>NW_027254772.1:0-2697500 GCF_044704955.1 Pristiophorus japonicus
GGGAGTAAGAGAGCTTGGGGGAGTAAGAGAGCTTGGGATGTAAGACAGCTTGGGGGAGTGGGAGCGCTTGGGGGAGTAGGAGAGCTTGGGGGAGTAGGAGCGCTTTGGGGATTAGGAGAGCTTGGGGGAGACAGAGAGCTTGGGGCAGTAGGAGAGCTCTGGGGAGTAGGAGATTTCGGGGGAGTAGGAGAGCTTGGGCGAGTAGGAGAGCTTGGGGGAGTAAGAGAGCTTGGTGGAGTAAGATAGCTTGGGGAGTAAGAGAGCTTGGGGGAGTAATAGAGCTTGGGGGAGTGGGAGAACTTGGGGGAGTAAGAGGGCTTGGGGGAGTAGGAGCGCTTGGGGGAGTAGGAGCGCTTGGGGGAGTAGGAGAGCCTGGGGGAGTAGGAGAGCTTGGGGGAGTAGGAGATATTGGGGGAGTAGGAGAGTTTGGGGGAGTAGCAGAGCTTGGGGGAGTAGGAGAGCTTGGGGGAGTAGGAGAGCTTTGGGGAGTAGGAGAGTTTGTGGGAGTAGGACAGCTTGGGGGAGTAGGAGAGCTTTGGGGAGTAGGAGATTTTGGGGGAGAAGGCGGGCTTGGGGGAGTAGGAGAATTTGTCAGAGTAGGAGAACTTGGAGGGGTGAGAGAGTTTGGGAGAGTAGGCGAGCTTTGCGGAGTAGGAGAGTTTGTGGGATAAGGAGAGCTTGGGGGAGTAAGAGAGTTTAGGGGAGTAAGAGAGCTTGGGGGAGTAGGACAGCTTGGGGGAGTAGGACAGCTTGGGGGAGTAGGAGAGCTTGGGGGAGTAGGAGAGCTTTGGAGAGTAGGAGAGGTTGCGGAGAAGGAGAACTTCGGGAGAAGGAGAGCAAGGGGAAGAAGGAGAGCAAGGGGGAGAAGGAGAGCTTGGGGGAGAAGGAGAGCTTGGGGGAGAAGGAGAGCTTGTGGGAGAAGGAGAGCTTGGGGGAGTAGGAGAGCTTGGGGGAGTAGGAGAACTTGGGGGAGTGGGAGAGCTTGTTTGATTAGGATAGCTTGAGGGAGTAGGAGAGTTTGGGGAGTAGGAGAGCCTGGGGGAGTAGGAGAGCATGGGGGTGTTTAAAGAGCCTGCGGGAGTATGAGAGGCTGGAGGAGTATGAGAGGCTGGGGGAGTATGAGAGGCTGGGGTAGTATGAGAGGCTATGGGAGTATGAGAGGCTTGGGGAGTATGAGAGCCTGGGGGAGTATGAGAGACTGGGGGAGTATGACATCCTGGGGGAGTATGAGAGCCTGGGGGAGTATCAGAGCCTGGGGGAGTATGAGAGCCTGGGAGAATATGAGAGGCTGGGGGAGTATGAGAGGCTGGGGGAGTATGAGAGCCTGGGGGAGAATGAGAGCCTGGGGGAGTAGGAGAGCTTGGGGGAGTAGGAGAGCTTGGGGGAGTAGGAGAGCTTGGGGGAGTAGGAGAGCTTGGGAGGGTAGGAGAGCTTGGGGGAGTCGAAGAGATTGGGGGAGTAGGAGAGCTTGGGAAGGTAGGAGAGCTTGGGGGCGTATGAGAGCTTGGGGTCGTATGAGAGCTTGGGAGAGTGTGAGAGCTTGGGGAAGTAGGAGAGCTTGGGGAAGTAGTAGAGCTTGGGGGAGTGGGTGAGCTTGGGCGAGTAGGAGAGCTTGGAGGAGTAAGAGAGCTTGGGGGAGGAAGAGAGCTTGGGGGAGAAAGAGAGCTTGGGGGAGTAATAGAGCTTGGGGGAGTAGGAGAGCTTGGGGGAGTAGGAGAGTTTGGGGGAGTAGGAGAGCTTGGGGCAGTAGGAGCGCTTGGGGGAAGAGGAGAGCTTGGGGGAGAAGGAGAGCTTGGGGGAGTAGGAGAATTTGTCAGAGTAGGAGAACTTGGAGGAGTAAGAGAGCTTGGGAGAGTAGGTGAGCTTTGGGGAGTAGGAGAGTTTGAGGGAGTAGGAGAGCTTGGGGGAGTAAGAGAGCTTCGGGGAGTAAGAGAGCTTGGGGGAGTGTAGGAGAGCTTGGGGGAATAGGAGAACTTGGGGGAGTGGGAGAGCTTGTTTGAGTAGGATAGCTTGGGGGAGTAGGAGAGCTTGGGGGATTAGGAGAGCCTGGGGGAGTAGGAGAGCCTGGGGGTGTATGAGTTCCTGGGGGAGTATGAGAGGCTGGAGGATTATGACAGGCTGGGGCAGTGTGAGAGGCTGGGGGAGTATGAGAGGCTGTGGGAGTATGAGAGGCTTGTGGAGTATGAGAGCCTGGGGGAGTATGAGAGACTGGGGGAGTATGAGATCCTGGGGGAGTATGAGAGCCTGGGGGAGTATTAGAGCCTGGGGGAGAATGAGAGCCTGGGGGAGTAGGAGAGCTTGGGGGAGTAGGAGAGCTTGGGGGAGTAGGAGAGCTTGTGGGAGTAGGAGAGCTTGGGGGAGTAGGAGAGCTTGGGGGAGTAGGAGATTTTGGGGGAGTAGGACAGCTTAGGGGTTTAGGAGAGCTTGGGGAAGGAGGAGAGCTTGGGGGAGTAGGAGAGCTTGGGAGAGTAGGAGAGCTTGGCGGAGTAGGACAGCTTGGGAGGGTAGGAGAGCTTGGGGGAGTCGGAGAGATTGGGGGAGTAGGAGAGCTTGGGGGCGTATGAGAGCTTGGGGGCGTATGAGAGCTTGGGGGAGTAAGAGAGCTTGGGGGAGGAAGAGAGCTTGGGGGAGAAAGAGAGCTTGGGCGAGTAATAGAGCTTGGGGGAGTAGGAGAGCTTGGGGGAGTAGGAGAGCTTGGGGGAGTAGGAGAGTTTGGGGGAGTAGGAGAGCTTGGGGCAGTAGGAGCGCTTGGGAGAGTAGGAGAGCTTGGGGGAGAAGGAGAGCTTGGGGGAGTAGGAGAATTTGTCAGAGTAGGAGAACTTGGAGGAGTAAGAGAACTTGGGGGAGTAAGAGAGCTTGGGGGAGTAAGAGAGCTTGGGGGAGTAAGAGAGCTTGGGGGAGTAGGAGAGCTTGGGGGAGTAGCAGAGCTTGGGGCAGTAGGAGCGCTTGGGTTAGTAGGAGAGCTTGGGGGAGTAGTTGAGCTTGGGGCAGTAGGGGAGCTTTGGGTAGTAGGAGAGTTTGTGGGAGTAGGAGAGCTTGGGGGAGTAAGAGAGCTTCGGGGAGTCAGAGAGCTTGGGGGAGTAGGAGAACTTGGGGGAATAGGAGAACTTGGGGGAGTGGGAGAGCTTGTTTGAGTAGGATAGCTTGGGGGAGAAGGAGAGCTTGGGGGATTAGGAGAGCCTGGGGGAGTAGGAGAGCCTGGGGGTGTATGAGATCCTGGGGGAGTATGAGAGGCTGGAGGATTATGACTGGCTGGGGGAGTGTGAGAGGCTGGGGGAGTATGAGAGGCTGTGGGAGTATGAGAGGCTTGGGGAGTATGAGAACCTGGGGGAGTATGAGATCCTGGGGGAGTATGAGATCCTGGGGGAGTATGAGAGCCTGGGAGAGTATCAGAGCCTGGGGGAGTATGAGAGCCTGGGAGAGCATGAGAGGCTGGGGGAGTATGTTAGGCTGGGCGAGTATGAGAGCCTGGGGGAGAATGAGAGCCTGGGGGAATTGGAGAGCTTGGGGGAGTAGGAGAGCTTGGGGGAGTAGGAGAGCTTGTGGGAGTAGGAGAGCTTGGGGGAGTAGGAGAGCTTGTGGTGTAGGAGATCTTGGGGGAGCAGGAGAGCTTGGGGGTTTAGAAGAGCTTGCGGAAGGAGGAGAGCTTGGGGGAGTAGGAGAGCTTGGGAGAGTAGGAGAGCTTGGCGGGGTAGGAGAACTTGGGGCAGCAGGAGAGCTAAGGGGAGTAGGAGAGCTTGGGGGAGTAGGACAGCTTGGGAGGGTAGGAGAGCTTGTGGGAGTCGGAGAGATTGGGGGAGTAGGAGAGCTTGGGGGCGTATGAGAGCTTGGGGGCGTATGAGAGCCTGGGGGAGGAAGAGAACTTGGGGAAGAAAGATAGCTTGGGGGAGTAATAGAGCTTGGCGGAGTAGGAGAGCTTGGGGGAGTAGGAGAGTTTGGGGGAGTAAGAGAGCCTGGGGGAGGAAGAGAACTTGGGGAAGAAAGATAGCTTGGGGGAGTAATAGAGCTTGGCGGAGTAGGAGAGCTTGGGGGAGTAGGAGAGCTTGGAGGAGTAGGAGAGCTTGGGGGAGTAGGAGAGCTTGGGGCAGTAGGAGCGCTTGGGGGAGTAGGAGAGCTTGGGGGAGAAGGAGAGCTTGGGGGAGTAGGAGAACTTGTCAGAGTAGGAGAACTTGGAGGAGTAAGAGAGCTTGGGAGAGTAGAAGAGCTTTGGGGAGTAGGAGAGTTTGTGGGAGTAGGAGAGCTTGGGGGAGTAAGAGAGCTTCGGGGAGTAAGAGAGCTTGGGTGAGTAGGAGAGCTTGGGGGAGTAGGAGAGCTTGGGGCAGTAGGAGCGCTTGGGGGAGTAGGAGAGCTTGGGGGAGAAGGAGAGCTTGGGGGAGTAGGAGAACATGGCAGAGTAGGAGAGCTTGGAGAAGTAAGAGAGCTTGGGGGAATACGAGAGCTTGGGGGAGTAGGTGAGCTTGGGGGAGTAGGGGAGCTTGGGTGAGTAGGAGAAATTGGGGGATTCAGGGAGCTTGGGGGAGTAGGAGAACTTGGCACAGTAGGAGAGCTTGGGGGAGTAAGAGAGCTTGGGGGAGTAAGAGAGCTTGGGGGAGTGAGAGAGCTTGGGGGAGTAAGAGAGCTTGGGGGAGTAAGAGAGCTTAGGGGAGTAAGAGAGCTTGGGGCAGTTGGACATCTTGGGGGAGTAGGAGATCTTGGGGGATTAGGAGAACTTGGGCGAGTAGGAGAACTTTGGGGTGTAAGAGAGCTTGGTGGAGTAAGAGAGCTTTGGAAGTAAGAGAGCTTGGTGGAGTAAGAGAGCTTGGGGGAGTGGGAGAACTTCGGGGAGTAGGAGCGCTTGGGGGAGCAGGAGAGCTTGGGGGAGTAGGAGAGCTTGGGGGAGTAGGAGAGCTTGGGGGAGTCGGAGAGCTTGGGAGAGTTGGAGAGCTTGGGAGAGTAGGAGATCTTGGGGGAGTAGGAGATCTTGGGGGAGTAGGAGAATTTGGGGGAGTAGGAGAGCTGGGGGGAGTCGAAGAGGTTATGGGAGTAGGAGAGCTTGGTGGAGTAGGAGAGCTTGGGAGAGCAGGAGAGCTTTGGGGAGTAGGGAAGCTTGTGGGAGTAGGAGAGCTTGGGGGAGTAGGAGAGTTTGGGGATTAGGAGAGCTTGGGGGAGTCAGAGAGCTTGGGGCAGTAGGAGAACTCTGGGGAGTAGGAGATCTTGGGGTAGTAGGAGAGCTTGGGCCAGTAGGAGAGCTTGAGGAGTAAGAGAGCTTGGGGGAGTGGGAGAGCTTGGGGGAGTAGGAGAGCTTGGGGGAGTAGGAGCGCTTGGGGGAGTAGGATAGCTTGGGGAATTAGGAGAGCTTGGGGGAGTAGGCGATCTTGGGGGAGTAGGAGAGCTTGGGAGATTAGGAGAGCTTGGAGGAGCAGGAGATCTTCGGGGAGTAGGAGAGTTTGGGGGAGTAGGAGAGCTTGGGGGAGTAGGAGAGCTTGTGGGAGTAGGAGAGCTTGGGGGAGTAGGAGAGCTTGCGGGAGTAGGAGAGCTTGGGAGATTAGGAGAGCTTGGCAGAGTAGGAGAACTTGGGGCAGTAGGAGAGCTCAGGGGAGTAGGAGAGCTTGGGGGAGTAGGAGAGCTTGGGGGAGTAGGAGAGCTTGGGGGAGTCGGAGAGCTTGGGGTAGTAGGTGAGCTTGGGAGGGTAGGAGAGCTTGGGGGCGGATGAGAGCTTGGGTCGTATGAGAGCTTGGGGGAGTGTGAGAGCTTGGGGTGTATGAGAGCTTGGGGAAGTAGGCGAGCTTGGGGGAGTAGTAGAGCTTGTGGGAGTGGGAGTGCTTGGGCGAGTAGGAGAGCTTGGGGGAGTAAGAGAGCTTGGGGGAGGAAGAAAGCTTGGGGGAGAAAGAGAGCTTGGGGGAGTAAGAGAGCTTGGCGGAGTAGGAGAGCTTGGGGCATTAGGAGAGCTTGGGGGAGTAGGAGAGCTTGGGGGAGTAGGAGAGCTTGGGAGAGTAGGAGATCTTGGGGGAGTAGAAGAGCTTGGGGGATTAGGAGAGCTTGGGGGAGTAGGAGAGCTTGGGGGCGTATGAGAGCATGGGGTGTATGAGAGCTTGGGGAAGTAGGCGAGCTTGTGGGAGTAGTAGAGCTTGTGGGAGTGGGAGAGCTTGGGCGAGTAGGAGAGCTTGGGGGAGTAAGAGAACTTGGGGGAGGAAGAAAGCTTGGGGGAGAAAGAGAGCTTGGGGGAGTAAGATAGCTTGTGGGAGTGGGAGAGCTTGGGCGAGTAAGAGAGCTTGGTGGAGAAAGAGAGCTTGGGGGAGTAAGAGACCTTGGGGGAGTAAGAGAGCTTGGGGGAGTAAGAGAGTTTGGGGGAGTAAGAGAGCTTGGGGGTGTAAGTGAGCTTGGGGGAGTAGGAGAATTTGTCAGAGTAGGAGAACTTGAAGGAGTAAGAGAGCTTGGGAGAGTAGGTGAGCTTTGGGGAGTAGGAGAGTTTGAGGGAGTAGGAGAGCTTGGGGGAGTAAGAGAGCTTCGGGGAGTAAGAGAGCTTGGGCTAGTAGGAGAGCTTGGGGGAATAGGAGAACTTGGGGGAGTGGGAGAGCTTGTTTGAGTAGGATAGCTTAGGGGAGTAGGAGATCTTGGGGGATTAGGAGAGCCTGGGGGAGTAGGAGAGCCTGGGGGTGTATGAGTTCCTGGGGGAGTATGAGAGGCTGAAGGATTATGACAGGCTGGGGCAGTGTGAGAGGCTGGGGGAGTATGAGAGGCTGTGGGAGTATGAGAGGCTTGTGGAGTATGAGAGCCTGGGGGAGGATGAGAGACTGGGGGAGTATGAGATCCTGGGGGAGTATGAGAGCCTGGGGGAGTATTAGAGCCTGGTGGAGAATGAGAGCCTGGGGGAGTAGGAGAGCTTGGGGGAGTAGGAGAGCTTGGGGGAGTAGGAGAGCTTGTGGGAGTAGGAGAGCTTGGGGGAGTAGGAGAGCTTGGGGGACTAGGAGATCTTGGGGGAGTAGGAGAGCTTGGGGGTTTAGGAGAGCTTGGGGAAGGAGGAGAGCTTGGGGGAGTAGGAGAGCTTGGGAGAGTAGGAGAGCTTGGCGGAGTAGGACAGCTTGGGAGGGTAGGAGAGCTTGGGGGAGTCGGGGAGATTGGGGGAGTAGGAGAGCTTGGGGGCGTATGAGAGCTTGGGGGCGTATGAGAGCTTGGGGGAGTAAGAGAGCTTGGGGGAGGAAGAGAGCTTGGGGGAGAAAGAGAGCTTGGGGGAGTAATAGAGCTTGGGGGAGTAGGAGAGCTTGGGGGAGTAGGAGAGTTTGGGGGAGTAGGAGAGCTTGGGGCAGTAGGAGCGCTTGGGAGAGTAGGAGAGCTTGGGGGAGAAGGAGAGCTTGGGGGAGCAGGAGAATTTGTCAGAGTAGGAGAACTTGGAGGATTAAGAAAGCTTGGGAGAGTAGAAGAGCTTTGGGGAGTAGGAGAATTTGTGGGAGTAGGAGAGCTTGGGGGAGTAATAGAGCATGGGGGAGTAGGAGAGCTTGGGGCAGTAGGAGCGCTTGGGGTAGTAGGAGAGCTTGGGGTAGAAGGAGAGCTTGGGGGAGTAGGAGAACATGGCAGAGTAGGAGAGCTTGGAGGAGTAAGAGAACTTGGGGGAGTAAGAGAGCTTGGGGGAGTAAGAGAGCTTGGGGAGTAAGAGAGCTTGGGGGAGTAGGAGAGCTTGGGGGAGTAGCAGAGCTTGGGGAAGTAGGAGCGCTTGGGGTAGTAGGAGAGCTTGGGGGAGTAGTTGAGCTTGGGGGAGTAGGGGAGCTTTGGGTAGTAGGAGAGTTTTTGGGAGTAGGAGAGCTTGGGGGAGTAAGAGAGCTTCGGGGAGTCAGAGAGCTTGGGGGAGTAGGAGAACTTGGGGGAATAGGAGATCTTGGGGGAATGGGAGAGCTTGTTTGAGTAGGATAGCTTGGGGGAGACGGAGAGCTTGGGGGATTAGGAGAGCCTGGGGGAGTAGGAGAGCCTGGGGGTGTATGAGATCCTGGGGGAGTATGAGAGGCTGGAGGATTATGACTGGCTGGGGGAGTGTGAGAGGCTGGGGGAGTATGAGAGGCTGTGGGAGTATGAGAGGCTTGGGGTGTATGAGAACCTGGGGGAGTATGAGAGACTGGGACAGTATGAGATCCTGGGGGAGTATGAGAGCCTGGGGGAGTATCAGAACCTGGGGGAGTATGAGAGCCTGGGAGAGTATGAGATGCTGGGGGAGTATGTTAGGCTGGGCGAGTATGAGAGCCTGGGGGAGAATGAGAGCCTGGGGGAATTGGAGAGCTTGGGGGAGTAGGAGAGCTTGGGGGAGTAGGAGAGCTTGTGGGAGTAGGAGAGCTTGGGGGAGTAGGAGAGCTTGTGGTGTAGGAGATCTTGGGGGAGCAGGAGAGCTTGGGGGTTTAGGAGAGCTTGCGGAAGGAGGAGAGCTTTGGGGAGTAGGAGAGCGTGGGAGAGTAGGAGAGCTTGGCGGGGTAGGAGAACTTGGGGCAGCAGGAGAGCTAAGGGGAGTAGGAGATTTTGGGGGAGTAGGACAGCTTGGGAGGGTAGGAGAGCTTGTGGGAGTCGGAGAGATTGGGGGAGTAGGAGAGCTTGGGGGCGTATGAGAGCTTGGGGGCGTATGCGAGCTTGGGGAATATGAGAGCTTGGGGAAGTAGGAGAGCTTGGGGAAATAGTAGAGCTTGGGGGAGTGGGAGAGCTTGGGCGAGTAGGAGAGCTTGGGGGAGTAAGAGAGCCTGGGGGAGGAAGAGAGCTTGGGGAAGAAAGATAGCTTGGGGGTGTAATAGAGCTTGGCGGAGTAGGAGAGCTTGGGGGAGTAGGAGAGCTTGGAGGAGTAGGAGAGTTTGGGGGAGTAGGAGAGCTTGGGGCAGTAGGAGCGCTTGGGGGAGTAGGAGAGCTTGGGGGAGAAGGAGAGCTTGGGGGAGTAGGAGAATTTGTCAGAGTAGGAGAACTTGGAGGAGTAAGAGAGCTTGTGAGAGTAGAAGAGCTTTGGGGAGTAGGAGAGTTTGTGGGAGTAGGAGAGCTTGGGGGAGTAAGAGAGCTTCGGGGAGTAAGAGAGCTTGGGTGAGTAGGAGAGCTTGGGGGAGTAGGAGAGCTTGGGGCAGTAGGAGCGCTTGGGGGAGTAGGAGAGCTTGGGGGAGAAGGAGAGCTTGGGGGAGTAGGAGAACATGGCAGAGTAGGAGAGCTTGGAGAAGTAAGAGTGCTTGGGGGAATACGAGAGCTTGGGGGAGTAGGTGAGCTTGGGGGAGTAGGGGAGCTTGGGTGAGTAGGAGAAATTGGGGGATTCAGGGAGCTTGGGGGAGTAGGAGAACTTGGCACAGTAGGAGAGCTTGGGGGAGTAAGAGAGCTTGGGGGAGTAAGAGAGCTTGGGGGAGTGAGAGAGCTTGGGGGAGTAAGAGAGCTTGGGGGAGTAAGAGAGCTTGGGGGAGTAAGAGAGCTTGGGGCAGTTGGACATCTTGGGGGAGTAGGAGATCTTGGGGGATTAGGAGAACTTGGGCGAGTAGGAGAACTTTGGGGTGTAAGAGAGCTTGGTGGAGTAAGAGAGCTTTGGAAGTAAGAGAGCTTGGTGGAGTAAGAGAGCTTGGGGGAGTGGGAGAACTTCGGGGAGTAGGAGCGCTTGGGGGAGCAGGAGAGCTTGGGGGAGTAGGAGAGCTTGGGGGAGCAGGAGAGCTTGGGGGAGTAGGAGAGCTTGGGAGAGTTGGAGAGCTTGGGAGAGTAGGAGATCTTGGGGGAGTAGGAGATCTTGGGGGAGTAGGAGAGTTTGGGGGAGTAGGAGAGCTTGGGGGAGTCGAAGAGGTTATGGGAGTAGGAGAGCTTGGTGGAGTAGGAGAGTTTGGGAGAGTAGGAGAGCTTTGGGGAGTAGGGAAGCTTGTGGGAGTAGGAGAGCTTGGGGGAGTAGGAGAGTTTGGGGATTAGGAGAGCTTGGGGGAGTCAGAGAGCTTGGGGCAGTGGGAGAACTCTGGGGAGTAGGAGATCTTGGGGTAGTAGGAGAGCTTGGGCCAGTAGGAGAGCTTGAGGAGTAAGAGAGCTTGGGGGAGTGGGAGAGCTTGGGGGAGTAGGAGAGCTTGGGGGAGTAGGAGCGCTTGGGGGAGTAGGATAGCTTGGGGAATTAGGAGAGCTTGGGGGAGTAGGCGATCTTGGGGGAGTAGGAGAGCTTGGGAGATTAGGAGAGCTTGGAGGAGTAGGAGTTCTTCGGGGAGTAGGAGAGTTTGGGGGAGTAGGAGAGCTTGGGGGAGTAGGAGAGCTTGTGGGAGTAGGAGAGCTTGGGGGAGTAGGAGAGCTTGCGGGAGTAGGAGAGCTTGGGAGAGTAGGAGAGCTTGGCAGAATAGGAGAACTTGGGGCAGTAGGAGAGCTCAGGGGAGTAGGAGAGCTTGGGGGAGTAGGAGAGCTTGGCGGAGTAGGAGAGCTTGGGGGAGTCGGAGAGCTTGGGGTAGTAGGTGAGCTTGGGAGGGTAGGAGAGCTTGGGGGCGTATGAGAGGTTGGGTCGTATGAGAGCTTGGGGGAGTGTGAGAGCTTGGGGTGTATGAGAGCTTGGGGAAGTAGGCGAGCTTGGGGGAGTAGTAGAGCTTGTGGGAGTGGGAGTGCTTGGGCGAGTAGGAGAGCTTGTGGGAGTAGGAGAGCTTGGGGGAGCAGGAGAGCTTGCGGGAGTAGAAGAGCTTGGGGGAGTAAGAGAGCTTGGCGGAGTAGGAGAGCTTGGGGCAGTAGGAGAATTTGGCGGAGTAGGAGAGCTTGGGGGAGTAGGAGAGCTTGGGAGAGTAGGAGAGCTTGGAGGAGTAGGAGATCTTGGGGGAGTAGGAGAGTTTGGGGGAGTAGGAGAGCTTGGTGTAGTAGGAATCTTGGGGAGTAGGAGAGCTTGGGGGATTAGGAGAGCTTGGGGGAGTAGGAGAGCTTGGGGGCGAATGAGAGCATGGGGTGTATGAGAGCTTGGGGAAGTAGGCGAGCTTGTGGGAGTAGTAAAGCTTGTGGGAGTGGGAGAGCTTGGGCGAGTAGGAGAGCTTGGGGGAGTAAGAGAACTTGGGGGAGGAAGAAAGCTTCGGGGAGAAAGAGAGCTTGGGGGAGTAAGAGAGCTTGTGGGAGTGGGAGAGCTTGGGCGAGTAAGAGAGCTTGGTGGAGAAAGAGAGCTTGGGGGAGTAAGAGACCTTGGGGGAGTAAGAGAGCTTGGGGGAGTAAGAGAGTTTGGGGGAGTAAGAGAGCTTGGGAGTGTAAGTGAGATTGGGGGAGTAGGAGAAATTGGCAGAGTAGGAGAGCTTGGGGAAGTTAGAGAGCTTGGGGGAGTAAGAGGGCTTGGGGGAGTAAGAGAGCTTGGGCGAGTACGAAAGCTTGGGGGAGTAGGAGTGCTTTGGGGAGTAGGAGAGCTTGGGCTAGTAGGAGAGCTTGGGGGAGTAGGAGTGCTTGGAGGAGTAAGAGAAATTGGGGGAGTAATAGAGCTAGGGGGAGTAAGAGAGCTTGGGGGAATACGAGAGCTTGGGGGAGTCGGAGAGCTTGGGGGAGTAGGGGAGCTTGGGGGAGTAGGAGAACTTGGAGGAGTCGGAGAGCTTGGGGGAGTAGGAGAGCTTGGGAGGGTAGGAGAGCTTGGGGGCGTATGAGAGCTTGGGTCGTATGAGAGCTTGGGGGGTGTGAGATCTTGGGGTGTATGAGAGCTTGGGGAAGTAGGCGAGCTTGGGGGAGTAGTAGAGCTTGTGGGAGTGGGAGAGCTTGGGCGAGTAGGAGAGCTTGGGGGAGTAAG
Source organism: Pristiophorus japonicus (assembly GCF_044704955.1). Lineage (NCBI taxonomy): Eukaryota > Metazoa > Chordata > Chondrichthyes > Pristiophoridae > Pristiophorus > Pristiophorus japonicus. The sequence goes on from NW_027254772.1 coordinate 11,687, forward strand.
AGAGCTTGGGGGAGGAAGAAAGCTTGGGCGAGAAAGAGAGCTTGGGGGAGTAAGAGAGCTTGGCGGAGTAGGAGAGCTTGGGGGAGTAGGAGAGCTTGGGGTGTAGGAGAGCTTGGGGGAGTAGGAGAGCTTGCGGGAGTAGAAGAGCTTGGGGGAGTAGGAGAGCTTGGGGTAGCAGGAGATCTTGGGGGAGTAGGAGAGCTTGGGGGATTAGGAGAGCTTGGGGGAGCAGGAGAGCTTGGGGGAGTAGGAGAGCTTGGGAGAGTAGGAGAGCTTTGCGGAGCAGGAGAACGTGGGGCAGTAGGAGAGCTTAGGGGAGTAGGAGAGTTTGGGGGAATAGGAGAGCTTGGGGGAGTAGGAGAGCTTGGGGGAGTCGGAGAGCTTGGGGGAGTAGGAGAGCTTGGGAGGATAGGAGAGCTTGGGGGCGGAAGAAAGCTTGGGGGAGTAGGAGTGCTTGCGGGAGTAGGAGAGCTTGGTGGAGTAGGAGAGCTTGGGGGAGTAGGAGAGCTTGGTGGAGTAGGAGATTTTGGGGGAGAAGGAGAGCTTGGAGGAGTCGCGGAGCTTGGGGGAGTAGGAGAACTTGGCAGAGTAGGAGAGCTTGGGGGAGGAAGAGAGCTTGGGGAGTAAGGGAGCTTGGGGGAGTAAGAGAGCTTGAAGGAGTAAGAGAGCTTGGGGGAGTAAGAGAGCTTGCGGGTGTAAGAGAGCTTGGGGAGTAGGAGAGCTTGGGGGAGTAGGGGAACTTGGGGGAGTAGGAATCCTTGGGCGAGTAGTAGAGCTTGGGGGAGGAAGAGAGCTTGGGGGAGTAAGAGAGCTTGGGGGAGTAAGATAACTTCGGGGAGTAGGAGAGCTTGGGAATAGGTGAGCTTGTGTTAATAGGAGAGCTTGGGGGAGTACGAACGCTTGCGGGTGTAGGAGAGCTTGAGGGAGAAGGAGAACTTGGCAGAGTAGGAGAGCTTGGGGGAGTATGAGAGCTTGGGGGAATAAGAGAGCTTGGTGGAGAAAGAGAGCTTGGGGGAGTAAGAGAGCTTGGGGGAGTAAGAGAGCTTGGGGTAGTAAGAGAGTTTGGGGGAGTAAGAGAGCTTGGGGGTGTAAGTGAGCTTGGGGGAGTAGGAGAAATTGGCAGAGTAGGAGAGCTTGGGGGAGTTAGAGAGCTTGGGGGAGTAAGAGAGCTTGGGGGAGTAAGAGAGCTTGGGGGAGTACGAGAGCTTGGGGGAGTAGGAGTGCTTGGGGGAGTAGGAGAGCTTGGGCGAGTAGGAGAGCTTGGGGGAGTAAGAGAGCTTAAAGGAGTAAGAGAGCTTGGGGGAGCAGTGGAGCTTGGGGGAGTAGGAGAGCTTGGGGCAGTAGGAGCGCTTGGGGGAGTAGGTGAGCTTGGAGGAGTAAGAGTACTTGGGGGCGTAAGAGAGCTAGGGGGTGTAAGAGAGCTTGGGGGAATACGAGAGCTTGGGGGAGTAGGAGAGCTTGGGGGAGTAGGGGAGCTTGGGGGAGTAGGAGAACTTGGGGGATTCGGGGAGCTTGGGGGAGTAGGAGAACTTGGCACAGTAGGAGAGCATGGGGGAGTAAGATAGCTTGGGGGAGTAAGAGAGCTTGGGGGAGTAAGAGAGCTTGGGATGTAAGAGAGCTTGGGGGAGTGGGAGAGCTTGGGGGAGTAGGAGCGCTTTGGGGATTAGGAGAGCTTGGGGGAGACAGAGAGCTTGGGGCAGTAGGAGAGCTCAGGGGAGTAGGAGATCTCGGGGGAGTAGGAGAGCTTGGGCGAGTAGGAGAGCTTGGGGGAGTAAGAGAGCTTGGTGGAGTAAGATAGCTTGGGGAGTAAGAGAGCTTGGGGGAGTAAGAGAGCCTGGGGGAGTAGGAGAGCTTGGGGGAGTAGGAGATATTGGGGGAGTAGGAGAGTTTGGGGGAGTAGCAGAGCTTGGGGGAGTAGGAGAGCTTGGGGGAGTAGGAGAGCTTTGGGGAGTAGGAGAGCTTGTGGGAGTAGGACAGGTTGGGGGAGTAGGAGAGCTTGGGGGAGTAGGAGAGTTTGGGGGAGTAGGAGAGCTTGGGGGAGTAGGAGAGCTTGGGGGAGTAGGAGAGCTTGGGGGAGTCGGAGAGCTTGGGGGAGTAGGAGATCTTGGGGGAGTAGGAGTTCTTGGGGGATTAGGAGAGTTTGGGGGAGTAGGAGAGCTTGGGGGAGTAGGAGAGTTTGGGAGAGCAGGAGAGCTTGGCAGAGTAGGAGAACTTGGGGCAGTAGGAGAGCTTAGGGGAGTAGGAGAGCTTGGGGGAGTAGGAGAGCTTGGGGGAGTAGGAGAGCTTGGGGGAGTCAGAGAGCTTGGGGGAGTAGGAGAGCTTGGGAGGGTAGGAGAGCTTAGGGGCGTAGGAGAGCTTGGGTCGTATGAGAGCTTTTGGGTGTATGAGAGTTTGGGGTGTATGAGAGCTTGGGGAAGTAGGCGAGCTTGGGGGAGTAGTAGAGCTTGTGGGAGTGGGAGAGCTTGGGCGAGTAGGAGAGCTTGGGGGAGTAGGAGAGCTTGGGGGAGGAAGAAAGCTTGGGGGAGAAAGAGAGCTTGGGGGAGTAAGAGAGCTTGGCGGAGTAGGAGAGCTTAGGGTTGTAGGAGAGCTTGGGAGAGTAGAAGAGCTTGGGGGAGTAGGAGCGCTTGGGGGAGTAGGCGATCTTGGGGGAGTAGGAGAGTTTGGGGGAGTAGGAGAGCTTGGGGGAGTAGGAGAGCTTGGGGGAGTAGGAAAGCTTGGGGGATTAGGAGAGCTTGGGAGAGTAGGAGAGCTTGTGGGAGTAGGAGAGCTTGTGGGAGTAGGAGAGCTTGGGTGAGTAGGAGAGCTTGGGGGAGTAGGAGAGATTGGGGGAGTAGGAGAGCTTGGGGGAGTAGGAGAGCTTGGGGGAGTAGGAGAGCTTGGGATAGTAGGAGATCTTGGGGGAGTAGGAGAACTTGGGGGATTAGTTGAGCTTGGGGAAGTAGGAGAGCTTGGGGGAGTAGGAGAGCTTGGGAGAGTAGGAGAGCTTGGCGCAGCAAGAGAACTTGGGGCCGTATGAGAGCATAGGGGAGTAGGAGAGCTTGGGGGAGTAGGAGAGCTTGGGGGAGTAGGAGAGCTTGGGGGAGTCGGAGAGCTTGGGAGGGTAGGAGAGCTTGGGGGCGTATGAGAGCTTGGGGTGTATGAGAGCTTGTGGAAGTAGGACAGCTTGGGTGAGTAGGAGAGCTTGGGGGAGTAGGAGAGTTTGGGGGAGTAGGAAAGCATGGGGAATTAGGAGAGCTTGGGAGAGTAGGAGAGCTTGGGGGACTAGGAGAGCTTGGGGTAGTTGGAGATCTTGGGGGAGTAGGAGTTCTTGGGGGATTAGGAGAGCTTGGGGGAGTAGGAGAGCTTGGGGGAGTAGGAGAGTTTGGGAGAGCAGGAGAGCTTGGCAGAGTAGGAGAACTTGGGGCAGTCGGAGAGCTTGGGGGAGTAGGAGAGTTTGGGGGAGTCGGAGAGCTTGGGGGAGTAGGAGAGCTTGGGAGGGTAGGAGAGCATGGGGGCGTATGAGCGCTTGGGTCGTATGAGAGCTTGGGGGGGTGTGAGAGTTTGGGGTGTATGAGAGCTTGGGGAAGTAGGCGAGCTTGGGGGCGTAGTAGAGCTTGTGGGATTGGGAGAGCTTGGGCGAATAGGAGAGCTTGGGGGAGTAGGAGAGCTTCTGGGAGGAAGAAAGCTTGGGGGAGAAAGAGAGCTTGGGGGAGTAAGAGAGCTTGGCGCAGTAGGAGAGCTTAGGGCTGTAGGAGAGCTTGGGGGAGTAGGAGAGCTTGGGGGAGTAGGAGAGCTTGGGGGAGTAGGCGATCTTGGGGGAGTAGGAGAGTTTGGGGGATTAGGAGAGCTTGGGGGAGTAGGAGAGCTTGGGGGTGTAGGAGAGCTTGTGGGATTAGGAGAGCTTGTGGGAGTAGGAGAGCTTGGGGGAGTAGGAGAGCTTGGGGGAGTAGGAGAGATTGGGGGAGTAGGATAGCTTGGGGGAGTAGGAGAGCTTGGGGGAGTTGGAGAGCTTGGGCTAGTAGGAGATCTTGGGGGAGTAGGAGAACTTGGGGGATTGGTTGAGCTTGGGGGATTAGGAGAGCTTGGGGGAGTAGGAGAGCTTGGGGGAGTAGGAGAGCTTGGGGGAGTCGGAGAGCTTGGGAGGGAAGGAGAGCTTGGGGGCGTATGAGAGCTTGGGGTGTATGAGAGCCTGGGGAAGTAGGCGAGCTTGGGGGAGTAGTAGAGCTTGGGGGAGTAGGAGAGCTTGGGGGAGTAGGAGAGCTTGGGGGAGTCGGAGAGCTTGGGGGAGTAGGAGAGCTTGGGAGGGTAGGAGAGCATGGGGGCGTATGAGAGCTTGGGTCGTATGAGAGCTTGGGGGGTGTGAGAGTTTGGGGTGTATGAGAGCTTGGGGAAGTAGGCGAGCTTGGGGGAGTAGTAGAGCTTGTGGGAGTGGGAGGGCTTGGGCGAATAGGAGAGCTTGGGGGAGTAGGAGAGCTTAGTGAGGAAGAAAGCTTGGGGGAGAAAGAGAGCTTGGCGGAGTAGGAGAGCTTAGGGTTGTAGGAGAGCTTGGGGGAGTAGGAGAGCTTGGGTGAGTAGGAGAGCTGGGGGGAGTAGGTGATCTTGGGGGAGTAGGAGAGTTTGGGGGAGTAGGAGAGCTTGGGGGAGTAGGAGAGCTTGGGGGAGTAGGAAAGCTTGGGGGATTAGGAGAGCTTGGGAGAGTAGGATAGCTTGTGGGAGTAGGAGAGCTTGTGGGAGTAGGAGAGCTTGGGTGAGTAGGAGAGCTTGTGTCGTATGGGAGCTTGGGGGTGTATGAGAGTTTGGGGTGTATGAGAGCTTGGGGAAGTAGGCGAGCTTGGGGGAGTAGTAGAGCTTGTGGGAGTGGGAGAGCTTGGGCGAGTAGGACAGCTTGGGGGAGTAGGAGAGCTTGGGGGAGGAAGAAAGCTTGGGGGAGAAAGAGAGCTTGGGGGAGTAAGAGAGCTTGGCGGAGTAGGAGAGCTTAGGGTTGTAGGAGAGCTTGGGGGAGTAGGAGAGCTTGGGGGACTAGGAGACCTTGGGGGAGTAGGCGATCTTGGGGGAGTAGGAGAGTTTTGGGGAGTAGGAGAGCTTGGGGGAGTAGGAGAGCTTGGGGGAGTAGGAAAGCATGGGGAATTAGGAGAGCTTGGGAGAGTAGGAGAGCTTGTGGGAGTAGGAGAGCTTGTGGGAGTAGGAGAGCTTGGGTGAGTAGGAGATCTTGGGGGAGTAGGAGAGATTGGGGGAGTAGGAGAGCTTGGGGGAGTACGAGAGCTTGGGGGAGTAGGAAAGCTTGGGGTAGTAGGAGATCTTGGGGGAGTAGGAGAACTTGGGGGAGTAAGAGAGCTTGGTGGAGAAAGAGAGCTTGGAGGAGTAAGAGAGCTTGGGGGAGTAAGAGAGCTTGGGGGAGTAAGATAATTTGGGGGAGTAAGAGAGCTTGGGGGTGTAAGTGAGCTTGGGGGAGTAGGAGAAATTGGCAGAGTAGGAGAGCTTGGGGGAGTTAGAGAGCTTGGGGGAGTAAGAGAGCTTGGGGGAGTAAGAGAGCTTGGGGGAGTAGGAGAGCTTGGGGGAGTAGGAGTGCTTGGGGGAGTAGGAGAGCTTGGGCGAGTAGGAGAGCTTGGGGGAGTAAGAGAGCTTAAGGGAGTAAGAGAGCTTGGGGAAGCAGTAGAGCTTGGGGGAGTAGGAGAGCTTGGGGCAGTAGGAGCGCTTGGGGGAGTAGGAGTGCTTGGAAGAGTGAGAGAGCTTGGGGGTGTAAGAGAGCTAGGGGAGTAGGAGAACTTGGGGGATTCGGGGAGCTTGGGGGAGTAGGAGAACTTGGGGGATTCGGGGAGCTTGGGGGAGTAGGAGAACTTGGCACAGTAGGAGAGCTTGGGGGAGTAAGAGAGCTTGGGGGAGTAAGAGAGCTTGGGATGTTAGAGAGCTTTGGGGAGTAAGAGAGCTTGGGGGAGTAGGAGAGCTTAGGGTTGTAGGAGAGCTTGGGGGAGTAGGAGAGCTTGGGTGAGTAGGAGAGCTTGGGGGAGTAGGCGATCTTGGGGGAGTAGGAGAGTTTGGGGGAGTAGGAGAGCTTGGGGGAGCAGGAGAGCTTGGGGGAGTAGGAAAGCTTGGGGGATTAGGAGAGCTTGGGAGAGTAGTATAGCTTGTGGGAGTAGGAGAGCTTGTGGGAGTAGGAGAGCTTGGGTGAGTAGGAGAGCTTGTGTCGTATGAGAGCTTGGGGGTGTATGAGAGTTTGGGGTGTATGAGAGCTTGGGGAAGTAGGCGAGCTTGGGGGAGTAGTAGAGCTTGTGGGAGTGGGAGAGCTTGGGTGAGTCGGACAGCTTGGGGGAGTAGGAGAGCTTGGGGGAGGAAGAAAGCTTGGGGGAGAAAGAGAGCTTGGGGGAGTAAGAGAGCTTGGCGGAGTAGGAGAGCTTAGGGTTGTAGGAGAGCTTGGGGGAGTAGGAGAGCTTGGGGGAGTAGGAGACCTTGGGGGAGTAGGCGATCTTGGGGGAGTAGGAGAGTTTTGGGGAGTAGGAGAGCTTGGGGGAGTAGGAGAGCTTGGGGGAGTAGGAAAGCATGGGGAATTAGGAGAGCTTGGGAGAGTAGGAGAGCTTGTGGGAGTAGGAGAGCTTGTGGGAGTAGGAGAGCTTGGGTGAGTAGGAGAGCTTGGGGGAGTAGGAGAGATTGGGGGAGTAGGAGAGCTTGGGGGAGTACGAGAGCTTGGGGGAGTAGGAAAGCTTGGGGTAGTAGGAGATCTTGGGGGAATAGGAGAACTTGGGGGAGTAAGAGAGCTTGGTGGAGAAAGAGAGCTTGGGGGAGTAAGATAGCTTGGGGGAGTAAGAGAGCTTGGGGGAGTAAGATAATTTGGGGGAGTAAGAGAGCTTGGGGGTGTAAGTGAGCTTGGGGGAGTAGGAGAAATTGGCAGAGTAGGAGAGCTTGGGGGAGTTAGAGAGCTTGGGGGAGTAAGAGAGCTTGGGGGAGTAAGAGAGCTTGGGGGAGTAGGAGAGCTTGGGGGAGTAGGAGTGCTTGGGGGAGTAGGAGAGCTTGGGCGAGTAGGGGAGCTTGGGGGAGTAAGAGAGCTTAAGGGAGTAAGAAAGCTTGGGGAAGCAGTAGAGCTTGGGGGAGTAGGAGAGCTTGGGGCAGTAGGAGCGCTTGGGGGAGTAGGAGTGCTTGGAGGAGTAAGAGAGCTTGGGGGTGTAAGAGAGCTAGGGGGAGTAGGAGAACTTGGGGGATTCGGGGAGCTTGGGGGAGTAGGAGAATTTGGGGGATTCGGGGAGCTTGGGGGAGTAGGAGAACTTGGCACAGTAGGAGAGCTTGGGGGAGTAAGAGAGCTTGGGGGAGTAAGAGAGCTCGGGGGAGTAAGAGAGCTTGGGATGTAAGAGAGCTTTGGGGAGTAAGAGAGCTTGGGGGAGTAGGAGCGCTTGGGGGAGTAGGAGAGATTGGGGGAGTAGGAGAGCTTGGGGTAGTTGGAGATCTTGGGGGAGTAGGAGAACTTGGGGGATTAGTTGAGCTTGGTGGAGTAAGAAAGCTTGGGAGAGTAGAAGAGCTTTGGGGAGTAGGAGAGTTTGTGGGAGTAGGAGAGCTTGGGGGAGTAATAGAGCATGTGGGAGTAGGAGAGCTTGGGGCAGTAGGAGAGCTTGGAGGAGAAGGAGAGCTTGGGGGAGTAGGAGAACATGGCAGAGTAGGAGAGCTTGGAGGAGTAAGAGAACTTGGGGGAGTAAGAGAGCTTGGGGGAGTAAGAGAGCTTGGGGGAGTAATAGAGCTTGGGGGAGTAGGAGAGCTTGGGGGAGTAAGAGAGCTTGGGGGAGTAGGAGAGCTTGGGGGAGTAGCAGAACTTGGGGCAGTAGGAGCGCATGGGGTAGTAGGAGAGCTTGGGGGAGTAGTTGAGCTTGGGGGAGTAGGGGAGCTTTGGGGAGTAGGAGAGGCGGTGGGAGTAGGAGAGCTTGGGGGAGTAAGAGAGCTTCGGGGAGTCAGAGAGCTTGGGGGAGTAGGAGAGCTTGGGGGAATAGGAGAACTTGGGGGAGTGGGAGAGCTTGTTTGAGTAGGATAGCTTGGGGGAGAAGGAGAGCTTGGGGGATTAGGAGAGCCTGGGGGAATAGGAGAGCCTGGGGGTGTATGAGATCCTGGGGGAGTATGAGAGGCTGGAGGATTATGGCAGGCTGGGGGAGTGTGAGAGGCTGGGGGAGTATGAGAGGCTGTGGGAGTATGAGAGGCTTGGGGAGTATGAGAACCTGGGGGAGTATGGGAGACTGGGGGAGTATGAGATCCTGGGGGAGTATGAGAGCCTGGGGGAGTATCAGAGCCTGGGGGAGTATGAGAGCCTGGGAGAGTATGAGAGGCTGGGGGAGTATGTTAGGCTGGGGGAGTATGAGAGCCTGGGGGAGAATGAGAGCCTGGGGGAATTGGAGAGCTTGGGGGAGTAGGAGAGCTTGGGGGAGTAGGAGAGCTTGGGGGAGTAGGAGAGCTTGGGGGTTTATGAGAGCTTGCGGAAGGAGGAGAGCTTGGGGGAGTAGGAGAGCTTGGGAGAGTAGGAGAGCTTGGCGGAGTAGGAGAACTTGGGGCAGCAGGAGAGCTAAGGGGAGTAAGAGAGCTTGGGGGAGTAGGACAGCTTGGGAGGGTAGGAGAGCTTGTGGGAGTCGGAGAGATTGGGGGAGTAGGAGAGCTTGGGGGCGTATGAGAGCTTGGGGGCGTATGAGAGCTTGGGGAGTATGAGAGCTTGGGGAAGTAGGAGAGCTTGGGGAAATAGGAGAGCTTGGGGGAGTGGGAGAGCTTGGGCGAGTAGGAGAGCTTGGGGGAGTAAGAGAGCTTGGGGGAGGAAGAGAGCTTGGGGAAGAAAGATAGCTTGGGGGAGTAATAGAGCTTGGGGGAGTGGGAGAGCTTGGGGGTGTAGGAGAGCTTGGAGGAGTAGGAGAGTTTGGGGGAGTAGGAGAGCTTGGGGCAGTAGGAGCGCTTGGGGGAGTAGGAGAGCTTGGGGGAGAAGGAGAGCTTGGGGGAGTAGGAGAATTTGTCAGAGTAGAAGAACTTGGAGGGGTGAGAGAGCTTGGGAGAGTAGAAGAGCTTTGGGGAGTAGGAGAGTTTGTGGGAGTAGGAGAGCTTGGGGGAGTAAGAGAGCTTAGGGGAGTAAGAGAGCTTGGGTGAGTAGGAGAGCTTGGGGGAGTAGGAGAGCTTGGGGCAGTAGGAGCGCTTGGGGGAGTAGGAGAGCTTGGGGGAGAAGGAGAGTTTGGGGGAGTAGGAGAACATGGCAGAGTAGGAGAGCTTGGAGAAGTAAGAGAGCTTGGGGGAATACGAGAGCTTGGGGGAGTAGGGGAGCTTGGGTGAGCAGGAGAAATTGGGGGATTCAGGGAGCTTGGGGGAGTAGGAGAACTTGGCACAGTAGGAGAGCTTGGGGGAGTAAGAGAGCTTGGGGGAGTAAGAGAGCTTGGGAGAGTGAGAGAGCTTGGGCGAGTAAGAGAGCTTGGGGGAGTAAGAGAGCTTGGGGGAGTAAAGAGCTTGGGGCAGTTGGACATCTTGGGGGAGTAGGAGATCTTGGGGGATTAGGAGAGCTTGGGCGAGTAGGAGAATTTGGGGTGTAAGAGAGCTTGGTGGAGTAAGAGAGCTTTGGAAGTAAGAGAGCTTGGTGGAGTAAGAGAGCTTGGGGGAGTGGGAGAACTTCGGGGAGTAGGAGCGCTTGGGGGAGCAGGAGAGCTTGGGGGAGTAGGAGAGCTTGGGGGAGTAGGAGAGCTTGGGGGAGTAGGAGAGCTTGGGAGAGTAGGAGAGCTTGGGAGAGTAGGAGATCTTGGGGGAGTAGGAGATCTTGGGGGAGTAGGAGAGTTTGGGGGAGTAGGAGAGCTTGGGGGAGTAGAAGAGGTTATGGGAGTAGGAGAGCTTGGTGGAGTAGGAGAGCTTGGGAGAGTAGGAGAGCTTTGGGGAGTAGGGAAGCTTGTGGGAGTAGGAGAGCTTGGGGGAGTAGGAGAGTTTGGGGATTAGGAGAGCTTGGGGGAGTCAGAGAGCTTGGGGCAGTAGGAGAACTCTGGGGAGTAGGAGATCTTGGGGTAGTAGGAGAGCTTGGGCGAGTAGGAGAGCTTGGGGGAGTAAGAGAGCTTGGTGGAGTAAGAGAGCTTGGGGAGCAAGAGAGCTTGAGGAGTAAGAGAGCTTGGGGGAGTGGGAGAGCTTGGGGGAGTAGGAGAGCTTGGGGATGTAGGAGAGCTTGGAGGAGTAGGAGAGTTTGGGGGAGTAGGAGAGCTTGGGGGAGTAGAAGAGGTTATGGGAGTAGGAGAGCTTGGTGGAGTAGGAGAGCTTGGGAGAGTAGGAGAGCTTTGGGGAGTAGGGAAGCTTGTGGGAGTAGGAGAGCTTGGGGGAGTAGGAGAGTTTGGGGATTAGGAGAGCTTGGGGGAGTCAGAGAGCTTGGGGCAGTAGGAGAACTCTGGGGAGTAGGAGATCTTGGGGTAGTAGGAGAGCTTGGGCGAGTAGGAGAGCATGGGGGAGTAAGAGAGCTTGGTGGAGTAAGAGAGCTTGGGGAGTAAGAGAGCTTGAGGAGTAAGAGAGCTTGGGGGAGTGGGAGAGCTTGGGGGAGTAGGAGAGCTTGTGTGGAGTAGGAGCGCTTGGTGGAGTAGGAGAGCTTGGGGAATAAGGATAGCTTGGGGGAGTAGGAGATCTTGGGGGAGTAGGAGAGCTTGGGAGAGTAGGAGAGCTTGGAGGAGTAGGAGATCTTGGGGGAGTAGGAGAGTTTGGGGGAGTAGGAGAGCTTGGGGGAGTAGAAGAGCTTGGGGGAGTAGGAGAGCTTGGGGGAGTAGGAGAGTTTGGGGGAGTAGGAGAGCTTGGGAGAGTAGGAGAGCTTGGAAGAGTAGAAGAACTTGGGGCAGTAGGAGAGCTCAGGGGAGTAGGAGAGCTTGGGGGAGTAGGAGAGCTTGGGGGAGTAGGAGAGCTTGGGTGAGTCGGAGAGCTTGGGGTAGTAGGAGAGCTTGGGATGGTAGTAGAGCTTGGGGGCGTATGAGAGCTTGGGTCGTATGAGAGCTTGGGGGAGTGTGAGAGCTTGGGGTGTATGAGAGCTTGGGGAAGTAGGCGAGCTTGGGGGAGTAGTAGAGCTTGTGGGAGTGGGAGTGCTTGGGCGAGTAGGAGAGCTTGGGGGAGTAAGAGAGCTTGGGGGAGGAAGAAAGCTTGGGGGAGAAAGAGAGCTTGGGGGAGTAAGAGAGCTTGGCGGAGTAGGAGAGCTTGGGGGAGTAGGAGAGCTTGGGGGAGTAGGAGAGCTTGGTGGAGTAGGAGAGCTTGGGAGAGTAGGAGAGCTTGGAGGAGTAGGAGATCTTGGGGGAGTAGGATAGTTTGGGGGAGTAGGAGAGCTTGGGGTAGTAGGAGATCTTGGGGGAGTAGGAGGGCTTGGGGGATTAGGAGAGCTTGGGGGAGTAGGAGAGCTTGGGGGCGTATGAGAGCTTGGGGTGTATGAGAGCTTGGGGAAGTAGGCGAGCTTGTGGGAGTAGTAGAGCTTGTGGGAGTGGCAGAGCTTGGGCGAGTAGGAGAGCTTGGGGGAGTAAGAGAACTTGGGGGAGGAAGAAAGCTTGGGGGAGAAAGAGAGCTTGGGGGAGTTAGAGAGCTTGTGGGAGTAGGAGAGCTTGGGGGAGTAGGAGAGCTTGGGGGAGTAGGAGAGTTTGGGCGACTAGGAGAGCTTGGGGGAGTCGCGGAGCTTGGGGGAGTAGGAGAACTTGGCAGAGTAGGAGAGCTTGGGGGAGGAAGAGAGCTTGGAGAGTAACAGAGCTTGGGGGAGTAAGAGAGCTTGAAGGAGTAAGAGAGCTTGGGTGAGTAAGACAGCTTGCGGGTGTAAGAGTGCTTGGGGAGTAGGAGAGCTTGGGGGATTAGGGGAGCTTGGGGGAGTAGGAGACCTTGGGCGAGTAGGAGAGCTTTGGGGAGGAAGAGAGCTTGGTGAGTAAGAGAGCTTGGGGGAGTATGATAGCTTGGGGGAGTAGGAGAGCTTGGGGAACAGGTGGGCTTGTGGGAATAGGAGAGCTTGGGGGAATACGAGCGCTTGCGGGTGAAGGAGAGCTTGAGGGAGAAGGAGAACTTGGCAGAGTAGGAGAGCTTGGGGGAGTAAGAGAGCTTGTGGGAGTAAGAGAGCTTGGTGGAGAAAGAGAGCTTGGGGGAGTAAGAGACCTTGGGGGAGTAAGAGAGCTTTGGGGAGTAAGAGAGTTTGGGGGAGTAAGAGAGCTTGGGGGTGTAAGTGAGTTTGGGGGAGTAGGAGAAATTGGCAGAGTAGGAGAGCTTGGGGGAGTTAGAGAGCTTGGGGGAGTAAGAGGGCTTGGGGGAGTAAGAGAGCTTGGGCGAGTACGAAAGCTTGGGGGAGTAGGAGTGCTTGGGGGAGTAGGAGAGCTTGGGCTAGTAGGAGAGCTTGGGGGAGTAAGAGAGCTTAAGGGAGTAAGAGAGCTTGGGGGAGCAGTAGAGCTTGGGGGAGTAGGAGAGCTTCTGGCAGTAGGAGCGCTTGGGGGAGTAGGAGTGCTTGGAGGAGTAAGAGAGCTTGGGGGAGTAATAGAGCTAGGGGGAGTAAGATAGCTTGGGGGAATACGAGAGCTTGGGGGAGTCGGAGAGCTTGGGGGATTAGGGGAGTTTGGGGGAGTAGGAGAACTTGGGGGATTCGGGGAGCTTGGGGGAGTAGGAGAACTTGGGGGAGTCGGAGAGCTTGGGGGAGTAGGACAGCTTGGGAGGGTAGGAGAGCTTGGGGGCGTATGAGAGCTTGGGTCGTATGAGAGCTTGGGGGGGGTGAGATCTTGGGGTGTATGAGAGCTTGGGGAAGTAGGCGAGCTTGGGGGAGTAGTAGAGCTTGTGGGAGTGGGAGAGCTTGGGCGAGTAGGAGAGCTTGGGGCGGTAAGAGAGCTTGGGGGAGGAAGAAAGCTTGGGGGAGAAAGAGAGCTTGGGGGAGTAAGAGAGCTTGGCGGAGTAGGAGAGCTTGGGGGAGTAGGAGAGCTTGGGGTGTAGGAGAGCTTGGGGGAGTAGGAGAGCTTGCGGGAGTAGAAGAGCTTGGGGGAGTAGGAGAGCTTGGGGTAGCAGGAGATCTTGGGGGAGTAGGAGAGCTTGGGGGATTAGGAGAGCTTGGGGGAGCAGGAGAGCTTGGGGGAGTAGGAGAGCTTGGGAGAGTAGGAGAGCTTTGCGGAGCAGGAGAACGTGGGGCAGTAGGAGAGCTTAGGGGAGTAGGAAAGTTTGGGGGAGTAGGAGAGCTTGGGGGAGTAGGAGAGCTTGGGGGAGTCGGAGAGCTTGGGGGAGTAGGAGAGCTTGGGAGGATAGGAGAGCTTGGGGGCGTATGAGAGCTTGGGGAAGTAGGCGAGCTTGGGGGAGTAGTTGAGCTTGTGGGAGTGGGAGAGCTTGGGCGAGTAGGAGAGCTTGGGGGAGTAAGAGAACTTGGGGGCGGAAGAAAGCTTGGGGGAGTAGGAGTGTTTGCGGGAGTAGGAGAGCTTGGTGGAGTAGGAGAGCTTGGGGGAGTAGGAGAGCTTGGGGGAGTAGGAGATTTTGGGGGAGAAGGAGAGCTTGGGGGAGTCGCGGAGCTTGGGGGAGTAGGAGAACTTGGCAGAATAGGAGAGCTTGGGGGAGGAAGAGAGCTTGGGGAGTAAGAGAGCTTGGGGGAGTAAGAGAGCTGGAAGGAGTAAGAGAGCTTGGGGGAGTAAGAGAGCTTGCGGGTGTAAGAGAGCTTGGGGAGTAGGAGAGCTTGGGGGAGTAGGGGAACTTGGGGGAGTAGGAGACCTTGGGCGAGTAGGAGAGCTTGGGGGAGGAAGAGAGCTTGGGGGAGCAAGAGAGCTTGGGGGAGTAAGATAAATTCGGGGAGTAGGAGAGCTTGGGAACAGGTGAGCTTGTGTTAATAGGAGAGCTTGGGGGAGTACGAGCGCTTGCGGGTGTAGGAGAGCTTGAGGGAGAAGGAGAACTTGACAGAGTAGGAGAGCTTGGGGGAGTAAGAGAGCTTGGGGGAGAAAGAGATCTTGGTGGAGAAAGAGAGCTTGGGGGAGTAAGAGAGCTTGGGGGAGTAAGAGAGCTTGGGGGAGTAAGAGAGTTTGGGGGAGTAAGAGAGCTTGGGGGTGTAAGTGAGCTTGGGGGAGTAGGAGAAATTGGCAGAGTAGGAGAGCTTGGGGGAGTTAGAGAGCTTGGGGGAGTAAGAGAGCTTGAGGGAGTAAGAGAGCTTGGGGAGTACGAGAGCTTGGGGGAGTAGGAGTGCTTGGGGGAGTAGGAGAGCTTGGGCGAGTAGGAGAGCTTGGTGGAGTAAGAGAGCTTAAGGGAGTAAGAGAGCTTGGGGCGCAGTGGAGCTTGGGGGAGTAGGAGAGCTTCGGGCAGTAGGAGCGCTTGGGGGAGTAGGTGAGCTTGGAGGAGTAAGAGAGCTTGGGGGTGTAAGAGAGCTAGGGGGAGTAAGAGAGCTTGGGGGAATACGAGAGCTTGGGGGAGTAGGAGAGCTTGGGGGAGTAGGGGAGCTTGGGGGAGTAGGAGAACTTGGGGGATTCGGGGAGCTTGGGGGAGTAGGAGAACTTGGCACAGTAGGAGAGCATGGGGGAGTAAGATAGCTTGGGGGAGTAAGAGAACTTGGGGGAGTAAGAGAGCTTGGGATGTAAGACAGCTTGGGGGAGTGGGAGCGCTTGGGGGAGTAGGAGAGCTTGGGGGAGTAGGAGCGCTTTGGGGATTAGGAGAGCTAGGGGGAGACAGAGAGCTTGGGGCAGTAGGAGAGCTCTGGGGAGTAGGAGATCTCGGGGGAGTAGGAGAGCTTGGGCGAGTAGGAGAGCTTGGGGGAGTAAGAGAGCTTGGTGGAGTAAGATAGCTTGGGGAGTAAGAGAGCTTGGGGGAGTAAGAGAGCTTGGGGGAGTGGGAGAACTTGGGGGAGTAGGAGAGCTTGGGGGAGTAGGAGCGCTTGGGGGAGTAGGAGCGCTTGGGGGAGTAGGAGAGCCTGGGGGAGTAGGAGAGCTTGGGGGAGTAGGAGATATTGGGGGAGTAGGAGAGTTTGGGGGAGTAGCAGAGCTTGGGGGAGTAGGAGAGCTTGGGGGAGTAGGAGAGCTTTGGGGAGTAGGAGAGTTTGTGGGAGTAGACAGCTTGGGGGAGTAGGAGAGCTTGGGGGAGTAGGAGATTTTGGGGGAGAAGGCGGGCTTGGGGGAGTAGGAGAATTTGTCAGAGTAGGAGAACTTGGAGGGGTGAGAGAGTTTGGGAGAGTAGGCGAGCTTTGCGGAGTAGGAGAGTTTGTGGGATAAGGAGAGCTTGGGGGAGTAAGAGAGTTTAGGGGAGTAAGAGAGCTTGGGGGAGTAGGACAGCTTGGGGGAGTAGGACAGCTTGGGGGAGTAGGAGAGCTTGGGGGAGTAGAAGAGCTTTGGAGAGTAGGAGAGGTTGCGGAGAAGGAGAACTTCGGGAGAAGGAGAGCAAGGGGAAGAAGGAGAGCAAGGGGGAGAAGGAGAGCTTGGGGGAGAAGGAGAGCTTGGGGGAGAAGGAGAGCTTGTGGGAGAAGGAGAGCTTGGGGAATAGGTGAGCTTGGGGGAGTAGGAGAACTTGGGGGAGTGGGAGAGCTTGTTTGATTAGGATAGCTTGAGGGAGTAGGAGAGTTTGGGGGAGTAGGAGAGCCTGGGGGAGTAGGAGAGCAGGGGGTGTTTAAAGAGCCTGCGGGAGTATGAGAGGCTGGAGGAGTATGAGAGGCTGGGGGAGTATGAGAGGCTGGGGGAGTATGAGAGGCTATGGGAGTATGAGAGGCTTGGGGAGTATGAGAGCCTGGGGGAGTATGAGAGACTGGGGGAGTATGAGATCCTGGGGGAGTATGAGAGCCTGGGGGAGTATCAGAGCCTGGGGGAGTATGAGAGCCTGGGAGAATATGAGAGGCTGGGGGAGTATGAGAGGCTGGGGGAGTATGAGAGCCTGGGGGAGAATGAGAGCTTGGGGGAGTAGGAGAGCTTGGGGGAGTAGGAGAGCTTGGGGGAGTAGGAGAGCTTGGGAGGGTAGGAGAGCTTGGGGGAGTCGAAGAGATTGGGGGAGTAGGAGAGCTTGGGAAGGTAGGAGAGCTTGGGGGCGTATGAGAGCTTGGGGTCGTATGAGAGCTTGGGAGAGTGTGAGAGCTTGGGGAAGTAGGAGAGCTTGGGGAAGTAGTAGAGCTTGGGGGAGTGGGAGAGCTAGGGCGAGTAGGAGAGCTTGGAGGAGTAAGAGAGCTTGGGGGAGGAAGAGAGCTTGGGGGAGAAAGAGAGCTTGGGGGAGTAATAGAGCTTGGGGGAGTAGGAGAGCTTGGGGGAGTAGGAGAGTTTGGGGGAGTAGGAGAGCTTGGCGCAGTAGGAGCGCTTGGGGGAGTAGGAGAGCTTGGGGGAGAAGGAGAGCTTGGGGGAGTAGGAGAATTTGTCAGAGTAGGAGAACTTGGAGGAGTAAGAGAGCTTGGGAGAGTAGGTGAGCTTTGGGGAGTAGGAGAGTTTGAGTGAGTAGGAGAGCTTGGGGGAGTAAGAGAGCTTCGGGGAGTAAGAGAGCTTGGGGGAGTAGGAGAGCTTGGGGGAATAGGAGAACTTGGGGGAGTGGGAGAGATTGTTTGAGTAGGATAGCTTGGGGGAGTAGGAGAGCTTGGGGGATTAGGAGAGCCTGGGGGAGTAGGAGAGCCTGGGGGTGTATGAGTTCCTGGGGGAGTATGAGAGGCTGGAGGATTATGACAGGCTGGGGCAGTGTGAGAGGCTGGGGGAGTATGAGAGGCTGTGGGAGTATGAGAGGCTTGTGGAGTATGAGAGCCTGGGGGAGTATGAGAGACTGGGGGAGTATGAGAACCTGGGGGATATGAGAGCCTGGGGGAGTATTAGAGCCTGGGGGAGAATGAGAGCCTGGGGGAGTAGGAGAGCTTGGGGGAGTAGGAGAGCTTGGGGTAGTAGGAGAGCTTGTGGGAGTAGGAGAGCTTGGGGGAGTAGGAGAGCTTGGGGGAGTAGGAGATCTTGGGGGAGTAGGAGAGCTTGGGGGTTTAGGAGAGCTTGGGGAAGGAGGAGAGCTTGGGGGAGTAGGAGAGCTTGGGAGAGTAGGAGAGCTTGGCGGAGTAGGACAGCTTGGGAGGGTAGGAGAGCTTGGGGGAGTCGGAGAGATTGGGGGAGTAGGAGAGCTTGGGGGCGTATGAGAGCTTGGGGGCGTATGAGAGCTTGGGGGAGTAAGAGAGCTTGGGGGAGGAAGAGAGCTTGGGGGAGAAAGAGAGCTTGGGGGAGTAATAGAGCTTGGGGGAGTAGGAGAGCTTGGGGGAGTAGGAGAGCTTGGGGGAGTAGGAGAGTTTGGGGGAGTAGGAGAGCTTGGGGCAGTAGGAGCGCTTAGGAGAGTAGGAGAGCTTGGGGGAGAAGGAGAGCTTGGGGGAGTAGGAGAATTTGTCAGAGTAGGAGAACTTGGAAGAGTAAGAGTACTTGGGGGAGTAAGAGAGCTTGGGGGAGTAAGAGAGCTTGGGGGAGTAAGAGAGCTTGGGGGAGTAGGAGAGCTTGGGGGAGTAGCAGAGCTTGGGGCAGTAGGAGCGCTTTTGTTAGTAGGAGAGCTTGGGGGAGTAGTTGAGCTTGGGGGAGTAGGGGAGCTTTGGGTAGTAGGAGAGTTTGTGGGAGTAGGAGAGCTTGGGGGAGTAAGAGAGCTTCGGGGAGTCAGAGAGCTTGGGGGAGTAGGAGAACTTGGGGGAATAGGAGAACTTGGGGGGGTGGGAGAGCTTGTTTGAGTAGGATAGCTTGGGGGAGAAGGAGAGCTTGGGGGATTAGGAGAGCCTGGGGGAGTAGGAGAGCCTGGGGGTGTATAAGATCCTGGGGGAGTATGAGAGGCTGGAGGATTATGACTGGCTGGGGGAGTGTGAGAGGCTGGGGGAGTATGAGAGGCTGTGGGAGTATGAGAGGCTTGGGGAGTATGAGAACCTGGGGGAGTATGAGATCCTGGGGGAGTATGAGATCCTGGGGGAGTATGAGAGCCTGGGAGAGTATCAGAGCCTGGGGGAGTATGAGAGCCTGGGAGAGTATGAGAGGCTGGGGGAGTATGTTAGGCTGGGCGAGTATGAGAGCCTGGGGGAGAATGAGAGCCTGGGGGAATTGGAGAGCTTGGGGGAGTAGGAGAGCTTGGGGGAGTAGGAGAGCTTGTGGGAGTAGGAGAGCTTGGGGGAGTAGGAGAGCTTGTGGTGTAGGAGATCTTGGGGGAGCAGGAGAGCTTGGGGGTTTAGAAGAGCTTGCGGAAGGAGGAGAGCTTGGGGGAGTAGGAGAGCTTGGGAGAGTAGGAGAGCTTGGCGGGGTAGGAGAACTTGGGGCAGCAGGAGAGCTAAGGGGAGTAGGAGAGCTTGGGGGAGTAGGACAGCTTGGGAGGGTAGGAGAGCTTGTGGGAGTCGGAGAGATTGGGGGAGTAGGAGAGCTTGGGGGCGTATGAGAGCTTGGGCGAGTAGGAGAGCTTGGGGGAGTAAGAGAGTTTGGGGGAGGAAGAAAGCTTGGGGGAGAAAGAGAGCTTGGGGGAGTAAGAGAGCTTGGCGGAGTAGGAGAGCTTGGGGGAGTAGGAGAGCTTGGGGTGTAGGAGAGCTTGGGGGAGTAGGAGAGCTTGCGGGAGTAGAAGAGCTTGGGGGAGTAGGAGAGCTTTGGGTAGCAGGAGATCTTGGGGGAGTAGGAGAGCTTGGGGGATTAGGAGAGCTTGGGGGAGCAGGAGAGCTTGGGGGAGTAGGAGAGCTTGGGAGAGTAGGAGAGCTTTGCGGAGCAGGAGAACGTGGGGCAGTAGGAGAGCTTAGGGGAGTAGGAGAGTTTGGGGGAGTAGGAGAGCTTGGGGGAGTAGGAGAGCTTGGGGGAGTCGGAGAGCTTGGGGGAGTAGGAGAGCTTGGGAGGATAGGAGAGCTTGGGGGCGTATGAGAGCTTGGGGAAGTAGGCGAGCTTGGGGGAGTAGTTGAGCTTGTGGGAGTGGGAGAGCTTGGGCGAGTAGGAGAGCTTGGGGGAGTAAGAGAACTTGGGGGCGGAAGAAAGCTTGGGGGAGTAGGAGTGTTTGCGGGAGTAGGAGAGCTTGGTGGAGTAGGAGAGCTTGGGGGAGTAGGAGAGTTTGGGGGAGTAGGAGATTTTGGGGGAGAAGGAGAGCTTGGGGGAGTCGCGGAGCTTGGGGGAGTAGGAGAACTTGGCAGAATAGGAGAGCTTGGGGGAGGAAGAGAGCTTGGTGAGTAAGAGAGCTTGGGGGAGTAAGAGAGCTTGAAGGAGTAAGAGAGCTTGGGGGAGTAAGAGAGCTTGCGGGTGTAAGAGAGCTTGGGGAGTAGGAGAGCTTGGGGGAGTAGGGGAACTTGGGGGAGTAGGAGACCTTGGGCGAGTAGGAGAGCTTGGGGGAGGAAGAGAGCTTGGGGGAGCAAGAGAGCTTGGGGGAGTAAGATAAATTCGGGGAGTAGGAGAGCTTGGGAATAGTTGAGCTTGTGTTAATAGGAGAGCTTGGGGGAGTACGAGCGCTTGCGGGTGTAGGAGAGCTTGAGGGAGAAGGAGAACTTGACAGAGTAGGAGAGCTTGGGGGAGTAAAAGAGCTTGGGGGAGAAAGAGATCTTGGTGGAGAAAGAGAGCTTGGGGGAGTAAGAGAGCTTGGGGGAGTAAGAGAGCTTGGGGGAGTAAGAGAGTTTGGGGGAGTAAGAGAGCTTGGGGGTGTAAGTGAGCTTGGGGGAGTAGGAGAAATTGGCAGAGTAGGAGAGCTTGGGGGAGTTAGAGAGCTTGGGGGAGTAAGAGAGCTTGGGGGAGTAAGAGAGCTTGGGGGAGTACGAGAGCTTGGGGGAGTAGGTGTGCTTGGGGGAGTAGGAGAGCTTGGGCGAGTAGGAGAGCTTGGGGGAGTAAGAGAGCTTAAGGGAGTAAGAGAGCTTGGGCGCAGTGGAGCTTGGGGGAGTAGGAGAGCTTCGGGCAGTAGGAGCGCTTGGGGGAGTAGGTGAGCTTGGAGGAGTAAGAGAGCTTGGAGGTGTAAGAGAGCTAGGGGGAGTAAGAGAGCTTGGGGGAATACGAGAGCTTGGGGGAGTAGGAGAGCTTGGGGGAGTAGGGGAGCTTGGGGGAGTAGGAGAACTTGGGGGATTCGGGGAGCTTGGGGGAGTAGGAGAACTTGGCACAGTAGGAGAGCATGGGGGAGTAAGATAGCTTGGGGGAGTAAGAGAGCTTGGGGGAGTAAGAGAGCTTGGGATGTAAGACAGCTTGGGGGAGTGGGAGCGCTTGGGGGAGTAGGAGAGCTTGGGGGAGTAGGAGCGCTTTGGGGATTAGGAGAGCTTGGGGGAGACAGAGAGCTTGGGGCAGTAGGAGAGCTCTGGGGAGTAGGAGATTTCGGGGGAGTAGGAGAGCTTGGGCGAGTAGGAGAGCTTGGGGGAGTAAGAGAGCTTGGTGGAGTAAGATAGCTTGGGGAGTAAGAGAGCTTGGGGGAGTAAGAGAGCTTGGGGGAGTGGGAGAACTTGGGGGAGTAAGAGGGCTTGGGGGAGTAGGAGCGCTTGGGGGAGTAGCAGCGCTTGGGGGAGTAGGAGAGCCTGGGGGAGTAGGAGAGCTTGGGGGAGTAGGAGATATTGGGGGAGTAGGAGAGTTTGGGGGAGTAGCAGAGCTTGGGGGAGTAGGAGAGCTTGGGGGAGTAGGAGAGCTTTGGGGAGTAGGAGAGTTTGTGGGAGTAGGACAGCTTGGGGGAGTAGGAGAGCTTGGGGGAGTAGGAGATTTTGGGGGAGAAGGCGGGCTTGGGGGAGTAGGAGAATTTGTCAGAGTAGGAGAACTTGGAGGGGTGAGAGAGTTTGGGAGAGTAGGCGAGCTTTGCGGAGTAGGAGAGTTTGTGGGATAAGGAGAGCTTGGGGGAGTAAGAGAGTTTAGGGGAGTAAGAGAGCTTGGGGGAGTAGGACAGCTTGGGGGAGTAGGACAGCTTGGGGGAGTAGGAGAGCTTGGGGGAGTAGGAGAGCTTTGGAGAGTAGGAGAGGTTGCGGAGAAGGAGAACTTCGGGAGAAGGAGAGCAAGGGGAAGAAGGAGAGCAAGGGGGAGAAGGAGAGCTTGGGGGAGAAGGAGAGCTTGGGGGAGAAGGAGAGCTTGTGGGAGAAGGAGAGCTTGGGGGAGTAGGAGAGCTTGGGGGAGTAGGAGAACTTGGGGGAGTGGGAGAGCTTGTTTGATTAGGATAGCTTGAGGGAGTAGGAGAGTTTGGGGAGTAGGAGAGCCTGGGGGAGTAGGAGAGCATGGGGGTGTTTAAAGAGCCTGCGGGAGTATGAGAGGCTGGAGGAGTATGAGAGGCTGGGGGAGTATGAGAGGCTGGGGTAGTATGAGAGGCTATGGGAGTATGAGAGGCTTGGGGAGTATGAGAGCCTGGGGGAGTATGAGAGACTGGGGGAGTATGACATCCTGGGGGAGTATGAGAGCCTGGGGGAGTATCAGAGCCTGGGGGAGTATGAGAGCCTGGGAGAATATGAGAGGCTGGGGGAGTATGAGAGGCTGGGGGAGTATGAGAGCCTGGGGGAGAATGAGAGCCTGGGGGAGTAGGAGAGCTTGGGGGAGTAGGAGAGCTTGGGGGAGTAGGAGAGCTTGGGGGAGTAGGAGAGCTTGGGAGGGTAGGAGAGCTTGGGGGAGTCGAAGAGATTGGGGGAGTAGGAGAGCTTGGGAAGGTAGGAGAGCTTGGGGGCGTATGAGAGCTTGGTGTCGTATGAGAGCTTGGGAGAGTGTGAGAGCTTGGGGAAGTAGGAGAGCTTGGGGAAGTAGTAGAGCTTGGGGGAGTGGGTGAGCTTGGGCGAGTAGGAGAGCTTGGAGGAGTAAGAGAGCTTGGGGGAGGAAGAGAGCTTGGGGGAGAAAGAGAGCTTGGGGGAGTAATAGAGCTTGGGGGAGTAGGAGAGCTTGGGGGAGTAGGAGAGTTTGGGGGAGTAGGAGAGCTTGGGGCAGTAGGAGCGCTTGGGGGAAGAGGAGAGCTTGGGGGAGAAGGAGAGCTTGGGGGAGTAGGAGAATTTGTCAGAGTAGGAGAACTTGGAGGAGTAAGAGAGCTTGGGAGAGTAGGTGAGCTTTGGGGAGTAGGAGAGTTTGAGGGAGTAGGAGAGCTTGGGGGAGTAAGAGAGCTTCGGGGAGTAAGAGAGCTTGGGGGAGTGTAGGAGAGCTTGGGGGAATAGGAGAACTTGGGGGAGTGGGAGAGCTTGTTTGAGTAGGATAGCTTGGGGGAGTAGGAGAGCTTGGGGGATTAGGAGAGCCTGGGGGAGTAGGAGAGCCTGGGGGTGTATGAATTCCTGGGGGAGTATGAGAGGCTGGAGGATTATGACAGGCTGGGGCAGTGTGAGAGGCTGGGGGAGTATGAGAGGCTGTGGGAGTATGAGAGGCTGGTGGAGTATGAGAGCCTGGGGGAGTATGAGAGACTGGGGGAGTATGAGATCCTGGGGGAGTATGAGAGCCTGGGGGAGTATTAGAGCCTGGGGGAGAATGAGAGCCTGGGGGAGTAGGAGAGCTTGGGGGAGTAGGAGAGCTTGGGGGAGTAGGAGAGCTTGTGGGAGTAGGAGAGCTTGGGGGAGTAGGAGAGCTTGGGGGAGTAGGAGATTTTGGGGGAGTAGGACAGCTTGGGGGTTTAGGAGAGCTTGGGGAAGGAGGAGAGCTTGGGGGAGTAGGAGAGCTTGGGAGAGTAGGAGAGCTTGGCGGAGTAGGACAGCTTGGGAGGGTAGGAGAGCTTGGGGGAGTCGGAGAGATTGGGGGAGTAGGAGAGCTTGGGGGCGTATGAGAGCTTGGGGGCGTATGAGAGCTTGGGGGAGTAAGAGAGCTTGGGGGAGGAAGAGAGCTTGGGGGAGAAAGAGAGCTTGGGCGAGTAATAGAGCTTGGGGGAGTAGGAGAGCTTGGGGGAGTAGGAGAGCTTGGGGGAGTAGGAGAGTTTGGGGGAGTAGGAGAGCTTGGGGCAGTAGGAGCGCTTGGGAGAGTAGGAGAGCTTGGGGGAGAAGGAGAGCTTGGGGGAGTAGGAGAATTTGTCAGAGTAGGAGAACTTGGAGGAGTAAGAGAACTTGGGGGAGTAAGAGAGCTTGGGGGAGTAAGAGAGCTTGGGGGAGTAAGAGAGCTTGGGGGAGTAGGAGAGCTTGGGGGAGTAGCAGAGCTTGGGGCAGTAGGAGCGCTTGGGTTAGTAGGAGAGCTTGGGGGAGTAGTTGAGCTTGGGGCAGTAGGGGAGCTTTGGGTAGTAGGAGAGTTTGTGGGAGTAGGAGAGCTTGGGGGAGTAAGAGAGCTTCGGGGAGTCAGAGAGCTTGGGGGAGTAGGAGAACTTGGGGGAATAGGAGAACTTGGGGGAGTGGGAGAGCTTGTTTGAGTAGGATAGCTTGGGGGAGAAGGAGAGCTTGGGGGATTAGGAGAGCCTGGGGGAGTAGGAGAGCCTGGGGGTGTATGAGATCCTGGGGGAGTATGAGAGGCTGGAGGATTATGACTGGCTGGGGGAGTGTGAGAGGCTGGGGTAGTATGAGAGGCTGTGGGAGTATGAGAGGCTTGGGGAGTATGAGAACCTGGGGGAGTATGAGATCCTGGGGGAGTATGAGATCCTGGGGGAGTATGAGAGCCTGGGAGAGTATCAGAGCCTGGGGGAGTATGAGAGCCTGGGAGAGCATGAGAGGCTGGGGGAGTATGTTAGGCTGGGCGAGTATGAGAGCCTGGGGGAGAATGAGAGCCTGGGGGAATTGGAGAGCTTGGGGGAGTAGGAGAGCTTGGGGGAGTAGGAGAGCTTGTGGGAGTAGGAGAGCTTGGGGGAGTAGGAGAGCTTGTGGTGTAGGAGATCTTGGGGGAGCAGGAGAGCTTGGGGGTTTAGAAGAGCTTGCGGAAGGAGGAGAGCTTGGGGGAGTAGGAGAGCTTGGGAGAGTAGGAGAGCTTGGCGGGGTAGGAGAACTTGGGGCAGCAGGAGAGCTAAGGGGAGTAGGAGAGCTTGGGGGAGTAGGACAGCTTGGGAGGGTAGGAGAGCTTGTGGGAGTCGGAGAGATTGGGGGAGTAGGAGAGCTTGGGGGCGTATGAGAGCTTGGGGGCGTATGAGAGCCTGGGGGAGGAAGAGAACTTGGGGAAGAAAGATAGCTTGGGGGAGTAATAGAGCTTGGCGGAGTAGGAGAGCTTGGGGGAGTAGGAGAGTTTGGGGGAGTAAGAGAGCCTGGGGGAGGAAGAGAACTTGGGGAAGAAAGATAGCTTGGGGGAGTAATAGAGCTTGGCGGAGTAGGAGAGCTTGGGGGAGTAGGAGAGCTTGGAGTAGTAGGAGAGCTTGGGGGAGTAGGAGAGCTTGGGGCAGTAGGAGCGCTTGGGGGAGTAGGAGAGCTTGGGGGAGAAGGAGAGCTTGGGGGAGTAGGAGAACTTGTCAGAGTAGGAGAACTTGGAGGAGTAAGAGAGCTTGGGAGAGTAGAAGAGCTTTGGGGAGTAGGAGAGTTTGTGGGAGTAGGAGAGCTTGGGGGAGTAAGAGAGCTTCGGGGAGTAAGAGAGCTTGGGTGAGTAGGAGAGCTTGGGGGAGTAGGAGAGCTTGGGGCAGTAGGAGCGCTTGGGGGAGTAGGAGAGCTTGGGGGAGAAGGAGAGCTTGGGGGAGTAGGAGAACATGGCAGAGTAGGAGAGCTTGGAGAAGTAAGAGAGCTTGGGGGAATACGAGAGCTTGGGGGAGTAGGTGAGCTTGGGGGAGTAGGGGAGCTTGGGTGAGTAGGAGAAATTGGGGGATTCAGGGAGCTTGGGGGAGTAGGAGAACTTGGCACAGTAGGAGAGCTTGGGGGAGTAAGAGAGCTTGGGGGAGTAAGAGAGCTTGTGGGAGTGAGAGAGCTTGGGGGAGTAAGAGAGCTTGGGGGAGTAAGAGAGCTTGGGGGAGTAAGAGAGCTTGGGGCAGTTGGACATCTTGGGGGAGTAGGAGATCTTGGGGGATTAGGAGAACTTGGGCGAGTAGGAGAACTTTGGGGTGTAAGAGAGCTTGGTGGAGTAAGAGAGCTTTGGAAGTAAGAGAGCTTGGTGGAGTAAGAGAGCTTGGGGGAGTGGGAGAACTTCGGGGAGTAGGAGCGCTTGGGGGAGCAGGAGAGCTTGGGGGAGTAGGAGAGCTTGGGGGAGTAGGAGAGCTTGGGGGAGTCGGAGGGCTTGGGAGAGTTGGAGAGCTTGGGAGAGTAGGAGATCTTGGGGGAGTAGGAGATCTTGGGGGAGTAGGAGAATTTGGGGGAGTAGGAGAGCTGGGGGGAGTCGAAGAGGTTATGGGAGTAGGAGAGCTTGGTGGAGTAGGAGAGCTTGGGAGAGCAGGAGAGCTTTGGGGAGTAGGGAAGCTTGTGGGAGTAGGAGAGCTTGGGGGAGTAGGAGAGTTTGGGGATTAGGAGAGCTTGGGGGAGTCAGAGAGCTTGGGGCAGTAGGAGAACTCTGGGGAGTAGGAGATCTTGGGGTAGTAGGAGAGCTTGGGCCAGTAGGAGAGCTTGAGGAGTAAGAGAGCTTGGGGGAGTGGGAGAGCTTGGGGGAGTAGGAGAGCTTGGGGGAGTAGGAGCGCTTGGGGGAGTAGGATAGCTTGGGGAATTAGGAGAGCTTGGGGGAGTAGGCGATCTTGGGGGAGTAGGAGAGCTTGGGAGATTAGGAGAGCTTGGAGGAGCAGGAGATCTTCGGGGAGTAGGAGAGTTTGGGGGAGTAGGAGAGCTTGGGGGAGTAGGAGAGCTTGTGGGATTAGGAGAGCTTGGGGGAGTAGGAGAGCTTGCGGGAGTAGGAGAGCTTGGGAGATTAGGAGAGCTTGGCAGAGTAGGAGAACTTGGGGCAGTAGGAGAGCTCAGGGGAGTAGGAGAGCTTGGGGGAGTAGGAGAGCTTGGGGGAGTAGGAGAGCTTGGGGGAGTCGGAGAGCTTGGGGTAGTAGGTGAGCTTGGGAGGGTAGGAGAGCTTGGGGGCGGATGAGAGCTTGGGTCGTATGAGAGCTTGGGGGAGTGTGAGAGCTTGGGGTGTATGAGAGCTTGGGGAAGTAGGCGAGCTTGGGGGAGTAGTAGAGCTTGTGGGAGTGGGAGTGCTTGGGCGAGTAGGAGAGCTTGGGGGAGTAAGAGAGCTTGGGGGAGGAAGAAAGCTTGGGGGAGAAAGAGAGCTTGGGGGAGTAAGAGAGCTTGGCGGAGTAGGAGAGCTTGGGGCATTAGGAGAGCTTGGGGGAGTAGGAGAGCTTGGGGGAGTAGGAGAGCTTGGGAGAGTAGGAGATCTTGGGGGAGTAGAAGAGCTTGGGGGATTAGGAGAGCTTGGGGGAGTAGGAGAGCTTGGGGGCGTATGAGAGCATGGGGTGTATGAGAGCTTGGGGAAGTAGGCGAGCTTGTGGGAGTAGTAGAGCTTGTGGGAGTGGGAGAGCTTGGGCGAGTAGGAGAGCTTGGGGGAGTAAGAGAACTTGGGGGAGGAAGAAAGCTTGGGGGAGAAAGAGAGCTTGGGGGAGTAAGATAGCTTGTGGGAGTGGGAGAGCTTGGGCGAGTAAGAGAGCTTGGTGGAGAAAGAGAGCTTGGGGGAGTAAGAGACCTTGGGGGAGTAAGAGAGCTTGGGGGAGTAAGAGAGTTTGGGGGAGTAAGAGAGCTTGGGGGTGTAAGTGAGCTTGGGGGAGTAGGAGAATTTGTCAGAGTAGGAGAACTTGAAGGAGTAAGAGAGCTTGGGAGAGTAGGTGAGCTTTGGGGAGTAGGAGAGTTTGAGGGAGTAGGAGAGCTTGGGGGAGTAAGAGAGCTTCGGGGAGTAAGAGAGCTTGGGCTAGTAGGAGAGCTTGGGGGAATAGGAGAACTTGGGGGAGTGGGAGAGCTTGTTTGAGTAGGATAGCTTAGGGGAGTAGGAGAGCTTGGGGGATTAGGAGAGCCTGGGGGAGTAGGAGAGCCTGGGGGTGTATGAGTTCCAGGGGGAGTATGAGAGGCTGAAGGATTATGACAGGCTGGGGCAGTGTGAGAGGCTGGGGGAGTATGAGAGGCTGTGGGAGTATGAGAGGCTTGTGGAGTATGAGAGCCTGGGGGAGGATGAGAGACTGGGGGAGTATGAGATCCTGGGGGAGTATGAGAGCCTGGGGGAGTATTAGAGCCTGGTGGAGAATGAGAGCCTGGGGGAGTAGGAGAGCTTGGGGGAGTAGGAGAGCTTGGGGGAGTAGGAGAGCTTGTGGGAGTAGGAGAGCTTGGGGGAGTAGGAGAGCTTGGGGGACTAGGAGATCTTGGGGGAGTAGGAGAGCTTGGGGGTTTAGGAGAGCTTGGGGAAGGAGGAGAGCTTGGGGGAGTAGGAGAGCTTGGGAGAGTAGGAGAGCTTGGCGGAGTAGGACAGCTTGGGAGGGTAGGAGAGCTTGGGGGAGTCGGGGAGATTGGGGGAGTAGGAGAGCTTGGGGGCGTATGAGAGCTTGGGGGAGTAAGAGAGCTTGGGGGAGGAAGAGAGCTTGGGGGAGAAAGAGAGCTTGGGGGAGTAATAGAGCTTGGGGGAGTAGGAGAGCTTGGGGGAGTAGGAGAGTTTGGGGGAGTAGGAGAGCTTGGGGCAGTAGGAGCGCTTGGGAGAGTAGGAGAGCTTGGGGGAGAAGGAGAGCTTGGGGGAGCAGGAGAATTTGTCAGAGTAGGAGAACTTGGAGGATTAAGAAAGCTTGGGAGAGTAGAAGAGCTTTGGGGAGTAGGAGAATTTGTGGGAGTAGGAGAGCTTGGGGGAGTAATAGAGCATGGGGGAGTAGGAGAGCTTGGGGCAGTAGGAGCGCTTGGGGTAGTAGGAGAGCTTGGGGTAGAAGGAGAGCTTGGGGGAGTAGGAGAACATGGCAGAGTAGGAGAGCTTGGAGGAGTAAGAGAACTTGGGGGAGTAAGAGAGCTTGGGGGAGTAAGAGAGCTTGGGGAGTAAGAGAGCTTGGGGGAGTAGGAGAGCTTGGGGGAGTAGCAGAGCTTGGGGAAGTAGGAGCGCTTGGGGTAGTAGGAGAGCTTGGGGGAGTAGTTGAGCTTGGGGGAGTAGGGGAGCTTTGGGTAGTAGGAGAGTTTTTGGGAGTAGGAGAGCTTGGGGGAGTAAGAGAGCTTCGGGGAGTCAGAGAGCTTGGGGGAGTAGGAGAACTTGGGGGAATAGGAGATCTTGGGGGAGTGGGAGAGCTTGTTTGAGTAGGATAGCTTGTTGGAGACGGAGAGCTTGGGGGATTAGGAGAGCCTGGGGGAGTAGGAGAGCCTGGGGGTGTATGAGATCCTGGGGGAGTATGAGAGGCTGGAGGATTATGACTGGCTGGGGGAGTGTGAGAGGCTGGGGGAGTATGAGAGGCTGTGGGAGTATGAGAGGCTTGGGGAGTATGAGAACCTGGGGGAGTATGAGAGACTGGGACAGTATGAGATCCTGGGGGAGTATGAGAGCCTGGGGGAGTATCAGAACCTGGGGGAGTATGAGAGCCTGGGAGAGTATGAGATGCTGGGGGAGTATGTTAGGCTGGGCGAGTATGAGAGCCTGGGGGAGAATGAGAGCCTGGGGGAATTGGAGAGCTTGGGGGAGTAGGAGAGCTTGGGGGAGTAGGAGAGCTTGTGGGAGTAGGAGAGCTTGGGGGAGTAGGAGAGCTTGTGGTGTAGGAGATCTTGGGGGAGCAGGAGAGCTTGGGGGTTTAGGAGAGCTTGCGGAAGGAGGAGAGCTTTGGGGAGTAGGAGAGCGTGGGAGAGTAGGAGAGCTTGGCGGGGTAGGAGAACTTGGGGCAGCAGGAGAGCTAAGGGGAGTAGGAGATTTTGGGGGAGTAGGACAGCTTGGGAGGGTAGGAGAGCTTGTGGGAGTCGGAGAGATTGGGGGAGTAGGAGAGCTTGGGGGCGTATGAGAGCTTGGGGGCGTATGAGAGCTTGGGGAATATGAGAGCTTGGGGAAGTAGGAGAGCTTGGGGAAATAGTAGAGCTTGGGGGAGTGGGAGAGCTTGGGCGAGTAGGAGAGCTTGGAGGAGTAAGAGAGCCTGGGGGAGGAAGAGAGCTTGGGGAAGAAAGATAGCTTGGGGGTGTAATAGAGCTTGGCGGAGTAGGAGAGCTTGGGGGAGTAGGAGAGCTTGGAGGAGTAGGAGAGTTTGGGGGAGTAGGAGAGCTTGGGGCAGTAGGAGCGCTTGGGGGAGTAGGAGAGCTTGGGGGAGAAGGAGAGCTTGGGGGAGTAGGAGAATTTGTCAGAGTAGGAGAACTTGGAGGAGTAAGAGAGCTTGTGAGAGTAGAAGAGCTTTGGGGAGTAGGAGAGTTTGTGGGAGTAGGAGAGCTTGGGGGAGTAAGAGAGCTTCGGGGAGTAAGAGAGCTTGGGTGAGTAGGAGAGCTTGGGGGAGTAGGAGAGCTTGGGGCAGTAGGAGCGCTTGGGGGAGTAGGAGAGCTTGGGGGAGAAGGAGAGCTTGGGGGAGTAGGAGAACATGGCAGAGTAGGAGAGCTTGGAGAAGTAAGAGTGCTTGGGGGAATACGAGAGCTTGGGGGAGTAGGTGAGCTTGGGGGAGTAGGGGAGCTTGGGTGAGTAGGAGAAATTGGGGGATTCAGGGAGCTTGGGGGAGTAGGAGAACTTGGCACAGTAGGAGAGCTTGGGGGAGTAAGAGAGCTTGGGGGAGTAAGAGAGCTTGGGGGAGTGAGAGAGCTTGGGGGAGTAAGAGAGCTTGGGGGAGTAAGAGAGCTTGGGGGAGTAAGAGAGCTTGGGGCAGTTGGACATCTTGGGGGAGTAGGAGATCTTGGGGGATTAGGAGAACTTGGGCGAGTAGGAGAACTTTGGGGTGTAAGAGAGCTTGGTGGAGTAAGAGAGCTTTGGAAGTAAGAGAGCTTGGTGGAGTAAGAGAGCTTGGGGGAGTGGGAGAACTTCGGGGAGTAGGAGCGCTTGGGGGAGCAGGAGAGCTTGGGGGAGTAGGAGAGCTTGGGGGAGCAGGAGAGCTTGGGGGAGTAGGAGAGCTTGGGAGAGTTGGAGAGCTTGGGAGAGTAGGAGATCTTGGGGGAGTAGGAGATCTTGGGGGAGTAGGAGAGTTTGGGGGAGTAGGAGAGCTTGGGGGAGTAGAAGAGGTTATGGGAGTAGGAGAGCTCGGTGGAGTAGGAGAGTTTGGGAGAGTAGGAGAGCTTTGGGGAGTAGGGAAGCTTGTGGGAGTAGGAGAGCTTGGGGGAGTAGGAGAGTTTGGGGATTAGGAGAGCTTGGGGGAGTCAGAGAGCTTGGGGCAGTGGGAGAACTCTGGGGAGTAGGAGATCTTGGGGTAGTAGGAGAGCTTGGGCCAGTAGGAGAGCTTGAGGAGTAAGAGAGCTTGGGGGAGTGGGAGAGCTTGGGGGAGTAGGAGAGCTTGGGGGAGTAGGAGCGCTTGGGGGAGTAGGATAGCTTGGGGAATTAGGAGAGCTTGGGGGAGTAGGCGATCTTGGGGGAGTAGGAGAGCTTGGGAGATTAGGAGAGCTTGGAGGAGTAGGAGATCTTCGGGGAGTAGGAGAGTTTGGGGGAGTAGGAGAGCTTGGGGGAGTAGGAGAGCTTGTGGGAGTAGGAGAGCTTGGGGGAGTAGGAGAGCTTGCGGGAGTAGGAGAGCTTGGGAGAGTAGGAGAGCTTGGCAGAATAGGAGAACTTGGGGCAGTAGGAGAGCTCAGGGGAGTAGGAGAGCTTGGGGGAGTAGGAGAGCTTGGCGGAGTAGGAGAGCTTGGGGGAGTCGGAGAGCTTGGGGTAGTAGGTGAGCTTGGGAGGGTAGGAGAGCTTGGGGGCGTATGAGAGCTTGGGTCGTATGAGAGCTTGGGGGAGTGTGAGAGCTTGGGGTGTATGAGAGCTTGGGGAAGTAGGCGAGCTTGGGGGAGTAGTAGAGCTTGTGGGAGTGGGAGTGCTTGGGCGAGTAGGAGAGCTTGTGGGAGTAGGAGAGCTTGGGGGAGCAGGAGAGCTTGCGGGAGTAGAAGAGCTTGGGGGAGTAAGAGAGCTTGGCGGAGTAGGAGAGCTTGGGGCAGTAGGAGAATTTGGCGGAGTAGGAGAGCTTGGGGGAGTAGGAGAGCTTGGGAGAGTAGGAGAGCTTGGAGGAGTAGGAGATCTTGGGGGAGTAGGAGAGTTTGGGGGAGTAGGAGAGCTTGGTGTAGTAGGAATCTTGGGGGAGTAGGAGAGCTTGGGGGATTAGGAGAGCTTGGGGGAGTAGGAGAGCTTGGGGGCGAATGAGAGCATGGGGTGTATGAGAGCTTGGGGAAGTAGGCGAGCTTGTGGGAGTAGTAAAGCTTGTGGGAGTGGGAGAGCTTGGGCGAGTAGGAGAGCTTGGGGGAGTAAGAGAACTTGGGGGAGGAAGAAAGCTTCGGGGAGAAAGAGAGCTTGGGGGAGTAAGAGAGCTTGTGGGAGTGGGAGAGCTTGGGCGAGTAAGAGAGCTTGGTGGAGAAAGAGAGCTTGGGGGAGTAAGAGACCTTGGGGGAGTAAGAGAGCTTGGGGGAGTAAGAGAGTTTGGGGGAGTAAGAGAGCTTGGGAGTGTAAGTGAGATTGGGGGAGTAGGAGAAATTGGCAGAGTAGGAGAGCTTGGGGAAGTTAGAGACCTTGGGGGAGTAAGAGGGCTTGGGGGAGTAAGAGAGCTTGGGCGAGTACGAAAGCTTGGGGGAGTAGGAGTGCTTTGGTGAGTAGGAGAGCTTGGGCTAGTAGGAGAGCTTGGGGGAGTAGGAGTGCTTGGAGGAGTAAGAGAAATTGGGGAAGTAATAGAGCTAGGGGGAGTAAGAGAGCTTGGGGGAATACGAGAGCTTGGGGGAGTCGGAGAGCTTGGGGGAGTAGGGGAGCTTGGGGGAGTAGGAGAACTTGGAGGAGTCGGAGAGCTTGGGGGAGTAGGAGAGCTTGGGAGGGTAGGAGAGCTTGGGGGCGTATGAGAGCTTGGGTCGTATGAGAGCTTGGGGGGTGTGAGATCTTGGGGTGTATGAGAGCTTGGGGAAGTAGGCGAGCTTGGGGGAGTAGTAGAGCTTGTGGGAGTGGGAGAGCTTGGGCGAGTAGGAGAGCTTGGGGGAGTAAGAGAGCTTGGGGGAGGAAGAAAGCTTGGGCGAGAAAGAGAGCTTGGGGGAGTAAGAGAGCTTGGCGGAGTAGGAGAGCTTGGGGGAGTAGGAGAGCTTGGGGTGTAGGAGAGCTTGGGGGAGTAGGAGAGCTTGCGGGAGTAGAAGAGCTTGGGGGAGTAGGAGAGCTTGGGGTAGCAGGAGATCTTGGGGTAGTAGGAGAGCTTGGGGGATTAGGAGAGCTTGGGGGAGCAGGAGAGCTTGGGGGAGTAGGAGAGCTTGGGAGAGTAGGAGAGCTTTGCGGAGCAGGAGAACGTGGGGCAGTAGGAGAGCTTAGGGGAGTAGGAGAGTTTGGGGGAATAGGAGAGCTTGGGGGAGTAGGAGAGCTTGGGGGAGTCGGAGAGCTTGGGGGAGTAGGAGAGCTTGGGAGGATAGGAGAGCTTGGGGGCGGAAGAAAGCTTGGGGGAGTAGGAGTGCTTGCGGGAGTAGGAGAGCTTGGTGGAGTAGGAGAGCTTGGGGGAGTAGGAGAGCTTGGTGGAGTAGGAGATTTTGGGGGAGAAGGAGAGCTTGGAGGAGTCGCGGAGCTTGGGGGAGTAGGAGAACTTGGCAGAGTAGGAGAGCTTGGGGGAGGAAGAGAGCTTGGGGAGTAAGGGAGCTTGGGGGAGTAAGAGAGCTTGAAGGAGTAAGAGAGCTTGGGGGAGTAAGAGAGCTTGCGGGTGTAAGAGAGCTTGGGGAGTAGGAGAGCTTGGGGGAGTAGGGGAACTTGGGGGAGTAGGAATCCTTGGGCGAGTAGTAGAGCTTGGGGGAGGAAGAGAGCTTGGGGGAGTAAGAGAGCTTGGGGGAGTAAGATAACTTCGGGGAGTAGGAGAGCTTGGGAACAGGTGAGCTTGTGTTAATAGGAGAGCTTGGGGGAGTACGAACGCTTGCGGGTGTAGGAGAGCTTGAGGGAGAAGGAGAACTTGGCAGAGTAGGAGAGCTTGGGGGAGTATGAGAGCTTGGGGGAATAAGAGAGCTTGGTGGAGAAAGAGAGCTTGGGGGAGTAAGAGAGCTTGGGGGAGTAAGAGAGCTTGGGGTAGTAAGAGAGTTTGGGGGAGTAAGAGAGCTTGGGGGTGTAAGTGAGCTTGGGGGAGTAGGAGAAATTGGCAGAGTAGGAGAGCTTGGGGGAGTTAGAGAGCTTGGGGGAGTAAGAGAGCTTGGGGGAGTAAGAGAGCTTGGGGGAGTACGAGAGCTTGGGGGAGTAGGAGTGCTTGGGGGAGTAGGAGAGCTTGGGCGAGTAGGAGAGCTTGGGGGAGTAAGAGAGCTTAAAGGAGTAAGAGAGCTTGGGGGAGCAGTGGAGCTTGGGGGAGTAGGAGAGCTTGGGGCAGTAGGAGCGCTTGGGGGAGTAGGTGAGCTTGGAGGAGTAAGAGTACTTGGGGGCGTAAGAGAGCTAGGGGGTGTAAGAGAGCTTGGGGGAATACGAGAGCTTGGGGGAGTAGGAGAGCTTGGGGGAGTAGGGGAGCTTGGGGGAGTAGGAGAACTTGGGGGATTCGGGGAGCTTGGGGGAGTAGGAGAACTTGGCACAGTAGGAGAGCATGGGGGAGTAAGATAGCTTGGGGGAGTAAGAGAGCTTGGGGGAGTAAGAGAGCTTGGGATGTAAGAGAGCTTGGGGGAGTGGGAGAGCTTGGGGGAGTAGGAGCGCTTTGGGGATTAGGAGAGCTTGGGGGAGACAGAGAGCTTGGGGCAGTAGGAGAGCTCAGGGGAGTAGGAGATCTCGGGGGAGTAGGAGAGCTTGGGCGAGTAGGAGAGCTTGGGGGAGTAAGAGAGCTTGGTGGAGTAAGATAGCTTGGGGAGTAAGAGAGCTTGGGGGAGTAAGAGAGCCTGGGGGAGTAGGAGAGCTTGGGGGAGTAGGAGATATTGGGGGAGTAGGAGAGTTTGGGGGAGTAGCAGAGCTTGGGGGAGTAGTAGAGCTTGGGGGAGTAGGAGAGCTTTGGGGAGTAGGAGAGCTTGTGGGAGTAGGACAGGTTGGGGGAGTAGGAGAGCTTGGGGGAGTAGGAGAGTTTGGGGGAGTAGGAGAGCTTGGGGGAGTAGGAGAGCTTGGGGGAGTAGGAGAGCTTGGGGGAGTCGGAGAGCTTGGGGGAGTAGGAGATCTTGGGGGAGTAGGAGTTCTTGGGGGATTAGGAGAGTTTGGGGGAGTAGGAGAGCTTGGGGGAGTAGGAGAGTTTGGGAGAGCAGGAGAGCTTGGCAGAGTAGGAGAACTTGGGGCAGTAGGAGAGCTTAGGGGAGTAGGAGAGCTTGGGGGAGTAGGAGAGCTTGGGGGAGTAGGAGAGCTTGGGGGAGTCAGAGAGCTTGGGGGAGTAGGAGAGCTTGGGAGGGTAGGAGAGCTTCGGGGCGTAGGAGAGCTTGGGTCGTATGAGAGCTTTTGGGTGTATGAGAGTTTGGGGTGTATGAGAGCTTGGGGAAGTAGGCGAGCTTGGGGGAGTAGTAGAGCTTGTGGGAGTGGGAGAGCTTGGGCGAGTAGGAGAGCTTGGGGGAGTAGGAGAGCTTGGGGGAGGAAGAAAGCTTGGGGGAGAAAGAGAGCTTGGGGGAGTAAGAGGGCTTGGCGGAGTAGGAGAGCTTAGGGTTGTAGGAGAGCTTGGGAGAGTAGAAGAGCTTGGGGGAGTAGGAGCGCTTGGGGGAGTAGGCGATCTTGGGGGAGTAGGAGAGTTTGGGGGAGTAGGAGAGCTTGGGGGAGTAGGAGAGCTTGGGGGAGTAGGAAAGCTTGGGGGATTAGGAGAGCTTGGGAGAGTAGGAGAGCTTGTGGGAGTAGGAGAGCTTGTGGGAGTAGGAGAGCTTGGGTGAGTAGGAGAGCTTGGGGGAGTAGGAGAGATTGGGGGAGTAGGAGAGCTTGGGGGAGTAGGAGAGCCTGGGGGAGTAGGAGAGCTTGGGATAGTAGGAGATCTTGGGGGAGTAGGAGAACTTGGGGGATTAGTTGAGCTTGGGGAAGTAGGAGAGCTTGGGGGAGTAGGAGAGCTTGGGAGAGTAGGAGAGCTTGGCGCAGCAAGAGAACTTGGGGCCGTATGAGAGCATAGGGGAGTAGGAGAGCTTGGGGGAGTAGGAGAGCTTGGGGGAGTAGGAGAGCTTGGGGGAGTCGGAGAGCTTGGGAGGGTAGGAGAGCTTGGGGGCGTATGAGAGCTTGGGGTGTATGAGAGCTTGTGGAAGTAGGACAGCTTGGGTGAGTAGGAGAGCTTGGGGGAGTAGGAGAGTTTGGGGGAGTAGGAAAGCATGGGGAATTAGGAGAGCTTGGGAGAGTAGGAGAGCTTGGGGGACTAGGAGAGCTTGGGGTAGTTGGAGATCTTGGGGGAGTAGGAGTTCTTGGGGGATTAGGAGAGCTTGGGGGAGTAGGAGAGCTTGGGGGAGTAGGAGAGTTTGGGAGAGCAGGAGAGCTTGGCAGAGTAGGAGAACTTGGGGCAGTCGGAGAGCTTGGGGGAGTAGGAGAGTTTGGGGGAGTCGGAGAGCTTGGGGGAGTAGGAGAGCTTGGGAGGGTAGGAGAGCATGGGGGCGTATGAGCGCTTGGGTCGTATGAGAGCTTGGGGGGGTGTGAGAGTTTGGGGTGTATGAGAGCTTGGGGAAGTAGGCGAGCTTGGGGGCGTAGTAGAGCTTGTGGGATTGGGAGAGCTTGGGCGAATAGGAGAGCTTGGGGGAGTAGGAGAGCTTCTGGGAGGAAGAAAGCTTGGGGGAGAAAGAGAGCTTGGGGGAGTAAGAGAGCTTGGCGCAGTAGGAGAGCTTAGGGCTGTAGGAGAGCTTGGGGGAGTAGGAGAGCTTGGGGGAGTAGGAGAGCTTGGGGGAGTAGGCGATCTTGGGGGAGTAGGAGAGTTTGGGGGATTAGGAGAGCTTGGGGGAGTAGGAGAGCTTGGGGGTGTAGGAGAGCTTGTGGGATTAGGAGAGCTTGTGGGAGTAGGAGAGCTTGGGGGAGTAGGAGAGCTTGGGGGAGTAGGAGAGATTGGGGGAGTAGGATAGCTTGGGGGAGTAGGAGAGCTTGGGGGAGTAGGAGAGCTTGGGCTAGTAGGAGATCTTGGGGGATTAGGAGAACTTGGGGGATTGGTTGAGCTTGGGGGAGTAGGAGAGCTTGGGGGAGTAGGAGAGCTTTGGGGAGTAGGAGAGCTTGGGGGAGTCGGAGAGCTTGGGAGGGAAGGAGAGCTTGGGGGCGTATGAGAGCTTGGGGTGTATGAGAGCTTGGGGAAGTAGGCGAGCTTGGGGGAGTAGTAGAGCTTGGGGGAGTAGGAGAGCTTGGGGGAGTAGGAGAGCTTGGGGGAGTCGGAGAGCTTGGGGGAGTAGGAGAGCTTGGGAGGGTAGGAGAGCATGGGGGCGTATGAGAGCTTGGGTCGTATGAGAGCTTGGGGGGTGTGAGAGTTTGGGGTGTATGAGAGCTTGGGGAAGTAGGCGAGCTTGGGGGAGTAGTAGAGCTTGTGGGAGTGGGAGGGCTTGGGCGAATAGGAGAGCTTGGGGGAGTAGGAGAGCGTAGTGAGGAAGAAAGCTTGGGGGAGAAAGAGAGCTTGGCGGAGTAGGAGAGCTTAGGGTTGTAGGAGAGCTTGGGGGAGTAGGAGAGCTTGGGTGAGTAGGAGAGCTGGGGGGAGTAGGCGATCTTGGGGGAGTAGGAGAGTTTGGGGGAGTAGGAGAGCTTGGGGGAGTAGGAGAGCTTGGGGGAGTAGGAAAGCTTGGGGGATTAGGAGAGCTTGGGAGAGTAGGATAGCTTGTGGGAGTAGGAGAGCTTGTGGGAGTAGGAGAGCTTGGGTGAGTAGGAGAGCTTGTGTCGTATGGGAGCTTGGGGGTGTATGAGAGTTTGGGGTGTATGAGAGCTTGGGGAAGTAGGCGAGCTT
Organism: Pristiophorus japonicus; assembly: GCF_044704955.1. Classification (NCBI taxonomy): domain Eukaryota; kingdom Metazoa; phylum Chordata; class Chondrichthyes; family Pristiophoridae; genus Pristiophorus; species Pristiophorus japonicus. The sequence goes on from NW_027254772.1 coordinate 48,128, forward strand.
GGGGGAGTAGTAGAGCTTGTGGGAGTGGGAGAGCTTGGGCGAGTAGGACAGCTTGGGGGAGTAGGAGAGCTTGGGGGAGGAAGAAAGCTTGGGGGAGAAAGAGAGCTTGGGGGAGTAAGAGAGCTTGGCGGAGTAGGAGAGCTTAGGGTTGTAGGAGAGCTTGGGGGAGTAGGAGAGCTTGGGGGACTAGGAGACCTTGGGGGAGTAGGCGATCTTGGGGGAGTAGGAGAGTTTTGGGGAGTAGGAGAGCTTGGGGGAGTAGGAGAGCTTGGGGGAGTAGGAAAGCATGGGGAATTAGGAGAGCTTGGGAGAGTAGGAGAGCTTGTGGGAGTAGGAGAGCTTGTGGGAGTAGGAGAGCTTGGGTGAGTAGGAGAGCTTGGGGGAGTAGGAGAGATTGGGGGAGTAGGAGAGCTTGGGGGAGTACGAGAGCTTGGGGGAGTAGGAAAGCTTGGGGTAGTAGGAGATCTTGGGGGAGTAGGAGAACTTGGGGGAGTAAGAGAGCTTGGTGGAGAAAGAGAGCTTGGAGGAGTAAGAGAGCTTGGGGGAGTAAGAGAGCTTGGGGGAGTAAGATAATTTGGGGGAGTAAGAGAGCTTGGGGGTGTAAGTGAGCTTGGGGGAGTAGGAGAAATTGGCAGAGTAGGAGAGCTTGGGGGAGTTAGAGAGCTTGGGGGAGTAAGAGAGCTTGGGGGAGTAAGAGAGCTTGGGGGAGTAGGAGAGCTTGGGGGAGTAGGAGTGCTTGGGGGAGTAGGAGAGCTTGGGCGAGTAGGAGAGCTTGGGGGAGTAAGAGAGCTTAAGGGAGTAAGAGAGCTTGGGGAAGCAGTAGAGCTTGGGGGAGTAGGAGAGCTTGGGGCAGTAGGAGCGCTTGGGGGAGTAGGAGTGCTTGGAAGAGTGAGAGAGCTTGGGGGTGTAAGAGAGCTAGGGGGAGTAGGAGAACTTGGGGGATTCGGGGAGCTTGGGGGAGTAGGAGAACTTGGGGGATTCGGGGAGCTTGGGGGAGTAGGAGAACTTGGCACAGTAGGAGAGCTTGGGGGAGTAAGAGAGCTTGGGGGAGTAAGAGAGCTTGGGATGTAAGAGAGCTTTGGGGAGTAAGAGAGCTTGGGGGAGTAGGAGAGCTTAGGGTTGTAGGAGAGCTTGGGGGAGTAGGAGAGCTTGGGTGAGTAGGAGAGCTTGGGGGAGTAGGCGATCTTGGGGGAGTAGGAGAGTTTGGGGGAGTAGGAGAGCTTGGGGGAGTAGGAGAGCTTGGGGGAGTAGGAAAGCTTGGGGGATTAGGAGAGCTTGGGAGAGTAGTATAGCTTGTGGGAGTAGGAGAGCTTGTGGGAGTAGGAGAGCTTGGGTGAGTAGGAGAGCTTGTGTCGTATGAGAGCTTGGGGGTGTATGAGAGTTTGGGGTGTATGAGAGCTTGGGGAAGTAGGCGAGCTTGGGGGAGTAGTAGAGCTTGTGGGAGTGGGAGAGCTTGGGTGAGTCGGACAGCTTGGGGGAGTAGGAGAGCTTGGGGGAGGAAGAAAGCTTGGGGGAGAAAGAGAGCTTGGGGGAGTAAGAGAGCTTGGCGGAGTAGGAGAGCTTAGGGTTGTAGGAGAGCTTGGGGGAGTAGGAGAGCTTGGGGGAGTAGGAGACCTTGGGGGAGTAGGCGATCTTGGGGGAGTAGGAGAGTTTTGGGGAGTAGGAGAGCTTGGGGGAGTAGGAGAGCTTGGGGGAGTAGGAAAGCATGGGGAATTAGGAGAGCTTGGGAGAGTAGGAGAGCTTGTGGGAGTAGGAGAGCTTGTGGGAGTAGGAGAGCTTGGGTGAGTAGGAGAGCTTGGGGGAGTAGGAGAGATTGGGGGAGTAGGAGAGCTTGGGGGAGTACGAGAGCTTGGGGGAGTAGGAAAGCTTGGGGTAGTAGGAGATCTTGGGGGAATAGGAGAACTTGGGGGAGTAAGAGAGCTTGGTGGAGAAAGAGAGCTTGGGGGAGTAAGAGAGCTTGGGGGAGTAAGAGAGCTTGGGGGAGTAAGATAATTTGGGGGAGTAAGAGAGCTTGGGGGTGTAAGTGAGCTTGGGGGAGTAGGAGAAATTGGCAGAGTAGGAGAGCTTGGGGGAGTAAGAGAGCTTAAGGGAGTAAGAAAGCTTGGGGAAGCAGTAGAGCTTGGGGGAGTAGGAGAGCTTGGGGCAGTAGGAGCGCTTGGGGGAGTAGGAGTGCTTGGAGGAGTAAGAGAGCTTGGGGGTGTAAGAGAGCTAGGGGGAGTAGGAGAACTTGGGGGATTCGGGGAGCTTGGGGGAGTAGGAGAATTTGGGGGATTCGGGGAGCTTGGGGGAGTAGGAGAACTTGGCACAGTAGGAGAGCTTGGGGGAGTAAGAGAGCTTGGGGGAGTAAGAGAGCTCGGGGGAGTAAGAGAGCTTGGGATGTAAGAGAGCTTTGGGGAGTAAGAGAGCTTGGGGGAGTAGGAGCGCTTGGGGGAGTAGGAGAGATTGGGGGAGTAGGAGAGCTTGGGGTAGTTGGAGATCTTGGGGGAGTAGGAGAACTTGGGGGATTAGTTGAGCTTGGTGGAGTAGGTGAGCTTGGGGGAGTAGGAGAGCTTGGGAGAGTAGGAGAGCTTGGCGCAGCAGGAGAAATTGGGGCAGTAGGAGAGCTTAGGGGAGTAGGAGAGCTTGGGGGAGTAGGAGAGCTTGCGGGTGTAGGAGAGCTTGGGGAAGTCGAAGAGCTTGGGAGGGTAGGAGAGCTTGGGGGCGTATGAGAGCTTGGGGTGTATGAGAGCTTGGGGAAGTAGGCGAGCTTGGGGGAGTAGTAGAGCTTGTGGGAGTGGGGGAGCTTGGGGAGTAGGAGAGTTTGGGGAGTAAGAGAACTTGGGGGAGGTAGAAAGCTTGGGGGAGAAAGAGAGCTTGAGGGAGTAAGAGAGCTTGGGGGAGTAGGAGAGCTTGGGGGAGTAGGAGAGCTTGGGGCAGTAGGAGAGTTTGGGGGAGTAGGAGAGCTTGGGGGAGTCGCGGAGCTTGGGGGAGTAGGAGAACTTGGCAGAGTAGGAGAGCTTGTGGGAGGAAGAAAGCTTGGGGGAGTAAGAGAGCTTGGGGGAGTAAGAGAGCTTGAAGGAGTAAGAGAGCTTGGGGGAGTAAGAGAGCTTGCGGGTGTAAGAGAGCTTGGGGAGTAGGAGAGCTTGGGGGAGTAGGGGAGCTTGGGGGAGTAGGAGACCTTGGGCGAGTAGGAGAGCTTGGGAGAGGAAGAGAGATTGGGGGAGTAAGAGAGCTTGGGGGAGTAAGATAGCTTGGGGGAGTAGGAGAGCTTGGGGAACAGGTGAGCTTGTGGGAATAGGAGAGCTTGGGGGAGTACGAGCGCTTGCGGGTGTAGGAGAGCTTAAGGGAGAAGGAGAACTTGGCAGAGTAGGAGAGCTTGGGGGAGTAAGAGAGCTTGGGGGAGTAAGAGAGCTTGGGGGAGTAAGAGAGCTTGGTGGAGTAAGAGAGCTTGGGGGAGTAAGAGAATTTGGGGGAGTAAGAGAGCTTGGGGGTGTAAGTGAGCTTGGGGGAGTAGGAGAAATTGGCAGAGTAGGAGAGCTTGGGGGAGTTAGAGAGCTTGGGGGAGTAAGAGAGCTTGGGGGAGTAAGAGAGCTTGGGGGAGTAAGAGAGCTTGGGGGAGTAGGAGAGCTTGGGGGAGTAGGAGTGCTTGGGGGAGTAAGAGAGCTTGGGGGAATACGAGAGCTTGGGGGAGTAGGAGAGCTTGGGGGAGTAGGGGAGCTTGGGGGAGTAGGAGAACTTGGTGGATTCGGGGAGCTTGGGGGAGTAGGAGAACTTGGCACAGTAGGAGAGCTTGGGGGAGTAAGAGAGCTTGGGGTAGTAAGAGAGCTTGGGGGAGTAAGAGAGCTTGGGATGTAAGAGAGCTTTGGGGAGTAAGAGAGCTTGGGGGAGTGGGAGAGCTTGGGGGAGTAGGAGAGCTTGGGGGAGTAGGAGCGCTTTGGGGATTAGGAGAGCTTGGGGGAGACAGAGAGCTTGGGGCAGTAGGAGAGCTCTGGGGAGTAGGAGATCTCGGGGGAGTAGGAGAGCTTGGGCGAGAAGGAGAGCTTGGGGGAGTAAGAGAGCTTGGTGGAGTAAGATAGCTTGGGGAGTAAGAGAGCTTGGGGGAGTAAGAGAGCTTGGGGGAGTGGGAGAGCTTGGGGGAGTAGGAGAGCTTGAGGGAGTAGGAGCGCTTGGGGGAGTAGGAGCGCTTGGGGGAGTAGGAGAGCCTGGGGGAGTAGGAGAGCTTGATGGAGTAGGAGATATTGGGGGAGTAGGAGAGTTTGGGGGAGTAGCAGAGCTTGGGGGAGTAGGAGAGCTTGTGGGAGTAGGAGAGCTTTGGGGAGTAGGAGAGCTTGTGGGACTAGGACAGCTTGGGGGAGTAGGAGAGCTTGGGGGAGTAGGAGAGTTTGGGGGAGTGGGAGAGCTTGGGGGAGTAGGAGAGCTTGGGGGAGTAGGAGAGCTTGGGGGATTAGGAGAGCTTGGGGGAGTAGGAGATCTTGGGGCAGCAGGAGTTCTTGGGGGATTAGGAGAGCTTGGGGGATTAGGAGAGCTTGGGGGAGTAGGAGAGTTTGGGAGAGTAGGAGAGCTTGGCAGAGTAGGAGAACTTGGGGCAGTAGGAGAGCTTGTCAGAGTAGGAGAAATTGGGGCAGTAGGAGAGCTTAGGGGAGTAGGAGAGCTTGGGGGAGTAGGAGAGCTTGGGGGAGTAGGAGAGCTTGGGGGAGTCGGAGAGCTTGGGGGAGTAGGAGAGCTTGGGAGGGTAGGAGAGCTTGGGGGCGTATGAGAGCTTGGGTCGTACGAGAGCTTGGGGTAGTAGGAGAGCTTGGGGGAGTAGGAGAACTTGGGGGATTAGTTGAGCTTGGGGGAGTAGGAGAGCTTGGGGGAGTAGGAGAGCTTGGGAGAGAAGGAGAGCTTGGCGCAGCAGGAGAAATTGGGGCATAAGGAGAGCTTAGGGGAGTAGGAGAGCTTGGGGGAGTAGGAGAGCTTGGGGGAGTAGGAGAGCTTGGGGGAGTCGGAGAGCTTGCGAGGGTAGGAGAGCTTGGTGGCGTATGAGAGCTTGGGATGTATGAGAGCTTGGGGAAGTAGGCGAGCTTGGGGGAGTAGTAGAGCTTGTGGGAGTGGGAGAGCTTGGGCGAGTAGGAGAGCTTGGGGGAGTAAGAGAACTTGGGGGAGGAAGAAAGCTTGGGGGAGAAAGAGAGCTTGAGGGAGTAAGAGAGCTTGGGGGAGTAGGAGAGCTTGGGGGAGTAGGAGAGCTTGGGGTAGTCGGAGAGTTTGGGGGAGTAGGAGAGCTTGGGGGAGTCGCGGAGCTTGGGGGAGTAGGAGGACTTGGCAGAGTAGGAAAGCTTGGGGGAGGAAGAGAGCTTGGGGGAGTAAGAGAGCTTGGGGGAGTAAGAGAGCTTGAAGGAGTAAGAGAGCTTGGGGAACAGGTGAGCTTTTGGGAATAGGAGAGCTTGGGGGAGTACGAGCGCTTGCGGGTGTAGGAGAGCTTGAGTGAGAAGGAGAACTTGGCAGAGCAGGAGAGCTTGGGGGAGTAAGAGAGCTAGAGGGAGTAAGAGAGCTTGGTGGAGAAAGAGAGCTTGGGGGAGTAAGAAAATTTGGGGGAGCAAGAGAGCTTGGGAGTGTAAGTGAGCTTGGGGGAGTAGGAGAAATTGGCAGAGTAGGAGAGCTTGGGGGAGCTAGAGAGCTTGGGGGAGTAAGAGAGCTTGGGGGAGTAAGAGAGCTTGGGGGAGTAGGAGAGCTTGGGGGAGTAGGAGTGCTTGGGGGAGTAGGAGAGCTTGGGCGAGTAGGAGAGCTTGGGGGAGTAAGAGAGCTTAAGGGAGTAAGAGAGCTTGGGGAAGCAGTAGAGCTTGGGGGAGTAGGAGAGCTTGGGGGAGTCGGAGAGCTTGGGAGGGTAGGAGAGCTTGGGGGCGTATGAGAGCTTGGGCTGTATGAGAAATTGGGGAAGTAGGCGAGCTTGGGGGAGTAGTAGAGGTTGTGGGAGTGGGAGGGCTTGGGCGAGTAGGAGAGCTTGGGGGCGTAAGATAACTTGGGGGAGGAAGAAAGCTTGGGGGAGAAAGAGAGCTTGAGGGAGTAAGAGAGCTTGGGGAATAGGAGAGCTTGGGGGAGTAGGAGAGCTTGGGGTAGTAGGAGAATTTGGGGGAGTAGGAGAGCTTGGCGGAGTCGCGGAGCTTGGGGGAGTAGGAGAACTTGGCAGAGTAGGAGAGCTTGGGGGAGGAAGAGAGCTTGGGGGAGTAAGAGAGCTTGGGGGAGTAAGAGAGCTTGAAGGAGTAAGAGAGCTTGGGGGAGTAAGAGAGCTTGCGGGTGTAAGAGAGCTTGGGGAGTAGGAGAGCTTGGGGGAGTAGGGGAGCTTGGGGGAGTAGGAGACCTTGGGCGAGTAGGAGAGCTTGGGGGAGGAAGAGAGCTTGGGTGAGTAAGAGAGCTTGGTGGAGAAAGAGAGCTTGGGGGAGTAAGAGAATTTGGGGGAGTAAGAGAGCTTGGGGGTGTAAGTGAGCTTGGGGGAGTCGGAGAAATTGGCAGAGTAGGAGAGCTTGGGGGAGTTAGACAGCTTGGGGGAGTAAGAGAGCTTGGGGGAGTAAGAGAGCTTGGGGAAGCAGGAGAGCTTGGGGGAGTAGGAGTGCTTGAGGGAGTAGGAGAGCTTGGGGGAGTAGGAGTGCTTGGAGGAGTAAGAGAGCTTGGGGGTGTAAGAGAGCTAGGGGGAGTAGGAGAACTTGGGGGATTCGGGGAGCTTGGGGGAGTAGGAGAACTTGGGGGATTCGGGGAGCTTGGGGGAGTAGGAGAATTTGGAACAGTAGGAGAGCTTGGGGGAGTAAGAGAGCTTGGGGGAGTAAGAGAGCTTGGGGGAGTAAGAGAGCTTGGGATGGAAGAGAGCTTTGGGGAGTAAGAGAGCTTGGGGGAGTGGGAGAGCTTGGGGGAGTAGGAGAGCTTGGGGGAATAGGAGCGCTTGGGGTAGTAGGCGATCTTGGGGGAGTAGGAGAACCTGGGGGATTAGTTGAGCTTGGGGGAGTAGGAGAGCTTGGGGGAGTAGGAGAGCTTGGGAGAGTAGGAGAGCTTGGCGCAGCAGGAGAACTTGGGGCAGTAGGAGAGCTTAGGTGAGTAGGAGAGCTTGGGAGAGTAGGAGAGCTTGGGGGAGTAGGAGAGCTTGGGGGAGTCGGAGAGTTTGGGAGGGTAGGAGAGCTTGGGGGCGTATGAGAGCTTGGGGTGTATGAGAGCTTGGGGAAGTAGGCGAGCTTGGGGGAGTAGTAGAGCTTGTGGGAGTGGGAGAGATTGGGCGAGTAGGAGAGCTTGGGGGAGTAAGAGAACTTGGGGGAGGAAGAAAGCTTGGGGGAGAAAGAGAGCTTGAGGGAGTAAGAGAGCTTGGGGGAGTAGGAGAGCTTGGGGGAGTAGGAGAGCTTGGGGGAGTAAGAGAGCTTGGGGGAGTAAGAGAGCTTGGGGGAGTAAGAGAGCTTGCGGGTGTAAGAGAGCTTGGGGAGTAGGAGAGCTTGGGGGAGTAGGGGAGCTTGGGGGAGTAGGAGACCTTGGGCGAGTAGGAGAGCTTGGGGGAGGAAGAGAGCTTGGGGGAGTAAGAGAGCTTGGGGGAGTAAGATAGCTTGGGGTAGTAGGTGAGCTTGGGGAACAGGTGAGCTTGTGGGAATAGGAGAGCTTGGGGGAGTACGAGCGCTTGCGGGTGTAGGAGAGCTTGAGCGACAAGGAGAACTTGGCAGAGTAGGAGAGCTTGTGGGAGTAAGAGAGCTTGGGGGAGTAAGAGAGCTTGGTGGAGAAAGAGAGCTTGGGGGAGTAAGAGAGCTTGGGGGAGTAAGAGAATTTGGGGGAGTAAGAGAGCCTGGGGGTGTAAGTGAGCTTGGGGGAGTAGGAGAAATTGGCAGAGTAGGAGAGCTTGAGGGATTTAGAGAGCTTGGGGGAGTAAGAGAGCTTGGGGGAGTAAGAGAGCTTGGGGGAGTAGGAGAGCTAGGGGGAGTAGGAGTGCTTGGGGGAGTAGGAGAGCTTGGGCGAGTAGGAGAGCTTGGGGGAGTAAGAGAGCTTAAGGGAGTAAGAGAGCTTGGGGAAGCAGTAGAGCTTGGGGGAGTAGGAGAGCTTGGGGCAGTAGGAGCGCTTGGGGGAGTAGGAGTGCTTGGAGGATTAAGAGAACTTGGGGGTGTAAGAGAGATAGGGGGAGTAAGAGAGCTTGGGGGAATACGAGAGCTTGGGGGAGTTGGAGAACTTGGGGGATTCGGGGAGCTTGGGGGAGTAGGAGAACTTGGGGGATTCGGGGAGCTTGGGGGAGTAGGAGAACTTGGCACAGTAGAAGAGCTTGGGGGAGTAAGAGAGCTTGGGGGAGTAAGAGAGCTTGGGGGAGTAATAGAGCTTGGGATGCAAGAGAGCTTTGGGGAGTAAGAGAGCTTGGGGGAGTGGGAGAGCTTGGGGGAGTAGGAGATCTTGGGGGAGTACGAGCGCTTGGGGGATTAGGAGAGCTTGGGGGAGACAGAGAGCTTGGGGCAGTAGAGAGCTCTGGGAAGTAGGAGATCTCGGGGGAGTAGGAGAGCTTGTGCGAGTAGGAGAGCTTGGGGGAGTAAGAGAGCTTGGTGGAGTAAGAGAGCTTGGGGAGTAAGAGAGCTTGGAGGAGTAAGAGAGCTTGGCGGAGTGGGAGAGCTTGGGGGAGTAGGAGAGCTTGGGGGAGTAGGAGCGCTTGGGGGAGTGGGAGAGCTTGGGGGAGTAGGAGAGCTTGGGGGAGTAGGAGAGCTTGGGAGAGTAGGAGAGCTTGGGGGAGTAGGAGATCTTGGGGGAATTGGAGAGTTTGGGGGTGTAGCAGAGCTTGGGGGAGTAGGAGAGCTTGGGGGAGTAGGAGAGCTTGGGGGAGTAGGAAAGCTTGGGAGAGTAGGAGAGCTTTGGGGAGTAGGAGAGCTTGTGGGAGTAGGACAGCTTGGGGGAGTAGGAGAGCTTGTGGGAGCAGGAGAGTTTGGGGGAGTAGGAGACCTTGGGGGAGTAGGAGAGCTTGGAGGAGTAGGAGAGCTTGGGGGAGTAGGAGATCTTGGGGGAGTAGGAGAGCTTGCGGGATTAGGAGAGCTTGGGGGAGTAGGAGAGCTTGGGAGATTAGGAGAGCTCGGCGGAGTAGGAGAACTTGGGGCAGTAGGAGAGCTTGGGGGAGTCGGAGAGCTTGGGGGAGTAGGAGAGCTTGGGAGGTTAGGAGAGCTTGGGGGCGTATGAGAGCTTGGGGGCGTATGAGAGCTTGGGGGAGTGTGAGAGCTTGGGGTGTATGAGAGCTTGGGGAAGTAGGCGAGCTTGGAGGAGTAGTAGAGTTTGTGGTAGTTGGAGAGCTTGGGCGATTAGGAGAGCTTGGGGGAGTAAGAGAGCTTGGGGGAGGAAGAAAGCTTGGGGGAGAAAGAGAGCTTGGGGGAGTAAGAGAGCTTGGGGGATTAGGAGAGCTTGGCAGAGTAGGAGAGCTTGGGGGAGTAAGAGAGCTTGGGGAGTAAGAGAGCTTGGGGGAGTAAGAGAGCTTGAGGGAGTAAGAGAGCTTGGGGGATTAAGAGAGCTTGCGGGTGTAAGAGAGCTTGGGGAGTAGGAGAGCTTGGGGGAGTAGGGGAGCTTGAGGGAGTAGGAGACCTTGGGCGAGTTGGAGAGCTTGGGGGAGAAAGAGAGCTTGGGGGAGTAAGAGAGCTTGTGGGGGAGTAAGATAGCTTGGGGGAGAAGGTGAGCTTGGGGAACAGGTAAGCTTGTGGGAATAGGAGAGCTTGGGGGAGTACGAGCGCTTGCGGGTGTAGGAGTGCTTTAGGGAGAAGGAGAACTTGGCATAGTAGAAGAGCTTATGCGAGTAAGAGAGCTTGGGGGAGTAAGAGAGCTTGGTGGAGAAAGAGAGCTTGGGGAGTAGGAGAGCTTGGGGGAGTAGGGGAGCTTGGGGGATTAGGAGACCTTCGGCGAGTTGGAGAGCTTGGGGGAGAAAGAGAGCTTGGGGGAGTAAGAGATCTTGTGGGGGAGTAAGATAGCTTGGGGGAGTAGGAAAGCTTGGGGAACAGGTGAGCTTGTGGGAATAGGAGAATTTGGGGGAGTACGAGCGCTTGCGGGTGTAGGAGAGCTTGAGGGAGAAGGAGAACTTGGCAGAGTAGAAGAGCTTGGGGGAATAGGAGTGCTTGGGGGAGTAGGAGAGCTTTGGAGAGTAGGAGAGCTTTGGGGAGTAGGGGAGCTTGTGGGAGTAGGAGAGCTTGGGGGAGTAGGAGAGCTTGGGGGATTATGAGAGCTTGGGGGAGTCAGAGAGCTTGGGGCAGTAGGAGAGCTCTGGGGAGTAGGAGATCTTGGGGGAGTAGGAGAGCTTGGGCGAGTAGTAGAGCTTGGGGGAGTAAGATAGCTTGGAGGAGTAAGAGAGTTTGGGGAGTAAGAGAGCTTTGGGGAGTAAGAGAGATTGGGGGAGTGGGAGAGCTTGGGGGAGTAGGAGATCTTGGGGGAGTAGGAGCGCTTGGGGGAGTAGGAGAGCTTGGGGGAGTAGGAGAGCTTGGGTGAGTAGGAGAGCTTGGGGGAGTAGGAGAGCTTGGGAGAGTAGGGGAGCTTGGGGGAGTAGGAGATCTTGGGGGAGTAGGAGAGTTTGGGGGAGTAGGAGAGCTTAGGGGAGTAGGAGAGCTTGGGGGAGTAGTAGAGCTTGGGGGAGTAGGAGAGCTTGGGAGAGTAGGAGAGCTTTGGGGAGTTGGAGAGCTTGTGGGAATAGGAGAACTTGGGGGAGTACGAGCGCTTGCGGGTGTAGGAGAGCTTGAGGGAGAAGGAGAAATTGGCAGAGTAGAAGAGCTAGGGGAATAGGAGTGCTTGGGGGAGTAGGAGAGCTTTGGAGAGTAGGAGAGCTTTGGGGAGTAGGGGAGCTTGTGGGAGTAGGAGAGCTTGGGGGAGTAGGAGAGCTTGGGGGATTAGGAGAGCTTGGGGGAGTCAGAGAGCTTGGGGCAGTAGGAGAGCTCTGGGGAGTAGGAGATATGGGGGAGTAGGAGAGCTTGGGCGAGTAGGAGAGCTTGGGGGAGTAAGATAGCTTGGAGGAGTAAGAGAGTTTGGGGAGTAAGAGCGCTTGGGGGAGTAGGAGAGCTTGGGGGAGTAGGAGAGCTTGGGTGAGTAGGAGAGCTTGGGGGAGTCGCGGAGCTTGGGGGAGTAGGAGAACTTGGCAGAGTAGGAGAGCTTGGGGGAGGAAGAGGGCTTGGGGGAGTAAGAGAGCTTGGGGGAGTAAGAGAGCTTGAAGGAGTAAGAGAGCTTGGGGGAGTAAGAGAGCTTGCGGGTGTAAGAGAGCTTGGGGAGTAGGAGAGCTTGGGGGAGTAGGGGAGCTTGGGGGAGTAGGAGACCTTGGGCGAGTAGGAGAGCTTGGGGGAGGAAGAGAGCTTGGGGGAGTAATAGAGCTTGGGGGAGTAAGATAGCTTAGGGTAGTAGGTGAGCTTGGGGAACAGGTGAGCTTGTGGGAATAGGAGAGCTTGGGGGAGTACGAGCGCTTGCGGGTGTAGGAGAGCTTGAGGGACAAGGAGAACTTGGCAGAGTAGGAGAGCTTGGGGGAGTAAGAGAGCTTGGGGGAGTAAGAGAGCTTGGTGGAGAAAGAGAGCTAGGGGGAGTAAGAGAGCTTGGGGGAGTAAGAGAATTTGGGGGAGTAAGAGAGCCTGGGGGTGTAAGTGAGCTTGGGGGAGTAGGAGAAATTGGCAGAGTAGGAGAGCTTGAGGGAGATGGAGAGCTTGGGGGAGTAAGAGAGCTTGGGGGAGTAAGAGAGCTTGGGGGAGTAGGAGAGCTAGGGGGAGTAGGAGTGCTTGGTGGAGTAGGAGAGCTTGGGCGAGTAGGAGAGCTTGGGGGAGTAAGAGAGCTTAAGCGAGTAAGAGAGCTTGGGGAAGCAGTAGAGCTTGGGGGAGTAGGAGAGCTTGGGGCAGTAGGAGCGCTTGGGGGAGTTGGAGTGCTTGGAGGAGTAAGAGAGCTTGGGGGTGTAAGAGAGCTAGGGGGAGTAAGAGAGCTTGGGGAATACGAGAGCTTGGGGGAGTTGGAGAACTTGGGGGATTCGGGGAGCTTGGGGGAGTAGGAGAACTTGGGGGATTCGGGGAGCTTGGGGGAGTAGGAGAACTTGGCACAGTAGAAGAGCTTGGGGGAGTAAGAGAGCTTGGGGGAGTAAGAGAGCTTGGGGGAGTAATAGAGCTTGGGATGTAAGAGAGCTTTGGGGAGTAAGAGAGCTTGGGGGAGTGGGAGAGCTTGGGGGAGTAGGAGAGCTTGGGGGAGTACGATCGCTTGGGGGATTAGGAGAGCTTGGGGGAGACAGAGAGCTTGGGGCAGTAGAGAGCTCTGGGAAGTAGGAGATCTCGGGGGAGTAGGAGAGCTTGTGCAAGTAGGAGAGCTTGGGGGAGTAAGAGAGCTTGGTGGAGTAAGAGAGCTTGGGGAGTAAGAGAGCTTGGAGGAGTAAGAGAGCTTGGTGGAGTGGGAGAGCTTGGGGGAGTAGGAGAGCTTGGGGGAGTAGGAGCGCTTGGGGGAGTGGGAGAGCTTGGGGGAGTTGGAGAGCTTGGGGGAGTAGGAGAGCTTGGGGGAGTAGGAGTGCTTGGGAGAGTAGGAGAGCTTGGGGGAGTATGAGATCTTGGGGGAGTAGGAGAGTTTGGGGGTGTAGCAGAGCTTGGGGGAGTAGGGGAGCTTGGGGGAGTAGGAGAGCTTGGGGGAGTAGGAAAGCTTGGGGGAGTAGGAGAGCTTTGGGGAGTAGGAGAGCTTGTGGGAGTAGGACAGCTTGGGGGAGTAGGAGAGCTTGTGGGAGCAGGAGAGTTTGGGGGAGTAGGAGACCTTGGGGGAGTAGGAGAGCTTGGGGAATAGGAGAGCTTGGGGGAGTAGGAGATCTTGGGGGAGTAGGAGAGCTTGCGGGATTAGGAGAGCTTGGGGGAGTAGGAGAGTTTGGGGGAGTAGGAGACCTTGGGGGAGTAGGAGAGCTTGGGGGAGTAGGAGAGCTTGGGGGAGTAGGAGATCTTGGGGGAGTAGGAGAGCTTGCGGGATTAGGAGAGCTTGGGGGAGTAGGAGAGCTTGGGGCAGTAGGAGAGCTTGGGGGCGTATGAGAGCTTGGGGGAGTGTGAGAGCTTGGGGTGTATGAGAGCTTGGGGAAGTAGGCGAGCTTGGGGGAGTAGTAGAGTTTGTGGTAGTGGGAGAGCTTGGGCGATTAGGAGAGCTTGGGGGAGTAAGAGAGTTTGGGGGATTAGGAGAGCTTGGGGGAGTAGGAGAGCTTGGGGGAGTAGGAGATTTTGGTGGAGTAGGAGAGCTTGGGGGAGTCGGAGAGCTTGGGGGAGTAGGAGAGCTTGGGAGCTTAGGAGAGCTTGGGGGCGTATGAGAGCTTGGGGGCGTATAAGAGCTTGGGGGAGTGTGAGAGCTTGGGGTGTATGAGAGCTTGGGGAAGTAGGCGAGCTTGGGGGAGTAGTAGAGTTTGTGGTAGTGGGAGAGCTTGGGCGATTAGGAGAGCTTGGGGGAGTAAGAGAGCTTGGGGAAGGAAGAAAGCTTGGGGGAGAAAGAGAGCTTGGGGGAGTAAGAGAGTTTGGGGTTTAGGAGAGCTTGGGGGAGTAGGAGAGCTTGGGGGAGTAGGAGATTTTGGTGGAGTAGGAGAGCTTGGGGGAGTCACGGAGCTTGGGGGAGTACGAGCGCTTGCGGGTGTAGGAGTGCTTGAGAAGAAGGAGAACTTGGCATAGTAGAAGAGCTTATGGGAGTAAGAGAGCTTGGGGGAGTAAGAGAGCTTGGTGGAGAAAGAGAGCTTGGGGAGTAGGAGAGCTTGTGGATGTAGGGGTGCTTGGGGGAGTAGGAGACCTTCGGCGAGTTGGAGAGCTTGGGGGAGAAAGAGAGCGTGGGGGAGTAAGAGAGCTTGTGGGGGAGTAAGATAGCTTGGGGGAGTAGGAAAGCTTGGGGAACAGGTGAGCTTGTGGGAATAGGAGAATTTGGGGGAGTACGAGCGCTTGCGGGTGTAGGAGAGCTTGAGGGAGAAGGAGAACTTGGCAGAGTAGAAGAGCTTGGGGGAATAGGAGTGCTTGGGGGAGTAGGAGAGCTTTGGAGAGTAGGAGAGCTTTGGGGAGTAGGGGAGCTTGTGGGAGTAGGAGAGCTTGGGGGAGTAGGAGAGCTTGGGGGAGTCAGAGAGCTTGGGGCAGTAGGAGAGCTCTGGGGAGTAGGAGATCTTGGGGGAGTAGGAGAGCTTGGGCGAGTAGGAGAGCTTGGGGGAGTAAGATAGCTTGGAGGAGTAAGAGAGTTTGGGGAGTAAGAGAGCTTTGGGGAGTAAGAGAGCTTGGGGGAGTGGGAGAGCTTGGGGGAGTAGGAGATCTTGGGGGAGTAGGAGCGCTTGGGGGAGTAGGAGAGCTTGGGGGAGTAGGAGAGCTTGGGTGAGTAGGAGAGCTTGGGGGAGTAGGAGAGCTTGGGAGAGTAGGAGAGCTTGGGGGAGTAGGAGATCTTGGGGGAGTAGGAGAGTTTGGGGGAGTAGGAGAGCTTAGGGGAGTAGGAGAGCTTGGGGGAGTAGGAGAGCTTGGGGGAGTAGGAGAGCTTGGGAGAGTAGCAGAGCTTTTGGGAGTTGGAGAGCTAGTGGGAGTAGGACTGCTTGGGGGAGTAGGAGAGCTTGGGGGAGTAGGAGAGCTTGGGGGAGTAGGAGAGATTGGGGGAGTAGGAAAGCTTGGGGGAGTCGGAGAGCTTGGGGGAGTAGGAGATCTTGGGGGAGTAGGAGAGCTTGGGGGATTAGGAGAGCTTGGGGGAGTAGGAAAGCTTGGGGGAGTAGGAGAGCTTGGGAGATTAGGAGAGCTTGGCGGAGTAGGAGAACTTGGGGCAGTGTGAGAGCTTAGGGGAGTAGGAGAGCTTGGGGGAGTAGGAGAGCTTGGGTGAGTAGGAGAGCTTGGGGGAGTAGGAGAGCTTGGGAGAGTAGGGGAGCTTGGGGGAGTAGGAGATCTTGGGGGAGTAGGAGAGTTTGGGGGAGTAGGAGAGCTTAGGGGAGTAGGAGAGCTTGGGGGAGTAGGAGAGCTTGGGAGAGTAGGAGAGCTTTGGGGAGTTGGAGAGCTTGTGGGAATAGGAGAACTTGGGGGAGTACGAGCGCTTGCGGGTGTAGGAGAGCTTGAGGGAGAAGGAGAACTTGGCAGAGTAGAAGAGCTTGGGGGAATAGGAGTGCTTGGGGGAGTAGGAGAGCTTTGGAGAGTAGTAGAGCTTTGGGGAGTAGGGGAGCTTGTGGGAGTAGGAGAGCTTGGGTGAGTAGGAGAGCTTGGGGGATTAGGAGAGCTTGGGGGAGTCAGAGAGCTTGGGGCAGTAGGAGAGCTCTGGGGAGTAGGAGATATGGGGGAGTAGGAGAGCTTGGGCGAGTAGGAGAGCTTGGGGGAGTAAGATAGCTTGGAGGAGTAAGAGAGTTTGGGGAGTAAGAGAGCTTTGGGGAGTAAGAGAGCTTGGGGAAGTGGGAGAGCTTGGGTAGTAGGAGATCTTGGCGGAGTAGGAGCGCTTGGGGGAGTAGGAGAGCTTGGGGGAGTAGGAGAGCTTGGGTGAGTAGGAGAGCTTGGGGGAGTCGCGGAGCTTGGGGGAGTAGGAGAACTTGGCAGAGTAGGAGAGCTTGGGGGAGGAAGAGAGCTTGGGGGAGTAAGAGAGCTTGGGGGAGTAAGAGAGCTTGAAGGAGTAAGAGAGATTGGGGGAGTAAGAGAGCTTGCGGGTGTAAGAGAGCTTGGGGAGTAGGAGAGCTTGGGGGAGTAGGGGAGCTTGGGGGAGTAGGAGACCTTGGGCGAGTAGGAGAGCTTGGGGGAGGAAGAGAGCTTGGGGGAGTAATAGAGCTTGGGGGAGTATGATAGCTTAGGGTAGTAGGTGAGCTTGGGGAACAGGTGAGCTTGTGGGAATAGGAGAGCTTGGGGGAGTACGAGCGCTTGCGGGTGTAGGAGAGCTTGAGGGACAAGGAGAACTTGGCAGAGTAGGAGAGCTTGGGGGAGTAAGAGAGCTTGGGGGAGTAAGAGAGCTTGGTGGAGAAAGAGAGCTAGGGGGAGTAAGAGAGCTTGGGGGAGTAAGAGAATTTGGGGGAGTAAGAGAGCCTGGGGGTGTAAGTGAGCTTGGGGGAGTAGGAGAAATTGGCAGAGTAGGAGAGCTTGAGGGAGATGGAGAGCTTGGGGGAGTAAGAGAGCTTGGGGGAGTAAGAGAGCTTGGGGGAGTAGGAGGGCTAGGGGGAGTAGGAGTGCTTGGGGGAGTAGGAGAGCTTGGGCGAGTAGGAGAGCTTGGGGGAGTAAGAGAGCTTAAGGGAGTAAGAGAGCTTGTGGAAGCAGTAGAGCTTGGGGGAGTAGGAGAGCTTGGGGCAGTAGGAGCGCTTGGGGGAGTTGGAGTGCTTGGAGGAGTAAGAGAGCTTGGGGGTGTAAGAGAGCTAGGGGGAGTAAGAGAGCTTGGGGGAATACGAGAGCTTGGGGGAGTTGGAGAACTTGGGGGATTCGGGGAGCTTGGGGGAGTAGGAGAACTTGGGGGATTCGGGGAGCTTGGGGGAGTAGGAGAACTTGGCACAGTAGAAGAGCTTGGGGGAGTAAGAGAGCTTGGGGGAGTAAGAGAGCTTGGGGGAGTAATAGAGCTTGGGATGTAAGAGAGCTTTGGGGAGTAAGAGAGCTTGGGGGAGTGGGAGAGCTTGGGGGAGTAGGAGAGCTTGGGGGAGTACGAGCGCTTGGGGGATTAGGAGAGCTTGGGGGAGACAGAGAGCTTGGGGCAGTAGAGAGCTCTGGGAAGTAGGAGATCTCGGGGGAGTAGGAGAGCTTGTGCGAGTAGGAGAGCTTGGGGGAGTAAGAGAGCTTGGTGGAGTGAGAGAGCTTGGGGAGTAAGAGAGCTTGGAGGAGTAAGAGAGCTTGGTGGAGTGGGAGAGCTTGGGGGAGTAGGAGAGCTTGGGGGAGTAGGAGCGCTTGGGGAAGTGGGAGAGCTTGGGGGAGTTGGAGAGCTTGGGGGAGTAGGAGAGCTTGGGGGAGTAGGAGTGCTTGGGAGGGTAGGAGAGCTTGGGGGAGTAGGAGATCTTGGGGGAGTAGGAGAGTTTGCGGGTGTAGCAGAGCTTGGGGGAGTAGGGGAGCTTGGGGGAGTAGGAGAACTTGGGGGAGTAGGAAAGCTTGGGAGAGTAGGAGAGCTTTGGGGAGTAGGAGAGCTTGTGGGAGTAGGACAGCTTGGGGGAGTAGGAGCGCTTGTGGGAGCAGGAGAGTTTGGGGGAGTAGGAGACCTTGGGGGAGTAGGAGAGCTTGGGGGAGTAGGAGAGCTTGGGGGAGTAGGAGATCTTGGGGGAGTAGGAGAGCTTGCGGGATTAGGAGACCTTGGGGGAGTAGGAGAGCTTGGGGGAGTAGGAGAGCTTGGGAGATTAGGAGAGCTCGGCGGAGTAGGAGAACTTGGGGCAGTAGGAGAGCTTGGGGGAGTCGGAGAGCTTGGGGGAGTAGGAGAGCTTGGGAGGTTAGGAGAGCTTGGGGGCGTATGAGAGCTTGGGGGCGTATGAGAGCTTGGGGGAGTGTGAGAGCTTGGGGTGTATGAGAGCTTGGGGAAGTAGGCGAGCTTGGGGGAGTAGTAGAGTTTGTGGTAGTGGGAGAGCTTGGGCGATTAGGAGAGCTTGGGGGAGTAAGAGAGTTTGGGGGATTAGGAGAGCTTGGGGGAGTAGGAGAGCTTGGGGGAGTAGGAGATTTTGGTGGAGTAGGAGAGCTTGGGGGAGTCGGAGAGCTTGGGGAGTAGGAGAGCTTGGGAGCTTAGGAGAGCTTGGGGGCGTATGAGAGATTGGGGGCGTATAAGAGCTTTGGGGAGTGTGAGAGCTTGGGGTGTATGAGAGCTTGGGGAAGTAGGCGAGCTTGGGGGAGTAGTAGAGTTTGTGGTAGTGGGAGAGCTTGGGCGATTAGGAAAGCTTGGGGGATTAAGAGAGCTTGGGGGAGGAAGAAATCTTGGGGGAGAAAGAGAGCTTGGGGGAGTAAGAGAGCTTGGGGGATTAGGAGAGCTTGGGGGAGTAGGAGAGCTTGGGGGAGTAGGAGATTTTGGTGGAGTAGGAGAGCTTGGGGGAGTCACGGAGCTTGGGGGAGTAGGAGAACTTGGCAGAGTAGGAGAGCTTGGGGGAGTAAGAGAGCTTGGGGAGTAAGAGAGCTTGGGGGAGTAAGAGAGCTTGAGGGAGTAAGAGAGCTTGAGGGATTAAGAGAGCTTGCGGGTGTAAGAGAGCTTGGGGAGTAGGAGAGCTTGGGGGAGTAGGGGAGCTTGAGGGAGTAGGAGACCTTGGGCGAGTTGGAGAGCTTGGGGGAGAAAGAGAGCTTGGGGGAGTAAGAGAGCTTGTGGGGGAGTAAGATAGCTTGGGGGAGTAGGAAAGCTTGGGGAACAGGTGAGCTTGTGGGAATAGGAGAATTTGGGGGAGTACGAGCGCTTGCGGGTGTAGGAGAGCTTGAGGGAGAAGGAGAACTTGGCAGAGTAGAAGAGCTTGGTGGAATAGGAGTGCTTGGGGGAGTAGGAGAGCTTTGGAGAGTAGGAGAGCTTTGGGGAGTAGGGGAGCTTGTGGGAGTAGGAGAGCTTGGGGGAGTAGGAGAGCTTGGGCGAGTAGGAGAGCTTGGGGGAGTAAGATAGCTTGGAGGAGTAAGAGAGTTTGGGGAGTAACAGAGCTTTGGGGAGTAAGAGAGCTTGGGGGAGTGGGAGAGCTTGGGGGAGTAGGAGATCTTGGGGGAGTAGGAGCGCTTGGGGGAGTAGGAGAGCTTGGGGGAGTAGGAGAGCTTGGGTGAGTAGGAGAGCTTGGGGGAGTAGGAGAGCTTGGGAGAGTAGGGGAGCTTGGGGGAGTAGGAGATCTTGGGGGAGTAGGAGAGTTTGGGGGAGTAGGAGAGCTTAGGGGAGTAGGAGAGCTTGGGGGAGTAGGAGAGCTTGGGGGAGTAGGAGAGCTTGGGAGAGTAGGAGAGCTTTGGGGAGTTGGAGAGCTAGTGGGAATAGGACAGCTTGGGGGAGTAGGAGAGCTTGGGGGAGTAGGAGAGCTTGGGGGAGTAGGAGAGATTGGGGGAGTAGGAAAGCTTGGGGGAGTCGGAGAGCTTGGGGGAGTAGGAGATCTTGGGGGAGTAGGAGAGCTTGGGGGATTAGGAGAGCTTGGGTGAGTAGGAAAGCTTGGGGGAGTAGGAGAGCTTGGGAGATTAGGAGAGCTTGGCGGAGTAGGAGAACTTGGGGCAGTGTGAGAGCTTAGGGGAGTAGGAGAGCTTGGGGGAGTAGGAGAGCTTGGGGGAGTAGGAGAGCTTGGGGGAGTCGGAGAGCTTGGGGGAGTAGGAGAGCTTGGGAGGTTAGGAGAGCTTGGGGGCGTATGAGAGCTTGGGGGCGTATGAGAGCTTGGGGGAAAGTGAGAGCTTGGGGTGTATGAGAGCTTGGGGGAGCAGGAGAGTTTGGGGGAGTAGGAGAGCTTGGGGTATTCGCGGAGCTTGGGAGAGTAGAAGAACTTGGCAGAGTAGGAGAGCTTGGGGGAGTAAGAGAGCTTGGGGAGTAAGAGAGCTTGGGGGAGTAAGAGAGCTTGAGGGAGTAAGAGAGCTTGGGGGAGTAAGAGAGCTTGCGGGTGTAAGAGAGCTTGGGGAGTAGGAAAGCTTGGGGGAGTAGGGGAGCTTGGGGGAGTAGGAGACCTTGGGCGAGTTGGAGAGCTTGGGAGAGAAAGAGAGCTTGGGGGAGTAAGAGAGCTTGTGGGGGAGTAAGATAGCTTGGGGGAGTAGGAGAGCTTGGGGAACAGGTGAGCTTGTGGGAATAGGAGAGCTTGGGGGAGTAAGAGAGCTTGGGGGAGTAAGAGAGCTTGGGGGAGTAAGAGAGCTTGGGGGTGTAAGAGATCTTGGGGAAGTAGGAGAAATTGGCAGAGTAGGAGAGCTTGGGAGAGTTAGAGAGCTTGGGGGAGTAAGAAAGCTTGGGGGAGTAAGAGAGCTTGTGGGAGTAGGAGAGCTTGGGGGAGTAGGAATGCTTGGGGGAGTAGGAGAGCTTGGGCGAGTAGGAGAGCTTGGGGGAGTAAGAGAGCTTAGGGGAGTAAGAGAGCTTGGGGGAGCAGTAGAGCTTGGGGGAGTAGGAGAGCTTGGGACAGTAGGTGCGCTTGGGGGAGTAGGAGACATTGGGGGAGAAGGAGAGCTTGGGGGAGTAGGATAAATTGGCAGAGTAGGAGAGCTTGGAGGAGTAAGAGAGATTTGGAGGTGTAAGAGAGCTTGGGGGAGTAAGAGAGCTTGGGGGAATACGAGAGCTTGGGGTGTAGGAGAGCTTGGGGGAGTAGGGGAGCTTGGGGGAGTAAAAGAGCTTGGCGGAGTAGGAGAGCTTGGGGGAGTAGGAGAACTTGGGGAATAGGAGAGCTTGGGGGAGTAGAAGAGCTTGGGGGAGTAGGAGAGCTTGGGAGAGTAGGAGAGTTTGGTGGAGTAGAAGAGCTTGGGGGAGTAGGAGAGCTTGGGGGAGTAGGAAAGCTTGGGGGAGTAGGAGAGCTTGGGAGAGTAGGAGAGCTTTGGGAAGTAGTAGAGCTTGTGGGTGTAGGAGAGCTTGGGGGAGTAGGGGAGCTTGAGGGAGTAGGAGACCTTGGGCGAGTTGGAGAGTTTGGGGGAGAAAGAGAGCTTGGGGGAGTAAGAGAGCTTGTGGGGGAGTAAGATAGCTTGGGGGATTAGGAGAGCTTGGGGAACAGGTGAGCTTGTGGGAATAGGAGAGCTTGGGGGAGTACGAGCGCTTGCGGGTGTAGGAGTGCTTGAGAAGAAGGAGAACTTGGCATAGTAGAAGAGCTTATGGGAGTAAGAGAGCTTGGGGGAGTAAGAGAGCTTGGTGGAGAAAGAGAGCTTGGGGAGTAGGAGAGCTTGTGGATGTAGGGGTGCTTGGGGGAGTAGGAGACCTTCGGCGAGTTGGAGAGCTTGGGGGAGAAAGAGAGCGTGGGGGAGTAAGAGAGCTTGTGGGGGAGTAAGATAGCTTGGGGGAGTAGGAAAGCTTGGGGAACAGGTGAGCTTGTGGGAATAGGAGAATTTGGGGGAGTACGAGCGCTTGCGGGTGTAGGAGAGCTTGAGGGAGAAGGAGAACTTGGCAGAGTAGAAGAGCTTGGGGGAATAGGAGTGCTTGGGGGAGTAGGAGAGCTTTGGAGAGTAGGAGAGCTTTGGGGAGTAGGGGAGCTTGTGGGAGTAGGAGAGCTTGGGGGAGTAGGAGAGCTTGGGGGAGTCAGAGAGCTTGGGGCAGTAGGAGAGCTCTGGGGAGTAGGAGATCTTGGGGGAGTAGGAGAGCTTGGGCGAGTAGGAGAGCTTGGGGGAGTAAGATAGCTTGGAGGAGTAAGAGAGTTTGGGGAGTAAGAGAGCTTTGGGGAGTAAGAGAGCTTGGGGGAGTGGGAGAGCTTGGGGGAGTAGGAGATCTTGGGGGAGTAGGAGCGCTTGGGGGAGTAGGAGAGCTTGGGGGAGTAGGAGAGCTTGGGTGAGTAGGAGAGCTTGGGGGAGTAGGAGAGCTTGGGAGAGTAGGGGAGCTTGGGGGAGTAGGAGATCTTGGGGGAGTAGGAGAGTTTGGGGGAGTAGGAGAGCTTAGGGGAGTAGGAGAGCTTGGGGGAGTAGGAGAGCTTGGGGGAGTAGGAGAGCTTGGGAGAGTAGGAGAGCTTTGGGGAGTTGGAGAGCTAGTGGGAGTAGGACAGCTTGGGGGAGTAGGAGAGCTTGGGGGAGTAGGAGAGCTTGGGGGAGTAGGAGAGATTGGGGGAGTAGGAAAGCTTGGGGGAGTCGGAGAGCTTGGGGGAGTAGGAGATCTTGGGGGAGTAGGAGAGCTTGGGGGATTAGGAAAGCTTGGGGGAGTAGGAAAGCTTGGGGGAGTAGGAGAGCTTGGGAGATTAGGAGAGCTTGGCGGAGTAGGAGAACTTGGGGCAGTGTGAGAGCTTAGGGGAGTAGGAGAGCTTGGGGGAGTAGGAGAGCTTGGGGGAGTAGGAGAGCTTGGGGGAGTCGGAGAGCTTGGGGGAGTAGGAGAGCTTGGGAGGTTAGGAGAGCTTGGGGGCGTATGAGAGCTTGGGGGCGTATGAGAGCTTGGGGGAAAGTGAGAGCTTGGGGTGTATGAGAGCTTGGGGGAGCAGGAGAGTTTGGGGGAGTAGGAGAGCTTGGGGTATTCGCGGAGCTTGGGAGAGTAGAAGAACTTGGCAGAGTAGGAGAGCTTGGGGGAGTAAGAGAGCTTGGGGAGTAAGAGAGCTTGGGGGAGTAAGAGAGCTTGAGGGAGTAAGAGAGTTTGGGGGAGTAAGAGAGCTTGCGGGTATAAGAGAGCTTGGGGAGTAGGAAAGCTTGGGGGAGTAGGGGAGCTTGGGGGAGTAGGAGACCTTGGGCGAGTTGGAGAGCTTGGGAGAGAAAGAGAGCTTGGGGGAGTAAGAGAGCTTGTGGGGGAGTAAGATAGCTTGAGGGAGTAGGAGAGCTTGGGGAACAGGTGAGCTTGTGGGAATAGGAGAGCTTGGGGGAGTAAGAGAGCTTGGGGGAGTAAGAGAGCTTGGGGGAGTAAGAGAGCTTGGGGGTGTAAGAGATCTTGGGGAAGTAGGAGAAATTGACAGAGTAGGAGAGCTTGGGAGAGTTAGAGAGCTTGGGGGAGTAAGAAAGCTTGGGGGAGTAAGAGAGCTTGGGGGAGTAGGAGAGCTTGGGGGAATAGGAATGCTTGGGGGAGTAGGAGAGCTTGGGCGAGTAGGAGAGCTTGGGGGAGTAAGAGAGCTTAGGGGAGTAAGAGAGCTTGGGGGAGCAGTAGAGCTTGGGGGAGTAGGAGAGCTTGGGGCAGTAGGAGCACTTGGGGGAGTAGGAGACATTGGGGGAGAAGGAGAGCTTGGGGGAGTAGGATAAATTGGCAGAGTAGGAGAGCTTGGAGGAGTAAGAGAGATTTGGAGGTGTAAGAGAGCTTGGGGGAGTAAGAGAGCTTGGGGGAATACGAGAGCTTGGGGTGTAGGAGAGCTTGGGGGAGTAAGGCAGCTTGGGGGAGTAAGAGAGCTTGGCGGAGTAGGAGAGCTTGTGGGAGTAGGAGAACTTGGGGAATAGGAGAGCTTGGGGGAGTAGGAGAGCTTGGGGGAGTAGGAGAGCTTGGGGGAGTAGGAGAGCTTTGGAGAGTAGGAGAGTTTGGTGGAGTAGAAGAGCTTGGGGGAGTAGGAGAGCTTGGGGGAGTAGGAAAGCTTGGGGGAGTAGGAGAGCTTGGGAGAGTAGGAGAGCTTTGGGAAGTAGTAGAGCTTGTGGGTGTAGGAGAGCTTGGGGGAGTAGGAGAGCTTGGGGGAGTAGGAGAGCTTGGGGTAGTGGGAGATATTGGGGGAGTAGGAGAGCTTGGGGTGTAAGGAGCTTGGGGAAGTAGGCGAGCCTGTTGGAGTAGTAGAGCTTTTGGGACTGGGAGAGCTTGGGCGAGTAGGAGAGCTTGGGGGAGTAAGAGAACTTGGGGGAGGAAGAAAGCTTGGACGAGAAAGAGAGCTTGGGGGAGTAAGAGAGCTTGGGGGAGTAGGAGAGCTTGGGGGAGTAGGAGAGCTTGGGGGAGTAGGAGAGTTTGGGGGAGTAGGATAGCTTGGGGGAGTCGCGGAGCTTGGGGGAGTAGGAGAACTTGGCAGAGTAGGAGAGCTTGGGTGAGGAAGAGAGCTTGGGGAGTAAGAGAGCTTGGGGGAGTAAGAGAGCTTGGGGGAGTAAGAAAGCTTGGGGGAGTAAAGAGTTTGGGGGAGTAAGAGAGCTTGGGGGTGTAAGTGAGCTTGGGGGAGTAGGAGAAATTGGCAGAGTAGGAGAGCTTGGGGGAGTTACAGTGCTTGGGGGAGTAAGAGAGCTTGGGGGAGTAAGAGAGCTTGGGGGAGTAGGAGAGCTTAGGGGAGTAGGAGAGCTTGGGGCAGTAGGAGCGCTTGGGGGAGTAGGAGTGCTTGGAGGACTAAGAGAGCTTGGGGGTGTAAGAGAGCGAGGGGGAGTAAGAGAGCTTGGCGAGTACGAGAGCTTGGGGGAGTAGGAGAGCTTGGGGGAGTAGGGGAGCTTGGGGAGTAGGAGAACTTGGGGGATTCGGGGAGCCTTGGGGAGTAGGAGAACTTGGCACAGTAGGAGAGCTTGGGGGAGTAAGAGAGCTTGGGGGAGTAAGAGAGCTTGGGGGAGTAAGAGAGCTTGGGATGTAAGAGAGCTTTGGGGAGTAAGAGAGCTTGGGGGAGTGGGAGAGCTTGGGGAGTAGGAGAGCTTGGGGGAGTAGGAGATCTGGCGGGATTAGGAGAGCTTGTTGGATTAGGAGAGCTTGGGGGAGTAGGAGAGCTTGGGAGATTCGGAGAGCTTGGCGGAGAGGGAGAACTTGGGGCAGTAGGAGAGCTTGGGGGAGTAGGAGATCTTGTGGGAGTAGGAGAGTTTGGGGGAGTAGCAGAGCTTGGGGGAGTAGGAGAGCTTGGGGGAGTAGGAGAGCTTGGGGGAGTAGGAGAGCTTGGGAGAGTAGGAGAGCTTTGGGGAGTAGGAGAGCTTGTGGGAGTAGGACAGCTTGGGGGAGTAGGAGAACTTGGGGGAGTAGGAGAGTTTGAGGGAGTAGGAGAGCTTGGGGGAGTAGGAGAGCTTGGGGGAGTAGGAGATCTTGGGGGAGTTGGAGAGCTTGCGGGATTAGGAGAGCTTGGGGGAGTAGGAGAGCTTGTGGGAGTAGGAGAGCTTGGGAGAGTAGGAGAGCTTTGGGGAGTAGGAGAGCTTGTGGGAGTAGGAGAGCTTGGGGGAGTAGGAGAGTTTGAGGGAGTAGGAGAGCTTGGGGGAGTAGGAGAGCTTGGGGGAGTAGGAGAGCTTGGGGGAGTAGGAGATCTTGGGGGAGTAGGAGTGCTTGGAGGAGTAAGAGAGCTTGGGGGTGTAAGAGAGCTAGGGGGAGTAAGAGAGCTTGGGGGTATACGAGAGCTTGGGGGAGTTGGAGAACTTGGGGGATTCGGGGATCTTGGGGGAGTAGGAGAACTTGGGGGATTCGGGGAGCTTGGGGGAGTAGGAGAATTTGGCACAGTAGAAGAGCTTGGGGGAGTAAGAGAGCTTGGGGGAGTAAGAGAGCTTGGGGGAGTAATAGAGCTTGGGATGTAAGAGAGCTTTGGGGAGTAAGAGAGCTTGGGGGAGTGGGAGAGCTTGGGGGAGTAGGAGAGCTTGGGGGAGTACGAGCGCTTGGGGGATTAGGAGATCTTGGGGGAGACAGAGAGCTTGGGGCAGTAGAGAGCTCTGGGAAGTAGGAGATCTCGGGGGAGTAGGAGAGCTTGTGCGAGTAGGAGAGCTTGGGGGAGTAAGAGAGCTTGGTGGAGTAAGAGAGCTTGGGGAGTAAGAGAGCTTGGAGGAGTAAGAGAGCTTGGTGGAGTGGGAGAGCTTGGGGGAGTAGGAGAGCTTGGGGGAGTAGGAGCGCTTGGGGGAGTGGGAGAGCTTGGGGGAGTTGGAGAGCTTGGGGGAGTAGGAGAGCTTGGGGGAGTAGGAGTGCTTGGGAGAGTAGGAGAGCTTGGGGGAGTAGGAGATCTTGGGGGAGTAGGAGAGTTTGGGGGTGTAGCAGAGCTTGGGGGAGTAGGGGAGCTTGGGGGAGTAGGAGAGCTTGGGGGAGTAGGAAAGCTTGGGAGAGTAGGAGAGCTTTGGGGAGTAGGAGAGCTTGTGGGAGTAGGACAGCTTGGGGGAGTAGGAGAGCTTGTGGGAGCAGGAGGGTTTGGGGGAGTAGGAGACCTTGGGGGAGTAGGAGAGCTTGGGGGAGTAGGAGAGCTTGGGGGAGTAGGAGATCTTGGGGGAGTAGGAGAGCTTGCGGGATTAGGAGAGCTTGGGGGAGTAGGAGAGCTTGGGGGAGTAGGAGAGCTTGGGAGATTAGGAGAGCTCGGCGGAGTAGGAGAACTTGGGGCAGTAGGAGAGCTTGGGGGAGTCGGAGAGCTTGGGGGAGTAGGAGAGCTTGGGAGGTTAGGAGAGCTTGGGGGCGTATGAGAGCTTGGGGGCGTATGAGAGCTTGGGGGAGTGTGAGAGCTTGGGGTGTATGAGAGCTTGGGGAAGTAGGCGAGCTTGGGGGAGTAGTAGAGTTTGTGGTAGTGGGAGAGCTTGGGCGATTAGGAGAGCTTGGGGGAGTAAGAGAGTTTGGGGGATTGGGAGAGCTTGGGGGAGTAGGAGAGCTTGGGGGAGTAGGAGATTTGGGTGGAGTAGGAGAGCTTGGGGGAGTCGGAGAGCTTGGGGGAGTAGGAGAGCTTGGGAGGTTAGGAGAGCTTGGGGGCGTATGAGAGCTTGGGGGCGTATGAGAGCTTGGGGGAGTGTGAGAGCTTGGGGTGTATGAGAGCTTGGGGAAGTAGGCGAGCTTGGGGGAGTAGTAGAGTTTGTGGTAGTGGGAGAGCTTGGGCGATTAGGAGAGCTTGGGGGAGTAAGAGAGCTTGGGGGAGGAAGAAAGCTTGGGGGAGAAAGAGAGCTTGGGGGAGTAAGAGAGCTTGGGGGATTAGGAGAGCTTGGGGGAGTAGGAGAGCTTGGGGGAGTAGGAGATTTTGGTGGAGTAGGAGAGCTTGGGGGAGTCACGGAGCTTGGGGGAGTAGGAGAACTTGGCAGAGTAGGAGAGCTTGGGGGAGTAAGAGAGCTTGGGGAGTAAGAGAGCTTGGGGGAGTAAGAGAGCTTGAGGGAGTAAGAGAGCTTGGGGGATTAAGAGAGCTTGCGGGTGTAAGAGAGCTTGGGGAGTAGGAGAGCTTGGGGGAGTAGGGGAGCTTGAGGGAGTAGGAGACCTTGGGCGAGTTGGAGAGCTTGGGGGAGAAAGAGAGCTTGGGGGAGTAAGAGAGCTTGTGGGGGAGTAAGATAGCTTGGGGGATTAGGAGAGCTTGGGGAACAGGTGAGCTTGTGGGAATAGGAGAGCTTGGGGGAGTACGAGCGCTTGCGGGTGTAGGAGTGCTTGAGAAGAAGGAGAACTTGGCATAGTAGAAGAGCTTATGGGAGTAAGAGAGCTTGGGGGAGTAAGAGAGCTTGGTGGAGAAAGAGAGCTTGGGGAGTAGGAGAGCTTGTGGATGTAGGGGTGCTTGGGGGAGTAGGAGACCTTCGGCGAGTTGGAGAGCTTGGGGGAGAAAGAGAGCGTGGGGGAGTAAGAGAGCTTGTGGGGGAGTAAGATAGCTTGGGGGAGTAGGAAAGCTTGGGGAACAGGTGAGCTTGTGGGAATAGGAGAATTTGGGGGAGTACGAGCGCTTGCGGGTGTAGGAGAGCTTGAGGGAGAAGGAGAACTTGGCAGAGTAGAAGAGCTTGGGGGAATAGGAGTGCTTGGGGGAGTAGGAGAGCTTTGGAGAGTAGGAGAGCTTTGGGGAGTAGGGGAGCTTGTGGGAGTAGGAGAGCTTGGGGGAGTAGGAGAGCTTGGACGAGTAGGAGAGCTTGGGGGAGTAGGAGAGCTTGGGTGAGTAGGAGAGTTTGGGGGAGTAGGAGAGCTTAGGGGAGTAGGAGAGCTTGGGGGAGTAAGATAGCTTGGAGGAGTAAGAGAGTTTGGGGAGTAAGAGAGCTTTGGGGAGTAAGAGAGCTTGGGGGAGTGGGAGAGCTTGGGGGAGTAGGAGATCTTGGGGGAGTAGGAGCGCTTGGGGGAGTAGGAGAGCTTGGGGGAGTAGGAGAGCTTGGGTGAGTAGGAGAGTTTGGGGGAGTAGGAGAGCTTAGGGGAGTAGGAGAGCTTGGGGGAGTAGGAGAGCTTGTGGGAGTAGGAGAGCTTGGGAGAGTAGGAGAGCTTTGGGGAGTTGGAGAGCTAGTGGGAGTAGGACAGCTTGGGGGAGTAGGAGAGCTTGGGGGAGTAGGAGAGCTTGGGGGAGTAGGAGAGTTTGGGGGAGTAGGAAAGCTTGGGGGAGTCGGAGAGCTTGGGGGAGTAGGAGATCTTGGGGGAGTAGGAGAGCTTGGGGGATTAGGAGAGCTTGGGGGAGTAGGAAAGCTTGGGGGAGTAGGAGAGCTT
Organism: Pristiophorus japonicus; assembly: GCF_044704955.1. Taxonomy (NCBI): domain Eukaryota; kingdom Metazoa; phylum Chordata; class Chondrichthyes; family Pristiophoridae; genus Pristiophorus; species Pristiophorus japonicus. The sequence continues at coordinate 75,770 of NW_027254772.1, forward strand.
GGGAGATTAGGAGAGCTTGGCGGAGTAGGAGAACTTGGGGCAGTGTGAGAGCTTAGGGGAGTAGGAGAGCTTGGGGGAGTAGGAGAGCTTGGGGGAGTAGGAGAGCTTGGGGGAGTCGGAGAGCTTGGGGGAGTAGGAGAGCTTGGGAGGTTAGGAGAGCTTGGGGGCGTATGAGAGCTTGGGGGCGTATGAGAGCTTGGGGGAAAGTGAGAGCTTGGGGTGTATGAGAGCTTGGGGGAGCAGGAGAGTTTGGGGGAGTAGGAGAGCTTGGGGTATTCGCGGAGCTTGGGAGAGTAGAAGAAATTGGCAGAGTAGGAGAGCTTGGGGAGTAAGAGAGCTTGGGGAGTAAGAGAGCTTGGGGGAGTAAGAGAGCTTGAGGGAGTAAGAGAGCTTGGGGGAGTAAGAGAGCTTGCGGGTGTAAGAGAGCTTGGGGAGTAGGAAAGCTTGGGGGAGTAGGGGAGCTTGGGGGAGTAGGAGACCTTGGGTGAGTTGGAGAGCTTGGGAGAGAAAGAGAGCTTGGGGGAGTAAGAGAGCTTGTGGGGGAGTAAGATAGCTTGGGGGAGTAGGAGAGCTTGGGGAACAGGTGAGCTTGTGGGAATAGGAGAGCTTGGGGGAGTAAGAGAGCTTGGGGGAGTAAGAGAGCTTGGAGGAGTAAGAGAGCTTGGGGGTGTAAGAGATCTTGGGGAAGTAGGAGGAATTGGCAGAGTAGGAGAGCTTGGGAGAGTTAGAGAGCTTGGGGGAGTAAGAAAGCTTGGGGGAGTAAGAGAGCTTGGGGGAGTAGGAGAGCTTGGGGGAGTAGGAATGCTTGGGGGAGTAGGAGAGCTTGGGCGAGTAGGAGAGCTTGGGGGAGTAAGAGAGCTTAGGGGAGTAAGAGAGCTTGGGGGAGCAGTAGAGCTTGGGGGAGTCGGAGAGCTTGGGGCAGTTAGAGCGCTTGGGGAGTAGGAGACATTGGGGGAGAAGGAGAGCTTGGGGGAGTAGGATAAATTGGCAGAGTAGGAGAGCTTGGAGGAGTAAGAGAGATTTGGAGGTGTAAGAGAGCTTGGGGGAGTAAGAGAGCTTGGGGGAATACGAGAATTTGGGGTGTAGGAGAGCTTGGGGGAGTAGGGGAGCTTGGGGCAGTAAGAGAGCTTGGCGGAGTAGGAGAGCTTGGGGGAGTAGGAGAACTTGGGGAATAGGAGAGCTTGGGGGAGTAGGAGAGCTTGGGGGAGTAGGAGAGCTTGGGGGAGTAGGAGAGCTTGGGAGAGTAGGAGAGTTTGGTGCAGTAGAAGAGCTTGGGGGAGTAGGAGAGCTTGGGGGAGTAGGAAAGCTTGGGGGAGTAGGAGAGCTTGGGAGAGTAGGAGAGCTTTGGGAAGTAGTAGAGCTTGTGGGTGTAGGAGAGCTTGGGGGAGTAGGAGAGCTTGGGGGAGTAGGAGAGCTTGGGGTAGTGGGAGATATTGGGGGAGTAGGAGAGCTTGGGGTGTAAGGAGCTTGGGGAAGTAGGCGAGCCTGTTGGAGTAGTAGAGCTTTTGGGACTGGGAGAGCTTGGGCGAGTAGGAGAGCTTGGGGGAGTAAGAGAACTTGGGGGAGGAAGAAAGCTTGGACGAGAAAGAGAGCTTGGGGGAGTAAGAGAGCTTGGGGGAGTAGGAGAGCTTGGGGGAGTAGGAGAGCTTGGGGGAGTAGGAGAGTTTGGGGGAGTAGGATAGCTTGGGGGAGTCGCGGAGCTTGGGGGAGTAGGAGAACTTGGCAGAGTAGGAGAGCTTGGGTGAGGAAGAGTGCTTGGGGAGTAAGAGAGCTTGGGGGAGTAAGAGAGCTTGGGGGAGTAAGAAAGCTTGGGGGAGTAAAGAGTTTGGGGGAGTAAGAGAGCTTGGGGGTGTAAGTGAGCTTGGGGGAGTAGGAGAAATTGGCAGAGTAGGAGAGCTTGGGGGAGTTACAGTGCTTGGGGGAGTAAGAGAGCTTGGGGGAGTAAGAGAGCTTGGGGGAGTAGGAGAGCATTGGGGAGTAGCAGTGCTTGGGGGAGTAGGAGAGCTTGGGCGAGTAGGAGAGCTTGGGGAAGTAAGAGAGCTTAAGGGATTAAGATAGCTTGGGGGAGCAGTAGAGCTTGGGGGAGTAGGAGAGCTTGGGGCAGTAGGAGCGCTTGGGGGAGTAGGAGTGCTTGGAGGACTAAGAGAGCTTGGGGGTGTAAGAGAGCGAGGGGGAGTAAGAGAGCTTGGCGAGTACGAGAGCTTGGGGGAGTAGGAGAGCTTGGGGGAGTAGGGGAGCTTGGGGAGTAGGAGAACTTGGGGGATTCTGGGAGCCTGGGGGAGTAGGAGAACTTGGCACAGTAGGAGAGCTTGGGGGAGTAAGAGAGCTTGGGGGAGTAAGAGTGCTTGGGGGAGTAAGAGAGCTTGGGATGTAAGAGAGCTTTGGGGAGTAAGAGAGCTTGGGGGAGTGGGAGAGCTTGGGGGAGTAGGAGAGCTTGGGGGAGTAGGAGAGCTGGCGGGATTAGGAGAGCTTGTTGGAGTAGGAGAGCTTGGGGGAGTAGGAGAGCTTGGGAGATTCGGAGAGCTTGGCGGAGAGGGAGAACTTGGGGCAGTAGGAGAGCTTGGGGGAGTAGGAGCGCTTGGGGGAGCGGGAGAGCTTGGGGGAGTAGGAGAGCTTGGGGGAGTAGGAGAGCTTGGAGGAGTAGTTGAGCTTGGGAGAGTAGGAGAGCTTGGGGGAGTAGGAGATCTTGTGGGAGTAGGAGAGTTTGGGGGAGTAGCAGAGCTTGGGGGAGTAGGAGAGCTTGGGGGAGTAGGAGAGCTTGGGGGAGTAGGAGAGCTTGGGAGAGTAGGAGAGCTTTGGGGAGTAGGAAAGCTTGTGGGAGTAGGACAGCTTGGGGGAGTAGGAGAGCTTGGGGGAGTAGGAGAGTTTGAGGGAGTAGGAGAGCTTGGGGGAGTAGGAGAGCTTGGGGGAGTAGGAGATCTTGGGGTAGTTGGAGAGCTTGCGGGATTAGGAGAGCTTGGGGGAGTAGGAGAGCTTGGGGGAGTAGGAGAGCTTGGGAGAGTAGGAGAGCTTTGGGGAGTAGGAGAGCTTGTGGGAGTAGGACAGCTTGGGGGAGTAGGAGAGCTTGGGGGAGTAGGAGAGTTTGAGGGAGTAGGAGAGCTTGGGGGAGTAGGAGAGCTTGGGGGAGTAGGAGAGCTTGGGGGAGTAGGAGTTCTTGGGGGAGTTGGAGAGCTTGCGGGATTAGGAGAGCTTGGGGGAGTAGGAGAGCTTGGGGGATTAGGAGAGCTTGGGAGATTAGGAGAGCTTGGCGGAGTAGGAGAACTTGGGGCAGTAGGAGAGCTTGGGGGAGTCGGAGAGCTTGGGGGAGTAGGAGAGCTTGGCAGGTTAGGTGAGCTTGGGGGCGTATGAGAGCTTGGGGGCGTATGAGAGCTTGGGGGAGTTTGAGAGCTTGGGGTGTATGAGAGCTTGGGGAAGTAGGCGAGCTTGGGGGAGTATTAGAGCTTGTTGGAGTGGGAGAGCTTGGGCGAGTAGGAGAGCTTGTGGGAGCAAGAGAGCTTGGGGGAGGATGGAAGCTTGGGGGAGAAAGAGAGCTTGGGGGAGTAAGAGAGCTTGGGGAATTAGGAGAGCTTGGGGGAGTAGCAGAGCTTGGGGGAGTAGGAGATTTTGGGGGAGTAGGTGAGCTTGGGGGAGTCGCGGAGCTTGGGGGAGTAAGAGAGCTTGAGGGAGTAAGAGATTTTGGGGGAGTAAGAGAGCTTGCGGGTGTAATCGAGCTTGGGGAGCAGGCGAGCTTGGGAGAGAAGGGAGCTTGGGGGAGTAGGAGACCTTGGGCGAGTTGGAGAGCTTGGGGGAGAAATCGAGCTTGGGGGAGTAAGAGAGCTTGTGGGGGAGTAAGATAGCTTGGGCGAGTAGGAGAGCTTGGGGAACAGGTGAGCTTGTGGGAATAGGAAAGCTTGGGGGAGTACGACCGCTTGCGGGTGTAGCAGTGCTTGAGGGAGAAGGAGAACTTGGCATAGTAGAAGAGCTTATGGGAGTAAGAGAGCTTGGGGGAGTAAGAGAACTTGGTGGAGAAAGAGAGCTTGGGGGAGTAAGAGAGCTTGAGTGAGTAAGAGAGCTTGGGGGAGTAAGAGAGCTTGCGTGTGTAAGAGAGCTTGGGGAGTAGGAGAGCTTGGGGGAGTAGGGGTGCTTGGGGGAGTAGGAGACCTTGGGCGAGTTGGAGAGCTTGGGGGAGAAAGAGAGCTTGGGGAAGTTAGAGAGCTTGTGGGGGAGTAAGATAGCTTGGGGGAGTAGGAAAGCTTGGGGAACAGGTGAGCTTGTGGGAATAGGAGAGCTTGGGGGAGTACGAGCGCTTGCGGGTGTAGGAGAGCTTGAGGGAGAAGGTGAACTTGGCAGAGCAGAAGAGCTTGGGGGAGTAGGAGAGCTTGGGGGAGTAGGAGAGCTTTGGAGAGTAGGAGAGCTTTGGGGAGTAGGGGAGCTTGTGGGAGTAGGAGAGCTTGGGGGAGTAGGAGAGCTTGGGGGATGAGGAGAGCTTGGTGGAGAAAGAGAGCTTGGGGGAGTAAGAGAGCTTGGGGGAATACGAGAGCTTGGGGTGTAGGAGAGCTTGGGGGAGTAGGGGAGCTTGGGGGAGTAAGAGAGCTTGGGGGTGTAAGAGATCTTGGGGGAGTAGGAGAAATTGGCAGAGTAGGAGAGCTTGGGAGAGTTAGAGAGCTTGGGGGAGTTAGAGAGCTTGGGGGAGTAGGAGAGCTTGGGAGAGTAGGAGAGCTTGGGGGAGTAGGAGAGCTTGGGAGAGTAGGAGAGCTTTGGGGAGTAGGAGAGCTTGTGGGAGTAGGACAGCTTGGGGGAGTAGGAGAACTTGGGGGAGTAGGAGAGCTTGGGGGAGTAGGAGAGCTTGGGGGAGTAGGAGAGCTTGGGAGAGTAGGAGAGCTTTGGGGAGTAGGAGAGCTTGTGGGAGTAGGACAGCTTGGGGGAGTAGGAGAGCTTGGGGGAGTAGGAGAGTTTGGGGGAATAGGAGAGCTTGTGGGAGTAGTAGAGCTTGGGAGAGTAGGAGAGCATTGGGGAGTAGGAGAGCTTGTGGGAGTAGGACAGCTTGGGGGAGTAGGAGAGCTTGGGGGAGTAGGAGAGCTTGGGGGAGGAGGAGAGCTTGGGAGAGTAGGAGAACTTGGCAGAATAGGAGAACTTGGGGCAGTAGGAGAGCATAGGGGAGTAGGAGAGCTTGGGGGAGTAGGAGAGCTTGGGGTGTAGGAGAGCTTGGGGGAGTCGGAGAGCTTGGGGAAGTAGGAGAGCTTGGGAGGGTAGGAGAGCTTGGGGGCGTATGAGAGCTTGGGTCGTATGAAAGCTTGGGGGGGAGTGAGAGCTTTGGGTGTATGAGAGCTTGGGGAAGTAGGCGAGCTTGGGGGAGTAGTAGAGCTCGTGGGAGTGGGAGAGCTTTGGCGAGTCGGAGAGCTTGGGGGAGTAGGACAGCTTGGGGGAGTAAGAAAGCTTGGGGGAGGAAGAGAGCTTCGGGGGAGTAAGAGAGCTTGGCGGAGTAGGAGAGCTTGGCAGGTTAGGAGAGCTTGGGGGCGTATGAGAGCTTGGGGGAGTATGAGAGCTTGGGGGAGTGTGAGAGCTTGGGGTGTATGAGAGCTTGGGGAAGTAGGCGAGCTTTGGGGAGTAGTAGAGCTTGTTGGAGTGGGAGAGCTTGGGCGAGTATGAGAGCTTGGGGGAGTAAGAGAGCTTGGGGGAGGAAGAAAGCTTGGGGGAGAAAGAGAGCTTGGGGGAGTAAGAGAGCTTGGGGGATTAGGAGAGCTTGGGGGAGTAGGAGAGCTTGGGGGAGAAGGAGATTTTGGGGGAGTAGGAGAACTTGGGGGAGTCGCGGAGCTTGGGGGAGTAAGAGAGCTTGAGGGAGTAAGAGAGCTTGGGGGAGTAAGAGAGCTTGCGGGTGTAAGAGAGCTTGGGGAGTAGGAGAGCTTGGGGGAGTAGGGGAGCTTGGGGGAGTAGGAGACATTGGGCGAGTTGGAGAGCTTGGGGGAGAAAGAGAGCTTGGGGGAGTAAGAGAGCTTGTGGGGGTGTAAGATAGCTTGGGCGAGTAGGAGAGCTTGGGGAACAGGTGAGCTTGTGGGAATAGGAGAGCTTGGGGGAGTACGAGCGCTTGCGGGTGTAGGAATGCTTGAGGGAGAAGGAGAACTTGGCATAGTAGAAGAGCTTATGGGAGTAAGAGAGCTTGGGGGAGTAAGAGAAATTGGTGGAGAAAGAGAGCTTGGGGGAGGAAGAGAGCTTGAGGGAGTAAGAGAGCTTGGGGGAGTAAGAGAGCTTGCGGGTGTAAGAGAACTTGGCAGAGTAGAAGAGCTTGGGGGAGTAGGACAGCTTTGGAGAGTAGGAGAGCTTTGGGGAATGGGAACTTGTTGGAGTAGGAGAGCTTCGGGGAGTAGGAGAGCTTGGGGGATTAGGAGAGCTTGGGGGAGTAAGAGAGCTTGGTGGAGAAAGAGAGCTTGGGGGAGTAAGAGAGCTTGGGGGAGTAATAAAGCTTGGGGGAGTAAGAGAGCTTGGGGAAGTAAGAGAGCTTGCGGGTGTAAGAGATCTTGGGGGAGAAGGAGAGCTTGGGGGAGGAGGATAAATTGGCAGAGTAGGAGAGCTTGGAGGAGTAAGAGAGCTTGGGGGAATACGAGAGCTTGGGGGAGTAGGAGAGCTTGGGGGAGTAGGGGAGCTTGGGGGAGTAGGTGAACTTGGGGGATTCGGGGAGCTTGGGGGAGTAGCAGAACTTGGCACAGTAGGAGAGCTTGGGGGAGTAAGAGTGCTTGGGGGAGTAAGAGAGCTTGGGGGAGTAAGAGAGCTTGGGGGAGTAAGAGAGCTTAGGGGAGTAGGAAAGCTTCCTGGAATAGGATAGGTGGGGGAGTAGCAGAGCTTGGGGGAGTAGGAGAGCTTGGGGGAGTAGGGGGGCATGGGGGAGTAGGAGAGCTTGCGGGAGTAGGAGAGCTTGGGGGAGTAGGAGAGATTGGGGGCGTTAGAGAGCTTTGAGGAGGATGAGAAGGAGAGCTTACCGTAGTAGGACAGCTTGGGGAGTAGGGTAGCTTGGGGGAGCAGGAGAGCTTACCGGAGTAGGAGAGATTGGTGGAGTAGTAGAGCTTGGGGGAGAAGGAGAGCTTGGGGGTGTAGGAGAGCTTGGGGGAGTAGGAGAGCTTGTGGTAGTAGTACAGCTTGCGAGAGTAGGAGAGCTTGTGGGAGTAGGAGAGCTTGGGAGAGTAGGAGAGGTTGGGGAGAAGGAGAACTTCGATAGAAGAAGAGCAAGAGGGAGAAGGAGAGCAAGGGGGAGAAGGAGAGCTTGGGGGAGAAGGAGAGCTTGGGGGAGTAGGAGAGTTTGGGGGAGTCGGAGAGCTTGGGGGAGTAGGAGAGCTTGGGGGAGTAGGAGAGCTTGGGGGAGTAGGAGAACTTGGGGGATTAGGAGAGCTTGGGGGAGTAGGAGAGCTTGGGGGAGTAGGAGAGCTTGGGAGAGTAGGAGAGCTTGGCGGAGTAGCAGAACTTGGGGCAGTAGGATAGCTTAGGGGAGTAGGAGAGCTTGGGGGAGTAGGAGAGCTTGGGGGAGTAGGAGAGCTTGGGGGAGTCGGAGAGATTGGGCGAGTAGGAGAGCTTGGGAGGGTAGGAGAGCTTGGGGGCGTATGAGAGCTTGGGGGAGTAGTAGAGCTTGGGGGAGTGGGAGAGCTTTGGGGAATGGGAACTTGTTGGAGTAGGAGAGCTTCGGGGAGTAGGTAGCTTGGGGGATTAGGAGAGCTTGGGGGAGTAAGAGAGCTTGGTGGAGAAAGAGAGCTTGGGGGAGTAAGAGAGCTTGGGGGAGTAATACAGCTTGGGGGAGTAAGAGAGCTTGGGGGAGTAAGAGAGCTTGCGGGTGTAAGAGATCTTGGGGAAGTAGGAGAAATTGGCAGAGTAGGAGAGCTTGGGAGAGTTAGAGAGCTTGGCGGAGTAAAATAACTTGGGGGAGTAAGAAAGCTTGGGGGAGCAGTAGAGCTTGGGGGAGTAGGAGAGCTTGGGGCAGTAGGAGCGCTTGGGGGAGTCGGAGACATTGGGGGAGAAGGAGGGCTTGGGGGAGGAGGATAAATTGGCAGAGTAGGAGAGCTTGGAGGAGTAAGAGAGCTTGGGGGAATACGAGAGCTTGGGGGAGTAGGAGAGTTTGGGGGAGTAGGGGAGATTGGGGGAGTAGGTGAAGTTGGGGGATTCGGGGAGCTTGGGGGAGTAGGAGAATTTGGCACAGTAGGAGAGCTTGGGGGAGTAAGAGTGCTTGGGGGAGTAAGAGAGCTTGGGGGAGTAAGAGAGCTTGGGGGAGTAAGAGAGCTTAGGGGAGTAGGAAAGCTACCTGGAATAGGATAGGTGGGGGAGTAGCAGAGCTTGGGGGAGTAGGAGAGCTTGGGGGAGTAGGGGGGCATGGGGGAGTAGGAGAGCTTGCGGGAGTAGGAGAGCTTGGGGGAGTAGGAGAGATTGGGGGCGTTAGAGAGCTTGGAGGAGGAGCAGAAGGAGAGCTTAGCGCAGTAGGACAGCTTGGGGAGTAGGGTAGCTTGGGGGAGCAGGAGAGCTGACCGGAGTAGGAGAGATTGGTGGAGTAGTAGAGCTTGGGGGAGAAGGAGAGCTTGGGGGAGTAGGAGAGCTTGGGGGAGTAGGAGAGCTTGTGGGAGTAGGAGAGCTTGGGAGAGTAGGAGAGGTTGGGGAGAAGGAGAACTTCGATAGAAGAAGAGCAAGAGGGAGAAGGAGAGCAAGGGGGAGAAGGAGAGCTTGGGGGAGAAGGAGAGCTTGGGGGAGTAGGAGAGTTTGGGGGAGTCGGAGAGCTTGGGGGAGTAGGAGAGCTTGGGCGAGTAGGAGAGCTTGGGGGAGTAGGAGAGCTTGGGGGATTAGGAGAGCTTGGGATGTAAGAGAGCTTGGGGCGTAAGAGAGCTTGGTGGAGTGGGAGAGCTTGGGGAGTAGGAGAGCTTGGGGGAGTAGGAGCGCTTGGGGGATTAGGAGAGCTTGGGGGAGACAGAGAGCTTGGGGCAGTAGGAGAGCTCTGGGGAGTAGGAGATCTCGGGGGAGTAGGAGAGCTTGGGCGAGTAGGAGAGCTTGGGGGAGTAAGAGAGCTTGGTCGAGTAAGAGAGCTTGGGGGAGTGGGAAAGCTTGGGGGAGTAGGAGAGCTTGGGGGAGTAGGAGCGCTTGGGGGAGTAGGAGAGACTGGGGGAGTAGGAGAGCTTGGGGGAGTAGGAGAGCTTGGGGGAGTAGGAGAGCTTGGGAGAGCAGGAGAGCTTGGGGGAGTAGGATATAATGGGGGAGTAGGAGAGTTTGGGGGAGTAGCAGAGCTTGGGGGAGTAGGAGAGCTTGGGGGAGTAGGAGAGCTTGGGGGAGTAGGAGAGCTTGGGAGAGTAGGAGAGCTTTGGGGAGCAGGAGAGCTTGTGGGAGTAGGACAGCTTGGGGGAGTAGGAGAGCTTGGGGGAGTAGGAGAGATTGGGGGAGTAGGAGAGCTTGGGGGAGTAGGAGAGCTTGGGGGAGTAGGAGAGCTTGGGGGAGTAGGAGAGCTTGGGGGAGTAGGAGAGCTTGGGGGAGTGGGAGAAATTGGCAGAGTAGGAGAGCTTGGGAGAGTTAGAGAGCTTGGCGGAGTAAAATAACTTGGGGGAGTAAGAAAGCTTGGGGGAGCAGTAGAGCTTGGGGGAGTAGGAGAGCTTGGGCCAGTAGGAGCGCTTGGGGGAGTCGGAGACATTGGGGGAGAAGGAGGGCTTGGGGGAGGAGGATAAATTGGCAGAGTAGGAGAGCTTGGAGGAGTAAGAGAGCTTGGGGGAATACGAGAGCTTGGGGGAGTAGGAGAGTTTGGGGGAGTAGGGGAGATTGGGGGAGTAGGTGAAGTTGGGGGATTCGGGGAGCTTGGGGGAGTAGGAGAACTTGGCACAGTAGGAGAGCTTGGGGGAGTAAGAATGCTTGGGGGAGTAGGAGAGCTTGGGGGAGTAGCAGAGCTTGGGGGCGTAGGAGAGCTTGGGGGAGTAGGGGGGCATGGGGGAGTAGGAGAGCTTGCGGGAGTAGGAGAGCTTGGGGGAGTAGGAGAGATTGGGGGCGTTAGAGAGCTTGGAGGAGGAGGAGAAGTAGAGCTTAGCGCAGTAGGACAGCTTGGGGAGTAGGGTAGCTTGGGGGAGCAGGAGAGCTTACCGGAGTAGGAGAGATTGGTGGAGTAGTAGAGCTTGGGGGAGAAGGAGAGCTTGGGGGAGTAGGAGAGCTTGGGGGAGTAGGAGAGCTTGTGGTAGTAGTACAGCTTGCGAGAGTAGGAGAGCTTGTGGGAGTAGGAGAGCTTGGGAGAGTAGGAGAGGTTGGGGAGAAGGAGAACTTCGATAGAAGAAGAGCAAGAGGGAGAAGGAGAGCAAGGGGGAGAAGGAGAGCTTGGGGGAGAAGGAGAGCTTGGGGGAGTAGGAGAGTTTGGGGGAGTCGGAGAGCTTGGGGGAGTAGGAGAGCTTGGGGGAGTAGGAGAGCTTGGGGGAGTAGGAGAGCTTGGGGGATTAGGAGAGCTTGGGATGTAAGAGAGCTTGGGGAGTAAGAGAGCTTGGGGGAGTGGGAGAGCTTGGGGAGTAGGAGAGCTTGGGGGAGTAGGAGCGCTTGGGGGATTAGGAGAGCTTGGGGGAGACAGAGAGCTTGCGGCAGTAGGAGAGATCTGGGGAGCAGGAGATCTCGGGGGAGTAGGAGAGCTTGTCGAGTAGGAGAGCTTGGGGGAGTAAGAGAGCTTGGTCGAGTAAGAGAGCTTGGGGGAGTGGGAGAGCTTGGGGGAGTATGAGAGCTTGGGGGAGTAGGAGCGCTTGGGGGAGTAGGAGAGACTGGGGGAGTAGGAGAGCTTGGGGGAGTAGGAGAGCTTGGGGGAGTAGGAGAGCTTGGGAGAGCAGGAGAGCTTGGGGGAGTCGGATATAATGGCGGAGTAGGAGAGTTTGGGGGAGTAGCAGAGCTTGGGGGAGTAGGAGAGCTTGGGGGAGTAGGAGAGCTTGGGGGAGTAGGAGAGCTTGGGAGAGTAGGAGAGCATTGGGGAGCAGGAGAGCTTGTGGGAGTAGGACAGCTTGGGGGAGTAGGAGAGCTTGGGGGAGTAGGAGAGATTGGGGGAGTAGGAGAGCTTGGGGGAGTAGTAGAGCTTGGGGGAGTAGGAGAGCTTGGGGGAGTAGGAGCGCTTGGGGGAGTCGGAGAGCTTGGGGGAGTGGGAGAGCTTGGGGGAGTAGGAGAGCTTGGGGTAGTAGGAGATCTTGGGGGAGTAGGAGAGCTTGGGGGATTAGGAGAGTTTGGGGAAGTAGTAGAGCTTGGGGGAGGAGGAGAGCTTGGGAGAGTAGGAGAATTTGGCAGAGTAGGAGAACTTGGGGCAGTAGGAGAGCATAAGGGAGTAGGAGAGCTTGGGGGAGTAGGAGAGCTTGGGGGAGTAGGAGAGCTTGCGGGAGTCGGAGAGCTTGGGAAGTAGGAGAGCTTGGGGGAGTAAGAAAGCTTGGGGGAGGAAGAGAGCTTCGGGGGAGTAAGAGAGCTTGGCGGAGTAGGAGAGCTTGGCAGGTTAGGAGAGCTTGGGGGCGTATGAGAGCTTGGGGGCGTATGAGAGCTTGGGGGAGTGTGAGAGCTTGGGGTGTATGACAGCTTGGGGAAGTAGGCGAGCTTGGGGGAGTAGTAGAGCTTGTTGGAGTGGGAGAGCTTGGGCGAGTATGAGAGCTTGGGGGAGTAAGAGAGCTTGGGGGAGGAAGAAAGCTTGGGGGAGAAAGAGAGCTTGGGGGAGTAAGAGAGCTTGGGGGATTAGGAGAGCTTGGGGGAGTAGGAGAGCTTGGGGGAGTAGGAGATTTTGGGGGAGTAGGAGAACTTGGGGGAGTCGCGGAGCTTGGGGGAGTAAGAGAGCTTGAGGGAGTAAGAGAGCTTGGGGGAGTAAGAGAGCTTGCGGGTGTAAGAGAGCTTGGGGAGTAGGAGAGCTTGGGGGAGAAGTGGAGCTTGGGGGAGTAGGGGACCTTGGGCGAGTTGGAGAGCTTGGGGGAGAAAGAGAGCTTGGGGGAGTTAGAGAGCTTGTGGGGGTGTAAGATAGCTTGGGCGAGTAGGAGAGCTTGGGGAACAGGTGAGCTTGTGGGAATAGGAGAGCTTGGGGGAGTACGAGCGCTTGCGGGTGTAGGAGTGCTTGAGCGAGAAGGAGAACTTGGCATAGTAGAAGAACTTATGGGAGTAAGAGAGCTTGGGGGAGTAAGAGAACTTGGTGGAGAAAGAGAGCTTGGGGGAGTAAGAGAGCTTGAGGGAGTAAGAGAGCTTGGGGGAGTAAGAGAGCTTGCGGGTGTAAGAGAACTTGGCAGAGTAGAAGAGCTTGGGGGAGTAGGACAGCTTTGGAGAGTAGGAGAGCTTTGGGGAATGGGAACTTGTTGGAATAGGAGAGCTTCGGGGAGTAGGAGAGCTTGGGGGATTAGGAGAGCTTGGGGGAGTAAGAGAGCTTGGTGGAGAAAGTGAGCTTGGGGGAGTAAGAGAGCTTGGGGGAGTAATAAAGCTTGGGGGAGTAAGAGAGCTTGGGGGAGTAAGAGAGCTTGCGGGTGTAAGAGATCTTGGGGAAGTAGGAGAAATTGGCAGAGTAGGAGAGCTTGGGAGAGTTAGAGAGCTTGGGGGAGTAAAATAACTTGGGGGAGTAAGAAAGCTTGGGGGAGCAGTAGAGCTTGGGGGAGTAGGAGAGCTTGGGGCAGTAGGAGCGCTTGGGGGAGTAGGAGACATTGGGGGAGAAGGAGAGCTTGGGGGAGGAGGATAAATTGGCAGAGTAGGAGAGCTTGGAGGAGTAAGAGAGCTTGGGGGAATACGAGAGCTTGGGGGAGTAGGAGAGCTTGGGGGAGTAGGGGAGCTTGGGGGAGTAGGTGAACTTGGGGGATTCGGGGAGCTTGGGGGAGTAGGAGAATTTGGCACAGTAGGAGAGCTTGGGGGAGTAAGAGTGCTTGGGGGAGTAAGAGAGCTTGGGGGAGTAAGAGAGCTTGGTGGAGTAAGAGAGCTTAGGGGAGTCGGAATGCTTCCTGGAATAGGATAGGTGGGGGAGTAGCAGAGCTTGGGGGAGTAGGAGAGCTTGGGGGAGTAGGGGAGCATGGGGGAGTAGGAGAGCTTGCGGGAGTAGGAGAGCTTGGGGGAGTAGGAGAGATTGGGGGCGTTAGAGAGCTTGGAGGAGGAGAAGGAGAGCTTACCGTAGTAGGACAGCTTGGGGAGTAGGGTAGCTTGGGGGAGCAGGAGAGCTTACCGGAGTAGGAGAGATTGGTGGAGTAGTAGAGCTTGGGGGAGAAGGAGAGCTTGGGGGAGTAGGAGAGCTTGGGGGAGTAGGAGAGCTTGTGGTAGTAGTACAGCTTGCGAGAGTAGGAGCGCTTGTGGGAGTAGGAGAGCTTGGGAGAGTAGGAGAGGTTGGGGAGAAGGAGAACTTCGATAGAAGGAGAGCAAGAGGTAGAGGGAGAGCAAGGGGGAGAAGGAGAGCTTGGGGGAGAAGGAGAGCTTGGGGGAGTAGGAGAGTTTGGGGGAGTCGGAGAGCTTGGGGGAGTAGGAGAGCTTGGGGGAGTAGGAGAGCTTGGGGGAGTAGGAGAGCTTGGGGGATTAGGAGAGCTTGGGGGAGTAGGAGAGCTTGGGGGAGTAGGAGAGCTTAGGAGAGTAGGAGAGCTTGGCGGAGTAGGAGAACTTGGGGCAGTAGGATAGCTTAGGGGAGTAGGAGAGCTTGGGGGAGTAGGAGAGCTTGGGGGAGTAGGGGAGCTTGGGGGAGTCGGAATGCTTCCTGGAATAGGATAGGTGGGGGAGTAGCAGAGCTTGGGGGAGTAGGAGAGCTTGGGGGAGTAGGGGAGCATGGGGGAGTAGGAGAGCTTGCGGGAGTAGGAGAGCTTGGGGGAGTAGGAGAGATTGGGGGCGTTAGAGAGCTTGGAGGAGGAGAAGGAGAGCTTACCGTAGTAGGACAGCTTGGGGTGTAGGGTAGCTTGGGGGAGCAGGAGAGCTTACCGGAGTAGGAGAGATTGGTGGAGTAGTAGAGCTTGGGGGAGAAGCAGAGCTTGGGGGAGTAGGAGAGCTTGGGGGAGTAGGAGAGCTTGTGGTAGTAGTACAGCTTGCGAGAGTAGGAGCGCTTGTGGGAGTAGGAGAGCTTGGGAGAGTAGGAGAGGTTGGGGAGAAGGAGAACTTCGATAGAAGGAGAGCAAGAGGTAGAGGGAGAGCAAGGGGGAGAAGGAGAGCTTGGGGGAGAAGGAGAGCTTGGGGGAGTAGGAGAGTTTGGGGGAGTCGGAGAGCTTGGGGGAGTAGGAGAGCTTGGGGGAGTAGGAGAGCTTGGGGGAGTAGGAGAGCTTGGGGGATTAGGAGAGCTTGGGGGAGTAGGAGAGCTTGGGGGAGTAGGAGAGCTTGGGAGAGTAGGAGAGCTTGGCGGAGTAGGAGAACTTGGGGCAGTAGGATAGCTTAGGGGAGTAGGAGAGCTTGGGGGAGTAGGAGAGCTTGGGGGAGTAGGGGAGCTTGGGGGAATCGGAGAGATTGGGCGAGGAGGAGAGCTTGGGAGGGTAGGAGAGCTTGGGGGCGTATGAGAGCTTGGGGGCGTAGTAGAGCTTGGGGGAGTGGGAGAGCTTGGGCGAGTAGGAGAGCTTGGGGGAGTAGGAGAGCTTGGGGGAGGAAGAGAGCTTGGGGGAGAAAGAGAGCTTGGGGGAGTAAGAGAGCTTGGGGGAGTAGGAGAGCTTGGGGGAGTAGGAGATCTTGGGGGAGTAGGAGAGTTTGGGGGAGTAGGAGAGCTTGGTGGAGTAGGAGAGCTTGGGGGAGTAGGAAAGCTTGGGGGAGTAAGAGAGCTTGGGAGAGAAGGAGAGCTTGTGGGAGTAGGAGAGCTTGTGGGAGTAGGATAGCTGGGGGGAGTAGGAGAGCTTGGGGCAGTAGAAGCGCTTGGGGGAGTAGGAGTGCTTGGAGGAGTAAGAGAGCTTGGGGGTGTAAGAGAGCTACGGGGAGTAAGAGAGCTTGGGGGAATACGAGAGCTTGGGGGAGTAGGAGAGCTTGGGGGAGTAGGGGAGCTTGGGGGAGTAGGAGAACTTGGGGGATTCGGGGAGCTTGGGGGAGTAGGATAACTTGGCACATTAGGAGAGCTTGGGGGAGTAAGAGAGCTTGGGGGAGTAAGAGAGCTTGGGGGAGTAAGAGAGCTTGGGATGTAAGAGAGCTTGGGGAGTAAGAGAGCTTGGGGGAGTGGGAAAGCTTGGGGAGTAGGAGAGCTTGGGGGAGTAGGAGCGCTTGGGGGATTAGGAGAGCTTGGGGGAGACAGAGAGCTTGGGGCAATAGGAGAGCTCTGGGGAGTAGGAGATCTCGGGGGAGTAGGAGAGCTTGGGCGAGTAGAAGAGCTTGGGGGAGTAAGAGAGCTTGGTCGAGTAAGAGAGCTTGGGGGAGTGGGAGAGCTTGGGGGAGTAGGAGAGCTTGGGGGAGTAGGAGCGCTTGGGGGAGTAGGAGAGACTGGGGGAGTAGGAGAGCTTGGGGGAGTAGGAGAGCTTGGGGGAGTAGGATATAATGGGGGAGTAGGAGAGTTTGGGGGAGTAGCAGAGCTTGGGGGAGTAGGAGAGCTTGGGGGAGTAGGAGAGCTTGGGGGAGTAGGAGAGCTTGGGAGAGTAGGAGAGCTTTGGGGAGTAGGAGAGCTTGTGGGAGTAGGACAGCTTGTGGGAGTAGGAGAGCTTGGGGGAGTAGGAGAGTTTGGGGGAGTAGGAGAGCTTGGGGGAGTAGGAGAGCTTGGGGGAGTAGGAGAGCTTGGGGGAGTAGGAGAGCTTGGGGGAGTAGGAGAGCTTGGGGGAGTGGGAGAGCTTGGGGGAGTAGGAGAGCTTGGGGTAGTAGGAGATCTTGGGGGAGTAGGAGAGCTTGGGGGATTAGGAGAGTTTGGGGGAGTAGTAGAGCTTGGGGGAGGAGGAGAGCTTGGGAGAGTAGGAGAACTTGGCAGAGTAGGAGAACTTGGGGCAGTAGGAGAGCATAGGGGAGTAGGAGAGCTTTGGGGAGTAGGAAAGCTTGGGGGCGTATGAGAGCTTGGGTCGTATGATAGCTTGGGGGGCAGTGAGAGCTTGGGGTGTATGAGAGCTTGGGGAAGTAGGCGAGCTTGGGGGAGTAGTAGAGCTCGTGGGAGTGGGAGAGCTTGGGCGAGTCGGAGAGCTTGGGGGAGTAGGACAGCTTGGGGGAGTAAGAAAGCTTGGGGGAGGAAGAGAGCTTCGGGGGAGTAAGAGAGCTTGGCGAAGTAGGAGAGCTTGGGGGAGTAGGAGAGCTTGTGGGAGTAGGAGAGCTTGGGGGAGTAGGAGAGCTTGGGAGAGTAGGAGAGCTTGTGGGAGTAGGAGAGCTTGGGGGAGTAGGAGAGCTTGGGGGAGTAGGAGATATTGGGGGAGGCGGAGAGCTTGGGGGAGTAGGAGAGATTGGGGGAATAGGAGAGCTTGGGGTAGTAGGAGATCTTGGGGGAGTAGGAGAGCTTGGGGGATTAGGAGAGCCTGGGGGAGTAGGAGAGCTTGGGGGAGTAGGAGAGCTTGGGAGAGTAGGAGAGCTTGGCGGAGCAGTAGAACTTGGGGCAGTAGGAGAGCTTAGGGGAGTAGGAGAGCTTGGGGGATTAGGAGAGCTTGGGGGAGTAGGAGAGCTTGGGGGAGTCGGAGAGCTTGGGGGAGTAGGAGAGCTTGGGAGGGTAGGAGAGCTTGGGGGCGTAAGAGAACTTGGGGAAGGAAGAAAGCTTGGGGGAGAAAGAGGGCTTGGGGGAGTAAGAGAGCTTGGGGGAGTAGGAGAGCTTGGGGGAGTAGGAGAGCTTGGGGTAGTAGGAGAGTTTGGGGGAGTAGAAGAGCTTGGGGGAGTCGCGGAGCTTGGGGGAGTAGGAGAACTTGGCAGAGTAGGAGAGCTTGGGGGAGGAAGAGAGCTTGGGGAGTAAGAGAGCTTGGGGGAGTAAGAGAGCTTTAAGGAGTAAGAGAGCTTGGGGGAGTAAGAGAGCTTGCGGGTGTAAGAGAGCTTGGGGAGCAGGAGAGCTTGGGGGAGTAGGGGAGCTAGGGGGAGTAGGATACCTTGGGCGAGTAGGAGAGCTTGGGGGAGGAAGAGAGCTTGGGGGAGTAGGAGAGCTTGGGGAACAGGTGAGCTTGTGGGAATTGGAGAGCTTGGGGGAGTACGAGCGCTTGCGGGTGTAGGAGAGCTTGAGGGAGTGGGAGAGCTTGGGCGAGTAGGAGAGCTTGGGGGAGTAAGAGAGCTTGGGGGAGTAAGAGAGCTTGGGGGAGTAAGAGAGCTTGGGGGAGTAAGAGAGTTTGGGGGAGTAAGAGAGCTTGGGTGTGTAAGTGAGCTTGGGGGAGTAGGAGAAATTGGCAGAGTAGGAGAGCTTGGGGGAGTTAGAGAGCTTGGGGGAGTAAGAGAGCTTGGGGGAGTAAGAGAGCTTGGGGGAGTAGGAGAGCTAGGGGGAGTAGGAGTGCTTGGGGGAGTAGGAGAGCTTGGGCGAGTAGGAGAGCTTGGGGGAGTAAGAGAGCTTAAGGGAGTAAGAGAGCTTTGGGGAGCAGTAGAGCTTGGGGGAGTAGGAGAGCTTGGGGAAGTAGGAGCGCTTGGGGGAGTAGGAGTGCTTGGAGGAGTAAGAGAGCTTGGGGGTGTAAGAGAACTAGGGGGAGTAAGAGAGCTTGGGGGAATACGAGAGCTTGGGGGAGTAGGAGAGCTTGGGGGAGTAGGAGAACTTGGGGAACAGGTGAGCTTGTGGGAATAGGAGAGCTTGGGGGAGTACGAGCGCTTGCGGGTGTAGGAGAGCTTGAAGGAGAAGGAGAACTTGGCAGAGTAGGAGAGCTTGGGGGAGTAAGAGAGCTTGGGGGAGTAAGAGAGCTTGGGGGTGTAAGTGAGCTTGGGGGAGTAGGAGAAATTGGCAGAGTAGGAGAGCTTGGGGGAGTTAGAGAGCTTGGGGAAGTAAGAGAGCTTGGGGGAGTAAGAGAGCTTGGGGGAGTAGGAGAGCTTAGGGGAGTAGGAGTGTTTGGGGGAGTAGGAGAGATTGGGCGAGTAGGAGAGCTTGGGGGAGTAAGAGAGCTTAAGGGAGTAAGAGAGCTTGGGGGAGCAGTAGAGCTTGGGGGTGTAGGAGAGCTTGGGGCAGTAGGAGCGCTTGGGGGAGTAGGAGTGCTTGGAGGAGTAAGAGAGCTTGGGGGTGTAAGAGAACTAGGGGGAGTAAGAGAGCTTGGGGGAATACGAGAGCTTGGGGGAGTAGGAGAGCTTGGGGGAGTAGGAGAACTTGGCAAAGTAGGAGAGCTTGGGGGAGTAAGAAAGCATTGGGGAGTAAGAGAGCTTGGGGGAGTAAGAGAGCTTGGGATGTAAGAGAGCTTTGGGGAGTAAGAGAGCTTGGGGGAGTGGGAGAGCTTGGTGGAGTAGGAGAGCTTGGGGGAGTCGGACCGCTTGGTGGATTAGGAGAGCTTGGAGGAGACAGAGAGCTTGGCGCAGTAGGAGAGCTCTGGGGAGTAGGAGATCTCGGGGTAGTAGGAGAGATTGGGCGAGTAGGAGAAATTGGGGGAGTAAGAGAGCTTGGTGGAGTAAGAGAGCTTGGGGAGTAAGAGAGCTTGGGGGAGTAAGAGAGCTTGGGGGAATGGGAGAGCTTGGGGCAGTCGGAGAGCTTGGGGGAGTAAGAGATCTAGGGAGAGTAGGAGAGTTTGGGGGAGTAGCAGAGCTTGGGGGAGTAGGAGAGCTTGGGGGAGTAGGAGAGATTGGGGGAGTAGGAGAGCTTGGGAGAGTAGGAGAGCTTTGGGGAGCAGAAGAGCTTGTGGGACTAGGACAGCTTGGGGGAGTAGGAGAGCTTGGGGGAGTAGGAGAGTTTGGGGGAGTAGGAGAGCTTCGGGGAGTAGGAGAGCTTGGGGCAGTAGGAGAGCTTGGGGGAGTAGGAGATCTTGGGGGAGTAGGAGAGCTTGCGGGATTAGGAGAGCTTGGAGGAGTAGGAAAGCTTGGGGTAGTCGGAGAGCTTGGGAGAATAGGAGAGCTTGGCGGAGTAGGAGAACTTGGGGCAGTAGGAGAGCTTGGGGGAGTCGGAGAGCTTGGGGGAGTAGCAGAGCTTGGGAGGTTCGGAGAGCTTGCGGGCGTATGAGAGCTTGGGGGCGTATGAGAGCTTGGGGGAGTGTGAGAGCTTGGTGTGTATGAGAGCTTGGGGAAGTAGGCGAGCTTGGGGGAGTAGTAGAGCTTGTGGGAGTGGGATAGCTTGGGCGAGTAGGAGAGCTTGGGGGAGTAAGAGAGCTTGGGGGAGGAAGAAAGCTTGGGGGAGAAAGAGAGCTTGGGGGAGTAAGAGAGCTTGGGGGATTAGGAGAACTTGGGGGAGTAGGAATGCTTGGGGGAGTAGGAGATTTTGGGGGAGTAGGAGAACTTGGGGGAGTCGCGGAGCTTGGGGGAGTAGGAGAACTTGGCAGAGTAGGAGAGCTTGGGGGAGTAAGAGAGCTTGGGGAGTAAGAGAGCTTGGGGGAGTAAGAGAGCTTGAGGGAGTAAGAGAGCTTGGGGGAGTAAGAGAGCTTGGGGGAGTAAAGAGTTTGGGGGAGTAAGAGAGCTTGGGGGTGTAAGTGAGCTAGGGGGAGTAGGAGAAATTGGCAGAGTAGGAGAGCTTGGGAGAGTTAGAGAGCTTGGGGGAGTAAGAGAGCTTGGGGAGTAAGAGAGCTTGGGGGAGTAGGAGAGCGTGGAGGAGTAGGAGTGCTTGGGGGAGTAGGAGAGCTTGGGCGAGTACGAGAGCTTGCGGGAGTATGAGAGCTTAGGGGAGTAAGAGAGCTTGGGGGAGCAGTAGAGCTTGGGGGAGTAGGAGAGCTTGGGGCAGTAGGAGCGCTTGGGGGAGTAGGAGACATTGGGGGAGAAGGAGAGCTTGGGGGAGAAGGATAAATTGGCAGAGTAGGAGAGCTTGGAGGAGTAAAAGAGCTTGGGGGTGTAAGAGAGCTTGGGGGAGTAAGAGAGCTTGGCGGAGTAGGAGAGCTTGGGGGAGTAGGAGAGCTTGGGGGAGTAGGAGAGCTTGGGGGAGTAGGAGAGCTTGGGAGAGTAGGAGAGCTTGGGGGAGTAGGAGATCTTGGGGGAGTAGGAGAGTTTGAGGGAGTAGGAGATCTTGGGGGAGTAGGAGAGCTTGGGGGAGTAGGAAAGCTTGGGGGAGTAGGAGAGCTTGCGAGAGTAGGAGAGCTTTGGGGAGTAGGAGAACTTGGCAGAGTAGGAGAGCTTGGGAGAGGAAGAGAGCTTGGGGAGTAAGAGAGCTTGAGGGAGTAAGAGAGCTTGAAGGAGTAAGACAGCTTGGGGGAGTAAGAGAGCTTGCGGGTATAAGAGAGCTTGGGGAGTAGGAGAGCTTGGGGGAGTAGGGGAGCTTGGGGGAGTAGGAGACCTTGGGCGAGTAGGAGAGCTTGGGGGAGGAAGAGAGCTTGGGGGAATAAGAGAGCTTGGGGGAGTAAGATAGCTTGGGGGAGTAGGAGAGCTTGGGGAACAGGTGAGCTTGTGGGAATAGGAGAGCTTGGGGGAGTACGAGCGCTTGCGGGTGTAGGAGAGCTTGAAGGAGAAGGAGAACTTGGCAGAGTAGGAGAGCTTGGGGGAGTAAGAGAGCTTGGGGGAGTAAGAGAGCTTGGTGGAGAAAGAGAGCTTGGGGGAGTAAGCGAGCTTGGGGGAGTAAGAGAGCTTGGGGGAGTAAAGAGTTTGGGGGAGTAAGAGAGCTTGGGGGTGTAAGTGAGCTTGGGGGAGTAGGAGAAATTGGCAGAGTAGGAGAGCTTGGGGGAGTTAGAGAGCTTGGGGAAGTAAGAGAGCTTGGGGGAGTAAGAGAGCTTGGGGGAGTAGGAGAGCTTAGGGGAGTAGGAGTGTTTGGGGGAGTAGGAGAGATTGGGCGAGTAGGAGAGCTTGGGGGAGTAAGAGAGCTTAAGGGAGTAAGAGAGCTTGGGGGAGCAGTAGAGCTTGGGGGTGTAGGAGAGCTTGGGGCAGTAGGAGCGCTTGGGGGAGTAGGAGTGCTTGGAGGAGTAAGAGAGCTTGGGGGTGTAAGAGAACTAGGGGGAGTAAGAGAGCTTGGGGGAATACGAGAGCTTGGGGGAGTAGGAGAGCTTGGGGGACTAGGAGAACTTGGCAAAGTAGGAGAGCTTGGGGGAGTAAGAAAGCATTGGGGAGTAAGAGAGCTTGGGGGAGTAAGAGCTTGGGATGTAAGAGAGCTTTGGGGAGTAAGAGAGCTTGGGGGAGTGGGAGAGCTTGGTGGAGTAGGAGAGCTTGGGGGAGTCGGACCGCTTGGTGGATTAGGAGAGCTTGGAGGAGACAGAGAGCTTGGCGCAGTAGGAGAGCTCTGGGGAGTAGGAGATCTCGGGGTAGTAGGAGAGATTGGGCGAGTAGGAGAAATTGGGGGAGTAAGAGAGCTTGGTGGAGTAAGAGAGCTTGGGGAGTAAGAGAGCTTGGGGGAGTAAGAGAGCTTGGGGGAATGGGAGAGCTTGGGGGTGTCGGAGAGCTTGGGGGAGTAAGAGATCTAGGGAGAGTAGGAGAGTTTGGGGGAGTAGCAGAGCTTGGGGGAGTAGGAGAGCTTGGGGGAGTAGGAGAGATTGGGGGAGTAGGAGAGCTTGGGAGAGTAGGAGAGCTTTGGGGAGCAGAAGAGCTTGTGGGACTAGGACAGCTTGGGGGAGTAGGAGAGCTTGGGGGAGTAGGAGAGTTTGGGGGAGTAGGAGAGCTTCGGGGAGTAGGAGAGCTTGGGGCAGTAGGAGAGCTTGGGGGAGTAGGAGATCTTGGGGGAGTAGGAGAGCTTGCGGGATTAGGAGAGCTTGGAGGAGTAGGAAAGCTTGGGGTAGTCGGAGAGCTTGGGGCAGTAGGAGAGCTTGGGGGAGTCGGAGAGCTTGGGGGAGTAGCAGAGCTTGGGAGGTTCGGAGAGCTTGCGGGCGTATGAGAGCTTGGGGGCGTATGAGAGCTTGGGGGAGTGTGAGAGCTTGGGGTGTATGAGAGCTTGGGGAAGTAGGCGAGCTTGGGGGAGTAGTAGAGCTTGTGGGAGTGGGATAGCTTGGGCGAGTAGGAGAGCTTGGGGGAGTAAGAGAGCTTGGGGGAGGAAGAAAGCTTGGGGGAGAAAGAGAGCTTGGGGGAGTAAGAGAGCTTGGGGGATTAGGAGAACTTGGGGGAGTAGGAATGCTTGGGGGAGTAGGAGATTTTGGGGGAGTAGGAGAACTTGGGGGAGTCGCGGAGCTTGGGGGAGTAGGAGAACTTGGCAGAGTAGGAGAGCTTGGGGGAGTAAGAGAGCTTGGGGAGTAAGAGAGCTTGGGGGAGTAAGAGAGCTTGAGGGAGTAAGAGAGCTTGGGGGAGTAAGAGAGCTTGGGGGAGTAAAGAGTTTGGGGGAGTAAGAGAGCTTGGGGGTGTAAGTGAGCTTGGGGGAGTAGGAGAAATTGGCAGAGTAGGAGAGCTTGGGGGAGTTAGAGTGCTTGGGGAAGTAAGAGAACTTGGGGGAGTAAGAGATCTTGGGGGAGTCGGAGAGCTTAGGGGAGTAGGAGTGCTTGGGGGAGTAGGAGAGATTGGGCGAGTACGAGAACTTGGGGGAGTAAGAGAGCTTAAGGGAGTAAGAGAGCTTGGGGGAGCAGTAGAGCTTGGGGGAGTAGGAGAGCTTGGGGCAGTAGCAGCGCTTGGGGGAGTAGGAGTGCTTGGAGGAGTAAGAGAGCTTGGGGGTGTAAGTGAACTAGGGGGAGTAAGAGAGCTTGGGGAATACGAGAGCTTGGGGGTGTAGGAGAGCTTGGGAGAGTAGGAGAGCTTGGGGGAGTAGGAAAACTTGGGGGATTCGGGGAGCTTGGGGGAGTAGGAGAAATTGGCAAAGTAGGAGAGCTTGGGGGAGTAAGACAGCATGGGGGAGTAAGAGAGCTTGGGGGAGTAAGTGAGCTTGGGATGTAAGAGAGCTTTGGGGAGTAAGAGAGCTTGGGGGAGTGGGAGAGCTTGGGGGAGTAGGAGAGCTTGGGGGAGTAGGACCGCTTGGTGGATTAGGAGAGCTTGGAGGAGACAGAGAGCTTGGGGCAGTAGGAGAGCTCTGGGGAGTAGGAGATCTCGGGGTAGTAGGAGAGCTTGGGCGAGTAGGAGAACTTGGGGGAGTAAGAGAGCTTGGTGGAATAAGAGAGTTTGGGGAGTAAGAGACCTTGGGGGAGTAAGAGATCTTGGGGGAGTGGGAGAGCTTGGGAGAGTCGGAGAGCTTGGGGGAGTAAGAGAGCTTGGGGGAGTAAGAGAGCTTGGGATGTAAGAGAGCTTTGGGGAGTAACAGAGCTTGGGGGAGTGGGAGAGCTTGGGGGAGTAGGAGAGCTTGGGGGAGTAAGAGAGCTTGGGGGAGTAGGAGAGCTTGGGAGAGTAGGAGAGCTTGGGTGAGTAGGAGATCTAGGGAGAGTAGGAGAGTTTGGGGGAGTAGCAGAGCTTGGGGGAGTAGGAGAGCTTGGGGGAGTAGGAGAGCTTGGGGGAGTAGGAGAGCTTGGGAGAGTAGGAGAGCTTTGGGGAGTAGGAGAGCTTGTGGGAGTAGGACAGCTTGGGGGAGTAGGAGAGCTTGGGGGTGTAGGAGTGTTTGGGGGAGTAGGAGAGTTCGGGGAGTAGGAGAGCTTGGGACAGTAGGAGAGCTTGGGGGAGTAGGAGATCTTGGGGGAGTAGGAGAGCTTGCGGGATTAGGAGAGCTTGGGGGAGTAGGAGAGCTTGGGGGAGTAGGAGAGCTTGGGAGAATAGGAGAGCTTGGCGGAGTAGGAGAACTTGGGGGAGTCGGAGAGCTTGGGGGAGTAGGAGAGCTTGGGAGGTTAGGAGAGCTTGGGGGCGTATGAGAGCTTGGGGGCGTATGAGAGCTTGGGGGAGTGTGAGAGCTTGGGGTGTATGAGAGCTTGGGGAAGTAGGCAAGCTTGGGGGAGTAGTAGAGCTTGTGGGAGTGGGAGAGCTTGGGCGAGTAGGAGAGCTTGGTGGAGTAAGAGAGCTTGGGGGAGGAAGAAAGCTTGGGGGAGAAAGAGAGCTTGGGGGAATAAGAGAGCTTGGGGGATTAGGAGAGCTTGGGGGAGTAGGAATGCTTGGGGGAGTAGGAGATTTTGGGGGAGTAGGAGAGCTTGGGGGAGTCGCGGAGTTTGGGGGAGTAGGAGAAATTGGCAGAGTAGGAGAGCTTGGGGGAGTAAGAGAGCTTGGGGAGTAAGAGAGCTTGGGGGAGTAAGAGAGCTTGAGGGAGTAAGAGAGCTTGGGTGAGTAAGAGAGCTTGCGGGTGTAAGAGAGCTTGGGGAGTAGGAGAGCTTGGGGGAGTAAGATAGCTTGGGGGAGTAGCAGAGCTTGGTGGAGTAGGAGAGCTTGGGAGAGTAGGAGAGCTTTGGGGAGTCGGAGAGCTTGTGGGAGTAGGACAGCTTGGGGGAGTAGGAGAGCTTGGGGGAGTAGAAGAGCTTGGGGGAGTAGGAGAGTTTTGGGGAGTAGGAAACCTTGGGGGAGTCGGAGAGCTTGGGGGAGTGGGAGATCTTGGGGGAGTAAGAGAGCTTGGGGGATTAGGAGAGCTTGGGGGAGTAGGAGAGCTTGGGGGAGTAGGAGAGCTTGGGGGAGTAGGAGAGCTTGGGAGATTAGGAGAGCTTGGCGGAGTAGGAGAGCTTGGGGCAGTAGGAGAGCTTAGGGGAGTAGGAGAACTTGGGGGAGTAGGAGAGCTTGGGGGAGTAGGATAGCTTGGGGGAGTCGGAGAGCATGGGGGAGTAGGAGAGCTTGGGAGGTTAGGAGAGCTTGGGGGCCTATGAGAGCTTGGGGGCGTATGAGAGCTTGGGGGAGTATGAGAGCTTGGGGTGTATGAGAGCTTGGCGAAGTAGGCGAGCTTGGGGTAGTAGTAGAGCTTGTGGGAGTGGGAGAGCTTGGGCGAGTAGGAGAGCTTGGGGGAGGAAGAGGGCTTGGGGGAGGAAGAAAGCTTGGGGGAGAAAGAGAGCTTGGGGGATTAAGAGAGCTTGGGGGAGTAGGAGAGCTTGTGGGAGTAGGAGAGCTTGGGGGAGCAGGAGAGTTTGGTGGAGTAGGAGAGCTTGGGGGAGTTGCGGATCTTGGGGGAGTCGGAGAACTTGGCAGAGTAGGAGAGCTTGGGGGAGTAAGAGAGCTTGGGGAGTAAGAGAGCTTGGGGGAGTAAGAGAGCTTGAGGGAGTAAGAGAGCTTGGGGGAGAAAGAGAGCTTGGGGGAGTAAGAGAGCTTGTGGGGGAGTAAGATAGCTTGGGGGAGTTGGAGAGCTTGGGGAACAGGTGAGCTTGTGGGAATAGGAGAGCTTGTGGAAGTAAGAGAGCTTGGGGGAGTAAGAGAGCTGGGGGGAGTATGAGAGCTTGGGGGAGTAAGAGAGCTTGGGGGTGTAAGAGATCTTGGGGGAGTAGGAGAAATTGGCAGAGTAGGAGAGCTTGGGAGAGTTAGAGAGCTTGGGGGAGTAAGAGAGCTTGGGGGAGTAAGAGAGCTTGGGGGAGTAGGAGAGCTTGGGGGAGTCGGAGTGCTTGGGGGAGTAGGAGAGCTTGGGCGAGTAGGAGAGCTTGAGGGAGTAAGATAGCTTAGGGGAGTAAGAGAGCTTGGGGGAGCAGTAGAGCTTGGGGGAGTAGGAGAGCTTGGGGCAGTAGGAGCGCTTGGGGGAGTAGGAGACATTGGGGGAGAAGGAGAGCTTGGGGGAGTAGGATAAATTGGCAGAGTAGGAGAGCTTGGAGGAGTAAGGGAGCTTGGGGGTGTAAGAGAGCTTGGGGGAGTAAGAGAGCTTGGGGGAATACGAGAGCTTGGGGGAGTAGGAGAGCTTTGGGGAGTAGGAGAGCTTGGGGGAGTAGGAGAGCTTGGGCGAGTAGGAGAGCTTGGGGGAGTAAGAGAGCTTGGGGTAGTAAGAGAGCTTGGGGGAGTAAGAGAGCTTGGGGGAGTAAGAGAGCTTAGGGGAGTAGGAGAGCTTCCTGGAATAGGATAGGTGGGGGCGTAGGAGAGCATGGGGGAGTAGGATAGCTTAGGGGAGTAAGGGCGCTTGGGGGAGTAGGAGAGCTTGGGGGAGTAGGAGAGGTTGGGGGAGAAGGAGAACTTCGGGAGATGGAGAGCAAGGGGGAAAAGAGAGCAAGGGGGAGAAGGAGGGCTTGGGGGAGAAGGAGAGCTTGGGGGAGAAGGAGAGCTTGTGGGAGAAGGAGAGCTTGGGGGAGTATAAGAGCTTGGGGGAGTAGGAGAGCTTGGGGGAATAGGAGAACTTGGGGGAGTGGGAGAGCTTGGTTGAGTAGGATAGCTTGGGGGAGTAGGAGAGCTTGGTGGAATAGGAGAGCCTGGGGGAGTAGGAGAGCCTGGGGGAGTATGAGAACCTGGGGGAGTCTGAGAGGCTGGAGGAGTATGAGAGGCTGGGGGAGTATGAGAGGCTGGGGGAGTATGAGAGGCTGTGGGAGTATGCGAGCCTGGAGGAGCATGAGAGACTGGGGGAGTATGAGATCCTGGGGGAGTATGAGAGCCTGGGGGAGTATGAGAGCCTGGGGGAGTATGAGAGGCTGGGGGAGTATGAGAGGCTGGGGGAGTATGAGAGCCTGGGGGAGAATGAGAGCCTGGGGGATTATGAGAGCCTGGGGGAGTATGAGAGCCTGGGGGAGTATGACAGGCCGCGGGAGTATGAGAGGCGGGGGAGTATGAGAGGCTGGGGGAGTATGAGAGGCTGGGGGTGTATGAGAGGCTGGGGGAGTATGGGAGGATGGGGGCGTATGAGAACTTGGGGGCGTGTGAGAGCTTGGAGGTTTATGAGAGCTTGGTGGCGTATGAGAGCTTGGGGGCGTATGAGAGCTTGGGGGCATATGAGAGATTGGGGGCGAATGAGAGCTTGGGGGCGTATGAGAGCGTGAGGGGGGTATGAGAGCTTGGGGGGTATGAGAGCTTGGGGGCATATGAGAGCTTGGGGGCGTATGAGAGCTTGGGGGCGTATGAGAGTTTGGGGGAGTATGAGAGCTTGGGGTGTATGAGAGTTTGGGGGAGTAGGAGAGTTTGCCGGAAAAGGAGAGCTTCGGGGAGCAGGAGAGGTTTCTGGAGTAGGAGAGCTTTTGGGAGCAGGAGAGGTTCCTGGAGTCGGAGAGCTTGGGGGAGTTGGAGAGCTTGGGGGATGAGGAGAGCTTACCGGAGTAAGAAAGTTTATTGGAGCAGGAGAGCTTGGTGAAGCAGTAGAATTTGGGGGAGAAGGAGAGCTTCGGGGATTTGGAGAGCTTACCAGAGTAGAAGAGCTTGGGGGAGAAGGAGAGCTTGATCCCCCCCCACACACAGTGACTGATCCCCCCCGACACACACACTGTCTGATCCCGCCCCACACACAGTGACTTATCCCCCCACACACAGTGACTGAACACACCCCAACACACAGTGACTGATCCCCCCACAAACACAGTGACTGATCCCCCCCACACACACAGTGACTGATCCCCCCCACACACAGTGACTAATCCCCCCAACACACAGTGACTGATCGACCCCACACACAGTGACTGATCCCCCCCCCCCACACACAGTGACTGATCCCCCCCGACGCACACAGTGACTGGTCCCTCCCCCCCACACACACAGTGATTGATCCCCCCCCACACACAGTGACTAATCCCACACACATACAGTGACTGATCGACACCACACACAGTGAGTGATCCCCCCCGCACACAGTGACATGATCACCGCCAAACACACAGTGACTGATCCCCCCACACACAATGACTGATCCCCCCCCCACACACAATGACTGATAACCCACCACACAATGACATGATCACCACCCACACAGTGACTGATCCCCTCACACACACAGAGTGACTGATCCCCCCACACACACACTGACTGATCCTCCAACCACACAAAGTGATTGTTTGCCCCCCACACACACACAATGACTTATCCGCCTCCACACAGTGACTGATCCCCCCGCAACACACCGTGACTGATCCAACCCACACACAGTGACTGAACCCCCCCCACACAAACACAGTGAATGATCCCCGCCCACACACACACACAGTGACAGATCCCCCCCACACACAGCGACTGATCCCCCACACACACATTGACTAATCCCCCCCCACACACAGTGACTGATCCCCCACACACGCAGTGACTGATTCCCCCCCACACACAGTGACTGATACCCCCCACACAGAGTGACTGATCCACCACACACACAGTGACTGATTCCCCCCCACCCACACACAGTGACTGATCCCCCCCCACACAGAGTGACTGATCCCCCACACACACAGTGACTGATCACTCCCCAGACACAGTGACTGATCCCCCACACACACAGTGAGTGAGCCCCCCCCACACACACAGTGACTGAGTCCCCCCCACACAGTGACTGATCCGCGCCACACACACACAGTGACTGATCCCCCCCCACACAGTGACTGATCCCCCCCAGACACACACAGTGACTGATCCCGCCCCACACGGTGACTGATCCCCCTATACAGTGACTGATCCCCCCCACACACACACAGTGACTGATCCCGCCCCACAGTGACTGATCCCCCCCACACACACAGTGACTGATTCCCCCCACACACAGTGACTGAACACTCCCCACAAACACAGTGACTGATATCCCCCCCCACACACAGTGACTGATCCCCCCCACACACAGTGACTGATGCCCCCGACCCACACACAGTGACTGATCCCCCGCACACAGTGACTGATCCCCCCCACACACAGTGACTGATCCCCCCCACACACACACAGTGACTGATCCCCCCCACACACAGTGACTGCACCCCCCACCCACACAGTGACTGATCCCTCCACACACACACAGTGACTGATCCCCCCCAGACACAGTGACTGCACTCCCCACCCACACAGTGACTGATCCCCCCCACACACACACAGTGACTGATCCCCCCCACACACAATGACTGCACCCCCCACCCACACAGTGACTGATCCCCCCACACACAGTGAATGATCCCCCCCACACACACAGTGACTGATCCCCCCCACACACTGTGAATGATCCCCCCCACACACACAGTGACTGATCTCTCCAAAAACAGTGACTGAACACACCCCCACACACACAGTGACTGACCCACCCACACACAGAGTGACTGATCCGCCCCACACACAATGACTGATGCCCCCGACTCACATACAGTGACTGGTCCCCTTCCACACAGTGACTGATCCCCCCCACACACAGTTACTGATCGCCCCACAAAAAGTGACTGATACCACCCACCACACAGTGACTGATCCCCCCCCCACACAGTGACTGATCCCCCCCACACACACACAGTGACTGATCCCACCCCACACAGTGACTGATCCCCCAACACAGTGACTGATGCCCCCACACACACACAGTGACTGATTACCCCACACACAGTGACTGATACCCCCCACTCAGTGACTGATCCCCCCCACACACAGTGACTGATCGCCGCACACACACACACAGTGACTGATCCCCCCCACACACAGAGTGACTAATCCCCACCACACACAGTGACTGATCCTCCAACCACACAAAGTGATTGTTTGCCCCCCACACACAAACAATGATATATCCGCCTCCACACAGTGACTGATCCCCCCGCAACACACCGTGACTGATCCAACCCACACACAGTGACTGATCCCCCCCCACACAAACACAGTGAATGATCCCCGCCCACACACACACACAGTGACAGATCCCCCCCACACACAGCGACTGATCCCCCACACACACATTGACTAATCCCCCCCCACACACAGTGACTGATCCCCCACACACGCAGTGACTGATTCCCCCCCACACACAGTGACTGATACCCCCCACACAGAGTGACTGATCCACCACACACACAGTGATTGATTCCCCCCCACCCACACACAGTGACTGATCCCCCCCCACACAGAGTGACTGATCCCCCACACACACAGTGACTGATCACTCCCCAGACACAGTGACTGATCCCCCACACACACAGTGAGTGAGCCCCCCCCACACACACAGTGACTGAGTCCCCCCCACACAGTGACTGATCCGCGCCACACACACACAGTGACTGATCCCCCCCCACACAGTGACTGATCCCCCCCAGACACACACAGTGACTGATCCCGCCCCCCACGGTGACTGATCCCCCTATACAGTGACTGATCCCCCCCACACACACACAGTGACTGATCCCGCCCCACAGTGACTGATCCGCCCCACACAGACAGTGACTGATTCCCCCCACACACAGTGACTGAACACCCCCCACAAACACAGTGACTGATATCCCCCCCCACACACAGTGACTGATCCCCCCCACACACAGTGACTGATGCCCCCGACCCACACACAGTGACTGATCCCCCGCACACAGTGACTGATCCCCCCCACACACAGTGACTGATCCCCCCCACACACACACAGTGACTGATCCCCCCCACACACAGTGACTGCACCCCCCACCCACACAGTGACTGATCCCTCCACACACACACAGTGACTGATCCCCCCCAGACACAGTGACTGCACTCCCCACCCACACAGTGACTGATCCCCCCCACACACACACAGTGACTGATCCCCCCCACACACAATGACTGCACCCCCCACCCACACAGTGACTGATCCCCCCACACACAGTGAATGATCCCCCCCACACACACAGTGACTGATCCCCCCCACACACTGTGAATGATCCCCCCCACACACACAGTGACTGATCTCTCCAAAAACAGTGACTGAACACACCCCCACACACACAGTGACTGACCCACCTCCACACAGAGTGACTGATCCGCCCCACACACAATGACTGATGCCCCCGACTCACATACAGTGACTGGTCCCCTTCCACACAGTGACTGATCCCCCCCACACACAGTTACTGATCGCCCCACAAACAGTGACTGATACCACCCACCACACAGTGACTGATCCCCCCCCCCCACACAGTGACTGATCCCCCCCACACACACACAGTGACTGATCCCACCCCACACAGTGACTGATCCCCCAACACAGTGACTGATGCCCCCACACACACACAGTGACTGATTACCCCACACACAGTGACTGATACCCCCCACTCAGTGACTGATCCCCCCCTCACACAGTGACTGATCGCCGCACACACACACACAGTGACTGATCCCCCCCACACACAGAGTGACTAATCCCCACCACACACAGTGACTGATCCCCCCCCACACACACAGTGACTGATCCCCCCACACACAGTGACTGAACACACCCCCACAAACAAAGTGACTGATATCCCCCCCACACACAGTGACTGATCCCCCCCCACACACAGTGTCTGATGCCACCCACACACACACAGTGATTGATCCGCCACAACACAGTGACTGATCCCCCCCACACACAGTGACAGATCCCCCCCACACACACACAGTGACTGATCCCCCCATCACTCACAGCGACTGATCCCACCCACACACAGAGTGACTGATCCCTCCCCTCCACACACCGTGACTGATCCCCTCCACACACAGTGAATGATCGCCCGCACACAGTGACTGATCCCCCCCCACACACAGTGACTGATCCCCGCCACACACAGTGACTGATCCCCCCCACCCACACAGTGACTGATCACCCCACACACAGTGATTGCTCCCCCCCCACACACACAGTGACTGATCCCGCCCACACACACAGTAACTGATCTCTCCAAAAACAGTGACTGAACACACCCCCACACACACAGTGACTGATCCCCATCCACACACAGTGACTGATCCGCCCCACACACAGTGACTGATGCCCCCGACTCACACACAGTGACTGATCCCCTTCCACACAGTTACTGATCCCCCGCACACACACAGTGACTGAACCCCCTCACACACACAGTGACTGATCCCCCCCTCCACACACACAGTGACTGATCCCCCCCTCCACACACACAGTGACTGATCCCCGCCCACTCACAGCGCCTGATCCCACCGACACACACAGTGACTGATCCCCCGCCCCACACACACAGCGACTGAACCCCCACCAGACAGTGACTGATCCCTCCCCTCCACACACCGTGATTGATCCCTCCCACAGACAGTTACTGATCGCCCCACGCACAGTGACTGATACCACCCACCACACAGTGACTGATCCGACCCCCCCACACATAGTGACTGATCCCCTCCACACATAGTGACTAATCCCCCCCACATAGAGTGACTGATCGACCCCACACACATGACTAATCCCCCCCACATACAATGACTGATCGACCCCACACACAGTGACTAATCCCCCCCACACACAGTGACTGATCCCCCCCACACACAGTGACAGATCCCCCCACACACACACAGTGACTGATCACCCCCAGACACAGTGACATGATCACCGCCAACCACACAGTGAAATATCCCCCCACAAACAATGACTGATCTCCCCCACACACAGTGACTGATCACCCCCCACACAATGACATGATCACCACCCATAAAGTGACTGATCCCCTCACACACACAGAGTGACTGATCCCCCCACCCACACAGTGACTGATCCCCCAACCACACACAGTGATTGATTCCCCCCCCCACACACACAGTGACTTATCCGCCCCCACACAGTGACTGATCACCCCCCCACACACAGTGACTGATCACCCCAGACACACAGTGACTGATCCCCCCGCAACTCAGTGACTGATCCCCCCCAACCAGTGACTGACCCCCCACACACACAGTGACTGATCACCCCCCCACACATACACAGTGAATGATCCCCGCCCACACACACACACAGTGACTGATCCCCGCCCACACAAAGTGACTGATCCCCCCCACACAGAGTGACTGATCCCCCACACACACAGTGACTGATCCATCCCCAGACACAGTGACTGATCCCCCACACACACAGTGAGTGAGCACCCCCCCACACACACAGTGACTGAGCCCCCCACACACAGTGACCGATCCCCCCCACACACACAGTGACTGATCACCCCACACACAGTGACTGATACGGCCCACTCAGTGACTGAGCCCCCCAAACACAGTGACCGATCCCCCCCACAAACACAGTGACTAATCCCCCGACACACAGTGACTGATCCCCCCCACACAGACAGTGTCTGATCCCCCCACACACACAATGACTGATCCCCCCACACACAGTGACTGAACAAACCCCCACACACACAGTGACTGATCCCCCCCCACACACAGTGACTGATTCCCCCCCCCCACACAGTGACTGATCTCCCCCACACACAGTGACTGATGCCCCCGACCCACACACAGTGACTGATCCCCTCACACACAGTGACTGATCCCCCCCCCACACACAGTGACTGATCCCCCCCGACGCACAAATTGACTGGTCCCTCCCCCCCACACACACAGTGATTGATCCACCCCACACACAGTGACTAATCCCCCTCTCATACAGTGACTGATCGACCCCACACACAGTGACTAATCCCCCCCACACCAGTGACAGATCCCCCCCACACACAGTGACAGATCCCCCCCCCACACACACAGTGAGTGATCCCCCCCACACACAGTGACATGATCACCGCCAAACACACAGTGACTGATCCCCCCACACACAATGACTGATCCCCCCCACACACAGTGACTGATCACCCCTCACACAATGACATGATCACCACCCACACAGTGACTGATCCCCTCACATACACAGAGTGACTGATCCCCCCACCCACACAGTGACTGATCCTCCAACCACACACAGTGATTGTTCGCCCCCCACACACACACAGTGACATATCCGCCCCCACACAGTGACTTATCCCCCCCCACACACAGTGACTGATCACCCCACACACACAGTGACTGATCCCCCCCACACACAGTGACTGATCGCCGCACACACACACACAGTGATTGATCCCCTCCACACACAGAGTGACTAATCCCCCCCACACACAGTGACTGAACCCCCCCACACACACAGTGACTGATCCCCCCACACACAGTGACTGAACACACCCCCACAAACAAAGTGACTGATATCCCCCCCACACACAGTGACTGATCCCCCCCACACACAGTGTCTGATGCCCCCCACACACACACAGTGATTGATCCGCCACAACACAGTGACTGATCCCCCCCACACACAGTGACAGAACCCCCCGCCCACACACACAGTGACTGATGCCCCCATCACTCACAGCGACTGATCCCACCCACACACAGAGTGACTGATCCCTCCCCTCCATACACCGTGACTGATCACCCCCACACACAGTGAATGATCGCCCGCACACAGTGACTGATCCCCCCCCCACATACAGAGATTGATTCACCCACACACACACACAGTGACTGATCCCCGCCACACACAGTGACTGATCAACCCCACCCACACAGTGACTGATCACCCCACACACAGTGATTGATCCCCCCCACACACACAGTGACTGATCCCGCACACACACACAGTGACTGATCTCTCCAAAAACAGTGACTGAACACACCCCCACACACGCAGTGACTGATCCCCATCCACACACAGTGACTGATCCGCCCCACACACAGTGACTGATGCCCCCGACTCACACACAATGACTGATCCCCTTCCACACAGTTACTGATCCCCCGCACACACACAGTGACTGAACCCCCTCACACACACAGTGACTGATCCCCCCCTCCACACACACAGTGACTGAGCCCCCCCTCCACACACACAGTGACTGATCCCCGCCCACTCACAGCGCCTGATCCCACCCACACACACAGTGACTGATCCTCCGCCCCACACACACAGCGACTGAACCCCCACCAGACAGTGACTGATCCCTTCCCTCAACACACCGTGACTGATCCCTCCCACAGACAGTTACTGATCGCCCCACACACAGTGACTGATACCACCCACCACACAGTGACTGATCCGACCCCCCCACACATAGTGACTGATCCCCTCCATACATAGTGACTAATCCCCCCCACATAGAGTGACTGATCGACCCCACACACATGACTAATCCCCCCCACATACAATGACTGATCGACCCCACACACAGTGACTAATCACCCCCACACACAGTGACTGATCCCCCCCACACACAGTGACAGATCCCCCCACACACACACAGTGACTGATCACCCCCAGACACAGTGACATGATCACCGCCAACCACACAGTGAAATATCCCCCCACAAACAATGACTGATCCCCCCCACACACAGTGACTGATCACCCCCCACACAATGACATGATCACCACCCACACAATGACATGATCACCACCCACACAGTGACTGATCCCCTCACACACACAGAGTGACTGATTCCCCCACCCACACAGTGACTGATCCCCCCCCACACACAGTGACTGATCACCCCAGACAAACAGTGACTGATCCCCCCGCAACACAGTGACCGATCCCCTACACACACACAGTGACTGATCCCCCCACACACAGTGACTGATACGCCCCACTCAGTGACTGAGCCCCCCAAACACAGTGACCGATCCCCCCCACACACACAGTGACTGACCAAACCCCCACACACACAGTGGCTGATCCCCCCCCCCACACACAGTGACTGATTCCACCCCCCACACAGTGACTGATCTCCCCCACACACAGTGACTGATGCCCCCGACCCACACACAGTGACTGATCCCCTCACACACAGTGACTGATCCCCCCCCCACACACACAGTGATTGATCCCCCCCCACACACAGTGACTAATCCCCCTCTCATACAGTGACTGATCGACCCCACACACAGTGACTAATCCCCCCCACACCAGTGACGGATCCCCCCCACACACAGTGACAGATCCCCCCCACAAACACACAGTGAGTGATCCCCCCCACACACAGTGACATGATCACCGCCAAACACACAGTGACTGATCCCCCCACACACAATGACTGATCCCCCCACACACAGTGACTGATCACCCCTCACACAATGACATGATCACCACCCACAGAGTGACTGATCCCCCCACACACAGTGACTGATACGCCCCACTCAGTGACTGAGCCCCCCAAACACAGTGACCGATCCCCCCCACACACACAGTGACTGAACAAACCCCCACACACACACAGTGACTGATCCCCCCCCCATACACAGTGACTGATTCCCCCCCCACACAGTGACTGATCTCCCCCACACACAGTGACTGATGCCCCCGACCCACACACAGTGACTGATCCCCTCACACACAGTGACTGATCCCCCCCGACACACACAGTGATTGATCCCCCCCCACACACAGTGACTAATCCCCCTCTCATACAGTGACTGATCGACCCCACACACAGTGACTAATCCCCCCCACACCAGTGACAGATCCCCCCCACACACAGTGACAGATCCCCCCCACACACACACAGTGAGTGATCCCCCCCACACACATTGACATGATCACCGCCAAACACACAGTGACTGATCCCCCCACACACAATGACTGATCCCCCCCACACACAGTGACTGATCACCCCTCACACAATGACATGATCACCACCCACACAGTGACTGATCCCCTCACATACACAGAGTGACTGATCCCCCCACCCACACAGTGACTGATCCTCCAACCACACACAGTGATTGTTCGCCCCCCCCACACACACAGTGACATATCCGCCCCCACACAGTGACTTATCCCCCCCCCAAACACAGTGACTGATCACCCCACACACACAGTGACTGATCCCCCCCACACACAGTGACTGATCGCCGCACACACACACACAGTGACTGATCCCCTCCACACACAGAGTGACTAATCCCCCCCACACACAGTGATTGATCCCCCCCCACACACACAGTGACTGATCCCCCCACACACAGTGACTGAACAAACCCCCACAAACAAAGTGACTGATATCCCCCCCACACACAGTGACTGATCCCCCCCACACACAGTGTCTGATGCCCCCCACACACACACAGTGATTGATCCGCCACAACACAGTGACTGATCCCCCCCACACACAGTGACAGAACCCCCCCTCCCACACACACAGTGACTGATGCCCCCATCACTCACAGCGACTGATCCCACCCACACACAGAGTGACTGATCCCTCCCCTCCATACACCGTGACTGATCCCCCCCACACACAGTGAATGATCGCCCGCACACAGTGACTGATCCCCCCCCCCCACATACAGAGATTGATTCACCCACACACACACACAGTGACTGATCCCCGCCACACACAGTGACTGATCCACCCCACCCACACAGTGACTGATCACCCCACACACAGTGATTGATCCCCCCCACACACACAGTGACTGATCCCGCCCACACACACAGTGACTGATCTCTCCAAAAACAGTGACTGAACACACCCCCACACACACAGTGATTGATCCCCATCCACAAACAGTGACTGATCCGCCCCACACACAGTGACTGATGCCCCCGACTCACACACAATGACTGATCCCCTTCCACACAGTTACTGATCCCCCGCACACACTAAGTGACTGAACCCCCTCACACACACAGTGACTGATCCCCCCCTCCACACACACAGTGACTGAGCCCCCCCTCCACACACACAGTGACTGATCCCCGCCCACTCACAGCGCCTGATCCCACCCACACACACAGTGACTGATCCTCCGCCCCACACACACAGCGACTGAACCCCCACCAGACAGTGACTGATCCCTCCCCTCCACACACCGTGACTGATCCCTCCCACAGACAGTTACTGATCGCCCCACACACAGTGACTGATACCACCCACCACACAGTGACTGATCCGACCCCCCCACACATAGTGACTGATCCCCTCCACACATAGTGACTAATCCCCCCCACATAGAGTGACTGATCGACCCCACACACATGACTAATCCCCCCCACATACAGTGACTGATCGACCCCACACACAGTGACTAATCACCCCCACACACAGTGACTGATCCCCCCCACACACAGTGACAGATCCCCCCACACACACACAGTGACTGATCACCCCCAGACACAGTGACATGATCACCGCCAACCACACAGTGAAATATCCCCCCACAAACAATGACTGATCCCCCCCACACACAGTGACTGATCACCCCCCACACAATGACATGATCACCACCTACACAGTGACTGATCCCCTCACACACACAGAGTGACTGATCCCCCCACCCACACAGTGACTGATCCCCCAACCACACACAGTGATTGATTCCCCCCCCACACACACAGTGACGTATCCGCCCCCACACAGTGACTGATCCCCCCCCACACACAGTGACTGATCACCCCAGACACACAGTGACTGATCCCCCCGCAACACAGTGACTGATCCCCCCAACCAGTGACTGGCCCCCCACACACACAGTGACTGATCCCCCCCCCACACATACACTGTGAATGATCCCCGCCCACACACACACACAGTGACTGATCCCCGCCCAAACAAAGTGACTGATCCCCCCCACACAGAGTGACTGATCACCCACACACTCAGTGACTGATCCATCCCCAGACACAGTGACTGATCCCCCACACACACAGTGAGTGAGCACCCCCCCACACACACAGTGACTGAGCCCCCCACACACAGTGACCGATCCCCCCCACACACACAGTGACTGATCCCCCCACACACAGTGACTGATACGCCCCGCTCAGTGACTGAGCCCCCCACACACAGTGACCGATCCCGCCCACACACACAGTGACTAATCCCCCGACACACAGTGACAGATCCCCCCCACACAGACAGTGTCTGATCCCCCCACACTCACAATGACTGGCCCCCCACACACAGTGACTGAACAAACCCCCACACACACAGTGACTGATCCCCCCCCCACACACACAGTGACTGATCCCCCCCCACACAGTGACTGATCTCCCCCACACACAGTGACTGATGCCCCCGACCCACACACAGTGACTGATCCCCTCACACACAGTGACTGATCCCCCCCCACACACAGTGACTGATCCCCCCCGACGCACACAGTGACTGGTCCCTCCCCCCCACACACACAGTGATTGATCCCCCCCCCACACACAGTTACTAATCCCCCCCACATACAGTGACAGATCGACCCCACACACAGTGACTAATCCCCCCCACACCAGTGACAGATCCCCCCCACACACAGTGACAGATCCCCCCCACACACACACAGTGAGTGATCCCCCCCACACACAGTGACATGATCACCGCCAAACACACAGTGACTGATCCCCCCACACACAATGACTGATCCCCCCCACACACAATGACTGATCACCCACCACACAATGACATGATCACCACCCACACAGTGACTAATCCCCTCACACACACAGAGTGACTGATCCCCCCACCCACACAGTAACTGATCCTCCAACAACACACAGTGATTGTTCGCACCCAACACACACACAATGACTTATCCGCCCCCACACAGTGACTGATCCCCCCCCCACACACAGTGACTGATCACCCGAAACACACAGTGACTGATCCCCCCGCAACACAGTGACTGATCCAACCCACACACAGTGACTGATCCCCCCCCCACACAAACACAGTGAATGATCCCCGCCCAAACACACACACAGTGACTGATCCCCCCCCACACACAGTGACTGATCCCCCACACACACATTGACTAATCCACCCCCCCACACACAGTGACTGATCCCCCACACACGCAGTGACTGATTCCCCCCCACACACAGTGACGGATCCCTCCCACACAGAGTGACTGATCCCCCACACAAGCAGTGACTGATCCCCCCCCACACAGAGTGACTGATCCCCCACACACACATTGACTAATCCACCCCCCCACACACAGTGACTGATCCCCCACACACGCAGTGACTGATTCCCCCCCACAAACAGTGACGGATCCCTCCCACACAGAGTGACTGATCCCCCACACAAGCAGTGACTGATTCCGCCCCACCCACACAGTGACTGATCCCCCCCCACACAGAGTGACTGATCCCCCAAACACACATTGACTAATCCACCCCCCCACACACAGCGACTGATCCCCCACACACACATTGACTAATCCACCCCCCCACACACAGTGACTGATCCCCCACACACGCAGTGACTGATTCCCCCCCACACACAGTGACGGATCCCTCCCACACAGAGTGACTGATCTCCCACACACGCAGTGACTGATTCCCCCCCCCTGCACACAGTGACTGATCCCCCCCCCACACAGAGTGACTGATCCCCCACACACAAGTGACTGATCACTCCCCAGACACAGTGACTGATCCCCCATACACACAGTGAGTGAGCCCCCACCACACACACAGGGACTGAGTCCCCCCCACACAGTGACTGATCCGCGCCACACAGAGACAGTGACTGATACCCCCGACACAGTGACTGATCCCCCCCACACACACACAGTGACTGATCCCGCCCCACACGGTGACTGATCCCCCCACACAGTGACTGATCCCCCCCCCACACACACAGTGACTGATCCCGCCCCATACAGTGACTGATCCCACCCACACAGTGACTGATTCCCCCCACACAGTGACTGATCCCCCCCACACACACAGTGACTGATTCCCCCCACACACAGTGACTGAACACACCCCCACAAACACAGTGATTGATATCCCCCCCACACACAGTGACTGATCCCCCACCACACAGTGACTGATCCCCTCCACACACAGTGATTGATCCCCCAACACACAGTGACTGATCCCCCACCACACAGTGACTGATCCCCTCCACACACAGTGATTGATCCCCCCCACTCACAGCGACTGATCCCACCCACACACAGAGTTACTGATCCCTCCCCTCCACACACTGTGACTGATCCCCCCCACACACAGTGACTGATCCCCCGCACACAGTGACTGATCCCCCCCCACACACAGTGATTGATCCCCCCCACACACACACAGTGACTGATCCCCCCCACACACAGTGACTGATCTCCCCCACACACTGTGACTGCACCCCCCACCCTTGCAGTGACTGATCCCCCCACACACAGTGAATGATCCCCCCCACACACACAGTGACTGATGCCCCCCCCCCAAACACAGAGTGACTGATCCGCCCCAC
The DNA here is from genome assembly GCF_044704955.1 of Pristiophorus japonicus. Lineage (NCBI taxonomy): Eukaryota > Metazoa > Chordata > Chondrichthyes > Pristiophoridae > Pristiophorus > Pristiophorus japonicus. The sequence continues at coordinate 116,504 of NW_027254772.1, forward strand.
ACACAATGACTGATTCCCCCCGACTCACATACAGTGACTGGTCCCCTTCCACACAGTGACTGATCCCCCCCGCACACACAGTGACTGATCCCCCCCGCACACACCGTGACTGATCCCCCCCACACACAGTTACTGATCGCCCCACAAACAGTGACTGATACCACCCACCACACACTGACTGATCCCCCCCCCACACAGTGACTGATCCCCCCCACACACACACACAGTGACTGATCCCCCCCCACACAGTGACTGATCCCCCCACACACACACAGTGACTGATTCCCCCCGCACTCAGTGACTGATCCCCCCCACACACAGTGACTGATCCCTGCACACACACACAGTGACTGATCCCCCCCACACACACAGTGACTAATCCCCCCCACACACAGTGACTGATCCCCCCCACACACACAGTGACTAATCCCCCCCACACACAGTGACTGATCCCCCCATTCACACACAGTGACTGATCCCCCCACACACAGTGACTGAACACACCCCCACAAACAAAGTGACTGATATCCCCCCACACACCGTGACTGATCCCCCCCACACACAGTGACTGATCCCCCCCACACACAGTGACTGATGCCCCCCACGCACACACAGTGACTGATTCCCCCCCACTCACAGCGACTGATCCCACCCACACACAGAGTGACTGATCCCTCCCCTCCACACACCGTGACTGATCCCCCCCACACACAGTGAATGATCGCCCGCACACAGTGACTGATCCCCCCCCAAACACACAGAGACTGATCCCCCCCACACACACACAGTGACTGATCCCCGCCAAACACAGTGACTGATCCTCCCCACCCACACAGTGACTGATCACCCCACACACAGTGATTGATCCCCCCACACACACAGTGACTGATCCCGCCCACACACACAGTGACTGATCCCCCCCACACACACAGTGGTTGATCCCCCCTCACACACAGTGACTGATCCGCCCCACATACAGTGACTGATGCCCCCGACTCACACACAGTGACAGATCCCCTTCCACACAGTTACTGATCCGCCCCACACACAGTGACTGATGCCCCCGACACACACACAGTGACTGATCCCCCCCACACACACAGTGACTGAACCCCCTCACACACACAGTGACTGATCACCCCCTCCACACACACAGTGACTGATCCCCGCCCACTCACAGCGCCTGATCCCACCCACACACACAGTGACTGATCCCCCGCCCCACACACACAGCGACTGAACCCCCACCAGACAGTGACTGATCCCTCCCCTCCACACACCGTGACTGATACCACCCACCACATAGTGACTGATCCCCCCCCACACAGTGACTGATCCCCCCCCCACACACACAGTGACTGATCAGCCCCCCCACACAGTGACTGATCCCCCCACACAGTGACTGATCCCCCCACACACACACAGTGACTGATTCCCCCCGCACACAGTGCCTGATACCCCCACTCAGTGACTGATCCCCCCCACACACAGTGACTGATCCCCGCACACACACACACAGTGACTGATCCCCCCTACACACAGAGTGACTAATCCCCCCCACACACAGTGACTGATCCCCCCACACACAGTGACTGATCCCCCCCCACACACAGTGACTGATCCCCCCACACACAGTGACTGATCCCCCCCCACACACAGTGACTGATCCCCCCCCACACACAGTGACTGATCCCCCCATACACAGTGACTGAACACACCCCCACAAACAAAGTGACTGATATCCCCCCCACACACAGTGACTGATCCCCCCCACACACAGTGACTGATGCCCCTGACCCACACACAGTGATTGATCCGCCACAACACAGTGACTGATCCCCCCCACACACAGTGACAGATCCCCCCCACGCACACACAGTGACTGATTCCCCCCCACTCACAGCGACTGATCCCACCCACACACAGAGTGACTGATCCCTCCCCTCCACACACCGTGACTGATCCCCCCCACACACAGTGAATGATCGCCCGCACACAGTGACTGATCCCCCCACAAACACACAGAGACTGATCCCCACCCCCACACACACAGTGACTGATCCCCGCCAAACACAGTGACTGATCCTCCCCACCCACACAGTGACTGATCACCCCACACACAGTGATTGATCCCCCCCACACACACAGTGACTGATCCCGCCCACACACACAGTGACTGATCCCCCCCACACACACAGTGGCTGATCCCCCCTCACACACAGTGACTGATCCGCCCCACATACAGTGACTGATCCCCCCCACACACACACAGTGACTGATCCCCCACAACACAGTGACTGATAGCCCCCCACACACAGTGATTGATCCCCCACAACACAGTGACTGATCCCCCCCACACACAGTGACAGATCCCCCCCACACACACAGTGACTGATTCCCCCCCACTCACAGCGACTGATCCCACCCACACACAGAGTGACTGATCCCTCCCCTCCACACACCGTGACTGATCCCCCGCACACACAGTGAATGATCGCCCGCACACAGTGACTGATCCCCCCCCAAACACACAGAGACTGATCCCCCCCAAAAACACACAGTGACTGATCCCCGCCACATACAGTGACTGATCCTCCCCACCCACACAGTGAGTGATCACCCCACACACAGTGATTGATCCCCCCCACACACACAGTGACTGATCCCGCCCACACACACAGTGACTGATCTCTCCAAAAACAGTGACTGAACACACCACCACACACACAGTGACTGATTCCCCCTTACAGACAGTGACTGATCCGCCCCACACACAGTGACTGATGCCCCCGACTCACACACAGTGACTGGTCCCCTTCCACACAGTTACTGATCCCCCCCACACACACAGTGACTGAACCCCCTCGCACACACAGTGACTGATCCCCCCCTCCACACACACAGTGACTGATCCCCCGCCCCACACACACAGCGACTGAACCCCCACCAGACAGTGATTGATCCCTCCCCTCCACACACCGTGACTGATCCCTCCCACAGACAGTTACTGATCGCCCCACACACAGTGACTGATACCATCCAGCACACAGTGACTGATCCGACCCCCCCACACACCGTGACTGATGCCCCCCACACACAGTTACTGATCGCCCCACAAACAGTGACTGATACCACCCACCACACAGTGACTGATCCCCCCCCACACAGTGACTGATACCCCCCACACACACACAGTGACTGATCCCCCCCACACAGTGACTGATCCCCCCACACAGTGACTGATCCCCCCACACACACACAGTGACTGATTCCCCCCGCACACAGTGACTGATAGCCCCACTCAGTGACTGATCCCCCCCACACACAGTGACTGATCCCCGCACACACACACACAGTGACTGATCCCCCTACACACAGAGTGACTAATCCCCCCCACACACAGTGATGATCCCCCCCACAAACACAGTGACTGATCCCCCCATACACAGTGACTGAACACACCCCCACAAACAAAGTGACTGATATCCCCCCCACACACAGTGACTGATCCCCCCCACACACAGTGAATGATGCCCCCGACCCACACGCAGTGAGTGATCCCCCCCACACACAGTGACTGATCCCCCCACACCCAGTGACTGATTCCTCCACACACACACAGTGACTGATGCCCCCATACACACACAGTGACTGATTCCCCCACACACAGTGACTGATCCCCCCCACACACACAGTGACTGATCGCCCACCACACAGTGACTGATCCCCCCCACACACAGTGACTGATGCCCCCGACGAACACACAGTGACTGATCCCCCACCACACAGTGACTGATCCCCCCCCCACACACAGTGACTGATCCACCCCACCACACACAGTGACTGATCCCTCCCCCACACACAGTGACTGATACCGCCCACACACAAAGTGATTGATCCCCTCATACACACAATGACTGATCCCCCCACACACACATTGACTGATACCTCCCCACACACACACAGTGACTGAACCCCCACACACACAGTGACTAATCCCCCCACACACAGTGACTGATCCCCCCCCGACACACACAGTGACTGATCCCCCCACCACACACAGTGACTGATCCCCGGCCACACACAATGACTGATCCCCCCCCCCACACACACGGTGACTGATCCCCCCCCACACACACGGTGACTGATCCCCCCCCCCAAACACACACAGTGACTTATCCCCCCACTCACAGTGACTGATGCCCCAAACAAACAATGACTGATCCCCCAACACACACAGTGACTGATGCCCCCGACCCACACACAGTGATTGATCCGCCACAACACAGTGACTGATCCCCCCCACACACAGTGACAGATCCCCCCCACGCACACACAGTGACTGATTCCCCCCCACTCACAGCGACTGATCCCACCCACACACAGAGTGACTGATCCCTCCCCTCCACACACCGTGACTGATCCCCCCCACACACAGTGAATGATCGCCCGCACACAGTGACTGATCCCCCCCAAACACACAGAGACTGATCCCCCCCACACACACACAGTGACTGATCCCCGCCAAACACAGTGACTGATCCTCCCCACCCACACAGTGACTGATCACCCCACACACAGTGATTGATCCCCCCCACACACACAGTGACTGATCCCGCCCACACACACCGTGACTGATCCCCCCCACAAACAGTGAATGATCGCCCGCACACAGTGACTGATCCCCCCACAAACACACAGAGACTGATCCCCACCCCCACACACACAGTGACTGATCCCCGCCAAACACAGTGACTGATCCTCCCCACCCACACAGTGACTGATCACCCCACACACAGTGATTGATCCCCCCCACACACACAGTGACTGATCCCGCCCACACACACAGTGACTGATCCCCCCCACACACACAGTGGCTGAACCCCCCTCACACACAGTGACTGATCCGCCCCACATACAGTGACTGATCCCCCCCACACACACACAGTGACTGATCCCCCACAACACAGTGACTGATAGCCCCCCACACACAGTGATTGATCCCCCACAACACAGTGACTGATCCCACCCACACACAGTGACAGATCCCCCCCACACACACAGTGACTGATTCCACCCCACTCACAGCGACTGATCCCACCCACACATAGAGTGACTGATCCCTCCCCTCCACACACCGTGACTGATCCCCCGCACACACAGTGAATGATCGCCCGCACACAGTGACTGATCCCCCCCAAACACACAGAGACTGATCCCCCCCACACACACACAGTGACTGATCCCCGCCAAACACAGTGACTGATCCTCCCCACCCACACAGTGACTGATCACCCCACACACAGTGATTGATCCCCCCCACACACACAGTGACTGATCCCGCCCACACACACAGTGACTGATCCCCCCCACACACACAGTGGTTGATCCCCCCTCACACACAGTGACTGATCCGCCCCACATACAGTGACTGATGCCCCCGACTCACACACAGTGACAGATCCCCTTCCACACAGTTACTGATCCGCCCCACACACAGTGACTGATGCCCCCGACTCACACACAGTGACTGATCCCCCCCACACACACAGTGACTGAACCCCCTCACACACACAGTGACTGATCACCCCCTCCACACACACAGTGACTGATCCCCGCCCACTCACAGCGCCTGATCCCACCCACACACACAGTGACTGATCCCCCGCCCCACACACACAGCGACTGAACCCCCACCAGACAGTGACTGATCCCTCCCCTCCACACACCGTGACTGATACCACCCACCACATAGTGACTGATCCCCCCCCACACAGTGACTGATCCCCCCCACACACACACAGTGACTGATCAGCCCCCCCACACAGTGACTGATCACCCCACACAGTGACTGATCCCCCCACACACACACAGTGACTGATTCCCCCCGCACACAGTGCCTGATACCCCCACTCAGTGACTGATCCCCCCCACACACAGTGACTGATCCCCGCACACACACACACAGTGACTGATCCCCCCTACACACAGAGTGACTAATCCCCCCCACACACAGTGACTGATCCCCCCATACACAGTGACTGATCCCCCCCCACACACAGTGACTGATCCCCCCACACACAGTGACTGATCCCCCCCCACACACAGTGACTGATCCCCCCCACACACAGTGACTGATCCCCCCATACACAGTGACTGAACACACCCCCACAAACAAAGTGACTGATATCCCCCCCACACACAGTGACTGATCCCCCCCACACACAGTGACTGATGCCCCCGACCCACACACAGTGATTGATCCGCCACAACACAGTGACTGATCCCCCCCACACACAGTGACAGATCCCCCCCACGCACACACAGTGACTGATTCCCCCCCACTCACAGCGACTGATCCCACCCACACACAGAGTGACTGATCCCTCCCCTCCACACACCGTGACTGATCCCCCCCACACACAGTGAATGATCGCCCGCACACAGTGACTGATCCCCCCACAAACACACAGAGACTGATCCCCACCCCCACACACACAGTGACTGATCCCCGCCAAACACAGTGACTGATCCTCCCCACCCACACAGTGACTGATCACCCCACACACAGTGATTGATCCCCCCCACACATACAGTGACTGATCCCGCCCACACACACAGTGACTGATCCCCCCCACACACACAGTGGCTGAACCCCCCTCACACACAGTGACTGATCCGCCCCACATACAGTGACTGATCCCCCCCACACACACACAGTGACTGATCCCCCACAACACAGTGACTGATAGCCCCCCACACACAGTGATTGATCCCCCACAACACAGTGACTGATCCCCCCCACACACAGTGACAGATCCCCCCCACACACACAGTGACTGATTCCCCCCCACTCACAGCGACTGATCCCACCCACACACAGAGTGACTGATCCCTCCCCTCCACACACCGTGACTGATCCCCCGCACACACAGTGAATGATCGCCCGCACACAGTGACTGATCCCCCCCCAAACACACAGAGACTGATCCCCCCCAAAAACACACAGTGACTGATCCCCGCCACATACAGTGACTGATCCTCCCCACCCACACAGTGACTGATCACCCCACACACAGTGATTGATCCCCCCCACACACACAGTGACTGATCCCGCCCACACACACAGTGACTGATCTCTCCTAAAACAGTGACTGAACACACCACCACACACACAGTGACTGATTCCCCCTTACAGACAGTGACTGATCCGCCCCACACACAGTGACTGATGCCCCCGACTCACACACAGTGACTGGTCCCCTTCCACACAGTTACTGATCCCCCCCACACACACAGTGACTGAATCCCCTCGCACACACAGTGACTGATCCCCCCCTCCACACACACAGTGACTGATCCCCCGCCCCACACACACAGCGACTGAACCCCCACCAGACAGTGATTGATCCCTCCCCTCCACACACCGTGACTGATCCCTCCCACAGACAGTTACTGATCGCCCCACACACAGTGACTGATACCATCCACCACACAGTGACTGATCCGACCCCCCCACACACCGTGACTGATGCCCCCCACACACAGTTACTGATCGCCCCACAAACAGTGACTGATACCACCCACCACACAGTGACTGATCCCCCCCCACACAGTGACTGATACCCCCCACACACACAGAGTGACTGATCCCCCCCACACAGTGACTGATCCCCCCACACAGTGACTGATCCCCCCACACACACACAGTGACTGATTCCCCCCGCACACAGTGACTGATACCCCCACTCAGTGACTGATCCCCCCCACACACAGTGACTGATCCCCGCACACACACACACAGTGACTGATCCCCCCACACACACAGTGACTGATCCCCCCATACACAGTGACTGAACACACCCCCACAAACAAAGTGACTGATATCCCCCCCACACACAGTGACTGATCCCCCCCACACACAGTGAATGATGCCCCCGACCCACACGCAGTGAGTGATCCCCCCACACACAGTGACTGATCCCCCCACACCCAGTGACTGATTCCTCCACACACACACAGTGACTGATGCCCCCATACACACACAGTGACTGATTCCCCCACACACAGTGACTGATCCCCCCCACACACACAGTGACTGATCGCCCACCACACAGTGACTGATCCCCCACACACACAGTGACTGATGCCCCCGACCAACACACAGTGACTGATCCCCCACCACACAGTGACTGATCCCCCCCCACACACAGTGACTGATCCACCCCACCACACACAGTGACTGATCCCTCCCCCACACACAGTGACTGATACCGCCCACACACAAAGTGATTGATCCCCCCATACACACAATGACTGATCCCCCCACACACACATTGACTGATACCCGCCCACACACACACAGTGACTGAACCCCCACACACACAGTGACTAATCCCCCCACACACAGTGACTGATCCCCCCCCCGACACACACAGTGACAGATCCCCCCACCACACACAGTGACTGATCCCCGGCCACACACAATGACTGATCCCCCCCCCACACACACGGTGACTGATCCCCCCCCACACACACGGTGACTGATCCCCCCCCCAAACACACACAGTGACTTATCCCCCCACTCACAGTGACTGATGCCCCAAACAAACAATGACTGATCCCCCAACACACACAGTGACTGATGCCCCCGACCCACACACAGTGATTGATCCGCCACAACACAGTGACTGATCCCCCCCACACACAGTGACAGATCCCCCCCACGCACACACAGTGACTGATTCCCCCCCACTCACAGCGACTGATCCCACCCACACACAGAGTGACTGATCCCTCCCCTCCACACACCGTGACTGATCCCCCCCACACACAGTGAATGATCGCCCGCACACAGTGACTGATCCCCCCCAAACACACAGAGACTGGTCCCCCCCACACACACACAGTGACTGATCCCCGCCAAACACAGTGACTGATCCTCCCCACCCACACAGTGACTGATCACCCCACACACAGTGATTGATCCCCCCCACACACACAGTGACTGATCCCGCCCACACACACAGTGACTGATCCCCCCCACACACACAGTGGTTGATCCCCCCTCACACACAGTGACTGATCCGCCCCACATACAGTGACTGATGCCCCCGACTCACACACAGTGACAGATCCCCTTCCACACAGTTACTGATCCGCCCCACACACAGTGACTGATGCCCCCGACTCACACACAGTGACTGATCCCCCCCACACACACAGTGACTGAACCCCCTCACACACACAGTGACTGATCACCCCCTCCACACACACAGTGACTGATCCCCGCCCACTCACAGCGCCTGATCCCACCCACACACACAGTGACTGATCCCCCACCCCACACACACAGCGACTGAACCCCCACCAGACAGTGACTGATCCCTCCCCTCCACACACCGTGACTGATACCACCCACCACATTGTGACTGATCCCCCCCCACACAGTGACTGATCCCCCCCACACACACACAGTGACTGATCAGCCCCCCCACACAGTGACTGATCACCCCACACAGTGACTGATCCCCCCACACACACACAGTGACTGATTCCCCCCGCACACAGTGCCTGATACCCCCACTCAGTGACTGATCCCCCCCACACACAGTGACTGATCCCCGCACACACACACACAGTGACTGATCCCCCCTACACACAGAGTGACTAATCCCCCCCACACACAGTGACTGATCCTCCCACACACAGTGACTGATCCCCCCCCACACACAGTGAATGATTCCCCCACACACAGTGACTGATCCCCCCCCACACACAGTGACTGATCCCCCCCCACACACAGTGACTGATCCCCCCATACACAGTGACTGAACACACCCCCACAAACAAAGTGACTGATATCCCCCCCACACACAGTGACTGATCCCCCCCACACACAGTGACTGATGCCCCCGACCCACACACAGTGATTGATCCGCCACAACACAGTGACTGATCCCCCCCACACACAGTGACAGATCCCCCCCACGCACACACAGTGACTGATTCCCCCCCACTCACAGCGACTGATCCCACCCACACACAGAGTGACTGATCCCTCCCCTCCACACACCGTGACTGATCCCCCCCACACACAGTGAATGATCGCCCGCACACAGTGACTGATCCCCCCACAAACACACAGAGACTGATCCCCACCCCCACACACACAGTGACTGATCCCCGCCAAACACAGTGACTGATCCTCCCCACCCACACAGTGACTGATCACCCCACACACAGTGATTGATCCCCCCCACACACACAGTGACTGATCCCGCCCACACACACAGTGACTGATCCCCCCCACACACACAGTGGCTGAACCCCCCTCACACACAGTGACTGATCCGCCCCACATACAGTGACTGATCCCCCCCACACACACACAGTGACTGATCCCCCACAACACAGTGACTGATAGCCCCCCACACACAGTGATTGATCCCCCACAACACAGTGACTGATCCCCCCCACACACAGTGACAGATCCCCCCCACACACACAGTGACTGATTCCCCCCCACTCACAGCGACTGATCCCACCCACACACAGAGTGACTGATCCCTCCCCTCCACACACCGTGACTGATCCCCCGCACACACAGTGAATGATCGCCCGCACACAGTGACTGATCCCCCCCCAAACACACAGAGACTGATCCCCCCCAAAAACACACAGTGACTGATCCCCGCCACATACAGTGACTGATCCTCCCCACCCACACAGTGACTGATCACCCCACACACAGTGATTGATCCCCCCCACACACACAGTGACTGATCCCGCCCACACACACAGTGACTGATCTCTCCTAAAACAGTGACTGAACACACCACCACACACACAGTGACTGATTCCCCCTTACAGACAGTGACTGATCCGCCCCACACACAGTGACTGATGCCCCCGACTCACACACAGTGACTGGTCCCCTTCCACACAGTTACTGATCCCCCCCACACACACAGTGACTGAATCCCCTCGCACACACAGTGACTGATCCCCCCCTCCACACACACAGTGACTGATCCCCCGCCCCACACACACAGCGACTGAACCCCCACCAGACAGTGATTGATCCCTCCCCTCCACACACCGTGACTGATCCCTCCCACAGACAGTTACTGATCGCCCCACACACAGTGACTGATACCATCCACCACACAGTGACTGATCCGACCCCCACACACACCGTGACTGATGCCCCACACACACAGTTACTGATCGCCCCACAAACAGTGACTGATACCACCCACCACACAGTGACTGATCCCCCCCCACACAGTGACTGATACCCCCCACACACACACAGTGACTGATCCCCCCCACACAGTGACTGATCCCCCCACACAGTGACTGATCCCCCCACACACACACAGTGACTGATTCCCCCCGCACACAGTGACTGATACCCCCACTCAGTGACTGATCCCCCCCACACACAGTGACTGATCCCCGCACACACACACACAGTGATGATCCCCCCCACACACACAGTGACTGATCCCCCCATACACAGTGACTGAACACACCCCCACAAACAAAGTGACTGATATCCCCCCCACACACAGTGACTGATCCCCCCCACACACAGTGAATGATGCCCCCGACCCACACGCAGTGAGTGATCCCCCCCACACACAGTGACTGATCCCCCCACACCCAGTGACTGATTCCTCCACACACACACAGTGACTGATGCCCCCATACACACACAGTGACTGATTCCCCCACACACAGTGACTGATCCCCCCCACACACACAGTGACTGATCGCCCACCACACAGTGACTGATCCCCCACACACACAGTGACTGATGCCCCCGACCAACACACAGTGACTGATCCCCCACCACACAGTGACTGATCCCCCCCACACACAGTGACTGATCCACCCCACCACACACAGTGACTGATCCCTCCCCCACACACAGTGACTGATACCGCCCACACACAAAGTGATTGATCCCCCCATACACACAATGACTGATCCCCCCACACACACATTGACTGATACCCGCCCACACACACACAGTGACTGAACCCCCACACACACAGTGACTAATCCCCCCACACACAGTGACTGATCCCCCCCCCGACACACACAGTGACTGATCCTCCCACCACACACAGTGACTGATCCCCGGCCACACACAATGACTGATCCCCCCCCCACACACACGGTGACTGATCCCCCCCCACACACACGGTGACTGATCCCCCCCCCAAACACACACAGTGACGTATCCCCCCACTCACAGTGACTGATGCCCCAAACAAACAATGACTGATCCCCCAACACACACAGTGACTGATGCCCCCGACCCACACACAGTGATTGATCCGCCACAACACAGTGACTGATCCCCCCCACACACAGTGACAGATCCCCCCCACGCACACACAGTGACTGATTCCCCCCCACTCACAGCGACTGATCCCACCCACACACAGAGTGACTGATCCCTCCCCTCCACACACCGTGACTGATCCCCCCCACACACAGTGAATGATCGCCCGCACACAGTGACTGATCCCCCCCAAACACACAGAGACTGATCCCCCCCACACACACACAGTGACTGATCCCCGCCACAGTGACTGATCCTCCCCACCCACACAGTGACTGATCACCCCACACACAGTGATTGATCCCCCCCACACACACAGTGACTGATCCCGCCCACACACACAGTGACTGATCCCCCCCACACACACAGTGGTTGATCCCCCCTCACACACAGTGACTGATCCGCCCCACATACAGTGACTGATGCCCCCGACTCACACACAGTGACAGATCCCCTTCCACACAGTTACTGATCCGCCCCACACACAGTGACTGATGCCCCCGACTCACACACAGTGACTGATCCCCCCCACACACACAGTGACTGAACCCCCTCACACACACAGTGACTGATCACCCCCTCCACACACACAGTGACTGATCCCCGCCCACTCACAGCGCCTGATCCCACCCACACACACAGTGACTGATCCCCCGCCCCACACACACAGCGACTGAACCCCCACCAGACAGTGACTGATCCCTCCCCTCCACACACCGTGACTGATACCACCCACCACATTGTGACTGATCCCCCCCCACACAGTGACTGATCCCCCCCACACACACACAGTGACTGATCAGCCTCCCCACACAGTGACTGATCACCCCACACAGTGACTGATCCCCCCACACACACACAGTGACTGATTCCCCCCGCACACAGTGCCTGATACCCCCACTCAGTGACTGATCACCCCCACACACAGTGACTGATCCCCGCACACACACACACAGTGACTGATCCCCCCTACACACAGAGTGACTAATCCCCCCCACACACAGTGACTGATCCCCCCACACACAGTGACTGATCCCCCCCCACACACAGTGACTGATTCCCCCACACACAGTGACTGATCCCCCCCCACACACAGTGACTGATCCCCCCCCACACACAGTGACTGATCCCCCCATACACAGTGACTGAACACACCCCCACAAACAAAGTGACTGATATCCCCCCCACACACAGTGACTGATCCCCCCCACACACAGTGACTGATGCCCCCGAGCCACACACAGTGATTGATCCGCCACAACACAGTGACTGATCCCCCCCACACACAGTGACAGATCCCCCCCACGCACACACAGTGACTGATTCCCCCCCACTCACAGCGACTGATCCCACCCACACACAGAGTAACTGATCCCTCCCCTCCACACACCGTGACTGATCCCACCCACACACAGTGAATGATCGCCCGCACACAGTGACTGATCCCCCCACAAACACACAGAGACTGATCCCCACCCCCACACACACAGTGACTGATCCCCGCCAAACACAGTGACTGATCCTCCCCACCCACACAGTGACTGATCACCCCACACACAGTGATTGATCCCCCCCACACACACAGTGACTGATCCCGCCCACACACACAGTGACTGATCCCCCCCACACACACAGTGGCTGAACCCCCCTCACACACAGTGACTGATCCGCCCCACATACAGTGACTGATCCCCCCCACACACACACAGTGACTGATCCCCCACAACACAGTGACTGATAGCCCCCCACACACAGTGATTGATCCCCCACAACACAGTGACTGATCCCACCCACACACAGTGACAGATCCCCCCCACACACACAGTGACTGATTCCACCCCACTCACAGCGACTGATCCCACCCACACACAGAGTGACTGATCCCTCCCCTCCACACACCGTGACTGATCCCCCGCACACACAGTGAATGATCGCCCGCACACAGTGACTGATCCCCCCCAAACACACAGAGACTGATCCCCCCCACACACACACAGTGACTGATCCCCGCCAAACACAGTGACTGATCCTCCCCACCCACACAGTGACTGATCACCCCACACACAGTGATTGATCCCCCCCACACACACAGTGACTGATCCCGCCCACACACACAGTGACTGATCCCCCCCACACACACAGTGGTTGATCCCCCCTCACACACAGTGACTGATCCGCCCCACATACAGTGACTGATGCCCCCGACTCACACACAGTGACAGATCCCCTTCCACACAGTTACTGATCCGCCCCACACACAGTGACTGATGCCCCCGACTCACACACAGTGACTGATCCCCCCCACACACACAGTGACTGAACCCCCTCACACACACAGTGACTGATCACCCCCTCCACACACACAGTGACTGATCCCCGCCCACTCACAGCGCCTGATCCCAACCACACACACAGTGACTGATCCCCCGCCCCACACACACAGCGACTGAACCCCCACCAGACAGTGACTGATCCCTACCCTCCACACACCGTGACTGATACCACCCACCACATTGTGACTGATCCCCCCCCACACAGTGACTGATCCCCCCCACACACACACAGTGACTGATCAGCCCCCCCACACAGTGACTGATCACCCCACACAGTGACTGATCCCCCCACACACACACAGTGACTGATTCCCCCCGCACACAGTGCCTGATACCCCCACTCAGTGACTGATCCCCCCCACACACAGTGACTGATCCCCGCACACACACACACAGTGACTGATCCCCCCTACACACAGAGTGACTAATCCCCCCCACACACAGTGACTGATCCCCCCACACACAGTGACTGATCCCCCCCCACACACAGTGACTGATTCCCCCACACACAGTGACTGATCCCCCCCCACACACAGTGACTGATCCCCCCCCACACACAGTGACTGATCCCCCCATACACAGTGACTGAACACACCCCCACAAACAAAGTGACTGATATCCCCCCCACACACAGTGACTGATCCCCCCCACACACAGTGACTGATGCCCCCGACCCACACACAGTGATTGATCCGCCACAACACAGTGACTGATCCCCCCCACACACAGTGACAGATCACCCCACGCACACACAGTGACTGATTCCCCCCCACTCACAGCGACTGATCCCACCCACACACAGAGTGACTGATCCCTCCCCTCCACACACCGTGACTGATCCCCCCCACACACAGTGAATGATCGCCCGCACACAGTGACTGATCCCCCCACAAACACACAGAGACTGATCCCCACCCCCACACACACAGTGACTGATCCTCGCCAAACACAGTGACTGATCCTCCCCACCCACACAGTGACTCATCACCCCACACACAGTGATTGATCCCCCCCACACACACAGTGACTGATCCCGCCCACACACACAGTGACTGATCCCCCCCACACACACAGTGGCTGAACCCCCCTCACACACAATGACTGATCCGCCCCACATACAGTGACTGATCCCCCCCACACACACACAGTGACTGATCCCCCACAACACAGTGACTGATAGCCCCCACACACAGTGATTGTTCCCCCACAACACAGTGACTGATCCCACCCACACACAGTGACAGATCCCCCCCACACACACAGTGACTGATTCCACCCCACTCACAGCGACTGATCCCACCCACACACAGAGTGACTGATCCCTCCCCTCCACACACCGTGACTGATCCCCCGCACACACAGTGAATGATCGCCCGCACACAGTGACTGATCCCCCCCCAAACACACAGAGACTGATCCCCCCCAAAAACACACAGTGACTGATCCCCGCCACATACAGTGACTGATCCTCCCCACCCACACAGTGACTGATCACCCCACACACAGTGATTGATCCCCCCCACACACACAGTGACTGATCCCGCCCACACACACAGTGACTGATCTCTCCAAAAACAGTGACTGAACACACCACCACACACACAGTGACTGATTCCCCCTTACAGACAGTGACTGATCCGCCCCACACACAGTGACTGATGCCCCCGACTCACACACAGTGACTGGTCCCCTTCCACACAGTTACTGATCCCCCCCACACACACAGTGACTGAACCCCCTCGCACACACAGTGACTGATCCCCCCCTCCACACACACAGTGACTGATCCCCCGCCCCACACACACAGCGACTGAACCCCCACCAGACAGTGATTGATCCCTCCCCTCCACACACCGTGACTGATCCCTCCCACAGACAGTTACTGATCGCCCCACACACAGTGACTGATACCATCCACCACACAGTGACTGATCCGACCCCCCCACACACCGTGACTGATGCCCCCCACACACAGTTACTGATCGCCCCACAAACAGTGACTGATACCACCCACCACACAGTGACTGATCCCCCCCCACACAGTGACTGATACCCCCCACACACACACAGTGACTGATCCCCCCCACACAGTGACTGATCCCCCCACACAGTGACTGATCCCCCCACACACACACAGTGACTGATTCCCCCCGCACACAGTGACTGATACCCCCACTCAGTGACTGATCCCCCCCACACACAGTGACTGATCCCCGCACACACACACACAGTGACTGATCCCCCCACACACAGAGTGACTAATCCCCCCCACACACAGTGATGATCCCCCCCACACACACAGTGACTGATCCCCCCATACACAGTGACTGAACACACCCCCACAAACAAAGTGACTGATATCCCCCCCACACACAGTGACTGATCCCCCCCACACACAGTGAATGATGCCCCCGACCCACACGCAGTGAGTGATCCCCCCCCACACACAGTGACTGATCCCCCCACACCCAGTGACTGATTCCTCCACACACACACAGTGACTGATGCCCCCATACACACACAGTGACTGATTCCCCCACACACAGTGACTGATCCCCCCCACACACACAGTGACTGATCGCCCACCACACAGTGACTGATCCCCCACACACACAGTGACTGATGCCCCCGACCAACACACAGTGACTGATCCCCCACCACACAGTAACTGATCCCCCCCCACACACAGTGACTGATCCACCCCACCACACACAGTGACTGATCCCTCCCCCACACACAGTGACTGATACCGCCCACACACAAAGTGATTGATCCCCCCATACACACAATGACTGATCCCCCCACACACACATTCACTGATACCCCCCCACACACACACAGTGACTGAACCCCCACACACACAGTGACTAATCCCCCCACACACAGTGACTGATCCCCCCCCCCCGACACACACAGTGACTGATCCCCCCACCACACACAGTGACTGATCCCCGGCCACACACAATGACTGATCCCCCCCCACACACACGGTGACTGATCCCCCCCCACACACACGGTGACTGATCCCCCCCCAAACACACACAGTGACTTATCCCCCCACTCACAGTGACTGATGCCCCAAACAAACAATGACTGATCTCCCAACACACACACAGTGACTGATCCCCCCCAAACACAATGATTGATCCCCCCACTCAGTGACTGATCCCCCCACACACACAGTGACTGATCCCCCCCACACACAGTGACTGATACCCCACACACACAGTGACTGATCCCCCCACACACACACAGTGACTGATCCACCCCGACACACTCATTGACTAATCCCCCCACACACAGTGACTGAACCCATCCCCACACACACAATGACTGATCCTCCCACACACAGTGACTGATCCCCCCCACAGACAGTGACTGATCCCCCCACACACAGTGACTGGTGCCCCCGACCCACATGCAGTGACTGATCCCCCACCACACAGTGACTGCTCCCCCCATACACACAGTGACTGATCCCTCTCCCACACACAGTGAGTGATCCCCACCACACACAGTGCCTGATCTCCCCCCCACACACACAGTGACTAAACCCCCACCAGACACAGTGACTGATCCCTCCCCTCCACACACCGTGACTTATCCCCTCCACACACAGTGACTAATCCCCCCCACACACAGTGACTGATCGACCCCACACACAGTGACTAATCCATCCCACACACAGTGACTGATCCCCCCACACACACAGTGTCTAATCCATCCCACACACAGTGACTGATCCCCCCCCACACACAGTGACTGGACCCCCCGGCACACACAGTGACTGATCCCCCCCCCACACAAAGTAACTGATCCCCCCCACACACAGTGACTGATCCACCCCCACACACACAGTGACTGATCCATACCACACACACAGTGACTGATGCCCGCATACACGCACAGTGATTGATGGCCCCCACACACACAGTGATTGATCCCACCCACACACACACATTGACTGATCCCCCCCACACACAGTGACTGATCCCCCCCACACACAGGCACTGTTCCCCCCCACACGCAGTGACTGACGCCCCCGACCCACACACAGTGACTGATCCCCCACCACACAGTGACTGATCCCCCACACACACGGTGACTGATCCCCCACACACAGAGTGAATGATCCCCCACACACACAGTGACTGATCCCCCCCACACACAGAGTGACTGATCCCTCCCACACACAGTGACTGATCCCCCCGACCCACACACAGTGACTGATCCCCCACACACACAGTGACTGATCCCCCACACACACAATGACTGATCCCCCCCACACACAGTGACTGATCCCCCACACACACAGTGACTGATCCCCCCGACCCACACCCAGTGACTGATCCCCCACACACACAGTGACTGATCCCCCCCACAGACAGTGACTGATCCCCCACACACACAGTGACTGATCCTCCCCACACACAGTGACTGATCCCCCACACACACAGTGACTGATCCCCCACACACACAGTGACTGATCCCCCACACACACAGTGACTGATCCCCCCCACACACAGTGACTGATCCCCCCACACACAGTGACTGATACCCCACACACACAGTGACTGATGCCCCCGACCCACACACAGTGACTGATCCCTCACACACACAGTGACTGGTCCCCCCCACACACAGTGACTGATCCCCCACACACACAGTGACTGATCCCCCACACACACACAGTGACTGATCCCCCCGACCCACACACAGTGACTGATCCCCCCCACACACAGTGACTGATCCCCCCCACACACAGTGACTGATCCCCCACCACACAGTGACTGCTCCCCCCCACACACACAGTGACTGATTCCCCCGCACACACACAGTGACTGATCCCTGCCCCACACACAGTGAGTGATCCCCACCCACACACACACAATGACTGATCCCCCCACACCCAGTGACTGATCCCCCCCACACACAGCGACTGATCCGACCCCCACACACAGCGACTGAACCCCCACCAGACGCAGTGACTTATCCCTCCCCTCCACACACCGTGACTTATCCCCTCCACACACAGTGACTAATCCCCCCCACACACAGTGACAAATCCATCCCACACACAGTGACTGACCACCCCCCGCACACAGTGATTGGACACCCCCGACACACACAGTGACTGATCCCCCCCCACACAAAGTGACTGATCCCCCCGACCAACACACAGTGACTGATCCCTCCCCCACACACAGTGACTAATCCCCCACACACACAGTGACTGATCCCCCCACACACACAGTGACTGATCCCCCCCACACACTGTGACTGATCCCCCCACACACAGTCACTGAACCCCCCCCCCACACACAGTGACTGATGCCCCCGATCCACACACAGTGACTGATCCCCCACACACACAGTGACTGATCCCCCCACACACACACAGTGACTGATCCACCCCGACACACACATTGACTAATCCCCCCACACACAGTGACTGAACCCATCCCCACACACACAATGACTGATCCTCCCACACACAGTGACTGATCCCCCCCACAGACAGTGACTGATCCCCCCACACACAGTGACTGGTGCCCCCGACCCACATGCAGTGACTGATCCCCCACCACACAGTGACTGCTCCCCCCATACACACAGTGACTGATCCCTCTCCCACACACAGTGAGTGATCCCCACCACACACAGTGCCTGATCTCCCCCCCACACACACAGTGACTAAACCCCCACCAGACACAGTGACTGATCCCTCCCCTCCACACACCGTGACTTATCCCCTCCACACACAGTGACTAATCCCCCCCACACACAGTGACTGATCGACCCCACACACAGTGACTAATCCATCCCACACACAGTGACTGATCCCCCCACACACACAGTGTCTAATCCATCCCACACACAGTGACTGATCCCCCCACACACACAGTGACTGGACCCCCCGGCACACACAGTGACTGATCCCCCCCCCACACAAAGTAACTGATCCCCCCCACACACAGTGACTGATCCACCCCCACACACACAGTGACTGATCCATACCACACACACAGTGACTGATCCCTCCACACACACACAGTGACTGATGCCCGCATACACGCACAGTGATTGATGGCCCCCACACACACAGTGATTGATCCCACCCACACACACACATTGACTGATCCCCCCCACACACAGTGACTGATCCCCCCCACACACAGGCACTGTTCCCCCCCACACGCAGTGACTGACGCCCCCGACCCACACACAGTGACTGATCCCCCACCACACAGTGACTGATCCCCCACACACACGGTGACTGATCCCCCACACACAGAGTGAATGATCCCCCACACACACAGTGACTGATCCCCCCCACACACAGAGTGACTGATCCCTCCCACACACAGTGACTGATCCCCCCGACCCACACACAGTGACTGATCCCCCACACACACAGTGACTGATCCCCCACACACACAATGACTGATCCCCCCCACACACAGTGACTGATCCCCCACACACACAGTGACTGATCCCCCCGACCCACACCCAGTGACTGATCCCCCACACACACAGTGACTGATCCCCCCCACAGACAGTGACTGATCCCCCACACACACAGTGACTGATCCTCCCCACACACAGTGACTGATCCCCCACACACACAGTGACTGATCCCCCACACACACAGTGACTGATCCCCCACACACACAGTGACTGATCCCCCCCACACACAGTGACTGATCCCCCCACACACAGTGACTGATACCCCACACACACAGTGACTGATGCCCCCGACCCACACACAGTGACTGATCCCTCACACACACAGTGATTGGTCCCCCCCACACACAGTGACTGATCCCCCACACACACAGTGACTGATCCCCCACACACACACAGTGACTGATCCCCCCGACCCACACACAGTGACTGATCCCCCCCACACACAGTGACTGATCCCCCCCACACACAGTGACTGATCCCCCACCACACAGTGACTGCTCCCCCCCACACACACAGTGACTGATTCCCCCGCACACACACAGTGACTGATCCCTGCCCCACACACAGTGAGTGATCCCCACCCACACACACACAATGACTGATCCCCCCACACCCAGTGACTGATCCCCCCCACACACAGCGACTGATCCGACCCCCACACACAGCGACTGAACCCCCACCAGACGCAGTGACTTATCCCTCCCCTCCACACACCGTGACTTATCCCCTCCACACACAGTGACTAATCCCCCCCACACACAGTGACAAATCCATCCCACACACAGTGACTGACCACCCCCCGCACACAGTGATTGGACACCCCCGACACACACAGTGACTGATCCCCCCCCACACAAAGTGACTGATCCCCCCGACCAACACACAGTGACTGATCCCTCCCCCACACACAGTGACTAATCCCCCACACACACAGTGACTGATCCCCCCACACACACAGTGACTGATCCCCCCACACACTGTGACTGATCCCCCCACACACAGTCACTGAACCCCCCCCCCACACACAGTGACTGATGCCCCCGATCCACACACAGTGACTGATCCCCCACACACACAGTGACTGATCCCACACACACACAGAGACTGATGCCCCCGACCAACACACAGTGACTGATCCCCCACCACACAGTGACTGATCCCCCCCCACACACACAGTGACTGATCCCCCACACACACTGTGACTGATCCCCCACACACACAGTGAATGATGCCCCCGACCACACAAAGGGACTGATCCCCCACCACACAGTGACTGATCCCCCCCCCAAACACAGTGACTGATCCCCCACCACATAGTGACTGATCCCTCCCCCACACACAGTGACTGATCCCCCCCACACACAGTGGCAGATGCCCCCACACCCATTGACTGATCACCCCCACACACAGCGACTGATCCGACCCACACAAACAGTGACTGTTCCCCCCCCACACTGTCAGTGACTGAACCCCCACCAGACACAGTGACTGATCCCTCCCCTCCACACACCGTGACTTATCCCCTACACATACAGTGAATAAGCACCCCCACACACAGTGACTGATCGACCCCACACGAAGTGACTAATCCCCCCCACACACAGTGACAGATCCCCCCCACACACAGTGACGGAAAATCCCCGACGCACACAGTGACTGATCCCCCCAAACACACAGTGACTGATCCACCCCAACACACACAGTGACTGATCCCCCCACACACACAGTGACTGATCCCTCCACACACACACAGTGACTGATCCACAACACACAGTGACTGATGCCCCCCCACACACACAGTGACTGATCCCCCCACACACAGTGACTGATCCCCCCCACACACACAGTGACTGATGGCCCCCACAGACACAGTGACTGATCCCCACCCACACACACACATTGACTGATCCCCCCCATACACAGTGACTGATCCCTCCACACACACACAGTGACTGATCCCCAACACACAGTGACTGATATCCCCCACACACAGTGACTGATCCCCACCCACACACACACAGTGACTGATCACCCCATACACACAGTGACTGATGCCCCAACACACACACAGTGACTGATCCCCACACACACACAATGACTGATCCCCCCAACACACAGTGACTGATGCCCCCACACAGACAGTGACTGATCCCCCCCACACACAGTGAAAAATCCCCCGACACACACAGTGACTGATCACCCCACATACAGTGACTGATCCCCCCCCACACACACAGTGAATGATCCTCCCACACACACACAGTGACTGATCCCCCCCAAACACAGTGACTGATCCCCCCGACATACACAGTGACTGATCCCCCCCCCACGCACAGTGACTGATCCCCCCCACTCAGTGACTGATGGCTCCCACACACACAGTGACTGATCCCCACCCACAAACACACATTGACTGATCCCCCCCACACGCAGTGACTGATCCCCCCCACACACACAGTGACTGATCCCCCACACACACAGTGAGTAATCCCCCCCCACACACACAGTGACTGATCCCTCCCCTCCACACACAGTGACTGATCCCTTCCCCACACACAGTGACTAATCCCCCCACACCCAGTGACTGATCCCCCCCACACACAGCGACTAATCCGACCCACACACACAGTAACTGATCCCCCCCCCACACACAATGACTGATCCCTCCCAAACACAGTGAATGATCCCCCCCGCACACACACAGTGACTGAACACCCACACACACAGTGACTGATCCCCAACACAGTGACTGATGCCCCCACACACACAGTTACTGATTCCCCCACACACAGTGACAGATCCACCCCACACACACAGAGACTGAAGGCCCCCACACACAAAGTGACTGATCCCCACCCACACACAGTGACTGATCCCCCCCACACACAGTGACTGATCCCCATCCACACACACACAGTGACTGATGCCCCCCCACACACACAGTGACTGATTCCCCCACACACGCAGTGACTGATCCCCCCCACACACAGTGACTGATGCCACCCACGCACACAGTGACTGATCCCCCCACACACAATGACTGATCCCCCACACACACAGTGAGTGAACCCCCACACACAGTGACTGATCCCCCCCCCCACACACACAGTGAATGATCCTCCCAAACACACAAAGTGACTGATCCCCCACAAACACAGTGACTGATCCCCCCCGACACACACAGTGACTGACCTCCCCCCACGCACAATCACTGATCCCCCCCACTCAGTGACTGATCCCCCCCCACACACAGTGACTGATCCCCCCACACACACAGTGACTGATCCCCCCAAACACAGTGACTGATCCCGCCCTACACACACAGTGAATGATCCTCCCACACACACACAGTGACGGACCCCCCCAAACACAGTGCCTGATCCCCCCCCGACACACACAGTGACTGATCCCCCCCCACTCAGTGACTGATCCCCCTCCCCCACATACAGTGACTGATCCCCCACACACACAGTGACTGATCCCCACCCACAAACACACATTGACTGATCCCCCCCACACGCAGTGACTGATCCCCCCCACACACAGTGACTCATCCCCCCCCACACACAGTGACTGATGCCCCCGACCCACACACAGTGACTGATCCCCCACACACAGAGTGACCGATCCCCCCCACAATCAGTGACTGATGCCCCCGACCAACACACAGTGACTGATCCCCCACCACACAGTGACTGCTCCCCCCCACACACACAGTGACTGATCCCCCACACACACAGTGAGTAATCCCCCCCACACACACAGTGACTGATCCCTCCCCTCCACACACAGTGACTGATCCCTTCCCCACACACAGTGACTAATCCCCCCACACCCAGTGACTGATCCCCCCCACACACAGCGACTAATCCGACCCACACACACAGTAACTGATCCCCCCCCCACACACACAGTGACTGAATCCTCCCGACACACACAGCGACTGATCCCCCCCCCACACACAATGACTGATCCCTCCCAAACACACTGAATGATCCCCCCCGCACACACACAGTGACTGAACCCCCACACACACAGTGACTGATCCCCAACACAGTGACTGATGCCCCCACACACACACAGTTACTGATTCCCCCACACACAGTGACAGATCCACCCCACACACACACAGACTGAAGGCCCCCACACACAAAGTGACTGATCCCCCTCACACACAGTGACTGATCCCCCCCACACACAGTGACTGATCCCCATCCACACACACACAGTGACTGATGCCCCCCCCCACACACACAGTGACTGATTCCCCCACACACGCAGTGACTGATCCCCCCCACACACAGTGACTGATGCCACCCACACACACAGTGACTGATCCCCCCACACACAATGATTGATCCCCCCACACACAGTAACTGATCCCCCCCACACACAGTGACTGATCCCCCACACATACAGTGAGTGAACCCCCACACACAGTGACTGATCCCCCCCCCACACACACAGTGAATGATCCTCCCAAGCACACAAAGTGACTGATCCCCCACAAACACAGTGACTGATCCCCCCCGACACACACAGTGACTGACCTCCCCCCACGCACAGTGACTGATCCCCCCCACTCAGTGACTGATCCCCCCCACACACAGTGACTGATCCCCCCACACACACAGTGACTGATCCCCCCAAACACAGTGACTGATCCCCCCCCAACACACACAGTGAATGATCCTCCCACACACACACAGTGACGGATCCCCCCCAAACACAGTGCCTGATACCCCCGACACACACAGTGACTGATCCCCCCCCACTCAGTGACTGATCCCCCCCCCACATACAGTGACTGATCCCCCCACACACAGTGACTGATCCCCCCCGACACACACAGTGACTGATTCCCCCCACCACAAACAGTGACTGATTCCCGGCCACACACAATGACTGATCCCCCCATCGACACACACGGTGACTGATCGCCCCCCGACACACACGGTGACAGATCCCCCCCACACACACACAGTGACTGATCCCCCCCCACACACAGTGACTAATCCCCCCACACACAGTGACTGAACCCACCCCCACACACACAATGACTGCTCTCCCCCACAAACAGTGACTGATCCCCCCCACACACAGAGACTGATGCCCCCGACCCACACACAGTGACTGATCCCCCACACACACAGTAACTGATCCCCCCCACACACAGTGACTGATGCCCCCGACCACACACAGTGACTGATCCCCCACCACACAGTGACTGATCCCCACCACACACACAGTGACTGATCCCCCCCACACAAAGTGACCGATCCCCCCACACACAGAGTGACTGATACTCCCCAACACACAAAGTGACTTATCCCTCCCCCACACACAGTGACTGATCCGCCCACACCCAGTGACAGATCCCCCCACACACAGCGACTAATCCGACCCCCACACACAGTGACTGATCCCCCCCACACAAACAGTGACTGATACACCCCAACACACACAGTGACTTATCCCTCCCCCACACACAGTGACTGATCCCCCCCACGCACACAGTGACTGATCCCCACCACACACAGTGACTGATCCCCCCACACACAGTGACTGATCCACCCACAGACACACAGTGACTGATCCCCACCACACAGTGACTGATGCCCCCACACACACACACAGTGACTGATCCCCGCATACACAGTGACTGATCCCCCCCACACACACAGTGACTGATCGCCGCACACACAGTGACTGATCCCCCCCACACACACAGTGACTGATGGCCCCCACACACACAGTGACTGATCCCCACCCACACACACACATTGACTGATCCCCCCCACACACAGTGACTGATCCCTCCAGACACACACAGTGACTGATCACACCCACACACACAGTGACTGATCAACCCACACACACAGTGACCGATCCCCACCCACAAACACACAGTGACTGATCACCCCAAAAACACAGTGACTGATCCCCCCTACACACAGTGACTTATCCACACCCACACACACACAGTGACTGATCACCCCACACACACAGTGACTGATCAAACCACACACACAGTGACTGATCCCCACTCACACACAAGCAGTGACTGATCCCCCCCACACACAGTGACTGATCCCCACCCAAACACACGCACAGTGACTGATCACCCCAAAAACACAGTGACTGATCCCCCCCACACACAGTGACTGATCCCCACCCACACACACGCAGTGACTGATCAACCCACACACACAGTGACTGATCACCCCAAAAACACAGTGACTGATCCCCCCCACACACAGTGACTTATCCACACCCACACACACACAGTGACTGATCACCCCACACACACAGTGACTGATCAAACCACACACACAGTGACTGATCCCCACTCACACACAAGCAGTGACTGATCCCCCCCACACACAGTGACTGATCCCCACCCAAACACACACACAGTGACTGATCACCCCAAAAACACAGTGACTGATCCCCCCCACACACAGTGACTGATCCCCACCCACACACACGCAGTGACTGATCAACCCACACACACAGTGACTGATCCCCCACACACACAGTGACTGATGCCCCCGACCAACACACAGTGACTGATCCCCCACCACACAGTGACTGATCCCCCCCACACACACAGTGACTGAACCCCCACCACACAGTGACTGATCCCCCACACACACAGTGACTGATCCCTCACACACACAGTGACTGATGCCCCCGATCAACACACAGTGACTGATCCCCCGCCACACAGTGACCGATTCCCCCCGAACACACAGTGACTGATCCACCCCCACACACACAGTGACTGATCCCTCCCCCAGACACAGTGACTGATCCACCACCACACACAGTGACAGATCCCCCCACAACCATTGACTGATCCCCCCACACACAGCGACAGATCCGACCCACACACACAGTGACTGATCCCCCCCCCCACACATACAGTGACTGAACCCCCATCAGACACAGTGATTGATTCCTCCCCTCCACACACCGTGACTATCCCCTCAACACACAGTGACTAATCCCCCCCACACACAGTGACTGATCGACCCCACACACAGTGACTAATCCCCCCCCCACACACAGTGACTGATCCCCCTCACACACTGTGACTGAAGCTCCCCGACGCACACAGTGACTGATCCCCCGACACACACAGTGACTAATCCCTCCACACACACACAGTGACTGATCCCTAACACACAGTGACTGATGCCCCCACACACACACAGTGACTGATCCCCCCACACACAGTGACTGATCCCCCCCACACGCACGGTGACTGATGGCCCCCACACACACAGTGACTGATCCTCAGCCACACACACACATTGACTGATCCCCCCCACACACATTGACTGATCCCCCCCACACATAGTGACTGATCCCAACCCACACACACATAGTGACTGATGCCCCCCCACACACACAGTGAATGATTCCCCCACACACGCAGTGACTGATCCTCCCCCACACACAGTGACTGATGCCACCCACAGACACAGTGACTGATCCCCCCACACAAACAGTGACTGAACCCCCCACACACAGTGACTGATCCCCCCCAACACACACAGTGAATGATCCTCCCACACACACAAAGTGACTGATCCCCCTTAAACACAGTGACTGATCCCCCCCGACACACACAGTGACTGATCCCTCCCACGCACAGTGACTGATCTCCCCCACTCAGTGAATGATCCCCCCCCCACACACAGTGACTGATCCCCCCACACACACAGTGTCTGATCCCCCCACACACAGTGACTGATCCCACCCACACACAAAGTGAATGATCCTCCCACACACACACAGTGACTGATCCCCCCCACCACGCACAGTGACTGATCCCCCCCACTCAGTGACTGATCCCCCCCCACACACAGTGACTGATCCCCCCACACACAGTGACTGATCCTCCCGACACACACAGTGAATGATCCCGCACACACACAGTGACTGATCCCCCCCACAGACAGTGACTGATGCCCCCGACCAACACACAGTGACTGATGCCCCACACACACTGTGACTAATCCCCCCCCACACACACAGTGACTGATCCCTCCCCTCCAGACACAGTGACTTATCCCCTCCCCACACACAGTGACTGATCCCCCTCACACACTGTGACTGAAGCTCCCTGACGCACACAGTGACTGATCCCCCGCCCACACACAGTGACTGATCCATCCCCACACACACAGTGACTGATACCACCACACACACAGTGACTAATCCCTCCACACACACACAGTGACTGATCCCCAACACACAGTGACTGATGCCCCCACACACACACAGTGACTGATCCCCCCACACACAGTGACTGATCCCCCCCACACACACGGTGACTGATGGCCCCCACACACACAGTGACTGATCCTCAGCCACACACACACATTGACTGATCCCCCCCACACATATTGACTGATCCCTCCACACACACACAGTGACTGATCACCAACACACAGTGACTGATCCCCCCCACACACAGTGACTGATCCCCACCCACACACACACAGTGACTGATCAGCCCATACACACAGTGACTGATGCCCCAAAACACACACAGTGACTGATCCCCCCACACACACAATGACTGATCCCCCCAACACACAGTGACTGATGCCCCCACACACACAGTGACTGATCCCCCCAACACACAGTGACTGATCCCCCCACACACACAGTGAGTCATCCCCCAACACACAGTGACTGATACCCCCCCACACACACAGTGAATGATCCTCCCACACACACACAGTGACTGATCCCCCCCAAACACAGTTACTGCTCCCCTCCGACACACACAGTGACTGATCCCACCCCCACGGACAGTGACTGATCCCCCCCACTCAGTGACTGATGGCCCCCACACACACAGTGACTGATCCCCACCCACAAACACACATTGACTGATCCCCCCCACACGCAGTGACTGATTCCCCCCACACACAGTGACTCATCCCCCCCACACACAGTGACTGATCCCCCCCACAGACAGTGACTGATACCCCCGACCAACACACAGTGACTGATCACCCCCACAGACAGTGACTGATGCCCCCGACCAACACACAGTGACTGATCCCCCACCACACAGTGACTGCTCCCCCCCACACACACAGTGACTGATGCCCCACACACACTGTGACTAATCCCCCCCCACACACACAGTGACTGATCCCTCCCCTCCACACACAGTGACTAATCCCCACACACCCAGTGACTGATCCCCTCCCCACACACAGTGACTAATCCCCCCACACCCAGTGACTGATCCCCCCCACACACAGCGGCTAATCCGACCCACACACACAGCAACTGATCCCCCCCCCACACACAGTGACTGAACCCTCTCGACACACACAGTGACTGATCCCCCCCCACACACAGTGACTGATCCCTCCCACACACAGTGACTGATGCTCCCACACACACACAGTGACTGATCCCCCCACACACAGTGACGGATCCACCCCACACACACAGTGACTGATGGCACCCACACACAAAGTGACTGATGCCCCCCCCCACACACACAGTGACTGATTCCACCACACACGCAGTGACTGATCCGCCCCCACACACAGTGACTGATGCCACCCACAGACACAGTGACTGATCCCCTCACACAAACAATGACTGATCCCCCCACACACAGTGACTGATCCCCCCACACACACAGTGAATGATCCTCCCACACACACAGAGTGACTGATCCCCCCCAAACACTGTGACTGATCCCCCCGACACACAGAGTGACTGATCCCCCCCACGCACAGTGACTGATCTCCCCCACTCAGTGACTGATCCCCCCCCACACACAGTGACTGATCCCCCCCACACACACAGTGAATGATCCTCCCACACACACACAGTGACTGATCCGCCCCACTCAGTGACTGATCCCCCCCTTCACACAGTGACTGATCCCCCCCCACACACACAGTGAATGATCCTCCCACACACACACAGTGACTGATTCCCCCCCCCACCCACGCACAGTGACTGATCCCCCACACTCAGTGACTGACCACCCCACACACACACAGTGACTGATCCCCCCACACACAGTGACTGATCCCCCCGACACACACAGTGACTGATTCCCCACACACACAGTGACTGATTCCCCCCACAGACAGTGACTGATGCCCCCGACCAACACACAGTGACTGATCCCCCACCACACAGTGACTGCTCCCCCCCACACACACAGTGACTGATGCCCCACACACACTGTGACTAATCCCCCCCCACACACACAGTGACTGATCCCTCCCCTCCACACACAGTGACTGATCCCCTCCCACGCACAGTGACTAATCCCCCCACACCCAGTGACTGATCCCCCCCACACACAGCGGCTAATCCGACACACACACACAGTAACTGATCACCTCCCACACACACAGTGACTGAACCCTCTCGACAAACACAGTGACTGATCCCCCCCCACACACAGTGACTGATCCCTCCCACACACAGTGACTGATCCCCCCACACACACAGTGACTGATCCCCCCACACACAGTGACTCATCCCCCCCCACACACAGTGACTGATGCCCCCGACCCACACACAGTGACTGATCCCCCACACACACAGTGACTGATCACCCCCACAGACAGTGACTGATGCCCCCGACCAACACACAGTGACTGATCCCCCACCACACAGTGACTGATCCCTCCCCTCCACACACAGTGACTGATCCCCTCCCCACACACAGTGACTAATCCCCCCACACCCAGTGACTGATCCCCCCCACACACAGCGGCTAATCCGACCCACACACACAGTAACTGATCCCCCCCCACACACACAGTGACTGAACCCTCTCGACACACACAGTGACTGATCCCCCCCCACACACAGTGACTGATCCCTCCCACACACAGTGACTGATCCCCCACGCACACACACAGTGACTGATCCCCCCATACACACAGTGACTGATCCCCAACACAGTGACTGATGCTCCCACAAACACACAGTGACTGATCCCCCCACACACAATGACTGATCCACCCCACACACACAGTGTCTGATGGCACCCACACACAAAGTGACTGATCCCCACCCACACACAAACAATGACTGGTCCCCCCCACACACAGTGACTGATCCCCCCCACACACAGTGACTGATCCCCACCCACGCACACACAGTGACTGATTCCCCCACACACGCAGTGACTGATCCCCCCCCCCACACACAGTCACTGATGCCACCCACAGACACAGTGACTGATCCCCCCACACAAACACTGACTGATCCCCCCACACAGAGTGACTGATCACCCCCACACACACAGTGAATGATCGTCCCACACACACAAAGTGACTGATCCCCCCCAAACACAGTGACTGATCCCCCCCGACACACAAAGTGACTGATCCCCCCACACGCACAGTGACTGATCTCCCCCACTCAGTGACTGATCCCCCCCCCACACACAGTGACTGATCCCCCCCACACACACAGTGACTGATCCCCCCACACACAGTGACTGATCCCCCCCCACACACACAGTGAATGATCCTCCCACACACACAGTGACTTATCCCCCCCACCACGCACAGTGACTGATCCCCCCCACTCAGAGACTGATCCCCCCCACACACAGTGACTGATCCCCCCACACGCAGTGACTGATCCCCCCGACACACACAGTGACTGATCCCCCCCACAGACAGAGACTGATGCCCCCGACAATCACACAGTGACTGATCCCCCACCACACAGTGACTGCTCCCCCCCATACAAACAGTGACTGATGCCCCACACACACTGTGACTAATCCCCTCCCACACACACAGTGACTAATCCCCCCACACCCAGTGACTGATCCCCCCCACACACAGCGGCTAATCCGACGACACACACAGTAACTGATCCCCCCCCCACACACACAGTGACTGAACCCACTCGACACACACAGTGACTGATCCCCCCCCACACACAGTGACTGATCCCTCCCACACACAGTGACTGATTTCCCACGCACACACACAGTGAATGATCCTCCCACACACACAAAGTGACTGATCCCCCCCAAACACAGTGACTGATCCACCTCGACACACACAGTGACTGATCCCCCCCACGCACAGTGACTGATCTCCCCCACTCAGTGACTGATCCCCCCCCACACACAGTGACTGATCCCCCCACACACACAGTGACTGATTCCCCCCACACAGTGACTGATCCCCCCCCACACACACAGTGAATGATCCTCCCACACACACAGAGTGACTGATCCCCCCTCCCCCACGCACAGTGACTGATCCCCCCTACTCAGTGACTGATCCCCCCCCACACACAGTGACTGATCCCCCCACCACACACAGTGAATGATCTCCCCGACACACACAGTGACTGATCCCCCCCACGACACACACAGTGACTGATCCCCTCCCCACACTCAGTGACTAATCCCCGCACACCCAGTGACTGATCCCCCCCCACACAAAGCGGCTAATCCGACCCACACACAAAGTAACTGATCCCCCCCCACACACACAGTGACTGAACCCTCTCGACACACACAGTGACTGATCCCCCCCCACAGAGAGTGACTGATCCCTCCCACACACAGTGACTGATCCCCCACGCACACACACAGTGACTGATCCCCCTACACACACAGTGACTGATGGCACCCACACACAAAGTGACTGATCCCCACCCACACACACACAGTGACTGATCCCCCCCCACTCAGTGACTGATCCCCCTCCCCCACATACAGTGACTGATCCCCCACACACACAGTGACTGATCCCCACCCACAAACACACATTGACTGATCCCCCCCACACGCAGTGACTGATCCCCCCCACACACAGTGACTCATCCCCCCCCACACACAGTGACTGATGCCCCCGACCCACACACAGTGACTGATCCCCCACACACAGAGTGACCGATCCCCCCCACAATCAGTGACTGATGCCCCCGACCAACACACAGTGACTGATCCCCCACCACACAGTGACTGCTCCCCCCCACACACACAGTGACTGATCCCCCACACACACAGTGAGTAATCCCCCCCACACACATAGTGACTGATCCCTCCCCTCCACACACAGTGACTGATCCCTTCCCCACACACAGTGACTAATCCCCCCACACCCAGTGACTGATCCCCCCCACACACAGCGACTAATCCGACCCACACACACAGTAACTGATCCCCCCCCCACACACACAGTGACTGAATCCTCCCGACACACACAGCGACTGATCCCCCCCCCACACACAATGACTGATCCCTCCCAAACACACTGAATGATCCCCCCCGCACACACACAGTGACTGAACCCCCACACACACAGTGACTGATCCCCAACACAGTGACTGATGCCCCCACACACACACAGTTACTGATTCCCCCACACACAGTGACAGATCCACCCCACACACACACAGACTGAAGGCCCCCACACACAAAGTGACTGATCCCCCTCACACACAGTGACTGATCCCCCCCACACACAGTGACTGATCCCCATCCACACACACACAGTGACTGATGCCCCCCCCCACACACACAGTGACTGATTCCCCCACACACGCAGTGACTGATCCCCCCCACACACAGTGACTGATGCCACCCACACACACAGTGACTGATCCCCCCACACACAATGATTGATCCCCCCACACACAGTAACTGATCCCCCCCACACACAGTGACTGATCCCCCACACATACAGTGAGTGAATCCCCACACACAGTGACTGATCCCCCCCCCACACACACAGTGAATGATCCTCCCAAGCACACAAAGTGACTGATCCCCCACAAACACAGTGACTGATCCCCCCCGACACACACAGTGACTGACCTCCCCCCACGCACAGTGACTGATCCCCCCCACTCAGTGACTGATCCCCCCCACACACAGTGACTGATCCCCCCACACACACAGTGACTGATCCCCCCAAACACAGTGACTGATCCCCCCCCAACACACACAGTGAATGATCCTCCCACACACACACAGTTACGGATCCCCCCCAAACACAGTGCCTGATACCCCCGACACACACAGTGACTGATCCCCCCCCACTCAGTGACTGATCCCCCCCCCACATACAGTGACTGATCCCCCCACACACAGTGACTGATCCCCCCCGACACACACAGTGACTGATTCCCCCCACCACAAACAGTGACTGATTCCCGGCCACACACAATGACTGATCCCCCCATCGACACACACGGTGACTGATCGCCCCCCGACACACACGGTGACAGATCCCCCCCACACACACACAGTGACTGATCCCCCCCCACACACAGTGACTAATCCCCCCACACACAGTGACTGAACCCACCCCCACACACACAATGACTGCTCTCCCCCACAAACAGTGACTGATCCCCCCCACACACAGAGACTGATGCCCCCGACCCACACACAGTGACTGATCCCCCACACACACAGTAACTGATCCCCCCCACACACAGTGACTGATGCCCCCGACCACACACAGTGACTGATCCCCCACCACACAGTGACTGATCCCCACCACACACACAGTGACTGATCCCCCCCACACAAAGTGACCGATCCCCCCACACACAGAGTGACTGATACTCCCCAACACACAAAGTGACTTATCCCTCCCCCACACACAGTGACTGATCCGCCCACACCCAGTGACAGATCCCCCCACACACAGCGACTAATCCGACCCCCACACACAGTGACTGATCCCCCCCACACAAACAGTGACTGATACACCCCAACACACACAGTGACTTATCCCTCCCCCACACACAGTGACTGATCCCCCCCACGCACACAGTGACTGATCCCCACCACACACAGTGACTGATCCCCCCACACACAGTGACTGATCCACCCACAGACACACAGTGACTGATCCCCACCACACAGTGACTGATGCCCCCACACACACACACAGTGACTGATCCCCGCATACACAGTGACTGATCCCCCCCACACACACAGTGACTGATCGCCGCACACACAGTGACTGATCCCCCCCACACACACAGTGACTGATGGCCCCCACACACACAGTGACTGATCCCCACCCACACACACACATTGACTGATCCCCCCCACACACAGTGACTGATCCCTCCAGACACACACAGTGACTGATCACACCCACACACACAGTGACTGATCAACCCACACACACAGTGACCGATCCCCACCCACAAACACACAGTGACTGATCACCCCAAAAACACAGTGACTGATCCCCCCTACACACAGTGACTTATCCACACCCACACACACACAGTGACTGATCACCCCACACACACAGTGACTGATCAAACCACACACACAGTGACTGATCCCCACTCACACACAAGCAGTGACTGATCCCCCCCACACACAGTGACTGATCCCCACCCAAACACACGCACAGTGACTGATCACCCCACAAACACAGTGACTGATCCCCCCCACACACAGTGACTGATCCCCACCCACACACACGCAGTGACTGATCAACCCACACACACAGTGACTGATCACCCCAAAAACACAGTGACTGATCCCCCCCACACACAGTGACTTATCCACACCCACACACACACAGTGACTGATCACCCCACACACACAGTGACTGATCAAACCACACACACAGTGACTGATCCCCACTCACACACAAGCAGTGACTGATCCCCCCCACACACAGTGACTGATCCCCACCCAAACACACACACAGTGACTGATCACCCCAAAAACACAGTGACTGATCCCCCCCACACACAGTGACTGATCCCCACCCACACACACGCA
The DNA here is from genome assembly GCF_044704955.1 of Pristiophorus japonicus. Lineage (NCBI taxonomy): Eukaryota > Metazoa > Chordata > Chondrichthyes > Pristiophoridae > Pristiophorus > Pristiophorus japonicus. The sequence goes on from NW_027254772.1 coordinate 153,453, forward strand.
GTGACTGATCAACCCACACACACAGTGACTGATCCCCCACACACACAGTGACTGATGCCCCCGACCAACACACAGTGACTGATCCCCCACCACACAGTGACTGATCCCCCCCACACACACAGTGACTGAACCCCCACCACACAGTGACTGATCCCCCACACACACAGTGACTGATCCCTCACACACACAGTGACTGATGCCCCCGATCAACACACAGTGACTGATCCCCCGCCACACAGTGACCGATTCCCCCCGAACACACAGTGACTGATCCACCCCCACACACACAGTGACTGATCCCTCCCCCAGACACAGTGACTGATCCACCACCACACACAGTGACAGATCCCCCCACAACCATTGACTGATCCCCCCACACACAGCGACAGATCCGACCCACACACACAGTGACTGATCCCCCCCCCCACACATACAGTGACTGAACCCCCATCAGACACAGTGATTGATTCCTCCCCTCCACACACCGTGACTATCCCCTCAACACACAGTGACTAATCCCCCCCACACACAGTGACTGATCGACCCCACACACAGTGACTAATCCCCCCCCCACACACAGTGACTGATCCCCCTCACACACTGTGACTGAAGCTCCCCGACGCACACAGTGACTGATCCCCCGACACACACAGTGACTAATCCCTCCACACACACACAGTGACTGATCCCTAACACACAGTGACTGATGCCCCCACACACACACAGTGACTGATCCCCCCACACACAGTGACTGATCCCCCCCACACGCACGGTGACTGATGGCCCCCACACACACAGTGACTGATCCTCAGCCACACACACACATTGACTGATCCCCCCCACACACATTGACTGATCCCCCCCACACATAGTGACTGATCCCAACCCACACACACATAGTGACTGATGCCCCCCCACACACACAGTGAATGATTCCCCCACACACGCAGTGACTGATCCTCCCCCACACACAGTGACTGATGCCACCCACAGACACAGTGACTGATCCCCCCACACAAACAGTGACTGAACCCCCCACACACAGTGACTGATCCCCCCCAACACACACAGTGAATGATCCTCCCACACACACAAAGTGACTGATCCCCCTTAAACACAGTGACTGATCCCCCCCGACACACACAGTGACTGATCCCTCCCACGCACAGTGACTGATCTCCCCCACTCAGTGAATGATCCCCCCCCCACACACAGTGACTGATCCCCCCACACACACAGTGTCTGATCCCCCCACACACAGTGACTGATCCCACCCACACACAAAGTGAATGATCCTCCCACACACACACAGTGACTGATCCCCCCCACCACGCACAGTGACTGATCCCCCCCACTCAGTGACTGATCCCCCCCCACACACAGTGACTGATCCCCCCACACACAGTGACTGATCCTCCCGACACACACAGTGAATGATCCCGCACACACACAGTGACTGATCCCCCCCACAGACAGTGACTGATGCCCCCGACCAACACACAGTGACTGATGCCCCACACACACTGTGACTAATCCCCCCCCACACACACAGTGACTGATCCCTCCCCTCCAGACACAGTGACTTATCCCCTCCCCACACACAGTGACTGATCCCCCTCACACACTGTGACTGAAGCTCCCTGACGCACACAGTGACTGATCCCCCGCCCACACACAGTGACTGATCCATCCCCACACACACAGTGACTGATACCACCACACACACAGTGACTAATCCCTCCACACACACACAGTGACTGATCCCCAACACACAGTGACTGATGCCCCCACACACACACAGTGACTGATCCCCCCACACACAGTGACTGATCCCCCCCACACACACGGTGACTGATGGCCCCCACACACACAGTGACTGATCCTCAGCCACACACACACATTGACTGATCCCCCCCACACATATTGACTGATCCCTCCACACACACACAGTGACTGATCACCAACACACAGTGACTGATCCCCCCCACACACAGTGACTGATCCCCACCCACACACACACAGTGACTGATCAGCCCATACACACAGTGACTGATGCCCCAAAACACACACAGTGACTGATCCCCCCACACACACAATGACTGATCCCCCCAACACACAGTGACTGATGCCCCCACACACACAGTGACTGATCCCCCCAACACACAGTGACTGATCCCCCCACACACACAGTGAGTCATCCCCCAACACACAGTGACTGATACCCCCCCACACACACAGTGAATGATCCTCCCACACACACACAGTGACTGATCCCCCCCAAACACAGTTACTGCTCCCCTCCGACACACACAGTGACTGATCCCACCCCCACGGACAGTGACTGATCCCCCCCACTCAGTGACTGATGGCCCCCACACACACAGTGACTGATCCCCACCCACAAACACACATTGACTGATCCCCCCCACACGCAGTGACTGATTCCCCCCACACACAGTGACTCATCCCCCCCCACACACAGTGACTGATCCCCCCCACAGACAGTGACTGATACCCCCGACCAACACACAGTGACTGATCACCCCCACAGACAGTGACTGATGCCCCCGACCAACACACAGTGACTGATCCCCCACCACACAGTGACTGCTCCCCCCCACACACACAGTGACTGATGCCCCACACACACTGTGACTAATCCCCCCCCACACACACAGTGACTGATCCCTCCCCTCCACACACAGTGACTAATCCCCCCACACCCAGTGACTGATCCCCTCCCCACACACAGTGACTAATCCCCCCACACCCAGTGACTGATCCCCCCCACACACAGCGGCTAATCCGACCCACACACACAGCAACTGATCCCCCCCCCACACACAGTGACTGAACCCTCTCGACACACACAGTGACTGATCCCCCCCCACACACAGTGACTGATCCCTCCCACACACAGTGACTGATGCTCCCACACACACACAGTGACTGATCCCCCCACACACAGTGACGGATCCACCCCACACACACAGTGACTGATGGCACCCACACACAAAGTGACTGATGCCCCCCCCCACACACACAGTGACTGATTCCACCACACACGCAGTGACTGATCCGCCCCCACACACAGTGACTGATGCCACCCACAGACACAGTGACTGATCCCCTCACACAAACAATGACTGATCCCCCCACACACAGTGACTGATCCCCCCACACACACACAGTGAATGATCCTCCCACACACACAGAGTGACTGATCCCCCCCAAACACTGTGACTGATCCCCCCCGACACACAGAGTGACTGATCCCCCCCACGCACAGTGACTGATCTCCCCCACTCAGTGACTGATCCCCCCCCACACACAGTGACTGATCCCCCCCCACACACACAGTGAATGATCCTCCCACACACACACAGTGACTGATCCGCCCCACTCAGTGACTGATCCCCCCCTTCACACACAGTGACTGATCCCCCCCCACACACACAGTGAATGATCCTCCCACACACACACAGTGACTGATTCCCCCCCCCCACCCACGCACAGTGACTGATCCCCCACATTCAGTGACTGACCCCCCCACACACACACAGTGACTGATCCCCCCACACACAGTGACTGATCCCCCCGACACACACAGTGACTGATTCCCCACACACACAGTGACTGATTCCCCCCACAGACAGTGACTGATGCCCCCGACCAACACACAGTGACTGATCCCCCACCACACAGTGACTGCTCCCCCCCACACACACAGTGACTGATGCCCCACACACACTGTGACTAATCCCCCCCCACACACACAGTGACTGATCCCTCCCCTCCACACACAGTGACTGATCCCCTCCCACGCACAGTGACTAATCCCCCCACACCCAGTGACTGATCCCCCCCACACACAGCGGCTAATCCGACACACACACACAGTAACTGATCACCTCCCACACACACAGTGACTGAACCCTCTCGACAAACACAGTGACTGATCCCCCCCCACACACAGTGACTGATCCCTCCCACACACAGTGACTGATCCCCCCACACACACAGTGACTGATCCCCCCACACACAGTGACTCATCCCCCCCCACACACAGTGACTGATGCCCCCGACCCACACACAGTGACTGATCCCCCACACACACAGTGACTGATCACCCCCACAGACAGTGACTGATGCCCCCGACCAACACACAGTGACTGATCCCCCACCACACAGTGACTGATCCCTCCCCTCCACACACAGTGACTGATCCCCTCCCCACACACAGTGACTAATCCCCCCACACCCAGTGACTGATCCCCCCCACACACAGCGGCTAATCCGACCCACACACACAGTAACTGATCCCCCCCCACACACACAGTGACTGAACCCTCTCGACACACAAAGTGACTGATCCCCCCCCCACACACAGTGACTGATCCCTCCCACACACAGTGACTGATCCCCCACGCACACACACAGTGACTGATCCCCCCATACACACAGTGACTGATCCCCAACACAGTGACTGATGCTCCCACAAACACACAGTGACTGATCCCCCCACACACAATGACTGATCCACCCCACACACACAGTGTCTGATGGCACCCACACACAAAGTGACTGATCCCCACCCACACACAAACAATGACTGGTCCCCCCCACACACAGTGACTGATCCCCCCCACACACAGTGACTGATCCCCACCCACGCACACACAGTGACTGATTCCCCCACACACGCAGTGACTGATCCCCCCCCCACACACAGTCACTGATGCCACCCACAGACACAGTGACTGATCCCCCCACACAAACACTGACTGATCCCCCCACACAGAGTGACTGATCACCCCCACACACACAGTGAATGATCGTCCCACACACACAAAGTGACTGATCCCCCCCAAACACAGTGACTGATCCCCCCCGACACACAAAGTGACTGATCCCCCCACACGCACAGTGACTGATCTCCCCCACTCAGTGACTGATCCCCCCCCCCCACACACAGTGACTGATCCCCCCCACACACACAGTGACTGATCCCCCCACACACAGTGACTGATCCCCCCCCACACACACAGTGAATGATCCTCCCACACACACAGTGACTGATCCCCCCCACCACGCACAGTGACTGATCCCCCCCACTCAGAGACTGATCCCCCCCACACACAGTGACTGATCCCCCCACACGCAGTGACTGATCCCCCCGACACACACAGTGACTGATCCCCCCCACAGACAGAGACTGATGCCCCCGACAATCACACAGTGACTGATCCCCCACCACACAGTGACTGCTCCCCCCCATACAAACAGTGACTGATGCCCCACACACACTGTGACTAATCCCCTCCCACACACACAGTGACTAATCCCCCCACACCCAGTGACTGATCCCCCCCACACACAGCGGCTAATCCGACGACACACACAGTAACTGATCCCCCCCCCCCACACACACAGTGACTGAACCCACTCGACACACACAGTGACTGATCCCCCCCCACACACAGTGACTGATCCCTCCCACACACAGTGACTGATTTCCCACGCACACACACAGTGAATGATCCTCCCACACACACAAAGTGACTGATCCCCCCCAAACACAGTGACTGATCCACCTCGACACACACAGTGACTGATCCCCCCCACGCACAGTGACTGATCTCCCCCACTCAGTGACTGATCCCCCCCCACACACAGTGACTGATCCCCCCACACACACAGTGACTGATTCCCCCCACACAGTGACTGATCCCCCCCCACACACACAGTGAATGATCCTCCCACACACACAGAGTGACTGATCCCCCCTCCCCCACGCACAGTGACTGATCCCCCCTACTCAGTGACTGATCCCCCCCCACACACAGTGACTGATCCCCCCACCACACACAGTGAATGATCTCCCCGACACACACAGTGACTGATCCCCCCCACGACACACACAGTGACTGATCCCCTCCCCACACTCAGTGACTAATCCCCGCACACCCAGTGACTGATCCCCCCCCACACAAAGCGGCTAATCCGACCCACACACAAAGTAACTGATCCCCCCCCACACACACAGTGACTGAACCCTCTCGACACACACAGTGACTGATCCCCCCCCACAGAGAGTGACTGATCCCTCCCACACACAGTGACTGATTCCCCCACGCACACACACAGTGACTGATCCCCCTACACACACAGTGACTGATGGCACCCACACACAAAGTGACTGATCCCCACCCACACACACACAGTGACTGATCCCCCCCCACTCAGTGACTGATCCCCCTCCCCCACATACAGTGACTGATCCCCCACACACACAGTGACTGATCCCCACCCACAAACACACATTGACTGATCCCCCCCACACGCAGTGACTGATCCCCCCCACACACAGTGACTCATCCCCCCCCACACACAGTGACTGATGCCCCCGACCCACACACAGTGACTGATCCCCCACACACAGAGTGACCGATCCCCCCCACAATCAGTGATTGATGCCCCCGACCAACACACAGTGACTGATCCCCCACCACACAGTGACTGCTCCCCCCCACACACACAGTGACTGATCCCCCACACACACAGTGAGTAATCCCCCCCACACACACAGTGACTGATCCCTCCCCTCCACACACAGTGACTGATCCCTTCCCCACACACAGTGACTAATCCCCCCACACCCAGTGACTGATCCCCCCCACACACAGCGACTAATCCGACCCACACACACAGTAACTGATCCCCCCCCCACACACACAGTGACTGAATCCTCCCGACACACACAGCGACTGATCCCCCCCCCCACACACAATGACTGATCCCTCCCAAACACACTGAATGATCCCCCCCGCACACACACAGTGACTGAACCCCCACACACACAGTGACTGATCCCCAACACAGTGACTGATGCCCCCACACACACACAGTTACTGATTCCCCCACACACAGTGACAGATCCACCCCACACACACACAGACTGAAGGCCCCCACACACAAAGTGACTGATCCCCCTCACACACAGTGACTGATCCCCCCCACACACAGTGACTGATCCCCATCCACACACACACAGTGACTGATGCCCCCCCCCACACACACAGTGACTGATTCCCCCACACACGCAGTGACTGATCCCCCCCACACACAGTGACTGATGCCACCCACACACACAGTGACTGATCCCCCCACACACAATGATTGATCCCCCCACACACAGTAACTGATCCCCCCCACACACAGTGACTGATCCCCCACACATACAGTGAGTGAACCCCCACACACAGTGACTGATCCCCCCCCCACACACACAGTGAATGATCCTCCCAAGCACACAAAGTGACTGATCCCCCACAAACACAGTGACTGATCCCCCCCGACACACACAGTGACTGACCTCCCCCCACGCACAGTGACTGATCCGCCCCACTCAGTGACTGATCCCCCCCACACACAGTGACTGATCCCCCCACACACACAGTGACTGATCCCCCCAAACACAGTGACTGATCCCCCCCCAACACAAACAGTGAATGATCCTCCCACACACACACAGTGACGGATCCCCCCCAAACACAGTGCCTGATACCCCCGACACACACAGTGACTGATCCCCCCCCACTCAGTGACTGATCCCCCCCCCACATACAGTGACTGATCCCCCCACACACAGTGACTGATCCCCCCCGACACACACAGTGACTGATTCCCCCCACCACAAACAGTGACTGATTCCCGGCCACACACAATGACTGATCCCCCCATCGACACACACGGTGACTGATCGCCCCCCGACACACACGGTGACAGATCCCCCCCACACACACACAGTGACTGATCCCCCCCCACACACAGTGACTAATCCCCCCACACACAGTGACTGAACCCACCCCCACACACACAATGACTGCTCTCCCCCACAAACAGTGACTGATCCCCCCCACACACAGAGACTGATGCCCCCGACCCACACACAGTGACTGATCCCCCACACACACAGTAACTGATCCCCCCCACACACAGTGACTGATGCCCCCGACCACACACAGTGACTGATCCCCCACCACACAGTGACTGATCCCCACCACACACACAGTGACTGATCCCCCCCACACAAAGTGACCGATCCCCCCACACACAGAGTGACTGATACTCCCCAACACACAAAGTGACTTATCCCTCCCCCACACACAGTGACTGATCCGCCCACACCCAGTGACAGATCCCCCCACACACAGCGACTAATCCGACCCCCACACACAGTGACTGATCCCCCCCACACAAACAGTGACTGATACACCCCAACACACACAGTGACTTATCCCTCCCCCACACACAGTGACTGATCCCCCCCACGCACACAGTGACTGATCCCCACCACACACAGTGACTGATCCCCCCACACACAGTGACTGATCCACCCACAGACACACAGTGACTGATCCCCACCACACAGTGACTGATGCCCCCACACACACACACAGTGACTGATCCCCGCATACACAGTGACTGATCCCCCCCACACACACAGTGACTGATCGCCGCACACACAGTGACTGATCCCCCCCACACACACAGTGACTGATGGCCCCCACACACACAGTGACTGATCCCCACCCACACACACACATTGACTGATCCCCCCCACACACAGTGACTGATCCCTCCAGACACACACAGTGACTGATCACACCCACACACACAGTGACTGATCAACCCACACACACAGTGACCGATCCCCACCCACACACACACAGTGACTGATCACCCCAAAAACACAGTGACTGATCCCCCCTACACACAGTGACTTATCCACACCCACACACACACAGTGACTGATCACCCCACACACACAGTGACTGATCAAACCACACACACAGTGACTGATCCCCACTCACACACAAGCAGTGACTGATCCCCCCCACACACAGTGACTGATCCCCACCCAAACACACGCACAGTGACTGATCACCCCAAAAACACAGTGACTGATCCCCCCCACACACAGTGACTGATCCCCACCCACACACACGCAGTGACTGATCAACCCACACACACAGTGACTGATCACCCCAAAAACACAGTGACTGATCCCCCCCACACACAGTGACTTATCCACACCCACACACACACAGTGACTGATCACCCCACACACACAGTGACTGATCAAACCACACACACAGTGACTGATCCCCACTCACACACAAGCAGTGACTGATCCCCCCCACACACAGTGACTGATCCCCACCCAAACACACACACAGTGACTGATCACCCCAAAAACACAGTGACTGATCCCCCCCACACACAGTGACTGATCCCCACCCACACACACGCAGTGACTGATCAACCCACACACACAGTGACTGATCCCCCACACACACAGTGACTGATGCCCCCGACCAACACACAGTGACTGATCCCCCACCACACAGTGACTGATCCCCCCCACACACACAGTGACTGAACCCCCACCACACAGTGACTGATCCCCCACACACACAGTGACTGATCCCTCACACACACAGTGACTGATGCCCCCGATCAACACACAGTGACTGATCCCCCGCCACACAGTGACCGATTCCCCCCGAACACACAGTGACTGATCCACCCCCACACACACAGTGACTGATCCCTCCCCCAGACACAGTGACTGATCCACCACCACACACAGTGACAGATCCCCCCACAACCATTGACTGATCCCCCCACACACAGCGACAGATCCGACCCACACACACAGTGACTGATCCCCCCCCCCACACATACAGTGACTGAACCCCCATCAGACACAGTGATTGATTCCTCCCCTCCACACACCGTGACTATCCCCTCAACACACAGTGACTAATCCCCCCCACACACAGTGACTGATCGACCCCACACACAGTGACTAATCCCCCCCCCACACACAGTGACTGATCCCCCTCACACACTGTGACTGAAGCTCCCCGACGCACACAGTGACTGATCCCGCGACACACACAGTGACTAATCCCTCCACACACACACAGTGACTGATCCCTAACACACAGTGACTGATGCCCCCACACACACACAGTGACTGATCCCCCCACACACAGTGACTGATCCCCCCCACACGCACGGTGACTGATGGCCCCCACACACACAGTGACTGATCCTCAGCCACACACACACATTGACTGATCCCCCCCACACACATTGACTGATCCCCCCCACACATAGTGACTGATCCCAACCCACACACACATAGTGACTGATGCCCCCCCACACACACAGTGAATGATTCCCCCACACACGCAGTGACTGATCCTCCCCCACACACAGTGACTGATGCCACCCACAGACACAGTGACTGATCCCCCCACACAAACAGTGACTGAACCCCCCACACACAGTGACTGATCCCCCCCAACACACACAGTGAATGATCCTCCCACACACACAAAGTGACTGATCCCCCTTAAACACAGTGACTGATCCCCCCCGACACACACAGTGACTGATCCCTCCCACGCACAGTGACTGATCTCCCCCACTCAGTGAATGATCCCCCCCCCACACACAGTGACTGATCCCCCCATACACACAGTGTCTGATCCCCCCACACACAGTGACTGATCCCACCCACACACAAAGTGAATGATCCTCCCACACACACACAGTGACTGATCCCCCCCACCACGCACAGTGACTGATCCCCCCCACTCAGTGACTGATCCCCCCCCCACACAGTGACTGATCCCCCCACACACAGTGACTGATCCTCCCGACACACACAGTGAATGATCCCGCACACACACAGTGACTGATCCCCCCCACAGACAGTGACTGATGCCCCCGACCAACACACAGTGACTGATGCCCCACACACACTGTGACTAATCCCCCCCCACACACACAGTGACTGATCCCTCCCCTCCAGACACAGTGACTTATCCCCTCCCCACACACAGTGACTGATCCCCCTCACACACTGTGACTGAAGCTCCCTGACGCACACAGTGACTGATCCCCCGCCCACACACAGTGACTGATCCATCCCCACACACACAGTGACTGATACCACCACACACACAGTGACTAATCCCTCCACACACACACAGTGACTGATCCCCAACACACAGTGACTGATGCCCCCACACACACACAGTGACTGATCCCCCCACACACAGTGACTGATCCCCCCCACACACACGGTGACTGATGGCCCCCACACACACAGTGACTGATCCTCAGCCACACACACACATTGACTGATCCCCCCCACACATATTGACTGATCCCTCCACACACACACAGTGACTGATCACCAACACACAGTGACTGATCCCCCCCACACACAGTGACTGATCCCCACCCACACACACACAGTGACTGATCAGCCCATACACACAGTGACTGATGCCCCAAAACACACACAGTGACTGATCCCCCCACACACACAATGACTGATCCCCCCAACACACAGTGACTGATGCCCCCACACACACAGTGACTGATCCCCCCAACACACAGTGACTGATCCCCCCACACACACAGTGAGTCATCCCCCAACACACAGTGACTGATACCCCCCCACACACACAGTGAATGATCCTCCCACACACACACAGTGACTGATCCCCCCCAAACACAGTTACTGCTCCCCTCCGACACACACAGTGACTGATCCCACCCCCACGGACAGTGACTGATCCCCCCCACTCAGTGACTGATGGCCCCCACACACACAGTGACTGATCCCCACCCACAAACACACATTGACTGATCCCCCCCACACGCAGTGACTGATTCCCCCCACACACAGTGACTCATCCCCCCCCACACACAGTGACTGATCCCCCCCACAGACAGTGACTGATACCCCCGACCAACACACAGTGACTGATCACCCCCACAGACAGTGACTGATGCCCCCGACCAACACACAGTGACTGATCCCCCACCACACAGTGACTGCTCCCCCCCACACACACAGTGACTGATGCCCCACACACACTGTGACTAATCCCCCCCCACACACACAGTGACTGATCCCTCCCCTCCACACACAGTGACTAATCCCCCCACACCCAGTGACTGATCCCCTCCCCACACACAGTGACTAATCCCCCCACACCCAGTGACTGATCCCCCCCCACACACAGCGGCTAATCCGACCCACACACACAGCAACTGATCCCCCCCCCCACACACAGTGACTGAACCCTCTCGACACACACAGTGACTGATCCCCCCCCACACACAGTGACTGATCCCTCCCACACACAGTGACTGATGCTCCCACACACACACAGTGACTGATCCCCCCACACACAGTGACGGATCCACCCCACACACACAGTGACTGATGGCACCCACACACAAAGTGACTGATGCCCCCCGCCACACACACAGTGACTGATTCCACCACACACGCAGTGACTGATCCGCCCCCACACACAGTGACTGATGCCACCCACAGACACAGTGACTGATCCCCTCACACAAACAATGACTGATCCCCCCACACACAGTGACTGATCCCCCCACACACACACAGTGAATGATCCTCCCACACACACAGAGTGACTGATCCCCCCCAAACACTGTGACTGATCCCCCCCGACACACAGAGTGACTGATCCCCCCCACGCACAGTGACTGATCTCCCCCACTCAGTGACTGATCCCCCCCCACACACAGTGACTGATCCCCCCCACACACACAGTGAATGATCCTCCCACACACACACAGTGACTGATCCGCCCCACTCAGTGACTGATCCCCCCCTTCACACACAGTGACTGATCCCCCCCCACACACACAGTGAATGATCCTCCCACACACACACAGTGACTGATTCCCCCCCCCACCCACGCACAGTGACTGATCCCCCACACTCAGTGACTGACCCCCCCACACACACACAGTGACTGATCCCCCCACACACAGTGACTGATCCCCCCGACACACACAGTGACTGATTCCCCACACACACAGTGACTGATTCCCCCCACAGACAGTGACTGATGCCCCCGACCAACACACAGTGACTGATCCCCCACCACACAGTGACTGCTCCCCCCCACACACACAGTGACTGATGCCCCACACACACTGTGACTAATCCCCCCCCACACACACAGTGACTGATCCCTCCCCTCCACACACAGTGACTGATCCCCTCCCACACACAGTGACTAATCCCCCCACACCCAGTGACTGATCCCCCCCACACACAGCGGCTAATCCGACACACACACACAGTAACTGATCACCTCCCACACACACAGTGACTGAACCCTCTCGACAAACACAGTGACTGATCCCCCCCCACACACAGTGACTGATCCCTCCCACACACAGTGACTGATCCCCCCACACACACAGTGACTGATCCCCCCACACACAGTGACTCATCCCCCCCCACACACAGTGACTGATGCCCCCGACCCACACACAGTGACTGATCCCCCACACACACAGTGACTGATCACCCCCACAGACAGTGACTGATGCCCCCGACCAACACACAGTGACTGATCCCCCACCACACAGTGACTGATCCCTCCCCTCCACACACAGTGACTGATCCCCTCCCCACACACAGTGACTAATCCCCCCACACCCAGTGACTGATCCCCCCCACACACAGCGGCTAATCCGACCCACACACACAGTAACTGATCCCCCCCCACACACACAGTGACTGAACCCTCTCGACACACACAGTGACTGATCCCCCCCCACACACAGTGACTGATCCCTCCCACACACAGTGACTGATCCCCCACGCACACACACAGTGACTGATCCCCCCATACACACAGTGACTGATCCCCAACACAGTGACTGATGCTCCCACAAACACACAGTGACTGATCCCCCCACACACAATGACTGATCCACCCCACACACACAGTGACTGATGGCACCCACACACAAAGTGACTGATCCCCACCCACACACAAACAATGACTGGTCCCCCCCACACACAGTGACTGATCCCCCCCACACACAGTGACTGATCCCCACCCACGCACACACAGTGACTGATTCCCCCACACACGCAGTGACTGATCCCCCCCCCACACACAGTCACTGATGCCACCCACAGACACAGTGACTGATCCCCCCACACAAACACTGACTGATCCCCCCACACAGAGTGACTGATCACCCCCACACACACAGTGAATGATCGTCCCACACACACAAAGTGACTGATCCCCCCCAAACACAGTGACTGATTCCCCCCGACACACAAAGTGACTGATCCCCCCACACGCACAGTGACTGATCTCCCCCACTCAGTGACTGATCCCCCCCGCCACACACAGTGACTGATCCCCCCCACACACACAGTGACTGATCCCCCCACACACAGTGACTGATCCCCCCCCACACACACAGTGAGTGATCCTCCCACACACACAGTGACTGATCCCCCCCACCACGCACAGTGACTGATCCCCCCCACTCAGAGACTGATCCCCCCCACACACAGTGACTGATCCCCCCACACGCAGTGACTGATCCCCCCGACACACACAGTGACTGATCCCCCCCACAGACAGAGACTGATGCCCCCGACAATCACACAGTGACTGATCCCCCACCACACAGTGACTGCTCCCCCCCATACAAACAGTGACTGATGCCCCACACACACTGTGACTAATCCCCTCCCACACACACAGTGACTAATCCCCCCACACCCAGTGACTGATCCCCCCCACACACAGCGGCTAATCCGACGACACACACAGTAACTGATCCCCCCCCTACACACACAGTGACTGAACCCACTCGACACACACAGTGACTGATCCCCCCCCACACACAGTGACTGATCCCTCCCACACACAGTGACTGATTTCCCACGCACACACACAGTGAATGATCCTCCCACACACACAAAGTGACTGATCCCCCCCAAACACAGTGACTGATCCACCTCGACACACACAGTGACTGATCCCCCCCACGCACAGTGACTGATCTCCCCCACTCAGTGACTGATCCCCCCCCACACACAGTGACTGATCCCCCCACACACACAGTGACTGATTCCCCCCACACAGTGACTGATCCCCCCCCACACACACAGTGAATGATCCTCCCACACACACAGAGTGACTGATCCCCCCTCCCCCACGCACAGTGACTGATCCCCCCTACTCAGTGACTGATCCCCCCCCACACACAGTGACTGATCCCCCCACCACACACAGTGACTGATCTCCCCGACACACACAGTGACTGATCCCCCCCACGACACACACAGTGACTGATCCCCTCCCCACACTCAGTGACTAATCCCCGCACACCCAGTGACTGATCCCCCCCCACACAAAGCGGCTAATCCGACCCACACACAAAGTAACTGATCCCCCCCCACACACACAGTGACTGAACCCTCTCGACACACACAGTGACTGATCCCCCCCCACAGAGAGTGACTGATCCCTCCCACACACAGTGACTGATCCCCCACGCACACACACAGTGACTGATCCCCCTACACACACAGTGACTGATGGCACCCACACACAAAGTGACTGATCCCCACCCACACACACACAGTGACTGATTCCCCCACACACGCAGTGACTGATCCCGCCCCACACACAGTGACTGATGCCACCCACACACACAGTGACTGATCCACCCACACACACCGTGACTGATCCCCCCACACACAGTGACTGATCCCCCCCCACGCATAGTGACTGATCCCCCCCACTCAGTGACTGATCCTCCCCCACACACAATGACTGATCCCCCCACACACAGTGACTGATCCCCCCACACACACAGTGAATGATCCTCCCACACACACACAGTGACTGATCCCCCCCCACGCACAGTGACAGATCCCCCCCACTCAGTGACTGATCCCCCCCCCCCCCACACACAGTGACTTATCCCCCCACACACAGTGACTGATCCCCCCCGACACACACAGTGACTGATCCCCCCACCACACACAGTGACTGATCCCCGGCCACACACAATGACTGATCCCCCCCACGAAGCACACGGTGACTGATCCCCCCCCCCCCGACACACACGGTGACTGATCCCTCCCACACACACACAGTGACTGATCCCCCCCCCCACACACAGTGACTAATCCCCCCACACACAGTGACTGATCCCCCCCCCCGACTCACACAGTGACTGATCCCCCCACCACACACAGTGACTGATCCCCGGACACACTATGACTGAACACCCCCCGACACACACATTGACTGATCCCCCCCCACACACAAGGTGACTGATCCCCCCCACACACACACAAGGTGACTGATCCCCCCCACACACACACATTGACTTATCCCCCCACACACAGTGACTGATCCCACAAACAAACAGTGACTGATCCCCCAACACACACACAGTGACTGATCCCCCCCAAACACAGTGACTGATCCCCGCCACTCAGTGACTGATCCACCCACACACACAGTGACTGATCACCCCCACACACAGTGACTGATCCCCACCACACACAGTGACTGATCCCCGCCACTCAGTGACTGATCCCCCCACACACACAGTGACTGATCCCCGCCACTCAGTGACTGATCCCCCCACACACACAGTGACTGATCACCCCCACACACAGTGACTGATCCCCACCAGACACAGAGACTGATCCCCGCCACTCAGTGACTGATCCCCCCCCGACACACACAGTGACTGATCCCACCCCCCGTACACACAGTGACTTATCCCCCAAACAATGTGACTGATCCCGCAACACACACACAGTGACTGATACCCCTAAACACAGTGACTGATCCCTCCACTCAGTGACTGATCACCACATACACAGTGACTGATCCCCCCACACACAATGACTGATTCCCCCACACACACAGTGACTGATCCACCCCGACACACACAGCGACTAATCCCCCCACACACAGTGACTGAACCCACCCACACACACACAATGACTGACCCCATCCACACACAGTGACTGATCCCCCCCACAAACAGTGACTGATGTCCCCCACCCAAACACAGTGATTGATTCCCCCCCCCACACACAGTGACTGATCCCCCCCACACATAATGACTGATGCCCCCGACCCACACACAGTGACTGATCCCACACCACACAGCGACTGATCCCCCCCACACACACAGTGACTGATCCCCCCCACACACAGTGACTGATCCCTCCCCCACACACAGTGACTGATCCACCCCCACACACAGTGACTGATCCCCCCCCACACACACAGTGACTGATCCCTCCCCCACACACAGTGACTGATCCACCCCCACACACAGTGACTGATCCCCCCACATCCAGTGACTGACCCGCCCACACACAGCGACTGATCCCACCCACACACAGTGACTGATCCTCCCGACCCACACACAGTGACTGATACCCCACAACACAGTGACTGATACCCCACAACACAGTGACTGATCCCCCCACACATACAGTGAGTGATGCCCACCTCAAACAGAGTGACTGATCCCCCACACTCACAGTGACTGATCCCCCCACACACAGTGACTGATCCCCCCCACACACACAGTGAATGATCCTCCCGACCCACACACAGTGACTGATACCCCACAACACAGTGACTGATCCCCCCCACGCACAGTGACTGATCTCTCCCACTCAGTGACTGATCCCCCCCCCACACAAGTGACTGATCCCCCCACACACACAGTGACTGATCCCCCCACACATAGTGACTGATCCCCCCCCACACACACAGTGAATGATCCTCCCACACACACACAGTGACTGATCCCCCCCCCCACGCACAGTGACTGATCCCCCCCACTCAGTGACTGATCCTCCCCCCACACACAGTGACTGATCCCCCCACACACAGTGACTGATCCCCCCGACACACACAGTGACTGATCCGCCCACCACACACAGTGACTGATCCCCGGCCACACACAATGACTGATCCCCCCACGACACACACAGTGACTGATCCCTCCCCTCCACACACAGTGACTGATCCCCTCCCCACACTCAGTGACTAATCCCCGCACACACAGTGACTGATACCCCACAACACAGTGACTGATCCCCCCCACGCACAGTGACTGATCTCTCCCACTCAGTGACTGATCCCCCCCACACACACAGTGACTGATCCCCCCACACACACAGTGACTGATCCCCCCACACACAGTGACTGATCCCCCCCCACACACACAGTGAATGATCCTCCCACACACACACAGTGACTGATCCCCCCCCCACGCACATTGACTGATCCCCCCCACTCAGTGACTGATCCTCCCCCCACACACATTGACTGATCCCCCCACACACAGTGACTAATCCCCCCGACACACAGAGTGATTGATCCCTCCCCTCCACACACAGTGACTGATCCCCTCCCCACACTCAGTGACTAATCCCCGCACACCCAGTGACTGATCCACCCCCACACACAGCGGCTAATCCGACCCACACACACAGTAACTGACCCCCCGCCCCACACACACAGTGACTCAACCCTCTCGACACACATAGTGACTGATCCCCCCCCACACACAGTGACTGATCCCTCCCACACACAGTGACTGATCCCCCACGCACACACACAGTGACTGATCCCCCCACACACACAGTGACTGATCCCAACACAGTGACTGATGCCCCCACACACACACAGTGACTGATCCCCCCACACACACAGTGACTGATCCCCCCACACACAGTGACTGATCCCCCCCCACACACACAGTGAATGATCCTCCCACACACACATAATGACTGATCCCCCCCCCCCACGCACAGTGAATGATCCCCCCCACTCAGTGACTGATCCCCCCCACACACACAGTGACTGATCCCCCCCGACACACACAGTGACTGATCCCACAACCACAAACAGTGACTGTTCCCAGGCCACACACAATGACTGATCCCCCCCGACGACACACACGGTGACTGATCCCCCCCCCGACACACACGGTGACTGATCCCTCCCACACACACACAGTGACTGATCCCCCCCCACACAAAATGACTAATCCCCCAACACACAGTGATTGATCCCCCCCCCCGACACACACAGTGACTGAAACCCCCACCACACACAGTGACTAATCCCCGGACACACTATGACTGAACACCCCCCGACACACACGATGACTGATCCCCCCCCACACACAAGGTGACTGATCCCCCCCACACACACACAGTGACTTATCCCCCCACACACAGTGACTGATCCCACAAACAAACAGTGACTGATCCCCCAACACACACACAGTGACTGATCCCCCCCAAACACAGTGACTGATCCCCGCCACTCAGTGACTGATCCCCCCACACACACAGTGAGTGATCACTCCCACACACAGCGACTGATCCCCCCCCCGACACACACAGTGACTGCTCCCCCCACCACACACAATGACTGATCCCACCCCCCGCACACACAGTGACTTATCCCCCAAACAAAGTTACTGATCCCGCAACACACACACAGTAACTGATACCCCCAAACCCAGTGACTGATCCCTCCACTCAGTGACTGATCACCACATACACAGTGACTGATCCCCCCACACACAATGACTGATTCCCCCACACACACAGTGATTGATCCACCCAGACTCACACAGTGACTAATCCCCCCACACACAGTGAGTGAACCCACCCACACACACACAATGACTGATCCCATCCACACAAAGTGACTGATCCCCCCCACAAACAGTGACTGATGTCCCCCACCCAAACACAGTGACTGATTCCCCCCCCCACACACAGTGACTGATCCCCCCACATATAATGACTGATGCCCCCGACCCACACACAGTGACTGAACCCCACCACACAGTGACTGATCCCTCCCACACACACAGTGACTGATCACCCCCCACACACACAGTGACTGATCCCTACCCCACACACAGTGACTGATCCACCTCCACACACAGTGACTGATCCCCCCACATCCAGTGACTGACCCGCCCACACACAGCGACTGATCCCACCCACACACACAGTAACTGATGCCCCCACACACACAGTGACTGATCCCTCCCCTCCACACACAGTGACTGATCCCCTCCCTGCATACAGTGACTAATCCCCCCACACCCAGTGACTGATCCCCCCCACACACAGCGGCTAATCCGACACACACACACAGTAAATGATCCCCCCCACACACACAGTGACTGAACCCTCTCGACACACACAGTGACTGATCCCCCCCCACACACAGTGTCTGATCCCTCCCACACACAGTGACTGATCCCCCACGCACACACACAGTGACTGATCCCCCCACACACACAGTGACTGATCCCCAACACAGTGACTGATGCTCACACACACACACAGTGACTGATCCCCCCACACACAGTGACTGATCCACCCCACACACACAGTGACTGATGGCACCCACACACAAACTGACTGATCCCAAGCCACACACACACATTGACTGATCCCCCCCACACACAGTGACTGATCCCCACCCACACACACACAGTGACTGATGCCCCCCCACACACACAGTGACTGATTCCACCACACACGCAGTGATTGATCCCCCCCCACACACAGTGACTGATCCCCACCCACACACACACAGTGACTGATCCCCCCCACACACTCAGTGACTGATTCCACCACACACGCAGTGACTGATCCGCCCCCACACACAGTGACTGATGCCACCCACAGACACAGTGACTGATCCCCTCACACAAACAGTGACTGATCCCCCCACACAAACAGTGACTGATCCCCCCACATACAGTGACTGATCCCCCACACACACACAGTGAATGATCCTCCCACACACACAAAGTGACTGATCCCCCCCAAACACAGTGACTGAACCCCCCCGACACACACAGTGACTGATCCCCCCCACGCACAGTGACTGATCTCCCCCACTCAGTGACTGATCCACCCCCACACACAGTGACTGATCCCCCCACACACACACAGTGACCGATCCCCCCACACACAGTGACTGATCCCCCCCCACACACACAGTGAATGATCCTCCCACACACACACAGTGACTGATCCCCCCTCCCCCACGCACAGTGACTGATCCCCCCCACTCAGTGACTGATCCCCCCCCCACACACAGTGACTGATCCCCCCACACACAGTGACTGATCTCCCCGACACACACAGTGACTGATACCCCCCACCACACACAGTGACT
This sequence comes from Pristiophorus japonicus, assembly GCF_044704955.1. Classification (NCBI taxonomy): domain Eukaryota; kingdom Metazoa; phylum Chordata; class Chondrichthyes; family Pristiophoridae; genus Pristiophorus; species Pristiophorus japonicus. The sequence goes on from NW_027254772.1 coordinate 174,602, forward strand.
GATCCCCGGCCACACACAATGACTGATCCCCCCCACGACACACACAGTGACTGATCCCTCCCCTCCACACACAGTGACTGATCCCCTCCCCACACTCAGTGACTAATCCCCGCACACCCAGTTACTGATCACCCCCCACACAAAGCGGCTAATCCGACCCACACACACAGTAACTGATCCCCCCCCACACACACAGTGACTGAACCCTCTCGACACACACAGTGACTGATCCCACCCCACAGACAGTGACTGATCCCTCCCACACACAGTGCCTGATGCCACACGCACACACACAGTGACTGATCCCCTACACACACAGTGACTGATGGCACCCACACACAAAGTGACTGATCCCCACCCACACACACACAGTGACTGATTCCCCCACACACGCAGTGACTGATCCCGCCCCACACACAGTGACTGATGCCACCCACACACACAGTGACTGATCCACCCACACACACAGTCACTGATCCCCCCACACACAGTGACTGATCCCCCCCCACGCACAGTGACTGATACCCCCACTCAGTGACTGATCCCCCCCGACACACAGTGACTGATCCCCCCACAAACAGTGACTGATCCCCCCCGACACACAGAGTGACTGATCCCCCCACCACACACAGTGACTGATCCCCGGCCACACACAATGACTGATCACCCCCACGAAACACACGGTGACAGATCCCCACCCCCGACACACACGGTGACTGATCCCTCCCACACACACACAGTGACTGATCCCCCACCACACACAGTGACTAATCCCCCCACACACAGTGACTGATTCCCCCCCCCCCCCCCGACTCACACAGTGACTGATCCCCCCACCACACACAGTGACTGATCCCTGGACACACTATGACTGAACACCCCCCGACACACACGGTGACTGATCCCCCCCCACACACAAGGTGACTGATCCCCCCCACACACACACAGTGACTTATCCCCCCACACACAGTGACTGATCCCACAAACAAACAGTGACTGATCCCCCAACACACACACAGTGACTGATCCCCCCCAAACACAGTGACTGATCCCCGCCACTCAGTGACTGATCCCCCCACACACACAGTGACTGATCACCCCCACACACAGTGACTGATCCCCACCACACACAGTGACTGATCCCCGCCACTCAGTGACTGATCCCCCCACACACAAAGTGACTGATCCCCGCCACTCAGTGACTGATCCCCCCACACACACAGTGACTGATCACCCCCACACACAGTGACTGATCCCCACCAGACACAGTGACTGATCCCCGCCACTCAGTGACTGATCCCCCCCCCGACACACACAGTGACTGATCCCACCCCCCGCACACACAGTGACTGATCCCCCAAACAAAGTGACTGATCCCGCAACACACACACAGTGACTGATACCCCCAAACACAGTGACTGATCCCTCCACTCAGTGACTAATCACCACATACACAGTGACTGATCCCCCCACACACAATGACTGATTCCCCCACACACACAGTGACTGATCCACCCCGACACACACAGCGACTAATCCCCCCACACACAGTGACTGAACCCACCCACACACACACAATGACTGATCCCATCCACACACAGTGACTGATCCCCCCCACACACAGTGACTGATGTCCCCCACCCAAACACAGTGATTGATTCCCCCCCCACACACAGTGACTGATCCCCCCCACACATAATGACTGATGCCCCCGACCCACACACAGTGACTGATCCCACACCACACAGTGACTGATCCCCCCCACACACACAGTGACTGATCCCCCCCACACACACAGTGACTGATCCCTCCCCCACACACAGTGACTGATCCACCCCCACACACAGTGACTGATCCCCCCACATCCAGTGACTGACCCGCCCACATATAGAGACTGATCCCACCCACACACACAGTGACTGATGCCCCAACACACACAGTGTCTGATCCCCCCCACACACAGTGACTGATCCACCCACACACTGACTGAACACACCCCCACACACACAGTGACTGATCGCCCCCCCCCACACACAGTGACTGGTCCCCCCCACACACAGTGACTGATGCTCCCGACCCACACACAGTGACTGATACCCCACAACACAGTGACTGATCCCCCCCACGCACAGTGACTGATCTCTCCCACTCAGTGACTGATCCCCCCCCACACACAGTGACTGATCCCCCCACACACACAGTGACTGATGCTCCCGACCCACACACAGTGACTGATACCCCACAAAACAGTGACTGATCCCCCCCACGCACAGTGACTGATCCCCCCGACACACACAGTGACTGATCCCCCTACCACACACAGTGACTGATCCCCGGCCACACACAATGACTGATCCCCCCCACGACACACACAGTGACTGATTCCTCCCCTCCACACACAGTGACTGATCCCCTCCCAACAATCAGTGACTGATCCATCCCCCACACACAGTGACTGATACCCCACAACACAGTGACTGATCCCCCCCACGCACAGTGACTGATCTCTCCCACTCAGTGACTGATCCCCCCCCCACACACAGTGACTGAGCCCCCCACACACAGTGACTGATCCCCCCGACACACACAGTGACTGATCACTCCCCTCCACACACAGTGACTGATCCCCTCCCCACACTCAGTGACTAATCCCCGCACACCCAGTGACTGATCCCCCCCCACACACAGCGGCTAATCCGACCCACACACACAGTAACTGACCCCCACCCCACACACACAGTGACTGAACCCTCTCGACACACATAGTGACTGATCCCCCCCCACACACAGTGACTGATGCCACCCACACACACAGTGACTGATCCCCCCACACACACAGTGACTGATCCCCCCACACACAGTGACTGATCCCCCCCACACACACAGTGAATGATCCTCCCACACACACAAAGTGACTGATCCCCCGAAACACAGTGACTGATCCCCCCCGACACACACAGTGACTGATCCCCCCCACGCACAGTGACTGATCCCCCCCACTCAGTGACTGATCCCCCCCCCACACACAGTGACTGATCCCCACCGACACACACAGTGACTGATCCCCCGACCACACACAGTGACTGTTCCCAGGCCACACACAATGACTGATCCCGCCCACGACACACACGGTGACTGATCCCCCCCCGACACACACGGTGACTGATCCCTCCCACACACACACAGTGACTGATCCCCCCCCACACAAAATGACTAATCCCCCCACACACAGTGACTGATCCCCTCCCCCGACACACACAGTGACTGATCCCCCCACCACACAATGACTGATCCCCGGACACACTATGACTGAACAACCCCCGACACACACATTGACTGATCGCCCCCCACACACAAGGTGACTGATCCCCCCCCACACACACACAGTGACTTATCCCCCCACACACAGTGACTGATCCCACAAACAAACAGTGACTGATCCCCCAACACACACACAGTGACTGATCCCCCCCAAACACAGTGATTGATCCCCGCCACTCAGTGACTGATTCCCCCACACACACAGTACTGATCACTCCCACACACAGCGACTGATCCCCCCCCCGACACACACAGTGACTGCTCCCCCCACCACACACAATGACTGATCCCACCCCTCGCACACACAGTGACTTATCCCCCAAACAAAGTGACCGATCCCGCAACACACACACAGTGACTGATGCCCCCAAACCCAGTGACTGATCCCTCCACTCAGTGACTGATCACCACATACATAGTGACTGATCCCCCCACACACAATGACTGATTCCCCCACACACACAGTGACTGATCCACCCCGACTCACACAGTGACTAATCCCCCCAGACAGAGTGAGTGAACCCACCCACACACACACAATGAATGATCCCATCCACACAAAGTGACTGATCCCCCCCCACACACAGTGACTGATGTCCCCCACCCAAACACAGTGACTGATTCCCCCCCCCCACAAACAGTGACTGATCCCCCCACACATAATTACTGATGCCCCCGACCCACACACAGTGACTGAACCCCACCACACAGTGACTGATCCCTCCCACACACACAGTGACTGATCCCCCCCACACACACAGTGACTGATCCCTCCCCCACACACAGTGACTGATCCACCTCAACACACAGTGACTGATCCCCCCACATCCAGTGACTGACCCGCCCACACACAGCGACTGATCCCACCCACACACACAGTGACTGATGCCCCAACACACACAGTGTCTGATCCCCCGCACACACAGTGACTGATCCACCCACACACAGTGACTGAACACACCCCCACACACACAGTGACTGATCGCCCCCCCACACACAGTGACTGGTCCCCCCCACACACAGTGACTGATGCTCCCGACCCACACACAGTGACTGATACCCCTCAACACAGTGGCTGATCCCCCCACGCACACAGTGAGTGATGCCCCCCCACACAGAGTGACTGATCCCCCCCACACACATTGACTGATCCCCCCCCACTCACAGCGATTGATCCCACATACACACACAGTGACTGATCCCCCCCCCCACACACACAGTTACTGATCCCCCCCCACTCACAGTGACTGATCCCCCCCACACACTGTGACTGATCACCACCCACACAGTGACTGATCCCCCCCACCCACACAGTGACTGATCCCCCAACCACACACAGTGATTGATCACCCCCCACACAAACAGTGACTGATCCCCCCCAACACAGTGACTGTTCCCCTCTCACACAGTGAATGATCCCCCACACACACAGTGACTGATCCCCCCCACACACAGTGACTGATCCCCCCCCCACACAGAGTGACTGATCCCCCTCACACACACAGTGACTGATCCCCCCCCCCACACACACAGTGACTGATCCCTCCCCAGATACAGTGACTGTCCCCCCATACACACAATGACTGATCCCCCCCACACACACAGTCACTAATCCCCCCATACACACAGTGACGAATCCCCCCACACACAGTGTCTGATCCCCGTCCAGGCACAGTGTCTGATCCCCCCCCACACACACAATGACTGATCCCCCCACACACACAGTCACTGATCCCCCCATACACACAGTGACTTATCCCCCCACACACAGTGACTGATCCCCCAAACAAACAGTGACTGATCCCCCAACACACACAGTGACTGATCCCCCCATACACAGTGACTGATCCCCCAACACACACAGTGACTGATCCCCCCCCCACACACACAGTGACTGATCCCCCCAACACACATAGTGACTGATACCCCAATCAAAAAGTGACTGATCCCCCAACACACACACAGTGACTGATTCCCCCCCCCACACACACAGTGACTGATCCCCCACACAAACAGTGACTGATCCCCCACACACAGTGACTGATGCCCCCGACCCACACACAGTGACTGATCCCCCACCACACACACAGTGACTTATCCTCCCCAAACACAGTGACTGATCCCCCCCACTCAGTGACTGATCCCCCCACAAACACAGTGACTGATCCCCCCCCACACACAGTGACTGATCCCCCACACACACAGTGACTGATCCCCCACACACACAGTGATTGATCCCCCACACACACAGTGACTGATCCCCCACACACACAGTGACTGATCCCCCACAGACACAGTGATTGATCCCCCACACACACAGTGACTGATCCCCCCAACACACAGTGACCGATCTCCCCCACACATACACAGTGACTTATCCCCCCCAAACACAGTGACTGATCTCCCAAACAGTGACTGATCCATCAAATCACACTCAGTGACTGATCCCCCACACACACAGTGACTTTTCCCCCACACACACAATGACTGATACCCCCACACATAGTGCCTGATCCCCCACACACACAGTGACTGATCCCCCCACACACACACAGTGACTGATCCCCCCACACACAGTGACTGATCCCCCCCCACATACACACAGTGACTTATCCCCCCCCAAACACAGTGACTGATCTCCCCCACTCAGCGACTGATCCCCCCACACAAACAGTGACTGTTCACCCCCACACACACACAGTGACTTATCCGCCCCAAACACAGTGACTGATACCCCCATACACAGTGACTGATCCCCCCCAGACACACACAGTGACTTATCCCCCCCAAACACAGTGACTGATCCCCCCCACTCAGCGACTGATCCCCCCACAAACACAGTGACTGATCACCCCCACACGCAGTGACTGATCCCCCACACACACAGTGACTGATCCTCCACACAAAGTGACTGAACTCACCCTCACACACACAATGACTGATCCCCCGCACACACAGTGACTGATCCCCCCCACACCACAGTGACTGATGCTCTCGACCCACACACATTGACTGATGCCCTCGACCCACACACAGTGACTGATGCATTCGACCCACACACAGTGACTGATCCCCCACACACACAGTGACTGATTCCCCCGACACACACAGTGACTGATCCCTCCCCTCCACACACAGTGACTGATCCCCGCCCCACACTCAGTGACTAATCCCCGCACACCCAGTGACTGATCCCCCCCACACACAGCGGCTAATCCGACCCACACACACAGTAACTGACCCCCCCCACCCACACACACAGTGACTGAACCCTCTCGACACACATCGTGACTGATCCCCCCCCACACACAGTGACTGATGCCCCCCCACACACACAGTGACTGATCCCCCCACACACAGTGACTGATCCACCCCACACACACAGTGACTGATGGCACCCACACACAAAGTAACTGATCCCCACCCACACGCACACATTGACTGATCCCCACCGCACACAGTGACTGATCCCCCCACACACAGTGACTGATGCCACACACACACACAGTGACTGATCCCCCCACACACACAGTGACTGATCCCCCCACACACAGTGACTGATCCCCCCCACACACACAGTGAATGATCCTCCCACACACACAAAGTGACTGATCCCCCCCAAACACAGTGACTGATCCCCCCCGACACACACAGTCACTGATCCCCCCAACGCACAGTGACTGATCCCCCCCACTCAGTGACTGATCCCCCCCACACACAGTGACTGATCCCCCCACACACACAGTGACTGATCCCCCACACACAGTGACTGATCCCCCCCCACACACACAGTGAATGATCCTCCCACACACACATAGTGACTGATCCCCCCCCCCACGCACAGTGACTGATCCCCCCCACTCAGTGACTGATCCCCCCCCCACACACAGTGACTGATCCCCCCCGACACACACAGTGACTGGTCCCCCGACCACACACAGTGACTGTTCCCAGGCCACACACAATGACTGATCCCCCCCACGACAGACACGGTGACTGATCCCCCCCCGACACACACGGTGACTGATCCCTCCCACACACACACAGTGACTGATCACCCCCCACACAAAATGACTAATCCCCCCACACACAGTGACTGACCCCCCCCCCCGATACACACAGTGACTGATCCCCCCACCACACACAGTGACTGATCCCCGGACACACTATGACTGAACACCCCCCGACACACACGGTGACTGATCCCTCCCCCACACACAAGGTGACTGATCCCCCCCACACACACACAGTGACTTATCCCCCCACACACAGTGACTGATCCCACAAACAAACAGTGACTGATCCCCCAACACACACAAAGTGACTGATCCCCCCCAAACACAGTGACTGATCCCCGCCACTCAGTGACTGATCCCCCCACACACACAGTGACTGATCACCCCCACACACAGTGACTGATCCCCCCACACACACAGTACTGATCACTCCCACACACAGCGACTGATCCCCCCCCGACACACACAGTGACTGCTCCCCCCACCACACACAATGACTGATCCCACCCCCGCACACACAGTGACTTATCCCCCAAACAAAGTGACTGATCCCGCAACACACACACAGTGACTGATACCCCCAAACCCAGTGACTGATCCCTCCACTCAGTGACTGATCACCACATACACAGTGACTGATCCCCCCACACACAATGACTGATTCCCCCACAGACACAGTGACTGATCCACCCCGACTCACACAGTGACTAATCCCCCCACACACAGTGAGTGAACCCACCCAGACACACACAATGACTGATCCCATCCACACAAAGTGACTGATCCCCCCCCACACACAGTGACTGATGTCCCCCACCCAAACACAGTGACTGATTCCCCCCCCACACACAGTGACTGATCCCCCCACACATAATGACTGATGCCCCCGACCCACACACAGTGACTGAACCCCACCACACAGTGACTGATCCCTCCCACACACACAGTGACTGATCCCCCGCCCACACACACAGTGACTGATCCCTCCCCCACACACAGTGACTGATCCACCTCCACACACAGTGACTGATCCCACCACATCCAGTGACTGACCCGCCCACACACAGCGACTGATCCCGCCCACACACACAGTGACTGATGCCCCCACACACACAGTATCTGATCCCCCCCACACACAGTGACTGATCCACCCACACACAGTGACTGAACACACCCCCACACACACAGTGACTGATCGCCCCCCCACACACAGTGACTGGTCCCCCCCACACACAGTGACTGATGCTCCCGACCCACACACAGTGACTGATACCCCACAACACAGTGACTGATCCCCCCACGCACACAGTGAGTGATGCCCCCCCACACAGAGTGACTGATCCCCCCCACACACAGTGACTGATCCCCCCCCACTCACAGCGATTGATCCCACATACACACACAGTGACTGATCCCCCCCTCCACACACACAGTTACTGATCCCCCCCACTCACAGTGACTGATCCCCCCCACACACTATGACTGATCACCACCCACACAATGACATGATCACCACACACACAGTGACTGATCCCCCCCACCCACACAGTGACTGATCCCCCAACCACACACAGTGATTGATCACCCCCCACACAAACAGTGACTGATCCCCCCCAACACAGTGACTGTTCCCCTCTCACACAGTGAATGATCCCCCACACACACAGTGACTGATCCCCCCCACACACAGTGACTGATCCCCCCCCCACACAGAGTGACTGATCCCCCACACACACACAGTGACTGATCCCCCCCACACACAGTGACTGATCCCCCCCCCACACAGAGTGACTGATCCCCCACACACACACAGTGACTGATCCCCCCCCACACACACAGTGACTGATCCCTCCCCAGATACAGTGACTGATCCCCCCACACACACAGTCACTGATCCCCCCATACACACAGTGACTGATCCCCCACACACACACAGCGACGCATCACCGGCCACACACAGTGACTGATCCCCCACACGCTCAGTGACTGATCCCCCCCCACACACACAATGACTGATCCCCCCATACACACAGTCACTGATCCCCCCATACACACAGTGACTAATCCCCCCACACATAGTGTCTGATCCCCGTCCAGACACAGTGACAGATCCCCCCTCAAACAAACAGTGACTGATCCCCCAGCACACACAGTGACTGATCCCCCCACACACAGTGACTGATCCCCCCACGCACACAGTGAGTGATGCCCCCCCACACAGAGTGACTGATCCCCCCCACACACAGTGACTGATCCCCCCCCACTCACAGCGATTGATCCCACATACACACACAGTGACTGATCCCCCCCTCCACACACACAGTTACTGATCCCCCCCACTCACAGTGACTGATCCCCCCCACACACTGTGACTGATCACCACCCACACAATGACATGATCACCACACACACAGTGACTGATCCCCCCCACCCACACAGTGACTGATCCCCCAACCACACACAGTGATTGATCACCCCCCACACAAACAGTGACTGATCCCCCCCAACACAGTGACTGTTCCCCTCTCACACAGTGAATGATCCCCCACGCACACAGTGACTGATCCCCCCCACACACAGTGACTGATCCCCCCCCACACAGAGTGACTGATCCCCCACACACACACAGTGACTGATCCCCCCCACACACAGTGACTGATCCCCCCCCACACAGAGTGACTGATCCCCCCCACACACAGTGACTGATCCCCCCCACACACAGTGACTGATCCCCCCCCACACACAGTGACTGATCCCCCCACACACAGTGACTGATCCCCCCCCACACAGAGTGACTGATCCCCCCCACACACACAGTGACTGATCCCCCCCACACACAGTGACTGATCCCCCCCACACACAGTGACTGATCCCCCCCCACACAGAGTGACTGATCCCCCACACACACACAATGACTGATCCCCCCCCACACACACAGTGACTGATCCCTCCCCAGATACAGTGACTGATCCCCCCACACACACAGTCACTGATCCCCCCATACACACAGTGACTGATCCCCCACACACACACAGCGACGCATCACCGGCCACACACAGTGACTGATCCCCCACACGCTCAGTGACTGATCCCCCCCCACACACACAATGACTGATCCCCCCATACACACAGTCACTGATCCCCCCATACACACAGTGACTAATCCCCCCACACATAGTGTCTGATCCCCGTCCAGACACAGTGACAGATCCCCCCTCAAACAAACAGTGACTGATCCCCCAGCACACACAGTGACTGATCCCCCCACACACAGTGACTGATCCCCCCACGCACACAGTGAGTGATGCCCCCCCACACAGAGTGACTGATCCCCCCCACACACAGTGACTGATCCCCCCCCACTCACAGCGATTGATCCCACATACACACACAGTGACTGATCCCCCCCTCCACACACACAGTTACTGATCCCCCCCACTCACAGTGACTGATCCCCCCCACACACTGTGACTGATCACCACCCACACAATGACATGATCACCACACACACAGTGACTGATCCCCCCCACCCACACAGTGACTGATCCCCCAACCACACACAGTGATTGATCACCCCCCACACAAACAGTGACTGATCCCCCCCAACACAGTGACTGTTCCCCTCTCACACAGTGAATGATCCCCCACACACACAGTGACTGATCCCCCCCACACACAGTGACTGATCCCCCCCCACACAGAGTGACTGATCCCCCACACACACACAGTGACTGATCCCCCCACACACAGTGACTGATCCCCCCCACACAGAGTGACTGATCCCCCCCACACACAGTGACTGATCCCCCCCACACACAGTGACTGATCCCCCCCCACACACAGTGACTGATCCCCCCCACACACAGTGACTGATCCCCCCCCACACACAGTGACTGATCCCCCCCACACACACAGTGACTGATCCCCCCCACACACAGTGACTGATCCCCCCCCACACAGAGTGACTGATCACCCACACACACACAGTGACTGATCCCCCCCCACACACACAGTGACTGATCCCTCCCCAGATACAGTGACTGATCCCCCCACACACACAGTCACTGATCCCCCCATACACACAGTGACTGATCCCCCACACACACACAGCGACGCATCACCGGCCACACACAGTGACTGATCCCCCACACGCTCAGTGACTGATCCCCCCCCACACACACAATGACTGATCCCCCCATACACACAGTCACTGATCCCCCCATACACACAGTGACTAATCCCCCCACACATAGTGTCTGATCCCCGTCCAGACACAGTGACAGATCCCCCCCCAAACAAACAGTGACTGATCCCCCAGCACACACAGTGACTGATCCCCCCACACACAGTGACTGATCCCCCAACACACACAGTGACTGATCCCCCCCCACACACACAGTGACTGATCCCCCCAACACACATAGTGACTTATCCCCCCCCACACACAGTGACTGATCCCCCAAACAAAAAGTGACTGATCCCCCAACACACAGTGACTTATCCCCCCCAAACACAGTGACTGATCCCCCAAACAGTGACTGATCCATCAAATCACACTCAGTGACTTTTCCCCCACACACACAATGACTGATACCCCCACACAGAGTGACTGATCCCCCACACACACAGTGACTGATCCCCCCCCCACACACAGTGACTGATCCCCCCCACATACACACAGTGACTTATCCCCCCCAAACACAGTGACTGATCCCCCCCACTCAGCGACTGATCCCCACACACACACAGTGACTTATCCGCCCCAAACACAGTGACTGATACCCCCATACACAGTGACTGATCCCCCCCAGACACACACAGTGACTTATCCCCCCCAAACACAGTGACTGATCCCCCCCACTCAGCGACTGATCCCCCCACACACACAGTGACTGATCACCCCCACACGCAGTGACTGATCCCCCACACACACAGTGACTGATCCCCCCCACACACAGTGACTGATGCTCTCGACCCACACACATTGACTGATGCCCTCGACCCACACACAGTGACTGATGCCTTCGACCCACACACAGTGACTGATCCCCCACACACACAGTGACTGATTCCCCCACACACAGCGACTGATCCCAGCCACAAACACAGTGACTGAACACTCCCGACACACACAGTAACTGAATCCCCAACAGACACAGTGACTGATCCCTCCCCTCCACACACCGTGACTTATCCCCTCCACACACAGTGACTGATCCCCCCCACACAGTGACTGATCACCCCCACACACACAGTGACTGATACCACCCAGGAGTATGAGAGCTTGAGGGAGTAGGAGAGCTTACGGGTGTAGGAGAGCTTACCGGAATAGGAGACCTGACCGGAGTAGGAGAGCTTTGGGGAGTCGGAGAGCTTGTTGGAGTCGGGGAGCTTGGGGTGTAGGAGAGCTTGGAGGAGTAGGAGAACGTGGCAGAGTAGGAGAGCTTGGGGGAGTAAGAGAGCTTGGGGGAATAAGAGAGCTTGGGGGAGTAAGAGTGCTAGGGGGAGTAGGAGATCTTGCGGGAGTAGGAGAGCTTGGGGAAGTATGAGAGCTTGGGGGAGTTGGAGAGCTTGGGGGAGTAGGAGAGCTTGGGGGCGTAGGAGAGCTTGGGCGAGTAGGAGAAATTGGGGAAGTAGCAGAGCTTGGGGGAGTAGGAGAGCTTGGGGGAGTAGGAGAGCTTGGAGGAGAAGGAAGCGCTTGGGGGAGAAGGAGAGCAATGGGGAGAAGGAGGGAAAGGGGGAGAAGGAGAGCTTGGGGCAGAAGGAGAGATTGGGGGACTAGGAGAGCTTGGGGGAGTAGGAGAGCTTGGGGGAGTAGGAGAGCTTGGGGGAGTAGGAGAGCCTGGGGGCGTAGGAGAGCCTGGGCGAGTAGGAGAGCCTGGGGGAGTATGAGAACCTGGTGGATTATGAGAGCCTGGGGTAGTATGAGAGCCTGGGGGAGTATGTGAGGCTGGGGGAGTATCAGAGGCTGGGGGAGTATGAGAGGCTGGGGGAGTATGAGAGGCTGAGTGACTATGAGAGCCTGGGGGATTATGAGTGCCTGGGGGGAGTATGAGAGCCTGGGGGCGTATGAGAGCTTGGGGGCTTATGAGAACTTGGGGGCGTATGAGAGCGTGGGGGCGTATGAGTGCTTGGGGGCGTATGAGACCTTGGGGGCGTATGAGAGCTTGGGGGCGTATGAGAGCTTGGCCGAGTATGAGAGCTTGGGGTGTATGAGAGCTTGGCGGAGTAGGAGAATTTGCCGGAAAAGGAGAGCTTCGGGGAGCAGGAGAGGTTCCTGGAGTAGGAGAGCTTGGGGGAGCAGGAGAGGTTCCTGGAGTCGGAGAGCTTGCGGGAGTTGGAGAGCTTGGGGGAGTAGGAGAGCTTACCGGAGTAAGAAAGATTACCGGAGCAGATGAGCTTGGGGAAGCAGTAGAATTTGGGGGAGAAAGAGACCTTCGGGGATTAGGAGAGCTTACCAGAGTAGAAGAGCTTGGCGGAGTAGGAGAGCTTGAGGGAGTAGGAGATCTTGAGGGAGTAGGAGAGCTTAGTGGTGTAGGAGAGCTAAACGGTGCTGGAGATCGTACAAAATTATGAGAGCTTGGGAGAGTCGGAGAGCTTGTGGGCGTAGGAGAGGTCACTGGAATAGGAGGGCTGACCGGAGTAGGAGGACTTTGGTGATTAGGGGGAGTAGGAGATCTTGGGGGAGTAGGACAGCTTGGGTGAGTAGGAGAGCTTGGGGGAGTAGGGAAGTTTGGGGGAGTAGGAGAGCTTGGGGGATTGGAGAGCTTGGGGGAGTAGGAGAGCTTGGGGGAGTAGGAGAGATTGGGGGAGTAGGAGAACATGCGGGAGTAGGAGAACTTGCGGGAGTAGGAGAGCTTTGGGGGATTAGGAGAGCTTGGGGGAGTATGAGAGCTTGGGGAGTATGAGAGCTTGGGGGAGTAGGAGAGCTTGGGGGAGTAGGAGAGCTTGGGGGAGTCGGAGAGCTTGGGGGAGTGGGAGAGCTTGGGGGAGTAGTGAAGTTTGGGTGAGTAGGAGAGCGTTGGGAGTATGAGAGCTTGGGGGAGTAGGAAAGCTTGGGGGAGTAGGAGAGCTTGGGGGAGTAGGAGAGCTTGGGGGAGTAGGTGAGCTTGGGGGAGTACGAGAGCTTGGGTGAGAAGGATAGCTTGGGGGAGTAGGTGAGCTTGGGGAGTAGGAGAGCTTGGGGGACTAGGAGAGCTTGGTGGAGTAGGAGAGCTTGGGTGAGTAGGAGAGTTGGGGGAGTAGGAGAGCTTGCGGGAGGAGGAAAGCTTGGGGGAGTAAGAGAGCTTGGGAGTGCAGGAGAGTTACGGGAGCTGGTGAGCTTGGGGAGCAGGAGAGCTTGGAGTGCAGGAGAGCTTGGGGGAGCAGGAGAGCTTGGAGGAGGAGGAGAGCTTGAGGGAGGAGGAGAGCTTGTTGGGAGCAGGAGAGCTTGGGGGAGCAGGTGAGCTTGGGGGAGCAGGAGAGATTGGGGAAGTAGGAGAGATTGGGGGAGTAGGAGAGCTTGGGGGAGTAGGAGACTTTGAGGGAGTATGAGTGCTTGTGATAGTATGAGAGATTGGGGGAGTATGAGTGCTTGGGGGAGTATGAGAGTTTGGGGAGTATGAGAGCTTGGGGGAGTAGGAGAGCTTGGGGGAGTATGAGATCTTGGGGGAGTATAAGAGCTTGGGGGGTATGAGAGATTGGGGGAGTATGAGAGCTTGGGGGACTATGAGAGCTTGGGGAGTATGAGAGCTTGGCGGAGTAGGAGAGCTTGGGGGAGTAGGAGAGCTTGGGGGAGTAGGAAAGCTTGGGTGAGTAGGAGAGCTTGGGGCAGTAGGGAAGTTTGGGGGAGTAGGAGAGCTTGGGGAGTAGGAGAGCTTGTGGGAGTAAGAAAGCTTGGGGGAGTAGGAGAGCTTTAGGGAGTAGGAGAGCTTGCGGGAGTAGGAGAGCTTGGGGGAGTAGGAGAGCTTGGGCGAGTAGGAGAGCGTGGAGGAGTACGAGAGTTGGGGGAGTAGGAGAGATTGGGTGAGTAGGAGAGCTTGGGGGAGTACGAGAGCTTCCCGGAGTAGGAGAGCTTGGGGGAGTAGGAGTGCTTGGGGGAGTAGGAGAGCTTGGGGAGGGAGTAGGAGAGCTTGGGGGAGTAGGAGAGTTGGAGGAGCAGGCGAGCTTGGGGAGTAGGAGAGCTTGGGGGAGTAGGAGATCTTTGGGGAGTAGGAGAGCTTGGGGGAGTAGGAGTGCTTGGGGGAGTAGGAGAGCTTGGCGGAGTAGGAGTGATTGGGGGAGTAGGAGAGCTTGGGGGAGTCGGGGAGCATGGGGGAGTAGGAGAACTTGGCGGAGTAGGAGAGATTGGGGTCATAGGAGAGCTTCCCGGAGTATGAGAGCTTCCCGGAGTAGGAGATCTTGGGGGAGTAGGAGGGCATGGGGGAGTTGGATAGCTCGGGGGCTTAGGAGAGCTTGGGGGAGTAGGAGAGCTTGGGGGAGTAGGAGAGCTTGGGGGAGTAGGAGAGCATGGGGTTGTAGGAGAGCTTGGGGGAAGGAGAGCTTGGGGGAGCAGGATAGCTTGGGGGCGCAGGAGAGCTTACCGGAGTTGGAGAGCTTGGGAGAGTAAGAGAGCTTGGGGGTGTAAGAGAGCTTGGGGGTGTAAGAGAGCTTGGGGGAGTAAGATAGCTTGGGGGAGTAAGAGACCTTGGGGGTGTAAGAGAACTGGGGGAGTAGGAGAGCTTGGGGGAGTCGGAGAGCTTGGGGTAGTAGGTGAGCTTGGGCGAGTAGGAGAGCTTGGGGGAGTAAGAGAGCTTGCGGGAGGACGAGAGCTTGGGGGAGTCGGAGAGCTTTGGGGAGCAGGAGAGCTTGGGGGAGTAGGAGCGCTTGGGGGAGTAGGAAAGCTTGAGGGAGGAGGAGACTTTGGGGGAGTAGGAGAGCTTTGGGATTAGGCGAGCTTGGGGGAGTAGGAGAGCTTGGGGGTGTAGGAGAGCTTGGGAGAGTTGGAGAGCTTGGGGAGTAGGAGAGCTTGGGGTAGTAGGAGAGCTTGGGGGAGTAGGAGAGCTTGGGGCAGTAGGAGAGCTTACGGGAGTAGGAGAGTTTGGGGGAGTAGTAGAGCTTGGAGGAGTGGGATAGCTTGTGGGAGTAGGAGAGCTTGGGGGAGTAGGAGAGCTTGGGGGAGTAGGAGAGCTTGCGGGATTAGGAGAGCTTGGGGGAGTAGGAGAGCTTGGGCGAGTAGGAGAGCTTGGGTGATTAGGAGAGCTTGGGGGAGCAAGAGAGCTTGGGGGAGCAGGATAGCTTGGGGGAGCATGAGAGCTTGGGGGAAAATGAGAGCTTGGAGGAGTAGGAAAGCTTCGGGGAGTAGGAGATCTTGGGGGAGTAGAAGAGATTGGGGGAGTAGGATAGCTCGGGGAGTAGGAGAGCTTGCGGGAGTAGGAAAGCATGCAGGAGTCGGAGAGCTTGCGGGTGCAGGAAAGCTTACCGGAGTAGGAGAGCTTGGGGGAATAGGAGAGATTGGGGGAGTAGGATAGCTTAGCAGAGCAGGAGAGCTTGGTGGAGTAGGAGAGCTTGGTGCAGTAGGAGATCTTGGGGGATGAGGAAAACTTGGGAGAGCAAGAGAGCTTGTGAGAGCAAAAGAGCTTGGGGGAGTAGGAGAGCTTTGGGGAGTAGGAGAGCTTACCGGAATCGGAGAGCTTGGGGGGTAGGAGAGCTTGGGGGAGTCGGAGAGCTTCCCGGAATAGGAGAGCTTGGGGACGTAGGATAGGTGGGCGAGAAGGAGAGCTTGTGAGAGAAGGAGAGCTTTCAGTAGTGGGAGAGCTGACCGGATTAGGAGAGCTTACCAGAGTAGGAGAGATTGTGGGAGTAGGAGAGCTTGGGGGTGTAGGAGAGCTTAGGGGAGTAGGAGAGCTTGGGGGAGTAGGAGAGCTTAGGGGAGTAGGAGATCTTGGGGGAGTAGGACAGCTTGGGTGAGTAGGAGAGCTTGGGGGAGTAGGGAAGTTTGGGGGAGTAGGAGAGCTTGGGGAGTCGGAGAGCTTGGGGGAGTAGGAAAGCTTGGGGGATTGGAGAGCTTGGGGGAGTAGGAGACCTTGGGGGAGTAGGAGAGATTGGGGGAGTAGGAGAACATGCGGGAGTAGGAGAACTTGCGGGAGTAGGAGAGCTTTGAGGGATTAGGAGAGCTTGGGGGAGTATGAGAGCTTGGGGAGTATGAGAGCTTGGGGGAGTAGGAGAGCTTAGGGGAGTAGGAGAGCTTGGGGGAGTAGGATAATTTGGGTGAGTAGGAGAGCTTGGGGGAGTAGTGAAGTTTGGGGGAGTAGGAGAGCGTTGGGAGTATGAGAGCTTGGGGGAGTAGGAAAGCTTGGGGGAGTAGGAGAGCTTGGGGGAGTAGGAGAGCTTTGGGGAGTAGGAGAGATGGGGGGAGTAGGATAACTTGCGGGAGTAGGAGAACTTGCGGGAGTAGGAGAGCTTTGGGGGATTAGTAGAGCTTGGGGGAGTAGGTGAGCTTGGGTGAGTACGAGAGCTTGGGTGAGAAGGAGAGCTTGGGGGAGTAGGTGAGCTTGGGGAGTAGGAGAGCTTGGGGGACTCGGAGAGCTTGGTGGAGTAGGAGAGCTTGGGTGAGTAGGAGAGTTGGGGGAGTAGGAGAGCTTGCGGGAGGAGGAAAGCTTGGGGGAGTATGAGAGCTTGGGATTGCAGGAGAGTTACGGGAGCTGGAGAGCTTGGGGAGCAGGAGAGCTTGGAGTGCAGGAGAGCTTGGGGGAGCAGGAGAGCTTGGGGGAGGAGGAGAGCTTGAGGGAGGAGGAGAGCTTGTTGGGAGCAGGAGAGCTTGGGGGAGCAGGTGAGCTTGGGGGAGCAGGAGAGATTGGGGGAGTAGGAGAGATTGGGGGAGTAGGAGAGCTTGGGGGAGTAGGAGACTTTGAGGGAGTATGAGTGCTTGGGATAGTATGAGAGATTGGGGGAGTATGAGTGCTTGGGGGAGTATGAGAGTTTGGGGAGTATGAGAGCTTGGGGGAGTCGGAGATCTTGGGGGAGTATGAGATCTTGGGGGAGTATGAGAGCTTGGGGGGTATGACAGATTGGGGGAGTATGAGAGCTTGGGGGACTATGAGAGCTTGGGGAGTATGAGAGCTTGTGGGAGTAAGAAAGCTTGGGGGAGTAGGAGAGCTTTGGGGAGTAGGAGAGCTTGGGGGAGTAGGAGAGCTTGGGGGAGTAGGAGAGCTTGGGCGAGTAGGAGAACGTGGAGTAGTAGGTGAGCTTGGGGGAGTAGGAGTGCTTGGGGGAGCAGGAGAGCTTGGGGCCGTAGGAGAGCTAAGGCGAGTTGGAGAGCTTGGGGGAGTAGGAGAGCTTGTGTGAGTACGAGAGCTTGGGGGAGTAGGAGAACTTGGGGGAGTTGGAGAGCTTGGGGGTGTAGGAGAGCTTGGGCTAGTAGGAGAGCATGGGCGAGTAGGAGAGCTTGGGGGAGTAGGAGAGCTTGGGGGAGTAGGAGAGCTTGGGGAGGGAGTAGGAGAGCTTGGGGGAGTAGGAGAGTTGGAGGAGCAGGCGAGCTTGGGGAGTAGGAGAGCTTGGGGGAGTAGGAGATCTTTGGGGAGTAGGAGAGCTTATGGGAGTAGGAGAGCTTGGCGGAGTAGGAGAGCTTGGGGGAGTAGGAGTGCTTGGGGGAGTAGGAGAGCGTGGCGTAGTAGGAGTGATTGGGGGAGTAGGAGAGCTTGGGTGAGTCGGGGAGCATGGGGGAGTAGGAGAACTTGGAGGAGTAGGAGAGATTGGGGTCATAGGAGAGCTTCCCGGAGTATGAGAGCTTCCCGGAGTAGGAGATCTTGGGGGAGTAGGAGGGCATGGGGGAGTTGGAGAGCTCGGGGGCTTAGGAGAGCTTGGGGGAGTAGGAGAGCTTGGGGGAGTAGGAGAGCTTGGGGGAGTAGGAGAGCATGGGGTTGTAGGAGAGCTTGGGGGAGAAGGAGAGCTTGGGGGAGCAGGATAGCTTGGGGGCGCAGGAGAGCTTACCGGAGTTGGAGAGCTTGGGAGAGTAAGAGAGCTTGGGGGAGTAAGAGAGCTTGGGGGTGTAAGAGAGCTTGGGGGAGTAAGAGAGCTTGGGGGAGTAAGAGACCTTGGGGGTGTAAGAGAACTGGGGGAGTAGGAGAGCTTTGGGGTGTCGGAGAGCTTGGGGTAGTAGGAGAGCTTGGGCGAGTAGGAGAGCTTGGGGGAGTAAGAGAGCTTGCGGGAGGACGAGAGATTGGGGGAGTAAGAGAGCTTGGGGGAGTCGGAGAGCTTTGGGGAGCAGGAGAGCTTGGGGGAGTAGGAGCGCTTGGGGGAGTAGGAAAGCTTGAGGGAGGAGGAGTGCTTGGGGGAGTAGGAGAGCTTTGGGATTAGGCGAGCTTGGGGGAGTAGGAGAGCTTGGGGGTGCAGGAGAGCTTGGGAGAGTTGGAGAGCTTGGGGAGTAGGAGAGCTTGGGGTAGTAGGAGAGCTTGGGGGAGTAGGAGAGCTTGGGGCAGTAGGAGAGCTTACGGGAGTAGGAGAGTTTGGGGGAGTAGTAGAGCTTGGAGGAGTAGGATAGCTTGTGGGAGTAGGAGAGCTTGGGGGAGTAGGAGAGCTTGGGGGAGTAGGAGAGATTGCGGGATTAGGAGAGCTTGGGGGAGTAGGAGAGCTTGGGCGAGTAGGAGAGCTTGGGTGATTAGGAGAGCTTGGGGGAGCAAGAGAGCTTGGGGGAGCAGGATAGCTTGGGGGAGCATGAGAGCTTGGGGGAGAAGGAGAGCTTGGAGGAGTAGGAAAGCTTCGGGGAGTAGGAGAGCTTGGGCGAGTAGAAGAGATTGGGGGAGTAGGATAGCTCGGGGAGTAGGAGAGGTTGCGGGAGTAGGAAAGCATGCAGGAGTCGGAGAGCTTGCGGGTGCAGGTAAGCTTACCGGAGTAGGAGAGCTTGGGGGAATAGGAGAGATTGGGGGAGTAGGATAGCTTAGCAGAGCAGGAGAGCTTGGTGGAGTAGGAGAGCTTTGTGCAGTAGGACATCTTGGGGGATGAGGAAAACTTGGGAGAGCAAGAGAGCTTGTGAGAGCAAAAGAGCTTGGGGGAGTAGGAGAGCTTTGGGGAGTAGGAGAGCTTACCGGAATCGGAGAGCTTGGGGGAGTAGGAGAGCTTGGGGGAGTCGGAGAGCTTCCCGGAATAGGAGAGCTTGGGGACGTAGGATAGGTGGGCGAGAAGGAGAGCTTGTGAGAGAAGGAGAGCTTTCAGTAGTGGGAGAGCTGACCGGATTAGGAGAGCTTACCAGAGTAGGAGAGATTGGGGGAGTAGGAGAGCTTGGGGGTGTAGGAGAGCTTAGGGGAGTAGGAGAGCTTGGGGGAGTAGCAGAGCTTGGGGGATTAACAGAGCTTTGGCGAGTAGAGAGCTTGGAGGAGTAGGAGAGCTTGTGGGAGTAGGAGAGCTTGGGGAGGGAGTAGGAGAGCTTGGGGGAGTAGGAGAGTTGGAGGAGCAGGCGAGCTTGGGGAGTAGGAGAGCTTGGGGGAGTAGGAGATATTTGGGGAGTAGGAGAGCTTGGGGGAGTAGGAGAGCTTGGCGGCGTAGGAGAGCTTGGGGGAGTAGGATAGTTGGGGGAGTAGGAGAGCTTGAGGAAGTAGGAAAGCATACAGGAGTCGGAGAGCTTGCGGGTGTAGGTAAGCTTACCGGAGTAGGAGAGCTTGGGGGAATAGGAGAGATTGGGGGAGTGGGATAGGTTAGCGGGCAGGAGAGCTTGGTGGAGTAGGAGAGCTTGGTGGAGCAGGAGAGCTTGATGGAGTTGGAGATCTTGGGGGAATAGGAAAACTTGGGAGAGCAAGAGAGCTTGGGAGAGCAAGAGATCTTGGGGGAGTAGGAGAGCTTTGGAGAGTAGGAGAGCTTACCGGAATCGGAGAGCTTGGGGGAGTCGGAGAGCTTCCCGGAATAGGAGAGCTTGCGGGCGTAGGATAGGTCGGGGAGTAGGAGAGTTTGTGAGAGTGGGAGAGGTTTCAGGAATGGGAGAGCTGACCGGAGTAGGAGAGCTTACCGGAGTAGGAGAGCTTACCACAGTAGGAGAGCTTACCGGAGTAGGAGAACTTACCGGAGTAGGAGAGCTGACCGGAGTAGGAGAGCTGACCGGAATAGGAGAGCTGACTGGAGTAGGAGAGCTGACCGGAGTAGGATAGCTTGGGTGAGTGGGATAGGTGGGGGAGTTGTAGAGCTTGGGGGAGTAGGAGAGCATACCGGAGTTGGAGAGCTTGTGTGTGTAGGTACGCTTACCGGAGTAGGAGAGCTTGGGGGAGACGGAGAGCTTGGGGGAGTAGGAGAGCTTGGGTGAGTAGGAGAGCTTGAGGGAGTAGGTGATCTTGGGGGAGTAGGAGAGCTTGGGGGAGTAGGAGAGCTTGGTGGAGTAGGAGAGCTTGGGTGAGTAGGAGAGTTGGGGGAGTAGGAGAGCTTGTGGGAGTAGGACAGCTTGGGGGAGTAGTAGAGTTTGGGGGAGTAGGAGAGCTTGCGGGAGGAGGAAAGCTTGGGGGAGTATGAGAGCTTGGGAGTGCAGGAGAGTTACGGGAGCAGGAGAGCTTGGGGAGCAGGAGAGCTTGGGGTGCAGGAGAGCTTTGGGGAGCAGGAGAGCTTGGGGGAGGAGGAGAGCTTGGGGGATGGAGGAGAGCTTGGGGGAGCAGGAGAGCTTGGGGGAGCAGGTGAGCTTGGGGGAACAGGAGAGATTGGGGGAGTAGGAGAGCTTTGGGGAGTAGGAGAGCTTGGGATAGTATGAGAGATTGGGGGAGTATGAGAGCTTAGGGGAGTATGAGAGCTTGGTGGAGTATGAGAGCTTGGGGGAGTATGAGAGCTTGGGGAGTATGAGAGCTTGGGGGAGTAGGAGAGCTAAGGGGAGTAGGAGAGCTTGGGGGAGTACGACAGCTTGGGTGAGTAGGAGAGCTTGGGGGAGTAGGGAAGTTTGGGGGAGTAGGATAGCTTGGGGAGTAGGAGAGCTTGGGAGAGTAGGAAAGCTTGGGGGATTGGAGAGCTTGGGGGAGTAGGAGAGCTTTGGGGAGTAGGAGAGATTGGGGGAGTAGGAGAACATGCGGGAGTAGGAGAACTTGCGGGAGCAGGAGAGCTTTGGGGGATTAGGAGAGCTTGGGGGAGTATGAGAGCTTGGGGAGTATGAGAGCTTGGGGGAGTAGGAGAGCTTAGGGGAGTAGGAGAGCTTGGGGGAGTAGGAGAATTTGGGTGAGTAGGAGAGCTTGGGGGAGTAGTGAAGTTTGGGAGAGTAGGAGAGCGTTGGGAGTGTGAGAGCTTGGGGGAGTAGGAAAGCTTGGGGGAGTAGGAGAGCTTGGGGGAGTAGGAGAGCCTGGGGGAGTAGGAGAGATGGGGGGAGTAGGAGAACTTGCGGGAGTAGGAGAACTTGCGGGAGTAGGAGAGCTTTGTGGGATTAGGAGTGCTTGGTGGAGTAGGAGAGCTTGGGTGAGTAGGAGAGTTGGGGGAGTAGGTGAGCTTGGGGAGTAGGAGAGCTTGGGGGACTAGGAGAGCTTGGTGGAGTAGGAGAGCTTGGGGAGCAGGAGAGCTTGGAGTGCAGGAGAGCTTAGGGGAGCAGGAGAGCTTGGGGGAGGAGGAGAGCTTGAGGGAGTAGGAGAGCTTGTGGGAGAAGGAGAGCTTGGGGGAGTAGCAGAGCTTGGGGGATTCGGAGAGCTTGGATGAATAAGTGAGCTTTGGGGAGTAGGAGAGCTTGGGGGAGTAGGAGAGCTTGGGGGAGTAGGAGAGCCTGGGGGAGTAGGATAGTTGGGGGAGTAGGAGAGCTTGAGGAAGTAGGAAAGCATACAGGAGTCGGAGAGCTTGCGGGTGTAGGTAAGCTTACCGGAGTAGGAGAGCTTGGGGGAATAGGAGAGATTGGGGGAGTGGGATAGGTTAGCGGGCAGGAGAGCTTGGTGGAGTAGGAGAGCTTGGTGGAGTAGGAGAGCTTGATGGAGTTGGAGATCTTGGGGGAGTAGGAAAACTTGGGAGAGCAAGAGAGCTTGGGCGAGCAAGAGAGCTTGGGGGAGTAGGAGAGCTTTGGAGAGTAGGAGAGCTTACCGGAATCGGAGAGCTTGGGGGAGTCGGAGAGCTTCCCGGAATAGGAGAGCTTGCGGGCGTAGGATAGGTCGGGGAGTAGGAGAGTTTGTGAGAGTGGGAGAGGTTTCAGGAATGGGAGAGCTGACCGGAGTAGCAGAGCTTACCGGAGTAGGAGAGCTTACCACAGTAGGAGAGCTTACCGGAGTAGGAGAACTTACCGGAGTAGGAGAGCTGACCGGAGTAGGAGAGCTGACCGGAATAGGAGAGCTGACTGGAGTAGGAGAGCTGACCGGAGTAGGATAGCTTGGGTGAGTAGGATAGGTGGGGGAGTTGTAGAGCTTGGGGGAGTAGGAGAGCATACCGGAGTTGGAGAGCTTGTGTGTGTAGGTACGCTTACCGGAGTAGGAGAGCTTGGGGGAGACGGAGAGCTTGGGGGAGTAGGAGAGCTTGGGTGAGTAGGAGAGCTTGAGGGAGTAGGTGATCTTGGGGGAGTAGGAGAGCTTGGGGGAGTAGGAGAGCTTGGTGGAGTAGGAGAGCTTGTGTGAGTAGGAGAGTTGGGGGAGTAGGAGAGCTTGTGGGAGTAGGACAGCTTGGGGGAGTAGGAGAGTTTGGGGGAGTAGGAGAGCTTGCGGGAGGAGGAAAGCTTGGGGGAGTATGAGAGCTTGGGAGTGCAGGAGAGTTACGGGAGCAGGAGAGCTTGGGGAGCAGGAGAGCTTGGGGTGCAGGAGAGCTTGGGGGAGCAGGAGAGCTTGGGGGAGGAGGAGAGCTTGGGGGATGGAGGAGAGCTTGGGGGAGCAGGACAGCTTGGGGGAGCAGGTGAGCTTGGGGGAACAGGAGAGATTGGGGGAGTAGGAGAGCTTGGGGGAGTAGGAGAGCTTGGGATAGTATGAGAGATTGGGGGAGTATGAGAGCTTAGGGGAGTATGAGAGCTTGGTGGAGTATGAGAGCTTGGGGGAGTATGAGAGCTTGGGGAGTATGAGAGCTTGGGGGAGTAGGAGAGCTAAGGGGAGTAGGAGAGCTAGGGGGAGTACGACAGCTTGGGTGAGTAGGAGAGCTTGGGGGAGTAGGGAAGTTTGGGGGAGTAGGATAGCTTGGGGAGTAGGAGAGCTTGGGGGAGTAGGAAAGCTTGGGGGATTGGAGAGCTTGGGGGAGTAGGAGAGCTTTGGGGAGTAGGAGAGATTGGGGGAGTAGGAGAACATGCGGGAGTAGGAGAACTTGCGGGAGTAGGAGAGCTTTGGGGGATTAGGAGAGCTTGGGGGAGTATGAGAGCTTGGGGAGTATGAGAGCTTGGGGGAGTAGGAGAGCTTAGGGGAGTAGGAGAGCTTGGGGGAGTAGGAGAGCTTAGGGGAGTAGGAGAGCTTGGGGGAGTAGGAGAATTTGGGTGAGTAGGAGAGCTTGGGGGAGTAGTGAAGTTTGGGGGAGTAGGAGAGCGTTGGGAGTGTGAGAGCTTGGGGGAGTAGGAAAGCTTGGGGGAGTAGGAGAGCTTGGGGGAGTAGGAGAGCTTGGGGGAGTAGGAGAGATGGGGGGAGTAGGAGAACTTGCGGGAGTAGGAGAACTTGCGGAAGTAGGAGAGCTTTGGGGGATTAGGAGAGCTTGGTGGAGTAGGAGAGCTTGGGTGAGTAGGAGAGTTGGGGGACTAGGAGAGCTTGGTGGAGTAGGAGAGCTTGGGTGAGTAGGATAGTTGGGGGATTAGGAGAGCTTGGGGGAGTAGATGAGCTTGGGGGAGTACGAGAGCTTGGGTGAGAAGGAGAGCTTGGGGGAGTAGGTGAGCTTGGGGAGTAGGAGAGCTTGGGGGACTAGGAGAGCTTGGTGGAGTAGGAGAGCTTGGGGAGCAGGAGAGCTTAGAGTGCAGGAGAGCTTAGGGGAGCAGGAGAGCTTGGGGGAGGAGGAGAGCTTGAGGGAGGAGGAGAGCTTGGGGGAGCAGGAGAGTTGGGGGAGCATGTGAGCTTGGGGGAGCAGGAGAGATTGGGGGAGTAGGAGAGCTTGGGGGAGTCGGAGAGCTTGGGGGAGTAGGAGACTTTGAGGGAGTATGAGTGCTTGGGATCGTATGAGAGATTGGGGGAGTATGAGTGCTTGGGGGAGTATGAAAGCTTGGGGAGTATGAGAGCTTGGTGGAGTAGGAGAGCATGGGGGAGTATGAGATCTTGAGGGAGTATGAGTGCTTGGGGGGTATGAGAGATTGGGGGAGTATGAGAGCTTGGGGGACTATGAGAGCTTGGGGAGTATGAGAGCTTGGGGGAGTAGGAGAGCTTGGGGGAGTAGGAGAGCTTGGGGGAGTAGGGAAGTTTAGGGGAGTAGGAGAGCTTGGGGAGTAGGAGAGCTTGTGGGAGTAAGAAAGCTTGGGGGAGTAGGAGAGCTTTGGGGAGTTGGAGAGCTTGGGGGAGTAGGAGAGCTTGGGGGAGTAGGAGAGCTTGGGCGAGTAGGAGAGCGTGGGGGAGTAGGAGAGCTTGGGGGAGTAGGAGTGCTTGGGGGAGCAGGAGAGCTTGGGGGAGTAGGAGAGCTAAGGCGAGTTGGAGAGCTTGGGGGAGTAGGAGAGCTTGTGGAAGTACGAAAGCTTGGGGGAGTAGGAGAGCTTGGGGGAGTTGGAGAGCTTGTGGGTGTAGGAGAGCTTGGGCTAGTAGGAGAGCATGGGCGAGTATGAGAGCTTGGGGGAGTAGGAGAGCTTGGGGGAGTAGGAGAACTTGGGGAGGGAGTAGGAGAGCTTGGGGGAGAAGGAGAGTTGGAGGAGCAGGCGAGCTTGGGGAGTAGGAGAGCTTGGGGGAGTAGGAGATTTTTCGGGAGTAGGAGAGCTTGGGGGAGTAGGAGAGCTTGGCGGAGTAGGAGAGCTTGGGGGAGTAGGAGAGCTTGGCGGAGTAGGAGTGATTGGGGGAGTAGGAGAGCTTGGGGGAGTCGGGGAGCATGGGGGAGTAGGAGAACTTGGCGGAGTAGAAGAGATTGGGGTCATAGGAGAGCTTCCCGGAGTATGAGAGCTTCCCGGAGCAGGAGGTCTTGGGGGAGTAGGAGGGCATGGGGGAGTAGGGGAGCTCGGGGGCTTAGGAGAGCTTGGGGGAGTAGGAGAGCTTGGGGGAGTAGGAGAGCTTGGGGGAGTAGGAGAGCTTGGCGGAGTAGGAGTGATTGGGGGAGTAGGAGAGCTTGGGGGAGTCGGGGAGCATGGGGGAGTAGGAGAACTTGGCGGAGTAGGAGAGATTGGGGTCATAGGAGAGCTTCCCGGAGTATGAGAGCTTCCCGGAGCAGGAGGTCTTGGGGGAGTAGGAGGGCATGGGGGAGTAGGGGAGCTCGGGGGCTTAGGAGAGCTTGGGGGAGTAGGAGAGCTTGGGGGAGTAGGAGAGCTTGGGGGAGTAGGAGAGCATGGGGTTGTAGGAGAGCTTGGGGGAGAAGGAGAGCTTGGGGGAGCAGGATAGCTTGGGGGCGCAGGAGAGCTTACCGGAGTTGGAGAGCTTGGGAGAGTAAGAGAGCTTGGGGGAGTAAGAGAGCTTGGGGGTGTAAGACAGCTTGGGGGAGTAAGATAGCTTGGTGGAGTAAGAGACCTTGGGGGTGTAAGAGAACTGGGGGAGTAGGAGAGCTTGGGGGAGTCGGACAGCTTGCGGGAGTAGGAGAGCTTGGGCGAGTAGGAGAGCTTGGGGGAGTAAGAGAGCTTGCGGGAGGACGAGAGCTTGGGGGAGTAAGAGAGCTTGGGGGAGTCGGAGAGCTTTGGGGAGCAGGAGAGCTTGGGGGAGTAGGAGCGCTTGGGGGAGTAGGAAAGCTTGAGGGAGGAGGAGAGCTTGGGGGAGTAGGAGAGCTTTGGGATTAGGCGAGCTTGGGGGAGTAGGAGAGCTTGGGGGTGTAGGAGAGCTTGGGAGAGTTGGAGAGATTGGGGAGTAGGAGAGCTTGGGGTAGTAGGATAGCTTGGGGGAGTAGGAGAGCTTGGGGTAGTAGGAGAGCTTAGGGGAGTAGGAGAGTTTGGGGGAGTAGTAGAGCTTGTAGGAGTAGGAGAGCTTGGAGGAGTAGGAAAGCTTCGGGGAGTAGGAGAGCTTGGGGGAGTAGAAGAGATTGGGGGAGTAGGATAGGTCGGGGAGTAGGAGAGCTTGCGGGAGTAGGAAAGCATGCAGGAGTCGGAGAGCTTGCGGGTGTAGGTAAGCTTACCGGAGTAGGAGAGCTTTGGGGAATAGGAGAGATTGGGGGAGTAGGATAGCTTAGCAGAGCAGGAGAGCTTGGTGGAGTAGGAGAGCTTGGTGCAGTAGGAGATCTTGGGGGATGAGGAAAACTTGGGAGAGCAAGAGAGCTTGGGAGAGCAAAAGAGCTTGGGGGAGTAGGAGAGCTTTGGGGAGTAGGAGAGCTTACCGGATTCGGAGAGCTTGGGGGAGTAGGAGAGCTTGGGGGAGTCGGAGAGCTTCCCGGAATAGGAGAGCTTGGGGAAGTAGGATAGGTGGGCGAGAAGGAGAGCTTGTGAGAGAAGGAGAGCTTTCAGTAGTGGGAGAGCTGACCGGATTAGGAGTGCTTACCAGAGTAGGAGAGATTGGGGGAGACGGAGAGCTTACCGGAGTTGCTGAGCTTGGGGGAGTAGGAGAGCTTGGGGGAGTAAGAGAGCTTGGGGGAGTAGTAGAGCTTTGGGGAGTAGGAGAGCTTGGGGAAGTAGGAGAGCTGACCGGAGTAGGAGAGCTGACCGGAGAAGAGAGCTGACCGGAGTAGGATAGTTTAGCCGAGTAGGAGAGCTTACCAGAGTAGGAGAGCTTACCGGAGTAAGAGAGCTAACAGGAGTAGGAGAGCTGGCCGGAGTAGGAGAGTTTGGGGGAGTATGAGAGATTGGGGGAGTTGGATAGCTTGGCGGAGTAGGGTAGCTCGGGGGAGTAGGAGAGCTTACCGGAGTAGGATAGCTTGGAGGAGCAGGATAGGTGGGGGAGTTGAAGAGTTTGGGAGAGTTGGAGAGCTTGGGGGAGTAGGTAAGCTACTCGAAGTAGGAGAGCTTGGGTGAGACGGAGAGCTTGGAGGAGTATGAGAGGTTGCGGGGTGCAGGAGAACTTACCGGAAGAGGAGAGCTTCGGAGAGTAGGATAGGTGGGGGAGTAGGGGAGCTTGGGGGAGTAGGAGAGCTTGTGGTAGGAGGAGTGCTTGTGGGAGTAGGAGAACTTGGGGGAGTAGGAGAGCTTGGGGGTGTAGGAGAGCTTACCGGAGTAGGAGAGCTTGGGGATGTAGGAGAGCATACCGGAGTAGGATAACTTGGAGGTGAAGGTCAGCTGACCGGAGTAGGAGAGCATGAGGGAGTATGTAAGCTTACCGGAGTAGGAGAGCTTGCTGGAGTAGGATAGCTTACTGGAGTAGGAGAGCCTGGGGGAGTAAGAGAGCTTGGGGGAGTCGGAGAGCTTAGGGGAGTAGGAGACCTTGGGGGAGTAGGAGAGCTTGGGAGAGTAGGAGAGCTTGGGGGTGTAGGAGAGCTTGGGGGAGTCGGAGAGCTTGGGGGAGTAGGAGAGCTTGGGAGAGTAGGAGAGCTTGGCGTAGCAGGAGAGCTTGTGGGAGTAGGAGAGCTTGGGGGTGTAGGAGAGATTGGGGGAGTAGGAGAGCTTGGAGGAGTAGGAGAGCTTGGGGGATTAGGAGAGCTTGGGGGAGTAGGAGAGCTTGGGAGAGTCGGAGAGCTTCCCGCAATAGGAGAGCTTGCGGGCGTAGGATAGGTGGGGAGTAGGAGAGCTTGTGAGAATCGGAGAGCTTTCCAGAGTAGGAGAGCTTACTGGAGTAGAATAGCTTGGGGGAGTAGGATAGGTGGGGGAGTCGGAGAGCTTGCGGGTGTAGGTAAGCTTACCGGAGTAGGAGAGCTTGTTGGAGTAGGAGAGCTTGGTGGAGTAGGAGAGCTTGATGGAGTTGGAGATCTTGGGGGAGTAGGAAATCTTGGGAGAGCAAGAGAGCTTGGGAGAGCATGAGAACTTGGGGGAGTAGGAGAGCTTTGGGGAGTAGGAGAGCTTACCGGACTCGGAGAGCTTGGGGGAGTAGGAAGAGCTTGGGGGTGTATGAGAGCTTGGGAGTGCAGGAGAGTTACGGGAGCAGGAGAGCTTGGGGAGCAGGAGAGCTTGGGGGAGCAGGAGATCTTGGAAGAGCAGGAGAGCGTGGGGGAGGAGGAGAGCTTTAGGGAGGAGGAGAGCTTGGGGGAGCAGGAGAGCTTGGAGGAGCAGGTGAGCTTGGGGGAGCAGGAGAGATTGGGGGAGTAGGAGAGCTTGGGGGAGTAGGAGAGCTTGGGGGAGTAGTGGAGCTTGGGGGAGTAGGAGAGATTGGGGGAGTCGGAGAGCTTTCCGTAATAGGAGTGCTTGCGGGCGTAGGATAGGTGTGGGACTAGGAGAGCTTGTGAGAGTAGGAGAGTTTTCAGGAGTGGGAGAGTTGACCGGATTAGGAGAGCTTACCGGAGTAGGAGAGATTCGAGGAGACGGAGAGATTCCCGGAGTAGTTGAGATTGGGGGAGCAGTTGAGCTTGGGGGAGTAGGAGAGCTTGGGGGATTAGGAGAGCTTGGGGGAGTAGGAGAGCTTGGGAGAGTCGGAGAGCTTCCCGCAATAGGAGAGCTTGCGGGTGTAGGCTAGGTGGGGGAGTAGGAGAGCTTGTGAGAATCGGAGAGCTTTCCAGAGTAGGAGAGCTAACTGGAGTAGAATAGCTTGGGGGAGTAGGAGAGGTGGGGGAGACGGAGAGCTTGCGGGTGTTGGTAAGCTTACCGGAGTAGGAGAGCTTGGGGGAATAGGAGAGATTGGAGGAGTGGGCTAGCTTAGCGGAGCAGGAGAGCTTGTTGGAGTAGGAGAGCTTGGTGGAGTAGGAGAGCTTGATGGAGTTGGAGATCTTGGGGGAGTAGGAAATCTTGGGAGAGCAAGAGAGCTTGGGAGAGCATGAGAGCTTGGGGGAGTAGGAGAGCTTTGGGGAGTAGGAGAGCTTACCGGACTCGGAGAGCTTGGGGGAGTAGGAAGAGCTTGGGGGAGTATGAGAGCTTGGGAGTGCAGGAGAGTTACGGGAGCAAGAGAGCTTGGGGAGCAGGAGAGCTTGGGGGAGCAGGAGATCTTGGGAGAGCAGGAGAGCTTGGGGGAGGAGGAGAGCTTGGGGGAGGAGGAGAGCTTGGGGGAGCAGGAGAGCTTGGAGGAGCAGGTGATCTTGGGGGAGCAGGAGACATTGGGGGAGTAGGAGAGCTTGGGGGAGTAGGGGAGCTCGGGGGCTTAGGAGAGCTTGGGGGAGTAGGAGAGCTTGGGGGAGTAGGAGAGCTTGGGGGAGTAGGAGAGCATGGGGTTGTAGGAGAGCTTGGGGGAGAAGGAGAGCTTGGGGGAGCAGGATAGCTTGGGGGCGCAGGAGAGCTTACCGGAGTTGGAGAGCTTGGGAGAGTAAGAGAGCTTGGGGGAGTAAGAGAGCTTGGGGGTGTAAGACAGCTTGGGGGAGTAAGATAGCTTGGTGGAGTAAGAGACCTTGGGGGTGTAAGAGAACTGGGGGAGTAGGAGAGCTTGGGGGAGTCGGACAGCTTGCGGGAGTAGGAGAGCTTGGGCGAGTAGGAGAGCTTGGGGGAGTAAGAGAGCTTGCGGGAGGACGAGAGCTTGGGGGAGTAAGAGAGCTTGGGGGAGTCGGAGAGCTTTGGGGAGCAGGAGAGCTTGGGGGAGTAGGAGCGCTTGGGGGAGTAGGAAAGCTTGAGGGAGGAGGAGAGCTTGGGGGAGTAGGAGAGCTTTGGGATTAGGCGAGCTTGGGGGAGTAGGAGAGCTTGGGGGTGTAGGAGAGCTTGGGAGAGTTGGAGAGATTGGGGAGTAGGAGAGCTTGGGGTAGTAGGATAGCTTGGGGGAGTAGGAGAGCTTGGGGTAGTAGGAGAGCTTAGGGGAGTAGGAGAGTTTGGGGGAGTAGTAGAGCTTGTAGGAGTAGGAGAGCTTGGAGGAGTAGGAAAGCTTCGGGGAGTAGGAGAGCTTGGGGGAGTAGAAGAGATTGGGGGAGTAGGATAGGTCGGGGAGTAGGAGAGCTTGCGGGAGTAGGAAAGCATGCAGGAGTCGGAGAGCTTGCGGGTGTAGGTAAGCTTACCGGAGTAGGAGAGCTTTGGGGAATAGGAGAGATTGGGGGAGTAGGATAGCTTAGCAGAGCAGGAGAGCTTGGTGGAGTAGGAGAGCTTGGTGCAGTAGGAGATCTTGGGGGATGAGGAAAACTTGGGAGAGCAAGAGAGCTTGGGAGAGCAAAAGAGCTTGGGGGAGTAGGAGAGCTTTGGGGAGTAGGAGAGCTTACCGGAATCGGAGAGCTTGGGGGAGTAGGAGAGCTTGGGGGAGTCGGAGAGCTTCCCGGAATAGGAGAGCTTGGGGAAGTAGGATAGGTGGGCGAGAAGGAGAGCTTGTGAGAGAAGGAGAGCTTTCAGTAGTGGGAGAGCTGACCGGATTAGGAGTGCTTACCAGAGTAGGAGAGATTGGGGGAGACGGAGAGCTTACCGGAGTTGCTGAGCTTGGGGGAGTAGGAGAGCTTGGGGGAGTAAGAGAGCTTGGGGGAGTAGTAGAGCTTTGGGGAGTAGGAGAGCTTGGGGAAGTAGGAGAGCTGACCGGAGTAGGAGAGCTGACCGGAGAAGAGAGCTGACCGGAGTAGGATAGTTTAGCCGAGTAGGAGAGCTTACCAGAGTAGGAGAGCTTACCGGAGTAAGAGAGCTAACAGGAGTAGGAGAGCTGGCCGGAGTAGGAGAGTTTGGGGGAGTATGAGAGATTGGGGGAGTTGGATAGCTTGGCGGAGTAGGGTAGCTCGGGGGAGTAGGAGAGCTTACCGGAGTAGGATAGCTTGGAGGAGCAGGATAGGTGGGGGAGTTGAAGAGTTTGGGAGAGTTGGAGAGCTTGGGGGAGTAGGTAAGCTACTCGAAGTAGGAGAGCTTGGGTGAGACGGAGAGCTTGGAGGAGTATGAGAGGTTGCGGGGTGCAGGAGAACTTACCGGAAGAGGAGAGCTTCGGAGAGTAGGATAGGTGGGGGAGTAGGGGAGCTTGGGGGAGTAGGAGAGCTTGTGGTAGGAGGAGTGCTTGTGGGAGTAGGAGAACTTGGGGGAGTAGGAGAGCTTGGGGGTGTAGGAGAGCTTACCGGAGTAGGAGAGCTTGGGGATGTAGGAGAGCATACCGGAGTAGGATAACTTGGAGGTGAAGGTCAGCTGACCGGAGTAGGAGAGCATGAGGGAGTATGTAAGCTTACCGGAGTAGGAGAGCTTGCTGGAGTAGGATAGCTTACTGGAGTAGGAGAGCCTGGGGGAGTAAGAGAGCTTGGGGGAGTCGGAGAGCTTAGGGGAGTAGGAGACCTTGGGGGAGTAGGAGAGCTTGGGAGAGTAGGAGAGCTTGGGGGTGTAGGAGAGCTTGGGGGAGTCGGAGAGCTTGGGGGAGTAGGAGAGCTTGGGAGAGTAGGAGAGCTTGGCGTAGCAGGAGAGCTTGTGGGAGTAGGAGAGCTTGGGGGTGTAGGAGAGATTGGGGGAGTAGGAGAGCTTGGAGGAGTAGGAGAGCTTGGGGGATTAGGAGAGCTTGGGGGAGTAGGAGAGCTTGGGAGAGTCGGAGAGCTTCCCGCAATAGGAGAGCTTGCGGGCGTAGGATAGGTGGGGAGTAGGAGAGCTTGTGAGAATCGGAGAGCTTTCCAGAGTAGGAGAGCTTACTGGAGTAGAATAGCTTGGGGGAGTAGGATAGGTGGGGGAGTCGGAGAGCTTGCGGGTGTAGGTAAGCTTACCGGAGTAGGAGAGCTTGTTGGAGTAGGAGAGCTTGGTGGAGTAGGAGAGCTTGATGGAGTTGGAGATCTTGGGGGAGTAGGAAATCTTGGGAGAGCAAGAGAGCTTGGGAGAGCATGAGAACTTGGGGGAGTAGGAGAGCTTTGGGGAGTAGGAGAGCTTACCGGACTCGGAGAGCTTGGGGGAGTAGGAAGAGCTTGGGGGTGTATGAGAGCTTGGGAGTGCAGGAGAGTTACGGGAGCAGGAGAGCTTGGGGAGCAGGAGAGCTTGGGGGAGCAGGAGATCTTGGAAGAGCAGGAGAGCGTGGGGGAGGAGGAGAGCTTTAGGGAGGAGGAGAGCTTGGGGGAGCAGGAGAGCTTGGAGGAGCAGGTGAGCTTGGGGGAGCAGGAGAGATTGGGGGAGTAGGAGAGCTTGGGGGAGTAGGAGAGCTTGGGGGAGTAGTGGAGCTTGGGGGAGTAGGAGAGATTGGGGGAGTCGGAGAGCTTTCCGTAATAGGAGTGCTTGCGGGCGTAGGATAGGTGTGGGACTAGGAGAGCTTGTGAGAGTAGGAGAGTTTTCAGGAGTGGGAGAGTTGACCGGATTAGGAGAGCTTACCGGAGTAGGAGAGATTCGAGGAGACGGAGAGATTCCCGGAGTAGTTGAGATTGGGGGAGCAGTTGAGCTTGGGGGAGTAGGAGAGCTTGGGGGATTAGGAGAGCTTGGGGGAGTAGGAGAGCTTGGGAGAGTCGGAGAGCTTCCCGCAATAGGAGAGCTTGCGGGTGTAGGCTAGGTGGGGGAGTAGGAGAGCTTGTGAGAATCGGAGAGCTTTCCAGAGTAGGAGAGCTAACTGGAGTAGAATAGCTTGGGGGAGTAGGAGAGGTGGGGGAGACGGAGAGCTTGCGGGTGTTGGTAAGCTTACCGGAGTAGGAGAGCTTGGGGGAATAGGAGAGATTGGAGGAGTGGGCTAGCTTAGCGGAGCAGGAGAGCTTGTTGGAGTAGGAGAGCTTGGTGGAGTAGGAGAGCTTGATGGAGTTGGAGATCTTGGGGGAGTAGGAAATCTTGGGAGAGCAAGAGAGCTTGGGAGAGCATGAGAGCTTGGGGGAGTAGGAGAGCTTTGGGGAGTAGGAGAGCTTACCGGACTCGGAGAGCTTGGGGGAGTAGGAAGAGCTTGGGGGAGTATGAGAGCTTGGGAGTGCAGGAGAGTTACGGGAGCAAGAGAGCTTGGGGAGCAGGAGAGCTTGGGGGAGCAGGAGATCTTGGGAGAGCAGGAGAGCTTGGGGGAGGAGGAGAGCTTGGGGGAGGAGGAGAGCTTGGGGGAGCAGGAGAGCTTGGAGGAGCAGGTGATCTTGGGGGAGCAGGAGACATTGGGGGAGTAGGAGAGCTTGGGGAAGTAGGAGAGCTTGGGGGAGTAGGAGAGCTTGGGGGACTAGGAGAGATTGGGGGAGTCGGAGAGCTTTCCGCAATAGGAGTGCTTGCGGGCGTAGGATAGGTGTGGGACTAGGAGAGCTTGTGAGAGTAGGAGAGCTTTCAGGAGTGGGAGAGCTGACCGGATTAGGAGAGCTTACCAGAGTAGGAGAGATTCGGGGAGACGGAGAGCTTCCCGGAGTAGTTGAGATTGGGGGAGCAGTTGAGCTTGGGGGAGTAGGAGAGCTTGGGGGATTAGGAGAGCTTGGGGGAGTAGGAGAGCTTGGGAGAGTCGGAGAGCTTCCCGCAATAGGAGAGCTTGCTGGTGTAGGCTAGGTGGGGGAGTAGGAGAGCTTGTGAGAATCGAAGAGCTTTCCAGAGCAGGAGAGCTTACTGGAGTAGAATAGCTTGGGGGAGTAGGATAGGTGGGGGAGTCGGAGAGCTTGCGGGTGTAGGTAAGCTTACCGGAGTAGGAGAGCTTGGGGGAATAGGAGAGATTGGAGGAGTGGGATAGCTTAGCGGAGCAGGAGAGCTTGTTGGAGTAGGAGAGCTTGGTGGAGTAGGAGAGCTTGATGGAGTTGGAGAGCTTACCGGAATCGCAGATCTTGGGGAAGCAGGAGAGCTTGGGGGTGCAGGAACTCTTGGGGGAGCAGGAGAGCTTGGGGGAGGAGGAGAGCTTGGGGGAGGAGGAGAGCTTGGGGGAGCAGGAGAGCTTGGGGGAGTAGGAGAGCTTGGGGGAGTAGGAGAGATTGGGGGAGTCGGAGAGCTTTCCGAAATAGAAGTGCTTGCGGGCGTAGGATAGGTGTGGGACTAGGAGAGCTTTTGAGAGTAGTAGAGCTTTAAGGAATGGGAGAGCTGACCGGATTAGGAGATCTTACCGGAGTAGGAGAGATTGGGGGAGACGGAGAGCTTCCCGGAGTAGTTGAGATTGGGGGAGTAGTTGAGCTTGGGGGAGTAGGAGAGCTTGGGGGAGTAGGAGAGCTTGTGGGAGTAGGAGAGCTTGGGGAAGTAGGAGAGCTGAACGGAGTAGGCGAGCTGACCGGAGTAGGAGAGCTCACCGGAGTAGGAGAGCTTACCAGAGTAGGAGAGCTTACCGGAGTAGGAGAGCTTATCTGAGTAGGAGAGCTGACCGGAGTAGGAGAGCTGACCGGAGTAGGAGTGCTGACTGGAGTAGGAGAGCTGATCGGAGTAGG
Source organism: Pristiophorus japonicus (assembly GCF_044704955.1). Classification (NCBI taxonomy): domain Eukaryota; kingdom Metazoa; phylum Chordata; class Chondrichthyes; family Pristiophoridae; genus Pristiophorus; species Pristiophorus japonicus. Next base: position 210,115 of record NW_027254772.1, read on the forward strand.
AGAGTTTGGGGGGAAGGAGAGCTTGGGGGAGAAGGAGAGCATCCTGGAGTACGAGAGCTTGGGGGAGTAGGAGAGCTTGGGGGAGTAGGAGATCTTGTGGGAGCAGAGTAGCTTAACGGAGTAGGAGAGCTTACCAGAGCAGGGGAGCTTGGGCGTGTCGGTGAGCTAACCGGAGTAGGAGTGATAACCGTAGTCGGAGAGCTTGCGGGAGTAGGAGAGCTTGGCTGATTCGGAGAGTTTACCGGATTAGGAGAGCTTACCGGACTAGAAGAGCTTCCCGGAGTAGGAGAGCTTGCGCCAGTAGGAGCGCTTGAGGGCGTAGGAGAGCTTGTGGGAGTAGGAGAGCTTGGGGGAGTAGGAAAGCTTGGTGGACTTGGAGAGCTTGTGGGAGTAGGAGAGCTTGGGCGAGTCGGAGAAATTGTGGAGTCGGAGAGCTTGGGGGAGTCGGAGAGCTTGGGGGAGTCGGAGAGCTAGGGGGAGTTGGAGAGCTTGGGGGAGTAGGATAGCTTGGGGATTAGGATAACTTACCGGAGTAGGAGAGCTTAAGGCAGTAGGAGAGCTTGGGGGAGTAGGAATGCTTACCGGAGTAGGAGAGCTTGCGGGAGTAAGAGAGCTTGGGGAGTAGGAGAGCTTGTGGAAGCAGAGTAGCTTACAGGAGCAGGAGAGCTTATCGGAGCAGGGGAGTTTGGGCGTGTCGGTGAGCTTGGACGAGTAGGAGAGCTAACCGGAGTAGGAGTGCGAACCGTAGTAGGAGAGCTTGCGGGAGTAGGAGAGCTTGGGGGAGCAGGAGATCTTACCGGAGTCGTAGAGCTTATCGGATTAGGAGAGCTTACCGGATTAGTAGAGTTTACCGGAGTAGAAGAGCTTGGGGGAAAAGGAGAGCTTGCGGGAGTAGGAGAGCTGGCGGGAGTAGGAGAGCTTGGGGGAGTAGGAGAGCCAAGGGGAGTAGAAGAGCTTGGGGAATAGGAGAGCTTGAGTGAGTAGGAGAGCTTGGGGTAGCAGGAGAGCTTGGAGGAGTAGGATAGCTTGGGGGAGTAGGAGAGCTTGGCGGAGGAGAGAGCTTACCGGAGTAGAAGAGCTTACCGGAGTAGAAGAGCTTATCGGATTAGGAGAGCTTACCTGATAAGAAGAGCTTACCGGATTAGGAGAGTTTACCGGAGTAGAAGAGCTTACCGGAGTAGGAGTGCTTGGGGGAGTAGGAGAGCTTGGGCGAGTAGGAGAGCTTGGGGGAGTAGGAGAGCTTGGGGGAGTAGGAGAGCTTGGGGGAGTAGGAGAGCTTGGGGGAGTACGAGAGCTTGGGGGAGTAGGAGAGCTTGGGGGAGTAGGAGTGCTTGGGGGAGTAGGAGAGTTTGGGGGAGTAGGAGAGCTTGGGGGAGGAGGAGTGCTTACCGGAGTAGAAGAGCTTACCGGAGTAGAAGAGCTTACTGGAGTAGGAGAGCTTACCAGAGAAGGAGAACTTACCGGAGTAGGAGAGTTTGGGCGAGTCGGAGAGCTTGGGGGATGAGGAGAGCTTCCCGGAGTAGGAGAGTTTGGGGCAGTAGGAGAGCTTGGGGGAGTAGGAGAGCTTGGGGGAGTAGGATAGCTTGGGGGAGTCGGAGAGCTTGGACGAGTAGGATAGCTTGGTAGAGTAGGATAGTTTGGGGGAGTAGGAGTGTTTGGGGGAGGAGGAGAACTTGGGCGAATAGGAGAGCTTGGGGATGTAGGAGAGCTTGGGTGTGTAGGAGAGTTTGGGGGAGTAGGAGAGCTTGGGGAAGTAGGAGAGCGTGGGGGAATAAGAGAGCTGACCGGAGTAGGAGAGTTAACCGGAATAAAGAGAGCTTGAGGGAGTGGGAGAGCTTGAGGAAGTAGGAGTGCTTGGGGGAGTAGGATAACTTGGGGGAGTAGGAGAGCTTGGGAGAGTAGGAGAGCTTGGGGGAGTAGGAGAGCTTGGGGGAGTCGGAGAGCTTGGGGGAGTAGGAGAGCTTGGGGGAGTAGGAAAGCTTGGGGAGTAGGAGAAATTGGGGGTGTAGGAGAGCTTGGAGGATTAGGAGAGCTTGGGGGAGTAGGAGAGCTTGGGGTAGTAGGAGAGCTTGGGGGAGTAGGAGAGCTTGGGGGATTAGGAGAGCTTGGGGGAGTAGAAGAGCTTGGGGGAGTCGGAGAGCTTGGGGGAGTCGGAGAGCTTGGGGGTGTAGGAGAGCTTGGGGGAGAAGGACAGCTTGGGGGAGTAGGAGAGCTTGGGAAAGTAGGAGAGCTTGGAGGTGTAGGAGAGCATGGAGGTGTAGGAGAGCTTGGAGGTGTAGGAGAGCTTGGGGGAGGAGGAGAGCTTGGGGGAGGAGGCGAGCTTGGGGGAGGAGGAGAGCTTGGGGGAGGGGGAAAACTTGGAGGAGGAGGAGATCTTGGGGGAGGAGGAGCGCTTGGTGCAGCAGGAGAGCTTTTTGGAGCAGGAGAGCTTGGTGGAGCAGGAGAGCTTAGTGGAGCAGGAGAGCCTCGTGGAGTCGGAGAGCTTGGTGGAGTTGGAGAGCTTGGTGGAGCAGGAGATCTTGCGCGAGTACGAGAGCTTGGGGGAGTAGGAGAGCTTTCCAGAATAGGAGAGCTTGGGGGAGTAGGATAGGGGGGGGTGTAGGAGAGCTTGGGGGAGTCGGAGAGCTTTCCGGAGTGGGAGAGCTGACCGGATTAGGAGAGCTTACCGGAGTAGGAGAGTTTGAGGCAGTAGGAGAGATTGGGGGAGTAGGAGAGCTTGGGGGTGTAGGAGAGCTTGGGGGAGGAGGAGAGCTTGGGTAGTAGGAGAGCTTGGGGGAGTAGGAGAGCTTGGGTAGTAGGAGAGCTTGGGGGAGTAGGAGAGCTTGGGGGAGTCGGAGAGCTTGGGGAATATGAGAGCTTGGGGGAGTAGGATAGCTTGGGTGAGTAGGAGAGCTTACCTGAGTAGGAGAGCTTGAGGCAGTAGGAGAGATTGGGGGAGTAGGAGAGCTTTGGGGTGTAGTAGAGCTTGGGGGAGGAGGAGAGCTTGGGTAGTAGGAGAGCTTGGGGGAGTAGGAGAGCTTGGGGGAGTAAGAGAGCTTGGGGGAGGAGTAGAGCTTGGGGGAGCATGATAGCTTGGGGGAGTAGGAGAGCTGACCGGAGTAGGAGAGTTAACCGGCGTAAAGAGAGCTTGAGCGAGTGGAGAGCTTGAGGGAGCAGGAGATCTTACCAGAGTAGGAGAGCTTGGGGGAGTAGGAGAGCTTGGGGGGAAGGAGAGCTTGGGGGTGAAGGAGAGCATCCCGGAGTAGGAGAGCTTGGGGTAGTAGGAGAGCTTGTGGGAGCAGGGTAGCTTACCGGAGTAGGCGCGCTTCCCGGAGTAGGGGAGTTTGGCATGTCGGTGAGCTTGGGCGAGTAGGAGAGCTAACCGGAGTACGAGAGTTTGGGGGAGTAGGAGAGCTTGGGGGAGTAGGAGAGCTTGGGGGAGTAGTAGAGCTTACCGGAGTAGGAGAGCTGACCGGAGTAGGAGAGCTTGGAGGAGTAGGAGAGTTTGGGGGTGCAGGAGAGCTTGCGCCAGTAGGAGCGATTGAGGGAGTAGGAGAGCTTGGGGGAGTAGGAGAGCTTGTGGGAGTAGGAGAGCTTGGGGGTGTAGGAGAGCTTGGGGGAGTAGGAGAGCTTGGGGGAGTAGGAGAGCTTGGTTGAGTGGGAGAGTTTGAGGGAATAGGAGAGATTGGGGGAGAAGGAGAGCTTGGAGGAGTAGGAGAGCTTGGGGGAGTAGGAGAGCTTGGGGGAGTAGTAGAGCTTGGGGGAGTAGGAGAGCTTGGGGGAGTAGGAGAGCTTGGGGGAATGGGAGTGCTTGGGGGAGTAGGATAGCTTGGGGAAGTAGCAGAGTTTGGTGAGTAGGAGAGCTTGGGGGAGTAGGAGAGCTTGGGGGAGTAGGAGAGCTTGGGCGAGTAGGAGAGCTTGGGGGATTAGGAGAATTGTGGGAGTAGGAGAGCTTGGGGGTGTAGGAGAGCTTGGGGCAGGAGGAGAGCTTGGGGGAGTAGGAGAGCTTCGGGTTGTAGCAGAGCTTGGGGGAGCAGGAGAGCTTGGGGGAGGAGTAGAACTTGGGGGAGTAGGAGAGCTTGGGGTAGTCGGAGAGCTGACCGAAGTAGGAGAGTTAACCGGAGTAAAGAGAGCTTGAGGGAGTGGGAGAGCTTGAGGGAGTAGGAGAGCTTACCAGAGTAGGAGAGCTTGGGGGAGTAGGAGTGCTTGGGGGGAAGTAGAGCTTGGGGGAGAAAGAGAGCATCCCGGAGTAGGAGAGCTTGGGGGAGCAGGAGAGCTTGTGGGAGCAGGGTAGCTTACCGAGTAGGAGAGCTTCCCGGAGTAGGGGAGTTTGGGCGTGTCGGTGAGCTTGGGGGAGTAGGAGAGCTTCCCGGAGTAGGAGAGCTGACCGGAAAAGGAGAGCTTAACGGAGTAGGAGAGTTTTGGGGTGCATGAGAGCTTGCGCCAGTAGGAGCGCTTGAGGGCGTAGGAGAGCTTGGGGGAGTAGGAGAGCTTGCGGGAGTAGGAAAGCTTGGTGAAGTAGGAGAGCTTGTGGGAGTCGGAGAGCTTGGGCGAGTCGGAGAGATTGTGGAGTCGGAGAGCTTGGGGGATTTGGAGAACTTACCGGAGTAGGAGAGCATAAGGCAGTAGGAGAGCTTGGGGGAGTAGGAATGCTTACCGGATTGGGAGAGCTTGCGGGAGTAAGAGAGCTTAGGGAGTAGGAGAGCTTGTGGAAGCAGAGTAGCTTACCGGAGCAGGAGAGCTTATCGGAGCAGGGGAGTTTGGGCGTGTCGGTGAGCTTGGGCGAGAAGGAGAGCTAACCGGAGTAGGAGTGCTAACCGTAGTAGGAGAGCTTGCGGGAGTAGGAGAGCTTGGGGGAGCAGGAGATCTTACCGGAGTCGGAGAGCTTATCGGATTAGGAGAGCTTACCTGATTAGGAGAGCTTACCGGATTAGGAGAGCTTACCGGAGTAGAAGAGCTTGGGTGAAAAGGAGAGCTTGTGGGAGTAGGAGAGCTGGCGGGAATAGGAGAGCTTGGGGAGTAGGAGAGCCAAGGGGAGCAGGAGAGCTTGGGGGAATAGGAGTGCTTGGGGAAGTAGGATAGCTTGGGGGAGTAGGAGAGCTTGGGGGAGTAGGAGAGCTTGAGGGAGTAGGAGAGCTTGGGGGAGCAGGAGAGCTTGGAGGAGTAGGATAGCTTGGGGGAGTAGGAGAGCTTGGGTGAGTAGTAGAGCTTGGCGGAGTAGGAGAGCTTGGGGGAGTAGGAGAGCTTGGGGGAATAGGAGAGCTTGGGGGAGTAGGAGAGATTGGGGGAGTCGGAGAGCTTTCCGAAATAGAAGTGCTTGCGGGCGTAGGATAGGTGTGGGACTAGGAGAGCTTTTGAGAGTAGTAGAGCTTTAAGGAATGGGAGAGCTGACCGGATTAGGAGATCTTACCGGAGTAGGAGAGATTGGGGGAGACGGAGAGCTTCCCGGAGTAGTTGAGATTGGGGGAGTAGTTGAGCTTGGGGGAGTAGGAGAGCTTGGGGGAGTAGGAGAGCTTGTGGGAGTAGGAGAGCTTGGGGAAGTAGGAGAGCTGAACGGAGTAGGCGAGCTGACCGGAGTAGGAGAGCTCACCGGAGTAGGAGAGCTTACCAGAGTAGGAGAGCTTACCGGAGTAGGAGAGCTTATCTGAGTAGGAGAGCTGACCGGAGTAGGAGAGCTGACCGGAGTAGGAGTGCTGACTGGAGTAGGAGAGCTGATCGGAGTAGGAGAGTTTGGGGGGAAGGAGAGCTTGGGGGAGAAGGAGAGCATCCTGGAGTACGAGAGCTTGGGGGAGTAGGAGAGCTTGGGGGAGTAGGAGATCTTGTGGGAGCAGAGTAGCTTAACGGAGTAGGAGAGCTTACCAGAGCAGGGGAGCTTGGGCGTGTCGGTGAGCTAACCGGAGTAGGAGTGATAACCGTAGTCGGAGAGCTTGCGGGAGTAGGAGAGCTTGGCTGATTCGGAGAGCTTACCGGATTAGGAGAGCTTACCGGACTAGAAGAGCTTCCCGGAGTAGGAGAGCTTGCGCCAGTAGGAGCGCTTGAGGGCGTAGGAGAGCTTGTGGGAGTAGGAGAGCTTGGGGGAGTAGGAAAGCTTGGTGGACTTGGAGAGCTTGTGGGAGTAGGAGAGCTTGGGCGAGTCGGAGAAATTGTGGAGTCGGAGAGCTTGGGGGAGTCGGAGAGCTTGGGGGAGTCGGAGAGCTAGGGGGAGTTGGAGAGCTTGGGGGAGTAGGATAGCTTGGGGATTAGGATAACTTACCGGAGTAGGAGAGCTTAAGGCAGTAGGAGAGCTTGGGGGAGTAGGAATGCTTACCGGAGTAGGAGAGCTTGCGGGAGTAAGAGAGCTTGGGGAGTAGGAGAGCTTGTGGAAGCAGAGTAGCTTACAGGAGCAGGAGAGCTTATCGGAGCAGGGGAGTTTGGGCGTGTCGGTGAGCTTGGACGAGTAGGAGAGCTAACCGGAGTAGGAGTGCGAACCGTAGTAGGAGAGCTTGCGGGAGTAGGAGAGCTTGGGGGAGCAGGAGATCTTACCGGAGTCGTAGAGCTTATCGGATTAGGAGAGCTTACCGGATTAGTAGAGTTTACCGGAGTAGAAGAGCTTGGGGGAAAAGGAGAGCTTGCGGGAGTAGGAGAGCTGGCGGGAGTAGGAGAGCTTGGGGGAGTAGGAGAGCCAAGGGGAGTAGAAGAGCTTTGGGAATAGGAGAGCTTGAGTGAGTAGGAGAGCTTGGGGTAGCAGGAGAGCTTGGAGGAGTAGGATAGCTTGGGGGAGTAGGAGAGCTTGGCGGAGGAGAGAGCTTACCGGAGTAGAAGAGCTTACCGGAGTAGAAGAGCTTATCGGATTAGGAGAGCTTACCTGATAAGAAGAGCTTACCGGATTAGGAGAGTTTACCGGAGTAGAAGAGCTTACCGGAGTAGGAGTGCTTGGGGGAGTAGGAGAGCTTGGGCGAGTAGGAGAGCTTGGGGGAGTAGGAGAGCTTGGGGGAGTAGGAGAGCTTGGGGGAGTAGGAGAGCTTGGGGGAGTACGAGAGCTTGGGGGAGTAGGAGAGCTTGGGGGAGTAGGAGTGCTTGGGGGAGTAGGAGAGTTTGGGGGAGTAGGAGAGCTTGGGGGAGGAGGAGTGCTTACCGGAGTAGAAGAGCTTACCGGAGTAGAAGAGCTTACTGGAGTAGGAGAGCTTACCAGAGAAGGAGAACTTACCGGAGTAGGAGAGTTTGGGCGAGTCGGAGAGCTTGGGGGATGAGGAGAGCTTCCCGGAGTAGGAGAGTTTGGGGCAGTAGGAGAGCTTGGGGGAGTAGGAGAGCTTGGGGGAGTAGGATAAGCTTGGGGGAGTCGGAGAGCTTGGACGAGTAGGATAGCTTGGTAGAGTAGGGATAGTTTGGGGGAGTAGGAGTGTTTGGGGGAGGAGGAGAACTTGGGCGAATAGGAGAGCTTGGGGATGTAGGAGAGCTTGGGTGTGTAGGAGAGTTTGGGGAGTAGGAGAGCTTGGGGAAGTAGGAGAGCGTGGGGGAATAAGAGAGCTGACCGGAGTAGGAGAGTTAACCGGAATAAAGAGAGCTTGAGGGAGTGGGAGAGCTTGAGGAAGTAGGAGTGCTTGGGGGAGTAGGATAACTTGGGGGAGTAGGAGAGCTTGGGAGAGTAGGAGAGCTTGGGGGAGTAGGAGAGCTTGGGGGAGTCGGAGAGCTTGGGGGAGTAGGAGAGCTTGGGGGAGTAGGAAAGCTTGGGGAGTAGGAGAAATTGGGGGTGTAGGAGAGCTTGGAGGATTAGGAGAGCTTGGGGGAGTAGGAGAGCTTGGGGTAGTAGGAGAGCTTGGGGGAGTAGGAGAGCTTGGGGGATTAGGAGAGCTTGGGGGAGTAGAAGAGCTTGGGGGAGTCGGAGAGCTTGGGGAGTCGGAGAGCTTGGGGGGTGTAGGAGAGCTTGGGGAGAAGGACAGCTTGGGGGAGTAGGAGAGCTTGGGAAAGTAGGAGAGCTTGGAGGTGTAGGAGAGCATGGAGGTGTAGGAGAGCTTGGAGGTGTAGGAGAGCTTGGGGGAGGAGGAGAGCTTGGGGGAGGAGGCGAGCTTGGGGGAGGAGGAGAGCTTGGGGGAGGGGGAAAACTTGGGGGAGGAGGAGATCTTGGGGGAGGAGGAGCGCTTGGTGCAGCAGGAGAGCTTTTTGGAGCAGGAGAGCTTGGTGGAGCAGGAGAGCTTAGTGGAGCAGGAGAGCCTCGTGGAGTCGGAGAGCTTGGTGGAGTTGGAGAGCTTGGTGGAGCAGGAGATCTTGCGCGAGTACGAGAGCTTGGGGGAGTAGGAGAGCTTTCCAGAATAGGAGAGCTTGGGGGAGTAGGATAGGTGGGGGTGTAGGAGAGCTTGGGGGAGTCGGAGAGCTTTCCGGAGTGGGAGAGCTGACCGGATTAGGAGAGCTTACCGGAGTAGGAGAGTTTGAGGCAGTAGGGAGAGATTGGGGGAGTAGGAGAGCTTGGGGTGTAGGAGAGCTTGGGGGAGGAGGAGAGCTTGGGTAGTAGGAGAGCTTGGGGGAGTAGGAGAGCTTGGGTAGTAGGAGAGCTTGGGGGAGTAGGAGAGCTTGGGGGAGTCGGAGAGCTTGGGGAATATGAGAGCTTGGGGGAGTAGGATAGCTTGGGTGAGTAGGAGAGCTTACCTGAGTAGGAGAGCTTGAGGCAGTAGGAGAGATTGGGGGAGTAGGAGAGCTTTGGGGTGTAGTAGAGCTTGGGGGAGGAGGAGAGCTTGGGTAGTAGGAGAGCTTGGGGGAGTAGGAGAGCTTGGGGGAGTAAGAGAGCTTGGGGGAGGAGTAGAGCTTGGGGGAGCATGATAGCTTGGGGGAGTAGGAGAGCTGACCGGAGTAGGAGAGTTAACCGGCGTAAAGAGAGCTTGAGCGAGTGGAGAGCTTGAGGGAGCAGGAGATCTTACCAGAGTAGGAGAGCTTGGGGGAGTAGGAGAGCTTGGGGGGAAGGAGAGCTTGGGGGTGAAGGAGAGCATCCCGGAGTAGGAGAGCTTGGGGTAGTAGGAGAGCTTGTGGGAGCAGGGTAGCTTACCGGAGTAGGCGCGCTTCCCGGAGTAGGGGAGTTTGGCATGTCGGTGAGCTTGGGCGAGTAGGAGAGCTAACCGGAGTACGAGAGTTTGGGGGAGTAGGAGAGCTTGGGGGAGTAGGAGAGCTTGGGGGAGTAGTAGAGCTTACCGGAGTAGGAGAGCTGACCGGAGTAGGAGAGCTTGGAGGAGTAGGAGAGTTTGGGGGTGCAGGAGAGCTTGCGCCAGTAGGAGCGATTGAGGGAGTAGGAGAGCTTGGGGGAGTAGGAGAGCTTGTGGGAGTAGGAGAGCTTGGGGGTGTAGGAGAGCTTGGGGGAGTAGGAGAGCTTGGGGGAGTAGGAGAGCTTGGTTGAGTGGGAGAGTTTGAGGGAATAGGAGAGATTGGGGGAGAAGGAGAGCTTGGAGGAGTAGGAGAGCTTGGGGGAGTAGGAGAGCTTGGGGGAGTAGTAGAGCTTGGGGGAGTAGGAGAGCTTGGGGGAGTAGGAGAGCTTGGGGGAATGGGAGTGCTTGGGGGAGTAGGATAGCTTGGGGAAGTAGCAGAGTTTGGTGAGTAGGAGAGCTTGGGGGAGTAGGAGAGCTTGGGGGAGTAGGAGAGCTTGGGCGAGTAGGAGAGCTTGGGGGATTAGGAGAATTGTGGGAGTAGGAGAGCTTGGGGGTGTAGGAGAGCTTGGGGCAGGAGGAGAGCTTGGGGGAGTAGGAGAGCTTCGGGTTGTAGCAGAGCTTGGGGGAGCAGGAGAGCTTGGGGGAGGAGTAGAACTTGGGGGAGTAGGAGAGCTTGGGGTAGTCGGAGAGCTGACCGAAGTAGGAGAGTTAACCGGAGTAAAGAGAGCTTGAGGGAGTGGGAGAGCTTGAGGGAGTAGGAGAGCTTACCAGAGTAGGAGAGCTTGGGGGAGTAGGAGTGCTTGGGGGGAAGTAGAGCTTGGGGGAGAAAGAGAGCATCCCGGAGTAGGAGAGCTTGGGGGAGCAGGAGAGCTTGTGGGAGCAGGGTAGCTTACCGAGTAGGAGAGCTTCCCGGAGTAGGGGAGTTTGGGCGTGTCGGTGAGCTTGGGGGAGTAGGAGAGCTTCCCGGAGTAGGAGAGCTGACCGGAAAAGGAGAGCTTAACGGAGTAGGAGAGTTTTGGGGTGCATGAGAGCTTGCGCCAGTAGGAGCGCTTGAGGGCGTAGGAGAGCTTGGGGGAGTAGGAGAGCTTGCGGGAGTAGGAAAGCTTGGTGAAGTAGGAGAGCTTGTGGGAGTCGGAGAGCTTGGGCGAGTCGGAGAGATTGTGGAGTCGGAGAGCTTGGGGGATTTGGAGAACTTACCGGAGTAGGAGAGCATAAGGCAGTAGGAGAGCTTGGGGGAGTAGGAATGCTTACCGGATTGGGAGAGCTTGCGGGAGTAAGAGAGCTTAGGGAGTAGGAGAGCTTGTGGAAGCAGAGTAGCTTACCGGAGCAGGAGAGCTTATCGGAGCAGGGGAGTTTGGGCGTGTCGGTGAGCTTGGGCGAGAAGGAGAGCTAACCGGAGTAGGAGTGCTAACCGTAGTAGGAGAGCTTGCGGGAGTAGGAGAGCTTGGGGGAGCAGGAGATCTTACCGGAGTCGGAGAGCTTATCGGATTAGGAGAGCTTACCTGATTAGGAGAGCTTACCGGATTAGGAGAGCTTACCGGAGTAGAAGAGCTTGGGTGAAAAGGAGAGCTTGTGGGAGTAGGAGAGCTGGCGGGAATAGGAGAGCTTGGGGAGTAGGAGAGCCAAGGGGAGCAGGAGAGCTTGGGGGAATAGGAGTGCTTGGGGAAGTAGGATAGCTTGGGGGAGTAGGAGAGCTTGGGGGAGTAGGAGAGCTTGAGGGAGTAGGAGAGCTTGGGGGAGCAGGAGAGCTTGGAGGAGTAGGATAGCTTGGGGGAGTAGGAGAGCTTGGGTGAGTAGTAGAGCTTGGCGGAGTAGGAGAGCTTGGGGGAGTAGGAGAGCTTGGGGGAATAGGAGAGCTTGGGGGAGAAGGAGAGCTTGGGGAAGTAGGAGAGCTTGGGGAAGTAGGAGAGCTTGGGGGAGTAGGAGAACTTTGGGGATTAGGAGAAAATGGGGGAGTCGGAGAGCTGGGCTGAGTATGAGAGCTTGGGGAGTATGAGAGCTTGGGGTGTATGAGAGCTTGGGGGAGTAGGATAGCTTGGGGGAGTAGGAGAGCTTACCAGAGTAGGAGAGCTTGAGGCAGTGAGAGAGCTTGGCGGTGTAGGAATGCTTACCGGAGTAGGAGAGCTTGGGGGAGGAGATGAGCTTGGGGGAGTAGGAGAGCTTGGGGGAGGAGGAGAGCTTGGGTTAGTAGGAGAGCTTGGGGGAGTAGGAGAGCTTGGGGGATACGGACAGCTTGGGGGAGTAGGATAGTTTGGGGGAGTAGGAGAGTTGGGGGGAGGAGAAGAACTTGGGGGAGTAGGAGAGCTTGGGGGTGTAGGAGAGCTTGGGGGAGTCGGAGAACATGGGGGAGTAGGAGAGCTTGGGGGAGTTGGAGAGCTTGGGGAGTAGGAGAGCTTGGGGGAGTAGGAGAACTTGGAGGAGTAGGAGAGCTTGGGGGAGTAGGAGAGCTTGGGGCAGTAGGAGAGCTTGGGGGAGTAGGAGAGCTTGGGGGAGTAGGAGAGCTTGGGGGAGTAGCAGAGCTAGGGGGAGTAAAAGAGCTTGGAGGAGTCGGAGAGCTTGGAGGAGTCGGAGAGGTTGGGGGAGTAGGAGAGCTTGGGGGAGTAGGACAGCTTGGGGTAGTAGGAGAGCTTGGGGGAGTAGGAGAGCTTGGGGGAGTAGGAGAGCTTGGGGGAGTAGGAGAGCTTTGAGGAGTAGGAGAGCTTGGGGGAGTAGGAGAGCTTGGGGGAGTAGGAGAGCTTGGGGGAGTAGGAGAGCTTGGGGGAGTAGGAGAGCTTGGGGGAGCACGGGAGCTTGGAGGAAAAGGAGAGATTGGGGTAGTAGGAGAGCTTGGGGGAGTAGGAGAGCTTGGTGGAGCAGGGGAGCTTCCATGAGTAGGAGAGCTTGTGGGAGTAGGAGAGCTTGGGGGAGTAGGAGAGCTTCGGGGAGTAGGAGAGCTTGGGGGAGTAGGAGAGATTGGGGGAGTAGGAGAGCTTGGGGGAGTAGGAGAGCTTGGGGGAGTAGGAGAGCTTGGGGGAGTAGAAGAGCTTGGGGGAGTCGGAGAGCTTGGGGGAGTCGGAGAGCTTGGGGGAGTAGGAGAGCTTGGGGGAGAAGGACAGCTTGGGGGTGTAGGAGAGCTTGGGTGAGTAGGAGAGCTTGGGGGAGTAGGAGAGCTTGGAGGAGTAGGAGAGCTTGGGGAGTAGGAGAGCTTGGGCGAGTAGGAGAGCTTGGGGGAGAAATAGAGCTTGGGGGAGTAGGAGAGCTTGGGGGAGTAGGAGAGATGGGAGGAGTAGGAGAGCTTGGGGGAGAAGGAGAGCTTGTGGGAGTAGTAGAGCTTGGGGGAATAGGAGAGCTTGGGGAAGTAGGAGAGCTTGGGAAAATAGGAGAGCTTGGAGGTGTAGGAGAGATTGGAGGTGTAGGAATGCTTGGAGGTGTAGGAGAGTTTGGGGGAGGAGGAGCGCTTGGGGGAGGAGGCGAGCTTAGGGGAGGAGGAGAGCTTGGGGGAGGGGGAGAGCTTGGGTCAGGAGGAGAGCTTGGGGAAGAGGAGCGCTTGGTGCAGCAGGAGAGCTTTTTGGAGCAGGAGAGCTTGGTGGAGCAGGAGAGCTTAGTGGAGCAGGAGAGCCTCGTTGAGTAGGAGAGCTTGGTGGAGTTGGAGAGCTTTCCAGAATAGGAGAGCTTGGGGGAGTAGGATACGTGGGGGCGTAGGAGAGCTTGGGGAACTCGGAGAGCTTTCCGGAGTGGGAGAGCTGACCGGATTTGGAGAGCTTACCGGAGTAGGAGATCTTGGGGGAGAAGTAGAGCTTGTGTGAGAAGGAGAGATTGGGGGAGGAGAGCTTGGGGGAGTTGGAGAACTTGGGGGAGTAGGAGAGCTTGGGGGAGTCGGAGAGCTTGGGGAATATGACAGCTTGGGGGAGTAGGATAGCTTGGGTGAGTAGGAGAGCTTACCAGAGTAGGAGAGCTTGAGGCAGTAGGAGAGATTGGGGGAGTAGGAGAGCTTGGGGGTGTAGGAGAGCTTGGGGGAGGAGGAGAGCTTGGGTAGTAGGAGAGCTTGGGGGAGTAGGAGAGCTTGGGGGAGTAGGAGAGCTTGGGGGAGGAGTAGAGCTTGGGGGAGCAGGATAGCTTGGGGGAGTAGGAGAGCTGACCGGAGTAGGAGAGTTAACCGGCGTAAAGAGAGCTTGAGCGAGTGGAGAGCTTGAGGGAGTAGGAGATCTTACCAGAGTAGGAGAGCTTGGGGGAGTAGGAGAGCTTGGGGGGAAGGAGAGCTTGAGGGTGAAGGAGAACATCCCGGAGTAGGAGAGCTTGGGGTAGTAGGAGAGCTTGTGGGAGCAGGGTAGCTTACCAGAGTAGGAGCGCTAACCGGAGTAGGGGAGTTTGGCATGTCGGTGAGCTTGGGCGAGTAGGAGAGCTAACCGGAGTACGAGAGCTTGAGGGAGTAGGAGAGCTTGGAGGAGTAGGAGAGCTTGAGGGACTAGGAGAGCTTACCGGAGTAGGAGAGCTGACCGGAGTAGGAGAGCTTAACGGAGTAGGAGAGCTTGGGGGAGTAGGAGAGCTTGGGGGAGTAGGAAAGCTTGGTGGAGTAGGAGAGCTTGTGGGAATAGGAGAGCTTGGACGATTTGGAGAGCTTGGGGAGTCGGAGAGCTGGGGGAGACGGAGAGCTTGGGGGAGTCGGAGAGCTAAGGGGAGTCGGAGAGCTTGGGGGAGTCGGAGATCTTGGGGGAGTAGGATAGCTTGGGGGATTAGGAGAACTTACCGGAGTCGGAGAGCTTCAGGCAGTAGGAGAGCTTGCGGGAGTAGGAATGCTTACCGGAGTAGGAGAGCTTGCGGGAGTAAGAGAGCTTCGGGAGTAGGAGAGCTTGTGGAAGCAGAGTAGCTTACTGGAGTAGGAGAGCTTACCGGAGCAGATTAGTTTGGGCGTGTCGGTGAGCTTGGACGAGTAGGAGAGCTAACCGGAGTCGGAGTGCTAACCGTAGTAGGAGAGCTTGCGGGAGTAGGAGAGCTTGGGGGAGCAGGAGATCTTACCCTAGTCGGAGAGCTTATCGGATTAGGAGAGCTTACCTGATTAGGAGAGCTTCCCGGATTTGGAGAGCTTACCGGAGTAGAAGAGCTTACCGGAGTAGGAGAGCTTGGGGGAGTAGGAGAGCTTGGGGGAAAAGGAGAGATTGGGGGAGTAGGAGAGCTTGGGGGAGTAGGAGAGCTTGGGGGAGCAGGGGAGCTTCCATGAGTAGGAGAGCTTGTGGGAGTATGAGAGCTTGGGGAAGTAGGAGAGCTTGGGGGAGTAGGAGAGCTTGGGGGAGTAGGAGAGCTTGGTTGAGTGGGAGAGCTTGAGGGAGTAGGAGAGCTTGAGGGAGCAGGAGAGCTTGGAGGAGTAGGAGAGCTTGGGGGAGTAGGAGAGCTTGGGGGAGTAGTAGAGCTTGGGGGAGTAGGAGAGCTTGGGGGAGTAGGATAGCTTGGGGGAATAGGAGAGCTTGGGGGAGTAGGATAGCTTGGCGAAGTAGGAGAGTTTGGGGGAGTAGGAGAGCTTGGGGGAGTAGGAGAGCTTGGGGGAGTTGGAGAGCTTGGGCGAGTAGGAGAGCTTGGGGGATTAGGAGAACTTGTGGGAGTAGGAGAGCTTGGGGGAGTCGGAGAGCTTGGGAAATATGAGAGCTTGGGGGAGTAGGACAGCTTGGGTGAGTAGGAGAGCTTACCTGAATAGGAGAGCTTGAGGCAGTAGGAGAGATTGGGGGAGTAGGAGAGCGAGGGGGTGTAGGAGAGCTTGAGGCAGGAGGAGAGCTTGGGGGAGTTGGAGAGCTTTGGGTTGTAGGAGAGCTTGGGGGTGTAGGTGAGCTTGGGGGAGGAGTAGAACTTGGGGGAGTAGGAGAGCTTGGGGTAGTCGGAGAGCTGACCGGAGTAGGAGAGTTAACCGGAGTAAAGAGAGGTTGAGGGAGTGGGAGAGCTTGAGGGAGTAGGAGAGCTTACCAGAGTAGGATAGCGTGGGGAAGTAGCAGAGTTTGGGGGAGTAGGAGAGCTTGGGGGAGTAGGAGAGCTTGGGGGAGTAGGAGAGCTTGGGCGAGTAGGAGAGCTTGGGGGATTCGGAGAAGTTGTGGGAGTAGGAGAGCTTGGGGGAGTCGGAGAGCTTGGGAAATATGAGAGCTTGGGGGAGTAGGACAGCTTGGGTGAGTAGGAGAGCTTACCTGAATAGGAGAGCTTGAGGCAGTAGGAGAGATTGGTGGAGTATGAGAGCTAGGGGGTGTAGGAGAGCTTGGGGCAGAATGAGAGCTTGGGGGAGTAGGCTAGCTTCGGGTTGTAGCAGAGCTTGGGGGAGTAGGAGAGCTTGGGGGAGGAGTAGAACTTGTGGGAGTAGGAGAGCTTGGGGTAGTCGGAGAGCTGACCGGAGTAGGAGAGTTAACCGGAGTAAAGATAGCTTGAGGGTGTGGGAGAGCTTGAGGGAGTAGGAGAGTTTACCAGAGTAGGAGAGCTTGGGGGAGTAGGAGTGCTTGGGGGGAAGGAGAGCTAGGGGGAGAAAGAGAGCATCCCGGAGTAGGAGAGCTTGTGGGAGAAGGAGAGGTTGTGGGAGCAGGGTAGCTTACCGAGTAGGAGATCTTACCGGAGTAGGGGAGCTTGGGCGTGTCGGTGAGCTTGGGGGAGTAGGAGAGCTTACCGGAGTAGGAGAGCTGACCGGAAAAGGAGAGCTTAACGGAGTAGGAGAGTTTTGGGGTGCAGGAGAGCTTGCGCCAGTAGGAGCGCTTGAGGGCGTAGGAGAGCTTGGGGGAGTAGGAGAGCTTGGGGGCGTAGGAAAGCTTGGTGGAGTAGGAGAGCTTGTGGGAGTCGGAGAGCTTGGGCGAGTCGGAGAGATTGTGGAATCGGAGACCTTGGGGGAGTAGGAGAGCTTGGGGGTGTAGGAGAGCTTGGGGGAGGAGGAGAGCTTGGGTAGTAGGAGAGCTTGGGGGAGTAGGAGAGCTTGGGGGAGTAGGAGAGCTTGGGGGAGGAGTAGAGCTTGGGGGAGCAGGATAGCTTGGGGGAGTAGGAGAGCTGACCGGAGTAGTAGAGTTAACCGGCGTAAAGAGATCTTGAGCGAGTGGAGAGCTTGAGGGAGTAGGAGATCTTACCAGAGTAGCAGAGCTTGGGGGAGTAGGAGAGCTTGGAGGGAAGGAGAGCTTGAGGGTGAAGGAGAGCATCCCGGAGTAGGAGAGCTTACCGGAGTAGGGGAGTTTGGCATGTCGGTGAGCTTGGGCGAGTAGGAGAGCTAACCGGAGTACGAGAGCTTGGGGGAGTAGGAGAGCTTCGAGGAGTAGGAGAGCTTGAGGGACTAGGAGAGCTTACCGGAGTAGGAGAGCTGACCGGAGTAGGAGAGCTTAACGGAGTAGGAGAGCTTGGGGGAGTAGGAGAGCTTGGGGGAGTAGGAAAGCTTGCGGGAGTAGGAGAGCTTGGGGGAGCAGGAGATCTTACCGGAGTCGGAGAGCTTATCGGATTAGGAGAGCTAACCGGATTAGGAGAGTTTGGGGGAGCATGATAGGTGGGGGACTAGGAGAGATTGGGGAGTAGGAGCGCTTGGGGGTGTAGGAGAGCTTGGTGGAGTAGGAGAGGTTAGGAGAGTCGGAGAGGTTTGGGGATTAGGAGAGGTTGGGGAAGTACGAGAGTTTGGGGGAGTAGGAGAGGTTGGGGGATTAGGTAGCTTATCGGAATTTTAGAGATTTCCGGAGAAGAAGAGATTACCGGAGTAGGAGAGCTTACCGGAGTTAAAGAGCTTACCGGAGTAGGAGAGCTTGGGGGAGTAGGAGAGCTTTGGAGAGCAGGAGACCTTGGGGGAGTAGGAGAGCTTGGTGGAGTAGGAGAGCTTGGGGGTGTAGGAGTGCTTGGTGGAGTAGGAGAGATTAGGGGAGTCAGAGATGTTGGGGGAGTAGGAGAGGTTGGGGGAGTAGGAGGGGTTTGGGGATTAGGAGAGGTTGGGGAAGTAGGAGAGGTTGGGGGAGAAGGAGAGGTTGGGGGAGTAGGAGAGGTTGAGGAAGTAGGAGAGTTTGGGGGAGTAGGAGAGCTTACCGGAGTATTAGAGCTTCCCGGAGTAGAAGAGCTTACCGGAGTAGGAGAGCTTGCCGGAGTAGAAGAGCTGACCGGAGTAGGAGAGCTTACCGGAGTAGTAGAGCTCACCGGAGTAGGAGAGCTTTGGGGAGTAGGAGATCTTGGGGGTGTAGGAGAGCTTGGGGGAGTAGGAGAGCAAACTGGAGTTGGAGAGCTTACCGGAGTAGGAGAGCTTAATGGAGTAGGAGAGTTTGGGGGTGTAGGAGAGCTTGCGCTTGTAGGAGCGCTTGAGGGAATAGGAGAGATTGGGGCAGTCGGAGAGTTTGGGGGGGGGGGGTAGGAGAGCTTGGGAGAGTAGGAGAGCTTGGTGGAGTAGGAAAGCTTGGGGGATTACGAGACCTTGGGGGAGTAGGAGAGTTTGGGCGAGTCGGATAGCTTGTGGGAGTCGGATAGCTTGGGGGAGAAGGAGAGCTTGAGGGAGTAGGACAGCTTGGGGGAGTAGGAGAGCTTGGGTGAGTCGGAGAGCTTGGGGGAAAAGGAGAGCTTGGGGGAGTAGGAGAGCTTGTTTGAGAAGGAGAGCTTGTGGGAGTAGGAGAGCTTGGGGGAGTAGGAGGGCTTGGGGGAGTACGAGAGATTGGGGGAGTAGGAGAGCTTGAGGGAGTAGGAGAGCTTGGGGGAGTAGGAGAGCTTGAGGGAGTAGGAGAGCTTGGGGAAGTAGTAGAGCTTTCGGGAGTAGGAGAGTTTGGGCGAGTCGGAGAGCTTGGGGAGTCGGAAAGCTTGGGGGATTCGGAGAGCTTGGGGGAGTAGCAGAGCTTGGGGGAGTAGTAGAGCTTTCGGGAGTAGGAGAGTTTGGGCGAGTCGGAGAGCTTGGGGAGTCGGAAAGCTTGGGGGATTCGGAGAGCTTGGGGGAGTAGCAGAGCTTGGGGGAGTAGGAGAGCTTGAGGGAGTAGGAGAGCTTGGGGGAGTAGTAGAGCTTTCGGGAGTAGCAGAGCTTGGGGGAGTACGAGAGATTGGGGGAGTAGGAGAGCTTGGGGGATTCGGAGAGCTTGGGGGAGTCGGAGAGCTTGGGGGAGTCGGAGAGCTTGGGGGATTCGGAGAGCTTTGGGGAGTCGAAGAGCTTGGGTGAGTAAGAGAGCTTGCGGGAGTAGGAGAGCTTGGGGAAGTAGGAGAGCTTACCGTAGTTGGAGAGCTAACCGAAGTAGGTGTGCTTGCGGGAGTAGGAGAGCTTACTGGAGTAGGAGTGCTTACCGCAGTAAGAGAGCTTACCGGAGTAGGAGAGCTTACCGGAGTAGAAGAGCTTACTGCAGTAGGTGAGCTTGGGGGAGGAGGTGAGCTTGTAGGAGCAGGAGAGTTTACCGGATTTGGAGAGCTAACCGGATCAGGAGCGCTTAACAGAGTAGAAGAGCTTACCAGATTTGGAGAGCTTACCGGAGTAGGAGAGCTTACCGGAGTAGGAGAGCTTACCGGAGTAGGAGAGCTTACCGGAGTAGAAGAGCTGACCGGAGTAGGAGAGCTTACCGGAGTACGAGATCTTACTGGAGTAGGAGAGCTTGGGGGAGCAGGAGAGCTTAGGGGTGTAGGAGAGCTTGGTGGAGTAGGAGAGATTAGGGGAGTCGGAGATGTTGGGGGAGTAGGAGAGGTTGGGGGAGTAGGAGGGGTTTGGGGATTAGGAGAGTTTGGGGAAGTAGGAGAGGTTGGGGGAGTAGGAGAGGTTGGGTGAGTAGGAGAGGATGAGGAAGTAGGAGAGTTTGGGGGAGTAGGAGAGCTTACCGGAGTATTAGAGCTTACCGGAGTAGAAGAGCTTACCGGAGTAGGAGAGCTTACCGGAAAAGAAGAGCTGACCGGAGTAGGAGAGCTTACCGGAGTAGGAGAGCTTACCGGAGTAGGAGAGCTTGTGGGAGTAGGAGAGCTTGGGGGAGTAGGAGAGCTTGGGTGAGTAGGAGAGCTAACTGGAGTGGGAGAGCTTACCGGAGTAGGAGAGATTAACGGAGTAGGAGAGTTTGGAGGTGTAGGAGAGCTTGCGTCAGTAGGAGCGCTTGAGGGAGTAGGAGAGATTGGGGCAGTCGAAGAGCTTGGGGGAGTAGGAGAGCTTGCGGGAGTAGGAGAGTTTGGGGGAGTAGGAAAGCTTGGGGGATTAGGAGAGCTTGGGGGAGGAGGAGAGTTTGGGCGAGTCGGAGAGCTTGTGGGAGTCGGAGAGCTTGGGGGAGTCGGAGAGCTTGGGGGAGAAGGAGAGCTTGGGGGAGTCGGAAAGCTTGGGGGAGTAGGAGAGCTTGGGGCAGTCGGAGAACTTGGGGGAGTAGGAGAGTTTGGGGGAGTAGGAGAGCTTGTTTAAAAGGAGAGCTTGTGGGGGTAGGAGAGCTTGGGGGTGTAGGAGAGCATTCGGGAGTAGGAGAGCTTGGGGGAGTAGGGGAGATTGGGGGAGAAGGAGAGCTTGTGGGAGTAGGAGAGCTTGGGCGAGTCGGAGAGCTTGGGGGAGTCGGAGAGCTTGGGGGAGCCGGAGAGATTGGGGGAGTCGGAGAGCTTGAGGGAGCTGGAGAGCTTGGGGGAGTCGGAGAGCTTGGGGGATTCGGAGAACTTGGGGGATTCGGAGAGCTTGGAGGAGTAGGAGAGCTTGGGGGAGTAGCAGAGCTTCGGGGATTAGGAGAGCTTGGGGGACTAGTAGAGCTTTCGCGAGTAGCAGAGCTTGGGGGAGTACGAGAGATTGCGGGAGTCGGAGAGCTTGGTGGAGTAGGAGAGCTTGGGCGTGTCGGAGAGCTTGGGGGATTCGGAGAGCTTGGGGGAGTAGAAGAGCTTGGGGGAGTAGGAGACGTTTGCGGAGTAGGAGAGCTTGGGGGAGTAGGAGAGCTTGGGGGAGTAGAAGAACTTGGGGGTGTTGGAGAGCTTGGGCCAGTCGGAGAGCTTGGGGGAGTCGGAGAGCTTGGGGCAGTCGGAGAGTTTGGGGGAGTCGGAGAGCTTGGGGGAGTCTTAGGGCTTACCGGAGTCGGAGAGCTTGGGGGAGTCGGAGAGCTTGGGGGAGTCGGAGAGCTAGGGGGAGTAGGATAGCTTGGGGGAGTAGCGGAGCTTACCGGAGTAGGAGAGCTTGAGGCAGTAGGAGAGCTTGGGGGATTAGGATTGCTTACCGGAGTAGGAGAGCTTGTGGGTGTCAGAGAGCTTGGGGGAGTAGAAGAGCTTGGGGGAGTAGGAGAGCTTGGGGGAGTCGGAGAGCTTGGGGGAGTCGGAGAGCTTGGGGGAGTCGGAGATCTTGGGGGAGTAGGAGAGCTTGAGGGTGTAGGAGAGCTTGCGCCAGTAGGAGCGCTTGAGGGAGTAGGAGAGATTGGGGCAGTCGGAGAGCTTGGAGGAGTAGGAGATCTTGGGGGAGTTGGAGAGCTTGGGGGAGTAGGAAAGCTTGGGGGATGAGGAGTGCTTGGGGGAGTAGGAGAGTTTGGGCGAGTCGGAGTGCTTGTGGGAGTCGGAGAGCTTGGGGGAGTCGGAGATTTTGGGGGAGAAGGAGAGCTTGGGGGAGTAGGACAGCTTGGGGGAGTAGGAGAGCTTGGGGGTGTCGGAGAGCTTGGGGGAGTAGGAGAGCTTGGGGGAGTAGGAGAGCTTGGGGGAGAAGGAGAGCTTGTGGGAGTAGGAGAGCTTCGGGGAGTAGGTGAGCTTTCGGGAGTAGGAGACCTTGGGGGGTAGAGAGATTGGGGGAGTAGGAGAGCTTGGGGGAGGAGGACAGCTTAGGCGAGTCGGGGAGCTTGAGGGAGTCGGAGAGCTTGGGGGAGTCGGAGAGCTTGGGGGAGTCGGAGAACTTGGGGGAGTCGGAGAGCTTCGGGGATTCGGAGAGCTTGGGGGAGTACGAGAGCTTGTGGGAGTAGGAGAGCTTGGGGTAGTAGGAGAGCTTGGGGGAGTAGGAGAGCTAACTGGAGTAGGAGAGCTTACCGGAGTAGGAGAGATTAACGGAGTAGGAGAGTTTGGAGGTGTAGGAGAGCTTGCGCCAATAGGAGCGCTTGAGGGAGTAGGAGAGATTCGGGCAGTCGGAGAGCTTGGGGGAGTCGGAGAGCTTGGGGGATTCGGAGAGCTTGGAGGAGTAGGAGAGCTTGGGGGAGTAGCAGAGCTTCGGGGAGTAGGAGAGCTTGGGGGACTAGGAGAGCTTTCGCGAGTAGCAGAGCTTGGGGGAGTACTAGAGATTGGGGGACTCGGATAGCTTAGTGGAGTAGGAGAGCTTGGGCGAGTCGGAGAGTTTGGGGATTCGGAGAGCTTGGGGGAGTAGAAGAGCTTGGGGGAGTAGGAGAGCTTGGCGGAGTAGGAGAGCTTGGGGGAGTAGGAGAGCTTGGGGGAGTAGAAGAACTTGGGGGAGTTGGAGAGCTTGGGCGAGTCGGAGAGCTTGGGGGAGTGGGAGAGCTTGGGGCAGTCGGAGAGCTTGGGGCAGTCGGAGAGCTTGGGGGAGTCGGAGAGCTTGGGGGAGTCGGAGAGCTTACCGGAGTCGGAGAACTTGGGGGAGTCGCAGAGCTTGGGGGAGTCGGAGAGCTTGGGGGAGTAGGATAGCTTGGGGGAGTAGGGGAGCTTACCGGAGTAGGAGAGCTTGAGGCAGTCGGAGAACTTGTGGGAGTAGGATTGCATACCGGAGTAGGAGAGCTTGTGGGTGTAAGAGAGCTTGGGGGAGTAGAAGAGCTTGGGGGAGTAGGAGAGCTTGGGGGAGTCGGAGAGCTTGGGGGAGTCGGAGTGCTTGGGGGAGTCGGAGATCTTGGGGGACTAGGAGAGCTTGAGGGTGTAGGAGAGCTTGCGCCAGTAGGAGCGCTTGAGGGAGTAGGAGAGATTGGGGCAGTCGGAGAGCTTGGGGGAGTCGGAGAGCTTGGGGGATTCGGAGAGCTTGGAGGAGTAGGAGAGCTTGGGGGAGTAGCAGAGCTTCGGGGAGTAGGAGAGCTTGCGGGACTAGGAGAGCTTTCGCGAGTAGCAGAGCTTGGGGGAGTACGAGAGATTGGGGGACTCAGATAGCTTGGTGGAGTAGGAGAGCTTGGGCGAGTCGGAGAGTTTGGGGATTCGGAGAGCTTGGGGGAGTCGGAGATCTTGGGGGACTAGGAGAGCTTGAGGGTGTAGGAGAGCTTGCGCCAGTAGGAGCGCTTGAGGGAGTAGGAGAGATTGGGGCAGTCGGAGAGCTTGGGGGAGTCGGAGAGCTTGGGGGATTCGGAGAGCTTGGAGGAGTAGGAGAGCTTGGGGGAGTAGCAGAGCTTCGGGGAGTAGGAGAGCTTGCGGGACTAGGAGAGCTTTCGCGAGTAGCAGAGCTTGGGGGAGTACGAGAGATTGGGGGACTCAGATAGCTTGGTGGAGTAGGAGAGCTTGGGCGAGTCGGAGAGTTTGGGGATTCGGAGAGCTAGGGGGAGTAGAAGAGCTTGGGGGAGTAGGAGAGCTTGGCGGAGTAGGAGAGCTTGGGGGAGTAGGAGAGCTTGGGGGAGTAGAAGAACTTGGGGCAGTCGGAGAGCTTGGGGGAGTCGGAGAGCTTGGGGAGTGGGTGAGCTTACCGGAGTCGGAGAACTTGGGGGAGTCGCAGAGCTTGGGGGAGTCGGAGAGCTTGGGGGAGTAGGATAGCTTGGGGGAGTAGGGGAGCTTACCGGAGTAGGAGAGCTTGAGGCAGTCGGAGAACTTGTGGGAGTAGGATTGCATACCGGAGTAGGAGAGCTTGTGGGTGCAAGAGAGCTTTGGGGAGTAGAAGAGCTTGGGGGAGTAGGAGAGCTTGGGGGAGTCGGAGAGCTTGGGGGAGTCGGAGTGCTTGGGGGAGTCGGAGATCTTGGGGGACTAGGAGAGCTTGAGGGTGTAGGAGAGCTTGCGCCAGTAGGAGCGCTTGAGGGAGTAGGAGAGATTGGGGCAGTCGGAGAGCTTGGGGGAGAAGGAGAGCTTGGGGGAGTAGGACAGCTTGGGGGAGTAGGAGAGCTTGGGGGTGTCGGAGAGCTTGGGGGAGTACGAGAGCTTGGGGGAGTAGGAGAGCTTGGGGGAGAAGGAGAGCTTGTGGGAGTAGGAGAGTTTGGGGGATTAGGAGAGCTTTCGGGAGTTGGAGCGCTTGGGGTGTAGAGAGATTGGGGGAGTTGGAGAGCTTGGGGGAGTAGGAGAGCATGGGGGAGTTGGAGAGCTTGGGTGCGTCTCAGAGCTTGGGGGATTCGGAGAGCTTGAGGGAGTAGCAGAGCTTGGGGGAGTACGAGAGATTGTGGGAGTACGAGAGCTTGGGGGATTCGGAGAGCTTGGGGGAGTCAGAGAGCTTGGGGGAGTCGGAGAGCTTGGGGGATTCGGAGAGCTTTGGGGAGTAGAAGAGCTTGGGGGAGTAAGAGAGCTTGCGGGAGTAGGAGAGCTTGGGGAAGTAGGAGAGCTTACCGTAGTTGGAGAGCTAACCGAAGTAGGTGTGCTTGCGGGAGTAGGAGAGCTTACTGGAGTAGGAGTGCTTACCGCAGTAAGAGAGCTTACCGGAGTAGGAGAGCTTACCCGAGTAGGAGAGCTTACTGGAGTAGGTGAGCTTGGGGGAGGAGGTGAGCTTGTAGGAGTAGGAGAGTTTACCGGATTTGGAGAGCTAATCGGATCAGGAGCGCTTAACAGAGTAGAAGAGCTTATCAGATTCGGAGAGCTTACCGGAGTAGGAGAGCTTACCGGAATAGGAGAGTTTGGGGGAGCATGATAGTTGGGGGACTAGGAGAGCTTGGGGGAGTAGGAGCGCTTGGGGGTGTAGGAGAGCTTGGTGGAGTAGGAGAGGTTAGGGGAGTCGGAGAGGTTGGGGGAGTAGGAGAGGTTGGGGGAGTCGGACAGGTTTGGGGATTAGGAGAGGTTGGGGAAGTACGAGAGGTTGGGGGAGTCGGAGAGCTTACCGGAGTATTAGAGATTACCGAAGAAGAGCTTACCGGAGTAGAAGAGCTTACCGGAGTAGGAGAGCTTACCGGAGTAGAAGAGCTGACCGGAGTAGGAGATCTTACCGGAGTACGAGATCTTACTGGAGTAGGAGAGCTTGGGGGAGTAGGAGAGCTTGGGGGTGTAGGAGAGCTTGGTGGAGTAGGAGAGATTATGGGAGTCGGAGATGTTGGGGGAGTAGGAGAGGTTGGGGGAGTAGGAGGGGTTTGGGGATTAGGAGAGTTTGGGGAAGTAGGAGAGGTTGGGGGAGTAGGAGAGGTTGGGGGAGTCGGAGAGGATGAGGAAGTAGGAGAGTTTGGGGGAGTTTGAGAGCTTACCGGAGTATTAGAGCTTACCGGAGTAGAAGAGCTTACCGTAGTAGGAGAGCTTACCGGAAAAGAAGAGCTGACCGGAGTAGGAGAGCTTACCGGAGTAGAGGAGCTTACCGGAGTAGGAGAGATTAACGGAGTAGGAGAGTTTGGAGGTGTAGGAGAGCTTGCGCCAGTAGGAGCGCTTGAGGGAATAGGAGAGATTGGGGCAGTCGGAGAGCTTGGGGGAGTAGGAGAGCTTGGGGGAGTAGGAGAGCTTGGGCGAGTAGGAAAGCTTGGGGGAGTAGGTCAGCTTGGGTGAGTAGGAGAGCTTGGGGGAGTCGGAGAACGTGGGGGTGTAGGAGAGTTTGGGGGAGTAGGAGAGCATGTTTAAAAGGAGAGCTTGTGGGGGTAGGAGAGCTTGGGGGTGTAGGAGAGCTTTCGGGAGTAGGAGAGCTTGGGCGAGTAGGAGAGATTGGGGGAGT
The DNA here is from genome assembly GCF_044704955.1 of Pristiophorus japonicus. Taxonomy (NCBI): domain Eukaryota; kingdom Metazoa; phylum Chordata; class Chondrichthyes; family Pristiophoridae; genus Pristiophorus; species Pristiophorus japonicus. The sequence continues at coordinate 234,805 of NW_027254772.1, forward strand.
AGGAGAGCTTGGGGGAGCAGGAGAGCTTGGGCGAGTCGGAGAGCTTGTGTGAGTCGGAGAGCTTGGGGGAGTCGGAGAGCTTGGGGGAGTAGGAGTGCTTGGGGAAGTAGGAGAGTTTACCGTAGTTGGAGAACTAACCGAAGTAGGTGTGCTTGCTTGAGTAGGAGAGCTTTGGGGAGTCGGAGAGCTTACCGGATTAGGAGAGCTTACTGGATTTGGAGAGTTTACCGGATTAGGATATTTTACCGGATTAGGAGAGCTTACCGCAGTAGGAGTGCTTACCTCAGTAAGAGAGCTTACCGGAGTAGGAGAGCTTACCCGAGTAGGAGAGCTTACTGGAGTAGGTGAGCTTGGGGGAGGAGGAGAGCTTGTAGGAGCAGGTTAGCTTACCGGAGTGGGAGAGCTTACCGGAGTTGGAGAGCTTGGGGAAGTAGGAGAGCTTACGGGAGTAGGAGAGCTTACCGGATTAGGAGAGCTAACCGGATTAGGAGAGCTTAACAGAGTAGAAGAGCTTACCAGAGTCGGAGAGCTTACCGGAGTAGGAGAGCTTACCGGAATAGGAGAGTTTGGGGGAGCATGATAGGTGGGGGACTAGGAGAGCTTGGGGAGTAGGAGCGCTTGGGGGTGTAGGAGAGCTTCGTGGAGTAGGAGAAGTTAGGGGAGTCGGAGAGGTTTGGGGATTAGGAGAGGTTGGGGAAGTACGAGAGTTTGGGGGAGTAGGAGAGGTTGGGGGATTAGGTAGCTTATCGGAATATTAGAGATTTCCGGAGAAGAAGAGATTACCGGAGTAGGAGAGCTTACCGGAGTTAAAGAGCTTACCGGAGTAGAAGAGCTTACCTGAGTAGGAGAGCTTACCGGAGTAGAAGAGCTTAACGGCGTAGGAGAGTTTGGGGGTGTAGGAGAGCTTGCGCCAGTAGGAGCGCTTGAGGGAGTAGGAGAGATTGGGGCAGTCGGAGAGCTTGGGGGAATAGGAGAGCTTGAGGGAGTAGGAGAGCTTGGTGGAGTAGGAAAGCTTGGGGGATTACGAGACTTGGGGGGGTAGGAGAGTTTGGGCGAGTCGGATAGCTTGTGGGAGTCGGATAGCTTGGGGGAGAAGGAGAGCTTGAGGGAGTAGTACAGCTTGGGGGAGTAGGAGAGCTGTGGGGAGTCGGAGAGCTTGGGGGAAAAGGAGAGCTTGGGGGAGTAGGAGAGCTTGTTTGAGATGGAGAGCTTGTGGGAGTAGGAGAGCTTGGGGGAGTAGGAGGGCTTTCGGGAGTAGGAGAGCTTGGGGGATAGAAGAGATTGGGGGTGTAGGAGAGCTTGGGGGAGTAGGAGAGTTTGGGCGAGTCGGAGAGCTTGGGGGAATCGGAAAGCTTGGGGGAGTTGGAGAGCTTGGGGGAGTCGGAGAGCTTGGGGGAGTTGGAGAGCTTGGGTGAGTCATAGAGCTTGGGGGATTCGGAGAGCTTGGGGGAGCAGCAGAGCTTGGCGGAGTAGGAGAGCTTGAGGGAGTAGGAGAGCTTGGGGGAGTAGGAGAGCTTTCGGGATTAGCAGAGCTTGGGGGAGTACGAGAGATTGGGGGAGTAGGAGAGCTTGGGGAAGTAGGAGAGCTTACCGTAGTTGGAGAGCTAACCGAAGTAGGTGTGCTTGCGGGAGTAGGAGAGCTTACTGGAGTAGGAGTGCTTACCGCAGTAAGAGAGCTTACCGGAGTAGGAGAGCTTACCCGAGTAGGAGAGCTTACTGGAGTAGGTGAGCTTGGGGGAGGAGGTGAGTTTGTAGGAGTAGGAGAGTTTACCGGATTTGGAGAGCTAATCGGATCAGGAGCGCTTAACAGAGTAGAAGAGCTTATCAGATTCGGAGAGCTTACCGGAGTAGGAGAGCTTACCGGAATAGGAGAGTTTGGGGGAGCATGATAGGTGGGGGACTAGGAGAGCTTGGGGGAGTAGGAGCGCTTGGAGGTGTAGGAGAGCTTGGTGGAGTAGGAGAGGTTAGGGGAGTCGGAGATGTTGGGGGAGTAGGAGAGGTTGGGGGAGTAGGAGAGGTTTGGGGATTAGGAGAGTTTGGGGAAGTAGGAGAGGTTGGGGGAGTAGGAGAGGTTGGGGGAGTAGGAGAGGATGAGGAAGTAGGAGAGTTTGGGGGAGTAGGAGAGCTTACCGGAGTATTAGAGCTTACCGGAGTAGAAGAGCTTACCGGAGTAGGAGAGCTTACCGGAGTAGAAGAGCTGACCGGAGTAGGAGAGCTTACCGGAGTAGGAGAGCTTACCGGAGTAGGAGAGCTTGTGGGAGTAGGAGAGCTTGGGGGAGTAGGAGAGCTTGGGTGAGTAGGAGAGCTAACTGGAGTAGGAGAGCTTACCGGAGTAGGAGAGATTAACGGAGTAGGAGAGTTTGGAGGTGTAGGAGAGCTTGCGCCAGTAGGAGCGCTTGAGGGAGTAGGAGAGATTGGGGCAGTCGGAGAGCTTGGGGGAGTAGGAGAGCTTGGGGGAGTAGGAGAGCTTGGGGGAGTAGGAAAGCTTGGGTGATTTGGAGAGCTTGGGGGAGGAGGAGAGTTTAGGCGAGTCGGGGAGCTTGTGGGAGTCTGAGAGCTTGGGGGAGTCGGAGAGCTTGGGGGAGAAGGAGAGCTTGGGGGAGTAGGACATCTTGGGGGAGTAGGAGAGCTTGGGGGAGTCGGAGAACTTGGGGAGTAGGAGAGTTTGGGGGAGTCGGAGAGCTTGTTTAAAAGGAGAGCTTGTGGGGGTAGGAGAGCTTGGGGGTGTAGGAGAGCATTCGGGAGTAGGAGAGCTTGGGGGAGTAGGAGAGATTGGGGGAGAAGGAGAGCTTGGGGGAGTAGGAGAGCTTGGGCGAGTCGGAGAGCTTGGGGGAGTCGGAGAGCTTGGGGGAGCCGGAGAGATTGGGGGAGTCGGAGAGCTTGAGGGAGCTGGAGAGCTTGGGGGAGTCGGAGAGCTTGGGGGAGTCGGAGAACTTGGGGGATTCGGAGAGCTTGGAGGAGTAGGAGAGCTTGGGGGAGTAGCAGAGCTTGGGGGGTAGGAGAGCTTGGGGGACTAGGAGAGCTTTCGCGAGCAGCAGAGCTTGGGGGAGTACGAGAGATTGCGGGAGTAGGAGAGCTTGGTGGAGTAGGAGAGCTTGGGCGAGTCGGAGAGCATGGGGGATTCGGAGAGCTTGGGGGAGTAGAAGAGCTTGGGGGTTTCGGAGAACTTTGCGGAGTAGGAGAGCTTGGGGGAGTAGGAGAGCTTGGGGGAGTAGAAGAACTTGGGGGTTTGGAGAGCTGGAGCGAGTCGGAGAGCTTGGGGGAGTCGGAGAGCTTGGGGCAGTCGGAGAGCTTGGAGGAGTAGGAGAGCTTGGGGGAGTAGCAGAGCTTCGGGGAGTTGGAGAGCTTGGGGGACTAGGAGAGCTTTCGCGAGTAGCAGAGCATGGGGGTGTACGAGAGATTGGGGGAGTCGGATAGCTTGGTGGAGTAGGAGAGCTTGGGCGTGTCGGATAGTTTGGGGATTCGGAGAGCTTGTGGGAGTAGAAGATCTTGGGGGAGTAGGAGAGCTTGGCTGAGTAGGAGAGCTTGGGGGAGTAGGAAAGCTTGGGGGAGTAGGGGAGATTACCGGAGTCGGAGAGCTTGAGACAGTCGGAGAACTTGTGGGAGTAGGATTGCTTACCGGAGTAGAAGAGCTTGCGGGTGTAAGAGATCTTGGGGGAGTAGAAGAGCTTGGGGGAGTAGGAGAGGTTGGGGGAGTCGGAGAGCTTGGGGGAGTCGGAGATCTTGGGGGAGTAGGAGAGCTTGGGGGTGTCGGAGAGCTTGGGGGAGTACGAGCGCTTGGGGGAGTAGGAGAGCTTGGGGGAGAGGAGAGCTTGTGGGAGTAGGAGAGCTTGGGGGAGTAGGAGAGCTTTCGGGAGTTGGAGAGCTTGGAGTGTAGAGAGCTTGGGTGAGTAGGAGAGCTTGGGGGAGTTGGACAGCTTGGCGGAGTAGGAAATCTTGGGGGATGAGGAGAGCTTGGGGGAGTCGGAGAGTTTGGGCGAGTCGGAGTGCTTGTGGGAGTCGGAGGGCTTGGGGGAGTCGGAGAGCTTGGGGGAGAAGGAGAGCTTGGGGGAGTAGGACAGCTTGGGGGAGTAGGAGAGCTTGGGGGTGTCGGAGAGCTTTGGGGAGTACGAGAGCTTGGGGGAGTAGGAGAGCTTGGGGGAGAAGGAGAGCTTGTGGGAGTAGGAGAGCTTGGGGAATAGGAGAGCTTTCGGGAGTTGGAGAGCTTGGGGTGTAGAGAGATTGGGGGAGAAGGAGAGCTTGGGGGAGTAGGAGAGCTTGGGCGAGTCGGAGAGCTTGGGGGAGTCGGAGAGCTTGGGGGAGTCGGAGAGCTTGGGGGAGTCGGAGAGCTTGGGGGAGTCGGAGAGCTTGGGGGATTCGGAGAGCTTGGGGGAGTACGAGTGCTTGGGGGTGTAGGAGAACGTGGGGGAGTAGGAGAGCTTGGGGGAGTATGACAGCTTGGGGGAGTAGGAGAGCTTGGGGGAGTCGGAGTACTTGGGGGTGTAGGAGAGTTTGGTGGAGTAGGAGAGCTTGTTTAAAAGGAGAGCTTGTGGAGGTAGGAGAGCTTGGGGGTGTAGGGGAGCTTTCGGGAGTAGGAGAGCTTGGGGGAGTAGGAGAGATTGGGGGAGTAGGAGAGCTTGGGGGAGTAGGAGAGCTTGGGCGAGTCGGAGAACTTGGGGGATTCGGAGAGCTTGGGGGAGTAGGAGAGATTGGGGGAGTAGCAGAGCTTCGGGGAGTAGGAGAGCTTGGGGGAATAGGAGAGCTTTCGCGAGTAGCAGAGCTTGCGGGAGTACAAGAGATTGCGGGAGTAGGAGAGCTTGGTGGAGTTGGACAGCTTGGGCGAGTCGGAGAGCTTGGGAATTCGGAGAGCTTGAGGGAGTAGAAGAGTTGGGAGAGTAGGAGAACTTTGCGGAGTAGGAGAGCTTGGGGGAGTAGGAGAGCTTGGGGGAGTAGAAGAACTTGGGGGAGTTGGAGAGCTTGGGCGAGTCGGAGAGCTTGGGGGAGTCGGAGAGCTTGGGGCAGTCGGAGAGCCTGGGGGAGTCGGAGAGCTTGGGGGAGGCGTAGAGCTTACCGGAGTCGGAGAGCTTGTGGGAGTCGGAGAGCTTGGGGGAGTCGGAGAGCTTGGGGGAGTAGGATAGCTTGGGGGAGTAGCGGAGCTTACCGGAGTAGGAGAGCTTGAGGCAGTAGGAGAGCTTGGGGGAGTAGGATTGCTTACCGGAGTAGGAGAGCTTGTGGGTGTAAGAGAGCTTGGGGGAGTAGAAGAGCTTGGGGGAGTAGGAGAGCGTGGGGGAGTCGGAGAGCTTGGGGGAGTCGGAGAGCTTGGGGGAGTAGAAGAGCTTGCGGGAGTAGGAGAGCTTGCCTGAGTAGGAGAGCTTGGGGGAGTAGGAGAGCTTGGGGGAGTAGAAGAACTTGGGGGAGTTGGAGAGCTTGGGCGAGTTGGAGAGATTGGGGGAGTCGGAGAGCTTGGGGCAGTCGAGGAGCTTGGGGGAGTCGGAGAGCTTGGGGGAGTCGGAGAGCTTACCGGAGTCGGAGAGCTTGGGGGAGTCGGAGAGCTTGGGAGAATCGGAGAGCTTGGGGGAGTAGGAAAGCTTGGGGGAGTAGGGGAGATTACCGGAGTAGGAGAGCTTGAGACAGTAGGAGAACTTGTGGGAGTAGGATTGCTTACCGGAGTAGGATAGCTTGTGGGTGTAAGAGAGCTTGGGGGAGCAGAAGAGCTTGGGGGAGTAGGAGAGCTTGGGGGAGTCGGAGAGCTTGGGGGAGTCGAAGATCTTGGGGGAGTAGGAGAGCTTGAGGGTGTAGGAGAGCTTGCGCCAGTCGGAGCGCTTGAGGGAGTAGGAGAGACTGGGGCAGTCGGAGAGCTTTTAGGAGTAGGAGATCTTGGGGGAGTTGGAGAGCTTGGCGGAGTAGGAAATCTTGGGGGATGAGGAGAGCTTGGGGGAGTAGGAGAGTTTGGGCGAGTCGGAGTGCTTGTGGGAGTCGGAGAGCTTGTGGGAGTAGAAGATCTTGGGGGAGTAGGAGAGCTTGGCTGAGTAGGAGAGCTTGGGGGAGTAGGAAAGCTTGGGGGAGTAGGGGAGATTACCGGAGTCGGAGAGCTTGAGACAGTCGGAGAACTTGTGGGAGTAGGATTGCTTACCGGAGTAGGAGAGCTTGTGGGTGTAAGAGATCTTGGGGGAGTAGAAGAGCTTGGGGGAGTAGGAGAGGTTGGGGGAGTCGGAGAGCTTGGGGGAGTCGGAGATCTTGGGGGAGTAGGAGAGCTTGGGGGTGTCGGAGAGCTTGGGGGAGTACGAGCGCTTGGGGGAGTAGGAGAGCTTGGGGGAGAAGGAGAGCTTGTGGGAGTAGGAGAGCTTGGAGTGTAGAGAGCTTGGGTGAGTAGGAGAGCTTGGGGGAGTTGGACAGCTTGGCGGAGTAGGAAATCTTGGGGGATGAGGAGAGCTTGGGGGAGTCGGAGAGTTTGGGCGAGTCGGAGTGCTTGTGGGAGTCGGAGGGCTTGGGGGAGTCGGAGAGCTTGGGGGAGAAGGAGAGCTTGGGGGAGTAGGACAGCTTGGGGGAGTAGGAGAGCTTGGGGGTGTCGGAGAGCTTTGGGGAGTACGAGAGCTTGGGGGAGTAGGAGAGCTTGGGGGAGAAGGAGAGCTTGTGGGAGTAGGAGAGCTTGGGGAATAGGAGAGCTTTCGGGAGTTGGAGAGCTTGGGGTGTAGAGAGATTGGGGGAGAAGGAGAGCTTGGGGGAGTAGGAGAGCTTGGGGGAGTCGGAGAGCTTGGGGGAGTCGGAGAGCTTGGGGGAGTCGGAGAGCTTGGGGGAGAAGGAGAGCTTGGGGGAGTAGGACAGCTTGGGGGAGTAGGAGAGCTTGGGGGTGTCGGAGAGCTTTGGGGAGTACGAGAGCTTGGGGGAGTAGGAGAGCTTGGGGGAGAAGGAGAGCTTGTGGGAGTAGGAGAGCTTGGGGAATAGGAGAGCTTTCGGGAGTTGGAGAGCTTGGGGTGTAGAGAGATTGGGGGAGAAGGAGAGCTTGGGGGAGTAGGAGAGCTTGGGGGAGTCGGAGAGCTTGGGGGAGTCGGAGAGCTTGGGGGAGTCGGAGAGCTTGGGGGATTCGGAGAGCTTGGGGGAGTACGAGAGCTTGGGGGTGTAGGAGAACGTGGGGGAGTAGGAGAGCTTGGGGGAGTATGACAGCTTGGGGGAGTAGGAGAGCTTGGGGGAGTCGGAGTACTTGGGGGTGTAGGAGAGTTTGGTGGAGTAGGAGAGCTTGTTTAAAAGGAGAGCTTGTGGAGGTAGGAGAGCTTGGGGGTGTAGGAGAGCTTTCGGGAGTAGGAGAGCTTGGGGGAGTAGGAGAGATTGGGGGAGTAGGAGAGCTTGGGGGAGTAGGAGAGCTTGGGCGAGTCGGAGAAATTGGGGGATTCGGAGAGCTTGGGGGAGTAGGAGAGATTGGGGGAGTAGCAGAGCTTCGGGGAGTAGGAGAGCTTGGGGGAATAGGAGAGCTTTCGCGAGTAGCAGAGCTTGCGGGAGTACAAGAGATTGCGGGAGTAGGAGAGCTTGGTGGAGTAGGACAGCTTGGGCGAGTCGGAGAGCTTGGGAATTCGGAGAGCTTGGGGGAGTAGAAGAGTTGGGAGAGTAGGAGAACTTTGCGGAGTAGGAGAGCTTGGGGGAGTAGGAGAGCTTGGGGGAGTAGAAGAACTTGGGGGAGTTGGAGAGCTTGGGCGAGTCGGAGAGCTTGGGGGAGTCGGAGAGCTTGGGGCAGTCGGAGAGCCTGGGGGAGTCGGAGAGCTTGGGGGAGGCGTAGAGCTTACCGGAGTCGGAGAGCTTGTGGGAGTCGGAGAGCTTGGGGGAGTAGCGGAGCTTACCGGAGTAGGAGAGCTTGAGGCAGTAGGACAGCTTGGGGGAGTAGGATTGCTTACCGGAGTAGGAGAACTTGTGGGTGTAAGAGAGCTTGGGGGAGTAGAAGAGCTTGGGGGAGTAGGAGAGCGTGGGGGAGTCGGAGAGCTTGGGGGAGTCGGAGAGCTTGGGGGAGTAGAAGAGCTTGCGGGAGTAGGAGAGCTTGGCTGAGTAGGAGAGCTTGGGGGAGTAGGAGAGCTTGGGGGAGTAGAAGAACTTGGGGGAGTTGGAGAGCTTGGGCGAGTCGGAGAGATTGGGGGAGTCGGAGAGCTTGGGGCAGTCGAGGAGCTTGGGGGAGTCGGAGAGCTTGGGGGAGTCGGAGAGCTTACCGGAGTCGGAGAGCTTGGGGGAGTCGGAGAGCTTGGGAGAGTCGGAGAGCTTGGGGGAGTAGGAAAGCTTGGGGGAGTAGGGGAGATTACCGGAGTAGGAGAGCTTGAGACAGTAGGAGAACTTGTGGGAGTAGGATTGCTTACCGGAGTAGGAGAGCTTGTGGGTGTAAGAGAGCTTGGGGGAGTAGAAGAGCTTGGGGGAGTAGGAGAGCTTGGGGGAGTCGGAGAGCTTGGGGGAGTCGAAGATCTTGGGGGAGTAGGAGAGCTTGAGGGTGTAGGAGAGCTTGCGCCAGTCGGAGCGCTTGAGGGAGTAGGAGAGACTGGGGCAGTCGGAGAGCTTTTAGGAGTAGGAGATCTTGGGGGAGTTGGAGAGCTTGGCGGAGTAGGAAATCTTGGGGGATGAGGAGAGCTTGGGGGAGTAGGAGAGTTTGGGCGAGTCGGAGTGCTTGTGGGAGTCGGAGGGCTTGGGAGAGTCGGAGAACTTGGGGGAGTAGGAGAGCTTGGGGTTGTCGGAGAGCTTGGGGGAGTACGAGAGCTTGGGGGAGTAGGAGAGCTTGGGGGAGAAGGAGAGCTTGTGGGAGTAGGAGAGCTTGGGGGAGTAGGAGAGCTTTCGGGAGTTGGATAGCTTGGGGTGTAGAGAGATTGGGGGAGTAGGAGAGCTTGGGGGAGTAGGAGAGCTTGGGCGAGTCGGAGAGCTTGGGGGAGTCGGAGAGCTTGGGGGAGTCGGAGAGCTTGGGGGAGTCGGAGAGCTTGGGGGAGTCGGAGAGCTTGGGGGTTGTCGGAGAGCTTGGGGGAGTCGGAGAGCTTGGCGGAGTCGGAGATCTTGGGGGAGAAGGAGAGCTTGAGGGTGTATTAGAGCTTGCGCCTGTAGGAGCGCTTGAGGGAGTAGGAGAGATTGGGGCAGTCGGAGAGCTTGGAGGAGTAGGAGATCTTGGGGGAGTTGGGGAGCTTGGCGGAGTAGGAAATCTTGGGGGATGAGGAGAGCTTGGGCGAGTAGGAGAGTTTGGGCGAGTCGGAGTGCTTGTGGGAGTCGGAGGGTTTGGGGGAGTCGGAGAGCTTGAGGGAGAAGGAGAGCTTGGGGGAGTAGGATAGCTTGGGGGAGTAGGAGATCTTGGGGGTGTCGGAGGGCTTGGGGGAGTACGAGAGCTTGGGGGAGTAGGAGAGCTTGGGGGAGAAGGAGAGCTTGTGGGAGTAGGAGAGCTTGGGGGAGTAGGAGAGCTTTCGGGAGTTGGAGAGCTTGGGGTGTAGAGAGATTGGGGGAGCAGGAGAGCTTGGGGGAGTAGGAGAGCTAGGGCGAGTCGGAGAGCTTGGGGGAGTCGGAGAGCTTGGCGAGTCGGAGAGCTTGTGGGAGTCGGAGAGCTTGGGGGAGTCGGAGAGCTTGGGGGAGTCGGAGAGTTTGGGGGATTCGGAGAGCTTGGGGGAGTACGAGAGCTTGGGGGTGTAGGAGAGCTTGGGGGAGTAGGAGAGATTGGTGGAGTAGGAGAACTTTCGGGAGTAGAAGAGCTTGGGGAAGTACGAGAGATTGGGGGAGTAGGAGAGCTTGGGGGAGTAGGAGAGCTTGGGCGAGACGGAGAGCTTGCGGGAGTCGGAGAGCTTGGGGGAGTCAGAGAGCTTGGGGGAGTCGGAGAGCTTGGGGGAGTCGGAGAGATTGGGGGAGTCGGAGAGCTTGGGGGATTCGGAGAGCTTGGGGGAGTAGGAGAGGTTGCGGGAGTAGGAGAGCTTGCGGGAGTAGGAGAGCTTGGGGGAGTAGGAGAGCTTGGGCGAGTAGGAGAGCTTGTGGAAGTAGCAGAACTTACCGGAGTTTGAGAGCTAACCGGAGTAGGAGAGCTTGCGGGAGACGGAGAGTTTGGAGGAGTCGGAGAGCTTACCGGATTTGGAGAGTTTACAGGATTAGGATAGTTTACCGGAGTAGGAATGCTTACCGCAGTAAGAGAGCTTACCGGAGTAGGAGAGCTGACCGGAGTAGGAGAGCTTTCCGGAGTAGGTGAGCTTGGGGGAGTAGGAGAGCTTGTAGGAGCAGGGCAGCTTACCGGAGTAGGAGCGCTTACCGGAGTAGGAGAGCTTGGGGGAGTAGGACAGCTTGGAGAAGTAGGAGAGCTTGGGGGAGTAGGAGAGCTTGGGCGAGCAGGAGAGCTTGGGGAGTAGGAGAACTTGGAGGAGTAGGAGAGCTTGGGGGAGTAGGAGATCTTCGGGGAGTAGGAGAGCTTGGGGGAGTAGGAGAGCTTGGGGGAGTAGGAGAGCTTTGTGGAGTAGGAGAGCTTGGGGGAGTAGGAGAGCTTGGGGGAGTAGAAGAGATTGGAGGAGTAGGAGAGCTTTGGGGAGTAGGAGAGCTTCGGGGAGTAGGAGAGCTTGGGGGAGCAGGAGAGCGTACCGTAGTTGGAGAGCTAACCGGAGTAGGAGAGCTTGCTGGAGTCGGAGAGCTTGGGGGAGTCGGAGAGTTTACATGATTAGGAGATTTTACCGGATTAGGAGCGTTTACCGGAATAGGATAGCTTACCGGATTAGGAGAGCTTACCGGAGTAGGAGTGCTTACCGCAGTAAGAGAGCTTACCGGAGTAGGAGAGCTTACCGGAGTAGGAGAGCTTACCGGTGTAGGTGAGCTTGGGGGAGTAGGAGAGCGTGTAGGAGCAGGGTAGCTTACCGGAGTAGGAGAGCTTACCGGAGTTGGAGCGCTTGCGGGAGTAGGAGAGCTTACTGGAGTGGGAGAGCTAACCGGATTAGGAGAGCTAACCGGATTAGGAGAGCTTACCAGAGAAGGAGAGCTTACCGGAGTAGGAGAGCTTCGGCGAGTCGGAGAGTGTGGGGGAAGAGGAAAGCTTCGGGGATTAGGAGAGCTTGATGGGATTAGGAGAGCTTACCGTAGTTGGAGAGCTAACCGGAGTAGGAGAGCTAGCGGGAGTCGGAGAGCTTACTGGAGTAGGAGAGCTAACCGGATTAGGAGAGCTAACCGGATTAGGAGAGCTTACCGGAATAGTAGAGTTTGGTGAGTATGATTGGTGGGGGAGTAGGTTTGGGGATTAGGAGAGCTTGGGGGAGTCGGAGAATTTGGGGGAGTAGGAGAGCTTGGTGGAGTAGGAGAGCTTGTTTGAGAAGGAGAGCTTGTGGGGGTAGGTGAGCTTGGGGGAGTAGGAGAGCTTTCGGGAGTAGGAGAGCTTGGGGGAGTAGGAGAGATTGGGGGAGGAGGAGAGCTTGTAGGAGCAGGGTAGCTTACCGGAGTAGGAGAGCTTACCGGAGTTGAGAGCTTGCGGGAGTAGGAGAGCTTGGTCGAGCAGGAGAGCTTGGGGAGTAGGAGAACTTGGATTAGGAGAGATTACCAGAGAAGGAGAGCTTTCCGGAGTCGGACAGCTTGGGCGAGTCGGAGAGCTTGGGGGAGGAGGAAAGCTTCGGGGATTAGGAGAGCTTGCGGGAGTAGGAGAGCATACCGCAGTTGGAGAGCTAACCGGAGTAGGAGAGCTTGCGGGAGTCGGAGAGCTTACTGGAGAAGGAGATCTAACCGGATTAGGAGAGCTAACCGGATTAGGAGAGCTTACCGGAATAGGAGAGTGTGGGTGAGTATGATAGGTGGGGGAGTAGGTTTGGGGATAAGGAGAGCTTGGGGGAGTCGGTGAATTTGGGGGAGTAGTAGAGCTTGGTGGAGTAGGAGAGCTTGTTTGAGAAGGAGAGCTGGTGGGGGTAGGTGATCTTGGGGGAGTCGGAGAACTTGAGGGAGTTGGAGAGCTTGGGGGAGTCGGAGAGCTTGGGGGAGTCGGAGAACTTGGCGGATTCGGAGATCTTGGAGGAGTAGGAGAGCTCGGGGGAGTAGCATAGCTTCGGGGAGAAGGAGAGCTTGGGGGACTACGAGAGCTTTCGGGAGTAGCAGAGCTTGGGGGTGTACGAGAGATTGGGGGAGTAGGAGAGCTTGGTTGAGTAGGAGAGCTTGTGCGAGTAGGAGAGCTTGGGGGAGTAGGAGAGCTTGGGGAGTAGAAGAGCTTGGGGGAGTACGAGAGCTTGGGGGAGGAGGAGAGCTTACTGGAGTGGGAGAGCTAACCGGATTAGGAGAGCTAACCGGATTAGGAGAGCTTACCGGAGTTGGAGAGCTTGCGGGAGTAGGAGAGCTTACTGGAGTGGGAGAGCTAACCGGATTAGGAGAGCTAACCGGATTAGGAGAGCTTACCAGAGAAGGAGAGCTTACCGGAGTAGGAGAGCTTCGGCGAGTCGGAGAGTTTGGGGGAGGAGGAAAGCTTCGGGGATTAGGAGAGCTTGGGGGAGTAGGAGAGCTTACCGTAGTTGGAGAGCTAACCTGAGTAGAAGAGCTTGCGGGAGTCGGAGAGCTTACTGGAGTAGGAGAGCTAACCGGATTAGGAGAGCTAACCGGATTAGGAGAGTTTACCGGAATAGGAGAGTTTGGGTGAGTATGATAGGTGGGGGAGTAGGCTTGGGGATTAGGAGAGCTTGGGGGAGTTGGAGAATTTGGGGGAGTAGGAGAGCTTGGCGGAGTAGGAGAGCTTGTTTGAGAAGGAGAGCTTGTGGGGCTAGGTGAGCTTGGGGGAGTAGGAGAGCTTTCGGGAGTAGGAGAGCTTGGGGGAGTAGGAGAGATTGGGGGAGGAGGAGAGCTTGTAGGAGCAGGGTCGCTTACCGGAGTAGGAGAGCTTACCGGAGTTGGAGAGCTTGCGGGAGTAGGAGAGCTTGGTCGAGCAGGAGAGCTTGGGGAGTAGGAGAACTTGGATTAGGAGAGATTACCAGAGAAGGAGAGCTTTCCGGAGTCGGACAGCTTGGGCGAGTCGGAGAGCTTGGGGGAGGAGGAAAGCTTCGGGGATTAGGAGAGCTTGGGGGAGTAGGAGAGCTTACCGTAGTTGGAGAGCTAACCAGAGTAGGAGAGCTTGCGGGAGTCGGAGAGCTTACTGGAGTAGGAGAGCTAACCGGATAAGGAGAGCTAACCAGATTAGGAGAGCTTACCGGAATAGGAGAGTTTGGGTGAGTATGATAGGTGGGGGTGTAGGTTTGGGGATTAGGAGAGCTTGGGGGAGTCGGAGAATTTGGGGGAGTAGGAGAGCTTGGTGGAGTAGGAGAGCTTGTTTGAGAAGGAGAGCTTGTGGTGGTAGGTGAGCTTGGGGGAGTAGGAGAGCTTTCGGGAGTAGGAGAGCTTGGGGGAATAGGAGAGATTGGGGGAGTAGGAGAGCTTGGGGGAGTAGGAGAGCTTGGGCGAGTCGGAGAGCTTGGGGGAGTCGGAGAGCTTGGGGGAGTCGGAAAGCTTGGGGGAGTCAGAGAACTGGAGGGAGTTGGAGAGCTTGGGGGAGTCGGAGAGCTTGGGGGAGTCGGAGAACTTGGCGGATTCGGAGATCTTGGAGGAGTAGGAGAGCTTGGGGGAGTAGCAGAGCTTCGGGGAGAAGGAGAGCTTGGGGACTACGAGAGCTTTCGGGAGTAGCAGAGCTTGGGGGTGTACGAGAGATTGGGGGAGTCGGAGAGCTTGGGGGAGTCGGAGAGCTTGGGGCAGTCGGAGAGCTTCGGGGAATCGGAGAGCTTGGGGTAGTCGGAGAGCTTACCGGAGTCGGGGAGCTTGGGGGAGTCGGAGAGCTTGGGGGAGTCGGAGAGCTTGGGGGAGTAGGATAGTTTTGGGGAGTAGGGGAGCTTGTGGGTGTAAGAGAGCTTGGGCGAGTAGAAGAGCTTGGGGGAGTAGGAGAGCTTGGGGGAGTCGGAGAGCTTGGGGAAGTCGGAGAGCTTGGGGGAGTCGGAGATCTTGGGGGAGTAGGAGAGCTTGGGGGTGTAGGAGAGCTTGCGCCAGTAGGAGCGCTTGAGGGAGTAGGAGAGATTGGGGCAGTCGGAGAGCTTGAGGGAGTAGGGGATCTTGGGGGAGTTGGAGAGCTTGGGGGAGTAGGAAAGTTTTGGGGATGAGGAGAGCTTGTGCGATTAGGAGAGTTTGGGCGAGTCGGAGTGCTTGTGGGAGTCGGAGAGCTTGGGGAAGTCGGAGAGCCTGGGGGAGAAGGAGATTTGGGGGATTCGGAGAGCTTGAGGGAGTAGGAGAGCTTTCGGGAGTAGGAGAGCTTGGGGGAGTAGAGGAGCTTAGGGGAGTAGGAGAGCTTGGGCGAGTCGGAGAGCCTTTGGGAGTCGGAGAGCTTGGGGGAGTCGGAGAGCTTGGGGGCGTCGGAGAGCTTGGGGGAGTCGGAGAGCTTGGGGGAGTCGGAGAGCTTGGGGGATTCGGAGAGCTTGGGCGAGTAGGAGAGCTTGCGGGAGTAGGAGAGCTTGGGGGAGTAGGAGAGCTGACCGTAGTAGGAGTGCTAACCGGAGCAGGAGAGCTTGCGGGAGTAGAAGAGTTTGGGGGAGTCGGAGAGCTTACCGGATTAGGAGAGTTTACCGGATTAGGAGAGTTTACCGGATTAGGAGAGCTAACCGGAGTAGGAGAGCTTACCGGATTAGGAGAGCTTACCGGAATAGGATATTTTGGGGGAATATGATCGGTGGGGGAGTCGGAGAGACTTGGGGAGCAGCAGAGCTTGGGGATGTAGGAGAGCTTGGGGGAGTCGGAGAGGTTGGGGGCGTCGGAGATGTTGGGGGAGTAGGAGAGGTTGGGGGAGTAGGAGAGGTTTGGGTTTAGGAGAGGTTGGCGAAGTAGGACAGGTTGGGGGAGTAGGAGAGTTTGGGGGAGTAGGAGAGGTTGAGGGAGTAGGAGAGGTTGGGGGAGTAGGAGAGCTTACCGGAGTAGGAGAGCTTACCGGAGTAGAAGAGATTACCGGAGTAGGAGAGCTTACCGTAGAAGAAGAGCTTACCAGAGTAGGAGAGCTTACCAGAGTTGGAGAGCTTACCGGAGTAGGAGAGCTTGGGGGAGTAGGAGAGCTTGGGTGAGTAGGAGAGCTTGCTGGAGTAGGAGAGCTTACCGGAGTAGGAGAGATGACCGGAGTAGGAGTGCTTAACGGAGTTGGAGAGTTTGGGGGTGTAGGAGAGCTTGCACCAGTAGGAGCGCCTGAGGGAGTAGGAGAGATTGGGCCAGTCGGAGGGCTTGGGAGAGTAGGAGAGCTTGGGGGTGTAGGAGACCTTGTGGAGTCGGAGAGCTTGGGGGATTCGGAGAGCTTGGGGGAGTCGGAGAGCTTGGGGGAGTCGGAGTGCTTGGGGGAGTCGGAGAGCTTGGAGGAGTCGGAGAGCTTGGGCGATTAGGAGAACTTACCGGAGTAGGAGATCTTGAGGCAGTAGGAGAGCTTGGGGGAGTAGGAATGCTTACCGGAGTAGGAGAGCTCAGGGGAGTAAGAGAGCTTGTTGGGTAGGAGAGCTTGGGGGAGAAGGAGAGCTTCCCGGAGTAGGAGAGATTTGGGGAGAAGGAGATCTTCTGGGAGCAGAGTATCTTACCGGAGTAGGCGAGCTAACCGGAGCAGGGGAGCTTGGGCGTGTCAGTGAGCTTGGGCGAGTATGAGAGCTTACCGGAGTAGGAGTGCTAACCGTAGTAGGAGAGCTTGCGGGAGTAAAAGAGCTTGGGGGAGTAGGGGATCTTAACGGAATCGGAAAGTTCATCGAATTAGGAGAGCTTACGTGATAGGGAGAGCTTACCGGATTAGGAGAGCTTACTGGAGTAGAAGAGATTACCGGAGTAAGAGAGCTTGGGGGAGTAGGAGAGATTGGGGGAGTAGGAGAGCTTGGGGGAGTAGGTGAGCTTGGGCGATTCGGAGAGCTTGGGGGAGTCGGAGAACTTGGGGGAGTCGGAGAGCTTGGGGGAGTCGGAGAACTTGAGGGAGTTGGAGAGCTTGGGGGAGTCGGAGAGCTTGGGGGAGTCGGAGAGCTTGGGGGAGTCGGAGAGCTTGGGGGAGTCGGAGAACTTGGCGGATTCGGAGATCTTGGAGGAGTAGGAGAGCTTGGGGGAGTAGCAGAGCTTCGGGGAGAAGGAGAGCTTGGGGGACTACGAGAGCTTTGGGGAGTAGCAGAGCTTGGGGGTGTACGGGAGATTGGGGGAGTAGGAGAGCTTGGTTGAGTAGGAGAGCTGGTGCGAGTAGGAGAGCTTGGGGGAGTAGGAGAGCTTGGGGTAGTCGGAGAGCTGACCGGAGTAGGAGAGTTAACCGGAGTAAAGAGAGGTTGAGGGAGTGGGAGAGCTTGAGGGAGTAGGAGAGCTTACCAGAGTAGGATAGCTTGGGGAAGTAGCAGAGTTTGGGGGAGTAGGAGAGCTTGGGGGAGTAGGAGAGCTTGGGGGAGTCGGAGAGCTTGGGGGCGTCGGAGAGCTTGGGGGAGTCGGAGAGCTTGGGGGAGTCGGAGAGCTTGGGGGATTCGGAGAGCTTGGGCGAGTAGGAGAGCTTGCGGGAGTAGGAGAGCTTGGGGGAGTAGGAGAGCTGACCGTAGTAGGAGTGCTAACCGGAGCAGGAGAGCTTGCGGGAGTAGAAGAGTTTGGGGGAGTCGGAGAGCTTACCGGATTAGGAGAGTTTACCGGATTAGGAGAGTTTACCGGATTAGGAGAGCTAACCGGAGTAGGAGAGCTTACCGGATTAGGAGAGCTTACCGGAATAGGAGATTTTGGGGGAATATGATCGGTGGGGGAGTCGGAGAGACTTGGGGAGCAGCAGAGCTTGGGGATGTAGGAGAGCTTGGGGGAGTCAGAGAGGTTGGGGGCGTCGGAAATGTTGGGGGAGTAGGAGAGGTTGGGGGAGTAGGAGAGGTTTGGGTTTAGGAGAGGTTGGCGAAGTAGGACAGGTTGGGGGAGTAGGAGAGTTTGGGGGAGTAGGAGAGGTTGAGGGAGTAGGAGAGGTTGGGGGAGTAGGAGAGCTTACCGGAGTAGGAGAGCTTACCGGAGTAGAAGAGCTTACCGGAGTAGGAGAGCTTACCGTAGAAGAAGAGCTTACCAGAGTAGGAGAGCTTACCAGAGTTGGAGAGCTTACCGGAGTACGAGAGCTTGGGGGAGTAGGAGAGCTTGGGGGAGTAGGAGAGCTTGCTGGAGTAGGAGAGCTTACCGGAGTAGGAGAGATGACCGGAGTAGGAGTGCTTAACGGAGTTGGAGAGTTTGGGGGTGTAGGAGAGCTTGCACCAGTAGGAGCGCCTGAGGGAGTAGGAGAGATTGGGCCAGTCGGAGAGCTTGGGAGAGTAGGAGAGCTTGGGGGTGTAGGAGACCTTGTGGAGTCGGAGAGCTTGGGGGATTCGGAGAGCTTGGGGGAGTCGGAGAGCTTGGGGGAGTCGGAGTGCTTGGGGGAGTCGGAGAGCTTGGAGGAGTCGGAGAGCTTGGGCGATTAGGAGAACTTACCGGAGTAGGAGATCTTGAGGCAGTAGGAGAGCTTGGGGGAGTAGGAATGCTTACCGGAGTAGGAGAGCTCAGGGGAGTAAGAGAGCTTGTTGGGTAGGAGAGCTTGGGGGAGAAGGAGAGCTTCCCGGAGTAGGAGAGATTTGGGGAGAAGGAGATCTTCTGGGAGCAGAGTATCTTACCGGAGTAGGCGAGCTAACCGGAGCAGGGGAGCTTGGGCGTGTCAGTGAGCTTGGGCGAGTATGAGAGCTTACCGGAGTAGGAGTGCTAACCGTAGTAGGAGAGCTTGCGGGAGTAAAAGAGCTTGGGGGAGTAGGGGATCTTAACGGAATCGGAAAGTTCATCGAATTAGGAGAGCTTACGTGATAGGGAGAGCTTACCGGATTAGGAGAGCTTACTGGAGTAGAAGAGATTACCGGAGTAAGAGAGCTTGGGGGAGTAGGAGAGATTGGGGGAGTAGGAGAGCTTGGGGGAGTAGGTGAGCTTGGGCGAGTCGGAGAGCTTGGGGGAGTCGGAGAACTTGGGGGAGTCGGAGAGCTTGGGGGAGTCGGAGAACTTGAGGGAGTTGGAGAGCTTGGGGGAGTCGGAGAGCTTGGGGGAGTCGGAGAGCTTGGGGGAGTCGGAGAACTTGGCGGATTCGGAGATCTTGGAGGAGTAGGAGAGCTTGGGGGAGTAGCAGAGCTTCGGGGAGAAGGAGAGCTTGGGGGACTACGAGAGCTTTGGGGAGTAGCAGAGCTTGGGGGTGTACGGGAGATTGGGGGAGTAGGAGAGCTTGGTTGAGTAGGAGAGCTGGTGCGAGTAGGAGAGCTTGGGGGAGTAGGAGAGCTTGGGGTAGTCGGAGAGCTGACCGGAGTAGGAGAGTTAACCGGAGTAAAGAGAGGTTGAGGGAGTGGGAGAGCTTGAGGGAGTAGGAGAGCTTACCAGAGTAGGATAGCTTGGGGAAGTAGCAGAGTTTGGGGGAGTCGGAGAGCTTGGGGGAGTAGGAGAGCTTGGGGGAGTAGGAGAGCTTGGGCGAGTAGGAGAGCTTGGGGGATTCGGAGAAGTTGTGGGAGTAGGAGAGCTTGGGGGAGTCGGAGAGCTTGGGAAATATGAGAGCTTGGGGGAGTAGGACAGCTTGGGTGAGTAGGAGAGCTTAACTGAATAGGAGAGCTTGAGGCAGTAGGAGAGATTGGTGGAGTAGGAGAGCTAGGGGGTGTAGGAGAGCTTGGGGCAGAATGAGAGCTTGGGGGAGTAGGCTAGCTTCGGGTTGTAGCAGAGCTTGGGGGAGTAGGAGAGCTTGGGGGAGGAGTAGAACTTGTGGGAGTAGGAGAGCTTGGGGTAGTCGGAGAGCTGACCGGAGTAGGAGAGTTAACCGGAGTAAAGAGAGCTTGAGGGAGTGGGAGAGCTTGAGGGAGTAGGAGAGTTTACCAGAGTAGGAGAGCTTGGGGGAGTAGGAGTGCTTGGGGGGAAGGAGAGCTTGGGGGAGAAAGAGTGCATCCCGGAGTAGGAGAGCTTGGGGGAGAAGGAGAGCTTGTGGGAGCAGGGTAGCTTACCGAGTAGGAGATCTTACCGGAGTAGGGGAGCTTGGGCGTGTCGGTGAGCTTGGGGGAGTAGGAGAGCTTACCGGAGTAGGAGAGCTGACCGGAAAAGGAGAGCTTAACGGAGTAGGAGAGTTTTGGGGTGCAGGAGAGCTTGCGCCAGTAGGAGCGCTTGAGGGCGTAGGAGAGCTTGGGGGAGTAGGAGAGCTTGGGGGCGTAGGAAAGCTTGGTGGAGTAGGAGAGCTTGTGGGAGTCGGAGAGCTTGGGCGAGTCGGAGAGATTGTGGAATCGGAGAGCTTGGGGGAGTAGGAGAGCTTGGGGGTGTAGGAGAGCTTGGGGGAGGAGGAGAGCTTGGGTAGTAGGAGAGCTTGGGGGAGTAGGAGAGCTTGGGGGAGTAGGAGAGCTTGGGGGAGGAGTAGAGCTTGGGGGAGCAGGATAGCTTGGGGGAGTAGGAGAGCTGACCGGAGTAGTAGAGTTAACCGGCGTAAAGAGATCTTGAGCGAGTGGAGAGCTTGAGGGAGTAGGAGATCTTACCAGTGTAGCAGAGCTTGGGGGAGTAGGAGAGCTTGGGAGGAAGGAGAGCTTGAGGGTGAAGGAGAGCATCCCGGAGTAGGAGAGCTTACCGGAGTAGGGGAGTTTGGCATGTCGGTGAGCTTGGGCGAGTAGGAGAGCTAACCGGAGTACGAGAGCTTGGGGGAGTAGGAGAGCTTGGAGGAGTAGGAGAGCTTGAGGGACTAGGAGAGCTTACCGGAGTAGGAGAGCTGACCGGAGTAGGAGAGCTTAACGGAGTAGGAGAGCTTGGGGGAGTAGGAGAGCTTGGGGGAGTAGGAAAGCTTGCGGGAGTAGGAGAGCTTGGGGGAGCAGGAGATCTTACCGGAGTCGGAGAGCTTATCGGATTAGGAGAGCTAACCGGATTAGGAGAGTTTGGGGGAGCATGATAGGTGGGGGACTAGGAGAGCTTGGGGAGTAGGAGCGCTTGGGGGTGTAGGAGAGCTTGGTGGAGTAGGAGAGGTTAGGAGAGTCGGAGAGGTTTGGGGATTAGGAGAGGTTGGGGAAGTACGAGAGTTTGGGGGAGTAGGACAGGTTGGGGGATTGGGTAGCTTAGCGGAATTTTAGAGATTTCCGGAGAAGAAGAGATTACCGGAGTAGGAGAGCTTACCGGAGTTAAAGAGCTTTCCGGAGTAGGAGAGCTTGGGGGAGTAGGAGAGCTTTGGAGAGCAGGAGACCTTGGGGGAGTAGGAGAGCTTGGTGGAGTAGGAGAGCTTGGGGGTGTAGGAGTGCTTGGTGGAGTAGGAGAGATTAGGGGAGTCAGAGATGTTGGGGGAGTAGGAGAGGTTGGGGGAGTAGGAGGGGTTTGGGGATTAGGAGAGGATGGGGAAGTAGGAGAGGTTGGGGGAGAAGGAGAGGTTGGGGGAGTAGGAGAGGTTGAGGAAGTAGGAGAGTTTGGGGGAGTAGGAGAGCTTACCGGAGTATTAGAGCTTCCCGGAGTAGAAGAGCTTACCGGAGTAGGAGAGCTTGCCGGAGTAGAAGAGCTGACCGGAGTAGGAGAGCTTACCGGAGTAGGAGAGCTCACCGGAGTAGGAGAGCTTTGGGGAGTAGGAGAGCTTGGGGGTGTAGGAGAGCTTGGGGGAGTAGGAGAGCAAACTGGAGTTGGAAAGCTTACCGGAGTAGGAGAGCTTAATGGAGTAGGAGAGTTTGGGGGTGTAGGAGAGCTTGCGCCAGTAGGAGCGCTTGAGGGAGTAGGAGAGATTGGGGCAGTCGGAGAGTTTGGGGGGCGGGGTAGGAGAGCTTGGGGGAGTAGGAGAGCTTGGTGGAGTAGGAAAGCTTGGGGGATTACGAGACCTTGGGGGAGTAGGAGAGTTTGGGGGAGTAGGAGAGCTTTGGGGAGTAGGAGAGCTTGGGGGAGTAGGAGAGCTTGGGGGAGTAGAAGAGCTTGGGGGAGCAGGAGAGCGTACCGCAGTTGGAGAGCTAACCGGAGTAGGAGAGCTTGCTGGAGTCGGAGAGCTTGGGGGAGTCGGAGAGTTTACATGATTAGGAGATTTTACCGGATTAGGAGCGTTTACCGGAATAGGATAGCTTACCGGATTAGGAGAGCTTACCGGAGTAGGAGTGCTTACCGCAGTAAGAGAGCTTACCGGAGTAGGAGAGCTTACCGGAGTAGGAGAGCTTACCGGAGTAGGTGAGCTTGGGGGAGTAGGAGAGCGTGTAGGAGCAGGGTAGCTTCCCGGAGTAGGAGAGCTTACCGGAGTTGGAGCGCTTGCGGGAGTAGGAGAGCTTACTGGAGTGGGAGAGCTAACCGGATTAGGAGAGCTAACCGGATTAGGAGAGCTTACCAGAGAAGGAGAGCTTACCGGAGTAGGAGAGCTTCGGCGAGTCGGAGAGTGTGGGGGAAGAGGAAAGCTTCGGGGATTAGGAGAGCTTGGGGGATTAGGAGAGCTTACCGTAGTTGGAGAGCTAACCGGAGTAGGAGAGCTTGCGGGAGTCGGAGAGCTTACTGGAGTAGGAGAGCTAACCGGATTAGGAGAGCTAACCGGATTAGGAGAGCTTACCGGAATAGTAGAGTTGGTGAGTATGATAGGTGGGGGAGTAGGTTTGGGGATTAGGAGAGCTTGGGGGATTACGAGAATTGGGGGGTAGGAGAGTTTGGGCGAGTCGGATAGCTTGTGGGAGTCGGATAGCTTGGGGGAGAAGGAGAGCTTGAGGGAGTAGGACAGCTTGGGGGAGTAGGAGAGCTTGGGGGAGTCGGACAGCTTGGGGGAAAAGGAGAGCTTGGGGGAGTAGGAGAGCTTGTTTGAGAAGGAGAGCTTGTGGGAGTAGGAGAGCTTGGGGGAGTAGGAGGGCTTTCGGGAGTAGGAGAGCTTGGGGGATAGGAGAGATTGGGGGAGTAGGAGAGCTTGGGGGAGTAGGAGAGTTTGGGTGAGTCGGAGAGCTTGGGGAGTCGGAAAGCTTGGGGGATTCGGAGAGCTTGGGGGAGTAGCAGAGCTTGGGGGAGTAGGAGAGCTTGAGGGAGTAGGAGAGCTTGGGGGAGTAGGAGAGCTTGGGGGAGTAGGAGAGCTTGGGTGAGTAGGAGAGCTAACTGGAGTAGGAGAGCTTTCCGGAGTAGGAGAGATTAACGGAGTAGGAGAGTTTGGAGGTGTAGGAGAGCTTGCGCCAGTAGGAGCGCTTGAGGGAGTAGGAGAGATTGGGGCAGTCGGAGAGCTTGGGGGAGTAGGAGAGCTTGGGGGAGTAGGAGAGTTTGGGGGAGTAGGAAAGCTTGGGTGATTAGGAGAGCTTGGGGGAGGAGGAGAATTTGGGCGAGTCGGAGAGCTTGTGGGAGTCGGAGAGCTTGGGGGAGTCGGAGAGCTTGGGGGAGTCGGAGAACTTGGCGGATTCGGAGATCTTGGAGGAGTAGGAGAGCTTGGGGGAGTAGCAGAGCTTCGGGGAGAAGGAGAGCTTGGGGACTACGAGAGCTTTCGGGAGTAGCAGAGCTTGGGGGTGTACGAGAGATTGGGGGAGTCGGAGAGCTTGGGGGAGTCGGAGAGCTTGGGGCAGTCGGAGAGCTTCGGGGAATCGGAGAGCTTGGGGTAGTCGGAGAGCTTACCGGAGTCGGGGAGCTTAGGGGAGTCGGAGAGCTTGGGGGAGTCGGAGAGCTTGGGGGAGTAGGATAGTTTTGGGGAGTTGGGGAGCTTGTGGGTGTAAGAGAGCTTGGGCGAGTAGAAGAGCTTGGGGGAGTAGGAGAGCTTGGGGGAGTCGGAGAGCTTGGGGAAGTCGGAGGGCTTGGGGGAGTCGGAGATCTTGGGGGAGTAGGAGAGCTTGGGGGTGTAGGAGAGCTTGCGCCAGTAGGAGCGCTTGAGGGAGTAGGAGAGATTGGGGCAGTCGGAGAGCTTGAGGGAGTAGGGGATCTTGGGGGAGTTGGAGAGCTTGGGGGAGTAGGAAAGTTTGGGGGATGAGGAGAGCTTGTGCGATTAGGAGAGTTTGGGCGAGTCGGAGTGCTTGTGGGAGTCGGAGAGCTTGGGGAAGTCGGAGAGCCTGGGGGAGAAGGAGATTTGGGGGATTCGGAGAGCTTGAGGGAGAAGGAGAGCTTTCGGGAGTAGGAGAGCTTGGGGGAGTAGAGGAGCTTAGGGGAGTAGGAGAGCTTGGGCGAGTCGGAGAGCCTTTGGGAGTCGGAGAGCTTGGGGGAGTCGGAGAGCTTGGGGGCGTCGGAGAGCTTGGGGGAGTCGGAGAGCTTGGGGGAGTCGGAGAGCTTGGGGGATTCGGAGAGCTTGGGCGAGTAGGAGAGCTTGCGGGAGTAGGAGAGCTTGGGGGAGTAGGAGAGCTGACCGTAGTAGGAGTGCTAACCGGAGCAGGAGAGCTTGCGGGAGTAGAAGAGTTTGGGGGAGTCGGAGAGCTTACCGGATTAGGAGAGTTTACCGGATTAGGAGAGTTTACCGGATTAGGAGAGCTAACCGGAGTAGGAGAGCTTACCGGATTAGGAGAGCTTACCGGAATAGGAGATTTTGGGGGAATATGATCGGTGGGGGAGTCGGAGAGACTTGGGGAGCAGCAGATCTTGGGGATGTAGGAGAGCTTGGGGGAGTCGGAGAGGTTGGGGGCGTCGGAGATGTTGGGGGAGTAGGAGAGGTTGGGGGAGTAGGAGAGGTTTGGGTTTAGGAGAGGTTGGCGAAGTAGGACAGGTTGGGGGAGTAGGAGAGTTTGGGGGAGTAGGAGAGGTTGAGGGAGTAGGAGAGGTTGGGGGAGTAGGAGAGCTTACCGGAGTAGGAGAGCTTACCGGAGTAGAAGAGCTTACCGGAGTAGGAGAGCTTACCGTAGAAGAAGAGCTTACCAGAGTTGGAGAGCTTACCAGAGTTGGAGAGCTTACCGGAGTACGAGAGCTTGGGGGAGTAGGAGAGCTTGGGGGAGTAGGAGAGCTTGCTGGAGTAGGAGAGCTTACCGGAGTAGGAGAGATGACCGGAGTAGGAGTGCTTAACGGAGTTGGAGAGTTTGGGGGTGTAGGAGAGCTTGCACCAGTAGGAGCGCCTGAGGGAGTAGGAGAGATTGGGCCAGTCGGAGAGCTTGGGAGAGTAGGAGAGCTTGGGGGTGTAGGAGACCTTGTGGAGTCGGAGAGCTTGGGGGATTCGGAGAGCTTGGGGGAGTCGGAGAGCTTGGGGGAGTCGGAGTGCTTGGGGGAGTCGGAGAGCTTGGAGGAGTCGGAGAGCTTGGGCGATTAGGAGAACTTACCGGAGTAGGAGATCTTGAGGCAGTAGGAGAGCTTGGGGGAGTAGGAATGCTTACCGGAGTAGGAGAGCTCAGGGGAGTAAGAGAGCTTGTTGGGTAGGAGAGCTTGGGGGAGAAGGAGAGCTTCCCGGAGTAGGAGAGATTTGGGGAGAAGGAGATCTTCTGGGAGCAGAGTATCTTACCGGAGTAGGCGAGCTAACCGGAGCAGGGGAGCTTGGGCGTGTCAGTGAGCTTGGGCGAGTATGAGAGCTTACCGGAGTAGGAGTGCTAACCGTAGTAGGAGAGCTTGCGGGAGTAAAAGAGCTAGGGGGAGTAGGGGATCTTAACGGAATCGGAAAGTTCATCGAATTAGGAGAGCTTACGTGATAGGGAGAGCTTACCGGATTAGGAGAGCTTACTGGAGTAGAAGAGATTACCGGAGTAAGAGAGCTTGGGGGAGTAGGAGAGATTGGGGGAGTAGGAGAGCTTGGGGGAGTAGGTGAGCTTGGGCGAGTCGGAGAGCTTGGGGGAGTCGGAGAACTTGGGGGAGTCGGAGAGCTTGGGGGAGTCGGAGAACTTGAGGGAGTTGGAGAGCTTGGGGGAGTCGGAGAGCTTGGGGGAGTCGGAGAGCTTGGGGGAGTCGGAGAACTTGGCGGATTCGGAGATCTTGGAGGAGTAGGAGAGCTTGGGGGAGTAGCAGAGCTTCGGGGAGAAGGAGAGCTTGGGGGACTACGAGAGCTTTGGGGAGTAGCAGAGCTTGGGGGTGTACGGGAGATTGGTGGAGTAGGAGAGCTTGGTTGAGTAGGAGAGCTGGTGCGAGTAGGAGAGCTTGGGGGAGTAGGAGAGCTTGGGGTAGTCGGAGAGCTGACCGGAGTAGGAGAGTTAACCGGAGTAAAGAGAGGTTGAGGGAGTGGGAGAGCTTGAGGGAGTAGGAGAGCTTACCAGAGTAGGATAGCTTGGGGAAGTAGCAGAGTTTGGGGGAGTAGGAGAGCTTGGGGGAGTAGGAGAGCTTGGGGGAGTAGGAGAGCTTGGGCGAGTAGGAGAGCTTGGGGGATTCGGAGAGCTTGGGAAATATGAGAGCTTGGGGGAGTAGGACAGCTTGGGTGAGTAGGAGAGCTTACCTGAATAGGAGAGCTTGAGGCAGTAGGAGAGATTGGTGGAGTAGGAGAGCTAGGGGGTGTAGGAGAGCTTGGGGCAGAATGAGAGCTTGGGGGAGTAGGCTAGCTTCGGGTTGTAGCAGAGCTTGGGGGAGTAGGAGAGCTTGGGGGAGGAGTAGAACTTGTGGGAGTAGGAGAGCTTGGGGTAGTCGGAGAGCTGACCGGAGTAGGAGAGTTAACCGGAGTAAAGAGAGCTTGAGGGAGTGGGAGAGCTTGAGGGAGTAGGAGAGTTTACCAGAGTAGGAGAGCTTGGGGGAGTAGGAGTGCTTGGGGGGAAGGAGAGCTTGGGGGAGAAAGAGTGCATCCCGGAGTAGGAGAGCTTGGGGGAGAAGGAGAGCTTGTGGGAGCAGGGTAGCTTACCGAGTAGGAGATCTTACCGGAGTAGGGGAGCTTGGGCGTGTCGGTGAGCTTGGGGGAGTAGGAGAGCTTACCAGAGTAGGAGAGCTGACCGGAAAAGGAGAGCTTAACGGAGTAGGAGAGTTTTGGGGTGCAGGAGAGCTTGCGCCAGTAGGAGCGCTTGAGGGCGTAGGAGAGCTTGGGGGAGTAGGAGAGCTTGGGGGCGTAGGAAAGCTTGGTGGAGTAGGAGAGCTTGTGGGAGTCGGAGAGCTTGGGCGAGTCGGAGAGATTGTGGAATCGGAGAGCTTGGGGGAGTAGG
Source organism: Pristiophorus japonicus (assembly GCF_044704955.1). NCBI lineage: Eukaryota > Metazoa > Chordata > Chondrichthyes > Pristiophoridae > Pristiophorus > Pristiophorus japonicus. The sequence continues at coordinate 260,661 of NW_027254772.1, forward strand.
AGAGCTTGGGGGTGTAGGAGAGCTTGGGGGAGGAGGAGAGCTTGGGTAGTAGGAGAGCTTGGGGGAGTAGGAGAGCTTGGGGGAGTAGGAGAGCTTGGGGGAGGAGTAGAGCTTGGGGGAGCAGGATAGCTTGGGGGAGTAGGAGAGCTGACCGGAGTAGTAGAGTTAACCGGCGTAAAGAGATCTTGAGCGAGTGGAGAGCTTGAGGGAGTAGGAGATCTTACCAGAGTAGCAGAGCTTGGGGGAGTAGGAGAGCTTGGGAGGAAGGAGAGCTTGAGGGTGAAGGAGAGCATCCCGGAGTAGGAGAGCTTACCGGAGTAGGGGAGTTTGGCATGTCGGTGAGCTTGGGCGAGTAGGAGAGCTAACCGGAGTACGAGAGCTTGGGGGAGTAGGAGAGCTTGGAGGAGTAGGAGAGCTTGAGGGACTAGGAGAGCTTACCGGAGTAGGAGAGCTGACCGGAGTAGGAGAGCTTAACGGAGCAGGAGAGCTTGGGGGAGTAGGAGAGCTTGGGGGAGTAGGAAAGCTTGCGGGAGTAGGAGAGCTTGGGGGAGCAGGAGATCTTACCGGAGTCGGAGAGCTTATCGGATTAGGAGAGCTAACCGGATTAGGAGAGTTTGGGGGAGCATGATAGGTGGGGGACTAGGAGAGCTTGGGGAGTAGGAGCGCTTGGGGGTGTATGAGAGCTTGGTGGAGTAGGAGAGGTTAGGAGAGTCGGAGAGGTTTGGGGATTAGGAGAGGTTGGGGAAGTACGAGAGTTTGGGGGAGTAGGACAGGTTGGGGGATTAGGTAGCTTAGCGGAATTTTAGAGATTTCCGGAGAAGAAGAGATTACCGGAGTAGGAGAGCTTACCGGAGTTAAAGAGCTTTCCGGAGTAGGAGAGCTTGGGGGAGTAGGAGAGCTTTGGAGAGCAGGAGACCTTGGGGGAGTAGGAGAGCTTGGTGGAGTAGGAGAGCTTGGGGGTGTAGGAGTGCTTGGTGGAGTAGGAGAGATTAGGGGAGTCAGAGATGTTGGGGGAGTAGGAGAGGTTGGGGGAGTAGGAGGGGTTTGGGGATTAGGAGAGGTTGGGGAAGTAGGAGAGGTTGGGGGAGAAGGAGAGGTTGGGGGAGTAGGAGAGGTTGAGGAAGTAGGAGAGTTTGGGGGAGTAGGAGAGCTTACCGGAGTATTAGAGCTTCCCGGAGTAGAAGAGCTTACCGGAGTAGGAGAGCTTGCCGGAGTAGAAGAGCTGACCGGAGTAGGAGAGCTTACCGGAGTAGGAGAGCTCACCGGAGTAGGAGAGCTTTGGGGAGTAGGAGAGCTTGGGGGTGTAGGAGAGCTTGGGGGAGTAGGAGAGCAAACTGGAGTTGGAAAGCTTACCGGAGTAGGAGAGCTTAATGGAGTAGGAGAGTTTGGGGGTGTAGGAGAGCTTGCGCCAGTAGGAGCGCTTGAGGGAGTAGGAGAGATTGGGGCAGTCGGAGAGTTTGGGGGGCGGGGTAGGAGAGCTTGGGGGAGTAGGAGAGCTTGGTGGAGTAGGAAAGCTTGGGGGATTACGAGACCTTGGGGGAGTAGGAGAGTTTAGGGGAGTAGGAGAGCTTTGGGGAGTAGGAGAGCTTGGGGGAGTAGGAGAGCTTGGGGGAGTAGAAGAGCTTGGGGGAGCAGGAGAGCGTACCGCAGTTGGAGAGCTAACCGGAGTAGGAGAGCTTGCTGGAGTCGGAGAGCTTGGGGGAGTCGGAGAGTTTACATGATTAGGAGATTTTACCGGATTAGGAGCGTTTACCGGAATAGGATAGCTTTCCGGATTAGGAGAGCTTACCGGAGTAGGAGTGCTTACCGCAGTAAGAGAGCTTACCGGAGTAGGAGAGCTTACCGGAGTAGGAGAGCTTACCGGAGTAGGTGAGCTTGGGGGAGTAGGAGAGCGTGTAGGAGCAGGGTAGCTTCCCGGAGTAGGAGAGCTTACCGGAGTTGGAGCGCTTGCGGGAGTAGGAGAGCTTACTGGAGTGGGAGAGCTAACCGGATTAGGAGAGCTAACCGGATTAGGAGAGCTTACCAGAGAAGGAGAGCATACCGGAGTAGGAGAGCTTCGGCGAGTCGGAGAGTGTGGGGGAAGAGGAAAGCTTCGGGGATTAGGAGAGCTTGGGGGATTAGGAGAGCTTACCGTAGTTGGAGAGCTAACCGGAGTAGGAGAGCTTGCGGGAGTCGGAGAGCTTACTGGAGTAGGAGAGCTAACCGGATTAGGAGAGCTAACCGGATTAGGAGAGCTTACCGGAATAGTAGAGTTTGGTGAGTATGATAGGTGGGGGAGTAGGTTTGGGGATTAGGAGAGCTTGGGGGATTACGAGACTTGGGGGGTAGGAGAGTTTGGGCGAGTCGGATAGCTTGTGGGAGTCGGATAGCTTGGGGGAGAAGGAGAGCTTGAGGGAGTAGGACAGCTTGGGGGAGTAGGAGAGCTTGGGGGAGTCGGACAGCTTGGGGGAAAAGGAGAGCTTGGGGGAGTAGGAGAGCTTGTTTGAGAAGGAGAGCTTGTGGGAGTAGGAGAGCTTGGGGGAGTAGGAGGGCTTTCGGGAGTAGGAGAGCTTGGGGGATAGGAGAGATTGGGGGAGTAGGAGAGCTTGGGGGAGTAGGAGAGTTTGGGCGAGTCGGAGAGCTTGGGGAGTCGGATAGTTTGGGGGATTCGGAGAGCTTGGGGGAGTAGCAGAGCTTGGGGGAGTAGGAGAGCTTGAGGGAGTAGGAGAGCTTGGGGGAGTAGGAGAGCTTGGGGGAGTAGGAGAGCTTGGGTGAGTAGGAGAGCTAACTGGAGTAGGAGAGCTTTCCGGAGTAGGAGAGATTAACGGAGTAGGAGAGTTTGGAGGTGTAGGAGAGCTTGCTCCAGTAGGAGCGCTTGAGGGAGTAGGAGAGATTGGGGCAGTCGGAGAGCTTGGGGGAGTAGGAGAGCTTGGGGGAGTAGGAGAGTTTGGGGGAGTAGGAAAGCTTGGGGGATTAGGAGAGCTTGGGTGAGGAGGAGAATTTGGGCGAGTCGGAGAGCTTGTGGGAGTCGGAGAGCTTGGGGGAGTAGGAGAGCTTGGGTGAGTAGGAGAGCTAACTGGAGTAGGAGAGCTTTCCGGAGTAGGAGAGATTAACGGAGTAGGAGAGTTTGGAGGTGTAGGAGAGCTTGCGCCAGTAGGAGCGCTTGAGGGAGTAGGAGAGATTGGGGCAGTCGGAGAGCTTGGGGGAGTAGGAGAGCTTGGGGGAGTAGGAGAGTTTGGGGGAGTAGGAAAGCTTGGGGGATTAGGAGAGCTTGGGGGAGGAGGAGAGTTTAGGCGAGTCGGAGAGCTTGTGGGAGTCGGAGAGCTTGTGGGAGTCGGAGAGCTTGGGGGAGTCGGAGAGCTTGGGGGAGAAGGAGAGCTTGGGGGAGTCGGAGAGCTTGGGGGAGTAGGAGAGCTTGGGGGAGTCGGAGAACTTGGGGGTGTAGGAGAGTTTGGGGGAGTAGGAGAGCTTGTTTAAAAGGAGAGCTTGTGGGGGTAGGAGAGCTTGCGGGATGTAGGAGAGCATTCGGGAGTAGGAGAGCTTGGGGGAGTAGGGGAGATTGGGGGAGAAGGAGAGCTTGGGGGAGTAGGAGAGCTTGGGCGAGTCGGAGAGCTTGGGGGATTCGGAGAACTTGGGGGATTCGGAGAGCTTGGAGGAGTAGGAGAGCTTGGGGGAGTAGCAGAGCTTCGGGGAGTAGGAGAGCTTGGGGGACTAGTAGAGCTTTCGCGAGTCGCAGAGCTTGGGGGAGTACGAGAGATTGCGGGAGTCGGAGAGCTTGGTGGAGTAGGAGAGCTTGGGCGTGTCGGAGAGCTTGGGGGATTCGGAGAGCTTGGGGGAGTAGAAGAGCTTGGGGGAGTAGGAGACGTTTGCGGAGTAGGAGAGCTTGGGGGAGTAGGAGAGCTTGGGGGAGTAGAAGAACTTGGGGGTGTTGGAGAGCTTGGGCCAGTCGGAGAGCTTGGGGGAGTCGGAGAGCTTGGGGCAGTCGGAGAGCTTGGGGGAGTCGGAGAGCTTGGGGGAGTCTTAGGGCATACCGGAGTCGGAGAGCTTGGGGGAGTCGGAGAGCTTGGGGGAGTAGCGGAGCTTACCGGAGTAGGAGAGCTTGAGGCAGTAGGAGAGCTTGGGGGAGTAGGATTGCTTACCGGAGTAGGAGAGCTTGTGGGTGTCAGAGAGCTTGGGGGAGTAGAAGAGCTTGGGGGAGTAGGAGAGCTTGGGGGAGTCGGAGAGCTTGGGGGAGTCGGAGAGCTTGGGGGAGTCGGAGATCTTGGGGGAGTAGGAGAGCTTGAGGGTGTAGGAGAGCTTGCGCCAGTAGGAGCGCTTGAGGGAATAGGAGAGATTGGGGCAGTCGGAGAGCTTGGAGGAGTAGGAGATCTTGGAGGAGTTGGAGAGCTTGGGGGAGGAGGAAAGCTTGGGGGATGAGGAGAGCTTGGGCGAGTAGGAGAGTTTGGGCGAGTCGGAGTGCTTGTGGGAGTCGGAGAGCTTGGGGGAGTCGGAGATTTTGGGGGAGAAGGAGAGCTTGGGGGAGTAGGACAGCTTGGGGGAGTAGGAGAGCTTGGGGGTGTCGGAGAGCTTGGGGGAGTAGGAGAGCTTGGGGGAGTAGGAGAGCTTGGGGGAGAAGGAGAGCTTGTGGGAGTAGGAGAGCTTGGGGGAGTAGGTGAGCTTTCGGGAGTAGGAGACCTTGGGGTGTAGAGAGATTGGGGGAGTAGGAGAGCTTGGGGGAGTAGGACAGCTTGGGCGAGTCGGAGAGCTTGAGGGAGTCGGAAAGCTTGGGGGAGTCGGAGAGCTTGGGGGAGTCGGAGAGCCTGGGGGAGTCGGAGAGCTTCGGGGATTCGGAGAGCTTGAGGGAGTACGAGAGCTTGTGGGAGTAGGAGAGCTTGGTGGAGTAGGAAAGCTTGGGGAAGTAGGAGAGCTAACTGGAGTAGGAGAGCTTACCGGAGTAGGAGAGATTAACGGAGTAGGAGAGTTTGGAGGAGTAGGAGAGCTTGCGCCAATAGGAGCGCTTGAGGGAGTAGGAGAGATTGGGGCAGTCGGAGAGCTTGGGGGAGTCGGAGAGCTTGGGGGATTCGGAGAGCTTGGAGGAGTAGGAGAGCTTGGGGGAGTAGCAGAGCTTGGGGGAGTCGGAGAGCTTGGGGGAGTCTTAGGGCTTACCGGAGTCGGAGAGCTTGGGGGAGTCGGAGAGCTTGGGTGAGTCGGAGAGCTAGGGGGAGTAGGATAGCTTGGGGGAGTAGCGGAGCTTACCGGAGTAGGAGAGCTTGAGGCAGTAGGAGAGCTTGGGGGAGTAGGATTGCTTACCGGAGTAGGAGAGCTTGTGGGTGTCAGAGAGCTTGGGGGAGTAGAAGAGCTTGGGGGAGTAGGAGAGCTTGAGGGAGTCGGAGAGCTTGGGGGAGTCGGAGAGCTTGGGGGAGTCGGAGATCTTGGGGGAGTAGGAGAGCTTGAGGGTCTAGGAGAGCTTGCGCCAGTAGGAGCGCTTGAGGGAGTAGGAGAGATTGGGGCAGTCGGAGAGCTTGGAGGAGTAGGAGATCTTGGGGGAGTTGGAGAGCTTGGGGGAGTAGGAAAGCTTGGGGGATGAGGAGAGCTTGGGGGAGTAGGAGAGTTTGGGCGAGTCGGAGTGCTTGTGGGAGTCGGAGAGCTTGGGGGAGTCGGAGATTTTGGGGGAGAAGTAGAGCTTGGGGGAGTAGGACAGCTTGGGGGAGTAGGAGAGCTTGGGGGTGTCGGAGAGCTTGGGGGAGTAGGAGAGCTTGGGGGAGTAGGAGAGCTTGGGGGAGAAGGAGAGCTTGTGGGAGTAGGAGAGCTTGGGGGAGTAGGTGAGCTTTCGGGAGTAGGAGACCTTGGGGGGTAGAGAGATTGGGGGATTAGGAGAGCTTGGGGGAGTAGGACAGCTTGGGCGAGTCGGAGAGCTTGAGGGAGTCGGAAAGCTTGGGGGAGTCGGAGAGCTTGGGGGAGTCGGAGAGCTTGGGGGAGTCGGAGAGCTTCGGGGATTCGGAGAGCTTGGGGGAGTACGAGAGCTTGTGGGAGTAGGAGAGCTTGGGGGAGTAGGAGAGCTTGGGGGAGTAGGAGAGCTAACTGGAGTAGGAAAGCTTACCGGAGTAGGAGAGATTAACGGAGTAGGCGAGTTTGGAGGTGTAGGAGAGCTTGCGCCAATAGGAGCGCTTGAGGGAGTAGGAGAGATTGGGGCAGTCGGAGAGCTTGGGGGAGTCGGAGAGCTTGGGGGATTCGGAGAGCTTGGAGGAGTAGGAGAGCTTGGGGGAGTAGCAGAGCTTCGGGGAGTAGGAGAGCTTGGGGGACTAGGAGAGCTTTCGCGAGTAGCAGAGCTTGGGGGAGTACGAGAGGTTGGGGGACTCGGATAGCTTGGTGGAGTAGGAGAGCTTGGGCGAGTCGGAGAGTTTGGGGATTCGGAGAGCTTGGGGGAGTAGAAGAGCTTGGGGAGTAGGAGTGCTTGGCGGAGTAGGAGAGCTTGGGGGAGTAGGAGAGCTTGGGGGAGTAGAAGAACTTGTGGGAGTTGGAGAGCTTGGGCGAGTCGGAGAGCTTGGGGGAGTGGGAGAGCTTGGGGCAGTCGGAGAGCTTGGGGGAGTCGGAGAGCTTGGGGGAGTCGGAGATCTTACCGGAGTCGGAGAACTTGGGGGAGTCGCATAGCTTGGGGGAGTCGGAGAGCTTGGGGGAGTAGGATAGCTTGGGGGAGTAGGGGAGCTTACCGGAGTAGGAGAGCTTGAGGCAGTCGGAGAACTTGTGGGAGTAGGATTGCATACCGGAGTAGGAGAGCTTGTGGGTGTAAGAGAGCTTGGGGGAGTAGAAGAGCTTGGGGGAGTAGGAGAGCTTGGGGGAGTCGGAGAGCTTGGGGGTGTCGGAGTGCTTGGGGGAGTAGGAGAGATTGGGGCAGTCGGAGAGCTTGGTGGAGTAGGAGATCTTGGGGGAGTTGGAGAGCTTGGGGGAGTAGGTAATCTTGGGGGATGAGGAGAGCTTGGGGGAGTAGGAGAGTTTGGGCGAGTCGGAGTGCTTGTGGGAGTCGGAGGGCTTGGGGGAGTCGGAGAGCTTGGGGGAGAAGGAGAGCTTGGGGGAGTAGGACAGCTTGGGCGAGTAGGAGAGCTTGGGGGTGTCGGAGAGCTTGGGGGAGTACGAGAGCTTGGGGGAGTAGGAGAGCTTGGGGGAGAAGGAGAGCTTGTGGGAGTAGGAGAGTTTGGGGGAGTAGGAGAGCTTTCGGGAGTTGGAGCGCTTGGGGTGTAGAGAAATTGGGGGAGTAGGAGAGCTTGGGGGAGTAGGAGAGCTTGGGGGAGTTGGAGAGCTTGGGTGCGTCTCAGAGCTTGGGGGATTCGGAGAGCTTGAGGGAGTAGCAGAGCTTGGGGGAGTACGAGAGATTGTGGGAGTAGGAGTGCTTGGGGGATTCGGAGAGCTTGGGGGAGTCAGAGAGCTTGGGGGAGTCGGAGAGCTTGGGGGATTCGGAGAGCTTTGGGGAGTAGAACAGCTTGGGGGAGTAAGAGAGCTTGCGGGAGTAGGAGAGCTTGGGGAAGTAGGAGAGCTTACCGTAGTTGGAGAGCGAACCGAAGTAGGTGTGCTTGCGGGAGTAGGAGACCTTACTGGAGTAGGAGTGCTTACCGCAGTAAGAGAGCTTACCGGAGTAGGAGAGCTTACCCGAGTAGGAGAGCTTACTGGAGTAGGTGAGCTTGGGGGAGGAGGTGAGCTTGTAGGAGTAGGAGAGTTTACCGGATCTGGAGAGCTAATCGGATCAGGAGCGCTTAACAGAGTAGAAGAGCTTATCAGATTCGGAGAGCTTACCGGAGTAGGAGAGCTACAGGAATAGGAGAGTTTGGGGGAGCATGATAGGTGGGGGACTAGGAGAGCTTGGGGGAGTAGGAGCGCTTGAGGGTGTAGGAGAGCTTGGTGGAGTAGGAGAGGTTAGGGGAGTCGGAGAGGTTGGGGGAGTAGGAGAGGTTGGGGGAGTCGGACAGGTTTGGGGATTAGGAGAGGTTGGGGAAGTACGAGAGGTTGGGGGAGTCGGAGAGCTTACCGGAGTATTAGAGATTACCGAAGAAGAGCTTACCGGAGTAGAAGAGCTTACCGGAGTAGGAGAGCTTACCGGAGTAGAAGAGCTGACCGGAGTAGGAGATCTTAGCGGAGTACGAGATCTTACTGGAGTAGGAGAGCTTGGGGGAGTAGGAGAGCTTGGGTGTGTAGGAGAGCTTGGTGGAGTGGGAGAGCTTGGGGGAGTCGGAGAACGTGGGGGTGTAGGAGAGTTTGGTGGAGTGGGAGAGATTAGGGGAGTCGGAGATGTTTGGGGAGTAGGAGAGGTTGGGGGAGTAGGAGGGGTTTGGGGATTAGGAGAGTTTGGGGAAGTAGGAGAGGTTGGGGGAGTAGGAGAGGTTGGGGGAGTAGGAGAGGATGAGGAAGTAGGAGAGTTTGGGGGAGTAGGAGAGCTTACCGGAGTATTAGAGCTTACCGGAGTAGAAGAGCTTACCGTAGTAGGAGAGCTTACCGGAAAAGAAGAGCTGACCGGAGTAGGAGAGCTTACCGGAGTAGAGGAGCTTACCGGAGTAGGAGAGATTAACGGAGTAGGAGAGTTTGGAGGTGTAGGAGAGCTTGCGCCAGTAGGAGCGCTTGAGGGAGTAGGAGAGATTGGGGCAGTCGGAGAGCTTGGGGGAGTAGGAGAGCTTGGGGGAGTAGGAGAGCTTGGGGGAGTAGGAAAGCTTGGGTGATTAGGAGAGCTTGGGGGAGGAGGAGAGTTTGGGCGAGTCGGAGAGCTTGTGGGAGTCGGAGAGCTTGGGGGAGTCGGAGAGCTTGGGGGAGAAGGAGAGCTTGGGGGAGTAGGTCAGCTTGGGGGAGTAGGAGAGCTTGGGGGAGTCGGAGAACGTGGGGGTGTAGGAGAGTTTGGTGGAGTGGGAGAGATTAGGGGAGTCGGAGATGTTTGGGGAGTAGGAGAGGTTGGGGGAGTAGGAGGGGTTTGGGGATTAGGAGAGTTTGGGGAAGTAGGAGAGGTTGGGGGAGTAGGAGAGGTTGGGGGAGTAGGAGAGGATGAGGAAGTAGGAGAGTTTGGGGGAGTAGGAGAGCTTACCGGAGTATTAGAGCTTACCGGAGTAGAAGAGCTTACCGTAGTAGGAGAGCTTACCGGAAAAGAAGAGCTGACCGGAGTAGGAGAGCTTACCGGAGTAGAGGAGCTTACCGGAGTAGGAGAGATTAACGGAGTAGGAGAGTTTGGAGGTGTAGGAGAGCTTGCGCCAGTAGGAGCGCTTGAGGGAGTAGGAGAGATTGGGGCAGTCGGAGAGCTTGGGGGAGTAGGAGAGCTTGGGGGAGTAGGAGAGCTTGGGGGAGTAGGAAAGCTTGGGTGATTAGGAGAGCTTGGGGGAGGAGGAGAGTTTGGGCGAGTCGGAGAGCTTGTGGGAGTCGGAGAGCTTGGGGGAGTCGGAGAGCTTGGGGGAGAAGGAGAGCTTGGGGGAGTAGGTCAGCTTGGGGGAGTAGGAGAGCTTGGGGGAGTCGGAGAACGTGGGGGTGTAGGAGAGTTTGGGGGAGTAGGAGAGCTTGTTTAAAAGGAGAGCTTGTGTGGGTAGGAGAGCTTGGGGGTGCAGGAAAGCTTTCGGGAGTAGGAGAGCTTGGGCGAGTAGGAGAGATTGGGGGAGTAGGAGAGCTTGGGGGAGCAGGAGAGCATGGGCGAGTCGGAGAGCTTGGGGGTGTCGGAGAGCTTGGACGAGTAGGAGAGCTTGGGGGAGTAGCAGAGCTTCGGGGAGTAGGAGAGCTTGGGGGAGAAGGAGAGCTTGTGGGAGTAGGAGAGATTGGGGGATTAGGAGAGCTTTTGGGAGTAGGAGAGCTTGGGGGATTAGGAGAGCTTGGGGGATTTGAAGAGCTTGTGTGAGTCGGAGAGCTTGGGGGAGTCGGAGAGCTTGGGGGAGTAGGAGAGCTTGGAGAGTAGGAGAGCTTGGGGGAGTAGCAGAGCTTGGGGGAGTAGGATTGCTTGGGGAAGTAGGAGAGTTTACCGTAGTTGGAGAACTAACCGAAGTAGGTGTGCTTGCTTGAGTAGGAGAGCTTGGGGGAGTCGGAGAGCTTACCGGATTAGGTAGGCTTACTGGATTTGGAGAGTTTACCGGATTAGGATATTTTACCGGATTAGGAGAGCTTACCGCAGTAGGAGTGCTTACCTCAGTAAGAGAGCTTACCGGAGTAGGAGAGCTTACCCGAGTAGGAGAGCTTACTGGAGTAGGTGAGCTTGGGGGAGGAGGAGAGCTTGTAGGAGCAGGTTAGCTTACCGGAGTGGGAGAGCTTACCGGAGTTGGAGAGCTTGGGGAAGTAGGAGAGCTTACGGGAGTAGAAGAGCTTACCGGATTAGGAGAGCTAAACGGATTAGGAGAGCTTAACAGAGTAGAAGAGCTTACCAGAGTCGGAGAGCTTACCGGAGTAGGAGAGCTTACCGGAATAGGAGAGTTTGGGGGAGCATGATAGGTGGGGGACTAGGAGAGCTTGGGGAGTAGGAGCGCTTGGGGGTGTAGGAGAGCTTGGTGGAGTAGGAGAGGTTAGGGGAGTCGGAGAGGTTTGGGGATTAGGAGAGGTTGGGGAAGTACGAGAGTTTGGGGGAGTAGGAGAGGTTGGGGGATTAGGTAGCTTATCGGAATATTAGAGATTTCCGGAGAAGAAGAGATTGCCGGAGTAGGAGAGCTTACCGGAGTTAAAGAGCTTACCGGAGTAGGAGAGCTTGGGGGAGTAGGAGAACTTTGGAGAGCAGGAGACCTTGGGGGAGTAGGAGTGATTGGTGGAGTAGGAGAGCTTGGGGGTGTAGGAGAGCTTGGTGGTGTAGGAGAGATTAGGGGAGTCAGAGATGTTGGGGGAGTTGGAGAGCTTGGGGTGTAGAGAGATTGGGGGAGTAGGAGAGCTTGGGGGAGTAGGAGAGCATGGGGGAGTTGGAGAGCTTGGGTGAGTCTTAGAGCTTGGGGGATTCGGAGAGCTTGAGAGAGTAGCAGAGCTTGGGGGAGTAGGAGAGCTTGAGGGAGTAGGAGAGCTTGTGGGAGTAGGAGAGCTTTCGGGAGTAGCAGAGCTTGGGGGAGTACGAGAGATTGTGGGAGTAGGAGAGCTTGGGGGATTCGGAGAGCTTGGGGGAGTCAGAGAGCTTGGGGGAGTCGGAGAGCTTGGGGGATTCGGAGAGCTTTGGGGAGTAGAAGAGCTTGGGGGAGTAAGAGAGCTTGCGGGAGTAGGAGAGCTTGGCGAAGTAGGAGAGCTTACCGTTGTTGGAGAGCTAACCGAAGTAGGTGTGCTTGCGGGAGTAGGAGAGCTTACTGGAGTAGGAGTGCTTACCGCAGTAAGAGAGCTTACCGGAGTAGGAGAGCTTACCCGAGTAGGAGAGCTTACTGGAGTAGGTGAGCTTGGGGGAGGAGGTGAGCTTGTAGGAGTAGGAGAGTTTACCGGATTTGGAGAGCTAATCGGATCAGGAGCGCTTAACAGAGTAGAAGAGCTTATCAGATTCGGAGAGCTTACCGGAGTAGGAGAGCTTACAGTAATAGGAGAGTTTGGGGGAGCATGATAGGTGGGGGACTAGGAGAGCTTGGGGGAGTAGGAGCGCTTGGGGGTGTAGGAGAGCTTGGTGGAGTAGGAGAGGTTAGGGGAGTCGGAGAGGTTGGGGGAGTAGGAGAGGTTGGGGGAGTAGGAGAGGTTTGGGGATTAGGAGAGGTTGGGGAAGTACGAGAGGTTGGGGGAGTCGGAGAGCTTACCGGAGTATTAGAGATTACCGGAGAAGAAGAGCTTACCGGAGTAGAAGTGCTTACCGGAGTAGGAGAGCTTACCGGAGTAGAAGAGCTGACCGGAGTAGGAGAGCTTACCGGAGTACGAGATCTTACTGGAGTAGGAGAGCTTGGGGGAGTCGGAGAGCTTGGGGGTGTAGGAGAGCATGGTGGAGTAGGAAAGATTAGGGGAGTCGGAGATGTTGGGGGAGTAGGAGAGGTTGGGGGAGTAGGAGGTGTTTGGGGATTAGGAGAGTTTGGGGAAGTAGGAGAGGTTGGGGGAGTAGGAGAGGTTGGGGGTGTAGGAGAGGATGAGGAAGTAGGAGAGTTTGGGGGAGTAGGAGAGCTTACCGAAGTATTAGAGCTTACCGGAGTAGAAGAGCTTACCGGAGTAGGAGAGCTTACCGGAGTAGAAGAGCTGACCGGAGTAGGAGAGCTTACCGGAGTAGGAGAGCTTACCGGAGTAGGAGAGCTTGTGGGAGTAGGAGAGCTTAGGGGAGTAGGAGAGCTTGGGTGAGTAGGAGAGCTAACTGGAGTAGGAGAGCTTACCGGAGTAGGAGAGATTAACGGAGTAGGAGAGTTTGGAGGTGTAGGAGAGCTTGCGCCAGTAGGAGCGCTTAAGGGAGTAGGAGAGATTGGGGCAGTCGGAGAGCTTGGGGGAGTAGGAGAGCTTGGGGGAGTAGGAGAGCTTGGGGGAGTAGGAACGCTTGGGTGATTAGGAGAGCTTGGGGGAGGAGGAGAGCTTGGGGGAGTAGGAGAGCTTGTTTAAAAGGAGAGCTTGTGGGGGTAGGAGAGCTTGGGGGTGTAGGAGAGCTTTCGGGAGTAGGAGAGCTTGGGCGAGTAGGAGAGATTGGGGAAGTAGGAGAGCTTGGGGTAGCAGGAGAGCTTGGGCGAGTCGGAGAGCTTGGGGGAGTCGGAGAGCTTGGGGCAGCCGGGGAGATTGGGGGAGTCGGAGAGCTTGAGGGAGCTGGAGAGCTTGGAGGAGTCGGAGAGCTTGGGGGAGTCGGAGAACTTGGGGGATTCGGAGAGCTTGGAGGAGTAGGAGAGTTTGGGGGACTAGGAGAGCTTTCGCGAGTAGCAGAGCTTGATGGAGTAGGAGAGCTTGGGGGAGAAGGAGAGGTTGTGGGAGTAGGAGAGATTGGGGGATTAGGAGAGCTTTTGGGAGTAGGAGAGCTTGGGGGATTAGGAGAGCTTGGGGGAGTAGAAGAGCTTGGGAGAGTAGGAGAGCTTGGGAGAGTCGAAGAGCTTGGATGAGTCGGAGAGCTTGGAGGAGTCGGAGAGCTTGGGTGAGTCGGAGAGCTTGGGGGAGTCGGAGAGCTTGGGGTATTCGGAGAGCTTGGGGGAGTAGGAGAGCTTGGAGAGTAGGAGAGCTTGGGGGAGTAGCAGAGCTTGGGGGAGTAGGAGTATTTGGGGAAGTAGGAGAGTTTACCGTAGTTGGAGAACTAACCGAAGTAGGTGTGCTTGCTTGAGTAGGAGAGCTTGGGGGAGTTGGAGAGCTTACCGGATTAGGAGAGCTTACTGGATTTGGAGAGTTTACCGGATTGGAATATTTTACCGGATTAGGAGAGCTTACCGCAGTTGGGGGAGTAGGAGAGGTTGGGGGAGTAGGAGGGGTTTGGGGATTAGGAGAGGTTGAGGAAGTAGGAGAGGTTGGGGGAGTAGGAGAGGTTGAGGAAGTAGGAGAGTTTGGGGGGAGTAGGAGAGCTTACCGGAGTATTAGAGCTTACCGGAGTAGAAGAGCTTACCGGAGTAGGAGAGCTTACCGTAGTTGAATAGCTGAACGGAGTAGGAGAGCTTACCGGAGTAGGAGAGCTCACCGGAGTAGGAGAGCTTTGGGGAGTAGGAGAGCTTGGGGGTGTAGGAGAGCTTGGGGGAGTCGGAGAGCAAACTGGAGTTGGAGAGCTTACCGGAGTAGGAGAGCTTAACGGCGTAGGAGAGTTTGGGGGTGTAGGAGAGCTTGCGCCAGTAGGAGCGCTTGAGGGAGTGGGAGAGATTGGGGCAGTCGGAGAGCTTGGGGGAATAGGAGAGCTTGAGGGAGTAGGAGAGCTTGGTGGAGTAGGAAAGCTTGGGGGATTACGAGACCTTGGGGGGGTAGGAGAGTTTGGGCGAGTCGGATAGCTTGTGGGAGTCGGATAGCTTGGGGGAGAAGGAGAGCTTGAGGGAGTAGTAGAGCTTGGGGGAGTAGGAGGGCTTTCGGGAGTAGGAGAGCTTGGGGGATAGAAGAGATTGGGGGAGTAGGAGAGCTTGGGGGAGTGGGAGAGTTTGGGCGAGTCGGAGAGCTTGGGGGAATCGGAAAGCTTGGGGGAGTCGGAGAGCTTGGGGGAGTCGGAGAGCTTGGGGGAGTTGGAGAGCTTGGGTGAGTCTTAGAGCTTGGGGGATTCGGAGAGCTTGGGGGAGCAGCAGATCTTGGGGGAGTAGGAGAGCTTGAGGGAGTAGGAGAGCTTGGGGGAGTAGGAGAGCTTTCGGGAGTAGCAGAGCTTGGGGGAGTACGAGAGATTGGGGGAGTTGGAGAGCTTGGGGAAGTAGGAGAGCTTACCGTAGTTGGAGAGCTAACCGAAGTAGGTGTGCTTGCGGGAGTAGGAGAGCTTACTGGAGTAGGAGTGCTTACCGCAGTAAGAGAGCTTACCGGAGTAGGAGAGCTTACCCGAGTAGGAGAGCTTACTGGAGTAGGTGAGCTTGGGGGAGGAGGTGAGCTTGTAGGAGTAGGAGAGTTTACCGGATCAGGAGCGCTTAACAGAGTAGAAGAGCTTATCAGATTCGGAGAGCTTACCGGAGTAGGAGAGCTTACCGGAATAGGAGAGTTTGGGGGAGCATGATAGGTGGGGGACTAGGAGAGCTTGGGGGAGTAGGAGCGCTTGGGGGTGTAGGAGAGCTTGGTGGAGTAGGAGAGGTTAGGGGAGTCGGAGATGTTGGGGGAGTAGGAGAGGTTGGTGGAGTAGGAGAGGTTTGGGGATTAGGAGAGTTTGGGGAAGTAGGAGAGGTTGGGGGAGTAGGAGAGGTTGGGGGAGTAGGAGAGGATGAGGAAGTAGGAGAGTTTGGGGGAGTAGGAGAGCTTACCGGAGTATTAGAGCTTACCGGAGTAGAAGAGCTTACCGGAGTAGGAGAGCTTACCGGAGTAGAAGAGCTGACCGGAGTAGGAGAGCTTACCGGAGTAGGAGAGCTTACCGGAGTAGGAGAGCTTGTGGGAGTAGGAGAGCTTGGGGGAGTAGGAGAGCTTGGGTGAGTAGGAGAGCTAACTGGAGTAGGAGAGCTTACCGGAGTAGGAGAGATTAACGGAGTAGGAGAGTTTGGAGGTGTAGGAGAGCTTGCGCCCGTAGGAGCGCTTGAGGGAGTAGGAGAGATTGGGGCAGTCGGAGAGCTTGGGGGAGTAGGAGAGCTTGGGGGAGTAGGAGAGCTTGGGGGAGTAGGAAAGCTTGGGTGATTTGGAGAGCTTGGGGGAGGAGGAGAGTTTAGGTGAGTCGGGGAGCTTGTGGGAGTCTGAGAGCTTGGGGGAGTCGGAGAGCTTGGGGGAGAAGGAGAGCTTGGGGGAGTAGGACATCTTGGGGGAGTAGGAGAGCTTGGGGGAGTCGGAGAACTTGGGGAGTAGGAGAGTTTGGGGGAGTAGGAGAGCTTGTTTAAAAGGAGAGCTTGTGGGGGTAGGAGAGCTTGGGGGTGTAGGAGAGCATTCGGGAGTAGGAGAGCTTGGGGGAGTAGGAGAGATTGGGGGAGAAGGAGAGCTTGGGGGAATAGGAGAGCTTGGGCGAGTCGGAGAGCTTGGGGGAGTCGGAGAGCTTGGGGGAGCCGGAGAGATTGGGGGAGTCGGAGAGCTTGAGGGAGCTGGAGAGCTTGGGGGAGTCGGAGAGCTTGGGGGAGTAGGAGAGCTTGGGGGAGTAGGAGAGCTTGGGGGAGTAGGAGAGCTTGAGGGAGTAGCAGAGCTTGGGGGGTAGGAGAGCTTGGGGGACTAGGAGAGCTTTCGCGAGTAGCAGAGCTTGGGGGAGTACGAGAGATTGCGGGAGTAGGAGAGCTTGGTGGAGTAGGAGAGCTTGGGCGAGTCGGAGAGCTTGGGAGATTCGGAGAGCTTGGGGGAGTAGAAGAGCTTGGGGGTGTAGGAGAACTTTGCGGAGTAGGAGAGCTTGGGGGAGTAGGAGAGCTTGGGGGAGTCGAAGAACTTGGGGGTGTTGGAGAGCTGGGGCGAGTCGGAGAGCTTGGGGGAGTCGGAGAGCTTGGGGCAGTCGGAGAGCTTGGGGGAGTCGGAGAGCTTGGGGGAGGCGTAGAGCTTACCGGAGTCGGAGAGCTTGGGGGAGTCGGAGAGCTTGGGGGAGTCGGAGAGCTTGGGGGAGTAGGATAGCTTGGGGGAGTAGCGGAGCTTACCGGAGTAGGAGAGCTTGAGGCAGTAGGAGAGCTTGGGGGAGTAGGATTGCTTACCGGAGTAGGAGAGCTTGTGGGTGTCAGAGAGCTTGGGGGAGTAGAAAACCTTGGGGGATTAGGAGAGCTTGGGGGAGTAGGAGAGCTTGGGGGAGAAGGAGAGCTTGTGGGAGTAGGAGAGCTTGGGGGAGTAGGTGAGCTTTCGGGAGTAGGAGACATTGGGGGGTAGAGAGATTGGGGGAGTAGGAGAGCTTGGGGGAGTAGGAGAGCTTGGGGGAGTCGGAGAGCTTGGGGGAGTCGGAGAGCATGGGGGAGTCGGAGATCTTGGGGGAGTAGGAGAGCTTGAGGGTGTAGGAGAGCTTGCGCCAGTAGGAGCGCTTGAGGGAGTAGGAGAGATTGGGGCAGTCGGAGAGCTTGGAGGAGTAGGAGGTCTTGGGGGAGTTGGAGAGCTTGGGGGAGTAGGAAAGCTTGGGGGATGAGGAGAGCTTGGGGGAGTAGGAGAGTTTGGGCGAGTCGGAGTGCTTGTGGGAGTCGGAGGGCTTGGGGGAGTCGGAGAGCTTGGGGGAGAAGTAGAGCTTGGGGGAGTAAGACAGCTTGGGGGAGTAGGAGAGCTTGGGGGTGTCGGAGAGCTTGGGGGAGTAGGAGAGCTTGGGGGAGTAGGAGAGCTTGGGGGAGAAGGAGAGCTTGTGGGAGTCGGAGAGCTTGGGAGAGTAGGTGAGCTTTTGGGAGTAGGAGACCTTGGGGGGTAGAGAGATTGGGGGAGTAGGAGAGCTTGGGTGAGTAGGAGAGCTTGGGCGAGTCGGAGAGCTTGAGGGTGTCGGAGAGCTTGGGGGAGTCGGAGAGCTTGGGGGAGTCGGAGAGCTTGGGGGAGTCGGAGAGCTTGGGGGAGTCGGAGAGCTTCGGGGATTCGGAGAGCTTGGGGGAGTACGAGAGCTTGTGGGAGTAGGAGAGCTTGGGGGAGTAGGAGAGATTGGGGTAGTAGGAGAGCTAACTGGAGTAGGAGAGCTTGGGGGAGTAGCAGAGCTTCGGGGAGTAGGAGAGCTTGGGGGACTAGGAGAGCTTTCGCGAGTAGCAGAGCTTGGGGGAGTACGAGAGATTGGGGGAGTCGGATAGCTTGGTGGAGTAGGAGAGCTTGGGCGAGTCGGAGAGTTTGGGGATTCGGAGAGCTTGTGGGAGTAGAAGAGCTTGGGGGAGTAGGAGAGCTTGGCGGAGTAGGAGAGCTTGGGGGAGTAGGAGAGCTTGGGGGAGTAGAAGAACTTGGGGGAGTTGGAGAGCTTGGGCGAGTCGGAGAGCTTGGGGGAGTGGAAGCGCTTGGGGCAGTCGGAGAGCTTGGGGGAGTCGGAGAGCTTCGGGGAGTCGGAGAGCTTACCGGAGTCGGAGAGCTTGGGGGAGTCGGAGAGCTTGGAGGAGTCGGAGAGCTTGGGGGAGTAGGATAGCTTGAGGAATAGGGGATCTTACCGGAGTAGGAGAGCTTGAGGCAGTAGGGGAACTTGTGTGAGTAGGATTGCTTACCGGAGTAGGAGAGCTTGTGGGTGTAAGAGAGCTTGGGGGAGTAGAAGAGCTTGGGGGAGTAGGAGAGCTTGGAGGAGTCGGAGAGCTTGGTGGAGTCGGAGAGCTTGGGGGAGTCGGAGATCTTGGGGGAGTAGGAGAGCTTGAGGGTGTAGGAGAGCTTGCGCCAGTAGGAGCGCTTGAGGGAGTAGGAGAGATTGGGGCAGTCGGAGAGCTTGGAGGAGCAGGAGATCTTGGGGGAGTTGGAGAGCTTGGGGGAGTAGGAAATCTTGGGGGATGAGGAGAGCTTGGGGGAGTAGGAGAGTTTGGGCGAGTCGGAGTGCTTGTGGGAGTCGGAGGGCTTGGGGGAGTCGGAGAGCTTGGGGGAGAAGGAGAGCTTGGGAGAGTAGGACAGCTTGGGGGAGTAGGAGAGCTTGGGGGTGTCGGAGAGCTTGTGGGCGTTCGAGAGCTTGGGGGAGTAGGAGAGATTGGGGGAGAAGGAGAGCTTGTGGGAGTAGGAGAGCTTTTGGGGGAGTAGGAGAGCTTTCGGGAGTTGGAGAGCTTGGGGTGTAGAGAGATTGGGGGAGTAGGAGAGCTTGGGGGAGTAGGAGAGCTTGGGGGAGTTGGAGAGGTTGGGTGAGTCTTAGAGCTTGCGGTATTCGGAGAGCTTGGGGGAGTAGCAGAGCTTGGGGGAGTAGGAGAGCTTGAGGGAGTAGGAGAGCTTGGGGGAGTAGGAGAGCTTTCGGGAGTAGCAGAGCTTGGGGGAGTACGAGAGATTGGGGGAGTAGGAGAGCTTGGGGGATTCGGAGAGCTTGGGGGAGTCGGAGAGCTTGGGGGAGTCGGAGTGCTTGGGGGATTCGGAGAGCTTTGGGGAGTAGAAGTGCTTGGGGGAGTAAGAGAGCTTGCGGGAGTAGGAGAGCTTGGGGAAGTAGGAGAACTTATCGTAGTTGGAGAGCAAACCGAAGTAGGTGTGCTTGCGGGAAGAGGAGATCTTACTGGAGTCGGAGTGCTTGCCGCAGTAAGAGAGCTTACCGGAGTAGGAGAGCTTACCCGAGTAGGAGAGCTTACTGGAGTAGGTGAGCTTGGGGGAGGAGGTGAGCTTGTCGGAGTAGGAGAGTTTACCGGATTTGGAGAGCTAACCGGATCAGGAGCGCTTAACAGAGTAGAAAAGCTTACCAGATTCGGAGAGCTTACCGGAGTAGGAGAGCTTACCGGAATAGGAGAGTTTGGGGGAGCATGATAGGTGGGGGACTAGGAGAGCTTGGGGGAGTAGGAGCGCTTGGGGGTGTAGGAGAGCTTGATTGAGTAGGAGAGGTTAGGGTAGTCGGAGAGGTTGGGGGAGTAGGAGAGGTTGGGGGAGTAGGAGAGGTTTGGGGATTAGGAGAGGTTGGGGAAGTACGAGAGGTTGGGGGAGTCGGAGAGCTTGCCGGAGTATTAGAGATTACCGGAGAAGAAGAGCTTACCGGAGTAGAAGAGCTTACCGGAGTAGGAGAGCTTACCGGAGTAGAAGAGCTGACCGGAGTAGGAGAGCTTACCGGAGTACGAGATCTTACTGGAGTAGGAGAGCTTGGGGGAGTAGGAGAGCTTGGGGGTGTAGGAGGGCTTGGTGGAGTAGGAGAGATTAGGGGAGTCGGAGATGTTGGGGAAGTAGGAGAGGTTGGGGGAGTAGGAGAGGTTGGGGGAGTAGGAGAGGATGAGGAAGTAGGAGTGTTTGGGGGAGTGGGAGAGCTTACCGGAGTATTAGAGCTTACCGGAGTAGAAGAGCTTACCGGAGTAGGAGAGCTTACCGGAGTAGAAGAGCTGACCGGAGTAGGAGAGCTTACAGGAGTAGGAGAGCTTACCGGAGTAGGAGAGCTTGTGGGAGTAGGAGAGCTTGGAGGAGTAGGAGAGCTTGGGTGAGTAGGAGAGCTAACTGGAGTAGGAGAGCTTACCGGAGTAGGAGAGATTAACGGAGTAGGAGAGTTTGGAGGTGTAGGAGAGCTTGCGCCAGTAGGAGCGCTTGAGGGAGAATGAGAGATTGGGGCAGTCGGAGAGCTTGGGGGAGTAGGAGAGCTTGGGGGAGTAGGAGAGCTTGGGGGAGTAGGAAAGCTTGGGTGATTTGGAGAGCTTGGGGAGGAGGAGAGTTTGGGCGAGTCGGAGAGCTTGTGGGAGTCGGAGAGCTTGGGGGAGTCGGAGAGCTTGGGGGAGAAGGAGAGCTTGGGGGAGTAGGACAGCTTGGGGGAGTAGGAGAGCTTGGGGGAGTCGGAGAACTTGGGGGTGTAGGAGTGTTTGGGGGAGTAGGAGAGCTTGTTTAAAAGGAGAGCTTGTGGGGGTAGGAGAGCTTGGGGGTGTAGGAGAGCTTTCGGGAGTAGGAGAGCTTGGGGGAGTAGGAGAGATTGGGGGAGTAGGAGAGCTTGGAGGAGTAGGAGAGCTTGGGCGAGTCGGAGAGCTTGGTGGAGTAGGAGAGCTTGGAGGAGCCGGAGAGATTGGGGGAGTAGGAGAGCTTGGGGGACTAGGAGAGCTTTCGCGAGTAGCAGAGCTTGCGGGAGTACGAGAGATTGCGGGAGTAGGAGAGCTTGGTGGAGTAGGAGAGCTTGGGCGAGTCGGAGAGCTTGGGAATTCGGAGAGCTTGGGGGAGTAGAAGAGCTTGGGAGAGTAGGAGAACTTTGCGGAGTAGGAGAGCTTGGGGGAGTAGGAGAGCTTGGGGAGTAGAAGAACTTGGGGGAGTTGGAGAGCTTGGGCGAGTCGGAGAGCTTGGGGGAGTCGGAGAGCTTGGGGCAGTCGGAGAGCCTGGGGGAGTCGGAGAGCTTGGGGGAGGCGTAGAGCTTACCGGAGTCGGAGAGCTTGGGGGAGTCGGAGAGCTTGGGGGAGTCGGAGAGCTTGGGGGAGTAGGATAGCTTGGGGGAGTAGCGGAGCTTACCGGAGTAGGAGAACTTGAGGCAGTAGGAGAGCTTGGGGGAGTAGGATTGCTTACCGGAGTAGGAGAGCTTGTGGGTGTAAGAGAGCTTGGGGGAGTAGAAGAGCTTGGGGGAGTAGGAGAGCTTGGGGGAGTCGGAGAGCTTGGGGGAGTCGGAGAGCTTGGGGGAGTCGGGGATCTTGGGGGAGTAGGAGAGCTTGAGGGTGTAGGAGAGCTTGGGGGAGTCGGAGAGCTTGGGGGAGTAGGAAAGCTTGGGGGATGAGGAGAGCTTGGGGGAGTAGGAGAGTTTGGGCGAGTCGGAGTGCTTGTGGGAGTCGGAGGGCTTGGGGGAGTCGGAGAGCTTCGGGGAGAAGGAGAGCTTGGGGGAGTAGGACAGTTTGGGGGAGTAGGAGAGCTTGGGGTTGTCGGAGAGCTTGGGGGAGTAGGACAGCTTGGGGGAGTAGGAGAGCTTGGGGGAGTTGGAGAGGTTGGGTGAGTCTTAGAGCTTGCGGTATTCGGAGAGCTTGGGGGAGTAGCAGAGCTTGGGGGAGTAGGAGAGCTTGAGGGAGTAGGAGAGCTTGGGGGAGTAGGAGAGCTTTCGGGAGTAGCAGAGCTTGGGGGAGTACGAGAGATTGGGGGAGTAGGAGAGCTTGGGGGATTCGGAGAGCTTGGGGGAGTCGGAGAGCTTGGGGGAGTCGGAGTGCTTGGGGGATTCGGAGAGCTTTGGGGAGTAGAAGAGCTTGGGGGAGTAAGAGAGCTTGCGGGAGTAGGAGAGCTTGGGGAAGTAGGAGAACTTACCGTAGTTGGAGAGCTAACCGAAGTAGGTGTGCTTGCGGGAAGAGGAGATCTTACTGGAATCGGAGTGCTTGCCGCAGTAAAAGAGCTTACCGGAGTAGGAGAGCTTACCCGAGTAGGAGAGCTTACTGGAGTAGGTGAGCTTGGGGGAGGAGGTGAGCTTGTCGGAGTGGGAGAGTTTACCGGATTTGGAGAGCTAACCGGATCAGGAGCGCTTAACAGAGTAGAAGAGCTTACCAGATTCGGAGAGCTTACCGGAGTAGGAGAGCTTACCGGAATAGGAGAGTTTGGGGGAGCATGATAGGTGGGGGACTAGGAGAGCTTGGGGGAGTAGGAGCGCTTGGGGGTGTAGGAGAGCTTGATTGAGTAGGAGAGGTTAGGGGAGTCGGAGAGGTTGGGGGAGTAGGAGAGGTTGGGGGAGTAGGAGAGGTTTGGGGATTAGGAGAGGTTGGGGAAGTACGAGAGGTTGGGGGAGTCGGAGAGCTTACCGGAGTATTAGAGATTACCGGAGAAGAAGAGCTTACCGGAGT
The DNA here is from genome assembly GCF_044704955.1 of Pristiophorus japonicus. Taxonomy (NCBI): domain Eukaryota; kingdom Metazoa; phylum Chordata; class Chondrichthyes; family Pristiophoridae; genus Pristiophorus; species Pristiophorus japonicus. The sequence continues at coordinate 282,359 of NW_027254772.1, forward strand.
AGAAGAGCTTACCGGAGTAGGAGAGCTTACCGGAGTAGAAGAGCTGACCGGAGTAGGAGAGCTTACCGGAGTACGAGATCTTACTGGAGTAGGAGAGCTTGGGGGAGTAGGAGAGCTTGGGGGTGTAGGAGGGCTTGGTGGAGTAGGAGAGATTAGGGGAGTCGGAGATGTTGGGGAAGTAGGAGAGGTTGGGGGAGTAGGAGAGGTTGGGGGAGTAGGAGAGGATGAGGAAGTAGGAGTGTTTGGGGGAGTGGGAGAGCTTACCGGAGTATAAGAGCTTACCGGAGTAGAAGAGCTTACCGGAGTAGGAGAGCTTACCGGAGTAGAAGAGCTGACCGGAGTAGGAGAGCTTACCGGAGTAGGAGAGCTTACCGGAGTAGGAGAGCTTGTGGGAGTAGGAGAGCTTGGGGGAGTAGGAGAGCTTGGGTGAGTAGGAGAGCTAACTGGAGTAGGAGAGCTTACCGGAGTAGGAGAGATTAACGGAGTAGGAGAGTTTGGAGGTGTAGGAGAGCTTGCGCCAGTAGGAGCGCTTGAGGGAGAATGAGAGATTGGGGCAGTCGGAGAGCTTGGGGGAGTAGGAGAGCTTGGGGGAGTAGGAGAGCTTGGGGGAGTAGGAGAGCTTGGGGGAGTAGGAAAGCTTGGGTGATTTGGAGAGCTTGGGGAGGAGGAGAGTTTGGGCGAGTCGGAGAGCTTGTGGGAGTCGGAGAGCTTGGGGGAGTCGGAGAGCTTGGGGGAGAAGGAGAGCTTGGGGGAGTAGGACAGCTTGGGGGAGTAGGAGAGCTTGGGGGAGTCGGAAAACTTGGGGGTGTAGGAGTGTTTGGGGGAGTAGGAGAGCTTGTTTAAAAGGAGAGCTTGTGGGGGTAGGAGAGCTTGGGGGTGTAGGAGAGCTTTCGGGAGTAGGAGAGCTTGGGGGAGTAGGAGAGATTGGGGGAGTAGGAGAGCTTGGAGGAGTAGGAGAGCTTGGGCGAGTCGGAGAGCTTGGTGGAGTAGGAGAGCTTGGAGGAGCCGGAGAGATTGGGGGAGTCGGAGAGCTTGAGGGAGCTGGAGAGCTTGGGGGAGTCGGAGAGCTTGGGGGCGTTCGAGAGCTTGGGGGAGTAGGAGAGATTGGGGGAGAAGGAGAGCTTGTGGGAGTAGGAGAGCTTTTGGGGGAGTAGGAGAGCTTTCGGGAGTTGGAGAGCTTGGGGTGTAGAGAGATTGGGGGAGTAGGAGAGCTTGGGGGAGTAGGAGAGCTTGGGGGAGTTGGAGAGGTTGGGTGAGTCTTAGAGCTTGCGGTATTCGGAGAGCTTGGGGGAGTAGCAGAGCTTGGGGGAGTAGGAGAGCTTGAGGGAGTAGGAGAGCTTGGGGGAGTAGGAGAGCTTTCGGGAGTAGCAGAGCTTGGGGGAGTACGAGAGATTGGGGGAGTAGGAGAGCTTGGGGGATTCGGAGAGCTTGGGGGAGTCGGAGAGCTTGGGGGAGTCGGAGTGCTTGGGGGATTCGGAGAGCTTTGGGGAGTAGAAGTGCTTGGGGGAGTAAGAGAGCTTGCGGGAGTAGGAGAGCTTGGGGAAGTAGGAGAACTTATCGTAGTTGGAGAGCAAACCGAAGTAGGTGTGCTTGCGGGAAGAGGAGATCTTACTGGAGTCGGAGTGCTTGCCGCAGTAAGAGAGCTTACCGGAGTAGGAGAGCTTACCCGAGTAGGAGAGCTTACTGGAGTAGGTGAGCTTGGGGGAGGAGGTGAGCTTGTCGGAGTAGGAGAGTTTACCGGATTTGGAGAGCTAACCGGATCAGGAGCGCTTAACAGAGTAGAAAAGCTTACCAGATTCGGAGAGCTTACCGGAGTAGGAGAGCTTACCGGAATAGGAGAGTTTGGGGGAGCATGATAGGTGGGGGACTAGGAGAGCTTGGGGGAGTAGGAGCGCTTGGGGGTGTAGGAGAGCTTGATTGAGTAGGAGAGGTTAGGGTAGTCGGAGAGGTTGGGGGAGTAGGAGAGGTTGGGGGAGTAGGAGAGGTTTGGGGATTAGGAGAGGTTGGGGAAGTACGAGAGGTTGGGGGAGTCGGAGAGCTTGCCGGAGTATTAGAGATTACCGGAGAAGAAGAGCTTACCGGAGTAGAAGAGCTTACCGGAGTAGGAGAGCTTACCGGAGTAGAAGAGCTGACCGGAGTAGGAGAGCTTACCGGAGTACGAGATCTTACTGGAGTAGGAGAGCTTGGGGGAGTAGGAGAGCTTGGGGGTGTAGGAGGGCTTGGTGGAGTAGGAGAGATTAGGGGAGTCGGAGATGTTGGGGAAGTAGGAGAGGTTGGGGGAGTAGGAGAGGTTGGGGGAGTAGGAGAGGATGAGGAAGTAGGAGTGTTTGGGGGAGTGGGAGAGCTTACCGGAGTATTAGAGCTTACCGGAGTAGAAGAGCTTACCGGAGTAGGAGAGCTTACCGGAGTAGAAGAGCTGACCGGAGTAGGAGAGCTTACAGGAGTAGGAGAGCTTACCGGAGTAGGAGAGCTTGTGGGAGTAGGAGAGCTTGGAGGAGTAGGAGAGCTTGGGTGAGTAGGAGAGCTAACTGGAGTAGGAGAGCTTACCGGAGTAGGAGAGATTAACGGAGTAGGAGAGTTTGGAGGTGTAGGAGAGCTTGCGCCAGTAGGAGCGCTTGAGGGAGAATGAGAGATTGGGGCAGTCGGAGAGCTTGGGGGAGTAGGAGAGCTTGGGGGAGTAGGAGAGCTTGGGGGAGTAGGAAAGCTTGGGTGATTTGGAGAGCTTGGGGAGGAGGAGAGTTTGGGCGAGTCGGAGAGCTTGTGGGAGTCGGAGAGCTTGGGGGAGTCGGAGAGCTTGGGGGAGAAGGAGAGCTTGGGGGAGTAGGACAGCTTGGGGGAGTAGGAGAGCTTGGGGGAGTCGGAGAACTTGGGGGTGTAGGAGTGTTTGGGGGAGTAGGAGAGCTTGTTTAAAAGGAGAGCTTGTGGGGGTAGGAGAGCTTGGGGGTGTAGGAGAGCTTTCGGGAGTAGGAGAGCTTGGGGGAGTAGGAGAGATTGGGGGAGTAGGAGAGCTTGGAGGAGTAGGAGAGCTTGGGCGAGTCGGAGAGCTTGGTGGAGTAGGAGAGCTTGGAGGAGCCGGAGAGATTGGGGGAGTAGGAGAGCTTGGGGGACTAGGAGAGCTTTCGCGAGTAGCAGAGCTTGCGGGAGTACGAGAGATTGCGGGAGTAGGAGAGCTTGGTGGAGTAGGAGAGCTTGGGCGAGTCGGAGAGCTTGGGAATTCGGAGAGCTTGGGGGAGTAGAAGAGCTTGGGAGAGTAGGAGAACTTTGCGGAGTAGGAGAGCTTGGGGGAGTAGGAGAGCTTGGGGAGTAGAAGAACTTGGGGGAGTTGGAGAGCTTGGGCGAGTCGGAGAGCTTGGGGGAGTCGGAGAGCTTGGGGCAGTCGGAGAGCCTGGGGGAGTCGGAGAGCTTGGGGGAGGCGTAGAGCTTACCGGAGTCGGAGAGCTTGGGGGAGTCGGAGAGCTTGGGGGAGTCGGAGAGCTTGGGGGAGTAGGATAGCTTGGGGGAGTAGCGGAGCTTACCGGAGTAGGAGAACTTGAGGCAGTAGGAGAGCTTGGGGGAGTAGGATTGCTTACCGGAGTAGGAGAGCTTGTGGGTGTAAGAGAGCTTGGGGGAGTAGAAGAGCTTGGGGGAGTAGGAGAGCTTGGGGGAGTCGGAGAGCTTGGGGGAGTCGGAGAGCTTGGGGGAGTCGGGGATCTTGGGGGAGTAGGAGAGCTTGAGGGTGTAGGAGAGCTTGGGGGAGTCGGAGAGCTTGGGGGAGTAGGAAAGCTTGGGGGATGAGGAGAGCTTGGGGGAGTAGGAGAGTTTGGGCGAGTCGGAGTGCTTGTGGGAGTCGGAGGGCTTGGGGGAGTCGGAGAGCTTCGGGGAGAAGGAGAGCTTGGGGGAGTAGGACAGTTTGGGGGAGTAGGAGAGCTTGGGGTTGTCGGAGAGCTTGGGGGAGTAGGACAGCTTGGGGGAGTAGGAGAGCTTGGGGGAGTTGGAGAGGTTGGGTGAGTCTTAGAGCTTGCGGTATTCGGAGAGCTTGGGGGAGTAGCAGAGCTTGGGGGAGTAGGAGAGCTTGAGGGAGTAGGAGAGCTTGGGGGAGTAGGAGAGCTTTCGGGAGTAGCAGAGCTTGGGGGAGTACGAGAGATTGGGGGAGTAGGAGAGCTTGGGGGATTCGGAGAGCTTGGGGGAGTCGGAGAGCTTGGGGGAGTCGGAGTGCTTGGGGGATTCGGAGAGCTTTGGGGAGTAGAAGAGCTTGGGGGAGTAAGAGAGCTTGCGGGAGTAGGAGAGCTTGGGGAAGTAGGAGAACTTACCGTAGTTGGAGAGCTAACCGAAGTAGGTGTGCTTGCGGGAAGAGGAGATCTTACTGGAATCGGAGTGCTTGCCGCAGTAAAAGAGCTTACCGGAGTAGGAGAGCTTACCCGAGTAGGAGAGCTTACTGGAGTAGGTGAGCTTGGGGGAGGAGGTGAGCTTGTCGGAGTGGGAGAGTTTACCGGATTTGGAGAGCTAACCGGATCAGGAGCGCTTAACAGAGTAGAAGAGCTTACCAGATTCGGAGAGCTTACCGGAGTAGGAGAGCTTACCGGAATAGGAGAGTTTGGGGGAGCATGATAGGTGGGGGACTAGGAGAGCTTGGGGGAGTAGGAGCGCTTGGGGGTGTAGGAGAGCTTGATTGAGTAGGAGAGGTTAGGGGAGTCGGAGAGGTTGGGGGAGTAGGAGAGGTTGGGGGAGTAGGAGAGGTTTGGGGATTAGGAGAGGTTGGGGAAGTACGAGAGGTTGGGGGAGTCGGAGAGCTTACCGGAGTATTAGAGATTACCGGAGAAGAAGAGCTTACCGGAGTAGAAGAGCTTACCGGAGTAGGAGAGCTTACCGGAGTAGAAGAGCTGACCGGAGTAGGAGAGCTTACCGGAGTACGAGATCTTACTGGAGTAGGAGAGCTTGGGGGAGTAGGAGAGCTTGGGGGTGTAGGAGGGCTTGGTGGAGTAGGAGAGATTAGGGGAGTCGGAGATGTTGGGGAAGTAGGAGAGGTTGGGGGAGTAGGAGAGGTTGGGGGAGTAGGAGAGGATGAGGAAGTAGGAGTGTTTGGGGGAGTGGGAGAGCTTACCGGAGTATAAGAGCTTACCGGAGTAGAAGAGCTTACCGGAGTAGGAGAGCTTACCGGAGTAGAAGAGCTGACCGGAGTAGGAGAGCTTACCGGAGTAGGAGAGCTTACCGGAGTAGGAGAGCTTGTGGGAGTAGGAGAGCTTGGGGGAGTAGGAGAGCTTGGGTGAGTAGGAGAGCTAACTGGAGTAGGAGAGCTTACCGGAGTAGGAGAGATTAACGGAGTAGGAGAGTTTGGAGGTGTAGGAGAGCTTGCGCCAGTAGGAGCGCTTGAGGGAGAATGAGAGATTGGGGCAGTCGGAGAGCTTGGGGGAGTAGGAGAGCTTGGGGGAGTAGGAGAGCTTGGGGGAGTAGGAGAGCTTGGGGGAGTAGGAAAGCTTGGGTGATTTGGAGAGCTTGGGGAGGAGGAGAGTTTGGGCGAGTCGGAGAGCTTGGGGGAGTCGGAGAGCTTGGGGGAGAAGGAGAGCTTGGGGGAGTAGGACAGCTTGGGGGAGTAGGAGAGCTTGGGGGAGTCGGAAAACTTGGGGGTGTAGGAGTGTTTGGGGGAGTAGGAGAGCTTGTTTAAAAGGAGAGCTTGTGGGGGTAGGAGAGCTTGGGGGTGTAGGAGAGCTTTCGGGAGTAGGAGAGCTTGGGGGAGTAGGAGAGATTGGGGGAGTAGGAGAGCTTGGAGGAGTAGGAGAGCTTGGGCGAGTCGGAGAGCTTGGTGGAGTAGGAGAGCTTGGAGGAGCCGGAGAGATTGGGGGAGTCGGAGAGCTTGAGGGAGCTGGAGAGCTTGGGGGAGTCGGAGAGCTTGGGGGAGTCGGAGAACTTGGGGGATTCGGAGAGCTTGGAGGAGTAGGAGAGCTTGGGGGAGTAGCAGAGCTTCGGGGAGTAGGAGAGCTTGGGGGACTAGGAGAGCTTTCGCGAGTAGCAGAGCTTGCGGGAGTACGAGAGATTGCGGGAGTAGGAGAGCTTGGTGGAGTAGGAGAGCTTGGGCGAGTCGGAGAGCTTGGGAATTCGGAGAGCTTGGGGGAGTAGAAGAGCTTGGGAGAGTAGGAGAACTTTGCGGAGTAGGAGAGCTTGGGGGAGTAGGAGAGCTTGGGGAGTAGAAGAACTTGGGGGAGTTGGAGAGCTTGGGCGAGTCGGAGAGCTTGGGGGAGTCGGAGAGCTTGGGGCAGTCGGAGAGCCTGGGGGAGTCGGAGAGCTTGGGGGAGGCGTAGAGCTTACCGGAGTCGGAGAGCTTGGGGGAGTCGGAGAGCTTGGGGGAGTCGGAGAGCTTGGGGGAGTCGGAGAGCTTGGGGGAGTAGGATAGCTTGGGGGAGTAGCGGAGCTTACCGGAGTAGGAGAACTTGAGGCAGTAGGAGAGCTTGGGGGAGTAGGATTGCTTACCGGAGTAGGAGAGCTTGTGGGTGTAAGAGAGCTTGAGGGAGTAGAAGAGCTTGGGGGAGTAGGAGAGCTTGGGGGAGTCGGAGAGCTTGGGGGAGTCGGAGAGCTTGGGGGAGTCGGGGATCTTGGGGGAGTAGGAGAGCTTGAGGGTGTAGGAGAGCTTGGGGGAGTCGGAGAGCTTGGGGGAGTAGGAAAGCTTGGGGGATGAGGAGAGCTTGGGGGAGTAGGAGAGTTTGGGCGAGTCGGAGTGCTTGTGGGAGTCGGAGGGCTTGGGGGAGTCGGAGAGCTTCGGGGAGAAGGAGAGCTTGGGGGAGTAGGAGAGCTTGGGGGAGAAGGAGAGATTGTGGGAGTAGGAGAGCTTGGGGGAGTAGGTGAGCTTTCGGGAGTAGGAGACCTTGGGGGGTAGAGAGATTGGGGGAGTAGGAGAGCTTGGGGGAGTAGGAAAGCTTGGGCGAGTCGGAGAGCTTGGGGGAGTCGGAGAGCTTGGGGGAGTCGGAGAGCTTGGGGGAGTCGGAGAGCTTGGGGGAGTCGGAAGCTTGGGGGAGTCGGAGAGCTTCGGGGATTCGGAGAACTTCGGGGAGTACGAGAGCTTGTGGGAGTAGGAGAGCTTGGGGAAGTAGGAGAGCTTGGGGGAGTAGGAGAGCTAACTGGAGTAGGAGAGCTTACCGGAGTAGGAGAGATTAACGGAGTAGGAGAGTTTGGAGGTGTAGGAGAGCTTGCGCCAGTAGGAGCGCTTGAGGGAGTAGGAGAGATTGGGGCAGTCGGAGAGCTTGGGGGAGTCGGAGAACTTGGGGGATTAGGAGAGCTTGGAGGAGTAGGAGAGCTTGGGGGAGTAGCACAGCTTCGGGGAGTAGGAGAGCGTGGGGGACTAGGAGAGCTTTCGCGAGTAGCAGAGCATTGGGGAGTACGAGAGATTGGGGGAGTCGGATAGCTTGGTGGAGTAGGAGAGCTTGGGCGTGTCGGAGAGTTTGGGGATTCGGAGAGCTTGTGGGAGTAGAAGAGCTTGGGGGAGTAGGAGAGCTTGGCTGAGTAGGAGAGCTTGGGGGAGTAGGAGAGCTTGGGGGAGTAGAAGAACTTGGGGGAGTTGGAGAGCTTGGGCGAGTCGGAGAGCTTGGGGGAGTCGGAGAGCTTGGGGCAGTCGGAGAGCTTGGGGGAGTCGGAGAGCTTGGGGGAGTCGGAGAGCTTACCGGAGTCGGATAGCTTGGGGGAGTCGGAGAGCTTGGGAGAGTCGGAGAGCTTGGGGGAGTAGGAAAGCTTGGGGGAGTAGGGGAGATTACCGGAGTAGGAGAGCTTGAGACAGTCGGAGAACTTGTGGGAGTAGGATTGCTTACCGGAGTAGGAGAGCTTGTGGGTGTAAGAGAGCTTGGGGGAGTAGAAGAGCTTGGGGGAGTAGGAGAGGTTGGGGGAGTCGGAGAGCTTGGGGGAGTCGGAGGTCTTGGGGGAGTAGGAGAGCTTGGGGGTGTCGGAGAGCTTGGGGGAGTACGAGAGCTTGGGGGAGTAGGAGAGCTTGGGGGAGAAGGAGAGCTTGTGGGAGTAGGAGAGCTTGGGGGAGTAGGAGAGCTTTCGGGAGTTGGAGAGCTTGGAGTGTAGAGAGATTGGGTGAGTAGGAGAGCTTGGGGGAGTAGGAGAGCTTGGGGGAGTAGGAGAGCTTATGCGAGTCGGAGAGCTAGGGGGAGTCGGAGAGCTTGGGGGAGTCGGAGAGCTTGGGGGAGTCGGAGAGCTATGGGGTTGTCGGAGAGTTTTGGGGAGTCGGAGAGCTTGGGGGAGTCGGAGATCTTGGGGGAGTGTGAGAGCTTGAGGGTGTAGGAGAGCTTGCGCCAGTAGGAGCGCTTGAGGGAGTAGGAGAGATTGGGGCAGTCGGAGAGCTTGGAGGAGTAGGAGATCTTGGGGGAGTTGGACAGCTTGGCGGAGTAGGAAATCTTGGGGGATGAGGAGAGCTTGGGGGAGTAGGAGAGTTTGGGCGAGTCGGAGTGCTTGTGGGAGTCGGAGGGCTTGGGGGAGTCGGAGAGCTTGGGGGAGAAGGAGAGCTTGGGGGAGTAGGACAGCTTGGGGGAGTAGGAGAGCTTGGGGGAGTAGGAGAGCTTGGGGGTGTCGGAGAGCTTTGGGGAGTACGAGAGCTTGGGGGAGTAGGAGAGCTTGGGGGAGAAGGAGAGCTTGTGGGAGTAGGAGAGCTTGGGGAATAGGAGAGCTTTCGGGAGTTGGAGAGCTTGGGGTGTAGAGAGATTGGGGGAGAAGGAGAGCTTGGGGGAGGGAGTAGGAGAGCTTGGGCGAGTCGGAGAGCTTGGGGGAGTCGGAGAGCTTGGGGGAGTCGGAGAGCTTGGGGGAGTCGGAGAGCTTGGGGGAGTCGGAGAGCTGGGGGGATTCGGAGAGCTTGGGGGAGTACGAGAGCTTGGGGGTGTAGGAGAGCGTGGGGGAGTAGGAGAGCTTGGGGGAGTAGGACAGCTTGGGGGAGTAGGAGAGCTTGGGGGAGTCGGAGAACTTGGGGGTGTAGGAGAGTTTGGGGGAGTAGGAGAGCTTGTTTAAAAGGAGAGCTTGTGGAGGTAGGAGAGCTTGGGGGTGTAGGAGAGCTTTCGGGAGTAGGAGAGCTTGGGGGAGTAGGAGAGATTGGGGGAGTAGGAGAGCTTGGGGGAGTAGGAGAGCTTGGGCGATTCGGAGAGCTTGGGGGAGTCGGAGAGCTTGGGGGAGCCGGAGAGATTGGGGGAGTCGGAGAGCTTGAGGGAGCTGGAGAGCTTGGGGGAGTCGGAGAGCTTGGGGGAGTCGGAGAACTTGGGGGATTCGGAGAGCTTGGAGGAGTCGGAGAGCTTGGGGGAGTAGCAGAGCTTCGGGGAGTAGGAGAGCTTGGGGGAATAGGAGAGCTTTCGCGAGTAGCAGAGCTTGCGGGAGTACGAGAGATTGCGGGAGTAGGAGAGCTTGGTGGAGTAGGAGAGCTTGGGCGAGTCGGAGAGCTTGGGAATTCGGAGAGCTTGGGGGAGTAGAAGAGCTTGGGAGAGTAGGAGAACTTTGCGGAGTAGGAGAGCTTGGGGGAGTAGGAGAGCTTGGGGGAGTAGAAGAACTTGGGGGAGTTGGAGAGCTTTGGCGAGTCGGAGAGCTTGGGGGAGTCGGAGAGCTTGGGGCAGTCGGAGAGCCTGGGGGAGTCGGAGAGCTTGGTGGAGGCGTAGAGCTTACCGGAGTCGGAGAGCTTGTGGGAGTCGGAGAGCTTGGGGGAGTCGGAGAGCTTGGGGGAGTAGGATAGCTTGCGGGAGTAGCGGAGCTTACCGGAGTAGGAGAGCTTGAGGCAGTAGGAGAGCTTGGGGGAGTAGGATTGCTTACCGGAGTAGGAGAGCTTGTGGGTGTAAGAGAGCTTGGGGGAGTAGAAGAGCTTGGGGGAGTAGGAGAGCGTGGGGGAGTCGGAGAGCTTGGGGGAGTCGGAGAGCTTGGGGGAGTAGAAGAGCTTGCGGGAGTTGGAGAGCTTGGCTGAGTAGGAGAGCTTGGGGGAGTAGGAGAGCTTGGGGGAGTAGAAGAACTTGGGGGTGTTAGAGAGCTTGGGCGAGTCGGAGAGATTGGGGGAGTTGGAGAGCTTGGGGCAGTCGGAGAGCTTGCGGGAGTCGGAGAGCTTGGGGGAGTCGGAGAGCTTGGGGGAGTCGGAGAGCTTGGGGGAGTCGGAGAGCTTGGGAGAGTCGGAGAGCTTGGGGGAGTAGGAAAGCTTGGGGGAGTAGGGGAGATTACCGGAGTAGGAGAGCTTGAGACAGTCGGAGAACTTGTGGGAGTAGGATTGCTTACCGGAGTAGAAGAGCTTACCGGAGTAGGAGAGCTTACCGGAGTAGGAGAGCTTACCGGAGTAGGTGAGCTTGCGGGAGTAGGAGAGCGTGTAGGAGCAGGGTAGCTTACCGGAGTAGGAGAGCTTACCGGAGTTGGAGAGCTTACTGGAGTAGGAGAGCTAACCGGATTAGGAGAGCTAACCGGATTAGGAGAGCTTACCGGAATAGTAGAGTTTGGTGAGTATGATAGGTGGGGGAGTAGGTTTGGGGATTAGGAGAGCTTGGGGGAGTCGGAGAATTTGGGGGAGTAGGAGAGCTTGGTGGAGTAGGAGAGCTTGTTTGAGAAGGAGAGCTTGTGGGGGTAGGTGAGCTTGGGGGAGTAGGAGAGCTTTCGGGAGTAGGAGAGCTTGGGGGAGTAGGAGAGATTGGGGGAGGAGGAGAGCTTGTAGGAGCAGGGTAGCTTACCGGAGTAGGAGAGCTTACCGGAGTTGGAGAGCTTGCGGGAGTAGGAGAGCTTGGTCGAGCAGGAGAGCTTGGGGAATAGGAGAACTTGGATTAGGAGAGATTACCAGAGAAGGAGAGCTTGCCGGAGTCGGACAGCTTGGGCGAGTCGGAGAGCTTGGGGGAGGAGGAAAGCTTCGGGGATTAGGAGCGCTTGCGGGAGTAGGAGAGCTTACCGCAGTTGGAGAGCTAACCGGAGTAGGAGAGCTTGCGGGAGTCGGAGAGCTTACTGGAGTAGGAGAGCTAACCGGATTAGGAGAGCTAACCGGATTAGGAGAGCTTACCGGAATAGGAGAGTGTGGGTGAGTATGATAGGTGGGGGAGTAGGTTTGGGGATTAGGAGAGCTTGGGGGAGTCGGTGAATTTGGGGGAGTAGGAAAGCTTGGTGGAGTAGGAGAGCTTGTTTGAGAAGGAGAGCTGGTGGGGGTAGGTGATCTTGGGGGAGTAGGAGAGCTTGGGGGAGTAGGAGAGATTGGGGGAGTAGGAGAGCTTGGGGGAGTAGGAGAGCTTGGGCGAGTCGGAGAGCTTGGGGGAGTCGGAGAGCTTGGGGGAGTCGGAGAACTTGAGGGAGTTGGAGCGCTTGGGGGAGTCGGAGAGCTTGGGGGAGTCGGAGAACTTGGCGGATTCGGAGATCTTGGAGGAGTAGGAGAGCTCGGGGGAGTAGCAGAGCTTCGGGGAGAAGGAGAGCTTGGGGGACTACGAGAGCTTTCGGGAGTAGCAGAGCTTGGGGGTGTACGAGAGATTGGGGGAGTAGGAGAGCTTGGTTGAGTAGGAGAGCTTGTGCGAGTAGGAGAGCTTGGGGGAGTAGGAGAGCTTGGGGAGTAGAAGAGCTTGGGGGAGTACGAGAGCTTGGGCGACTCGGAGAGCTTGGGGGAGTCGGAGAGCTTGGGGCAGTCGGAGAGCTTCGGGGAGTCGGAGAGCTTGGGGTAGTCGGAGAGCTTACCGGAGTCGGAGAGTTTGGGGGAGTCGGAGAGCTTGGGGGAGTCGGAGAGCTTGGGGGAGTCGGAGAGCTTGGGGGCATCGGAGAGCTTGGGGGAGTCGGAGAGCTTGGGGGAGTCGGAGAGCTTGGGAGATTCGGAGAGCTTGGGGGAGTAGGAGAGCTTGCGGGAGTAGCAGAGCTTGGGGGAGTAGGAGAGCTGACCGTAGTAGGAGTGCTAACCGGAGCAGGAGAGCTTGCGGGAGTAGGAGAGCTTGGGGGAGTCGGAGAGCTTACCGGATTAGGAGAGTTTACCGGATTAGGAGAGTTTACCGGATTAGGAGAGCTAACCGGAGTAGTAGAGCTTACCGGATTAGGAGAGCTTACCGGAATAGGAGATTTTGGGGGAATATGATCGGTGGGGGAGTCGGAGAGACTGGGGGAGCAGCAGAGCTTGGGGATGTAGGAGAGCTTGGGGGAGTCGGAGAGGTTGGGGGCGTCGGAGAGGTTGGGGTAGTAGGAGAGGTTGGGGCGTAGGAGAGGTTTTGGGTTTAGGAGAGGTTGGCGAATTAGGAGAGGTTGGGGGAGTAGGAGAGTTTGGGGGAGTAGGAGAGGTTGAGGGAGCAGGAGAGGTTGGGGGAGTAGGAGAGCTTACCGGAGTAGGAGAGCTTACCGGAGTAGAAGAGCTTACCGGAGTAGAAGAGATTACCGTAGTAGAAGAGCTTACCAGAGTAGGAGAGCTTACCAGAGTTGGAGAGCTTACCGGAGTACGTGAGCTTGGGGGATTCGGAGAGCTTGGGGGAGTAGGAGAGCTTGGTGGAGTAGGAGCGTTTACCGGAGTAGGAGAGATGACCGGAGTAGGAGAGCTTAACGGAGTTGGAGTGCTTACCGCAGTAAGAGAGCTTACCGGAGTAGGAGAGCTTACCGGAGTAGGAGAGCTTACCGGAGTAGGTGAGCTTGGGGGAGTAGGAGAGCGTGTAGGAGCAGGGTAGCTTACCGGAGTAGGAGAGCTTACCGGAGTTGGAGAGCTTGCGGGAGTAGGAGAGCTTACTGGAGTGGGAGAGCTAACTGGATTAGGAGAGCTAACCGGATTAGGAGAGCTTACCAGAGAAGGAGAGCTTACCGGAGTAGGAGAGCTTCGGCGAGTCGGAGAGTTTGGGGGAGGAGGAAAGCTTCGGGGATTAGGAGAGCTTGGGGGAGTAGGAGAGCTTACCGTAGTTGGAGAGCTAACCGGAGTAGAAGAGCTTGCGGGAGTCGGAGAGCTTACTGGAGTAGGAGAGCAAACCGGATTAGGAGAGCTAACCGGATTAGGAGAGCTTACTGGAATAGGAGAGTTTGGGTGAGTATGATAGGTGGGGGAGTAGGTTTGGGGATTAGGAGAGCTTGGGGGAGTCGGAGAATTTGGGGGAGTAGGAGAGCTTGGTGGAGTAGGAGAGCTTGTTTGAGAAGTAGAGCTTGTGGGGGTAGGTGAGCTTGGGGGAGTAGGAGAGCTTTCGGGAGTAGGAGAGCTTGGGGGAGTAGGAGAGATTGGGGGAGGAGGAGAGCTTGTAGGAGCAGGGTAGCTTACCGGAGTAGGAGAGCTTACCGGAGTTGGAGAGCTTGCGGGAGTAGGAGAACTTGGTCGAGCAGGAGAGCTTGGGGAGTAGGAGAACTTGGATTAGGAGAGATTACCAGAGAAGGAGAGCTTTCCGGAGTCGGACAGCTTGGGCGAGTCGGAGAGCTTGGGGGAGGAGGAAAGCTTCGGGGATTAGGAGAGCTTGGGGGAGTAGGAGAGCTTACCGTAGTTGGAGAGCTAACAGGAGTAGGAGAGCTTGCGGGAGTCGGAGAGCTTACTGGAGTAGGAGAGCTAACCGGATAAGGAGAGCTAACCGGATTAGGAGAGCTTACCGGAATAGGAGAGTTTGGGTGAGTATGATAGGTGGGGGAGTAGGTTTGGGGATTAGGAGAGCTTGGGGGAGTCGGAGAATTTGGGGGAGTAGGAGAGCTTGGTGGAGTAGGAGAGCTTGTTTGAGAAGGAGAGCTTGTGGGGGTAGGTGAGCTTGGGGGAGTAGGAGAGCTTTCGGGAGTAGGAGAGCTTGGGGGAGTAGGAGAGATTGGGGGAGTAGGAGAGCTTGGGGGAGTAGGAGAGCTTGGGCGAGTCGGAGAGCTTGGGGGAGTCGGAGAGCTTGGGGGAGTCGGAGAGCTTGGGGGAGTCAGAGAACTGGAGGGAGTTGGAGAGATTGGGGGAGGCGGAGAGCTTGGGGGAGTCGGAGAACTTGGCGGATTCGGAGATCTTGGAGGAGTAGGAGAGCTTGGGGGAGTAGCAGAGCTTCGGGGAGAAGGAGAGCTTGGGGACTACGAGAGCTTTCGCGAGTAGCAGAGCTTGGGGGTGTACGAGAGATTGGGGGAGTAGGAGAGCTTGGGGGAGTACGAGAGCTTGGGCGAGTCGGAGAGCTTGGGGGAGTCGGAGAGCTTGGGGCAGTCGGAGAGCTTCGGGGAATCGGAGAGCTTGGGGTAGTCGGAGAGCTTACCGGAGTCGGGGAGATTGGGGGAGTCGGAGAGCTTGGGGGAGTCGGAGAGCTTGGGGGAGTTGGATAGTTTTGGGGAGTAGGGGAGCTTGTGGGTGTAAGAGAGCTTGGGCGAGTAGAAGAGCTTGGGGGAGTAGGAGAGCTTGGGGGAGTCGGAGAGCTTGGGGAAGTCGGAGAGCTTGGGGGAGTCGGAGATCTTGCGGGAGTAGGAGCGCTTGGGGGTGTAGGAGAGCTTGCGCCAGTAGGAGCGCTTGAGGGAGTAGGAGAGATTGGGGCAGTCGGAAAGCTTGAGGGAGTAGGGGATCTTGGGGGAGTTGGAGAGCTTGGGGGAGTAGGAAAGTTTGGGGGATGAGGAGAGCTTGTGCGATTAGGAGAGTTTGGGCGAGTCGGAGTGCTTGTGGGAGTCGGAGAGCTTGGGGAAGTCGGAGAGCCTGGGGGAGAAGGAGATTTGGGGGATTCGGAGAGCTTGAGGGAGTAGGAGAGCTTTCGGGAGTAGGAGAGCTTGGGGGAGTAGAGGAGCTTAGGGGAGTAGGAGAGCTTGGGCGAGTCGGAGAGCTTGGGGGAGTCGGAGAGCTTGGGGGAGTCGGAGAGCTTGGGGGCGTCGGAGAGCTTGGGGGAGTCGGAGAGCTTGGGGGAGTCGGAGAGCTTGGGGGATTCGGAGAGCTTGGGCGAGTAGGAGAGCTTGCGGGAGTAGGAGAGCTTGGGGGAGTAGGAGAGCTGACCGTAGTAGGAGTGCTAACCGGAGCAGGAGAGCTTGCGGGAGTAGGAGAGTTTGGGGGAGTCGGAGAGCTTACCGGATTAGGAGAGTTTACCGGATTAGGAGAGTTTACCGGATTAGGAGAGCTAACCGGAGTAGGAGAGCTTACCGGATTAGGAGAGCTTACCGGAATAGGAGATTTTGGGGGAATATGATCGGTGGGGGAGTCGGAGAGACTTGGGGAGCAGCAGAGCTTGGGGATGTAGGAGAGCTTGGGGGAGTCGGAGAGGTTGGGGGCGTCGGAGATGTTGGGGGAGTAGGAGAGGTTGGGGGAGTAGGAGAGGTTTTGGGTTTAGGAGAGGTTGGCGAAGTAGGACAGGTTGGGGGAGTAGGAGAGTTTGGGGGAGTAGGAGAGGTTGAGGGAGTAGGAGAGGTTGGGGGAGTAGGAGAGCTTACCGGAGTAGGAGAGCTTACCGGAGTAGAAGAGCTTACCGGAGTAGGAGAGCTTACCGTAGAAGAAGAGCTTACCAGAGTAGGAGAGCTTACCAGAGTTGGAGAGCTTACCGGAGTACGAGAGCTTGGGGGAGTAGGAGAGCTTGGGGGAGTAGGAGAGCTTGCTGGAGTAGGAGAGCTTACCGGAGTAGGAGAGATGACCGGAGTAGGAGTGCTTAACGGAGTTGGAGAGTTTGGGGGTGTAGGAGAGCTTGCACCAGTAGGAGCGCTTGAGGGAGTAGGAGAGATTGGGCCAGTCGGAGAGCTTGGGAGAGTAGGAGAGCTTGGGGGTGTAGGAGACCTTGTGGAGTCGGAGAGCTTGGGGGTTTCGGAGAGCTTGGGGGAGTCGGAGAGCTTGGGGGAGTCGGAGTGCTTGGGGGAGTCGGAGAGCTTGGAGGAGTCGGAGAGCTTGGGCGATTAGGAGAACTTACCGGAGTAGGAGATCTTGAGGCAGTAGGAGAGCTTGGGGGAGTAGGAATGCTTACCGGAGTAGGAGAGCTCGGGGAAGTAACAGAGCTTGTTGGGTAGGAGAGCTTGGGGGAGAAGGAGAGCTTCCCGGAGTAGGAGAGATTTGGGGAGAAGGAGATCTTGTGGGAGCAGAGTATCTTACCGGAGTAGGCGAGCTAACCGGAGCAGGGGAGCTTGGGCATGTCAGTGAGCTTAGGCGAGTATGAGAGCTAACCGGAGTAGGAGTGCTAACCGTAGTAGGAGAGCTTGCGGTAGTAAAAGAGCTTGGGGGAGTAGGGGATATTACCGGAATCGGAAAGTTCATCGGATTAGGAGAGCTCACGTGATAGGGAGAGCTTACCGGATTAGGAGAGCTTACTGGAGTAGAAGAGATTACCGGAGTAAGAGAGCTTGGGGGAGTAGGAGAGATTGTGGGAGTAGGAGAGCTTGGGGGAGTAGGTGAGCTTGGGGGAGTCGGAGAGCTTGGGGGAGTCGGAGAACTTGGGGGAGTCGGAGAGCTTGGGGGAGTCGGAGAACTTGAGTGAGTTGGAGAGCTTGGGGGAGTCGGAGAGCTTGGGGGAGTCGGAGAGCTTGGGGGAGTCGGAGAACTTGGCGGATTCGGAGATCTTGGAGGAGTAGGAGAGCTTGGGGGAGTAGCAGAGCTTCGGGGAGAAGGAGAGCTTGGGGGAGTACGAGGGTTTTGGGGAGTAGCAGAGCTTGGGGGTGTACGAGAGATTGGGGGAGTAGGAGAGCTTGGTTGAGTAGGAGAGCTGGTGCGAGTAGGAGAGCTTGGGGGAGTAGGAGAGCTTGGGGAGTAGAAGAGCTTGGGGGAGTACGAGAGCTTGGGCGACTCGGAGAGCTTGGGGGAGTCGGAGAGCTTGGGGCAGTCGGAGAGCTTCGTGGAGTCGGAGAGCTTGGGGTAGTCGGAGAGCTTACCGGAGTCGGAGAGCTTGGGGGAGTCAGAGAGCTTGGGGGAGTCGGAGAGCTTGGGGGAGTAGGGTAGTTTTGGGGAGTAGGGGAGCTTGTGGGTGTAAGAGAGCTTGGGCGAGGAGAAGAGCTTGGGGGAGTAGGAGAGCTTGGGGGAGTCGGAGAGCTTGGGGGAGTCGGAGAGCTTGGGGGAGTCGGAGATCTTGGGGGAGTAGGGGATCTTGGGGGAGTTGGAGAGCTTGGGGGAGTAGGAAAGTTTGGGGGATGAGGAGAGCTTGTGCGATTAGGAGAGTTTGGGCGAGTCGGAGTGCTTGTGGGAGTCGGAGAGCTTGGGGAAGTCGGAGAGCCTGGGGGAGAAGGAGAGCTTGGGGGATTCGGAGTGCTTGAGGGAGTAGGAGAGCTTTCGGGAGTAGGAGAGCTTGGGGGAGTAGAGAGATTGGGGGAGTAGAGGAGCGTAGGGGAGTAGGAGTGCTTGGGCGAGTCGGAGAGCTTGGGGGAGTCGGAGAGCTTGGGGGAGTCGGAGAGCTTGGGGGCGTCGGAGAGCTTGGGGGAGTCGGAGAGCTTGGGGGAGTCGGAGAGATTGGGGGATTCGGAGAGCTTGGGGGAGTAGGAGAGCTTGCGGGAGTCGGAGAGCTTGGGGGAGTAGGAGAGCTGACCGTAGTAGGAGTGCTAACCGGAGCAGGAGAGCTTGCGGGAGTAGGAGAGTTTGGGGGAGTCGGAGTGCTTACCGGATTCGGAGAGTTTACCGGATTAGGAGAGTTTACCGGATTAGGAGAGCTAACCGAAGTAGGAGAGTTTACCTGATTAGGAGACCTTACCGGAATAGGAGATTTTGGGGGAATATGATCGGTGGGGGAGTCGGAGAGACTGGGGGAGCAGCAGAGCTTCGGGATGTAGGAGAGCTTGGGGGAGTCGGAGAGGTTGGGGGCGTCGGAAATGTTGGGGGAGTAGGAGAAGTTGGGGGAGTAGGAGAGGTTTTGGGTTTAGGAGAGGTTGGCGAACTAGGAGAGGTTGGGGGAGTAGGAGAGTTTGGGGGAGTAGGAGAGGTTGAGGGAGTAGGAGAGGTTGGGGGAGTAGGAGAGCTTACCGGAGTAGGAGAGCTTACCGGAGTAGAAGAGCTTACCGGAGTAGGAGAGCTTACCGTAGTAGAAGAGCTTACCAGAGTAGGAGAGCTTACCAGAGTTGGAGAGCTTACCGGAGTACGAGAGCTTGGGGGACTAGGAGAGCTTGGGGGAGTAGGAGAGCTTGGTGGAGTAGGAGAGCTTACCGGAGTAGGAGAGATGACCGGAGTAGGAGAGCTTAACGGAGTTGGAGAGTTTGGGGGTGTAGGAGAGCTTGCACCAGTAGGAGCGCTTGAGGGAGTAGGAGAGATTGGGGCAGTCGGAGATCTTGGTGGAGTAGGAGAGCTTGGGGGTGTAGGAGAGCTTGCGCCAGTAGGAGCGCTTGAGGGAGTAGGAGAGATTGGGGCAGTCGGAGAGCTTGGGGGAGTAGGGGATCTTGGGTGAGTTGGAGAGCTTGGGGGAGTAGGGAAAGTTTGGGGGATGAGGAGAGCTTGTGCGATTAGGAGAGTTTGGGCGAGTCGGAGTGCTTGTGGGAGTCGGAGAGCTTGGGGAAGTCGGAGAGCCTGGGGGAGAAGGAGAGCTTGGGGGAGAAGGACAGCTTGGGGGAGTAGGAGAGCTTGTGGGTTTCGGAGAGCTTGAGGGAGTAGGAGAGCTTTCGGGAGTAGGAGAGCTTGGGGGAGTAGAGAGATTGGTGGAGTAGAGGAGCTTAGGGGAGTAGGAGAGATTGGGCGAGTCGGAGAGCTTGGGGGAGTAGGAGAGCTTGCGGGAGTAGGAGAGCTTGGGGGAGTAGGAGAGCTGACCGTAGTAGGAGTGCTAACCGGAGCAGGAGAGCTTGCGGGAGTAGGAGAGCTTGGGGGAGTCGGAGAGCTTACCGGATTAGGAGAGTTTACCGGATTAGGAGAGCTAACCGGAGTAGGAGAGCTTACCGGATTAGGAGAGCTTACCGGAATAGGAGATTTTGGGGGAATATGATCGGTGGGGGAGTCGGAGAGACTGGGGGAGCAGCAGAGCTTGGGGATGTAGGAGAGCTTGGGGGAGTCGGAGAGGTTGGTGGCGTCGGAGAGGTTGGGGGAGTAGGAGAGGTTGGGGGAGTAGGAGAGGTTTTGGGTTTAGCAGAGGTTGGCGAAGTAGGAGAGGTTAGGGGAGTAGGAGAGTTTGGGGGAGTAGGAGAGATTGAGGGAGTAGGAGAGGTTGGGGGAGTAGGAGCGCTTACCGGAGTAGGAGAGCTTACCGGAGTAGAAGAGCTTACCGGAGTAGGAGAGATTACCGTAGTAGAAGAGCTTACCAGAGTAGGAGAGCTTACCAGAGTTGGAGAGCTTACCGGAGTACGTGAGCTTGGGGGAGTAGGAGATCTTGGGGGAGTAGGAGAGCTTGGTGGAGTAGGAGCGTTTACCGGAGTAGGAGAGATGACCGGAGTAGGAGAGCTTAACGGAGTTGGAGTGCTTACCGCAGTAAGAGAGCTTACAGGAGTAGGAGAGCTTACCGGAGTAGGAGAGCTTACCGGAGTAGGTGAGCTTGGGGGAGTAGGAGAGCGTGTAGGAGCAGGGTAGATTACCGGAGTCGGAGAGCTTACCGGAGTTGGAGAGCTTGCGGGAGTAGGAGAGCTTACTGGAGTGGGAGAGCTAACCGGATTTGGAGAGCTAACCGGATTAGGAGAGCTTACCAGAGAAGGAGAGCTTACCGGAGTAGGAGAGCTTCGGCGAGTCGGAGAGTTTGGGGGAGGAGGAAAGCTTCGGGGATTAGGAGAGCTTGGGGGAGTAGGAGAGCTTACCGTAGTTGGAGAGCTAACCGGAGCAGGAGAGCTTGCGGGAGTTGGAGAGCTTACTGGAGTAGGAGAGCTAACCGGATTAGGAGAGCTAACCGGATTAGGAGTTCTTACCGGAATAGGAGAGTTTGGGTGAGTATGATAGGTGGGGGAGTAGGTTTGGGGATTAGGAGAGCTTGGGGGAGTCGGAGAATTTGGGGGAGAAGGAGAGCTTGGTGGAGTAGGAGAGCTTGTTTGAGAAGGAGAGCTTGTGGGGGTAGGTGAGCTTGGGGGAGTAGGAGAGCTTTCGAGAGTAGGAGAGCTTGGGGGAGTAGGAGAGATTGGGGGAGGAGGAGAGCTTGTAGGAGCAGGGTAGCTTACCGGAGTAGGAGAGCTTACCGGAGTTGGAGAACTTGCGGGAGTAGGAGAGCTTGGTCGAGCAGGAGAGCTTGGGGAGTAGGAGAACTTGGATTAGGAGAGATTACCAGAGAAGGAGAGCTTTCCGGAGTCGGACAGCTTGGGCGAGTCGGAGAGCTTGGGGGAGGAGGAAAGCTTCGGGGATTTGGAGAGCTTGGGGGAGTAGGAGAGCTTACCGTAGTTGGAGAGCTAACCGGAGTAGGAGAGCTTGCGGGAGTCGGAGAGCTTACTGGAGTAGGAGAGCTAACCGGATTAGGAGAGCTAACCGGATTAGGAGAGCTTACCGGAATAGGAGAGTTTGGGTGAGTATGATAGGTGGGGGAGTAGGTTTGGGGATTAGGAGAGCTTGGGGGAGTCGGAGAATTTGGGGGAGTAGGAGAGCTTTGTGGAGTAGGAGAGCTTATTTGAGAAGGAGAGCTTGTGGGGGTAGGTGAGCTTGGGGGAGTAGGAGAGCTTTCGGGAGTAGGAGAGCTTGGGGGAGTAGGAGAGATTGGGGGAGTAGGAGAGCTTGGGGGAGTAGGAGAGCTTGGGCGAGTCGGAGAGCTTGGGGGAGTCGGAGAGCTTGGGGGAGTCGGAGAACTTGGGGGAGTCGGAGAACTGGAGGGAGTTGGAGAGCGTGGGGGAGTCGGAGAGCTTGGGGGAGTCGGAGAACTTGGCGGATTCGGAGATCTTGGAGGAGTAGGAGAGCTTGGGGGAGTAGCAGAGCTTCGGGGAGAAGGAGAGCTTGGGGGACTACGAGAGCTTTCGGGAGTAGCAGAGCTTGGGGGTGTACGAGAGATTGGGGGAGTAGGAGAGCTTGGTTGAGTAGGAGAGCTTGTGCGAATAGGAGAGCTTGGGGGAGTAGGAGAGCTTGGGGAGTAGAAGAGCTTGGGGGAGTACGAGAGCTTGGGCGAGTCGGAGAGCTTGGGGGAGTCGGAGAGCTTGGGGCAGTCAGAGAGCTTCGGGGAGTCGGAGAGCTTGGGGTAGTCGGAGAGCTTACCGGAGTCGGAGAGCTTGGGGGAGTCGGAGAGCTTGGGGTAGTCGGAAAGCTTGGGGGAGTAGGATAGTTTTGGGGAGTAGGGGAGCTTGTGGGTGTAAGAGAGCTTGGGCGAGTAGAAGAGCTTGGGGGAGTAGGAGAGCTTGGGCGAGTCGGAGAGCTTGGGGGAGTCGGAGAGCTTGGGGGAGTCGGAGATCTTGGGGGAGTAGGAGAGCTTGGGGGTGTAGGAGAGCTTGCGCCAGTAGGAACGCTTGAGGGAGTAGGAGAGATTGGGGCAGTCGGAGAGCTTGGGGGAGTAGGGGATCTTGGGGGAGTTGGAGAGCTTGGGGGAGTAGGAAAGTTTGGGGGATGAGGAGAGCTTGTGCGATTAGGAGAGTTTGGGCGAGTCGGAGTGCTTGTGGGAGTCGGAGAGCTTGGGGAAGTCGGAGAGCCTGGGGGAGAAGGAGAGCTTGGGGGATTCGGAGAGCTTGAGGGAGTAGGAGAGCTTTCGGGAGTAGGAGAGCTTGGGCGAGTCGGAGAGCTTGGGGGAGTCGGAGAGCTTGGGGGAGTCGGAGAGCTTCGGGGCGTCGGAGAGCTTGGGGGAGTCGGAGAGCTTGGGGGAGTCGGAGAGCTTGGGGGATTCGGAGAGCTTGGGGGAGTAGGAGAGCTTGCGGGAGTAGCAGAGCTTGGGGGAGTAGGAGAGCTGACCGTAGTAGGAGTGCTAACCGGAGCAGGAGAGCTTGCGGGAGCAGGAGAGCTTGGGGGAGTCGGAGAGTTTACCGGATTAGGAGAGCTAACCGGAGTAGGAGAGCTTACCGGATTAGGAGAGCTTACCGGAATAGGAGGTTTTGGGGGAATATGATCGGTGGGGGAGTCGGAGAGACTGGGGGAGCAGCAGAGCTTGGGGTTGTAGGAGAGCTTGGGGGAGTCGGAGAGGTTGGGGGCGTCGGAGATGTTGGGGGAGTAGGAGAGGTTGGGGGAGTAGGAGAGGTTTTGGGTTTAGGAGAGGTTGGCGAAGTAGGACAGGCTGGGGGAGTAGGAGAGTTTGGGGGAGTAGGAGAGGTTGAGGGAGTAGGAGAGGTTGGGGAAGTAGGAGAGCTTACCGGAGTAGGAGAGCTTACCGGAGTAGAAGAGCTTACCGGAGTAGGAGAGCTTACCGTAGTAGAAGAGCTTACCAGAGTAGGAGAGCTTACAAGAGTTGGAGAGCTTACCGGAGTACGAGAGCTTGGGGGAGTAGGAGAGCTTGGGGGAGTAGGAGAGCTTGGTGGAGTAGGAGAGCTTACCGGAGTAGGAGAGATGACCGGAGTAGGAGAGCTTAACGGAGTTGGAGAGTTTGGGGGTGTAGGAGAGCTTGCACCAGTAGGAGCGCTTGAGGGAGTAGGAGAGATTGGGGCAGTCGGAGAGCTTGGGAGAGTAGGAGAGCTTGGGGGTGTAGGAGAGCTTGGTGGAGTAGGAAAGCTTGGTGGAGTAGGAGAGCTTGTGGGAGTAGGAGAGCTTGGGCGAGTCGGAGACCTTGTGGAGTCGGAGAGCTTGTGGGATTCGGAGAGCTTCGGGGAGTCGGAGAGCTTGGCGGAGTCGGAGTGCTTGGGGGAGTCGGAGAGCTTGGAGGAGTCGGAGAGCTTGGGCGATTAGGAGAACTTACCGGAGTAGGAGATCTTGAGGCAGTACGAGAGCTTGGGGGAGTAGGAATGCTTACCGGAGTAGGAGAGTTTGGGGGAGTAAGAGAGCTTGTTGGGTAGGAGAACTTGGGGGAGAAGGAGAGCTTTCCGGAGTAGGAGAGATTTGGGGAGAAGGAGATCTTGTGGGAGCAGAGTATCTTACCGGAGTAGGCGAGCTAACCGGAGCAGGGGAGCTTGGGCGTGTCAGTGAGCTTGGGCGAGTATGAGAGCTAACCGGAGTAGGAGTGCTAACCGTGGTAGGAGAGCTTGCGGGCGTAAAAGAGCTTGGGGGAGTAGGGGATATTACCGGAATCGGAAAGTTCATCGGATTAGGAGAGCTTACGTGATAGGGAGAGCTTACCGGATTAGGAGAGCTTACTGGAGTAGAAGAGATTACCGGAGTAAGAGAGCTTGGGGGAGTAGGAGAGCTTGGGGGAGGTGGAGAGCTTGGGGGAGTAGGAGAGCTTGGGGGAGTAGGAGAGCTTGGGGGAGGAGGAGACCTTGGGGGAGTAGGATAGCTTGGAATATTAGGATAGATTGGGGGAGTAGGAGAGTTTGGGGGAGCAGGAGAGCTTGGGGGAGTAGGAGAGCTTGGGGGTGTAGGAGAGCTTGAGGGTGTAGTAGAGCTTGGGGGAGTTGGAGAGCTTGGGGGAGTAGGAGAGCTTGGGGGAGTAGGAGAGCTTGGGGGAGAAGGAGAGCTTGGGGGAGTAGGAGAGTTTGGGGGAGTCGGAGAGCTAGGGGGAGTAGGAGAGCTTGGGGCAGATGAAGACCTGGGGGAGTAGGAGAGCTTGGGGGAGTAGGAGAGCTTGGGGGAGAAGGAGAGCTTGTGGGAGTAGGAGAGATTGGGGGATTAGGCGAGCTTTTGGGAGTAGGAGAGCTTGGGGGATTAGGAGAGCTTGGGGGAGTCGGAGAGCTTGGGAGAGTAGGAGAGCTTGGGCGAGTCGAAGAGCTTGGAGGAGTCGGAGAGCTTGGGGGAGTCGGAGAGCTTGGGTGAGTCGGAGAGCTTGGGGGAGTCGGAGAGCTTGGGGGATTCGGAGATCTTGGGGGAGTAGGAGAGCTTGGAGGAGTAGGAGAGTTTGGGGGAGTAGCAGAGCTTGGGGGAGTACGAGAGCTCGGGGGAGTAGGAGAGCTTGGGGCGTAGGAGAGCTTGGGGAAGTAGGAGAGTTTACCATAGTTGGAGAACTAACCGAAGTAGGTGTGCTTGCGGGAGTAGGAGATCTTGGGGGAGTCGGAGAGCTTACCGGATTAGGAGATCTTACTGGATTAGGAGAGTTTACCGGATTAGGAGATTTTACCGGATTAGGAGAGCTTACCGCAGTAGGAGTGCTTACCGCAGTAAGAGAGCTTAGCGGAGTAGGAGAGCTTACCCGAGTAGGAGAGCTCACTGCAGTAGGTGAGCTTGGGTGAGGAGGAGAGCTTGTAGGAGAAGGGTAGCTTACCGGAGTTGGAGAGCTTACCGGAGTTGGAGAGCTTGGGGGAGTAGGAGAGCTTTCCGGAGTCGGAGAGTTTACCGGATTAGGAGAGCTAACCGGATTAGGAGAGCTTAACAGAGTAGAAGAGCTTACCGGAGTCGGAGAGCTTACCGGAGTAGGAGAGCTTACCGGAATAGGAGAGTTTGGGGGAGCATGATAGGTGGGGTCTAGGAGAGCTTTGGGGGAGTAGGAGCCCTTGGGGGTGTAGGAGAGCTTGGTGGAGTAGGAGAGGTTAGAGGAGTCGGAGTGGTTTGGGGAATAGGAAAGGTTGGGGAAGTACGAGAGGTTGGGGGAGTCGGAGAGCTTGGGGGAGTCGGAAAGCTTGGTGTAGTAGGAGAGATTCGGGGAGTCAGAGATTTTGGGGGAGTAGGAGAGGTTGGGGGAGTAGGAGGGTTTTGGGGATTAGGGAAGGTTGGGGAAGTAGGAGAGGTTGGGGGAGTAGGAGAGGTTGGGGGAGTAGGAGAGGTTGAGGAAGTAGGAGAGTTTGGGGGAGTAGGAGAGCTTACTGGAGTATCAGAGCTTACCGGAGTAGAAGTGCTTAGCGGAGTAGGAGAGCTTACCGGAGTAGGAGAGCTTGAGGGAGTAGGAGAGCTTGGGGGAGTAGGAGAGCTTGGGGGTGTAGGAGAGCTTGGTGGAGTAGTAGAGCAAACTGGAGTAGGAGAGCTTACCGGAGTAGGAGAGCTTAACGGAGTAGGAGAGTTTGGGGGTGTAGGAGAGCTTGCGCCAGTAGGAGCGCTTGAGGGAGTAGGAGAGATTGGGGCAGTCGGAGAGCTTGGTGGAGTAGGAAAGCTTGGGGGATTACGAGACCTTGGGGGAGTAGGAGAGTTTGGGCGAGTCGGAGAGCTTGTGGGAGTCGGATAGCTTGGGGGAGAAGGAGAGCTTGGGGGTGTAGGACAGCTTGGGGGAGTAGGAGAGCTTGGGGGAGTCGGAGAGCTTGGGGGATTCGGAGAGCTTGGGGGAGCAGGAGAGCTTGTTTGAGAAGGAGAGCTTTCGGGAGTAGGAGAGCTTGGGGGATAGGAGAGTTTGAGGGAGTAGGAGAGCTTGGGGGAGTAGGAGAGCTTGGGCGAGTCGGAGAGCTTGGGGGAGTCGGAAAGCTTGGGGGAGTCGGAAAGCTTGGGGGAGTCGGAGAGCTTGGGGGAGTTGGAGAGCTTGGGTGAGTTGGAGAGCTTGGGGGATTCGGAGAGCTTGGGGGAGTAGGAGAGCTTGGGGGAGTAGGAGAGCTTGAGGGAGTAGGAGAGCTTGGGGGAGTAGGAGAGCTTTCGGGAGTAGCAGAGCTTGGGGGAGTACGAGAGATTGGGGGAGTAGGAGAGCTTGGGGGATTCGGAGAGCTTGGGGGAGTCGGAGAGCTTGGGGGAGTCGGAGAGCTTGGGGGATTCGGAGAGCTTGGGGGAGTAGAAGAGCTTGGGGGAGTAGAAGAGCTATCGGGAGTAGGAGAGCTTGGGGAAGTAGGAGAGCTTACCGTAGTTGGAGAGCTAACCGAAGTAGGTGTGCTTGCGGGAGTAGGAGAGCTTACTGGAGTAGGAGTGCTTACCGCAGTAAGAGAGCTTACCGGAGTAGGAGAGCTTACCCGAGTAGGTGAGCTTGGGGGAGGAGGAGAGCTTGTAGGAGCAGGGTAGCTTACTGGAGTAGGAGAGCTTACCGGAGTTGGAGAGCTTGGGGGAGTTGGAGAGCTTACCGGAGTTGGAGAGCTTACCGGATTTGGAGAGCGAACCGGATCAGGAGCGCTTAACAGAGTAGAAGAGCTTACCAGATTCGGAGAGCTTACTGGAGTAGGAGAGCTTACCGGAATTGGAGAGTTTGGGGGGGCATGATAGGTGGGGGACTAGGGGGAGTAGGAGCGCTTGGGGGTGTAGGAGAGCTTGGTGGAGTAGGAGAGGATAGGGGAGTCGGAGAGGTTGGTGGAGTAGGAGAGATTGGGGGAGTAGGAGTGGTTTGGGGATTAGGAGAGGTTGGGGATGTACGAGAGGTTGGGGGAGTAGGAGAGCTTACCGGAGTAGTAGAGATTACCGCAGAAGAAGAGCTTACCGGAGTAGAAAAGCTTACCGGAGTAGGAGAGCTTACCGGAGTAGAAGAGCTGACCGGAGTAGGAGAGCTTACCGGAGTACGAGATCTTACTGGAGTAGGAGAGCTTGGGGGAGTAGGAGAGCTTGGGGGTGTAGGAGAGCTTGGTGGAGTAGGAGAGATTAGGGGAGTCGGAGATGTTGTGGGAGTAGGAGAGGTTGGGGGAGTAGGAGGGGTTTGGGGATTAGGAGAGTTTGGGGGCGTAGGAGAGGTTGGGGGAGTAGGAGAGTTTGGGGGAGTAGGAGAGGTTGAGGAAGTAGGAGAGTTTGGGGGAGTAGGAGAGCTTACCTGAGTATTAGAGCTTACCGGAGTAGAAGAGCTTACCGGAGTAGGAGAGCTTACCGGAGTATTAGAGCTTACCGGAGTAGGAGAGCTTACCGGCTTCGGAGAGCTTGTGGGAGTAGGAGAGCTTGGGGGAGTAGGAGAGCTTGGGGGAGTAGGAGAGCTAACTGGAGTAGGAGAGCTTACCGGAGTAGTAGAGACTAACGGAGTAGGAGAGTTTGGAGGTGTAGGAGAGCTTGGGGGAATAGGAAAGCTTGGGGGATTAGTTGAGCTTGGGGGAGGAGGAGAGTTTGGGCGAGTCGGAGAGCTTGTGGGAGTCGGAGAGCTTGGGGGAGTCGGAGAGCTTGGGGGAGAAGGAGAGCTTGGGGGAGTAGGACAGCTTGTGGGAGTAGGAGAGCTTGGGGGAGTCGGAAAACTTGGGGGAGTAGGAGAGTTTGGGGGAGTAGGAGAGCTTGTTTGAGAAGGAGAGTTTGTGGGGGTAGGTGAGCTTGGGGGATTAGGAGAGCTTTCGGGAGTAGGAGAGCTTGGGGGTGTAGGGGAGATTGGGGGAGTAGGAGAGCTTGGGGGAGTAGGAGATCTTGGGCGAGTCGAAGAGATTGGGGGAGTCGGAGAGCTTGGGGGAGTCGGAGAGCTTGGGGGAGTCGGAGAGCTTGAGGGAGTTGGAGAGCTTGGGGGAATCGGAGAGCTTGGGGGAGTCGGAGAACTTGGGGGATTCAGAGATTGGAGGAGTAGGAGAGCTTGGGGGAGTAGCAGAGCTTCGGGGAGTAGGAGAGCTTGGGGGACTAGGATAGCTTGGGGGAGTCGGAGAGCTTGAGGGAGTAGGATAGCTTGGGGGAGTAGGGGAGCTTACCGGAGTAGGCGAGCTTGAGGCAGTAGGAGAGCTTGGGGGAGTAGGATTGCTTACCGGAGTAGGAGAGCCTGTGGGTGAAAGAGAGCTTGGGGGAGTAGAAGAGCTTGGGGGAGTAGGAGAGCTTGGGGGAGTCGGAGAGCTTTGTGGAGTCGGAGATCTTGGGGGAGTAGGAGAGCTTGAGGGTGTAGCAGAGCTTGCGCCAGTAGGAGCGCTTGAGGGATTAGGAGAGATTGGGGCAGTCGGAGAGCTTGGAGCAGTAGGAGATCTTGGGGGAGTGGGAGAGCTTGGGGGAGTAGGAAAGCTTGAGGGAGTTGGAGAGCTTGGGGGAGTCGGAGAGCTTGGGGAGTCGGAGAACTTGTGGGATTCAGAGATTGGAGGAGTAGGAGAGCTTGGGGGAGTCGGAGAGCTTACCGGAGTCGGAGAGCTTGGGGGAGTCGGAGAGCTTGGGGGAGTCGGAGAGCTTGGGGGAATAGGATAGCTTGGGGGAGTAGGGGAGCTTACCGGAGTAGGCGAGCTTGAGGCAGTAGGAGAGCTTGGGGGAGTAGGATTGCTTACCGGAGTAGGAGAGCTTGTGGGTGAAAGAGAGCTTGGGGGAGTAGAAGAGCTTGGGGGAGTAGGAGAGCTTGGGGGAGTCGGAGAGCTTGGGGGAGTAGGAGAGCTTTGTGGAGTCGGAGATCTTGGGGGAGTAGGAGAGCTTGATGGTGTAGCAGAGCTTGCGCCAGTAGGAGCGCTTGAGGGAGTAGGAGAGATTGGGGCAGTCGGAGAGCTTGGAAGAGTAGGAGATCTTGGGGGAGTGGGAGAGTTTGGGGGAGTAGGAAAGCTTGGGGGATGAGGAGAGCATGGGGGAGTCGGAGAGTTTGGGCGAGTCGGAGTGCTTGTGGGAGTCGGAGAGCTTGGGGGAGTCGGAGAGTTTGGGGGAGAAGGAGAGCTTGGGGGAGTAGGACAGCTTTGGGGAGTAGGAGAGCTTGGGGGAGTCTGAGAGCTTGGGGGAGTATGAGAGCTTGGGGGAGTAGGAGAGCTTGGGGGAGAAGGAGAGCTTGTGGGAGTAGGAGAGCTTGGGGGAGTAAGAGAGCTTGGGGGAGTAGTAGAGATTGGATGAGTAGGAGGGCTTGGGGGAGTAGGAGAGCTTCGGGGATTAGGAGAGCTTGGGGCAGTAGGAGAGCTTTCGGGAGTAGCAGAGCTTGGGGGAGTACGAGAGATTGGGGGAGTAGGAGAGCTTGGGGGATTCGGAGAGCTTGGGGGAGTAGGAGAGCTTACCGGATTAGGAGAGATGACCGGAGTAGGAGAGCTTAACGGAGTTGGAGAGTTTGGGGGTGTAGCAGAGCTTGCACCAGTAGGAGCGCTTGAGGGAGTAGGAGAGATTGGGGCAGTCGTTGAGCTTGTGGGAGTCGGATAGCTTGGGGGATTACGAGACCTTGGGGGAGTAGGAGAGTTTGGGCGAATCGGAGAGCTTGTGGGAGTCGGATAGCTTGGGGGAGAAGGAGAGCTTGGGGGTGTAGGACAGCTTGGGGAAGTAGGAGAGCTTGGGGGAGTCGGAGAGCTTGGGGGATTCGGAGAGCTTGGGGGAGTAGGAGAGCTTGTTTGAGAAGGAGAGCTTTTGGGAGTAGGAGAGCTTGGGGGAGTAGGAGAGCTTTCGGGAGTAGGAGAGCTTGTGGGATAGGAGAGATTGGGGGAGTAGGAGAGCATGGGGGAGTAGGAGAGCTTGGGCGAGTCGGAGAACTTGGGGGAGTCGGAAAGCTTGGGGGAGTCGGAAAGCTTGGGGGAGTCGGAGAGCTTGGGGGAGTTGGAGAGCTTGGGTGAGTTGGAGAGCTTGGGGGATTCGGAGAGCTTGGGGGAGTAGGAGAGCTTGGGGGAGTAGGAGAGCTTGAGGGAGTAGGAGAGCTTGGGGGAGTAGGAGAGCTTTCGGGAGTAGCAGAGCTCGGGGGAGTACGAGAGATTGGGGGAGTAGGAGAGCTTGGGGGAGTCGGAGAGCTTGGGGGATTCGCAGAGCTTGGGGGAGTAGAAGAGCTTGGGGGAGTAGAAGAGCTATCGGGAGTAGGAGAGCTTTGGGAAGTAGGAGAACTTACCGTAGTTGGAGAGCTAACCGAAGTAGGTGTCCTTGCGGGAGTAGGAGAGCTCACTGGAGTAGGAGTGCTTACCGCAGTAAGAGAGCTTACCGGAGTAGGAGAGCTTACCCGAGTAGGTGAGCTTGGGGGAGGAGGAGAGCTTGTAAGAGCAGGGTAGCTTACTGGAGTAGGAGAGCTTACCGGAGTTGGAGAGCTTGGGGGAGTAGGAGAGCTTACCGGAGTTGGAGAGCTTACCGGATTTGGAGAGCGAACCGGATCAGGAGCGCTTAACAGAGTAGAAGAGCTTACCAGATTCGGAGAGCTTACCGGAGTAGGAGAGCTTACCGGAATAGGAGAGTTTGGGGGAGCATGATAGGTGGGGGATTAGGAGAGCTTGGGGGAGTAGGAGCGCTTGGGGGTGTAGGAGAGCTTGGTGGAGTAGGAGAGGATAGAGGAGTCGGAGAGGTTGGTGGAGTAGGAGAGGTTGGGGGAGTAGGAGTGGTTTGGGGATTAGGAGAGGTTGGGGATGTACGAGAGGTTGGGGGAGTAGGAGAGCTTACCGGAGTGGAAGAGCTGACCGGAGTAGGAGAGCTTGAGGGAGTAGGAGAGTTTGGGGGTGTAGGAGAGCTTGGTGGAGTAGGAGAGATTAGGGGAGTCGGAGATGTTGGGGGAGTAGGAGAGGTTGGGGGAGTAGGAGGGGTTTGGGGATTAGGAGAGTTTGGGGAAGTAGGAGAGGTTGGGGGAGTAGGAGAGTTTGGGGGAGTAGGAGAGGTTGAGGAGGTAGGAGAGCTTGGGGGTGTAGGAGAGCTTGGTGGAGTAGGAGAGATTAGGGGAGTCGGAGATTTTGGGGGAGTAGGAGAGGTTGGGGGAGTAGGAGGAGTTTGGGGATTAGGAGAGTTTGGGGAAGTAGGAGAG
Source organism: Pristiophorus japonicus (assembly GCF_044704955.1). NCBI lineage: Eukaryota > Metazoa > Chordata > Chondrichthyes > Pristiophoridae > Pristiophorus > Pristiophorus japonicus. The sequence continues at coordinate 312,484 of NW_027254772.1, forward strand.
GTTGGGGGAGTAGGAGAGTTTGGGGGAGTAGGAGAGCTTACCTGAGTATTAGAGCTTACCGGAGTAGAAGAGCTAACTGGAGTAGGAGAGCTTACCGGAGTAGTAGAGATTAACGGAGTAGGAGAGTTTGGAGGTGTAGGAGAGCTTGCGCCAGTAGCAGCGCTTGAGGGAGTAGGAGAGATTGGGGCAGTCGGAGAGCTTGGGGGAGTAGGAGAGCTTGGGGGAGTAGGAGAGCTTGGGGGTGTAGGAAAGCTTGGGGGATTAGGAGAGCTTGGGGGAGGAGGAGAGTTTGGGCGAGTCGGAGAGGTTGTGGGAGTCGGAGAGCTTGGGGGAGTCGGAGAGCTTGGGGGAGAAGGAGAGCTTGGGGGAGTAGGACAGCTTGGGGGAGTAGTAGAGCTTGGGGGAGTCGGAAAACTTGGGGGAGTAGGAGAGTTTGGGGGAGTAGGAGAGCTTGTTTGAGAAGGAGAGCTTGTGGGGGTAGGTGAGCTTGGGGGAGTAGAAGAGCTTTCGGGAGTAGGAGAGCTTGGGGGAGTAGGAGAGATTGGGGGAGTCGGAGAGCTTGCGGGAGTCGGAGAGCTTGGAGGAGTCGGAGAGCTTGGGGGAGTCGGAGAGCTTGGGTGAGTCGGAGAGCTTGGGGGAGTCGGAGAGCTTGGGGGATTCGGAGATCTTGGGGGAGTAGGAGAGCTTGGAGGAGTAGGAGAGCTTGGGGGAGTAGCAGAGCTTGGGGGAGTAGGAGAGCTCGGGGGAGTAGGAGAGCTTGGGGCGTAGGAGAGCTTGGGGAAGTAGGAGAGTTTACCATAGTTGGAGAACTAACCGAAGTAGGTGTGCTTGCGGGAGTAGGAGAGCTTGGGGGAGTCGGAGAGCTTACCGGATTAGGAGATTTTACTGGATTAGGAGAGTTTACCGGATTAGGAGATTTTACCGGATTAGGAGAGCTTACCGCAGTAGGAGTGCTTACCGCAGTAAGAGAGCTTACCGGAGTAGGAGAGCTTACCCGAGTAGGAGAGCTCACTGGAGTAGGTGAGCTTGGGTGAGGAGGAGAGCTTGTAGGAGAAGGGTAGCTTACCGGAGTTGGAGAGCTTACCGGAGTTGGAGAGCTTGGGGGAGTAGCAGAGCTTTCCGGAGTCGGAGAGCTTACCGGATTAGGAGAGCTAACCGGATTAGGAGAGCTTAACAGAGTAGAAGAGCTTACCGGAGTCGGAGAGCTTACCGGAGTAGGAGAGCTCACCGGAATAGGAGAGTTTGGGAAAGCATGATAGGTGGGGTCTAGGAGAGTTTGGGGGAGTAGGAGCGCATGGGGGTGTAGGAGAGCTTGGTGGAGTAGGAGAGGTTAGAGGAGTCGGAGTGGTTTGGGGTTTAGGAGAGGTTGGGGGATTACGAGAGCTTATCGGAATATTAGAGATTACCAGAGAAGAAGAACTTACCGGAGTAGGAGAGCTAACCGGAGTAGAAGTGCTTACCGGAGTATGAGAGCTTACCGGAGTTAAAGAGCTTACCGGAGTAGGAGAGCTTTGGAGAGCAGGAGAGCTTGGGGGAGTAGGAGAGCTTGGTGGAGTAGGAGAGCTTGGGGGTGTAGGAGACCTTGGTGGAGTAGGAGAGATTGGGGAGTCAGAGATGTTGGGAGAGTAGGAGACGTTGGGGGAGTAGGAGGGGTTTGGGGAATGGAGAGGTTGGGGAAGTAGGAGAGGTTGGGGGAGTAGGAGAGGTTGGGGGAGTAGGAGAGGTTGAGGAAGTAGGAGAGTTTGCGGGAGTAGGAGAGCTTATCGGAGTATTAGAGCTCACCGGAGTAGAAGAGCTTGTGGGAGTTGGAGAGCTTGTGGGACTAGGAGAGCTTTCGGGAGTAGGAGAGCATGGGGGATGGGAGAGATTGGGGGAGTAGGAGAGTTTGGGGGAGTAGGAGAGCTTGGGCGAGTCGGAGAGCTTGGGGGAGTCGGAAAGCTTGGTGTAGTAGGAGAGATTCGGGGAGTCAGAGATTTTGGGGGAGTAGGAGAGGTTGGGGGAGTAGGAGGGGTTTGGGGATTAGGAGAGGTTGGGGAAGTAGGAGAGGTTGGGGGAGTAGGAGAGGTTGGGGGAGTAGGAGAGGTTGAGGAAGTAGGAGAGTTTGGGGGAGTAGTAGAGCTTACTGGAGTATCAGAGCTTACCGGAGTAGAAGTGCTTACCGGAGTAGGAGAGCTTACCGGAGTAGGAGAGCTTGAGGGAGTAGGAGAGCTTGGGGGAGTAGGAGAGCTTGTGGGTGTAGGAGAGCTTGGTGGAGTAGTAGAGCAAACTGGAGTAGGAGAGCTTACCGGAGTAGGAGAGCTTAACGGAGTAGGAGAGTTTGGGGGTGTAGGAGAGCTTGCGCCAGTAGGAGCGCTTGAGGGAGTAGGAGAGATTGGGGCAGTCGGAGAGCTTGGTGGAGTAGGAAAGCTTGGGGGATTACGAGACCTTGGGGGAGTAGGAGAGTTTGGGCGAGTCGGAGAGCTTGTGGGAGTCGGATAGCTTGGGGGAGAAGGAGAGCTTGGGGGTGTAGGACAGCTTGGGGGAGTAGGAGAGCTTGGGGGAGTCGGAGAGCTTGAGGGATTCGGAGAGATTGGGGGAGTAGGAGAGCTTGTTTGAGAAGGAGAGCTTCCGGGAGTAGGAGAGCTTGGGGGATAGGAGAGATTGAGGGAGTAGGAGAGCTTGGGGGAGTAGGAGAGCTTGGGCGAGTCGGAGAGCTTGGGGGAGTCGGAAAGCTTGGGGGAGTCGGAAAGCTTGGGGGAGTCGGAGAGCCTGGGGGAGTTGGAGAGCTTGGGTGAGTTGGAGAGCTTGGGGGATTCGGAGAGCTTGGGGGAGTAGGAGAGCTTGGGGGAGTAGGAGAGCTTGAGGGAGTAGGAGAGCTTGGGGGAGTAGGAGAGCTTTCGGGAGTAGCAGAGCTTGGGGGAGTACGAGAGATTGGGGGAGTAGGAGAGCTTGGGGGATTCGGAGAGCTTGGGGGAGTCGGAGAGCTTGGGGGAGTCGGAGAGCTTGGGGGATTCGGAGAGCTTGCGGGAGTAGAAGAGCTTGGGGGAGTAGAAGAGCTATCGGGAGTAGGAGAGCTTGGGGAAATAGGAGAGCTTACCGTAGTTGGAGAGCTAACCGAAGTAGGTGTGCTTGCGGGAGTAGGAGAGCTTACTGGAGTAGGAGTGCTTACCGCAGTAAGAGAGCTTACCGGAGTAGGAGAGCTTACCCGAGTAGGTGAGCTTGGGGGAGGAGGAGAGCTTGTAGGAGCAGGGTTGCTTACTGGAGTAGGAGAGCTTACCGGAGTTGGAGAGCTTGGGGGAGTAGGAGAGCTTACCGGAGTTGGAGAGCTTACCGGATTTGGAGAGCGAACCGGATCAGGAGCGCTTAACAGAGTAGAAGAGCTTACCAGATTCGGAGAGCTTACCGGAGTAGGAGAGCTTACCGGAATAGGAGAGTTTGGGGGAGCATGATAGGTGGGGGACTAGGGGGAGTAGGAGCGCTTGGGGGTGTAGGAGAGCTTGGTGGAGTAGGAGAGGATAGGGGAGTCGGAGAGGTTGGTGGAGTAGGAGAGATTGGGGGAGTAGGAGTGGTTTGGGCATTAGCAGAGGTTGGGGATGTACGAGAGGTTCGGGGAGTAGGAGAGCTTACCGGAGTAGTAGAGATTACCGCAGAAGAAGAGCTTACCGGAGTAGAAGAGCTGACCGGAGTAGGAGAGCTTACCGGAGTACGAGATCTTCCTGGAGTAGGAGAGCTTGGGGGAGTAGGAGAGCTTGGGGGTGTAGGAGAGCTTGGTGGAGTAGGAGAGATTGGTGAGTCAGAGATGTTGGGGGAGTAGGAGACGTTGGGGGAGTAGGAGGGGTTTGGGGAATGGAGAGGTTGGGGAAGTAGGAGAGGTTGGGGGAGTAGGAGAGGTTGGGGGAGTAGGAGAGGTTGAGGAAGTAGGAGAGTTTGCGGGAGTAGGAGAGCTTATCGGAGTATTAGAGCTCACCGGAGTAGAAGAGCTTGTGGGAGTTGGTGAGCTTGTGGGACTAGGAGAGCTTTCGGGAGTAGGAGAGCATGGGGGATGGGAGAGATTGGGGGAGTCGGAGAGTTTGGGGGAGTAGGAGTGCTTGGGCGAGTCGGAGAGCTTGGGGGAGTCGGAAAGCTTGGTGTAGTAGGAGAGATTCGGGGAGTCAGAGATTTTGGGGGAGTAGGAGAGGTTGGGGGAGTAGGAGGGGTTTGGGGATTAGGAGAGGTTGGGGAAGTAGGAGAGGTTGGGGGAGTCGGAGAGGTTGGGGGAGTAGGAGAGGTTGAGGAAGTAGGAGAGTTTGGGGGAGTAGGAGAGCTTACTGGAGTATCAGAGCTTAACGGAGTAGAAGTGCTTACCGGAGTAGGAGAGCTTACCGGAGTAGGAGAGCTTGAGGGAGTAGGAGAGCTTTGGGGAGTACGAGAGCTTGGGGGTGTAGGAGAGCTTGGTGGAGTAGTAGAGCAAACTGGAGTAGGAGAGCTTACCGGAGTAGGAGAGCTTAACGGAGTAGGAGAGTTTGGGGGTGTAGGAGAGCTTGCGCCAGTAGGAGCGCTTGAGGGAGTAGGAGAGATTGGGGCAGTCGCAGAGCTTGGTGGAGTAGGAAAGCTTGGGGGATTACGAGACCTTGGGGGAGTAGGAGAGTTTGGGCGAGTCGCAGAGCTTGTGGGAGTCGGATAGCTTGGGGGAGAAGGAGAGCTTGGGGGTGTAGGACAGCTTGGGGGAGTAGGAGAGCTTGGGGGAGTCGGAGAGCTTGAGGGATTCGGAGAGATTGGGGGAGTAGGAGAGCTTGTTTGAGAAGGAGAGCTTTCGGGAGTAGGAGAGCTTGGGGGATAGGAGAGATTGAGGGAGTAGGAGAGCTTGGGGGAGTAGGAGAGCCTGGGCGAGTCGGAGAGCTTGGGGGAGTCGGAAAGCTTGGGGGAGTCGGAAAACTTGGGGGAGTCGGAGAGCCTGGGGGAGTTGGAGAGCTTGGGTGAGTTGGAGAGCTTGGGGGATTCGGAGAGCTTGGGGGAGTAGGAGAGCTTGGGGGAGTAGGAGAGCTTGAGGGAGTAGCAGAGCTTGGGGGAGTACGAGAGATTGGGGGAGTAGGAGAGCTTGGGGGATTCGGAGAGCTTGGGGGAGTCGGAGAGCTTGGGGGAGTCGGAGAGCTTGGGGGATTCGGAGAGCTTGGGGGAGTAGAAGAGCTTGGGGGAGTAGAAGAGCTATCGGGAGTAGGAGAGCTTGGGGAAGTAGGAGAGCTTACCGTAGTTGGAGAGCTAACCGAAGTAGGTGTGCTTGCGGGAGTAGGAGAGCTTACTGGAGTAGGAGTGCTTACCGCAGTAAGAGAGCTTACCGGAGTAGGAGAGCTTACCCGAGTAGGTGAGCTTGGGGGAGGAGGAGAGCTTGTAGGAGCAGGGTTGCTTACTGGAGTAGGAGAGCTTACCGGAGTTGGAGAGCTTGGGGGAGTAGGAGAGCTTACCGGAGTTGGAGAGCTTACCGGATTTGGAGAGCGAACCGGATCAGGAGCGCTTAACAGAGTAGAAGAGCTTACCAGATTCGGAGAGCTTACCGGAGTAGGAGAGCTTACCGGAATAGGAGAGTTTGGGGGAGCATGATAGGTGGGGGACTAGGGGGAGTAGGAGCGCTTGGGGGTGTAGGAGAGCTTGGTGGAGTAGGAGAGGATAGGGGAGTCGGAGGGGTTGGTGGAGTAGGAGAGATTGGGGGAGTAGGAGTGGTTTGGGCATTAGGAGAGGTTGGGGATGTACGAGAGGTTCGGGGAGTAGGAGAGCTTACCGGAGTAGTAGAGATTACCGCAGAAGAAGAGCTTACCGGAGTAGAAAAGCTTACCGGAGTAGGAGAGCTTACCGGAGTAGAAGAGCTGACCGGAGTAGGAGAGCTTACCGGAGTACGAGATCTTACTGGAGTAGGAGAGCTTGGGGGAGTAGGAGAGCTTGGGGGTGTAGGAGAGCTTGGTGGAGTAGGAGAGATTGGGGAGTCAGAGATGTTGGGGGAGTAGGAGACGTTGGGGGAGTAGGAGGGGTTTGGGGAATGGAGAGGTTGGGGAAGTAGGAGAGTTTGGGGGAGTAGGAGAGGTTGGGGGAGTAGGAGAGGTTGAGGAAGTAGGAGAGTTTGCGGGAGTAGGAGAGCTTATCGGAGTATTAGAGCTCACCGGAGTAGAAGAGCTTGTGGGAGTTGGAGAGCTTGTGGGACTAGGAGAGCTTTTGGGAGTAGGAGAGCATGGGGGATGGGAGAGATTGGGGGAGTAGGAGAGTTTGGGGGAGTAGGAGAGCTTGGGCGAGTCGGAGAGCTTGGGGGAGTCGGAGAGCTTGGGGGATTCGGAGAGCTTGGGGGAGTAGAAGAGCTTGGGGGAGTAGAAGAGCTATCGGGAGTAGGAGAGCTTGGGGAAGTAGGAGAGCTTACCGTAGTTGGAGAGCTAACCGAAGTAGGTGTGCTTGCGGGAGTAGGAGAGCTTACTGGAGTAGGAGTGCTTACCGCAGTAAGAGAGCTTACCGGAGTAGGAGAGCTTACCCGAGTAGGTGAGCTTGGGGGAGGAGGAGAGCTTGTAGGAGCAGGGTTGCTTACTGGAGTAGGAGAGCTTACCGGAGTTGGAGAGCTTGGGGGAGTAGGAGAGCTTACCGGAGTTGGAGAGCTTACCGGATTTGGAGAGCGAACCAGATCAGGAGCGCTTAACAGAGTAGAAGAGCTTACCAGATTCGGAGAGCTTACCGGAGTAGGAGAGCTTACCGGAATAGGAGAGTTTGGGGGAGCATGATAGGTGGGGGACTAGGGGGAGTAGGAGCGCTTGGGGGTGTAGGAGAGCTTGGTGGAGTAGGAGAGGATAGGGGAGTCGGAGGGGTTGGTGGAGTAGGAGAGATTGGGGGAGTAGGAGTGGTTTGGGCATTAGGAGAGGTTGGGGATGTACGAGAGGTTCGGGGAGTAGGAGAGCTTACCGGAGTAGTAGAGATTACCGCAGAAGAAGAGCTTACCGGAGTAGAAAAGCTTACCGGAGTAGGAGAGCTTACCGGAATAGAAGAGCTGACCGGAGTAGGAGAGCTTACCGGAGTACGAGATCTTACTGGAGTAGGAGAGCTTGGGGGAGTAGGAGAGCTTGGGGGTGTAGGAGAGCTTGGTGGAGTAGGAGAGATTGGGGAGTCAGAGATGTTGGGGGAGTAGGAGACGTTGGGGGAGTAGGAGGGGTTTGGGGAATGGAGAGGTTGGGGAAGTAGGAGAGTTTGGGGGAGTAGGAGAGGTTGGGGGAGTAGGAGAGGTTGAGGAAGTAGGAGAGTTTGCGGGAGTAGGAGAGCTTATCGGAGTATTAGAGCTCACCGGAGTAGAAGAGCTTGTGGGAGTTGGAGAGCTTGTGGGACTAGGAGAGCTTTTGGGAGTAGGAGAGCATGGGGGATGGGAGAGATTGGGGGAGTAGGAGAGTTTGGGGGAGTAGGAGAGCTTGGGCGAGTCGGAGAGCTTGGGGGAGTCGGAAAGCTTGGTGTAGTAGGAGAGATTCGGGGAGTCAGAGATTTTGGGGGAGTAGGAGAGGTTGGGGGAGTAGGAGGGGTTTGGGGATTAGGAGAGGTTGGGGAAGTAGGAGAGGTTGGGGGAGTAGGAGAGGTTGGGGGAGTAGGAGAGGTTGAGGAAGTAGGAGAGTTTGGGGGAGTAGGAGAGCTTACTGGAGTATCAGAGCTTACCGGAGTAGAAGTGCTTACCGGAGTAGGAGAGCTTACCGGAGTAGGAGAGCTTGAGGGAGTAGGAGAGCTTGGGGGAGTAGGAGAGCTTGGGGGTGTAGGAGAGCTTGGTGGAGTAGTAGAGCAAACTGGAGTAGGAGAGCTTACCGGAGTAGGAGAGGTTAACGGAGTAGGAGAGTTTGGGGGTGTAGGAGAGCTTGCGCCAGTAGGAGCGCTTGAGGGAGTAGGAGAGATTGGGGCAGTCGGAGAGCTTGGTGGAGTAGGAAAGCTTGGGGGATTACGAGACCTTGGGGGAGTAGGAGAGTTTGGGCGAGTCGGAGAGCTTGTGGGAGTCGGATAGCTTGGGGGAGAAGGAGAGCTTGGGGGTGTAGGACAGCTTGGGGGAGTAGGAGAGCTTGGGGGAGTCGGAGAGCTTGAGGGATTCGGAGAGATTGGGGGAGTAGGAGAGCTTGTTTGAGAAGGAGAGCTTTCGGGAGTAGGAGAGCTTGGGGGATAGGAGAGATTGAGGGAGTAGGAGAGCTTGGGGGAGTAGGAGAGCTTGGGCGAGTCGGAGAGCTTGGGGGAGTCGGAAAGCTTGGGGGAGTCGGAAAGCTTGGGGGAGTCGGAGAGCCTGGGGGAGTTGGAGAGCTTGGGTGAGTTGGAGAGCTTGGGGGATTCGGAGAGCTTGGGGGAGTAGGAGAGCTTGGGGGAGTAGGAGAGCTTGAGGGAGTAGGAGAGCTTGGGGGAGTAGGAGAGCTTTCGGGAGTAGCAGAGCTTGGGGGAGTACGAGAGATTGGGGGAGTAGGAGAGCTTGGGGGATTCGGAGAGCTTGGGGGAGTCGGAGAGCTTGGGGGAGTCGGAGAGCTTGGGGGATTCGGAGAGCTTGGGGGAGTAGAAGAGCTTGGGGGAGTAGAAGAGCTATCGGGAGTAGGAGAGCTTGGGGAAGTAGGAGAGCTTACCGTAGTTGGAGAGCTAACCAAAGTAGGTGTGCTTGCGGGAGTAGGAGAGCTTACTGGAGTAGGAGTGCTTACCGCAGTAAGAGAGCTTACCGGAGTAGGAGAGCTTACCCGAGTAGGTGAGCTTGGGGGAGGAGGAGAGCTTGTAGGAGCAGGGTTGCTTACTGGAGTAGGAGAGCTTACCGGAGTTGGAGAGCTTGGGGGAGTAGGAGAGCTTACCGGAGTTGGAGAGCTTACCGGATTTGGAGAGCGAACCGGATCAGGAGCGCTTAACAGAGTAGAAGAGCTTACCAGATTCGGAGAGCTTACCGGAGTAGGAGAGCTTACCGGAATAGGAGAGTTTGGGGGAGCATGATAGGTGGGGGACTAGGGGGAGTAGGAGCGCTTGGGGGTGTAGGAGAGCTTGGTGGAGTAGGAGAGGATAGGGGAGTCGGAGAGGTTGGTGGAGTAGGAGAGATTGGGGGAGTAGGAGTGGTTTGGACATTAGGAGAGGTTGGGGATGTACGAGAGGTTCGGGGAGTAGGAGCGCTTACCGGAGTAGTAGAGATTACCGCAGAAGAAGAGCTTACCGGAGTAGAAGAGCTGACCGGAGTAGGAGAGCTTACCGGAGTACGAGATCTTCCTGGAGTAGGAGAGCTTGGGGGAGTAGGAGAGCTTGGGGGTGTAGGAGAGCTTGGTGGAGTAGGAGAGATTGGGGAGTCAGAGATGTTGGGGGAGTAGGAGACGTTGGGGGAGTAGGAGGGGTTTGGGGAATGGAGAGGTTGGGGAAGTAGGAGAGGTTGGGGGAGTAGGAGAGGTTGGGGGAGTAGGAGAGGTTGAGGAAGTAGGAGAGTTTGCGGGAGTAGGAGAGCTTATCGGAGTATTAGAGCTCACCGGAGTAGAAGAGCTTGTGGGAGTTGGTGAGCTTGTGGGACTAGGAGAGCTTTCGGGAGTAGGAGAGCATGGGGGATGGGAGAGATTGGGGGAGTCGGAGAGTTTGGGGGAGTAGGAGTGCTTGGGCGAGTCGGAGAGCTTGGGGGAGTCGGAAAGCTTGGTGTAGTAGGAGAGATTCGGGGAGTCAGAGATTTTGGGGGAGTAGGAGAGGTTGGGGGAGTAGGAGGGGTTTGGGGATTAGGAGAGGTTGGGGAAGTAGGAGAGGTTGGGGGAGTCGGAGAGGTTGGGGGAGTAGGAGAGGTTGAGGAAGTAGGAGAGTTTGGGGGAGTAGGAGAGCTTACTGGAGTATCAGAGCTTACCGGAGTAGAAGTGCTTACCGGAGTAGGAGAGCTTACCGGAGTAGGAGAGCTTGAGGGAGTAGGAGAGCTTTGGGGAGTACGAGAGCTTGGGGGTGTAGGAGAGCTTGGTGGAGTAGTAGAGCAAACTGGAGTAGGAGAGCTTACCGGAGTAGGAGAGCTTAACGGAGTAGGAGAGTTTGGGGGTGTAGGAGAGCTTGCGCCAGTAGGAGCGCTTGAGGGAGTAGGAGAGATTGGGGCAGTCGCAGAGCTTGGTGGAGTAGGAAAGCTTGGGGGATTACGAGACCTTGGGGGAGTAGGAGAGTTTGGGCGAGTCGCAGAGCTTGTGGGAGTCGGATAGCTTGGGGGAGAAGGAGAGCTTGGGGGTGTAGGACAGCTTGGGGGAGTAGGAGAGCTTGGGGGAGTCGGAGAGCTTGAGGGATTCGGAGAGATTGGGGGAGTAGGAGAGCTTGTTTGAGAAGGAGAGCTTTCGGGAGTAGGAGAGCTTGGGGGATAGGAGAGATTGAGGGAGTAGGAGAGCTTGGGGGAGTAGGAGAGCCTGGGCGAGTCGGAGAGCTTGGGGGAGTCGGAAAGCTTGGGGGAGTCGGAAAACTTGGGGGAGTCGGAGAGCCTGGGGGAGTTGGAGAGCTTGGGTGAGTTGGAGAGCTTGGGGGATTCGGAGAGCTTGGGGGAGTAGGAGAGCTTGGGGGAGTAGGAGAGCTTGAGGGAGTAGCAGAGCTTGGGGGAGTACGAGAGATTGGGGGAGTAGGAGAGCTTGGGGGATTCGGAGAGCTTGGGGGAGTCGGAGAGCTTGGGGGAGTCGGAGAGCTTGGGGGATTCGGAGAGCTTGGGGGAGTAGAAGAGCTTGGGGGAGTAGAAGAGCTATCGGGAGTAGGAGAGCTTGGGGAAGTAGGAGAGCTTACCGTAGTTGGAGAGCTAACCGAAGTAGGTGTGCTTGCGGGAGTAGGAGAGCTTACTGGAGTAGGAGTGCTTACCGCAGTAAGAGAGCTTACCGGAGTAGGAGAGCTTACCCGAGTAGGTGAGCTTGGGGGAGGAGGAGAGCTTGTAGGAGCAGGGTTGCTTACTGGAGTAGGAGAGCTTACCGGAGTTGGAGAGCTTGGGGGAGTAGGAGAGCTTACCGGAGTTGGAGAGCTTACCGGATTTGGAGAGCGAACCGGATCAGGAGCGCTTAACAGAGTAGAAGAGCTTACCAGATTCGGAGAGCTTACCGGAGTAGGAGAGCTTACCGGAATAGGAGAGTTTGGGGGAGCATGATAGGTGGGGGACTAGGGGGAGTAGGAGCGCTTGGGGGTGTAGGAGAGCTTGGTGGAGTAGGAGAGGATAGGGGAGTCGGAGGGGTTGGTGGAGTAGGAGAGATTGGGGGAGTAGGAGTGGTTTGGGCATTAGGAGAGGTTGGGGATGTACGAGAGGTTCGGGGAGTAGGAGAGCTTACCGGAGTAGTAGAGATTACCGCAGAAGAAGAGCTTACCGGAGTAGAAAAGCTTACCGGAGTAGGAGAGCTTACCGGAGTAGAAGAGCTGACCGGAGTAGGAGAGCTTACCGGAGTACGAGATCTTACTGGAGTAGGAGAGCTTGGGGGAGTAGGAGAGCTTGGGGGTGTAGGAGAGCTTGGTGGAGTAGGAGAGATTGGGGAGTCAGAGATGTTGGGGGAGTAGGAGACGTTGGGGGAGTAGGAGGGGTTTGGGGAATGGAGAGGTTGGGGAAGTAGGAGAGTTTGGGGGAGTAGGAGAGGTTGGGGGAGTAGGAGAGGTTGAGGAAGTAGGAGAGTTTGCGGGAGTAGGAGAGCTTATCGGAGTATTAGAGCTCACCGGAGTAGAAGAGCTTGTGGGAGTTGGAGAGCTTGTGGGACTAGGAGAGCTTTTGGGAGTAGGAGAGCATGGGGGATGGGAGAGATTGGGGGAGTAGGAGAGTTTGGGGGAGTAGGAGAGCTTGGGCGAGTCGGAGAGCTTGGGGGTGTCGGAGAGCTTGGGGGATTCGGAGAGCTTGGGGGAGTAGAAGAGCTTGGGGGAGTAGAAGAGCTATCGGGAGTAGGAGAGCTTGGGGAAGTAGGAGAGCTTACCGTAGTTGGAGAGCTAACCGAAGTAGGTGTGCTTGCGGGAGTAGGAGAGCTTACTGGAGTAGGAGTGCTTACCGCAGTAAGAGAGCTTACCGGAGTAGGAGAGCTTACCCGAGTAGGTGAGCTTGGGGGAGGAGGAGAGCTTGTAGGAGCAGGGTTGCTTACTGGAGTAGGAGAGCTTACCGGAGTTGGAGAGCTTGGGGGAGTAGGAGAGCTTACCGGAGTTGGAGAGCTTACCGGATTTGGAGAGCGAACCAGATCAGGAGCGCTTAACAGAGTAGAAGAGCTTACCAGATTCGGAGAGCTTACCGGAGTAGGAGAGCTTACCGGAATAGGAGAGTTTGGGGGAGCATGATAGGTGGGGGACTAGGGGGAGTAGGAGCGCTTGGGGGTGTAGGAGAGCTTGGTGGAGTAGGAAAGGATAGGGGAGTCGGAGGGGTTGGTGGAGTAGGAGAGATTGGGGGAGTAGGAGTGGTTTGGGCATTAGGAGAGGTTGGGGATGTACGAGAGGTTCGGGGAGTAGGAGAGCTTACCGGAGTAGTAGAGATTACCGCAGAAGAAGAGCTTACCGGAGTAGAAAAGCTTACCGGAGTAGGAGAGCTTACCGGAGTAGAAGAGCTGACCGGAGTAGGAGAGCTTACCGGAGTACGAGATCTTACTGGAGTAGGAGAGCTTGGGGGAGTAGGAGAGCTTGGGGGTGTAGGAGAGCTTGGTGGAGTAGGAGAGATTGGGGAGTCAGAGATGTTGGGGGAGTAGGAGACGTTGGGGGAGTAGGAGGGGTTTGGGGAATGGAGAGGTTGGGGAAGTAGGAGAGTTTGGGGGAGTAGGAGAGGTTGGGGGAGTAGGAGAGGTTGAGGAAGTAGGAGAGTTTGCGGGAGTAGGAGAGCTTATCGGAGTATTAGAGCTCACCGGAGTAGAAGAGCTTGTGGGAGTTGGAGAGCTTGTGGGACTAGGAGAGCTTTTGGGAGTAGGAGAGCATGGGGGATGGGAGAGATTGGGGGAGTAGGAGAGTTTGGGGGAGTAGGAGAGCTTGGGCGAGTCGGAGAGCTTGGGGGAGTCGGAAAGCTTGGTGTAGTAGGAGAGATTCGGGGAGTCAGAGATTTTGGGGGAGTAGGAGAGGTTGGGGGAGTAGGAGGGGTTTGGGGATTAGGAGAGGTTGGGGAAGTAGGAGAGGTTGGGGGAGTAGGAGAGGTTGGGGGAGTAGGAGAGGTTGAGGAAGTAGGAGAGTTTGGGGGAGTAGGAGAGCTTACTGGAGTATCAGAGCTTACCGGAGTAGAAGTGCTTACCGGAGTAGGAGAGCTTACCGGAGTAGGAGAGCTTGAGGGAGTAGGAGAGCTTGGGGGAGTAGGAGAGCTTGGGGGTGTAGGAGAGCTTGGTGGAGTAGTAGAGCAAACTGGAGTAGGAGAGCTTACCGGAGTAGGAGAGGTTAACGGAGTAGGAGAGTTTGGGGGTGTAGGAGAGCTTGCGCCAGTAGGAGCGCTTGAGGGAGTAGGAGAGATTGGGGCAGTCGGAGAGCTTGGTGGAGTAGGAAAGCTTGGGGGATTACGAGACCTTGGGGGAGTAGGAGAGTTTGGGCGAGTCGGAGAGCTTGTGGGAGTCGGATAGCTTGGGGGAGAAGGAGAGCTTGGGGGTGTAGGACAGCTTGGGGGAGTAGGAGAGCTTGGGGGAGTCGGAGAGCTTGAGGGATTCGGAGAGATTGGGGGAGTAGGAGAGCTTGTTTGAGAAGGAGAGCTTTCGGGAGTAGGAGAGCTTGGGGGATAGGAGAGATTGAGGGAGTAGGAGAGCTTGGGGGAGTAGGAGAGCTTGGGCGAGTCGGAGAGCTTGGGGGAGTCGGAAAGCTTGGGGGAGTCGGAAAGCTTGGGGGAGTCGGAGAGCCTGGGGGAGTTGGAGAGCTTGGGTGAGTTGGAGAGCTTGGGGGATTCGGAGAGCTTGGGGGAGTAGGAGAGCTTGGGGGAGTAGGAGAGCTTGAGGGAGTAGGAGAGCTTGGGGGAGTAGGAGAGCTTTCGGGAGTAGCAGAGCTTGGGGGAGTACGAGAGATTGGGGGAGTAGGAGAGCTTGGGGGATTCGGAGAGCTTGGGGGAGTCGGAGAGCTTGGGGGAGTCGGAGAGCTTGGGGGATTCGGAGAGCTTGGGGGAGTAGAAGAGCTTGGGGGAGTAGAAGAGCTATCGGGAGTAGGAGAGCTTGGGGAAGTAGGAGAGCTTACCGTAGTTGGAGAGCTAACCAAAGTAGGTGTGCTTGCGGGAGTAGGAGAGCTTACTGGAGTAGGAGTGCTTACCGCAGTAAGAGAGCTTACCGGAGTAGGAGAGCTTACCCGAGTAGGTGAGCTTGGGGGAGGAGGAGAGCTTGTAGGAGCAGGGTTGCTTACTGGAGTAGGAGAGCTTACCGGAGTTGGAGAGCTTGGGGGAGTAGGAGAGCTTACCGGAGTTGGAGAGCTTACCGGATTTGGAGAGCGAACCGGATCAGGAGCGCTTAACAGAGTAGAAGAGCTTACCAGATTCGGAGAGCTTACCGGAGTAGGAGAGCTTACCGGAATAGGAGAGTTTGGGGGAGCATGATAGGTGGGGGACTAGGGGGAGTAGGAGCGCTTGGGGGTGTAGGAGAGCTTGGTGGAGTAGGAGAGGATAGGGGAGTCGGAGAGGTTGGTGGAGTAGGAGAGATTGGGGGAGTAGGAGTGGTTTGGACATTAGGAGAGGTTGGGGATGTACGAGAGGTTCGGGGAGTAGGAGCGCTTACCGGAGTAGTAGAGATTACCGCAGAAGAAGAGCGTACCGGAGTAGAAAAGCTTACCGGAGTAGGAGAGCTTACCGGAGTAGAAGAGCTGACCGGAGTAGGAGAGCTTAGCGGAGTACGAGATCTTACTGGAGTAGGAGAGCTTGGGGGAGTAGGAGAGCTTGGGGGTGTAGGAGAGCTTGGTGGAGTAGGAGAGATTAGGGGAGTCGGAGATGTTGGGGGAGTAGGAGATGTTGGGGGAGTAGGAGGGGTTTGGGGATTAGGAGAGTTTGCGGGAGTAGGAGAGGTTGGGGGAGTAGGAGAGTTTGGGGGAGTAGGAGAGGTTGAGGAAGTAGGAGAGTTTGGGGGAGTAGGAGAGCTTACCTGAGTATTAGAGCTTACCGGAGTAGGAGAGCTTACCGGAGTATTAGAGCTTACCAGAGTAGGAGAGCTTACCGGCTTCGGAGATCATGTGGGAGTAGGAGAGCTTGGGGGAGTAGGAGAGCTTGGGGGAGTAGGAGAGCTAACTGGAGTAGGAGAGCTTACCGGAGTAGTAGAGACTAACGGAGTAGGAGAGTTTGGAGGTGTAGGAGAGCTTGCGCCAGTAGGAGCGCTTGAGGGAGTAGGAGAGATTGGGGCAGTCGGAGAGCTTGGGGGAGTAGGAGAGCTTGGGGGAGTAGGAGAGCTTGGGGGAATAGGAAAGCTTGGGGGATTAGTTGAGCTTGGGGGAGGAGGAGAGTTTGGGCGAGTCGGAGAGCTTGTGGGAGTCGGAGAGCTTGGGGGAGTAGGAGAGCTTGGGGGTGTAGGAGAGCTTGGTGGAGTAGGAGAGATTAGGGGAGTCGGAGATGTTGGGGGAGTAGGAGAGATTGGGGGAGTAGGAGGGGTTTGGGGATTAGGAGAGTTTGGGGGAGTAGGAGAGGTTGGGGGAGTAGGAGAGTTTGGGGGAGTAGGAGAGGTTGAGGAAGTAGGAGAGTTTGGGGGAGTAGGAGTGCTTACCTGAGTATTAGAGCTTACCGGAGTAGAAGTGCTTACCGGAGTAGGAGAGCTTACCGGAGTATTAGAGCTTACCAGAGTAGGAGAGCTTACCGGCTTCGGAGAGCTTGTGGGAGTAGGAGAGCTTGGGGGAGTAGGAGAGCTTGGGGGAGTAGGAGAGCTAACTGGAGTAGGAGAGATTACCGGAGTAGTAGAGACTAACGGAGTAGGAGAGTTTGGAGGTGTAGGAGAGCTTGCGCCAGTAGGAGCGCTTGAGGGAGTAGGAGAGATTGGGGCAGTCGGAGAGCTTGGGGGAGTAGGAGAGCTTGGGGGAGTAGGAGAGCTTGGGGGAATAGGAAAGCTTGGGGGATTAGTTGAGCTTGGGGGAGGAGGAGAGTTTGGGCGAGTCGGAGAGCTTGTGGGAGTCGGAGAGCTTGGGGGAGTCGGAGAGCTTGGGGGAGAAGGAGAGCTTGGGGGAGTAGGACAGCTTGGGGGAGTAGGAGAGCTTGGGGGAGTCGGAAAACTTGGGGGAGTAGGAGAGTTTGGGGGAGTAGGAGAGCTTGTTTGAGAAGGAGAGTTTGTGGGGGTAGGTGAGCTTGGGAGATTAGGAGAGCTTTCGGGAGTAGGAGAGCTTGGGGGAGTAGGAGAGATTGGGGGAGTAGGAGAGCTTGGGGGAGTTGGAGAGCTTGGGCGAGTCGGAGAGCTTGGGGGAGTCGGAGAGCTTGGGGGAGTCGGAGAGCTTGGGGGAATCGGAGAGCTTGAGGGAGTTGGAGAGCTTTGGGGAATCGGAGAGCTTGGGGGAGTCGGAGAACTTGGGGGATTCAGAGATTGGAGGAGTAGGAGAGCTTGGTGGAGTAGCAGAGCTTCGGGGAGTAGGAGAGCTTGGGGGTCTAGGATAGCTTGGGGGAGTCGGAGAGCTTGAGGGAGTAGGATAGCTTGGGGGAGTAGGGGAGCTTACCGGAGTAGGCGAGCTTGAGGCAGTAGGAGAGCTTGGGGGAGTAGGATTGCTTACCGGAGTAGGAGAGCTTGTGGGTGAAAGAGAGCTTGGGGGAGTAGAAGAGCTTGGGGGAGTAGGAGAGCTTGGGGGAGTCGGAGAGCTTGGGGGAGTCGGAGAGCTTTGTGGAGTCGGAGATCTTGGGGGAGTAGGAGAGCTTGAGGGTGTAGCAGAGCTTGCGCCAGTAGGAGCGCTTGAGGGAGTAGGAGAGATTGGGACAGTCGGAGAGCTTGGAGTAGTAGGAGATCTTGGGGGAGTGGGAGAGCTTGGGGGAGTAGGAAAGCTTGAGGGAGTTGGAGAGCTTGGTGGAGTCGGAGAGCTTGGGGGAGTCGGAGAACTTGGGGGATTCAGAGATTGGAGGAGTAGGAGAGCTTGGGGGAGTCGGAGAGCTTACCGGAGTCGGAGAGCTTGGGGGAGTCGGATAGCTTGGGGGAGTCGGAGAGCTTGGGGGAATAGGAAAGCTTGGGGGAGTAGGGGGGCTTACCGGAGTAGGCGAGCTTGAGGCAGTAGGAGAGCTTGTGGGAGTAGGATTGCTTACCGGAGTAGGAGAGCTTGTGGGTGAAAGAGAGCTTGGGGGAGTAGAAGAGCTTGGGGGAGTAGGAGAGCTTGGGGGAGTCGGAGAGCTTGGGGGAGTAGGAGAGCTTTGTGGAGTCGGAGATCATGGGGCAGTAGGAGAGCTTGAGGGTGTAGCAGAGCTTGCGCCAGTAGGAGCGTTTGAGGGAGTAGGAGAGATTGGGGCAGTCGGAGAGCTTGGAGGAGTAGGAGATCTTGGGGGAGTGGGAGAGCTTGGGGGAGTAGGAAAGCTTGGGGGATGAGGAGAGCATGGGGGAGTCGGAGAGTTTGGGCGAGTCGGAATGCTTGTGGGAGTCGGAGAGCTTGGGGGAGTCGGAGAGTTTGGGGGAGAAGGAGAGCTTGGGGGAGTAGGACAGCTTTGGGGAGTAGGAGAGCTTGGGGGAGTAGGAGAGCTTGGGGGAGTAAGAGAGCTTGGGGGAGTAGTAGAGATTGGATGAGTAGGAGGGCTTGGGGGAGTAGGAGAGCTTCGGGGATTAGGAGAGCTTGGGGGAGTAGGAGAGCTTTCGGGAGTAGCAGAGCTTGGGGGAGTACGAGAGATTGGGGGAGTAGGAGAGCTTGGGGGATTCGGAGAGCTTGGGGGAGTAGGAGAACTTACCGGAGTAGGAGAGATGACCGGAGTAGGAGAGCTTAACGGAGTTGGAGAGTTTGGGGGTGTAGCAGAGCTTGCACCAGTAGGAGCGCTTGAGGGAGTAGGAGAGATTGGGGCAGTCGGAGAGCTTGTGGGAGTCGGATAGCTTGTGGGATTACGAGACCTTGGGGGAGTAGGAGAGTTTGGGCGAGTCGGAGAGCTTGTGGGAGTCGGATAGCTTGGGGGAGAAGGAGAGCTTGGGGGTGTAGGACAGCTTGGGGGAGTAGGAGAGCTTGGGGGAGTCGGAGCGCTTGGGGGATTCGGAGAGCTTGGGGGAGTAGGAGAGCTTGTTTGAGAAGGAGAGCTTTTGGGAGTAGGAGAGCTTGGGGGAGTAGGAGAGCTTTCGGGAGTAGGAGAGCTTGGGGGAGTAGGAGAGCTTTCGGGAGTAGGAGAGCTTGGGGGATAGGAGAGATTGGGGGAGTAGGAGAGCTTGGGGGAGTAGGAGAGCTTGGGCGAGTCGGAGAGCTTGGGTGAGTTGGAGAGCTTGGGGGATTCGGAGAGCTTGGGGGAGAAGGAGAGCTTGGGGGAGTAGGAGAGCTTGAGGGAGTAGGAGAGCTTGGGGGAGTAGGAGAGCTTTCGGGAGTAGCAGAGCTTGGGGGAGTACGAGAGATTGGGGGAGTAGGAGAGCTTTGGGGAGTCGGAGAGCTTGGGGGATTCGGAGAGCTTGGGGGAGTAGAAGAGCTTGGGCGAGTAGAAGAGCTATCGGGAGTAGGAGAGCTTGGGGAAGTAGGAGAGCTTACCGTAGTTGGAGAGCTAACCGAAGTAGGTGTGCTTGCGGGAGTAGGAGAGCTCACTGGAGTAGGAGTGCTTACCGCAGTAAGAGAGCTTACCGGAGTAGGAGAGCTTACCCGAGTAGGTGAGCTTGGGGGAGGAGGAGAGCTTGTAGGAGCAGGGTAGCTTACTGGAGTAGGAGAGCTTACCGGACTTGGAGAGCTTGGGGGAGTAGGAGAGCTTACCGGAGTTGGAGAGCTTACCGGATTTGGAGAGCGAACCGGATCAGGAGCGCTTAACAGAGTAGAAGAGCTTACCAGATTCGGAGAGCTTACCGGAGTAGGAGAGCTTACCGGAATAGGAGAGTTTGGGGGAGCATGATAGGTGGGGGACTAGGAGAGCTTGGGGGAGTAGGAGCGCTTGGGGGTGTAGGAGAGCTTGGTGGAGTAGGAGAGGATAGGGGAGTCGGAGAGGTTGGTGGAGTAGGAGAGGTTGGGGGAGTAGGAGTGGTTTGGGGATTAGGAGAGGTTGGGGATGTACGAGAGGTTGGGGGTGTAGGAGAGCTTACCGGAGTAGAAGAGCTGACCGGAGTAGGAGAGCTTACCGGAGTACGAGATCTTACTGGAGTAGGAGAGCTTGAGGGAGTAGGAGAGCTTGGGGGAGTAGGAGAGCTTGGGGGTGTAGGAGAGCTTGGTGGAGTAGGAGAGATTAGGGGAGTCGGAGATGTTGGGGGAGTAGGAGAGGTTGGGGGAGTAGGAGGGGTTTGGGGATTAGGAGAGTTTGGGGAAGTAGGAGAGGTTCGGGGAGTAGGAGAGTTTGGGGGAGTAGGAGAGGTTGAGGAAGTAGGAGAGTTTGGGGCAGTAGGAGAGCTTACCTGAGTATTAGAGCTTACCGGAGTAGAAGAGCTTACCGGACTAGGAGAGCTTACCGGAGTATTAGAGCTTACCGGCTTAGGAGAGCTTGTGGGAGTAGGAGAGCTTGGGGGAGTAGGAGAGCTTGGGGGAGTAGGAGAGCTAACTGGAGTAGGAGAGCTTACCGGAGTAGTAGAGATTAACGGAGTAGGAGAGTTTGGAGGTGTAGGAGAGCTTGCGCCAGTAGCAGCGCTTGAGGGAGTAGGAGAGATTGGGGCAGTCGGAGAGCTTGGGGGAGTAGGAGAGCTTGGGGGAGTAGGAGAGCTTGGGGGAGTAGGAAAGCTTGGGGGATTAGGAGAGCTTGGGGGAGGAGGAGAGTTTGGGCGAGTCGGAGAGCTTGTGGGAGTCGGAGAGCTTGGGGGAGTCGGAGAGCTTGGGGGAGAAGGAGAGCTTGGGGGAGTAGGACAGCTTGGGGGAGTAGGAGAGCTTGGGGGAGTCGGAAAACTTGGGGGAGTAGGAGAGTTTGGGGGAGTAGGAGAGCTTGGGGGAGTCGGAGAGATTGGGGGAGTCGGAGAGCTTGGGGGATTCGGAGAGCTTGGGGGAGTAGGAGAGGTTGCGGGAGTAGGAGAGCTTGGGGGAGTAGGAGAGCTTGGGGGAGTAGGAGAGCTTGGGGGAGTAGGAGAGCTTGTGGAAGTACCAGAGCTTACCGGAGTTTGAGAGCTAACCGGAGTAGGAGAGCTTTCCGGAGTAGATGAGCTTGGGGGAGTAGGAGAGCTTGTAGGAGCAGAGTAGCTTACCGGTGTAGGAGAGCTTACCGGAGTTGGAGAGCTTGAGGGAGTGGGAGAGCTTCCCGGATTCGGAGAGCTAACCGGATTAGGAGAGCTAACCGGATTCGGAGAGCTTACCAGAGAATGAGAGCTTACCTGAGTAGCAGAGCTTGGGCGAGTCGGAGAGCTTGGGGGAGGAGGAGAGCTTCCCGGAATAGGAGAGCATTGAGGAGTAGACAGCTTGGGGAAGTAGGAGAGCTTGGGGGAGTAGGAGAGCTTGGGCGAGCAAGAGAGATTGGGGAGTAGGAGAACTTGGAGGAGTAGGAGAGCTTGGGGGAGTAGGAGATCTTCGGGGAGTAAGAGAGCTTGGGGAGTAGAAGAGCTTGGGCGAGTAGGAGTGCTTGGGGGAGTAGGAGAGCTTCGGGGAGTAGGAGAGCTTGGGGGAGTAGGAGAGGTTGGGGGAGTAGGAGAGCTTGGGGGAGAAGGAGAGCTTGGGGGAGTAGGACAGCTTGGGGGAGTAGGAGAGCTTGGGGGAGTAGGAGAGCTTGTTTGAGAAGGAGAGTTTGTGGGGGTAGGTGAGCTTGGGGGATTAGGAGAGCTTTCGGGAGTAGGAGAGCTTGGGGGAGTAGGAGAGATTGGGGGAGTAGGAGAGCTTGGGGGAGTAGGAGAGCTTGGGCGAGTCGGAGAGCTTGGGGGAGTCGGAGAGCTTGGGGGAGTCGGAGAGCTTGGGGGAGTCGGAGAGCTTGAGGGAGTTGGAGAGCTTTGGGGAATCGGAGAGCTTGGGGGAGTCGGAGAACTTGGGGGATTCAGAGATTGGAGGAGTAGGAGAGCTTGGGGGAGTAGCAGAGCTTCGGGGAGTAGGAGAGCTTGGGGGTCTAGGATAGCTTGGGGGAGTCGGAGAGCTTGAGGGAGTAGGATAGCTTGGGGGAGTAGGGGAGCTTACCGGAGTAGGCGAGCTTGAGGCAGTAGGAGAGCTTGGGGGAGTAGGATTGCTTACCGGAGTAGTAGAGCTTGTGGGTGAAAGAGAGCTTGGCGTAGTAGAAGAGCTTGGGGGAGTAGGAGAGCTTGGGGGAGTCGGAGAGCTTGGGGGAGTCGGAGAGCTTTGTGGAGTCGGAGATCTTGGGGGAGTAGGAGAGCTTGAGGGTGTAGCAGAGCTTGCGCCAGTAGGAGCGCTTGAGGGAGTAGGAGAGATTGGGGCAGTCGGAGAGCTTGGAGTAGTAGGAGATCTTGGGGGAGTGGGAGAGCTTGGGCGAGTAGGAAAGCTTGAGGGAGTTGGAGAGCTTGGAGGAGTCGGAGAGCTTGGGGGAGTCGGAGAACTTGGGGGATTCAGAGATTGGAGGAGTCGGAGAGCTTGGGGGAGTCGGAGAGCTTACCGGAGTCGGAGAGCTTGGGGGAGTCGGAGAGCTTGGGGGAGTCGGAGAGCTTGGGGGAATAGGATAGCTTGGGGGAGTAGGGGGGCTTACCGGAGTAGGCGAGCTTGAGGCAGTAGGAGAGCTTGGGTGAGTAGGATTGCTTATCGGAGTAGACAGCTTGGGGAAGTAGGAGAGCTTGGGGGAGTAGGAGAGCTTGGGCGAGCAAGAGAGATTGGGGAGTAGGAGAACTTGGAGGAGTAGGAGAGCTTGGGGGAGTAGGAGATCTTCGGGGAGTAAGAGAGCTTGGGGAGTAGAAGAGCTTGGGCGAGTAGGAGTGCTTGGGGGAGTAGGAGAGCTTCGGGGAGTAGGAGAGCTTGGGGGAGTAGGAGAGGTTGGGGGAGTAGGAGAGCATGGGGGAGAAGGAGAGCTTGGGGGAGTAGGACAGCTTGGGGGAGTAGGAGAGCTTGGGGGAGTCGGAAAAATTGGGGGAGTAGGAGAGTTTGGGGGAGTAGGAGAGCTTGTTTGAGAAGGAGAGTTTGTGGGGGTAGGTGAGCTTGGGGGATTAGGAGAGCTTTCGGGAGTAGGAGAGCTTGGGGGAGTAGGAGAGATTGGGGGAGTAGGAGAGCTTGGGGGAGTAGGAGAGCTTGGGCGAGTCGGAGAGCTTGGGGGAGTCGGAGAGCTTGGGGGAGTCGGAGAGCTTGGGGGAGTCGGAGAGCTTGAGGGAGTTGGAGAGCTTTGGGGAATCGGAGAGCTTGGGGGAGTCGGAGAACTTGGGGGATTCAGAGATTGGAGGAGTAGGAGAGCTTGGGGGAGTAGCAGAGCTTCGGGGAGTAGGAGAGCTTGGGGGTCTAGGATAGCTTGGGGGAGTCGGAGAGCTTGAGGGAGTAGGATAGCTTGGGGGAGTAGGGGAGCTTACCGGAGTAGGCGAGCTTGAGGCAGTAGGAGAGCTTGGGGGAGTAGGATTGCTTACCGGAGTAGTAGAGCTTGTGGGTGAAAGAGAGCTTGGCGTAGTAGAAGAGCTTGGGGGAGTAGGAGAGCTTGGGGGAGTCGGAGAGCTTGGGGGAGTCGGAGAGCTTTGTGGAGTCGGAGATCTTGGGGGAGTAGGAGAGCTTGAGGGTGTAGCAGAGCTTGCGCCAGTAGGAGCGCTTGAGGGAGTAGGAGAGATTGGGGCAGTCGGAGAGCTTGGAGTAGTAGGAGATCTTGGGGGAGTGGGAGAGCTTGGGGGAGTCGGAGAGCTTGGGGGAGTCGGAGAACTTGGGGGATTCAGAGATTGGAGGAGTCGGAGAGCTTGGGGGAGTCGGAGAGCTTACCGGAGTCGGAGAGCTTGGGGGAGTCGGAGAGCTTGGGGGAGTCGGAGAGCTTGGGGGAATAGGATAGCTTGGGGGAGTAGGGGGGCTTACCGGAGTAGGCGAGCTTGAGGCAGTAGGAGAGCTTGGGTGAGTAGGATTGCTTACCGGAGTAGGAGAGCTTGTGGGTGAAAGAGAGCTTGGGGGAGTAGAAGAGCTTGGGGGAGTAGGAGAGCTTGGGGGAGTCGGAGAGCTTGGGGGAGTAGGAGAGCTTTGTGGAGTCGGAGATCTTGGGGCAGTAGGAGAGCTTGAGGGTGTAGCAGAGCTTGCGCCAGTAGGAGCGCTTGAGGGAGTAGGAGAGATTGGGGCAGTCGGAGAGCTTGGAGGAGTAGGAGATCTTGGGGGAGTGGGAGAGCTTGGGGGAGTAGGAAAGCTTGGGGGATGAGGAGAGCATGGGGGAGTCGGAGAGTTTGGGCGAGTCGGAGTGCTTGTGGGAGTCGGAGAGCTTGGGGGAGTCGGAGAGTTTGGGGGAGAAGGAGAGCTTGGGGGAGTAGGACAGCTTTGGGGAGTAGGAGAGCTTGGGGGAGTAGGAGAGCTTGGGGGAGTAAGAGAGCTTGGGGGAGTAGTAGAGATTGGATGAGTAGGAGGGCTTGGGGGAGTAGGAGAGCTTCGGGGATTAGGAGAGCTTGGGGGAGTAGGAGAGCTTTCGGGAGTAGCAGAGCTTGGGGGAGTACGAGAGATTGGGGGAGTAGGAGAGCTTGGGGGATTCGGAGAGCTTGGGGGAGTAGGAGAACTTACCGGAGTAGGAGAGATGACCGGAGTAGGAGAGCTTAACGGAGTTGGAGAGTTTGGGGGTGTAGCAGAGCTTGCATCAGTAGGAGCGCTTGAGGGAGTAGGAGAGATTGGGGCAGTCGGAGAGCTTGTGGGAGTCGGATAGCTTGGGGGATTACGAGACCTTGGGGGAGTAGGAGAGTTTGGGCGAGTCGGAGAGCTTGTGGGAGTCGGATAGCTTGGGGGAGAAGGAGAGCTTGGGGGTGTAGGACAGCTTGGGGGAGTAGGAGAGCTTGGGGGAGTCGGAGAGCTTGGGGGATTCGGAGAGCTTGGGGGAGTCGGAGAGCTTGTTTGAGAAGGAGAGCTTTTGGGAGTAGGAGAGCTTGGGGGAGTAGGAGAGCTTTCGGGAGTAGGAGAGCTTGGGGGAGTAGGAGAGCTTTCGGGAGTAGGAGAGCTTGGGGGATAGGAGAGATTGGGGGAGTAGGAGAGCTTGGGGGAGTAGGAGAGCTTGGGCGAGTCGGAGAACTTGGGGGAGTCGGAAAGCTTGGGGGAGTCGGAAAGCTTGGGGGAGTCGGAGAGCTTGGGGGAGTTGGAGAGCTTGGGTGAGTTGGAGAGCTTGGGGGATTCGGAGAGCTTGGGGGAGAAGGAGAGCTTGGGGGAGTAGGACGGCTTGAGGGAGTAGGAGAGCTTGGGGGAGTAGGAGAGCTTTCGGGAGTAGCAGAGCTTGGGGGAGTACGAGAGATTGGGGGAGTAGGAGAGCTTTGGGGAGTCGGAGAGCTTGGGGGATTCGGAGAGATTGGGGGAGTAGAAGAGCTTGGGGGAGTAGAAGAGCTATCGGGAGTAGGAGAGCTTGGGGAAGTAGGAGAGCTTACCGTAGTTGGAGAGCTAACCGAAGTAGGTGTGCTTGCGGGAGTAGGAGAGCTCACTGGAGTAGGAGTGCTTACCGCAGTAAGAGAGCTTACCGGAGTAGGAGAGCTTACCCGAGTAGGTGAGCTTGGGGGAGGAGGAGAGCTTGTAGGAGCAGGGTAGCTTACTGGATTTGGAGAGCGAACCGGATCAGGAGCGCTTAACAGAGTAGAAGAGCTTACCAGATTCGGAGAGCTTACCGGAGTAGGAGAGCTTACCGGAATAGGAGAGTTTGGGGGAGCATGATAGGTGGGGGACTAGGAGAGCTTGGGGGAGTAGGAGCGCTTGGGGGTGTAGGAGAGCTTGGTGGAGTAGGAGAGGATAGGGGAGTCGGAGAGGTTGGTGGAGTAGGAGAGGTTGGGGGAGCAGGAGTGGTTTGGGGATTAGGAGAGGTTGGGCATGTACGAGAGGTTGGGGGAGTAGGAGAGCTTACCGGAGTAGAAGAGCTGACCGGAGTAGGAGAGCTTACCGGAGTACGAGATCTTACTGGAGTAGGAGAGCTTGAGGGAGTAGGAGAGCTTGGGGGTGTAGGTGAGCTTGGTGGAGTAGGAGAGATTAGGGGAGTCGGAGATGTTGGGGGAGTAGGAGAGGTTGGGGGAGTAGGAGGGGTTTGGGGATTAGGTGAGTTTGGGGAAGTAGGAGAGGTTCGGGGAGTAGGAGAGTTTGGGGGAGTAGGAGAGGTTGAGGAAGTCGGAGAGTTTGTGGGAGTAGGAGAGCTTACCTGAGTATTAGAGCTTACCGGAGTAGAAGAGCTTACCGGACTAGGAGAGCTTACCGGAGTATTAGAGCTTACCGGCTTAGGAGAGCTTGTGGGAGTAGGAGAGCTTGGGGGAGTAGGAGAGCTTGGGGGAGTAGGAGAGCTAACTGGAGTAGGAGAGCTTACCGGAGCAGTAGAGATTAACGGAGTAGGAGAGTTTGGAGGTGTAGGAGAGCTTGCGCCAGTAGCAGCGCTTGAGGGAGTAGGAGAGATTGGGGCAGTCGGAGAGCTTGGGGGAGTAGGAGAGCTTGGGGGAGTAGGAGAGCTTGGGGGAGTAGGAAAGCTTGGGGGATTAGGAGAGCTTGGGGGAGGAGGAGAGTTTGGGCGAGTCGGAGAGCTTGTGGGAGTCGGAGAGCTTGGGGGAGTCGGAGAGCTTGGGGGAGAAGGAGAGCTTGGGGGAGTAGGACAGCTTGGGGGAGTAGGAGAGCTTGGGGGAGTCGGAAAACTTGGGGGAGTAGGAGAGTTTGGGGGAGTAGGAGAGCTTGGGGGAGTCGGAGAGATTGGGGGAGTCGGAGAGCTTGGGGGATTCGGAGAGCTTGGGGGAGTAGGAGAGGTTGCGGGAGTAGCAGAGCTTGGGGGAGTAGGAGAGCTTGGGGGAGTAGGAGAGCTTGGGGGAGTAGGAGAGCTTGTGGAAGTACCAGAGCTTACCGGAGTTTGAGAGCTAACCGGAGTAGGAGAGCTTTCCGGAGTAGATGAGCTTGGGGGAGTAGGAGAGCTTGTAGGAGCAGAGTAGCTTCCCGGTGTAGGAGAGCTTACCGGAGTTGGAGAGCTTGAGGGAGTAGGAGAGCTTCCCGGAGTCGGAGAGCTAACCGGATTAGGAGAGCTAACCGGATTCGGAGAGCTTACCAGAGAATGAGAGCTTACCTGAGTAGCAGAGCTTGGGCGAGTCGGAGAGCTTGGGAGAGGAGGAGAGCTTCCCGGAATAGGAGAGCATTGAGGAGTAGACAGCTTGGGGAAGTAGGAGAGCTTGGGGGAGTAGGAGAGCTTGGGCGAGCAAGAGAGATTGGGGAGTAGGAGAACTTGGAGGAGTAGGAGAGCTTGGGGGAGTAGGAGATCTTCGGGGAGTAAGAGAGCTTGGGGAGTAGAAGAGCTTCGGCGAGTAGGAGTGCTTGGGGGAGTAGGAGAGCTTCGGGGAGTAGGAGAGCTTGGGGGAGTAGGAGAGCTTGGGGGAGTAGTAGAGATTGGATGAGTAGGAGGGCTTGGGGGAGTAGGAGAGCTTCGGGGAGTAGGAGAGCTTGGGGGAGCAGGAGAGCTTACCGTAGTTGGAGAGCTAACCGGAGTAGGAGAGCTTGCGGGAGTCGGAGAGCTTGGGGGAGTCGGAGAGCTTACCGGATTAGGAGAGCTTACCAAATTAGGAGAGTTTACCGGATTAGGAGAGTTACCGGATTGGGAGAGCTTACCGGAGTAGGAGTGCTTACCGCAGTAAGAGAGCTTACCGGAGTAGGAGAGCTTACCAGAGTAGGAGAGCTTACCGGAGTAGGTGAGCTTGGGGGAGTACGAGAGCCTGTAGGAGCAGGGTAGCTTACCGGAGTAGGAGAACTTACCGGAGTTGGAGAGCTTGCGGGAGTAGGAGAGCTTACTGGAGTAGGAGAGCTAACCGGAGTTGGAGAGCTTGCGGGAGTAGGAGAGTTTACTGGAGTAGGAGAGCTAACCGGATTAGGGGAGATAACCGGATTAGGAGAGCTTACCAGAGAAGGAGATCTTACCGGAGTAGGAGAGCTTGGGCGAGTCGTAGAGCTTGGGGGAGGAGGAGAGCTTCGGGGAGTAGGAGAGCTTGGGGGAGTAGGAGAGATTACCGTAGTTGGAGAGCTAACCGGAGTTGGAGAGCTTGCGGGAGTCGGAGAGCTTACTGGAGTAGGAGAGCTAACCGGATTAGGAGAGCTTACCGGAATAGGAGAGTTTGGGTGAGTATGATAGGTGGGGGTGTAGGAGAGCTTGGGGGAGTAGGAGAGCTTGGGGGTGTAGGAGAGCTTGTTGGAGTAGGAGAGGTTGGGGAGGTTGGAGAGATTGGGGGAGTAGGAGAGGTTGGGGGAGTAGGAGAGGTTTGGGGATTAGGAGAGCTTGGGGGAGTCGGAGAACTTGGGGGAGTAGGAGAGCTTGGTGGAGTAGGAAAGCTTGTTTGAGAAGGAGAGCTTGTGGTGGTAGGTGAGATTGGGGGAGTAGGAGAGCTTTCGGGTGTAGTAGAGCTTGGGCGAGTCGTAGAGCTTGGGGGAGGAGGAGAGCTTACCGTAGTTGGAGAGCTAACCGGAGTAGGAGAGCTAGTGGGAGTCGGAGAGCTTAATGGAGTAGGAGAGCTAACCGGATTAGGAGAGCTTACCGGATTAGGAGAGCTTACCGGAATAGGAGAGTTTGGGTGAGTATGATAGGTGGGGGAGTCGGAGTGCTTGGGGGAGTAGGAGAGCTTGGGGGTGTAGGAGAGCTTGGTGGAGTAGGAGAGGTTGGGGGAGTCGGAGAGGTTGGGGGAGTAGGAGAGGTTGGGGGAGTAGGAGAGGTTTGGGGATTAGGAGAGCTTGGGGGAGTCGGAGAACTTGGGGGAGTGGGAGAGATTGGTGGAGTAGGAGAGCTTGTTTGAGAAGGAGAGCTTGTGGGGGTAGGTGAGATTGGGAGAGTAGGAGAGCTTTTGGGAGTAGGAGAGCTTGGGGGAGTAGGAGAGATTGGGGGAGTTGGAGACCTTGGGGGAGTAGGAGAGCTTGGGCGAGTGGGAGAGCTTGGGGGAGTCGGAGAGCTTGGGGGAGTCGGAGAGCTTGGGGGAGTCGGAGAGCTTGAGGGAGTTGGAGAGCTTGGGGGAGTCGGAGAGCTTGGGGGAGTCGGAGAACTTGGCGGATTCGGAGAGCTTGGAGGAGTCGGAGAGCTTGGGGGAGTAGCAGAGCTTCTGGGATTAGGAGAGCTTGGGGGACTCGGAGAGCTTCAGGAGTAGCAGAGCTAGGGGGTGTACGAGAGATTGGGGGAGTAGGAGAGCTTGGCGGAGTAGGAGAGCTTGGGCGAGTCGGAGAGCTTGGGGGATTCGGAGAGCTTGGGAGAGTAGAAGAGCTTGGGGGAGTCGGAGAGCTTGGGGCAGTCGGAGAGCTTGGGGGAGTCGGAGAGCTTGGGGGAGTCGGAGTCGGAGAACTTGGGGGAGTCGGAGAGCTTGGGGGAGTCGGAGAGCTTGGGGGAGTAGGATAGTTTGGGGGAGTAGGGGAGGTTGTGGTTGTAAGAGAGCTTGGGCGAGTAGAAGAGCTTGGGGGTGTAGGAGAGCTTGGGGGAGTCGGAGAGCTTGGGGGAGTCGGAGAGCTTGGGGGAGTCGGAGATCTTGGGGGAGTAGGAGAGCTTGGGGGTGTAGGAGAGCTTGCGCCAGTACGAGCGCTTGAGGGACTAGGAGAGATTGGGGCAGTCGGAGAGCTTGGGGGAGTAGGAGATCTTGGGGGAGTTGGAGAGCTTGGGCGAATAGGAAAGTTTGGGGGAGGAGGAGAGCCTGGGGGAGTAGGAGAGTTTGGGCGAGTCGGAGTGCTTGTGGGAGTCGGAAAGCATGGGGGAGTCGGAGAGCCTGGGGGAGAAGGAGAGCTTGGGGGTCTAGGACAGCTTGGGGGCGTAGCAGAGCTTGGGGGAGTCGGAGAGCTTGGGGGAGTAGGAGAGCTTGGGGGAGTAGGAGAGCTTGGGGGAGAAGGAGAGCTTGTGGGAGTAGGAGAGCTTGGGGGAGTAGGAGAGCTATCGGGAGTAGGAGAGCTTGGGGGAGTAGAGAGATTGGGGGAGTAGAAGAGCTTGGGGGAGGAGGAGAGCTTGTGCGAGTCGGAGAGCTTGGGGGAGTCGGAGAGCATGGGGGAGTCGGAGAGCTTGGGGGCGTCGGAGAGCTTGGGGGAGTCGGAGAGCTTGGGGGAGTCGGAGAGCTTGGGGGATTCGGAGAGCTTGGGTGAGTACGAGAGCTTGGGGGAGTAGGCGAGCTTGGGGAGTAGGAGAGCTTGGGGGAGTAGGAGAACTTTCGGGAGTAGCAGAGCTTGGGGAAGTACAAGAGATTGGGCGAGTAGGCGTGCTTGGTGGAGTAGGAGAGCTTGGGCGAGTCGGAGAGCTTGGGGGAGTTGGAGAGCTTGGGGGAGTCGGATAGCTTGGGGGAGTCGGAGAGCTTGGGGGAGTAGTAGAGCTTGGGGGAGTAGGATAGCTTGGGGAAGTAGCAGAGCTTACCGGAGTTGGAGAGCTAACCAGAGTAGGAGAGCTTGCGGGAGTATGAGAGCTTGGGGGCGTCGGAGAGTTTACCTGATTAGGAGAAATAACCGGATTAGTCGAGTTTACCGGAGTAGGAAAAATTACCGCAGTAAGAGAGCTTACCGGAGTAGGAGAGCTGACCGGAGTAGGAGAGCTTTCCGGAGTAGGTGATCTTGGGGGAGTAGGAGAGCTTACCGGAGTAGGAGAGCTAACCGGATTAGGAGAGCTAACCGGATTAGGAGAGCTTACCAGAGAAGGAGAGCTTACCGGAGTAGCAGAGCTTGGACGAGTCGGAGAGCTTGGGGGAGTAGGAGAGCTTGGGGGAGTAGGAGAGCTTGGGGGAGTAGGAGCGTTTGGGAGAGGTGGAGAGCTCGGGGGAGTAGGAGAGATTGGAGGAGTAGGAGAGCTTTCGGGAGTCGGAGAGCTTGGGGGAGTATGAGAGTTTGGGGGAGTAGGAGAGCTTGGGCTATTCGGAGAGCTTGGGGGAGTCGGAGAGTTTGGGGGAGTCGGAGAGCTTGGGGGAGTCGGAAAGCTTGGGGGAGTCGGAGTGCTTGGCGGAGTCGGAGAGCTTGGGGGAGTTGGAGAGCTTGGGGGAGTCGGAGAGCTTGGGGGATTCGGAGAGCTTGTGGGATACATAAAGCTTGGGGGATTCGGAGAGCTTGGGGGATTCGGATAGCTTGCGGGAATAGGCGAGCTTGCGGGAGTAGGAGAGCTTGCGGGACCAGGAGAGCTTACCAGAGTAGGAGAGCTTGGGGGCGTAGGAGAGCATGGGGGAGTAGGAGAGCTGACCGGAGTAGGAGAGTTAACCGGAGTAAAGAGAGCTTGAGGGATTGGGAGAGCTTCAGGAAATAGGAGAGCTTGGGGGAGAAGGATAGCTTGTGTAGAGTAGGAGAGCTTGGGTGAGTAGGCGAGCTTGGGGGAGTAGGAGAGCTTGTAGGAGTAGGAGAGCTTGGGGGAAGCGGAGAGCTAAGGGGAGTCGGAGCGCTTGGGGGAGTAGGAGAGCTTGGGGGAATAGGAAAGCATGGGGGAGTTGGAGAGCTTGGGGGAGTAGGAGAGCTTGGCAGAGTAGGAGAGCTTGGAGGAGTCGGAGAGCTCGGGGGAGTAGGAGAGCTTCCATGAATATGAGAGCTTGGGGAATAGGAGAGCTGGCAGGAGTCGGAGAGTTAACCGTTGTAAAGAGATCTTGAGGGAGTGGGAGACATTGGGGGAGTAGGAGAGCTTGGGGAGTTGAAGAGCTTGGGGTAGTAGGAGAGCTTGGGGGAGTAGGAGAGCTTGGGGGAGTAGGAGAGCTTGGGGGAGTAGGAGATCTTGGGGGAGTAAGAGAGGTTGGGGGAGTAGGAGAGCTTGGGGGAGTAGGAGAGCTTGGGGAAGTAGGAGAGCTTGGGGGAGTAGGAGAGCTTAGGGTAGTAGGAGAGCTTGGGGAAGTAGGAGAGCTTGGGGGAGTAGGAGAGCTTGGGGGATGAGGAGAGCTTATCGCAGGAGGAGAGCTTGGTGGAGTAGGAGAGCTTAGTGGAGTAGGAGAGCTTGGTGGAGTAGGAAAGCTTGGTGGAGTAGGAGAGCTTGGTGGAGTAGGAGTGCTTGGTGGAGTAGTAGATCTTCCCGGAATAGGACAGCTTGGGGGAGTAGGGTAGATGCGGGTGTAGGATAGCTTGGGAAGTAGGACAGCTTGCGGGAGTAGGAGATCTTGGGCGAGTAGGAGAGCTTGGGCGAGTAGGAAAGCTTGGGGGAGTAAGAGAGCTTGAAGGAGTAAGAGAGCTTGGGGGAGTAAGAGAGCTTGCGGGTGTAAGAGAGCTTGGGGAGTAGGACAGCTTGGGGGAGTAGGAGATCTTGGGGGAGTAGGAGAGCTTGGGCGAGTAGGAAAGCTTGGGGGAGTAAGAGAGCTTGGTGGAGTAAGAGAGCTTGGGGAGTAAGAGAGCTTGGGGGAGTAAGAGAGCTTGGGGGAGTGGGAGAGATTGGGGGAGTAGGAGAGCTTGGGGGAGTAGGAGCGCTTGGGGGAGTAGTAGAGCTTGGGGGAGTAGGATAGCTTGGGGGAATTGGAGAGCGTGGGGGAGTAGGAGAGTTTGGAGAGTAGGAGAGCTTGGGGGAGTACGAGAGCTTGGCGGAGTAGGAGAACTTGGGGCAGTAGGAGAGCTTAGGGGAGTAGGAGAGCTTGGGGGAGTAGGAGAGCTTGGGGGAGTAGGAGAGCTTGGGGGAGTCGGAGAGCTTGGGGGAGTAGGAGAGCTTGGGAGGGTAGGAGAGCTTGGGGGCGTATGAGAGCTTGGGGGCGTATGAGAGCTTGGGGATGTATGAGAGCTTGGGGTGTATGAGAGCTTGCGGAAATAGGCGAGCTTGGGGGAGTAGGAGAGCTTGGGGGAGTAGGAGAGCTTGGGCGAGTCGGAGAGCTTGGGGGAGTTGGAGAGCTTGGGGGAGTCGGAGAGCTTGGGGGAGTCGGAGAGCATGGGGGAGTAGGAGAGCTTGGGGGAGTAGGCGAGCTTGGGGAGTAGGAGAGCTTGGGGGAGTAGGAAAACTTTCGGGAGTAGCAGAGCTTGGGGAAGTACGAGAGATTGGGCGAGTAGGCGTGCTTGGGGGAGTAGGAGAGCTTGGGCGAGTCGGAGAGCTTGGGGGAGTTGGAGAGCTTGGGGGAGTCGGATAGCTTGGGGGAGTCGGAGAGCTTGGGGGAGTAGTAGAGCTTGGGGGAGTAGGATAGCTTGGGGAAGTAGCAGAGCTTACCGGAGTTGGAGAGCTAACCAGAGTAGGAGAGCTTGCGGGAGTATGAGAGCTTGGGGGCGTCGGAGAGTTTACCTGATTAGGAGAAATTACCGGATTAGTAGAGTTTACCGGAGTAGGAAAAATTACCGCAGTAAGAGAGCTTACCGGAGTAGGAGAGCTGACCGGAGTAGGAGAGCTTTCCGGAGTAGGTGATCTTGGGGGAGTAGGAGAGCTTACCGGAGTAGGAGAGCTAACCGGATTAGGAGAGCTAACCGGATTAGGAGAGCTTACCAGAGAAGGAGAGCTTACCGGAGTAGCAGAGCTTGGACGAGTCGGAGAGCTTGGGGGAGTAGGAGAGCTTGGGGGAGTAGGAGAGCTTGGGGGAGTAGGAGAGCTTGGGAGGGTAGGAGAGCTTGGGGGCGTATGAGAGCTTGGGGGCGTATGAGAGCTTGGGGATGTATGAGAGCTTGGGGTGTATGAGAGCTTGCGGAAATAGGCGGGCTTGGGGGAGTAGGAGAGCTTGGGGGAGTAGGAGAGCTTGGGCGAGTCGGAGAGCTTGGGGGAGTTGGAGAGCTTGGGGGAGTCGGAGAGCTTGGGGGAGTCGGAGAGCTTGGGGGAGTAGTAGAGCTTGGGGGAGTAGGATAGCTTGGGGAAGTAGCAGAGCTTACCGGAGTTGGAGAGCTAACCAGAGTAGGAGAGCTTGCGGGAGTATGAGAGCTTGGGGGCGTCGGAGAGTTTACCTGATTAGGAGAAATTACAGGATTAGTAGAGTTTACCGGAGTAGGAAAACTTACCGCAGTAAGAGAGCTTACCGGAGTAGGAGAGCTGACCGGAGTAGGAGAGCTTTCCGGAGTAGGTGATCTTGGGGGAGTAGGAGAGCTTACCGGAGTAGGAGAGCTAACCGGATTAGGAGAGCTAACCGGATTAGGAGAGCTTACCAGAGAAGGAGAGCTTACCGGAGTAGCAGAGCTTGGACGATTCGGAGAGCTTGGGGGAGTAGGAGAGCTTGGGGGAGTAGGAGAGCTTGGGGGAGTAGGAGCGTTTGGGAGAGGAGGAGAGCTCGGGGGAGTAGGAGAGATTGGAGGAGTAGGAGAGCTTTCGGGAGTCGGAGAGCTTGGGGGAGTATGAGAGTTTGGGGGAGTAGGAGAGCTTGGGCTATTCGGAGAGCTTGGGGGAGTCGGAGAGTTTGGGGGAGTCGGAGAGCTTGGGGGAGTCGGAAAGCTTGGGGGAGTCGGAGTGCTTGGGGGAGTCGGAGAGCTTGGGGGAGTTGGAGAGCTTGGGGGAGTCGGAGAGCTTGGGGGATTCGGAGAGCTTGTGGGATACATAAAGCTTGGGGGATTCGGTGAGCTTGGGGGATTCGGAAAGCTTGCGGGAATAGGCGAGCTTGCGGGAGTAGGAGAGCTTGCGGGACCAGGAGAGCTTACCAGAGTAGGAGAGCTTGGGGGCGTAGGAGAGCATGGGGGAGTAGGAGAGCTGACCGGAGTAGGAGAGTTAACCGGAGTAAAGAGAGCTTGAGGGATTGGGAGAGCTTGAGGAAAGAGGAGAGCTTGGGGGAGTAGGATAGCTTGTGTAGAGTAGGAGAGCTTGGGTGAGTAGGCGAGCTTGGGGGAGTAGGAGAGCTTGTAGGAGTAGGAGAGCTTGGGGGAAGCGGAGAGCTTGGGGGAGTCGGAGCGCTTGGGGGAGTAGGAGAGCTTGGGGGAATAGGAAAGCATGGGGGAGTAGGAGAGCTTGGGGGAGTAGGAGAGCTTGGCAGAGTAGGAGAGCTTGGAGGAGTCGGAGAGCTCGGGGGAGTAGGAGAGCTTCCATGAATATGAGAGCTTGGGGAATAGGAGAGCTGGCAGGAGTCGGAGAGTTAACCGTTGTAAAGAGATCTTGAGGGAGTGGGAGACATTGGGGGAGTAGGAGAGCTTGGGGAGTTGAAGAGCTTGGGGTAGTAGGAGAGCTTGGGGGAGTAGGAGAGCTTGGGGGAGTAGGAGAGCTTGGGGGAGTAGGAGATCTTGGGGGAGTAAGAGAGGTTGGGGGAGTAGGAGAGCTTGGGGGAGTAGGAGAGCTTGGGGAAGTAGGAGAGCTTGGGGGAGTAGGAGAGCTTAGGGTAGTAGGAGAGCTTGGGGAAGTAGGAGAGCTTGGGGGAGTAGGAGAGCTTGGGGGATGAGGAGAGCTTATCGCAGGAGGAGAGCTTGGTGGAGTAGGAGAGCTTAGTGGAGTAGGAGAGCTTGGTGGAGTAGGAAAGCTTGGGGGAGTAGGAGAGCTTGGGGAAGTAGGAGAGCTTGGGGGAGTAGGAGAGCTTAGGGTAGTAGGAGAGCTTGGGGAAGTAGGAGAGCTTGGGGGAGTAGGGGAGCTTGGGGGATGAGGAGAGCTTATCGCAGGAGGAGAGCTTGGTGGAGTAGGAGAGCTTAGTGGAGTAGGAGAGCTTGGTGGAGTAGGAAAGCTTGGTGGAGTAGGAGAGCTTGGTGGAGTAGGAGTGCTTGGTGGAGTAGGAGATCTTCCCGGAATAGGACAGCTTGGGGGAGTAGGGTAGGTGCGGGTGTAGGATAGCTTGGGAAGTAGGACAGCTTGCGGGAGTAGGAGATCTTGGGCGAGTAGGAGAGCTTGGGCGAGTAGGAAAGCTTGGGGGAGTAAGAGAGCTTGAAGGAGTAAGAGAGCTTGGGGGAGAAAGAGAGCTTGCGGGTGTAAGAGAGCTTGGGGAGTAGGACAGCTTGGGGGAGTAGGAGATCTTGGGGGAGTAGGAGAGCTTGGGCGAGTAGGAAAGCTTGGGGGAGTAAGAGAGCTTGGTGGAGTAAGAGAGCTTGGGGAGTAAGAGAGCTTGGGGGAGTAAGAGAGCTTGGGGGAGTGGGAGAGATTGTGGGAGTAGGAGAGCTTGGGGGAGTAGGAGCGCTTGGGGGAGTAGTAGAGCTTGGGGGAGTAGGATAGCTTGGGGGAATTGGAGAGCGTGGGGGAGTAGGAGAGTTTGGAGAGTAGGAGAGCTTGGGGGAGTACGAGAGCTTGGCGGAGTAGGAGAACTTGGGGCAGTAGGAGAGCTTAGGGGAGTAGGAGAGCTTGGGGGAGTAGGAGAGCTTGGGGGAGTAGGAGAGCTTGGGGGAGTCGGAGAGCTTGGGGGAGTAGGAGAGCTTGGGAGGGTAGGAGAGCTTGGGGGCGTATGAGAGCTTGGGGGCGTATGAGAGCTTGGGGATGTATGGGAGCTTGGGGTGTATGAGAGCTTGCGGAAATAGGCGAGCTTGGGGGAGTAGGAGAGCTTGGGGGAGTAGGAGAGCTTGTGGGAGTAGGAGAGTTTGGGGGAGTAGGAGAGCTTGGGGGTGTCGCGAAGCTTGGGGGAGTAGGAGAACTTGGCAGAGTAGGAGAGCTTGGGGGAGTAACAGAGCTTGGGGAGTAAGAGAGCTTGGGGGAGTAAGAGAGCTTGAGGGAGTAAGAGAACTTGGGGGAGTAGGAGAGCTTGCGGGTGGAAGAGAGCTTGGGGAGTAGGAGAGCTTCGGGGAGTAGGGGAGCTTGGGGGAGTAGGAGACCTTGGGCGAGTAGGAGAGCTTGGGGGAGGAAGAGAGCTTGGGGGAGTAAGAGAGCTTGGGGAAGTAAGATAGCTTGGGGGAGTAGGAGAGCTTGGGGGAGTAGGGGAGCTTGGGTGAGTAGGAGAATGTGGGGGATTCGGGGTGCTTGGGGGAGTAGGAGAACTTGGCACAGTAGGAGAGCTTGGGGGAGTAAGAGAGCTTGGGGGAGTAAGAAAGCTTGGGGGAGTAAGAGAGCTTGGGGGAGTGGGAGAGCTTGGGGGAGTAGGAGAGCTTGGGGGAGTAGGAGAGCTTGGGGGAGTAGGAGAGCTTGTGGGAGTTGGAGAGCTTGGGTGAGTAGGAGATCTTGGGGGAGTAGGAGAGCTTGGGAGAGTAGAAGAGCTTGGGGGAGTAGGAGGGCTTGGGAGAGTAGGAGAGCTTTGGGGAGTAGGGGAGATTGTGGGAGTAGGAGAGCTTGGGGGAGCAGGAGAGCTTGGGGGATTAGGAGAGCTTGGGGGAGTAAGAGAGCTTGGGGAGTAAGGGAGCTTGGGGGAGTAAGAGAGCTTGGGGGTGTGGGAGAGCTTGGGGGAGTAGGTGAGCTTGGGGGAATAGGAGAGCTTGGGGGAGTAGGAGAGTTTGGAGAATAGGAGAGTTTTAGGAGTAGGAGAGCTTGGCGGAGTAGGAGAACTTGGGGCAGTAGGAGAGCTTAGGGGAGTAGGGGAGCTTGGGGGAGTAGGAGAGCTTGGGGGAGTAGGGGAGCTTGGGGGAGTAGGAGGCCTTGGGCGAGTAGGAGAGCTTGGGGGAGGAAGAGAGCTTGGGGGAGTAAGAGAGCTTGGGGGAGTAAGAGAGCTTGGGGGTGTAAGAGAGCTTGGCGGAGTAGGAGAACTTGGCAGAGTAGGAGAGCTTGGGGGAGTTAGAGAGCTTGGGGGAGTAAGAGAACTTTGGGAGTAAGAGAGCTTGGAGGAGTAGGAGAGCTTGTGGGAGTAGGAGAGCTTGGGGGAGTAAGAGAGCTTGGGGGAGTAGGAGAGCTTGGGGGAGTAGGAGAGCTTGGGGCAGTAGGAGCGCTTGGGGGAGTAGGAGAGCTTGGGGGAGAAGGAGAGCTTGGGGGAGTAGGAGAACTTGGCAGAGTAGGAGAGCTTGGAGGAGTAAGAGAGCTTGGGGGAGTAAGAGAGCTTGGGGGACTAAGAGAGCTTGGGGAATACGAGAGATTGGGGGAGTAGGAGAGCTTCGGCGAGTAGGGGAGCTTGGGGGAGTAGGAGAACTTGGGGGATTCGGGGAGCTTGGGGAAGTAGGAGAACTTGGCACAGTAGGAGAGCTTGGGGGAGTAAGAGAGCTTGGGGGAGTAAAAGAGCTTGGGGGAGTGAGAGAGCTTGGGGGAGTAAGATAGCTTGGGGGAGTAAGAGAGCTTGGGGGAGTAAGAGAGCTTGGGGCAGTAGGAGATCTTGGGGGAGTAGGAGACCCTGCGGGAATAGGAGAGCTTGGGCGAGTAGGAGAGCTTGGGGGAGTAAGAGAGCTTGGTGGAGTAAGAGAGCTTGGGGAGTAAGAGAGCTTGGGGGAGTAGGAGAGCTTGGGGGAGCAGGAGATCTTGGGGGAGTAGGAGATCTTGGGGGAGTAGGAGAGTTTGGGGGAGTAGGAAAACTTGGGGGAGTAGGAGAGCTTGGGGGAGTAGGAGAGCTTGGGGGAGTAGGAGAGCTTTGGAGAGTAGGAGAGCTTTGGGGAGTAGGGGAGCTTGTGGGAGTAGGAGAGCTTGGGGGAGTAGGAGAGCTTGGGGGATTAGGAGAGCTTGGGGGAGTCAGAGAGCTTGGGGCAGTAGGAGAGCTTTGGGGTGTCGGAGATCTTGGGGGAGTAGGAGAGCTTGGGCGAGTAGGAGAGCTTGGGGGAGTAAGAGAACTTGGTGGAGTAAGAGAGCTTGGGGATTAAGAGAGCTTGGGGAGTAAGAGAGCTTGGTGGAGTGGGAGAGCTTGGGGGAGTAGGAGAGCTTGGGGGAGTAGGAGCGCTTGGGGGAGCAGGAGAGCTTGGGGGAGAAGGAGAGCTTGGGGGTGTAGGAGAGCTTGGGGGAGTAGGAGAGCTTGGGAGAGTTGGAGAGCTTGGGGGAGTAGGAGATCTTGGGGAGTAGGAGAGCTTGCGGGAGTCGGAGAGCTTGCTGGATTAGGAGAGATTGCCATATTTGGAGAGCTTACCGGAGTAGAAGAGCTTACCGGAGTAGGAGAGCTTGAGGGAGTAGGAAAGCTTGGGAGAGTAGGAAAGTTTGGGGGAGTAGGAGAAGTTTGGGGAGTAGGGTAGCTCACCGGAGTAAGAGAGCTTACCGCAGTAAGAGAGATTACCAGAGAAGGAGAGCTGACCGAAGTAGAAGAGCTTAACGGAGTAGGAGAGCTTGGGAGAGTAGGAGAGCTTACCGGAGTATGAGAGGTTGGGGGAGTAGGATAGCTGGGGGGAGTAGGTGAGCTTGAGGGAGTAGGAGAGCTTGGGGGAGTAGGAGAGCTTGGGGGAGTAGGAGAGCTTGGGGGAGTAGGAGAGCTTGGGGGAGTAGGAGAGCTTGGGGGAGTAGGAGAGCTTGGGGGAGGAGGAGAGCTTATCGCAGCAGGAGAGCTTGGTGGAGTAGGAGAGCTTGGTGGAGTAGGATAGCTTACCGGAGTAGGAGAGCTTGGGGGAGTTGGAGAGCTGGCCGGAGTAGGAGAGTTAACCGGAGTAAAGAGAGCTTGAGGGAGTGGGAGAGTTTGGGGGAGTAGGAGAGCTAGGGGAGTAGGAGAGCTTGGGGGAGTAGGAGAGCTTGGGCGAGTAGGAGAGCTTGGGGGATTAGGAGAGCTTGGGGGATGAGGAGAGCTTATCGCAGCAGGAGAGCTTGGTGGAGTAAGAGAGTTTGGTGGATTAGGAGAGCTTGGTGGAGTAGGAGAGCTTGGTGGATTAGGAGTGCTTGGTGGAGTAGGAGATCTTCCCGGAATAGGACAGCTTGGGGGAGTAGGATAGGTGGGGGTGTAGGAGAGCTTGGAGGAGACGGAGAGCTTTCTGGAGTGGGAGAGCTGACCGGAACAGGGGAGCTTACCGGAGTAGGAGAGCATGGGGGAGAAGGAGAGCTAACCAGAGTATGAGAGCTTGGGGGAGTATGAGAGCTTGCGGGAGTAGGATAGCTTGGGGGAGTAGGAGAGGTTACCGGAGTCGGAGTGCTTGAGGCAGTCGGACAGCTTGGGGGAGTAGGAATGCTTTCTGGACTAGGAGTGCTTGGGGGAGTAGGTGTGCTTCCATGAATATGAGAGTTTGTGGGAGTCGGAGAGTTTGGGGAAGTCGGAGAGCTTGGGGGAGTCGGAGAGCTTCGTGGAGTCGGAGAGCTTGGGGGAGTCGGAGAGCTTGGGGTAGTCGGAGAGCTTGGGGGTGGAGGAGAGCTTGTGGGAGTAGGAGAGCTTGGGGGAGTAGGAGAGCTTGGGGGAGTAGGAGAATTTGGGGGAGTAGAAGAGCTTGGGGGAGTTGGAGAGCTTGTGGGAGCAGGGTAGCTTACCGGAGTAGGAGAGCTTGCGGGAAGCAGGAGAGCTTCCATAAATATGAGAGCTTGGGGGAGGAGGAGAGCTCGCCGGAGTAGGAGAGTTAACCGGAGTAAAGAGAGCTTGAGGGAGTGGGAGAGCGTGGGGGAGTAGGAGAGCTTGGGGGTTAGGAGAGCTTGGGGGAGTAGGAGAGCTTGGGCGAGTAGGAGAGCTTGGGGGAATAGGTGAGCTTGGGGGAGTCGGAGAGCTTGCGGGAGTAGGAGAGCTTTGGGGAGTAGGAATGCTTGGGGGAGTAGGAGAGCTTGGGTCATTAGGAGAGCTTAGGGAGTAGGAGATTGGGCGAGTAGGAGAGCTTGGGAGATGAGGAGAGCTTATCTCAGCAGGAGAGCTTCTTGGAGTTGGAGAGCTTGGTGGAGTAGGAGAGCTTGGTGGAGTAGGAGAGCTTGGTGGAGTAGGAGAGCTTGGTGGAGTAGGAGTGCTTGGTGGAGTAGGAGATCTTCCCCGAATAGGACAGCTTGGGGCAGTAGGATAGGTGGGGGTGTAGGAGAGCTTGGAGGAGACGGAGAGCTTTCTGGAGTGGGAGAGCTCACCGGAACAGGAGAGCTTACCGGAGTAGGAGAGCATGGGGGAGAAGGAGAGCTAACCGGAATATGAGAGCTTGGGGAATATATGAGCTTGGGGGAGTAGGATAGCTTGGGGGAGTAGGAGAGCTTACCGGAGTCGGAGAGCTTGAGGCAGTCGGAGAGCTTGGGGGAGTAGGAATGCTTACTGGAGTAGGAGTGCTTGGGAGAGTAGGAGAGCTTCCATGAATATGAGAGCTTGGGGGAGTAGGAGAGTTTGGGGGAGCCGGAGAGCCTGGGGGAGTCGGAGAGCTTCATGGAGTCGGAGAGCTTGGGGGAGTAGGAGAGCTTGGGGGAATAGGAGAACTTGGGGGAGTAGGAGAGCTTGGGGGAGTTGGAGAGCTTGTAGGAGCAGGATAGCTTGCGGGAGTAGGAGAGCTTGCGGGAGTAGGAGAGCTTGCGGGAGTAGGAGAGCTTGCGGGAGTAGGAGAGCTTGCCAGATTAGGAGAGCTTGCCGGATTTTGAGAGCTTACAGAAAGAGAAGAGCTGACCGGAGTAGGAGCGCTTGAGGGAGTAGGAGAGCTTGGGAGAGTACGAAAGCTTGGGGGATTAGTAGAAGTTTGGGGGAGTAGGAGAGCTTACCGCAGTAAGAGAGATTACCAGAGAAGGAGAGCTTCCGGGAGTAGAAGAGCTTATCAGAGTAGGAGAGCTTAGAGGAGGAGAAGCACTTACCGGATAAGAGAGCTTGGGGAAGTAGGAGAGCTGGCCGGAGTAGGAGAGCTTACCGGAGTCGGAGAGCTTGGGGGAGTAGGAGAGCTTCCATGAATATGAGAGCTTGGCAGGAGTCGGAGAGTTAACCGTTGTAAAGAGAGCTTGAGGGAGTGGGATACATTGGGGGAGTAGGAGAGCTTGGGGAGTTGAAGAGCTTGGGGTAGTAGGAGAGCTGGCCGGAGTAGGAGAGCTTACCGGAGTCGGAGAGCTTGGGGGAGTAGGAGAGCTTCCATGAATAGGAGAGCTGGCAGGAGTCGGAGAGTTAACCGTTGTAAAGAGAGCTTGAGGGAGTGGGATACATTGGGGGAGTAGGAGAGCTTGGGGAGTTGAAGAGCTTGGGGTAGTAGGAGAGCTTGGGGGAGTAGGAGAGCTTGGGGGAGTAGGAGAGCCTGGGGGAGGAGGAGAGCTTGGGGAAGTAGGAGAGCTTGGGGGAGCAGGAGAGATTGGGGGATGTGGAGAGCTTATCGCAGGAGGAGAGCTTGGTGGAGTAGGAGAGCTTAGTGGAGTAGGAGAGCTTGGTGGAGTAGGAAAGCTTGGTGGAGTAGGAGAGCTTGGTGGAGTAGGAGTGCTTGGTGGAGTAGGAGATCTTCCCGGAATAGGACAGCTTGGGGGAGTAGGGCTTGTGCGGGTGTAGGATAGCTTGGGAAGTAGGACAGCTTGGGGGAGTAGGAGATCTTGGGCGAGTAGGAGAGCTTGGGCGAGTAGGAAAGCTTGTGGGGGTAAGAGAGCTTGAAGGAGTAAGAGAGCTTGGGGGAGTAAGAGAGCTTGCGGGTGTAAGAGAGCTTGGGGAGTAGGACAGCTTGAGGGAGTAGGAGATCTTGGGGCAGTAGGAGAGCTTGGGCGAGTAGGAAAGCTTGGGGGAGTAAGAGAGCTTGGTGGAGTAAGAGAGCTTGGGGAGTAAGAGAGCTTGGGGAAGTAAGAGAGCTTGGGGGAGTGGGAGAGATTGGGGGAGTAGGAGAGCTTGGGGGAGTAGGAGCGCTTGGGGAAGTAGGAGAGCTTGGGGGAGTAGGAGAGCTTGGGGGAATTGGAGAGCGTGGGGGAGTAGGAGAGTTTGGAGAGTAGGAGAGCTTGGGGGAGTAGGAGAGCTTGGCGGAGTAGGAGAACTTGGGGCAGTAGGAGAGCTTAGGGGAGTAGGAGAGCTTGGGTGGGTAGGAGAGCTTGGGGGAGTCGGAGAGCTTGGGGAAGTCGGAGAGCTTGGGGGAGTAGGAGAGCTTGGGAGGGGAGGAGAGCTTGGGGGCGTATGAGAGCTTGGGGGCGTATAGAGCTTGGGGATGTATGAGAGCTTGAGGTGTATGAGAGCTTGGGGAAGTAGGCGAGCTTGGGGGAGTAGGAGAGCTTGGGGGAGTAGGAGAGCTTGGGGGAGTAGGAGAGTTTGGGGGAGTAGGAGAGCTTGGGGGTGTCGCGGAGCTTGGGGGAGCAGGAGAACTTGGCAGAGTAGGAGAGCTTGGGGGAGTAACAGAGCTTGAGGGAGTAAGAGAGCTTGGGGGAGTAAGAGAGCTTGCGGGTGAAAGAGCGCTTGGGGAGTAGGAGAGCTTCGGGGAGTAGGGGAGCTTGGGGGAGTAGGAGACCTAGGGCGAGTAGGAGAGCTTGGGGGAGGAAGAGAGCTTGGGGGAGTAAGATAGCTTGGGGAAGTAAGATAGCTTGGGGGAGTAGGAGAGCTTGGGGGAGTAGGGGAGCTTGGGGGAGTAGGAGAACTTGGGGGATTCGGGGTGCTTGGGGGAGTAGGAGAACTTGGCACAGTAGGAGAGCTTGGGGGGAGTAAGAGAGCTTGGGGGAGTAAGAAAGCTTTTGGGAGTAAGTGAGCTTGGGGAAGTGGGAGAGCTTTGGGGAGTAGGAGAGCTTGGGGGAGTAGGAGAGCTTGGGGGAGTAGGAGAGATTGGGGGAGTTGGAGAGCTTGGGGGAGTAGGAGAGCTTAGGGGAGAGGAGAGCTTGGGAGAGTAGAAGAGCTTGGGGGAGTAGGAGGGCTTGGGAGAGTAGGAGAGCTTTAGGGAGTAGGGGAGCTTGTGGGAGTAGGAGAGTTTGGGGGAGCAGGAGAGCTTGGGGGATTGGAGAGCTTGGGGGAGTCAGAGAGCTTGGGGCAGTAGGACAGCTTGGGGGAGTAGGAGATCTTGGGGGAGTAGGAGAGCTTGGGTGAGTAGGAAAGTTTGGGGGAGTAAGAGAGCTTGGTGGAGTAAGAGAGCTTGGGGATTAAGGGAGCTTGGGGGAGTAAGAGAGCTTGGGGGAGTGGGAGAGCTTGGGGGAGTAGGAGAGCTTGGGGGAGTAGGAGCGCTTGGGGGATTAGGAGAGCTTGGGGGAGTAGGTGAGCTTGGGGGAGTAGGAGAGCTTGGGGGAGTAGGAGAGTTTAAGAGTAGGAGAGCTTGGGGGAGTAGGAGAGCTTGGCGGAGTAGGAGAACTTGGGGCAGTAGGAGAGCTTAGTGGAGTAGGAGAGCTTGGGGGAGTAGGAGAGCTTGGGGGAGTAGGGGAGCACGGGGGAGTAGGAGACCTTGGGCGAGTAGGAGAGCTTGGGGGAGGAAGAGAGTTTGGGGGAGTCAGAGAGCTTGGGGGAGTAAGATAGCTTGGGGGAGTCGGAGAGCTTGGGGAACAGGTGAGCTTGTGGGAATAGGAGAGCTTGGGTGAGAACGAGCGCTTGCGGGTGTAGGAGAGCTTGAGGGAGAAGGAGAACTTGGCAGAGTAGGAGAGCTTGGGGGAATAACAGAGCTTGGGGGAGTAAGAGAGCTCGGTGGAGAAAGAGAGATTGGGGGAGTAAGAGAGCTTGGGGGAGTAAGAGAGCTTGGTGGAGAAAGGGATCTTGGGGGAGTAAGAGAGCTTGGGGGAGTAAGAGAGCTTGGGGGAGTAAGAGAGTTTGGGGGAGTAAGAGAGCTTGGGGGAGTAAGAGAGCTTGGTGGAGAAAGAGATCTTGGGGGAGTAAGAGAGTTTGGGGGAGTAAGAGAGCTTGGGGGAGTAAAAGAGTTTGGGGGAGTAAGAGCGCTTGGGCGT
The DNA here is from genome assembly GCF_044704955.1 of Pristiophorus japonicus. Lineage (NCBI taxonomy): Eukaryota > Metazoa > Chordata > Chondrichthyes > Pristiophoridae > Pristiophorus > Pristiophorus japonicus. The sequence goes on from NW_027254772.1 coordinate 355,727, forward strand.
GTAAGTGAGCTTGGGGGAGTAGGAGAAATTGGCAGAGTAGGAGAGCTTGGGGGAGTTAGAGAGCTTGGGGGAGTAAGAGAGCTTGGGGGAGTAAGAGAGCTTGGGGGAGTAGGAGAGCTTGGGGGAGCAGGAGTGCTTGGGGGAGTAGGAGAGTTGGGAGAGTAGGAGAACTTGGGGGAGTAGGAGAGCTTGGGGGAGTAGGAGAGCTTGGGATGGTAGGAGAGCTTGGGGGCGTATGAGAGCTTGGGTCGTATGAGAGCTTGGGGGTGTGTGAGAGCTTGGGGTGTATGAGAGCTTGGGGAAGTAGGCGAGCTTGGGGGAGTAGTAGAGCTTGTGGTAGTGGGAGAGCTTGGGCGAGTAGGAGAGCTTGGGGGAGTAAGAGAGCTTGGGGGAGGAAGAAAGCTTGGGGGAGAAAGAGAGCTTGGGGGAGTAAGAGAGCTTGGCGGAGTAGGAGAGCTTGGGGGAGTAGGAGAACTTGGGGGAGTAGGAGAGCTAGGGGAGCAGGAGAGCTTGGGAGAGTAGGAGAGCTTTGGGGAGTAGGCAATCTTGGGGGAGTAGGAGACTTTGGGGGAGTAGGAGAGCTTGGGGGAGTAGGAGAGCTTGGGGGAGGTGGAAAGCTTGGGGGAGTAGGAGAGCTTGGGAGAGTAGGAGAGCTTTGGGGAGTAGGAGAGCTTGTGAGAGTAGGAGAGCTTGGGGGAGTAGGAGAGCTTGGGGTTGTAGGAGATCTTGCGGGGGTAGGAGAGCTTGGGGGATTAGGAGAGTTTGGGGAAGTATGAAAGCTTGGGGGAGTAGGAGAGCTTGGGAGAGTAGGAGAGCTTGGCGGAGCAGGAGTACTTGGGGCAGTAGGAGAGCTTAGGGGAGTAGGAGAGCTTGGGGGATTAAGAGAGCTTGGGGGAGTAGGAGAGCTTGGGAGAGTAGTAGAGCTTGGCAGAGTAGGAGAACTTGGGGCAGTAGGAGAGCTTAGGGGAGTAGGAGAGCTTGGGGGAGTCGGAGAGCTTGGGGGAGTAGGAGAGTTTGGGGGAGTCGGAGAGCTTGGGGGAGTAGGAGAGCTTGGGATGGTAGGAGAGCTAGGGGGCGTATGAGAGCTTGGGTCGTATGAGAGCTTGGGGGAGTGTGAGAGCTTGTGGTGTATGAGAGCTTGGGGAAGTAGGCGAGCTTGGGGGAGTAGTAGAGCTTGTGGGAGTGGGAGAGCTTGGGCGAGTAGGAGAGTTTGGGGGAGTAAGAGAGCTTGGGGGAGGAAGAAAGCTTGGGGGAGAAAGAGAGCTTGGGGGAGTAAGAGAGCTTGGCGGAGTAGGAGAGCTTGGGGGAGTAGGAGAACTTGGGGGAGTAGGAGAGCTTGGGGAGTAGGAGAGCTTGGGAGAGTAGGAGAGCTTTGGGGAGTAGGAGATCTTGGGGGAGTAGGAGACTTTGGCGGAGTAGGAGAGCTTGGGGGAGTAGGAGAGCTTGGCGGAGTAGGAAAGCTTGGGGGAGTAGGAGAGCTTGGGAGAGTAGGAGAGCTTTGGGCAGTAGGAGAGCTTGTGAGAGTAGGAGAGCTTGGGGGAGTAGGAGAGCTTTGTGGAGTAGGAGAGCTTGGGGGAGTAGGAGAGTTTGGGGAATAGGAGAGCTTGGGGTAGTAGGAGATCTTGGGGGAGTAGTAGAGCTTGGGGGATTAGGAGAGCTTGGGGGAGTAGGAGAGCTTGGGGGAGTAGGAGAGCTTGGGAGAGTAGTAGAGCTTGGCAGAGTAGGAGAACTTGGGGCAGTAGGAGAGCTTAGGGGAGTAGGAGAGCTTGGGGGAGTCGGAGAGCTTGGGGGAGTAGGAGAGCTTGGGGGAGTCGGAGAGCTTGGGGGAGTAGGAGAGCTTGGGATGGTAGGAGAGCTTGGGGGCGTATGAGAGCTTGGGTCGTATGAGAGCTTGGGGGAGTGTGAGAGCTTGGGGTGTATGAGAGCTTGGGGAAGTAGGCGAGCTTGGGGGAGTAGTAGAGCTTGTGGTAGTGGGAGAGCTTGGGCGAGTAGGAGAGCTTGGGGGAGTAAGAGAGCTTGGGGGAGGAAGAAAGCTTGGGGGAGAAAGAGAGCTTGGGGGAGTAAGAGAGCTTGGCGGAGTAGGAGAGCTTGGGGGAGTAGGAGAACTTGGGGGAGTAGGAGAGCTTGGGGAGCAGGAGAGCTTGGGAGAGTAGGAGAGCTTTGGCGGGTAGGCGATCTTGGGGGAGTAGGAGACTTTGGGGGAGTAGGAGAGCTTGGGGGAGTAGGAGAGCTTGGGGGAGGTGGAAAGCTTGGGGGAGTAGGAGAGCTTGGGAGAGTAGGAGAGCTTTGGGGAGCAGGAGAGCTTGTGAGAGTAGGAGAGCTTGGGGGAGTAGGAGAGCTTGGGGTTGTAGGAGATCTTGCGGGGGTACGAGAGCTTGGGGGATTAGGAGAGTTTGGGGAAGTATGAGAGCTTGGGGGAGTAGGAGAGCTTGGGAGAGTAGGAGAGCTTGGCGGAGCAGGAGAACTTGGGGCAGTAGGAGAGCTTAGGGGAGTAGGAGAGCTTGGGGGAGTAGGAGAGCTTGGGGGAGTAGGAGAGCTTGGGAGAGAAGTAGAGCTTGGCAGAGTAGGAGAACTTGGGGCAGTAGGAGAGCTTAGGGGAGTAGGAGAGCTTGGGGGAGTCGGAGAGCTTGGGGGAGTAGGAGAGCTTGGGATGGTAGGAGAGCTTGGGGGCGTATGAGAGCTTGGGTCGTATGAGAGCTTGGGGGAGTGTGAGAGCTTGGGGTTGTAGGAGATCTTGCGGGTGTAGGAGAGCTTGGGGGATTAGGAGAGTTTGGGGAAGTATGAGAGCTTGGGGGAGGGAGTAGGAGAGCTTGGGACAGTAGGAGAGCTTGGCGGAGCAGGAGAACTTGGGGCAGTAGGAGAGCTTAGGGGAGTAGGAGAGCTTAGGGGAGTAGGAGAGCTTGGGGGAGTAGGAGAGCTTGGGGGAGTCGGAGTGCTTGGGGGAGTAGGAGAGCTTGGGGGAGGTGGAAAGCTTGGGGGAGTAGGAGAGCTTGGGAGAGTAGGAGAGCTTTGGGGAGTAGGAGAGCTTGTGAGAGTAGGAGAGCTTGGGGGAGTAGGAGAGCTTGGGGGAGTAGGAGAGCTTGGGGAACAGGTGAGCTTGTGGGAAAAGGAGAGCTTGGGGGAGTACGAGCATTGCGGGTGTAGGAGAGCTTGAGGGAGAAGGAGAACTTGTCAGAGTAGGAGAGCTTGGGGGAGTAAGAGAGCTTGGGGGAGTAAGAGAGCTTGGTGGAGAAAGAGAGCTTGGGGGAGTAAGAGAGCTTGGGGGAGTAAGAGAACTTGGGGGAGTAAGAGAGTTTGGGGGAGTAAGAGATCTTGGGGGTGTAAGTGAGCTTGGGGGAGTAGGAGAAATTGGCAGAGTAGGAGAGCTTGGGGGAGTTAGAGAGCTTGGGGGAGTAAGAGAGCTTGGGGGAGTAAGAGAGCTTGGGGGAGTAGGAGAGCTTGGGGGAGCAGGAGTGCTTGGGGGAGTAGGAGAGTTGGGAGAGTAGGAGAACTTGGGGGAGTAGGAGATCTTGGGGGAGTAGGAGAGTTTGGGGGAGTAGGAGAGCTTGGGGGAGTAGGAGAGCTTGGGGGAGTAGGAGAGCTTTGTGGAGTAGGAGAGCTTGGGGGAGTAGGAGAGTTTGGGGAATAGGAGAGCTTGGGGTAGTAGGAGATCTTGGGGGAGTAGGAGAGCTTGGGGGATTCGGAGAGTTTGGGGGAGTAGGAGAGCTTGGGGGAGTAGGAGAGCTTGGGAGAGTAGTAGAGCTTGGCAGAGTAGGAGAACTTGGGGCAGTAGGAGAGCTTAGGGGAGTAGGAGAGCTTGGGGGAGTCGGAGAGCTTGGGGGAGTAGGAGAGCTTGGGGGAGTCGGAGAGCTTGGGGGCGTATGAGAGCTTGGGTCGTATGAGAGCTTGGGGGAGTGTGATAGCTTGGGGTGTATGAGAGCTTGGGGAAGTAGGCGAGCTTGGGGGAGTAGTAGAGCTTGTGGGAGTGGGAGCGCTTGGGCAAGTAGGAGAGCTTGGGGGAGTAAGAGAGCTTGGGGGAGGAAGAAAGCTTGGGGGAGAAAGAGAGCTTGGGGGAGTAAGAGAGCTTGGCGGAGTAGGAGAGCTTGGGGGAGTAGGAGAACTTGGGGGAGTAGGATAGCTTGGGGAGTAGGAGAGCTTGGGAGAGTAGGAGAGCTTTGGGGAGTAGGAGATCTTGGGGGAGTAGGAGACTTTGGGGGAGTAGGAGAGCTTGGGGGAGTAGGAGAGCGTGGGGGAGGTGGAAAGCTTGGGGGAGTAGGAGAGCTTGGGAGAGTAGGAGAGCTTTGGGGAGTAGGAGAGCTTGTGAGAGTAGGAGAGCTTGGGGGAGTAGGAGAGCTTGGGGGAGTGGGAGAGATTGGGGGAGTAGGAGAGCTTGGGGGAGTAGGAGAGCTTGGGGGAGTAGGAGAGCTTGGGGTTGTAGGAGATCTTGCGGCGGTAGGAGAGCTTGGGGGATTAGGAGAGTTTGGGGAAGTATGAGAGCTTGGGGGAGTAGGAGAGCTTGGGGGATTAGGAGAGCTTGGGGGAGTCAGAGAGCTTGGGGCAGTAGGAGAACTCTGGGGAGTAGGAGATCTTGGGGTAGTAGGAGAGCTTGGGCGAGTAGGAGAGCTTGGGGGAGTAAGAGAGCTTGGTGGAGTAAGAGAGCTTGGGGAGTAACAGAGCTTGAGGAGTAAGAGAGCTTGGGGGAGTGGGAGAGCTTGGGGGAGTAGGAGAGCTTGGGGGAGTAGGAGCGCTTGGGGGAGTAGGAGAGCTTGGGGGATTAGGAGAGCTTGGGGGAGTAGGAGATCTTGGGGGAGTAGGAGAGCTTGGGTGAGTAGGAGAGCTTGAGGGAGTAGGAGAGTTTGGGGGAGTAGGAGAGCTTGGGGGAGTAGGAGAGCTTGGGGGAGTAGGAGAGCTTGGGGGAGTAGGAGAGCTTGGGGGAGAAGGAGAGCTTGGGGTAGTAGGAGATCTTGGGGGAGTAGGAGAGTTTGGGGGATTAGGAGAGCTTGGGGGAGTAGGAGAGCTTCGGGGAGTAGGAGAGCTTGGGAGAGTAGGAGAGCTTGGCAGAGTAGGAGAACTTGGGGCAGTAGGAGAGCTTAGGGGAGTAGGAGAGCTTGGGGGAGTAGGAGAGCTTGGAGGAGCAGTAGAGCTTGGGGGAGTCGGAGAGCTTGGGGGAGTAGGAGAGCTTGGGAGGGTAGGAGAGCTTGGGGGCGTATGAGAGCTTGGTTCGTATGAGAGCTTGGGGGAGTGTGAGAGCTTGGGGTGTATGAGAGCTTGGGGAAGTAGGCGAGCTTGGGGGAGTAGAGAGCTTGTGAGAGTGGGAGAGGTTGGGCGAGTAGGAGAGCTTGGGGGAGTAATAGAGCTTGGGGGAGGAAGAAAGCTTGGGGAGAAAGAGCGCTTGGGGGAGTAAGAGAGCTTGGAGGAGTAGGAGAGCTTGGGGGAGCAGGAGAGCTTGGGGGAGTAGGAGAGCTTGGGGGAGTAGGAGAGCTTGGGAGAGTAGGAGAGCTTGGGGGAGTAGGAGATCTTGGGGGAGTAGGAGAGTTTGGGGGAGTAGGAGAGCTTGGGGGAATAGGAGAGCATGGGGGAGTAGGAAAGCTTGGGGGAGTAGGAGAGCTTGGGAGAGTAGGAGTGCTTTAGGGAGTAGGAGAGCTTCGGGGAGTAGGAGAGCTTGGGAGAGTAGGAGAGCTTGGCAGAGTAGGAGAACTTGGGGCAGTAGGAGAGCTTAGGGGAGTAGGAGAGCTTGGGGGAGTAGGAGAGTTTGGGGGAGTAGGAGAGCTTGTGGGAGTAGTTGAGCTTGGGGGAGTAGGAGAGCTTGGGGGAGTAGGAGAGATTGGGGGAGTAGGAGAGCTTGGGGTGTATGAGAGCTTGGGGAAGTAGGCGAGCTTGGGGGAGTAGAGAGCTTGTGGGAGTGGGAGAGGTTGGGCGAGTAGGAGAGCTTGGGGGAGTAATAGAGCTTGGGGGAGGAAGAAAGCTTGGGGAGAAAGAGCGCTTGGGGGAGTAAGAGAGCTTGGAGGAGTAGGAGAGCTTGGGGGAGCAGGAGAGCTTGGGGGAGTAGGAGAGCTTGGGGGAGTAGGAGAGCTTGGGAGAGTAGGAGAGCTTGGGGGAGTAGGAGATCTTGGGGGAGTAGGAGAGTTTGGGGGAGTAGGAGAGCTTGGGGGAATAGGAGAGCATGGGGGAGTAGGAAAGCTTGGGGGAGTAGGAGAGCTTGGGAGAGTAGGAGTGCTTTAGGGAGTAGGAGAGCTTGTGGGAGTAGTTGAGCTTGGGGGAGTAGGAGAGCTTGGGGGAGTAGGAGAGATTGGGGGAGTAGGAGAGCTTGGGGGAGTAGGAGAGCTTCGGGGAGTAGGAGAGCTTGGGGTAGTAGGAGATCTTGGGGGAGTAGGAGAGCTTGGGGGATTAGGAGAGCTTGGGGGAGTAGGAGAGCTTGGGGGAGTAGGAGAGCTTGGGAGAGTAGGAGAGATTGTGGGAGTCGGAGAGCTTTGGGGAGTAGGCGAGCTTGGGAGGGTAGGAGAGCTTGGGGGCGTATGAGAGCTTGGGGTGTATGAGAGCTTGGGGAAGTAGGCGAGCTTGGGGGAGTAGTAGAGCTTGTGGGAGTTGGAGAGCTTGGGCGAGTAGGAGAGCTTGGGGGAGTAAGAGAACTTGATGGAGGAAGAAAGCTTGGGGGAGAAAGAGAGCTTGGGGGAGTAACAGAGCTTGGGGGAGTAGGAGAGCTTGGGGGAGTAGGAGAGCTTGGGGGAGTAGGAGAGTTTGGGGGAGTAGGAGAGCTTGGGGGAGTCGCGGAACTTGGGGGATTAGGAGAACTTGGCAGAGTAGGAGAGCTTGGGGGAGGAAGAAAGCTTGTGGAGTAAGAGAGCTTGGGGGAGTAAGAGAGCTTGAAGGAGTAAGAGAGCTTGGGGGAGTAAGAGAGCTTGCGGGTGTAAGAGAGCTTGGGGAGTAGGAGAGCTTGGGGGAGTAGGGGAGCTTGGGGGAGTAGCAGACCTTGGGCTAGTAGGAGAGCTTGGGGGAGTAAGAGAGCTTGGGGGAGTAAGAGAGCTTGGGGGAGTAAGATAGCTTGGGGGAGTAGGAGAGCTTGGGGAACAGGTGAGCTTGTGGGAAAAGGAGAGCTTGAGGGAGTACGAGCATTGCAGGTGTAGGAGAGCTTGAGGGAGAAGGAGAACTTGTCAGAGTAGGAGAGCTTGGGGGAGTAAGAGAGCTTGGGGGAGTAAGAGAGCTTGGTGGAGAAAGGGATCTTGGGGGAGTAAGAGAGCTTGGGGGAGTAAGAGAGCTTGGGGGAGTAAGAGAGTTTGGGGGAGTAAGAGAGCTTGGGGGAGTAAGAGAGCTTGGTGGAGAAAGAGATCATGGGGGAGTAAGAGAGTTTGGGGGAGTAAGAGAGCTTGGGGGAGTAAGAGAGTTTGGGGGAGTAAGAGAGCTTGGGCGTGTAAGTGAGCTTGGGGGAGTAGGAGAAATTGGCAGAGTAGGAGAGCTTGGGGGAGTTAGAGAGCTTGGGGGAGTAAGAGAGCTTGGGGGAGTAAGAGAGCTTGGGGGAGTAGGAGAGCTTGGGGGAGCAGGAGTGCTTGGGGGAGTAGGAGAGTTGGGAGAGTAGGAGAACTTGGGGGAGTAGGAGAGCTTGGGGGAGTAGGAGAGCTTGGGATGGTAGGAGAGCTTGGGGGCGTATGAGAGCTTGGGTCGTATGAGAGCTTGGGGGTGTGTGAGAGCTTGGGGTGTATGAGAGCTTGGTGAAGTAGGCGAGCTTGGGGGAGTAGTAGAGCTTGTGGTAGTGGGAGAGCTTGGGCGAGTAGGAGAGCTTGGGGGAGTAAGAGAGCTTGGGGGAGGAAGAAAGCTTGGGGGAGAAAGAGAGCTTGGGGGAGTAAGAGAGCTTGGCGGAGTAGGAGAGCTTGGGGGAGTAGGAGAACTTGGGGGAGTAGGAGAGCTTGGGGAGCAGGAGAGCTTGGGAGAGTAGGAGAGCTTTGGGGAGTAGGCAATCTTGGGGGAGTAGGAGAATTTGGGGGAGTAGGAGAGCTTGGGGGAGTAGGAGAGCTTGGGGGAGGTGGAAAGCTTGGGGGAGTAGGAGAGCTTGGGAGAGTAGGAGAGCTTTGGGGAGTAGGAGAGCTTGTGAGAGTAGGAGAGCTTGGGGGAGTAGGAGAGCTTGGGGTTGTAGGAGATCTTGCGGGGGTAGGAGAGCTTGGGGGATTAGGAGAGTTTGGGGAAGTATGAAAGCTTGGGGGAGTAGGAGAGCTTGGGAGAGTAGGAGAGCTTGGCGGAGCAGGAGAACTTGGGGCAGTAGGAGAGCTTAGGGGAGTAGGAGAGCTTGGGGGATTAAGAGAGCTTGGGGGAGTAGGAGAGCTTGGGAGAGTAGTAGAGCTTGGCAGAGTAGGAGAACTTGGGGCAGTAGGAGAGCTTAGGGGAGTAGGAGAGCTAGGGGGAGTCGGAGAGCTTGGGGGAGTAGGAGAGTTTGGGGGAGTCGGAGAGCTTGGGGGAGTAGGAGAGCTTGGGATGGTAGGAGAGCTTGGGGGCGTATGAGAGCTTGGGTCGTATGAGAGCTTGGGGGAGTGTGAGAGCTTGTGGTATATGAGAGCTTGGGGAAGTAGGCGAGCTTGGGGGAGTAGTAGAGCTTGTGGGAGTGGGAGAGCTTGGGCGAGTAGGAGAGTTTGGGGGAGTAAGAGAGCTTGGGGGAGGAAGAAAGCTTGGGGGAGAAAGAGAGCTTGGGGGAGTAAGAGAGCTTGGCGGAGTAGGAGAGCTTGGGGAGTAGGAGAACTTGGGGGAGTAGGAGAGCTTGGGGAGTAGGAGAGCTTGGGAGAGTAGGAGAGCTTTGGGGAGTAGGAGATCTTGGGGGAGTAGGAGACTTTGGCGGAGTAGGAGAGCTTGGGGGAGTAGGAGAGCTTGGCGGAGTAGGAAAGCTTGGGGGAGTAGGAGAGCTTGGGAGAGTAGGAGAGCTTTGGGGAGTAGGAGAGCTTGTGAGAGTAGGAGAGCTTGGGGGAGTAGGAGAGCTTTGTGGAGTAGGAGAGCTTGGGGGAGTAGGAGAGTTTGGGGAATAGGAGAACTTGGGGTAGTAGGAGATCTTGGGGGAGTAGTAGAGCTTGGGGGTTTAGGAGAGCTTGGGGGAGTAGGAGAGCTTGGGGGAGTAGGAGAGCTTGGGAGAGTAGTAGAGCTTGGCAGAGTAGGAGAACTTGGGGCAGTAGGAGAGCTTAGGGGAGTAGGAGAGCTTGGGGGAGTCGGAGAGCTTGGGGGAGTAGGAGAGCTTGGGGGAGTCGGAGAGCTTGGGGGAGTAGGAGAGCTTGGGATGGTAGGAGAGCTTGGGGGCGTATGAGAGCTTGGGTCGTATGAGAGCTTGGGGGAGTGTGAGAGCTTGGGGTGTATGAGAGCTTGGGGAAGTAGGCGAGCTTGGGGGAGTAGTAGAGCTTGTGGTAGTGGGAGAGCTTCGGCGAGTAGGAGAGCTTGGGGGAGTAAGAGAGCTTGGGGGAGGAAGAAAGCTTGGGGGAGAAAGAGAGCTTGGGGGAGTAAGAGAGCTTGGCGGAGTAGGAGAGCTTGGGGGAGTAGGAGAACTTGGGGGAGTAGGAGAGCTTGGGGAGCAGGAGAGCTTGGGAGAGTAGGAGAGCTTTGGCGGGTAGGCGATCTTGGGGGTGTAGGAGACTTTGGGGGAGTAGGAGAGCTTGGGGGAGTAGGAGAGCTTGGGGGAGGTGGAAAGCTTGGGGGAGTAGGAGAGCTTGGGAGAGTAGGAGAGCTTTGGGGAGCAGGAGAGCTTGTGAGAGTAGGAGAGCTTGGGGGAGTAGGAGAGCTTGGGGTTGTAGGAGATCTTGCGGGGGTAGGAGAGCTTGGGGGATTAGGAGAGTTTGGGGAAGTATGAGAGCTTGGGGGAGTAGGAGAGCTTGGGAGAGTAGGAGAGCTTGGCGGAGCAGGAGAACTTGGGGCAGTAGTAGAGCTTAGGGGAGTAGGAGAGCTTGGGGGAGTAGGAGAGCTTGGGGGAGTAGGAGAGCTTGGGAGAGTAGTAGAGCTTGGCAGAGTAGGAGAACTTGGGGCAGTAGGAGAGCTTAGGGGAGTAGGAGAGCTTGGGGGAGTCGGAGAGCTTGGGGGAGTAGGAGAGCTTGGGATGGTAGGAGAGCTTGGGGGCGTATGAGAGCTTGGGTCGTATGAGAGCTTGGGGGAGTGTGAGAGCTTGGGGTTGTAGGAGATCTTGCGGGGGTAGGAGAGCTTGGGGGATTAGGAGAGTTTGGGGAAGTATGAGAGCTTGGGGGAGGGAGTAGGAGAGCTTGGGAGAGTAGGAGAGCTTGGCGGAGCAGGAGAACTTGGGGCAGTAGGAGAGCTTAGGGGAGTAGGAGAGCTTAGGGGAGTAGGAGAGCTTGGGGGAGTAGGAGAGCTTGGGGGAGTCGGAGTGCTTGGGGGAGTAGGAGAGCTTGGGGAAGGTGGAAAGCTTGGGGGAGTAGGAGAGCTTGGGAGAGTAGGAGAGCTTTGGGGAGTAGGAGAGCTTGTGAGAGTAGGAGAGCTTGGGGGAGTAGGAGAGCTTGGGGGAGTAGGAGAGATTGGGGGAGTAGGAGAGCTTGGGGGAGTAGGAGAGCTTGGGGGAGTAGGAGAGCTTGGGGTTGTAGGAGATCTTGCGGGGGTAGGAGAGCTTGGGGGATTAGGAGAGTTCTGGGGAAGTATGAGAGCTTGGGGGATTAGGAGAGCTTGGGGGATTAGGAGAGCTTGGGGGAGTCAGAGAGCTTGGGGCAGTAGGAGAACTCTGGGGAGTAGGAGATCTTGGGGTAGTAGGAGAGCTTGGGCGAGTAGGAGAGCTTGGGGGAGTAAGAGAGCTTGGTGGAGTAAGAGAGCTTGGGGAGTAAGAGAGCTTGAGGAGTAAGAGACCTTGGGGGAGTGGGAGAGCTTGGGGGAGTAGGAGAGCTTGGGGGAGTACGAGCGCTTGGGGGAGTAGGAGAGTTTGGGGGATTACGAGAGCCTGTGGGAGTAGGAGATCTTGGGGGAGTAGGAGAGCTTGGGTGAGTAGGAGAGCTTGAGGGAGTAGGAGAGTTTGGGGGAGTAGGAGTGCTTGGGGGAGTAGGAGAGCTTGGGGGAGTAGGAGAGCTTGGGGGAGTAGGAGAGCTTGGGGGAGAAGGAGAGCTTGGGGTAGTAGGAGATCTTGGGGGAGTAGGAGAGCTTGGGGGATTAGGAGAGCTTGGGGGAGTAGGAGAGCTTCGGGGAGTAGGAGAGCTTGGGAGAGTAGGAGAGCTTGGCAGAGTAGGAGAACTTGGGGCAGTAGGAGAGCTTAGGGGAGTAGGAGAGCTTAGGGGAGTAGGAGAGCTTGGGGGAGTAGTAGAGCTTGGGGGAGTCGGAGAGCTTGGGGGAGTAGGACAGCTTGGGAGGGTAGGAGAGCTTGGGGGCGTATGAGAGCTTGGGTCGTATGAGAGCTTGGGGGAGTGTGAGAGCTTGGGGTGTATGAGAGCTTGGGGAAGTAGGCGAGCTTGGGGGAGTAGAGAGCTTGTGGGAGTGGGAGAGGTTGGGCGAGTAGGAGAGCTTGGGGGAGTAAGAGAGCTTGGGGGAGGAAGAAAGCTTGGGGAGAAAGAGCGCTTGGGGGAGTAAGAGAGCTTGGAGGAGTAGGAGAGCTTGGGGGAGTAGGAGAGCTTGGGGGAGTAGGTGAGGTTGGGGGAGTAGGAGAGCTTGGGAGAGTAGGAGAGCTTGGGGGAGTAGGAGATCTTGGGGGAGTAGGAGAGTTTGGGGGAGTAGGAGAGCTTGGGGGAGTAGGAGAGCTTGGGGGAGTAAGAAAGCTTGGGGGAGTAGGAGCGCTTGGGAGAGTCGGAGAGCGTTATGGAGTAGGAGAGCTTGTGGGAGTAGTTGAGCTTGGGGGAGTAGGAGAGCTTGGGGGAGTAGGAGAGATTGGGGGAGTAGGAGAGCTTGGGGGAGTAGGAGAGCTTCGGGGAGTAGGAGAGCTTGGGGTAGTAGGAGATCTTGGGGGAGTAGGAGAGCTTGGGGGATTAGGAGAGCTTGGGGGAGTAGGAGAGCTTGGGGGAGTAGGAGAGCTTGGGAGAGTAGGAGAGCTTGGCGGAGCTGGAGAACTTGGGGCAGTAGGAGAGCTTAGGGGAGTAGGAGAGCTTGGGGGAGTAGGAGAGCTTGGGGGAGTAGGAGAGATTGTGGGAGTCGGAGAGCTTTGGGGAGTAGGAGAGCTTGGGAGGGTAGGAGAGCTTGGGGGCGTATGAGAGCTTGGGGTGTATGAGAGCTTGGGGAAGTAGGCGAGCTTGGGGGAGTAGTAGAACTTGTGGGAGTGGGAGAGCTTGGGCGAGTAGGAGAGCTTGGGGGAGTAAGAGAACTTGGGGGAGGAAGAAAGCTTGGGGGAGAAAGAGAGCTTGGGGGAGTAACAGAGCTTGGGGGAGTAGGAGAGCTTGTGGGAGTAGGAGAGCTTGGGGGAGTAGGAGAGTTTGGGGGAGTAGGAGAGCTTGGGGGAGTCGCGGAGCTTGGGGGAGTAGGAGAACTTGGCAGAGTAGGAGAGCTTGGGGGAGGAAGAAAGCTTGGGGAGTAAGAGAGCTTGGGGGAGTAAGAGAGCTTGAAGGAGTAAGAGAGCTTGGGGGAGTAAGAGAGCTTGCGGGTTTAAGAGAGCTTGGGGAGTAGGAGAGCTTGGGGGAGAAGGGGAGCTTGGGGGAGTAGCAGACCTTGGGCTAGTAGGAGATCTTGGGGGAGTAAGAGAGCTTGGGGGAGTAAGAGAGCTTGGGGGAGTAAGATAGCTTGGGGGAGTAGGAGAGCTTGGGGAACAGGTGAGCTTGTGGGAAAAGGAGAGCTTGGGGGAGTACGAGCATTGCGGGTGTAGGAGAGCTTGAGGGAGAAGGAGAACTTGTCAGAGTAGGAGAGCTTGGGGGAGTAAGAGAGCTTGGTGGAGAAAGAGAGCTTGGGGGAGTAAGAGAGCTTGGGGGAGTAAGAGAGTTTGGGGGAGTAAGAGAGCTTGGGCGTGTAAGTGAGCTTGGGGAAGTAGGAGAAATTGGCAGAGTAGGAGAGCTTGGGGGAGTTAGAGAGCTTGGGGGAGTAAGAGAGCTTGGGGGAGTTAGAGAGCTTGGGGTAGTAGGAGATCTTGGGGGAGTAGGAGAGCTTGGGGGATTAGGAGAGCTTGGGGGAGTAGGAGAGCTTCGGGGAGTAGGAGAGCTTGGGAGAGTAGGAGAGCTTGGCAGAGTAGGAGAACTTGGGGCAGTAGGAGAGCTTAGGGGAGTAGGAGAGCTTGGGGGAGTAGGAGAGCTTGGGGGAGTAGTAGAGCTTGGGGGAGTCGGAGAGCTTGGGGGAGTAGGAGAGCTTGGGAGGGTAGGAGAGCTTGGGGGCGTATGAGAGCTTGGGTCGTATGAGAGCTTGGGGGAGTGTGAGAGCTTGGGGTGTATGAGAGCTTGGGGAAGTAGGCGAGCTTGGGGGAGTCGAGAGCTTGTGGGAGTGGGAGAGGTTGGGCGAGTAGGAGAGCTTGGGGGAGTAAGAGAGCTTGGGGGAGGAAGAAAGCTTGGGGAGAAAGAGCGCTTGGGGGAGTAAGAGAGCTTGGAGGAGTAGGAGAGCTTGGGGGAGTAGGAGAGCTTGGGGGAGCAGGAGAGCTTGGGGGAGTAGGAGAGCTTGGGGGAGTATAAGAGATTGGGGGAGTAGGAGAGCTTGGGGGAGTAGGAGAGCTTCGGGGAGTAGGAGAGCTTGGGGTAGTAGGAGATCTTGGGGGAGTAGGAGAGCTTGGGGGATTAGGAGAGCTTGGGGGAGTAGGAGAGCTTGGGGGAGTAGGAGAGCTTGGGAGAGTAGGAGAGTTTGGCGGAGCTGGAGAACTTGGGGCAGTAGGAGAGCTTAGTGGAGTAGGAGAGCTTGGGGGAGTAGGAGAGCTTGGGGGAGTAGGAGAGATTGTGGGAGTCGGAGAGATTTGGGGAGTAGGAGAGCTTGGGAGGGTAGGAGAGTTTGGCGGCGTATGAGAGCTTGGGGTGTATGAGAGCTTGGGGAAGTAGGCGACCTTGGGGGTGTAGTAGAGCTTGTGGGAGTGGGAGAGCTTGGGCGAGTAGGAGAGCTTGGGGGAGGAAGAGAACTTGGGGGAGTAAGAAAGCTTGGGGGAGAAAGAGAGCTTGGGGGAGTAACAGAGCTTGGGGGAGTAGGAGAGCTTGGGGGAGTAGGAGAGCTTGGGGGAGTAGGAGAGCTTGGGGGAGTAGGAGAGCTTGGGGGAGTCGCGGAGCTTGGGGGAGTAGGAGAACTTGGCAGAGTAGGAGAGCTTGGGGGAGGAAGAAAGCTTGGGGAGTAAGAGAGCTTGGGGGACTAAGAGAGCTTGAAGGAGTAAGAGAGCTTGGGGGAGTAAGAGAGCTTGCGGGTGTAAGAGAGCTTGGGGAGTAGGAGAGCTTGGGGGAGTAGGGGAGCTTGGGGGAGTAGCAGACCTTGGGCTAGTAGGAGATCTTGGGGGAGTAAGAGAGCTTGGGGGAGTAAGAGAGCTTGGGGGAGTAAGATAGCTTGGGGGAGTAGGAGAGCTTGGGGAACAGGTGAGCTTGTGGGAAAAGGAGAGCTTGGGGGAGTACGAGCATTGCGGGTGTAGGAGAGCTTGAGGGAGAAGGAGAACTTGTCAGAGTAGGAGAGCTTGGGGGAGTAAGAGAGCTTGGGGGAGTAAGAGAGCTTGGTGGAGAAAGAGAGCTTGGGGGAGTAAGAGAGCTTGGGGGAGTAAGAGAGCTTGGGGGAGTAAGAGAGTTTGGGGGAGTAAGAGAGCTTGGGCGTGTAAGTGAGCTTGGGGGAGTAGGAGAAATTGGCAGAGTAGGAGAGCTTGGGGGAGTTAGAGAGCTTGCGGGAGTAAGAGAGCTTGGGGGAGTAAGAGAGCTTGGGGGAGTAGGAGAGCTTGGGGGAGCAGGAGTGCTTGGGGGAGTAGGAGAGTTGGGAGAGTAGGAGAACTTGGGGGAGTAGGAGATCTTGGGGGAGTAGGAGAGTTTGGGGGAGTAGGAGAGCTTGGGGGAGTAGGAGAGCTTGGGGGAGTAGGAGAGCTTTGTGGAGTAGGAGAGCTTGGGGGAGTAGGAGAGTTTGGGGAATAGGAGAGCTTGGGGTAGTAGGAGATCTTGGGGGAGTAGTAGAGCTTGGGGGATTTGGAGAGCTTGGGGGAGTAGGAGAGCTTGGGCGAGTAGGAGAGCTTGGGAGAGTAGTAGAGCTTGGCAGAGTAGGAGAACTTGGGGCAGTAGGAGAGCTTAGGGGAGTAGGAGAGCTTGGGGGAGTCGGAGAGCTTGGGGGAGTAGGAGAGCTTGGGGGAGTCGGAGAGCTTGGGGGAGTAGGAGAGCTTGGGATGGTAGGAGAGCTTGGGGGCGTATGAGAGCTTGGGTCGTATGAGAGCTTGGGGCGTGTGAGAGCTTGGGGTGTATGAGAGCTTGGGGAAGTAGGCGAGCTTGGGGGAATAGTAGAGCTTGTGGTAGTGGGAGAGCTTGGGCGAGTAGGAGAGCTTGGGGGAGTAAGAGAGCTTGGGGGAGGAAGAAAGCTTGGGGGAGAAAGAGAGCTTGGGGGAATAAGAGAGCTTGGCGGAGTAGGAGAGCTTGGGGGAGTAGGAGAACTTGGGGGAGTAGGAGAGCTTGGGGAGAAGGAGAGCTTGGGAGAGTAGGAGAGCTTTGGGGAGTAGGAGATCTTGGGGGAGTAGTAGACTTTGGGGGAGTAGGAGAGCTTGGGGGAGTAGGAGAGCTTGGGGGAGGTGGAAAGCTTGGGAGAGTAGGAGAGCTTGGGAGAGTAGGAGAGCTTTGGGGAGTAGGAGAGCTTGTGAGAGTAGGAGAGCTTGGGGGAGTAGGAGAGCTTGGGGTTGTAGGAGATCTTGCGGGGGTAGGAGAGCTTGGGGGATTTGGAGAGTTTGGGGAAGTATGAGAGCTTGGGGGAGTAGGAGAGCTTGGGAGAGTAGGAGAGCTTGGCGGAGCAGGAGAACTTGGTGCAGTAGGAGAGCTTAGGGGAGTAGGAGAGCTTGGGGGTGTAGTAGAGCTTGGGGGAGTAGGTGAGCTTGGGAGAGTAGTAGAGCTTGGCAGAGTAGGAGAACTTGGGGCAGTAGGAGAGCTTAGGGGAGTAGGAGAGCTTGGGGGAGTCGGAGAGCTTGGGGGAGTAGGAGAGCTTGGGGGAGTCGGAGAGCTTGGGGGAGTAGGAGAGCTTGGGATGGTAGGAGAGCTTGGGGGCGTATGAGAGCTTGGGTCGTATGAGAGCTTGGGGGAGTGTGAGAGCTTGGGGTGTATGAGAGCTTGGGGAAGTAGGCGAGCTTGGGGGAGTAGTAGAGCTTGTGGGAGTGGGAGAGCTTGGGCGTGTTGGAGAGTTTGGGGAAGTAAGAGAGCTTGGGGGAGGAAGAAAGCTTGGGGGAGAAAGAGAGCTTGGGGGAGTAAGAGAGCTTGGCGGAGTAGGAGAGCTTGGGGGAGTAGGAGAACTTGGGGGAGTAGGAAAGCTTGGGGAGTAGGAGAGCTTGGGAGAGTAGGAGAGCTTTGGGGAGTAGGAGATCTTGGGGGAGTAGGAGACTTTGGCGGAGTAGGAGAGCTTAGGGGAGTAGGAGAGCTTGGGCGAGTAGGAAAGATTGGGGGAGTAGGAGAGCTTGGGAGAATAGGAGAGCTTTGGGGAGTAGGAGAGCTTGTGAGAGTAGGAGAGCTTGGGGGAGTAGGAGAGCTTGGGGGAGTAGGAGAGATTGGGGGAGTAGGAGAGCTTGGGGGAGTAGGAGAGCTTGGGGGAGTAGGAGAGCTTGGGGTTGTAGGAGATCTTGCGGGGGTAGGAGAGCTTGGGGGATTAGGAGAGTTTGGGGAAGTATGAGAGCTTGGGGGAGTAGGAGAGCTTGGGAGAGTAGGAGAGCTTGGCGGAGCAGGAGAACTTGGGGCAGTAGGAGAGCTTAGGGGAGTAGGAGAGCTTAGGGGAGTAGGAGAGCTTGGGGGAGTAGGAGAGCTTGGGGGAGTCGGAGAGCTTGGGGGAGTAGGAGAGCTTGGGAGGGTAGGAGAGCTTGGGGGCGTATGAGAGCTAGGGGTGTATGAGAGCTTGGGGAAGTAGGCGAGCTTGGGGGAGTAGTCGAGCTTGTGGGAGTGGGAGAGCTTGGGCGAGTGGGAGAGCTTGGGGGAGTAAGGGAACTTGGGGGAGGAAGAAAGCTTGGGGGAGAAAGAGAGCTTGGGGGAGTAAGAGAGCTTGGGGGAGTAGGAGAACTTGGGGGAGTAGGAGAGCTTGGGGGAGTAGGATTGTTTGGGGGAGTAAGAGAGCTTGGGGGAGTAGGAGAGCTTGGCGGCGTATGAGAGCTTGGGTCGTATGAGAGATTGGCGAAGTAGGCGAGCTTAGGGGAGTAGTAGAGCTTGTGGGAGTGGGAGAGCTTGGGCGAGTAGGAGAGCTTGGGGGAGTAAGAGAGCTTGGGGGAGGAAGAAAGCGTGGGGGAGTAGGAGAGCTTGGGGGAGTAGGAGAGCTTGGGGGAGTAGGAGAGATTGGGGGAGTAGGAGAGCTTGGGTCGTATGAGAGCTTGGGGGAGTGTGAGAGCTTGGGGTGTATGAGAGCTTGGGGAAGTAGGCGAGCTTAGGGGAGTAGTAGAGCTTGTGGGAGTGGGACAGTTTGGGCGAGTAGGAGAGCTTGGGGGAGTAAGAGAGCTTGGGGGAGGAAGAAAGCGTCGGGGAGTAGGAGAGCTTGGGGGAGTAGGAGAGCTTGGGGGAGCAGGAGAGATTGGGGGAGTAGGAGAGCTTGGGGGAGTAGGAGAGCTTGGGGGAGTAGGAGAGCTTGGGGTTGTAGGAGATCTTGCGGGGGTAGGAGTGCTTGGGGGATTAGGAGAGTTTGGGGAAGTATGAGAGCTTGGGGGAGTAGGAGAGCTTGGGAGAGTAGGAGAACTTGGCGGAGCAGGAGAACTTGGGGCAGTAGGAGAGCTTAGGGGAGTAGTAGAGCTTGGGGGAGTAGGAGAGCTTGGGGGAGTAGGAGAGCTTGGGGGAGTCGGAGAGCTTGGGGGAGTAGGAGAGCTTGGGAGGGTAGGAGAGCTTGGGGGCGTATGAGAGCTTGTGGTGTATGAGAGCTTGGGGTTGTAGGAGATCTTGCGGGGGTAGGAGAGCTTGGGGGATTAGGAGAGTTTGGGGAAGTATGAGAGCTTGGGGGAGTAGGAGAGCTTGGGAGAGTAGGAGAGCTTGGCGGAGCAGGAGATCTTGGGGCAGTAGGAGAGCTTAGGGGAGTAGGAGAGCTTAGGGGAGTAGGAGAGCTTGGGGGAGTAGGAGAGCTTGGGGGAGTCGGAGAGCTTGGGGGAGTAGGAGAGCTTGGGAGGGTAGGAGAGCTTGGGGGCGTATGAGAGCTTGGGGTGTATGAGAGCTTGGGGAAGTAGGCGAGCTTGGGGGAGTAGTCGAGCTTGTGGGAGTGGGACAGCTTGGGCGAGTGGGAGAGCTTGGGGGAGTAAGGGAACTTGGGGGAGGAAGAAAGCTTGGGGGAGAAAGAGAGCTTGGGGGAGTAAGAGAGCTTGGGGGAGTAGGAGAACTTGGGGGAGTAGGAGAGCTTGGGGGAGTAGGATTGTTTGGGGGAGTAAGAGAGCTTGGGGGAGTAGGAGAGCTTGCGGCGTATGAGAGCTTGGTCGTATGAGAGATTGGCGAAGTAGGCGAGCTTAGGGGAGTAGTAGAGCTTGTGGGAGTGGGAGTGCTTGGGCGAGTAGGAGAGCTTGGGGGAGTAAGAGAGCTTGGGGGAGGAAGAAAGCGTGGGGGAGTAGGAGAGCTTGGGGGAGTAGGAGAGCTTGGGGGAGTAGGAGAGATTGGGGGAGTAGGAGAGCTTGGGTCGTATGAGAGCTTGGGGGAGTGTGAGAGCTTGGGGTGTATGAGAGCTTTGGGAAGTAGGCGAGCTTAGGGGAGTAGTAGAGCTTGTGGGAGTGGGACAGTTTGGGCGAGTAGGAGAGCTTGGGGGAGTAAGAGAGCTTGGGGGAGGAAGAAAGCGTCGGGGAGTAGGAGAGCTTGGGGGAGTAGGAGAGCTTGGGGGAGTAGGAGAGATTGGGGGAGTAGGAGAGCTTGGGGGAGTAGGAGAGCTTGGGGGAGTAGGAGAGCTTGGGGTTGTAGGAGATCTTGCGGGGGTAGGAGAGCTTGGGGGATTAGGAGAGTTTGGGGAAGTATGAGAGCTTGGGGGAGTAGGAGAGCTTGGGAGAGTAGGAGAGCTTGGCGGAGCAGGAGAACTTGGGGCAGTAGGAGAGCTTAGGGGAGTAGTAGAGCTTGGGGGAGTAGGAGAGCTTGGGGGAGTAGGAGAGCTTGGGGGAGTCGGAGAGCTTGGGGGAGTAGGAGAGCTTGGGAGGGTAGGAGAGCTTGGGGGCGTATGAGAGCTTGTGGTGTATGAGAGCTTGGGGAAGTAGGCGAGCTTGGGGGAGTAGTCGAGCTTGTGGGAGTGGGAGAGCTTGGGCGAGTGGGAGAGCTTGGGGGAGTAAGGGAACTTGGGGGAGGAAGAAAGCTTGGGGGAGAAAGAGAGCTTGGGGGAGTAAGAGAGCTTGGGGGAGTAGGAGAACTTGGGGGAGTAGGAGAGCTTGGGGGAGTAGGATTGTTTGGGGGAGTAGGAAAGCTTGGGGGAGTCACGGAGCTTGGGGGAGTAGGAGAACTTGGCAGAGTAGGAGAGCTTGGGGGAGGAAGAGAGCTTGGGGGAGTAAGAGAGCTTGAAGGAGTAAGAGAGCTTGGGGGATTAGGAGAGCTTGGCGGCGTATGAGAGCTTGGGTCGTATGAGAGCTTGGGGGAGTGTGAGAGCTTGGGGTGTATGAGAGCTTGGGGAAGTAGGCGAGCTTAGGGGAGTTGTAGAGCTTGTGGGAGTGGGAGAGCTTGGGCGAGTAGGAGAGCTTGGGGGAGTAAGAGAGCTTGGGGGAGGAAGAAAGCGTGGGGGAGTAGCAGAGCTTGGGAGAGTAGGAGAGCTTGGGGGAGTAGGAGATCTTGGGGGAGTAGGAGAGTTTGAGGGAGTAGGAGAGCTTGGGGAAGTAGGAGAGCTTGGGGGAGTAGGAAAGCTTGGGGGAGTAGGAGAGCTTGGGCAAGGACGAGAGCTTTGGGGAGTAGGAGAGCTTGTGGAGTAGGAGAGCTTGGGGGAGTAGGAGAGCTTGGGGGAGTAGGAGCGATTGGGGGAGTAGGAGAGCTTGGGGGAGTAGGAGAGCTTCGGGGAGTAGGAGAGCTTGGGGTAGTCGGAGATCTTGGGGGAGTAGGAGAGCTTGGGGGATTAGGAGAGCTTGGGGGAGTAGGAGAGCTTGGGGGAGTAGGAGAGCTTGGTAGAGTAGGAGAGCTTGGCGGAGCTGGAGAACTTGGGGCAGTAGGAGAGCTTAGGGGAGTAGGAGAGCTTGGGGGAGTAGGAGAATTTGGGGGAGTAGGAGAGATTGGGGGAGTCGGAGAGCTTTGGGGAGTAGGAGAGCTTGGGAGGGTAGGAGAGCTTGGGGGCGTATGAGAGCTTGGGGTGTATGAGAGCTTGGGGAAGTAGGCGAGCTTGGGGGAGTAGTAGAGCTTGTGGAAGTGGGAGAGCTTGGGCGAGTAGGAGAGCTTGGGGGAGTAAGAGAACTTGGGGGAGGAAGAAAGCTTGGGGGAGAAAGAGAGCTTGGGGGTGTAAGAGAGCTTGGGGGAGTAGGAGTGCTTGGGGGAGTAGGAGAGCTTTGGGGAGTAGGAGAGCTTGGGGCAGTAGGAGAGATTGGGGGAGTAGGAGAGCTTGGGGGAGTAGGAGAGTTTGGGGGAGAAGGAGAGCTTGGGGGAGTAAGAGAGCTTGGGGGAGGAAGAAAGCGTGGGGGAGTAGGAGAGCTTGGGGGAGTAGGATAGCTTGGGGGAGTAGGAGAGCTTGGGAGAGTAGGAGAGCTTGGGGGAGTAGGAGATCTTGGGGGAGTAGGAGAGTTTGGGGGAGTAGGAGAGTTTGGGGAAGTAGGAGAGCTTGGGGGAGTAGGAAAGCTTGGGGGAGTAGGAGAGCTTGGGAATGTAGGAGAGCTTTGGGGAGTAGGAGAGCTTGTGGAGTAGGAGAGCTTGGGGGAGTAGGAGAGCTTGGGGGAGTAGGAGAGATTGGGGGAGTAGGAGAGCTTGGGGGAGTAGGAGAGCTTCGGGGAGTAGGAGAGCTTGGGGTAGTAGGAGATCTTGGGGGAGTAGGAGAGTTTGGGGGATTAGGAGAGCTTGGGGGAGTAGGAGAGCTTGGGGGGGTAGGAGAGCTTGGGAGAGTAGGAGAGCTTGGCGGAGCTGGAGAACTTGGGGCAGTAGGAGAGCTTAGGGGAGTAGGAGAGCTTGGGGGAGTAGGAGAGTTTGGGGCAGTAGGAGAGATTGGGGGAGTCGGAGAGCTTTGGGGAGTAGGAGAGCTTGGGAGGGTAGGAGAGCTTGGGGGCGTATGAGAGCTTGGGGTGTATGAGAGCTTGGGGAAGTAGGCGAGCTTGGGGGAGTAGTAGAGCTTGTGGAAGTGGGAGAGCTTGGGCGAGTAGGAGAGCTTGGGGGAGTAAGAGAACTTGGGGGAGGAAGAAAGCTTGGGGGAGAAAGAGAGCTTGGGGGAGTAAGAGATCTTGGGGGAGTAGGAGTGCTTGGGTGAGTAGGAGAGCTTTGGGGAGTAGGAGAGTTTGGGGGAGTAGGAGAGCTTGGGGGAGTCTCGGAGCTTGGGGGAGTAGGAGAACTTTGCAGAGTAGGAGAGCTTGGGGGAGGAAGAGAGTTTGGGAAGTAAGAGAGCTTGGGGGAGTAATAGAGCTTGAAGGAGAAAGAGAGCTCGGGGGAGTAAGAGAGCTTGCGGGTGTAAGAGAGCTTGGGGAGTAGGAGAGCTTGGGGGAGTAGGAGAGCTTGGGGGAGTAGGAGACCTTGGGCTAGTAGGAGAATTTGGGGGAGGAAGAGAGCTTGGGGGAGTAAGAGAGCTTGGGGGAGTAAGATAGCTTGGGGGAGTAGGAGAGCTTGGGGAACAGGTGAGCTAGTGGGAAAAGGAGAGCTTGGGTGAGTACGAGCGCTTGCGGGTGGAGGAGTGCTTGAGGGAGAAGGAGAACTTGGCAGAGTCGGAGAGCTTGGGGTAATAAGAGAGCTTGGGGGAGTAAGAGAGCTTGGTGGAGAAAGAGAGCTTGGGGGAGTAAGAGAGCTTGGGGGAGTAAGAGAGCTTGGGGGAGTAAGAGATTTTGGGGGAGTAAGAGAGCTTGGGGGTGTAAGTGAGCTTGGGGGAGTAGGATAAATTGGCAGAGTAGGAGAGCTTGGGGGAGTTAGAGAGCTTGGGGGAGTAAGAGAGCTTGGGGGAGTAAGAGAGCTTGGGGGAGTAGGAGATCTTGGGGGAGCAGGAGTTCTTGGGGGAGTAGGAGAGCTTGGGAGAGTAGGAGAGCTTGGGGGAGTGGGAGATCTTGGGGGAGTAGGAGAGTTTGGGGGAGTAGGAGAGCTTGGGGGAGTAGGAGAGCTTGGGGAGGGAATAGTAGAGCTTGGGGGAGCAGGAGGGTTTCCCGGAGTAGGAGAGCTTGGAGGAGTAGGAGAGCTTGGGGGAGTAGGAGAGCTTGGGGGAGTAGGAGAGCTTGGGCGATTAGGAGAGCTTGGGGGAGTAGGAGAGCTTGGGGGCGAAGGAGAGCTTGGGGGAGCAAGAGAGATTGGGAAGCAGGAGAGCTTGGGGGAGCAGGAGAGCTTGGGGTTGCAGGAGAGCTCGGGGAAGCAGGAGAGCTTGGGGGAGCAGGAGAGTTTACCGGAGTAGGATAGCTTACCAGAGTAGGACAGCTTACCGGAATAGGAGAGCTTACCGGATTAGGAGCGTTGGGGGAGTAGGAGAGCTTGGGGGAGTAGGAGAGCTTGGGGGAGCAGGAGAGCTTGGGGGAGAAGGAGGTCTTGGGGAAGCAAGAGAGATTGGGAAGCAGGAGAGCTTGGGGGAGCAGGAGAGCTTGGGGTTGCAGGAGAGCTTGGGGAAGAAGGAGAGCTTGGGGGAGCAGGAGAGCTTGGGGGAGCAGGAGAGCTTGGGGGAGCATGAGAGCTTGGGGGAGAAGGAGAGCTTGGAGGAGCAGAAGAGCTTGGGGGAGCAGGAGAGCTTGGGGGAGTAGGAGAGCTTCGGGGAGTAGGAGAGCTTGAGGGAGTAGGAGAGCTTGGGGGAGTAGGATAGGTTGGGCAGTAGGAGTGCTTGCGGGAGTAGGAAAGCATACAGGAGTCGGAGAGCTTGCGGGTGTAGGTAAGCTTACCGGAGTAGGAGAGCTTGGGGGAATAGGAGAGATTGGGGGAGTAGGATAGCTTAACGGAGCAGGAGAGCTTGGTGGAGTAGGAGAGCTTGGTGGAGTAGGAGAGCTTGGTGCAGTAGGAGATCTTGGGGGAGTAGGAAAACTTGGGAGAGCAAGAGAGCTTGGGAGAGAAAGAGAGCTTGGTGGTGTAGGAGAGCTTTGGGGTGTAGGAGAGCTTACCGGAATCGGAGAGGTTGGGGGAGTAGGAGAGCTTGGGGGAGTCGGAGAGCTTCCCGGAATAGGAGAGCTTGGGGGCGTAGGATAGGTCGGGGAGAAGGAGAGCTTGAGAGAGTAGTAGAGCTTTCAGGAGTGGGAGATCTGATCGGATTAGGAGAGCTTACCAGAGTCGGAGAGATTGGGGGAGGCAGAGAGCTTACCGGAGTAGTTGAGCTTGGGGGAGTAGTTGATCATGGGGGAGTAGGAGAGCTTGGGGGAGTAAGAGAGCTTGGGGGAGTAGTAGAGCTTTGGGGAGTATGAGAGCTTGGGTAATTGGGAGAGCTGACCGGAGTAGGAGAGCTGACCGGTGTAGGAGAGCTGACCGGAGTAGGAGAGCTGACCGGAGTAGGAGAGCTTACCCGAGTAGGAGAGCTTACCCGAGTAGGAGAGCTGACCGGAGTAGGAGAGCTTACCGGAGTAGGAGAGCTGACCGGAGTAGGAGAGCTGACAGGAGTAGGAGAGCTGACCAGAGTAGGAGAGCTGACCGGAGTAGGAGAGCTGACCGGAGTAGGAGAGTTTGGGGGAGTATGAGAGATTGGGGGAGTCGGATAGCTTGGCGGAGTAGGGTAGCTTGGGGGAGTAGGAGAGCTTACTGGAGTAGGATAGCTTTGTGGAGCAGGAGAAGTGGGGGAATTATAGAGCTTGGGCGAGTAGGAGAGCATACTGGAGTTGGAGAGCTTGAGGGTGTAGGTAAGCTTATCGGAGTAGGAGACTTTGGCTGAGACGGAGAGCTTGGGGGAGTATGAGAGCTTGGGGGATTATGAGAGCTTGGGGGAGTAGCAGAGCTTGAGTGAGTAGGAGAGCTTGGGGATTAGGAGAGCTTGGGGAAGTAGGAGAGCTTGGGGCAGTAGGAAAGTTTGGGGGAGTTGGAGAGCTTGGGGAAGTAGGAGAGCTTGGGGGAGTAGGAGAGCTTGGGGGAGTAGGAGAGCTTTTGGGAGTAGGAGAGCTTGGGGCAGTAGGAGAGCTTTGGGGAGTAGGAGAGCTTGTGGGAGTAGGGGAGCTTGGGGGAGTAGGAGAGCTTGGGGGAGTAGGAGAGCTTGGGGGAGTAGGAGAGCTTGGGGGAGTAGAGAGCTTGCGGGAGCAGGAGAGCTTACCAGAGTAGGAGAGCTTACCGGAATAGGAGAGCTTGCGGGAGTAGTAGAGCTTGGGTGAGCAGGGTAGCTTGGTGGAGTAGGAGAGCTTACCGGATGAGGAGCGCTTGGGGGAGTAGGAGAGCTTGGGGGAGTAGGAGAGCTTGGGGGAGTAGGAGAGCTTGGGGGAGTCAGAGAGCTTAACGGAGTCGGAGAGCTTGCCGAAGTAGGAGAGCTTGGGGGTTTATGAGAGCTTGGGGGAGTTGGGTAGCTTGGGGAATGAGGACAGCTTACCGGATTCGCAGAGCTTGGGGGAGTAGTAGAGCTTACCGGAGTAGGAGAGCATACCTGAGATGGAGAGCTTACTGCAGTAGAAGAGCTTAGCAGAGTTTGATAGCTTACCGGAGTAGGAGAGCTTACTGGAGAAGGAGAGCTTTCAGGATTAGGAGAACTTGGGGGAGCAGGAGAGCTTGGGGGAGCAGGAGATCTTGGGGGAGCAGGAGAGCTTGGGGGAGCAGGAGAATTTGGGTGAGCAGGAGAGCTTGGGGGAGCAGGAGTGCTTGGGGGAGCAGGAGAGCTTGGAGGAGAAGGAGTGCTTGCGGGAGCAGAAGAGCTTGGGGAGCAGGAGAGCTTGGGGGAGTAGGAGAGCTTGGAGTAGTAGGACACCTTGGGGGAGTAGAAGAGCTTGTGGGAGTAGGAGAACTTTGGGGAGTAGGAGTGCTTGAGGTAGTAGGATAGGTTGGGGAGTAGGAGAGCTTTCGGGAGTAAGAAAGCATACACTAGTCGGAGAGCTTGCGGGTATAGGTAAGCTTACCGGAGTAGGAGAGCTTGGGGGAATACGAGAGATTGAGGGAGTAGGATAGCTTAGCGGAACAGGATAGCTTGGTGGAGCAAGAGAGCTTGGGGGAGTAGGAGAGCTTTGGG
Organism: Pristiophorus japonicus; assembly: GCF_044704955.1. Lineage (NCBI taxonomy): Eukaryota > Metazoa > Chordata > Chondrichthyes > Pristiophoridae > Pristiophorus > Pristiophorus japonicus. The sequence goes on from NW_027254772.1 coordinate 380,903, forward strand.
GAGTCGGAGAGCTTCCCGGAATAGGAGAGCTTGGGGGAGTAGTAGAGCTTTGGGGAGTAGGAGAGCTTGGGGAAGTAGGAGAGCTGACCGGAGTAGGAGAGCTGACCGGAGTAGGAGAGCTGACCGGAGTAGGAGAGCTGACCGGAGTAGGAGAGCTTACCCGAGTAGGAGAGCTTACCGGAGTAGGAGAGCTGACCGGAGTAGGAGAGCTGACAGGAGTAGGAGAGCTTACCGGAGTAGGAGAGCTGACCGGAGTAGGAGAGCTGACAGGAGTAGGAGAGCTGACCGGAGTAGGAGAGCTGACCAGAGTAGGAGAGCTGACCGGAGTAGGAGAGCTTGGGGGAGTATGCGAGATTGGGGGAGTCGGATAGCTTGGCGGAGTAGGGTAGCTTGGGGGAGTAGGAGATCTTACCGGAGTAGGATAGCTTGGAGGAGCAGGATAGGTGGGAGAGTTGGAGAGCTTGGGGGAGTTGGAGAGCTGGGGGAGTAGGAGAGCATACTGGAGTTGGAGAGCTTGAGGGTGTAGGTAAGCTTATCGGAGTAGGAGAGCTTGGCTGAGACGGAGAGCTTGGAGGAGTATGACAGGTTGCGGGGGGAAGGAGAACTTCCCGGAAGAGGAGAGCTTCGGAGAGTAGGATAGGTGGGTGAGTACGGGAGCTGGGGTAGTAGGAGAGCTTGGGGTAGGAGGAGAGCTTGTGAGAGTAGGAGAACTTGAGGGAGTAGGAGAGCTTGGGGGAGTAGGAGAGCTTACCTGAGATGGAGAGCTTACTGCAGTAGAAGAGCTTCGCAGAGTTTGATAGCTTACCGGAGTAGGAGAGCTTACTGGAGAAGGAGAGCTTTCAGGATTAGGAGAACTTGGGGGAGCAGGAGAGCTTGGGGGAGCAGGAGATCTTGGGGGAGCAGGAGAGCTTGGGGGAGCAGGAGAATTTGGGTGAGCAGGAGAGCTTGGGGGAGCAGGAGTGCTTGGGGGAGCAGGAGAGCTTGGAGGAGAAGGAGTGCTTGTGGGAGCAGAAGAGCTTGGGGAGCAGGAGAGCTTGGGGGAGTAGGAGAGCTTGGGGTAGTAGGACACCTTGGGGGAGTAGGAGAGCTTGTGGGAGTAGGAGAACTTTGGGGAGTAGGAGTGCTTGAGGTAGTAGGATAGGTTGGGGAGTAGGAGCGCTTGCGGGAGTCAGAAAGCATACACTAGTCGGAGAGCTTGCGGGTATAGGTAAGCTTACAGGAGTAGGAGAGCTTGGGGGAATACGAGAGATTGAGGGAGTAGGATAGCTTAGCGGAACAGGATAGCTTGGTGGAGAAAGAGAGCTTGGGGGAGTAGGAGAGCTTTGGGGAGTCGGAGAGCTTCCCGGAATAGGAGAGCTTGGGGGAGTAGTAGAGCTTTGGGGAGTAGGAGAGCTTGGGGAAGTAGGAGAGCTGACCGGAGTAGGAGAGCTGACCGGAGTAGGAGAGCTGACCGGAGTAGGAGAGCTGACCGGAGTAGGAGAGCTTACCGGAGTAGGAGAGCTTACCGGAGTAGGAGAGCTTACCGGAGTAGGAGAGCTGACCGGAGTAGGAGAGCTGACCGGAGTAGGAGAGCTGACCGGAGTAGGAGAGCTGACCGGAGTAGGAGAGCTTACCCGAGTAGGAGAGCTTACCCGAGTAGGAGAGCTTACCGGAGTAGGAGAGCTGACCGGAGTAGGAGAGCTGACCGGAGTAGTAGAGCTTACCAGAGTCGGAGAGCTTACCGGATTAGGAGAACTTACCGGAGTAGGAGAGCTGACCGGAGTAGGAGAGCTGACAGGAGTAGGAGAGCTGACCGGAGTAGGAGAGCTGACCAGAGTAGGAGAGCTGACCGGAGTAGGAGAGCTTGGGGGAGTATGAGAGATTGGGGGAGTCGGATAGCTTGGCGGAGTAGGGTAGCTTGGGGGAGTAGGAGATCTTACCGGAGTAGGATAGCTTGGAGGAGCAGGATAGGTGGGAGAGTTGGAGAGCTTGGGGGAGTTGGAGAGCTGGGGGAGTAGGAGAGCATACTGGAGTTGGAGAGCTTGAGGGTGTAGGTAAGCTTATCGGAGTAGGAGAGCTTGGCTGAGACGGAGAGCTTGGAGGAGTATGACAGGTTGCGGGGGGAAGGAGAACTTCCCGGAAGAGGAGAGCTTCGGAGAGTAGGATAGCTGGGTGAGTAGGGGAGCTGGGGTAGTAGGAGAGCTTGGGGTAGGAGGAGAGCTTGTGAGAGTAGGAGAACTTGGGGGAGTAGGAGAGCTTGGGGGAGTAGGAGAGCTTGGGGGAGTAGGAGAGCTTGGGGGAGTAGGAGAGCTTGGGGACTAGGAGAGCTTTGGGGAGTTGGAGAGCTTGGGGGAGCAGGAGAGCTTGCGGGAGTCGGAGAGCTTGCTGGATTAGGAGAGCTTGCCATATTTGGAGAACTTACCTGAGTAGAAGAGCTTACCGGAGTAGGAGAGATTGAGGGAGTAGGAAAGCTTGGGAGAGTAGGAAAGTTTGGGGGAGTAGGAGAAGTTTGGGGAGTAGGGTAGCTTACCGGAGTAAGAGAGCTTACCGCAGTAAGAGAGATTACCAGAGAAGGAGAACTGACCTAAGTAGAAGAGCTTAACGGAGTAGGAGAGCTTGGGAGAGTAGGAGAGCTTACCGGAGTATGAGAGGTTGGGGGAGTAGGATAGCTGGGGGGAGTAGGTGAGCTTGAGGGAGTAGGAGAGCTTGGGGGAGTAGGAGAGCTTGGGGGAGTAGGAGAGCTTTGGGGAGTAGGAGAGCTTGGGGGAGTAGGAAAGCTTGGGGGAGGAGGAGAGCTTATCGCAGCAGGAGAGCTTGGTGGAGTAGGAGAGCTTGGTGGAGTAGGATAGCTTACCGGAGTAGGAGAGCTTGGGGGAGTTGGAGAGCTGGCCGGAGTAGGAGAGCTTACCGGAGTCGGAGAGCTTGGGGCAATAGGAAAGCTTCCATAAATATGAGAGCTTGGCGGAGTAGGAGAGCTCGCCGGAGTAGGAGAGTTAACCGGAGTAAAGAGAGCTAGAGGGAGTGGGAGAGTTTGGGGGAGTAGGAGAGCTAGGGGAGTAGGAGACCTTGGGGAAGTAGGAGAGTTTGGGCGAGTAGGAGTGCTTGGGGGATTAGGAGATCTTGGGGGATGAGGAGAGCTTATCGCAGCAGGAGAGCTTGGTGGAGTAGGAGAGTTTGGTGGATTAGGAGAGCTTGGTGGAGTAGGAGAGCTTGGTGGATTATGAGTGCTTGGTGGAGTAGGAGATCTTCCCGGAATAGGACAGCTTGGGGGAGTAGGATAGGTGGGGGTGTAGGAGAGCTTGGAGGAGACGGAGAGCTTTCTGGAGTGGGAGAGCTGACCGGAAAAGGAGAGCGAACCAGAGTATGAGAGCTTGGGGGAGTATGAGAGCTTGCGGGAGTAGGATAGCTTGGGGGAGTAGGAGAGGTTACCGGAGTCGGAGAGCTTGAGGCAGTCGGACAGCTTGGGGGAGTAGGAATGCTTTCTGGACTAGGAGTGCTTGTGGGAGTAGGTGTGCTTCCATGAATATGAGAGTTTGTGGGAGTCCGAGAGTTTGGGGGAGTCGGAGAGCTTGAGGGAGTCGGAGAGCTTCGTGGAGTCGGAGAGCTTGGGGGAGTCGGAGAGCTTGGGGTAGTCGGAGAGCTTGGGGGTGTAGGAGAGCTTGTGGGAGTAGGAGAGCTTGGGGGAGTAGGAGAGCTTGGGGGAGTAGGAGAACTTGGGGGAGTAGGAGAGCTTGGGGGAGTTGGAGAGCTTGTGGGAGCAGGGTAGCTTACCGGAGTAGGAGAGCTTGCGGGAAGCAGGAGAGCTTCCATAAATATGAGAGCTTGGGGGAGTAGGAGAGCTCGCCGGAGTCGGAGAGTTAACCGGAGTAAAGAGAGCTTGAGGGAGTGGGAGAGCTTGGGGGAGTAGGAGAGCTTGGGTGTTAGGAGAGCTTGGGGCAGTAGGAGAGCTTGGGCGAGTAGGAGAGCTTGGGGGAGTAGGTGAGCTTGGGGGAGTCGGAGAGCTTGTGGGAGTAGGAGAGATTGGGGGAGTAGGAATGCTTGGGGGAGTAGGAGAGCTTGGGTCATTAGGAGAGCTTAGGGAGTAGGAGATTGGGGGAGTAGGAGAGCTTGGGGGATGAGGAGAGCTTATCGCAGCAGGAGAGCTTGTTGGAGTTGGAGAGCTTGGTGGAGTAGGAGAGCTTGGTGGAGTAGGAGAGTTTGGTGGAGTAGGAGAGCTTGGTGGAGTAGGAGTGCTTGGTGGAGTAGGAGATCTTCCCCGAATAGGACAGCTTGGGGCAGTAGGATAGGTGGGGGTGTAGGAGACCTTGGAGGAGACGGAGAGCTTTCTGGAGTGGCAGAGCTCACCGGAACAGGAGAGCTTACAGAAGTAGGAGAGCATGGGGGAGAAGGAGAGCTAACCGGAGTATGAGAGCTTGGGGAATATTTGAGCTTGGGGGAGTAGGATAGCTTGGGGGAGTAGGAGAGGTTACCGGAGTCGGAGAGCTTGAGGCAGTCGGAGAGCTTGGGGGAGTAGGAATGCTTACTGGAGTAGGAGTGCTTGGGAGAGTAGGAGAGCTTCCATGAATATGAGAGCTTGGGGGAGTAGGAGAGTTTGGGGGAGCCGGAGAGCCTGGGGGAGTCGGAGAGCTTCATGGAGTCGGAGAGCTTGGGGGAGTCGGAGAGCTTGGGGTAGTCGGAGAGCTTGGGGGAGTAGGAGAGCTTGGGGGAATAGGAGAACTTGGGGGAGTAAGAGAGCTAGGGGGAGTTGGAGAGCTTGTTGGAGCAGGATAGCTTGCGGGAGTAGGAGAGCTTGTGGGTGTAGGAGAGCTTGCGGGAATAGGAGAGCTTGCGGGAGTAGGAGAGCTTGCCAGATTAGGAGAGCTTGCCGGATTTTGGAGCTTACAGAAAGAGAAGAGCTGACCGGAGTAGGAGCGCTAGAGGGAGTAGGAGAGCTTGGGAGAGTACGAAAGCTTTGGGGAGTAGTAGAAGTTTGGGGGAGTAGGAGAGCTTACCGCAGTAAGAGAGATTACCAGAGAAGGAGAGCTTCCGGGAGTAGAAGAGCTTATCAGAGTAGGAGAGCTTAGAGGAGGAGAAGTACTTACCGGATAAGAGAGCTTGGGGGAGTAGGAGAGCTGGCCGGAGTAGGAGAGGTTACCGGAGTCGGAGAGCTTGGGGGAGTAGGAGAGCTTCCATGAATATGAGAGCTTGGGGAATAGGAGAGCTGGCAGGAGTCGGAGAGTTAACCGTTGTAAAGAGATCTTGAGGGATTGGGAGACATTGGGGGAGTAGGAGAGCTTGGGGAGTTGAAGAGCTTGGGGTAGTAGGAGAGCTTGGGGGAGTAGGAGAGCTTGGGGGAGTAGGAGAGCTTGGGGGAGTAAGAGAGGTTGGGGGAGTAGGAGAGCTTGGGGGATGAGGAGAGCTTGGGGAAGTCGGAGAGCTTGGGGGAGTAGGAGAGATTAGGGTAGTAGGAGAGCTTGGGGAAGTAGGAGAGCTTGGGGGAGTAGGAGAGCGTGGGGGATGAGGAGAGCTTATCGCAGGAGAAGAGCTTGGTGGAGTAGGAGAGCTTAGTGGAGTAGGAGAGCTTGGTGGAGTAGGAAAGCTTGGTGGAGTAGGAGAGCTTGGTGAAGTAGGAGTGCTTGGTGGAGTAGGAGATCTTCCCGGAATAGGACAGCTTGGGGGAGTAGGGTAGGTGCGGGTGTAGGATAGCTTGGGAAATAGGACAGCTTGCGGGAGTAGGAGATCTTGGGCGAGTAGGAGAGCTTGGGCGAGTAGGAAAGCTTGGGGGTGTAAGAGAGCTTGAAGGAATAAGAGAGCTTGGGAGAGTAGGAGAGCTTACCGGAGTATGAGAGGTTGGGGGAGTAGGATAGCTGGGGGGAGTAGGTGAGCTTGAGGGAGTAGGAGAGCTTGGGGGAGTAGGAGAGCTTGGGGGAGTAGGAGAGCTTGGGGGAGTAGGAGAGCTTGGGGGAGTAGGAGAGCTTGGGGGAGGAGGAGAGCTTATCGCAGCAGGAGAGCTTGGGGCAATAGGAAAGCTTCCATAAATATGAGAGCTTGGGGGAGTAGGAGAGCTCGCCGGAGTAGGAGAGTTAACGGGAATAAAGAGAGCTTGAGGGAGTGGGAGAGTTTGGGGGAGTAGGAGAGCTTGGGGGAGTAGGAGAGCTTGGGGGAGTAGGAGAGCTTGGGCGAGTAGGAGAGCTTGGGGGATTAGGAGAGCTTGGGGGATGAGGAGAGCTTATCGCAGCAGGAGAGCTTGGTGGAGTAGGAGAGTTTGGTGGATTAGGAGAGCTTGGTGGAGTAGGAGAGCTTGGTGGATTAGGAGTGCTTGGTGGAGTAGGAGATCTTCCCGGAATAGGACAGCTTGGGGGAATAGGATAGGTGGGGGTGTAGGAGAGCTTGGAGGAGACGGAGAGCTTTCTGGAGTGGGAGAGCTGACCGGAACAGGGGAGCTTACCGGAGTAGGAGAGCATGGGGGAGAAGGAGAGCTAACCAGAGTATGAGAGCTTGGGGGAGTATGAGAGCTTGCGGGAGTAGGATAGCTTGGGGGAGTAGGAGAGGTTACCGGAGTCGGAGAGCTTGAGGCAGTCGGACAGCTTGGGGGAGTAGGAATGCTTTCTGGACTAGGAGTGCTTGGGGGAGTAGGTGTGCTTCCATGAATATGAGAGTTCGTGGGAGTCGGAGAGTTTGGGGGAGTCGGAGAGCTTGGGGGAGTCGGAGAGCTTCGTGGAGTCGGAGAGCTTGGGGGAGTCGGAGAGCTTGGGGTAGTCGGAGAGCTTGGGGGTGTAGGAGAGATTGTGTGAGTAGGAGAGCTTGGGGGAGTAGGAGAGCTTGGGGGAGTAGGAGAACTTGGGGGAGTAGAAGAGCTTGGGGGAGTTGGAGAGCTTGTGGGAGCAGGGTAGCTTACCGGAGTAGGAGAGCTTGCGGGAAGCAGGAGAGCTTCCATAAATATGAGAGCTTGGGGGAGTAGGAGAGCTCGCCGGAGTCGGAGAGTTAACCGGAGTAAAGAGAGCTTGAGGGAGTGGGAGAGCTTGGGGGAGTAGGAGAGCTTGGGGGTTAGGAGAGCTTGGGGGAGAAGGAGAGCTTGGGCGAGTAGGAGAGCTTGGGGGAGTAGGTGAGCTTGGGGGAGTCGGAGAGCTTGGGCGAGTAGGAAAGTTTGGGGGAGTAAGAGAGCTTGGTGGAGTAAGAGAGCTTGGGGAGTAAGGGAGCTTGGGGGAGTAAGAGAGCTTGGGGGTGTGGGAGAGCTTGGGGGAGTAGGAGAGCTTGGGGGAGTAGGAGCGCTTGGGGGATTAGGAGAGCTTGGGGGAGTAGGTGAGCTTGGGGGAATAGGAGAGCTTGGGGGAGTAGGAGAGTTTGGAGAGTAGGAGAGTTTGGGGGAGTAGGAGAGCTTGGCGGAGTAGGAGAATTGGGGCAGTAGGAGAGCTTAGGGGAGTAGGAGAGCTTGGGGGAGTAGGAGAGCTTGGGGGAGTAGGGGAGCTTGGGGGAGTAGGAGACCTTGGGCGAGTAGGAGAGCTTGGGGGAGGAAGAGAGCTTGGGGGAGTAAGAGAGCTTGGGGGAGTAAGAGAGCTTGGGGGTGTAAGAGAGCTTGGGGGAGTAGGAGAACTTGGCAGAGTAGGAGAGCTTGGGGGAGTTAGAGAGCTTGGGGGAGTAAGAGAACTTGGGGAGTAAGAGAGCTTGGGGGAGTAGGAGAGCTTGGGGGAGTAGGAGAGCTTGGGGGAGTAAGAGAGCTTGGGGGAGTAGGAGAGCTTGGGGGAGTAGGAGAGCTTGGGGCAGTAGGAGCGCTTGGGGGAGTAGGAGAGCTTGGGGGAGAAGGAGAGCTTGGGGGAGTAGGAGAACTTGGCAGAGTAGGAGAGCTTGGAGGAGTAAGAGAGCTTGGGGGAGTCAGAGAGCTTGGGGGACTAAGAGAGCTTGGGGAATACGAGAGATTGCGGGAGGAGGAGAGCTTCGGCGAGTAGGGGAGCTTGGGGGAGTAGGAGAACTTGGGGGATTCGGGGAGCTTGGGGGAGTAGGAGAACTTGGCACAGTAGGAGAGCTTGGGGGAGTAAGAGAGCTTGGGGGAGTAAAAGAGCTTGGGGGAGTGAGAGAGCTTGGGGGAGTAAGAGAGCTTGGGGGAGTAAGAGAGCTTGGGGGAGTAAGAGAGCTTGGGGCAGTAGGAGATCTTGGGGGAGTAGGAGACCTTGCGGGAATAGGAGAGCTTGGGCGAGTAGGAGAGCTTGGGGGAGTAAGAGAGCTTGGAGGAGTAAGAGAGCTTGGGGAGTAAGAGAGCTTGGGGGAGTAAGAGAGATTGGGGGAGTGGGAGAGCTTGGGGGAGTAGGAGAGCTTGTGGGAGTAGGAGCGCTTGGGGGAGTAGGAGAGCTTGCGGGATTAGGAGTGCTTGGGGAAGTAGGAGAGCTTGGGGGAGTAGGAGAGCTTGGGAGAGTAGGAGAGCTTGGGGGAGCAGGAGATCTTGGGGGAGTAGGAGATCTTGGGGGATAGGAGAGTTTGGGGGAGTAGGAGAACTTGGGGGAGTAGGAGAGCTTGGGGGAGCAGGAGAGCTTGGGGGAGTAGGAGAGCTTTGCAGAGTAGGAGAGCTTTGGGGAGTAGGGGAGCTTGTGGGAGTAGGAGAGCTTGGGGGAGTAGGAGAGCTTGGGGGATTAGGAGAGCTTGGGGGAGTCAGAGAGCTTGGGGCAGTAGGAGAGCTTTGGCGAGTAGGAGATCTTGGGGGAGTAGGAGAGCTTGGGCGAGTAGGAGAGCTTGGGGGAGTAAGAGAACTTGGTGGAGTAAGAGAGCTTGGGGAGTAAGAGAGCTTGGGGAGTAAGAGAGCTTGGTGGAGTGGGAGAGCTTGGGGGAGTAGGAGAGCTTGGGGGAGTAGGAGCGCTTGGGGGAGTAGGAGAGCTTGGGGGAGAAGGAGAGCTTGGGGGTGTAGGAGAGCTTGGGGGAGTAGGAGAGCTTGGGAGAGTTGGAGAGCTTGGGGGAGTAGGAGATCTTGGGGGAGTAGGAGAGCTTGCGGGAGTCGGAGAGCTTGCTGGATTAGGAGAGCTTGCCATATTTGGAGAGCTTACCGGAGTAGAAGAGCTTACCGGAGTAGGAGAGCTTGAGGGAGTAGGAAAGCTTGGGAGAGTAGGAAAGTTTGGGGGAGTTGATGAAGTTTGGGGAGTAGGGTAGCTTACCGGAGTAAGAGAGCTTACCGCAGTAAGAGAGATTACCAGAGAAGGAGAGCTGACCGAAGTAGAAGAGCTTAACGGAGTAGGAGAGCTTGGGAGAGTAGGAGAGCTTACCGGAGTATGAGAGGTTGGGGGAGTAGGATAGCTGGGGGGAGTAGGTGAGCTTGAGGGAGTAGGAGAGCTTGGGGGAGTAGGAGAGCTTGGGGGAGTAGGAGAGCTTGGGGGAGTAGGAGAGCTTGGGGGAGGAGGAGAGCTTATCGCAGCAGGAGAGCTTGGGGCAATAGGAAAGCTTCCATAAATATGAGAGCTTGGGGGAGTAGGAGAGCTCGCCGGAGTAGGAGAGTTAACCGGAATAAAGAGAGCTTGAGGGAGTGGGAGAGTTTGGGGGAGTAGGAGAGCTAGGGGAGTAGGAGAGCTTGGGGGAGTAGGAGATCTTGGGCGAGTAGGAGAGCTTGGGGGATTAGGAGAGCTTGGGGGATGAGGAGAGCTTATCGCAGCAGGAGAGCTTGGTGGAGTAGGAGAGTTTGGTGGATTAGGAGAGCTTGGTGGAGTAGGAGAGCTTGGTGGATTAGGAGTGCTTGGTGGAGTAGGAGATCTTCCCGGAATAGGACAGCTTGGGGGAGTAGGATAGGTGGGGGTGTAGGAGAGCTTGGAGGAGACGGAGAGCTTTCTGGAGTGGGAGAGCTGACCGGAACAGGGGAGCTTACCGGAGTAGGAGAGCATGGGGTATAGAAGGAGAGCTAACCAGAGTATGAGAGCTTGGGGGAGTATGAGAGCTTGCGGGAGTAGGATAGCTTGGGGGAGTAGGAGAGGTTACCGGAGTCGGAGAGCTTGAGGCAGTCGGACAGCTTGGGGGAGTAGGAATGCTTTCTGGACTAGGAGTGCTTGGGGGAGTAGGTATGCTTCCATGAATATGAGAGTTTGTGGGAGTCGGAGAGTTTGGGGGAGTCGGAGAGCTTGGTCTAGTCGGAGAGCTTCGTGGAGTCGGAGAGCTTGGGGGAGTCGGAGAGCTTGGGGTAGTCGGAGAGCTTGGGGGTGTAGGAGAGCTTGTGTGAGTAGGAGAGCTTGGGGGAGTAGGAGAGCTTGGGGGAGTAGGAGAACTTGGGGGAGTAGAAGAGCTTGGGGGAGTTGGAGAGCTTGTGGGAGCAGGGTAGCTTACCGGAGTAGGAGAGCTTGCGGGAAGCAGGAGAGCTTCCTAAATATGAGAGCTTGGGGGAGAGCTTGGGGGTTAGGAGAGCTTGGGGGAGTAGGAGAGCTTGGGCGATTAGGAGAGCTTGGGGGAGTAGGTGAGCTTGGGGGAGTCGGAGAGCTTGCGGGAGTAGGAGAGCTTGGGGGAGTAGGAATGCTTGGGGGAGTAGGAGAGCTTGGGTCATTAGGAGAGCTTAGGGAGTAGGAGATTGGGGGAGTAGGAGAGCTTGGGGGATCAGGAGAGCTTATCGCAGCAGGAGAGCTTGTTGGAGTTGGAGAGCTTGGTGGAGTAGGAGAGCTTGGTGGAGTAGGAGAGCTTGGTGGAGTAGGAGAGCTTGGTGGAGTAGGAGTGCTTGGTGGATTAGGAGATCTTCCCCGAATAGGACAGCTTGGGGCAGTAGGATAGGTGGGGGTGTAGGAGAGCTTGGAGGAGACGGAGAGCTTTCTGGAGTGGGAGAGCTCACCGGAACAGGAGAGCTTACAGAAGTAGGAGAGCATGGGGGAGAAGGAGAGCTAACCGGGGTATGAGAGCTTGGGGAATATATGAGCTTGGGGGAGTAGGATAGCTTGGGGGAGTAGGAGAGGTTACCGGAGTCGGAGAGCTTGAGGCAGTCGGAGAGCTTGGGGGAGTAGGAATGCTTACTGGAGTAGGAGTGCTTGGGAGAGTAGGAGAGCTTCCATGAATATGAGAGCTTGGGGGAGTAGGAGAGTTTGGGGGAGCCGGAGAGCCTGGGGGAGTCGGAGAGCTTCATGGAGTCGGAGAGCTTGGGGGAGTCGGAGAGCTTGGGGTAGTCGGAGAGCTTGGGGGAGTAGGAGAGCTTGGGGGAATAGGAGAACTTGGGGGAGTAGGAGAGCTAGGGGGAGTTGGAGAGCTTGTTGGAGCAGGATAGCTTGCGGGAGTAGGAGAGCTTGCGGGAGTAGGAGAGCTTGCGGGAGTAGGAGAGCTTGCGGGAGTAGGAGAGCTTGCCAGATTAGGAGAGCTTGCCGGATTTTGAGAGCTTACAGAAAGAGAAGAGCTGACCGTTGTAGGATCGCTAGAGGGAGTAGGAGAGCTTGGGAGAGTACGAAAGCTTTGGGGAGTAGTAGAAGTTTGGGGGAGTAGGAGAGCTTACCGCAGTAAGAGAGATTACCAGAGAAGGAGAGCTTCCGGGAGTAGAAGAGCTTATCAGAGTAGGAGAGCTTAGAGGAGGAGAAGTACTTACCGGATAAGAGAGCTTGGGGGAGTAGGAGAGCTCGCCGGAGTAGGAGAGCTTACCGGAGTCGGAGAGCTTGGGGGAGTAGGAGAGCTTCCATGAATATGAGAGCTTGGGGAATAGGAGAGCTGGCAGGAGTCGGAGAGTTAACCGTTGTAAAGAGATCAAGAGGGAGTGGGAGACATTGGGGGAGTAGGAGAGCTTGGGGAGTTGAAGAGCTTGGGGTAGTAGGAGAGCTTGGGGGAGTAGGAGAGCTTGGGGGAGTAGGAGAGCTTGGGGGAGTAGGAGATCTTGGGGGAGTAAGAGAGGTTGGGGGAGTAGGAGAGCTTGGGAGAGTAGGAGAGCTTGGGGAAGTAGGAGAGCTTGGGGGAGTAGGAGAGCTTAGGGTAGTAGGAGAGCTTGGGGAAGTAGGAGAGCTTGGGGGAGTAGGAGAGCTTGGGGGATGAGGAGAGCTTATCGCAGGAGGAGAGCTTGGTGGAGTAGGAGAGCTTAGTGGAGTAGGAGAGCTTGGTGGAGTAGGAAAGCTTGGTGGAGTAGGAGAGCTTGGTGGAGTAGGAGTGCTTGGTGGAGTAGGAGATCTTCCCGGAATAGGACAGCTTGGGGGAGTAGGGTAGGTGCGGGTGTAGGATAGCTTGGGAAGTAGGACAGCTTGCGGGAGTAGGAGATCTTGGGCGAGTAGGAGAGCTTGGGCGAGTAGGAAAGCTTGGGGGAGTAAGAGAGCTTGAAGGAGTAAGAGAGCTTGGGGGAGTAAGAGAGCTTGCGGGTGTAAGAGAGCTTGGGGAGTAGGACAGCTTGGGGGAGTAGGAGATCTTGGGCGAGTAGGAGAGCTTGGGCGAGTAGGAAAGCTTGGGGGAGTAAGAGAGCTTGGTGGAGTAAGAGAGCTTGGGGAGTAAGAGAGCTTGGGGGAGTAGGAGAGCTTGGCGGAGTAGGAGAACTTGGGGCAGTAGGAGAGCTTAGGGGAGTAGGAGACCTTGGGGGAGTAGGAGAGCTTGGGGGAGTAGGAGAGCTTGGGGGAGTCGGAGAGCTTGGGGGAGTAGGAGAGCTTGGGAGGGTAGGAGAGCTTGGGGGCGTATGAGAGCTTGGGAGCGTATGAGAGCTTGGGGATGTATGAGAGCTTGGGGTGTATGAGAGCTTGGGGAAGTAGGCGAGCTTGGGGGAGTAGGAGAGCTTGGGGGAGTAGGAGAGCTTGTGGGAGTAGGAGAGTTTGGGGGAGTAGGAGAGCTTGTGGGTGTCGCGGAGCTTGGGGGAGCAGGAGAACTTGGCAGAGTAGGAGAGCTTGGGGGAGTAACAGAGCTTGGGGAGTAAGAGAGCTTGGGGGAGCAAGAGAGCTTGAGGGAGTAAGAGAGCTTGGGGGAGTAAGAGAGCTTGCGGGTGAAAGAGAGCTTGGGGAGTAGGAGAGCTTCGGGGAGTAGGGCAGCTTGGGGGAGTAGGAGACCTTGGGCGAGTAGGAGAGCTTGGGGGAGGAAGAGAGCTTGGGGGAGTAAGAGAGCTTGGGGAAGTAAGATAGCTTGGGGGAGTAGGAGAGCTTGGGGGAGTAGGGGAGCTTGGGTGAGTAGGAGAACTTGGGGGATTCGGGGTGCTTGGGGGAGTAGGAGAACTTGGCACATTAGGAGAGCTTGGGGGAGTAAGAGAGCTTGGGGGAGTAAGAAAGCTTGGGGGAGTAAGAGAGCTTGGGGGAGTGGGAGAGCTTGGGGGAGTAGGAGAGCTTGGGGAAGTAGGAGAGCTTGGGGGAGTAGGAGAGCTTGGGGGAGTTGGAGAGCTTGGGGGAGTAGGAGAGCTTGGGGGAGTAGGAGAGCTTGGGAGAGTAGAAGAGCTTGGGGGAGTAGGAGGGCTTGGGAGAGTAGGAGAGCTTCCATGAATATGAGAGCTTGGGGGAGTAGGAGAGTTTGGGGTGCCGGAGAGCCTGGGGGAGTCGGAGAGCTTCATGGAGTCGGAGAGCTTGGGGGAGTCGGAGAGCTTGGGGTGGTCGGAGAGCTTGGGGGAGTAGGAGAGCTTGGGGGAATAGGAGAACTTGGGGGAGTAGGAGAGCTAGGGGGAGTTGGAGAGCTTGTTGGAGCAGGATAGCTTGCGGGAGTAGGAGAGCTTGCGGGAGTAGGAGAGCTTGCGGGAGTAGGAGAGCTTGCGGGAGTAGGAGAGCTTGCCAGATTAGGAGAGCTTGCCGGATTTTGAGTGCTTACAGAAAGAGAAGAGCTGACCGGAGTAGGAGCGCTAGAGGGAGTAGGAGAGCTTGGGAGAGTACGAAAGCTTTGGGGAGTAGTAGAAGTTTGGGGGAGTAGGAGAGCTTACCGCAGTAATAGAGATTACCAGAGAAGGAGAGCTTCCGGGAGTAGAAGAGCTTATCAGAGTAGGAGAGCTTAGAGGAGGAGAAGTACTTACCGGATAAGAGAGCTTGGGGGAGTAGGAGAGCTCGCCGGAGTAGGAGAGCTTACCGGAGTCGGAGAGCTTGGGGGAGTAGGAGAGCTTCCATGAATATGAGAGCTTGGGGAATAGGAGAGCTGGCAGGAGTCGGAGAGTTAACCGTTGTAAAGAGATCTTGAGGGAGGGGGAGACATTGGGGGAGTAGGAGAGCTTGGGGAGTTGAAGAGCTTGGGGTAGTAGGAGAGCTTGGGGGAGTAGGAGAGCTTGGGGGAGTAGGAGAGCTTGGGGGAGTAGGAGATATTGGGGGAGTAAGAGAGGTTGGGGGAGTAGGAGTGCTTGGGGGAGTAGGAGAGCTTGGGGAAGTAGGAGAGCTTGGGGGAGTAGGAGAGCTTAGGGTAGTAGGAGAGATTGGGGAAGTAGGAGAGCTTGTGGGAGTAGGAGAGCTTGGGGGATGAGGAGAGCTTATCGCAGGAGGAGAGCTTGGTGGAGTAGGACAGCTTAGTGGAGTAGGAGAGCTTGGTGGAATAGGAAAGCTTGGTGGAGTAGGACAGCTTGGTGGAGTAGGAGTGCTTGGTGGAGTAGGAGATCTTACCGGAATAGGACAGCTTGGGGGAGTAGGGTAGGTGCGGGTGTAGGATAGCTTGGGAAGTAGGACAGCTTCCGGGAGTAGGAGATCTTGGGCGAGTAGGAGAGCTTGGGCGAGTAGGAAAGCTTGGGGGAGTAAGAGAGCTTGAAGGAGTAAGAGAGCTTGGGGGAGTAAGAGAGCTTGCGGGTGTAAGAGAGCTTGGGGAGTAGGACAGCTTGGGGGAGTAGGAGATCTTGGGGGAGTAGGAGAGCTTGGGCGAGTAGGAAAGCTTGGGGGAGTAAGAGAGCTTGGTGGAGTAAGAGAGCTTGGGGAGTAAGAGAGCTTGGGGGAGTAAGAGAGCTTGGGGGAGTGGGAGAGATTGAGGGCGTAGGAGAGCTTGGGGGAGTAGGAGCGCTTGGGGGAGTAGTAGAGCTTGGGGTTGTAGGAGAGCTTGGGGGAATTGGAGAGCTTGGGGGAGTAGTAGAGTTTGGAGAGTAGGAGAGCTGGAAGGAGTAGGAGAGCTTGGCGGAGTAGGAGAACTTGGGGCAGTAGGAGAGCTTGGGGGAGTAGGAGAGCTTGGGGGAGTAGGAGAGCTTGGGGGAGTAGGAGAGCTTGGGGGAGTCGGAGAGCTTGGGGGAGTAGGAGAGCTTGGGAGGGTAGGAGAGCTTGGGGGCGTATGAGAGCTTGGGGGCGTATGAGAGCTTGGGGATGTATGAGAGCTTGGGGTGTATGAGAGCTTGGGGAAGTAGGCGAGCTTGGGGGAGTAGGAGAGCTTGTGGTGTAGGAGAGTTTGTGGGAGTAGGAGAGTTTGGGGGAGTAGGAGAGCTTGGGGGTGTCGCGGAGCTTGGGGGAGTAGGAGAACTTGGCAGAGTAGGAGAGCTTGGGGGAGTAACAGAGCTTGGGGAGTAAGAGAGCTTGGGGGAGCAAGAGAGCTTGAGGGAGTAAGAGAGCTTGGCGGAGTAAGAGAGCTTGCGGGTGAAAGAGAGCTTGGGGAGTAGGAGAGCTTCGGGGAGTAGGGCAGCTTGGGGGAGTAGGAGACCTTGGGCGAGTAGGAGAGCTTGGGGGAGGAAGAGAGCTTGGGGGAGTAAGAGAGCTTGGGTAAGTAAGATAGCTTGGGGGAGTAGGAGAGCTTGGGGGAGTAGGGGAGCTTGGGTGAGTAGGAGAACTTGGGGGATTCGGGGTGCTTGGGGGAGTAGGAGAATTGGCACAGTAGGAGAGCTTGGGGGAGTAAGAGAGCTTGGGGGAGTAAGAAAGCTTGGGGGAGTAAGAGAGCTTGGGGGAGTGGGAGAGCTTGGGGGAGTAGGAGAGCTTGGGGGAGTAGGAGAGCTTGGGGGAGTAGGAGAGCTTGGGGGAGTTGGAGAGCTTGGGGGAGTAGGAGAGCTTGGGGGAGTAGGAGAGCTTGGGAGAGTAGAAGAGCTTGGGGGAGTAGGAGGGCTTTGGAGAGTAGGAGAGCTTTGGGGAGTAGGGGAGCTTGTGGGAGTAGGAGAGCTTGGGGGAGCAGGAGAGCTTGGGGGATTAGGAGAGCTTGGGGGTGTCAGAGAGCTTGGGTCAGTAGGACAGCTTGGGGGAGTAGGAGATCTTGGGGGAGTAGGAGAGCTTGGGCGAGTAGGAAAGTTTGGGGGAGTAAGAGAGCTTGGTGGAGTAAGAGAGCTTGGGGAGTAAGGGAGCTTGGGGGAGTAAGAGAGCTTGGGGGTGTGGGAGAGCTTGGGGGAGTAGGAGAGCTTGGGGGAGTAGGAGCGCTTGGGGGATTAGGAGAGCTTGGGAAGTAGATGAGCTTGGGGGAATAGGAGAGCTTGTGGGAGTAGGAGAGTTTGGAGAGTAGGAGAGTTTGGGGGAGTAGGAGAGCTTGCGGAGTAGGAGAACTTGGGGCAGTAGGAGAGCTTAGGGGAGTAGAAGAGCTTGGGGGAGTAGGAGAGCTTGGGGGAGTAGGGGAGCTTGGGGGAGTAGGAGACCTTGGGCGAGTAGGAGAGCTTGGGGGTGGAAGAGAGCTTGGGGGAGTAAGAGAGCTTGGGGGAGTAAGAGAGCTTGGGGGTGTAAGAGAGCTTGGGGGAGTAGGAGAACTTGGCAGAGTAGGAGAGCTTGGGGGAGTTAGAGAGCTTGGGGGAGTAAGAGAACTTGGGGAGTAAGAGAGCTTGGGGGAGTAGGAGAGCTTGGGGGAGTAGGAGAGCTTGGGGGAGTAAGAAAGCTTGGGGGAGTAGGAGAGCTTGGGGGAGTAGGAGAGCTTGGGGCAGTAGGAGAGCTTGGGGGAGTAAGAAAGCTTGGGGGAGTAGGAGAGCTTGGGGGAGAAGGAGAGCTTGGGGGAGTAGGAGAACTTGGCAGAGTAGGAGAGCTTGGAGGAGTAAGAGAGCTTGGGGGAGTAAGAGAGCTTGGGGGACTATGAGAGCTTGGGGAATACGAGAGATTGGGGGAGTAGGAGAGCTTGGGCAAGTAGGGGAGCTTGGGGGAGTAGGAGAACTTGTGGGATTCGGGGAGCTTGGGGGTGTAGGAGAACTTGGCACAGTAGGAGAGCTTGGGGGAATAAGAGAGCTTGGGGGAGTAAGAGAGCTTGGGGGAGTGAGAGAGCTTAGGGGAGTAAGAGAGCTTGGTGGAGTAAGAGAGCTTGGGGGAGTAAGAGAGCTTGGGGCAGTAGGAGATCTTGGGGGATTAGGAGACCTTGCGGGAATAGGAGAGCTTGGGCGAGTAGGATAGCTTGGGGGAGTAACAGAGCTTGGGGAGTAAGAGAGCTTGGGGGAGCAAGAGAGCTTGAGGGAGTAAGAGAGCTTGGGGGAGTAAGAGAGCTTGCGGGTGAAAGAGAGCTTGGGGAGTAGGAGAGCTTCGGGGAGTAGGGCAGCTTGGGGGAGTAGGAGACCTTGGGCGAGTAGGAGAGCTTGAGGGAGGAAGAGAGCTTGGGGGAGTAAGAGAGCTTGGGGAAGTAAGATAGCTTGGGGGAGTAGGAGAGCTTGGGGGAGTAGGGGAGCTTGTGTGAGGAGGAGAACTTGGGGGATTCGGGTTGCTTGGGGGAGTAGGAGAATTGGCACAGTAGGAGAGCTTGGGGGAGTAAGAGAGCTTGGGGGAGTAAGAAAGCTTGGGGGGTAAGAGAGCTTGGGGGAGTGGGAGAGCTTGGGGGAGTAGCAGAGCTTGGGGGAGTAGGAGAGCTTGGGGGAGTAGGAGAGCTTGGGAGAGTAGAAGAGCTTGGGGGAGTAGGAGGGCTTGGGAGAGTAGGAGAGCTTTGGGGAGTAGGGGAGCTTGTGGGAGTAGGAGAGCTTGGGGGAGCAGGAGAGCTTGGGGGATTAGGAGAGCTTGGGGGTGTCAGAGAGCTTGGGTCAGTAGGACAGCTTGGGGGAGTAGGAGATCTTGGGGGAGTAGGAGAGCTTGGGCGAGTAGGAAAGTTTGGGGGAGTAAGAGAGCTTGGTGGAGTAAGAGAGCTTGGGGAGTAAGGGAGCTTGGGGGAGTAAGAGAGCTTGGGGGTGTGGGAGAGCTTGGGGGAGTAGGAGAGCTTGGGGGAGTAGGAGCGCTTGGGGGATTAGGAGAGCTTGGGGGAGTAGATGAGCTTGGGGGAATAGGAGAGCTTGGGGGAGTAGGAGAGTTTGGAGAGTAGGAGAGTTTCGGGGAGTAGGAGAGCTTGGCGGAGTAGGAGAACTTGGGGCAGTAGGAGAGCTTAGGGGAGTAGGAGAGCTTGGGGGAGTAGGAGAGCTTGGGGGAGTAGGGGAGCTTGGGGGAGTAGGAGACCTTGGGCGAGTAGGAGAGCTTGGGGGAGGAAGAGAGCTTGGGGGAGTAAGAGAGCTTGGGGGAGTAAGAGAGCTTGGGGGTGTAAGAGAGCTTGGGGGACTAAGAGAGCTTGGGGAATACGAGAGATTGGGGGAGTAGGAGAGCTTGGGCGAGTAGGGGAGCTTGGGGGAGTAGGAGAACTTGGGGGATTCGGGGAGCTTGGGGGTGTAGGAGAACTTGGCACAGTAGGAGAGCTTGGGGGAGTAAGAGAGCTTGGGGGAGTAAGAGAGCTTGGGGGAGTAAGAGAGCTTGGGGGAGTAAGAGAGCTTGGGGCAGTAGGAGATCTTGGGGGATTAGGAGACCTTGCGGGAATAGGAGAGCTTGGGCGAGTAGGAGAGCTTGGGGGAGTAAGAGAGCTTGGTGGAGTAAGAGAGCTTGGGGAGTAAGAGAGCTTGGGGGAGTAAGAGAGATTGGGGGAGTGGGAGAGCTTGGGGGAGTAGGAGAGCTTGTGGGAGTAGGAGCGCTTGGGGGAGTAGGAGAGCTTGGCGGAGTAGGAGTGCTTGGGGAAGTAGGAGAGCTTGGGGGAGTAGGAGAGCTTGGGAGAGTAGGAGAGCTTGGGGGAGCAGGAGATCTTGGGGGATAGGAGATCTTGGGGGAGTAGGAGAGTTTGGGGGAGTAGGAAAACTTGGGGGAGTAGGAGAGCTTGGGGGAGTAGGAGAGCTTGGGGGAGTAGGAGAGCTTTGGAGAGTAGGAGAGCTTGGTGGAGTAAGAGAGCTTGGGGATTAAGAGAGCTTGGGGAGTAAGAGAGCTTGGTGGAGTGGGAGAGCTTGGGGGAGTAGGAGAGCTTGGGGGAGTAGGAGCGCTTGGGGGAGTAGGAGAGCTTGGGGGAGAAGGAGAGCTTGGGGGTGTAGGAGAGCTTGGGGGAGTAGGAGAGCTTGGGAGAGTTGGAGAGCTTGGGGGAGTAGGAGATCTTGGGGGAGTAGGAAATCTTGGGGGAGTAGGAGAGCTTGGGGGAGTAGGAGAGCTTGGGGGAGTAGGAGAGCTTGGGGGAGTAGGAGAGCTTGGGGGATTAGGAGAGCTTGGGGGAGTACGAGAGCTTGGGGGAGTAGGAGAGCTTGGGAGAGCTTGGGGGAGTAGGAGAGCTAGGGGGATTCGGAGAGCTTGGGAGGGTAGGAGAGCTTGGGAGCGTATGAGAGCTTGGGGGCGTATGAGAGCTTGGGGGAGGAAGAATGCTTGGGGGAGAAAGAGAGCTTGGGAGAGCTTGGGGGAGTAGGAGAGCTAGGGGGAGTCGGAGAGCTTGGGAGGGTAGGAGAGCTTGGGAGCGTATGAGAGCTTGGGGGCGTATGAGAGCTTGGGGGAGGAAGAATGCTTGGGGGAGAAAGAGAGCTTGGGGGATTAAGAGAGCTTGGAGGGGTAGGAGAGCTTGAGGGAGTGGGAGAGCTTGGGAGAGTAGGAGAGGTTGGGGAGAAGGAGAACTTCGGGAGAAGGAGAGCAAGGGGGAGAAGGAGAGCAAGGGGGAGAAGGAGAGCTTGGGGGAGAAGGAGAGCTTGGGGAGTAGGAGAGATTGGGGGCGTTAGAGAGCTTGGAGGAGGAGGAGGAGGAGAGCTTACCATAGTAGGACAGCTTGGGGGAGTAGGGGAGTTTGGGGAAGCAAGAGAGCTTACCGGAGTAGGAAAGATTAGTGGAGTAGTAGAGCTTGGGGGAGTAGGAGAGCTTGGGGGAGTAGGAGAGCTTGGGGGAGTAGGACAGCTTGGGGGAGTAGGAGAGCTTGGGGGAGTAGGAGAGCTTGGGAGAGTAGGAGAGGTTGGGGAGAAGGAGAACTTCGGGAGAAGGAGAGCAAGGGGGAGAAGGAGAGCAAGGGGGAGAAGGAGAGCTTGGGGGAGAAGGAGAGCTTGGGGGAGAAGGAGAGCTTGTGGGAAAAGGAGAGCTTGGGGGAGTAGGATAGCTTGCGGGAGTAGGTGAGCTTCGGGGAATAGGAGAAGTTGGGGGAGTGGGAGAGCTTGTTTGAGTGGGATAGCTAGGGGGAGTAGGAGAGCTTGGGGAGTAGGAGAGCCTGGGGGAGTAGGAGAGCCTGGGGGTGTATGCGAGCCTGGGGGAGTATGAGAGGCTGGAGGAGTATGAGAGGCTGGGGGAGTATGAAAGGCTGGGGGAGTATGAGAGGCTGTGGGAGTATGAGAGGCTTGGGGAGTATGAGAGCCTGGGGGAGTATGAGAGACTGGGGGAGTATGAGATCCTGGGGGAGTATGAGAGCCTGGGGGAGTATTAGAGCCTGGGGGAGTATCAGAGCCTGGGAGAGTATGAGAGGCTGGGGGAGTATGAGAGGCTGGGGGAGTATGAGAGCCTGGGGGAGAATGAGAGCCTGGGGGAGTATGAGAGCTTGGGGGAGTAGGAGAGCTTGGGGGAGTAGGAGAGCTTGGGGTAGTAGGAGAGCTTGGGGGATTAGGAGACCTTGGGGGAGTAGGAGATCTTGGGGGAGTAGGAGAGCTTGGGGGTTTAGGAGATCTTGGGGAGTAGGAGAGCTTGGGGGAGTAGGAGAGCTTGGGAGAGTAGGAGAGCTCGGCGGAGTAGGAGAACTTGGGGCAGTAGGAGAGCTAAGGGGAGTAGGAGAGCTTGGGGGAGTATGAGAGATTGGGAGGGTAGGAGAGCTTGGGGGAGTCGGAGAGATTGGGGGAGTAGGAGAGCTTGGGAGGGTAGGAGAGCTTGGGGGCGTATGACAGCTTGGGTGCGTATGAGAGCTTGGGGGTGTATGAGAGCTTGGGGAAGTAGGAGAGCTTGGGGAAGTAGTAGAGCTTGGGGGAGTGGGAGAGCTTGGGCGATTAGGAGAGCTTGGGGGAGTAAGAGAGCTTGGGGGAGGAAGAGAGCTTTGTGGAGAAAGCGAGCTTGCGGGAGTAAGAGAGTTTGGGAGAGTAGGAGAGCTTTGCGGAGTAGGAGAGTTTGTGGGAGTAGGAGAGCTTGGGGGAGTAAGAGAGCTTGGGGGAGTAGGAGAGCTTGGGGGAGTAGGACAGCTTGGGGGAGTAGGAGAGCTTGGGGGAGTAGGAGAGCTTGGGAGAGTAGGAGAGGTTGCGGAGAAGGAGAACTTCGGGAGAAGGAGAGCAAGGGGGAGAAGGAGAGCAAGGGGGAGAAGGAGAGCTTGGGGGAGAAGGATAGCTTGGGGGAGAAGGAGAGCTTGTGGGAGAAGGAGAGCTTGGGGGAGTATGAGAGCTTTGGGGAGTAGGAGAGCTTGGGGCAGTAGGAGCGCTTGGGGGAGTAGGAGAGCTTGGAGGAATAGAAGAACTTGGGGGAGTGGGAGAGCTTGTTTGAGTAGGATAGCTTGGGGGAGTAGGAGAGCTTGGGGGAGTAGGAGAGCCTGGGGGAGGAGGAGAGCCTGGGGGTGTATGAGATCCTGGGGGAGTATGAGAGGCTGGAGGAGTATGTCAGGCTGGGGGAGTATGAGAGGCTGGGGGAGTATGAGAGGCTGTGGGAGTATGAGAGGCTTGGGGAGTATGAGAGCCTGGGGGAGTATGAGAGACTGGGGGAGTATGAGATCCTGGGGGAGTATGAGAGCTTGGAGGAGTAGGAGAGCTTGGGGGAGTAGGAGAGCTTGTGGGAGTAGGAGAGCTTGAGGGAGTAGGAGAGCTTGGGGGAGTAGGATATCTTGGGGGAGTAGGAGAGCTTGGGGGTTTAGGAGAGCTTGGGGAAGGAGGAGAGCTTGGGGGAGTAGGAGAGCTTGGGAGAGTAGGAGAGCTTGGGAGGGTAGGAGAGCTTGGTGGAGTCGGAGAGATTGGGAGAGTAGGAGAGCTTGGGGTCGTATGAGAGCTTGGGGGCGTATGAGAGCTTGGGGGAGTATGAGAGCTTGGGGATGTAGGAGAGCTTGGGGAAGAAGTAGAGCTTGGGGGAGTGGGAGAGCTTGGGCGAGTAGGAGAGCTTGGGGGAGTAAGAGAGCTTGGGGGAGGAAGAGAGCTTGGGGGAGAAAGAGTGCTTGGGGGAGTAAGAGAGCTTGGCGGAGTAGGAGAGCTTCGGGGAGTAGGAGAGCTTGGGGGAGTAGGAGAGCTTGGGGGAGTAGGAGAATTTGTCAGAGTAGGAGAACTTGGAGGAGTAAGAGAGCTTGGGAGAGTAGCAGAGCTTTGGGGAGTAGGAGAGTTTGTGGGAGTAGGAGAGCTTGGGGGAGTAAGAGAGCTTAGGGGAGTAAGAGAGCTTGGGGGATAGGAGAGCTTGGGGGAGTAGGAGAGCTTGGGGCAGTAGGAGCGCTTGGGGGAGTAGGAGAGCTTGGGGGAGAAGGAGAGCTTGGGGGAGTAGGAGAACATGGCAGAGTAGGAGAGCTTGGAGGAGTCAGAGAACTTGGGCAAGTAAGAGAGCTTGTGGGAGTAAGAGAGCTTGGGGGAAGACGAGAGCTTGGGGGAGTAGGTGAGCTTGGGGGAGTAGGGGAGCTTGGGGGAGTAGGAGAAATTGGGGGATTAGGGGAGCTTGGGGGAGTAGGAGAACTTGGCACAGTAGGAGAGCTTGGGGGAGTAAGATAGCTTGGGGGAGTAAGAGAGCTTGGGGGAGTTAGAGAGCTTGGGACAGTTGGACATCTTGGGGGAGTAGGAGATCTTGGGGGAGTAAGAGAGCTTGGGCGAGTAGGAGAGCTTGGGGGAGTAAGAGAGCTTGGTGGAGTAAGAGAGCTTTGGAAGTAAGAGAGCTTGGTGGAGTAAGAGAGCATGGGGGAGGGGGAGAGCTTGGGGGAGTAGGAGAGCTTGGGGGAGTAGGAGCGCTTGGGGGAGTAGGAGAGCTTGGGGGAGTAGGAGAGCTTGGGGGAGTAGGAGAGCTTGGGGGAGTAGGAGAGCTTGGGAGAGTAGGAGAGCCTGGGAGAGTAGGAGATGTTGGGGGAGTAGGAGATCTTGGGGGAGTAGGAGAGTTTGGGGGAGTAGGAGAGCTTGGGGGAGTAGAAGAGGTTATGGGAGTAGGAGAGCTTGATGGAGTAGGAGAGCTTGGGAGAGTAGGAGAGCTTTGGGGAGTAGGGAAGCTTGTGGGAGTAGGAGAGCTTGGGGGAGTAGGAGAGCTTGGGGGATTTGGAGAGCTTGGGAGAGTCAGAGAGCTTGGGGCAGTAGGAGAGCTTGATGCGTAAGAGAGCTTGGGGGAGTGGGAGAGCTTGGGGGAGTAGGAGAGCTTGGGGGAGTACGAGCGCTTGGGGGAGTAGGAGAGCTTGGGGGATTAGGAGAGCTTGGGGTAGTAGGAGATCTTGGGGGAGTAGGAGAGCTTGGGTGAGTAGGAGAGCTTGGGGGAGTAGGAGAGCTTGGGGGAGTAGGAGAATGTGTCAGAGTAGGAGAGCTTGGGGGAGTAAGAGAGCTTAGGGGAGTAAGAGAGCTTGGGGGAGTAGGAGTGCTTGGGGGAGTAGGAGAGCTTGGGGCAGTAGGAGAGCTTGGGGGAGTAGGAGATCTTCGGGGAGCAGGAGAGTTTGGGGGAGTAGGAGAGCTTGGGGGAGTAGGAGAGCTTGGGGGAGTAGGAAAGCTTGGGGGAGTAGGACAGCTTGGGAGAGTAGGAGAGCTTTAGGGAGTAGGAGAGCTTGTGGGAGTAGGAGAGCTTGGGGGAGTAGGAGAGCTTGGGGGAGTAGGAGAGATTGGGGGAGTAGGAGAGCTTGGGGGAGTAGGAGAGCTTCGGGGAGTAGGAGAGCTTGGGGTAGTAGGAGATCTTGGGGGAGTAGGAGAGCTTGGGGGAGTAGGAGAGATTGGCGGAGCAGGAGAACTTGGGGAAGTAGGCGACCTTG
Source organism: Pristiophorus japonicus (assembly GCF_044704955.1). Lineage (NCBI taxonomy): Eukaryota > Metazoa > Chordata > Chondrichthyes > Pristiophoridae > Pristiophorus > Pristiophorus japonicus. Next base: position 404,708 of record NW_027254772.1, read on the forward strand.
GGGGAGTAGTCGAGCTTGTGGGAGTGGGAGAGCTTGGGCGAGTAGGAGAGCTTGGGGGAGTAGGAGAGATTGGGGGAGGAAGAAAGCTTGGGGGAGAAAGAGAGCTTGGGGGAGTAAGAGAGCTTGGGGGAGTAGGAGAACTTGGGGGAGTAGGAGAGCTTGGGGGAGTTGGAGAGTTTGGAGGAGTAGGAAAGCTTGGGGGAGTCGCGGAGCTTGGGGGAGTAGGAGAACTTGGCAGAGTAGGAGAGCTTGGGGGAGGAAGAGAGCTTAGGGAGTAAGAGAGCTTGGGGGAGTAAGAGAGCTTGAAGGAGTAAGAGAGCTTGAGGAAGTAGGAGAGCTTGGCGGCGTATGAGAGCTTGGGTCGTATGAGAGCTTGGGGGAGTGTGAGAGCTTGGGGTGTATGAGAGCTTGGGGAAGTAGGCGAGCTTGGGGGAGTAGTAGAGCTTGTGGGAGTGGGAGAGCTTGGGCGAGTAGGAGAGCTTGGGGGAGTAAGAGAGCTTGGGGAAGGAAGAAAGCGTGGGGGAGTAGGAGAGCTTGGGGGAGTAGGAGAGCTTGGGGGAGGAGGAGAGCTTGGGAGATTAGGAGAGCTTGGGGGAGTAGGAGATCTTGGGGGAGTAGGAGAGCTTGGTGGAGTAGGAGTGCTTGGTGGAGTAGGAGATCTTCCCGGAATAGGACAGCTTGGGGGAGTAGGGTAGGTGCGGGTGTAGGATAGCTTGGGAAGTAGGACAGCTTGCTGGAGTAGGAGATCTTGGGAGAGTAGGAGAGCTTGGGCGAGTAGGAAAGCTTGGGGGAGTAAGATAGCTTGAAGGAGTAAGAGAGCTTGGGGGAGTAAGAGAGCTTGCGGGTGTAAGAGAGCTTGGGGAGTAGGACAGCTTGGGGGAGTAGGAGATCTTGGGGGAGTAGGAGAGCTTGGGCGAGTAGGAAAGCTTGGGGGAGTAAGAGAGCTTGGTGGAGTAAGAGAGCTTGGGGAGTAAGAGAGCTTGGGGGAGTAAGAGAGCTTGGGGGAGTGGGAGAGATTGGGGGAGTAGGAGAGCTTGGGGGAGTAGGAGCGCTTGGGGGAGTAGTAGAGCTTGGGGGAGTAGGAGAGCTTGGGGGAATTGGAGAGCTTGGGGGAGTAGTAGAGTTTGGAGAGTAGGAGAGCTTGGGGGAGTAGGAGAGCTTGGCGGAGGAGGAGAACTTGGGGCAGTAGGAGAGATTAGGGGAGTAGGAGAGCTTGGGGGAGTAGGAGAGCTTGGGGGAGTAGGAGAGCTTGGGGGAGTCGGAGAGCTTGGGGGAGTAGGAGAGCTTGGGAGGGTAGGAGAGCTTGGGGGCGTATGAGAGCTTGGGGGCGGATGAGAGCTTGGGGATGTATGAGAGCTTGGGGTGTATGAGAGCTTGGGGAAGTAGGCGAGCTTGGGGGAGTAGGAGAGCTTGGGGGAGTAGGAGAGCTTGTGGGAGTAGGAGAGTTTGGGGGAGTAGGAGAGCTTGGGGGTGTCGCGGAGCTTGGGGGAGTAGGAGAACTTGGCAGAGTAGGAGAGCTTGGGGGAGTAACAGAGCTTGGGGAGTAAGAGAGCTTGGGGGAGCAAGAGAGCTTGAGGGAGTAAGAGAGCTTGGGGGAGTAAGAGAGCTTGCGGGTGAAAGAGAGCTTGTGGAGTAGGAGAGCTTCGGGGAGTAGGGCAGCTTGGGGGAGTAGGAGACCTTGGGCGAGTAGGAGAGCTTGGGGGAGGAAGAGAGCTTGGGGGAGTAAGAGAGCTTGGGGAAGTAAGAGAGCTTGGGGGAGTGGGAGAGCTTGGGGGAGTAGGAGAGCTTGGGGGAGTAGGAGAGCTTGGGGGAGTAGGAGAGCTTGGGGGAGTTGGAGAGCTTGGGGGAGTAGGAGAGCTTGGGGGAGTAGGAGAGCTTGGGAGAGTAGAAGAGCTTGGGGGAGTAGGAGGGCTTGGGAGAGTAGGAGAGCTTTGGGGAGTAGGGGAGCTTGTGGGAGTAGGAGAGCTTGGGTGAGTAGGAGAACTTGGGGGATTCGGGGTGCTTTGGGGAGTAGGAGAATTGGCACAGTAGGAGAGCTTGGGGGAGTAAGCGAGCTTGGGGGAGTAAGAAAGCTTGGGGGAGTAAGAGAGCTTGGGGGAGTGGGAGAGCTTGGGGGAGTAGGAGAGCTTGGGGGAGTAGGAGAGCTTGGGGGAGTAGGAGAGCTTGGGGGAGTTGGAGAACTTGGGGGAGTAGGAGAACTTGGGGGAGTAGGAGAGCTTGGGAGAGTAGAAGAGCTTGGGGGAGTAGGAGGGCTTGGGAGAGTAGGAGAGCTTTGGGGAGTAGGGGAGCTTGTGGGAGTAGGAGAGCTTGGGGGAGCAGGAGAGCTTGGGGGATTAGGAGAGCTTGGGGGTGTCAGAGAGCTTGGGTCAGTAGGACAGCTTGGGGGAGTAGGAGATCTTGGGGGAGTAGGAGAGCATGGGCGAGTAGGAAAGTTTGGGGGAGTAAGAGAGCTTGGTGGAGTAAGAGAGCTTGGGGAGTAAGGGAGCTTGGGGGAGTAAGAGAGCTTGGGGATGTGGGAGAGCTTGGGGGAGTGGGAGAGCTTGGGGGAGTAGGAGAGCTTGTGGGAGTAGGAGCGCTTGGGGGAGTAGGAGAGCTTGGCGGAGTAGGAGTGCTTGGGGAAGTAGGAGAGCTTGGGGGAGTAGGAGCGCTTGGGGGATTAGGAGAGCTTGGGGGAGTAGATGAGCTTGGGGGAATAGGAGAGCTTGGGGGAGTAGGAGAGTTTTGAGAGTAGGAGAGTTTGGGGGAGTAGGAGAGCTTGGCGGAGTAGGAGAACTTGGGGCAGTAGGAGAGCTTAGGGGAGTAGGAGAGCTTGGGGGAGTAGGAGAGCTTGGGGGAGTAGGGGAGCTTGGGGGAGTAGGAGACCTTGGGCGAGTAGGAGAGCTTGGGGGAGGAAGAGAGCTTGGGGGAGTAAGAGAGCTTGGGGGAGTAAGAGAGCTTGGGGGTGTAAGAGAGCTTGGGGGAGTAGGAGAACTTGGCAGAGTAGGAAAGCTTGGGGGAGTTAGAGAGCTTGGGGGAGTAAGAGAACTTGGGGAGTAAGAGAGCTTGGGGGAGTAGGAGAGCTTGGGGGAGTAGGAGAGCTTGGGGGAGTAAGAAAGCTTGGGGGAGTAGGAGAGCTTGGGGGAGTAGGAGAGCTTGGGGCAGTAGGAGCGCTTGGGGAAGTAGGAGAGCGTGGGCGAGTAGGGGAACTTGGGGGAGTAGGAGAACTTGGGGGATTCGGGGAGCTTGGGGGTGTAGGAGAACTTGGCACAGTAGGAGAGCTTGGGGGAGTAAGAGAACTTGGGGGAGTAAGAGAGCTTGGGGGAGTGAGAGAGCTTGGGGGAGTAAGAGAGCTTGGGGGAGTAAGAGAGCTTGGGGGAGTAAGAGAGCTTGGGGCAGTAGGAGATCTTGGGGGATTAGGAGACCTTGCGGGAATAGGAGAGCTTGGGCGAGTAGGAGAGCTTGGGGTGTAAGAGAGCTTGGTGGAGTATGAGAGCTTGGGGAGTAAGAGAGCTTGGGGGAGTAAGAGAGATTGGGGGAGTGGGAGAGCTTGGGGGAGTAGGAGCGCTTGGGGGAGTAGGAGAGCTTGGCGGATTAGGAGTGCTTGGGGAAGTAGGAGAGCTTGGGGGAGTAGGAGAGCTAGGGAGAGTAGGAGAGCTTGGGGGAGCAGGAGATCTTGGGGGATAGGAGATCTTGGGGGAGTAGGAGAGTTTGGGGGAGTATGAAAACTTGGGGGAGTAGGAGAGCTTGGGGGAGTAGGAGAGCTTGGGGGAGTAGTAGAGCTTTGGAGAGTAGGAGAGCTTTGGGGAGTAGGGGAGCTTGTGGGAGTAGGAGAGCTTGGGGGAGCAGGAGAGCTTGGGGGATTAGGAGAGCTTGGGGGAGTCAGAGAGCTTGGGGCAGTAGGAGAGCTTTGGGGAGTAGGAGATCTTGGGGGAGTAGGAGAGCTTGGGGGGGGTAAGAGAACTTGGTGGAGTAAGAGAGCTTGGGGATTAAGAGAGCTTGGGGAGTAAGAGAGCTTGGTGGAGTGGGAGAGCTTGGGGGAGTAGGAGAGCTTGGGGGAGTAGGAGCGCTGGGGGGAGTAGGAGAGCTTGGGGGAGAAGGAGAGCTTGGGGGTGTAGGAGAGCTTGAGGGAGTAGGAGAGCTTGGGAGAGTTGGAGAGCTTGGGGGAGTAGGAGATCTTGGGGGAGTAGGAAATCTTGGGGGAGTAGGAGAGTTTGGGGGAGTAGGAGAGCTTGGGGAGTAGGAGAGCTTGGGGGAGTAAGAGAGCTTGGGAGAGTAGGAGAGCTTGGGCGAGTAGGAGAGCGTTGGGGAGTAGGAGAGCTTGTGGGAGTAAGAGAGCTTGGGGGAGTAGGAGAGCTTGGGGTGTAGGAGAGCTTGGGAGAGCTTGGGGGTGTAGGAGAGCTAGGGGGAGTCGGAGAGCTTGGGAGGGTAGGAGAGCTTGGGAGCGTATGAGAGCTTGGGGGCGTATGAGAGCTTAGGGGAATACGAGAGCTTGGGGGAGTAGGAGAGCTTGGGGGAGTAGGGGAGCTTGGGGGAGTAGGAGAAATTGGGGTATTCGGGGAGCTTGGGGGAGTAGGAGAATTGGCAAAGTAGGAGAGCTTGGGGGAGTAAGAGCGCTTGGGGGAGTAAGAGAGCTTGGGGTAGTAAGAGAGCTTGGGGGAGAAAGAGAGCTTGGGGGATTAAGAGAGCTTGGAGGGGTAGGAGAGCTTGAGGGAGTGGGAGAGCTTGGGGGAGTAGGAGAGATTGGGGAGTAGGAGAACTTGGGGGAGTCGCGGAGCTTGGGGGAGTAGGAGAACTTGGCAGAGTAGGAGAGCTTGGGGGAGTAAGAGAGCTTGGGGAAATAAGAGAGCTTAGTGGAGAAAGAGTGCTTGGGGGAGTAAGATAGCTTGGGGGAGTAAGAGAGCTTGGGGAAATAAGAGAGCTTAGTGGAGAAAGAGTGCTTGGGAGAGTAAGATAGCTTGGGGGAGTAAGAGAGCTTGGGGGAGTAAGAGAGATTGGGGGAGTAAGAGAGCTTGGGGGTGTAAGAGAGCTTGGGGGAGTAGGAGAGCTTGGGGGAGTAGGAGAGCTTGGGGGAGTAGGAGTTCTTTGGGGAGTAGGAGAACTTGGGCGAGGAGGAGAGCTTGGGGGAGTAAGAGAGCTTAGGGGAGTAAGAGAGTTTGGGGGAGCAGTAGAACTTGGTGGAGTAGGAGAGCTTGGGGCAGTAGTAGCGCTTGGGGAAGTAGGAGAGCTTGGGGGAGAAGGAGAGCTTGGGGGAGTAGGAGAACTTGGCAGAGTAGGAGAGCGTGGAGGAGTAAGAGAGCTTGGGGGTGTAAGAGAGCTTGGGTGAGTAAGAGAGCTTAGGGGAATACGAGAGCTTGGGGGAGTAGGAGAGCTTGGGGGAGTAGGGGAGCTTGGGGGAGTAGGAGAAATTGGGGTATTCGGGGAGCTTGGGGGAGTAGGAGAATTGGCAAAGTAGGAGAGCTTGGGGGAGTAAGAGCGCTTGGGGGAGTAAGAGAGCTTGGGGTAGTAAGAGAGCTTGGGGGAGTAAGAGAGCTTGGGGAAATAAGAGAGCTTAGTGGAGAAAGAGTGCTTGGGGGAGTAAGATAGCTTGGGGGAGTAAGAGAGCTTGGGGGAGTAAGAGAGATTGGGGGAGTAAGAGAGCTTGGGGGTGTAAGAGAGCTTGGGGGAGTAGGAGAGCTTGGGGGAGTAGGAGAGCTTGGGGGAGTAGGAGTTCTTAGGGGTGTAGGAGAACTTGGGCGAGGAGGAGAGCTTGGGGGAGTAAGAGAGCTTAGGGGAGTAAGAGAGTTTGGGGGAGCAGTAGAACTTGGTGGAGTTGGAGAGCTTGGGGCAGTAGTAGCGCTTGGGGGAGTAGGAGAGCTTGGGGGAGTAGGAGAGCTTGGGGGAGTACGAGAACTTGGCAGAGTAGGAGAGCTTGGAGGAGTAAGAGAGCTTGGGGGTGTAAGAGAGCTTGGGTGAGTAAGAGAGCTTAGGGGAATACGAGAGCTTGGGGGAGTAGGAGAGCTTGGGGGAGTAGGGGAGCTTGGGGGAGTAGGAGAAATTGGGGTATTCGGGGAGCTTGGGGGAGTAGGAGAATTGGCAAAGTAGGAGAGCTTGGGGGAGTAAGAGCGCTTGGGGGAGTAAGAGAGCTTGGGGGAGTAAGAGAGCTTGGGGGAGTTAGAGAGCTTAGGGGAGTAGGAGAGCATCCTGGAATAGGATAGGTGGGGGAGTAGGAGAGCTTGGAGGAGTAGGAGAGCTTGGGGGAGAAGGGGAGCATGGGGGAGTAGGAGAGCTTGCGGGAGTAGGAGAGCTTGTGGAGTAGGAGAGATTGGGGGCGTTAGAGAGCTTGGAGGAGGAGGAGGAGGAGAGCTTACCATAGTAGGACAGCTTGGGGGAGTAGGGGAGCTTGGGGAAGCAGGAGAGCTTACCGGAGTAGGAAAGATTAGTGGAGTAGTAGAGCTTGGGGGAGTAGGAGAGCTTGGGGGAGTAGGAGAGCTTGGGGGAGTAGGACAGCTTGGGGGAGTAGGAGAGCTTGGGAGAGTAGGAGAGGTTGGGGAGAAGGAGAACTTCGGGAGAAGGAGAGCAAGGGGGAGAAGGAGAGCAAGGGGGAGAAGGAGAGCTTGGGGGAGAAGGAGAGCTTGGGGGAGAAGGAGAGCTTGTGGGAAAAGGAGAGCTTGGGGGAGTAGAAGAGCTTGCGGGAGTAGGTGAGCTTCGGGGAATAGGAGAAGTTGGGGGAGTGGGAGAGCTTGTTTGAGTGGGATAGCTAGGGGGAGTAGGAGAGCTTGGGGAGTAGGAGAGCCTGGGGGAGTAGGAGAGCCTGGGGGTGTATGCGAGCCTGGGGGAGTATGAGAGGCTGGAGGAGTATGAGAGGCTGGGGGAGTATGAAAGGCTGGGGGAGTATGAGAGGCTGTGGGAGTATGAGAGGCTTGGGGAGTATGAGAGCCTGGGGGAGTATGAGAGACTGGGGGAGTATGAGATCCTGGGGGAGTATGAGAGCCTGGGGGAGTATCAGAGCCTGGGGGAGTATCAGAGCCTGGGAGAGTATGAGAGGCTGGGGGAGAATGAGAGGCTCGGGGAGTATGAGAGCCTGGGGGAGAATGAGAGCCTGGGGGAGTATGAGAGCTTGGGGGAGTAGGAGAGCTTGGGGGAGTAGGAGAGCTTGGGGTAGTAGGAGAGCTTGGGGGATTAGGAGACCTTGGGGGAGTAGGAGATCTTGGGGGAGTAGGAGAGCTTGGGGGTTTAGGAGAGCTTGGGGAGTAGGAGAGCTTGGGGGAGTAGGAGAGCTTGGGAGAGTAGGAGAGCTTGGCGGAGTAGGAGAACTTGGGGCAGTAGGAGAGCTAAGGGGAGTAGGAGAGCTTGGGGGAGTAGGAGAGATTGGGAGGGTAGGAGAGCTTGGGGGAGTCGGAGAGATTGGGGGAGTAGGAGAGCTTGGGAGGGTAGGAGAGCTTGGGGGCGTATGACAGCTTGGGGGCGTATGAGAGCTTGGGGGTGTATGAGAGCTTGGGGAAGTAGGAGAGCTTGGGGAAGTAGTAGAGCTTGGGGGAGTGGGAGAGCTTGGGCGAGTAGGAGAGCTTTGCGGAGTAGGAGAGTTTGTGGGCGTAGGAGAGCTTGGGGGAGTAAGAGCGCTTGGGGGAGTAGGAGAGCTTGGGGGAGAAGGACAGCTTGGGGGAGTAGGAGAGATTGGGGGTGTAGGAGAGCTTGGGAGAGTAGGAGAGGTTGCGGAGAAGGAGAACTTCGGGAGAAGGAGAGCAAGGGGGAGAAGGAGAGCAAGGGGGAGAAGGAGAGCTTGGGGGAGAAGGATAGCTTGGGGGAGAAGGAGAGCTTGTGGGAGAAGGAGAGCTTGGGGGAGTATGAGAGCTTTGGGGAGTAGGAGAGCTTGGGGCAGTAGGAGCGCTTGGGGGAGTAGGAGAGCTTGGGGGAGTAAGAGAGCTTCGGGGAGTAAGAGAGCTTGGGGGAGTAGGAGAGCTTGGAGGAATAGGAGAACTTGGGGGAGTGGGAGAGCTTGTTTGAGTAGGATAGCTTGGGGGAGTAGGAGAGCTTGGGGGAGTAGGAGAGCCTGGGGGAGTAGGAGAGCCTGGGGGTGTATGAGATCCTGGGGGAGTATGAGTGGCTGGAGGAGTATGTCAGGCTGGGGGAGTATGAGAGGCTGGGGGATTATGAGAGGCTGTGGGAGTATGAGAGGCTTGGGGAGTATGAGAGCCTGGGGGAGTATGAGAGACTGGGGGAATATGAGATCCTGGGGGAGTATGAGCGCCTGGGGGAGTATCTGAGCCTGGGGGAGTATGAGAGCCTGGGAGAGTATGAGAGGCTGGGGGAGTATGAGAGGCTGGGGGAGTATGAGAGCCTGGGGGAGAATGAGAGCCTGGGGGAGTAGGAGAGCTTGGAGGAGTAGGAGAGCTTGGGGGAGTAGGAGAGCTTGTGGGAGTAGGAGATCTTGGGGGAGTAGGAGAGCTTGGGGGAGTAGGATATCTTGGGGGAGTAGGAAAGCTTGGGGGTTTAGGAGAGCTTGGGGAAGGAGGAGAGCTTGGGGGAGTAGGAGAGCTTGGGAGAGTAGGAGAGCTTGGGAGGGTAGGAGAGCTTGGTGGAGTCGGAGAGATTGGGAGAGTAGGAGAGCTTGGGGTCGTATGAGAGCTTGGGGGCGTATGAGAATTTGTCAGAGTAGGAGAACTTGGGCGAGTAGGAAAGCTTGGGGGAGTAAGAGAGCTTGGTGGAGTAAGAGAGCTTGGGGAGTAAGAGAGCTTGGGGGAGTAAGAGAGCTTGGGGGAGTGGGAGAGATTGGGGGAGTAGGAGAGCTTGGGGGAGTAGGAGCGCTTGGGGGAGTAGTAGAGCTTGGGGGAGTAGGAGAGCTTGGGGGAATTGGAGAGCATGGGGGAGTAGTAGAGTTTGGAGAGTAGGAGAGCTTGGGGGAGTAGGAGAGCTTGGCGGAGGAGGAGAACTTGGGGCAGTAGGAGAGCTTAGGGGAGTAGGAGAGCTTGGGGGAGTAGGAGAGCTTGGGGGAGTAGGAGAGCTTGGGGGAGTCGGAGAGCTTGGGGGAGTAGGAGAGCTTGGGAGGGTAGGAGAGCTTGGGGGCGTATGAGAGCTTGGGGGCGGATGAGTGCTTGGGGATGTATGAGAGCTTGGGGTGTATGAGAGCTTGGGGAAGTAGGCGAGCTTGGGGGAGTAGGAGAGCTTGGGGGAGTAGGAGAGCTTGTGGGAGTAGGAGAGTTTGGGGGAGTAGGAGAGCTTGGGGGTGTCCCGGAGCTTGGGGGAGTAGGAGAACTTGGCAGAGTAGGAGAGCTTGGGGGAGTAACAGAGCTTGGGGAGTAAGAGAGCTTGGGGGAGCAAGAGAGCTTGAGGGAGTAAGAGAGCTTGGGGGAGTAAGAGAGCTTGCGGGTGAAAGAGAGCTTGGGGAGTAGGAGAGCTTCGGGGAGTAGGGTAGCTTGGGGGAGTAGGAGACCTTGGGCGAGTAGGAGAGCTTGGGGGAGGAAGAGAGCTTGGGGGAGTAAGAGAGCTTGGGTAAGTAAGATAGCTTGGGGGAGTAGGAGAGCTTGGGGGAGTAGGGGAGCTTGGGTGAGTAGGAGAACTTGGGGGATTCGGGGTGCTTGGGGGAGTAGGAGAATTGGCACAGTAGGAGAGCTTGGGGGAGTAAGAGAGCTTGGGGGAGTAAGAAAGCTTGTGGGAGTAAGAGAGCTTGGGGGAGTGGGAGAGCTTGGGGGAGTAGGAGAGCTTGGGGGAGTAGGAGAGCTTGGGGGAGTAGGAGAGCTTGGGGGAGTTGGAGAGCTTGCGGGAGTAGGAGAGCTTGGGGGAGTAGGAGAGCTTGGGAGAGTAGAAGAGCTTGGGGGAGTAGGAGGGCTTGGGAGAGTAGGAGAGCTTTAGGGAGTAGGGGAGCTTGTGGGAGTAGGAGAGCTTGGGGGAGCAGGAGAGCTTGGGGGATTAGGAGAGCTTGGGGGTGTCAGAGAGCTTGGGTCAGTAGGACAGCTTGGGGGAGTAGGAGATCTTGGGGGAGTAGGAGAGCTTGGGCGAGTAGGAAAGTTTGGGGGAGTAAGAGAGCTTGGTGGAGTAAGAGAGCTTGGGGAGTAAGGGAGATTGGGGGAGTAAGAGAGCTTGGGGGTGTGGGAGAGCTTGGGGGAGTGGGAGAGCTTGGGGGAGTAGGAGCGCTTGGGGGAGTAGGAGAGCTTGGCGGAGTAGGAGTGCTTGGGGAAGTAGGAGAGCTTGGGGGAGTAGGAGCGCTTGGGGGATTAGGAGAGCTTGGGGAGTAGATGAGCTTGGGGGAATAGGAGAGCTTGGGGGAGTAGGAGAGTTTTGAGAGTAGGAGAGTTTGGGGGAGTAGGAGAGCTTGGCGGAGTAGGAGAACTTGGGGCAGTAGGAGAGCTTAGGGGAGTAGGAGAGCATGGGGGAGTAGGAGAGCTTGGGGGAGTAGGGGAGCTTGGGGGAGTAGGAGACCTTGGGCGAGCAGTAGAGCTTGGGGGAGGAAGAGAGCTTGGGGGAGTAAGAGAGCTTGGGGGAGTAAGCGAGCTTGGGGGTGTAAGAGAGCTTGGGGGAGTAGGAGAACTTGGCAGAGTAGGAGAGCTTGGGGGAGTTAGAGAGCTTGGGGGGGTAAGAGAATTGGGGAGTAAGAGAGCTTGGGGGAGTAGGAGAGCTTGGGGGAGTAGGAGAGCTTGGGGGAGTAAGAAAGCTTGGGGGAGTAGGAGAGCTTGGGGGAGTAGGAGAGCTTGGGGCAGTAGGAGCGCTTGGGGAAGTAGGAAAGCTTGGGGGAGAAGGAGAGCTTGGGGGAGTAGGAGAACTTGGCAGAGTAGGATAGCTTGGAGGAGTAAGAGAGCTTGGGGGAGTAAGAGAGCTTGGGGGACTAAGAGAGCTTGGGGAATACGAGAGATTGGGGGAGTAAGAGAGCTTGGGGGAGTAAGAGAGCTTGGGGCAGTAGGAGATCTTGGGGGATTAGGAGACCTTGCGGGAATAGGAGAGCTTGGGCGAGTAGGGGAACTTGGGGGAGTAGGAGAACTTGGGGGATTCGTGGAGCTTGGGGGTGTAGGAGAACTTGGCACAGTAGGAGAGCATGGGGGAGTAAGAGAGCTTGGGGGAGTAAGAGAGCTTGGGGGAGTGAGAGAGCTTGGGGGAGTAAGAGAGCTTGGGGGAGTAAGAGAGCTTGGGGGAGTAAGAGAGCTTGGGGCAGTAGGAGATCTTGGGGGATTAGGAGACCTTGCGGGAATAGGAGAGCTTGGGCGAGTAGGAGAGCTTGGGGGAGGAAGAGAGCTTGGTGGAGTAAGAGAGCTTGGGGAGTAAGAGAGCTTGGGGGAGTAAGAGAGATTGGGGGAGTGGGAGAGCTTGGGGGAGTAGGAGAGCTTGTGGGAGTAGGAGCGCTTGGGGGAGTAGGAGAGCTTGGCGGAGTAGGAGTGCTTGGGGAAGTAGGAGAGCTTGGGGGAGTAGGAGAGCTAGGGAGAGTAGGAGAGCTTGGGGGAGCAGGAGATCTTGGGGGATAGGAGATCTTGGGGGAGTAGGACAGTTTGGGGGAGTAGGAAAACTTGGGGGAGTAGGAGAGCTTGGGGGAGTAGGAGAGCTTGGGGGAGTAGGAGAGCTTTGGAGAGTAGGAGAGCTTTGGGGAGCAGGGGAGCTTGTGGGAGTAGGAGAGCTTGGGGGAGTAAGAGAGCTTGGGGGATTAGGAGAGCTTGGGGGAGTCAGAGAGCTTGGGGCAGTAGGAGAGCTTTGGGGAGTAGGAGATCTTGGGGGAGTAGGAGAGCTTGGGGGGGTAAGAGAACTTGGTGGAGTAAGAGAGCTTGGGGATTAAGAGAGCTTGGGGAGTAAGAGAGCTTGGTGGAGTGGGAGAGCTTGGGGGAGTAGGAGAGCTTGGGGGAGTAGGAGCGCTTGGGGGAGTAGGAGAGCTTGGGGGAGAAGGAGAGCTTGGGGGTGTAGGAGAGCTTGGGGGAGTAGGAGAGCTTGGGAGAGTTGGAGAGCTTGGGGGAGTAGGAGATCTTGGGGGAGTAGGAAATCTTGGGGGAGTAGGAGAGTTTGGGGGAGTAGGAGAGCTTGGGGAGTAGGAGGGCTTGGGGGAGTAAGAGAGCTTGGGGGAGTAGGAGAGCTTGGGCGAGTAGGAGAGCGTTGGGGAGTAGGAGAGCTTGTGGGAGTAAGAGAGCTTGGGGGAGTAGGAGAGCTTGGGGGAGTAGGAGAGCTTGGGGGAGTAGGAGAGCTTGGGGGAGTAGGAGAGCTTGGGGGAGTAGGAGAGCTTGGGGGATTAGGAGAGCTTGGGGGTGTAGGAGAGCTTGGGGGAGTAGGAGAGCTTGGGAGAGCTTGGGGGAGTAGGAGAGCTAGGGGGAGTCGGAGAGCTTGGGAGGATAGGAGAGCTTGGGAGCGTATGAGAGCTTGGGGGCGTATGAGAGCTTGGGGGATTAAGAGAGCTTGGAGGAGTAGGAGAGCTTGAGGGAGTGGGAGAGCTTGGGGGAGTAGGAGAGATTGGGGAGTAGGAGAACTTGGGGGAGTCGCGGAGCTTGGGGGAGTAGGAGAACTTGGCAGAGTAGGAGAGCTTGGGGGAGTAAGAGAGCTTGGGGAAATAAGAGAGCTTAGTGGAGAAAGAGTGCTTGGGGGAGTAAGATAGCTTGGGGGAGTAAGAGAGCTTGGGGAAATAAGAGAGCTTAGTGGAGAAAGAGTGCTTGGGGGAGTAAGATAGCTTGGGGGAGTAAGAGAGCTTGGGGGAGTAAGAGAGATTGGGGGAGTAAGAGAGCTTGGGGGTGTAAGAGAGCTTGGGGGAGTAGGAGAGCTTGGGGGAGTAGGAGAGCTTGGGGGAGTAGGAGTTCTTTGGGGAGTAGGAGAACTTGGGCGAGGAGGAGAGCTTGGGGGAGTAAGAGAGCTTAGGGGAGTAAGATAGTTTGGGGGAGCAGTAGAACTTGGTGGAGTAGGAGATCTTGGGGCAGTAGTAGCGCTTGGGGGAGTAGGAGAGCTTGGGGGAGAAGGAGAGCTTGGGGGAGTAGGAGAACTTGGCAGAGTAGGAGAGCGTGGAGGAGTAAGAGAGCTTGGGGGTGTAAGAGAGCTTGGGTGAGTAAGAGAGCTTAGGGGAATACGAGAGCTTGGGGGAGTAGGAGAGCTTGGGGGAGTAGGGGAGCTTGGGGGAGTAGGAGAAATTGGGGTATTCGGGGAGCTTGGGGGAGTAGGAGAATTGGCAAAGTAGGAGAGCTTGGGGGAGTAAGAGCGCTTGGGGGAGTAAGAGAGCTTGGGGGAGTAAGAGAGCTTGGGGGAGTAAGAGAGCTTGGGGAAATAAGAGAGCTTAGTGGAGAAAGAGTGCTTGGGGGAGTAAGATAGCTTGGGGGAGTAAGAGAGCTTGGGGGAGTAAGAGAGATTGGGGGAGTAAGAGAGCTTGGGGGTGTAAGAGAGCTTGGGGGAGTAGGAGAGCTTGGGGGAGTAGGAGAGCTTGGGGGAGTAGGAGTTCTTTGGGGAGTAGGAGAACTTGGGCGAGGAGGAGAGCTTGGGGGAGTAAGAGAGCTTAGGGGAGTAAGAGAGTTTGGGGGAGCAGTAGAACTTGGTGGAGTAGGAGAGCTTGGGGCAGTAGTAGCGCTTGGGGGAGTAGGAGAGCTTGGGGGAGAAGGAGAGCTTGGGGGAGTAGGAGAACTTGGCAGAGTAGGAGAGCGTGGAGGATAAGAGAGCTTGGGGGTGTAAGAGAGCTTGGGTGAGTAAGAGAGCTTAGGGGAATACGAGAGCTTGGGGGAGTAGGAGGGCTTGGGGGAGTAGGGGAGCTTGGGGGAGTAGGAGAAATTGGGGTATTCGGGGAGCTTGGGGGAGTAGGAGAATTGGCAAAGTAGGAGAGCTTGGGGGAGTAAGAGCGCTTGGGGGAGTAAGAGAGCTTGGGGGAGTAAGAGAGCTTGGGGGAGTTAGAGAGCTTAGGGGAGTAGGAGAGCATCCTGGAATAGGATAGGTGGGGGAGTAGGAGAGCTTGGAGGAGTAGGAGAGCTTGGGGGAGAAGGGGAGCATGGGGGAGTAGGAGAGCTTGCGGGAGTAGGAGAGCTTGGGGAGTAGGAGAGATTGGGGGCGTTAGAGAGCTTGGAGGAGGAGGAGGAGGAGAGCTTACCATAGTAGGACAGCTTGGGGGAGTAGGGGAGCTTGGGGAAGCAGGAGAGCTTACCGGAGTAGGAAAGATTAGTGGAGTAGTAGAGCTTGGGGGAGTAGGAGAGCTTGGGGGAGTAGGAGAGCTTGGGGGAGTAGGACAGCTTGGGGGAGTAGGAGAGCTTGGGAGAGTAGGAGAGGTTGGGGAGAAGGAGAACTTCGGGAGAAGGAGAGCAAGGTGGAGAAGGAGAGCAAGGGGGAGAAGGAGAGCTTGGGGGAGAAGGAGAGCTTGGGGGAGAAGGAGAGCTTGTGGGAAAAGGAGAGCTTGGGGGAGTAGGAGAGCTTGCGGGAGAAGGTGAGCTTCGGGGAATAGGAGAAGTTGGGGGAGTGGGAGAGCTTGTTTGAGTGGGATAGCTAGGGGGAGTAGGAGAGCTTGGGGAGTAGGAGAGCCTGGGGGAGTAGGAGAGCCTGGGGGTGTATGCGAGCCTGGGGGAGTATGAGAGGCTGGAGGAGTATGAGAGGCTGGGGGAGTATGAAAGGCTGGGGGAGTAGGAGAGGCTGTGGGAGTATGAGAGGCTTGGGGAGTATGAGAGCCTGGGGGAGTATGAAAGACTGGGGGAGTATGAGATCCTGGGGGAGTATGAGAGCCTGGGGGAGTATCAGAGCCTGGGGGAGTATCAGAGCCTGGGAGAGTATGAGAGCTTGGGGGAGTAGGAGAGCTTGGGGGAGTAGGAGAGCTTGGGGTAGTAGGAGAGCTTGGGGGATTAGGAGACCTTGGGGGTGTAGGAGATCTTGGGGGAGTAGGAGAGCTTGGGGGTTTAGGAGAGCTTGGCGGAGTAGGAGAGCTTGGGGGAGTAGGAGAGCTTGGGATAGTAGGAGAGCTTGGCGGAGTAGGAGAACTTGGGGCAGTAGGAGAGCTAAGGGGAGTAGGAGAGCTTGGGGGAGTAGGAGAGATTGGGAGGGTAGGAGAGCTTGGGGGTGTCGGAGAGATTGGGGGAGTAGGAGAGCTTGGGAGGGTAGGAGAGCTTGGGGGCGTATGACAGCTTGGGGGCGTATGAGAGCTTGCGGGTGTATGAAAGCTTGGGGAAGTAGGAGAGCTTGGGGAAGTAGTAGAGCTTGGGGGAGTGGGAGAGCTTGGGCGAGTAGGAGAGCTTTGCGGAGTAGGAGAGTTTGTGGGCGTAGGAGAGCTTGGGGGAGTAAGAGAGCTTGGGGGAGTAGGAGAGCTTGGGGGAGTAGGACAGCTTGGGGGAGTAGGAGAGATTGGGGGAGTAGGAGAGCTTGGGAGAGTAGGAGAGGTTGCGGAGAAGGAGAACTTCGGGAGATGGAGAGCAAGGGGGAGAAGGAGAGCAAGGGGGAGAAGGAGAGCTTGGGGGAGAAGGATAGCTTGGGGGAGAAGGAGAGCTTGTGGGAGAAGGAGAGCTTGGGGGAGTATGAGAGCTTTGGGGAGTAGGAGAGCTTGGGGCAGTAGGAGCGCTTGGGGGAGTAGGAGAGCTTGGGGGAGTAAGAGAGCTTCGGGGAGTAAGAGAGCTTGGGGGAGTAGGAGAGCTTGGAGGAATAGGAGAACTTGGGGGAGTGGGAGAGCTTGTTTGAGTAGGATAGCTTGGGGGAGTAGGAGAGCTTGGGGGAGTAGGAGAGCCTGGGGGAGTAGGAGAGCCTGGGGGTGTATGAGATCCTGGGGGAGTATGAGAGGCTGGAGGAGTATGTCAGGCTGGGGGAGTATGAGAGGCTGGGGGAGTATGAGAGGCTGTGGGAGTATGAGAGGCTGGGGGAGTATGAGAGCCTGGGGAGTATGAGAGACTGGGGGAGTATGAGATCCTGGGGGAGTATGAGCGCCTGGGGGAGTATCTGAGCCTGGGGGAGTATGAGAGCCTGGGAGAGTATGAGAGGCTGGGGGAGTATGAGAGGCTGGGGGAGTATGAGAGCCTGGGGGAGAATGAGAGCCTGGGGGAGTAGGAGAGCTTGGAGGAGTAGGAGAGCTTGGGGGAGTAGGAGAGCTTGTGGGAGTAGGAGAGCTTGGGGGAGTAGGAGAGCTTGGGGGAGTAGGATATCTTGGGGGAGTAGGAGAGCTTGGGGGTTTAGGAGAGCTTGGGGAAGGAGGAGAGCTTGGGGGAGTAGGAGAGCTTGGGAGAGTAGGAGAGCTTGGGAGGGTAGGAGAGCTTGGTGGAGTCGGAGAGATTGGGAGAGTAGGAGAGCTTGGGGGCGTATGAGAGCTTGGGGGCGTATGAGAGCTTGGGGGAGTATGAGAGCTTGGGGATGTAGGAGAGCTTGGGGAAGAGGTAGAGCTTGGGGGAGTGGGAGAGCTTGGGCGAGTAGGAGAGCTTGGGGGAGTAAGAGAGCTTGGGGGAGGAAGAGAGCTTGGGGGAGAAAGAGTGCTTGGGGGAGTAAGAGAGCTTGGCGGAGTAGGAGAGCTTCGGGGAGTAGGAGAGCTTGGGGGAGTAGGAGAGCTTGGGGGAGTAGGAGAATTTGTCAGAGTAGGAGAACTTGGAGGAGTAAGAGAGCTTGGGAGAGTAGGAGAGCTTTGGGGAGTAGGAGAGTTTGTGGGAGTAGGAGAGCTTGGGGGAGTAAGAGAGCTTAGGGGAGTAAGAGAGCTTGGGGGAGTAGGAGAGCTTGGGGGAGTAGGAGAGCTTGGGGCAGTAGGAGCGCTTGGGGGAGTAGGAGAGCTTGGGGGAGAAGGAGAGCTTGGGGGAGTAGGAGAACATGGCAGAGTAGGAGAGCTTGGAGGAGTCAGAGAACTTGGGCAAGTAAGAGAGCTTGGGGGAGTAAGAGAGCTTGGGGGAGTAGGTGAGCTTGGGGGAGTAGGTGAGCTTGGGGGAGTAGGGGAGCTTGGGGGAGTAGGAGAAATTGGGGGATTAGGGGAGCTTGGGGGAGTAGGAGAACTTGGCACAGTAGGAGAGCTTGGGGGAGTAAGAGAGCTTGGGGGAGTAAGAGAGCTTGGGGGAGTTAGACAGCTTGGGGCAGTTGGACATCTTGGGGGAGTAGGAGATCTTGGGGGAGTAAGAGAATTTGGGCGAGTAGGAGAGCTTGGGGGAGTAAAAGAGCTTGGTGGAGTAAGAGAGCTTTGGAAGTAAGAGAGCTTGGTGGAGTAAGAGAGCATGGGGGAGGGGGAGAGCTTGGGGGAGTAGGAGAGCTTGGGGGAGTAGGAGCGCTTGGGGGAGTAGGAGAGCTTGGGGGAGTAGGAGAGCTTGGGGGAGTAGGAGAGCTTGGGGGAGTAGGAGAGCTTGGGAGAGTAGGAGAGCCTGGGAGAGTAGGAGATGTTGGGGGAGTAGGAGATCTTGGGGGAGTAGGAGAGTTTGGGGGAGTAGGAGAGCTTGGGGGAGTAGAAGAGGTTATGGGAGTAGGAGAGCTTGATGGAGTGGGAGAGCTTGGGAGAGTAGGAGAGCTTTGGGGAGTAGGGAAGCTTGTGGGAGTAGGAGAGCTTGGGGGAGTAGGAGAGCTTGGGGGATTAGTAGAGCTTGGGGGAGTCAGAGAGCTTGGTGCAGTAGGAGAACCCTGGGGAGTATGAGATCTTGGGGTAGTAGGAGAGCTTGGGCGAGTAGGAGAGCTTGGGGGAGTAAGAGAGCTTGGTGGAGTAAGAGAGCTTGGGGAGTAAGAGAGCTTGATGCGTAAGAGATCTTGGGGGAGTGTGAGAGCTTGCGGGAGTAGGAGAGCTTGGGGGAGTACGAGCGCTTGGGGGAGTAGGAGAGCTTGGGGGATTAGGAGAGCTTGGGGGAGTAGGAGATCTTGGGGGAGTAGGAGAGCTTGGGTGAGTAGGAGAGCTTGAGGGTGTAGGAGAGTTTGGGGGAGTAGGAGAGCTTGGGGGAGTAGGAGAGCTTGGGGGAGTAGGAGAGCTTGGGAGAGTAGGAGAGCTTGGCGGAGTAGGAGAACTTGGGCAGTAGTAGAGCTAAAGGGAGTAAGAGAGCTTTGGGGAGTAGGACAGCTTGGGAGTGAAGGAGAGCTTGGGGGAGTCGGAGAGATTGGGAGAGTAGAAGAGCTTGGAGGCGTATGAGAGCTTGGGGGCGTATGAGAGCTTGGGGGAGTATTAGAGCTTGGGGAAGTAGGAGAGCTTGGGGAAGTAGTAGAGCTTGGGGGAGTGGGAGAGCTTGGGCGAGTAGGAGAGCTTGGGGGAGTAAGAGAGCTTGCGGGAGGAAGAGAGCTTGGGGGAGAAAGAGTGCTTGGGGGAGTAAGAGAGCTTGGCGGAGTAGGAGAGCTTGGGGGAGTAGGAGGGCATGGGAGAGTAGGAGAGCTTGGGGGAGTAGGAGAATTTGTCAGAGTAGGAGAACTTGGAGTAGTAAGAGAGCTTTGGGGAGTAGGAGATCTTCGGGGAGCAGGAGAGTTTGGGGGAGTAGGAGAGCTTGGGGGAGTAGGAGAGCTTGGGGGAGTAGGAAAGCTTGGGGGAGTAGGAGAGCTTGGGAGAGTAGGAGAGCTTGTGGGAGTAGGAGAGCTTGTGGGAGTAGGAGAGCTTGGGGGAGTAGGAGAGCTTGGGGGAGTAGGAGAGATTGGGGGAGTAGGAGAGCTTGGGGGAGTAGGAGAGCTTCGGGGAGTAGGAGAGCTTGGGGTAGTAGGAGATATTGGGGGAGTAGGAGAGCTTGGGGGAGTAGGAGAGATTGGCGGAGCAGGAGAACTTGGGGAAGTAAGCGAGCTTGGGGGAGTAGTCGAGCTTGTGGGAGTGGGAGAGCTTGGGCGAGTAGGAGAGCTTGGGGGAGTAAGGGAACATGGGGGAGGAAGAAAGCTTGGGGGAGAAAGAGAGCTTGGGGGAGTAAGAGAGCTTGGGGGCGTAGGAGAACTTGGGGGAGCAGGAGAGCTTGGGGGAGTTGGAGAGTTTGGGGGAGTAGGAAAGCTTGGGGGAGTCGCGGAGCTTGGGGGAGTAGGAGAACTTGGCAGAGTAGGAGAGCTTGGGGGAGGAAGAGAGCTTAGGGAGTAAGAGAGCTTGGGGGAGTAAGAGAGCTTGAAGGAGTAAGAGAGCTTGAGGGAGTAGGAGAGCTTGGCGGCGTATGAGAGCTTGGGTCGTATGAGAGCTTGGGGGAGTGTGAGAGCTTGGGGTGTATGAGAGCTTGGGGAAGTAGGCGAGCTTGGGGGAGTAGTAGAGCTTGTGGGAGTGGGAGAGCTTGGGCGAGTAGGAGAGCTTGGGGGAGTAAGAGAGCTTGGGGGAGGAAGAAAGCGTGGGGGAGTAGGAGAGCTTGGGGGAGTAGGAGAGCTTGGGGGAGTAGGAGAGCTTGGGAGATTAGGAGAGCTTGGAGGAGTAGGAGATCTTGGGGGAGTAGGAGAGTTTGGGGGAGTAGGAGAGCTTGGGGGAGTAGGAGAGCTTGGGGGAGTAGGAGAATTTGTCAGAGTAGGAGAACTTGGAGGAGTAAGAGAGTTTTGGGGAGTAGGAGAGTTTGTGGGAGTAGGAGAGATTGGGAGGGTAGGCGAGCTTGGGGGAGTCGGAGAGATTGGGGGAGTAGGAGAGCTTGGGAGGGTAGGAGAGCTAGGGGGCGTATGACAGCTTGGGGGCGTATGAGAGCTTGGGGGTGTATGAGAGCTTGGGGAAGTAGGAGAGCTTGGGGAAGTAGTAGAGCTTGGGGGAGTGGGAGAGCTTGGGCGAGTAGGAGAGCTTGGGGGAGTAAGAGAGCTTGGGGGAGGAAGAGAGCTTGGGGGAGAAAGAGAGCTTGCGGGAGTAAGAGAGTTTGGGAGAGTAGGAGAGCTTTGCGGAGTAGGAGAGTTTGTGGGAGTAGGAGAGCTTGGGGGAGTAAGAGAGCTTGGGGGAGTAGGGGAGCTTGGGGGAGTAGGACAGCTTGGGGAAGTAGGAGAGCTTGGGGGAGTAGGAGAGCTTGGGAGAGTAGGAGAGGTTGCGGAGAAGGAGAACTTCGGGAGAAGGAGAGCAAGGGGGAGAAGGAGAGCAAGGGGGAGAAGGAGAGCTTGGGGGAGAAGGATAGCTTGGGGGAGAAGGAGAGCTTGGGGGAGAAGGAGAGCTTGGGGGAGTAGGAGAGCTTTGGGGAGTAGGAGAGCTTGGGGGAATAGGAGAACTTGGGGGAGTGGGAGAGCTTGTTTGAGTAGGATAGATTGGGGGAGGAGGAGAGCTTGGGGGAGTATGAGAGGCTGGAGGAGTATGAGAGGCTGGGGAGTATGAGAGGCTGGGGGAGTATGAGAGGCTGAGGGAGTATGAGAGGCTTGGGGAGTATGAGAGCCTGGGGGAATATGAGAGCTTGGGGGAGTAGGAGAGCTTGGGGGAGTAGGAGAGCTTGGGGGAGTAGCAGAGCTTGGGGGAGTAGGAGATCTTGGGGGAGTATGAGAGCTTGGGGGTTTAGGAGAGCTTGGGGGAGTAGGAGAGATTGGGAGGGTAGGAGAGCTTGGGGGAGTCGGAGAGATTGGGGGAGTAGGAGAGCTTGGGAGGGTAGGAGAGCTTGGGGGCGTATGACAGCTTGGGGGCGTATGAGAGCTTGGGGGTGTATGAGAGCTTGGGGAAGTAGGAGAGCTTGGGGAAGTAGTAGAGCTTGGGGGAGTGGGAGAGCTTGGGCGAGTAGGAGAGCTTTGCGGAGTAGGAGAGTTTGTGGGCGTAGGAGAGCTTGGGGGAGTAAGAGAGCTTGGGGGAGTAGGAGAGCTTGGGGGAGTAGGACAGCTTGGGGGAGTAGGAGAGATTGGGGGAGTAGGAGAGCTTGGGAGAGTAGGAGAGGTTGCGGAGAAGGAGAACTTCGGGAGATGGAGAGCAAGGGGGCGAAGGAGAGCAAGGGGGAGAAGGAGAGCTTGGGGGAGAAGGATAGCTTGGGGGAGAAGGAGAGCTTGTGGGAGAAGGAGAGCTTGGGGGAGTATGAGAGCTTTGGGGAGTAGGAAAGCTTGGGGCAGTAGGAGCGCTTGGGGGAGTAGGAGAGCTTGGGGGAGTAAGAGAGCTTCGGGGAGTAAGAGAGCTTGGGGGAGTAGGAGAGCTTGGAGGAATAGGAGAACTTGGGGGAGTGGGAGAGCTTGTTTGAGTAGGATAGCTTGGGGGAGTAGGAGAGCTTGGGGGGGTAGGAGAGCCTGGGGGAGTAGGAGAGCCTGGGGGTGTATGAGATCCTGGGGGAGTATGAGAGGCTGGAGGAGTATGTCAGGCTGGGGGAGTATGAGAGGCTGGGGGAGTATGAGAGGCTGTGGGAGTATGAGAGGCTGGGGGAGTATGAGAGCCTGGGGGAGTATGAGAGACTGGGGGAGTATGAGATCCTGGGGGAGTATGAGCGCCTGGGGGAGTATCTGAGCCTGGGGGAGTATGAGAGCCTGGGGGAGTATGAGAGGCTGGGGGAGTATGAGAGGCTGTTGGAGTATGAGAGCCTGGGGGAGAATGAGAGCCTGGGGGAGTAGGAGAGCTTGGAGGAGTAGGAGAGCTTGGGGGAGTAGGATATCTTGGGGGAGTAGGAGAGCTTGGGGGTTTAGGAGAGCTTGGGGAAGGAGGAGAGCTTGGGGGAATAGGAGAGCTTGGGAGAGTAGGAGAGCTTGGGAGGGTAGGAGAGCTTGGTGGAGTCGGAGAGCTTGGGCGAGTAGGAGAGCTTGGGGGAGTAAGGGAACATGGGGGAGGAAGAAAGCTTGGGGGAGAAAGAGAGCTTGGGGGAGTAAGAGAGCTTGGGGGAGTAGGAGAACTTGGGGGAGCAGGAGAGCTTGGGGGAGTTGGAGAGTTTGGGGGAGTAGGAAAGCTTGGGGGAGTCGCGGAGCTTGGGGGAGTCGGAGAACTTGGCAGAGTAGGAGAGCTTGGGGGAGGAAGAGAGCTTAGGGAGTAAGAGAGCTTGGGGGAGTAAGAGAGCTTGAAGGAGTAAGAGAGCTTGAGGGAGTAGGAGAGCTTGGCGGCGTATGAGAGCTTGGGTCGTATGAGAGCTTGGGGGAGTGTGAGAGCTTGGGGTGTATGAGAGCTTGGGGAAGTAGGCGAGCTTGGGGGAGTAGTAGAGCTTGTGGGAGTGGGAGAGCTTGGGCGAGTAGGAGAGCTTGGGGGAGTAAGAGAGCTTGGGGGAGGAAGAAAGCGTGGGGGAGTAGGAGAGCTTGGGGGAGTAGGAGAGCTTGGGGGAGTAGGAGAGCTTGGGAGATTAGGAGAGCTTGGAGGAGTAGGAGATCTTGGGGGAGTAGGAGAGTTTGGGGGAGTAGGAGAGCTTGGGGGAGTAGGAGAGCTTGGGGGAGTAGGAGAATTTGTCAGAGTAGGAGAACTTGGAGGAGTAAGAGAGCTTTGGGGAGTAGGAGAGTTTGTGGGAGTAGGAGAGATTGGGAGGGTAGGCGAGCTTGGGGGAGTCGGAGAGATTGGGGGAGTAGGAGAGCTTGGGAGGGTAGGAGAGCTAGGGGGCGTATGACAGCTTGGGGGCGTATGAGAGCTTGGGGGTGTATGAGAGCTTGGGGAAGTAGGAGAGCTTGGGGAAGTAGTAGAGCTTGGGGGAGTGGGAGAGCTTGGGCGAGTAGGAGAGCTTGGGGGAGTAAGAGAGCTTGGGGGAGGAAGAGAGCTTGGGGGAGAAAGAGAGCTTGCGGGAGTAAGAGAGTTTGGGAGAGTAGGAGAGCTTTGCGGAGTAGGAGAGTTTGTGGGAGTAGGAGAGCTTGGGGGAGTAAGAGAGCTTGGGGGAGTAGGGGAGCTTGGGGGAGTAGGAGAGCTTGGGGAAGTAGGAGAGCTTGGGGGAGTAGGAGAGCTTGGGAGAGTAGGAGAGGTTGCGGAGAAGGAGAACTTCGGGAGAAGGAGAGCAAGGGGAAGAAGGAGAGCAAGGGGGAGAAGGAGAGCTTGGGGGAGAAGGATAGCTTGGGGGAGAAGGAGAGCTTGTGGGAGAAGGAGAGCTTGGGGGAGTAGGAGAGCTTTGGGGAGTAGGAGAGCTTGGGGGAATAGGAGAACTTGGGGGAGTGGGAGAGCTTGTTTGAGTAGGATAGATTGGGGGAGGAGGAGAGCTTGGGGGAGTATGAGAGGCTGGAGGAGTATGAGAGGCTGGGGAGTATGAGAGGCTGGGGGAGTATGAGAGGCTGAGGGAGTATGAGAGGCTTGGGGAGTATGAGAGCCTGGGGGAATATGAGAGCTTGGGGGAGTAGGAGAGCTTGGGGGAGTAGGAGAGCTTGGGGGAGTAGCAGAGCTTGGGGGAGTAGGAGATCTTGGGGGAGTATGAGAGCTTGGGGGTTTAGGAGAGCTTGGGGGAGTAGGAGAGATTGGGAGGGTAGGAGAGCTTGGGGGAGTCGGAGAGATTGGGGGAGTAGGAGAGCTTGGGAGGGTAGGAGAGCTTGGGGGCGTATGACAGCTTGGGGGCGTATGAGAGCTTGGGGGTGTATGAGAGCTTGGGGAAGTAGGAGAGCTTGGGGAAGTAGTAGAGCTTGGGGGAGTGGGAGAGCTTGGGCGAGTAGGAGAGCTTTGCGGAGTAGGAGAGTTTGTGGGCGTAGGAGAGCTTGGGGGAGTAAGAGAGCTTGGGGGAGTAGGAGAGCTTGGGGGAGTAGGACAGCTTGGGGGAGTAGGAGAGATTGGGGGAGTAGGAGAGCTTGGGAGAGTAGGAGAGGTTGCGGAGAAGGGGAACTTCGGGAGATGGAGAGCAAGGGGGCGAAGGAGAGCAAGGGGGAGAAGGAGAGCTTGGGGGAGAAGGATAGCTTGGGGGAGAAGGAGAGCTTGTGGGAGAAGGAGAGCTTGGGGGAGTATGAGAGCTTTGGGGAGTAGGAAAGCTTGGGGCAGTAGGAGCGCTTGGGGGAGTAGGAGAGCTTGGGGGAGTAAGAGAGCTTCGGGGAGTAAGAGAGCTTGGGGGAGTAGGAGAGCTTGGAGGAATAGGAGAACTTGGGGGAGTGGGAGAGCTTGTTTGAGTAGGATAGCTTGGGGGAGTAGGAGAGCTTGGGGGGGTAGGAGAGCCTGGGGGAGTAGGAGAGCCTGGGGGTGTATGAGATCCTGGGGGAGTATGAGAGGCTGGAGGAGTATGTCAGGCTGGGGGAGTATGAGAGGCTGGGGGAGTATGAGAGGCTGTGGGAGTATGAGAGGCTGGGGGAGTATGAGAGCCTGGGGGAGTATGAGAGACTGGGGGAGTATGAGATCCTGGGGGAGTATGAGCGCCTGGGGGAGTATCTGAGCCTGGGGGAGTATGAGAGCCTGGGAGAGTATGAGAGGCTGGGGGAGTATGAGAGGCTGGGGGAGTATGAGAGCCTGGGGGAGAATGAGAGCCTGGGGGAGTAGGAGAGCTTGGAGGAGTAGGAGAGCTTGGGGGAGTAGGAGAGCTTGTGGGAGTAGGAGAGCTTGGGGGAGTAGGAGAGCTTGGGGGAGTAGGATATCTTGGGGGAGTAGGAGAGCTTGGGGGTTTAGGAGAGCTTGGGGAAGGAGGAGAGCTTGGGGGAATAGGAGAGCTTGGGAGAGTAGGAGAGCTTGGGAGGGTAGGAGAGCTTGGTGGAGTCGGAGAGATTGGGAGAGTAGGAGAGCTTGGGGGCGTATGAGAGCTTGGGGGCGTATGAGAGCTTGGGGGAGTATGAGAGCTTGGGGATGTAGGAGAGCTTGGGGAAGAAGTAGAGCTTGGGGGAGTGGGAGAGCTTGGGCGAGTTGGAGAGCTTGGGGGAGTAAGAGAGCTTGGGGGAGGAAGAGAGCTTGGGGGAGAAAGAGTGCTTGGGGGAGTAAGAGAGCTTGGCGGAGTAGGAGAGCTTCGGGGAGTAGGAGAGCTTGGGGGAGTAGGAGAGCTTGGGGGAGTAGGAGAATTTGTCAGAGTAGGAGAACTTGGAGGAGTAAGAGAGCTTGGGAGAGTAGGAGAGCTTTGGGGAGTAGGAGAGTTTGTGGGAGTAGGAGAGCTTGGGGGAGTAAGAGAGCTTAGGGGAGTAAGAGAGCTTGGGGGAGTAGGAGAGCTTGGGGGAGTAGGAGAGCTTGGGGCAGTAGGAGCGCTTGGGGGAGTACGAGAGCTTGGGGGAGAAGGAGAGCTTGGGGGAGTAGGAGAACATGGCAGAGTAGGAGAGCTTGGAGGAGTCAGAGAACTTGGGCAAGTAAGAGAGCTTGGGGGAGTAAGAGAGCTTGGGGGAATACGAGAGCTTGGGGGAGTAGGTGAGCTTGGGGGAGTAGGGGAGCTTGGGGGAGTAGGAGAAATTGGGGGATTAGGGGAGCTTGGGGGAGTAGGAGAAATTGGCACAGTAGGAGAGCTTGGGGGAGTAAGAGAGCTTGGGGGAGTAAGAGAGCTTGGGGGAGTTAGAGAGCTTGGGGCAGTTGGACATCTTGGGGGAGTAGGAGATCTTGGGGGAGTAAGAGAATTTGGGCGAGTAGGAGAGGTTGGGGGAGTAAGAGAGCTTGGTGGAGTAAGAGAGCTTTGGAAGTAAGAGAGCTTGGTGGAGTAAGAGAGCATGGGGGAGGGGGAGAGCTTGGGGGAGTAGGAGAGCTTGGGGGAGTAGGAGCGCTTGGGGGAGTAGGAGAGCTTGGGGGAGTAGGAGAGCTTGGGGGAGTAGGAGAGCTTGGGGGAGTAGGAGAGCTTGGGGGAGTAGGAGAGCTTGGGAGAGTAGGAGAGCCTGGGAGAGTAGGAGATGTTGGGGGAGTAGGAGATCTTGGGGGAGTAGGAGAGTTTGGGGGAGTAGGAGAGCTTGGGGGAGTAGAAGAGGTTATGGGAGTAGGAGAGCTTGATGGAGTAGGAGAGCTTGGGAGAGTAGGAGAGCTTTGGGGAGTAGGGAAGCTTGTGGGAGTAGGAGAGCTTGGGGGAGTAGGAGAGCTTGGGGGATTAGGAGAGCTTGGGGGAGTCAGAGAGCTTGGGGCAGTAGGAGAACCCTGGGGAGTAGGAGATCTTGGGGTAGTAGGAGAGCTTGGGCGAGTAGGAGAGCTTGGGGGAGTAAGAGAGCTTGGTGGAGTAAGAGAGCTTGGGGAGTAAGAGAGCTTGATGCGTAAGAGATCTTGGGGGAGTGGGAGAGCTTGGGGGAGTAGGAGAGCTTGGGGGAGTACGAGCGCTTGGGGGAGTAGGAGAGCTTGGGGGATTAGGAGAGCTTGGGGGAGTAGGAGATCTTGGGGGAGTAGGAGAGCTTGGGTGAGTAGGAGAGCTTGAGGGAGTAGGAGAGTTTGGGGGAGTAGGAGAGCTTGGGGGAGTAGGAGAGCTTGGGGGAGTAGGAGAGCTTGGGAGAGTAGGAGAGCTTGGCGGAGTAGGAGAACTTGGGGCAGTAGTAGAGCTAAAGGGAGTAAGAGAGCTTTGGGGAGTAGGACAGCTTGGGAGTGAAGGAGAGCTTGGGGGAGTCGGAGAGATTGGGAGAGTAGAAGAGCTTGGGGGCGTATGAGAGCTTGGGGGCGTATGAGAGCTTGGGGGAGTATTAGAGCTTGGGGAAGTAGGAGAGCTTGGGGAAGTAGTAGAGCTTGGGGGAGTGGGAGAGCTTGGGCGAGTAGGAGAGCTTGGGGGAGTAAGAGAGCTTGCGGGAGGAAGAGAGCTTGGGGGAGAAAGAGTGCTTGGGGGAGTAAGAGAGCTTGGCGGAGTAGGAGAGCTTGGGGGAGTAGGAGAGCATGCGGGAGTAGGAGAGCTTGGGGGAGTAGGAGAATTTGTCAGAGTAGGAGAACTTGGAGGAGTAAGAGAGCTTTGGGGAGTAGGAGAGTTTGTGGGAGTAGGAGAGCTTGGGGGAGTAAGAGAGCTTAGGGGAGTAAGAGAGCTTGGGGGAGTAGGAGAGCTTGGGGGAGTAGGAGAGCTTGGGGCAGTAGGAGAGCTTGGGGGAGTAGGAGATCTTGGTGGAGCAGGAGAGTTTGGGGGAGTAGGAGAGCTTGGGGGAGTAGGAGAGCTTGGGGGAGTAGGAAAGCTTGGGGGAGTAGGAGAGCTTGGGAGAGTAGGAGAGCTTTAGGGAGTAGGAGAGCTTGTGGGAGTAGGAGAGCTTGGGGGAGTAGGAGAGCTTGGGGGAGTAGGAGAGATTGGAGGAGTAGGAGAGCTTGGGGGAGTAGGAGAGCTTCGGGGAGTAGGAGAGCTTGGGATAGTAGGAGATCTTGGGGGAGTAGGAGAGCTTGGGGGAGTAGGAGAGATTGGCGGAGCAGGAGAACTTGGGGAAGTAAGCGAGCTTGGGGGAGTAGTCGAGCTTGTGGGAGTGGGAGAGCTTGGGCGAGTAGGAGAGCTTGGGGGAGTAAGGGAACATGGGGGAGGAAGAAAGCTTGGCGGAGAAAGAGAGCTTGGGGGAGTAAGAGAGCTTGGGGGAGTAGGAGAACTTGGGAGAGTAGGAGAGCTTGGGGGAGTTGGAGAGTTTGGGGGAGTAGGAAAGCTTGGGGAAGTCGCGGAGCTTGGGGGAGTAGGAGAACTTGGCAGAGTAGGAGAGCTTGGGGGAGGAAGAGAGCTTGGGGAGTAAGAGAGCTTGGGGGAGTAAGAGAGCTTGAAGGAGTAAGAGAGCTTGGGGGAGTAGGAGAGCTTGGCGGCGTATGAGAGCTTGGGTCGTATGAGAGCTTGGGGGAGTGTGAGAGCTTGGGGTGTATGAGAGCTTGGGGAAGTAGGCGAGCTTGGGGGAGTAGTAGAGCTTGTGGGAGTGGGAGAGCTTGGGCGAGTAGGAGAGCTTGGGGGAGTAAGAGAGCTTGGGGGAGGAAGAAAGCGTGGGGGAGTAGGAGAGCTTGGGGGAGTAGGAGAGCTTGGGGGAGTAGGAGAGCTTGGGAGAGTAGGAGAGCTTGGGGGAGTAGGAGATCTTGGGGGAGTAGGAGAGTTTGGGGGAGTAGGAGAGCTTGGGGGAGTAGGAGAGCTTGTGGGAGTAGGAAAGCTTGGGGGAGTAGGAGAGCTTGGGAGAGTAGGAGAGCTTTGGGGAGTAGGAGAGCTTGTGGGAGTAGGAGAGCTTGGGGGAGTAGGAGAGCTTGGGGGAGTAGGAGAGATTGGGGGAGTAGGAGAGCTTGGGGGAGTATGAGAGCTTCGGGGAGTAGGAGAGCTTGGGGTAGTAGGAGATCTTGGGGGAGTAGGAGAGCTTGGGGGATTAGGAGAGCTTGGGGGAGTAGGAGAGCTTGGGGGAGTATGAGAGCTTGGGAGAGTAGGAGAGCTTGGCGGAGCTGGAGAACTTGGGGCAGTAGGTGAGCTTAGGGGAGTAGGAGAGCTTGGGAGAGTAGGAAAGCTTGGGGGAGTAGGAGAGCTTGGGAGAGCAGGAGAGCTTTAGGGAGTAGGAGAGCTTGTGGGAGTAGGAGAGCTTGGGGGAGTAGGAGAGCTTGGGGGAGTAGGAGAGATTGGGGGAGTAGGAGAGCTTGGGGGAGTAGGAGTGCTTCGGGGAGTAGGAGAGCTTGGGGTAGTAGGAGATCTTGGGGGAGTAGGAGACCTTGGGGGATTAGGAGAGCTTGGCGGAGCAGGAGAACTTGGGGAAGTAGGCGAGCTTGGGGGAGTAGTCGAGCTTGTGGGAGTGGGAGAGCTTGGGCGAGTAGGAGAGCTTGGGGGAGTAAGGGGACATGGGGGAGGAAGAAAGCTTGGGGGAGAAAGAGAGCTTGGGGGAGTAAGAGAGCTTGGGGGAGTAGGAGAACTTGGGAGAGTAGGAGAGCTTGGGGGAGGAAGAGAGCTTGGGGAGTAAGAGAGCTTGGGGGAGTAAGAGAGCTTGAAGGAGTAAGAGAGCTTGGGGGAGTAGGAGAGCTTGGCGGCGTATGAGAGCTTGGGTCGTATGAGAGCTTGGGGGAGTGTGAGAGCTTGGGGTGTATGAGAGCTTGGGGAAGTAGGCGAGCTTGGGGGAGTAGTAGAGCTTGTGGGAGTGGGAGAGCTTGGGCGAGTAGGAGAGCTTGGGGAGTAAGAGAGCTTGATGCGTAAGAGATCTTGGGGGAGTGGGAGAGCTTGGGGGAGTAGGAGAGCTTGGGGGAGTACGAGCGCTTGGGGGAGTAGGAGAGCTTGGGGGATTAGGAGAGCTTGGGGGAGTAGGAGATCTTGGGGGAGTAGGAGAGCTTGGGTGAGTAGGAGAGCTTGAGGGAGTAGGAGAGTTTGGGGGAGTAGGAGAGCTTGGGGGAGTAGGAGAGCTTGGGGGAGTAGGAGAGCTTGGGAGAGTAGGAGAGCTTGGCGGAGTAGGAGAACTTGGGGCAGTAGTAGAGCTAAAGGGAGTAAGAGAGCTTTGGGGAGTAGGACAGCTTGGGAGTGAAGGAGAGCTTGGGGGAGTCGGAGAGATTGGGAGAGTAGAAGAGCTTGGGGGCGTATGAGAGCTTGGGGGCGTATGAGAGCTTGGGGGAGTATTAGAGCTTGGGGAAGTAGGAGAGCTTGGGGAAGTAGTAGAGCTTGGGGGAGTGGGAGAGCTTGGGCGAGTAGGAGAGCTTGGGGGAGTAAGAGAGCTTGCGGGAGGAAGAGAGCTTGGGGGAGAAAGAGTGCTTGGGGGAGTAAGAGAGCTTGGCGGAGTAGGAGAGCTTGGGGGAGTAGGAGAGCATGGGGGAGTAGGAGAGCTTGGGGGAGTAGGAGAATTTGTCAGAGTAGGAGAACTTGGAGGAGTAGGAGAGTTTGGGGGAGTAGGAGAGCTTGGGGGAGTAGGAGAGCTTGTGGGAGTAGGAAAGCTTGGGGGAGTAGGAGTGCTTCGGGGAGTAGGAGAGCTTGGGGTAGTAGGAGATCTTGGGGGAGTAGGAGACCTTGGGGGATTAGGAGAGCTTGGCGGAGCAGGAGAACTTGGGGAAGTAGGCGAGCTTGGGGGAGTAGTCGAGCTTGTGGGAGTGGGAGAGCTTGGGCGAGTAGGAGAGCTTGGGGGAGTAAGGGGACATGGGGGAGGAAGAAAGCTTGGGGGAGAAAGAGAGCTTGGGGGAGTAAGAGAGCTTGGGGGAGTAGGAGAACTTGGGAGAGTAGGAGAGCTTGGGGGAGGAAGAGAGCTTGGGGAGTAAGAGAGCTTGGGGGAGTAAGAGAGCTTGAAGGAGTAAGAGAGCTTGGGGGAGTAGGAGAGCTTGGCGGCGTATGAGAGCTTGGGTCGTATGAGAGCTTGGGGGAGTGTGAGAGCTTGGGGTGTATGAGAGCTTGGGGAAGTAGGCGAGCTTGGGGGAGTAGTAGAGCTTGTGGGAGTGGGAGAGCTTGGGCGAGTAGGAGAGCTTGGGGAGTAAGAGAGCTTGATGCGTAAGAGATCTTGGGGGAGTGGGAGAGCTTGGGGGAGTAGGAGAGCTTGGGGGAGTACGAGCGCTTGGGGGAGTAGGAGAGCTTGGGGGATTAGGAGAGCTTGGGGGAGTAGGAGATCTTGGGGGAGTAGGAGAGCTTGGGTGAGTAGGAGAGCTTGAGGGAGTAGGAGAGTTTGGGGGAGTAGGAGAGCTTGGGGGAGTAGGAGAGCTTGGGGGAGTAGGAGAGCTTGGGAGAGTAGGAGAGCTTGGCGGAGTAGGAGAACTTGGGGCAGTAGTAGAGCTAAAGGGAGTAAGAGAGCTTTGGGGAGTAGGACAGCTTGGGAGTGAAGGAGAGCTTGGGGGAGTCGGAGAGATTGGGAGAGTAGAAGAGCTTGGGGGCGTATGAGAGCTTGGGGGCGTATGAGAGCTTGGGGGAGTATTAGAGCTTGGGGAAGTAGGAGAGCTTGGGGAAGTAGTAGAGCTTGGGGGAGTGGGAGAGCTTGGGCGAGTAGGAGAGCTTGGGGGAGTAAGAGAGCTTGCGGGAGGAAGAGAGCTTGGGGGAGAAAGAGTGCTTGGGGGAGTAAGAGAGCTTGGCGGAGTAGGAGAGCTTGGGGGAGTAGGAGAGCATGGGGGAGTAGGAGAGCTTGGGGGAGTAGGAGAATTTGTCAGAGTAGGAGAACTTGGAGGAGTAAGAGAGCTTTGGGGAGTAGGAGAGTTTGTGGGAGTAGGAGAGCTTGGGGGAGTAAGAGAGCTTAGGGGAGTAAGAGAGCTTGGGGGAGTAGGAGAGCTTGGGGGAGTAGGAGAGCTTGGGGCAGTAGGAGAGCTTGGGGGAGTAGGAGATCTTGGTGGAGCAGGAGAGTTTGGGGGAGTAGGAGAGCTTGGGGGAGTAGGAGAGCTTGGGGGAGTAGGAAAGCTTGGGGGAGTAGGAGAGCTTGGGAGAGTAGGAGAGCTTTAGGGAGTAGGAGAGCTTGTGGGAGTAGGAGAGCTTGGGGGAGTAGGAGAGCTTGGGGGAGTAGGAGAGATTGGAGGAGTAGGAGAGCTTGGGGGAGTAGGAGAGCTTCGGGGAGTAGGAGAGCTTGGGATAGTAGGAGATCTTGGGGGAGTAGGAGAGCTTGGGGGAGTAGGAGAGATTGGCGGAGCAGGAGAACTTGGGGAAGTAAGCGAGCTTGGGGGAGTAGTCGAGCTTGTGGGAGTGGGAGAGCTTGGGCGAGTAGGAGAGCTTGGGGGAGTAAGGGAACATGGGGGAGGAAGAAAGCTTGGCGGAGAAAGAGAGCTTGGGGGAGTAAGAGAGCTTGGGGGAGTAGGAGAACTTGGGAGAGTAGGAGAGCTTGGGGGAGTTGGAGAGTTTGGGGGAGTAGGAAAGCTTGGGGAAGTCGCGGAGCTTGGGGGAGTAGGAGAACTTGGCAGAGTAGGAGAGCTTGGGGGAGGAAGAGAGCTTGGGGAGTAAGAGAGCTTGGGGGAGTAAGAGAGCTTGAAGGAGTAAGAGAGCTTGGGGGAGTAGGAGAGCTTGGCGGCGTATGAGAGCTTGGGTCGTATGAGAGCTTGGGGGAGTGTGAGAGCTTGGGGTGTATGAGAGCTTGGGGAAGTAGGCGAGCTTGGGGGAGTAGTAGAGCTTGTGGGAGTGGGAGAGCTTGGGCGAGTAGGAGAGCTTGGGGGAGTAAGAGAGCTTGGGGGAGGAAGAAAGCGTGGGGGAGTAGGAGAGCTTGGGGGAGTAGGAGAGCTTGGGGGAGTAGGAGAGCTTGGGAGAGTAGGAGAGCTTGGGGGAGTAGGAGATCTTGGGGGAGTAGGAGAGTTTGGGGGAGTAGGAGAGCTTGGGGGAGTAGGAGAGCTTGTGGGAGTAGGAAAGCTTGGGGGAGTAGGAGAGCTTGGGAGAGTAGGAGAGCTTTGGGGAGTAGGAGAGCTTGTGGGAGTAGGAGAGCTTGGGGGAGTAGGAGAGCTTGGGGGAGTAGGAGAGATTGGGGGAGTAGGAGAGCTTGGGGGAGTATGAGAGCTTCGGGGAGTAGGAGAGCTTGGGGTAGTAGGAGATCTTGGGGGAGTAGGAGAGCTTGGGGGATTAGGAGAGCTTGGGGGAGTAGGAGAGCTTGGGGGAGTATGAGAGCTTGGGAGAGTAGGAGAGCTTGGCGGAGCTGGAGAACTTGGGGCAGTAGGTGAGCTTAGGGGAGTAGGAGAGCTTGGGAGAGTAGGAAAGCTTGGGGGAGTAGGAGAGCTTGGGAGAGCAGGAGAGCTTTAGGGAGTAGGAGAGCTTGTGGGAGTAGGAGAGCTTGGGGGAGTAGGAGAGCTTGGGGGAGTAGGAGAGATTGGGGGAGTAGGAGAGCTTGGGGGAGTAGGAGTGCTTCGGGCAGTAGGAGAGCTTGGGGTAGTAGGAGATCTTGGGGGAGTAGGAGACCTTGGGGGATTAGGAGAGCTTGGCGGAGCAGCAGAACTTGGGGAAGTAGGCGAGCTTGGGGGAGTAGTCGAGCTTGTGGGAGTGGGAGAGCTTGGGCGAGTAGGAGAGCTTGGGGGAGTAAGGGAACATGGGGGAGGAAGAAAGCTTGGGGGAGAAAGAGAGCTTGGGGGAGTAAGAGAGCTTGGGGGAGTAGGAGAACTTGGGAGAGTAGGAGAGCTTGGGGGAGTTGGAGAGTTTGGGGGAGTAGGAAAGCTTGGGGAAGTCGCGGAGCTTGGGGGAGTAGGAGAACTTGGCAGAGTAGGAGAGCTTGGGGGAGGAAGAGAGCTTGGGGAGTAAGAGAGCTTGGGGGAGTAAGAGAGCTTGAAGGAGTAAGAGAGCTTGGGGGAGTAGGAGAGCTTGGCGGCGTATGAGAGCTTGGGTCGTATGAGAGCTTGGGGGAGTGTGAGAGCTTGGGGTGTATGAGAGCTTGGGGAAGTAGGCGAGCTTGGGGGAGTAGTAGAGCTTGTGGGAGTGGGAGAGCTTGGGCGAGTAGGAGAGCTTGGGGGAGTAAGAGAGCTTGGGGGAGGAAGAAAGCGTGGGGGAGTAGGAGAGCTTGGGGGAGTAGGAGAGCTTGGGGGAGTAGGAGAGCTTGGGAGAGTAGGAGAGCTTGGGGGAGTAGGAGATCTTGGGGGAGTAGGAGAGTTTGGGGGAGTAGGAGAGCTTGGGGGAGTAGGAGAGCTTGTGGGAGTAGGAAAGCTTGGGGGAGTAGGAGAGCTTGGGAGAGTAGGAGAGCTTTGGGGAGTAGGAGAGCTTGTGGGAGTAGGAGAGCTTGGGGGAGTAGGAGAGCTTGGGGGAGTAGGAGAGATTGGGGGAGTAGGAGAGCTTGGGGGAGTATGAGAGCTTCGGGGAGTAGGAGAGATTGGGGTAGTAGGAGATCTTGGGGGAGTAGGAGAGCTTGGGGGATTAGGAGAGCTGGGGCTAGTAGTAGAGCTTGGGGGAGTAGGAGAGCTTGGGAGAGTAGGAGAGCTTGGCGGAGCTGGAGAACTTGGGGCAGTAGGAGAGCTTAGGGGAGTAGGAGAGCTTGGGGGAGTAGGAGAGATTGGGGGAGTCGGAGAGCTTTGGGGAGTAGGAGAGCTTGGGAGGGTAGGAGAGCTTGGGGGCGTATGAGAGCTTGGGGTGTATGAGAGCTTGGGGAAGTAGGCGAGCTTGGGGGAGTAGTAGAGCTTGTGGGAGTGGGAGAGCTTGGGCGCGTAGGAGAGCTCGGGGGAGTAAGAGAACTTGGGGGAGGAAGAAAGCTTGCGGGAGAAAGAGAGCTTGGGGGAGTAAGAGAGCTTGGGGGAGTAGGAGAGCTTGGGGGAGTAGGAGCGCTTGGGGGAGTAGGAGAGTTTGGGGGAGTAGGAGAGCTTGGGGGAGTCGCGGAGCTTGGGGGAGTAGGAGAACTTGGCAGAGTAGGAGAGCTTGGGGGAGGAAGAGAGCTTGGGGAGTAAGAGAGCTTGGGGGAGTAAGAGAGCTTGAAGGAGTAAAAGAGCTTGGGTGAGTAAGAGAGCTTGCGGGTGTAAGAGAGCTTGGGGAGTAGGAGAGCTTGGGGGAGTAGGGGAGCTTGGGGGAGTAGGAGACCTTGGGCTAGTAGGAGAGCTTGGGGGAGGAAGAGAGCTTGGGGGAGTAAGAGAGCTTGGGGGAGTAAGATAGCTTGGGGGAGTAGGAGAGCTTGGGGAACATGTGAGCTTGTGGGAAAAGGAGAGCTTGGGGGAGTACGAGCGCTTGCGGGTATAGGAGAGCTTGAGGGAGAAGGAGAACTTGGCAGAGTAGGAGAGCTTGGGGGAGTAAGAGAGCTTGGTGGAGAAAGAGAGCTTGGGGGAGTAAGAGAGCTTGGGGGAGTAAGAGAGCTTGGGGGAGTAAGAGAGCTTGGGGGAGTAGGAGATCTTGGGGGAGTAGGAGAGCTTGGGGGATTAGGAGAGCTTGGCGGAGCAGGAGAACTTGGGGAAGTAGGCGAGCTTGGGGGAGTAGTCGAGCTTGTGGGAGTGGGAGAGCTTGGGCGAGTAGGAGAGCTTGGGGGAGTAAGGGAACATGGGGGAGGAAAAAAGCTTGGGGGAGAAAGAGAGCTTGGGGGAGTAAGAGAGCTTGGGGGAGTAGGAGAACTTGGGGGAGTAGGAGAGCTTGGGGGAGTTGGAGAGTTTGGGGGAGTAGGAAAGCTTGGGGGAGTCGCGGAGCTTGGGGGAGTAGGAGAACTTGGCAGAGTAGGAGAGCTTGGGGGAGGAAGAGAGCTTGGGGAATAAGAGAGCTTGGGGGAGTAAGAGAGCTTGAAGGAGTAAGAGAGCTTGGGGGAGTAGGAGAGCTTGGCGGCGTATGAGAGCTTGGGTCGTATGAGAGCTTGGGGGAGTGTGAGAGCTTGGGGTGTATGAGAGCTTGGGGAAGTAGGCGAGCTTGGGTGAGTAGTAGAGCTTGTGGGAGTGGGAGAGCTTGGGCGAGTACGAGAGCTTGGGGGAGTAAGAGAGCTTGGGGGAGGAAGAAAGCGTGGGGGAGTAGGAGAGCTTGGGGGAGTAGGAGAGCTTGGGGGAGTAGGAGAGCTTGGGAGAGTAGGAGAGCTTGGGGGAGTAGGAGATCTTGGGGGAGTAGGAGAGTTTGGGGGAGTAGGAGAGCTTGGGGGAGTAGGAGAGCTTGGGGGAGTAGGAAAGCTTGGGGGAGTAGGAGAGCTTGGGAGAGTAGGAGAGCTTTGGGGAGTAGGAGAGCTTGTGGGAGTAGGAGAGCTTGGGGGAGTAGGAGAGCTTGGGGGAGTAGGAGAGATTGGGGGAGTAGGAGAGCTTGGGGGAGTATGAGAGCTTCGGGGAGTAGGAGAGCTTGGGGTAGTAGGAGATCTTGGGGGAGTAGGAGAGATTGGGGGATTAGGAGAGCTTGGGGGAGTAGGAGAGCTTGGGGGAGTAGGAGAGCTTGGGAGAGTAGGAGAGCTTGGGGGAGTAGGAGAGATTGGGGGAGTCGGAGAGCTTGGGTGCGTATGAGAGCTTGGGGTGTATGAGAGCTTGGGGAAGTAGGCGAGCTTTGGGGAGTGGTAGAGCTTGTGGGAGTGGGAGAGCTTGGGCGAGTAGGAGAGCTTGGGGGAGTAAGAGAACTTGGGGGAGGAAGAAAGCTTGCGGGAGAAAGAGAGCTGGGGGGAGTAAGAGAGCTTGGGGGAGTAGGAGAGCTTGGGGGAGTAGGAGTGCTTGGGGGAGTAGGAGAGTTTGGGGGAGTAGGAGAGCTTGGGGGAGTCGCGGAGCTTGGGGGACTAGGAGAACTTGGCAGAGTAGGAGAGCTTGGGTGAGGAAGTGAGCTTGGGGAGTAAGAGAGCTTGGGGGAGTAAGAGAGCTTGAAGGAGTAAGAGAGCTTGGGGGAGTAAGAGAGCTTGCGGGTGTAAGAGAGCTTGGGGATTAGGAGAGCTTGGGGGAGTAGGGCAGCTTGGGGGTGTAGGAGACCTTGGGCTAGTAGGAGAGCTTGGGGGAGGAAGAGAGCTTGGGGGAGTAAGAGAGCTTGGGGGAGTAAGATAGCTTGGGGGAGTAGGAGAGCTTGGGGAACAGGTGAGCTTGTGGGAAAAGGAGAGCTTGGGGGAGTACGAGCGCTTGCGGGTATAGGAGAGCTTGAGGGAGAAGGAGAACTTGGCAGAGTAGGAGAGCTTGGGGGAGTAAGAGAGCTTGGTGGAGAAAGAGAGCTTGGGGGAGTAAGAGAGCTTGGGGGAGTAAGAGAGCTTGGGGGAGTAAGAGAGTTTGGGGGAGTAAGAGAGCTTGGGGGTGTAAGTGAGCTTGGGGGAGTAGGAGAAATTGGCAGAGTAGGAGAGCTTGGGGGAGTTAGAGAGCTTGGGGGAGTAAGAGAGCTTGGGGGAGTAAGAGAGCTTGGGGGAGTAGGAGAGCTTGGGGGAGTAGGAGAGCTTGGGGGAGTGGGAGAGCTTGGGAGAGTAGGAGAGCTTGGCGGAGCTGGAGAACTTGGGGCAGTAGGAGAACTTAGGGGAGTAGGAGAGCTTGGGGGAGTAGGAGAGATTGGGGGAGTCGGAGAGCTTGGGTGCGTATGAGAGCTTGGGGTGTATGAGAGCTTGGGTAAGTAGGCGAGCTTTGGGGAGTAGTAGAGCTTTTGGGAGTGGGAGAGCTTGGGCGAGTAGGAGAGCTTGGGGGAGTAAGAGAACTTGGGGGAGGAAGAAAGCTTGCGGGAGAAAGAGAGCTTGGGGGAGTAAGAGAGCTTGGGGGAGTAGGAGAGCTTGGGGGAGTAGGAGTGCTTGGGGGAGTAGGAGAGTTTGGGGGAGTAGGAGAGCTTGGGGGAGTCGCGGAGCTTGGGGGAGTAGGAGAACTTGGCAGAGTAGGAGAGCTTGGGGGAGGAAGTGAGCTTGGGGAGTAAGAGAGCTTGGGGGAGTAAGAGAGCTTGAAGGAGTAAGAGAGCTTGGGGGAGTAAGAGAGCTTGCGGGTGTAAGAGAGCTTGGGGAGTAGGAGAGCTTGGGGGAGTAGGGCAGCTTGGGGGAGGAAGAGAGCTTGGGGGAGTAAGAGAGCTTGGGGGAGTAAGATAGCTTGGGGGAGTAGGAGAGCTTGGGGAACAGGTGAGCTTGTGGGAAAAGGAGAGCTTGGGGGAGTACGAGCGCTTGCGGGTATAGGAGAGCTTGAGGGAGAAGGAGAACTTGGCAGAGTAGGAGAGCTTGGGGGAGTAAGAGAGCTTGGTGGAGAAAGAGAGCTTGGGGGAGTAAGAGAGCTTGGGGGAGTACGAGAGCTTGGGGGAGTAAGAGAGTTTGGGGGAGTAAGAGAGCTTGGGGGTGTAAGTGAGCTTGGGGGAGTAGGAGAAATTGGCAGAGTAGGAGAGCTTGGGGGAGTTAGAGAGCTTGGGGGAGTAAGAGAGCTTGGGGGAGTAAGAGAGCTTGGGGGAGTAGGAGAGCTTGGGGGAGTGGGACATCTTGGGGGAGTAGGAGAGTTTGGGGGAGTAGGAGAGCTTGGGGGAGTAGGAGAGCTTGGGGGAGTAGGAGATCTTGGGGGAGTAGGAGAGTTTGGGGAATAGGAGAGCTTGTGGTAGTAGGAGATCTTGGGGGAGTAGGAGAGCTTGGGGGATTAGGAGAGCTTGGGGGAGTAGGAGAGCTTGGGGGAGTAGGAGAGCTTGGGAGAGTAGTAGAGCTTGGCAGAGTAGGAGAACTTGGTGCAGTAGGAGAGCTTAGGGGAGTAGGAGAGCTTGGGAGAGTAGGAGAGCTTGGGGGAGTAGGAGATCTTGGGGGAGTAGGAGAGTTTGGGGGAGTAGGTGAGCTTGTGGGAGTAGGAGAGCTTGTGGGAGTAGGAAAGCTTGGGGGAGTAGGAGAGCTTGGGAGAGTAGGAGAGCTTTGGGGAGTAGGAGAGCTTGTGGGAGTAGGAGAGCTTGGGGGAGTAGGAGAACTTGGGGGAGTAGGAGAGATTGGGGGAGTAGGAGAGCTTGGGGGAGTATGAGAGCTTCGGGGAGTAGGAGAGCTTGGGGTAGTAGGAGATCTTGGGGGAGTAGGAGAGCTTGAGGGATTAGGAGAGCTTGGGGGAGTAGGAGAGCTTGGGGGAGTAGGAGAGCTTGGGAGAGTAGGAGAGCTTGGCGGAGCTGGAGAAATTGGGGCAGTAGGAGAGCTTAGGGGAGTAGGAGAGCTTGGGGGAGTAGGAGAGATTGGGGGAGTCGGAGAGCTTTGGGGAGTAGGAGAGCTTGGGAGGGTAGGAGAGCTTGGGGGCGTATGAGAGCTTGGGGTGTATGAGAGCTTGGCGAAGTAGGCGAGCTTGGGGGAGTAGTAGAGCTTGTGGGAGTGGGAGAGCTTGGGCGAGTAGGAGAGCTTGGGGGAGTAAGAGAACTTGGGGGAGGAAGAAAGCTTTCGGGAGAAAGAGAGCTTGGGGGAGTAAGAGAGCTTGGGGGAGTAGGAGAGCTTGGGGGAGTAGGAGTGCTTGGGGGAGTAGGAGAGTTTGGGGGAGTAGGAGAGCTTGGGGGAGTCGCGGAGCTTGGGGGAGTAGGAGAACTTGGCAGAGTAGGAGAGCTTGGGGGAGGAAGAGAGCTTGGGGAGTAAGAGAGCTTGGGGGAGTAAGAGAGCTTGAAGGAGTAAGAGAGCTTGGGGGAGTAAGAGAGCTTGCGGGTGTAAGAGAGCTTGGGGAGTAGGAGAGCTTGGGGGAGTAGGGGAGCTTGGGGGAGTAGGAGACCTTGGGCTAGTAGTAGAGCTTGGGGGAGTAGGAGAGCTTGGGAGAGTAGGAGAGCTTGGCGGAGCTGGAGAACTTGGGGCAGTAGGAGAGCTTAGGGGAGTAGGAGAGCTTGGGGGAGTAGGAGAGATTGGGGGAGTCGGAGAGCTTTGGGGAGTAGGAGAGCTTGGGAGGGTAGGAGAGCTTGGGGGCGTATGAGAGCTTGGGGTGTATGAGAGCTTGGGGAAGTAGGCGAGCTTGGGGGAGTAGTAGAGCTTGTGGGAGTGGGAGAGCTTGGGCGAGTAGGAGAGCTCGGGGGAGTAAGAGAACTTGGGGGAGGAAGAAAGCTTGCGGGAGAAAGAGAGCTTGGGGGAGTAAGAGAGCTTGGGGGAGTAGGAGAGCTTGGGGGAGTAGGAGCGCTTGGGGGAGTAGGAGAGTTTGGGGGAGTCGCGGAGCTTGGGGGAGTAGGAGAACTTGGCAGAGTAGGAGAGCTTGGGGGAGGAAGAGAGCTTGGGGAGTAAGAGAGCTTGGGGGAGTAAGAGAGCTTGAATGAGTAAAAGAGCTTGGGGGAGTAAGAGAGCATGCGGGTGTAAGAGAGCTTGGGGAGTAGGAGAGCTTGGGGGAGTAGGGGAGCTTGGGGGAGTAGGAGACCTTGGGCTAGTAGGAGAGCTTGGGGGAGGAAGAGAGCTTGGGGGAGTAAGAGAGCTTGGGGGAGTAAGATAGCTTGGGGGAGTAGGAGAGCTTGGGGAACATGTGAGCTTGTGGGAAAAGGAGAGCTTGGGGGAGTACGAGCGCTTGCGGGTATAGGAGAGCTTGAGGGAGAAGGAGAACTTGGCAGAGTAGGAGAGCTTGGGGGAGTAAGAGAGCTTGGTGGAGAAAGAGAGCTTGGGGGAGTAAGAGAGCTTGGGGGAGTAAGATAGCTTGGGGGAGTAAGAGAGCTTGGGGGAGTAGGAGATCTTGGGGGAGTAGTAGAGCTTGTGGGAGTGGGAGAGCTTGGGCGAGTAGGAGAGCTCGGGGGAGTAAGATAACTTGGGGGAGGAAGAAAGCTTGCGGGAGAAAGAGAGCTTGGGGGAGTAAGAGAGCTTGGGGGAGTAGGAGAGCTTGGGGGAGTAGGAGAGCTTGGGGGAGTCGCGGAGCTTGGGGGAGTAGGAGAACTTGGCAGAGTAGGAGAGCTTGGGGGAGGAAGAGAGCTTGGGGAGTAAGAGAGCTTGGGGGAGTAAGAGAGCTTGAAGGAGTAAAAGAGCTTGGGGGAGTAAGATAGCTTGCGGGTGTAAGAGAGCTTGGGGAGTAGGAGAGCTTGGGGGAGTAGGGGAGCTTGGGGGAGTAGGAGACCTTGGGCTAGTAGGAGAGCTTGGGGGAGGAAGAGAGCTTGGGGGAGTAAGAGAGCTTGGGGGAGTAAGATAGCTTGGGGGAGTAGGAGACCTTGGGGAACATGTGAGCTTGTGGGAAAAGGAGAGCTTGGGGGAGTACGAGCGCTTGCGGGTATAGGAGAGCTTGAGGGAGAAGGAGAACTTGGCAGAGTAGGAGAGCTTGGGGGAGTAAGAGAGCTTGGTGGAGAAAGAGAGCTTGGGGGAGTAAGAGAGCTTGGGGGAGTAAGAGATCTTGGGGGAGTAGGAGAGCTTGGGGGATTAGGAGAGCTTGGCGGAGCAGGAGAACTTGGGGAAGTAGGCGAGCTTGGGGGAGTAGTCGAGCTTGTGGGAGTGGGAGAGCTTGGGCGAGTAGGAGAGCTTGGGGGAGTAAGGGAACATGGGGGAGGAAAAAAGCTTGGGGGAGAAAGAGAGCTTGGGGGAGTAAGAGAGCTTGGGGGAGTAGGAGAACTTGGGGGAGTAGGAGAGCTTGGGGGAGTTGGAGAGTTTGGGGGAGTAGGAAAGCGTGGGGGAGTCGCGGAGCTTGGCGGAGTAGGATAACTTGGCAGAGTAGGAGAGCTTGGGGGAGGAAGAGAGCTTGGGGAGTAAGAGAGCTTGGGGGAGTAAGAGAGCTTGAAGGAGTAAGAGAGCTTGGGGGAGTAGGAGAGCTTGGCGGCGTATGAGAGCTTGGGTCGTATGAGAGCTTGGGGGAGTGTGAGAGCTTGGGGTGTATGAGAGCTTGGGGAAGTAGGCGAGCTTGGGTGAGTAGTAGAGCTTGTGGGAGTGGGAGAGCTTGGGCGAGTAGGAGAGCTTGGGGGAGTAAGAGAGCTTGGGGGAGGAAGAAAGCGTGGGGGAGTAGGAGAGCTTGGGGGAGTAGGAGAGCTTGGGGGAGTAGGAGAGCTTGGGAGAGTAGGAGAGCTTGGGGGAGTAGGAGATCTTGGGGGAGTAGGAGAGTTTGGGGGAGTAGGAGAGCTTGGGGGAGTAGGAGAGCTTGGGGGAGTAGGAAAGCTTGGGGGAGTAGGAGAGCTTGGGAGAGTAGGAGAGCTTTGGGGAGTAGGAGAGCTTGTGGGAGTAGGAGATCTTGGGGGAGTAGCAGAGCTTGGGGGAGTAGGAGAGATTGGGGGAGTAGGAGAGCTTGGGGGAGTATGAGAGCTTCGGGGAGTAGGAGAGCTTGGGGTAGTAGGAGATCTTGGGGGAGTAGGAGAGATTGGGGGATTAGGAGAGCTTGGGGGAGTAGGAGAGCTTGGGGGAGTAGGAGAGCTTAGGAGAGTAGGAGAGCTTGGCGGAGCTGGAGAACTTGGGGCAGTAGGAGAGCTTAGGGGAGTAGGAGAGCTTGGGGGAGTAGGAGAGATTGGGGGAGTCGGAGAGCTTGGGTGCGTATGAGAGCTTGGGGTGTATGAGAGCTTGGGGAAGTAGGCGAGCTTTGGGGAGTAGTAGAGCTTGTGGGAGTGGGAGAGCTTGGGCGAGTAGGAGAGCTTGGGGGAGTAAGAGAACTTGGGGGAGGAAGAAAGCTTGCGGGAGAAAGAGAGCTTGGGGGAGTAAGAGAGCTTGGGGGAGTAGGAGAGCTTGGGGGAGTAGGAGTGCTTGGGGGAGTAGGAGAGTTTGGGGGAGTAGGAGAGCTTGGGGGAGTCGCGGAGCTTGGGGGAGTAGGAGAACTTGGCAGAGTAGGAGAGCTTGGGGGAGGAAGTGAGCTTGGGGAGTAAGAGAGCTTGGGGGAGTAAGAGAGCTTGAAGGAGTAAGAGAGCTTGGGGGAGTAAGAGAGCTTGCGGGTGTAAGAGAGCTTAGGGAGTAGGAGAGCTTGGGGGAGTAGGGCAGCTTGGGGGAGGAAGAGAGCTTGGGGGAGTAAGAGAGCTTGGGGGAGTAAGATAGGTTGGGGGAGTAGGAGAGCTTGGGGAACAGGTGAGCTTGTGGGAAAAGGAGAGCTTGGGGGAGTACGAGCGCTTGCGGGTATAGGAGAGCTTGAGGGAGAAGGAGAACTTGGCAGAGTAGGAGAGCTTGGGGGAGTAAGAGAGCTTGGTGGAGAAAGAGAGCTTGGGGGAGTAAGAGAGCTTGGGGGAGTACGAGAGCTTGGGGGAGTAAGAGAGTTTGGGGGAGTAAGAGAGCTTGGGGGTGTAAGTGAGCTTGGGGGAGTAGGAGAAATTGGCAGAGTAGGAGAGCTTGGGGGAGTTAGAGAGCTTGGGGGAGTAAGAGAGCTTGGGGGAGTAAGAGAGCTTGGGGGAGTAGGAGAGCTTGGGGGAGTAGGAGAGCTTGGGGGAGTGGGACATCTTGGGGGAGTAGGAGAGTTTGGGGGAGTAGGAGAGCTTGGGGGAGTAGGAGAGCTTGGGGGAGTAGGAGAGCTTGGGGGAGTAGGAGAGTTTGGGGAATAGGAGAGCTTGTGGTAGTAGGAGATCTTGGGGGAGTAGGAGAGCTTGGGGGATTAGGAGAGCTTGGGGGAGTAGGAGAGCTTGGGGGAGTAGGAGAGCTTGGGAGAGTAGTAGAGCTTGGCAGAGTAGGAGAACTTGGTGCAGTAGGAGAGCTTAGGGGAGTAGGAGAGCTTGGGAGAGTAGGAGAGCTTGGGGGAGTAGGAGATCTTGGGGGAGTAGGAGAGTTTGGGGGAGTAGGTGAGCTTGTGGGAGTAGGAGAGCTTGTGGGAGTAGGAAAGCTTGGGGGAGTAGGAGAGCTTGGGAGAGTAGGAGAGCTTTGGGGAGTAGGAGAGCTTGTGGGAGTAGGAGAGCTTGGGGGAGTAGGAGAGCTTGGGGGAGTAGGAGAGATTGGGGGAGTAGGAGAGCTTGGGGGAGTATGAGAGCTTCGGGGAGTAGGAGAGCTTGGGGTAGTAGGAGATCTTGGGGGAGTAGGAGAGCTTGAGGGATTAGGAGAGCTTGGGGGAGTAGGAGAGCTTGGGGGAGTAGGAGAGCTTGGGAGAGTAGGAGAGCTTGGCGGAGCTGGAAAAATTGGGGCAGTAGGAGAGCTTAGGGGAGTAGGAGAGCTTGGGGGAGTAGGAGAGATTGGGGGAGTCGGAGAGCTTTGGGGAGTAGGAGAGCTTGGGAGGGTAGGAGAGCTTTGGGGCGTATGAGAGCTTGGGGTGTATGAGAGCTTGGCGAAGTAGGCGAGCTTGGGGGAGTAGTAGAGCTTGTGGGAGTGGGAGAGCTTGGGCGAGTAGGAGAGCTTGGGGGAGTAAGAGAACTTGGGGGAGGAAGAAAGCTTTCGGGAGAAAGAGAGCTTGGGGGAGTAAGAGAGCTTGGGGGAGTAGGAGAGCTTGGGGGAGTAGGAGTGCTTGGGGGAGTAGGAGAGTTTGGGGGAGTAGGAGAGCTTGGGGGAGTCGCGGAGCTTGGGGGAGTAGGAGAACTTGGCAGAGTAGGAGAGCTTGGGGGAGGAAGAGAGCTTGGGGAGTAAGAGAGCTTGGGGGAGTAAGAGAGCTTGAAGGAGTAAGAGAGCTTGGGGGAGTAAGAGAGCTTGCGGGTGTAAGAGAGCTTGGGGAGTAGGAGAGCTTGGGGGAGTAGGGGAGCTTGGGGGAGTAGGAGACCTTGGGCTAGTAGTAGAGCTTGGGGGAGTAGGAGAGCTTGGGAGAGTAGGAGAGCTTGGCGGAGCTGGAGAACTTGGGGCAGTAGGAGAGCTTAGGGGAGTAGGAGAGCTTGGGGGAGTAGGAGAGATTGGGGGAGTCGGAGAGCTTTGGGGAG
Source organism: Pristiophorus japonicus (assembly GCF_044704955.1). Classification (NCBI taxonomy): domain Eukaryota; kingdom Metazoa; phylum Chordata; class Chondrichthyes; family Pristiophoridae; genus Pristiophorus; species Pristiophorus japonicus. Next base: position 447,985 of record NW_027254772.1, read on the forward strand.
TAGGAGAGCTTGGGAGGGTAGGAGAGCTTGGGGGCGTATGAGAGCTTGGGGTGTATGAGAGCTTGGGGAAGTAGGCGAGCTTGGGGGAGTAGTAGAGCTTGTGGGAGTGGGAGAGCTTGGGCGAGTAGGAGAGCTCGGGGGAGTAAGAGAACTTGGGGGAGGAAGAAAGCTTGCGGGAGAAAGAGAGCTTGGGGGAGTAAGAGAGCTTGTGGGAGTAGGAGAGCTTGGGGGAGTAGGAGCGCTTGGGGGAGTAGGAGAGTTTGGGGGAGTAGGAGAGCTTGGGGGAGTCGCGGAGCTTGGGGGAGTAGGAGAACTTGGCAGAGTAGGAGAGCTTGGGGGAGGAAGAGAGCTTGGGGAGTAAGAGAGCTTGGGGGAGTAAGAGAGCTTGAAGGAGTAAAAGAGCTTGGGGGAGTAAGAGAGCATGCGGGTGTAAGAGAGCTTGGGGAGTAGGAGAGCTTGGGGGAGTAGGGGAGCTTGGCGGAGTAGGAGACCTTGGGCTAGTAGGAGAGCTTGGGGGAGGAAGAGAGCTTGGGGGAGTAAGAGAGCTTGGGGGAGTAAGATAGCTTGGGGGAGTAGGAGAGCTTGGGGAACATGTGAGCTTGTGGGAAAAGGAGAGCTTGGGGGAGTACGAGCGCTTGCGGGTATAGGAGAGCTTGAGGGAGAAGGAGAACTTGGCAGAGTAGGAGAGCTTGGGGGAGTAAGAGAGCTTGGTGGAGAAAGAGAGCTTGGGGGAGTAAGAGAGCTTGGGGGAGTAAGAGAGCTTGGGGGAGTAAGAGAGCTTGGGGGAGTAGGAGATCTTGGGGGAGTAGGAGAGCTTGGGGGATTAGGAGAGCTTGGCGGAGCAGGAGAACTTGGGGAAGTAGGCGAGCTTGGGGGAGTAGTCGAGCTTGTGGGAGTGGGAGAGCTTGGGCGAGTAGGAGAGCTTGGGGGAGTAAGGGAACATGGGGGAGGAAAAAAGCTTGGGGGAGAAAGAGAGCTTGGGGGAGTAAGAGAGCTTGGGGGAGTAGGTGAACTTGGGGGAGTAGGAGAGCTTGGGGGAGTTGGAGAGTTTGGGGGAGTAGGAAAGCTTGGGGGAGTCGCGGAGCTTGGGGGAGTAGGAGAACTTGGCAGAGTAGGAGAGCTTGGGGGAGGAAGAGAGCTTGTGGAGTAAGTGAGCTTGGGGGAGTAAGAGAGCTTGAAGGAGTAAGGGAGCTTGGGGGAGTAGGAGAGCTTGGCGGCGTATGAGAGCTTGGGTCGTATGAGAGCTTGGGGGAGTGTGAGAGCTTGGGGTGTATGAGAGCTTGGGGAAGTAGGCGAGCTTGGGTGAGTAGTAGAGCTTGTGGGAGTGGGAGAGCTTGGGCGAGTAGGAGAGCTTGGGGGAGTAAGAGAGCTTGGGGGAGAAGAAAGCGTGGGGGAGTAGGAGAGCTTGGGGGAGTAGGAGAGCTTGGGGGAGTAGGAGAGCTTGGGAGAGTAGGAGAGCTTGGGGGAGTAGGAGATCTTTGGGGAGTAGGAGAGTTTGGGGGAGTAGGAGAGCTTGGGGGAGTAGGAGAGCTTGGGGGAGTAGGAAAGCTTGGGGGAGTAGGAGAGCTTGGGAGAGTAGGAGAGCTTTGGGGAGTAGGAGAGCTTGTGGGAGAAGGAGAGCTTGGGGGAGTAGGAGAGCTTGGGGGAGTAGGAGAGATTGGGGGAGTAGGAGAGCTTGGGGGAGTATGAGAGCTTCGGGAAGTAGGAGAGCTTGGGGTAGTAGGAGATCTTGGGGGAGTAGGAGAGATTGGGGGATTAGGAGAGCTTGGGGGAGTAGGAGAGCTTGGGGAGTAGGAGAGCTTGGGAGAGTAGGAGAGCTTGGCGGAGCTGGAGAACTTGGGGCAGTAGGAGAGCTTAGGGGAGTAGGAGAGCTTGGGGGAGTAGGAGAGATTGGGGGAGTCGGAGAGCTTGGGTGCGTATGAGAGCTTGGGGTGTATGAGAGCTTGGGGAAGTAGGCGAGCTTTGGGGAGTAGTAGAGCTTGTGGGAGTGGGAGAGCTTGGGCGAGTAGGAGAGCTTGGGGGAGTAAGAGAACTTGGGGGAGGAAGAAAGCTTGCGGGAGAAAGAGAGCTTGGGGGAGTAAGAGAGCTTGGGGGAGTAGGAGAGCTTGGGGGAGTAGGAGTGCTTGGGGGAGTAGGAGAGTTTGGGGGAGTAGGAGAGCTTGGGGGAGTCGCGGAGCTTGGGGGAGTAGGAGAACTTGGCAGAGTAGGAGAGCTTGGGGGAGTTAGAGAGCTTGGGGGAGTAAGAGAGCTTGGGGGAGTAAGAGAGCTTGGGGGAGTAGGAGAGCTTGGGGGAGTAGGAGAGCTTGGGGGAGTGGGACATCTTGGGGGAGTAGGAGAGTTTGGGGGAGTAGGAGAGCTTGGGGGAGTAGGAGAGCTTGGGGGAGTAGGAGAGCTTGGGGGAGTAGGAGAGTTTGGGGAATAGGAGAGCTTGTGGTAGTAGGAGATCTTGGGGGAGTAGGAGAGCTTGGGGGATTAGGAGAGCTTGGGGGAGTAGGAGAGCTTGGGGGAGTAGGAGAGCTTGGGAGAGTAGTAGAGCTTGGCAGAGTAGGAGAACTTGGTGCAGTCGGAGAGCTTAGGGGAGTAGGAGAGCTTGGGAGAGTAGGAGAGCTTGGGGGAGTAGGAGATCTTGGGGGAGTAGGAGAGTTTGGGGGAGTAGGTGAGCTTGTGGGAGTAGGAGAGCTTGTGGGAGTAGGAAAGCTTGGGGGAGTAGGAGAGCTTGGGAGAGTAGGAGAGCTTTGGGGAGTAGGAGAGCTTGTGGGAGTAGGAGAGCTTGGGGGAGTAGGAGAGCTTGGGGGAGTAGGAGAGATTGGGGGAGTAGGAGAGCTTGGGGGAGTAGGAGAGCTTGAGGGATTAGGAGAGCTTGGGGGAGTAGGAGAGCTTGGTGGAGTAGGAGAGCTTGGGAGAGTAGGAGAGCTTGGCGGAGCTGGAGAAATTGGGGCAGTAGGAGAGCTTAGGGGAGTAGGAGAGCTTGGGGGAGTAGGAGAGATTGGGGGAGTCGGATAGCTTTGGGGAGTAGGAGAGCTTGGGAGGGTAGGAGAGCTTGGGGGCGTATGAGAGCGTGGGGTGTATGAGAGCTTGGGGAAGTAGGCGAGCTTGGGGGAGTAGTAGAGCTTGTGGGAGTGGGAGAGCTTGGGCGAGTAGGAGAGCTTGGGGGAGTAAGAGAACTTGGGGGAGGAAGAAAGCTTTCGGGAGAAAGAGAGCTTGGGGGAGTAAGAGAGCTTGGGGGAGTAGGAGAGCTTGGGGGAGTAGGAGTGCTTGGGGGAGTAGGAGAGTTTGGGGGAGTAGGAGAGCTTGGGGGAGTCGCGGAGCTTGGGGGAGTAGGAGAACTTGGCAGAGTAGGAGAGCTTGGGGGAGGAAGAGAGCTTGGGGAGTAAGAGAGCTTGGGGGAGTAAGAGAGCTTGAAGGAGTAAGAGAGCTTGGGGGAGTAAGAGAGCTTGCGGGTGTAAGAGAGCTTGGGGAGTAGGAGAGCTTGGGGGAGTAGGGGAGCTTGGGGGAGTAGGAGACCTTGGGCTAGTAGGAGAGCTTGGGGGAGTAGGAGAGCTTGGGAGAGTAGGAGAGCTTGGCGGAGCTGGAGAACTTGGGGCAGTAGGAGAGCTTAGGGGAGTATGAGAGCTTGGGGGAGTAGGAGAAATTGGGGGAGTCGGAGAGCTTTGGGGAGTAGGAGAGCTTGGGAGGGTAGGAGAGCTTGGGGGCGTATGAGAGTTTGGGGTGTATGAGAGCTTGGAGAAGTAGGCGAGCTTGGGGGAGTAGTAGAGCTTGTGGGAGTGGGAGAGCTTGGGCGAGTAGGAGAGCTTGGGGGAGTAAGAGAACTTGGGGGAGGAAGAAAGCTTTCGGGAGAAAGAGAGCTTGGGGGAGTAAGAGAGCTTGGGGGAGTAGGAGAGCTTGGGGGAGTAGGAGTGCTTGGGGGAGTAGGAGAGTTTGGGGGAGTAGGAGAGCTTGGGGGAGTAAGAGAGCTTGGGGGAGTAGGAGAGCTTGGGGGAGTAGGAGAGCTTGGGGGAGTGGGACATCTTGGGGGAGTAGGAGAGTTTGGGGGAGTAGGAGAGCTTGGGGGAGTAGGAGAGCTTGGGGGAGTAGGAGAGCTTGGGGGAGTAGGAGAGTTTGGGGAATAGGAGAGCTTGTGGTAGTAGGAGATCTTGGGGGAGTAGGAGAGCTTGGGGGATTAGGAGAGCTTGGGGGAGTAGGAGAGCTTGGGGGAGTAGGAGAGCTTGGGAGAGTAGTAGAGCTTGGCAGAGTAGGAGAACTTGGTGCAGTCGGAGAGCTTAGGGGAGTAGGAGAGCTTGGGAGAGTAGGAGAGCTTGGGGGAGTAGGAGATCTTGGGGGAGTAGGAGAGTTTGGGGGAGTAGGTGAGCTTGTGGGAGTAGGAGAGCTTGTGGGAGTAGGAAAGCTTTGGGGAGTAGGAAAGCTTGTGGGAGTGGGAGAGCTTGGGCGAGTAGGAGAGCTTGGGGGAGTAAGAGAACTTGGGGGAGGAAGAAAGCTTTCGGGAGAAAGAGAGCTTGGGGGAGTAAGAGAGCTTGGGGGAGTAGGAGAGCTTGGGGGAGTAGGAGTGCTTGGGGGAGTAGGAGAGTTTGGGGGAGTAGGAGAGCTTGGGTCAGTCGCGGAGCTTGGGGGAGTAGGAGAACTTGGCAGAGTAGGAGAGCTTGGGGGAGGAAGAGAGCTTGGGGAGTAAGAGAGCTTGGGGGAGTAAGAGAGCTTGAAGGAGTAAGAGAGCTTGGGGGAGTAAGAGAGCTTGCGGGTGTAAGAGAGCTTGGGGAGTAGGAGAGCTTGGGGGAGTAGGGGAGCTTGGGGGAGTAGGAGACCTTGGGCTAGTAGGAGAGCTTGGGGGAGTAGGAGAGCTTGGGAGAGTAGGAGAGCTTGGCGGAGCTGGAGAACTTGGGGCAGTAGGAGAGCTTAGGGGAGTATGAGAGCTTGGGGGAGTAGGAGAAATTGGGGGAGTCGGAGAGCTTTGGGGAGTAGGAGAGCTTGGGAGGGTAGGAGAGCTTGGGGGCGTATGAGAGTTTGGGGTGTATGAGAGCTTGGAGAAGTAGGCGAGCTTGGGGGAGTAGTAGAGCTTGTGGGAGTGGGAGAGCTTGGGCGAGTAGGAGAGCTTGGGGGAGTAAGAGAACTTGGGGGAGGAAGAAAGCTTTCGGGAGAAAGAGAGCTTGGGGGAGTAAGAGAGCTTGGGGGAGTAGGAGAGCTTGGGGGAGTAGGAGTGCTTGGGGGAGTAGGAGAGTTTGGGGGAGTAGGAGAGCTTGGGGGAGTAAGAGAGCTTGGGGGAGTAGGAGAGCTTGGGGGAGTAGGAGAGCTTGGGGGAGTGGGACATCTTGGGGGAGTAGGAGAGTTTGGGGGAGTAGGAGAGCTTGGGGGAGTAGGAGAGCTTGGGGGAGTAGGAGAGCTTGGGGGAGTAGGAGAGTTTGGGGAATAGGAGAGCTTGTGGTAGTAGGAGATCTTGGGGGAGTAGGAGAGCTTGGGGGATTAGGAGAGCTTGGGGGAGTAGGAGAGCTTGGGGGAGTAGGAGAGCTTGGGAGAGTAGTAGAGCTTGGCAGAGTAGGAGAACTTGGTGCAGTCGGAGAGCTTAGGGGAGTAGGAGAGCTTGGGAGAGTAGGAGAGCTTGGGGGAGTAGGAGATCTTGGGGGAGTAGGAGAGTTTGGGGGAGTAGGTGAGCTTGTGGGAGTAGGAGAGCTTGTGGGAGTAGGAAAGCTTGGGGGAGTAGGAGAGCTTGGGAGAGTAGGAGAGCTTTGGGGAGTAGGAGAGCTTGTGGGAGTAGGAGAGCTTGGGGGAGTAGGAGAGCTTGGGGGAGTAGGAGAGATTGGGGGAGTAGGAGAGCTTGGGGGAGTAGGAGAGCTTGAGGGATTAGGAGAGCTTGGGGGAGTAGGAGAGCTTGGTGGAGTAGGAGAGCTTGGGAGAGTAGGAGAGCTTGGCGGAGCTGGAGAAATTGGGGCAGTAGGAGAGCTTAGGGGAGTAGGAGAGCTTGGGGGAGTAGGAGAGATTGGGGGAGTCGGATAGCTTTGGGGAGTAGGAGAGCTTGGGAGGGTAGGAGAGCTTGGGGGCGTATGAGAGCGTGGGGTGTATGAGAGCTTGGGGAAGTAGGCGAGCTTGGGGGAGTAGTAGAGCTTGTGGGAGTGGGAGAGCTTGGGCGAGTAGGAGAGCTTGGGGGAGTAAGAGAACTTGGGGGAGGAAGAAAGCTTTCGGGAGAAAGAGAGCTTGGGGGAGTAAGAGAGCTTGGGGGAGTAGGAGAGCTTGGGGGAGTAGGAGTGCTTGGGGGAGTAGGAGAGTTTGGGGGAGTAGGAGAGCTTGGGGGAGTCGCGGAGCTTGGGGGAGTAGGAGAACTTGGCAGAGTAGGAGAGCTTGGGGGAGGAAGAGAGCTTGGGGAGTAAGAGAGCTTGGGGGAGTAAGAGAGCTTGAAGGAGTAAGAGAGCTTGGGGGAGTAAGAGAGCTTGCGGGTGTAAGAGAGCTTGGGGAGTAGGAGAGCTTGGGGGAGTAGGGGAGCTTGGGGGAGTAGGAGACCTTGGGCTAGTAGGAGAGCTTGGGGGAGTAGGAGAGCTTGGGAGAGTAGGAGAGCTTGGCGGAGCTGGAGAACTTGGGGCAGTAGGAGAGCTTAGGGGAGTATGAGAGCTTGGGGGAGTAGGAGAAATTGGGGGAGTCGGAGAGCTTTGGGGAGTAGGAGAGCTTGGGAGGGTAGGAGAGCTTGGGGGCGTATGAGAGTTTGGGGTGTATGAGAGCTTGGAGAAGTAGGCGAGCTTGGGGGAGTAGTAGAGCTTGTGGGAGTGGGAGAGCTTGGGCGAGTAGGAGAGCTTGGGGGAGTAAGAGAACTTGGGGGAGGAAGAAAGCTTTCGGGAGAAAGAGAGCTTGGGGGAGTAAGAGAGCTTGGGGGAGTAGGAGAGCTTGGGGGAGTAGGAGTGCTTGGGGGAGTAGGAGAGTTTGGGGGAGTAGGAGAGCTTGGGGGAGTCGCGGAGCTTGGGGGAGTAGGAGAACTTGGCAGAATAGGAGAGCTTGGGGGAGGAAGAGAGCTTGGGGAGTAAGAGAGCTTGGGGGAGTAAGAGAGCTTGAAGGAGTAAGAGAGCTTGGGGGAGTAAGAGAGCTTGCGGGTGTAAGAGAGCTTGGGGAGTAGGAGAGCTTGGGGGAGTAGGGGAGCTTGCGGGAGTAGGAGACCTTGGGCTAGTAGGAGAGCTTGGGGGAGGAAGAGAGCTTGGGGGAGTAAGAGAGCTTGGGGGAGTAAGATAGCTTGGGGGAGTAGGAGAGCTTGGGGAACATGTGAGCTTGTGGGAAAAGGAGAGCTTGGGGCAGTACGAGCGCTTGCGGGTATAGGAGAGCTTGAAGGAGAAGGAGAACTTGGCAGAGTAGGAGAGCTTGGGGGAGTAAGAGAGCTTGGTGGAGAAAGAGAGCTTGGGGAAGTAAGAGAGCTTGTGGGAGTAAGAGAGCTTAGGGGAGTAAGAGAGCTTGGTCGAGTAAGAGAGCTTGGGGGAGTGGGAGTGCTTGGGGGAGTAGGAGATCTTGGGGGAGTAGGAGAGCTTGGGGGATTAGGAGAGCTTGGCGGAGCAGGAGAACTTGGGGAAGTAGGCGAGCTTGGGGGAGTAGTCGAGCTTGTGGGAGTGGGAGAGCTTGGGCGAGTAGGAGAGCTTGGGGGAGTAAGGGAACATGGGGGAGGAAGAAAGCTTGGGGGAGAAAGAGAGCTTGGGGGAGTAAGAGAGCTTGGGGGAGTAGGAGAACTTGGGGGAGTAGGAGAGCTTGGGGGAGTTGGAGAGTTTGGGGGAGTAGGAAAGCTTGGGGGAGTCGCGGAGCTTGGGGGAGTAGGAGAACTTGGCAGAGTAGGAGAGCTTCGGGGAGGAAGAGAGCTTGGGGAGTAAGAGAGCTTGGGGGAGTAAGAGAGCTTGAAGGAATAAGAGAGCTTGGGGGAGTAGGAGAGCTTGGCGGCGTATGAGAGCTTGGGTCGTATGAGAGCTTGGGGGAGTGTGAGAGCTTGGGGTGTATGAGAGCTTGGGGAAGTAGGCGAGCTTGGGGGAGTAGTAGAGCTTGTGGGAGTGGGAGAGCTTGGGCGAGTAGGAGAGCTTGGGGGAGTAAGAGAGCTTGGGGGAGGAAGAAAGCGTGGAGGAGTAGGAGAGCTTGGGGGAGTAGGAGAGCTTGGGGGAGTAGGAGAGCTTGGGAGAGTAGGAGAGCTTGGGGGAGTAGGAGATCTTGGGGGAGTAGGAGAGTTTGGGGGAGTAGGAGAGCTTGGCGGAGCTGGAGAACTTGGGGCAGTAGCAGAGCTTAGGGGAGTAGGAGAGCTTGGGGGAGTAGGAGAGATTGGGGGAGTCGGAGAGCTTTGGGGAGTAGGAGAGCTTGGGAGGGTAGGAGAGCTTGGGGGCGTTTGAGAGCTTGGGGTGCATGAGAGCTTGGGGAAGTAGGCGAGCTTGGGGGAGTAGTAGAGCTTGTGGGAGTGGGAGAGCTTGGGCGAGTAGGAGAGCTTGGGGGAGTAAGAGAACTTGGGGGAGGAAGAAAGCTTGCGGGAGAAAGAGAGCTTGGGGGAGTAAGAGAGCTTGGGGGAGTAGGAGTGCTTGGGGGAGTAGGAGTGCTTGGGGGAGTAGGAGAGTTTGGGGGAGTAGGAGAGCTTGGGGGAGTAGCGGAGCTTGGGGGAGTAGGAGACCTTGGCAGAGTAGGAGAGCTTGGGGGAGGAAGTGAGCTTGGGGAGTAAGAGAGCTTGGGGGAGTAAGAGAGCTTGAAGGAGTAAGAGAGCTTGGGGGAGTAAGAGAGCTTGCGGGTGTAAGAGAGCTTGGGGAGTAGGAGAGCGTGGCGGAGTAGGGGAGCTTGGGGGTGTAGGAGACCTTGGGCTAGTAGGAGAGCTTGGGGGAGGAAGAGAGCTTGGGGGAGTAAGAGAGCTAGGGGGAGTAAGATAGCTTGGAGGAGTAGGAGAGCTTGGGGAACATGTGAGCTTGTGGGAAAAGGAGAGCTTGGGGGAGTACGAGCGCTTGCGGGTATAGGAGAGTTTGAGGGAGAAGGAGAACTTGGCAGAGTAGGAGAGCTTGGGGGAGTCGGAGAGCTTTGGGGAGTAGGAGAGCTTGGGAGGTTAGGAGAGCTTCGGGGCGTATGAGAGCTTGGGGTGTATGAGAGCTTGGGGAAGTAGGCGAGCTTGGGGGAATAGTAGAGCTTGTGGGAGTGGGAGAGCTTGGGCGAGTAGGAGAACTTGGGGGAGTAAGAGAACTTGGGGGAGGACGAAAGCTTGGGGGAGAAAGAGAGCTTGGGGGAGTAAGAGAGCTTGGGGGAGTAGGAGAGCTTGGGGGAGTAGGAGAGCTTGGGGGAGTAGGAGAGTTTGGGGGAGTAGGAGAGCTTGGGGGAGTCGCGGAGCTTGGGTGAGTAGGAGAACTTGGCAGAGTTGGAGAGCTTGGGGGAGGAAGAGAGCTTGGGGAGTAAGAGAGCTTGGGGGAGTGTGGAAATGTATTTTTATCTCAGCTGATACCATACGGTATTTGTGTGCCTTTTGATTAAAATGGAGCCCTGGCCCTTCCAGAACTTTCTGCATTTTTGCAGCCAGCTTATTATGAACAGCTAAACCTGCTGTTAGATGGCTGATGGTTATCAGACAGCTCGGAGACAAGTCATGCTGAGACAAATAACCCCCCATGGTGCTCTCCTATTGTCTACACTACAGGAGTTCCATGTCACCCCACCCTTATCTTCTAGCCATTGTCTCTTTCCTTTACCTCATCCATTTGAAGCAAACAGGTAAACTGACCAGGAAATTGGATAATCCTGATACAATACAAGACAGGTGATAGCCCATTACCTATGACTCATGGAGTAATGGCCGTTTGGCTTTCTGATAACCCTGACAAAAGGAAATATCTTGACACCATTTCAGGACCAGGATATAGTAATTAACTCTTTATCTGTATTCACTGACTGTGAGACAGAGCAATACAAAGGGAGAGGCCAGAACTTGGGTTTTACTATATAAATATCTTGTGAAGCTGTACCATTGCGGAGGTTTCATTTAGCCCTTGACTGAGTGAAACCTACCCCTTGCGAGCAAGTAAATTAAAAGGGAAACTTCCATCAGAGCTGTAAGTGTCGGAGTCATTCTTTTCTGAGGACGAGATTTCGACAGGAGTAAGAGAGCTTGAAGGAGTAAGAGAGCTTGGGGGAGTAAGAGAGCTTGCGGGTGTAAGAGAACTTGGGGAGTAGGAGAGCTTGGGGGAGTAGGGGAGCTTGGGGGAGTAGGAGACCTTGGGCTAGTAGGAGAGCTTGGGGGAGGAAGAGAGCTTGGGGGAGTAAGAGAGCTTGGGGGAGTAAGATAGCTTGGGGGAGTAGGAGAGCTTGGGGAAAAGGTGAGCTTGTGGGAAAAGGAGAGCTGGGGGAGTACGAGCGCTTGCGGGTGTAGGAGAGCTTGAGGGAGAAGGAGAACGTGGCAGAGTAGGAGAGCTTGGGGGAGTAAGAGAGCTTGGGGGAGTAAGAGAGCTTGGTGGAGAAAGAGAGCTTGGGGGAGTAAGAGAGCTTGGGGGAGTAAGAGAGCTTGGGGGTGTAAGTGAGCCTGGGGGAGTAGGAGAAATTGGCAGAGTAGGAGAGCTTGGGGGAGTTAGAGAGCTTGGGGGAGTAAGAGAGCTTGGGGGAGTAAGAGAGCTTGGGGGAGTAGGAGAGCTTGGGGGAGCAGGAGTGCTTGGGGGAGTAGGAGAGCTTGGGAGAGTAGGAGAGCTTGGGGGAGTAGGAGATCTTGGGGGAGTAGGAGAGTTTGGGGGAGTAGGAGAGCTTGGGGGAGTAGGAGAGCTTGGGGGAGTAGGAGAGCTTGGCGGAGTAGGAGAGGTTGGGGGAGTAGGAGAGTTTGGGGAATAGGAGAGCTTGGGGTAGTAGGAGATCTTGGGGGAGTAGGAGAGCTTGGGGGATTAGGAGAGATTGGGGGAGTAGGAGAGCTTGGGCGAGTAGGAGAGCTTGGGAGAGTAGTAGAGCTTGGCAGAGTAGGAAAACTTGGGGCAGTAGGAGAGCTTAGGGGATTAGGAGAGCTTGGGGGAGTCGGAGAGCTTGGGGGAGTAGGAGAGCTTGGGGGAGTCGGAGAGCTTGGGGGAGTAGGAGAGCTTGGGAGGGTAGGAGAGCTTGGGGGCGTATGAGAGCTTGGGTCGTATGAGAGCTTGGGGGAGTGTGAGAGTTTGGGGTGTATGAGAGCTTGGGGAAGTAGGCGAGCTTGGGGGAGTAGTAGAGCTTGTGGGAGTGGGAGAGCTTGGGCGAGTAGGAGAGCTTGGGCGACTAAGAGAGCTTGGGGGAGGAAGAAAGCTTGGGGGAGAAAGTAAGCTTGGGGGAGTAGGAGAGCTTGGCGGAGTAGGAGAGCTTGGGGGAGTCGGAGAACTTGGGGGTGAATGAGAGCTTGGGGGAGTAGGAGAGCTTGGGAGAGTAGGAGAGCTTGGGGGAGTAGGAGATCTTGGGGGAGTAGGAGACTTTGGGGGAGTAGGAGAGCTTGGGGGAGTAGGAGAGCTTGGGGGAGTAGGAAAGCTTGGGGGAGTAGGAGAGCTTGGGAGAGTAGGATAGCTTTGGGGAGTAGGAGAGCTTGTGGGAGTAGGAGAGCTTGGGGGAGTAGGAGAGCTTGGAGGAGTAGGAGAGATTGGGGGAGTACGAGAGCTTGGGGGAGTAGGAGAGCTTGGGGGAGTAGGAGAGCTTGGGGTAGTAGGAGATCTTGCGGGGGTAGGAGAGCTTGGGGGATTAGGAGAGCTTGGGGGAGTAGGAGAGCTTGGGGGAGTAGGAGAGCTTGGGAGAGTAGGAGAGCTTGGCGGAGCAGGAGAACTTGGGGCAGTAGGAGAGCTTCAGGGAGTAGGAGAGCTTGGGGGAGTAGGAGAGCTTGGGGGAGTAGGAGAGCTTGGGGGAGTAGGAGAGCTTGGGGGAGTAGGAGAGCTTGGGAGGGTAGGAGAGCTTGGGGCGTATGAGAGCTTGGGGTGTATGAGAGCTTGGGGAAGTAGGCGAGCTTGGGGGAGTAGTCGACCTTGTGGGAGTGGGAGAGCTTGGGCGAGTAGGGGAGTTTGGGGGAGTAAGGGAACATGGGGTGGAAGAAAGCTTGAGGGAGAAAGAGAGTTTGGGGGAGTAAGAGAGCTTGGGGGAGTAGGAGAACTTGGGGGAGTAGGAGAGCTTGGGCGAGTTGGAGAGTTTTGGGGAGTAGGAAAGCTTGGGAGAGTCCCGGAGCTTGGGGGAGTAGAAGAAACTGGCAGAGTAGTAGAGCTTGGGGGAGGAAGAGAGCTTGGGGAGTAAGAGAGTTTGGGGGAGTAAGAGAGCTTGAAGGAGTAAGAGAGCTTGGGGGAGTAGGAGAGCTTGGCGGCGTATGAGAGCTTGAGTCGTATGAGAGCTTGGGGGAGTGTGAGTGCTTGGGGTGTATGAGAGCTTGGGGAAGTAGGCGAGCTTGGGGGAGTAGTAGAGCTTGTGGGAGTGGGAGAGCTTGGGAGAGTAGGAGAGCTTGGGGGAATAAGAGAGCTTGGGGGAGGAAGAAAGCGTGGGGCAGTAGGAGAGCTTGGGGGAGTAGGAGAGCTTGGGGGAGTAGGAGAGCTTGGGAGAGTAGGAGAGCTTGGGGGAGTAGGAGATCTTGGGGGAGTAGGAGAGTTTGGGGGAGTAGGAGAGCTTGGGGGAGTAGGAGAGCTTGTGGGAGTAGGAGAGCTTGGGGGTGTAGGAGAGCTTGGGGGAGTAGGAGAGATTGGGGGAGTAGGAGAGCTTGGGGGAGTAGGAGAGCTTCGGGGAGTAGGAGAGCTTGGGGTGGTAGGAGATCTTGGGGGAGTAGGAGAGCTTGGGGGATTAGGAGAGCTTGGGGGAGTAGGAGAGCTTGGGGGAGTAGGAGAGCTTGGGAGAGTAGGAGAGCTTGGGGGTGGACGAAAGCTTGCGGGAGAAAGAGAGCTTGGGGGAGTAAGAGAGCTTGGGGGAGTAGGAGAGCTTGGGGGAGTAGGAGAGCTTAGGGGAGTAGGAGAGCTTGGGGGAGTAGGAGATCTTGGGGGAGTAGGAGAGATTGGGGGAGTCGGAGAGCTTTGGGGAGTAGGAGAGCTTGGGAGGGTAGGAGAGCTTGGGGGCGTATGAGAGCTTGTGGTGTATGAGAGCTTGGGGGAGTAAGAGAGCTTGGGGGAGTAAGAGAGCTTGGGGGAGTAAGAGAGTTTGGGTGAGTAAGAGAGCTTGAGGGTGTAAGTTAGCTTGGGGGAGTAGGAGGAATTGGCAGAGTAGGAGAGCTTGGGGGAGTTAGAGAGCTTGGGGGAGTAAGAGAGCTTGGGGGAGTAAGAGAGCTTGGGGGAGTAGGAGAGCTTGGGGGAGCAGGAGTGCTTGGGGGAGTAGGAGAGCTTGGGAGAGTAGGAGAGCTTGGGGGAGTGGGAGATCTTGGGGGAGTAGGAGAGTTTGGGGGAGTAGCAGAGCTTGGGGGAGTAGGAGAGCTTGGGGGAGTAGGAGAGCTTGGCGGAGTAGGAGAGCTTGGGGGAGTAGGAGAGTTTGGGGAATAGGAGAGCTTCGGGTAGTCGGAGATCTTGGGGGAGTAGGAGAGCTTGGGGGATTAGGAGAGCTGGGGGAGTAGGAGAGCTTGGGGGAGTAGGAGAGCTTGGGAGAGTAGGAGAGCTTGGGTGCGTATGGGAGCTTGGGTCGTATGAGAGCTTGGGGGAGTGTGAGAGCTTGGGGTGTATGAGAGCTTGGGGAAGTAGGCGAGCTTGGGGGAATAGTAGAGCTTGTGGGAGTGGGAGAGCTTGGGCGAGTAGGAGAGCGTGGGGGAGTAAGAGAGCTTGGGGGAGGAAGAAAGCTTGGTGGAGAAAGAGAGCTTGGGGGAGTAAGAGACCTTGGCGGCGTAGGAGATCTTGGGGGAGTAGGATAACTTGGGGGAGTAGGAGAGCTTGGGGGAGTAGGAGAGCTTGGGAGAGTAGGAGAGCTTGGGGGAGTAGGAGATCTTGGGGGAGTAGGAGACTTTGGGGGAGTAGGAGAGCTTGGGGGAGTAGGAGAGGTTGGGGGAGTAGGAGAGATTGGGGGAGTAGCAGAGCTTGGGGGAGTAGGAGAGCTTGGGGGAGTAGGACAGCTTGGGGTAGTAGGAGATCTTGCGGGGGTAGGAGAGCTTGGGGGATTAGGAGAGCTTGGGGGAGTAGGAGAGCTTGGGGGAGTAGGAGAGCTTGGGAGAGTAGGAGAGCTTGGCGGAGCAGGAGAACTTGGGGCAGTAGGAGTGCTCAGGGGAGTAGGAGAGCTTGGGGGAGTAGGAGAGCTTGGGGGAGTAGGAGAGCTTGGGGGAGTCGGAGAGCTTTGGGGAGTAGGAGAGCTTGGGAGGGTAGGAGAGCTTGGGGGCGTATGAGAGCTTGGGGTGTATGAGAGCTTGGGGAAGTAGGCGAGCTTGGGGGAGTACTCGAGCTTGTGGGAGTGGGAGAGCTTGGGCGAGTAGGAGAGCTTGGGGGAGTAAGGGAACTTGGGGGAGGAAGAAAGCTTGGGGGAGAAAGAGAGCTTGGGGGAGTAAGAGAGCTTGGGGGAGTAGGAGAACTTGGGGGAGTAGGAGAGCTTGGGGGAGTAGGAGAGTTTGGGGGAGTAGAAAAGCTTGGGGGAGTCGCGGGGCTTGGGGGAGTAGGAGAACTTGGCAGAGTAGGAGAGCTTGGGGGAGGAAGAGAGCTTGGGGAGTAAGAGAGCTTGGGGGAGTAAGAGAGCTTGAAGGAGTAAGAGAGCTTGGGGGAGTAAGAGAGCTTGCGGGTGTAAGAGAGCTTGGAGAGTAGGAGAGCTTGGGGGAGTAGGGGAGCTTGGGGGAGTAGGAGACCTTGGGCTAGTAGGAGAGCTTGGGGGAGGAAGAAAGCTTGGGGGAGTAAGAGAGCTTGGGGGAGTAAGATAGCTTGGGGGAGTAGGAGAGCTTGGGGAACAGGTGAGCTTGTGGGAAAAGGAGAGCTTGGGGGAGTACGAGCGCTTGCGGGTGTAGGAGAGCTTGAGGGAGAAGGAGAACTTGGCAGAGTAGGAGAGCTTGGGGGAGTAAGAGAGCTTGGGGGAGTAAGAGAGCTTGGGGGAGAAAGAGAGCTTGGGGGAGTAAGAGATTTTGGGGGAGTAAGAGAGCTTGGGGGTGTAAGTGAGCTTGGGGGAGTAGGAGAAATTGGCAGAGTAGGAGAGCTTGGGGGAGTTAGAGAGCTTGGGGGAGTAAGAGAGCTTGGGGGAGTAAGAGAGCTTGGGGGAGTAGGAGAGCTTGGGAGAGTAGGAGAGATTGGGGGAGTCGGAGAGCTTTGGGGAGTAGGAGAGCAAGGGAGGGCAGGAGAGCTTGGGGGCGTATGAGAGCTTGGTGTGTATGAGAGCTTGGGGAAGTAGGCGAGCTTGGGGGAATAGTAGAGCTTGTGGGAGTGGGAGAGCTTGGGCGAGTAGGAGAACTTGGGGGAGTAAGAGAACTTGGGGGAGGAAGAAAGCTTGGGGGAGAAAGAGAGCTTGGGGGAGTAAGAGAGCTTGGGGGAGTAGGAGAGCTTGGGGGAGTAAGAGAGCTTGGGGGAGTAAGAGAGCTTGGGGGAGAAAGAGATTTTGGGGGAGTAAGAGAGCTTGGGGGTGTAAGTGAGCTTGGGGGAGTAGGAGAAATTGGCAGAGTAGGAGAGCTTGGGGGAGTTAGAGAGCTTGGGGGAGTAAGAGAGCTTGGGGGAGTAAGAGAGCTTGGGGGAGTAGGAGAGCTTGGGGGAGCAGGAGTGCTTGGGGGAGTAGGAGAGCTTGGGAGAGTAGGAGAGCTTGGGGGAGTGGGAGATCTTGGGGGAGTAGGAGAGTTTGGGGAGTAGGAGAGCTTGGGGGATTAGGAGAGCTTGGGGGAGTAGGAGAGCTTGGGGGTGTAGGAGAGTTTGGGGAATAGGAGAGCTTGTGGTAGTAGGAGATCTTGGGGGAGTAGGAGAGCATGGGGGATTAGGAGAGCTTGGGGGAGTAGGAGAAATTGGCAGAGTAGGAGAGCTTGGGTGAGTTAGAGAGCTTGGGGGAGTAAGAGAGCTTGGGGGAGTAAGAGAGCTTGGGGGAGTAGGAGAGCTTGGGGGAGCAGGAGAGCTTGGGGGAGCAGGAGAGTTTGGGGGATTAGGAGAGCTTGGGGGAGTAGGAGAGCTTGGGGGAGTAGGAGAGCTTGGGAGAGTAGTAGAGCTTGGCAGAGTAGGAGAACTTGGGGCAGTAGGAGAGCTTAGGGGAGTAGGAGAGCTTGGGGGAGTCGGAGAGCTTGGGGGAGTAGGAGAGCTTGGGGAGTCGGAGAGCTTGGGGGAGTAGGAGAGCTTGGGAGGGTAGGAGAGCTTGGGCGCGTATGAGAGCTTGGGTCGTATGAGAGCTTGGGGGAGTGTGAGAGCTTGGGGTGTATGAGAGCTTGGCGAAGTAGGCGAGCTTGGGGGAGCAGTAGAGCTTGGGGGAGTAAGAGAGCTTGGCGGAGTAGGAGAGCTTGGGGGAGTAGGAGAAATTGGGGGAGTAGGAGAGCTTGGGGGAGTAGGAGAGCTTGGGAGAGTAGGAGAGATTGGGGGAGTCGGAGAGCTTTGGGGAGTAGGAGAGCTTGGGAGGGCAGGAGAGCTTGGCGGCGTATGAGAGCTTGGTGTGTATGAGAGCTTGGGGAAGTAGGCGAGCTTGGGGGAATAGTAGAGCTTGTGGGAGTGGGAGAGCTTGGGCGAGTAGGAGAACTTGGGGGAGTAAGAGAACTTGGGGGAGGAAGAAAGCTTGGGGGAGAAAGAGAGCTTGGGGGAGTAAGAGAGCTTGGGGGAGTAGGAGAGCTTGGCGGAGCAGGAGAGCTTGGGGGAGCAGGAGAGTTTGGGGGAGTAGGAGAGCTTGGGGGAGTCGCGTAGCTTGGGGGAGTAGGAGAACTTGGCAGAGTAGGAGAGCTTGGGGGAGGAAGAGAGCTTGGGGAGTAAGAGAGCTTGGGGGAGTAAGAGAGCTTGAAGGAGTAAGAGAGCTTGGGGGAGTAAGAGAGCTTGCGGGTGTAACAGAGCTTGGGGAGTAGGAGAGCTTGGGGGAGTAGGGTAGATTGAGGGAGTAGGAGACCTTGGGCTAGTAGGAGAGCTTGGGGGAGGAAGAGAGCTTGGGGGAGTAAGAGAGCTTGGGGGAGTAAGATAGCTTGGGGGAGTAGGAGAGCTTGGGGAACAGGTGAGCTTGTGGGAAAAGGAGAGCTTGGGGGAGTACGAGCGCTTGCGGGTGTAGGAGAGCTTGAGGGAGAAGGAGAACTTGGCAGATTAGGAGAGCTTGGGGGAGTAAGAGAGCTTGGGGGAGTAAGAGAGCTTGGTGGAGAAAGAGAGCTTGGGGGAGTAAGAGAGCTTGGGGGAGTAAGAGAGCTTGGGGGTGTAAGTGAGCCTGGGGGAGTAGGAGAAGTTGGCAGAGTAGCAGAGCTTGGGGGAGTTAGAGAGCTTGGGGGAGTAAGATAGCTTGGGGGAGTAAGAGAGCTTGGGCGAGTAGGAGAGCTTGGGGGAGTAAGGGAACTTGGGGGAGGAAGAAAGCTTCGGGGAGAAAGAGAGTTTGGGGGAGTAAGAGAGCTTGGGGGAGTAGTAGAACTTGGGGGAGTAGGAGAGCTTGGGGGAGTAGGAGAGTTTGGGGGAGTAGAAAAGCTTGGGGGAGTCGCGGAGCTTGGGGGAGTAGGAGAACTTGGCAGAGTAGGAGAGCTTGGGGGAGGAAGAGAGCTTGGGGAGTAAGAGAGCTTGGGGGAGTAAGAGAGCTTGAAGGAGTAAGAGAGCTTGGGGGAGTAAGAGAGCTTGCGGGTGTAAGAGAGCTTGGGGAGTAGGAGAGCTTGGGGGAGTAGGGGAGCTTGGGGGATTAGGAGACCTTGGGCTAGTAGGAGAGCTTGGGGGAGGAAGAGAGCTTGGGGGAGTAAGAGAGCTTGGGGGAGTAAGATAGCTTGGGGGAGTAGGAGAGCTTGGGGAACATGTGAGCTTGTGGGAAAAGGAGAGCTTGGGGGAGTACGAGCGCTTGCGGGTATAGGAGAGCTTGAGGGAGAAGGAGAACTTGGCAGAGTAGGAGAGCTTGGGGGAGTAAGAGAGCTTGGGGGAGTAAGAGAGCTTGGTGGAGAAAGAGAGCTTGGAGGAGTAAGAGAGCTTGGGGGAGTAAGAGAGCTTGGGGGAGTAAGAGATTTTGAGGGAGTAAGAGAGCTTGGGGGTGTAAGTGAGCTTGGGGGAGTAGGAGAAATTGGCAGAGTAGGAGAGCTTGGGGGAGTTAGAGAGCTTGG
The DNA here is from genome assembly GCF_044704955.1 of Pristiophorus japonicus. Lineage (NCBI taxonomy): Eukaryota > Metazoa > Chordata > Chondrichthyes > Pristiophoridae > Pristiophorus > Pristiophorus japonicus. The sequence goes on from NW_027254772.1 coordinate 466,034, forward strand.
GGGAGTAAGAGAGCTTGGGGGAGTAAGAGAGCTTGGGGGAGTAGGAGAGCTTGGGGGAGCAGGAGTGCTTGGGGGAGTAGGAGAGATTGGGAGAGTAGGAGAGCTTGGGGGAGTGGGAGATCTTGGGGGAGTAGGAGAGTTTGGGGAGTAGGAGAGCTTGGGGGATTAGGAGAGCTTGGGGGAGTAGGAGAGCTTGGGGGTGTAGGAGAGTTTGGGGAATAGGAGAGCTTGTGGTAGTAGGAGATCTTGGGGGAGTAGGAGAGCATGGGGGATTAGGAGAGCTTGGGGGAGTAGGAGAAATTGGCAGAGTAGGAGAGCTTGGGGGAGTTAGAGAGCTTGGGGGAGTAAGAGAGCTTGGGGGAGTAAGAGAGCTTGGGGGAGTAGGAGAGCTTGGGGGAGCAGGAGTGCTTGGGGGAGTAGGAGAGCTTGGGAGAGTAGGAGAGCTTGGGGGAGTGGGAGATCTTGGGGGAGTAGGAGAGTTTGGGGGAGTAGGAGAGCTTGGGGGATTAGGAGAGCTTGGGGGAGTAGGAGAGCTTGGGGGTGTAGGAGAGTTTGGGGAACAGGAGAGCTTGTGGTAGTAGGAGATCTTGGGGGAGTAGGAGAGCTTGGGGTGTATGAGAGCTTGGCGAAATAGGCGAGCTTGGGGGAGTAGTAGAGCTTGGCAGAGTAGGAGAACTTGGGGCAGTAGGAGAGCTTAGGGGAGTAGGAGAGCTTGGGGGAGTCGGAGAGCTTGGGGGAGTAGGAGAGCTTGGGGAGTCGGAGAGCTTGGGGGAGTAGAAGAGCTTGGGAGGGTAGGAGAGCTTGGGCGCGTATGAGAGCTTGGGTCGTATGAGAGCTTGGGGGAGTGTGAGAGCTTGGGGTGTATGAGAGCTTGGCGAAGTAGGCGAGCTTGGGGGAGTAATAGAGCTTGGGGGAGTAAGAGAGCTTGGCGGAGTAGGAGAGCTTGGGGGAGTAGGAGAAATTGGGGGAGTAGGAGAGCTTGGGGGAGTAGGAGAGCTTGGGAGAGTAGGAGAGATTGGGGGAGTCGGAGAGCTTTGGGGAGTAGGAGAGCAAGGGAGGGCAGGAGAGCTTGGGGGCGTATGAGAGCTTGGTGTGTATGAGAGCTTGGGGAAGTAGGCGAGCTTGGGGGAATAGTAGAGCTTGTGGGAGTGGGAGAGCTTGGGCGAGTAGGAGAACTTGGGGGAGTAAGAGAACTTGGGGGAGGAAGAAAGCTTGGGGGAGAAAGAGAGCTTGGGGGAGTAAGAGAGCTTGGGGGAGTAGGAGAGCTTGGGGGAGTAAGAGAGCTTGGGGGAGTAAGAGAGCTTGGGGGAGTAAGAGATTTTGGGGGAGTAAGAGAGCTTGGGGGTGTAAGTGAGCTTGGGGGAGTAGGAGAAATTGGCAGAGTAGGAGAGCTTGGGGGAGTTAGAGAGCTTGGGGGAGTAAGAGAGCTTGGGGGAGTAAGAGAGCTTGGGGGAGTAGGAGAGCTTGGGGGAGCAGGAGTGCTTGGGGGAGTAGGAGAGCTTGGGAGAGTAGGAGAGCTTGGGGGAGTGGGAGATCTTGGGGGAGTAGGAGAGTTTGGGGAGTAGGAGAGCTTGGGGGATTAGGAGAGCTTGGGGGAGTAGGAGAGCTTGGGGGTGTAGGAGAGTTTGGGGAATAGGAGAGCTTGTGGTAGTAGGAGATCTTGGGGGAGTAGGAGAGCATGGGGGATTAGGAGAGCTTGGGGGAGTAGGAGAAATTGGCAGAGTAGGAGAGCTTGGGTGAGTTAGAGAGCTTGGGGGAGTAAGAGAGCTTGGGGGAGTAAGAGAGCTTGGGGGAGTAGGAGAGCTTGGGGGAGCAGGAGAGCTTGGGGGAGCAGGAGAGTTTGGGGGATTAGGAGAGCTTGGGGGATTAGGAGAGCTTGGGGGAGTAGGAGAGCTTGGGGGAGTAGGAGAGCTTGGGAGAGTAGTAGAGCTTGGCAGAGTAGGAGAACTTGGGGCAGTAGGAGAGCTTAGGGGAGTAGGAGAGCTTGGGGGAGTCGGAGAGCTTGGGGGAGTAGGAGAGCTTGGGGAGTCGGAGAGCTTGGGGGAGTAGGAGAGCTTGGGAGGGTAGGAGAGCTTGGGCGCGTATGAGAGCTTGGGTCGTATGAGAGCTTGGGGGAGTGTGAGAGCTTGGGGTGTATGAGAGCTTGGCGAAGTAGGCGAGCTTGGGGGAGCAGTAGAGCTTGGGGGAGTAAGAGAGCTTGGCGGAGTAGGAGAGCTTGGGGGAGTAGGAGAAATTGGGGAAGTAGGAGAGCTTGGGGGAGTAGGAGAGCTTGGGAGAGTAGGAGAGATTGGGGGAGTCGGAGAGCTTTGGGGAGTAGGAGAGCTTGGGAGGGCAGGAGAGCTTGGCGGCGTATGAGAGCTTGGTGTGTATGAGAGCTTGGGGAAGTAGGCGAGCTTGGGGGAATAGTAGAGCTTGTGGGAGTGGGAGAGCTTGGGCGAGTAGGAGAACTTGGGGGAGTAAGAGAACTTGGGGGAGGAAGAAAGCTTGGGGGAGAAAGAGAGCTTGGGGGAGTAAGAGAGCTTGGGGGAGTAGGAGAGCTTGGCGGAGCAGGAGAGCTTGGGGGAGCAGGAGAGTTTGGGGGAGTAGGAGAGCTTGGGGGAGTCGCGTAGCTTGGGGGAGTAGGAGAACTTGGCAGAGTAGGAGAGCTTGGGGGAGGAAGAGAGCTTGGGGAGTAAGAGAGCTTGGGGGAGTAAGAGAGCTTGAAGGAGTAAGAGAGCTTGGGGGAGTAAGAGAGCTTGCGGGTGTAACAGAGCTTGGGGAGTAGGAGAGCTTGGGGGAGTAGGGTAGATTGAGGGAGTAGGAGACCTTGGGCTAGTAGGAGAGCTTGGGGGAGGAAGAGAGCTTGGGGGAGTAAGAGAGCTTGGGGGAGTAAGATAGCTTGGGGGAGTAGGAGAGCTTGGGGAACAGGTGAGCTTGTGGGAAAAGGAGAGCTTGGGGGAGTACGAGCGCTTGCGGGTGTAGGAGAGCTTGAGGGAGAAGGAGAACTTGGCAGAGTAGGAGAGCTTGGGGGAGTAAGAGAGCTTGGGGGAGTAAGAGAGCTTGGTGGAGAAAGAGAGCTTGGGGGAGTAAGAGAGCTTGGGGGAGTAAGAGAGCTTGGGGGTGTAAGTGAGCCTGGGGGAGTAGGAGAAGTTGGCAGAGTAGCAGAGCTTGGGGGAGTTAGAGAGCTTGGGGGAATAAGATAGCTTGGGGGAGTAAGAGAGCTTGGGCGAGTAGGAGAGCTTGGGGGAGTAAGGGAACTTGGGGGAGGAAGAAAGCTTCGGGGAGAAAGAGAGTTTGGGGGAGTAAGAGAGCTTGGGGGTGTAAGTGAGCTTGGGGGAGTAGGAGAAATTGGCAGAGTAGGAGAGCTTGGGGGAGTTAGAGAGCTTGGGGGAGTAAGAGAGCTTGGGGGAGTAGGAGAGCTTGGGGGAGTAGGAGAGCTTGGGGGAGTAAGAGAGCTTGGGGGAGTAAGAGATTTTGAGGGAGTAAGAGAGCTTGGGGGTGTAAGTGAGCTTGGGGGAGTAGGAGAAATTGGCAGAGTAGGAGAGCTTGGGGGAGTTAGAGAGCTTGGGGGAGTAAGAGAGCTTGGGGGAGAAAGAGAGCTTGGGGGAGTAGGAGAGCTTGGGGGAGCAGGAGTGCTTGGGGGAGTAGGAGAGATTGGGAGAGTAGGAGAGCTTGGGGAGTGGGAGATCTTGGGGGAGTAGGAGAGTTTGGGGAGTAGGAGAGCTTGGGGGATTAGGAGAGCTTGGGGGAGTAGGAGAGCTTGGGGGTGTAGGAGAGTTTGGGGAATAGGAGAGCTTGTGGTAGTAGGAGATCTTGGGGGAGTAGGAGAGCATGGGGGATTAGGAGAGCTTGGGGGAGTAGGAGAAATTGGCAGAGTAGGAGAGCTTGGGGGAGTTAGAGAGCTTGGGGGAGTAAGAGAGCTTGGGGGAGTAAGAGAGCTTGGGGGAGTAGGAGAGCTTGGGGGAGCAGGAGTGCTTGGGGGAGTAGGAGAGCTTGGGAGAGTAGGAGAGCTTGGGGGAGTGGGAGATCTTGGGGGAGTAGGAGAGTTTGGGGGAGTAGGAGAGCTTGGGGGATTAGGAACGCTTGGGGGAGTAGGAGAGCTTGGGGGTGTAGGAGAGTTTGGGGAATAGGAGAGCTTGTGGTAGTAGGAGATCTTGGGGGAGTAGGAGAGCTTGGGGTGTATGAGAGCTTGGCGAAGTAGGCGAGCTTGGGGGAGTAGTAGAGCTTGGGGGAGTAAGAGAGCTTGGCGGAGTAGGAGAGCTTGGGGGAGTAGGAGAGTTTGGTGGAGTAGAAAAGCTTGGGGGAGTCGCGGAGCTTGGAGGAGTAGGAGAACTTGGCAGAGTAGGAGAGCTTGGGGGAGGAAGAGAGCTTGGGGAGTAAGAGAGCATGGGGAGTAAGAGACCTTGAAGGAGTAAGAGAGCTTGGGGGAGTAAGAGAGCTTGCGGGTGTAAGAGAGCTTGGGGAGTAGGAGAGCTTGGGGGAGTAGGGGAGCTTGGGGGAGTAGGAGACCTTGGGCTAGTAGGAGAGCTTGGGGGTGGAAGAGAGCTTGGGGGAGTAAGAGAGCTTGGGGGAGTAAGATAGCTTGGGGGATTAGGAGAGCTTGGGGGAGTAGGAGAGCTTGGGGGAGTAGGAGAGCTTGGGAGAGTAGGAGAGCTTGGCGGAGCTGGAGAACTTGGGGCAGTAGGAGAGCTTAGGGGAGTAGGAGAGCTTGGGGGAGTAGGAGAGCTTGGGGGAGTAGGAGAGATTGGGGGAGTCGGAGAGTTTGGGGGTGGAGGAGAGCTTGCGGGAGTCGCGGAGCTTGGGGGAGTAGGAGAACTTCGCAGAGTAGGAGAGCTTGGGGGAGTAAGAGAGCTTGGCGGAGTAAGAGAGCTTGGGGGAGTAAGAGAGCTTGAAGGAGTAAGAGAGCTTGGGGGAGTAAGAGAGCTTGCGGGTGTAAGAGAGCTTGGGGAGTAGGAGAGCTTGGGGGAGTAGGGGAGCTTGGGGGAGCAGGAGACCTTGGGCTAGTAGGAGAGCTTGGGGGAGGAAGAGAGCTTGGGGGAGTAAGAGAGCTTGGGGGAGTAAGATAGCTTGGGGGAGTAGGAGAGCTTGGGGAACATGTGAGCTTGTGGGAAAAGGAGAGCTTGAGGGAGTACGAGCGCTTGCGGGTATAGGAGAGCTTGAGGGAGAAGGAGAACTTGGCAGAGTAGGAGAGCTTGGGGGAGTCAGACAGCTTGGGGGAGTAAGAGAGCTTGGTGGAGAAAGAGAGCTTGGGGGAGTAAGAGAGCTTGGGGGAGTAAGAGAGCTTGGGGGAGTAAGAGAGTTTGGGGGAGTAAGAGAGCTTGGGGGTGTAAGTGAGCTTGGGGGAGTAGGAGAAATTGGCAGAGTAGGAGAACTTGGGGCAGTAGGAGAGCTTAGGGGAGTAGGAGAGCTTGGGGGAGTCGGAGAGCTTGGGGGAGTAGGAGAGCTTGGGGAGTCGGAGAGCTTGGGGGAGTAGGAGAGCTTGGGGGAGTAGGAGAGCTTGGGAGAGTAGTAGAGCTTGGCAGAGTAGGAGAACTTGGGGCAGTAGGAGAGCTTAGGGGAGTAGGAGAGCTTGGGGGAGTCGGAGAGCTTGGGGGAGTAGGAGAGCTTGGGGAGTCGGAGAGCTTGGGGGAGTAGGAGAGCTTGGGAGGGTAGGAGAGCTTGGGCGCGTATGAGAGCTTGGGTCGTATGAGAGCTTGGGGGAGTGTGAGAGCTTGGGGTGTATGAGAGCTTGGCGAAGTAGGCGAGCTTGGGGGAGCAGTAGAGCTTGGGGGAGTAAGAGAGCTTGGCGGAGTAGGAGAGCTTGGGGGAGTAGGAGAAATTGGGGGAGTAGGAGAGCTTGGGGGAGTAGGAGAGCTTGGGAGAGTAGGAGAGATTGGGGGAGTCGGAGAGCTTTGGGGAGTAGGAGAGCTTGGGAGGGCAGGAGAGCTTGGCGGCGTATGAGAGCTTGGTGTGTATGAGAGCTTGGGGAAGTAGGCGAGCTTGGGGGAATAGTAGAGCTTGTGGGAGTGGGAGAGCTTGGGCGAGTAGGAGAACTTGGGGGAGTAAGAGAACTTGGGGGAGGAAGAAAGCTTGGGGGAGAAAGAGAGCTTGGTGGAGTAAGAGAGCTTGGGGGAGTAGGAGAGCTTGGCGGAGCAGGAGAGCTTGGGGGAGCAGGAGAGTTTGGGGGAGTAGGAGAGCTTGGGGGAGTCGCGTAGCTTGGGGGAGTAGGAGAACTTGGCAGAGTAGGAGAGCTTGGGGGAGGAAGAGAGCTTGGGGAGTAAGAGAGCTTGGGGGAGTAAGAGAGCTTGAAGGAGTAAGAGAGCTTGGGGGAGTAAGAGAGCTTGCGGGTGTAACAGAGCTTGGGGAGTAGGAGAGCTTGGGGGAGTAGGGTAGATTGAGGGAGTAGGAGACCTTGGGCTAGTAGGAGAGCTTGGGGGAGGAAGAGAGCTTGGGGGAGTAAGAGAGCTTGGGGGAGTAAGATAGCTTGGGGAATAGGAGAGCTTGGGGAACAGGTGAGCTTGTGGGAAAAGGAGAGCTTGGGGGAGTACGAGCGCTTGCGGGTGTAGGAGAGCTTGAGGGAGAAGGAGAACTTGGCAGAGTAGGAGAGCTTGGGGGAGTAAGAGAGCTTGGGGGAGTAAGAGAGCTTGGTGGAGAAAGAGAGCTTGGGGGAGTAAGAGAGCTAAGGGGAGTAAGAGAGCTTGGGGGTGTAAGTGAGCCTGGGGGAGTAGGAGAAGTTGGCAGAGTAGCAGAGCTTGGGGGAGTTAGAGAGCTTGGGGGAGTAAGATAGCTTGGGGGAGTAAGAGAGCTTGGGCGAGTAGGAGAGCTTGGGGGAGTAAGGGAACTTGGGGGAGGAAGAAAGCTTCGGGGAGAAAGAGAGTTTGGGGGAGTAAGAGAGCTTGGGGGAGTAGGAGAACTTGGGGGAGTAGGAGAGCTTGGGGGAGTAGGAGAGTTTGGGGGAGTAGAAAAGCTTGGGGGAGTCGCGGAGCTTGGGGGAGTAGGAGAACTTGGCAGAGTAGGAGAGCTTGGGGGAGGAAGAGAGCTTGGGGAGTAAGAGAGCTTGGGGGAGTAAGAGAGCTTGAAGGAGTAAGAGAGCTTGGGGGAGTAAGAGAGCTTGCGGGTGTAAGAGAGCTTGGGGAGTAGGAGAGCTTGGGGGAGTAGGGGAGCTTGGGGGATTAGGAGACCTTGGGCTAGTAGGAGAGCTTGGGGGAGGAAGAGAGCTTGGGGGAGTAAGAGAGCTTGGGGGAGTAAGATAGCTTGGGGGAGTAGGAGAGCTTGGGGAACATGTGAGCTTGTGGGAAAAGGAGAGCTTGGGGGAGTACGAGCGCTTGCGGGTATAGGAGAGCTTGAGGGAGAAGGAGAACTTGGCAGAGTAGGAGAGCTTGGGGGAGTAAGAGAGCTTGGGGGAGTAAGAGAGCTTGGTGGAGAAAGAGAGCTTGGAGGAGTAAGAGAGCTTGGGGGAGTAAGAGAGCTTGGGGGAGTAAGAGATTTTGAGGGAGTAAGAGAGCTTGGGGGTGTAAGTGAGCTTGGGGGAGTAGGAGAAATTGGCAGAGTAGGAGAGCTTGGGGGAGTTAGAGAGCTTGGGGGAGTAAGAGAGCTTGGGGGAGTAAGAGAGCTTGGGGGAGTAGGAGAGCTTGGGGGAGCAGGAGTGCTTGGGGGAGTAGGAGAGATTGGGAGAGTAGGAGAGCTTGGGGGAGTGGGAGATCTTGGGGGAGTAGGAGAGTTTGGGGAGTAGGAGAGCTTGGGGGATTAGGAAAGCTTGGGGGAGTAGGAGAGCTTGGGGGTGTAGGAGAGTTTGGGGAATAGGAGAGCTTGGTGTGTATGAGAGCTTGGGGAAGTAGGCGAGCTTGGGGGAATAGTAGAGCTTGTGGGAGTGGGAGAGCTTGGGCGAGTAGGAGAACTTGGGGGAGTAAGAGAACTTGGGGGAGGAAGAAAGCTTGGGGGAGAAAGAGAGCTTGGTGGAGTAAGAGAGCTTGGGGGAGTAGGAGAGCTTGGCGGAGCAGGAGAGCTTGGGGGAGCAGGAGAGTTTGGGGGAGTAGGAGAGCTTGGGGGAGTCGCGTAGCTTGGGGGAGTAGGAGAACTTGGCAGAGTAGGAGAGCTTGGGGGAGGAAGAGAGCTTGGGGAGTAAGAGAGCTTGGGGGAGTAAGAGAGCTTGAAGGAGTAAGAGAGCTTGGGGGAGTAAGAGAGCTTGCGGGTGTAACAGAGCTTGGGGAGTAGGAGAGCTTGGGGGAGTAGGGTAGATTGAGGGAGTAGGAGACCTTGGGCTAGTAGGAGAGCTTGGGGGAGGAAGAGAGCTTGGGGGAGTAAGAGAGCTTGGGGGAGTAAGATAGCTTGGGGGAGTAGGAGAGCTTGGGGAACAGGTGAGCTTGTGGGAAAAGGAGAGCTTGGGGGAGTACGAGCGCTTGCGGGTGTAGGAGAGCTTGAGGGAGAAGGAGAACTTGGCAGAGTAGGAGAGCTTGGGGGAGTAAGAGAGCTTGGGGGAGTAAGAGAGCTTGGTGGAGAAAGAGAGCTTGGGGGAGTAAGAGAGCTAAGGGGAGTAAGAGAGCTTGGGGGTGTAAGTGAGCCTGGGGGAGTAGGAGAAGTTGGCAGAGTAGCAGAGCTTGGGGGAGTTAGAGAGCTTGGGGGAGTAAGATAGCTTGGGGGAGTAAGAGAGCTTGGGCGAGTAGGAGAGCTTGGGGGAGTAAGGGAACTTGGGGGAGGAAGAAAGCTTCGGGGAGAAAGAGAGTTTGGGGGAGTAAGAGAGCTTGGGGGAGTAGGAGAACTTGGGGGAGTAGGAGAGCTTGGGGGAGTAGGAGAGTTTGGGGGAGTAGAAAAGCTTGGGGGAGTCGCGGAGCTTGGGGGAGTAGGAGAACTTGGCAGAGTAGGAGAGCTTGGGGGAGGAAGAGAGCTTGGGGAGTAAGAGAGCTTGGGGGAGTAAGAGAGCTTGAAGGAGTAAGAGAGCTTGGGGGAGTAAGAGAGCTTGCGGGTGTAAGAGAGCTTGGGGAGTAGGAGAGCTTGGGGGAGTAGGGGAGCTTGGGGGATTAGGAGACCTTGGGCTAGTAGGAGAGCTTGGGGGAGGAAGAGAGCTTGGGGGAGTAAGAGAGCTTGGGGGAGTAAGATAGCTTGGGGGAGTAGGAGAGCTTGGGGAACATGTGAGCTTGTGGGAAAAGGAGAGCTTGGGGGAGTACGAGCGCTTGCGGGTATAGGAGAGCTTGAGGGAGAAGGAGAACTTGGCAGAGTAGGAGAGCTTGGGGGAGTAAGAGAGCTTGGGGGAGTAAGAGAGCTTGGTGGAGAAAGAGAGCTTGGAGGAGTAAGAGAGCTTGGGGGAGTAAGAGAGCTTGGGGGAGTAAGAGATTTTGAGGGAGTAAGAGAGCTTGGGGGTGTAAGTGAGCTTGGGGGAGTAGGAGAAATTGGCAGAGTAGGAGAGCTTGGGGGAGTTAGAGAGCTTGGGGGAGTAAGAGAGCTTGGGGGAGTAAGAGAGCTTGGGGGAGTAGGAGAGCTTGGGGGAGCAGGAGTGCTTGGGGGAGTAGGAGAGATTGGGAGAGTAGGAGAGCTTGGGGGAGTGGGAGATCTTGGGGGAGTAGGAGAGTTTGGGGAGTAGGAGAGCTTGGGGGATTAGGAAAGCTTGGGGGAGTAGGAGAGCTTGGGGGTGTAGGAGAGTTTGGGGAATAGGAGAGCTTGTGGTAGTAGGAGATCTTGGGGGAGTAGGAGAGCATGGGGGATTAGGAGAGCTTGGGGGAGTAGGAGAAATTGGCAGAGTAGGAGAGCTTGGGGGAGTTAGAGAGCTTGGGGGAGTAAGAGAGCTTGGGGGAGTAAGAGAGCTTGGGGGAGTAGGAGAGCTTGGGGGAGCAGGAGTGCTTGGGGGAGTAGGAGAGCTTGGGAGAGTAGGAGAGCTTGGGGGAGTGGGAGATCTTGGGGGAGTAGGAGAGTTTGGGGGAGTAGGAGAGCTTGGGGGATTAGGAGAGCTTGGGGGAGTAGGAGAGCTTGGGGGTGTAGGAGAGTTTGGGGAACAGGAGAGCTTGTGGTAGTAGGAGATCTTGGGGGAGTAGGAGAGCTTGGGGTGTATGAGAGCTTGGCGAAATAGGCGAGCTTGGGGGAGTAGTAGAGCTTGGCAGAGTAGGAGAACTTGGGGCAGTAGGAGAGCTTAGGGGAGTAGGAGAGCTTGGGGGAGTCGGAGAGCTTGGGGGAGTAGGAGAGCTTGGGGAGTCGGAGAGCTTGGGGGAGTAGAAGAGCTTGGGAGGGTAGGAGAGCTTGGGCGCGTATGAGAGCTTGGGTCGTATGAGAGCTTGGGGGAGTGTGAGAGCTTGGGGTGTATGAGAGCTTGGCGAAGTAGGCGAGCTTGGGGGAGTAGTAGAGCTTGGGGGAGTAAGAGAGCTTGGCGGAGTAGGAGAGCTTGGGGGAGTAGGAGAAATTGGGGGAGTAGGAGAGCTTGGGGGAGTAGGAGAGCTTGGGAGAGTAGGAGAGATTGGGGGAGTCGGAGAGCTTTGGGGAGTAGGAGAGCAAGGGAGGGCAGGAGAGCTTGGGGGCGTATGAGAGCTTGGTGTGTATGAGAGCTTGGGGAAGTAGGCGAGCTTGGGGGAATAGTAGAGCTTGTGGGAGTGGGAGAGCTTGGGCGAGTAGGAGAACTTGGGGGAGTAAGAGAACTTGGGGGAGGAAGAAAGCTTGGGGGAGAAAGAGAGCTTGGGGGAGTAAGAGAGCTTGGGGGAGTAGGAGAGCTTGGGGGAGTAAGAGAGCTTGGGGGAGTAAGAGAGCTTGGGGGAGTAAGAGATTTTGGGGGAGTAAGAGAGCTTGGGGGTGTAAGTGAGCTTGGGGGAGTAGGAGAAATTGGCAGAGTAGGAGAGCTTGGGGGAGTTAGAGAGCTTGGGGGAGTAAGAGAGCTTGGGGGAGTAAGAGAGCTTGGGGGAGTAGGAGAGCTTGGGGGAGCAGGAGTGCTTGGGGGAGTAGGAGAGCTTGGGAGAGTAGGAGAGCTTGGGGGAGTGGGAGATCTTGGGGGAGTAGGAGAGTTTGGGGAGTAGGAGAGCTTGGGGGATTAGGAGAGCTTGGGGGAGTAGGAGAGCTTGGGGGTGTAGGAGAGTTTGGGGAATAGGAGAGCTTGTGGTAGTAGGAGATCTTGGGGGAGTAGGAGTGCATGGGGGATTAGGAGAGCTTGGGGGAGTAGGAGAAATTGGCAGAGTAGGAGAGCTTGGGTGAGTTAGAGAGCTTGGGGGAGTAAGAGAGCTTGGGGGAGTAAGAGAGCTTGGGGGAGTAGGAGAGCTTGGGGGAGCAGGAGAGCTTGGGGGAGCAGGAGAGTTTGGGGGATTAGGAGAGCTTGGGGGAGTAGGAGAGCTTGGGGGAGTAGGAGAGCTTGGGAGAGTAGTAGAGCTTGGCAGAGTAGGATAACTTGGGGCAGTAGGAGAGCTTAGGGGAGTAGGAGAGCTTGGGGGAGTCGGAGAGCTTGGGGGAGTAGGAGAGCTTGGGGAGTCGGAGAGCTTGGGGGAGTAGGAGAGCTTGGGAGGGTAGGAGAGCTTGGGCGCGTATGAGAGCTTGGGTCGTATGAGAGCTTGGGGGAGTGTGAGAGCTTGGGGTGTATGAGAGCTTGGCGAAGTAGGCGAGCTTGGGGGAGTAGTAGAGCTTGGGGGAGTAAGAGAGCTTGGCGGAGTAGGAGAGCTTGGGGGAGTAGGAGAAATTGGGGGAGTAGGAGAGCTTGGGGGAGTAGGAGAGCTTGGGAGAGTAGGAGAGATTGGGGGAGTCGGAGAGCTTTGGGGAGTAGGAGAGCTTGGGAGGGCAGGAGAGCTTGGCGGCGTATGAGAGCTTGGTGTGTATGAGAGCTTGGGGAAGTAGGCGAGCTTGGGGGAATAGTAGAGCTTGTGGGAGTGGGAGAGCTTGGGCGAGTAGGAGAACTTGGGGGAGTAAGAGAACTTGGGGGAGGAAGAAAGCTTGGGGGAGAAAGAGAGCTTGGGGGAGTAAGAGAGCTTGGGGGAGTAGGAGAGCTTGGCGGAGCAGGAGAGCTTGGGGGAGCAGGAGAGTTTGGGGGAGTAGGAGAGCTTGGGGGAGTCGCGTAGCTTGGGGGAGTAGGAGAACTTGGCAGAGTAGGAGAGCTTGGGGGAGGAAGAGAGCTTGGGGAGTAAGAGAGCTTGGGGGAGTAAGAGAGCTTGAAGGAGTAAGAGAGCTTGGGGGAGTAAGAGAGCTTGCGGGTGTAACAGAGCTTGGGGAGTAGGAGAGCTTGGGGGAGTAGGGTAGATTGAGGGAGTAGGAGACCTTGGGCTAGTAGGAGAGCTTGGGGGAGGAAGAGAGCTTGGGGGAGTAAGAGAGCTTGGGGGAGTAAGATAGCTTGGGGGAGTAGGAGAGCTTGGGGAACAGGTGAGCTTGTGGGAAAAGGAGAGCTTGGGGGAGTACGAGCGCTTGCGGGTGTAGGAGAGCTTGAGGGAGAAGGAGAACTTGGCAGAGTAGGAGAGCTTGGGGGAGTAAGAGAGCTTGGGGGAGTAAGAGAGCTTGGTGGAGAAAGAGAGCTTGGGGGAGTAAGAGAGCTTGGGGGAGTAAGAGAGCTTGGGGGTGTAAGTGAGCCTGGGGGAGTAGGAGAAGTTGGCAGAGTAGCAGAGCTTGGGGGAGTTAGAGAGCTTGGGGGAGTAAGATAGCTTGGGGGAGTAAGAGAGCTTGGGCGAGTAGGAGAGCTTGGGGGAGTAAGGGAACTTGGGGGAGGAAGAAAGCTTCGGGGAGAAAGAGAGTTTGGGGGAGTAAGAGAGCTTGGGGGTGTAAGTGAGCTTGGGGGAGTAGGAGAAATTGGCAGAGTAGGAGAGCTTGGGGGAGTTAGAGAGCTTGGGGGAGTAAGAGAGCTTGGGGGAGTAAGAGAGCTTGGGGGAGTAGGAGAGCTTGGGGGAGTAAGAGAGCTTGGGGGAGTAAGAGATTTTGAGGGAGTAAGAGAGCTTGGGGGTGTAAGTGAGCTTGGGGGAGTAGGAGAAATTGGCAGAGTAGGAGAGCTTGGGGGAGTTAGAGAGCTTGGGGGAGTAAGAGAGCTTGGGGGAGTAAGAGAGCTTGGGGGAGTAGGAGAGCTTGGGGGAGCAGGAGTGCTTGGGGGAGTAGGAGAGATTGGGAGAGTAGGAGAGCTTGGGGGAGTGGGAGATCTTGGGGGAGTAGGAGAGTTTGGGGAGTAGGAGAGCTTGGGGGATTAGGAGAGCTTGGGGGAGTAGGAGAGCTTGGGGGTGTAGGAGAGTTTGGGGAATAGGAGAGCTTGTGGTAGTAGGAGATCTTGGGGGAGTAGGAGAGCATGGGGGATTAGGAGAGCTTGGGGGAGTAGGAGAAATTGGCAGAGTAGGAGAGCTTGGGGGAGTTAGAGAGCTTGGGGGAGTAAGAGAGCTTGGGGGAGTAAGAGAGCTTGGGGGAGTAGGAGAGCTTGGGGGAGCAGGAGTGCTTGGGGGAGTAGGAGAGCTTGGGAGAGTAGGAGAGCTTGGGGGAGTGGGAGATCTTGGGGGAGTAGGAGAGTTTGGGGGAGTAGGAGAGCTTGGGGGATTAGGAGAGCTTGGGGGAGTAGGAGAGCTTGGGGGTGTAGGAGAGTTTGGGGAATAGGAGAGCTTGTGGTAGTAGGAGATCTTGGGGGAGTAGGAGAGCTTGGGGTGTATGAGAGCTTGGCGAAGTAGGCGAGCTTGGGGGAGTAGTAGAGCTTGGGGGAGTAAGAGAGCTTGGCGGAGTAGGAGAGCTTGGGGGAGTAGGAGAGTTTGGTGGAGTAGAAAAGCTTGGGGGAGTCGCGGAGCTTGGGGGAGTAGGAGAACTTGGCAGAGTAGGAGAGCTTGGGGGAGGAAGAGAGCTTGGGGAGTAAGAGAGCATGGGGAGTAAGAGACCTTGAAGGAGTAAGAGAGCTTGGGGGAGTAAGAGAGCTTGCGGGTGTAAGAGAGCTTGGGGAGTAGGAGAGCTTGGGGGAGTAGGGGAGCTTGGGGGAGTAGGAGACCTTGGGCTAGTAGGAGAGCTTGGGGGTGGAAGAGAGCTTGGGGGAGTAAGAGAGCTTGGGGGAGTAAGATAGCTTGGGGGATTAGGAGAGCTTGGGGGAGTAGGAGAGTTTGGGGGAGTAGGAGAGCTTGGGAGAGTAGGAGAGCTTGGCGGAGCTGGAGAACTTGGGGCAGTAGGAGAGCTTAGGGGAGTAGGAGAGCTTGGGGGAGTAGGAGAGCTTGGGGGAGTAGGAGAGATTGGGGGAGTCGGAGAGTTTGGGGGTGGAGGAGAGCTTGCGGGAGTCGCGGAGCTTGGGGGAGTAGGAGAACTTCGCAGAGTAGGAGAGCTTGGGGGAGTAAGAGAGCTTGGCGGAGTAAGAGAGCTTGGGGGAGTAAGAGAGCTTGAAGGAGTAAGAGAGCTTGGGGGAGTAAGAGAGCTTGCGGGTGTAAGAGAGCTTGGGGAGTAGGAGAGCTTGGGGGAGTAGGGGAGCTTGGGGGAGCAGGAGACCTTGGGCTAGTAGGAGAGCTTGGGGGAGGAAGAGAGCTTGGGGGAGTAAGAGAGCTTGGGGGAGTAAGATAGCTTGGGGGAGTAGGAGAGCTTGGGGAACATGTGAGCTTGTGGGAAAAGGAGAGCTTGAGGGAGTACGAGCGCTTGCGGGTATAGGAGAGCTTGAGGGAGAAGGAGAACTTGGCAGAGTAGGAGAGCTTGGGGGAGTCAGACAGCTTGGGGGAGTAAGAGAGTTGGTGGAGAAAGAGAGCTTGGGGGAGTAAGAGAGCTTGGGGGAGTAAGAGAGCTTGGGGGAGTAAGAGAGTTTGGGGGAGTAAGAGAGCTTGGGGGTGTAAGTGAGCTTGGGGGAGTAGGAGAAATTGGCAGAGTAGGAGAGCTTGGGGGAGTAAGAGAGCTTGGGGGAGTAAGAGAGCTTGGGGTGTAAGAGAGCTTGGGGGAGTAGGAGAGCTTGGGGGAGCAGGAGTGCTTGGGGGAGTAGGAGAGCTTGGGAGAGTAGGAGAGCTTGGGGGAGTGGGAGATCTGGGGGGAGTAGGAGAGTTTGGGGGAGTAGGAGAGCTTGGGGGAGTAGGAGAGCTTGGGGTAGTTGGAGAGCTTGGCGGAGTAGGAGAGCTTGGGGGAGTAGGAGAGTTTGGGGAATAGGAGAGCTTGGGGTAGTAGGAGATCTTGGGGGAGTAGGAGAGCTTGGGGGATTAGGAGAGCTTGGGGGAGTAGGAGAGCTTGGGGGAGTAGGAGAGCTTGGGAGAGTAGTAGAGCTTGGCAGAGTAGGCGAACTTGGGGCAGTAGGAGAGCTTAGGGGAGTAGGAGAGCTTGGGGGAGTCGGAGAGCTTGGGGGAGTAGGAGAGCTTGGGAGGGTAGGAGAGCTTGGGGGCGTATGAGAGCTTGGGTCGTATGAGAGCTTGGGGGAGTGTGAGAGCTTGGGGTGTATGAGAGCTTGGGGAAGTAGGCGAGCTTGGGGGAGTAGTAGAGCTTGGGGGAGTAGGAGAGCTTGGCGGAGTAGGAGAGCTTGGGGGAGTAGGAGAAATTGGGGGAGTAGGAGAGCTTGGGGGAGTAGGAGAGCTTGGGAGAGTAGGAGAGATTGGGGGAGTCGGAGAGCTTTGGGGAGTAGGAGAGCTTGGGAGGGCAGGAGAGCTTGGCGGCGTATGAGAGCTTGGTGTGTATGAGAGCTTGGGGAAGTAGGCGAGCTTGGGGGAATAGTAGAGCTTGTGGGAGTGGGAGAGCTTGGGCGAGTAGGAGAACTTGGGGGAGTAAGAGAACTTGGGGGAGGAAGAAAGCTTGGGGGAGAAAGAGAGCTTGGGGGAGTAAGAGAGCTTGGGGGAGTAGGAGAGCTTGGCGGAGCAGGAGAGCTTGGGGGAGCAGGAGAGTTTGGGGGAGTAGGAGAGCTTGGGGGAGTCGCGTAGCTTGGGGGAGTAGGAGAACTTGGCAGAGTAGGAGAGCTTGGGGGAGGAAGAGAGCTTGGGGAGTAAGAGAGCTTGGGGGAGTAAGAGAGCTTGAAGGAGTAAGAGAGCTTGGGGGAGTAAGAGAGCTTGCGGGTGTAACAGAGCTTGGGGAGTAGGAGAGCTTGGGGGAGTAGGGTAGATTGAGGGAGTAGGAGACCTTGGGCTAGTAGGAGAGCTTGGGGGAGGAAGAGAGCTTGGGGGAGTAAGAGAGCTTGGGGGAGTAAGATAGCTTGGGGGAGTAGGAGAGCTTGGGGAACAGGTGAGCTTGTGGGAAAAGGAGAGCTTGGGGGAGTACGAGCGCTTGCGGGTGTAGGAGAGCTTGAGGGAGAAGGAGAACTTGGCAGAGTAGGAGAGCTTGGGGGAGTAAGAGAGCTTGGGGGAGTAAGAGAGCTTGGTGGAGAAAGAGAGCTTGGGGGAGTAAGAGAGCTTGGGGGAGTAAGAGAGCTTGGGGGTGTAAGTGAGCCTGGGGGAGTAGGAGAAGTTGGCAGAGTAGCAGAGCTTGGGGGAGTTACAGAGCTTGGGGGAGTAAGATAGCTTGGGGGAGTAAGAGAGCTTGGGCGAGTAGGAGAGCTTGGGGGAGTAAGGGAACTTGGGGGAGGAAGAAAGCTTCGGGGAGAAAGAGAGTTTGGGGGAGTAAGAGAGCTTGGGGGTGTAAGTGAGCTTGGGGGAGTAGGAGAAATTGGCAGAGTAGGAGAGCTTGGGGGAGTTAGAGAGCTTGGGGGAGTAAGAGAGCTTGGGGGAGTAAGAGAGCTTGGGGGAGTAGGAGAGCTTGGGGGAGTAAGAGAGCTTGGGGGAGTAAGAGATTTTGAGGGAGTAAGAGAGCTTGGGGGTGTAAGTGAGCTTGGGGGAGTAGGAGAAATTGGCAGAGTAGGAGAGCTTGGGGGAGTTAGAGAGCTTGGGGGAGTAAGAGAGCTTGGGGGAGTAAGAGAGCTTGGGGGAGTAGGAGAGCTTGGGGGAGCAGGAGTGCTTGGGGGAGTAGGAGAGATTGGGAGAGTAGGAGAGCTTGGGGGAGTGGGAGATCTTGGGGGAGTAGGAGAGTTTGGGGAGTAGGAGAGCTTGGGGGATTAGGAGAGCTTGGGGGAGTAGGAGAGCTTGGGGGTGTAGGAGAGTTTGGGGAATAGGAGAGCTTGTGGTAGTAGGAGATCTTGGGGGAGTAGGAGAGCATGGGGGATTAGGAGAGCTTGGGGGAGTAGGAGAAATTGGCAGAGTAGGAGAGCTTGGGGGAGCTAGAGAGCTTGGGGGAGTAAGAGAGCTTGGGGGAGTAAGAGAGCTTGGGGGAGTAGGAGAGCTTGGGGGAGCAGGAGTGCTTGGGGGAGTAGGAGAGCTTGGGAGAGTAGGAGAGCTTGGGGGAGTGGGAGATCTTGGGGGAGTAGGAGAGTTTGGGGGAGTAGGAGAGCTTGGGGGATTAGGAGAGCTTGGGGGAGTAGGAGAGCTTGGGGGTGTAGGAGAGTTTGGGGAATAGGAGAGCTTGTGGTAGTAGGAGATCTTGGGGGAGTAGGAGAGCTTGGGGTGTATGAGAGCTTGGCGAAGTAGGCGAGCTTGGGGGAGTAGTAGAGCTTGGGGGAGTAAGAGAGCTTGGCGGAGTAGGAGAGCTTGGGGGAGTAGGAGAGTTTGGTGGAGTAGAAAAGCTTGGGGGAGTCGCGGAGCTTGGGGGAGTAGGAGAACTTGGCAGAGTAGGAGAGCTTGGGGGAGGAAGAGAGCTTGGGGAGTAAGAGAGCATGGGGAGTAAGAGACCTTGAAGGAGTAAGAGAGCTTGGGGGAGTAAGAGAGCTTGCGGGTGTAAGAGAGCTTGGGGAGTAGGAGAGCTTGGGGGAGTAGGGGAGCTTGGGGGAGTAGGAGACCTTGGGCTAGTAGGAGAGCTTGGGGGTGGAAGAGAGCTTGGGGGAGAAAGAGAGCTTGGGGGAGTAAGATAGCTTGGGGGATTAGGAGAGCTTGGGGGAGTAGGAGAGTTTGGGGGAGTAGGAGAGCTTGGGAGAGTAGGAGAGCTTGGCGGAGCTGGAGAACTTGGGGCAGTAGGAGAGCTTAGGGGAGTAGGAGAGCTTGGGGGAGTAGGAGAGCTTGGGGGAGTAGGAGAGATTGGGGGAGTCGGAGAGTTTGGGGGTGGAGGAGAGCTTGCGGGAGTCGCGGAGCTTGGGGGAGTAGGAGAACTTCGCAGAGTAGGAGAGCTTGGGGGAGTAAGAGAGCTTGGCGGAGTAAGAGAGCTTGGGGGAGTAAGAGAGCTTGAAGGAGTAAGAGAGCTTGGGGGAGTAAGAGAGCTTGCGGGTGTAAGAGAGCTTGGGGAGTAGGAGAGCTTGGGGGAGTAGGGGAGCTTGGGGGAGCAGGAGACCTTGGGCTAGTAGGAGAGCTTGGGGGAGGAAGAGAGCTTGGGGGAGTAAGAGAGCTTGGGGGAGTAAGATAGCTTGGGGGAGTAGGAGAGCTTGGGGAACATGTGAGCTTGTGGGAAAAGGAGAGCTTGAGGGAGTACGAGCGCTTGCGGGTATAGGAGAGCTTGAGGGAGAAGGAGAACTTGGCAGAGTAGGAGAGCTTGGGGGAGTCAGACAGCTTGGGGGAGTAAGAGAGTTGGTGGAGAAAGAGAGCTTGGGGGAGTAAGAGAGCTTGGGGGAGTAAGAGAGCTTGGGGGAGTAAGAGAGTTTGGGGGAGTAAGAGAGCTTGGGGGTGTAAGTGAGCTTGGGGGAGTAGGAGAAATTGGCAGAGTAGGAGAGCTTGGGGGAGTAAGAGAGCTTGGGGGAGTAAGAGAGCTTGGGGTGTAAGAGAGCTTGGGGGAGTAGGAGAGCTTGGGGGAGCAGGAGTGCTTGGGGGAGTAGGAGAGCTTGGGAGAGTAGGAGAGCTTGGGGGAGTGGGAGATCTGGGGGGAGTAGGAGAGTTTGGGGGAGTAGGAGAGCTTGGGGGAGTAGGAGAGCTTGGGGTAGTTGGAGAGCTTGGCGGAGTAGGAGAGCTTGGGGGAGTAGGAGAGTTTGGGGAATAGGAGAGCTTGGGGTAGTAGGAGATCTTGGGGGAGTAGGAGAGCTTGGGGGATTAGGAGAGCTTGGGGGAGTAGGAGAGCTTGGGGGAGTAGGAGAGCTTGGGAGAGTAGTAGAGCTTGGCAGAGTAGGCGAACTTGGGGCAGTAGGAGAGCTTAGGGGAGTAGGAGAGCTTGGGGGAGTCGGAGAGCTTGGGGGAGTAGGAGAGCTTGGGAGGGTAGGAGAGCTTGGGGGCGTATGAGAGCTTGGGTCGTATGAGAGCTTGGGGGAGTGTGAGAGCTTGGGGTGTATGAGAGCTTGGGGAAGTAGGCGAGCTTGGGGGAGCAGTAGAGCTTGTGGGAGTAGGAGAGCTTGGGCGAGTAGGAGAGCTTGGGGGAGTAAGAGAGCTTGGGGGAGGAAGAAAGCTTGGGGGAGAAAGAGAGCTTGGGGGAGTAAGAGAGCTTGGCGGAGTAGGAGAGCTTGGGGGAGTAGGAGAACTTGGGGGAGTAGGAGAGCTTGGGGGAGTAGGAGAGCTTGGGAGAGTAGGAGAGTTTGGGGGAGTAGGAGATCTTGGGGGAGTAGGAGACTTTGGGGGAGTACGAGAGCTTGGGGGAGTAGGAGAGCTTGGGGGAGTAGGAAAGCTTGGGGGAGTAGGAGAGCTTGGGAGAGTAGGAGAGCTTTGGGGAGTAGGAGAGCTTGTGGGAGTAGGAGAGCTTGGGGGAGTAGGAGAGGTTGGGGGAGTAGGAGAGATTGGGGGAGTAGCAGAGCTTGGGGGAGTAGGAGAGCTTGGGGGAGTAGGAGAGCTTAGGGTAGTAGGAGATCTTGCGGGGGTAGGAGAGCTTGGGGGATTAGGAGAGCTTGGGGGAGTAGGAGAGCTTGGGAGAGTAGGAGAGCTTGGCGGAGCAGGAGAACTTGGGGCAGTAGGAGAGCTTAGGGGAGTAGGAGAGCTTGCAGGAGTAGGAGAGCTTGGGGGAGTAGGAGAGCTTGGGGGAGATGGAGAGCTTGGGGGAGTAGGAGAGCTTGGGAGGGTAGGAGAGCTTGGGGGCGTATGAGAGCTTGGGGTGTATGAGAGCTTGGGGAAGTAGGCGAGCTTGGGGGAGTAGTAGAGCTTGTGGGAGTGGGAGAGCTTGGGCGAGTAGGAGAGCTTGGGGGATTAAGGGAACTTGGGGGAGGAAGAAAGCTTGGGGGAGAAAGAGAGCTTGGGGGAGTAAGAGAGCTTGGGGGAGTAGGAGAACTTGGGGGAGTAGGAGAGCTTGGGGGAGTAGGAGAGTTTGGGGGAGTAGGAATGCTTGGGGGAGTCGCGGAGCTTGGGGGAGTAGGAGAACTTGGCAGAGTAGGAGAGCTTGGGGGAGGAAGAGAGCTTGGGGAGTAAGAGAGCTTGGGGGAGTAAGTGAGCTTGAAGGAGTAAGAGAGCTTGGGGGAGTAGGAGAGCTTGGCGGCGTATGAGAGCTTGGGTCGTATGAGAGCTTGGGGGAGGGTGAGAGCTTGGGGTGTATGAGAGCTTGGGGAAGTAGGCGAGCTTGGGGGAGTAGTAGAGCTTGTGGGAGTGGGAGAGCTTGGGCGAGTAGGAGAGCTTGGGGGAGTAAGAGAGCTTGGGGGAGGAAGAAAGCGTGGGGGGGAAAGAGAGCTTGGGGGAGTAAGAGAGCTTGGCGGAGTAGGAGAGCTTGGGGGAGTAGGAGAGCTTGGGGGAGTAGGAGAGCTTGGGGGAGTAGGAGAGCTTGGGAGAGTTGGAGAGCTTGGGGGAGTAGGAGATCTTGGGGGAGTAGGAGAGTTTGGGGGAGTAGGAGAGCTTGGGGGAGTAGGAGAGCTTGTGGGAGTAGGAGAGCTTGGGGGAGTAGGAGAGCTTGGGGGAAAAGGAGAGATTGGGGGAGTAGGAGAGATTGGGGGAGTAGGAGAGCTTGGGGGAGTAGGAGAGCTTGGGGTAGTAGGAGATCTTGGGTGGTAGGCGAGCTTGGGGGAGTAGGAGAGCTTGGGGGAGTAGGAGAGCTTGGGGTAGTAGGAGATCTTGGGTGGTAGGCGAGCTTGGGGGAGTAGGAGAGCTTGAGGGATTAGGAGAGCTTGGGGGAGCAGGAGAGATTGGGGGAGTAGGAGAGCTTGGGGGAGTCACGGAGCTTGGGGGAGTAGGAGAACTTGGCAGAGTAGGAGAGCTTGGGGGAGGAAGAGAGCTTGGGGAGTAAGAAAGCTTGGGGGAGTAAGAGAGCTTGAAGGAGTAAGAGAGCTTGGGGGAGTAAGAGAGCTTGCGGGTGTAAGAGAGCTTGGGGAGTAGGACAGCTTGGGGGAGTAGGAGATCTTGGGGGAGTAGGAGAGCTTGGGCGAGTAGGAAAGCTTGGGGGAGTAAGAGAGCTTGGTGGAGTAAGAGAGCTTGGGGAGTAAGAGAGCTTGGGGGTGTAAGAGAGCTTGGGGGAGTGGGAGAGATTGGGGGAGTAGGAGGGCTTGGGGGAGTAGGAGCGCTTGGGGGAGTAGGAGAGCTTGGGGGAGTAGGAGAGCTTGGGGGAATTGGAGAGCTTGGGGGAGTAGGAGAGCTTGGCGGAGTAGGAGAAGTTGGCGCAGTCGGAGAGCTTAGGGGAGTAGGAGAGCTTGGGGGATTAGGAGAGCTTGGGGGAGTAGGAGAGCTTAGGGGAGTCGGAGAGCTTGAGCGAGTAGGAAAGCTTGGGGGAGTAAGAGAGCTTGGTGGAGTAAGAGAGCTTGGGGAGTAAGAGAGCTTGGGGGTGTAAGAGAGCTTGGGGGAGTGGGAGAGATTGGGGGAGTAGGAGGGCTTGGGGGAGTAGGAGCGCTTGGGGGAGTAGGAGAGCTTGGGGGAGTAGGAGAGCTTGGGGGAATTGGAGAGCTTGGGGGAGTAGGAGAGCTTGGCGGAGTAGGAGAACTTGGCGCAGTCGGAGAGCTTAGGGGAGTAGGAGAGCTTGGGGGATTAGGAGAGCTTGGGGGAGTAGGAGAGCTTGGGGGAGTCGGAGAGCTTGGGGGAGTAGGAGAGCTTGGGAGGGTAGGAGAGCTTGGGGGCGTATGACAGCTTGGGGGCCTATGAGAGCTTGGGGATGTATGAGAGCTTGGGGTGTATGATAGCTTGGGGAAGTAGGCGATCTTGGGGGAGTAGGAGAGCTTGGGGGAGTAGGAGAGTTTGGGGGATTAGGAGAGCTTGGGGGTGTCGCGGAGCTTGGGGGAGTAGGAGAACTTGGCAGAGTAGGAGAGCTTGGGGGATTAACAGAGCTTGGGGAGTAAGAGAGCTTGGGGGAGTAAGAGAGCTTGAGGGAGTAAGAGAGCTTGTGGGAGTAAGAGAGCTTGCGGGTGAAAGAGATCTTGGGGAGTAGGAGAGCTTCGGGGAGTAGGGGTGCTTGGGGGAGTAGGAGACCTTGGGCGGGTAGGAGAGCTTGGGGGAGGAAGAGAGCTTGGGGGAGTAAGAGAGCTTGGGGAAGTAGGACAGCTTGGGGGAGTAGGAGATCTTGGGGGAGTAGGAGAGCTTGGGCGAGTAGGAAACTTTGGGGGAGTAAGAGAGCTTGGTGGAGTAAGAGAGCTTGGCGAGTAAGGGAGCTTGGGGGAGTAAGAGAGCTTGGGGGAGTGGGAGAGCTTGGGGGAGTAGGAGAGCTTAGGGGAGTAGGAGCGCTTGGGGGAGTAGGAGAGCTTGGGGGAGTAGGAGAGCTTGGGGGAATAGTAGAGCTTGGGGGAGTAGGAGAGTTTGGAGAGTAGGAGAGCTTGGGGGAGTAGGAGAGCTTGGCGGAGTAGGAGAACTTGGGGCAGTAGGAGAGCTTAGGGGAGTAGGAGAGCTTGGGGGAGTAGGAGAGCTTGGGGGAGGAGGAGAGCTTGGGGAAGTAGGGGAGCTTGGGGGAGTACGAGACCTTGGGCGAGTAAAGAGCTTGGGGGAGGAAGAGAGCTTGCTGGAGTAAGAGAGCTTGGGGGAGTAAGATAGCTTGGGGGAGTAGGAGAGCTTGGGGAACAGGTGCGCTTGTGGGAACAGGAGAGCTTGGGGGAGAACGAGCGCTTGCGGGTGTAGGAGAGCTTGAGGGAGAAGTAGAACTTGGCAGAGTAGGAGAGCTTGGGGGCGTAAGAGAGCTTGGGGGAGTAAGAGAGCTCGGTGGAGAAAGAGAGATTGGGGGAGTAAGAGAGCTTGGGGTGTAAGAGAGCTTGGGGGTGTAAGAGAGCTTGGGGGAGTAGCAGAGCTTGGGGGAGTAGGAGAGCTTGGGCGAGTAGGAGAGCTTGGGGGAGTAAGAGAGCTTAGGGGAGTAAGAGAGCTTGGGGGAGTAGGAGAGCTTGGGGGAGTAGGAGAGCTTGGGGCAGTAGGAGAGCTTTGGGGAGTAGGAGAGCTTGTGGGAGAAGGAGAGCTTGGGGGAGTAGGTGAACTTGGCAGAGTAGGAGAGCTTGGAGGAGTAAGAGAGCTTGGGGGAGTAACAGAGCTTGGGGGACTAAGAGAGCTTGGGGAATACGAGAGATGGGGGAGAAGGAGAGCTTGGGCGAGTAGGGGACCTTGGGGGAGTAGGAGAACCTGGGTGATTCGGGGAGCTTGGGGGAGTAGGAGAACTTGGCGCAGTAGGAGAGCTTGGGGGATTAAGAGAGCTTGGGGGAGTAAGAGAGCTTGGGGGAGTGAGAAAGCTTGGGGGAGTAAGAGAGCTTGGGGGAGCAAGAGAGCTTGGGGGAGTAAGAGAGCTTGGGGGAGTAGGAGATCTTGGGGGAGTAGGAGACCTTGGGGGAATAGGAGAGCTTGGGCGAGTAGGAGAGCTTGGGGGAGTAAGAGAGCTTGGTGGAGTAAGAGAGCTTGGGGAGTAAGAGAGCTAGGGGGAGTAAGAGAGCTTGGGGGAGTTGGAGAGCTTGGGGGAGTAGGAGAGCTTGGGGGAGTAGGAGCGCTTGGGGGAGTAGGATAGCTTGGGGGAGTAGGAGTGCTTGGGGGAGTAGGAGAGCTTGGGGGAGTAGGAGAGCTTGGGAGAGTAGGAGAGCTTGCGGGAGTCGGAGAGTTTGGGGGAGTAGGAAAGCTTGGGGGAGTCGCGGAGCTTGGGGGAGTAGGAGAACTTGGCAGAGTAGGAGAGCTTGGGGGAGGAAGAGAGCTTGGGGAGTAAGAGAGCTTGGGGGAGTAAGAGAGCTTGAAGGAGTAAGAGAGCTTGGGGGAGTAGGAGAGCTTGGCGGCGTACGAGAGCTTGGGGGAGTGTGAGAAGTTGGGGTGTATGAGAGCTTGGGGAAGTAGGCGAGCTTGGGGGAGTAGTAGAGCTTGTGGGAGTGGGAGAGCTTGGGCGAGTAGGAGAGCTTGAGGGAGTAAGAGAGCTTGGGGGAGGAAGAAAGCGTGGGGGAGTAGGAGGGCTTGGGAGAGTAGGAGAGCTTTGGGGAGTAGGGGAGCTTGTGGGAGTAGGAGAGCTTGGGGGAGCAGGAGAGCTTGGGGGATTAGGAGAGCTTGGGGGAGTCAGAGAGCTTGGGGCAGTAGGACAGCTTGGGGGAGTAGGAGATCTTGGGGGAGTAGGAGAGCTTGGGCGAGTAGGAAAGTTTGGGGGAGTAGGAGCGCTTGGGGGAGTAGGAGAGATTGGGGGAGTAGGAGAGCTTGGGGGAATAGTAGAGCTTGGGGGAGTAGGAGAGTTTGGAGAGTAGGAGAGCTTGGGGGAGTAGGAGAGCTTGGCGGAGTAGGAGAACTTGGGGCAGTAGGAGAGCTTAGGGGAGTAGGAGAGCTTGGGGGAGTAGGAGAGCTTGGGGGAAGTGGAGAGCTTGGGGGAGTAGGGGAGCTTGGGGGAGCAGGAGACCTTGGGCGAGTAGGAGAGCTTGGGGGAGGAAGAGAGCTTGCTGGAGTAAGAGAGCTTGGGGGAGTAAGATAGCTTGGGGGAGTAGGAGAGCTTGGGGAACAGGTGAGCTTGTGGGAATAGGAGAGCTTGGGGGAGAACGAGCGCTTGCGGGTGCAGGAGAGCTTGAGGGAGAAGGAGAACTTGGCAGAGTAGGAGAGCTTGGGGGAGTAAGAGAGTTTGGGGGAGTAAGAGAGCTCGGTGGAGAAAGAGAGATTGGGGGAGTAAGAGAGCTTGGGGGTGTAAGAGAGCTTGGGGGTGTAAGAGAGCTTGGGGGAGTAGGAGAACTTGGCAGAGTAGGAGAGCTTGGGGGAGTTAGAGAGCTTGGGGGAGTAAGAGAACTTGGGGAGTAAGAGAGCTTGGGGGAGTCGGAGAGCTTGGGGGAGTAGGAGAGCTTGGGCGAGTAGGAGAGCTTGGGGGAGTAAGAGAGCTTAGGGGAGTAAGAGAGCTTGGGGGAGTAGGAGAGCTTGGGGAAGTAGGAGAGATTGGGGCAGTAGGAGCGCTTGGGGGAGTAGGAGAGCTTGGGGGAAAAGGAGAGCTTGGGGGAGTAGGAGAACTTGGCGCAGTAAGAGAGCTTGGGGGAGTAAGAGAGCTTGGGGGAGTAAGAGAGCTTGGGGGAGTGAGAAAGCTTGGGGGAGTAAGAGAGCTTGGGGGAGTAAGAGAGCTTGGGGGAGTAAGAGAGCTTGGGGCAGTAGGAGATCTTGGGGGAGTAGGAGACTTTGGGGGAATAGGAGAGCTTGGGCGAGTAGGAGAGCTTGGGGGAGTAAGATAGCTTGGGGGAGTAGGAGAGCTTGGGGAACAGGTGAGCTTGTGGGAATAGGAGAGCTTGGGGGAGAACGAGCGCTTGCGGGTGCAGGAGAGCTTGAGGGAGAAGGAGAACTTGGCAGAGTAGGAGAGCTTGGGGGAGTAAGAGAGTTTGGGGGAGTAAGAGAGCTCGGTGGAGAAAGAGAGATTGGGGGAGTAAGAGAGCTTGGGGGTGTAAGAGAGCTTGGGGGTGTAAGAGAGCTTGGGGGAGTAGGAGAACTTGGCAGAGTAGGAGAGCTTGGGGGAGTTAGAGAGCTTGGGGGAGTAAGAGAACTTGGGGAGTAAGAGAGCTTGGGGGAGTAGGAGAGCTTGGGGGAGTAGGAGAGCTTGGGCGAGTAGGAGAGCTTGGGGGAGTAAGAGAGCTTAGGGGAGTAAGAGAGCTTGGGGGAGTAGGAGAGCTTGGGGGAGTAGGAGAGATTGGGGCAGTAGGAGCGCTTGGGGGAGTAGGAGAGCTTGGGGGAAAAGGAGAGCTTGGGGGAGTAGGAGAACTTGGCGCAGTAAGAGAGCTTGGGGGAGTAAGAGAGCTTGGGGGAGTAAGAGAGCTTGGGGGAGTGAGAAAGCTTGGGGGAGTAAGAGAGCTTGGGGGAGTAAGAGAGCTTGGGGGAGTAAGAGAGCTTGGGGCAGTAGGAGATCTTGGGGGAGTAGGAGACTTTGGGGGAATAGGAGAGCTTGGGCGAGTAGGAGAGCTTGGGGGAGTAAGAGAGCTTGGTGGAGTAAGAGAGCTTGGGGAGTATGAGAGCTAGGGGGAGTAAGAGAGCTTGGGGGAGAGGGAGAGCTTGGGGGAGTAGGAGAGCTTGGGTGAGTATGCGCGCTTGGGGGAGTAGGAGAGCTTGGGGGAGTAGGAGTGCTTGGGGGAGTAGGAGAGCTTGGGGGAGTAGGAGAGCTTGGAAGAGTAGGAGAGCTTGGGAGAGTAGGAGAGCTTGGGGGAGTAGGAGAGTTTGGGGGAGTAGGAAAGCTTGGGGGAGTCGCGGAGCTTGGAGGAGTAGGAGAACTTGGCAGAGTAGGAGAGCTTGGGAGAGGAAGAGAGCTTGGGGAGTAAGAGAGCTTGGGGGAGTAAGATACCTTGAAGGAGTAAGAGAGCTTGGGGGAGTAGGAGAGCTTGGCGGCGTACGAGAGCTTGGGGGAGTGTGAGAGCTTGGGGTGTATGAGAGCTTGGGGTAGTAGGCGAGCTTGGGGGAGCAGTAGAGCTTGTGGGAGTGGGAGAGCTTGGGCGAGTAGGAGAGCTTGGGGGAGTAAGAGAGCTTGGGGGAGGAAAAAAGCGTGGGGGAGTAGGAGAGCTTGGGGGAGTAGGAGAGCTTGGGGGAGTAGGAGAGCTTGGGAGAGTAGGAGAGCTTGGGGGAGTAGGAGATCTTGGGGGAGTAGGAGAGTTTGGGGGAGTAGGAGAGCTTGGGGGAGTAGGAGAGCTTGGGGGAGTAGGAAAGCTTGGGGGAGTAGGAGAGCTTGGGAGAGTAGGAGAGCTTTGGGGAGTAGGAGAGCTTGTGGGAGTAGGAGAGCTTGGGGGAGTAGGAGAGCTTGTGGGAGTAGGAGAGATTGGGGGAGTAGGAGAGCTTGTGGGAGTAGGAGAGCTTGGGGGAGTAGGAGAGCTTGGGGGAGTAGGAGAGATTGGGGGAGTAGGAGAGCTTGGGGGAGTAGGAGAGCTTCGGGGAGTAGGAGAGCTTGGGGGAGTAGGAGAGCTTGGGAGAGTAGGAGAGCTTGGGGGAGTAGGAGAGTTTGGGGGAGTAGGAAAGCTTGGGGGAGCCGCGGAGCTTGGGGGAGTAGGAGAACTTGGCAGAGTAGGAGAGCTTGGGGGAGGAAGAGAGCTTGGGGAGTAAGAGAGCTTGGGGGAGTAAGAGAGCTTGAAGGAGTAAGAGAGCTTGGGGGAGTAGGAGAGCTTGGCGGCGTACGAGAGCTTGGGGGAGTGTGAGAACTTGGGGTGTATGAGAGCTTGGGGAAGTAGGCGAGCTTGGGGGAGTAGTAGAGCTTGTGGGAGTGGGAGAGCTTGGGCGAGTAGGAGAGCTTGGGGGAGTAAGAGAGCTTGGGGCAGTAGGACAGCTTGGGGGAGTAGGAGATCTTGGGGGAGTAGGAGAGCTTGGGCGAGTAGGAAAGTTTGGGGGAGTAAGAGAGCTTGGTGGAGTAAGAGAGCTTGGGGAGTAAGGGAGCTTGGGGGAGTAAGAGAGCTTGGGGGAGTGGGAGAGCTTGGGGGAGTAAGAGAGCTTGGGGGAGTAGGAGCGCTTGGGGGAGTAGGAGAGATTGGGGGAGTAGGAGAGCTTGGGGAATAGTAGAGCTTGGGGGAGTAGGAGAGTTTGGAGAGTAGGAGAGCTTGGGGGAGTAGGAGAGCTTGGCGGAGTAGGAGAACTTGGGGCAGTAGGAGAGCTTAGGGGAGTAGGAGAGCTTCGAGGAGTAGGAGAGCTTGGGGGAGGAGGAGAGCTTGGGGGAGTAGGGGAGCTTGGGGGAGTAGGAGACCTTGGGCGAGTAGGAGAGCTTGGGGGAGGAAGAGAGCTTGCTGGAGTAAGAGAGCTTGGGGGAGTAAGATAGCTTGGGGGAGTAGGAGAGCTTGGGGAACAGGTGAGCTTGTGGGAATAGGAGAGCTTGGGGGAGAACGAGCGCTTGCGGGTGTAGGAGAGCTTGAGGGAGAAGGAGAACTTGGCAGAGTAGGAGAGCTTGGGGGAGTAAGAGAGTTTGGGGGAGTAAGAGAGCTCGGTGGAGAAAGAGAGATTGGGGGAGTAAGAGAGCTTGGGGGTGTAAGAGAGCTTGGGGGTGTAAGAGAGCTTGGGGGAGTAGGAGAATTTTGCAGAGTAGGAGAGCTTGGGGGAGTTAGAGAGCTTGGGGGAGTAAGAGAACTTGGGGAGTAAGAGAGCTTGGGGGAGTAGGAGAGCTTGGGGGAGTAGGAGAGCTTGGGGGAGTAGGAGAGCTTGGGCGAGTAGGAGAGCTTGGGGGAGTAAGAGAGCTTAGGGGAGTAAGAGAGCTTGGGGGAGTAGGAGAGCTTGGGGGAGTAGGAGTGCTTGGGGCAATAGGAGCGCTTGGGGGAGTAGGAGAGCTTGGGGGAAAAGGAGAGCTTGGGGTAGTAGGAGAACTTGGCGCAGTAGGAGAGCTTGGGGGAGTAAGAGAGCTTGGGGGAGTAAGAGAGCTTGGGGGAGTGAGAAAGCTTGGGGGAGTAAGAGAGCTTGGGGGAGTAAAAGAGCTTGGGGGAGTAAGAGAGCTTGGGGCAGTAGGAGATCTTGGGGGAGTAGGAGAGCTTGGGGGAGTAGGAGAGCTTCGGGGAGTAGGAGAGCTTGGGGGAGTAGGAGAGCTTGGGAGAGTAGGAGAGCTTGGGGGAGTAGGAGAGTTTGGGGGAGTAGGAAAGCTTGGGGGAGTCGCGGAGCTTGGGGGAGTAGGAGAACTTGGCAGAGTAGGAGAGCTTGGGGGAGGAAGAGAGCTTGGGGAGTAAGAGAGTTTGGGGGAGTAAGAGAGCTTGAAGGAGTAAGAGAGCTTGGGGGAGTAGGAGAGCTTGGCGGCGTACGAGAGCTTGGGGGAGTGTGAGAACTTGGGGTGTATGAGAGCTTGGGGAAGTAGGCGAGCTTGGGGGAGTAGTAGAGCTTGTGGGAGTGGGAGAGCTTGGGCGAGTAGGAGAGCTTGGGGGAGTAAGAGAGCTTGGGGGAGGAAGAAAGCGTGGGGGAGTAGGAGGGCTTGGGAGAGTAGGAGAGCTTTGGGGAGTAGGGGAGCTTGTGGGAGTAGGAGAGCTTGGGGGAGCAGGAGAGCTTGGGGGATTAGGAGAGCTTGGGGGAGTCAGAGAGCTTGGGGCAGTAGGACAGCTTGGGGGAGTAGGAGATCTTGGGGGAGTAGGAGAGCTTGGGCGAGTAGGAAAGTTTGGGGGAGTAAGAGAGCTTGGTGGAGTAAGAGAGCTTGGGGAGTAAGGGAGCTTGGGGGAGTAAGAGAGCTTGGGGGAGTGGGAGAGCTTGGGGGAGTAGGAGAGATTGGGGAATAGGAGAGCTTGGGGGAATAGTAGAGCTTGGGGGAGTAGGAGAGTTTGGAGAGTAGGAGAGCTTGGGGGAGTAGGAGAGCTTGGCGGAGTAGGAGAACTTGGGGCAGTAGGAGAGCTTAGGGGAGTAGGAGAGCTTGGGGGAGTAGGAGAGCTTGGGGGAGAAGGGGAGCTTGGGGGAGTAGGAGACCTTGGGCGAGTAGGAGAGCTTGGGGGAGGAAGAGAGCTTGCTGGAGTAAGAGAGCTTGGGGGAGTAAGATAGCTTGGGGGAGTAGGAGAGCTTGGGGAACAGGTGAGCTTGTGGGAATTGGAGAGCTTGGGGTAGAACGAGCGCTTGCGGGTGTAGGAGAGCTTGAGGGAGAAGGAGAACTTGGCAGAGTAGGAGAGCTTGGGGGAGTAAGAGAGTTTGGGGGAGTAAGAGAGCTCGGTGGAGAAAGAGAGATTGGGGGAGTAAGAGAGCTTGGGGGTGTAAGAGAGCTTGGGGTGTAAGAGAGCTTGGGGGAGTAGGAGAACTTGGCAGAGTAGGAGAGCTTGGGGGAGTTAGAGAGCTTGGGGGAGTAGGAGAGCTTGGGGGAGTCGGAGAGCTTTGGGGAGTAGGAGAGCTTGGGAGGGTAGGAGAGCTTGGGGGCGTATGAGAGCTTGGGGTGTATGAGAGCTTGGGGAAGTAGGCGAGCTTGGGGGAGTACTCGAGCTTGTGGGAGTGGGAGAGCTTGGGCGAGTAGGAGAGCTTGGGGGAGTAAGGGAACTTGGGGGAGGAAGAAAGCTTGGGGGAGAAAGAGAGCTTGGGGGAGTAAGAG
This sequence comes from Pristiophorus japonicus, assembly GCF_044704955.1. NCBI lineage: Eukaryota > Metazoa > Chordata > Chondrichthyes > Pristiophoridae > Pristiophorus > Pristiophorus japonicus. The sequence goes on from NW_027254772.1 coordinate 496,034, forward strand.
AGCTTGGGGGAGTAGGAGAACTTGGGGGAGTAGGAGAGCTTGGGGGAGTAGGAGAGTTTGGGGGAGTAGAAAAGCTTGGGGGAGTCGCGGGGCTTGGGGGAGTAGGAGAACTTGGCAGAGTAGGAGAGCTTGGGGGAGGAAGAGAGCTTGGGGAGTAAGAGAGCTTGGGGGAGTAAGAGAGCTTGAAGGAGTAAGAGAGCTTGGGGGAGTAAGAGAGCTTGCGGGTGTAAGAGAGCTTGGAGAGTAGGAGAGCTTGGGGGAGTAGGGGAGCTTGGGGGAGTAGGAGACCTTGGGCTAGTAGGAGAGCTTGGGGGAGGAAGAAAGCTTGGGGGAGTAAGAGAGCTTGGGGGAGTAAGATAGCTTGGGGGAGTAGGAGAGCTTGGGGAACAGGTGAGCTTGTGGGAAAAGGAGAGCTTGGGGGAGTACGAGCGCTTGCGGGTGTAGGAGAGCTTGAGGGAGAAGGAGAACTTGGCAGAGTAGGAGAGCTTGGGGGAGTAAGAGAGCTTGGGGGAGTAAGAGAGCTTGGGGGAGAAAGAGAGCTTGGGGGAGTAAGAGATTTTGGGGGAGTAAGAGAGCTTGGGGGTGTAAGTGAGCTTGGGGGAGTAGGAGAAATTGGCAGAGTAGGAGAGCTTGGGGGAGTTAGAGAGCTTGGGGGAGTAAGAGAGCTTGGGGGAGTAAGAGAGCTTGGGGGAGTAGGAGAGCTTGGGAGAGTAGGAGAGATTGGGGGAGTCGGAGAGCTTTGGGGAGTAGGAGAGCAAGGGAGGGCAGGAGAGCTTGGGGGCGTATGAGAGCTTGGTGTGTATGAGAGCTTGGGGAAGTAGGCGAGCTTGGGGGAATAGTAGAGCTTGTGGGAGTGGGAGAGCTTGGGCGAGTAGGAGAGCTTGTGGTAGTAGGAGATCTTGGGGGAGTAGGAGAGCTTGGGGTGTATGAGAGCTTGGCGAAATAGGCGAGCTTGGGGGAGTAGTAGAGCTTGGCAGAGTAGGAGAACTTGGGGCAGTAGGAGAGCTTAGGGGAGTAGGAGAGCTTGGGGGAGTCGGAGAGCTTGGGGGTGTAGGAGAGTTTGGGGAATAGGAGAGCTTGTGGTAGTAGGAGATCTTGGGGGAGTAGGAGAGCATGGGGGATTAGGAGAGCTTGGGGGAGTAGGAGAAATTGGCAGAGTAGGAGTGCTTGGGGGAGTTAGAGAGCTTGGGGGAGTAAGAGAGCTTGGGGGAGTAAGAGAGCTTGGGGGAGTAGGAGAGCTTGGGGGAGCAGGAGTGCTTGGGGGAGTAGGAGAGCTTGGGAGAGTAGGAGAGCTTGGGGGAGTGGGAGATCTTGGGGGAGTAGGAGAGTTTGGGGGAGTAGGAGAGCTTGGGGGATTAGGAGAGCTTGGGGGAGTAGGAGAGCTTGGGGGTGTAGGAGAGTTTGGGGAACAGGAGAGCTTGTGGTAGTAGGAGATCTTGGGGGAGTAGGAGAGCTTGGGGTGTATGAGAGCTTGGCGAAATAGGCGAGCTTGGGGGAGTAGTAGAGCTTGGCAGAGTAGGAGAACTTGGGGCAGTAGGAGAGCTTAGGGGAGTAGGAGAGCTTGGGGGAGTCGGAGAGCTTGGGGGAGTAGGAGAGCTTGGGGAGTCGGAGAGCTTGGGGGAGTAGAAGAGCTTGGGAGGGTAGGAGAGCTTGGGCGCGTATGAGAGCTTGGGTCGTATGAGAGCTTGGGGGAGTGTGAGAGCTTGGGGTGTATGAGAGCTTGGCGAAGTAGGCGAGCTTGGGGGAGTAGTAGAGCTTGGGGGAGTAAGAGAGCTTGGCGGAGTAGGAGAGCTTGGGGGAGTAGGAGAAATTGGGGGAGTAGGAGAGCTTGGGGGAGTAGGAGAGCTTGGGAGAGTAGGAGAGATTGGGGGAGTCGGAGAGCTTTGGGGAGTAGGAGAGCAAGGGAGGGCAGGAGAGCTTGGGGGCGTATGAGAGCTTGGTGTGTATGAGAGCTTGGGGAAGTAGGCGAGCTTGGGGGAATAGTAGAGCTTGTGGGAGTGGGAGAGCTTGGGCGAGTAGGAGAACTTGGGGGAGTAAGAGAACTTGGGGGAGGAAGAAAGCTTGGGGGAGAAAGAGAGCTTGGGGGAGTAAGAGAGCTTGGGGGAGTAGGAGAGCTTGGGGGAGTAAGAGAGCTTGGGGGAGTAAGAGAGCTTGGGGGAGTAAGAGATTTTGGGGGAGTAAGAGAGCTTGGGGGTGTAAGTGAGCTTGGGGGAGTAGGAGAAATTGGCAGAGTAGGAGAGCTTGGGGGAGTTAGAGAGCTTGGGGGAGTAAGAGAGCTTGGGGGAGTAAGAGAGCTTGGGGGAGTAGGAGAGCTTGGGGGAGCAGGAGTGCTTGGGGGAGTAGGAGAGCTTGGGAGAGTAGGAGAGCTTGGGGGAGTGGGAGATCTTGGGGGAGTAGGAGAGTTTGGGGAGTAGGAGAGCTTGGGGGATTAGGAGAGCTTGGGGGAGTAGGAGAGCTTGGGGGTGTAGGAGAGTTTGGGGAATAGGAGAGCTTGTGGTAGTAGGAGATCTTGGGGGAGTAGGAGTGCATGGGGGATTAGGAGAGCTTGGGGGAGTAGGAGAAATTGGCAGAGTAGGAGAGCTTGGGTGAGTTAGAGAGCTTGGGGGAGTAAGAGAGCTTGGGGGAGTAAGAGAGCTTGGGGGAGTAGGAGAGCTTGGGGGAGCAGGAGAGCTTGGGGGAGCAGGAGAGTTTGGGGGATTAGGAGAGCTTGGGGGAGTAGGAGAGCTTGGGGGAGTAGGAGAGCTTGGGAGAGTAGTAGAGCTTGGCAGAGTAGGAGAACTTGGGGCAGTAGGAGAGCTTAGGGGAGTAGGAGAGCTTGGGGGAGTCGGAGAGCTTGGGGGAGTAGGAGAGCTTGGGGAGTCGGAGAGCTTGGGGGAGTAGGAGAGCTTGGGAGGGTAGGAGAGCTTGGGCGCGTATGAGAGCTTGGGTCGTATGAGAGCTTGGGGGAGTGTGAGAGCTTGGGGTGTATGAGAGCTTGGCGAAGTAGGCGAGCTTGGGGGAGTAGTAGAGCTTGGGGGAGTAAGAGAGCTTGGCGGAGTAGGAGAGCTTGGGGGAGTAGGAGAAATTGGGGGAGTAGGAGAGCTTGGGGGAGTAGGAGAGCTTGGGAGAGTAGGAGAGATTGGGGGAGTCGGAGAGCTTTGGGGAGTAGGAGAGCTTGGGAGGGCAGGAGAGCTTGGCGGCGTATGAGAGCTTGGTGTGTATGAGAGCTTGGGGAAGTAGGCGAGCTTGGGGGAATAGTAGAGCTTGTGGGAGTGGGAGAGCTTGGGCGAGTAGGAGAACTTGGGGGAGTAAGAGAACTTGGGGGAGGAAGAAAGCTTGGGGGAGAAAGAGAGCTTGGGGGAGTAAGAGAGCTTGGGGGAGTAGGAGAGCTTGGCGGAGCAGGAGAGCTTGGGGGAGCAGGAGAGTTTGGGGGAGTAGGAGAGCTTGGGGGAGTCGCGTAGCTTGGGGGAGTAGGAGAACTTGGCAGAGTAGGAGAGCTTGGGGGAGGAAGAGAGCTTGGGGAGTAAGAGAGCTTGGGGGAGTAAGAGAGCTTGAAGGAGTAAGAGAGCTTGGGGGAGTAAGAGAGCTTGCGGGTGTAACAGAGCTTGGGGAGTAGGAGAGCTTGGGGGAGTAGGGTAGATTGAGGGAGTAGGAGACCTTGGGCTAGTAGGAGAGCTTGGGGGAGGAAGAGAGCTTGGGGGAGTAAGAGAGCTTGGGGGAGTAAGATAGCTTGGGGGAGTAGGAGAGCTTGGGGAACAGGTGAGCTTGTGGGAAAAGGAGAGCTTGGGGGAGTACGAGCGCTTGCGGGTGTAGGAGAGCTTGAGGGAGAAGGAGAACTTGGCAGAGTAGGAGAGCTTGGGGGAGTAAGAGAGCTTGGGGGAGTAAGAGAGCTTGGTGGAGAAAGAGAGCTTGGGGGAGTAAGAGAGCTTGGGGGAGTAAGAGAGCTTGGGGGTGTAAGTGAGCCTGGGGGAGTAGGAGAAGTTGGCAGAGTAGCAGAGCTTGGGGGAGTTAGAGAGCTTGGGGGAGTAAGATAGCTTGGGGGAGTAAGAGAGCTTGGGCGAGTAGGAGAGCTTGGGGGAGTAAGGGAACTTGGGGGAGGAAGAAAGCTTCGGGGAGAAAGAGAGTTTGGGGGAGTAAGAGAGCTTGGGGGTGTAAGTGAGCTTGGGGGAGTAGGAGAAATTGGCAGAGTAGGAGAGCTTGGGGGAGTTAGAGAGCTTGGGGGAGTAAGAGAGCTTGGGGGAGTAAGAGAGCTTGGGGGAGTAGGAGAGCTTGGGGGAGTAAGAGAGCTTGGGGGAGTAAGAGATTTTGAGGGAGTAAGAGAGCTTGGGGGTGTAAGTGAGCTTGGGGGAGTAGGAGAAATTGGCAGAGTAGGAGAGCTTGGGGGAGTTAGAGAGCTTGGGGGAGTAAGAGAGCTTGGGGGAGTAAGAGAGCTTGGGGGAGTAGGAGAGCTTGGGGGAGCAGGAGTGCTTGGGGGAGTAGGAGAGATTGGGAGAGTAGGAGAGCTTGGGGGAGTGGGAGATCTTGGGGGAGTAGGAGAGTTTGGGGAGTAGGAGAGCTTGGGGGATTAGGAGAGCTTGGGGGAGTAGGAGAGCTTGGGGGTGTAGGAGAGTTTGGGGAATAGGAGAGCTTGTGGTAGTAGGAGATCTTGGGGGAGTAGGAGAGCATGGGGGATTAGGAGAGCTTGGGGGAGTAGGAGAAATTGGCAGAGTAGGAGAGCTTGGGGGAGTTAGAGAGCTTGGGGGAGTAAGAGAGCTTGGGGGAGTAAGAGAGCTTGGGGGAGTAGGAGAGCTTGGGGGAGCAGGAGTGCTTGGGGGAGTAGGAGAGCTTGGGAGAGTAGGAGAGCTTGGGGGAGTGGGAGATCTTGGGGGAGTAGGAGAGTTTGGGGGAGTAGGAGAGCTTGGGGGATTAGGAGAGCTTGGGGGAGTAGGAGAGCTTGGGGGTGTAGGAGAGTTTGGGGAATAGGAGAGCTTGTGGTAGTAGGAGATCTTGGGGGAGTAGGAGAGCTTGGGGTGTATGAGAGCTTGGCGAAGTAGGCGAGCTTGGGGGAGTAGTAGAGCTTGGGGGAGTAAGAGAGCTTGGCGGAGTAGGAGAGCTTGGGGGAGTAGGAGAGTTTGGTGGAGTAGAAAAGCTTGGGGGAGTCGCGGAGCTTGGGGGAGTAGGAGAACTTGGCAGAGTAGGAGAGCTTGGGGGAGGAAGAGAGCTTGGGGAGTAAGAGAGCATGGGGAGTAAGAGACCTTGAAGGAGTAAGAGAGCTTGGGGGAGTAAGAGAGCTTGCGGGTGTAAGAGAGCTTGGGGAGTAGGAGAGCTTGGGGGAGTAGGGGAGCTTGGGGGAGTAGGAGACCTTGGGCTAGTAGGAGAGCTTGGGGGTGGAAGAGAGCTTGGGGGAGTAAGAGAGCTTGGGGGAGTAAGATAGCTTGGGGGATTAGGAGAGCTTGGGGGAGTAGGAGAGTTTGGGGGAGTAGGAGAGCTTGGGAGAGTAGGAGAGCTTGGCGGAGCTGGAGAACTTGGGGCAGTAGGAGAGCTTAGGGGAGTAGGAGAGCTTGGGGGAGTAGGAGAGCTTGGGGGAGTAGGAGAGATTGGGGGAGTCGGAGAGTTTGGGGGTGGAGGAGAGCTTGCGGGAGTCGCGGAGCTTGGGGGAGTAGGAGAACTTCGCAGAGTAGGAGAGCTTGGGGGAGTAAGAGAGCTTGGCGGAGTAAGAGAGCTTGGGGGAGTAAGAGAGCTTGAAGGAGTAAGAGAGCTTGGGGGAGTAAGAGAGCTTGCGGGTGTAAGAGAGCTTGGGGAGTAGGAGAGCTTGGGGGAGTAGGGGAGCTTGGGGGAGCAGGAGACCTTGGGCTAGTAGGAGAGCTTGGGGGAGGAAGAGAGCTTGGGGGAGTAAGAGAGCTTGGGGGAGTAAGATAGCTTGGGGGAGTAGGAGAGCTTGGGGAACATGTGAGCTTGTGGGAAAAGGAGAGCTTGAGGGAGTACGAGCGCTTGCGGGTATAGGAGAGCTTGAGGGAGAAGGAGAACTTGGCAGAGTAGGAGAGCTTGGGGGAGTCAGACAGCTTGGGGGAGTAAGAGAGTTGGTGGAGAAAGAGAGCTTGGGGGAGTAAGAGAGCTTGGGGGAGTAAGAGAGCTTGGGGGAGTAAGAGAGTTTGGGGGAGTAAGAGAGCTTGGGGGTGTAAGTGAGCTTGGGGGAGTAGGAGAAATTGGCAGAGTAGGAGAGCTTGGGGGAGTAAGAGAGCTTGGGGGAGTAAGAGAGCTTGGGGTGTAAGAGAGCTTGGGGGAGTAGGAGAGCTTGGGGGAGCAGGAGTGCTTGGGGGAGTAGGAGAGCTTGGGAGAGTAGGAGAGCTTGGGGGAGTGGGAGATCTGGGGGGAGTAGGAGAGTTTGGGGGAGTAGGAGAGCTTGGGGGAGTAGGAGAGCTTGGGGTAGTTGGAGAGCTTGGCGGAGTAGGAGAGCTTGGGGGAGTAGGAGAGTTTGGGGAATAGGAGAGCTTGGGGTAGTAGGAGATCTTGGGGGAGTAGGAGAGCTTGGGGGATTAGGAGAGCTTGGGGGAGTAGGAGAGCTTGGGGGAGTAGGAGAGCTTGGGAGAGTAGTAGAGCTTGGCAGAGTAGGCGAACTTGGGGCAGTAGGAGAGCTTAGGGGAGTAGGAGAGCTTGGGGGAGTCGGAGAGCTTGGGGGAGTAGGAGAGCTTGGGAGGGTAGGAGAGCTTGGGGGCGTATGAGAGCTTGGGTCGTATGAGAGCTTGGGGGAGTGTGAGAGCTTGGGGTGTATGAGAGCTTGGGGAAGTAGGCGAGCTTGGGGGAGTAGTAGAGCTTGGGGGAGTAAGAGAGCTTGGCGGAGTAGGAGAGCTTGGGGGAGTAGGAGAAATTGGGGGAGTAGGAGAGCTTGGGGGAGTAGGAGAGCTTGGGAGAGTAGGAGAGATTGGGGGAGTCGGAGAGCTTTGGGGAGTAGGAGAGCTTGGGAGGGCAGGAGAGCTTGGCGGCGTATGAGAGCTTGGTGTGTATGAGAGCTTGGGGAAGTAGGCGAGCTTGGGGGAATAGTAGAGCTTGTGGGAGTGGGAGAGCTTGGGCGAGTAGGAGAACTTGGGGGAGTAAGAGAACTTGGGGGAGGAAGAAAGCTTGGGGGAGAAAGAGAGCTTGGGGGAGTAAGAGAGCTTGGGGGAGTAGGAGAGCTTGGCGGAGCAGGAGAGCTTGGGGGAGCAGGAGAGTTTGGGGGAGTAGGAGAGCTTGGGGGAGTCGCGTAGCTTGGGGGAGTAGGAGAACTTGGCAGAGTAGGAGAGCTTGGGGGAGGAAGAGAGCTTGGGGAGTAAGAGAGCTTGGGGGAGTAAGAGAGCTTGAAGGAGTAAGAGAGCTTGGGGGAGTAAGAGAGCTTGCGGGTGTAACAGAGCTTGGGGAGTAGGAGAGCTTGGGGGAGTAGGGTAGATTGAGGGAGTAGGAGACCTTGGGCTAGTAGGAGAGCTTGGGGGAGGAAGAGAGCTTGGGGGAGTAAGAGAGCTTGGGGGAGTAAGATAGCTTGGGGGAGTAGGAGAGCTTGGGGAACAGGTGAGCTTGTGGGAAAAGGAGAGCTTGGGGGAGTACGAGCGCTTGCGGGTGTAGGAGAGCTTGAGGGAGAAGGAGAACTTGGCAGAGTAGGAGAGCTTGGGGGAGTAAGAGAGCTTGGGGGAGTAAGAGAGCTTGGTGGAGAAAGAGAGCTTGGGGGAGTAAGAGAGCTTGGGGGAGTAAGAGAGCTTGGGGGTGTAAGTGAGCCTGGGGGAGTAGGAGAAGTTGGCAGAGTAGCAGAGCTTGGGGGAGTTAGAGAGCTTGGGGGAGTAAGATAGCTTGGGGGAGTAAGAGAGCTTGGGCGAGTAGGAGAGCTTGGGGGAGTAAGGGAACTTGGGGGAGGAAGAAAGCTTCGGGGAGAAAGAGAGTTTGGGGGAGTAAGAGAGCTTGGGGGTGTAAGTGAGCTTGGGGGAGTAGGAGAAATTGGCAGAGTAGGAGAGCTTGGGGGAGTTAGAGAGCTTGGGGGAGTAAGAGAGCTTGGGGGAGTAAGAGAGCTTGGGGGAGTAGGAGAGCTTGGGGGAGTAAGAGAGCTTGGGGGAGTAAGAGATTTTGAGGGAGTAAGAGAGCTTGGGGGTGTAAGTGAGCTTGGGGGAGTAGGAGAAATTGGCAGAGTAGGAGAGCTTGGGGGAGCAGGAGTGCTTGGGGGAGTAGGAGAGATTGGGAGAGTAGGAGAGCTTGGGGGAGTGGGAGATCTTGGGGGAGTAGGAGAGTTTGGGGAGTAGGAGAGCTTGGGGGATTAGGAGAGCTTGGGGGAGTAGGAGAGCTTGGGGGTGTAGGAGAGTTTGGGGAATAGGAGAGCTTGTGGTAGTAGGAGATCTTGGGGGAGTAGGAGAGCATGGGGGATTAGGAGAGCTTGGGGGAGTAGGAGAAATTGGCAGAGTAGGAGAGCTTGGGGGAGTTAGAGAGCTTGGGGGAGTAAGAGAGCTTGGGGGAGTAAGAGAGCTTGGGGGAGTAGGAGAGCTTGGGGGAGCAGGAGTGCTTGGGGGAGTAGGAGAGCTTGGGAGAGTAGGAGAGCTTGGGGGAGTGGGAGATCTTGGGGGAGTAGGAGAGTTTGGGGGAGTAGGAGAGCTTGGGGGATTAGGAGAGCTTGGGGGAGTAGGAGAGCTTGGGGGTGTAGGAGAGTTTGGGGAATAGGAGAGCTTGTGGTAGTAGGAGATCTTGGGGGAGTAGGAGAGCTTGGGGTGTATGAGAGCTTGGCGAAGTAGGCGAGCTTGGGGGAGTAGTAGAGCTTGGGGGAGTAAGAGAGCTTGGCGGAGTAGGAGAGCTTGGGGGAGTAGGAGAGTTTGGTGGAGTAGAAAAGCTTGGGGGAGTCGCGGAGCTTGGGGGAGTAGGAGAACTTGGCAGAGTAGGAGAGCTTGGGGGAGGAAGAGAGCTTGGGGAGTAAGAGAGCATGGGGAGTAAGAGACCTTGAAGGAGTAAGAGAGCTTGGGGGAGTAAGAGAGCTTGCGGGTGTAAGAGAGCTTGGGGAGTAGGAGAGCTTGGGGGAGTAGGGGAGCTTGGGGGAGTAGGAGACCTTGGGCTAGTAGGAGAGCTTGGGGGTGGAAGAGAGCTTGGGGGAGTAAGAGAGCTTGGGGGAGTAAGATAGCTTGGGGGATTAGGAGAGCTTGGGGGAGTAGGAGAGTTTGGGGGAGTAGGAGAGCTTGGGAGAGTAGGAGAGCTTGGCGGAGCTGGAGAACTTGGGGCAGTAGGAGAGCTTAGGGGAGTAGGAGAGCTTGGGGGAGTAGGAGAGCTTGGGGGAGTAGGAGAGATTGGGGGAGTCGGAGAGTTTGGGGGTGGAGGAGAGCTTGCGGGAGTCGCGGAGCTTGGGGGAGTAGGAGAACTTCGCAGAGTAGGAGAGCTTGGGGGAGTAAGAGAGCTTGGCGGAGTAAGAGAGCTTGGGGGAGTAAGAGAGCTTGAAGGAGTAAGAGAGCTTGGGGGAGTAAGAGAGCTTGCGGGTGTAAGAGAGCTTGGGGAGTAGGAGAGCTTGGGGGAGTAGGGGAGCTTGGGGGAGCAGGAGACCTTGGGCTAGTAGGAGAGCTTGGGGGAGGAAGAGAGCTTGGGGGAGTAAGAGAGCTTGGGGGAGTAAGATAGCTTGGGGGAGTAGGAGAGCTTGGGGAACATGTGAGCTTGTGGGAAAAGGAGAGCTTGAGGGAGTACGAGCGCTTGCGGGTATAGGAGAGCTTGAGGGAGAAGGAGAACTTGGCAGAGTAGGAGAGCTTGGGGGAGTCAGACAGCTTGGGGGAGTAAGAGAGTTGGTGGAGAAAGAGAGCTTGGGGGAGTAAGAGAGCTTGGGGGAGTAAGAGAGCTTGGGGGAGTAAGAGAGTTTGGGGGAGTAAGAGAGCTTGGGGGTGTAAGTGAGCTTGGGGGAGTAGGAGAAATTGGCAGAGTAGGAGAGCTTGGGGGAGTAAGAGAGCTTGGGGGAGTAAGAGAGCTTGGGGTGTAAGAGAGCTTGGGGGAGTAGGAGAGCTTGGGGGAGCAGGAGTGCTTGGGGGAGTAGGAGAGCTTGGGAGAGTAGGAGAGCTTGGGGGAGTGGGAGATCTGGGGGGAGTAGGAGAGTTTGGGGGAGTAGGAGAGCTTGGGGGAGTAGGAGAGCTTGGGGTAGTTGGAGAGCTTGGCGGAGTAGGAGAGCTTGGGGGAGTAGGAGAGTTTGGGGAATAGGAGAGCTTGGGGTAGTAGGAGATCTTGGGGGAGTAGGAGAGCTTGGGGGATTAGGAGAGCTTGGGGGAGTAGGAGAGCTTGGGGGAGTAGGAGAGCTTGGGAGAGTAGTAGAGCTTGGCAGAGTAGGCGAACTTGGGGCAGTAGGAGAGCTTAGGGGAGTAGGAGAGCTTGGGGGAGTCGGAGAGCTTGGGGGAGTAGGAGAGCTTGGGAGGGTAGGAGAGCTTGGGGGCGTATGAGAGCTTGGGTCGTATGAGAGCTTGGGGGAGTGTGAGAGCTTGGGGTGTATGAGAGCTTGGGGAAGTAGGCGAGCTTGGGGGAGCAGTAGAGCTTGTGGGAGTAGGAGAGCTTGGGCGAGTAGGAGAGCTTGGGGGAGTAAGAGAGCTTGGGGGAGGAAGAAAGCTTGGGGGAGAAAGAGAGCTTGGGGGAGTAAGAGAGCTTGGCGGAGTAGGAGAGCTTGGGGGAGTAGGAGAACTTGGGGGAGTAGGAGAGCTTGGGGGAGTAGGAGGGCTTGGGAGAGTAGGAGAGTTTGGGGGAGTAGGAGATCTTGGGGGAGTAGGAGACTTTGGGGGAGTACGAGAGCTTGGGGGAGTAGGAGAGCTTGGGGGAGTAGGAAAGCTTGGGGGAGTAGGAGAGCTTGGGAGAGTAGGAGAGCTTTGGGGAGTAGGAGAGCTTGTGGGAGTAGGAGAGCTTGGGGGAGTAGGAGAGGTTGGGGGAGTAGGAGAGATTGGGGGAGTAGCAGAGCTTGGGGGAGTAGGAGAGCTTGGGGGAGTAGGAGAGCTTAGGGTAGTAGGAGATCTTGCGGGGGTAGGAGAGCTTGGGGGATTAGGAGAGCTTGGGGGAGTAGGAGAGCTTGGGAGAGTAGGAGAGCTTGGCGGAGCAGGAGAACTTGGGGCAGTAGGAGAGCTTAGGGGAGTAGGAGAGCTTGCAGGAGTAGGAGAGCTTGGGGGAGTAGGAGAGCTTGGGGGAGATGGAGAGCTTGGGGGAGTAGGAGAGCTTGGGAGGGTAGGAGAGCTTGGGGGCGTATGAGAGCTTGGGGTGTATGAGAGCTTGGGGAAGTAGGCGAGCTTGGGGGAGTAGTAGAGCTTGTGGGAGTGGGAGAGCTTGGGCGAGTAGGAGAGCTTGGGGGATTAAGGGAACTTGGGGGAGGAAGAAAGCTTGGGGGAGAAAGAGAGCTTGGGGGAGTAAGAGAGCTTGGGGGAGTAGGAGAACTTGGGGGAGTAGGAGAGCTTGGGGGAGTAGGAGAGTTTGGGGGAGTAGGAATGCTTGGGGGAGTCGCGGAGCTTGGGGGAGTAGGAGAACTTGGCAGAGTAGGAGAGCTTGGGGGAGGAAGAGAGCTTGGGGAGTAAGAGAGCTTGGGGGAGTAAGTGAGCTTGAAGGAGTAAGAGAGCTTGGGGGAGTAGGAGAGCTTGGCGGCGTATGAGAGCTTGGGTCGTATGAGAGCTTGGGGGAGGGTGAGAGCTTGGGGTGTATGAGAGCTTGGGGAAGTAGGCGAGCTTGGGGGAGTAGTAGAGCTTGTGGGAGTGGGAGAGCTTGGGCGAGTAGGAGAGCTTGGGGGAGTAAGAGAGCTTGGGGGAGGAAGAAAGCGTGGGGGGGAAAGAGAGCTTGGGGGAGTAAGAGAGCTTGGCGGAGTAGGAGAGCTTGGGGGAGTAGGAGAGCTTGGGGGAGTAGGAGAGCTTGGGGGAGTAGGAGAGCTTGGGAGAGTTGGAGAGCTTGGGGGAGTAGGAGATCTTGGGGGAGTAGGAGAGTTTGGGGGAGTAGGAGAGCTTGGGGGAGTAGGAGAGCTTGTGGGAGTAGGAGAGCTTGGGGGAGTAGGAGAGCTTGGGGGAAAAGGAGAGATTGGGGGAGTAGGAGAGCTTGGGGGAGTAGGAGAGCTTGGGGGAGTAGGAGAGCTTGGGGTAGTAGGAGATCTTGGGTGGTAGGCGAGCTTGGGGGAGTAGGAGAGCTTGGGGGAGTAGGAGAGCTTGGGGTAGTAGGAGATCTTGGGTGGTAGGCGAGCTTGGGGGAGTAGGAGAGCTTGAGGGATTAGGAGAGCTTGGGGGAGCAGGAGAGATTGGGGGAGTAGGAGAGCTTGGGGGAGTCACGGAGCTTGGGGGAGTAGGAGAACTTGGCAGAGTAGGAGAGCTTGGGGGAGGAAGAGAGCTTGGGGAGTAAGAAAGCTTGGGGGAGTAAGAGAGCTTGAAGGAGTAAGAGAGCTTGGGGGAGTAAGAGAGCTTGCGGGTGTAAGAGAGCTTGGGGAGTAGGACAGCTTGGGGGAGTAGGAGATCTTGGGGGAGTAGGAGAGCTTGGGCGAGTAGGAAAGCTTGGGGGAGTAAGAGAGCTTGGTGGAGTAAGAGAGCTTGGGGAGTAAGAGAGCTTGGGGGTGTAAGAGAGCTTGGGGGAGTGGGAGAGATTGGGGGAGTAGGAGGGCTTGGGGGAGTAGGAGCGCTTGGGGGAGTAGGAGAGCTTGGGGGAGTAGGAGAGCTTGGGGGAATTGGAGAGCTTGGGGGAGTAGGAGAGCTTGGCGGAGTAGGAGAAGTTGGCGCAGTCGGAGAGCTTAGGGGAGTAGGAGAGCTTGGGGGATTAGGAGAGCTTGGGGGAGTAGGAGAGCTTAGGGGAGTCGGAGAGCTTGAGCGAGTAGGAAAGCTTGGGGGAGTAAGAGAGCTTGGTGGAGTAAGAGAGCTTGGGGAGTAAGAGAGCTTGGGGGTGTAAGAGAGCTTGGGGGAGTGGGAGAGATTGGGGGAGTAGGAGGGCTTGGGGGAGTAGGAGCGCTTGGGGGAGTAGGAGAGCTTGGGGGAGTAGGAGAGCTTGGGGGAATTGGAGAGCTTGGGGGAGTAGGAGAGCTTGGCGGAGTAGGAGAACTTGGCGCAGTCGGAGAGCTTAGGGGAGTAGGAGAGCTTGGGGGATTAGGAGAGCTTGGGGGAGTAGGAGAGCTTGGGGGAGTCGGAGAGCTTGGGGGAGTAGGAGAGCTTGGGAGGGTAGGAGAGCTTGGGGGCGTATGACAGCTTGGGGGCCTATGAGAGCTTGGGGATGTATGAGAGCTTGGGGTGTATGATAGCTTGGGGAAGTAGGCGATCTTGGGGGAGTAGGAGAGCTTGGGGGAGTAGGAGAGTTTGGGGGATTAGGAGAGCTTGGGGGTGTCGCGGAGCTTGGGGGAGTAGGAGAACTTGGCAGAGTAGGAGAGCTTGGGGGATTAACAGAGCTTGGGGAGTAAGAGAGCTTGGGGGAGTAAGAGAGCTTGAGGGAGTAAGAGAGCTTGTGGGAGTAAGAGAGCTTGCGGGTGAAAGAGATCTTGGGGAGTAGGAGAGCTTCGGGGAGTAGGGGTGCTTGGGGGAGTAGGAGACCTTGGGCGGGTAGGAGAGCTTGGGGGAGGAAGAGAGCTTGGGGGAGTAAGAGAGCTTGGGGAAGTAGGACAGCTTGGGGGAGTAGGAGATCTTGGGGGAGTAGGAGAGCTTGGGCGAGTAGGAAACTTTGGGGGAGTAAGAGAGCTTGGTGGAGTAAGAGAGCTTGGCGAGTAAGGGAGCTTGGGGGAGTAAGAGAGCTTGGGGGAGTGGGAGAGCTTGGGGGAGTAGGAGAGCTTAGGGGAGTAGGAGCGCTTGGGGGAGTAGGAGAGCTTGGGGGAGTAGGAGAGCTTGGGGGAATAGTAGAGCTTGGGGGAGTAGGAGAGTTTGGAGAGTAGGAGAGCTTGGGGGAGTAGGAGAGCTTGGCGGAGTAGGAGAACTTGGGGCAGTAGGAGAGCTTAGGGGAGTAGGAGAGCTTGGGGGAGTAGGAGAGCTTGGGGGAGGAGGAGAGCTTGGGGAAGTAGGGGAGCTTGGGGGAGTACGAGACCTTGGGCGAGTAAAGAGCTTGGGGGAGGAAGAGAGCTTGCTGGAGTAAGAGAGCTTGGGGGAGTAAGATAGCTTGGGGGAGTAGGAGAGCTTGGGGAACAGGTGCGCTTGTGGGAACAGGAGAGCTTGGGGGAGAACGAGCGCTTGCGGGTGTAGGAGAGCTTGAGGGAGAAGTAGAACTTGGCAGAGTAGGAGAGCTTGGGGGCGTAAGAGAGCTTGGGGGAGTAAGAGAGCTCGGTGGAGAAAGAGAGATTGGGGGAGTAAGAGAGCTTGGGGTGTAAGAGAGCTTGGGGGTGTAAGAGAGCTTGGGGGAGTAGCAGAGCTTGGGGGAGTAGGAGAGCTTGGGCGAGTAGGAGAGCTTGGGGGAGTAAGAGAGCTTAGGGGAGTAAGAGAGCTTGGGGGAGTAGGAGAGCTTGGGGGAGTAGGAGAGCTTGGGGCAGTAGGAGAGCTTTGGGGAGTAGGAGAGCTTGTGGGAGAAGGAGAGCTTGGGGGAGTAGGTGAACTTGGCAGAGTAGGAGAGCTTGGAGGAGTAAGAGAGCTTGGGGGAGTAACAGAGCTTGGGGGACTAAGAGAGCTTGGGGAATACGAGAGATGGGGGAGAAGGAGAGCTTGGGCGAGTAGGGGACCTTGGGGGAGTAGGAGAACCTGGGTGATTCGGGGAGCTTGGGGGAGTAGGAGAACTTGGCGCAGTAGGAGAGCTTGGGGGATTAAGAGAGCTTGGGGGAGTAAGAGAGCTTGGGGGAGTGAGAAAGCTTGGGGGAGTAAGAGAGCTTGGGGGAGCAAGAGAGCTTGGGGGAGTAAGAGAGCTTGGGGGAGTAGGAGATCTTGGGGGAGTAGGAGACCTTGGGGGAATAGGAGAGCTTGGGCGAGTAGGAGAGCTTGGGGGAGTAAGAGAGCTTGGTGGAGTAAGAGAGCTTGGGGAGTAAGAGAGCTAGGGGGAGTAAGAGAGCTTGGGGGAGTTGGAGAGCTTGGGGGAGTAGGAGAGCTTGGGGGAGTAGGAGCGCTTGGGGGAGTAGGATAGCTTGGGGGAGTAGGAGTGCTTGGGGGAGTAGGAGAGCTTGGGGGAGTAGGAGAGCTTGGGAGAGTAGGAGAGCTTGGGGGAGTCGGAGAGTTTGGGGGAGTAGGAAAGCTTGGGGGAGTCGCGGAGCTTGGGGGAGTAGGAGAACTTGGCAGAGTAGGAGAGCTTGGGGGAGGAAGAGAGCTTGGGGAGTAAGAGAGCTTGGGGGAGTAAGAGAGCTTGAAGGAGTAAGAGAGCTTGGGGGAGTAGGAGAGCTTGGCGGCGTCCGAGAGCTTGGGGGAGTGTGAGAACTTGGGGTGTATGAGAGCTTGGGGAAGTAGGCGAGCTTGGGGGAGTAGTAGAGCTTGTGGGAGTGGGAGAGCTTGGGCGAGTAGGAGAGCTTGAGGGAGTAAGAGAGCTTGGGGGAGGAAGAAAGCGTGGGGGAGTAGGAGGGCTTGGGAGAGTAGGAGAGCTTTGGGGAGTAGGGGAGCTTGTGGGAGTAGGAGAGCTTGGGGGAGCAGGAGAGCTTGGGGGATTAGGAGAGCTTGGGGGAGTCAGAGAGCTTGGGGCAGTAGGACAGCTTGGGGGAGTAGGAGATCTTGGGGGAGTAGGAGAGCTTGGGCGAGTAGGAAAGTTTGGGGGAGTAGGAGCGCTTGGGGGAGTAGGAGAGATTGGGGGAGTAGGAGAGCTTGGGGGAATAGTAGAGCTTGGGGGAGTAGGAGAGTTTGGAGAGTAGGAGAGCTTGGGGGAGTAGGAGAGCTTGGCGGAGTAGGAGAACTTGGGGCAGTAGGAGAGCTTAGGGGAGTAGGAGAGCTTGGGGGAGTAGGAGAGCTTGGGGGAAGTGGAGAGCTTGGGGGAGTAGGGGAGCTTGGGGGAGCAGGAGACCTTGGGCGAGTAGGAGAGCTTGGGGGAGGAAGAGAGCTTGCTGGAGTAAGAGAGCTTGGGGGAGTAAGATAGCTTGGGGGAGTAGGAGAACTTGGGGAACAGGTGAGCTTGTGGGAATAGGAGAACTTGGGGGAGAACGAGCGCTTGCGGGTGCAGGAGAGCTTGAGGGAGAAGGAGAACTTGGCAGAGTAGGAGAGCTTGGGGGAGTAAGAGAGTTTGGGGGAGTAAGAGAGCTCGGTGGAGAAAGAGAGATTGGGGGAGTAAGAGAGCTTGGGGGTGTAAGAGAGCTTGGGGGTGTAAGAGAGCTTGGGGGAGTAGGAGAACTTGGCAGAGTAGGAGAGCTTGGGGGAGTTAGAGAGCTTGGGGGAGTAAGAGAACTTGGGGAGTAAGAGAGCTTGGGGGAGTAGGAGAGCTTGGGGGAGTAGGAGAGCTTGGGCGAGTAGGAGAGCTTGGGGGAGTAAGAGAGCTTAGGGGAGTAAGAGAGCTTGGGGGAGTAGGAGAGCTTGGGGAAGTAGGAGAGATTGGGGCAGTAGGAGCGCTTGGGGGAGTAGGAGAGCTTGGGGGAAAAGGAGAGCTTGGGGGAGTAGGAGAACTTGGCGCAGTAAGAGAGCTTGGGGGAGTAAGAGAGCTTGGGGGAGTAAGAGAGCTTGGGGGAGTGAGAAAGCTTGGGGGAGTAAGAGAGCTTGGGGGAGTAAGAGAGCTTGGGGGAGTAAGAGAGCTTGGGGCAGTAGGAGATCTTGGGGGAGTAGGAGACTTTGGGGGAATAGGAGAGCTTGGGCGAGTAGGAGAGCTTGGGGGAGTAAGATAGCTTGGGGGAGTAGGAGAGCTTGGGGAACAGGTGAGCTTGTGGGAATAGGAGAGCTTGGGGGAGAACGAGCGCTTGCGGGTGCAGGAGAGCTTGAGGGAGAAGGAGAACTTGGCAGAGTAGGAGAGCTTGGGGGAGTAAGAGAGTTTGGGGGAGTAAGAGAGCTCGGTGGAGAAAGAGAGATTGGGGGAGTAAGAGAGCTTGGGGGTGTAAGAGAGCTTGGGGGTGTAAGAGAGCTTGGGGGAGTAGGAGAACTTGGCAGAGTAGGAGAGCTTGGGGGAGTTAGAGAGCTTGGGGGAGTAAGAGAACTTGGGGAGTAAGAGAGCTTGGGGGAGTAGGAGAGCTTGGGGGAGTAGGAGAGCTTGGGCGAGTAGGAGAGCTTGGGGGAGTAAGAGAGCTTAGGGGAGTAAGAGAGCTTGGGGGAGTAGGAGAGCTTGGGGGAGTAGGAGAGATTGGGGCAGTAGGAGCGCTTGGGGGAGTAGGAGAGCTTGGGGGAAAAGGAGAGCTTGGGGGAGTAGGAGAACTTGGCGCAGTAAGAGAGCTTGGGGGAGTAAGAGAGCTTGGGGGAGTAAGAGAGCTTGGGGGAGTGAGAAAGCTTGGGGGAGTAAGAGAGCTTGGGGGAGTAAGAGAGCTTGGGGGAGTAAGAGAGCTTGGGGCAGTAGGAGATCTTGGGGGAGTAGGAGACTTTGGGGGAATAGGAGAGCTTGGGCGAGTAGGAGAGCTTGGGGGAGTAAGAGAGCTTGGTGGAGTAAGAGAGCTTGGGGAGTATGAGAGCTAGGGGGAGTAAGAGAGCTTGGGGGAGAGGGAGAGCTTGGGGGAGTAGGAGAGCTTGGGTGAGTATGCGCGCTTGGGGGAGTAGGAGAGCTTGGGGGAGTAGGAGTGCTTGGGGGAGTAGGAGAGCTTGGGGGAGTAGGAGAGCTTGGAAGAGTAGGAGAGCTTGGGAGAGTAGGAGAGCTTGGGGGAGTAGGAGAGTTTGGGGGAGTAGGAAAGCTTGGGGGAGTCGCGGAGCTTGGAGGAGTAGGAGAACTTGGCAGAGTAGGAGAGCTTGGGAGAGGAAGAGAGCTTGGGGAGTAAGAGAGCTTGGGGGAGTAAGATACCTTGAAGGAGTAAGAGAGCTTGGGGGAGTAGGAGAGCTTGGCGGCGTACGAGAGCTTGGGGGAGTGTGAGAGCTTGGGGTGTATGAGAGCTTGGGGTAGTAGGCGAGCTTGGGGGAGCAGTAGAGCTTGTGGGAGTGGGAGAGCTTGGGCGAGTAGGAGAGCTTGGGGGAGTAAGAGAGCTTGGGGGAGGAAAAAAGCGTGGGGGAGTAGGAGAGCTTGGGGGAGTAGGAGAGCTTGGGGGAGTAGGAGAGCTTGGGAGAGTAGGAGAGCTTGGGGGAGTAGGAGATCTTGGGGGAGTAGGAGAGTTTGGGGGAGTAGGAGAGCTTGGGGGAGTAGGAGAGCTTGGGTGAGTAGGAAAGCTTGGGGGAGTAGGAGAGCTTGGGAGAGTAGGAGAGCTTTGGGGAGTAGGAGAGCTTGTGGGAGTAGGAGAGCTTGGGGGAGTAGGAGAGCTTGTGGGAGTAGGAGAGATTGGGGGAGTAGGAGAGCTTGTGGGAGTAGGAGAGCTTGGGGGAGTAGGAGAGCTTGGGGGAGTAGGAGAGATTGGGGGAGTAGGAGAGCTTGGGGGAGTAGGAGAGCTTCGGGGAGTAGGAGAGCTTGGGGGAGTAGGAGAGCTTGGGAGAGTAGGAGAGCTTGGGGGAGTAGGAGAGTTTGGGGGAGTAGGAAAGCTTGGGGGAGCCGCGGAGCTTGGGGGAGTAGGAGAACTTGGCAGAGTAGGAGAGCTTGGGGGAGGAAGAGAGCTTGGGGAGTAAGAGAGCTTGGGGGAGTAAGAGAGCTTGAAGGAGTAAGAGAGCTTGGGGGAGTAGGAGAGCTTGGCGGCGTACGAGAGCTTGGGGGAGTGTGAGAACTTGGGGTGTATGAGAGCTTGGGGAAGTAGGCGAGCTTGGGGGAGTAGTAGAGCTTGTGGGAGTGGGAGAGCTTGGGCGAGTAGGAGAGCTTGGGGGAGTAAGAGAGCTTGGGGCAGTAGGACAGCTTGGGGGAGTAGGAGATCTTGGGGGAGTAGGAGAGCTTGGGCGAGTAGGAAAGTTTGGGGGAGTAAGAGAGCTTGGTGGAGTAAGAGAGCTTGGGGAGTAAGGGAGCTTGGGGGAGTAAGAGAGCTTGGGGGAGTGGGAGAGCTTGGGGGAGTAAGAGAGCTTGGGGGAGTAGGAGCGCTTGGGGGAGTAGGAGAGATTGGGGGAGTAGGAGAGCTTGGGGAATAGTAGATCTTGGGGGAGTAGGAGAGTTTGGAGAGTAGGAGAGCTTGGGGGAGTAGGAGAGCTTGGCGGAGTAGGAGAACTTGGGGCAGTAGGAGAGCTTAGGGGAGTAGGAGAGCTTCGAGGAGTAGGAGAGCTTGGGGGAGGAGGAGAGCTTGGGGGAGTAGGGGAGCTTGGGGGAGTAGGAGACCTTGGGCGAGTAGGAGAGCTTGGGGGAGGAAGAGAGCTTGCTGGAGTAAGAGAGCTTGGGGGAGTAAGATAGCTTGGGGGAGTAGGAGAGCTTGGGGAACAGGTGAGCTTGTGGGAATAGGAGAGCTTGGGGGAGAACGAGCGCTTGCGGGTGTAGGAGAGCTTGAGGGAGAAGGAGAACTTGGCAGAGTAGGAGAGCTTGGGGGAGTAAGAGAGTTTGGGGGAGTAAGAGAGCTCGGTGGAGAAAGAGAGATTGGGGGAGTAAGAGAGCTTGGGGGTGTAAGAGAGCTTGGGGGTGTAAGAGAGCTTGGGGGAGTAGGAGAATTTTGCAGAGTAGGAGAGCTTGGGGGAGTTAGAGAGCTTGGGGGAGTAAGAGAACTTGGGGAGTAAGAGAGCTTGGGGGAGTAGGAGAGCTTGGGGGAGTAGGAGAGCTTGGGGGAGTAGGAGAGCTTGGGCGAGTAGGAGAGCTTGGGGGAGTAAGAGAGCTTAGGGGAGTAAGAGAGCTTGGGGGAGTAGGAGAGCTTGGGGGAGTAGGAGTGCTTGGGGCAGTAGGAGCGCTTGGGGGAGTAGGAGAGCTTGGGGGAAAAGGAGAGCTTGGGGGAGTAGGAGAACTTGGCGCAGTAGGAGAGCTTGGGGGAGTAAGAGAGCTTGGGGGAGTAAGAGAGCTTGGGGGAGTGAGAAAGCTTGGGGGAGTAAGAGAGCTTGGGGGAGTAAAAGAGCTTGGGGGAGTAAGAGAGCTTGGGGCAGTAGGAGATCTTGGGGGAGTAGGAGAGCTTGGGGGAGTAGGAGAGCTTCGGGGAGTAGGAGAGCTTGGGGGAGTAGGAGAGCTTGGGAGAGTAGGAGAGCTTGGGGGAGTAGGAGAGTTTGGGGGAGTAGGAAAGCTTGGGGGAGTCGCGGAGCTTGGGGGAGTAGGAGAACTTGGCAGAGTAGGAGAGCTTGGGGGAGGAAGAGAGCTTGGGGAGTAAGAGAGTTTGGGGGAGTAAGAGAGCTTGAAGGAGTAAGAGAGCTTGGGGGAGTAGGAGAGCTTGGCGGCGTACGAGAGCTTGGGGGAGTGTGAGAACTTGGGGTGTATGAGAGCTTGGGGAAGTAGGCGAGCTTGGGGGAGTAGTAGAGCTTGTGGGAGTGGGAGAGCTTGGGCGAGTAGGAGAGCTTGGGGGAGTAAGAGAGCTTGGGGGAGGAAGAAAGCGTGGGGGAGTAGGAGGGCTTGGGAGAGTAGGAGAGCTTTGGGGAGTAGGGGAGCTTGTGGGAGTAGGAGAGCTTGGGGGAGCAGGAGAGCTTGGGGGATTAGGAGAGCTTGGGGGAGTCAGAGAGCTTGGGGCAGTAGGACAGCTTGGGGGAGTAGGAGATCTTGGGGGAGTAGGAGAGCTTGGGCGAGTAGGAAAGTTTGGGGGAGTAAGAGAGCTTGGTGGAGTAAGAGAGCTTGGGGAGTAAGGGAGCTTGGGGGAGTAAGAGAGCTTGGGGGAGTGGGAGAGCTTGGGGGAGTAGGAGAGATTGGGGAATAGGAGAGCTTGGGGGAATAGTAGAGCTTGGGGGAGTAGGAGAGTTTGGAGAGTAGGAGAGCTTGGGGGAGTAGGAGAGCTTGGCGGAGTAGGAGAACTTGGGGCAGTAGGAGAGCTTAGGGGAGTAGGAGAGCTTGGGGGAGTAGGAGAGCTTGGGGGAGGAGGAGAGCTTGGGGGAGAAGGGGAGCTTGGGGGAGTAGGAGACCTTGGGCGAGTAGGAGAGCTTGGGGGAGGAAGAGAGCTTGCTGGAGTAAGAGAGCTTGGGGGAGTAAGATAGCTTGGGGGAGTAGGAGAGCTTGGGGAACAGGTGAGCTTGTGGGAATTGGAGAGCTTGGGGTAGAACGAGCGCTTGCGGGTGTAGGAGAGCTTGAGGGAGAAGGAGAACTTGGCAGAGTAGGAGAGCTTGGGGGAGTAAGAGAGTTTGGGGGAGTAAGAGAGCTCGGTGGAGAAAGAGAGATTGGGGGAGTAAGAGAGCTTGGGGGTGTAAGAGAGCTTGGGGTGTAAGAGAGCTTGGGGGTGTAGGAGAACTTGGCAGAGTAGGAGAGCTTGGGGGAGTTAGAGAGCTTGGGGGAGTAAGAGAACTTGGGGAGTAAGAGAGCTTGGGGGAGTAGGAGAGCTTGGGGGAGTAGGAGAGCTTGGGGGAGTAGGAGAGCTTGGGCGAGTAGGAGAGCTTGGGGGAGTAAGAGAGCTTAGGGGAGTAAGAGAGCTTGGGGGAGTAGGAGAGCTTGGGGGAGTAGGAGAGCTTGGGGCAGTAGGAGCGCTTGGGGGAGTAGGAGAGCTTGGGGGAAAAGGAGAGCTTGGGGGAGTAGGAGAACTTGGCACAGTAGGAGAGCTTGGGGGAGTAAGAGAGCTTGGGGGAGTAAGAGAGCTTGGGGGAGTGAGAATGCTTGGGGGAGTAAGAGAGCTTGGGGGAGTAAGAGAGCTTGGGGGAATAAGAGAGCTTGGGACAGTAGGAGATCTTGGGGGAGTAGGATACTTTGGGGGAATAGGAGAGCTTGGGCGAGTAGGAGAGCTTGGGGGAGTAAGAGAGCTTGGTGGAGTAAGAGAGCTTGGGGAGTATGAGAGCTAGGGGGAGTAAGAGAGCTTGGGGGAGAGGGAGAGCTTGGGGGAGTAGGAGAGCTTGGGTGAGTAGGCGCGCTTGGGGGAGTAGGAGAGCTTGGGGGAGTAGGAGTGCTTGGGGGAGTAGGAGAGCTTGGGGGAGTAGGAGAGCTTGGGAGAGTTGGAGAGCTTGGGAGAGTAGGAGAGCTTGGGGGAGTAGGAGAGTTTGGGGGAGTAGGAAAGCTTGGGGGAGTCGCGGAGCTTGGAGGAGTAGGAGAACTTGGCAGAGTAGGAGAGCTTGGGAGAGGAAGAGAGCTTGGGGAGTAAGAGAGCTTGGGGGAGTAAGAGACCATGAAGGAGTAAGAGAGCTTGGGGGAGTAGGAGAGCTTGGTGGCGTACGAGAGCTTGGGGGAGTGTGAGAGCTTGGGGTGTATGAGAGCTTGGGGTAGTAGGCGAGCTTGGGGGAGTAGTAGAGCTTGTGGGAGTGGGAGAGCTTGGGCGAGTAGGAGAGCTTGGGGGAGTAAGAGAGCTTGGGGGAGGACGAAAGCGTGGGCGAGTAGGAGAGCTTGGGGGAGTAGGAGAGCTTGGGGGAGTAGGAGAGCTTGGGAGAGTAGGAGAGCTTGGGGGAGTAGGAGAGCTTGGGGGAGTAGGAAAGCTTGGGGGAGTAGGAGAGCTTGGGGGAGTAGGACAGCTTCGGGGAGTAGGGGAGCTTGGGGTAGTAGGAGATCTTGGGGGAGTAGGAGAGGTTGGGGGAATAGGAGAGCTTGGGGGAGTAGGAGAGCTTGGGGGAGTCGGAGAGCTTTGGGGAGTAGGAGAGCTTGGGAGTGTAGGAGAGCTTGGGGGCGTATGAGAGCTTGGGGTGTATGAGAGCTTAGGGAAGTAGGCGAGCTTGGGGGAGTAGTAGAGCTTGTGGGAGTGGGAGAGCTTGGGCGAGTAGGAGAGCTTGGGGGAGTAAGAGAACTTGGGGAGGAAGAAAGCTTGGGGGAGAAAGAGAGCTTGGGGGAGTAAGAGAGCTTGGGGGAGTAGGAGAGCTTGGGGGAGTAGGAGAGCTTGGGGGAGTAGGAGAGTTTGGGGGAGTAGGAGAGCTTGGGGGAGTCGCGGAGCTTGGGGGAGTAGGAGACCTTGGGCTAGTAGGAGAGCTTGGGGGAGGAAGAGAGCTTGGGGGAGTAAGAGAGCTTGGGGGAGTAAGATAGCTTGGGGGAGTAGGAGAGCTTGGGGAACAGGTGAGCTTGTGGAAAAAGGAGAGCTTGGGGGAGTACGAGCGCTTGCGGGTGTAGGAGAGCTTGAGGGAGAAGGAGAAATTGGCAGAGTAGGAGAGCTTGGGGGAGTAAGAGAGCTTGGTGGAGAAAGAGAGCTTGGGGGAGTAAGAGAGCTTGGGGGAGTAAGAGAGCTTGGGGGAGTAAGAGAGTTTGGGGGAGTAAGAGAGCTTGGGGGTGTAAGTGAGCTTGGGGGAGTAGGAGAAATTGGCAGAGTAGGAGAGCTTGGGGGAGTTAGAGAGCTTGGGGGAGTAGGAGAGTTTGGGGGAGTAGGAGAGCTTGGGGGAGTAGGAGAGCTTGGGGGAGTAGGATATCTTGGGGGAGTAGGAGTGCTTGGGGGATTAGGAGAGCTTGGGGGAGTAGGAGAGCTTGGGGGAGTAGGAGAGCTTGGGAGAGTAGTAGAGCTTGGCAGAGTAGGAGAACTTGGGGCAGTAGGAGAGCTTAGGGGAGTAGGAGAGCTTGGGGGAGTCGGAGAGCTTGGGGGAGTAGGAGAGCTTGGGGGAGTCGGAGAGCTTGGGGGAGTAGGAGAGCTTGGGAGGGTAGGAGAGCTTGGGGGCATATGAGAGCTTGGGTCGTATGAGAGCTTGGGGGAGTGTGAGAGCTTGGGGTGTATGATAGCTTGGGGAAGTAGGCGAGCTTTGGGGACTAGTAGAGCTTGTGGGAGTGGGAGAGCTTGGGCGAGTAGGAGAGCTTGGGGGAGTAAGAGAGCTTGGGGGAGGAAGAAAGCTTGGGGGAGAAAGAGAGCTTGGGGGAGTAAGAGAGCTTGGCGGAGCAGGAGAGCTTGGTGGAGTAGGAGAACTTGGGGGAGTAGGAGAGCTTGCGGGAGTAGGAGAGCTTGCGAGAGTAGGAGAGCTTGGGGGAGTAGGAGATCTTGGGGGAGTAGGAGACTTTGGGGGAGTAGGAGAGCTTGGGGGAGTAGGAGAGCTTGGGGGAGTAGGAAAGCTTGGGGGAGTAGGAGAACTTGGGAGAGTAGG
Source organism: Pristiophorus japonicus (assembly GCF_044704955.1). NCBI lineage: Eukaryota > Metazoa > Chordata > Chondrichthyes > Pristiophoridae > Pristiophorus > Pristiophorus japonicus. The sequence continues at coordinate 519,901 of NW_027254772.1, forward strand.
AGAGCTTTGGGGAGTCGGAGAGCTTGGGGGAGTAGGAGAGCTTGGGAGGGTAGGAGAGCTTGGGGGCGTATGAGAGCTTGGGGTGTATGAGAGCTTGGGGAAGTAGGCGAGCTTGGGGGAGTAGTAGAGCTTGTGGGAGTGGGAGAGCTTGGGCGAGTAGGAGAGCTTGGGGGAGTAAGGGAACTTGGGGGAGAAAGAAAGCTTGGGGGAGAAAGAGAGCTTGGGGGAGTGAGAGAGCTTGGGGGAGTAGGAGAACTTGGGGGAGTAGGAGAGCTTGGGGGAGTAGGAGAGTTTGGGGGAGTAGGAAAGCTTGGGGGAGTCGCGGAGCTTGGGGGAGTAGGAGAACTTGGCAGAGTAGGAGAGCTTGGGGGAGGAAGAGAGCTTGCGGAGTAAGAGAGCTTGGGGGAGTAAGAGAGCTTAAAGGAGTAAGAGAGCTTGGGGGAGTAGGAGAGCTTGGGGGAGTCGGAGAGCTTGGGGGAGTAGGAGAGCTTGGGAGAGTAGGAGAGCTTGGGGGAGTAGGAGATCTTGGGGGAGTAGGAGAGTTTGGGGGAGTAGGAGAGCTTGGGGGAGTAGGAGAGCTTGGGGGAGTAGGAAAGCTTGGGGGAGTAGGAGAGCTTGGGATAGTAGGAGAGCTTTGGGGAGTAGGCGAGCTTGTGGGAGTAGGAGAGCTTGGGGGAGTAGGAGAGCTTGGGGGAGTAGGAGAGCTTGGGGGAGTAGGAGAGCTTGGGGGAGTAGGAGAGCTTGGGGTAGTAGGAGATCTTGGGGGGGGTAGGAGAGCTTGGGGGATTAGGAGAGCTTGGGGGAGTAGGAGAGCTTGGGGGAGTAGGAGAGCTTGGGAGAGTAGGAGAGCTTGGCGGAGCAGGAGAACTTGGGGCAGTAGGAGAGCTTAGGGGAGTAGGAGAGCTTGGGGGAGGGAGTAGGAGAGTTTGGGGGAGTAGGAGAGCTTGGGGGAGTCGGAGAGCTTTGGGGAGTAGGAGAGCTTGGGAGGATAGGAGAGCTTGGGGGCGTATGAGAGCTTGGGGTGTATGGGAGCTTGGGGAAGTAGGCGAGCTTGGGGTGTAGTAGAGCTTGTGGGAGTGGGAGAGCTTGGGCGAGTAAGAGAACTTGGGGGAGGAAGAAAGCTTGGGGGAGAAAAAGAGCTTGGGGGAGTAAGAGAGCTTGGGGGAGTAGGAGAGCTTGGGGGAGTAGGAGAGCTTGGGGGAGTAGGAGAGATTGGGGGAGTAGGAGAGCTTGGGGTAGTCGCGGAGCTTGGGGGAGTAGGAGAACTTGGCAGAGTAGGAGAGCTTGGGGGAGGAAGAGAGCTTGGGGAGTAAGAGAGCTTGGGGGAGTAAGAGAGCTTGAAGGAGTAAGAGAGCTTGGGGGAGTAAGAGAGCTTGCGGGTGTAAGAGAGCTTGGGGAGTAGGACAGCTTGGGGGAGTAGGAGATCTTGGTGGAGTAGGAGAGCTTGGGCGAGTAGGAAAGCTTGGGGGAGTAAGAGAGCTTGGTGGAGTAAGAGAGCTTGGGGTGTAAGAGAGCTTGGGGGAATAAGAGAGCTTGGGGGAGTGGGTGAGATTGGGGGAGTAGAAGGGCTTGGGGGAGGAGGAGCGCTTGGGGGAGTAGGAGAGCTTGGGGGAGTAGGAGAGCTTGGGGGAATTGGAGAGCTTGGGGGAGTAGGAGAGCTTGGCGGAGTAGGAGAACTTGGCGCAGTAGGAGAGCTTAGGGCAGTAGGAGAGCTTGGGGGAGTAGGAGAGCTTGGGGGAGTAGGAGAGCTTGGGGGAGTCGGAGAGCTTGGGGGAGTAGGAGAGCTTGGGAGGGTAGGAGAGCTTGGGGGCGTATGAGAGCTTGGGGGCGTATGAGAGCTTGGGGATGTATGAGAGCTTGGGGTGTATGAGAGCTTGGGGTAGTAGGCGAGCTTGGGGGAGTAGGAGAGCTTGGGGGAGTAGGAGAGCTGGGGGGAGTAGGAGAGTTTGGGGCAGTAGGAGAGCTTGGGGGTGTCGCGGAGCTTGGGGGAGTAGGAGAACTTGGCAGAGTAGGAGAGCTTGGGGGAGTAACAGAGCTTGGGGAGTAAGAGAGCTTGGGGGAGTAAGAGAGCTTGAGGGAGTAAGAGAGCTTGGGGGAGTAAGAGAGCTTGCGGGTGAAAGAGAGCTTGGGGAGTAGGAGTGCTTCGGGGAGTAGGGGAGCTTGGGGGAGTAGGAGACCTTGGGCGAGTAGGAGAGCTTGGGGGAGGAAGAGAGCTTGAGGGAGTAAGATAGCTTGGGGGAGTAGCAGAGCTTGGGGGTGTAGGGGAGCTTGGGGGAGTAGGAGAACTTGGGGGATTCGGGATGCTTGGGGGAGTAGGAGAACTTGGCACAGTAGGAGAGCTTGGGGGAGTAAGAGAGCTTGGGGGAGTAAGAAAGCTTGGGGGAGTAAGGGAGCTTGGGGGAGTGGGAGAGATTGGGGGAGTAGGAGGGCTTGGGGGAGTAGGAGCGCTTGGGGGAGTAGGAGAGCTTGGGGGAGTAGGAGAGCTTGGGGGAATTGGAGAGCTTGGGGGAGTAGGAGAGTTTGGAGAGTAGGAGAGCTTGGGGGAGTAGGAGAGCTTGGCGGTGTAGGAGAACTTGGCGCAGTAGGAGAGCTTAGGGGAGTAGGAGAGCTTGGGGGAGTAGGAAGCTTGGGGGAGTAGGAGAGCTTGTTGGAGTCGGAGAGCTTGGGGGAGTAGGAGAGCTTGGGAGGGTAGGAGAGCTTGGGGGCGTATGAGAGCTTGGGGGCGTATGAGAGCTTGGGGTGTATGAGAGCTTGGGGAAGTAGGCGAGCTTGGGGTGTAGTAGAGCTTGTGGGAGTGGGAGAGCTTGGGCGAGTAAGAGAATTGGGGGAGGAAGAAAGCTTGGGGGAGAAAGAGAGCTTGGGGGAGTAAGAGAGCTTGGGGGAGTAGGAGAGCTTGGGGGAGTAGGAGAGCTTGGGGGAGTAGGAGAGATTGGGGGAGTAGGAGAGCTTGGGGGAGTCGCGCAGCTTGGGGGAGTAGGAGAACTTGGCAGAGTAGGAGAGCTTGGGGGAGGAAGAGAGCTTAGGGAGTAAGAGAGCTTGGGGGAGTAAGAGAGCTTGAAGGAGTAAGAGAGCTTGGGGGAGTAAGAGAGCTTGCGGGTGTAAGAGAGCTTGGGGAGTAGGACAGCTTGGGGGAGTAGGAGATCTTGGTGGAGTAGGAGAGCTTGGGCGAGTAGGAAAGCTTGGGGGAGTAAGAGAGCTTGGTGGAGTTAGAGAGCTTGGGGTGTAAGAGAGCTTGGTGGAATAAGAGAGCTTGGGGGAGTGGGTGAGATTGGGGGAGTAGAAGGGTTTGGGGGAGTAGGAGCGCTTGCGGGAGTAGGAGAGCTTGGGGGAGTAGGAGAGCTTGGGGGAATTGGAGAGCTTGGGGGAGTAGGAGAGCTTGGCGGAGTAGGAGAACTTGGCGCAGTAGGAGAGCTTAGGGCAGTAGGAGAGCTTGGGGGAGTAGGAGAGCTTGGGGGAGTAGGAGAGCTTGGGGGAGTCGGAGAGCTTGGGGGAGTAGGAGAGCTTGGGAGGGTAGGAGAGCTTGGGGGCGTATGAGAGCTTGGGGGCGTATGAGAGCTTGGGGATGTATGAGAGCTTGGGGTGTTTGAGAGCTTGGGGAATTAGGCGAGCTTGGGGCAGTAAGAGAGCTTGGGGGAGTAGGAGAGCTGGGGGGAGTAGGAGAGTTTGGGGGAGTAGGAGAGCTTGGGGGTGTCGCGGAGCTTGGGGGAGTAGGAGAGCTTGGGGAGTAAGAGAGCTTGGGGGAGTAAGAGAGCTTGAGGGAGTAAGAGAGCTTGGGGGTGTAAGAGAGCTTGCGGGTGAAAGAGAGCTTGGGGAGTAGGAGTGCTTCGGGGAGTTGGGGAGCTTGGGGGAGTAGGAGACCTTGGGCGAGTAGGAGAGCTTGGGGGAGGAAGAGAGCTTGAGGGAGTAAGATAGCTTGGGGGAGTAGCAGAGCTTGGGGGAGTAGGGGAGCTTGGGGGAGCAGGAGAACTTGGGGGATTCGGGATGCTTGGGGGAGTAGGAGAACTTGGCACGGTAGGAGAGCTTGGGGGAGTAAGAGAGCTTGAGGGAGTAAGAAAGCTTGGGGGAGTAAGAGAGCTTGGGGGAGTGGGAGAGATTGGGGGAGTAGGAGGGCTTGGGCGAGTAGGAGCGCTTGGGGGAGTAGGAGAGCTTGGGGGAGTAGGAGAGCTTGGGGGAATTGGAGAGCTTGCGGGAGTAGGAGAGTTTGGAGAGTAGGAGAGCTTGGGGGAGTAGGAGAGCTTAGCGGAGTAGGATAACTTGGCGCAGTAGGAGAGCTTAGGGGAGTAGGAGAGCTTGGGGGAGTAGGAGAGCTTGGGGGAGTAGGAGAGCTTGGTGGAGTCGGAGAGCTTGGGGGAGTAGGAGAGCTTGGGAGCGTAGGAGAGCTTGGGGGCGTATGAGAGCTTGGGGGCGTATGAGAGCTTGGGGTGTATGAGAGCTTGGGGAAGTAGGCGAGCTTGGGGTGTAGTAGAGCTTGTGGGAGTGGGAGAGCTTGGGCGAGTAAGAGAATTGGGGGAGGAAGAAAGCTTGGGGGAGAAAGAGAGCTTGGGGGAGTAAGAGAGCTTGGGGGAGTAGGAGAGCTTGGGGGAGTAGGAGAGCTTGGGGGAGTAGGAGAGATTGGGGGAGTATGAGAGCTTGGGGGAGTCGCGCAGCTTGGGGGAGTAGGAGAACTTGGCAGAGTAGGAGAGCTTGGGGGAGGAAGAGAGCTTGGGGAGTAAGAGAGCTTGGGGGAGTAAGAGAGCTTGAAGGAGTAAGAGAGCTTGGGGGAGTAAGAGAGCTTGCGGGTGTAAGAGAGCTTGGGGAGTAGGACAGCTTGGGGGAGTAGGAGATCTTGGTGGAGTACGAGAGCTTGGGCGAGTAGGAAAGCTTGGGGGAGTAAGAGAGCTTGGTGGAGTAAGAGAGCTTGGGGTGTAAGAGAGCTTGGGGGAGTAAGAGAGCTTGGGGGAGTGGGAGAGATTGGGGGAGTAGGAGGGCATGGGGGAGTAGGAGCGCTTGGGGGAGTAGGAGAGCTTGGGGGAGTAGGAGAGCTTGGGGGAATTGGAGAGCTTGGGGGAATTGGAGAGCTTGGGGGAGTAGGAGAGTTTGGAGAGTAGGAGAGCTTGGGGGAGTAGGAGAGCTTGGCGGAGTAGGAGAACTTGGCGCAGTAGGAGAGCTTAGGGGAGTAGGAGAGCTTGGGGGAGTAGGAGAGCTTGTGGGAGTAGGAGAGCTTGGGGGAGTAGGAGAGCTTGCGAGAGTAGGAGAGCTTGGGGGAGTAGGAGATCTTGGGGGAGTAGGAGACTTTGGGGGAGTAGGAGAGCTTGGGGGAGTAGGAGAGCTTGGGGGAGTAGGAAAGCTTGGGGGAGTAGGAGAACTTGGGAGAGTAGGAGAGCTTTGGGGAGTCGGAGAGCTTGGGGGAGTAGGAGAGCTTGGGAGGGTAGGAGAGCTTGGGGGCGTATGAGAGCTTGGGGTGTATGAGAGCTTGGGGAAGTAGGCGAGCTTGGGGGAGTAGTAGAGCTTGTGGGAGTGGGAGAGCTTGGGCGAGTAGGAGAGCTTGGGGGAGTAAGGGAACTTGGGGGAGAAAGAAAGCTTGGGGGAGAAAGAGAGCTTGGGGGAGTGAGAGAGCTTGGGGGAGTAGGAGAACTTGGGGGAGTAGGAGAGCTTGGGGGAGTAGGAGAGTTTGGGGGAGTAGGAAAGCTTGGGGGAGTCGCGGAGCTTGGGGGAGTAGGAGAACTTGGCAGAGTAGGAGAGCTTGGGGGAGGAAGAGAGCTTGCGGAGTAAGAGAGCTTGGGGGAGTAAGAGAGCTTGAAGGAGTAAGAGAGCTTGGGGGAGTAGGAGAGCTTGGGGGAGTCGGAGAGCTTGGGGGAGTAGGAGAGCTTGGGAGAGTAGGAGAGCTTGGGGGAGTAGGAGATCTTGGGGGAGTAGGAGAGTTTGGGGGAGTAGGAGAGCTTGGGGGAGTAGGAGAGCTTGGGGGAGTAGGAAAGCTTGGGGGAGTAGGAGAGCTTGGGATAGTAGGAGAGCTTTGGGGAGTAGGCGAGCTTGTGGGAGTAGGAGAGCTTGGGGGAGTAGGAGAGCTTGGGGGAGTAGGAGAGCTTGGGGGAGTAGGAGAGCTTGGGGGACTGGAGAGCTTGGGGTAGTAGGAGATCTTGGGGGGGGTAGGAGAGCTTGGGGGATTAGGAGAGCTTGGGGGAGTAGGAGAGCTTGGGGGAGTAGGAGAGCTTGGGAGAGTAGGAGAGCTTGGCGGAGCAGGAGAACTTGGGGCAGTAGGAGAGCTTAGGGGAGTAGGAGAGCTTGGGGGAGGGAGTAGGAGAGTTTGGGGGAGTAGGAGAGCTTGGGGGAGTCGGAGAGCTTTGGGGAGTAGGAGAGCTTGGGAGGATAGGAGAGCTTGGGGGCGTATGAGAGCTTGGGGTGTATGGGAGCTTGGGGAAGTAGGCGAGCTTGGGGTGTAGTAGAGCTTGTGGGAGTGGGAGAGCTTGGGCGAGTAAGAGAACTTGGGGGAGGAAGAAAGCTTGGGGGAGAAAAAGAGCTTGGGGGAGTAAGAGAGCTTGGGGGAGTAGGAGAGCTTGGGGGAGTAGGAGAGCTTGGGGGAGTAGGAGAGATTGGGGGAGTAGGAGAGCTTGGGGTAGTCGCGGAGCTTGGGGGAGTAGGAGAACTTGGCAGAGTAGGAGAGCTTGGGGGAGGAAGAGAGCTTGGGGAGTAAGAGAGCTTGGGGGAGTAAGAGAGCTTGAAGGAGTAAGAGAGCTTGGGGGAGTAAGAGAGCTTGCGGGTGTAAGAGAGCTTGGGGAGTAGGACAGCTTGGGGGAGTAGGAGATCTTGGTGGAGTAGGAGAGCTTGGGCGAGTAGGAAAGCTTGGGGGAGTAAGAGAGCTTGGTGGAGTAAGAGAGCTTGGGGTGTAAGAGAGCTTGGGGGAATAAGAGAGCTTGGGGGAGTGGGTGAGATTGGGGGAGTAGAAGGGCTTGGGGGAGTAGGAGCGCTTGGGGGAGTAGGAGAGCTTGGGGGAGTAGGAGAGCTTGGGGGAATTGGAGAGCTTGGGGGAGTAGGAGAGCTTGGCGGAGTAGGAGAACTTGGCGCAGTAGGAGAGCTTAGGGCAGTAGGAGAGCTTGGGGGAGTAGGAGAGCTTGGGGGAGTAGGAGAGCTTGGGGGAGTCGGAGAGCTTGGGGGAGTAGGAGAGCTTGGGAGGGTAGGAGAGCTTGGGGGCGTATGAGAGCTTGGGGGCGTATGAGAGCTTGGGGATGTATGAGAGCTTGGGGTGTATGAGAGCTTGGGGTAGTAGGCGAGCTTGGGGGAGTAGGAGAGCTTGGGGGAGTAGGAGAGCTGGGGGGAGTAGGAGAGTTTGGGGCAGTAGGAGAGCTTGGGGGTGTCGCGGAGCTTGGGGGAGTAGGAGAACTTGGCAGAGTAGGAGAGCTTGGGGGAGTAACAGAGCTTGGGGAGTAAGAGAGCTTGGGGGAGTAAGAGAGCTTGAGGGAGTAAGAGAGCTTGGGGGAGTAAGAGAGCTTGCGGGTGAAAGAGAGCTTGGGGAGTAGGAGTGCTTCGGGGAGTAGGGGAGCTTGGGGGAGTAGGAGACCTTGGGCGAGTAGGAGAGCTTGGGGGAGGAAGAGAGCTTGAGGGAGTAAGATAGCTTGGGGGAGTAGCAGAGCTTGGGGGTGTAGGGGAGCTTGGGGGAGTAGGAGAACTTGGGGGATTCGGGATGCTTGGGGGAGTAGGAGAACTTGGCACAGTAGGAGAGCTTGGGGGAGTAAGAGAGCTTGGGGGAGTAAGAAAGCTTGGGGGAGTAAGGGAGCTTGGGGGAGTGGGAGAGATTGGGGGAGTAGGAGGGCTTGGGGGAGTAGGAGCGCTTGGGGGAGTAGGAGAGCTTGGGGGAGTAGGAGAGCTTGGGGGAATTGGAGAGCTTGGGGGAGTAGGAGAGTTTGGAGAGTAGGAGAGCTTGGGGGAGTAGGAGAGCTTGGCGGAGTAGGAGAACTTGGCGCAGTAGGAGAGCTTAGGGGAGTAGGAGAGCTTGGGGGAGTAGGAAGCTTGGGGGAGTAGGAGAGCTTGTTGGAGTCGGAGAGCTTGGGGGAGTAGGAGAGCTTGGGAGGGTAGGAGAGCTTGGGGGCGTATGAGAGCTTGGGGGCGTATGAGAGCTTGGGGTGTATGAGAGCTTGGGGAAGTAGGCGAGCTTGGGGTGTAGTAGAGCTTGTGGGAGTGGGAGAGCTTGGGCGAGTAAGAGAATTGGGGGAGGAAGAAAGCTTGGGGGAGAAAGAGAGCTTGGGGGAGTAAGAGAGCTTGGGGGAGTAGGAGAGCTTGGGGGAGTAGGAGAGCTTGGGGGAGTAGGAGAGATTGGGGGAGTAGGAGAGCTTGGGGGAGTCGCGCAGCTTGGGGGAGTAGGAGAACTTGGCAGAGTAGGAGAGCTTGGGGGAGGAAGAGAGCTTAGGGAGTAAGAGAGCTTGGGGGAGTAAGAGAGCTTGAAGGAGTAAGAGAGCTTGGGGGAGTAAGAGAGCTTGCGGGTGTAAGAGAGCTTGGGGAGTAGGACAGCTTGGGGGAGTAGGAGATCTTGGTGGAGTAGGAGAGCTTGGGCGAGTAGGAAAGCTTGGGGGAGTAAGAGAGCTTGGTGGAGTTAGAGAGCTTGGGGTGTAAGAGAGCTTGGTGGAATAAGAGAGCTTGGGGGAGTGGGTGAGATTGGGGGAGTAGAAGGGTTTGGGGGAGTAGGAGCGCTTGCGGGAGTAGGAGAGCTTGGGGGAGTAGGAGAGCTTGGGGGAATTGGAGAGCTTGGGGGAGTAGGAGAGCTTGGCGGAGTAGGAGAACTTGGCGCAGTAGGAGAGCTTAGGGCAGTAGGAGAGCTTGGGGGAGTAGGAGAGCTTGGGGGAGTAGGAGAGCTTGGGGGAGTCGGAGAGCTTGGGGGAGTAGGAGAGCTTGGGAGGGTAGGAGAGCTTGGGGGCGTATGAGAGCTTGGGGGCGTATGAGAGCTTGGGGATGTATGAGAGCTTGGGGTGTTTGAGAGCTTGGGGAATTAGGCGAGCTTGGGGGAGTAAGAGAGCTTGGGGGAGTAGGAGAGCTGGGGGGAGTAGGAGAGTTTGGGGGAGTAGGAGAGCTTGGGGGTGTCGCGGAGCTTGGGGGAGTAGGAGAACTTGGCAGAGTAGGAGAGCTTGGGGGAGTAACAGAGCTTGGGGAGTAAGAGAGCTTGGGGGAGTAAGAGAGCTTGAGGGAGTAAGAGAGCTTGGGGGTGTAAGAGAGCTTGCGGGTGAAAGAGAGCTTGGGGAGTAGGAGTGCTTCGGGGAGTAGGGGAGCTTGGGGGAGTAGGAGACCTTGGGCGAGTAGGAGAGCTTGGGGGAGGAAGAGAGCTTGAGGGAGTAAGATAGCTTGGGGGAGTAGCAGAGCTTGGGGGAGTAGGGGAGCTTGGGGGAGTAGGAGAACTTGGGGGATTCGGGATGCTTGGGGGAGTAGGAGAACTTGGCACGGTAGGAGAGCTTGGGGGAGTAAGAGAGCTTGAGGGAGTAAGAAAGCTTGGGGGAGTAAGAGAGCTTGGGGGAGTGGGAGAGATTGGGGGAGTAGGAGGGCTTGGGCGAGTAGGAGCGCTTGGGGGAGTAGGAGAGCTTGGGGGAGTAGGAGAGCTTGGGGGAATTGGAGAGCTTGCGGGAGTAGGAGAGTTTGGAGAGTAGGAGAGCTTGGGGGAGTAGGAGAGCTTAGCGGAGTAGGATAACTTGGCGCAGTAGGAGAGCTTAGGGGAGTAGGAGAGCTTGGGGGAGTAGGAGAGCTTGGGGGAGTAGGAGAGCTTGGTGGAGTCGGAGAGCTTGGGGGAGTAGGAGAGCTTGGGAGGGTAGGAGAGCTTGGGGGCGTATGAGAGCTTGGGGGCGTATGAGAGCTTGGGGTGTATGAGAGCTTGGGGAAGTAGGCGAGCTTGGGGTGTAGTAGAGCTTGTGGGAGTGGGAGAGCTTGGGCGAGTAAGAGAATTGGGGGAGGAAGAAAGCTTGGGGGAGAAAGAGAGCTTGGGGGAGTAAGAGAGCTTGGGGGAGTAGGAGAGCTTGGGGGAGTAGGAGAGCTTGGGGGAGTAGGAGAGATTGGGGGAGTATGAGAGCTTGGGGGAGTCGCGCAGCTTGGGGGAGTAGGAGAACTTGGCAGAGTAGGAGAGCTTGGGGGAGGAAGAGAGCTTGGGGAGTAAGAGAGCTTGGGGGAGTAAGAGAGCTTGAAGGAGTAAGAGAGCTTGGGGGAGTAAGAGAGCTTGCGGGTGTAAGAGAGCTTGGGGAGTAGGACAGCTTGGGGGAGTAGGAGATCTTGGTGGAGTACGAGAGCTTGGGCGAGTAGGAAAGCTTGGGGGAGTAAGAGAGCTTGGTGGAGTAAGAGAGCTTGGGGTGTAAGAGAGCTTGGGGGAGTAAGAGAGCTTGGGGGAGTGGGAGAGATTGGGGGAGTAGGAGGGCATGGGGGAGTAGGAGCGCTTGGGGGAGTAGGAGAGCTTGGGGGAGTAGGAGAGCTTGGGGGAATTGGAGAGCTTGGGGGAATTGGAGAGCTTGGGGGAGTAGGAGAGTTTGGAGAGTAGGAGAGCTTGAGGGAGTAGGAGAGCTTGGCGGAGTAGGAGAACTTGGCGCAGTAGGAGAGCTTAGGGGAGTAGGAGAGCTTGGGGGAGTAGGAGAGCTTGTGGGAGTAGGAGAGCTTGGGGGAGTCGGAGAGCTTAGGGGAGTAGGAGAGCTTGGGAGGGTAGGAGAGCTTGGGGGCGTATGAGAGCTTGGGGGCGTATGAGAGCTTGGGGATGTATGAGAGCTTGGGGTGTATGAGAGCTTGGGGAAGTAGGCGAGCTTGGGGGAGTAGGAGAGCTTGGGGGAGTAGGAGAGCTGGGGGGAGTAGGAGAGTTTGGGGGAGTAGGAGAGCTTGGGGGTGTCGCGGAGCTTGGGGGAGTAGGAGAACTTGGCAGAGAAGGAGAGCTTGGGGGAGTAACAGAGCATGGGGAGTAAGAGAGCTTGGGGGAGTAAGAGAGCTTGAGGGAGTAAGAGAGCTTGGGGGAGTAAGAGAGCTTGCGGGTGAAAGAGAGCTTGGGGAGTAGGAGTGCTTCGGGGAGTAGGGGAGCTTGGGGGAGTAGGAGACGTTGGGCGAGTAGGAGAGCTTGGGGAGGAAGAGAGCTTGAGGGAGTAAGATAGCTTGGGGGAGTAGCAGAGCTTGGGGGAGTAGGGGAGCTTGGGGGAGTAGGAGAACTTGGGGGATTCGGGGTGCTTGGGGGAGTAGGAGAACTTGGCACCGTAGGAGAGCTTGGGGGAGTAAGAGAGCTTGGGGGAGTAAGAAAGCTTGGGGGAGTAAGAGAGCTTGGGGGAGTGGGAGAGCTTGTGGGAGTAGGAGAGATTGGGGGAGTAGGAGCGCTTGGGGGTGTAGGAGAGCTTGGGGGAGTTGGAGAGCTTTGGGGAGTAGGAGAGCTTGGGGGAGTAGGAGAGTTTGGGAGAGTAGAAGAGCTTGGGGGAGTAGGAGGGCTTGGGAGAGTAGGAGAGCTTTGGGGAGTAGGGGAGCTTGTGGGAGTAGGAGAGCTTGGCGGAGCAGGAGAGCTTGGGGGATTAGGAGAGCTTGGGGGAGTCAGAGAGCTTGGGGCAGTAGGACAGCTTGGGGGAGTAGGTGTGCTTAGGGGAGTAGAAGAGCTTGGGGGAGGGAGTAGGAGAATTTGGGGGAGTAGGAGAGCTTGGGGGAGTCGGAGAGCTTGGGGGAGTAGGAGAGCTTGGGAGGGTAGGAGAGCTTGGGGGCGTATGAGAGCTTGGGGGCGTATGAGAGCTTGGGGTGTATGAGAGCTTGGGGAAGTAGGCGAGCTTGGGGTGTAGTAGAGCTTGTGGGAGTGGGAGAGCTTGGGCGAGTAAGAGAATTGGGGGAGGAAGAAAGCTTGGGGGAGAAAGAGAGCTTGGGGGAGTAAGAGAGCTTGGGGGAGTAGGAGAGCTTGGGGGAGTAGGAGAGCTTGGGGGAGTAGGAGAGATTGGGGGAGTAGGAGAGCTTGGGGGAGTCGCGCAGCTTGGGGGAGTAGGAGAACTTGGCAGAGTAGGAGAGCTTGGGGGAGGAAGAGAGCTTGGGTAGTAAGAGAGCTTGGGGGAGTAAGAGAGCTTGAAGGAGTAAGAGAGCTTGGGGGAGTAAGAGAGCTTGCGGGTGTAAGAGAGCTTGGGGAGTAGGACAGCTTGGGGGAGTAGGAGATCTTGGTGGAGTACGAGAGCTTGGGCGAGTAGGAAAGCTTGGGGGAGTAAGAGAGCTTGGTGGAGTAAGAGAGCTTGGGGTGTAAGAGAGCTTGGGGGAGTAAGAGAGCTTGGGGGAGTGGGAGAGATTGGGGGAGTAGGAGGCCATGGGGGAGTAGGAGCGCTTGGGGGAGTAGGAGAGCTTGGGGGAGTAGGAGAGCTTGGGGGAATTGGAGAGCTTGGGGGAGTTGGAGAGCTTGGGGGAGTAGGAGAGTTTGGAGAGTAGGAGAGCTTGGGGGAGTAGGAGAGCTTGGCGGAGTAGGAGAACTTGGCGCAGTAGGAGAGCTTAGGGGAGTAGGAGAGCTTGGGGGAGTAGGAGAGCTTGGGGGAGTAGGAGAGCTTGGGGGAGTCGGAGAGCTTAGGGGAGTAGGAGAGCTTGGGAGAGTAGGAGAGCTTGGGGGCGTATGAGAGCTTGGGGGCGTATGAGAGCTTGGGGATGTATGAGAGCTTGGGGTGTATGAGAGCTTGGGGAAGTAGGCGAGCTTGGGGGAGTAGGAGAGCTTGGGGGAGTAGGAGAGCTGGGGGGAGTAGGAGAGTTTGGGGGAGTAGGAGAGCTTGGGGGTGTCGCGGAGCTTGGGGGAGTAGGAGAACTTGGCAGAGAAGGAGAGCTTGGGGGAGTAACAGAGCATGGGGAGTAAGAGAGCTTGGGGGAGTAAGAGAGCTTGAGGGAGTAAGAGAGCTTGGGGGAGTAAGAGAGCTTGCGGGTGAAAGAGAGCTTGGGGAGTAGGAGTGCTTCGGGGAGTAGGGGAGCTTGGGGGAGTAGGAGACGTTGGGCGAGTAGGAGAGCTTGGGGGAGGAAGAGAGCTTGAGGGAGTAAGATAGCTTGGGGGAGTAGCAGAGCTTGGGGGAGTGGGAGAGATTGGGGGAGTAGGAGGGCATGGGGGAGTAGGAGCGCTTGGGGGAGTAGGAGAGCTTGGGGGAATTGGAGAGCCTGGGGGAGTAGGAGAGTTTGGAGAGTAGGAGAGCTTGGGGGAGTAGGAGAGCTTGGCGGAGTAGGAGAACTTGGCGCAGTAGGACAGCTTAGGGGAGTAGGAGAGCTTGGGGGAGTAGGAGAGCTTGGGGGAGTAGGAGAGCTTGGTGGAGTCGGAGAGCTTGGGGGAGTAGGAGAGCTTGGGAGGGTAGGAGAGCTTGGGGGCATATGAGAGCTTGGGGGCGTATGAGAGCTTGGGGATGTATGAGAGCTTGGGGTGTATGAGAGCTTGGGGAAGTAGGCGAGCTTGGGGGAGTAGGAGAGCTTGGGGGAGTAGGAGAGCTTGGGGGAGTAGGAGAGTTTGGGGAGTAGGAGAGCTTGGGGGTGTCGCGGAGCTTGGGGGATTAGGAGAACTTGGCAGAGTAGGAGAGCTTGGGGGAGTAACAGAGCTTGGGGAGTAAGAGAGCTTGGGGGAGTAAGAGAGCTTGAGTGAGTAAGAGAGCTTGGGGGAGTAAGAGAGCTTGCGGGTGAAAGAGAGCTTGGGGAGTAGGAGAGCTTCGGGGAGTAGCGGAGCTTGGGGAAGTAGGAGACCTTAGGCGAGTAGGAGAGCTTGGGGGAGGAAGAGAGCTTGGGGGAGTAAGAGAGCTTGGGGAAGTAAGATAGCTTGGGGGAGTAGGAGAGCTTGGGGGAGTAGGGGAGCTTGGGGGAGTAGGAGAACTTGGGGGATTCGGGGTGCTTGGGGGAGTAGGAGAACTTGGCACAGTAGGAGAGCTTGGGGGAGTAAGAAAGCTTGGGGGAGTAAGAGAGCTTGGGCGAGTGTGAGAGCTTGGGGGAGTAGGAGAGATTGGGGGAGTAGGAGCGATTGGGGGAGTAGGAGAGCTTGGGGGAGTTGGAGAGCTTGGGGGAGTAGGAGAGCTTGGGGGAGTAGGAGAGCTTGGGAGAGTAGAAGAGCTTGGGGGAGTAGGAGGGCTTGGGAAGTAGGAGAACTTTGGGGAGCAGGGGAGCTTGTGGGAGTAGGAGAGGTTGGGGGAGCAGGAGAGCTTGGGGGATTAGGAGAGCTTGGGGGAGTCAGAGAGCTTGGGGCAGTAGGACAGCTTGGGGGAGTAGGAGATCTTGGGGGAGTAGGAGAGCTTGGGGGAGTAGGAGCGCTTGGGGGAATAGGAGAGCTTGGGGGAGAAGGAGAGCTTCGGGGAGTAGGAGAGCTTGGGGGAGTAGGAGAGCTTGGGAGAGTTGGAGAGCTTGGGGGAGTAGGAGATCTTGGGGGAGTAGGAGGGCATGGGGGAGTAGGAGCGCTTGGGGGAGTAGGAGAGCTTGGGGTGTAGGAGAGCTTGGGGGAATTGGAGAGCTTGGGGGAATTGGAGAGCTTGGGGGAGTAGGAGAGTTTGGAGAGTAGGAGAGCTTGGGGGAGTAGGAGAGCTTGGCGGAGTAGGAGAACTTGGCGCAGTAGGAGAGCTTAGGGGAGTAGGAGAGCTTGGGGGAGTAGGAGAGCTTGTGGGAGTAGGAGAGCTTGGGGGAGTCGGAGAGCTTAGGGGAGTAGGAGAGCTTGGGAGGGTAGGAGAGCTTGGGGGCGTATGAGAGCTTGGGGGCGTATGAGAGCTTGGGGATGTATGAGAGCTTGGGGTGTATGAGAGCTTGGGGAAGTAGGCGAGCTTGGGGGAGTAGGAGAGCTTGGGGGAGTAGGAGAGCTGGGGGGAGTAGGAGAGTTTGGGGGAGTAGGAGAGCTTGGGGGTGTCGCGGAGCTTGGGGGAGTAGGAGAACTTGGCAGAGAAGGAGAGCTTGGGGGAGTAACAGAGCATGGGGAGTAAGAGAGCTTGGGGGAGTAAGAGAGCTTGAGGGAGTAAGAGAGCTTGGGGGAGTAAGAGAGCTTGCGGGTGAAAGAGAGCTTGGGGAGTAGGAGTGCTTCGGGGAGTAGGGGAGCTTGGGGGAGTAGGAGACGTTGGGCGAGTAGGAGAGCTTGGGGGAGGAAGAGAGCTTGAGGGAGTAAGATAGCTTGGGGGAGTAGCAGAGCTTGGGGGAGTAGGGGAGCTTGGGGGAGTAGGAGAACTTGGGGGATTCGGGGTGCTTGGGGGAGTAGGAGAACTTGGCACCGTAGGAGAGCTTGGGGGAGTAAGAGAGCTTGGGGGAGTAAGAAAGCTTGGGGGAGTAAGAGAGCTTGGGGGAGTCGGAGAGCTTAGGGGAGTAGGAGAGCTTGGGAGGGTAGGAGAGCTTGGGGGCGTATGAGAGCTTGGGGGCGTATGAGAGCTTGGGGATGTATGAGAGCTTGGGGTGTATGAGAGCTTGGGGAAGTAGGCGAGCTTGGGGGAGTAGGAGAGCTTGGGGGAGTAGGAGAGCTGGGGGGAGTAGGAGAGTTTGGGGGAGTAGGAGAGCTTGGGGGTGTCGCGGAGCTTGGGGGAGTAGGAGAACTTGGCAGAGAAGGAGAGCTTGGGGGAGTAACAGAGCATGGGGAGTAAGAGAGCTTGGGGGAGTAAGAGAGCTTGAGGGAGTAAGAGAGCTTGGGGGAGTAAGAGAGCTTGCGGGTGAAAGAGAGCTTGGGGAGTAGGAGTGCTTCGGGGAGTAGGGGAGCTTGGGGGAGTAGGAGACGTTGGGCGAGTAGGAGAGCTTGGGGGAGGAAGAGAGCTTGAGGGAGTAAGATAGCTTGGGGGAGTAGCAGAGCTTGGGGGAGTAGGGGAGCTTGGGGGAGTAGGAGAACTTGGGGGATTCGGGGTGCTTGGGGGAGTAGGAGAACTTGGCACCGTAGGAGAGCTTGGGGGAGTAAGAGAGCTTGGGGGAGTAAGAAAGCTTGGGGGAGTAAGAGAGCTTGGGGGAGTGGGAGAGCTTGTGGGAGTAGGAGAGATTGGGGGAGTAGGAGCGCTTGGGGGTGTAGGAGAGCTTGCGGGAGTTGGAGAGCTTTGGGGAGTAGGAGAGCTTGGGGGAGTAGGAGAGTTTGGGAGAGTAGAAGAGCTTGGGGGAGTAGGAGGGCTTGGGAGAGTAGGAGAGCTTTGGGAGTAGGGGAGCTTGTGGGAGTAGGAGAGCTTGGCGGAGCAGGAGAGCTTGGGGGATTAGGAGAGCTTGGGGGAGTCAGAGAGCTTGGGGCAGTAGGACAGCTTGGGGGAGTAGGTGTGCTTAGGGGAGTAGAAGAGCTTGGGGGAGGGAGTAGGAGAATTTGGGGGAGTAGGAGAGCTTGGGGGAGTCTGAGAGCTTGGGGGAGTAGGAGAGCTTGGGAGGGTAGGAGAGCTTGGGGGCGTATGAGAGCTTGGGGGCGTATGAGAGCTTGGGGTGTATGAGAGCTTGGGGAAGTAGGCGAGCTTGGGGTGTAGTAGAGCTTGTGGGAGTGGGAGAGCTTGGGCGAGTAAGAGAATTGGGGGAGGAAGAAAGCTTGGGGGAGAAAGAGAGCTTGGGGGAATAAGAGAGCTTGGGGGAGTAGGAGAGCTTGGGGGAGTAGGAGAGCTTGGGGGAGTAGGAGAGATTGGGGGAGTAGGAGAGCTTTGGGGAGTCGCGCAGCTTGGGGGAGTAGGAGAACTTGGCAGAGTAGGAGAGCTTGGGGGAGGAAGAGAGCTTGGGGAGTAAGAGAGCTTGGGGGAGTAAGAGAGCTTGAAGGAGTAAGAGAGCTTGGGGGAGTAAGAGAGCTTGCGGGTGTAAGAGAGCTTGGGGAGTAGGACAGCTTGGGGGAGTAGGAGATCTTGGTGGAGTACGAGAGCTTGGGCGAGTAGGAAAGCTTGGGGGAGTAAGAGAGCTTGGTGGAGTAAGAGAGCTTGGGGTGTAAGAGAGCTTGGGGGAGTAAGAGAGCTTGGGGAGTGGGAGAGATTGGGGGAGTAGGAGGGCATGGGGGAGTTGGAGCGCTTGGGGGAGTAGGAGAGCTTGGGGGAGTAGGAGAGCTTGGGGGAATTGGAGAGCTTGGGGGAATTGGAGAGCTTGGGGGAGTAGGAGAGTTTGGAGAGTAGGAGAGCTTGGGGGAGTAGGAGAGCTTGGCGGAGTAGGAGAACTTGGCGCAGTAGGAGAGCTTAGGGGAGTAGGAGAGCTTGCGGGAGTAGGAAAGCTTGGGGGAGTAGGAGAGCTTGGGGGAGTCGGAGAGCTTAGGGGAGTAGGAGAGCTTGGGAGGGTAGGAGAGCTTGGGGGCGTATGAGAGCTTGGGGGCGTATGAGAGCTTGGGGATGTATGAGAGCTTGGGGTGTATGAGAGCTTGGGGAAGTAGGCGAGCTTGGGGGAGTAGGAGAGCTTGGGGGAGTAGGAGAGCTGGGGGGAGTAGGAGAGTTTGGGGGAGTAGGAGAGCTTGGGGGTGTCGCGGAGCTTGGGGGAGTAGGAGAACTTGGCAGAGAAGGAGAGCTTGGGGGAGTAACAGAGCATGGGGAGTAAGAGAGCTTGGGGGAGTAAGAGAGCTTGAGGGAGTAAGAGAGCTTGGGGGAGTAAGAGAGCTTGCGGGTGAAAGAGAGCTTGGGGAGTAGGAGTGCTTCGGGGAGTAGGGGTGCTTGGGGGAGTAGGAGACGTTGGGCGAGTAGGAGAGCTTGGGGGAGGAAGAGAGCTTGAGGGAGTAAGATAGCTTGGGGGAGTAGCAGAGCTTGGGGGAGTGGGAGAGATTGGGGGAGTAGGAGGGCATGGGGGAGTAGGAGCGCTTGGGGGAGTAGGAGAGCTTGGGGGAATTGGAGAGCTTGGGGGAGTAGGAGAGTTTGGAGAGTAGGAGAGCTTGGGGGAGTAGGAGAGCTTGGCGGAGTAGGAGAACTTGGCGCAGTAGGACAGCTTAGGGGAGTAGGAGAGCTTGGGGGAGTAGGAGAGCTTGGGGGAGTAGGAGAGCTTGGTGGAGTCGGAGAGCTTGGGGGAGTAGGAGAGCTTGGGAGGGTAGGAGAGCTTGGGGGCATATGAGAGCTTGGGGGCGTATGAGAGCTTGGGGATGTATGAGAGCTTGGGGTGTATGAGAGCTTGGGGAAGTAGGCGAGCTTGGGGGAGTAGGAGAGCTTGGGGGAGTAGGAGAGCTTGGGGGAGTAGGAGAGTTTGGGGAGTAGGAGAGCTTGGGGGTGTCGCGGAGCTTGGGGGATTAGGAGAACTTGGCAGAGTAGGAGAGCTTGGGGGAGTAACAGAGCTTGGGGAGTAAGAGAGCTTGGGGGAGTAAGAGAGCTTGAGTGAGTAAGAGAGCTTGGGGGAGTAAGAGAGCTTGCGGGTGAAAGAGAGCTTGGGGAGTAGGAGAGCTTCGGGGAGTAGCGGAGCTTGGGGAAGTAGGAGACCTTAGGCGAGTAGGAGAGCTTGGGGGAGGAAGAGAGCTTGGGGGAGTAAGAGAGCTTGGGGAAGTAAGATAGCTTGGGGGAGTAGGAGAGCTTGGGGGAGTAGGGGAGCTTGGGGGAGTAGGAGAACTTGGGGGATTCGGGGTGCTTGGGGGAGTAGGAGAACTTGGCACAGTAGGAGAGCTTGGGGGAGTAAGAAAGCTTGGGGGAGTAAGAGAGCTTGGGCGAGTGTGAGAGCTTGGGGGAGTAGGAGAGATTGGGGGAGTAGGAGCGATTGGGGGAGTAGGAGAGCTTGGGGGAGTTGGAGAGCTTGGGGGAGTAGGAGAGCTTGGGGGAGTAGGAGAGCTTGGGAGAGTAGAAGAGCTTGGGGGAGTAGGAGGGCTTGGGAAGTAGGAGAACTTTGGGGAGCAGGGGAGCTTGTGGGAGTAGGAGAGGTTGGGGGAGCAGGAGAGCTTGGGGGTATAGGAGAGCTTGGGGGAGTCAGAGAGCTTGGGGCAGTAGGACAGTTTGGGGGAGTAGGAGATCTTGGGGGAGTAGGAGAGCTTGGGGGAGTAGGAGCGCTTGGGGGAGTAGGAGAGCTTGGGGGAGAAGGAGAGCTTCGGGGAGTAGGAGAGCTTGGGGGAGTAGGAGAGCTTGGGAGAGTTGGAGAGCTTGGGGGAGTAGGAGATCTTGGGGGAGTAGGAGATCTTGGGGGAGTAGGAGAGTTTGTGGGAGTAGGAGAGCTTGGTGGAGTAGGAGAGCTTGGGGGAGTAGGAGAGCTTGGGGGAGCAGGAGAGCTTGGGAGAGTAGGAGAGCTTTGGTGAGTAGGAGAGCTTGTGGGAGTAAGAGAGCTTGGGGGATTAGGAGAGCTTGGGGGTGTAGGAGAGCTTGGGGGAGTAGGAGAGCTTGGGGGAGTAGGAGAGCTTGGGGGAGTAGGAGAGCTTGGGGGATTAGGAGAGCTTGGGGGAGTAGGAGAGCTTGGGGGAGTAGGAGAGCTTGGGAGAGTAGGAGAGCTTGTCGGAGTAGGAGAACTTGGGGCAGTAGGAGAGCTTAGGGGAGTAGGAGAGTTTGGCGGAGTAGGAGAGGTTGGCGGAGTAGGAGAGCTAGGGGGAGTCGGAGAGCTTGGGAGGGTAGGAGAGCTTGGGAGCGTATGAGAGCTTGGGGGAGGAAGAAAGCTTGGGGTAGAAAGAGAGCTTGGGGGATTAAGAAAGCTTGGGGGAGTAGGAAAGCTTGTGGGAGTGGGAGAGCTGGGGGAGTAGCAGAGTTTGGGGGAGTAGGAGAGCTTGGGGGACTCGCGGAGCTTGGGGGAGTAGGAGAACTTGGCAGAGGAGGAGAGCTTGGGGGACTAAGAGAGCTTGGGGAAATAAGAGAGATTGGTGGAGAAAGAGTGCTTGGGGGAGTAAGATAGCTTGGGGGATTAAGAGAGCTTGGGGGAGTAAGAGAGATTGGGGGAGTAAGAGAGCTTGCAGGGTGTAAGATAGCTTGGGGGAGTAGGAGAACTTGGCAGAGTAGGAGAGCTTGGAGGAGTAAGAGAGCTTGGGGGAGTAAGAGAGCTTGGGGGACTAAGAGAGCTTGGGGGAGTAGGAGAGCTTGGGGGAGTAGCAGTGCTTGGGGGAGTAGGAGAGCTTGGGCGAGTAGGAGAGCTTGGGGGAGTAAGAGAGCTTAGGGGAGTAAGAGAGTTTGGGGGAGCAGTAGAGCTTGGGGGAGTAGGATAGCTTGGGGCAGTAGTAGCGCTTGGGGGAGTAGGAGAGCTTGGGGGAGAAGGAGAGCTTGGGGGAGTTGGAGAACTTGGCAAGTAGGAGAGCTTGGACGAGTAAGAGAGCTTGGGGGTGTAAGAGAGCTTGGGGGAGTAAGAGAGCTTGGGGGAATACGAGAGCTTGGCGGAGTAGGAGAGCTTGGGGGAGTAGCGGAGCTTGGGGGAGTGGTAGAAATTGGGGGATTCGGGGAGCTTGAGGGAGTAGGAGAACTTGGCAAAGTAGGAGAGCTTGGGGGAGTAAGAGAGCATGGGGGAGTAAGAGAGCTTGGGGGAGTAAGAGAGCTTGGGGGAGTAAGAGAGCTTAGGGGAGCAGGAGAGCTTCATGGAATAGGATAGGTGGGGGAGTAGGAGAGCTTGAGGGAGTAGGAGAGCTTGGGGGAGTAGGGGCGCATATGGGAGTAGGAGAGATTGGGGGCGTTAGAGAGCTTGGAGGAGGAGGAGGAGAGCTTACCGTAGTCGGACAGCTTAGGGGAGCAGGGTAGCTTGGGGAAGCAGGAGAGCTTACCGGAGTAGGAAAGATTAGTGGAATAGTAGAGCTTGGGGGAGTAGGGGAGCTTGGGGGAGTAGGAGAGCTTGGGTGAGTAGGAGAGCTTGGGGGAGTAGGAGAGCTTGGGAGAGTAGGAGAGGTGGGGAGAAGGAGAACTTCGGGAGAAGGAGAGCAAGGGGGAGAAGGAGAGCAAGGGGGAGAAGGAGAGCTTGGGGGAGAAGTAGAGCTTGGGGGAGAAGGAGAGCTTGTGGGAAAAGTAGAGATTGGGGGAGTAGGAGAGATTGGGGGAGTAGGAGAGCTTGGGGGAATAGGAGAACTTGGGGGAGTGGGAGAGCTTGGGGGAGTAGGAGAGCCTGGGGGAGTAGTAGAGCCTGGGGGTGCATGAGAGCCTGGGGGAGTATGAGAGGCTGGAGGAGTATGAGAGGCTGGTGGAGTATGAGAGGCTGGGGGTGTATGAGAGGCTGTGGGAGTATGAGAGGCTTGGGGAGTATGAGAGCCTGGGGGAGTATGAGAGACTGGGGGAGTATGAGATCCTGGGGGAGTATGAGAGCCTGGGGGAGTATCAGAGCCTGGGGGAGTATGAGAGCCTGGGAGAGTATGAGAGGCTGGGGGAGTATGAGAGGCTGGGGGAGTATGAGATCCTGGGGGAGAATGAGAGCCTGGGGGAGTATGAGAGCTTGGGGGAGTAGGAGAGCTTGGGGGAGTAGGAGAGCTTGGGGGAGTAGGAGAGCTTGGGGGAGTAGAAGAGCTTGGGGGAGTAGGAGATCTTGGGGGAGTAGGAGAGCTTGGGGGTTTAGGAGAGCTTGGGGGAGTAGGAGAGCTTGGGGGAGTAGGAGAGCTTGGGAGAGTAGGAGAGCTTGGCGGAGTAGGAGAACTTGGGGCAGTAGGAGAGCTAAGGGGAGTAGGAGAGGTTGGAGGAGTAGGAGAGCTTGGGAGTGTAGGAGAGCTTGGGGGAGTCGGAGAGATTGGGGGAGTAGGAGAGCTTGGGAGGTTAGGAGAGCTTGGGGGCGTATGAGAGCTTGGGGGCGTATGAGAGCTTGGGGGAGTATGAGAGCTTGGGTAAGTAGGAGAGCTTGGGGAAGTAGTAGAGCTTGGGGGAGTGGGAGAGCTTGGGCGAGTAGGAGAGCTTGGGGGAGTAAGAGAGCTTGGGGGAGGAAGAGAGCTTGGGGGAGAAAGAGAGCTTGGGGGAGTAATAGAGCTTGGGGGAGTAGGAGAGCTTGGGGGAGTAGTAGAGTTTGGGGGAGTAGGAGAGCTTGGGGCAGTAGGAGCGCTTGGGGGAGGAGGAGAGCTTGGGGGAGTTAGAGAGCTTGGGGGAGTAGGAGAATTTGTCAGAGTAGGAGAACTTGGACGGGTGAGAGAGTTTGGGAGAGTAGGAGAGCTTTGCGGAGTAGGAGAGTTTGTGGGATAAGGAGAGCTTGGGGGAGTAAGAGAGCTTAGGGGAGTAAGAGAACTTGGGGGAGTAGGACAGCTTGGGGGAGTAGGACAGCTTGGGGGAGTAGGAGAGCTTGGGGGAGTAGGAGAGCTTGGGAGAGTAGGAAAGGTTGCGGAGAAGGAGAACTTCGGGAGAAGGAGAGCAAGGGGGAGAAGGAGAGCTTGGGGGAGAAGGAGAGCTTGGGGGAGAAGGAGAATTTGTGGGAGAAGGAGAGCTTGGGGGAGTTGGTGAGCTTGGGGGAGTAGGAGAGCTTGGGGGAATTGGAGAATTTGGGGGAGTGGGAGAGCTTGTTTGATTCGGATAGCTTGAGGGAGTAGGAGAGCTTTGGGGAGTAGGAGAGCCTGGGGGAGTAGGAGAGCATGGGGGTGTATGAGAGTTTGGGGGAGTATGAGAGGCTGGAGGAGTATGAGAGGCTGGGGGAGTATGAGAGGCTGGGGGAGTAAGGGATGCTGTGGGAGTATGCGAGGCTTGGGGAGTATGAGAGCCTGTGGGAGTATGAGAGACTGGGGGAATATGAGATCCTGGAGGAGTATGAGAGCCTGGGGGAGTATCAGAGCCTGGGGGAGTATGAGAGCCTGGGAGAGTATGAGAGGATGGGGGAGTATGAGAGGCTGGGGGAGTATGAGAGCCTGGGGGAGAATGAGAGCCTGGGGGAGTAGGAGAGCTTGGGGGAGTAGGAGAGCTTGGGGGAGTAGGAGAGCTTGGGGGAGTAGGAGGTCTTGGGGGAGTGGGAGAGCTTGGGGGTTTAGGAGAGCTTGGGGGAGTAGGAGAGCTTGGGGGAGTAGGAGAGCTTGGGAGAGTAGGAGAGCTTGGCGGAGTAGGAGAACTTGGTGCAGTAGGAGAGCTAAGGGGAGTAGGAGAGCTTGGGGGAGTAGGAGAGCTTGGGAGGGTAGGAGAGCTTGGGGGAGTCGAAGAGATTGGGGGAGTAGGAGAGCTTGGGAGGGTAGGAGAGCTTGGGGGCGTATGAGAGTTTGGGGTCGTATAAGAGCTTGGGAGAGTATGAGAGCTTGGGGAAGTAGGAGAGCTTGGGGGAGTAGGTGAATTTGTCAGAGTAGGAGAACTTGGAGGAGTAAGAGAGCTTGGGAGAGTAGGTGAGCTTTGGGGAGTAGGAGAGTTTGTGGGAGTAGGAGAGCTTGGGGGAGTAAGAGAGCTTCGGGGAGTAAGAGAGCTTGGGGGAATAGGAGAACTTGGGGGAGTGGGAGAGCTTGTTTGAGTAGGATAGCTTGGGGGAGTAGGAGAGCTTGGGGGATTAGGAGAGCCTGGGCGAGTAGGAGAGCCTGGGGGTGTATGAGATCCTGGGGGAGTATGAGAGGCTGGAGGATTATGACAGGCTGGGGGAATGTGAGAGGCTGGGGGAGTATGAGAGGCTGCGGGAGTATGAGAGGCTTGGGGAGTATGAGAGCCTGGGGGAGTATGAGAGACTGGGGGTGTATGAGATCCTGGGGGAGTAAGAGAGCCTGGGGGAGTATTAGAGCCTGGGGGAGAATGAGAGCCTGGGGGAGTAGGAGAGCTTGGGGGAGTAGGAGAGCTTGGGGGAGTAGGAGAGCTTGTGGGAGTAGGAGAGTTTGGGGGAGTAGGAGAGCTTGGGGGAGTAGGAGATCTTGGGGGAGTAGGAGAGCTTGGGGGTTTAGGAGAGCTTGGGGAAGGAGGAGAGCTTGGGGGAGTAGGAGAGCTTGGGAAAGTAGGAGAGCTTGGCGGAGTAGGAGAACTTGGGGCAGTAGGAGAGCTAAAGGGAGTAGGTGAGCTTGGGGGAGTAGGACAGCTTGGGAAGGTAGGAGAGCTTGGGGGAGTCGGAGAGATTGGGGGAGTAGGAGAGCTTGGGGGCGTATGAGAGCTTGGGGGCGTATGAGAGCTTGGGGGAGTATGAGAGCTTGGGGAAGTAGGAGAGCTTGGGGAAATAGTAGAGCTTGAGGGAGTGGGAGAGCTTGGACGAGTAGGAGAGCTTGGGGGAGTAAGAGAGCTTGGGGGAGGAAGAGAGCTTGGGGGAGAAAGAGAGCTTGGGGGAGTAATAGAGCTTGGGGGAGTAGGAGAGCTTGGGGGAGTAGGAGAGCTTGGGGGAGTCGGAGAGTTTGGGGGAGTAGGAGAGCTTGGGGCAGTAGGAGCGCTTGGGAGAGTAGGAGAGCTTGGGGGAGAAGGAGAGCTTGGGGGAGTAGGAGAATTTGTCAGAGTAGGAGAAATTGGAGGAGTAATAGAGCTTGGGAGAGTAGAAGAGCTTTGGGGAGTAGGAGAGTTTGTGGGAGTAGGAGAGCTTGGGGGAGTAAGAGAGTTTAGGGGAGTAAGAGAGCTTGCGGGAGTAGGAGAGCTTGGGGGAGTAGGAGAGCTTGGGGCAGTAGGAGCGCTTGGGGTAGTAGGAGAGCTTGGGGGAGAAGGAGAGCTTGGGGGAGTAGGAGAACATGGCAGAGTAGGAGAGCTTGGAGGAGTAAGAGAACTTGGGGGAGTAAGAGAGCTTGGGGGAGTAAGAGAGCTTGGGGGAATACGAGAGCTTGGGGGAGAAGGTGAGCTTGGGGGAGTAGGGGAGCTTTGGGGAGTAGGAGAGTTTGTGGGAGTAGGAGAGCTTGGGGGAGTAAGAGAGCTTCGGGGAGTAAGAGAGCTTGGGGGAGTAGGAGAGCTTGGGGGAATAGGAGAACTTGGGGGAGTGGGAGAGCTTGTTTGAGTAGGATAGCTTGGGGGAGTAGGAGAGCTTGGGGGATTAGGAGAGCCTGGGGGAGTAGGAGAGCCTGGGGGTGCATGAGATCCTGGGGGAGTATGAGAGGCTGGAGGATTATGCCAGGCTGGGGGAGTGTGAGAGGCTGGGGGAGTATGAGAGGCAGTGGGAGTATGAGAGGCTTGGGGAGTATGAGAGCCTGGGGGAGTATGAGAGGTTGGGGGAGTATGAGAGGCTGGGGGAGTATGAGAGCCTGGGGGAGAATGAGAGCTTGGGGGATTAGGAGAGCTTGCGGAAGGAGGAGAGCTTGGGGGAGTACGAGAGCTTGGGAGAGTAGGAGAGCTTGGCGGAGTAGGAGAACTTTGGGCAGTAGGAGAGCTAACGGGAGTAGGAGAGCTTGGGGGAGTAGGACAGCTTGGGAGGGTAGGAGAGCTTGGGGGAGTAGGAGAGATTGGGGGAGTAGGAGAGCTTGGGGGCGTATGAGAGCTTGGGGGCGTATGAGAGCTTGGGGGAGTATGAGAGCTTGGGGAAGTGGGAGAGCTTGGGGAAATAGTAGAGCTTGGGGGAGTGGGAGAGCTTGGGCGAGTAGGAGAGCTTGGGGGAGTAAGAGAGCTTGGGGGAGGAAGAGAGCTTGGGGGAGAAAGAGAGCTTGGGGGAGTAATAGAGCTTGGGGGAGTAGGAGAGCTTGGGGGAGTAATAGAGCTTGGGGGAGTAGGAGAGCTTGGGGGAGTAGGAGAGTTTGGGGGAGTAGGAGAGCTTGGGGCAGTAGGAGCGCTTGGGCGAGTAGGAGAATTTGTCAGAGTAGAAGAACTTGGAGGGGTGAGAGAGTTTGGGAGAGTAGGAGAGCTTTGCGGAGTAGGAGAGTTTGTGGGATAAGGAGAGCTTGGGGGAGTAAGAGAGCTTGGGGGAGTAGGACAGCTTGGGGGAGTAGGAGAGCTTGGGGGAGTAGGAGAGCTTGGGAGAGTAGGAGAGGTTGCGGAGAAGGAGAACTTCGGGAGAAGGAGAGCAAGGGGGAGAAGCAGAGCAAGGGGGAGAAGGAGAGCTTGGGGGAGTAGGAGAGCTTGGGGGAGTAGGTGAGCTTGGGAGAGTAGG
This sequence comes from Pristiophorus japonicus, assembly GCF_044704955.1. Lineage (NCBI taxonomy): Eukaryota > Metazoa > Chordata > Chondrichthyes > Pristiophoridae > Pristiophorus > Pristiophorus japonicus. The sequence continues at coordinate 545,530 of NW_027254772.1, forward strand.
AGAGGTTGGGGAGAGGGAGAAATTCGGGAGAAGGAGAGCAAGGGGGAGAAGGAGAGCAAGGGGGAGAAGGAGAGCTTGGGGCAGTAGGAGAGCTTGGGGGAGAAGGAGAGCTTGTGGGAAAAGGAGAGATTGGGGGAGTAGGAGAGATTGGGGGAGTAGGAGAGCTTGGGGGAATAGGAGAACTTGGGGGAGTGGGAGAGCTTGTTTGAGTAGGATAGCTTGGGGGAGTAGTAGAGCCTGGGGATGTATGAGAGCCTGGCGGAGTATGAGAGGCTGGAGGAGTATGAGAGGCTGGGGGAGTATGAGAGGCTGGGGGAGTATGAGAGCCTGGGGGAGTATGAGAGACTGGGTGAGTATGAGATCCTGGGGGAGTATGAGAGCCTGGGGGAGTATCAGAGCCTGGGGGAGTATGAGAGCCTGGGAGTGTATGAGAGGCTGGGGGAGTATGAGAGGCTGGGGGAGTATGAGATCCTGGGGGAGAATGAGAGCCTGGGGGAGTATGAGAGCTTGGGGGAGTAGGAGAGCTTGGGGGAGTAGGAGAGCTTGGGGGAGTAGGAGAGCTTGGGGGAGTAGGAGAGCTTGGGGAAGTAGGAGATCTTGGGGGAGTAGGAGAGCTTGGGGGTTTAGGACAGCTTGGGGGAGTAGGAGAGCTTGGGGGAGTAGGAGAGCTTGGGAGAGTAGGAGAGCTTGGCGGAGTAGGAGAACTTGGGGCAGTAGGAGAGCTAAGGGGAGTAGGAGAGCTTGGAGGAGTAGGAGAGCTTGGGACGGTAGGAGAGCTTTGGGGAGTCGGAGAGATTGGGGGAGTAGGAGAGCTTGGGAGGGTAGGAGAGCTTGGGGGCGTATGAGAGCTTGGGGGCGTATGAGAGCTTGGGGGAGTATGAGAGCTTGGGGAAGTAGGAGAGCTTGGCGAAGTAGTAGAGCTTGGGGGAGTGGGAGAGCTTGGGCGAGTAGGAGAACTTGGGGGAGTAAGAGAGCTTGGGGGAGGAAGAGAGCTTGGGGGAGAAAGAGAGCTTGGGGGTGTAATAGAGCTTGGGGAAGTAGGAGAGCTTGGGGGAGTAGGAGAGCTTGTGGGAGTAGGAGAGCTTGGGGGAGTAGGAGAGCTTGGGGGAGTAGGAGATCTTGGGGGAGTAGGAGAGCTTGGGGGTTTAGGAGAGCTTGGGGAAGGAGGAGAGCTTGGGGGAGTAGGAGAGCTTGGGAGAGTAGGAGAGCTATGCGGAGTATGAGAACTTGGGGCAGTAGGAGAGCTAAGGGGAGTACGAGAGCTTGGGGGAGTAGGAAATCTTGGGAGGGTAGGAGAGCCTGGGGGAGTCGGAGAAATTGTGGGAGTAGGAGAGCTTGGGGGCGTATGAGAGCTTGGGGGCGTATGAGAGCTTGGGGGAGTATGAGAGCTTGGGGAAGTCGGAGAGCTTGGGGAAATAGTAGAGCTTGGGGGAGTGGGAGAGCTTGGGCGAGTAGGAGAGTTTGGGGGAGTAAGAGAGCTTGGGGGAGGAAGAGAGCTTGGGGGAGAAAGAGAGCTTGGGGGAGTAATAGAGCTTGGGGGAGTAGGAGAGCTTGGGGGAGTAAGAGAGCTTGGGGGAGTAGGAGATTTTGGGGGAGTAGGAGAGCTTGGGGCAGTAGGAGCGCTTGGGAAAGTAGGAGAGCTTGGGGGAGAAGGAGAGCTTGGGGGAGTAGGAGAATTTGTCAGAGTAGGAGAACTTGGAGGAGTAAGAGAGCTTGGGAGAGTAGAAGAGCTTTGGGGAGTAGGAGAGTTTGTGGGAGTAGGAGAGCTTGGGGGAGTAAGAGAGCTTAGGGGAGTAAGAGAGCTTGCGGGAGTAGGAGAGCTTGGGGGAGTAGGAGAGCTTGGGGCAGTAGGAGCGCTTGGGGTAGTAGGAGAGCTTGGGGGAGAAGGAGAGCTTGGGGGAGTAGGAGAACATGACAGAGTAGGAGAGCTTGGAGGAGTAAGAGAAGTTGGGTGAGTAAGAGAGCTTGAGGGAGTAAGAGAGCTTGGGGGAATACGAGAGCTTGGGGGAGTATGAGAACTTGGGGGAGTGGGAGAGCTTGGGGGAGTAAGAGAGCTTCGGGGAGTAAGAGAGCTTGGGGGAGTAGGAGAGCTTGGGGGAATAGGAGAACTTGGGGGAGTGGGAGAGCTTGTTTGAGTAGGATAGCTTGGGGGAGTAGGAGAGCTTGGGGGATTAGGAGAGCCTGGGGGAGTAGGAGAGCCTGGGGGTGTATGAGATCCTGGGGGAGTATGAGAGCCTGGAGGATTATGACAGGCTGGGGGAGTGTGAGAGGCTGGGGGAGTATGTGAGGCTGTGGGAGTATGAGAGGCTTGGGGAGTATGAGAGCCTGGGGGAGTATGAGAGGCTGGGGGAGTATAGAGGCTGGGGGAGTATGAGAGCCTGGGGGAGAATGAGAGCTTGGGGGTTTAGGAGCGCTTGCGGAAGGTGGAGAGCTTGGGGGAGTAGGAGAGCTTGGGAGAGTAGGAGAGCTTGGCGGAGTAGGAGAACTTGGGGCATTAGGAGAGCTAAGGGGAGTAGGAGAGCTTGGGGGAGTAGGACAGCTTGGGAGGGTAGGAGAACTTGGGGGAGTAGGAGAGATTGGGGGAGTAGGAGAGCTTGGGGGCGTATGAGAGCTTGGGGGCGTATGAGAGCTTGGGGGAGTATGAGAGCTTGGGGAAGTAGGAGAGCTTGGGGAAATAGTAGAGCTTGGGGGAGTGGGAGAGCTTGGGCGAGTAGGAGAGCTTGGGGGAGTAAGAGAACTTGGGGGAGGAAGAGAGCTTGGGGGAGAAAGAGAGCTTGGGGGAGTAATAGAGCTTGGGTGAGTAGGAGAGCTTGGGTTAGTAATAGAGCTTGGGTGAGTAGGAGAGCTTGGGGGAGTAGGAGAGTTTGGGGGAGTAGGAGAGCTTGGGGGAGTAGGACAGCTTGGGGGAGTAGGAGAGCTTGGGGGAGTAGGAGAGCTTGGGAGAGTAGGAGAGGTTGCGGAGAAGGAGAACTTCGGGAGAAGGAGAGCAAGGGGGAGAAGGAGAGCAAGGGGGAGAAGGAGAGCTTGGGGGAGTAGGAGAGCTTGGGGGAGTAGGAGAGCTTGGGAGAGTAGGAGAGGTTGGGGAGAAGGAGAACTTCGGGAGAAGGAGAGCAAGGGGGAGAAGGAGAGCAAGGGGGAGAAGGAGAGCTTGGGGGAGAAGGAGAGCTTGGGGGAGAAGGAGAGCTTGTGGGAAAAGGAGAGATTGGGGGAGTAGGAGAGATTGGGGGAGTAGGAGAGCTTGGGGGAATAGGAGAACTTGGGGGAGTGGGAGAGCTTGTTTGAGTAGGATAGCTTGGGGGAGTAGTAGAGCCTGGGGGTGTATGAGAGCCTGGGGGAGTATGAGAGGCTGGAGGAGTATGAGAGGCTGGGGGAGTATGAGAGGCTGGGGGTGTATGAGAGGCTGTGGGAGTATGAGAGGCTTGGGGAGTATGAGAGCCTGGGGGAGTATCAGAGACTGGGGGAGTATGAGATCCTGAGGGAGTATGAGAGCCTTGGGAGTATCAGAGCCTGGGGGAGTATGAGAGCCTGGGAGTGTATGAGAGGCTGGGGGAGTATGAGAGGCTGGGGGAGTATGAGATCCTGGGGGAGAATGAGAGCCTGGGGGAGTATGAGAGCTTGGGGGAGTAGGAGAGCTTGGGGGAGTAGGATAGCTTGGAGGAGTAGGAGAGCTTGGGGGAGTAGGAGATCTTGGGGGAGTAGGAGAGCTTGGGGGTTTAGGAGAGCTTGGGGGAGTAGGAGAGCTTGGCGGAGTAGGAGAACTTGGGGCAGTAGGAGAGCTAAGGGGAGTAGGAGAGCTTGGAGGAGTCGGAGAGCTTGGGAGGGTAGGAGAGCTTGGGGGAGTCGGAGAGAGTGGGTGACTAGGAGAGCTTGGGAGGGTAGGAGAGCTTGGGGGCGAATGAGAGCTTGGGGGCGTATGAGAGCTTGGGGGAGTATGAGAGCTTGGGGAAGTAGGAGAGCTTGTGGAAGTAGCAGAGCTTGGGGGAGTGGGAGAGCTTGGGCGAGTAGGAGAGCTTGGGGGAGTAAGAGAGCTTGGGGGAGGAAGAGAGCTTGGGGGAGAAAGAGAGCTTGGGGGAGTAATAAAGCTTGGGGAAGTAGGAGAGCTTGGGGGAGTAGGAGAGTTTGGGGGAGTAGGAGAGCTTGGGGCAGTAGGAGCGCTTGGGGGAGTAGGAGAGCTTGGTGGAGAAGGCGGGCTTGGGGGAGTAGGAGAATTTGTCAGAGTAGGAGAACTTGGAGGGGTGAGAGAGTTTGGGAGTGTACGTGAGCTTTGCGGAGTAGGAGAGTTTGTGGGATAAGGAGAGCTTGGGGGAGTAAGAGAGCTTAGGGGAGTAAGAGAGCTTGGGGGAGTAGGACAGCTTGGGAGGGTAGGAGAGCTTGGGGGAGTCGAAGAGATTGGGGGAGAAGGAGAGCTTGGGAGGGTAGGAGAGCTTGGGGGCGTATGAGAGCTTGGGGTCGTATGAGAGCTTGGGAGAGTATGAGAGCTTGGGGAAGTAGGAGAGCTTGGGGAAGTAGTAGAGATTGGGGGAGTGGGAGAGCTTGGGCGAGTAGGAGAGCTTGGAGGAGTAAGAGAGCTTGGGGGAGGAAGAGAGCTTAGGGGAGAAAGAGAGCTTGGGGGAGTAATAGAGCTTGGGGGAGTAGGAGAGCTTGGGGGAGTAGGAGAGTTTGGGGGAGTAGGAGAGCTTGGGGCAGTAGGAGCGCTTGGGGGAGTAGGAGAGCTTGGGGGAGAAGGAGAGCTTGGGGGAGTAGGAGAATTTGTCAGAGTAGGAGAACTTGGAGGAGTAAGAGAGCTTGGGAGAGTAGGTGAGCTTTGGGGAGTAGGAGAGCTTGGGGTAATAGGAGAACTTGGGGGAGTGGGAGAGCTTGTTTGAGTAGGATAGCTTGGGGGAGTAGGAGAGCTTGGGGGTGTATGAGTTCCTGGGGGAGTATGAGAGGCTGGATGATTATGACAGGCTGGGGCAGTGTGAGAGGCTGGGGGAGTATGAGAGGCTGTGGGAGTATGAGAGGCTTGGGGAGTATGAGAGCCTGGGGGAGTATGAGAGACTGGGGGAGTATGAGATCCTGGGGGAGTTTGAGAGCCTGGGGGAGTATTAGAGCCTGGGGGAGAATGAGAGCCTGGGGGAGTAGGAGAGCTTGGGGGAGTAGAAGAGCTTGGAGGAGTAGGAGAGCTTGTGGGAGTAGGAGAGCTTGGGGGAGTAGGAGAGCTTGGGGGAGTAGGAGATCTTGGGGGAGTAGGAGAGCTTGGGGGTTTAGGAGAGCTTGGGGAAGGAGGAGAGCTTGGGGGAGTAGGAGAGCTTGGGAGAGTAGGAGAGCTTGGCGGAGTAGGACAGCTTGGGAGGGTAGGAGAGCTTGGGGGAGTCGGAGAGATTGGGGGAGTAGGAGAGCTTGGGGGCGTATGAGAGCTTGGGGGCGTATGAGAGCTTGGGGGAGTAAGAGAGCTTGGGGGAGGAAGAGAGCTTGGGGGAGAAAGAGAGCTTGGGGGAGTAATAGAGCTTGGGGGAGTAGGAGAGCTTGGGGGAGTAGGAGAGCTTGGGGGAGTAGGAGAGTTTGGGGGAGTAGGAGAGCTTGGGGCAGTAGGAGCGCTTGGGAGAGTAGGAGAGCTTGGGGGAGAAGGAGAGCTTGGGGGAGTAGGAGAATTTGTCAGAGTAGGAGAACTTGGAGGAGTAAGAAAGCTTGGGAGAGTAGAAGAGCTTTGGGGAGTAGGAGAGTTTGTGGGAGTAGGAGAGCTTGGGGGAGTAATAGAGCATGGGGGAGTAGGAGAGCTTGGGGCAGTAGGAGAGCTTGGGGGAGAAGGAGAGCTTGGGGGAGTAGGAGAACATGGCAGAGTAGGAGAGCTTGGAGGAGTAAGAGAACTAGGGGGGAGTAAGAGAGCTTGGGGGAGTAAGAGAGCTTGGGGGAGTAATAGAGCTTGGGGGAGTAGGAGAGCTTGGGGGAGTAAGAGAGCTTGGGGGAGTAGGAGAGCTTGGGGGAGTAGCAGAACTTGGGGCAGTAGGAGCGCTTGGGGTAGTAGGAGAGCTTGGGGGAGTAGTTGAGCTTGGGGGAGTAGGGGAGCTTTGGGGAGTAGGAGAGGCGGTGGGAGTAGGAGAGCTTGGGGGAGTAAGAGAGCTTCGGGGAGTCAGAGAGCTTGGGGGAGTAGGAGAGCTTGGGGGAATAGGAGAACTTGGGGGAGTGGGAGAGCTTGTTTGTGTAGGATAGCTTGGGGGAGAAGGAGAGCTTGGGGGATTAGGAGAGCCTGGGGGAGTAGGAGAGCCTGGGGGTGTATGAGATCCTGGGGGAGTATGAGAGGCTGGAGGATTATGACAGGCTGGGGGAGTGTGAGAGGCTGTGGGAGTATGAGAGGCAGTGGGAGTATGAGAGGCTTGGGGAGTATGAGAGCCTGGGGGAGTATGAGAGCCTGGGGGAATTGGAGAGCTTGGGGGAGTAGGAGAGCTTGGGGGAGCAGGAGAGCTTGGGGGTTTAGGAGAGCTTGCGGAAGGAGGAGAGCTTGGGGGAGTAGGAGAGCTGGGGGAGTGTGAGAGGCTGGGGGAGTATGAGAGGCTGTGGGAGTATGAGAGGCTTGGGGAGTATGAGAACCTGGGGTAGTATGAGAGACTGGGGGAGTATGAGATCCTGGGGGAGTATGAGAGCCTGGGGGAGTATCAGAGCCTGGGGGAGTATGAGAGCCTGGGAGAGTATGAGAGGTTGGGGGAGTATGTTAGGCTGGGGGAGTATGAGAGCCTGGGGGAGAATGAGAGCCTGGGGGAATTGGAGAGCTTGGGGGAGTAGGAGAGTTTGGGGGAGTAGGAGAGCTTGTGGGAGTAGGAGAGCTTGGGGGAGTAGGAGAGCTTGTGGTGTAGGAGATCTTGGGGGAGCAGGAGAGCTTGTGGGTTTAGGAGAGCTTGCGGAAGGAGGAGAGCTTGGGGGAGTAGGAGAGCTTGGGGGAGTAGGACAGCTTGGGAGGGTAGGAGAGCTTGTAGGAGTCGGAGAGATTGGGGGAGTAGGAGAGCTTGGGGGCGTATGAGAGCTTGGGAGCGTATGAGAGCTTGGGGAGTATGAGAGCTTGAGGAAGTAGGAGAGCTTGGGGAAATAGTAGAGCTTGGGGGAGTGGGAGAGCTTGGGCGAGTAGGAGAGCTTGGGGGATAAGAGAGCTTGGGGGAGGAAGAGAGCTTGGGGAAGAAAGATAGCTTGGGGGAGTAACAGAGCTTGGGGGAGTAGGAGAGCTTGGGGGAGTAGGAGAGCTTGGAGGAGTAGGAGAGTTTGGGGGAGTAGGAGAGCTTGGGGCAGTAGGAGCGCTTGGGGGAGTAGGAGAGCTTGGGGGAGAAGGAGAGCTTGGGGGAGTAGGAGAATTTGTCAGAGTAGGAGAACTTGGAGGAGTAAGAGAGCTTGGGAGAGTAGAAGAGCTTTGGGGAGTAGGAGAGTTTGTGGGAGTAGGAGAGCTTGGGGGAGTAAGAGAGCTTAGGGGAGTAAGAGAGCTTAGGTGAGTAGGAGAGCTTGGGGGAGTAGGAGAGCTTGGGGCAGTAGGAGCGCTTGGGGGAGTAGGAGAGCTTGGGGGAGAAGGAGAGCTTGGGGGAGTAGGAGAACATGGCAGAGTAGGAGAGCTTGGAGAAGTAAGAGAGCTTGGGGGAAGACGAGAGCTTGGGGGAGTAGGTGAGCTTGGGGGAGTAGGGGAGCTTGGGTGAGTAGGAGAAATTGGGGGATTCAGGGAGCTTGGGGGAGTAGGAGAACTTGGCACAGTAGGAGAGCTTGGGGGAGTAAGAGAGCTTGGGGGAGTAAGAGAGCTTGGGGGAGTGAGAGAGCTTGGGGGAGTGGGAGAACTTCGGGGAGTAGGAGCGCTTGGGGGAGTAGGAGAGCTTCGGGGAGTAGGAGAGCTTGGGGGAGTAGGAGAGCTTGAGAGAGTAGGAGAGCTTGGGAAAGTAGGAGATCTTGGGGGAGTAGGAGACCTTGGGGGAGTAGGAGAGTTTGGGGGAGTAGGAGAGCTTGGGGGAGTAGAAGAGGTTATGGGAGTAGGAGATCTTGGTGGAGTAGGAGAGCTTGGGAGAGTAGGAGAGCTTTGGGGAGTAGGGAAGCTTGTGGGAGTAGGAGAGCTTGGGCGAGTAGGAGAGCTTGGGGGAGTAAGAGAGCTTGGTGGAGTAAGAGTGCTTGGGGAGTAAGAGAGCTTGAGGAGTAAGAGAGCTTGGGGGAGTGGGAGAGCTTGGGGAAGTAGGAGAGCTTGGGGGAGTAGGAGAGCTTGGAGGAGTAGGAGAGTGTGGGGGAGTAGGAGAGCTTGGGGGAGTAGAAGAGGTTATGGGAGTAGGAGAGCTTGGTGGAGTAGGAGAGCTTGGGAGAGTAGGAGAGCTTTGGGGAGTAGGGAAGCTTGTGGGAGTAGGAGAGCTTGGGGGAGTAGGAGAGTTTGGGGATTAGGAGAGCTTGGGGGAGTCAGAGTGCTTGGGGCAGTCGGAGAACTCTGGGGAGTAGGAGATCTTGGGGTAGTGGGAGAGCTTGGGCGAGTAGGAGAGCTTGGGGGAGTAAGAGAGCTTGGTGGAGTAAGAGAGCTTGGGGAGTAAGAGAGCTTGAGGAGTAAGAGAGCTTGGGGGAGTGGGAGAGCTTGGGGGAGTAGGAGAGCTTGGGGGAGTAGGAGCGCTTGGGGGAGTAGGAGTGCTTGGGGAATAAGGAGAGCTTGGGGGAGTAGGAGATCTTGGGGGAGTAGGAGAGCTTGGGAGAGTAGGAGAGCTTGGAGGAGTAGGAGATCTTGGGGGAGTAGGAGAGTTTGGGGGAGTAGGAGAGCTTGGGGGAGTAGGAGAGCTTGGGGGAGTAGGAGAGCTTGGGGGAGTAGGAGAGCTTGGGGGAGTAGGAGAGCTTGGGAGAGTAGGAGAGCTTGGCAGAGTAGGAGAACTTGGGGCAGTAGGAGAGCTCAGGGGAGTAGGAGAGCTTGGGGGAGTAGGAGAGCTTGGGGCAGTAGGAGAGCTTGGGGGAGTCGGAGAGCTTGGGGTAGTAGGAGAGCTTGGGAGGGTAGGAGAGCTTGGGGGCGTAAGAGAGCTTGGGTCGTATGAGAGCTTGGGGGAGTGTGAGAGCTTGGGCTGTATGAGAGCTTGGGGAAGTAGGCGAGCTTGGGGGAGTAGTAGAGCTTGTGGGAGTGGGAGTGCTTGGGCGAGTAGGAGAGCTTGGGGGAGTAAGAGAGCTTGGGGGAGGAAGAAAGCCTGGGGGAGAAAGAGAGCTTGGGGGAGTAAGAGAACTTGGCGGAGTAGGAGAGTTTGGCGGAGTAGGAGAGCTTGGGGGAGTAGGAGAGCTTGGTGGAGTAGGAGAGCTTGGGAGAGTAGGAGAGCTTGGAGGAGTAGGAGATCTTGGGGGAGTAGGAGAGTTTGGGGGAGTAAGAGAGCTTGGGATAGTAGGAGATCTTGGGGGAGTAGGAGAGCTTGGGGGATTAGGAGAGCTTGGGGGAGTAGGAGAGCTTGGGGGCGTATGAGAGCTTGGGGTGTATGAGAGCTTGGGGAAGTAGGCGAGCTTGTGGGAGTAGTAGAGCTTGTGGGAGTGGGAGAGCTTGGGCGAGTAGGAGAGCTTGGGGGAGTAAGAGAACTTGGGGGAGGAAGAAAGCTTGGGGGAGAAAGAGAACTTGGGGGAGTAAGAGAGCTTGTGGGAGTAGGAGAGCTTGGGGGAGTAGGAGAGCTTGGGGGAGTAGGAGAGTTTGGGCGACTAGGAGAGCTTGGGGGAGTCGCGGAGCTTGGGGGAGTAGGAGAAATTGGCAGAGTAGGAGAGCTTGGGGGAGGAAGAGAGCTTGGGGAGTAACAGAGCTTGGGGGAGTAAGAGAGCTTGAAGGAGTAAGAGAGCTTGGGTGAGTAAGACAGCTTGCGGGTGTAAGAGTGCTTGGGGAGTAGGAGAGCTTGTGGGAGTAGGGGAGCTTGGGGGAGTAGGAGACCTTGGGCGAGTAGGAGAGCTTGGGGGAGGAAGAGAGCTTGGTGAGTAAGAGAGCTTGGGGGAGTATGATAGCTTGGGGGAGTAGGAGAGCTTGGGGAACAGGTGGGCTTGTGTGAATAGGAGAGCTTGGGGGAATACGAGCGCTTGCGGGTGAAGGAGAGCTTGAGGGAGAAGGAGAACTTGGCAGAGTAGGAGAGCTTGGGGGAGTAGTGGAGCTTGGGGGAGTAAGAGAGCTTGGTGGAGAAAGAGAGCTTGGGGGAGTAGGAGAGCTTGTGGTGTAGGAGATCTTGGGGGAGCAGGAGAGCTTGTGGGTTTAGGAGAGCTTGCGGAAGGAGGAGAGCTTGGGGGAGTAGGAGAGCTTGGGGGAGTAGGACAGCTTGGGAGGGTAGGAGAGCTTGTAGGAGTCGGAGAGATTGGGGGAGTAGGAGAGCTTGGGGGCGTATGAGAGCTTGGGAGCGTATGAGAGCTTGGGGAGTATGAGAGCTTGAGGAAGTAGGAGAGCTTGGGGAAATAGTAGAGCTTGGGGGAGTGGGAGAGCTTGGGCGAGTATGAGAGCTTGGGGGAGTAAGAGAGCTTGGGGGAGGAAGAGAGCTTGGGGAAGAAAGATAGCTTGGGGGAGTAACAGAGCTTGGGGGAGTAGGAGAGCTTGGGGGAGTAGGAGAGCTTGGAGGAGTAGGAGAGTTTGGGGGAGTAGGAGAGCTTGGGGCAGTAGGAGCGCTTGGGGGAGTAGGAGAGCTTGGGGGAGAAGGAGAGCTTGGGGGAGTAGGAGAATTTGTCAGAGTAGGAGAACTTGGAGGAGTAAGAGAGCTTGGGAGAGTAGAAGAGCTTTGGGGAGTAGGAGAGTTTGTGGGAGTAGGAGAGCTTGGGGGAGTAAGAGAGCTTAGGGGAGTAAGAGAGCTTAGGTGAGTAGGAGAGCTTGGGGGAGTAGGAGAGCTTGGGGCAGTAGGAGCGCTTGGGGGAGTAGGAGAGCTTGGGGGAGAAGGAGAGCTTGGGGGAGTAGGAGAACATGGCAGAGTAGGAGAGCTTGGAGAAGTAAGAGAGCTTGGGGGAAGACGAGAGCTTGGGGGAGTAGGTGAGCTTGGGGGAGTAGGGGAGCTTGGGTGAGTACGAGAAATTGGGGGATTCAGGGAGCTTGGGGGAGTAGGAGAACTTGGCACAGTAGGAGAGCTTGGGGGAGTAAGAGAGCTTGGGGGAGTAAGAGAGCTTGGGGGAGTGAGAGAGCTTGGGGGAGTGGGAGAACTTCGGGGAGTAGGAGCGCTTGGGGGAGTAGGAGAGCTTGGGGGAGTAGGAGAGCTTGGGGGAGTAGGAGAGCTTGAGAGAGTAGGAGAGCTTGGGAAAGTAGGAGATCTTGGGGGAGTAGGAGACCTTGGGGGAGTAGGAGAGTTTGGGGGAGTAGGAGAGCTTGGGGGAGTAGAAGAGGTTATGGGAGTAGGAGAGCTTGGTGGAGTAGGAGAGCTTGGGAGAGTAGGAGAGCTTTGGGGAGTAGGGAAGCTTGTGGGAGTAGGAGAGCTTGGGGGAGTAGGAGAGTTTGGGGATTAGGAGAGCTTGGGGGAGTCAGAGAGCTTGGGGCAGTAGGAGAACTCTGGGGAGTAGGAGATCTTGGGGTAGTAGGAGAGCTTGGGCGAGTAGGAGAGTTTGGGGGAGTAGGAGAGCTTGGGGGAGTAGGAGATCTTGGGGGAGTAGGAGAGCTTGGGAGAGTAGGAGAGCTTGGAGGAGTAGGAGATCTTGGGGGAGTAGGAGAGTTTGGGGGAGTAGGAGAGCTTGGGGGAGTAGGAGAGCTTGGGGGAGTAGGAGAGCTTGGGGGAGTAGGAGAGCTTGGGGGAGTAGGAGAGCTTGGGAGAGTAGGAGAGCTTGGCAGAGTAGGAGAACTTGGGGCAGTAGGAGAGCTCAGGGGAGTAGGAGAGCTTGGGGGAGTAGGAGAGCTTGGGGCAGTAGGAGAGCTTGGGGGAGTCGGAGAGCTTGGGGTAGTAGGAGAGCTTGGGAGGGTAGGAGAGCTTGGGGGCGTAAGAGAGCTTGGGTCGTATGAGAGCTTGGGGGAGTGTGAGAGCTTGGGCTGTATGAGAGCTTGGGGAAGTAGGCGAGCTTGGGGGAGTAGTAGAGCTTGTGGGAGTGGGAGTGCTTGGGCGAGTAGGAGAGCTTGGGGGAGTAAGAGAGCTTGGGGGAGGAAGAAAGCTTGGGGGAGAAAGAGAGCTTGGGGGAGTAAGAGAACTTGGCGGAGTAGGAGAGCTTGGCGGAGTAGGAGAGCTTGGGGGAGTAGGAGAGCTTGGTGGAGTAGGAGAGCTTGGGAGAGTAGGAGAGCTTGGAGGAGTAGGAGATCTTGGGGGAGTAAGAGAGTTTGGGGGAGTAGGAGAGCTTGGGATAGTAGGAGATCTTGGGGGAGTAGGAGAGCTTGGGGGATTAGGAGAGCTTGGGGGAGTAGGAGAGCTTGGGGGCGTATGAGAGCTTGGGGTGTATGAGAGCTTGGGGAAGTAGGCGAGCTTGTGGGAGTAGTAGAGCTTGTGGGAGTGGGAGAGCTTGGGCGAGTAGGAGAGCTTGGGGGAGTAAGAGAACTTGGGGGAGGAAGAAAGCTTGGGGGAGAAAGAGAACTTGGGGGAGTAAGAGAGCTTGTGGGAGTAGGAGAGCTTGGGGGAGTAGGGGAGCTTGGGGGAGTAGGAGAGTTTGGGTGACTAGGAGAGCTTGGGGGAGTCGCGGAGCTTGGGGGAGTAGGAGAAATTGGCAGAGTAGGAGAGCTTGGGGGAGGAAGAGAGCTTGGGGAGTAACAGAGCTTGGGGGAGTAAGAGAGCTTGAAGGAGTAAGAGAGCTTGGGTGAGTAAGACAGCTTGCGGGTGTAAGAGTGCTTGGGGAGTAGGAGAGCTTGGGGGAGTAGGGGAGCTTGGGGGAGTAGGAGACCTTGGGCGAGTAGGAGAGCTTGGGGGAGGAAGAGAGCTTGGTGAGTAAGAGAGCTTGGGGGAGTATGATAGCTTGGGGGAGTATGATAGCTTGGGGAACAGGTGGGCTTGTGTGAATAGGAGAGCTTGGGGGAATACGAGCGCTTGCGGGTGAAGGAGAGCTTGAGGGAGAAGGAGAACTTGGCAGAGTAGGAGAGCTTGGGGGAGTAGTGGAGCTTGGGGGAGTAAGAGAGCTTGGTGGAGAAAGAGAGCTTGGGGGAGTAAGAGACCTTGGGGGAGTAAGAGAGCTTGGGGGAGTAAGAGAGTTTGGGGGAGTAAGAGAGCTTGGGGGAGTAAGAGAGCTTAAGGGAGTAAGAGAGCTTGGGGGAGCAGTAGAGCTTGGGGGAGTAGGAGAGCTTCGGGCAGTAGGAGCGCTTGGGGGAGTAGGAGTGCTTGGAGGAGTAAGAGAGCTTGGGAGAGTAATAGAGCTAGGGGGACTAAGAGAGCTTGGGGGAATACGAGAGCTTGGGGGAGTCGGAGAGCTTGGGGGATTCGGGGAGCTTGGGGGAGTAGGAGAAATTGGGGGATTCGGGGAGCTTGGGGGAGTTGGAGAACTTGGGGGAGTCGGAGAGCTTGGGGGAGTAGGACAGCTTGGGAGGGTAGGAGAGCTTGGGGGCGTATGAGAGCTTGGGTCGTTTGAGAGCTTGGGGAGGTGTGAGATCTTGGGGTGTATGAGAGCTTGGGGAAGTAGGCGAGCTTGGGGGAGTAGTAGAGCTTGTGGGAGTGGGAGAGCTTGGGCGAGTAGGAGAGCTTGGGGGAGTAAGAGAGCTTGGGGGAGGAAGAAAGCTTGGGGGAGAAAGAGAGCTTGGGGGAGTAAGAGAGCTTGGCGGAGTAGGAGAGCTTGGGGGAGTAGGAGAGCTTGGGGTGTAGGAGAGCTTGGGGGAGTAGGAGAGCTTGCGGGAGTAGAAGAGCTTGGGGGAGTAGGAGAGCTTGGGGTAGCAGGAGATCTTGGGTGAGTAGGAGAGCTTGGGGGATTAGGAGAGCTTGGGGGAGCAGGAGAGCTTGGGGGAGTAGGAGAGCTTGGGAGAGTAGGAGAGCTTTGCGGAGCAGGAGAACGTGGGGCAGTAGGAGAACTTAGGGGAGTAGGAGAGTTTGGGGGAGTAGGAGAGCTTGGGGGAGTAGGAGAGCTTGGGGGAGTCGGAGAGCTTGGGGGAGTAGGAGAGCTTGGGAGGATAGGAGAGCTTGGAGGCGTATGAGAGCTTGGGGAAGTAGGCGAGCTTGGGGGAGTAGTTGAGCTTGTGGGAGTGGGAGAGCTTGGGCGAGTAGGAGAGCTTGGGGGAGTAAGAGAACTTGGGGGCGGAAGAAAGCTTGGGGGAGTAGGAGTGCTTGCGGGAGTAGGAGAGCTTGGTGGAGTAGGAGAGCTTGGGGGAGTAGGAGAGCTTGGGGGAGTAGGAGATTTTGGGGGAGAAGGAGAGCTTGGGGGAGTCGCGGAGCTTGGGGGAGTAGGAGAACTTGGCAGAGTAGGAGAGCTTGGGGGAGTAAGAGAGCTTGAAGGAGTAAGAGAGCTTGGGGGAGTAAGAGAGCTTGCGGGTTTAAGAGAGCTTGGGGAGTAGGAGAGCTTGGGGGAGTAGGGGAACTTGGGGGAGTAGGAGACCTTGGGCGAGTAGGAGAGCTTGGGGGAGGAAGAGAGCTTGGGGGAGTTAGAGAGCTTGGGGTAGTAAGATAACTTCGGGGAGTAGGAGAGCTTGGGAACAGGTGAGCTTGTGTTAATAGGAGAGCTTGGGGGAGTACGAGCGCTTGCGGGTGTAGGAGAGCTTGAGGGAGAAGGAGAACTTGGCAGAGTAGGAGAGCTTGGGGGATTAAGAGAGCTTGGGGGAGTAAGAGAGCTTGGTGGAGAAAGAGAGCTTGGGGGAGTAAGAGAGCTTGGGGGAGTAAGAGAGCTTGGGGTAGTAAGAGAGTTTGGGGGAGTAAGAGAGCTTGGGGGTGTAAGTGAGCTTGGGGGAGTAGGAGAAATTGGCAGAGTAGGAGAGCTTGGGGGAGTTAGAGAGCTTGGGGGAGTAAGAGAGCTTGGGGGAGTAAGAGAGCTTGGGGGAATACGAGAGCTTGGGGGAGTAGGAGTGCTTGGGGGAGTAGGAGAGCTTGGGCGAGTAGGAGAGCTTGGGGGAGTAAGAGAGCTTAAGGGAGTAAGAGAGCTTGGGGGAGCAGTGGAGCTTTGGGGAGTAGGAGAGCTTGGGGCAGTAGGAGCGCTTGGGGGAGTAGGTGAGCTTGGAGGAGTAAGAGAGCTTGGGGGTGTAAGAGAGCTAGGTGGTGTAAGAGAGCTTGGGGGAATACGAGAGCTTGGGGGAGTAGGAGAGCTTGGGGGAGTAGGGGAGCTTGGGGGAGTAGGAGAACTTGGGGGATTCGGGGAGCTTGGGGGAGTAGGAGAACTTGGCACAGTAGGAGAGCATGGGGGGAGTAAGATAGCTTGGGGGAGTAAGAGAGCTTGGGGGAGTAAGAGAGCTTGGGATGTAAGAGAGCTTGGGGGAGTGGGAGAGCTTGGGGGAGTAGGAGAGCTTGGGGGAGTAGGAGCGCTTTGGGGATTAGGAGAGCTTGGGGGAGACAGAGAGCTTGGGGCAGTAGGAGAGCTCTGGGGAGTAGGAGATCTCGGGGGAGTAGGAGAGCTTGGGCTAGTAGGAGAGCTTGGGGGAGTAAGAGAGCTTGGTGGAGTAAGATAGCTTGGGGAGTAAGAGAGCTTGGGGGAGTAAGAGAGCCTGGGGGAGTAGGAGAGCTTGGGGGAGTAGGAGATATTGGGGGAGTAGGAGAGTTTGGGGGAGTAGCAGAGCTTGGGGGAGTAGGAGAGCTTGGGGGAGTAGGAGAGCTTTGGGGAGTAGGAGAGCTTGTGGGAGTAGGACAGCTTGGGGGAGTAGGAGAGCTTGGGGGAGTAGGAGAGTTTGGGGGAGTAGGAGAGCTTGGGGGAGTAGGAGAGCTTGGGGGAGTAGGAGAGCTTGGGGGAGTCGGAGTGCTTGGGGGAGTAGGAGAGCTTGGGGGAGTAGGAGAGCTTGGGGTAGTAGGAGATCTTGGGGGAGTAGGAGTTCTTGGGGGATTAGGAGAGCTTGGGGGAGTAGGAGAGCTTGGGGGAGTAGGAGAGTTTGGGAGAGCAGGAGAGCTTGGCAGAGTAGGAGAATTTGGGGCAGTAGGAGAGCTTAGGGGAGTAGGAGAGCTTGGGGGAGTAGGAGAGCTTGGGGGAGTAGGAGAGCTTGGGGGAGTCAGAGAGCTTGGGGGAGTAGGAGAGCTTGGGATGGTAGGAGAGCTTGGGGGCGTAGGAGAGCTTGGGTCGTATGAGAGCTTGGGGGTGTATGAGAGTTTGGGGTGTATGAGAGCTTGGGGAAGTAGGCGAGCTTGGGGGAGTAGTAGAGCTTGTGGGAGTGGGAGAGCTTGGGCGAGTAGGAGAGCTTGGGGGAGTAGGAGAGCTTGGGGGAGGAAGAAAGCTTGGGGGAGAAAGAGAGCTTGGGGGAGTTAGAGAGCTTGGCGGAGTAGGAGAGCTTAGGGTTGTAGGAGAGCTTGGGAGAGTAGGAGAGCTTGGGGGAGTAGGAGCGGTTGGGGGAGTAGGAGAGCTTGGCGCAGCAAGAGAACTTGGGGCCGTAGGAGAGCTTAGGGGAGTAGGAGAGCTTGGGGGAGTAGGAGAGCTTGGGGGAGTAGGAGAGCTTGGGAGAGTAGTAGAGCTTGGCAGAGTAGGAAAACTTGGGGCAGTAGGAGAGCTAAGGGGATTAGGAGAGCTTGGGAGAGTAGGAGAGCTTGGGGGAGTAGGAGATCTTGGGGGAATAGGACAGCTTGGGTGAGTAGGAGAGCTTGGGGGAGTAGGAGAGTTTGGGGGAGTATGAAAGCATGGGGAATTAGGAGAGCTTGGGAGAGTAGGAGAGCTTGTGGGAGTAGGAGAGCTTGTGGGAGTAGGAGAGCTTGGGTGAGTAGGAGAGCTTGGGGGAGTAGGAGAGATTGGGGGAGTAGGAGAGCTTGGGGGAGTACGAGAGCTAGGGGGAGTAGGAAAGCTTGGGGTAGTAGGAGATCTTGGGGGAGTAGGAGAACTTGGGGGATTAGTTGAGCTTGGGGGAGTAGGAGAGCTTGGGGGAGTAGGAGAGCTTGGGAGAGTAGGAGAGCTTGGCGCAGCAAGAGAACTTGGGGCAGTAGGAGAGCTTAGGGGAGTAGGAGAGCTTGGGGGAGTAGGAGACCTTGGGGGAATAGTAGAGCTTGGGGGAGCCGGAGAGCTTGGGAGGGTAGGAGAACTTGGGGGCGTATGAGAGCTTGGGGTGTATGAGAGCTTGTGGGAGTAGGACAGCTTGGGTGAGTAGGAGAGGTTGGGGGAGTAGGAGAGTTTGGGGTAGTAGGAAAGCTTGGGGGAGTAGGAGAGCTTGGGGGAGTAGGAGAGCTTGGGGGAGTAGGAGAGCTTGGGGGAGTAGGAGAGCTTGGGGGACTAGGAGAGCTTGGGGTAGTAGGAGATCTTGGGGGAGTAGGAGTTCTTGGGGGATTAGGAGAGCTTGGGGGAGTAGGAGAGCTTGGGGTAGTAGGAGAGTTTGGGAGAGCAGGAGAGCTTGGCAGAGTAGGAGAACTTGGGGCAGTAGGAGAGCTTGGGGGAGTAGGAGAGCTTGTGGGAGTCGGAGAGCTTGGGGGAGTAGGAGAGCTTGGGAGGGTAGGAGAGCATGGGGGCGTATGAGAGCTTGGGTCGTATGAGAGCTTGGGGGGGTGTGAGAGTTTGAGGTGTATGAGAGCTTGGGGAGTAGGAGAGCTTGGGAGGGTAGGAGAGCATGGGGGCGTATGAGAGCTTGGGTCGTATGAGAGCTTGGGGGGGTGTGAGAGTTTGGGGTGTATGAGAGCTTGGGGAAGTAGGCGAGCTTGGGGGAGTAGTAGAGCTTGTGGGAGTAGTAGAGCTTGTGGGAGTGGGAGAGCTTGGGCGAATAGGAGAGCTTGGGGGAGCAGGAGAGCTTAGGGAGGAAGAAAGCTTGGGGGAGAAAGAGAGCTTGGCGGAGTAGGAGAGCTTAGGGTTGTAGGAGAGCTTGGGGGAGTAGGAGAGCTAGGGTGAGTAGGAGAGCTTGGGGGAGTAGGCGATCTTGGGGGAGTAGGAGAGTTTGGGGGAGACAGAGAGCTTGGGGGAGTAGGAGAGCTTGGGGGCGTAGGAAAGCTTGGGGGATTAGGAGAGCTTTGGGAAAGTAGGATAGCTTGTGGGAGTAGGAGAGCTTATGGGAGTAGGAGAGCTTGGGTGAGTAGGAGAGCTTGGGGGAGTAGGAGAGCTTGGGAGGGTAGGAGAGCTTGGGGGCGTATGAGAGCTTGTGTCGTATGAGAGCTTGGGGGTGTATGAGAGTTTGGGGTGTATGAGAGCTTGGGGAAGTAGGCGAGCTTGGGGGAGTCGGCGAGCTTGGGGGAGTAGTAGAGCTTGTGGGAGTGGGAGAGCTTCGGCGAATAGGAGAGCTTGGGGGAGTAGGAGAGCTTAGGGAGGAAGAAAGCTTGGGGGAGAAAGAGAGCTTGGCGGAGTAGGAGAGCTTAGGGTTGTAGGAGAGCTTGGGGGAGTAGGAGAGCTTGGGTGAGTAGGAGAGCTTGGGGGAGTAGGCGATCTTGGGGGAGTAGGAGAGTTTGCGGGAGTAAGAGAGCTTGGGGGAGTAGGAGAGCTTGGGGGCGTAGGAAAGCTTGGGGGATTAGGAGAGCTTTGGGAAAGTAGGATAGCTTGTGGGAGTAGGAGTGCTTGTGGGAGTAGGAGAGCTTGGGTGAGTAGGAGAGCTTGGGGGAGTAGGAGAGCTTGGGAGGGTAGGAGAGCTTGGGGGCGTATGAGAGCTTGTGTTGTATGAGAGCTTAGGGGTGTATGAGAGTTTGGGGTGTATGAGAGCTTGGGGAAGTAGGCGAGCTTGGGGGAGTAGTAGAGCTTGTGGGAGTGGGAGAGCATGGGCGAGTAGGACAGCTTGGGGGAGTAGGAGAGCTTGGGGGAGGAAGAAAGCTTGGGGGAGAAAGAGAGCTTGGGGGAGTAAGAGAGCTTGGCGGAGTAGGAGAGCTTAGCGTTGTAGGAGAGCTTGGGGGAGTAGGAGAGCTTGGGGGAGTAGGAGAGCTTGGGGGAGTAGGCGATCTTGGGGGAGTATGAGAGTTTGGGGGAGTAGGAGAGCTTGGGGGAGTAGGAGAGCTTGGGGGAGTAGGAAAGCATGGGGAATTAGGAGAGCTTGGGAGAGTAGGAGAGCTTGTGGGAGTAGGAGAGCTTGTGGGAGTAGGAGAGCTTGTGGGAGTAGCAAAGCTTGGGGGATTAGGAGAGCTTGGGAGAGTAGGAGAGCTTGTGGGAGTAGGAGAGCTTGTGCGAATAGGAGACCTTGTGGGAGTAGGAGAGCTTCTGGGAGGAAGAAAGCTTGGGGGAGAAAGAGAGCTTGGGGGAGTAAGAGAGCTTGGCGGAGTAGGAGAGCTTAGGGTTGTAGGATAGCTTGGGGGAGTAGGAGAGCTTGGGGGAGTAGGAGAGCTTGGGTGAGTAGGAGAGCTTGGGGGAGTTGGAGAGATTGGGGGAGTAGGATAGCTTGGGGGAGTAGGAGAGCTTGGGGGAGTAGGAGAGCTTGGGGTAGTAGGAGATCTTGGGGGAGTAGGAGAACTTGGGGGATTGGTTGAGCTTGGGGGAGTAGGAGAGTTGGGGGAGTAGGAGAGCTTGGGAGAGTAGGAGAGCTTGGCGCAGCAGGAGAACTTGGGGCAGTAGGAGAGCTTAGGGGAGTAGCAGAGCTTGGGGGAGTAGGAGAGCTTGGGGGAGTAGGAGAGCTTGGGGGAGTCGGAGAGCTTGGGAGGGTAGGAGAGCTTGGGGGCGTATGAGAGCTTGGGGTGTATGAGAGCTTGGGGAAGTAGGCGAGCTTGGGGGAGTAGTAGAGCTTGCGGGAGTAGGAGAGCTTGGGGGAGTAGGAGAGCTTGGGGGAGTCGGAGAGCTTGGGGGAGTAGGAGAGCTTGGGAGGGTAGGAGAGCATGGGGACGTATGAGAGCTTGGGTCGTATGAGAGCTTGGGGGGGTGTGAGAGTTTGGGGTGTATGAGAGCTTGGGGAAGTAGGCGAGCTTGGGGGAGTAGTAGAGCTTGTGGGAGTGGGAGAGCTTGGGCGAATAGGAGAGCTTGGGGGAGTAGGAGAGCTTAGGGAGGAAGAAAGCTTGGGGGAGAAAGAGAGCTTGGCGGAGTAGGAGAGCTTAGGGTTGTAGGAGAGCTTGTGGGAGTAGGAGAGCTTGGGTGAGTAGGAGAGCTTGGGGGAGTAGGCGATCTTGGGGGAGTAGGAGAGTTTGGGGGAGTAAGAGAGCTTGGGGGAGTAGGAGAGCTTGGGGGCGTAGGAAAGCTTGGGGGATTAGGAGAGCTTTGGGAAAGTAGGATAGCTTGTGGGAGTAGGAGAGCTTGTGGGAGTAGGAGAGCTTGGGTGAGTAGGAGAGCTTGGGGGAGTAGGAGAGCTTGGGAGGGTAGGAGAGCTTGGGGGCGTATGAGAGCTTGTGTCGTATGAGAGCTTGGGGGTGTATGAGAGTTTGGGGTGTATGAGAGCTTGGGGAAGTAGGCGAGCTTGGGGGAGTCTGCGAGCTTGGGGGAGTAGTAGAGCTTGTGGGAGTGGGAGAGCTTGGGCGAATAGGAGAGCTTGGGGGAGTAGGAGAGCTTAGGGAGGAAGAAAGCTTGGGGGAGAAAGAGAGCTTGGCGGAGTAGGAGAGCTTAGGGTTGTAGGAGAGCTTGGGGGAGTAGGAGAGCTTGGGTGAGTAGGAGAGCTTGGGGGAGTAGGCGATCTTGGGGGAGTAGGAGAGTTTGGGGGAGTAAGAGAGCTTGGGGGAGTAGGAGAGCTTGGGGGCGTAGGAAAGCTTGGGGGATTAGGAGAGCTTTGGGAAAGTAGGATAGCTTGTGGGAGTAGGAGAGCTTGTGGGAGTAGGAGAGCTTGGTTGAGTAGGAGAGCTTGGGTGAGTAGGAGAGCTTGGGGGAGTAGGCGATCTTGGGGGAGTAGGAGAGTTTGGGGGAGTAAGAGAGCTTGGGGGAGTAGGAGAGCTTGGGGGCGTAGGAAAGCTTGGGGGATTAGGAGAGCTTTGGGAAAGTAGGATAGCTTGTGGGAGTAGGAGTGCTTGTGGGAGTAGGAGAGCTTGGGTGAGTAGGAGAGCTTGGGGGAGTAGGAGAGCTTGGGAGGGTAGGAGAGCTTGGGGGCGTATGAGAGCTTGTGTCGTATGAGAGCTTAGGGGTGTATGAGAGTTTGGGGTGTATGAGAGCTTGGGGAAGTAGGCGAGCTTGGGGGAGTAGTAGAGCTTGTGGGAGTGGGAGAGCTTGGGCGAGTAGGACAGCTTGGGGGAGTAGGAGAGCTTGGGGGAGGAAGAAAGCTTGGGGGAGAAAGAGAGCTTGGGGGAGTAAGAGAGCTTGGCGGAGTAGGAGAGCTTAGCGTTGTAGGAGAGCTTGGGGGAGTAGGAGAGCTTGGGGGAGTAGGAGAGCTTGGGGGAGTAGGCGATCTTGGGGGAGTATGAGAGTTTGGGGGAGTAGGAGAGCTTGGGGGAGTAGGAGAGCTTGGGGGAGTAGGAAAGCATGGGGAATTAGGAGAGCTTGGGAGAGTAGGAGAGCTTGGGGGAGTAGGAGAGCTTGGGAGGGTAGGAGAGCTTGGGGGCGTATGAGAGCTTGTGTTGTATGAGAGCTTAGGGGTGTATGAGAGTTTGGGGTGTATGAGAGCTTGGGGAAGTAGGCGAGCTTGGGGGAGTAGTAGAGCTTGTGGGAGTGGGAGAGCATGGGCGAGTAGGACAGCTTGGGGGAGTAGGAGAGCTTGGGGGAGGAAGAAAGCTTGGGGGAGAAAGAGAGCTTGGGGGAGTAAGAGAGCTTGGCGGAGTAGGAGAGCTTAGCGTTGTAGGAGAGCTTGGGGGAGTAGGAGAGCTTGGGGGAGTAGGAGAGCTTGGGGGAGTAGGCGATCTTGGGGGAGTATGAGAGTTTGGGGGAGTAGGAGAGCTTGGGGGAGTAGGAGAGCTTGGGGGAGTAGGAAAGCATGGGGAATTAGGAGAGCTTGGGAGAGTAGGAGAGCTTGTGGGAGTAGGAGAGCTTGTGGGAGTAGGAGAGCTTGTGGGAGTAGCAAAGCTTGGGGGATTAGGAGAGCTTGGGAGAGTAGGAGAGCTTGTGGGAGTAGGAGAGCTTGTGCGAATAGGAGACCTTGTGGGAGTAGGAGAGCTTCTGGGAGGAAGAAAGCTTGGGGGAGAAAGAGAGCTTGGGGGAGTAAGAGAGCTTGGCGGAGTAGGAGAGCTTAGGGTTGTAGGATAGCTTGGGGGAGTAGGAGAGCTTGGGGGAGTAGGAGAGCTTGGGTGAGTAGGAGAGCTTGGGGGAGTTGGAGAGATTGGGGGAGTAGGATAGCTTGGGGGAGTAGGAGAGCTTGGGGGAGTAGGAGAGCTTGGGGTAGTAGGAGATCTTGGGGGAGTAGGAGAACTTGGGGGATTGGTTGAGCTTGGGGGAGTAGGAGAGTTGGGGGAGTAGGAGAGCTTGGGAGAGTAGGAGAGCTTGGCGCAGCAGGAGAACTTGGGGCAGTAGGAGAGCTTAGGGGAGTAGCAGAGCTTGGGGGAGTAGGAGAGCTTGGGGGAGTAGGAGAGCTTGGGGGAGTCGGAGAGCTTGGGAGGGTAGGAGAGCTTGGGGGCGTATGAGAGCTTGGGGTGTATGAGAGCTTGGGGAAGTAGGCGAGCTTGGGGGAGTAGTAGAGCTTGCGGGAGTAGGAGAGCTTGGGGGAGTAGGAGAGCTTGGGGGAGTCGGAGAGCTTGGGGGAGTAGGAGAGCTTGGGAGGGTAGGAGAGCATGGGGACGTATGAGAGCTTGGGTCGTATGAGAGCTTGGGGGGGTGTGAGAGTTTGGGGTGTATGAGAGCTTGGGGAAGTAGGCGAGCTTGGGGGAGTAGTAGAGCTTGTGGGAGTGGGAGAGCTTGGGCGAATAGGAGAGCTTGGGGGAGTAGGAGAGCTTAGGGAGGAAGAAAGCTTGGGGGAGAAAGAGAGCTTGGCGGAGTAGGAGAGCTTAGGGTTGTAGGAGAGCTTGTGGGAGTAGGAGAGCTTGGGTGAGTAGGAGAGCTTGGGGGAGTAGGCGATCTTGGGGGAGTAGGAGAGTTTGGGGGAGTAAGAGAGCTTGGGGGAGTAGGAGAGCTTGGGGGCGTAGGAAAGCTTGGGGGATTAGGAGAGCTTTGGGAAAGTAGGATAGCTTGTGGGAGTAGGAGAGCTTGTGGGAGTAGGAGAGCTTGGGTGAGTAGGAGAGCTTGGGGGAGTAGGAGAGCTTGGGAGGGTAGGAGAGCTTGGGGGCGTATGAGAGCTTGTGTCGTATGAGAGCTTGGGGGTGTATGAGAGTTTGGGGTGTATGAGAGCTTGGGGAAGTAGGCGAGCTTGGGGGAGTCTGCGAGCTTGGGGGAGTAGTAGAGCTTGTGGGAGTGGGAGAGCTTGGGCGAATAGGAGAGCTTGGGGGAGTAGGAGAGCTTAGGGAGGAAGAAAGCTTGGGGGAGAAAGAGAGCTTGGCGGAGTAGGAGAGCTTAGGGTTGTAGGAGAGCTTGGGGGAGTAGGAGAGCTTGGGTGAATAGGAGAGCTTGGGGGAGTAGGCGATCTTGGGGGAGTAGGAGAGTTTGGGGGAGTAAGAGAGCTTGGGGGAGTAGGAGAGCTTGGGGGCGTAGGAAAGCTTGGGGGATTAGGAGAGCTTTGGGAAAGTAGGATAGCTTGTGGGAGTAGGAGAGCTTGTGGGAGTAGGAGAGCTTGGTTGAGTAGGAGAGCTTGGGTGAGTAGGAGAGCTTGGGGGAGTAGGCGATCTTGGGGGAGTAGGAGAGTTTGGGGGAGTAAGAGAGCTTGGGGGAGTAGGAGAGCTTGGGGGCGTAGGAAAGCTTGGGGGATTAGGAGAGCTTTGGGAAAGTAGGATAGCTTGTGGGAGTAGGAGTGCTTGTGGGAGTAGGAGAGCTTGGGTGAGTAGGAGAGCTTGGGGGAGTAGGAGAGCTTGGGAGGGTAGGAGAGCTTGGGGGCGTATGAGAGCTTGTGTCGTATGAGAGCTTAGGGGTGTATGAGAGTTTGGGGTGTATGAGAGCTTGGGGAAGTAGGCGAGCTTGGGGGAGTAGTAGAGCTTGTGGGAGTGGGAGAGCTTGGGCGAGTAGGACAGCTTGGGGGAGTAGGAGAGCTTGGGGGAGGAAGAAAGCTTGGGGGAGAAAGAGAGCTTGGGGGAGTAAGAGAGCTTGGCGGAGTAGGAGAGCTTAGCGTTGTAGGAGAGCTTGGGGGAGTAGGAGAGCTTGGGGGAGTAGGAGAGCTTGGGGGAGTAGGCGATCTTGGGGGAGTATGAGAGTTTGGGGGAGTAGGAGAGCTTGGGGGAGTAGGAGAGCTTGGGGGAGTAGGAAAGCATGGGGAATTAGGAGAGCTTGGGAGAGTAGGAGAGCTTGTGGGAGTAGGAGAGCTTGTGGGAGTAGGAGAGCTTGTGGGAGTAGCAAAGCTTGGGGGATTAGGAGAGCTTGGGAGAGTAGGAGAGCTTGTGGGAGTAGGAGAGCTTGTGCGAATAGGAGAGCTTGTGGGAGTAGGAGAGCTTCTGGGAGGAAGAAAGCTTGGGGGAGAAAGAGAGCTTGGGGGAGTAAGAGAGCTTGGCGGAGTAGGAGAGCTTAGGGTTGTAGGATAGCTTGGGGGAGTAGGAGAGCTTGGGGGAGTAGGAGAGCTTGGGTGAGTAGGAGAGCTTGGGGGAGTTGGAGAGATTGGGGGAGTAGGATAGCTTGGGGGAGTAGGAGAGCTTGGGGGAGTAGGAGAGCTTGGGGTAGTAGGAGATCTTGGGGGAGTAGGAGAACTTGGGGGATTGGTTGAGCTTGGGGGAGTAGGAGAGTTGGGGGAGTAGGAGAGCTTGGGAGAGTAGGAGAGCTTGGCGCAGCAGGAGAACTTGGGGCAGTAGGAGAGCTTAGGGGAGTAGCAGAGCTTGGGGGAGTAGGAGAGCTTGGGGGAGTAGGAGAGCTTGGGGGAGTCGGAGAGCTTGGGAGGGTAGGAGAGCTTGGGGGCGTATGAGAGCTTGGGGTGTATGAGAGCTTGGGGAAGTAGGCGAGCTTGGGGGAGTAGTAGAGCTTGCGGGAGTAGGAGAGCTTGGGGGAGTAGGAGAGCTTGGGGGAGTCGGAGAGCTTGGGGGAGTAGGAGAGCTTGGGAGGGTAGGAGAGCATGGGGACGTATGAGAGCTTGGGTCGTATGAGAGCTTGGGGGGGTGTGAGAGTTTGGGGTGTATGAGAGCTTGGGGAAGTAGGCGAGCTTGGGGGAGTAGTAGAGCTTGTGGGAGTGGGAGAGCTTGGGCGAATAGGAGAGCTTGGGGGAGTAGGAGAGCTTAGGGAGGAAGAAAGCTTGGGGGAGAAAGAGAGCTTGGCGGAGTAGGAGAGCTTAGGGTTGTAGGAGAGCTTGTGGGAGTAGGAGAGCTTGGGTGAGTAGGAGAGCTTGGGGGAGTAGGCGATCTTGGGGGAGTAGGAGAGTTTGGGGGAGTAAGAGAGCTTGGGGGAGTAGGAGAGCTTGGGGGCGTAGGAAAGCTTGGGGGATTAGGAGAGCTTTGGGAAAGTAGGATAGCTTGTGGGAGTAGGAGAGCTTGTGGGAGTAGGAGAGCTTGGGTGAGTAGGAGAGCTTGGGGGAGTAGGAGAGCTTGGGAGGGTAGGAGAGCTTGGGGGCGTATGAGAGCTTGTGTCGTATGAGAGCTTGGGGGTGTATGAGAGTTTGGGGTGTATGAGAGCTTGGGGAAGTAGGCGAGCTTGGGGGAGTCGGCGAGCTTGGGGGAGTAGTAGAGCTTGTGGGTGTGGGAGAGCTTGGGCGAATAGGAGAGCTTGGGGGAGTAGGAGAGCTTAGGGAGGAAGAAAGCTTGGGGGAGAAAGAGAGCTTGGCGGAGTAGGAGAGCTTAGGGTTGTAGGAGAGCTTGGGGGAGTAGGAGAGCTTGGGTGAGTAGGAGAGCTTGGGGGAGTAGGCGATCTTGGGGGAGTAGGAGAGTTTGGGGGAGTAAGAGAGCTTGGGGGAGTAGGAGAGCTTGGGGGCGTAGGAAAGCTTGGGGGATTAGGAGAGCTTTGGGAAAGTAGGATAGCTTGTGGGAGTAGGAGAGCTTGTGGGAGTAGGAGAGCTTGGTTGAGTAGGAGAGCTTGGGGGAGTAGGAGAGCTTGGGAGGGTAGGAGAGCTTGGGGGCGTATGAGAGCTTGTGTCGTATGAGAGCTTAGGGTTGTATGAGAGTTTGGGGTGTATGAGAGCTTGGGGAAGTAGGCGAGCTTGGGGGAGAAGTATAGCTTGTGGGAGTGGGAGAGCTTGGGCGAGTAGGACAGCTTGGGGGAGTAGGAGAGCTTGGGGGAGGAAGAAAGCTTGGGGGAGAAAGAGAGCTTGGGGGAGTAAGAGAGCTTGGCGGAGTAGGAGAGTTAGCGTTGTAGGAGAGCTTGGGGGAGTAGGAGAGCTTGGCTGAGTAGGAGAGCTTGGGGGAGTAGGCGATCTTGGGGGAGTAGGAGAGGTTGGGGGAGTAGGACAGCTTGGGGGAGTAGGAGAGCTTGGGGGAGTAGGAAAGCATGGGGAATTAGGAGAGCTTGGGAGAGTAGGAGAGCTTGTGGGAGTCGGAGAGCTTGTGGGAGTAGGAGAGCTTGGGTGAGTAGGAGAGCTTGGGGGAGTAGGAGAGATTGGGGGAGTAGGAGAGCTTGGGGGAGTACGAGAGCTTGGGGGAGTAGGAAAGCTTGGGGTAGTAGGAGATCTTGGGGAGTAGGAGAACTTGGGGGAGTAAGAGAGCTTGGTGGAGAAAGAGAGCTTGGGGGAGGAAGAGAGCTTTTGGGAGTAAGAGAGCTTGGGGGAGTAAGATAATTTGGGGGAGTAGGAGAGCTTGGGGGAGTTAGAGAGCTTGGGGGAGTAAGAGAGCTTGAGGGAGTAAGAGAGCTTGGGGGATTAGGAGAGCTTGAGGGAGTAGGAGTGCTTGGTGGAGTAGGAGAGCTTGGGCGAGTAGGAGAGCTTGGGGGAGTAAGAGAGCTTAAGGGAGTAAGAGAGCTTGGGGAAGCAGTAGAGCTTGGGGGAGTAGGAGAGCTTGGGGCAGTAGGAGCGCTTGGGGGAGTAGGAGTGCTTGGAGGAGTAAGAGAGCTTGGGGGTGTAAGAGAGCTAGGGGGAGTAGGAGAACTTGGGGGATTCGGGGAGCTTGGGGGAGTAGGAGAACTTGGGGGATTCGGGGAGCTTGGGGGAGTAGGAGAACTTGGCACAGTAGGAGAGCTTGGGGGAGTAAGAGAGCTTGGGGGAGTAAGAGAGCTTGGGGGAGTAAGAGAGCTTGGGATGTAAGAGAGCTTTGGGGAGTAAGAGAGCTTGGGGGAGTAGGAGCGCTTGGGGGAGTAGGAGAGATTGGGGGAGTAGGAGAGCTTGGGGTAGTTGGAGATCTTGGGGGAGTAGGAGAACTTGGGGGATTAGTTGAGCTTGGGGGAGTAGGAGAGCTTGGGGGAGTAGGAGAGCTTGGGAGAGTAGGAGAGCTTGGCGCAGCAGGAGAAATTGGGGCAGTAGGAGAGCTTAGGGGAGTAGGAGAGCTTGGGGGAGTAGGAGAGCTTGCGGGAGTAGGAGAGCTTGGGGGAGTCGGAGAGCTTGGGAGGGTAGGAGAGCTTGGGGGCGTATGAGAGCTTGGGGTGTATGAGAGCTTGGGGAAGTAGGCGAGCTTGGGGGAGTAGTAGAGCTTGTACGAGTGGGGGAGCTTGGGGAGTAGGAGAGCTTGGGGAGTAAGAGAACTTGGGGGACATAGAAACCTTGGGGGAGAAAGAGAGCTTGAGGGAGTAAGAGAGCTTGGGGGAGTAGGAGAGCTTGGGGGAGTAGGAGAGCTTGGGGTAGTAGGAGAGTTTGGGGGAGTAGGAGAGCTTGGGGGAGTCGCGGAGCTTGGGGGAGTAGGAGAACTTGGCAGAGTAGGAGAGCTTGGGGGAGGAAGAGAGCTTGGGGGAGTAAGAGAGCTTGGGGGAGTAAGAGAGCTTGAAGGAGTAAGAGAGCTTGGGGGAGTAAGAGAGCTTGCGGGTGTAAGAGAGCTTGGGGAGTAGGAGAGCTTGGGGGAGTAGGGGAGCTTGGGGGAGTAGGAGACCTTGGGCGAGTAGGAGAGCTTGGGGGAGGAAGAGAGCTTGGGGGAGTAAGACAGCTTGGGGGAGTAAGATAGCTTGGGGGAGTAGGAGAGCTTGGGGAACAGGTGAGCTTGTGGGAATAGGAGAGCTTGGGGGAGTACGAGCGCTTGCGGGTGTAGGAGAGCTTGAGGGAGAAGGAGAACTTGGCAGAGTAGGAGAGCTTGGGGGAGTAAGAGAGCTTGGGGGAGTAAGAGAGCTTGGTGGAGTAAGAGAGCTTGGTGGAGTAAGAGAATTTGGGGGAGTAAGAGAGCTTGGGGGTGTAAGTGAGCTTGGAGGAGTAGGAGAAATTGGCAGAGTAGGAGAGCTTGGGGGAGTTAGAGAGCTTGGGGGAGTAAGAGAGCTTGGGGGAATAAGAGAGCTTGGGGGAGTAGGAGAGCTTGGGGGAGTAGGAGTGCTTGGGGGAGTAAGAGAGCTTGGGGGAATACGAGAGCTTGGGGGAGTAGGAGAGCTTGGGGGAGTAGGGGAGCTTGGGGGAGTAGGAGAACTTGGTGGATTCGGCGAGCTTAGGGGAGTAGGAGAACTTGGCACAGTAGGAGAGCTTGGGGGATTAAGAGAGCTTGGGGGAGTAAGAGAGCTTGGGGGAGTGGGAGAGCTTGGGGGAGTAGGAGAGCTTGGGGGAGTAGGAGCGCTTTGGGGATTAGGAGAGCTTGGGGGAGACAGAGAGCTTGGGGCAGTAGGAGAGCTCTGGGGAGTAGGAGATCTCGGGGGAGTAGGAGAGCTTGAGCGAGTAGGAGACCTTGGGGGAGTAAGAGAGCTTGGTGGAGTAAGATAGCTTGGGGAGTAAGAGAGCTTGGGGGAGTAAGAGAGCTTGGGGGAGAGGGAGAGCTTGGGGGAGTAGGAGAGCTTGGGGGAGTAGGAGCGCTTGGGGGAGTAGGAGCGCTTGGGGCAGTAGGAGAGCCTGGGGGAGTAGGAGAGCTTGGGGGAGTAGGAGATATTGGGGGAGTAGGAGAGTTTGGGGGAGTAGGAGAGCTTTGGGGAGTAGGAGAGCTTGTGGGAGTAGGACAGCTTGGGGGAGTAGGAGAGCTTGGGGGAGTAGGAGAGTTTGGGGGAGTGGGAGAGCTTGGGGGAGTAGAAGAGCTTGGGGGAGTAGGAGAGCTTGGGGGAGTAGGAGAGCTTGGGGGAGTAGGAGATCTTGGGGCAGCAGGATTTCTTGGGGAATTAGGAGAGCTTGGGGGATTAGGAGAGCTTGGGGGAGTAGGAGAGCTTGGGGGAGTAGGCGATCTTGGGGGAGTAGGAGAGCTTGTCAGAGTAGGAGAACTTGGGGCAGTAGGAGCGCTCAGGGGAGTAGGAGAGCTTGGGGGAGTAGGATAGCTTGGGGAGTAGGAGAGCTTGGGGGAGTCGGAGAGCTTGGGGGAGTAGGAGAGCTTGGGAGGGTAGGAGAGCTGGGGGGCGTATGAGAGCTTGGGTCGTACGAGAGCTTGGGGGGGTGTGAGAGTTGGGGTGTATGAGAGCTTGGGGAAGTAGGCGAGCTTGGGGGAGTAGTAGAGCTTGTGTGAGAGGGAGAGCTTGGGCGAGTAGGAGAGCTTGGGGGAGTAGGAGAGCTTGGGGGAGGAAGAAAGCTTGGGGGAGAAAGAGAGCTTGGGGGAGTAAGAGAGCTTGGCGGAGTAGGAGAGCTTAGGGTTGTAGGAGAGCTTGGGGGAGTAGGAGAGCTTGGGGGAGTAGGAGAGCTTGGGGGAGTAGGCGATCTTGGGGGAGTAGGAGAGTTTGGGGGAGTAGGAGAGCTTGGGGGAGTAGGAGAGCTTGGGGGAGTAGGAAAGCTTGGGGGATTAGGAGAGCTTGGGAGAGTAGGAGAGCTTGTGGGAGTAGGAGAGCTTGTGGGAGTAGGAGAGCTTGGGTGAGTAGGAGAGCTTGGGGGAGTAGGAGAGCTTGGGGGTGTAGGAGAGCTTGGGGTAGTAGGAGATCTTGGGGGAGTAGGAGAACTTGGGGGATTAGTTGAGCTTGGGGGAGTAGGAGAGCTTGGGGGAGTAGGAGAGCTTGGGAGAGAAGGAGAGCTTGGCGCAGCAGGAGAACTTGGGGCATAAGGAGAGCTTAGGGGAGTAGGAGAGCTTGGGGGAGTAGGAGAGCTTGGGGGAGTAGGAGAGCTTGGGGGAGTCGGAGAGCTTGCGAGGGTAGGAGAGCTTGGGGGCGTATGAGAGCTTGGGATGTATGAGAGCTTGGGGAAGTAGGCGAGCTTGGGGGAGTAGTAGAGCTTGTGCGAGTGGGAGAGCTTGGGCGAGTAGGAGAGCTTGGGGGAGTAAGAGAACTTGGGGGAGGAAGAAAGCTTGGGGGAGAAAGACAGCTTGAGGGAGTAAGAGAGCTTG
Source organism: Pristiophorus japonicus (assembly GCF_044704955.1). Classification (NCBI taxonomy): domain Eukaryota; kingdom Metazoa; phylum Chordata; class Chondrichthyes; family Pristiophoridae; genus Pristiophorus; species Pristiophorus japonicus. The sequence continues at coordinate 575,580 of NW_027254772.1, forward strand.
GGGGAGTAGGAGAGTTTGGGGGAATAGGAGAGTTTGGGGTAGTCGGAGAGTTTGTGGGAGTAGGAGAGCTTGGGGGAGTCGCGGAGCTTGGGGGAGTAGGAGGACTTAGCAGAATAGGAGACTTTGGGGGAGGAAGAGAGCTTGGGGGAGTAAGAGAGCTTGGGGGAGTAAGAGAGCTTGAAGGAGTAAGAGAGCTTGGGGAACAGGTGAGCTTTTGGGAATAGGAGAGCTTGGGGGAGTACGAGCGCTTGCGGGTGTAGGAGAGCTTGAGTGAGAAGGAGAACTTGGCAGAGTAGGAGAGCATGGGGGAGTAAGAGAGCTTGGGGGAGTAAGAGAGCTTGGTGGAGAAAGAGAGCTTGGGGGAGTAAGAGAGCTTGGGGGAGTAAGAAAATTTGCGGGAGCAAGAGAGCTTGGGGGTGTAAGTGAGCTTGGGGGAGTAGGAGAAATTGGCAGAGTAGGAGAGCTTGGGGGAGTTAGAGAGCTTGGGGGAGTAAGAGAGCTTGGGGGAGTAAGAGAGCTTGGGGGAGTAGGAGAGCTTGGGGGAGTAGGAGTTCTTGGGGGAGTAGGAGAGCTTGGGCGAGTAGGAGAGCTTGGGGGAGTAAGAGAGCTTAAGGGAGTAAGAGAGCTTGGGGAAGCAGTAGAGCTTGGGGGAGTAGGAGAGCTTGGGGGAGTCGGAGAGCTTGGGAGGGTAGGAGAGCTTGGGAGGGTAGGAGAGCTTGGGGGCGTATGAGAGCTTGGGTTGTATGAGAACTTGGGGAAGTTGGCGAGCTTGGGGGAGTAGTAGAGCTTGTGGGAGTGGGAGGGCTTGGGCGAGTAGGAGAGCTTGGGGGAGTAAGAGAACTTGGGGGAGGAAGAAAGCTTGGGGGAGAAAGAGAGCTTGAGGGAGTAGGAGAGCTTGGGGGAGTAGGAGAGCTTGGGGTAGTAGGAGAGTTTGGGGGAGTAGGAGAGCTTGGGGGAGTCGCGGAGCTTGGGGGAGTAGGAGAACTTGGCAGAGTAGGAGAGCTTGGGGGAGGAAGAGAGCTTGGGGGAGTAAGAGAGCTTGGGGGAGTAAGAGAGCTTGAAGGAGTAAGAGAGCTTCGGTTGTAAGAGAGCTTGCGGGTGTAAGAGAGCTTGGGGAGTAGGAGAGCTTGGGGGAGTAGGGGAGCTTGGGGGAGTAGGAGACCTTGGGCGAGTAGGAGAGCTTGGGGGAGGAAGAGCGCTTGGGGGAGTAAGAGAGCTTGGGGGAGTAAGATAGCTTGGTGGAGTAGGAGAGCTTGGGGAACAGGTGAGCTTGTGGGAATAGGAGAGCTTGGGGGAGTACGAGCGCTTGCTTGTGCAGGAGAGCTTGAGGGAGAAGGAGAACTTGGCAGAGTAGGAGAGCTTGGGGGAGTAAGAGAGCTTGGGGGAGTAAGAGAGCTTGGTGGAGAAATAGAGCTTGGGGGAGTAAGAGAATTTGGGGGAGTAAGAGAGCTTGGGGGAGTAGGAGAGCTTGGGGGAGTAGGAGTGCTTGGGGGAGTAGGAGAGCTTGGGCGAGTAGGAGAGCTTGGGGGAGTAAGAGAGCTTAAGGGAGTAAGAGAGCTTGGGGAAGCAGTAGAGCTTGGGGGAGTAGGAGAGCTTGGGGGAGTCGGAGAGCTTGGGAGGGTAGGAGAGCTTGGGGGCGTATGAGAGCTTGGGTTGTATGAGAACTTGGGGAAGTTGGCGAGCTTGGGGGAGTAGTAGAGCTTGTGGGAGTGGGAGGGCTTGGGCGAGTAGGAGAGCTTGGGGGAGTAAGAGAACTTGGGGGAGGAAGAAAGCTTGGGGGAGAAAGAGAGCTTGAGGGAGTAGGAGAGCTTGGGGGAGTAGGAGAGCTTGGGGTAGTAGGAGAGTTTGGGGGAGTAGGAGAGCTTGGGGGAGTCGCGGAGCTTGGGGGAGTAGGAGAACTTGGCAGAGTAGGAGAGCTTGGGGGAGGAAGAGAGCTTGGGGGAGTAAGAGAGCTTGGGGGAGTAAGAGAGCTTGAAGGAGTAAGAGAGCTTCGGTTGTAAGAGAGCTTGCGGGTGTAAGAGAGCTTGGGGAGTAGGAGAGCTTGGGGGAGTAGGGGAGCTTGGGGGAGTAGGAGACCTTGGGCGAGTAGGAGAGCTTGGGGGAGGAAGAGAGCTTGGGGGAGTAAGAGAGCTTGGGGGAGTAAGATAGCTTGGTGGAGTAGGAGAGCTTGGGGAACAGGTGAGCTTGTGGGAATAGGAGAGCTTGGGGGAGTACGAGCGCTTGCTTGTGCAGGAGAGCGTGAGGGAGAAGGAGAACTTGGCAGAGTAGGAGAGCTTGGGGGAGTAAGAGAGCTTGGGGGAGTAAGAGAGCTTGGTGGAGAAAGAGAGCTTGGGGGAGTAAGAGAATTTGGGGGAGTAAGAGAGCTTGGGGGTGTAAGTGAGCTTGGGGGAGTAGGAGAAATTGGCAGAGTAGGAGAGCTTGGGGGAGTTAGAGAGCTTGGGGGAGTAAGAGAGCTTGGGGGAGTAAGAGAGCTTGGGGGAGCAGGAGAGCTTGGGGGAGTAGGAGTGCTTGGGGGAGTAGGAGAGCTTGGGGGAGTAGGAGTGCTTGGAGGAGTAAGAGAGCTTGGGGGTGTAAGAGAGCTAGGGGGAGTAGGAGAACTTGGGGGATTCGGGGAGCTTGGGGGAGTAGGAGAACTTGGGGGATTCGGGGAGCTTGGGGGAGTAGGAGAACTTGGAACAGTAGGAGAGCTTGGGGGAGTAAGAGAGCTTGGGGGAGTAAGAGAGCTTGGGGGAGTAAGAGAGCTTGGGATGTAAGAGAGCTTTGGGGAGTAAGAGAGCTTGGGGGAGTGGGAGAGCTTGGGGGAGTAGGAGAGCTTGGGGGAGTAGGAGCGCTTGGGGTAGTAGGCGATCTTGGGGGAGTAGTAGAGCTTGGGAGAGTAGGAGAGCTTGGCGCAGCAGGAGAACTTGGGGCAGTAGGAGAGCTTAGGTGAGTAGGAGAGCTTGGGAGAGTAGGAGAGCTTGGGGGAGTAGGAGAGCTTGGGGGAGTCGGAGAGCTTGGGAGGGTAGGAGAGCTTGGGGGCGTATGAGAGCTTGGGGTGTATGAGAGCTTGGGGAAGTAGGCGAGCTTGGGGGAGTAGTAGAGCTTGTGGGAGTGGGAGAGCTTGGGCGAGTAGGAGAGCTTGGGGGAGTAAGAGAACTTGGGGGAGGAAGAAAGCTTGGGGGAGAAAGAGAGCTTGAGGGAGTAAGAGAGCTTGGGGGAGTAGGAGAGCTTGGGGGAGTAGGAGAGCTTGGGGTAGTAGGAGAGTTTGCGGGAGTAGGAGAGCTTGGGGGAGTCGCGGAGCTTGGGGGAGTAGGAGAACTTGGCAGAGTAGGAGAGCTTGGGGGAGGAAGAGAGCTTGGGGGAGTAAGAGAGCTTGGGGGAGTAAGAGAGCTTGAAGGAGTAAGATAGCTTGGGGGAGTAAGAGAGCTTGCGGGTGTAAGAGAGCTTGGGGAGTAGGAGAGCTTGGTGGAGTAGGGGAGCTTGGGGGAGTAGGAGACCTTGGGCGAGTAGGAGATCTTGGGGGAGGAAGAGAGCTTGGGAGAGTAAGAGAGCTTGGGGGAGTGAGATAGCTTGGGGGAGTAGGAGAGCCTGGGGAACAGGTGAGCTTGTGGGAATAGGAGAGCTTGGGGGAGTACGAGCGCTTTAAGGTGTAGGAGAGCTTGAGGGAGAAGGAGAACTTGGCAGAGTAGGAGAGCTTGGAGGAGTAAGAGAGCTTGGGGGAGTAAGAGAGCTTGGTGGAGAAAGAGAGCTTGGGTGAGTAAGAGAGCTTGGGGGAGTAAGAGAATTTGGGGGAGTAAGAGAGCTTGGGGGTGTAAGTGAGCTTGGGGGAGTAGGAGAAATTGGCAGAGTAGGAGAGCTTGGGGGAGTTAGAGAGCTTGGGGGAGTAAGAGAGCTTGGGGGAGTAGGAGAGCTAGGGGGAGTAGGAGTGCTTGGGGGAGTAGGAGAGCTTGGGCGAGTAGGAGAGCTTGGGGGAGTAAGAGAGCCTAAGGGAGTAAGAGAGCTTGGGGATGCAGTAGAGCTTGGGGGAGTAGGAGAGCTTGGGGCAGTAGGAGCGCTTGGGGGAGTAGGAGTGCTTGGAGGAGTAAGAGAGCTTGGGGGTGTAAGAGAGCTAGGGTGAGTAAGAGAGCTTGGGGGAATACGAGAGCTTGGGGGAGTAGGAGAACTTGGGGGATTCGGGGAGCTTGGGGGAGTAGGAGAACTTGGGGGATTCGGGGAGCTTGGGGGAGTAAGAGAGCTTGGGGGAGTAAGAGAATTTGGGGGAGTAAGATAGCTTGGGGGTGTAAGTGAGCTTGGGGGAGTAGGAGAAATTGGCAGAATAGGAGAGCTTGGGGGAGTTAGAGAGCTTGGCAGAGTAAGAGAGCTTGGGGGAGTAAGAGAGCTTGGGGGAGTAGGAGAGCTTGGGGGAGTAGGAGTGCTTGGGGGAGTAGGAGAGCTTGGGCGAGTAGGAGAGCTTGGGGGAGTAAGAGAGCTTAAGGGAGTAAGATGGCTTGGGGAAGCAGTAGAGCTTGGGGGAGTAGGAGAGTTGGGGCAGTAGGAGGGCTTTGGGGAGTAGGAGTGCTTGGAGGAGTAAGAGAGCTTGCGGGTGTAAGAGAGCTAGGGGGAGTAGGAGAACTTGGGGGATTCGGGGAGCTTGGGGGTGTAGGAGAACTTGGGGGATTCGGGGAGCTTGGGGGAGTAGGAGAACTTGGCACAGTAGGAGAGCTTGGGGGAGTAAGAGAGCTTGGGGGAGTAAGAGAGCTTGGGGGAGTAAGAGAGCTTGGGATGTAAGAGAGCTTTGGGGAGTAAGAGAGCTTGGGGGAGTGGCAGAGCTTGGGGGAGTAGGAGAGCTTGGGGGAGTAGGAGCGCTTGGGGGAGTAGGAGATCTTGGGGCAGTAGGAGAACTTGGGGGAGTAGGAGAACTTGGGGGATTAGTTGAGCTTGGGCGAGTAGGAGAGCTTGGGGGAGTAGGAGAGCTTGGGAGAGTAGGAGAGCTTGGCGCAGCAGGAGAACTTGGCGCAGCAGGAGAACTTGGGGCAGTAGGAGAGCTTAGGGGAGTAGGAGAGCTTGGGGGAGTAGGCGAGCTTGGGGGAGTAGGAGAGCTTGGGGGTGTCGGAGAGCTTGGGAGGGTAGGAGAGCTTGGGGGCGTATGAGAGCTTGGGGTGTATGAGAGCTTGGGGAAGTAGCCGAGCTTGGGGGAGTAGTAGAGCTTGTGAAAGTGGGAGAGCTTGGGCGAGTAGGCGAGCTTGGGGGAGTAAGAGAACTTGGGGGAAGAAGAAAGCTTGGGGGAGAAAGAGAGCTTGAGGGAGTAAGAGAGCTTGGGGGAGTAGGAGAGCTTGGGGGAGTAGGAGAGCTTGGGGTAGTAGGAGAGTTTGGGGGAGTAGGAGAGCTTGGGGGAGTCGCGGAGCTTGGGAGAGTAGGAGAACTTGGCAGAGTAGGAGAGCTTGGGGGAGGAAGAGAGCTTGGGGGAGTAAGAGAGCTTGGGGGAGTAAGAGAGCTTGAAGGAGTAAGAGAGCTTGGGGGAGTAAGAGAGCTTGCGGGTGTAAGAGAGCTTGGGGAGTAGGAGAGCTTGGGGGAGTAGGGGAGCTTGGGGGATTAGGATACCTTTGCCGAGTAGGAGATCTTGGGGGAGTAGGAGAGCTTGGGGGAGTAGGAGTGCTTGGAGGAGTAAGAGAGCTTGGGGGTGTAAGAGAGCTAGGGGGAGTAGGAGAACTTGGGGGATTCGGGGAGCTTGGGGGAGTAGGAGAACTTGGGGGATTCGGGGAGCTTGGGGGAGTAGGAGAACTTGGAACAGTAGGAGAGCTTGGGGGAGTAAGAGAGCTTGGGGGAGTAAGAGACCTTGGGGGAGTAAGAGAGCTTGGGATGTAAGAGAGCTTTGGGGAGTAAGAGAGCTTGGGGGAGTGGGAGAGCTTGGGGGAGTAGGAGAGCTTGGGGGAGTAGGACGCTTGGGGTAGTAGGCGATCTTGGGGGAGTAGTAGAGCTTGGGAGAGTAGGAGAGCTTGGCGCAGCAGGAGAACTTGGGGCAGTAGGAGAGCTTAGGTGAGTAGGAGAGCTTGGGAGAGTAGGAGAGCTTGAGGGAGTAGGAGAGCTTGGGGGAGTCGGAGAGCTTGGGAGGGTAGGAGAGCTTGGGGGCGTATGAGAGCTTGGGGTGTATGAGAGCTTGGGGAAGTAGGCGAGCTTGGGGGAGTAGTAGAGCTTGTGGGAGTGGGAGAGCTTGGGCGAGTAGGAGAGCTTGGGGGAGTAAGAGAACTTGGGGGAGGAAGAAAGCTTGGGGGAGAAAGAGAGCTTGAGGGAGTAAGAGAGCTTGGGGGAGTAGGACAGCTTGGGGGAGTAGGAGAGCTTGGGGTAGTAGGAGAGTTTGTGGGAGTAGGAGAGCTTGGGGGAGTCGCGGAGCTTGGGGGAGTAGGAGAACTTGGCAGAGTAGGAGAGCTTGGGGGAGGAAGAGAGCTTGGGGGAGTAAGAGAGCTTGGGGGAGTAAGAGAGCTTGAAGGAGTAAGATAGCTTGGGGGAGTAAGAGAGCTTGCGGGTGTAAGAGAGCTTGGGGAGTAGGAGAGCTTGGTGGAGTAGGGGAGCTTGGGGGAGTAGGAGACCTTGGGCGAGTAGGAGAGCTTGGGGGAGGAAGAGAGCTTGGGAGAGTAAGAGAGCTTGGGGGAGTGAGATAGCTTGGGGGAGTAGGAGAGCCTGGGGAACAGGTGAGCTTGTGGGAATAGGAGAGCTTGGGGGAGTACGAGCGCTTGCAGGTGTAGGAGAGCTTGAGGGAGAAGGAGAACTTGGCAGAGTAGGAGAGCTTGGAGGAGTAAGAGAGCTTGGGGGAGTAAGAGAGCTTGGTGGAGAAAGAGAGCTTGGTTGAGTAAGAGAGCTTGGGGGAGTAAGAGAATTTGGGGGAGTAAGAGAGCTTGGGGGTGTAAGTGAGCTTGGGGGAGTAGGAGAAATTGGCAGAGTAGGAGAGCTTGGGGGAGTTAGAGAGCTTGGGGGAGTAAGAGAGCTTGGGGGAGTAGGAGAGCTAGGGGGAGTAGGAGTGCTTGGGGGAGTAGGAGAGCTTGGGCGAGTAGGAGAGCTTGGGGGAGTAAGAGAGCCTAAGGGAGTAAGAGAGCTTGGGGATGCAGTAGAGCTTGGGGGAGTAGGAGAGCTTGGGGCAGTAGGAGAGCTTGGGGGAGTAAGAGAGCTTAAGGGAGTAAGATGGCTTGGGGAAGCAGTAGAGCTTGGGGGAGTAGGAGAGTTGGGGCAGTAGGAGGGCTTTGGGGAGTAGGAGTGCTTGGAGGAGTAAGAGAGCTTGCGGGTGTAAGAGAGCTAGGGGGAGTAGGAGAACTTGGGGGATTCGGGGAGCTTGGGGGTGTAGGAGAACTTGGGGGATTCGGGGAGCTTGGGGGAGTAGGAGAACTTGGCACAGTAGGAGAGCTTGGGGGAGTAAGAGAGCTTGCGGGAGTAAGAGAGCTTGGGGGAGTAAGAGAGCTTGGGATGTAAGAGAGCTTTGGGGAGTAAGAGAGCTTGGGGGAGTGGGAGAGCTTGGGGGAGTAGGAGAGCTTGGGGGAGTAGGAGCGCTTGGGGGAGTAGGAGATCTTGGGGCAGTAGGAGAACTTGGGGGAGTAGGAGAACTTGGGGGATTAGTTGAGATTGGGCGAGTAGGAGAGCTTGGGGGAGTAGGAGAGCTTGGGAGAGTAGGAGAGCTTGGCGCAGCAGGAGAACTTGGGGCAGTAGGAGAGCTTAGGGGAGTAGGAGAGCTTGGGGGAGTAGGCGAGCTTGGGGGAGTAGGAGAGCTTGGGGGTGTCGGAGAGCTTGGGAGGGTAGGAGAGCTTGGGGGCGTATGAGAGCTTGGGGTGTATGAGAGCTTGGGGAAGTAGCCGAGCTTGGGGGAGTAGTAGAGCTTGTGGAAGTGGGAGAGCTTGGGCGAGTAGGCGAGCTTGGGGGAGTAAGAGAACTTGGGGGAAGAAGAAAGCTTGGGGGAGAAAGAGAGCTTGAGGGAGTAAGAGAGCTTGGGGGAGTAGGAGAGCTTGGGGGAGTAGGAGAGCTTGGGGTAGTAGGAGAGTTTGGGGGAGTAGGAGAGCTTGGGGGAGTCGCGGAGCTTGGGAGAGTAGGAGAACTTGGCAGAGTAGGAGAGCTTGGGGGAGGAAGAGAGCTTGGGGGAGTAAGAGAGCTTGGGGGAGTAAGAGAGCTTGAAGGAGTAAGAGAGCTTGGGGGAGTAAGAGAGCTTGCGGGTGTAAGAGAGCTTGGGGAGTAGGAGAGCTTGGGGGAGTAGGGGAGCTTGGGGGATTAGGATACCTTTGCCGAGTAGGAGATCTTGGGGGAGTAGGAGAGCTTGGGGGAGTAGGAGTGCTTGGAGGAGTAAGAGAGCTTGGGGGTGTAAGAGAGCTAGGGGGAGTAGGAGAACTTGGGGGATTCGGGGAGCTTGGGGGAGTAGGAGAACTTGGGGGATTCGGGGAGCTTGGGGGAGTAGGAGAACTTGGAACAGTAGGAGAGCTTGGGGGAGTAAGAGAGCTTGGGGGAGTAAGAGAGCTTGGGGGAGTACGAGAGCTTGGGATGTAAGAGAGCTTTGGGGAGTAAGAGAGCTTGGGGGAGTGGGAGAGCTTGGGGGAGTAGGAGAGCTTGGGGGAGTAGGAGCGCTTGGGGTAGTAGGCGATCTTGGGGGAGTAGTAGAGCTTGGGAGAGTAGGAGAGCTTGGCGCAGCAGGAGAACTTGGGGCAGTAGGAGAGCTTAGGTGAGTAGGAGAGCTTGGGAGAGTAGGAGAGCTTGGGGGAGTAGGAGAGCTTGGGGGAGTCGGAGAGCTTGGGAGGGTAGGAGAGCTTGGGGGCGTATGAGAGCTTGGGGTGTATGAGAGCTTGGGGAAGTAGGCGAGCTTGGGGGAGTAGTAGAGCTTGTGGGAGTGGGAGAGCTTGGGCGAGTAGGAGAGCTTGGGGGAGTAAGAGAACTTGGGGGAGGAAGAAAGCTTGGGGGAGAAAGAGAGCTTGAGGGAGTAGGAGAGCTTGGGGGAGTAGGAGAGCTTGGGGGAGTAGGAGAGCTTGGGGTAGTAGGAGAGTTTGTGGGAGTAGGAGAGCTTGGGGGAGTCGCGGAGCTTGGGGGAGTAGGAGAACTTGGCAGAGTAGGAGAGCTTGGGGGAGGAAGAGAGCTTGGGGGAGTAAGAGAGCTTGGGGGAGTAAGAGAGCTTGAAGGAGTAAGATAGCTTGGGGGAGTAAGAGAGCTTGCGGGTGTAAGAGAGCTTGGGGAGTAGGAGAGCTTGGTGGAGTAGGGGAGCTTGGGGGAGTAGGAGACCTTGGGCGAGTAGGAGAGCTTGGGGGAGGAAGAGAGCTTGGGAGAGTAAGAGAGCTTGGGGGAGTGAGATAGCTTGGGGGAGTAGGAGAGCCTGGGGAACAGGTGAGCTTGTGGGAATAGGAGAGCTTGGGGGAGTACGAGCGCTTGCAGGTGTAGGAGAGCTTGAGGGAGAAGGAGAACTTGGCAGAGTAGGAGAGCTTGGAGGAGTAAGAGAGCTTGGGGGAGTAAGAGAGCTTGGTGGAGAAAGAGAGCTTGGGTGAGTAAGAGAGCTTGGGGGAGTAAGAGAATTTTGGGGAGTAAGAGAGCTTGGGGGTGTAAGTGAGCTTGGGGGAGTAGGAGAAATTGGCAGAGTAGGAGAGCTTGGGGGAGTTAGAGAGCTTGGGGGAGTAAGAGAGCTTGGGGGAGTAGGAGAGCTAGGGGGAGTAGGAGTGCTTGGGGGAGTAGGAGAGCTTGGGCGAGTAGGAGAGCTTGGGGGAGTAAGAGAGCCTAAGGGAGTAAGAGAGCTTGGGGATGCAGTAGAGCTTGGGGGAGTAGGAGAGCTTGGGGCAGTAGGAGCGCTTGGGGGAGTAGGAGTGCTTGGAGGAGTAAGAGAGCTTGGGGGTGTAAGAGAGCTAGGGTGAGTAAGAGAGCTTGGGGGAATACGAGAGCTTGGGGGAGTAGGAGAACTTGGGGGATTCGGGGAGCTTGGGGGAGTAGGAGAACTTGGGGGATTCGGGGAGCTTGGGGGAGTAAGAGAGCTTGGGGGAGTAAGAGAATTTGGGGGAGTAAGATAGCTTGGGGGTGTAAGTGAGCTTGGGGGAGTAGGAGAAATTGGCAGAATAGGAGAGCTTGGGGGAGTTAGAGAGCTTGGCGGAGTAAGAGAGCTTGGGGGAGTAAGAGAGCTTGGGGGAGTAGGAGAGCTTGGGGGAGTAGGAGTGCTTGGGGGAGTAGGAGAGCTTGGGCGAGTAGGAGAGCTTGGGGGAGTAAGAGAGCTTAAGGGAGTAAGAGAGCTTGGGGAAGCAGTAGAGCTTGGGGGAGTAGGAGAGTTGGGGCAGTAGGAGGGCTTTGGGGAGTAGGAGTGCTTGGATGAGTAAGAGAGCTTGCGGGTGTAAGAGAGCTAGGGGGAGTAGGAGAACTTGGGGGATTCGGGGAGCTTGGGGGTGTAGGAGAACTTGGGGGATTCGGGGAGCTTGGGGGAGTAGGAGAACTTGGCACAGTAGGAGAGCTTGGGGGAGTAAGAGAGCTTGGGGGAGTAAGAGAGCTTGGGGGAGTAAGAGAGCTTGGGATGTAAGAGAGCTTTGGGGAGTAAGAGAACTTGGGGGAGTGGGAGAGCTTGGGGGAGTAGGAGAGCTTGGGGGAGTAGGAGCGCTTGGGGGAGTAGGAGATCTTGGGGGAGTAGGAGAACTTGGGGGAGTAGGAGAACTTGGGGGATTAGTTGAGCTTGGGCGAGTAGGAGAGCTTGGGGGAGTAGGAGAGCTTGGGAGAGTAGGAGAGCTTGGCGCAGCAGGAGAACTTGGGGCAGTAGGAGAGCTTAGGGGAGTAGGAGAGCTTGGGGGAGTAGGCGAGCTTGGGGGAGTAGGAGAGCTTGGGGGAGTCGGAGAGCTTGGGAGGGTAGGAGAGCTTGGGGGCGTATGAGAGCTTGGGGTGTATGAGAGCTTGGGGAAGTAGGCGAGCTTGGGGGAGTAGTAGAGCTTGTGGGAGTGGGAGAGCTTGGGCGAGTAGGCGAGCTTGGGGGAGTAAGAGAACTTGGGGAAGAAGAAAGCTTGGGGGAGAAAGAGAGCTTGAGGGAGTAAGAGAGCTTGGGGGAGTAGGAGAGCTTGGGGGAGTAGGAGAGCTTGGGGTAGTAGGAGAGTTTGGGGGAGTAGGAGAGCTTGGGGGAGTCGCGGAGCTTGGGAGAGTAGGAGAACTTGGCAGAGTAGGAGAGCTTGGGGGAGGAAGAGAGCTTGGGGGAGTAAGAGAGCTTGGGGGAGTAAGAGAGCTTGAAGGAGTAAGAGAGCTTGGGGGAGTAAGAGAGCTTGCGGGTGTAAGAGAGCTTGGGGAGTAGGAGAGCTTGGGGGAGTAGGGGAGCTTGGGGGAGTAGGATACCTTGGCCGAGTAGGAGAGCTTGGGGGAGGAAGAGAGCTTGGGGGAGTAAGAGAGCTTGGGGGAGTAGGAGAGCTAGGGGGAGTAGGAGTGCTTGGGGGAGTAGGAGAGCTTGGGCGAGTAGGAGAGCTTGGGCGAGTAAGAGAGCTTGGGGGAGTAGGAAAGCTTGGGGGAGTAGGAGAGCTTGGGGTAGTAGGAGAGTTTGGGGGAGTAGGAGAGCTTGGGGGAGTCGCGGAGCTTGGGGGAGTAGGAGAACTTGGCAGAGTAGGAGAGCTTGGGGCAGTAAGAGAGCTTGGGGGAGTAAGAGAGATTGAAGGAGTAAGATAGCTTGGGGGAGTAAGAGAGCTTGCGGGTGTAAGAGAGCTTGGGGAGTAGGAGAGCTTGGGGGAGTAGGGGAGCTTGGGGGAGTAGGAGGCCTTGGGCGAGTAGGAGAGCTTGGGGGAGGAAGAGAGCTTGGGGGAGTAAGAGAGCTTGGGGGAGTAAGATAGCTTGGTGGAGAAAGAGAGCTTGGGGGAGTAAGAGAGCTTGGGGGAGTAAGAGAATTTGGGGGAGTAAGAGAGCTTGGGGGTGTAAGTGAGCTTGGGGGAGTAGGAGAAATTGGCAGAGTAGGAGAGCTTGGGGGAGTTAGAGAGCTTGGGGGAGTAAGAGAGCTTGGGGGAGTAAGAGAGCTTGGGGAAGTAGGAGAGCTAGGGGGAGTAGGAGTGCTTGGGGGAGTAGGAGAGCTTGGGCGAGTAGGAGAGCTTGGGGGAGTAAGAGAGCTTAAGGGAGTAAGAGAGCTTGGGGATGCAGTAGAGCTTGGGGGAGTAGGAGAGCTTGGGGCAGTAGGAGCGCTTGGGGGAGTAGGAGTGCTTTGAGGAGTAAGAGAGCTTGGGGCTGTAAGAGAGCTAGGGGGAGTAAGAGAGCTTGGGGGAATACGAGAGCTTGGGGGAGTAGGAGAACTTGGGGGATTCGAGGAGCTTGGGGGAGTAGGAGAACTTGGCACAGTAGGAGAGCTTGGGGGAGTAAGAGAGCTTGGGAGAGTAAGAGAGCTTGGGGGAGTAAGAGAGCTTGGGATGTAAGAGAGCTTAGGGGAGTAAGAGAGCTTGGGGGAGTGGGAGAGCTTGGGGGAGTAGGAGAGCTTGGGGGAGTAGGAGCGCTTGGGGGTGTAGGAGAGATTGGGGGAGTAGGAGAGCTTGGGGTAGTAGGAGATCTTGGGGGAGTAGGAGAATTTGGGGGATTAGTTGAGCTTGGGGGAGTAGGAGAGCTTGGGGGAGTAGGAGAGCTTGGGAGAGTAGGAGAGCTTGGCGCAGCAGGAGAACTTGGGGCAGTAGGAGAGCTTAGGGGAGTAGGAGAGCTTGGGGGAGTCGGGGAGCTTGGGAGGGTAGGAGAGCTTGGGGGCGTATGAGAGCTTGGAGTGTATGAGAGCTTGGGGATGTAGGCGAGCTTGGGGGAGTAATAGAGCTTGTGGGAGTGGGAGAGCTTGGGCGAGTAGGCGAGCTTGGGGGAGTAAGAGAACTTGGGGGAGGAAGAAAGCTTGGGGGAGAAAGAGAGCTTGAGGGAGTAAGAGAACTTGGGGGAGTAGGAGAGCTTGGGGGAATAGGAGTGCTTGGGGGAGTAGGAGAGCTTTGGAGAGTAGGAGAGCTTTGGGGAGTAGGGGAGCTAGTGGGAGTAGGAGAGCTTGGGGGAGTAGGAGAGCTTGGGGGATTAGGAGAGCTTGGGGGAGTCAGAGAGCTTGGGGCAGTAGGAGAGCTCTGGGGAGTAGGAGATCTTGGGGGAGTAGGAGAGCTTGGGCGAGTAGTAGAGCTTGGGGGAGTAAGATAGCTTGGAGGAGTAAGAGAGTTTGGGGAGTAAGAGAGCTTTGGGGAGTAAGAGAATTTGGGGGAGTGGGAGAGCTTGGGGCGTAGGAGATCTTGGGGGAGTAGGAGCGCTTGGGGGAGTAGGAGAGCTTGGGGGAGTAGGAGAGCTTGGGTGAGTAGGAGAGCTTGGGGGAGTAGGAGAGCTTGGGAGAGTAGGGGAGCTTGGGGGAGTAGGAGATCTTGGGGGAGTAGGAGAGTTTGGGGGAGTAGGAGAGCTTAGGGGATTAGGTGAGCTTGGGGAAGTAGGAGAGCTTGGGGGAGTAGGAGAGCTTGGGAGAGTAGGAGAGCTTTGGGGAATTGGAGAGCTTGTGGGAATAGGAGAACTTGGGGGAGTACGAGCGCTTGCGGGTGTAGGAGAGCTTGAGGGAGAAGGAGAACTTGGCAGAGTAGAAGAGCTTGGGGGAATAGGAGTGCTTGGGGGAGTAGGAGAGCTTTGGAGAGTAGGAGAGCTTTGGGGAGTAGGGGAGCTTGTGGGAGTAGGAGAGCTTGGGGGAGTAGGAGAGCTTGGGGGATTAGGAGAGCTTGGGGGAGTCAGAGAGCTTGGGGCAGTAGGAGAGCTCTGGGGAGTAGGAGATCTTGGGGGAGTAGGAGAGCTTGGGCGAGTAGGAGAGCTTGGGAGAGTAAGATAGCTTGGAGGTGTAAGAGAGTTTTGGGAGTAAGAGAGCTTTGGGGAGTAAGAGAGCTTGGGGGAGTGGGAGAGCTTGGGGGAGTAGGAGATCTTGGGGGAGTAGGAGCGCTTGGGGGAGTAGGAGAGCTTGGGGGAGTTGGAGAGCTTGGGTGAGTAGGAGAGCTTGGGGGAGTCGCGGAGCTTGGGGGAGTAGGAGAACTTGGGGGAGGAAGAGAGCTTGGGGGAGTAAGAGAGCTTGAAGGAGTAAGAGAGCTTGGGGGAGTAAGAGAGCTTGCGGGTGTAAGAGAGCTAGGGGAGTAGGAGAGCTTGGGGGAGTAGGGGAGCTTGGGGGAGTAGGAGACCTTGGGCGAGTAGGAGAGCTTGGGGGAGGAAGAGAGCTTGGGGGAGTAATAGAGCTTGGGGGAGTAAGATAGCTTGGGGTAGTAGGTGAGCTTGGGGAACAGGTGAGCTTGTGGGAATAGGAGAGCTTGGGGGAGTACGAGCGCTTGCGGGTGTAGGAGAGCTTGAGGGACAAGGAGAACTTGGCAGAGTAGGAGAGCTTGGGGGAGTAAGAGAGCTTGGGGGAGTAAGAGAGCTTGGGGGAGTTAGAGAGCTTGGGGGAGTAAGAGAGCTTGGGGGAGTAAGTGAGCTTGGGGGAGTAGGAGAGCTAGGGGGAGTAGGAGTGCTTGGGGGAGTAGGAGAGCTTGGGCGAGTAGGAGAGCTTGGGGGAGTAAGAGAGCTTAAGGGAGTAAGAGAGCTTGTGGAAGCAGTAGAGCTTGGGGGAGTAGGAGAGCTTGGGGCAGTAGGAGCGCTTGGGGGAGTAGGAGTGCTTGGAGGAGTAAGAGAGCTTGGGGGTGTAAGAGAGCTGGGGGGAGTAAGAGAGCTTGGGGGAATACGAGAGCTTGGGGGAGTTGGAGAACTTGGGGGATTCGGGGAGCTTGGGGGAGTAGGAGAACTTGGGGGATTCGGGGAGCTTGGGGGAGTAGGAGAACTTGGCACAGTAGAAGAGCTTGAGGGAGTAAGAGAGCTTGGGGGAGTAAGAGAGCTTGGGGGAGTAATAGAGCTTGGGATGTAAGAGAGCTTTGGGTAGTAAGAGAGCTTGGGGGAGTGGGAGAGCTTGGGGGAGTAGGAGAGCTTGGGGGAGTACGAGCGCTTGGGGGATTAGGAGAGCTTGGGGGAGACAGAGAGCTTGGGGCAGTAGAGAGCTCTGGGAAGTAGGAGATCTCGGGGGAGTAGGAGAGCTTGTGCGAGTAGGAGAGCTTGGGGGAGTAAGAGAGCTTGGTGGAGTAAGAGAGCTTGGGGAGTAAGAGAGCTTGGAGTAGAAAGAGAGCTTGGTGGAGTGGGAGAGCTTGGGGGAGTAGGAGAGCTTGGGGGAGTAGGAGCGCTTGGGGGAGTGGGAGAGCTTGGGGGAGTAGGAGAGCTTGGGGGAGTAGGAGAGCTTGGGGGAGTAGGAGTGCTTGGGAGAGTAGGAGAGCTTGGGGGAGTAGGAGATCTTGGGGGAGTAGGAGAGTTTGGGGTGTAGCAGAGCTTGGGGGAGTAGGAGAGCTTGGGGGAGTAGGAGAGCTTGGGGGAGTAGGAAAGCTTGGGAGAGTAGGAGAGCTTTGGGGAGTAGGAGAGCTTGTGGGAGTAGGACAGCTTGGGGGAGTAGGAGAGCTTGTGGGAGCAGGAGAGTTTGGGGGAGTAGGAGACCTTGGGGGAGTAGGAGAGCTTGGGGGAGTAGGAGAGCTTGGGGGAGTAGGAGATCTTGGGGGAGTAGGAGAGCTTGCGGGATTAGGAGAGCTTGGGGGAGTAGGAGAGCTTGGGGGAGTAGGAGAGCTTGGTTGATTAGGAGAGCTCGGCGGAGTAGGAGAACTTGGGGCAGTAGGAGAGCTTGGGGGAGTCGGAGAGCTTGGGGGAGTAGGAGAGCTTGGGAGGTTAGGAGATCTTGGGGGCGTATGAGAGCTTGGGGGCGTATGAGAGCTTGGGGGAGTGTGAGAGCTTGGGGTGTATGAGAGCTTGGGGAAGTAGGCGAGCTTGGGGGAGTAGTAGAGTTTGTGGTAGTGGGAGAGCTTGGGCGATTAGGAGAGCTTGGGGGAGTAAAAGAGCTTGCGGGAGGAAGAAAGCTTGGGGGAGAAAGAGAGCTTGGGGGAGTAGGAGCGCTTGGGGGAGTAGGAGAGCTTGGGGGAGTAGGAGAGCTTGGGTGAGTAGGAGAGCTTGGGGGAGTCGCGGAGCTTGGGGGAGTAGGAGAACTTGGCAGAGTAGGAGAGCTTGGGGGAGGAAGAGAGCTTGGGGGAGTAAGAGAGCTTGGGGTTGTAAGAGAGCTTGAAGGAGTAAGAGAGCTTGGGGGAGTAAGAGAGCTTGCGGGTGTAAGAGAGCTAGGGGAGTAGGAGAGCTTGGGGGAGTAGGGGAGCTTGGGGGAGTAGGAGACCTTGGGCGAGTAGGAGAGCTTGGGGGAGGAAGAGAGCTTGGGGGAGTAATAGAGCTTGGGGGAGTAAGATAGCTTGGGGTAGTAGGTGAGCTTGGGGAACAGGTGAGCTTGTGGGAATAGGAGAGCTTGGGGGAGTACGAGCGCTTGCGGGTGTAGGAGAGCTTGAGGGACAAGGAGAACTTGGCAGAGTAGGAGAGCTTGGGGGAGTAAGAGAGCTTGGGGGAGTAAGAGAGCTTGGGGGAGTTAGAGAGCTTGGGGGAGTAAGAGAGCTTGGGGGAGTAAGTGAGCTTGGGGGAGTAGGAGAGCTAGGGGGAGTAGGAGTGCTTGGGGGAGTAGGAGAGCTTGGGCGAGTAGGAGAGCTTGGGGGAGTAAGAGAGCTTAAGGGAGTAAGAGAGCTTGTGGAAGCAGTAGAGCTTGGGGGAGTAGGAGAGCTTGGGGCAGTAGGAGCGCTTGGGGGAGTAGGAGTGCTTGGAGGAGTAAGAGAGCTTGGGGGTGTAAGAGAGCTGGGGGGAGTAAGAGAGCTTGGGGGAATACGAGAGCTTGGGGGAGTTGGAGAACTTGGGGGATTCGGGGAGCTTGGGGGAGTAGGAGAACTTGGGGGATTCGGGGAGCTTGTGGGAGTAGGAGAACTTGGCACAGTAGAAGAGCTTGGGGGAGTAAGAGAGCTTGGGGGAGTAAGAGAGCTTGGGGGAGTAATAGAGCTTGGGATGTAAGAGAGCTTTGGGTAGTAAGAGAGCTTGGGGGAGTGGGAGAGCTTGGGGGAGTAGGAGAGCTTGGGGGAGTACGAGCGCTTGGGGGATTAGGAGAGCTTGGGGGAGACAGAGAGCTTGGGGCAGTAGAGAGCTCTGGGAAGTAGGAGATCTCGGGGGAGTAGGAGAGCTTGTGCGAGTAGGAGAGCTTGGGGGAGTAAGAGAGCTTGGTGGAGTAAGAGAGCTTGGGGAGTAAGAGAGCTTGGAGTAGAAAGAGAGCTTGGTGGAGTGGGAGAGCTTGGGGGAGTAGGAGAGCTTGGGGGAGTAGGAGCGCTTGGGGGAGTGGGAGAGCTTGGGGGAGTAGGAGAGCTTGGGGGAGTAGGAGAGCTTGGGGGAGTAGGAGTGCTTGGGAGAGTAGGAGAGCTTGGGGGAGTAGGAGATCTTGGGGGAGTAGGAGAGTTTGGGGTGTAGCAGAGCTTGGGGGAGTAGGAGAGCTTGGGGGAGTAGGAGAGCTTGGGGGAGTAGGAAAGCTTGGGAGAGTAGGAGAGCTTTGGGGAGTAGGAGAGCTTGTGGGAGTAGGACAGCTTGGGGGAGTAGGAGAGCTTGTGGGAGCAGGAGAGTTTGGGGGAGTAGGAGACCTTGGGGGAGTAGGAGAGCTTGGGGGAGTAGGAGAGCTTGGGGGAGTAGGAGATCTTGGGGGAGTAGGAGAGCTTGCGGGATTAGGAGAGCTTGGGGGAGTAGGAGAGCTTGGGGGAGTAGGAGAGCTTGGTTGATTAGGAGAGCTCGGCGGAGTAGGAGAACTTGGGGCAGTAGGAGAGCTTGGGGGAGTCGGAGAGCTTGGGGGAGTAGGAGAGCTTGGGAGGTTAGGAGATCTTGGGGGCGTATGAGAGCTTGGGGGCGTATGAGAGCTTGGGGGAGTGTGAGAGCTTGGGGTGTATGAGAGCTTGGGGAAGTAGGCGAGCTTGGGGGAGTAGTAGAGTTTGTGGTAGTGGGAGAGCTTGGGCGATTAGGAGAGCTTGGGGGAGTAAAAGAGCTTGCGGGAGGAAGAAAGCTTGGGGGAGAAAGAGAGCTTGGGGGAGTAGGAGCGCTTGGGGGAGTAGGAGAGCTTGGGGGAGTAGGAGAGCTTGGGTGAGTAGGAGAGCTTGGGGGAGTCGCGGAGCTTGGGGGAGTAGGAGAACTTGGCAGAGTAGGAGAGCTTGGGGGAGGAAGAGAGCTTGGGGGAGTAAGAGAGCTTGGGGGTGTAAGAGAGCTTGAAGGAGTAAGAGAGCTTGGGGGAGTAAGAGAGCTTGCGGGTGTAAGAGAGCTAGGGGAGTAGGAGAGCTTGGGGGAGTAGGGGAGCTTGGGGGAGTAGGAGACCTTGGGCGAGTAGGAGAGCTTGGGGGAGGAAGAGAGCTTGGGGGAGTAATAGAGCTTGGGGGAGTAAGATAGCTTGGGGTAGTAGGTGAGCTTGGGGAACAGGTGAGCTTGTGGGAATAGGAGAGCTTGGGGGAGTACGAGCGCTTGCGGGTGTAGGAGAGCTTGAGGGACAAGGAGAACTTGGCAGAGTAGGAGAGCTTGGGGGAGTAAGAGAGCTTGGGGGAGTAAGAGAGCTTGGGGGAGTTAGAGAGCTTGGGGGAGTAAGAGAGCTTGGGGGAGTAAGTGAGCTTGGGGGAGTAGGAGAGCTAGGGGGAGTAGGAGTGCTTGGGGGAGTAGGAGAGCTTGGGCGAGTAGGAGAGCTTGGGGGAGTAAGAGAGCTTAAGGGAGTAAGAGAGCTTGTGGAAGCAGTAGAGCTTGGGGGAGAAGGAGAGCTTGGGGCAGTAGGAGCGCTTGGGGGAGTAGGAGTGCTTGGAGGAGTAAGAGAGCTTGGGGGTGTAAGAGAGCTGGGGGGAGTAAGAGAGCTTGGGGGAATACGAGAGCTTGGGGGAGTTGGAGAACTTGGGGGATTC
Organism: Pristiophorus japonicus; assembly: GCF_044704955.1. Taxonomy (NCBI): domain Eukaryota; kingdom Metazoa; phylum Chordata; class Chondrichthyes; family Pristiophoridae; genus Pristiophorus; species Pristiophorus japonicus. Next base: position 594,305 of record NW_027254772.1, read on the forward strand.
GGGGAGCTTGGGGGAGTAGGAGAACTTGGGGGATTCGGGGAGCTTGTGGGAGTAGGAGAACTTGGCACAGTAGAACAGCTTGGGGGAGTAAGAGAGCTTGGGGGAGTAAGAGAGCTTGGGGGAGTAATAGAGCTTGGGATGTAAGAGAGCTTTGGGTAGTAAGAGAGCTTGGGGGAGTGGGAGAGCTTGGGGGAGTAGGAGAGCTTGGGGGAGTACGAGCGCTTGGGGGATTAGGAGAGCTTGGGGGAGACAGAGAGCTTGGGGCAGTAGAGAGCTCTGGGAAGTAGGAGATCTCGGGGGAGTAGGAGAGCTTGTGCGAGTAGGAGAGCTTGGGGGAGTAAGAGAGCTTGGTGGAGTAAGAGAGCTTGGGGAGTAAGAGAGCTTGGAGGAGAAAGAGAGCTTGGTGGAGTGGGAGAGCTTGGGGGAGTAGGAGAGCTTGGGGGAGTAGGAGCGCTTGGGGGAGTGGGAGAGCTTGGGGGAGTAGGAGAGCTTGGGGGAGTAGGAGAGCTTGGGGGAGTAGGAGTGCTTGGGAGAGTAGGAGAGCTTGGGGGAGTAGGAGATCTTGGGGGAGTAGGAGAGTTTGGGGGTGTAGCAGAGCTTGGGGGAGTAGGAGAGCTTGGGGGAGTAGGAGAGCTTGGGGGAGTAGGAAAGCTTGGGAGAGTAGGAGAGCTTTGGGGAGTAGGAGAGCTTGTGGGAGTAGGACAGCTTGGGGGAGTAGGAGAGCTTGTGGGAGCAGGAGAGTTTGGGGGAGTAGGAGACCTTGGGGGAGTAGGAGAGCTTGGGGGAGTAGGAGAGCTTGGGGGAGTAGGAGATCTTGGGGGAGTAGGAGAGCTTGCGGGATTAGGAGAGCTTGGGGGAGTAGGAGAGCTTGGGGGAGTAGGAGAGCTTGGTTGATTAGGAGAGCTCGGCGGAGTAGGAGAACTTGGGGCAGTAGGAGAGCTTGGGGGAGTCGGAGAGCTTGGGGGAGTAGGAGAGCTTGGGAGGTTAGGAGATCTTGGGGGCGTATCAGAGCTTGGCGGCGTATGAGAGCTTGGGGGAGTGTGAGAGCTTGGGGTGTATGAGAGCTTGGGGAAGTAGGCGAGCTTGGGGGAGTAGTAGAGTTTGTGGTAGTGGGAGAGCTTGGGCGATTAGGAGAGCTTGGGGGAGTAAGAGAGCTTGCGGGAGGAAGAAAGCTTGGGGGAGAAAGAGAGCTTGGGGGAGTAAGAGAGCTTGGGGGATTAGGAGAGCTTGGGGGAGTAGGAGAGCTTGGGGGAGTAGGAGATTTTGGTGGAGTAGGAGAGCTTGGGGGAATACGAGAGCTTGGGGGAGTTGGAGAACTTGGGGGATTCGGGGAGCTTGGGGGAGTAGGAGAACTTGGGGGATTCGGGGAGCTTGGGGGAGTAGGAGAACTTGGCACAGTAGAAGAGCTTGGGGGAGTAAGAGAGCTTGGGGGAGTAAGAGAGCTTGGGGGAGTAATAGAGCTTGGGATGTAAGAGAGCTTTGGGTAGTAAGAGAGCTTGGGGGAGTGGGAGAACTTGGGGGAGTAGGAGAGCTTGGGGGAGTACGAGCGCTTGGGGGATTAGGAGAGCTTGGGGGAGACAGAGAGCTTGGGGCAGTAGAGAGCTCTGGGAAGTAGGAGATCTCGGGAGAGTAGGAGAGCTTGTGCGAGTAGGAGAGCTTGGGGGAGTAAGAGAGCTTGGTGGAGTAAGAGAGCTTGGGGAGTAAGAGAGCTTGGAGGAGAAAGAGAGCTTGGTGGAGTGGGAGAGCTTGGGGGAGTAGGAGAGCTTGGGGGAGTAGGAGCGCTTGGGGGAGTGGGAGAGCTTGGGGGAGTAGGAGAGCTTGGGGGAGTAGGAGAGCTTGGGGGAGTAGGAGTGCTTGGGAGAGTAGGAGAGCTTGGGGGAGTAGGAGATCTTGGGGGAGTAGGAGAGTTTGGGGGTGTAGCAGAGCTTGGGGGAGTAGGAGAGCTTGGGGGAGTAGGAGAGCTTGGGGGAGTAGGAAAGCTTGGGAGAGTAGGAGAGCTTTGGGGAGTAGGAGAGCTTGTGGGAGTAGGACAGCTTGGGGGAGTAGGAGAGCTTGTGGGAGCAGGAGAGTTTGGGGGAGTAGGAGACCATGGGGGAGTAGGAGAGCTTGGGGGAGTAGGAGAGCTTGGGGGAGTAGGAGATCTTGGGGGAGTAGGAGAGCTTGCGGGATTAGGAGAGCTTGGGGGAGTAGGAGAGCTTGGGGGAGTAGGAGAGCTTGGTTGATTAGGAGAGCTCGGCGGAGTAGGAGAACTTGGGGCAGTAGGAGAGCTTGGGGGAGTCGGAGAGCTTGGGGGAGTAGGAGAGCTTGGGAGGTTAGGAGATCTTGGGGGCGTATCAGAGCTTGGCGACGTATGAGAGCTTGGGGGAGTGTGAGAGCTTGGGGTGTATGAGAGCTTGGGGTAGTAGGCGAGCTTGGGGGAGTAGTAGAGTTTGTGGTAGTGGGAGAGCTTGGGCGATTAGGAGAGCTTGGGGGAGTAAGAGAGCTTGCGGGAGGAAGAAAGCTTGGGGGAGAAAGAGAGCTTGGGGGAGTAAGAGAGCTTGGGGGATTAGGAGAGCTTGGGGGAGTAGGAGAGCTTGGGGGAGTAGGAGATTTTGGTGGAGTAGGAGAGCTTGGGGGAGTCACGGAGCTTGGGGGAGTAGGAAAACTTGGCAGAGTAGGAGAGCTTGGGGGAGTAAGAGAGCTTGGGGAGTAAGAGAGCTTGGGGGAGTAAGAGAGCTTGAGGGAGTAAGAGAGCTTGGGGGATTAAGAGAGCTTGCGGGTGTAAGAGAGCTTGGGGAGTAGGAGAGCTTGGGGGAGTAGGGGAGCTTGAGGGAGTAGGAGACCTTGGGCGAGTTGGAGAGCTTGGGGGAGAAAGAGAGCTTGGGGGAGTAAGAGAGCTTGTGGGGGAGTAAGATAGCTTGGGGGAGTAGGAGAGCTTGGGGAACAGGTGAGCTTGTGGGAATAGGAGAACTTGGGGGAGTACGAGCGCTTGCGGGTGTAGGAGTGCTTGAGGGAGAAGGAGAACTTGGCATAGTAGAAGAGCTTATGGGAGTAAGAGAGCTTGGGGGAGTAAGAGAGCTTGGTGGAGAAAGAGAGCTTGGGGAGTAGGAGAGCTTGTGGGAGTAGGGGTGCTTGGGGGAGTAGGAGACCTTCGGCGAGTTGGAGAGCTTGGGGGAGAAAGAGAGCTTGGGGGAGTAAGAGAGCTTGTGGGGGAGTAAGAAAGCTTGGGGGAGTAGGAAAGCTTGGGGAACAGGTGAGCTTGTGGGAATAGGAGAACTTGGGGGAGTACGAGCGCTTCCGGGTGTAGGAGAGCTTGAGGGAGAAGGAGAACTTGGCAGAGTAGAAGAGCTTGGGGGAATAGGAGTGCTTGGGGGAGTAGGAGAGCTTTGGAGAGTAGGAGAGCTTTGGGGAGTAGGGGAGCTTGTGGGAGTAGGAGAGCTTGGGGGAGTAGGAGAGCTTGGGGGATTAGGAGAGCTTGGGGGAGTCAGAGAGCTTTGGGCAGTAGGAGAGCTCTGGGGAGTAGGAGATCTTAGGGGAGTAGGAGAGCTTGGGCAAGCAGGAGAGCTTGGGGGAGTAAGATAGCTTGGAGGAGTAAGAGAGTTTGGGGAGTAAGAGAGCTTTGGGGAGTAAGAGAGCTTGGGGGAGTGGGAGAGCTTGGGGGAGTAGGAGATCTTGGGGGAGTAGGAGCGCTTGGGGGAGTAGGAGAGCTTGGGGGAGTAGGAGAGCTTGGGTGAGTAGGAGAGCTTGGGGGAGTAGGAGAGCTTGGGAGAGTAGGGGAGCTTGGGGGAGTAGGAGATCTTGGGGGAGTAGGAGAGTTTGGGGGAGTAGGAGAGCTTAGGGGAGTAGGAGAGCTTGGGGGAGTAGGAGAGCTTGGGGGAGTAGGAGAGCTTGGGAGAGTAGGAGAGCTTTGGGGAGTTGGATACTAGTGGGAGTGGGACAGCTTGGGGGAGTAGGAGAGCTTGGGGGAGTAGGAGAGCTTGGGGGAGTAGGAGAGTTTGGGGGAGTAGGAAAGCTTGGGGGAGTCGGAGAGCTTGGGGGAGTAGGAGATCTTGGGGGGGTAGGAGAGCTTCGGGGATTAGGAGAGCTTGGGGGAGTAGGAAAGCTTGGGGGAGTAGGAGAGCTTGGGAGATTAGGAGAGCTTGGCGGAGTAGGAGAACTTGGGGCAGTGTGAGAGCTTAGGGGAGTAGGAGAGCTTGGGGGAGTAGGAGAGCTTGGGGGAGTAGGAGAGCTTGAGGGAGTCGGAGAGCTTGGGGGAGTAGGAGAGCTTGGGAGGTGAGGAGAGCTTGGGGGCGTATGAGATCTTGGGAGCGTATGAGAGCTTGGGGGAAAGTGAGAGCTTGGGGTGTATGAGAGCTTGGGGGAGCAGGAGAGTTTGGGGGAGTAGGAGAGCTTGGGGTATTCGCGGAGCTTGGGGGAGTAGGAGAACTTGGGGAGTAAGAGAGCTTGGGGAGTAAGAGAGCTTGGGGAGTAAGAGAGCTTGGGGGAGTAAGAGAGCTTGAGGGAGTAAGAGAGCTTGGGGGAGTAAGAGAGCTTGCAGGTGTAAGAGAGCTTGGGGAGTAGGAAAGCTTGGGGGAGTAAGGGAGCTTGGGGGAGTAGGAGACCTTGGTCGAGTTGGAGAGCTTGGGAGAGAAAGAGAGCTTGGGGGAGTAAGAGAGCTTGTGGGGGAGTAAGATAGCTTGGGGGAGTAGGAGAGCTTGGGGAACAGGTGAGCTTGTGGGAATAGGAGAGCTTGGGGGAGTAAGAGAGCTTGGGGGAGTAAGAGAGTTTGGGGGAGTAAGAGAGCTTGGGGGTGTAAGAGATCTTGGGGAAGTAGGAGAAATTGGCAGAGTAGGAGAGCTTGGGAGAGTTAGAGAGCTTGGGGGAGTAAGAGAGCTTGGGGGAGTAAGAGAGCTTGGGGGAGTAGGAGAGCTTGAGGGAGTAGGAATGCTTGGGGGAGTAGGAGAGCTTGGGCGAGTAGGAGAGCTTGGGGGAGTAAGAGAGCTTAGGGGAGTAAGAGAGCTTGGGGGAGCAGTAGAGCTTGGGGGAGTAGGAGAGCTTGGGGCAGTAGGAGCGCTTGGGGGAGTAGGAGACATTGGGGGAGAAGGAGAGCTTGGGGGAGTAGGATAAATTGGCAGAGTAGGAGAGCTTGGAAAAGTAAGAGAGATTTGGAGGTGTAAGAGAGCTTGGGGGAGTAAGAGAGCTTGGGGGAATACGAGACCTTGGGGTGTAGGAGAGCTCTGGGGAGTATGGGAGCTTGGGGGAGTAAGAGAGCTTGGCGGAGTAGGAGAGCTTGGGGGAGTAGGAGAACTTGGGGAATAGGAGAGCTTGGGGGAGTAGGAGAGCTTGGGGGAGTAGGAGAGCTTGGGGGAGTAGGAGAGCTTGGGGGAGTAGGAGAGCTTGGGAGAGTAGGAGAGTTTGGGGGAGTAGGAGAGCTTGGGGGAGTAGGAGAGCTTGGGGGAGTAGGACAGCTTGGGAGAGTAGGAGAGCTTTGGGAAGTAGGAGAGCTTGTGGGAGTAGGAGAGCTTGGGGGAGTAGGAGAGCTTGGGGGAGTAGGAGAGATTGTGGTAGTAGGAGAGCTTGGGGGAGTAGGAGAGCTTGGGGGAGTAGGAGAGCTTGGGGTAGTAGGAGATATTGGGGGAGTAGGAGAGCTTGGGGTGTATGAGAGCTTGGGGAAGTAGGCGAGCCTGGGGGAGTAGTAGAGCTTGTGGGAGTGGGAGAGCTTGGGCGAGTAGGAGAGCTTGGGGGAGTAAGATAACTTGGGGGAGGAAGAAAGCTTGGACGAGATAGAGAACTTGGGGGAGTAAGAGAGCTTGGGGGAGTGGGAGAGCTTGGGGGAGTAGGAGAGCTTGGGGGAGTAGGAGAGTTTGGGGGAGTAGGAGAGCTTGGGGGAGTCGCGGAGCTTGGGGGAGTAGGAGAACTTTGGGGAGTAGAAGAGCTTGCGGGAGTAGGAGAGCTTGGAGGAGTAGGAGAACTTGGGGGAGAAGGAGAGCTTCGGGGAGTAGTAGAACTTTTGGGTGCAGGAGAGCTTGGGGGAGTAGGAGAGCTTGGGGGATTGGATAGCTTGGTGGATTGGAGAGCCTGGGGGATTGGAGAGCTGGGTCGATTGGGGAGCTTGAGGGAGTAGGAGAGATTGGGGGATTAGAGAGCTTGGGGGAGTAGTAGAACGTGGGGGAGTAGGAGAGCTTGGAGCAGTAGGCGAGCTTGGGGGAGTTGGAGAGCTTGAGCGATTAGGAGAGCTTGGGGGAATAGTTGAGCTTGGGGGATGAGGAGAGCTTGGGGGAGTAGGAAAGCGTGGGGGAGTAGGAGAGCTTGGAGGAGTAGGCGAGCTTGGGGGAGGAGGAGAGCTTGGGGGAGTAGCAGAGCTTGGGGGTGTCGGAGAGCTTTAGGGAGTAGGAGAGCTTGGGGGAGTAGGAGAGCTTGGAGGCGTAGAAAAATTTGGGGGAGTCGGAGAGATGGGGGAGTAGGATAGCTTGGGGGAGTAGGAGAGCGTGGGGCAGTAGGAGAGCTTGGAGGAGTCGGCGAGCTTGGGGGAGTAGGAGAGCTTGGGGGAGCAGGAGAGCTTGGGGGTGTATGAGAGCTTTGGGGAGTAGGATAGCTTGGGGGAGTAGGAGAGCTTGGGGGTGTAGGCGAGCTTGAGGGACTAGGAAAGCGTGGGGGAGTAGGAGAGCTTGGGGGAGTAGGAGAACTTGGGGGAGTAGGCGAGCTTTGGGGAGTAGGAGAGCTTGGGGGAGTAGGAGAGCTTTGGGGAGTAGGAGAACCTGGCGAGTAGGAGAGCTTGGGGGAGTAGGAGAGCTTGTGGGAGCAGGGTAGCTTACCGGAGTAGGAGAGCTTGCGGGAGTAGGAGAGTTTCCGGGAGTAGGAGAGCTTGGGGGAGTAAGAGAGCTTGGGGAAGTAAGAGAGCTTGGGGGAGTTAGAGAGCTTGGGGGAGTAAGAGAGCTTGGGGGAGTAAGTGAGCTTGGGGGAGTAGGAGAGCTAGGGGGAGTAGGAGTGCTTGGGGGAGTAGGAGAGCTTGGGCGAGTAGGAGAGCTTGGGGGAGTAAGAGAGCTTAAGGGAGTAAGAGAGCTTGTGGAAGCAGTAGAGCTTGGGGGAGTAGGAGAGCTTGGGGCAGTAGGAGCGCTTGGGGGAGTAGGAGTGCTTGGAGGAGTAAGAGAGCTTGGGGGTGTAAGAGAGCTGGGGGGAGTAAGAGAGCTTGGGGGAATACGAGAGCTTGGGGGAGTTGGAGAACTTGGGGGATTCGGGGAGCTTGGGGGAGTAGGAGAACTTGGGGGATTCGGGGAGCTTGGGGGAGTAGGAGAACTTGGCACAGTAGAAGAGCTTGGGGGAGTAAGAGAGCTTGGGGGAGTAAGAGAGCTTGGTGGAGTAAGAGAGCTTGGGGAGTAAGAGAGCTTGGAGGAGAAAGAGAGCTTGGTGGAGTGGGAGAGCTTGGGGGAGTAGGAGAGCTTGGGGGAGTAGGAGCGCTTGGGGGAGTGGGAGAGCTTGGGGGAGTAGGAGAGCTTGGGGGAGTAGGAGAGCTTGGGGGAGTAGGAGTGCTTGGGAGAGTAGGAGAGCTTGGGGGAGTAGGAGATCTTGGGGGAGTAGGAGAGTTTGGGGGTGTAGCAGAGCTTGGGGGAGTAGGAGAGCTTGGGGGAGTAGGAGAGCTTGGGGAGTAGGAAAGCTTGGGAGAGTAGGAGAACTTTGGGGAGTAGGAGAGCTTGTGGGAGTAGGACAGCTTGGGGGAGTAGGAGAACTTGTGGGAGCAGGAGAGTTTGGGGGAGTAGGAGACCTTGGGGGACTAGGAGAGCTTGGGGGAGTAGGAGAGCTTGGGGGAGTAGGAGATCTTGGAGGAGTAGGAGAGCTTGCGGGATTAGGAGAGCTTGGGGGAGTAGGAGAGCTTGGGGGAGTAGGAGAGCTTGGGAGATTAGGAGAGCTCGGCGGAGTAGGAGAACTTGGGGCAGTAGGAGAGCTTGGGGGAGTCGGAGAGCTTGGGGGAGTAGGAGAGCTTGGGAGGTTAGGAGATCTTGGGGGCGTATGAGAGCTTGGGGGCGTATGAGAGCTTGGGGGAGTGTGAGAGCTTGGGGTGTATGAGAGCTTGGGGAAGTAGGCGAGCTTGGGGGAGTAGTAGAGTTTGTGGTAGTGGGAGAGCTTGGGCGATTAGGAGAGCTTGGGGGAGTAAGAGAGCTTGCGGGAGGAAGAAAGCTTGGGGGAGAAAGAGAGCTTGGGGGAGTAAGAGAGCTTGGGGGATTAGGAGAGCTTGGGGGAGTAGGAGAGCTTGGGGGAGTAGGAGATTTTGGTGGAGTAGGAGAGCTTGGGGGAGTCACGGAGCTTGGGGGAGTAGGAGAACTTGGCAGAGTAGGAGAGCTTGGGGGAGTAAGAGAGCTTGGGGAGTAAGAGAGCTTGGGGAGTAAGAGAGCTTGAGGGAGTAAGAGAGCTTGGGGGATTAAGAGAGCTTGCGGGTGTAAGAGAGCTTGGGGAGTAGGAGAGCTTGGGGGAGTAGGGGAGCTTGAGGGAGTAGGAGACCTTGGGCGAGTTGGAGAGCTTGGGGGAGAAAGAGAGCTTGGGGGAGTAAGAGAGCTTGTGGGGGAGTAAGATAGCTTGGGGGAGTAGGAGAGCTTGGGGAACAGGTGAGCTTGTGGGAATAGGAGAACTTGGGGGAGTACGAGCGCTTGCGGGTGTAGGAGTGATTGAGGGAGAAGGAGAACTTGGCATAGTAGAAGAGCTTATGGGAGTAAGAGAGCTTGGGGGAGTAAGAGAGCTTGGTGGAGAAAGAGAGCTTGGGGAGTAGGAGAGCTTGTGGGAGTAGGGGTGCTTGGGGGAGTAGGAGACCTTCGGCGAGTTGGAGAGCTTGGGGGAGAAAGAGAGCTTGGGGGAGTAAGAGAGCTTGTGGGGGAGTAAGATAGCTTGGGGGAGTAGGAAAGCTTGGGGAACAGGTGAGCTTGTGGGAATAGGAGAACTTGGGGGAGTACGAGCGCTTGCGGGTGTAGGAGAGCTTGAGGGAGAAGGAGAACTTGGCAGAGTAGAAGAGCTTTGGAGAGTAGGAGAGCTTTGGGGAGTAGGGGAGCTTGTGGGAGTAGGAGAGCTTGGGGGAGTAGGAGAGCTTGGGGGATTAGGAGAGCTTGGGGGAGTCAGAGAGCTTGGGGCAGTTGGAGAGCTCTGGGGAGTAGGAGATCTTAGGGGAGTAGGAGAGCTTGGGCGAGCAGGAGAGATTGGGGGAGTAAGATAGCTTGGAGGAGTAAGAGAGTTTGGGGAGTAAGAGAGCTTTGGGGAGTAAGAGAGCTTGGGGGAGTGGGAGAGCTTGGGGGAGTAGGAGTTCTTGGGGAATAGGAGCGCTTGGGGGAGTAGGAGAGCTTGGGGGAGTAGGGGAGCTTGGGTGAGTAGGAGAGCTTGGGGGAGTAGGAGAGCTTGGGAGAGTAGGGGAGCTTGGGGGAGTAGGAGATCTTGGGGGAGTAGGAGAGTTTGGGGGAGTAGGAGAGCTTAGGGGAGTAGGAGAGCTTGGGGGAGTAGGAGAGCTTGGGGGAGTAGGAGAGCTTGGGAGAGTAGGAGAGCTTTGGGGAGTTGGATACTAGTGGGAGTAGGACAGCTTGGGGGAGTAGGAGAGCTTGGGGGAGTAGGAGAGCTTGGGGGAGTAGGAGAGTTTGGGGGAGTAGGAAAGCTTGGGGGAGTCGGAGAGCTTGGGGGAGTAGGAGATCTTGGGGGAGTAGGAGAGCTTCGGGGATTAGGAGAGCTTGGGGGAGTATGAAAGCTTGGGGGAGTAGGAGAGCTTGGGAGATTAGGAGAGCTTGGCGGAGTAGGAGAACTTGGGGCAGTGTGAGAGCTTAGGGGAGTAGGAGAGCTTGGGGGAGTAGGAGAGCTTGAGGGAGAAGGAGAACTTGGCAGAGTAGAAGAGCTTTGGAGAGTAGGAGAGCTTTGGGGAGTAGGGGAGCTTGTGGGAGTAGGAGAGCTTGGGGGAGTAGGAGAGCTTGGGGGATTAGGAGAGCTTGGGGGAGTCAGAGAGCTTGGGGCAGTTGGAGAGCTCTGGGGAGTAGGAGATCTTAGGGGAGTAGGAGAGCTTGGGCGAGCAGGAGAGATTGGGGGAGTAAGATAGCTTGGAGGAGTAAGAGAGTTTGGGGAGTAAGAGAGCTTTGGGGAGTAAGAGAGCTTGGGGGAGTGGGAGAGCTTGGGGGAGTAGGAGTTCTTGGGGAATAGGAGCGCTTGGGGGAGTAGGAGAGCTTGGGGGAGTAGGGGAGCTTGGGTGAGTAGGAGAGCTTGGGGGAGTAGGAGAGCTTGGGAGAGTAGGGGAGCTTGGGGGAGTAGGAGATCTTGGGGGAGTAGGAGAGTTTGGGGGAGTAGGAGAGCTTAGGGGAGTAGGAGAGCTTGGGGGAGTAGGAGAGCTTGGGGGAGTAGGAGAGCTTGGGAGAGTAGGAGAGCTTTGGGGAGTTGGATACTAGTGGGAGTAGGACAGCTTGGGGGAGTAGGAGAGCTTGGGGGAGTAGGAGAGCTTGGGGGAGTAGGAGAGTTTGGGGGAGTAGGAAAGCTTGGGGGAGTCGGAGAGCTTGGGGGAGTAGGAGATCTTGGGGGAGTAGGAGAGCTTCGGGGATTAGGAGAGCTTGGGGGAGTATGAAAGCTTGGGGGAGTAGGAGAGCTTGGGAGATTAGGAGAGCTTGGCGGAGTAGGAGAACTTGGGGCAGTGTGAGAGCTTAGGGGAGTAGGAGAGCTTGGGGGAGTAGGAGAGCTTGGGGGAGTAGGAGAGCTTGGGGGAGTCGGAGAGCTTGGGGGAGTTGGAGAGCTTGGGAGGTGAGGAGAGCTTGGGGGCGTATGAGATCTTGGGAGCGTATGAGAGCTTGGGGGAAAGTGAGTGCTTGGGGTGTATGAGAGCTTGGGGGAGCAGGAGAGTTTGGGGGAGTAGGAGAGCTTGGGGTATTCGCGGAGCTTGGGGGAGTAGGAGAACTTGGGGAGTAAGAGAGCTTGGGGAGTAAGAGAGCTTGGGGAGTAAGAGAGCTTGGGGGAGTAAGAGAGCTTGAGGGAGTAAGAGAGCTTGGGGGAGTAAGAGAGCTTGCGGGTGTAAGAGAGCTTGGGGAGTAGGAAAGCTTGGGGGAGTAAGGGAGCTTGGGGGAGTAGGAGACCTTGGTCGAGTTGGAGAGCTTGGGAGAGAAAGAGAGCTTGGGGGAGTAAGAGAGCTTGTGGGGGAGTAAGATAGCTTGGGGGAGTAGGAGAGCTTGGGGAACAGGTGAGCTTGTGGGAATAGGAGAGCTTGGGGGAGTAAGAGAGCTTGGGGGAGTAAGAGAGCTTGGGGGAGTAAGAGAGCTTGGGGGTGTAAGAGATCTTGGGGAAGTAGGAGAAATTGGCAGAGTAGGAGAGCTTGGGAGAGTTAGAGAGCTTGGGGGAGTAAGAGAGCTTGGGGGAGTAAGAGAGCTTGGGGGAGTAGGGGAGCTTGGGGGAGTAGGAATGCTTGGGGGAGTAGGAGAGCTTGGGCGAGTAGGAGAGCTTGGGGGAGTAAGAGAGCTTAGGGGAGTAAGAGAGCTTGGGGGATCAGTAGAGCTTGGGGGAGTAGGAGAGCTTGGGGCAGTAGGAGCGCTTGGGGGAGTAGGAGACATTGGGGGAGAAGGAGAGCTTGGGGGAGTAGGATAAATTGGCAGAGTAGGAGAGCTTGGAAAAGTAAGAGAGATTTGGAGGTGTAAGAGAGCTTGGGCGAATACGAGACCTTGGGGTGTAGGAGAGCTTGGGGGAGTAGATGAGCTTGGGGGAGTAAGAGAGCTTGGCGGAGTAGGAGAGCTTGGGGGAGTAGGAGAACTTGGGGAATAGGAGAGCTTGGGGGAGTAGGAGAGCTTGGGGGAGTAGGAGAGCTTGGGGGAGTAGGAGAGCTTGGGGGAGTAGGAGAGCTTGGGGGAGTAGGAGAGCTTGGGAGAGTAGGAGAGTTTGGGGGAGTAGGAGAGCTTGGGGGAGTAGGAGAGCTTGGGGGAGTAGGAAAGCTTGGGAGAGTAGGAGAGCTTTGGGAAGTAGGAGAGCTTGTGGGAGTAGGAGAGCTTGGGGGAGTAGGAGAGCTTGGGGGAGTAGGAGAGATTGTGGTAGTAGGAGAGCTTGGGGGAGTAGGAGAGCTTGGGGGAGTAGGAGAGCTTGGGGTAGTAGGAGATATTGGGGGAGTAGGAGAGCTTGGGGTGTATGAGAGCTTGGGGAAGTAGGCGAGCCTGGGGGAGTAGTAGAGCTTGTGGGAGTGGGAGAGCTTGGGCGAGTAGGAGAGCTTGGGGGAGTAAGAGAACTTGGGGGAGGAAGAAAGCTTGGACGAGATAGAGAGCTTGGGGGAGTAAGAGAGCTTGGGGGAGTGGGAGAGCTTGGGGGAGTAGGAGAGCTTGGGGGAGTAGGAGAGTTTGGGGGAGTAGGAGAGCTTGGGGGAGTCGCGGAGCTTGGGGGAGTGGGAGAACTTTGGGGAGTAGAAGAGCTTGCGGGTGCAGGAGAGCTTGGGGGAGTAGGAGAGCTTGGGGGATTGGATAGCTTGGTGGATTGGAGAGCCTGGGGGATTGGAGAGCTGGGTCGATTGGGGAGCTTGAGGGAGTAGGAGAGATTGGTGGATTAGAGAGCTTGGGGGAGTAGTAGAACGTGGGGGAGTAGGAGAGCTTGGAGCAGTAGGCGAGCTTGGGGTAGTTGGAGAGCTTGAGCGAGCAGGAGAGCTTGGGGGAATAGTTGAGCTTGGGGGATGAGGAGAGCTTGGGGGAGTAGGAAAGCGTGGGGGAGTAGGAGAGCTTGGAGGAGTAGGCGAGCTTGGGGGAGGAGGAGAGCTTGGGGGAGTAGCAGAGCTTGGGGGTGTCGGAGAGCTTTAGGGAGTAGGAGAGCTTGGGGGAGTAGGAGAGCTTGGAGGCATAGAAAAATTTAGGGGAGTCGGAGAGATGGGGGAGTAGGATAGCCTGGGGGAGTAGGAGAGCGTGTGGCAGTAGGAGAGCTTGGAGGAGTCGGCGAGCTTGGGGGAGTAGGAGAGCTTGGGGGAGCAGGAGAGCTTGGGGGTGTATGAGAGCTTTGGGGAGTAGGATAGCTTGGGGGAGTAGGAGAGCTTGGGGGTGTAGGCGAGCTTGAGGGACTAGGAAAGCGTGGGGGAGTAGGAGAGCTTGGGGGAGTAGGAGAACTTGGGGGAGTAGGCGAGCTTTGGGGAGTAGGAGAGCTTGGGGGAGTAGGAGAGCTTTGGGGAGTAGGAGAACCTGGCGAGTAGGAGAGCTTGGGGGAGTAGGAGAGCTTGTGGTAGCAGTGTAGCTTACCGGAGTAGGAGAGCTTGCGGGAGTAGGAGAGTTTCCGGGAGTAGGAGAGCTTGCGGGAGTAGGTGAGCATTGCCGGAGTCGGAGAGCTTGCGTGAGTATGAGAGCTTGCGGGAGTCGGAGAGCTTGCCGGATTAGGAGAGCTTACCAGAGTAGGAGAGCTTGGGCGAGTAGGAGAGCTTGGGAGAGGAGGACAGCTTAACAGAGTAGGAGCGCTTACCGGAGTCGGAGAGTTTGCGGGAGTAGGAGAGCTTCCATGAGTATGAGAGCTTGGGGGAGTATGGGAGCTTGCGGGACTATGAGATATTGTGGGAGAATGACAGCTTGTGGGAGTATGAGAGCTTGGGGTGTATGAGAGCTTGGGGGAGTAGGAGAGCTTGGGGGAGTAGGAGAGCTTGGTGGATTGGAGAGCTTGGTGGATTGGAGAGCTTGGGGGATTTGAGAGCTTGGGCGATTGTAGAGCTTGGGGGAGTAGGAGAGCTTGGGGGAGTAGGATAGCTTGCGGAAGTCGGAGAGCTTGGGGGAGTCGGAGAGCTTAGGGGAATAGGAGAGCTTGGGGGATTAGGAGAGCTTGCGGGAGTAGGAGAGCTTGGGGGAGTAGGAGAGCTTGGGGGAGTAGGAGAGCTTGGCGGTTAGGAGAGCTTGGGGGAGAAGGTGAGCTTGGGGGAGTAGGAGAGCTTGGGGGAGTAGGAGAGCTTGATGGAGTAGGATAGCTTGGGGGAGTAGGAGAGCTTGGGGGAGTAGGAGAGATTGGGAGAGTCGGAGAGCTTGGGGGTGTAGGAGAGCTTGAGGGAGTAGGAGAGCTTGGGGGAGTAGGAGGGCGTGGGGGGTTAGGAGAGTTGGGGGAGTAGGAGACCGTGGGGGAGTAGGAGAGCTTGGAGGAGTAGGCGAGTTTGGGGGAGTAGGAGAGCTTGGGGGAGTAGGAGAGCTTGGGGGTGTAGGAGAGCTTTGGGGAGTAGCAGAGCTTGGGGGAGTAGGAGAGCTTGGAGGAGAAGGAGAATTTGGGGGAGTAGGAGAGCTTCGGGGAGTAGGAGAACTTTGGGGTGTAGGACAGCTTGGGGGAGTAGGAGAGCTTGGGGGATTGGAGAGCTTGGTGGATTGGAGAGCTTGGGGATTGGAGAGCTGCTGCGATTGGAGAGCTTGGGGGAGTAGGAGAGCTTGCGGGCGTAGGACAGCTTGGGGGAGTAGGAGAGCTTGGGGGAGCAGTAGAGCTTGGGGGAGTAGGAGAGCTTGGGGGAGTAGGAGATCTTGGGGGAGAAGGAGAGCTTGGGGGAGTAGGAGAGCTTTCGTGGGTAGGAGAGCTTGGGGGAGTAGGAGAGCTTGGAGGCGTAGAAAAATTTGGGGGAGTCGGAGAGATGGGGGCGTAGGATAGCTTGGGGGAGTAGGAGAGCGTGGGGCAGTAGGAGAGCTTGGAGGAGTCGGCGAGCTTGGGGGAGTAGGAGAGCTTGGGGGAGCAGGAGAGCTTGGGGGTGTATGAGAGCTTTGGGGAGTAGGATAGCTTGGGGGAGTAGGAGAGCTTGGGGGTGTAGGCGAGCTTGAGGGACTTGGAGAGCGTGGGGGAGTAGGAGAGCTTGGGGGAGTAGGAGAGCTTGGAGGAGTCGGCGAGCTTGGGGGAGTAGGCGAGCTTTGGGGAGTAGGAGAACCTGGCGAGTAGGAGAGCTTGGGGGAGTAGGAGAGCTTGTGGGAGCAGGGTAGCTTACCGGAGTAGGAGAGCTTGCGGGAGTAGGAGAGTTTCCGGGAGTAGGAGAGCTTGCGGGAGTAGGTGAGCATTGCCGGAGTCGGAGAGCTTGCGTGAGTATGAGAGCTTGCGGGAGTCGGAGAGCTTGCCGGATTAGGAGAGCTTACCAGAGTAGGAGAGCTTGGGCGAGTAGGAGAGCTTGGGAGAGGAGGACAGCTTAACAGAGTAGGAGCGCTTACCGGAGTCGGAGAGTTTGCGGGAGTAGGAGAGCTTCCATGAGTATGAGAGCTTGGGGGAGTATGGGAGCTTGGGGGAGTAGGAGAGCTTGGTGGATTGGAGAGCTTGGTGGATTGGAGAGCTTGGGGTTTTGAGAGCTTGGGCGATTGGAGAGCTTGGGGGAGTAGGAGAGCTTGGGGGAGTAGGATAGCTTGCGGAAGTCGGAGAGCTTGGGGGAGTCGGAGAGCTTAGGGGAATAGGAGAGCTTGGGGGATTAGGAGAGCTTGCGGGAGTAGGAGAGCTTGGGGGAGTAGGAGAGCTTGGGGGAGTAGGAGAGCTTGGCGGTTAGGAGAGCTTGGGGGAGAAGGTGAGCTTGGGGGAGTAGGAGAGCTTGGGGGAGTAGGAGGGCTTGACGGAGTAGGATAGCTTGGGGGAGAGGAGAGCTTGTGGGAGTAGGAGAGATTGGGAGAGTAGGAGAGCTTGCGGGCGTAGGACAGCTTGGGGGAGTAGGAGAGCTTGGGGGAGCAGTAGAGCTTGGGGGAGTAGGAGAGCTTGGGGGAGTAGGAGATCTTGGGGGAGAAGGAGAGCTTGGGGGAGTAGGAGGGCGTGGGGGATTAGGAGAGTTGGGGGAGTAGGAGACCGTGGGGGAGTAGGAGAGCTTGGAGGAGTAGGCGAGTTTGGGGGAGTAGGAGAGCTTGGAGGAGTAGGAGAGCAAGGGGGTGTAGGAGAGCTTTGGGGAGTAGCAGAGCTTGGGGGAGTAGGAGAGCTTGGAGGAGAAGGAGAATTTGGGGGAGTAGGAGAGCTTCGGGGAGTAGGAGAACTTTGGGGTGTAGGACAGCTTTGGGGAGTAGGAGAGCTTGGGGGATTGGAGAGCTTGGTGGATTGGAGAGCTTGGTGATTGGAGAGCTGCTGCGATTGGAGAGCTTGGGGGAGTAGGAGAGCTTGCGGGCGTAGGACAGCTTGGGGGAGTAGGAGAGCTTGGGGGAGCAGTAGAGCTTGGGGGAGTAGGAGAGCTTGGGGGAGTAGGAGATCTTGGGGGAGAAGGAGAGCTTGGGGGAGTAGGAGAGCTTTCGTGGGTAGGAGAGCTTGGGGGAGTAGGAGAGCTTGGGGGAGTAGGATAGCAAGCGGAAGTCGGAGAGCTTGGGGGAGTCGGAGAGCTTAGGGGAATAGGAGAGCTTGGTGGATTAGGAGAGCTTGCGGGAGTAGGAGAGCTTGGGGGAGTATGAGAGCTTGGGGGAGTAGGAGAGCTTGGCGGTTAGGAGAGCTTGGGGGAGTAGGTGAGCTTGGGGGAGTAGGAGAGCTTGGGGGAGTAGGAGAGCTTGATGGAGTAGGAGAGCTTGGGAGAGTAAGAGAGCCTGGGGGAGTAGGAGAGATTGGGAGAGTAGGAGAGCTTGGGGGTGTAGGAGAGCTTGAGGGAGTAGGAGAGCTTGGGGGAGTAGGAGGGCGTGGGGGATTAGGAGAGTTGGGGGAGTAGGAGACCGTGGGCGAGTAGGAGAGCTTGGAGGAGTAGGCGAGTTTGGGGGAGTAGGAGAGCTTGGGGGAGTAGGAGAGCTTGGGGGTGTAGGAGAGCTTTGGGGAGTAGCAGAGCTTGGGGGAGTAGGAGAGCTTGGAGGAGAAGGAGAATTTGGGGGAGTAGGAGAGCTTCGGGGAGTAGGAGAACTTTGGGGTGTAGGACAGCTTGGGGGAGTAGGAGAGCTTGGGATTTGGAGAGCTTGGTGGATTGGAGAGCTTGGGGATTGGAGAGCTGCGGCGATTGGAGAGCTTGGGGGAGTAGGAGAGCTTGGGGGCGTAGGACAGCTTGGGGGAGTAGGAGAGCTTTGGGGAGTAGTAGAGCTTGGGGGAGTAGGAGAGCTTGGGGGAGTAGGAGAGCTTGGGGGAGAAGGAGAGCTTGGGGGAGTAGGAGAGCTTTCGTGGGTAGGAGAGCTTGGGGGAGTAGGAGAGCTTGGGGGAGTAGGAGATCTTGGTGGAGTAGCAGAGCTTGGTGGAGTCGGAGAGCTTGGGGGATTAGGAAAACTTGGGGCAGTAGGAGCGCTTTGGGTAGTCGGAGAGCTTGGGGGAGTCGGGGAGCTTGGGGGACTCGGAGAGCTTGGGGGAGTCGGAGAGATTGTGGGAGCAGTGTAGCTTACCGAAGTAGGAGAGCTTGCGGGTGTAGGAGAGCTTGTGGGAGTAGGAGAGCTTGCCGGATTAGGAGAGCTTACCAGAGTAAGAGAGCTTGGGCGAGTAGGAGAGCTTGGGAGAGGAGGAGAGCTTAACGGCGTAGGAGAGCTTACCGGAGTCGGAGAGTTTGGGGGAGTAGGAGAGCTTCCATGATTATGAGAGTTGGGGGATTATGAGAGCTTGCGGGAGCATGAGAGCTTGGGGGAGTATGAGAGCTTTTGGGAGTATGAGAGCTTGGGGGATTATGAGAGCTTGGGGGAGTAGGAGAGCTTGGGGGAGTAGGAGATCTTGGGGGAGTCGGATATCTAGGGCGGATAGGAGAGCTTAGGGGAGTAGGAGAGTTTGGTGGAGTAGGAGAGCTTGGTGGATTAGGAGAGCTTGGGGGAACAGGAAAGCTTGGGGGAGTAGGAGAGCTTGGGGGAGTAGGAGAGCTTGGGGGAGTAGGCGAGCTTGAGGGAGTAGGAGAGCGTGGGGGAGTAGGGGAGCTTGGGGGAGTAGGAGAACTTGGGGGAGTAGGAGAGCTTGGGGAAGTAGGAGAACTTGGGGAGTAGGAGAGCTTGGGGGAGTAGGAGAGCTTGTGGGAGCAGAGTAGCTTACCGGAGTAGGAGAGCTTGCGGGAGTAGGAGAGTTTGCGGGAGTAGGAGAGCTTGCGGGAAGAGGTGAGCATTGCGGGAGTCGGAGAGCTTGCGTGAGTAGGAGAGCTTGCGGGAGTTGAGAGCTTGCCGGATTAGGAGAGATTACCAGAGTAGGAGAGCTTGGGCGAGTAGGAGAGCTTGGGAGAGGAGGACAGCTTAACAGAGCAGGAGCGCTTTCCGGAGTCGGAGATTTTGGGGAAGTAGGAGAGCTTCCATGAGTATGAGAGCTTGGGGGAGAATGAGAGCTTGCGGGAGTATGAGAGCTTGTGGGGTATGACAGCTTGTGGGAGTATGAGAGCTTGGGGTGTATGAGAGCTTGGGGAATGGGAGAGCTTGGGGGAGTAGGAGAGCTTGGTGGATTGGA
This sequence comes from Pristiophorus japonicus, assembly GCF_044704955.1. Lineage (NCBI taxonomy): Eukaryota > Metazoa > Chordata > Chondrichthyes > Pristiophoridae > Pristiophorus > Pristiophorus japonicus. Next base: position 612,509 of record NW_027254772.1, read on the forward strand.
GAGCTTGGTGGATTGGAGAGCTTGGGGGATTGGAGAGCTTGGGCGATTGGAGAGATTGGGGGTGTAGGAGAGCTTGAGGGAGTAGGATAGCTTGGGGGAGAAGGAGGGCGTGGGGGATTAGGAGAGTTGGGGAGGAGGAGAGCGTGGGGGAGTAGGAGAGCTTGGAGGAGTCGGCGAGTTTGGGAGAGTAGGAGAGCTTGGGAGAGTAGGAGAGCTTGGGGGTGGAGGAGAGCTTTGGGGAGTAGGAGAGCTTGGGGGAGTTGGATAGCTTGGAGGAGAAGGAGAATTTGGGGGAGTAGGAGAGCTTCGGGGATTAGGAGAACTTTGGGGTGTAGGACAGCTTGGGCGAGTAGGAGAGCTTGGGGGATTGGAGAGCTTGGTGGATTGGAGAGCTTGGAGATTGGAGAGCTGCGGCGATTGGAGAGCTTATGGGAGTAGGAGAGCTTGGGGAGTAGGAGAGCTTGGGGGAGTAGGAGAGTGGGGGAGTAGAAGAGCTTGGGGGAGTAGGAGAGCTTGGGGGAGTAGGAGAGCTTGGGGGAGAAGGAGAGCTTGGGGGAGTATGAGAGCATCCAAGAGTAGGAGAGCTTGGGGGAGTAGGAGAGCTTGGGGGAGTAGGAGTGCTTGGTGGATTAGGAGAGCTTGGTGGAGTAGGAGAGCTTGGTGGAGTAGGAGAGCTTGGGGGATTAGGAAAACTTGGGGCAGTAGGAGAGCTTGGGGTAGTCGGAGAGCTTGGGGGAGTCGGAGAGCTTGGGGGTTTCGGAGAGCTTGGGGGAGTCGGAGACCTTGTGGGAGTCGTAGAGCTTGGGGGTGTCAGAGATCTTGGGATACTCGTAGAGCTTGGGGGAGTAGGAGAGCTTGGGGGAGTAGGAGAGCTTGGGGGAGTAGGAGAGCTTGGGGGAGTAGAAGTGCTTGGGGGAGTAGGAGAGCTTGGGGGAGTAGGAGAGCTTGGGGGAGTAGGCGAGCTTTAGGGAGTAGGAGAGCGTGGGGGAGTAGGAGAGCTTGATGGAGTAGGAGAGCTTGGGGGAGTAGGAGAGCTTGGGGGAGTAGGAGAGATTGGGAGAGTAGGAGAGCTTGGGGGTGTAGGAGAGCTTGAGGGAGTAGGAGAGCTTGGGGGAGTAGGAGGGCGTGGGGGATTAGGAGAGTTGGGGGAGTAGGAGACCGTGGGGGAGTAGGAGAGCTTGGAGGAGTAGGCGAGTTTGGGGGAGTAGGAGAGCTTGGGGGAGTAGGAGAGCTTGGGGGTGTCGGAGAGCTTTGGGGAGTAGCAGAGCTTGGGGGAGTAGGAGAGCTTGGAGGAGAAGGAGAATTTGGGGGAGAAGGAGAGCTTGGGGGAGTAGGAGAGCTTTGGGGTGTAGGACAGCTTGGGGGAGTAGGAGAGCTTGGGGGATTGGAGAGCTTGGTGGATTGGAGAGCTTGGGGATTGGAGAGCTGTGGCGATTGGAGAGCTTGGGGGAGTAGGAGAGCTTGGGGGCGTAGGACAGCTTGGGGGAGTAGGAGAGCTTGGGGGAGTAGTAGAGCTTGGGGGAGTAGGAGAGCTTGGGGGAGTAGGAGAGCTTTGGGGAGAAGGAGAGCTTGGGGGAGTAGGAGAGCTTTCGTGGGTAGGAGAGCTTGGGGGAGTAGGAGAGCTTGGGGGAGTAGGAGATCTTGGTGGAGTAGCAGAGCTTGGTGGAGTCGGAGAGCTTGGGGGATTAGGAAAACTTGGGGCAGTAGGAGAGCTTTGGGTAGTCGGAGAGCTTGGGGGAGTTGGAGAGTTTGGGGCCTCGTAGAGCTTGGGGGAGTCGGAGAGATTGTGGGAGCAGGGTAGCTTACCGAAGTAGGAGAGCTTGCGGGTGTAGGAGAGTTTGCGGAAGTAGGAGAGCTTGCTTGAGTATGAGAGCATTGCGGGAGTAGGAGAGCTTGCGTGAGTAGGAGAGCTTGCGGGAGTCGGAGAGCTTGTGGGAGTAGGAGAGCTTGCCGGATTAGGAGAGCTTACCAGAGTAAGAGAGCTTGGGCGAGTAGGAGAGCTTGGGAGAGGAGGAGAGCTTAACGGCGTAGGAGAGCTTACCGGAGTCGGAGAGTTTGGGGGAGTAGGAGAGCTTCCATGATTATGAGAGTTGGGGGATTATGAGAGCTTGCGGGAGTATGAGAGCTTGGGGGAGTAGGAGAATTGGGGGAGTGGGAGAGCTTGCGGGAGTAGGAGAGCATTGCGATAGTAGGAAAGATTGCGGGAGTCGGAGAGCTTGTGGGAGTAGGAGAGCTTGCCGGATTAGGAGAGCTTACCAGAGTAAGAGAGCTTGGGCGAGTAGGAGAGCTTGGGAGAGGAGGAGAGCTTAACGGCGTAGGAGAGCTTACCGGAGTCGGAGAGTTTGGGGGAGTAGGAGAGCTTCCATGATTATGAGAGTTGGGGGATTATGAGAGCTTGCGGGAGTATGAGAGCTTGGGGGAGTATGAGAGCTTGTGGGAGTATGAGAGCTTGGGGGATTATGAGAGCTTGGGGGAGTAGGAGAGCTTCGGGGAGTTGGAGAGCTTGGGGGAGTAGGAGATCTTGGGGGAGTAGGAGATCTAGGGCGGATAGGAGAGCTTAGGGGAGGAGGAGAGCTTGGGGGAGTAGGAGAGTTTGGTGGAGTAGGAGAGCTTGGTGGAGTAGGAGAGCTTGGGGGAGTAGGAAAGCTTGGGGGAGTAGGAGAGCTTGGGGGAGTAGGAGAGCTTGGGGGAGTAGGAGAACTTGGGGAGTAGGAGAGCTTGGGGGAGTAGGAGAGCTTGTGGGAGCAGGGTAGCTTACCGGAGTAGGAGAGCTTGCGGGAGTAGGAGAGTTTGCGGGAGTAGGAGAGCTTGCGGGAAGAGGTGAGCATTGCGGGAGTCGGAGAGCTTGCGTGAGTAGGAGAACTTGCGGGAGTTGAGAGCTTGCCGGATTAGGAGAACTTACCAGAGTAGGAGAGCTTGGGCGAGTCGGAGAGCTTGGGAGAGGAGGACAGCTTAACAGAGCAGGAGCGCTTTCCGGAGTCGGAGATTTTGGGGGAGTAGAAGAGCTTCCATGAGTATGAGAGCTTGGGGGATTATGAGAGCTTGCGGGAGTATGAGAGCTTGTGGGGGTATGACAGCTTGTGGGAGTATGAGAGCTTGGGGTGTATGAGAGCTTGGGGAATGGGAGAGCTTGGGGGAGTAGGAGAGCTTGGTGGATTGGAGAGCTTGGTGGATTGGAGAGCTTGGGGAATTGGAGAGCTTGGGCGATTGGAGAGCTTGGGGGTGTAGCAGAGCTTGAGGGAGTAGGAGAGCTTGGGGGAGAAGGAGGGCGTGGGGGATTAGGAGAGTGGGGGAGGAGGAGAGCGTGGGGGAGTAGGAGAGCTTGGAGGAGTCGGCGAGTTTGGGGGAGTAGGAGAGCTTGGGAGAGTAGGAGAGCTTGGGGGAGGAGGAGAGCTTTGGGGAGTAGGAGAGCTTGGGGGAGTTGGAGAGCTTGGAGGAGAAGGAGAATTTGGGGGAGTAGGAGAGCTTCGGGGATAAGGAGAACTTTGGGGTGTAGGACAGCTTGGGCGAGTAGGAGAGCTTGGGGGATTGGAGAGCTTGGTGGATTGGAGAGCTTGGAGATTGGAGAGCTGCGGCGATTGGAGAGCTGGAGGAGTAGGAGAGCTTGGGGGAGTAGGAGAGCTTGGGGGAGTAGGAGAGCTTGGTGGAGTAGTAGAGCTTGGGGTAGTCGGAGAGCTTGGGGGAGTCGGAGAGCTTGGGGGACTCGGAGAGCTTGGGGGAGTCGGAGACCTTGTGGGAGTCGTAGAGCTTGGGGGTGTCAGAGATCTTGGGAGAGTCGGAGAGCTTGGGGGAGTAGGACAGCTTGGGGGAGTAGGAGAGCTTGGGGGAGTAGAAGTGCTTGGGGGAGTAGGAGAGCTTGGGGGAGTAGGAGAGCTTGGGGGAGGAGGCGAGCTTTAGGGAGTAGGAGAGCGTGGGGGTGTAGGAGAGCTTGGTTTAGTAGGAGAATTGGGGGAGTGGGAGAGCTTGCGGGAGTAGGAAAGCATTGCGATAGTAGGAGAGCTTGCGGGAGTCGGAGAGCTTGTGGGAGTAGGAGAGCTTGCCGGATTAGGAGAGCTTTCCAGAGTAAGAGAGCTTGCGCGAGTAGGAGAGCTTGGGAGAGGAGGAGAGCTTAACAGCGTAGGAGAGCTTACCGGAGTCGGAGAGTTTGGGGGAGTAGGAGAGCTTGCGGGAAGAGGTGAGCATTGCGGGAGTTGAGAGCTTGCCGGATTAGGAGAACTTACCAGAGTAGGAGAGCTTGGGCGAGTCGGAGAGCTTGGGAGAGGAGGACAGCTTAACAGAGCAGGAGCGCTTTCCGGAGTCGGAGATTTTGGGGGAGTAGAAGAGCTTCCATGAGTATGAGAGCTTGGGGGATTATGAGAGCTTGCGGGAGTATGAGAGCTTGTGGGGGTATGACAGCTTGTGGGAGTATGAGAGCTTGGGGTGTATGAGAGCTTGGGGAATGGGAGAGCTTGGGGGAGTAGGAGAGCTTGGTGGATTGGAGAGCTTGGTGGATTGGAGAGCTTGGGGAATTGGAGAGCTTGGGCGATTGGAGAGCTTGGGGGTGTAGCAGAGCTTGAGGGAGTAGGAGAGCTTGGGGGAGAAGGAGGGCGTGGGGGATTAGGAGAGTGGGGGAGGAGGAGAGCGTGGGGGAGTAGGAGAGCTTGGAGGAGTCGGCGAGTTTGGGGGAGTAGGAGAGCTTGGGAGAGTAGGAGAGCTTGGGGGTGGAGGAGAGCTTTGGGGAGTAGGAGAGCTTGGGGGAGTTGGAGAGCTTGGAGGAGAAGGAGAATTTGGGGGAGTAGGAGAGCTTCGGGGATAAGGAGAACTTTGGGGTGTAGGACAGCTTGGGCGAGTAGGAGAGCTTGGGGGATTGGAGAGCTTGGTGGATTGGAGAGCTTGGAGATTGGAGAGCTGCGGCGATTGGAGAGCTGGAGGAGTAGGAGAGCTTGGGGGAGTAGGAGAGCTTGGGGGAGTAGGAGAGCTTGGTGGAGTAGTAGAGCTTGGGGTAGTCGGAGAGCTTGGGGGAGTCGGAGAGCTTGGGGGACTCGGAGAGCTTGGGGGAGTCGGAGACCTTGTGGGAGTCGTAGAGCTTGGGGGTGTCAGAGATCTTGGGAGAGTCGGAGAGCTTGGGGGAGTAGGACAGCTTGGGGGAGTAGGAGAGCTTGGGGGAGTAGAAGTGCTTGGGGGAGTAGGAGAGCTTGGGGGAGTAGGAGAGCTTGGGGGAGGAGGCGAGCTTTAGGGAGTAGGAGAGCGTGGGGGTGTAGGAGAGCTTGGTTTAGTAGGAGAATTGGGGGAGTGGGAGAGCTTGCGGGAGTAGGAAAGCATTGCGATAGTAGGAGAGCTTGCGGGAGTCGGAGAGCTTGTGGGAGTAGGAGAGCTTGCCGGATTAGGAGAGCTTTCCAGAGTAAGAGAGCTTGCGCGAGTAGGAGAGCTTGGGAGAGGAGGAGAGCTTAACAGCGTAGGAGAGCTTACCGGAGTCGGAGAGTTTGGGGGAGTAGGAGAGCTTCCATGATTATGAGAGTTGGGGAAGTATGAGAGCTTGCGGGAGTATGAGAGCTTGGGGGAGTATGAGAGCTTGTGGGAGTATGAGAACTTGGGGGATTATGAGAGCTTGGGGGAGTAGGAGAGCTTGGGGGAGTAGGAGAGCTTGGGGGAGTAGGAGATCTTGGGGGAGTTGGAGATCTAGAGCGGATAGGAGAGCTTAGGAGAGGAGGAGAGCTTGTTGGGAGTAGGAGCGTTTGGTGGAGTAGGAGAGCTTGGTGGAGTAGGCGAGCTTGGGGGAGTAGGAGAGCTTGGGGGAGTAGGAGAGCTTGGGGGAGTAGGAGAGCTTGGTGGAGTAGGGGAGCTTGGTGGAGTAGGAGAGCTTGGGGGAGTAGGAAAGCTTGCGGGAGTAGGAGAGCTTGGGGGAGTAGGAGAGATTGGGGGAGTAGAAGTGCTTGGGGGAGTAGGAGAACTTGGGGGAGTAGGCGAGTTTTGGGGAGTAGGAGAGCTTGGGGGAGTAGGAGAGCATGTGGGAGTAGGAGAACTTGGGGGAGTGGGAGAGCTTGGTGGATTGGAGAGCATGGGTGATTGGAGACCTGGGGCGATTGGAGAGCTTGTGGGATTAGGAGAGCTTGGGGGAGGAGGAGAGCGTGGGGCAGTAGGAGAGCTTGGAGGAGTAGGCGAGCTTGGTGGAGTAGGAGAGCTTGGGGGAGTAGGAGAGCTTGGGGGAGTAGGAGAGCTTGGGGGTGTATGAGAGCTTTGGGAAGTAGGAGAGCTTGGGTTAGTAGGAGAGCTTGGAGGAGTAGGAGAACTTGGGGGAGAAGGAGAGCTTCGGGGAGTAGGAGAGCTTGGGGGAGTAGGAGAGCTTGGGGGAGTAGGAGAGCTTGGGGGAGTTGGAGAGCTTGGGGGAGTAAGAGAACTTGGGGGAGGAAGAAAGCTTGGGGGAGAAAGACAGCTTGAGGGAGTAAGAGAGCTTGGAGGAGTAGGAGAGCTTGGGGGAATAGGAGAGCTTGGGGTAGTCGGAGAGTTTGGGGGAGTAGGAGAGCTTGGGGGAGTCGCGGAGCTTGGGGGAGTAAGAGGACTTGGCAGAATAGGAGAGCTTGGGGGAGGAAGAGAGCTTGGGGGAGTAAGAGAGCTTGGGGGAGTAAGAGAGCTTGAAGGAGTAAGAGAGCTTGGGGAACAGGTGAGCTTTTGGGAATAGGAGAGCTTGGGGGAGTACGAGCGCTTGCGGGTGTAGGAGAACTTGAGTGAGAAGGAGAACTTGGCAGAGTAGGAGAGCTTGGGGGAGTAAGAGAGCTTGGGGGAGTAAGAGAGCTTGGTGGAGAAAGAGAGCTTGGGGGAGTAAGAGAGCTTGGGGGAGTAAGAAAATTTGCGGGAGCAAGCGAGCTTGGGGGTGTAAGTGAGCTTGGGGGAGTAGGAGAAATTGGCAGAGTAGGAGAGCTTGGGGGAGTTAGAGAGCTTGGGGGAGTAAGAGAGCTTGGGGGAGTAAGAGAGCTTGGGGGAGTAGGAGAGCTTGGGGGAGTAGGAGTGCTTGGGGGAGTAGGAGAGCTTGGGCGACTAGGAGAGCTTGGGGGAGTAAGAGAGCTTAAGGGAGTAAGAGAGCTTGGGGAAGCAGTAGAGCTTGGGGGAGTAGGAGAGCTTGGGGGAGTCGGAGAGCTTGGGAGGGTAGGAGAGCTTGGGGGCGTATGAGAGCTTGGGTTGTATGAGAACTTGGGGAAGTAGGCGAGCTTGGGGGAGTAGTAGAGCTTGTGGGAGTGGGAGGGCTTGGGCGAGTACGAGAGCTTGGGGGAGTAAGAGAACTTGGGGGAGGAAGAAAGCTTGGGGGAGAAAGAGAGCTTGAGGGAGTAAGAGAGCTTGGGGAGTAGGAGAGCTTGGGGGAGTAGGAGAGTTTGGGGTAGTAGGAGAGTTTGGGAGAGTAGGAGAGCTTGGGGGAGTCGCGGAGCTTGGGGGAGTAGGAGAACTTGGCAGAGTAGGAGAGCTTGGGTGAGGAAGAGAGCTTGGGGGAGTAAGAGAGCTTGGGGGAGTAAGAGAGCTTGAAGGAGTAAGAGAGCTTCGGTTGTAAGAGAGCTTGCGGGTGTAAGAGAGCTTGGGGAGTAGGAGAGCTTGGGGGAGTAGGAGAGCTTGGGGGAGTAGGAGTGCTTGGGGGAGTAGGAGAGCTTGGGCGACTAGGAGAGCTTGGGGGAGTAAGAGAGCTTAAGGGAGTAAGAGAGCTTGGGGAAGCAGTAGAGCTTGGGGGAGTAGGAGAGCTTGGGGGAGTCGGAGAGCTTGGGAGGGTAGGAGAGCTTGGGGGCGTATGAGAGCTTGGGTTGTATGAGAACTTGGGGAAGTAGGCGAGCTTGGGGGAGTAGTAGAGCTTGTGGGAGTGGGAGGGCTTGGGCGAGTACGAGAGCTTGGGGGAGTAAGAGAACTTGGGGGAGGAAGAAAGCTTGGGGGAGAAAGAGAGCTTGAGGGAGTAAGAGAGCTTGGGGAGTAGGAGAGCTTGGGGGAGTAGGAGAGTTTGGGGTAGTAGGAGAGTTTGGGAGAGTAGGAGAGCTTGGGGGAGTCGCGGAGCTTGGGGGAGTAGGAGAACTTGGCAGAGTAGGAGAGCTTGGGGGAGGAAGAGAGCTTGGGGGAGTAAGAGAGCTTGGGGGAGTAAGAGAGCTTGAAGGAGTAAGAGAGCTTCGGTTGTAAGAGAGCTTGCGGGTGTAAGAGAGCTTGGGGAGTAGGAGAGCTTGGGGGAGTAGGGGAGCTTGGGGGAGTAGGAGACCTTGGGCGAGTAGGAGAGCTTGGGGGAGGAAGAGAGCTTGGGGGAGTAAGATAGCTTGGTGGAGTAGGAGAGCTTGGGGAACAGGTGAGCTTGTGGGAATTGGAGAGCTTGGGGGAGTACGAGCGCTTGCTTGTGCAGGAGAGCTTGAGGGAGAAGGAGAACTTGGCAGAGTAGGAGAGCTTGGGGGAGTAAGAGAGCTTGGAGGAGTAAGAGAGCTTGGTGGAGAAAGAGAGCTTGGGGGAGTAAGAGAACTTGGGGGAGTAAGAGAGCTTGGGGGTGTAAGTGAGCTTGGGGGAGTAGGAAAAATTGGCAGAGTAGGAGAGCTTGGGGGAGTTAGAGAGCTTGGGGGAGTAAGAGAGCTTGGGGGAGTAAGAGAGCTTGGAGGAGTAAGAGAGCTTGGGGGTGTAAGAGAGCTAGGGGGAGTAGGAGAACTTGGGGGATTCGGGGAGCTTGGGGGAGTAGGAGAACTTGGGGGATTCGGGGAGCTTGTGGGAGTAGGAGAACTTGGAACAGTAGGAGAGCTTGGGGGAGTAAGAGAGCTTGGGGTAGTAAGAGAGCTTGGGGAGTAAGAGAGCTTGGGATGTAAGAGAGCTTTGGGGAGTAAGAGAGCTTGGGGGAGTGGGAGAGCTTGGGGGAGTAGGAGAGCTTGGGGGAGTAGGAGCGCTTGGGGTAGTAGGCGATCTTGGGGGAGTAGGAGAACTTGGGGGATTAGTTGAGCTTGGGGGAGTAGGAGAGCTTGCGGGAGTAGTAGAGCTTGGGAGAGTAGGAGAGCTTGGCGCAGCAGGAGAACTTGGGGCAGTAGGAGAGCTTAGGTGAGTAGGAGAGCTTGGGGAAGTAGGCGAGCTTGGGGGAGTAGTAGAGCTTGTGGGAGTGGGAGAGCTTGGGCGAGTAGGAGAGCTTGGGGGAGTAAGAGAACTTGGGGGAGGAAAAAAGCTTGGGGGAGAAAGAGAGCTTGAGGGAGTAAGAGAGCTTGGGGGAGTAGGAGAGCTTGGGGTAGTAGGAGAGTTTGGGGGAGTAGGAGAGCTTGGGGGAGTCGCGGAGCTTGGGGGAGTAGGAGAACTTGGCAGAGTAGGAGAGCTTGGGGGAGGAAGAGAGCTTGGGGGAGTAAGAGAGCTTGGGGGAGTAAGAGAGCTTGAAGGAGTAAGATAGCTTGGGGGAGTAAGAGAGCTTGCGGGTGTAAGAGAGCTTGGGGAGTAGGAGAGCTTGGGGGAGTAGGGGAGCTTGGGGGAGTAGGAGACCTTGGGCGAGTAGGAGAGCTTGGGGGAGGAAGAGAGCTTGGGGGAGTAAGAGAGCTTGGGGGAGTAAGATAGCTTGGGGGAGTAGGAGAGCCTGGAGAACAGGTGAGCTTGTGGGAATAGGAGAGCTTGGGGGAGTACGAGCGCTTGCAGGTGTAGGAGAGCTTGAGGGAGAAGGAGAACTTGGCAGAGTAGGAGAGCTTGGAGGAGTAAGAGAGCTTGGGGGAGTAAGAGAGCTTGGTGGAGAAAGAGAGCTTGGGTGAGTAAGAGAGCTTGGGGGAGTAAGAGAATTTGGGGGAGTAAGAGAGCTTGGGGGTGTAGGTGAGCTTGGGGGAGTAGGAGAAATTGGCAGAGTAGGAGAGCTAGGGGGAGTTAGAGAGCTTGGGGGAGTAAGCGAGCTTGGGGGAGTAAGAGAGCTTGGGGGAGTAGGAGATCTAGGGGGAGTAGGAGTGCTTGGGGGAGTAGGAGAGCTTGGGCGAGTAGGAGAGCTTGGGGGTGTAAGAGAGCTTAAGGGAGTAAGAGAGCTTGGGGATGCAGTAGAGCTTGGGGGAGTAGGAGAGCTTGGGGCAGTAGGAGCGCTTAGGGGAGTAGGAGTGCTTGGAGGAGTAAGAGAACTTGGGGGTGTAAGAGAGCTAGCGGGAGTAAGAGAGCTTGGGGGAATACGAGAGCTTGGGGGAGTAGGAGAACTTGGGTGATTCGGGGAGCTTGGGGGAGTAGGAGAACTTGGGGGATTCGGGGAGCTTGGGGGAGTAAGGGAGCTTGGGGGAGTAAGAGAATTTGGGGGAGTAAGATAGCTTGGGGGTGTAAGTGAGCTTGGGGGAGTAGGAGAAATTGGCAGAGTAGGAGAGCTTGGGGGAGTTAGAGAGCTTGGGGGAGTAAGAGAGCTTGGGGGAGTAAGAGAGCTTGGGGAAGCAGTAGAGCTTGGGGGAGTAGGAGGGCTTGGGGCAGTAGGAGGGCTTGGGGGAGTAGGAGTGCTTGGAGGAGTAAGAGAGCTTGCGGGTGTAAGAGAGCTAGGGGGAGTAGGAGAACTTGGGGGATTCGGGGAGCTTGGGGGTGTAGGAGAACTTGGAGGATTCGGGGAGCTTGGGGGAGTAGGAGAACTTGGCACAGTAGGAGAGCTTGGGGGAGATAGAGAGCTTGGGATGTAAGAGAGCTTTGGGCAGTAAGAGAGCTTGGGGGAGTGGGAGAGCTTGGGGGAGTAGGAGAGCTTGGGGGAGTAGGAGAGATTGGGGGAGTAGGAGAGCTTGGGGTAGTAGGAGATCTTGGGGAATAGGAGAACTTGGGGGATTAGTTGAGCTTGGGCGAGTAGGAGAGCTTGGGGGAGTAGGAGAGCTTGGGAGAGTAGGAGAGCTTGGCGCAGCAGGAGAACTTGGGGCAGTAGGAGAGCTTAGGGGAGTAGGAGAGCTTGGGGGAGTAGGCGAGCTTGGGGGAGTAGGAGAGCTTGGGGGAGTCGGAGAGCTTGAAGGAGTAAGAGAGCTTGGGGGAGTAAGAGAGCTTGCGGGTGTAAGAGAGCTTGGGGGAGTAAGAGAGCTTGGGGGAGTAAGAGAGCTTGAAGGAGTAAGAGAGCTTGGGGGAGTAAGAGAGCTTGCGGGTGTAAGAGAGCTTGGGGAGTAGGAGAGCTTGGGGGAGTAGGGGAGCTTGGGGGAGTAGGAGAGCTTGGGGTAGTAGGAGAGTTTGGGGGAGTAGGAGAGCTTGGGGGAGTCGCGGAGCTTGGGGGAGTAGGAGAACTTGGCAGAGTAGGAGAGCTTGGGGGAGGAAGAGAGCTTGGGGGAGTAAGAGAGCTTGGGGGAGTAAGAGAGCTTGAAGGAGTAAGAGAGCTTGGGGAGTAGGAGAGCTTGGGGGAGTAGGGGAGCTTGGGGGAGTAGGAGACCTTGGGCGAGTAGGAGAGCTTGGGGGAGGAAGAGAGCTTGGGGGAGTAAGAGAGCTTGGGGGAGTAGGAGAGCTAGGGGGAGCAGGAGTGCTTGGGGGAGTAGGAGAGCTTGGGCGAGTAGGAGAGCTTGGGCGAGTAAGAGAGCTTGGGGGAGTAGGAAAGCTTGGGGGAGTAGGAGAGCTTGGGGTAGTAGGAGAGTTTGGGGGAGTAGGAGAGCTTGGGGGAGTCGCGGAGCTTGGGGGAGTAGGAGAATTTGGCAGAGTAGGAGAGCTTGGGGGAGTAAGAGAGCTTGGGGGAGTAAGAGAGCTTGAAGGAGTAAGATAGCTTGGGGGAGTAAGAGAGCTTGCGGGTGTAAGAGAGCTTGGGGAGTAGGAGAGCTTGGGGGAGTAGGGGAGCTTGGGGGAGTAGGAGACCTTGGGCGAGTTGGAGAGCTTGGGGGAGGAAGAGAGCTTGGGGGAGTAAGAGAGCTTGGGGGAGTAAGATAGCTTGGGGGAGTAGGAGAGCCTGGGGAACAGGTGAGCTTGTGGGAATAGGAGAGCTTGGGGGTGTACGAGCGCTTGCGGGTGTAGGAGAGCTTGAGGGAGAACGAGAACTTGGCAGAGTAGGAGAGCTTGGGGGAGTAAGAGAGCTTGGGGGAGTAAGAGAGCTTGGTGGAGAAAGAGAGCTTGGGGGAGTAAGAGAGCTTGGGGGAGTAAGAGAATTTGGGGGAGGAAGAGAGCTTGGGGGTGTAAGTGAGCTTGGGGGAGTAGGAGAAATTGGCAGAGTAGGAGAGCTTGGGGGAGTTAGAGAGCTTGGGGGAGTAAGAGAGCTTGGGGGAGTAAGAGAGCTTGGGGGAGTAGGAGAGCAAGGGGGAGTAGGAGTGCTTGGGGGAGTAGGAGAGCTTGGGCGAGTAGGAGAGCTTGGGGGAGTAAGAGAGCTTAAGGGAGTAAGAGAGCTTGGGGATGCAGTAGAGCTTGGGGGAGTAGGAGAGCTTGGGGATGCAGTAGAGCTTGGGGGAGTAGGAGAGCTTGGGGCAGTAGGAGCGCTTGGGGGAGTAGGAGTGCTTGGAGGAGTAAGAGAGCCTGGGGGTGTAAGAGAGCTAGGGGGAGTAAGAGAGCTTGGGGGAATACGAGAGCTTGGGGGAATACGAGAGCTTGGGGGAGTAGGAGAACTTGGGGGATTCGGGGAGCTTGGGGGAGTAGGAGAATTGGGGGATTCGGGGAGCTTGGGGGAGTAAGAGAGCTTGGGGGAGTAAGAGAATTTGGGGGAGTAAGAGAGCTTGGGGGTGTAAGTGAGCTTGGGGGAGTAGGAGAAATTGGCAGAGTAGGAGAGCTTGGGGGAGTTAGAGAGCTTGGGGGAGTAAGAGAGCTTGGGGGAGTAAGAGAGCTTGGGGGAGTAGGAGAGCTTGGGGGAGTAGGAGTGCTTGGGGGAGTAGGAGAGCTTGGGCGAGTAGGAGAGCTTGGGGGAGTAAGAGAGCTTAAGGGAGTAAGAGATGTTGGGGAAGCAGTAGAGCTTGGGGGATTAGGAGAGCTTGGGGCAGTAGGAGCGCTTGGGGGAGTAGGAGTGCTTGGAGGAGTAAGAGAGCTTGGGGGTGTAAGAGAGCTAGGGGGAGTAGGAGAACTTGGGGGATTCGGGGAGCTTGGGGGTGTAGGAGAACTTGGGGGATTCGGGGAGCTTGGGGGAGTAGGAGAACTTGGCACAGTAGGAGAGTTGGGGGAGTAAGAGAGCTTGGGGGAGTAAGAGAGCTTGGGGGAGTAAGAGAGCTTGGGATGTAAGAGAGCTTTGGGGAGTAAGAGAGCTTGGGGGAGTGGGAGAGCTTGGGGGAGTAGGAGAGCTTGAGGGAGTAGGAGAATTTGGGGGATTAGTTGAGCTTGGGGGAGTAGGAGAGCTTGGGGGAGTAGGAGAGCTTGGGAGAGTAGGAGAGCTTGGCGCAGCAGGAGAACTTGGGGCAGTAGGAGAGCTTAGGGGAGTAGGAGAGCTTGGGGGAGTAGGAGAGCTTGGGGGAGTAGGAGAGCTTGGGGGAGTCGGAGAGCTTGGGAGGGTAGGAGAGCTTGGGGGCGTATGAGAGCTTGGGGTTAATGAGAGCTTGGGGAAGTAGGCGAGCTTGGGGGAGTAGTAGAGCTTGTGGGAGTGGGAGAGCTTGGGCGAGTAGGCGAGCTTGGTGGAGTAAGAGAACTTGGGGGAGGAAGAAAGCTTGGGGGAGAAAGAGAGCTTGAGGGAGTAAGAGAGCTTGGGGGAGTAGGAGAGCTTGGGGGAATAGGAGTGCTTGGGGGAGTAGGAGAGCTTTGGAGAGTAGGAGAGCTTTGGGGAGTAGGGGAGCTTGTGGGAGTAGGAGACCTTGGGGGAGTAGGAGAGCTTGGGGGATTAGGAGAGCTTGGGGGAGTCAGAGAGCTTGGGGCAGTAGGAGAGCTCTGAGGAGTAGGAGATCTTGGGGGAGTAGGAGAGCTTGGGCGAGTAGTAGAGCTTGGGGGAGTAAGATAGCTTGGAGGAGTAAGAGAGTTTGGGGAGTAAGAGAGCTTTGGGGAGTAAGAGAGCTTGCGGGAGTGGGAGAGCTTGGGGGAGTAGGAGATCTTGGGGGAGTAGGAGCGCTTGGGGGAGTAGGAGAGCGTGGGGGAGTAGGAGAGCTTGGGTGAGTAGGAGAGCTTGGGGGAGTAGGAGAGCTTGGGAGAGTAGGGGAGCTTGGGGGAGTAGGAGATCTTGGGGGAGTAGGAGAGTTTGGGGGAGTAGGAGAGTTTAGGGGAGTAGGAGAGCTTGGGGAAGTAGGAGAGCTTGGGGGAGTAGGAGAGCTTGGGAGAGTAGGAGAGCTTTGGGGAATTGGAGAGCTTGTGGGAATAGGCGAACTTGGGGGAGTACGAGCGCTTGCGGGTGTAGGAGAGCTTGAGGGAGAAGGAGAACTTGGCAGAGTAGAAGAGCTTGGGGGAATAGGAGTGCTTGGGGGAGTAGGAGAGCTTTGGGGAGTAGGGGAGCTTGTGGGAGTAGGAGAGCTTGGGGGAGTAGGAGAGCTTGGGGGATTAGGAGAGCTTGAGGGAGTCAGGGAGCTTGGGGCAGTAGGAGAGCTCTGGGGAGTAGGAGATCTTGGGGGAGTAGGAGAGCTTGGGCGAGTAGGAGAGCTTGGGGGAGTAAGATAGCTTGGAGGAGTAAGAGAGTTTGGGGAGTAAGAGAGCTTTGGGGAGTAAGTGAGCTTGGGGGAGTGGGAGAGCTTGGGGGAGTAGGAGATCTTGGGGGAGTAGGAGCGCTTGGGGGAGTAGGGGAGCTTGGGGGAGTAGGAGAGCTTGGGTGAGTAGGAGACCTTGGGGGAGTCGCGGAGCTTGGGGGAGTAGGAGAACTTGGCAGAGTAGGAGAGCTTGGGGGAGGAAGAGAGCTTGTGGGAGTAAGAGAGCTTGGGGGAGTAAGAGAGCTTGAAGGAGTAAGAGAGCTTGGGGGAGTAAGAGAGCTTGCGGGTGTAAGAGAGCTTGGGGAGTAGGAGAGCTTGGGGGAGTAGGGGAGCTTGGGGGAGTAGGAGACCTTGGGCGAGTAGGAGAGCTTGGGGGAGGAAGAGAGCTTGGGGGAGTAATAGAGCTTGGGGGAGTAAGATAGCTTGGGGTAGTAGGTGAGCTTGGGGAACAGGTGAGCTTGTGGGAATAGGAGAGCTTGGGGGAGTACGAGCGCTTGCGGGTGTAGGAGAGCTTGAGGGACAAGGAGAACTTGGCAGAGTAGGAGAGCTTGGGGGAGTAAGAGAGCTTGGGGCAGTAAGAGAGCTTGGTGGAGAAAGAGAGCTTGGGGGAGTAAGAGAGCTTGGGGGAGTAAGAGAATTTGGGGGAGTAAGAGAGCCTGGGGGTGTAAGTGAGCTTGGGGGAGTAGGAGAAATTGGCAGAGTAGGAGAGCTTGACGGAGTTAGAGAGCTTGGGGGAGTAAGAGAGCTTGGGGGAGTAAGAGAGCTTGGGGGAGTAGGAGAGCTAGGAGGAGTAGGAGTGCTTGGGGGAGTAGGAGAGCTTGGGCGAGTAGGAGAGCTTGGGGGAGTAAGAGAGCTTAAGGGAGTAAGAGAGCTTGTGGAAGCAGTAGAGCTTGGGGGAGTAGGAGAGCTTGGGGCAGTAGGAGCGCTTGGGGGAGTAGGAGTGCTTGGAGGAGTAAGAGAGCTTGGGGGTGTAAGAGAGCTAGGGGGAGTAAGAGAGCTTGGGGGAATACGAGAGCTTGGGGGAGTTGGAGAACTTGGGGGATTCGGGGAGCTTGGGGGAGTAGGAGAACTTGGGGGATTCGGGGAGCTTGGGGGAGTAGGAGAACTTGGCACAGTAGAAGAGCTTGGGGGAGTAAGAGAGCTTGGGGGAGTAAGAGAGCTTGGGGGATTAATAGAGCTTGGGATGTAAGAGAGCTTTGGGGAGTAAGAGAGCTTGGGGGAGTGGGAGAGCTTGGGGGAGTAGCAGAGCTTGGGGGAGTACGAGCGCTTGGGGGATTAGGAGAGCTTGGGGGAGACAGAGAGCTTGGGCCGTAGAGAGCTCTGGGAAGTAGGAGATCTCGGGGGAGTAGGAGAGATTGTGCGAGTAGGAGAGCTTGGGGGAGTAAGAGAGCTTGGTGGAGTAAGAGAGCTTGGGGTGTAAGAGAGCTTGGAGGAGAAAGAGAGCTTGGTGGAGTGGGAGAGCTTAGGGGAGTAGGAGAGCTTTGGGGAGTAGGAGCGCTTGGGGGAGTGGGAGAGCTTGGGGGAGTAGGAGAGCTTGGGGGAGTAGGAGAGCTTGGGGGAGTAGGAGTGTTGGGAGAGTAGGAGAGCTTGGGGGAGTAGGAGATCTTGGGGGAGTAGGAGAGTTTGGGGGTGTAGCAGAGCTTGGGGGAGTAGGAGAGCTTGGGGGAGTAGGAGAGCTTGGGGGAGTAGGAAAGCTTGGGAGAGTAGGAGAGCTTTGGGGAGTAGGAGAGCTTGTGGGAGTAGGACAGCTTGGGGGAGTAGGAGAGCTTGTGGGAGCAGGAGAGTTTGGGGGAGTAGGAGACCTTGGGGGAGTAGGAGAGCTTGGGGGAGTAGGAGAGCTTGGGGGAGTAGGAGATCTTGGGGGAGTAGGAGAGCTTGCGGGATTAGGAGAGCTTGGGGGAGTAGGAGAGCTTGGGGGAGTAGGAGAGCTTGGGAGATTAGGAGAGCTCGGCGGAGTAGGAGAACTTGGGGCAGTAGGAGAGCTTGGGGGAGTCGGAGAGCTTGGGGGAGTAGGACAGCTTGGGAGGTTAGGAGAGCTTGGGGGCGTATGAGAGCTTGGGGGCGTATGAGAGCTTGGGGGAGTGTGAGAGCTTGGGGTGTATGAGAGCTTGGGGAAGTAGGCGAGCTTGGGGGAGTAGTAGAGTTTGTAGTAGTGGGAGAGCTTGGGCGATTAGGAGAGCTTGGGGGAGTAAGAGAGCTTGCGGGAGGAAGAAAGCTTGGGGGAGAAAGAGAGCTTGGGGGAGTAAGAGAGCTTGGGGGATTAGGAGAGCTTGGGGGAGTAGGAGAGCTTGAGGGAGTAGGAGATTTTGGTGGAGTAGGAGAGCTTGGGGGAGTCACGGAGCTTGGGGGATTAGGAGAACTTGGCAGAGTAGGAGAGCTTGGGGGAGTAAGAGAGCTTGGGGAGTAAGAGAGCTTGGGGGAGTAAGAGAGCTTGAGGAAGTAAGAGAGCTTGGGGGATTAAGAGAGCTTGCGGGTGTAAGAGAGCTTGGGGAGTAGGAGAGCTTGGGGGAGTAGGGGAGCTTGAGGGAGTAGGAGACATTGGGCGAGTTGGAGAGCTTGGGGGAGAAAGAGAGCTTGGGGGAGTAAGAGAGCTTGTGGGGGAGTAAGATAGCTTGGGGGAGTAGGAGAGCTTGGGGAACAGGTGAGCTTGTGGGAATAGGAGAGCTTGGGGGAGTACGAGCGCTTGCGGGTGTAGGAGTGCTTGAGGGAGAAGGAGAACTTGGCATAGTAGAAGAGCTTATGGGAGTAAGAGAGCTTGGGGGAGTAAAGAGCTTGGTGGAGAAAGAGAGCTTGGGGAGTAGGAGAGCTTGTGGGAGTAGGGGTGCTTGGGGGAGTAGGAGACCTTCGGCGAGTTGGAGAGCTTGGGGGAGAAAGAGAGCTTGGGGGAGTAAGAGAGCTTGTGGGGGAGTAAGATAGCTTGGGGAAGTAGGAAAGCTTGGGGAACAGGTGAGCTTGTGGGAATAGGAGAACTTGGGGGAGTACGAGCGCTTGCGGGTGTAGGAGAGCTTGAGGGAGAAGGAGAACTTGGCAGAGTAGAAGAGCTTGGGGGAATAGGAGTGCTTGGGGGAGTAGGAGAGTTTTGGAGAGTAGGAGAGCTTTGGGGAGTAGGGGAGCTTGTGGGAGTAGGAGAGCTTGGGGGAGCAGGAGAGCTTGGGGGATTAGTAGAGCTTGGGGGAGTCAGAGAGCTTGGGGCAGTAGGAGAGCTCTGGGGAGTAGGAGATCTTAGGGGAGTAGGAGAGCTTGGGCGAGTAGGAGAGCTTGGGGGAGTAAGATAGCTTGGAGGAGTAAGAGAGTTTGGGGAGTAAGAGAGCTTTGGGGAGTAAGAGAGCTTGGGGGAGTGGGAGAGCTTGGGGGAGTAGGAGATCTTGGGGGAGTAGGAGCGCTTGGGGGAGTAGGAGAACTTGGGGGAGTAGGAGAGCTTGGATGAGTAGGAGAGCTTGGGGGAGTAGGAGAGCTTGGGAGAGTAGGGGAGCTTGGGGGAGTAGGAGAGCTTGGGAGAGTAGGAGAGCTTTGGGGAGTTGGAGAGCTAGTGGGAATAGGACAGCTTGGGGGAGTAGGAGAGCTTGGGGGAGTAGGAGAGCTTGGGGGAGTAGGAGAGTTTGGGGGAGTAGGAAAGCTTGGGGGAGTCGGAGAGCTTGGGGGAGTAGGAGATCTTGGGGGAGTAGGAGAGCTTGGGGGATTAGGAGAGCTTGGGGGAGTAGGAAAGCTTGGGGGAGTAGGAGAGCTTGGGAGATTAGGAGAGCTTGGCGGAGTAGGAGAACTTGGGGCAGTGTGAGAGCTTAGGGGAGTAGGAGAGCTTGGGGGAGTAGGAGAGCTTGGGGGAGTAGGAGAGCTTGGGGGAGTCGGAGAGCTTGGGGGAGTAGGAGAGCTTGGGAGGTTAGGAGAGCTTGGGGGCGTATGAGAGCTTGGGGGCGTATGAGAGCTTGGGGGAAAGTGAGAGCTTGGGGTGTATGAGAGCTTGGGGGAGCAGGAGAGTTTGGGGGAGTAGGAGAGCTTGGGGTTTTCGCGGAGCTTGGGGGAGTAGGAGAATTTGGGGAGTAAGAGAGCTTGGGGAGTAAGAGAGCTTGGGGATTAAGAGAGCTTGGGGGAGTAAGAGAGTTTGAGGGAGTAAGAGAGCTTGGGGGAGTAAGAGAGCTTGCGGGTGTAAGAGAGCTTGGGGAGTAGGAAAGCTTGGGGGAGTAGGGGAGCTTGGGGGAGTAGGAGACCTTGGTCGAGTTGGAGAGCTTGGGAGAGAAAGAGAGCTTGGGGGAGTAAGAGAGCTTGTGGGGGAGTAAGATAGCTTGGGGGAGTAGGAGAGCTTGGGGAACAGGTGAGCTTGTGGGAATAGGAGAGCTTGGGGGAGTAAGAGAGCTTGGGGGAGTAAGAGAGCTTGGGGAATAAGAGAGCTTGGGGGTGTAAGAGATCTTGGGGAAGTAGGAGAAATTGGCAGAGTAGGAGAGCTTGGGAGAGTTAGAGAGCTTGGGGGAGTAAGAGAGCTTGGGGGAGTAAGAGAGCTTGCGGGAGTAGGAGAGCTTGGGGGAGTAGGAATGCTTGGGGGAGTAGGATAGCTTGGGCGAGTAGGAGAGCTTGGGGGAGTAAGAGAGCTTAGGGGAGTAAGAGAGCTTGGGGGAGCAGTAGAGCTTGGGGGAGTAGGAGAGCTTGGGGCAGTAGGAGCGCTTGGGGGAGTAGGAGACATTGGGGGAGAAGGAGAGCTTGGGGGAGTAGGATAAATTGGCAGAGTAGGAGAGCTTGGAGGAGTAAGAGAGATTTGGAGGTGTAAGAGAGCTTGGGGGAGTAAGAGAGCTTGGGGGAATACGAGACCTTGGGGTGTAGGAGAGCTTGGGGGAGTAGGGGAGCTTGGGGGAGTAAGAGAGTTTGGCGGAGTAGGAGAGCTTGGGGGAGTAGGAGAACTTGGGGAATAGGAGAGCTTGGGGGAGTAGGAGAGCTTGGGGGAGTAGGAGAGCTTGGGGGAGTAGGAGAGCTTGGGAGAGTAGGAGAGTTTGGGGGAGTAGGAGAGCTTGGGGGAGTAGGAGAGCTTGGGGGAGTAGGAAAGCTTGGGGGAGTAGGAGAGCTTGGGAGAGTAGGAGAGCTTTGGGAAGTAGGAGAGCTTGTGGGAGTAGGAGAGCTTGGGGGAGTAAGAGAGCTTGGGGGAGTAGGAGAGATTGTGGTAGTAGGAGAGCTTGGGGGAGTAGGAGAGCTTGGGGGAGTAGGATAGCTTGGGGTAGTAGGAGATATTGGGGGAGTAGGAGAGCTTGGGGTGTATGAGAGCTTGGGGAAGTAGGCGAGCCTGGGGGAGTAGTAGAGCTTGTGGGAGTGGGAGAGCTTGGGCGAGTAGGAGAGCTTGGGGGAGTAAGAGAACTTGGGGGAAGAAGAAAGCTTGGACGAGAAAGAGAGCTTGGGGGAGTAAGAGAGCTTGCGGGTGTAAGAGAGCCTGGGGAGTAGTAGAGCTTGGGGGAGTAGTGGAGCTTGGGGGAGTAGGAGACCTTGGGCGAGTAGGAGAGTTTGGGGGAGGAAGAGAGCTTGGGGGAGTAAGAGAGCTTGGGGGAGTAAGAGAGCTTGGGGGAGTAAGATAGCTTGGGGGAGTAGGAGATCTTGGGGAACAGTTGAGCTTGTGGGAATAGGAAAGCTTGGGGGAGTACGAGCGCTTGCGTGTATAGGAGAGCTTGAGGGAGAAGGAGAACTTGGCAGAGTAGGAGAGCTTGGGGGAGTAAGAGAGCTTGGGGGAGTAAGAGAGCTTGGTGGAGTAAGAGAGCTTGGGGGAGTAAGAGAGCTTGGGGGAGTAAGAAAGCTTGGGGGAGTAAAGAGTTTGGGGGAGGAAGAGAGCTTGGGGGTGTATGTGAGCTTGGGGGAGTAGGAGAAATTGGCAGAGTAGGAGAGCTTGGGGGAGTTACAGTGCTTGGGGGAGTAAGAGAGCTTGGGCGAGTAGGAGAGCTTGGGGAAGTAAGAGAGCTTAAGGGATTAAGAGAGCTTGGGGGAGCAGTAGAGCTTGGGGGAGTAGGAGAGCTTGGGGCAGTAGGAGCGCTTGGGGGAGTAGGAGTGCTTGGAGGACTAAGAGAGCTTGGGGGTGTAAGAGAGCGAGGGGGAGTAAGAGAGCTTGGCGAGTACGAGAGCTTGGGGGAGTAGGAGAGCTTGGGGGAGTAGGGGAGCTTGGGGAGTAGGAGAACTTGGGGGATTCGGGGAGCTTGGGGGAGTAGGAGAACTTGGCACAGTAGGAGAGCTTGGGGGAGTAAGAGAGCTTGGGGGAGTAAGAGAGCTTGGGGGAGTAAGAGAGCTTGGGATGTAAGAGAGCTTTGGGGAGTAAGAGAGCTTGGGGGAGTGGGAGAGCTTGGGGGAGTAGGAGAGCTTGGGGGAGTAGGAGAGCTGGCGGGATTAGGAGAGCTTGTTGGAGTAGGAGAGCTTGGGGGAGTAGGAGAGCTTGGGAGATTCGGAGAGCTTGGCGGAGAGGGATAACTTGGGGCAGTAGGAGAGCTTGGGGGAGTAGGAGCGCTTGGGGGAGTAGGAGAGCTTGGGGGAGTAGGAGAGCTTGGGGGAGTAGGAGAGCTTGGAGGAGTAGTTGAGCTTGGGAGAGTAGGAGAGCTTGGGGGAGTAGGAGATCTTGTGGGAGTAGGAGAGTTTGGGGGAGTAGCAGAGCTTGGGGGAGTAGGAGAGCTTGGGGGAGTAGGAGAGCTTGGGGGAGTAGGAGAGCTTGGGAGAGTAGGAGAGCTTTGTGGAGTAGGAGAGCTTGTGGGAGTAGGAAAGCTTGGGGGAGTCGGAGAGCTTGGGGGAGTAGGAGTGTTTGGGGGAGTAGAAGAGCTTGGGGGAGTAGGAGAGCTTGGGGGAGTAGGAGAGCTTGGGGGAGTAGGAGATCTTGGGGGAGTTGGAGAGCTTGCGGGATTAGGAGAGCTTGGGGGAGCAGGAGAGCTTGGGGGAGTAGGAGAGTTTGGGAGATTCGGAGAGCTTGGCAGGTTAGGTGAGCTTGGGGGCGTATGAGAGCTTGGGGGCGTATGAGAGCTTGGGGGAGTTTGAGAGCTTGGGGTGTATGAGAGCTTGGGGAAGTAGGCGAGCTTGGGGGAGTATTAGAGCTTGTTGGAGTGGGAGAGCTTGGGCGAGTAGGAGAGCTTGTGGGAGTAAGAGAGCTTGGGGGATGATGAAAGCTTGGGGGAGAAAGAGAGCTTGGGGGAGTAAGAGAGCTTGGGGAATTAGGAGAGCTTGGGGGAGTAGCAGAGCTTGGGGGAGTAGGAGATTTTGGCGGAGTAGGTGAGCTTGGTGGAGTCGCGGAGCTTGGGGGAGTAAGAGAGCTTGAGGGAGTAAGAGAGCTTGGGGGAGTAAGAGAGCTTGCGGGTGTAGGCGAGCTTGGGGAGCAGGCGAGCTTGGGAGAGAAGGGAGCTTGGGGGAGTAGGAGACCTTGGGCGAGTTGGAGAGCTTGGGGGAGAAATAGAGCTTGGGGGAGTAAGAGAGCTTGTGGGGGAGTAAGATAGCTTGGGCGAGTAGGAGAGCTTGGGGAACAGGTGAGCTTGTGGGAATAGGAAAGCTTGGGGGAGTACGAGCGCTTGCGGGTGTAGGAGTGCTTGAGGGAGAAGGAGAACTTGGCATAGTAGAAGAGCTTATGGGAGTAAGAGAGCTTGGGGGAGTAAGAGAACTTGGTGGAGAAAGAGAGCTTGGGGGAGTAAGAGAGCTTTGGAGAGTAGGAGAGCTTTGGGGAGTAGGGGAGCTTGTGGGAGTAGGAGAGCTTGGGGGAGTAGGAGAGCTTGGGGGATTAGGAGAGCTTGGTGGAGAAAGAGAGCTTGGGGGAGTAAGAGAGCTTGGGGGAATATGAGAGCTTGGGGTGTAGGAGAGCTTGGGGGAGTAGGAGAGCTTGGGGGAGTAGGAGAGCTTGGGAGAGTAGGAGAGCTTTGGGGAGTAGGAGAGCTTGTGGGAGAAGGACAGCTTGGGAGAGTAGGAGAGCTTGGGGGAGTAGGAGAGCTTGGGGGAGTAGGAGAGCTTGGGGGAGTAGGAGAGCTTGGGAGAGTAGGAGAGCTTTGGGGAGTAGGAGAGCTTGTGGGAGTCGGACAGCTTGGGGGAGTAGGAGAGCTTGGGGGAGTAGGAGAGTTTGGGGGAGTAGGAGAGCTTGTGGGAGTAGGAGAGCTTGGGAGAGTAGGAGAGCATTGGGGAGTAGGAGAGCTTGTGGGAGTAGGACAGCTTGGGGGAGTAGGAGAGCTTGGGGGAGTAGGAGAGCTTGGGGGAGGAGGAGAGCTTGGGAGAGTAGGAGAACTTGGCAGAATAGGAGAACTTGGGGCAGTAGGAGAGCATAGGGGAGTAGGAGAGCTTGGGGGAGTAGGAGAGCTTGGGGTGTAGGAGAGCTTGGGGGAGTAGGAGAGCTTGCGGGAGTTGGAGAGCTTCGGGGAGTAGGAGAGCTTGGAGGAGTAGGAGAGCTTGGGCGAGTAGGAGAGCTTGCGGGAGTATGAGAGCTTGCGGGAGTATGAGAGCTTGTGTGAGTATGAGAGCTTGTGGGAGTATGAGAGCTTGTGGGAGTATGAGAGCTTAGGGGAGTAGGAGAGCTTGGGGGAGTAGGAGAGCTTTGGGCAGTAGGAGCGCTTGTGGGAGTAGTAGATCTTGGGGGAGTAGGAGATCTTGGGGGAGTAGGAGAGCTTAGAGGAGCAGGAGAACTTGGGGAAGGAGGAGAGCTTGGGGGAGTAGGAGAGCTTGGGGGAGTAGGAGAGCTTGCGGGTGTAGGAGAGCTTGAGCGAGTAGGAGAGCTTGGGGGAGTAAGAGAGCATGGGGGACTAGGAGAGCTTGGGGGAATAGGAGAGCGTGGGGGACTAGGAGAGCTTGGGGGAGTAGGAGATCTTGGGGAAGTAGGAGAGCTTCGAGGAGCAGGAGAAATTGGGGAAGATGGAGAGCTTGGGGGAGAAGGAGAGCTTGGGGGAGTAGGAGAGCTTATGTGAGTAGGAGAGCTTGGTGGAGTCGGACAGCTTGGGGGAGTAGGAAAGCTTGGGGGAGTAGGAGAGCCTGGGGGAGTAGGAGAGATTGGGGGAGTAGGAGAGCTTGGGGGTGTAGGAGAGCTCGAGCGATTAGGAGAGCTTGGGGGAGTTGGAGAGCATGGGGGATTAGGAGAGCTTGGGGGAGTAGGAGAGCGTGGGGGACTAGGAGATCTTGGAGTAGTAGGCGAGCTTGGGGGAGTAGGAGAACTTGGGGGAGTAGGAGAGCTTGGGGGAGTAGGAGAGGTTGGGGGAGTAGGAGAACTTGGGGGAGTAGGAGAGCTTGGAGGAGTAGGAGAGCTTGGGGGAGTAGGAGAGCTTGGGGGATTAGGAGAGCTTGGGGGAGTAGAGGAGAGTGGGGGAGTAGGAGAGCTTGGAGGAGTAGGCGAGCTTGGGGGTGTATGAGAGCTTTGGGGAGTAGGAGAGCTTGCGGGAGTAGGAGAGCTTGGAGGAATAGGAGAACTTGGCAGAGTAGGAGAGTTTGGGTGAGGAAGAGAGCTTGGGGAGTAAGAGAGCTTGGGGGAGTAAGAGAGCTTGCGGGTGTAAGAGAGCTTGGGGAGCAGTAGAGCTTGGGGGAGTAGGGGAGCTTGGGGGAGTAGGAGACCTTGGGCGAGTAGGAGAGTTTGGGGGAGGAAGAGAGCTTGGGGGAGTAAGAGAGCTTGGGGGAGTAAGAGAGCTTGGGGGAGTAAGATAGCTTGGGGGAGTAGGAGATCTTGGGGAACAGTTGAGCTTGTGGGAATAGGAAAGCTTGGGGGAGTACGAGCGCTTGCGTGTATAGGAGAGCTTGAGGGAGAAGGAGAACTTGGCAGAGTAGGAGAGCTTGGGGGAGTAAGAGAGCTTGGGGGAGTAAGAGAGCTTGGTGGAGTAAGAGAGCTTGGGGGAGTAAGAGAGCTTGGGGGAGTAAGAAAGCTTGGGGGAGTAAAGAGTTTGGGGGAGGAAGAGAACTTGGGGGTGTAAGTGAGCTTGGGGGAGTAGGAGAAATTGGCAGAGTAGGAGAGCTTGGGGGAGTTACAGTGCTTGGGGGAGTAAGAGAGCTTGGGGGAGTAAGAGACCTTGGGGGAGTAGGAGAGCTTAGGGGAGTAGGAGTGCTTGGGGGAGTAGGAGAGCTTGGGCGAGTAGGAGAGCTTGGGGAAGTAAGAGAGCTTAAGGGATTAAGAGAGCTTGGGGGAGCAGTAGAGCTTGGGGGAGTAGGAGAGCTTGGGGCAGTAGGAGCGCTTGGGGGAGTAGGAGTGCTTGGAGGACTAAGAGAGCTTGGGGGTGTAAGAGAGCGAGGGGGAGTAATAGAGCTTGGCGAGTACGAGAGCTTGGGGGAGTAGGAGAGCTTGGGGGAGTAGGGGAGCTTGGGGAGTAGGAGAACTTGGGGGATTCGGGGAGCTTGGGGGAGTAGGAGAACTTGGCACAGTAGGAGAGCTTGGGGGAGTAAGAGAGCTTGGGGGAGTAAGAGAGCTTGGGGGAGTAAGAGAGCTTGGGATGTAAGAGAGCTTTGGGGAGTAAGAGAGCTTGGGGGAGTGGGAGAGCTTGGGGGAGTAGGAGAGCTTGGGGGAGTAGGAGAGCTGGCGGGATTAGGAGAGCTTGTTGGAGTAGGAGAGCTTGGGGGAGTAGGAGAGCTTGGGAGATTCGGAGAGCTTGGCGGAGAGGGAGAACTTGTGGGAGTAGGAGAGTTTGGGGGAGTAGCAGAGCTTGGGGGAGTAGGAGAGCTTGGGGGAGTAGGAGAGCTTGGGGGAGTAGGAGAGCTTGGGAGAGTAGGAGAGCTTTGTGGAGTAGGAGAGCTTGTGGGAGTAGGAAAGCTTGGGGGAGTAGGAGAGCTTGGGGGAGTAGGAGAGTTTGGGGGAGTAGGAGAGCTTGGGGGAGTAGGAGAGCTTGGGGGAGTCGGAGAGCTTGGGGGAGTAGGAGATCTTGGGGGAGTTGGAGAGCTTGCGGGATTAGGAGAGCTTGGGGGAGCAGGAGAGCTTGGGGGAGTAGGAGAGCTTGGGAGATTAGGAGAGCTTGGCGGAGTAGGAGAACTTGGGGCAGTAGGAGAGCTTGGGGGAGTCGGAGAGCTTGGGGGAGTAGGAGAGCTTGGCAGGTTAGGTGATCTTGGGGGCGTATGAGAGCTTGGGGGCGTATGAGAGCTTTGGGGAGTTTGAGAGCTTGGGGTGTATGAGAGCTTGGGGAAGTAGGCGAGCTTGGGGGAGAATTAGAGCTTGTTGGAGTGGGAGAACTTGGGCGAGTAGGAGAGCTTGTGGGAGTAAGAGAGCTTGGGGGAGGATGAAAGCTTGGGGGAGAAAGAGAGCTTGGTGGAGTAAGAGAGCTTGGGGAATTAGGAGAGCTTGGGGGAGTAGCAGAGCTTGGGGGAGTAGGAGATTTTGGCGGAGTAGGTGAGCTTGGGGGAGTCGCGGAGCTTGGGGGAGTAAGAAAGCTTGAGGGAGTAAGAGAGCTTGGGGGAGTAAGAGAGCTTGCGGGTGTAAGCGAGCTTGGGGAGCAGGCGAGCTTGGGAGAGAAGGGAGCTTGGGGGAGTAGGAGACCTTGGGCGAGTTGGAGAGCTTGGGGGAGAAATAGAGCTTGGGGGAGTAAGAGAGCTTGTGGGGGAGTAAGATAGCTTGGGCGAGTAGGAGAGCTTGGGGAACAGGTGAGCTTGTGGGAATAGGAAAGCTTGGGGGAGTACGAGCGCTTGCGGGTGTAGGAGTGCTTGAGGGAGAAGGAGAACTTGGCATAGTAGAAGAGCTTATGGGAGTAAGAGAGCTTGGGGGAGTAAGAGAACTTGGTGGAGAAAGAGAGCTTGGGGGAGTAAGAGAGCTTTGGAGAGTAGGAGAGCTTTGGGGAGTAGGGGAGCTTGTGGGAGTAGGAGAGCTTGGGGGAATAGGAGAGCTTGGGGGATTAGGAGAGCTTGGTGGAGAAAGAGAGCTTGGGGTGTAGGAGAGCTTGGGGGAGTAGGAGAGCTTGGGGGAGTAGGAGAGCTTGGGAGAGTAGGAGAGCTTTGGGGAGTAGGAGAGCTTGTGGGAGTCGGACAGCTTGGGGGAGTAGGAGAGCTTGGGGGAGTACGAGAGTTTGGGGGAGTAGGAGAGCTTGTGGGAGTAGGAGAGCTTGGGAGAGTAGGAGAGCATTGGGGAGTAGGAGAGCTTGTGGGAGTAGGACAGCTTGGGGGAGTAGGAGAGCTTGGGGGAGTAGGAGAGCTTGGGGGAGTAGGAGAACTTGGGGGAGTAGGAGAGCTTGGAGGAGTAGGAGAGCTTGGGGGAGTAGGAGAGCTTGGGGGATTAGGAGAGCTTGGGGGAGTAGAGGAGAGTGGGGGAGTAGGAGAGCTTGGAGGAGTAGGCGAGCTTGGGGGTGTATGAGAGCTTTGGGGAGTAGGAGAGCTTGCGGGAGTAGGAGAGCTTGGAGGAATAGGAGAACTTGGCAGAGTAGGAGAGATTGGGTGAGGAAGAGAGCTTGGGGAGTAAGAGAGCTTGGGGGAGTAAGAGAGCTTGCGGGTGTAAGAGAGCTTGGGAGCAGTAAAGCTTGGGGGAGTAGGGGAGCTTGGGGGAGTAGGAGACCTTGGGCGAGTAGGAGAGTTTGGGGGAGGAAGAGAGCTTGGGGGAGTAAGAGAGCTTGGGGGAGTAAGAGAGCTTGGGGGAGTAAGATAGCTTGGGGGAGTAGGAGATCTTGGGGAACAGTTGAGCTTGTGGGAATAGGAAAGCTTGGGGGAGTACGAGCGCTTGCGTGTATAGGAGAGCTTGAGGGAGAAGGAGAACTTGGCAGAGTAGGAGAGCTTGGGGGAGTAAGAGAGCTTGGGGGAGTAAGAGAGCTTGGTGGAGTAAGAGAGCTTGGGGGAGTAAGAGAGCTTGGGGGAGTAAGAAAGCTTGGGGGAGTAAAGAGTTTGGGGGAGGAAGAGAGCTTGGGGGTGTAAGTGAGCTTGGGGGAGTAGGAGAAATTGGCAGAGTAGGAGAGCTTGGGGGAGTTACAGTGCTTGGGGGAGTAAGAGAGCTTGGGGGAGTAAGAGACCTTGGGGGAGTAGGAGAGCTTAGGGGAGTAGGAGTGCTTGGGGGAGTAGGAGAGCTTGGGCGAGTAGGAGAGCTTGGGGAAGTAAGAGAGCTTAAGGGATTAAGAGAGCTTGGGGGAGCAGTAGAGCTTGGGGGAGTAGGAGAGCTTGGGGCAGTAGGAGCGCTTGGGGGAGTAGGAGTGCTTGGAGGACTAAGAGAGCTTGGGGGTGTAAGAGAGCGAGGGGGAGTAATAGAGCTTGGCGAGTACGAGAGCTTGGGGGAGTAGGAGAGCTTGGGGGAGTAGGGGAGCTTGGGGAGTAGGAGAACTTGGGGGATTCGGGGAACTTGGGGGAGTAGGAGAACTTGGCACAGTAGGAGAGCTTGGGGGAGTAAGAGAGCTTGGGGGAGTAAGAGAGCTTGGGGGAGTAAGAGAGCTTGGGATGTAAGAGAGCTTTGGGGAGTAAGAGAGCTTGGGGGAGTGGGAGAGCTTGGGGGAGTAGGAGAGCTTGGGGGAGTAGGAGAGCTGGCGGGATTTGGAGAGCTTGTTGGAGTAGGAGAGCTTGGGGGAGTTGGAGAGCTTGGGAGATTCGGAGAGCTTGGCGGAGACGGAGAACTTGTGCGAGTAGGAGAGTTTGGGGGAGTAGCAGAGCTTGGGGGAGTAGGAGAGCTTGGGGGAGTAGGAGAGCTTGGGGGAGTAGGAGAGCTTGGGAGAGTAGGAGAGCTTTGTGAAGTAGGAGAGCTTGTGGGAGTAGGAAAGCTTGGGGGAGTAGGAGAGCTTGGGGGAGTAGGAGAGTTTGGGGGAGTAGGAGAGCTTGGGGGAGTAGGAGAGCTTGGGGGAGTCGGAGAGCTTGGGGGAGTAGGAGATCTTGGGGGAGTTGGAGAGCTTGCGGGATTAGGAGAGCTTGGGGGAGCAGGAGAGCTTGGGGGAGTAGGAGAGCTTGGGAGATTAGGAGAGCTTGGCGGAGTAGGAGAACTTGGGGCAGTAGGAGAGCTTGGGGGAGTCGGAGAGCTTGGGGGAGTAGGAGAGCTTGGCAGGTTAGGTGATCTTGGGGGCGTATGAGAGCTTGGGGGCGTATGAGAGCTTGGGGGAGTTTGAGAGCTTGGGGTGTATGAGAGCTTGGGGAAGTAGGCGAGCTTGGGGGAGTATTAGAGCTTGTTGGAGTGGGAGAACTTGGGCGAGTAGGAGAGCTTGTGGGAGTAAGAGAGCTTGGGGGAGGATGAAAGCTTGGGGGAGAAAGAGAGCTTGGTGGAGTAAGAGAGCTTGGGGAATTAGGAGAGCTTGGGGGAGTAGCAGAGCTTGGGGGAGTAGGAGATTTTGGCGGAGTAGGTGAGCTTGGGGGAGTCGCGGAGCTTGGGGGAGTAAGAGAGCTTGAGGGAGTAAGAGAGCTTGGGGGAGTAAGAGAGCTTGCGGGTGTAAGCGAGCTTGGGGAGCAGGCGAGCTTGGGAGAGAAGGGAGCTTGGGGGAGTAGGAGACCTTGGGCGAGTTGGAGAGCTTGGGGGAGAAATAGAGCTTGGGGGAGTAAGAGAGCTTGTGGGGGAGTAAGATAGCTTGGGCGAGTAGGAGAGCTTGGGGAACAGGTGAGCTTGTGGGAATAGGAAAGCTTGGGGGAGTACGAGCGCTTGCGGGTGTAGGAGTGCTTGAGGGAGAAGGAGAACTTGGCATAGTAGAAGAGCTTATGCGAGTAAGAGAGCTTGGGGGAGTAAGAGAACTTGGTGGAGAAAGAGAGCTTGGGGGAGTAAGAGAGCTTTGGAGAGTAGGAGAGCTTTGGGGAGTAGGGGAGCTTGTGGGAGTAGGAGAGCTTGGGGGAGTAGGAGAGCTTGGGGGATTAGGAGAGCTTGGTGGAGAAAGAGAGCTTGGGGTGTAGGAGAGCTTGGGGGAGTAGGAGAGCTTGGGGGAGTAGGAGAGCTTGGGAGAGTAGGAGAGCTTTGGGGAGTAGGAGAGCTTGTGGGAGTCGGACAGCTTGGGGGAGTAGGAGAGCTTGGGGGAGTAGGAGAGTTTGGGGGAGTAGGAGAGCTTGTGGGAGTAGGAGAGCTTGGGAGAGTAGGAGAGCATTGGGGAGCAGGAGAGCTTGTGGGAGTAGGACAGCTTGGGGGAGTAGGAGAGCTTGGGGGAATAGGAGAGCTTGGGGGAGGAGGAGAGCTTGGGAGAGTAGGAGAACTTGGCAGAATAGGAGAACTTGGGGCAGTAGGAGAGCATAGGGGAGTAGGAGAGCTTGGGGGAGTAGGAGAGCTTGGGGTGTAGGAGAGCTTGGGGGAGTAGGAGAGCTTGCGGGAGTTGGAGAGCTTGGGGGAGTAGGAGAGCTTGGAGGAGTAGGAGAGCTTTGGCGAGTAGGAGAGTATGGGGGAGTATGAGAGCTTGCGGGAGTATGAGAGCTTGTGTGAGTATGAGAGCTTGTGGGAGTATGAGAGCTTGTGGGAGTATGAGAGCTTAGGGGAGTAGGAGAGCTTGGGGGAGTAGGAGAGCTTGGGGGAGTAGGAGCGCTTGGGGGAGTAGTAGATCTTGGGGGAGTAGGAGATCTTGGGGGAGTAGGAGAGCTTAGAGGAGCAGGAGAACTTGGGGAAGTAGGAGAGCTTGGGGGAGAAGGAGAGCTTGGGGGAGTAGGAGAGCTTGCGGGTGTAGGAGAGCTTGAGCGAGTAGGAGAGCTTGGGGGAGTAAGAGAGCATGGGGGACTAGGACAGCTTGGGGGAGTAGGAGAGCGTGGGGGACTAGGAGAGCTTGGGGGAGTAGGAGATCTTGGGGAAGTAGGAGAGCTTCGAGGAGCAGGAGAAATTGGGGAAGAAGGAGAGCTTGGGGGAGAAGGAAAGCTTGGGGGAGTAGGAGAGCGTATGTGAGTAGGAGAGCTTGGTGGAGTCGGACAGCTTGGGGGAGTAGGAAAGCTTGGGGGAGTAGGAGAGCCTGGGGGAGTAGGAGAGAATGGGGGAGTAGGAGAGCTTGGGGGTGTAGGAGAGCTCGAGCGAGTAGGAGAGCTTGGGGGAGTTGGAGAGCATGGGGGATTAGGAGAGCTTGGGGGAGCAGGAGAGCGTGGGGGACTAGGAGATCTTTTAGTAGTAGGCGAGCTTGGGGGAGTAGGAGAACTTGGGGGATTAGGAGAGCTTGGGGGAGTAGGAGAGCTTGGGGGAGTAGGAGAACTTGGGGGAGTAGGAGAGCTTGGAGGAGTAGGAGAGCGTGGCGGAGTAGGAGAGATTGGGGGAGTAGGAGAGCTTGGGGGTGTAGCAGAGCTTGAGGGAGTTGGGGAGCTTGGGGGAGTAGGAGAGTTTGGGGGATAACGAGAGCTTGGGGGAGTAGGAGAGCGTGGGGGAGTAGGAGAGCTTGCAGGAGTACGCGAGCTTGAGGGAGTAGGAGAACTTGGGGGAGTAGGAGAGCTTGGGGGAGTAGGAGAGCTTGGGGGAGTAGGAGAGCTTGGAGGAGTAGGAAAACTTGGGGGAGTAGGAGAGATGGGGGAGTAGGAGAGCTTGGAGGAGTAGAAAAACTTGG
This sequence comes from Pristiophorus japonicus, assembly GCF_044704955.1. NCBI lineage: Eukaryota > Metazoa > Chordata > Chondrichthyes > Pristiophoridae > Pristiophorus > Pristiophorus japonicus. Next base: position 643,275 of record NW_027254772.1, read on the forward strand.
GGGAGTAGGAGAGATGGGGGAGTAGGATAGCTTGGGGGAGTAGGAGAGCTTGGGGGAGTAGGAGAGCTTGGTGGAGTAGGAGAGCTTGGTGGAGTAGGAGAGCTTGGGGAGTAGGAAAGCTTGGGGGAGTAGGAGAGCTTGGGGAATAGGAGAGATTGGGGGAGTAGGAGAGCTTGGGGGTGTAGGAGAGCTTGAGGGAGTAGGAGAGCTTGGGGGAGTAGGAAAACTTGGTGGAGTAGGAGAGCTTGGTGGAGTAGGAGAGCTTGGGGAGTAGGAAAGCTTGGGGGAGTAGGAGAGCTTGGGGAATAGGAGAGATTGGGGGAGTAGGAGAGCTTGGGGTTGTAGGAGAGCTTGAGGGAGTAGGAGAGCTTGGGGGAGTAGGAGAGCTTGGGGGATTAGGAGAGCTTGGGGGAGTAGGAGAGCGTGGGGCAGTAGGAGAGCTTGGAGGAGTCGGCGAGCTCGGGGGAGTAGGAGAGCTTGGGGTAGTAGGAGAGCTTAGGGGTGTATGAGAGCTTTGGGGTGTAGGAGAGCTTGGGGGAGTAGGAGAGCTTGGAGGAGTGGGAGAACTTGGGGGAGAAGGAGAACTTCGGGGAGTAGGAGAGCTTGGGGGAGTCGGAGAGCTTGGGGGATTCGGTGAGCTTGGGGTAGTCGGAGAGCTTGGGGGAGTCGGATAGCTTGGGGGAGTAGGAGAGCTTGGGGGAGTCGGAGAGCTTGGGTGAGTAGGACAGCTTGGGGGAGTAGGAGAGCTTGGGGGAGTTGAAGAGCTTGGGGGAGTAGGGGAGCTTGGGGGTGTAGGCGAGCTTGAGGGATTAGGAGAGCGTGGGGGAGCAGGAGAGCTTGGGGGAGTAGGAGAACTTGGGGGAGTAGGGGAGCTTTGGGGAGTAGGAGAGCTTGGGGGAGTAGGAGAGCTTGGGGGAGAAGGAGAACCTGGCGAGTAGGAGAGCTTGGGGGAGTAGGAGAGCTTGTGGGAGCAGGGTAGCTTACCGGAGTAGGAGAGCTTGCGGGAGTAGGAGAGTTTGCGGGAGTAGGAGAGCTTGCGGGAGTAGGAGAGCTTGCGGGAGTCGGAGAGCTTGCCGGATTAGGAGAGCTTACCAGAGTAGGAGGGCATGGGCGAGTAGGAGAGCTTGGGAGAGGAAGACAGCTTAACAGAGTAGGAGCGCTTACCGGAGTCGGAGAGTTTGGGGGAGTAGGAGAGCTTCCATGAGTATGAGAACATTGGGGAGTATGGGAGCTTGCGGGAGTATGAGAACTTGTGGGAGTATGACAGCTTGTGGGAGTATGAGAGCTTGGGGTGTATGATTGCTTGGGGGAGTAGGAGAGCTTGGGGGAGTAGGAGAGCTTGGACGATTGGAGAGCTTGGGGGAGTAGAAGAGCTTGGGGGAGTAGGATAGCTTGCGCAAATCGGAGAGCTTGGGGGAGTCGGAGAGCTTAGGGGAATAGGAGAGCTTGGGGGATTAGGAGAGCTTGGGGGAGTAGGAGAGCGTGGGGGAGTAGGAGAGCTTGGGGGAGTGGGAGAGCTTCCATGAGTATGAGAGCTTGGGGGAGTAGGAGAGCTTAGGGGCGTAGGAGAATTTGGGGGAGTAGGAGAGCTTGGGGGAGTAGGAGAGCTTGGGGGAGCCGGAGAGCTTGGGGGAGGAGGAGAGCTTGGTGGAGTAGGAGAGCTTGGTGGAGTAGGTGAGCTTGGGGGAGTAGGAGAGATTGGGGGAGTAGGAGAGCTTGGGGGTGTAGGAGAGCTTGAGGGAGTTGGGGAGCTTGGGGGAGTAGGAGAGCTTGGGGGATTAGGTGAGCTTGGGGGAGTAGGAGAGCGTGGCGGAGTAGGAAAGATTGGGGGAGTAGGAGAGCTTGGGGGTGTAGCAGAGCTTGAGGGAGTTGGGGAGCTTGGGGGAGTAGGAGAGTTTGGGGGATAAGGAGAGCTTGGGGGAGTAGGAGAGCGTGGGGGAGTAGGAGAGCTTGGAGGAGTACGCGAGCTTGAGGGAGTAGGAGAACTTGGGGGAGTAGGAGAGCTTGGGGGAGTAGGAGAGCTTGTGGGTGTAGGAGAGCTTTGGGGAGTAGTAGCGCTTGGGGGAGTAGGAGAGCTTGGAGGAGTAGGAAAACTTGGGGGAGTAGGAGAGATGGGGGAGTCGGATAGCTTGGGGGAGTAGGAGAGCTTGGGGGAGTAGGAGAGCTTGGTGGAGTAGGAGAGCTTGGTGGAGTAGGAGAGCTTGGGGAGTAGGAAAGCTTGGGGGAGTAGGAGAGCTTGGGGAATAGGAGAGATTGGGGGAGTAGGAGAGCTTGGGAGTGTAGGAGAGCTTGAGGGAGTAGGAGAGCTTGGGGGAGTAGGAGAGCTTGGGGGATTAGGAGAGCTTGGGGGAGTAGGAGAGCGTGGGGCAGTAGGAGAGCTTGGGGGATTAGGAGAGCTTGGGGGAGTAGGAGAGCGTGGGGCAGTAGGAGAGCTTGGAGGAGTCGGCGAGCTTGGGGGAGTAGGAGAACTTGGGGGTGTAGGAGAGCTTGGGGTAGTAGGAGAGCTTGGAGGAGTGGGAGAACTTGGGGGAGAAGGAGAACTTCGGGGAGTAGGAGAGCTTGGGGGAGTCGGTGAGCTTGGGGGATTCGGTGAGCTTGGGGTAGTCGGAGAGCTTGGGGGAGTCGGAGAGCTTGGGGGAGTAGGAGAGCTTGGGGGAGTCGGAGAGCTTGGGTGAGTAGGACAGCTTGGGGGAGTAGGAGAGCTTGGGGGATTTGAAGAGCTTGGGGGAGTAGGAGAGCTTGGGGGAGTAGGAGAGCTTGGGGGTGTAGGCGAGCTTGAGGGATTAGGAGAGCGTGGGGGAGTAGGAGAGCTTGGGGGAGTAGGAGAACTTGGGGGAGTAGGCGAGCTTTGGGGAGTAGGAGAGCTTGCGGGAGTAGGAGAGCTTGGGGGAGTAGGAGAACCTGGCGAGTAGGAGAGCTTGGGGGAGTAGGAGAGCTTGTGCGAGCAGGGTAGCTTACCGGAGTGGGAGAGCTTGGGCGAGTAGGAGAGCTTGTGGGAGTAAGAGAGCTTGGGGGAGGATGAAAGCTTGGGGGAGAAAGAGAGCTTGGTGGAGTAAGAGAGCTTGGGGAATTAGGAGAGCTTGGGGGAGTAGCAGAGCTTGGGGGAGTAGGAGATTTTGTCGGAGTAGGTGAGCTTGGGGGAGTCGCGGAGCTTGGGGGAGTAAGAGAGTTGAGGGAGTAAGAGAGCTTGGGGGAGTAAGAGAGCTTGCGGGTGTAAGCGAGCTTGGGGAGCAGGCGAGCTTGGGAGAGAAGGGAGCTTGGGGGAGTAGGAGACCTTGGGCGAGTTGGAGAGCTTGGGGGAGAAATAGAGCTTGGGGGAGTAAGAGAGCTTGTGGGGGAGTAAGATAGCTTGGGCGAGTAGGAGAGCTTGGGGAACAGGTGAGCTTGTGGGAATAGGAAAGCTTGGGGGAGTACGAGCGCTTGCGGGTGTAGGAGTGCTTGAGGGAGAAGGAGAACTTGGCATAGTAGAAGAGCTTATGGGAGTAAGAGAGCTTGGGGGAGTAAGAGAACTTGGTGGAGAAAGAGAGCTTGGGGGAGTAAGAGAGCTTTGGAGAGTAGGAGAGCTTTGGGGAGTAGGGGAGCTTGTGGGAGTAGGAGAGCTTGGGGGAGTAGGAGAGCTTGGGGGATTAGGAGAGCTTGGTGGAGAAAGAGAGCTTGGGGGAGTAAGAGAGCTTGGGGGAATATGAGAGCTTGGGGTGTAGGAGAGCTTGGGGGAGTAGGAGAGCTTGGGGGAGTAGGAGAGCTTGGGAGAGTAGGAGAGCTTTGGGGAGTAGGAGAGCTTGTGGGAGTAGGACCGCTTGGGAGAGTAGGAGAGCTTGGGGGAGTAGGAGAGCTTGGGGGAGTAGGAGAGCTTGGGGGAGTAGGAGAGCTTGGGAGAGTAGGAGAGCTTTGGGGAGTAGGAGAGCTTGTGGGAGTCGGACAGCTTGGGGGAGTAGGAGAGCTTGGGGGAGTAGGAGAGTTTGGAGGAGTAGGAGAGCTTGTGGGAGTAGGAGAGCTTGGGAGAGTAGGAGAGCATTGGGGAGTAGGAGAGCTTGTGGGAGTAGGACAGCTTGGGGGAGTAGGAGAGCTTGGGGGAGTAGGAGAGCTTGGGGGAGGAGGAGAACTTGGGAGAGTAGGAGAACTTGGCAGAATAGGAGAACTTGGGGCAGTAGGAGAGCATAGGGGAGTAGGAGAGCTTGGGGGAGTAGGAGAGCTTGGGGTGTAGGAGAGCTTGGGGGAGTAGGAGAGCTTGCGGGAGTTGGAGAGCTTGGGGGAGTAGGAGAGCTTGGAGGAGTAGGAGAGCTTGGGCGAGTAGGAGAGTATGGGGGAGTATGAGAGCTTGCGGGAGTATGAGAGCTTGTGTGAGTATGAGAGCTTGTGGGAGTATGAGAGCTTGTGGGAGTATGAGAGCTTAGGGGAGTAGGAGAGCTTGGGGGAGTAGGAGAGCTTGGGGGAGTAGGAGCGCTTGGGGGAGTAGTAGATCTTGGGGGAGTAGGAGATCTTGGGGGAGTAGGAGAGCTTAGAGGAGCAGGAGAACTTGGGGAAGTAGGAGAGCTTGGGGGAGTAGGAGAGCTTGGGGGAGTAGGAGAGCTTGCGGGTGTAGGAGAGCTTGAGCGAGTAGGAGAGCTTGGGGGAGTAAGAGAGCATGGGGGACTAGGAGAGCTTGGGGGAGTAGGAGAGCGTGGGGGACTAGGAGAGCTTGGGGGAGTAGGAGATCTTGGGGGAGTCGGAGAGCTTGGGTGAGTAGGACAGCTTGGGGGAGTAGGAGAGCTTGGGGGATTTGAAGAGCTTGGGGGAGTAGGAGAGCTTGGGGGAGTAGGAGAGCTTGGGGGTGTAGGCGAGCTTGAGGGATTAGGAGAGCGTGGGGGAGTAGGAGAGCTTGGGGGAGTAGGAGAACTTGGGGGAGTAGGCGAGCTTTGGGGAGTAGGAGAGCTTGCGGGAGTAGGAGAGCTTGGGGGAGTAGGAGAACCTGGCGAGTAGGAGAGCTTGGGGGAGTAGGAGAGCTTGTGCGAGCAGGGTAGCTTACCGGAGTGGGAGAGCTTGGGCGAGTAGGAGAGCTTGTGGGAGTAAGAGAGCTTGGGGGGGGATGAAAGCTTGGGGGAGAAAGAGAGCTTGGTGGAGTAAGAGAGCTTGGGGAATTAGGAGAGCTTGGGGGAGTAGCAGAGCTTGGGGGAGTAGGAGATTTTGTCGGAGTAGGTGAGCTTGGGGGAGTCGCGGAGCTTGGGGGAGTAAGAGAGTTGAGGGAGTAAGAGAGCTTGGGGGAGTAAGAGAGCTTGCGGGTGTAAGCGAGCTTGGGGAGCAGGCGAGCTTGGGAGAGAAGGGAGCTTGGGGGAGTAGGAGACCTTGGGCGAGTTGGAGAGCTTGGGGGAGAAATAGAGCTTGGGGGAGTAAGAGAGCTTGTGGGGGAGTAAGATAGCTTGGGCGAGTAGGAGAGCTTGGGGAACAGGTGAGCTTGTGGGAATAGGAAAGCTTGGGGGAGTACGAGCGCTTGCGGGTGTAGGAGTGCTTGAGGGAGAAGGAGAACTTGGCATAGTAGAAGAGCTTATGGGAGTAAGAGAGCTTGGGGGAGTAAGAGAACTTGGTGGAGAAAGAGAGCTTGGGGGAGTAAGAGAGCTTTGGAGAGTAGGAGAGCTTTGGGGAGTAGGGGAGCTTGTGGGAGTAGGAGAGCTTGGGGGAGTAGGAGAGCTTGGGGGATTAGGAGAGCTTGGTGGAGAAAGAGAGCTTGGGGGAGTAAGAGAGCTTGGGGGAATATGAGAGCTTGGGGTGTAGGAGAGCTTGGGGGAGTAGGAGAGCTTGGGGGAGTAGGAGAGCTTGGGAGAGTAGGAGAGCTTTGGGGAGTAGGAGAGCTTGTGGGAGTAGGACCGCTTGGGAGAGTAGGAGAGCTTGGGGGAGTAGGAGAGCTTGGGGGAGTAGGAGAGCTTGGGGGAGTAGGAGAGCTTGGGAGAGTAGGAGAGCTTTGGGGAGTAGGAGAGCTTGTGGGAGTCGGACAGCTTGGGGGAGTAGGAGAGCTTGGGGGAGTAGGAGAGTTTGGAGGAGTAGGAGAGCTTGTGGGAGTAGGAGAGCTTGGGAGAGTAGGAGAGCATTGGGGAGTAGGAGAGCTTGTGGGAGTAGGACAGCTTGGGGGAGTAGGAGAGCTTGGGGGAGTAGGAGAGCTTGGGGGAGGAGGAGAACTTGGGAGAGTAGGAGAACTTGGCAGAATAGGAGAACTTGGGGCAGTAGGAGAGCATAGGGGAGTAGGAGAGCTTGGGGGAGTAGGAGAGCTTGGGGTGTAGGAGAGCTTGGGGGAGTAGGAGAGCTTGCGGGAGTTGGAGAGCTTGGGGGAGTAGGAGAGCTTGGAGGAGTAGGAGAGCTTGGGCGAGTAGGAGAGTATGGGGGAGTATGAGAGCTTGCGGGAGTATGAGAGCTTGTGTGAGTATGAGAGCTTGTGGGAGTATGAGAGCTTGTGGGAGTATGAGAGCTTAGGGGAGTAGGAGAGCTTGGGGGAGTAGGAGAGCTTGGGGGAGTAGGAGCGCTTGGGGGAGTAGTAGATCTTGGGGGAGTAGGAGATCTTGGGGGAGTAGGAGAGCTTAGAGGAGCAGGAGAACTTGGGGAAGTAGGAGAGCTTGGGGGAGTAGGAGAGCTTGGGGGAGTAGGAGAGCTTGCGGGTGTAGGAGAGCTTGAGCGAGTAGGAGAGCTTGGGGGAGTAAGAGAGCATGGGGGACTAGGAGAGCTTGGGGGAGTAGGAGAGCGTGGGGGACTAGGAGAGCTTGGGGGAGTAGGAGATCTTGGGGAAGTAGGAGAGCTTCGCGGAGCAGGAGAAATTGGGGAAGAAGGAGAGCTTGGGGGAGAAGGAGAGCTTGTGGGAGTAGGAGAGCTTATGTGAGTAGGAGAGCTTGGTGGAGTCGGACAGCTTGGGGGAGTAGGAAAGCTTGGGGGAGTAGGAGAGCCTGAGGGAGTAGGAGAGATTGGGGGAGTAGGAGAGCTTGGGGGTGTAGGAGAGCTCGAGCGAGTAGGAGAGCTTGGGGGAGTTGGAGAGCATGGGGATTAGGAGAGCTTGGGGGAGTAGGAGAGCGTGGGGGACTAGGAGATCTTGGAGTAGTAGGCGAGCTTGGGGGAGTAGGAGAACTTGGGGGATTAGGAGAGCTTGGGGGAGTAGGAGAGCTTGGGGGAGTAGGAGAACTTGGGGGAGTAGGAGAGCTTGGAGGAGTAGGAGAGCTTGGGGGAGTAGGAGAGCTTGGGGGATTAGGAGAGCTTGGGGGAGTAGGGGAGAGTGGGGGAGTAGGAGAGCTTGGAGGAGTAGGCGAGCTTGGGGGTGTATGAGAGCTTTGGGGAGTAGGAGAGCTTAGCGGCGTAGGAGAATTTGGGGGATTAGGAAGCTTGGGGGAGTAGGAGAGCTTGGTGGAGTAGAAGAGCTTGGTGGAGTAGGTGAGCTTGGGGGAGTAGGAGAGATTGGGGGAGTAGGAGAGCTTGGGGGTGTAGGAGAGCTTGAGGGAGTTGGGGAGCTTGGGGGAGTAGGAGAGCTTGGGGGATTAGGAGAGCTTGGGGGAGTAGGAGAGCGTGGCGGAGTAGGAGAGATTGGGGGAGTAGGAGAGCTTGAGGGTGTAGCAGAGCTTGAGGGAGTAGGAGAGCTTGGGAGAGTAGGAGAGCATTGGGGAGTAGGAGAGCTTGTGGGAGTAGGACAGCTTGGGGGAGTAGGAGAGCTTGGGGGAGTAGGAGAGCTTGGGGGAGGAGGAGAACTTGGGAGAGTAGGAGAACTTGGCAGAATAGGAGAACTTGGGGCAGTAGGAGAGCATAGGGGAGTAGGAGAGCTTGGGGGAGTAGGAGAGCTTGGGGTGTAGGAGAGCTTGGGGGAGTAGGAGAGCTTGCGGGAGTTGGAGAGCTTGGGGGAGTAGGAGAGCTTGGAGGAGTAGGAGAGCTTGGGCGAGTAGGAGAGTATGGGGGAGTATGAGAGCTTGCGGGAGTATGAGAGCTTGTGTGAGTATGAGAGCTTGTGGGAGTATGAGAGCTTGTGGGAGTATGAGAGCTTAGGGGAGTAGGAGAGCTTGGGGGAGTAGGAGAGCTTGGGGGAGTAGGAGCGCTTGGGGGAGTAGTAGATCTTGGGGGAGTAGGAGATCTTGGGGGAGTAGGAGAGCTTAGAGGAGCAGGAGAACTTGGGGAAGTAGGAGAGCTTGGGGGAGTAGGAGAGCTTGGGGGAGTAGGAGAGCTTGCGGGTGTAGGAGAGCTTGAGCGAGTAGGAGAGCTTGGGGGAGTAAGAGAGCATGGGGGACTAGGAGAGCTTGGGGGAGTAGGAGAGCGTGGGGGACTAGGAGAGCTTGGGGGAGTAGGAGATCTTGGGGAAGTAGGAGAGCTTCGCGGAGCAGGAGAAATTGGGGAAGAAGGAGAGCTTGGGGGAGAAGGAGAGCTTGGGGGAGTAGGAGAGCTTATGTGAGTAGGAGAGATTGGTGGAGTCGGACAGCTTGGGGGAGTAGGAAAGCTTGGGGGAGTAGGAGAGCCTGAGGGAGTAGGAGAGATTGGGGGAGTAGGAGAGCTTGGGGGTGTAGGAGAGCTCGAGCGAGTAGGAGAGCTTGGGGGAGTTGGAGAGCATGGGGATTAGGAGAGCTTGGGGGAGTAGGAGAGCGTGGGGGACTAGGAGATCTTGGAGTAGTAGGCGAGCTTGGGGGAGTAGGAGAACTTGGGGGATTAGGAGAGCTTGGGGGAGTAGGAGAGCTTGGGGGAGTAGGAGAACTTGGGGGAGTAGGAGAGCTTGGAGGAGTAGGAGAGCTTGGGGGAGTAGGAGAGCTTGGGGGATTAGGAGAGCTTGGGGGAGTAGGGGAGAGTGGGGGAGTAGGAGAGCTTGGAGGAGTAGGCGAGCTTGGGGGTGTATGAGAGCTTTGGGGAGTAGGAGAGCTTAGCGGCGTAGGAGAATTTGGGGGATTAGGAAGCTTGTGGGAGTAGGAGAGCTTGGTGGAGTAGAAGAGCTTGGTGGAGTAGGTGAGCTTGGGGGAGTAGGAGAGATTGGGGGAGTAGGAGAGCTTGGGGGTGTAGGAGAGCTTGAGGGAGTTGGGGAGCTTGGGGGAGTAGGAGAGCTTGGGGGATTAGGAGAGATGGGGGAGTAGGAGAGCGTGGCGGAGTAGGAGAGATTGGGGGAGTAGGAGAGCTTGGGGGTGTAGCAGAGCTTGAGGGAGTTGGGGAGCTTAGGGGAGTAGGAGAGTTTGGGGGATAACGAGAGCTTGGGGGAGTAGGAGAGCGTGGGGGAGTAGGAGAGCTTGCAGGAGTACGCGAGCTTGAGGGAGTAGGAGAACTTGGGGGAGTAGGAGAGCTTGGGGGAGTAGGAGAGCTTGGGGGAGTAGGAGAGCTTGGAGGAGTAGGAAAACTTGGGGGAGTAGGAGAGATGGGGGAGTAGGAGAGCTTGGAGGAGTAGGAAAACTTGGGGGAGTAGGAGAGATGGGGGAGTAGGATAGCTTGGGGGAGTAGGAGAGCTTGGGGGAGTAGGAGAGCTTGGTGGAGTAGGAGAGCTTGGTGGAGTAGGAGAGCTTGGGGAGTAGGAAAGCTTGGGGGAGTAGGAGAGCTTGGGAAAAGGAGAGATTGGGGGAGTAGGAGAGCTTGGGGGTGTAGGAGAGCTTGAGGGAGTAGGAGAGCTTGGGGGAGTAGGAAAACTTGGGGGAGTAGGAGAGATGGGGGAGTAGGATAGCTTGGGGGAGTAGGAGAGCTTGGGGGAGTAGGATAGCTTGGTGGAGTAGGAGAGCTTGGTGGAGTAGGAGAGCTTGGGGAGTAGGAAAGCTTGGGGGAGTAGGAGAGCTTGGGGAATAGGAGAGATTGGGGGAGTAGGAGAGCTTGGGGGTGTAGGAGAGCTTGAGGGAGTAGGAGAGCTTGGGGGAGTAGGAGAGCTTGGGGGATTAGGAGAGCTTGGGGGAGTAGGAGAGCGTGGGGCAGTAGGAGAGCTTGGAGGAGTCGGCGAGCTTGGGGGAGTAGGAGAGCTTGGGGTAGTAGGAGAGCTTAGGGGTGTATGAGAGCTTTGGGGTGTAGGAGAGCTTGGGGGAGTAGGAGAGCTTGGAGGAGTGGGAGAACTTGGGGGAGAAGGAGAACTTCGGGGAGTAGGAGAGCTTGGGGGAGTCGGAGAGCTTGGGGGATTCGGTGAGCTTGGGGTAGTCGGAGAGCTTGGGGGAGTCGGATAGCTTGGGGGAGTAGGAGAGCTTGGGGGAGTCGTAGAGCTTGGGTGAGTAGGACAGCTTGGGGGAGTAGGAGAACTTGGGGGAGTTGAAGAGCTTGGGGGAGTAGGAGAGCTTGGGGGTCAGGGCGAGCTTGAGGGATTAGGAGAGCGTGGGGGAGTAGGAGAGCTTGGGGGAGTAGGAGAACTTGGGGGAGTAGGCGAGCTTTGGGGAGTAGGAGAGCTTGGGGGAGTAGGAGAGCTTGGGGGAGTAGGAGAACCTGGCGAGTAGGAGAGCTTGGGGGAGTAGGAGAGCTTGGGGGAGTAGGAGAGCTTGGGGGAGTAGGAGAACCTGGCGAGTAGGAGAGCTTGGGGGAGTAGGAGAGCTTGTGGGAGCAGGGTAGCTTACCGGAGTAGGAGAGCTTGCGGGAGTAGGAGAGTTTGCGGGAGTAGGAGAGCTTGCGGGAGTAGGAGAGCTTGCGGGAGTGGAGAGCTTGCCGGATTAGGAGAGCTTACCAGAGTAGGAGGGCATGGGCGAGTAGGAGAGCTTGGGAGAGGAAGACAGCTTAACAGAGTAGGAGCGCTTACCGGAGTCGGAGAGTTTGGGGGAGTAGGAGAGCTTCCATGAGTATGAGAACATTGGGGAGTATGGGAGCTTGCGGGAGTATGAAAACTTGTGGGAGTATGACAGCTTGTGGGAGTATGAGAGCTTGGGGTGTATGACAGCTTGGGGGAGTAGGAGAGCTTGGGGGAGTAGGAGAGCTTGGACGATTGGAGAGCTTGGGGGAGTAGAAGAGCTTGGAGGAGTAGGATAGCTTGCGCAAATCGGAGAGCTTGGAGGAGTCGGAGAGCTTAGGGGAATAGGAGAGCTTGGGGGATTAGAAGAGCTTGGGGGAGTAGGAGAGCGTGGGGGAGTAGGAGAGCTTGGGGGAGTGGGAGAGCTTCCATGAGTATGAGAGCTTGGGGGAGTAGGAGAGCTTAGGGGCGTAGGAGAATTTGGGGGAGTAGGAGATCTTGGGGGAGTAGGAGAGCTTGGGGGAGCCGGAGAGCTTGGGGGAGGAGGAGAGCTTGGTGGAGTAGGAGAGCTTGGTGGAGTAGGTGAGCTTGGGGGAGTAGGAGAGATTGGGGGAGTAGGAGAGCTTGGGGGTGTAGGAGAGCTTGAGGGAGTTGGGGAGCTTGGGGGAGTAGGAGAGCTTGGGGGATTAGGAGAGCTTGGGGGAGTAGGAGAGCGTGGCGGAGTAGGAGAGATTGGGGGAGTAGGAGAGCTTGGGGGTGTAGCAGAGCTTGAGGGAGTTGGGGAGCTTGGGGGAGTAGGAGAGTTTGGGGGATAAGGAGAGCTTGGGGGAGTAGGAGAGCGTGGGGGAGTAGGAGAGCTTGGAGGAGTACGCGAGTTTGAGGGAGTAGGAGAACTTGGGGGAGTAGGAGAGCTTGGGGGAGTAGGAGAGCTTGTGGGTGTAGGAGAGCTTTGGGGAGTAGGAGAGCTTGGGGGAGTAGGAGAGCTTGGAGGAGTAGGAAAACTTGGGGGAGTAGGAGAGATGGGGGAGTCGGATAGCTTGGGGGAGTAGGAGAGCTTGGGGGAGTAGGAGAGCTTGGTGGAGTAGGAGAGCTTGGTGGAGTAGGAGAGCTTGGGGAGTAGGAAAGCTTGGGGGAGTAGGAGAGCTTGGGGAATAGGAGAGATTGGGGGAGTAGGAGAGCTTGTGAGTGTAGGAGAGCTTGAGGGAGTAGGAGAGCTTGGGGGAGTAGGAGAGCTTGGGGGATTAGGAGAGATTGGGGGAGTAGGAGAGCGTGGGGCAGTAGGAGAGCTTGGAGGAGTCGGCGAGCTTGGGGGAGTAGGAGAGCTTGGGTAGTAGGAGAGCTTAGGGGTGTATGAGAGCTTTGGGGTGTAGGAGAGCTTGGGGGAGTAGGAGAGCTTGGAGGAGTGGGAGAACTTGGGGGAGAAGGAGAACTTCGGGGAGTAGGAGAGCTTGGGGGAGTCGGAGAGCTTGGGGGATTCGGTGAGCTTGGTGTAGTCGGAGAGCTTGGGGGAGTCGGAGAGCTTGGGGGAGTAGGAGAGCTTGGGGGAGTCGGAGAGCTTGGGTGAGTAGGACAGCTTGGGGGAGTAGGAGAGCTTGGGGGATTTGAAGAGCTTGGGGGAGTAGGAGAGCTTCGGGGAGTAGGAGAGCTTGGGGGTGTAGGCGAGCTTGAGGGATAAGGAGAGCTTGGGGGAGTAGGAGAGCGTGGGGGAGTAGGAGAGCTTGTAGGAGTACGCGAGTTTGAGGGAGTAGGAGAACTTGGGGGAGTAGGAGAGCTTGGGGGAGTAGGAGAGCTTGTGGGTGTAGGAGAACTTTGGGGAGTAGGAGAGCTTGGGGGAGTAGGAGAGCTTGGAGGAGTAGGAAAACTTGGGGGAGTAGGAGAGATGGGGGAGTCGGATAGCTTGGGGGAGTAGGAGAGCTTGGGGGAGTAGGAGAGCTTGGTGGAGTAGGAGAGCTTGGTGGAGTAGGAGAGCTTGGGGAGTAGGAAAGCTTGGGGGAGTAGGAGAGCTTGGGGAATAGGAGAAATTGGGGGAGTAGGAGAGCTTGGGAGTGTAGGAGAGATTGAGGGAGTAGGAGAGCTTGGGGGAGTAGGAGAGCTTGGGGGATTAGGAGAGCTTGGGGGAGTAGGAGAGCGTGGGGCAGTAGGAGAGCTTGGAGGAGTCGGCGAGCTTGGGGGAGTAGGAGAGCTTGGGTAGTAGGAGAGCTTAGGGGTGTATGAGAGCTTTGGGGTGTAGGAGAGCTTGGGGGAGTAGGAGAGCTTGCGGGTGTAGGAGAGCTTGAGCGAGTAGGAGAGCTTGGGGGAGTAAGAGAGCATGGGGGACTAGGAGAGCTTGGGGGAGTAGGAGAGCGTGGGGGACTAGGAGAGCTTGGGGGAGTAGGAGATCTTGGGGAAGTAGGAGAGCTTCGCGGAGCAGGAGAAATTGGGGAAGAAGGAGAGCTTGGGGGAGAAGGAGAGCTTGGGGGAGTAGGAGAGCTTATGTGAGTAGGAGAGATTGGTGGAGTCGGACAGCTTGGGGGAGTAGGAAAGCTTGGGGGAGTAGGAGAGCCTGAGGGAGTAGGAGAGATTGGGGGAGTAGGAGAGCTTGGGGGTGTAGGAGAGCTCGAGCGAGTAGGAGAGCTTGGGGGAGTTGGAGAGCATGGGGATTAGGAGAGCTTGGGGGAGTAGGAGAGCTTGGGGGACTAGGAGATCTTGGAGTAGTAGGCGAGCTTGGGGGAGTAGGAGAACTTGGGGGATTAGGAGAGCTTGGGGGAGTAGGAGAGCTTGGGGGAGTAGGAGAACTTGGGGGAGTAGGAGAGCTTGGAGGAGTAGGAGAGCTTGGGGGAGTAGGAGAGCTTGGGGGATTAGGAGAGCTTGGGGGAGTAGGGGAGAGTGGGGGAGTAGGAGAGCTTGGAGGAGTAGGCGAGCTTGGGGGTGTATGAGAGCTTTGGGGAGTAGGAGAGCTTAGCGGCGTAGGAGAATTTGGGGGATTAGGAAGCTTGGGGGAGTAGGAGAGCTTGGTGGAGTAGAAGAGCTTGGTGGAGTAGGTGAGCTTGGGGGAGTAGGAGAGATTGGGGGAGTAGGAGAGCTTGGGGGTGTAGGAGAGCTTGAGGGAGTTGGGGAGCTTGGGGGAGTAGGAGAGCTTGGGGGATTAGGAGAGATGGGGGAGTAGGAGAGCGTGGCGGAGTAGGAGAGATTGGGGGAGTAGGAGAGCTTGGGGGTGTAGCAGAGCTTGAGGGAGTTGGGGAGCTTAGGGGAGTAGGAGAGTTTGGGGGATAACGAGAGCTTGGGGGAGTAGGAGAGCGTGGGGGAGCAGGAGAGCTTGCAGGAGTACGCGAGCTTGAGGGAGTAGGAGAACTTGGGGGAGTAGGAGAGCTTGGGGGAGTAGGAGAGCTTGGGGGAGTAGGAGAGCTTGGACGAGTAGGAAAACTTGGGGGAGTAGGAGAGATGGGGGAGTAGGAGAGCTTGGAGGAGTAGGAAAACTTGGGGGAGTAGGAGAGATGGGGGTGTAGGATAGCTTGGGGGAGTAGGAGAGCTTGGGGGAGTAGGAGAGCTTGGTGGAGTAGGAGAGCTTGGTGGAGTAGGAGAGCTTGGGGAGTAGGAAAGCTTGGGGGAGTAGGAGAGCTTGGGAAAAGGAGAGATTGGGGGAGTAGGAGAGCTTGGGGGTGTAGGAGAGCTTGAGGGAGTAGGAGAGCTTGGGGGAGTAGGAAAACTTGGGGGAGTAGGAGAGATGGGGGAGTAGGATAGCTTGGGAGAGTAGGAGAGCTTGGGGGAGTAGGATAGCTTGGTGGAGTAGGAGAGCTTGGTGGAGTAGGAGAGCTTGGGGAGTAGGAAAGCTTGGGGGAGTAGGAGAGCTTGGGGAATAGGAGAGATTGGGGGAGTAGGAGAGCTTGGGGGTGTAGGAGAGCTTGAGGGAGTAGGAGAGCTTGGGGGAGTAGGAGAGCTTGGGGGATTAGGAGAGCTTGGGGGAGTAGGAGAGCGTGGGGCAGTAGGAGAGCTTGGAGGAGTCGGCGAGCTTGGGGGAGTAGGAGAGCTTGGGGTAGTAGGAGAGCTTAGGGGTGTATGAGAGCTTTGGGGTGTAGGAGAGCTTGGGGGAGTAGGAGAGCTTGGAGGAGTGGGAGAACTTGGGGGAGAAGGAGAACTTCGGGGAGTAGGAGAGCTTGGGGGAGTCGGAGAGCTTGGGGGATTCGGTGAGCTTGGGGTAGTCGGAGAGCTTGGGGGAGTCGGATAGCTTGGGGGAGTAGGAGAGCTTGGGGGAGTCGTAGAGCTTGGGTGAGTAGGACAGCTTGGGGGAGTAGGAGAGCTTGGGGGAGTTGAAGAGCTTGGGGGAGTAGGAGAGCTTGGGGGTCAGGGCGAGCTTGAGGGATTAGGAGAGCGTGGGGGAGTAGGAGAGCTTGGGGGAGTAGGAGAACTTGGGGGAGTAGGCGAGCTTTGGGGAGTAGGAGAGCTTGGGGGAGTAGGAGAGCTTGGGGGAGTAGGAGAACCTGGCGAGTAGGAGACCTTGGGGGAGTAGGAGAGCTTGGGGGAGTAGGAGAGCTTGGGGGAGTAGGAGAACCTGGCGAGTAGGAGAGCTTGGGGGAGTAGGAGAGCTTGTGGGAGCAGGGTAGCTTACCGGAGTAGGAGAGCTTGCGGGAGTAGGAGAGTTTGCGGGAGTAGGAGAGCTTGCGGGAGTAGGAGAGCTTGCGGGAGTGGAGAGCTTGCCGGATTAGGAGAGCTTACCAGAGTAGGAGGGCATGGGCGAGTAGGAGAGCTTGGGAGAGGAAGACAGCTTAACAGAGTAGGAGCGCTTACCGGAGTCGGAGAGTTTGGGGGAGTAGGAGAGCTTCCATGAGTATGAGAACATTGGGGAGTATGGGAGCTTGCGGGAGTATGAAAACTTGTGGGAGTATGACAGCTTGTGGGAGTATGAGAGCTTGGGGTGTATGACAGCTTGGGGGAGTAGGAGAGCTTGGGGGAGTAGGAGAGCTTGGACGATTGGAGAGCTTGGGGGAGTAGAAGAGCTTGGGGGAGTAGGATAGCTTGCGCAAATCGGAGAGCTTGGGGGAGTCGGAGAGCTTAGGGGAATAGGAGAGCTTGGGGGATTAGAAGAGCTTGGGGGAGTAGGAGAGCGTGGGGGAGTAGGAGAGCTTGGGGGAGTGGGAGAGCTTCCATGAGTATGAGAGCTTGGGGGAGTAGGAGAGCTTAGGGGCGTAGGAGAATTTGGGGGAGTAGGAGATCTTGGGGGAGTAGGAGAGCTTGGGGGAGCCGGAGAGCTTGGGGGAGGAGGAGAGCTTGGTGGAGTAGGAGAGCTTGGTGGAGTAGGTGAGCTTGGGGGAGTAGGAGAGATTGGGGGAGTAGGAGAGCTTGGGGGTGTAGGAGAGCTTGAGGGAGTTGGGGAGCTTGGGGGAGTAGGAGAGCTTGGGGGATTAGGAGAGCTTGGGGGAGTAGGAGAGCGTGGCGGAGTAGGAGAGATTGGGGGAGTAGGAGAGCTTGGGGGTGTAGCAGAGCTTGAGGGAGTTGGGGAGCTTGGGGGAGTAGGAGAGTTTGGGGGATAAGGAGAGCTTGGGGGAGTAGGAGAGCGTGGGGGAGTAGGAGAGCTTGGAGGAGTACGCGAGTTTGAGGGAGTAGGAGAACTTGGGGGAGTAGGAGAGCTTGGG
Source organism: Pristiophorus japonicus (assembly GCF_044704955.1). Classification (NCBI taxonomy): domain Eukaryota; kingdom Metazoa; phylum Chordata; class Chondrichthyes; family Pristiophoridae; genus Pristiophorus; species Pristiophorus japonicus. The sequence goes on from NW_027254772.1 coordinate 659,484, forward strand.
GGAGTAGGAGAGCTTGTGGGTGTAGGAGAGCTTTGGGGAGTAGGAGAGCTTGGGGGAGTAGGAGAGCTTGGAGGAGTAGGAAAACTTGGGGGAGTAGGAGAGATGGGGGAGTCGGATAGCTTGGGGGAGTAGGAGAGCTTGGGGGAGTAGGAGAGCTTGGTGGAGTAGGAGAGCTTGGTGGAGTAGGAGAGCTTGGGGAGTAGGAAAGCTTGGGGGAGTAGGAGAGCTTGGGGAATAGGAGAGATTGGGGGAGTAGGAGAGCTTGGGAGTGTAGGAGAGCTTGAGGGAGTAGGAGAGCTTGGGGGAGTAGGAGAGCTTGGGGGATTAGGAGAGATTGGGGGAGTAGGAGAGCGTGGGGCAGTAGGAGAGCTTGGAGGAGTCGGCGAGCTTGGGGGAGTAGGAGAGCTTGGGTAGTAGGAGAGCTTAGGGGTGTATGAGAGCTTTGGGGTGTAGGAGAGCTTGGGGGAGTAGGAGAGCTTGGAGGAGTGGGAGAACTTGGGGGAGAAGGAGAACTTCGGGGAGTAGGAGAGCTTGGGGGAGTCGGAGAGCTTGGGGGATTCGGTGAGCTTGGTGTAGTCGGAGAGCTTGGGGGAGTCGGAGAGCTTGGGGGAGTAGGAGAGCTTGGGGGAGTCGGAGAGCTTGGGTGAGTAGGACAGCTTGGGGGAGTAGGAGAGCTTGGGGGATTTGAAGAGCTTGGGGGAGTAGGAGAGCTTGGGGGAGTAGGAGAGCTTGGGGGTGTAGGCGAGCTTGAGGGATAAGGAGAGCTTGGGGGAGTAGGAGAGCGTGGGGGAGTAGGAGAGCTTGGAGGAGTACGCGAGTTTGAGGGAGTAGGAGAACTTGGGGGAGTAGGAGAGCTTGGGGGAGTAGGAGAGCTTGTGGGTGTAGGAGAACTTTGGGGAGTAGGAGAGCTTGGGGGAGTAGGAGAGCTTGGAGGAGTAGGAAAACTTGGGGGAGTAGGAGAGATGGGGGAGTCGGATAGCTTGGGGGAGTAGGAGAGCTTGGGGGAGTAGGAGAGCTTGGTGGAGTAGGAGAGCTTGGTGGAGTAGGAGAGCTTGGGGAGTAGGAAAGCTTGGGGGAGTAGGAGAGCTTGGGGAATAGGAGAGATTGGGGGAGTAGGAGAGCTTGGGAGTGTAGGAGAGATTGAGGGAGTAGGAGAGCTTGGGGGAGTAGGAGAGCTTGGGGGATTAGGAGAGCTTGGGGGAGTAGGAGAGCGTGGGGCAGTAGGAGAGCTTGGAGGAGTCGGCGAGCTTGGGGGAGTAGGAGAGCTTGGGTAGTAGGAGAGCTTAGGGGTGTATGAGAGCTTTGGGGTGTAGGAGAGCTTGGGGGAGTAGGAGAGCTTGGAGGAGTGGGAGAACTTGGGGGAGAAGGAGAACTTCGGGGAGTAGGAGAGCTTGGGGTAGTCGGAGAGCTTGGGGGAGTCGGAGAGCTTGGGGGAGTAGGAGAGCTTGGGGGAGTCGGAGAGCTTGGGTGAGTAGGACAGCTTGGGGGAGTAGGAGAGCTTGGGGGATTTGAAGAGCTTGGGGGAGTAGGAGAGCTTGGGGGAGTAGGAGAGCTTGGGGGTGTAGGCGAGCTTGAGGGATTAGGAGGGCGTGGGGGAGTAGGAGAGCTTGGGGGAGTAGGAGAACTTGGGGGAGTAGGCGAGCTTTGGGGAGTAGGAGAGCTTGGGGGAGTAGGAGAGCTTGGGGGAGTAGGAGAACCTGGCGAGTAGGAGAGCTTGGGGGAGTAGGAGAGCTTGTGGGAGCAGGGTAGCTTACCGGAGTAGGAGAGCTTGCGGGAGTAGGAGAGGTTGCGGGAGTAGGAGAGCTTGCGGGAGTAGGAGAGCTTGCGGGAGTCGGAGAGCTTGCCGGATTAGGAGAGCTTACCAGAGTAGGAGGGCATGGGCGAGTAGGAGAGCTTGGGAGAGGAGGACAGCTTAACAGAGTAGGAGCGCTTACCGGAGTCGGAGAGTTTGGGGGAGTAGGAGAGCTTCCATGAGTATGAGAACTTTGGGGAGTATGGGAGCTTGCGGGAGTATGAGAACTTGTGGGAGTATGACAGCTTGTGGGAGTATGAGAGCTTGGGGTGTATGAGAGCTTGGGGGAGTAGGAGAGCTTGGGGGAGTAGGAGAGCTTGGACGATTGGAGAGCTTGGGGGAGTAGAAGAGCTTGGGGGAGTAGGATAGCTTGGGGGAGTAGGAGATCTTGGGGGAGTAGGATAGCTTGCGCAAATCGGAGAGCTTGGGGGAGTCGGAGAGCTTAGGGGAATAGGAGAGCTTGGGGGATTAGGAGAGCTTGCTGGAGTAGGAGAGCTTGGGGGAGTAGGAGAGCTTGGGGGAGTAGGATAGCTTGCGCAAATCGGAGAGCTTGGGGGAGTCGGAGAGCTTAGGGGAATAGGAGAGCTTGGGGGATTAGGAGAGCTTGCGGGAGTAGGAGAGCTTGGGGGAGTAGGAGAACTTGGGGGAGTAGGAGAGCTTGGCGGTTAGGAGAGCTTGGGGGGGTAGGTGAGCTTGGGGGAGTAGGAGAGCTTGTTGGAGTAGGAGAGCTTGGGGGAGTAGGAGAGCTTGGGGGAGTAGGAGAGATTGGGGGAGTAGCAGAGCTTGCGGGTGTAGGAGAGCTTGAGGGAGTAGGAGAGCTTGGGGGAGTAGGAGGGCGTGGGGGATTAGGAGAGTTGGGGGAGTAGGACAGCTTAACAGAGTAGGAGCGCTTACCGGAGTCGGAGAGTTTGGGGGAGTAGGAGAGCTTCCATGAGCATGAGAACTTTGGGAGTATGGGAGCTTGCGGGAGTATGAGAACTTGAGGGAGTATGACAGCTTGTGGGAGTATGAGAGCTTGGGGTGTATGAGAGCTTGGGGGAGTAGGAGAGCTTGGGGGAGTAGGAGAGCATGGACGATTGGAGAGCTTGGGGGAGTAGAAGAGCTTGGGGGAGTAGGATAGCTTGCGCAAATCGGAGAGCTTGGGGGAGTCGGAGAGCTTAGAGGAATAGGAGAGCTTGGGGGATTAGGAGAGCTTGCGGGAGTAGGAGAGCTTGGGGGAGTAGGAGAGCTTGGGGGAGTAGGATAGCTTGCGCAAATCGGAGAGCTTGGGGGAGTCGGAGAGCTTAGGGGAATAGGAGAGCTTGGGGGATTAGGAGAGCTTGGGGGGGTAGGTGAGCTTGGGGGAGTAGGAGAGCTTGTTGGAGTAGGAGAGCTTGGGGGAGTAGGAGAGCTTGGGGGAGTAGGAGAGATTGGGGGAGTAGCAGAGCTTGGGGGTGTAGGAGAGCTTGAGGGAGTAGGAGAGCTTGGGGGAGTAGGAGGGCGTGGGGGATTAGGAGAGTTGGGGGAGTAGGACAGCTTAACAGAGTAGGAGCGCTTACCGGAGTCGGAGAGTTTGGGGGAGTAGGAGAGCTTCCATGAGCATGAGAACTTTGGGAGTATGGGAGCTTGCGGGAGTATGAGAACTTGAGGGAGTATGACAGCTTGTGGGAGTATGAGAGCTTGGGGTGTATGAGAGCTTGGGGGAGTAGGAGAGCTTGGGGGAGTAGGAGAGCATGGACGATTGGAGAGCTTGGGGGAGTAGAAGAGCTTGGGGGAGTAGGATAGCTTGCGCAAATCGGAGAGCTTGGGGGAGTCGGAGAGCTTAGAGGAATAGGAGAGCTTGGGGGATTAGGAGAGCTTGCGGGAGTAGGAGAGCTTGGGGGAGTAGGAGAGCTTGGGGGAGTAGGAGAGCTTGCGCAAATCGCAGAGCTTGGGGGAGTCGGAGAGCTTAGGGGAATAGGAGAGCTTGGGGGATTAGGAGAGCTTGCGGGAGTAGGAGAGCTTGGGGGAGTAGGAGAGCTTGGGGGAGTAGGAGAGCTTGGCGGTTAGGAGAGCTTGGGGGGGTAGGTGAGCTTGGGGGAGTAGGAGAGCTTGTTGGAGTAGGAGAGCTTGGGGGAGTAGGAGAGCTTGGGGGAGTAGGAGAGATTGGGGGAGTAGCAGAGCTTGGGGGTGTAGGAGAGCTTGAGGGAGTAGGAGAGCTTGGGGGAGTAGGAGGGCGTGGGGGATTAGGAGAGTTGGGGGAGTAGGAGAGCGTGGGGGAGTAGGAGAGCTTGGAGGAGTAGGCGAGTTTGGGGGAGTAGGAGAGCTTGGGGGAGTAGGAGAGCTTGGGGGTGTAGGAGAGCTTTGGGGAGTAGCAGAGCTTGGGGTAGCAGGAGAGCTTGGAGGAGAAGGAGAATTTGGGGGAGTTGGAGAGCTTCGGGGAGTAGGAGAACTTTGGGGTGTAGGACAGCTTGGGGGAGTAGGAGAGCTTGGGGGATTGGAGAGCTTGGTGGATTGGAGAGCTTGGGGATTGGAGAGCTGCGTCGATTGGAGACTTGGGGGAGTAGGAGAGCTTGGGGGAGTAGGACAGGTTGGGGGAGTAGGAGAGCTTGGGGGAGTAGTATAGCTTGGGGGAGTAGGAGAGCTTGGGGGAGTAGGAGAGCTTGTGGGAGAAGGAGAGCTTGGGGGAGTAGGAGAGCTTTCGGGAGTAGGAGAGCTTGGGGGAGTAGGAGAGCTTGGGGGATAGGAGATCTTGGTGGAGTAGGAAAGCTTGGTGGACTAGGAGAGCTTGGGGGATTAGGAAAACTTGAGGCAGTAGCAGAGCTTTGGGTAGTCGGAGAGCTTGGGGGAGTCGGAGAGCTTGGGGGAGTCGGAGAGCTTGGGGGAGTCGTAGAGCTTGGGGGAGTCGGAGATCTTGGAAGAGTCGGAGAGCTTGGGGGAGTAGGACAGCTTGGAGGAGTAGGAGAGCTTGGGGGAGTAAAAGTGCTTGGGGGAGTAAGAGAGCTTGGGGGAGTAGGAGAGCTTGGGGGAGTAGGCGAGCTTTAGGGAGTAGGAGAGCTTGGAGGTGTAGCAGAGCTTGAGGGAGTTGGGGAGCTTGGGGGAGTAGGAAAGTTTGGGGGATAAGGAGAGCTTGGGGGAGTAGGAGAGCGTGGGGGAGTAGGAGAGCTTGGAGGAGTACGCGAGTTTGAGGGAGTAGGAGAACTTGGGGGAGTAGGAGAGCTTGGGGGAGTAGGAGAGCTTGTGGGTGTAGGAGAGCTTTGGGGAGTAGGAGAGCTTGGGGGAGTAGGAGAGCTTGGAGGAGTAGGAAAACTTGGGGGAGTAGGAGAGATGGGGGAGTCGGATAGCTTGGGGGAGTAGGAGAGCTTGGGGGAGTAGGAGAGCTTGGTGGAGTAGGAGAGCTTGGTGGAGTAGGAGAGCTTGGGGAGTAGGAAAGCTTGGGGGAGTAGGAGAGCTTGGGGAATAGGAGAGATTGGGGGAGTAGGAGAGCTTGGGAGTGTAGGAGAGCTTGAGGGAGTAGGAGAGCTTGGGGGAGTAGGAGAGCTTGGGGGATTAGGAGAGATTGGGGGAGTAGGAGAGCGTGGGGCAGTAGAAGAGCTTGGAGGAGTCGGCGAGCTTGGGGGAGTAGGAGAGCTTGGGTAGTAGGAGAGCTTAGGGGTGTATGAGAGCTTTGGGGTGTAGGAGAGCTTGGGGGAGTAGGAGAGCTTGGAGGAGTGGGAGAACTTGGGGGAGAAGGAGAACTTCGGGGAGTAGGAGAGCTTGGGGGAGTCGGAGAGCTTGGGGGTTTCGGTGAGCTTGGGGTAGTCGGAGAGCTTGGGGGAGTCGGAGAGCTTGGGGGAGTAGGAGAGCTTGGGGGAGTCGGAGAGCTTGGGTGAGTAGGACAGCTTGGGGGAGTAGGAGAGCTTGGGGGATTTGAAGAGCTTGGGGGAGTAGGAGAGCTTGGGGGAGTAGGAGAGCTTGGGGGTGTAGGCGAGCTTGAGGGATAAGGAGAGCTTGGGGGAGTAGGAGAGCGTGGGGGAGTAGGAGAGCTTGGAGGAGTACGCGAGTTTGAGGGAGTAGGAGAACTTGGGGGAGTAGGAGAGCTTGGGGGAGTAGGAGAGCTTGTGGGTGTAGGAGAACTTTGGGGAGTAGGAGAGCTTGGGGGAGTAGGAGAGCTTGGAGGAGTAGGAAAACTTGGGGGAGTAGGAGAGATGGGGGAGTCGGATAGCTTGGGGGAGTAGGAGATCTTGGGGGAGTAGGAGAGCTTGGTGGAGTAGGAGAGCTTGGTGGAGTAGGAGAGCTTGGGGAGTAGGAAAGCTTGGGGGAGTAGGAGAGCTTGGGGAATAGGAGAGATTGGGGGAGTAGGAGAGCTTGGGAGTGTAGGAGAGCTTGAGGGAGTAGGAGAGCTTGGGGGAGTAGGAGAGCTTGGGGGATTAGGAGAGCTTGGGGGAGTAGGAGAGCGTGGGGCAGTAGGAGAGCTTGGAGGAGTCGGCGAGCTTGGGGGAGTAGGAGAGCTTGGGTAGTAGGAGAGCTTAGGGGTGTATGAGAGCTTTGGGGTGTAGGAGAGCTTGGGGGAGTAGGAGAGCTTGGAGGAGTGGGAGAACTTGGGGGAGAAGGAGAACTTCGGGGAGTAGGAGAGATTGGGGTAGTCGGAGAGCTTGGGGGAGTCGGAGAGCTTGGGGGAGTAGGAGAGCTTGGGGGAGTCGGAGAGCTTGGGTGAGTAGGACAGCTTGGGGGAGTAGGAGAGCTTGGGGGATTTGAAGAGCTTGGGGGAGTAGGAGAGCTTGGGGGAGAAGGAGAGCTTGGGGGTGTAGGCGAGCTTGAGGGATTAGGAGGGCGTGGGGGAGTAGGAGAGCTTGGGGGAGTAGGAGAACTTGGGGTAGTAGGCGAGCTTTGGGGAGTAGGAGAGCTTGGGGGAGTAGGAGAGCTTGGGGGAGTAGGAGAACCTGGCGAGTAGGAGAGCTTGGGGGAGTAGGAGAGCTTGTGGGAGCAGGGTAGCTTACCGGAGTAGGAGAGCTTGCGGGAGTAGGAGAGGTTGCGGGAGTAGGAGAGCTTGCGGGAGTAGGAGAGCTTGCGGGAGTCGGAGAGCTTGCCGGATTAGGAGAGCTTACCAGAGTAGGAGGGCATGGGCGAGTAGGAGAGCTTGGGAGAGGAGGACAGCTTAACAGAGTAGGAGCGCTTACCGGAGTCGGAGAGTTTGGGGGAGTAGGAGAGCTTCCATGAGTATGAGAACTTTGGGGAGTATGGGAGCTTGCGGGAGTATGAGAACTTGTGGGAGTATGACAGCTTGTGGGAGTATGAGAGCTTGGGGTGTATGAGAGCTTGGGGGAGTAGGAGAGCTTGGGGGAGTAGGAGAGCTTGGACGATTGGAGAACTTGGGGGAGTAGAAGAGCTTGGGGGAGTAGGATAGCTTGGGGGAGTAGGAGAGCTTGGGGGAGTAGGAGAGCTTGGGGGAGTAGGATAGCTTGCGCAAATCGGAGAGCTTGGGGGAGTCGGAGAGCTTAGGGGAATAGGAGAGCTTGGGGGATTAGGAGAGCTTGCGGGAGTAGGAGAGCTTGGGGGAGTAGGAGAGCTTGGGGGAGTAGGATAGCTTGCGCAAATCGGAGAGCTTGGGGGAGTCGGAGAGCTTAGGGGAATAGGAGAGCTTGGGGGATTAGGAGAGCTTGCGGGAGTAGGAGAGCTTGGGGGAGTAGGAGAGCTTGGGGGAGTAGGAGAGCTTGGCGGTTAGGAGAGCTTGGGGGTTAGGTGAGCTTGGGGGAGTAGGAGAGCTTGTTGGAGTAGGAGAGCTTGGGGGAGTAGGAGAGCTTGGGGGAGTAGGAGAGATTGGGGGAGTAGCAGAGCTTGGGGGTGTAGGAGAGCTTGAGGGAGTAGGAGAGCTTGGGGGAGTAGGAGGGCGTGGGGGATTAGGAGAGTTGGGGGAGTAGGACAGCTTAACAGAGTAGGAGCGCTTACCGGAGTCGGAGAGTTTGGGGGAGTAGGAGAGCTTCCATGAGCATGAGAACTTTGGGAGTATGGGAGCTTGCGGGAGTATGAGAACTTGAGGGAGTATGACAGCTTGTGGGAGTATGAGAGCTTGGGGTGTATGAGAGCTTGGGGGAGTAGGAGAGCTTGGGGGAGTAGGAGAGCATGGACGATTGGAGAGCTTGGGGGAGTAGAAGAGCTTGGGGGAGTAGGATAGCTTGCGCAAATCGGAGAGCTTGGGGGAGTCGGAGAGCTTAGAGGAATAGGAGAGCTTGGGGGATTAGGAGAGCTTGCGGGAGTAGGAGAGCTTGGGGGAGTAGGAGAGCTTGGGGGAGTAGGATAGCTTGCGCAAATCGGAGAGCTTGGGGGAGTCGGAGAGCTTAGGGGAATAGGAGAGCTTGGGGGATTAGGAGAGCTTGCGGGAGTAGGAGAGCTTGGGGGAGTAGGAGAGCTTGGGGGAGTAGGAGAGCTTGGCGGTTAGGAGAGCTTGGGGGGGTAGGTGAGCTTGGGGGAGTAGGAGAGCTTGTTGGAGTAGGAGAGCTTGGGGGAGTAGGAGAGCTTGGGGGAGTAGGAGAGATTGGGGGAGTAGCAGAGCTTGGGGGTGTAGGAGAGCTTGAGGGAGTAGGAGAGCTTGGGGGAGTAGGAGGGCGTGGGGGATTAGGAGAGTTGGGGGAGTAGGACAGCTTAACAGAGTAGGAGCGCTTACCGGAGTCGGAGAGTTTGGGGGAGTAGGAGAGCTTCCATGAGCATGAGAACTTTGGGAGTATGGGAGCTTGCGGGAGTATGAGAACTTGAGGGAGTATGACAGCTTGTGGGAGTATGAGAGCTTGGGGTGTATGAGAGCTTGGGGGAGTAGGAGAGCTTGGGGGAGTAGGAGAGCATGGACGATTGGAGAGCTTGGGGGAGTAGAAGAGCTTGGGGGAGTAGGATAGCTTGCGCAAATCGGAGAGCTTGGGGGAGTCGGAGAGCTTAGAGGAATAGGAGAGCTTGGGGGATTAGGAGAGCTTGCGGGAGTAGGAGAGCTTGGGGGAGTAGGAGAGCTTGGGGGAGTAGGATAGCTTGCGCAAATCGCAGAGCTTGGGGGAGTCGGAGAGCTTAGGGGAATAGGAGAGCTTGGGGGATTAGGAGAGCTTGCGGGAGTAGGAGAGCTTGGGGGAGTAGGAGAGCTTGGGGGAGTAGGAGAGCTTGGCGGTTAGGAGAGCTTGGGGGGGTAGGTGAGCTTGGGGGTGTAGGAGAGCTTGAGGGAGTAGGAGAGCTTGGGGGAGTAGGAGGGCGTGGGGGATTAGGAGAGTTGGGGGAGTAGGAGAGCGTGGGGGAGTAGGAGAGCTTGGAGGAGTAGGCGAGTTTGGGGGAGTAGGAGAGCTTGGGGGAGTAGGAGAGCTTGGGGGTGTAGGAGAGCTTTGGGGAGTAGCAGAGCTTGGGGTAGCAGGAGAGCTTGGAGGAGAAGGAGAATTTGGGGGAGTTGGAGAGCTTCGGGGAGTAGGAGAACTTTGGGGTGTAGGACAGCTTGGGGGAGTAGGAGAGCTTGGGGGATTGGAGAGCTTGGTGGATTGGAGAGCTTGGGGATTGGAGAGCTGCGGCGATTGGAGAGCTTGGGGGAGTAGGAGAGCTTGGGGGAGTAGGACAGGTTGGGGGAGTAGGAGAGCTTGGGGGAGTAGTATAGCTTGGGGGAGTAGGAGAGCTTGGGGGAGTAGGAGAGCTTGTGGGAGAAGGAGAGCTTGGGGGAGTAGGAGAGCTTTCGGGAGTAGGAGAGCTTGGGGGAGTAGGAGAGCTTGGGGGATAGGAGATCTTGGTGGAGTAGGAAAGCTTGGTGGACTAGGAGAGCTTGGGGGATTAGGAAAACTTGAGGCAGTAGCAGAGCTTTGGGTAGTCGGAGAGCTTGGGGGAGTCGGAGAGCTTGGGGGAGTCGGAGAGCTTGGGGGAGTCGTAGAGCTTGGGGGAGTCGGAGATCTTGGAAGAGTCGGAGAGCTTGGGGGAGTAGGACAGCTTGGAGGAGTAGGAGAGCTTGGGGGAGTAAAAGTGCTTGGGGGAGTAAGAGAGCTTGGGGGAGTAGGAGAGCTTGGGGGAGTAGGCGAGCTTTAGGGAGTAGGAGAGCGTGGGGGAGTAGGAGAGCTTGGGGGAGTAGGAGAACCTGGGATAGTAGGCGAGCATTGGGGAGAAGGAGAGCTTGGAGGAGTAGGAGAGCTTGGGGAAGTAGGAGAACTTGGGGGAGTGGGAGAGCTTGGGGGAGTCGGAGAGATTGTGGGAGCAGGGTAGCTTACCGAAGTAGGAGAGCTTGCGGGTGTAGGAGAGTTTGCGGGAGTAGGAGAGCATGCGGGAGTAGGAGAGCATTGCGGGAGCAGGAGAACTTGGGGGAGTAGGAGAGCGTGGGGGAGTAGGAGAGCTTGGAGGAGTAGGCGAGCTTGGGGGAGTAGGAGAGCTTGGGGGTGTAGGAGAACTTGGGGGAGCAGAAGAGCTTCGGGGAGTAGGAGAGCTTGGTGGTGTAGAAGAGCTTGGTGGAGTAGGACAGCTTGGGGGAGTCGGAAAGCATGGGGGTGTAGGAGAGCTTGAGGGAGTAGAAGAGCTTGGGGGAGTAGGAGAGCTTGGGGGATTAGGAGAGCTTGGGGGAGTAGGAGAGCGTGGGGGACTAGAAGAGCTTGCTGGATTGGCGAGCTTGGGGGATTGGAGAGCTTGGGCGATTGGAGAGCTTGGGGGAGTAGGAGAGCATGGGGGAGTAGAAGAGCTTGAGGGAGTAGGATAGCTTGCGGAAGTCGGAGAGCTTGGGGGAGTCGGAGAGCTTAGGGGATTAGGAGAAATTGGGGGATTAGGAGAGCTTGGGGGAGTAGGAGAGCTTGGGGGAGTAGGAGAGCTTGGGGGAGTAGGAGAGCTTGGGAGTTAGGAGAGCTTGGGGGAGTAGGAGAGCTTGAGGGAGTCGGAGAACTTGGGGGAGTACGAGATCTTGGGGGAGTAGGAGGGGTTGGGGGAGTAGGAGAGCTTGGTGGAGTAGGAGAGCTTGGGGGAGTAGGAGAGCTTGGGAGAGTAGGAGAGCTTGGAGGAGTAGGAGAGCTTGGGGGACTAGGAGAGCTTGGGGGCGTAGGACAGCTTGGGGGAGTAGGAGAGGTTGGTCGAGCAAGATAGCTGAGCGGAGTCGGAGAGCTTGTGGGAGTAGGAGATTTTGCGGGAGTAGGAGAGCATGCGGGAGTAGGAGAGCATTGCGGGAGTAGGAGAGCTTGCGTGAGAAGGAGAGCTTGCGGGAGTCGGAGAGCTTGTGGGAGTAGGAGAGCTTGAAGGATTAGGAGAGCTTACTAGAGAAGGAGAGCTTGGGCGAGTAGGAGAGCTTGGGAGAGGAGGAGAGCTTAACCGAGTAGGAGAGCTTACCGGAGTCGGAGAGTTTGGGGGAGTAGGAGAGCTTTCATGAGTATGAGAGCTTGGGGGAGTATGAGAGCTTGCGGGGGTATGAGACCTTGTGGGAGTATGAGAGCTTGTGGGAGTATGAGAGCTTGGGGGAGAATGAGAGCTTAGGGGAGTAGGAGAGCTTGGGGGAGTAGGAGAGCTTGGGGGAGTAGGAGCGATTGGGGGAGCAGTAGATCTTGGGGGTGTAGGAGATCTTGGGGGAGTAGGAGAGCTTAGAGGAGCAGGAGAACTTGGGGAAGTAGGAGATGTTGGGGGAGTAGGAGAGCTTGGTGGAGTAGGAGAGCGTGGGGGAGTAGGAGAGCTTGGGGGAGTAGGAGAGTTGGTGGAGTCGGACAGCTTGGGGGAGTAGGAAAGCTTGGGGGAGTAGTAGAGCTTGGGGGAGTAGGAGAAATTGGGCGAGTAGGAGAGCTTGGGGGTGTAGGAGAGCTTGAGCGAGTAGGAGAGCTTGGGGGAGTAAGAGAGCATGGGGGATTAGGAGAGCTTGGGGGAGTACGAGAGCGTGGGGGACTAGGAGAGCTTGGAGGAGAAGGCGAGCTTGGGGGAGTAGGAGAACTTGGGGGAGTAGCAGAGCTTGGGGGAGTAGTACAGCTTGGGGGAGTAGGAGAACTTGGGGGAGTAGGAGAGCTTGGAGGAGTAGGAGAGCTTGGGGGAGTAGGAGAGCTTGGGGGATTAGGAGAGCTTGGGGGAGTAGGGGAGCGTGGGGGAGTAGGAGAGCTTGGAGGAGTAGGCGAGCTTGGGGGTGTATGAGAGCTTTGGGGAGTAGAAGAGCTTGCGGGAGTAGGAGAGCTTGGAGGAGTAGGAGAACTTGGGGGAGAAGGAGAGCTTCGGGGAGTAGTAGAACTTTTGGGTGCAGGAGAGCTTGGGGGAGTAGGAGAGCTTGGGGGATTGGATAGCTTGGTGGATTGGAGAGCCTGGGGGATTGGAGAGCTTGGGGGAGTAGTAGAACGTGGGGGAGTAGGAGAGCTTGGAGCAGTAGGCGAGCTTGGGGGAGTTGGAGAGCTTGAGCGAGTAGGAGAGCTTGGGGGAGTAGGAGAGCTTGGGGGATGAGGAGAGCTTGGGGGAGTAGGAAAGCGTGGGGGAGTAGGAGAGCTTGGAGGAGTAGGCGAGCTTGGGGGAGGAGGAGAGCTTGGGGGAGTAGCAGAGCTTGGGGGTGTCGGAGAGCTTTAGGGAGAAGGAGAGCTTGGGGGAGTAGGAGAGCTTGGAGGCGTAGAAAAATTTGGGGGAGTCGGAGAGTTATGGGGGAGTAGGATAGCTTGGGGGAGTAGGAGAGCTTGGGGGAGTAGGAGAGCTTGGTGGAGTAGGAGAGCTTGGTGGAGTAGGAGAGCTTGGGGGAGTAGGAAAGCTTGGGGGAGTAGGAGAGCTTGGGGGAATAGGAGAGATTGGGGGAGTAGGAGAGTTGGGGGTGTAGGAGAGCTTGAGCGAGTAGGAGAGCTTGGGGGAGTAGGAGAGCTTGGGGGATTAGGAGAGCTTGGGGGAGTAGGAGAGCGTGGGGCAGTAGGAGAGCTTGGAGGAGTCGGCGAGCTTGGGGGAGTAGGAGAGCTTGGGTGAGCAGGAGAGCTTGGGGGTGTATGAGAGCTTTGGGGAGTAGGAGAGCTTGGGGGAGTTGGAGAGCTTGGGGGTGTAGGCGAGCTTGAGGGACTAGGAGAGCGTGGGCGAGTAGGAGAGCTTGGGGGAGTAGGTGAACTTGGGGGAGTAGGCGAGCTTTGGGGAGTAGGAGAGCTTGGGGGAGTAGGAGAGCTTTGGGGAGTAGGAGAACCTGGCGAGTAGGAGAGTTTCCGGGAGTAGGAGAGCTTGCGGGAGTAGGTGAGCATTGCCGGAGTCGGAGAGCTTGCGTGAGTATGAGAGCTTGCGGGAGTCGGAGAGCTTGCCGGATTAGGAGAGCTTACCAGAGTAGGAGAGCTTGGGCGAATAGGAGAGCTTGGGAGAGGAGGACAGCTTAACAGAGTAGAAGCGCTTACCGGAGTCGGAGAGTTTGCGGGAGTAGGAGAGCTTCCATGAGTATGAGAGCTTGGGGGAGTATGGGAGCTTGCGGGACTATGAGATCTTGTGGGAGAATGACAGCTTGTGGGAGTATGAGAGCTTGGGGTGTATGAGAGCTTGGGGGAGTAGGAGAGCTTGGTGGATTGGAGAGCTTGGTGGATTGGAGAGCTTGGAGGATTTGAGAGCTTGGGCGATTGGAGAGCTTGGGGGAGTAGGAGAGCTTGGGGGAGTAGGATAGCTTGCGGAAGTCGGAGAGCTTGGGGGAGTCGGAGAGCTTAGGGGAATAGGAGAGCTTGGGGGATTAGGAGAGCTTGCGGGAGTAGGAGAGCTTGGGGGAGTAGGAGAGCTTGGGGGAGTAGGAGAGCTTGGCGGTTAGGAGAGCTTGGGGGAGAAGGTGAGCTTGGGGGAGTAGGAGAGCTTGGGGGAGTAGGAGAGCTTGATGGAGTAGGAGAGCTTGGGGGAGTAGGAGAGCTTGGGGGAGTAGGAGAGATTGGGAGAGTAGGAGAGCTTGGGGGTGTAGGAGAGCTTGAGGGAGTAGGAGAGCTTGGGGGAGTAGGAGGGCGTGGGGGATTAGGAGAGTTGGGGGAGTAGGAGACCGTGGGGGAGTAGGAGAGCTTGGAGGAGTAGGCGAGTTTGGGGGAGTAGGAGAGCTTGGGGGAGTAGGAGAGCTTGGGGGTGTAGGAGAGCTTTGGGGAGTAGCAGAGCTTGGGGGAGTAGGAGAGCTTGGAGGAGAAGGAGAATTTGGGGGAGTAGGAGAGCTTCGGGGAGTAGGAGAACTTTGGGGTGTAGGACAGCTTGGGGGAGTAGGAGAGCTTGGGGGATTGGAGAGCTTGGTGGATTGGAGAGCTTGGGGATTGGAGAGCTGCGGCGATTGGAGAGCTTGTGGGAGTAGGAGAGCTTGCGGGCGTAGGACAGCTTGGGGGAGTAGGAGAGCTTGGGGGAGCAGTAGAGCTTGGGGGAGTAGGAGAGCTTGGGGGAGTAGGAGATCATGGGGGAGAAGGAGAGCTTGGGGGAGTAGGAGAGCTTTCGTGGGTAGGAGAGCTTGGGGGAGCAGGAGAGCTTGGGGGAGTAGGATAGCTTGCGGAAGTCGGAGAGCTTGGGGGAGTCGGAGAGCTTAGGGGAATAGGAGAGCTTGGTGGATTAGGAGAGCTTATGGGAGTAGGAGAGCTTGGGGGAAGATGAGAGCTTGGGGGAGTAGGAGAGCTTGGCGGTTAGGAGAGCTTGGGGGAGTAGGAGAGCATGGGGGAGTAGGAGAGCGTGGGGCAGTAGGAGAGCTTGGAGGAGTAGGCGAGTTTGGGGGAGTAGGAGAGCTTGGGGGAGTAGGAGAGCTTGGGGGTGTATGAGAGCTTTGGGAAGTAGGAGAGCTTGGGTTAGTAGGAGAGCTTGGAGGAGTAGGAGAACTTGGGGGAGAAGGAGAGCTTCGGGGAGTAGGAGAGCTTGGGGGAGTCGGAGAGCTTGGGGGATTCGGTGAGCTTGGGGGAGTCGGAGAGCTTGGGGGAGTCGTATAGCTTGGGGGAGTAGGAGAGCTTGGGGGAGTCGGAGAGATTGGGTGAGTGGGACAGCTTGGGGGAGTAGGAGAGCTTGGGGGAGTTGAAGAGCTTGGGGGATTGGAGAGCTTGGGGGAGTAGGAGAGCTTGGGGGAGTAGGCGAGCTTGAGGGAGTAGGAGAGCGTGGGGGAGTAGGAGAGCTTGGGGTGTATGAGAACTTGGGGGAGTAGTAGAGCTTGGGGTATTAGGAGAGCTTGGGGGAGTAGGAGAGCTTGGGGGAGCAGGAGAGCTTGGGGGAGTAGGAGAGCTTGGGGGAGTAGGAGAGATTGGGGGAGTAGAGAGCTTGGGAGTGTAGGAGAGCTTGAGGGAGTAGGAGAGCTTGGGGGAGTAGGAGGGCGTGGGGGATTAGGAGAGTTGGGCGAGTAGGAGAGCGTGGGGGAGTAGGAGAGCTTGGAGGAGTAGGCGGGTTTGGGGGAGTAGGAGAGCTTGGGGGAGTAGGAGAGCTTGGGGGTGTAGGAGAGCTTTGGGGAGTAGGAGAGCTTGGGGGTGTAGGAGAGCTTGGAAGAGAAGGAGAATTTGGGGGAGTAGGAGAGCTTCGGTGAGTAGGAGAACTTTGGGGGTGTAGGACAGCTTGGGGGAGTAGACGAGATTGGGGGATTGGAGAGCATGTTGGATTGGAGAGCTTAGGGATTGGAGGGCTGCGGCGATTGGAGAGCTTGGGGGAGTAGGAGAGCTTGGGGGAGTAGGAGAGCTTGGCGGCGTAGTAGAGCTTGAGGGAGTAGGAGAGCTTGTGGGAGTAGGAGAGCTTGGGGGAGCAGGAGAGCTTGGGGGAGTAGGAGAGATTGGTGGAGTAGGAGAGCTTGGTGGAGTAGTAGAGCTTGGTGGAGTAGGAGAGCTTGGGGGATTCGGAAAACTTGGGGCTGTAGGAGAGCTTGGGGTAGTCGGAGAGCTTGGGGGAGTCGGAGAATTTGGGGGACTCGGAGTGCTTGGGGGAGTCGGAGAGCTTGGGGGAGTCGTAGAGCTTGGGGGAGTCGGAGATCTTGGGGGAGTCGGAGAGCTTGGGGGAGTAGGACAGCTTGGTGAGTAGGCGAGCTTGGGGGAGTAGAAGTGCTTGGGTGAGTAGGAGAGCATGGGGGAGTAGGGGAGCCTGGGGGAGTAGGCGAGCTTTGGGGAGAAGGAGAGCGTGGGGGAGTCGGAGAGCTTGGGGGAGTAGGAGAACTTGGGGGAGTAGGCTAGCTTTGGGGAGTAGGAGTGCTTGGGGGAGTAGGAGAGCTTGGGGTAGTAGGAGAACTTGGGGGAGTGGGAGAGCTTGGGGGAGTCGGAGAGATTGTGGGAGCAGGGTAGCTTACCGAAGTAGGAGAGCTTTCGGATGTCGGTGAGTTTGCGGGAGTAGGAGAGCTTGCGGGAGTAGGAGGGCATTGCGGGAGTAGGAGAGCTTGCGGGAGTCGGAGAGCTTGTGGGAGTAGGAGAGCTTGCCGGATTAGGAGAGCTTACCAGAGTAAGAGAGCTTGGGCGAGAAGGAGGCTTGGGAGAGGAGGAGAGCTTAACAGCGTAGGAGAGCTTACCGGAGTCGGAGAGCTTGGGGGAGTAGGAGAGCTTCCATGATTATGAGAGTTGGGGGAGTATGAGAGCTTGCGGGAGTATGAGAGCTTGAGGGAGTATGAGAGCTTGGGGGAGTA
This sequence comes from Pristiophorus japonicus, assembly GCF_044704955.1. Lineage (NCBI taxonomy): Eukaryota > Metazoa > Chordata > Chondrichthyes > Pristiophoridae > Pristiophorus > Pristiophorus japonicus. Next base: position 675,710 of record NW_027254772.1, read on the forward strand.
GGAGAGCTTGGGGGTTAGGAGAGCTTGGGGGAGTAGGAGAGCTTGAGAGAGTAGGAGAGCTTGGGGGAGTAGGAGAGCTTGGTGGAGTAGGAGAGCTTGGTGGAGTAGGAGAGCTTGGTGGAGTAGGAGAGCTTGGGGGCGTAGTAGAGCTTGCGGGAGTAGGAGAGCTTGTGGGAGCAGGTGAGCTTGGGGGAGAAGGAAAGTTTGTGGGTGTAGGAGAGCATGGGTGAGTAGGAGAGATTGTGGGAGTAGGAGAGCTAGAGGATGTAGGAGAGCTTGAGGGAGTAGGAGAGCTTGGGGAGTAGGAGAGCTTGGGGGATTAGGAGAGCTTGGGGGAGTACGAGAGCGTGGGGGAGTAGGATAGTTTGGAGGAGTAGGCGAGCTTGTGGGAGTAGGAGAACTTGGGGGAGTAGGAGAGCTTGGGGGCGTAGGAGAGCTTGGGGGAGTAGGAGAGCTTGGGGGAGTAGGAGAGCTTGGGGTGTAGGAGAGCTTTGGGGAGTAGGAGAGCTTGGAGGAGTAGGAGAACTTTGGGGTGTAGGAGAGCTTGGGGGAGTAGGATAGCTTGGGGAATTGGAGAGCTTGGTGGATTGGAGAGCATGGCGGATTGGAGACCTGGGGCGATTGGAGAGCTTGCGGGATTAGGAGAGCTTGCGGGAGTAGGAGAGCGTGGGGCAGTCGGAGAGCTTGGAGGAGTAGGCGTACTTGGGGGAGTAGGAGAGCTTGGGGGAGTAGGAGAGCTTGGGGGTGTATGAGAGCTTTGGGGAGTAGGAGAGCTTGGGGGAGTAGGAGAGCTTGGAGGAGGGGGAGAACTTGGGGGTGAAGGAGAACTTCGGGGAGTAGGAGAGCTTGGGGGAGTCGGAGAGCTTGGGGGATTCGGTGAGCTTGAGGTAGTCGGAAAACTTGGGGGAGTCGGATAGCTTGGGGGAGTAGGAGAGCTTGGGGGAGTCGGAGAGCTTGGGTGAGTAGGAGAGCTTGGGGGAGTTGAAGAGCTTGGGGGAGTAGGAGAGCTTGGGGGAGTAGGAGAGCTTGGGGGTGTAGGCGAGCTTGAGGGACTAGGAGAGCGTGGGGGAGCAGGCGAGCTTTGGGGAGTAGGAGCGCTTGGGCGAGTAGGAGAGCTTTGGGGAGTAGGAGAACCTGGCGAGTAGGAGAGCTTGGGGGAGTAGGAGAGCTTGTGGGAGCATGGTAGCTTACCGGAGTAGGAGAGCTTGCGGGAGTAGGAGAGTTTGCGGGAGTAGGAGAGCTTGCGGGAGTAGGTGAGCTTGCGGGAGTCGGAGAGCCTGCCGAATTAGGAGAGCTTACCAGAGTAGGAGAGCTTGGGCGAGTAGGAGAGCTTGGGAGAGGAGGACAGCTTAACAGAGTAGGAGCGCTTACCGGAGTCGGAGAGTTTGGGGGAGTATGAGAGCTTACATGAGTATGAGAGCTTGGTGGAGTATGGGAGCTAGCGTGAGTATGAGATCTTGTGGGAGTATGACAGCTTGTGGGAGTATGAGAGCTTGGAGTGTATGAGAGCTTGGGGGAGTAGGAGAGCTTGGGGAGTAGGAGAGCTTGGGGGATTAGGAGAGCTTGGGGTAGCAGGAGATCTTGGGGGAGTAGGAGAGCTTGGGGGATTAGGAGAGCTTGGGGGAGCAGGAGAGCTTGGGGGAGTCGGAGAGCTTGGGAGAGTAGGAGAGCTTTGCGGAGCAGGAGAACGTGGGGCAGTAGGAGAGCTTAGGGGAGTAGGAGAGTTTGGGGGAGTAGGAGAGCTTGGGGGAGTAGGAGAGCTTGGGGGAGTCGGAGAGCTTGGGGGAGTAGGAGAGCTTGGGAGGTTAGGAGAGCTTGGGGGCGTATGAGAGCTTGGGGAAGTAGGCGAGCTTGGGGGAGTAGTTGAGCTTGTGGGAGTGGGAGAGCTTGGGCGAGTAGGAGAGCTTGGGGGAGTAAGATAACTTGGGGGCGGAAGAAAGCTTGGGGGAGTAGGAGTGCTTGCGGGAGTAGGAGTGCTTGGTGGAGTAGGAGAGCTTGGGGGTGTAGGAGAGCTTGGGGGAGAAGGAGATTTTGGGGGAGAAGGAGAGCTTGGGGGAGTCGCGGAGCTTGGGGGAGTAGGAGAACTTGGCAGAGTAGGAGAGCTTGGGGGAGGAAGAGAGCTTGGGGAGTAAGAGAGCTTGGGGGAGTAAGAGAGCTTGAAGGAGTAAGAGAGCTTGGGGGAGTAAGAGAGCTTGCGGGTGTAAGAGAGCCTGGGGAGTAGGAAGCTTGGGGGAGTAGGGGAACTTGGGGGAGTAGGAGACCTTGGGCGAGTAGGAGAGCTTGGGGGAGGAAGAGAGCTTGGGGGAGCAAGAGAGCTTGGGGGAGTAAGATAACTTTGGGGAGTAGGAGAGCTTGGGAACAGGTGAGCTTGTGTTAATAGGAGAGCTTGGGGGAGTACCAGCGCTTGCGGGTGTAGGAGAGCTTGAGGGAGAAGGAGAACTTGACAGAGTAGGAGAGCTTGGGGGAGTAAGAGAGCTTGGGGGAGTAAGAGAGCTTGGTGGAGAAAGAGAGCTTGGGGGAGTAAGAGAGCTTGGGGGAGTAAGAGAGCTTGGGGGAGTAAGAGAGTTTGGGGGAGTAAGAGAGCTTGTGGGTGTAAGTGAGCTTGGGCGAGTAGGAGAAATTGGCAGAGTAGGAGAGCTTGGGGGAGTTAGAGAGCTTGGGGGAGTAAGAGAGCTTGGGGGAGTAAGAGAGCTTGGGGGAGTACGAGAGCTTGGCGGAGTAGGAGTGCTTGGGGGAGTAGGAGAGCTTGGGCGAGTAGGAGAGCTTGGGGGAGTAAGAGAGCTTAAGGGAGTAAGAGAGCTTGGGGGAGCAGTGGAGCTTGGGGGAGTAGGAGAGCTTGGGGCAGTAGGAGCGCTTGGGGGAGTAGGTGAGCTTGGAGGAGTAAGAGAGCTTGGGGGTGTAAGAGAGCTAGGGGGAGTAAGACAGCTTGGGGGAATACGAGAGATTGGGGGAGTAGGAGAGCTTGGGGGAGTAGGGGAGCTTGGGGGAGTAGGAGAACTTGGGGGATTCGGGGAGCTTGGGGGAGTAGGAGAAATTGGCACATAAGGAGAGCATGGGGGAGTAAGATAGCTTGGGGGAGTAAGAGAGCTTGGGGGAGTAAGAGAGCTTGGGATGTAAGAGAGCTTGGGGGAGTGGGAGAGCTTGGGGGAGTAGGAGAGCTTGGGGGAGTAGTAGCGCTTTGGGGATTAGGAGAGCTTGGGGGAGACAGAGAGCTTGGGGCAGTAGGAGAGCTCTGGGGAGTAGGAGATCTCGGGGGAGTAGGAGAGCTTGGGCGAGTAGGAGAGCTTGGGGGAGTAAGAGAGCTTGGTGGAGTAAGATAGCTTGGGGAGTAAGAGAGCTTGGGGGAGTAAGAGAGCTTGGGGGAGTGGGAGAACTTGGGGGAGTAGGAGAGCTTGGGGGAGTAGGAGCGCTTGGGGGAGTAGGAGCGCTTGGGGGAGTAGGAGAGCCTGGGGGAGTAGGAGAGCTTGGGGGAGTAGGAGATATTGGGGGAGTAGGAGAGTTCGGGGGAGTAGCAGAGCTTGGGGGAGTAGGAGAGCTTGGGGGAGTAGGAGAGCTTTGGGGAGTAGGAGAGTTTGTGGGAGTAGGACAGCTTGGGGGAGTAGGAGAGCTTGGGGGAGTAGGAGATTTTGGGGGAGAAGGCGGGCTTGGGGGAGTAGGAGAATTTGTCAGAGTTGGAGAACTTGGAGGGATGAGAGAGTTTGGGAGAGTAGGCGAGCTTTGCGGAGTAGGAGAGTTTGTGGGATAAGGAGAGCTTGGCGGAGTAAGAGAGTTTAGGGGAGTAAGAGAGCTTGGGGGAGTAGGACAGCTTGGGGGAGTAGGACAGCTTGGGGGAGTAGGAGAGCTTGGGGGAGTAGGAGAGCTTTGGAGAGTAGGAGAGGTTGCGGAGAAGGAGAACTTCGGGAGAAGGAGAGCAAGGGGAAGAAGGAGAGCAAGGTTGAGAAGGAGAGCTTGGGGGAGAAGGAGAGCTTGGGGGAGAAGGAGAGCTTGTGTGAGAAGTAGAGCTTGGGGGAGTAGGAGAGCTTGGGGGAGTAGGAGAGCTTGGGGGAATAGGAGAACTTGGGGGAGTGGGAGAGCTTGTTTGATTAGGATAGCTTGAGGGAGTAGGAGAGCTTGGGGGAGTAGGAGAGCCTGGGGGAGTAGGAGAGCATGGGGGTGTTTAAAGAGCCTGCGGGAGTATGAGAGGCTGGAGGAGTATGAGAGGCTGGGGGAGAATATGAGAGGCTGGGGGAGTATGAGAGGCTGGGGGAGAATGAGAGCCTGGGGGAGAATGAGAGCCTGGGGGAGTAGGAGAGCTTGGGGGAGTAGGAGAGCTTGGGGGAGTAGGAGAGCTTGGGGGAGTAGGACAGCTTGGGAGGGTAGGAGAGCTTGGGGGAGTCGAAGAGATTGGGGGAGTGGGAGAGCTTGGGAGGGTAGGAGAGCTTGGGGGCGTATGAGAGCTTGGGGTCGTATGAGAGCTTGGGAGAGTGTGAGAGCTTGGGGAAGTAGGAGAGCTTGGGGAAGTAGTAGAGCTTGGGGGAGTGGGAGAGCTTGGGCGAGTAGGAGAGCTTGGAGGAGTAAGAGAGCTTGGGGGAGGAAGAGAGCTTGGGGGAGAAAGAGAGCTTGGGGGAGTAATAGAGCTTGGGGGAGTAGGAGAGCTTGGGGGAGTAGGAGAGTTTGGGGGAGTAGGAGAGCTTGGGGCAGTAGGAGCGCTTGGGGGAGTAGGAGAGCTTGGGGGAGAAGGAGAGCTTGGGGGAGTAGGAGAATTTGTCAGAGTAGGAGAACTTGGAGGAGTAAGAGAGCTTGGGAGAGTAGGTGAGCTTTGGGGAGTAGGAGAGTTTGAGGGAGTAGGAGAGCTTGGGGGAATAGGAGAACTTGGGGGAGTGGGAGAGCTTGTTTGAGTAGGATAGCTTGGGGCAGTAAGAGAGCTTGGGGGATTAGGAGAGCCTGGGGGAGTAGGAGAGCCTGGGGGTGTATGAGTTCCTGGGGGAGTATGAGAGGCTGGAGGATTATGACAGGCTGGGGCAGTGTGAGGGGCTGGGGGAGTATGAGAGGCTGTGGGAGTATGAGAGGCTTGGGGAGTATGAGAGCCTGGGGGAGTATGAGAGACTGGGGGAGTATGAGATCCTGGGGGAGTATGAGAGCCTGGGGGAGTATTAGAGCCTGGGGGAGAATGAGAGCCTGGGGGAGTAGGAGAGCTTGGGGGAGTAGGAGAGCTTGGGGGAGTAGGAGAGCTTGTGGGAGTAGGAGAGCTTGGGGGAGTAGGCGAGCTTGGGGGAGTAGGAGATCTTGGGGGAGTAGGAGAGCTTGAGGTTTAGGAGAGCTTGGGGAAGGAGGAGAGCTTGGGGGAGTAGGCGAGCTTGGGAGAGTAGGAGAGCTTGGCGGAGTAGGACAGCTTGGGAGGGTAGGAGAGCTTGGGGGAGTCGGAGAGATTGGGGGATTAGGAGAGCTTGGGGGCGTATGACAGCTTGGGGGCGTATGAGAGCTTGGGGGAGTAAGAGAGCTTGGGGGAGGAAGAGAGCTTGGGGAGAAAGAGAGCTTGGGGGAGTAATAGAGCTTGGGGGAGTAGGAGAGCTTGGGGGAGTAGGAGAGCTTGGGGGAATAGGAGAGTTTGGGGGAGTAGGAGAGCTTGGGGCAGTAGGAGCGCTTGGGAGAGTAGGAGAGCTTGGGGGAGAAGGATAGCTTGGGGGAGTAGGAGAATTTGTCAGAGTAGGAGAACTTGGAGGAGTAATAAAGCTTGGGAGAGTAGAAGAGCTTTGGGGAGTAGGAGAGTTTGTGGGAGTAGGAGAGCTTGGGGGAGTAATAGAGCATGGGGGAGTAGGAGAGCTTGGGGCAGTAGGAGCGCTTGGGGTAGTAGGAGAGCTTGGGGGAGAAGGAGAGCTTGGGGGAGTAGAAGAACATGGCAGAGTAGGAGAGCTTGGAGGAGTAAGAGAACTTGGGGGAGTAGGAGAGCTTGGGGGTTTAGGAGAGCTTGGGGAAGGAGGAGAACTTGAACTTGGGGGAGTAGGAGAACTTGGGAGAGTAGGAGAGCTTGGCGGAGTAGGACAGCTTGGGAGGGTAGGAGAGCTTGGGGGAGTCGGAGAGATTGGGGGAGTAGGAGAGCTTGGGGGCGTATGAGAGCTTGGGGGCGTATGAGAGCTTGGGGGAGTAAGAGAGCTTGGGGGAGGAAAAGAGCTTGGGGGAGAAAGAGAGCTTGGGGGAGTAATAGAGCTTGGGGGAGTAGGAGAGCTTGGAGGAGTAGGAGAGCTTGGGGGAGTAGGAGAGTTTGGGGGAGTAGGAGAGCTTGGGGCAGTAGGAGCGCTTGGGAGAGTAGGAGAGCTTGGGGGAGAAGGAGAGCTTGGGAGAGTAGGAGAATTTGTCAGAGTAGGAGAACTTGGAGGAGTAAGAAAGCTTGGGAGAGTAGAAGAGCTTTGGGGAGTAGGAGAGTTTGTGGGAGTAGGAGAGCTTGGGGGAGTAATAGAGCATGGGGGAGTAGGAGAGCTTGGGGCAGTAGGAGAGCTTGGGGGAGAAGGAGAGCTTGGGGTAGTAGGAGAACATGGCAGAGTAGGAGAGCTTGGAGGAGTAAGAGAACTTGGGGAGTAAGAGAGCTTGGGGGAGTAAGAGAGCTTGGGAGAGTAATAGAGCTTGGGGGAGTAGGAGAGCTTCGGGGAGTCAGAGAGCTTGGGGGAGTAAGAGAGCTTGGGGGAATAGGAGAACTTGGGGGAGTGGGAGAGCTTGTTTGAGTAGGATAGCTTGGGGGAGAAGGAGAGCTTGGGGGATTAGGAGAGCCTGGGGGAGTAGGAGAGCCTGGGGGTGTATGAGATCCTGGGGGAGTATGAGAGGCTGGAGGAATATGACAGGCTGGGGGAGTGTGAGAGGCTGGGGGAGTATGAGAGGCAGTGGGAGTATGAGAGGCTTGGGGAGTATGAGAGCCTGGGGGAGTATGAGAGCCTGAGGGAATTGGAGAGCTTGGGGGAGTAGGAGAGCTTGGGGGAGTAGGAGAGCTTGGGGGAGCAGGAGAGCTTGGGGGTTTAGGAGAGCTTGCGGAAGGAGGAGAGCTTGGGGGAGTAGGAGAGCTGGGGGAGTGTGAGAGGCTGGGGGAGTATGAGAGGCTGTGGGAGTATGAGAGGCTTGGGGAGTATGAGAACCTGGGGGAGTATGAGAGACTGGGGGAGTATGAGATCCTGGGGGAGTATGAGAGCCTGGGGGAGTATCAGAGCCTGGGGGAGTATGAGAGCCTGGGAGAGTATGAGAGGTTGGGGGAGTATGTTAGGCTGGGGGAGTATGAGAGCCTGGGGGAGAATGAGAGCCTGGGGGAATTGGAGAGCTTGGGGGAGTAGGAGAGCTTGGGGGAGTAGGAGAGCTTGTGGGAGTAGGAGAGCTTGGGGGAGTAGGAGAGCTTGTGGTGTAGGAGATCTTGGGGGAGCAGGAGAGCTTGGGGGTTTAGGAGAGATTGCGGAAGGAGGAGAGCTTGGGGGAGTAGGAGAGCTTGGGAGAGTAGGAGAGCTTGGCGGAGTAGGAGAACTTGGGGCAGCAGGAGAGCTAAGGGGAGTAGGAGAGCTTGGGGGAGTAGGACAGCTTGGGAGGGTAGGAGAGATTGTGGGAGTCGGAGAGATTGGGGGAGTAGGAGAGCTTGGGGGCGTATGAGAGCTTTGGGGCGTATGAGAGCTTGGGGAGTATGAGAGCTTGGGGAAGTAGGAGAGCTTGGGGAAATAGTAGAGCTTGGGGGAGTGGGAGAGCTTGGGCGAGTAGGAGAGCTTGGGGGAGTAAGAAAGCTTGGGGGAGGAAGAGAGCTTGGGGAAGAAAGATAGCTTGGGGGAGTAATAGAGCTTGGGGGAGTAGGAGAGCTTGGGGGAGTAGGAGAGCTTGGAGGAGTAGGAGAGTTTGGGGGAGTAGGAGAGCTTGGGGCAGTAGGAGCGCTTGGGGGAGTAGGAGTGCTTGGGGGAGAAGGAGAGCTTGGGGGAGTAGGAGAATTTGTCAGAGTAGGAGAAGTTGGAGGAGTAAGAGAGCTTGGGAGAGTAGAAGAGCTTTGGGGAGTAGGAGAGTTTGTGGGAGTAGGAGAGCTTGGGGGAGTAAGAGAGCTTAGGGGAGTAAGAGAGCTTGGGTGAGTAGGAGAGCTTGGGGGAGTAGGAGAGCTTGGGGCAGTAGGAGCGCTTGGGGGAGTAGGAGAGCTTGGGGGAGAAGGAGAACTTGGTGGAGTAGGAGAACATGGCAGAGTAGGAGAGCTTGGAGAAGTAAGAGAGCTTGGGGGAAGACGAGAGCTTGGGGGAGTAGGTGAGCTTGGGGGAGTAGGGGAGCTTGGGTGAGTAGGAGAAATTGGGGGATTCAGGGAGCTTGGGGGAGTAGGAGAACTTGGCACAGTAGGAGAGCTTGGGGGAGTAAGAGAGCTTGGGGGAGTAAGAGAGCTTGGGGGAGTGAGAGAGCTTGGGGGAGTGGGAGAACTTCGGGGAGTAGGAGCGCTTGGGGGAGTAGGAGAGCTTGGGGGAGTAGGAGAGCTTGGGGGAGTAGGAGAGCTTGGGAGAGTAGGAGATCTTGGGGGAGTAGGAGAGTTTGGGGGAGTAGGAGAGCTTGGGGGAGTAGAAGAGGTTATGGGAGTAGGAGAGCTTGGGAGAGTAGGAGAGCTTTGGGGAGTAGGGAAGCTTGTGGGAGTAGGAGAGCTTGGGGGAGTAGGAGAGTTTGGGGATTAGGAGAGCCTGGGGGAGTCAGAGAGCTTGGGGCAGTAGGAGAACTCTGGGGAGTAGGAGATCTTGGGGTAGTAGGAGAGCTTGGGCGAGTAGGAGAGCTTGGGGGAGTAAGAGAGCTTGGTGGAGTAAGAGAGCTTGGGGAGTAAGAGAGCTTGAGGAGTAAGAGAGCTTGGGGGAGTGGGAGAGCTTGGGGGAGTAGGAGAGCTTGGGGGAGTAGGAGAGCTTGGAGGAGTAGGAGAGTTTGGGGGAGTATGAGAGCTTGGGGGAGTAGAAGAGGTTATGGGAGTAGGAGAGCTTGGTGGAGTAGGAGAGCTTGGGAGAGTAGGAGAGCTTTGGGGAGTAGGGAAGCTTGTGGGAGTAGGAGAGCTTGGGGGAGTAGGAGAGTTTGGGGATTAGGTGAGCTTAGGGGAGTCAGAGTGCTTGGGGCAGTAGGAGAACTCTGGGGAGTAGGAGATCTTGGGGTAGTAGGAGAGCTTGGGCGAGTAGGAGAGATTGGGGGAGTAAGAGAGCTTGGTGGAGTAAGAGAGCTTGGGGAGTAAGAGAGCTTGAGGAGTAAGAGAGCTTGGGGGAGTGGGAGAGCTTGGGGGAGTAGGAGAGCTTGGGGGAGTAGGAGCGCTTGGGGGAGTAGGAGAGCTTGGGGAATAAGGAGAGCTTGGGGGAGTAGGAGATCTTGGGGGAGTAGGAGAGCTTGGGAGAGTAGGAGAGCTTGGAGGAGTAGGAGATCTTGGGGGAGTAGGAGAGTTTGGGGGAGTAGGAGAGCTTGGGGGAGTAGGAGAGTTTGGGGGAGTAGGAGAGCTTGGGGGAGTAGGAGAGCTTGGGGGAGTAGGAGAGCTTGAGAGAGTAGGAGAGCTTGGCAGAGTAGGATAAATTGGGGCAGTAGGAGAGCTCAGGGGATTAGGAGAGCTTGGGGGAGTAGGAGAGCTTGGGGGAGTAGGAGAGCTTGGGGGGGTCGGAGAGCTTGGGGTAGTAGGAGAGCTTGAGAGGGTAGGAGAGCTTGGGGGCGTATGAGAGCTTGGGTCGTATGAGAGCTTGGGGGAGTGTGAGAGCTTGGGGTGTATGAGAGCTTGGGGAAGTAGGCGAGCTTGGGGGAGTAGTAGAGCTTGTGGGAGTGGGAGTGCTTGGGCGAGTAGGAGAGCTTGGGGGAGTAAGAGAGCTTGGGTAGGAAGAAAGCTTGGGGGAGAAAGAGAGCTTGGGGGAGTAAGAGAGCTTCGGGGCGTAAGAGAGCTTGGGGGAGTAGGAGAGCTTGGGGGAATAGGAGAACTTGGGGGAGTGGGAGAGCTTGTTTGAGTAGGATAGCTTGGGGGAGTAGGAGAGCTTGGGGGATTAGGAGAGCCTGGGGGAGTAGGAGAGCCTGGGGGAGTATGAGAGGCTGGAGGATTATGACAGGCTGGGGCAGTGTGAGGGGCTGGGGGAGTATGAGAGGCTGTGGGAGTATGAGAGGCTTGGGGAGTATGAGAGCCTGGGGGAGTATGAGAGACTGGGGGAGTATGAGATCCTGGGGGAGTATGAGAGCCTGGGGGAGTATTAGAGCCTGGGGGAGAATGAGAGCCTGGGGGAGTAGGATAGCTTGGGGGAGTAGGAGAGCTTGGGGGAGTAGGAGAGCTTGTGGGAGTAGGAGAGCTTGGGGGAGTAGGAGAGCTTGGGGGAGTAGGAGATCTTGGGGGAGTAGGAGAGCTTGGGGGTTTAGGAGAGCTTGGGGAAGGAGGAGAGCTTGGGGGAGTAGGAGAGCTTGGGAGAGTAGGAGAGCTTGGCGGAGTAGGACAGCTTGGGAGGGTAGGAGAGCTTGGGGGAGTCGGAGAGATTGGGGGATTAGGAGAGCTTGGGGGCGTATGACAGCTTGGGGGCGTATGAGAGCTTGGGGGAGTAAGAGAGCTTGGGGGAGGAAGAGAGCTTGGGGAGAAAGAGAGCTTGGGGGAGTAATAGAGCTTGGGGGAGTAGGAGAGCTTGGGGGAGTAGGAGAGCTTGGGGGAATAGGAGAGTTTCGGGGAGTAGGAGAGCTTGGGGCAGTAGGAGCGCTTGGGAGAGTAGGAGAGCTTGGGGGAGAAGGAGAGCTTGGGGGAGTAGGAGAATTTGTCAGAGTAGGAGAACTTGGAGGAGTAAGAATGCTTGGGAGAGTAGAAGAGCTTTGGGGAGTAGGAGAGTTTGTGGGAGTAGGAGAGCTTGGGGGAGTAATAGAGCATGGGGGAGTAGGAGAGCTTGGGGCAGTAGGAGCGCTTGTGGTAGTAGGAGAGCTTGGGGGAGAAGGAGAGCTTGGGGGAGTAGGAGAACATGGCAGAGTAGGAGAGCTTGGAGGAGTAAGAGAACTTGGGGGAGTAGGAGAGCTTGGGGGTTTAGGAGAGCTTGGGGAAGGAGGAGAACTTGAACTTGGGGGAGTAGGAGAGCTTGGGAGAGTAGGAGAGCTTGGCGGAGTAGGACAGCTTGGGAGGGTAGGAGAGCTTGGGGGAGTCGGAGAGATTGGGGGAGTAGGAGAGCTTGGGGGCGTATGAGAGCTTGGGGGCGTATGAGAGCTTGGGGGAGTAAGAGAGCTTGGGGGAGGAAGAGAGCTTGGGGGAGAAAGAGAGCTTGGGGGAGTAATAGAGCTTGGGGGAGTAGGAGAGCTTGGGGGAGTAGGAGAGCTTGGGGGAGTAGGAGAGTTTGGGGGAGTAGGAGAGCTTGGGGCAGTAGGAGCGCTTGGGAGAGTAGGAGAGCTTGGGGGAGAAGGAGAGCTTGGGAGAGTAGGAGAATTTGTCAGAGTAGGAGAACTTGGAGGAGTAAGAAAGCTTGGGAGAGTAGAAGAGCTTTGGGGAGTAGGAGAGTTTGTGGGAGTAGGAGAGCTTGGGGGAGTAATAGAGCATGGGGGAGTAGGAGAGCTTGGGCAGTAGGAGAGCTTGGGGGAGAAGGAGAGCTTGGGGGAGTAGGAGAACATGGCAGAGTAGGAGAGCTTGGAGGAGTAAGAGAACTTGGGGAGTAAGAGAGCTTGGGGGAGTAAGAGAGCTTGGGAGAGTAATAGAGCTTGGGGGAGTAGGAGAGCTTCGTGGAGTCAGAGAGCTTGGGGGAGTAGGAGAGCTTGGGGGAATAGGAGAACTTGCGGGAGTGGGAGAGCTTGTTTGAGTAGGATAGCTTGGGGGAGAAGGAGAGCTTGGGGGATTAGGAGAGCTTGGGGGAGTAGGAGAGCTTGGGGGGGTCGGAGAGCTTGGGGTAGTAGGAGAGCTTGAGAGGGTAGGAGAGCTTGGGGGCGTATGAGAGCTTGGGTCGTATGAGAGCTTGGGGGAGTGTGAGAGCTTGGGGTGTATGAGAGCTTGGGGAAGTAGGCGAGCTTGGGGGAGTAGTAGAGCTTGTGGGAGTGGGAGTGCTTGGGCGAGTAGGAGAGCTTGGGGGAGTAAGAGAGCTTGGGGGAGGAAGAAAGCTTGGGGGAGAAAGAGAGCTTGGGGGAGTAAGAGAGCTTCGGGGCGTAAGAGAGCTTGGGGGAGTAGGAGCGCTTGGGGGAATAGGAGAACTTGGGGGAGTGGGAGAGCTTGTTTGAGTAGGATAGCTTGGGGGAGTAGGAGAGCTTGGGGGATTAGGAGAGCCTGGGGGAGTAGGAGAGCCTGGGGGAGTATGAGAGGCTGGAGGATTATGACAGGCTGGGGCAGTGTGAGGGGCTGGGGGAGTATGAGAGGCTGTGGGAGTATGAGAGGCTTGGGGAGTATGAGAGCCTGGGGGAGTATGAGAGACTGGGGGAGTATGAGATCCTGGGGGAGTATGAGAGCCTGGGGGAGTATTAGAGCCTGGGGGAGAATGAGAGCCTGGGGGAGTAGGATAGCTTGGGGGAGTAGGAGAGCTTGGGGGAGTAGGAGAGCTTGTGGGAGTAGGAGAGCTTGGGGGAGTAGGAGAGCTTGGGGGAGTAGGAGATCTTGGGGGAGTAGGAGAGCTTGGGGGTTTAGGAGAGCTTGGGGAAGGAGGAGAGCTTGGGGGAGTAGGAGAGCTTGGGAGAGTAGGAGAGCTTGGCGGAGTAGGACAGCTTGGGAGGGTAGGAGAGCTTGGGGGAGTCGGAGAGATTGGGGGATTAGGAGAGCTTGGGGGCGTATGACAGCTTGGGGGCGTATGAGAGCTTGGGGGAGTAAGAGAGCTTGGGGGAGGAAGAGAGCTTGGGGAGAAAGAGAGCTTGGGGGAGTAATAGAGCTTGGGGGAGTAGGAGAGCTTGGGGGAGTAGGAGAGCTTGGGGGAATAGGAGAGTTTCGGGGAGTAGGAGAGCTTGGGGCAGTAGGAGCGCTTGGGAGAGTAGGAGAGCTTGGGGGAGAAGGAGAGCTTGGGGGAGTAGGAGAATTTGTCAGAGTAGGAGAACTTGGAGGAGTAAGAAAGCTTGGGAGAGTAGAAGAGCTTTGGGGAGTAGGAGAGTTTGTGGGAGTAGGAGAGCTTGGGGGAGTAATAGAGCATGGGGGAGTAGGAGAGCTTGGGGCAGTAGGAGCGCTTGGGGTAGTAGGAGAGCTTGGGGGAGAAGGAGAGCTTGGGGGAGTAGGAGAACATGGCAGAGTAGGAGAGCTTGGAGGAGTAAGAGAACTTGGGGGAGTAGGAGAGCTTGGGGATTTAGGAGAGCTTGGGGAAGGAGGAGAACTTGAACTTGGGGGAGTAGGAGAGCTTGGGAGAGTAGGAGAGCTTGGCGGAGTAGGACAGCTTGGGAGGGTAGGAGAGCTTGGGGGAGTCGGAGAGATTGGGGGAGTAGGAGAGCTTGGGGGCGTATGAGAGCTTGGGGGCGTATGAGAGCTTGGGGGAGTAAGAGAGCTTGGGGGAGGAAGAGAGCTTGGGGGAGAAAGAGAGCTTGGGGGAGTAATAGAGCTTGGGGGAGTAGGAGAGCTTGGGGGAGTAGGAGAGCTTGGGGGAGTAGGAGAGTTTGGGGGAGTAGGAGAGCTTGGGGCAGTAGGAGCGCTTGGGAGAGTAGGAGAGCTTCGGGGAGAAGGAGAGCTTGGGAGAGTAGGAGAATTTGTCAGAGTAGGAGAACTTGGAGGAGTAAGAAAGCTTGGGAGAGTAGAAGAGCTTTGGGGAGTAGGAGAGTTTGTGGGAGTAGGAGAGCTTGGGGGAGTAATAGAGCATGGGGGAGTAGGAGAGCTTGGGGCAGTAGGAGAGCTTGGGGGAGAAGGAGAGCTTGGGGGAGTAGGAGAACATGGCAGAGTAGGAGAGCTTGGAGGAGTAAGAGAACTTGGGGAGTAAGAGAGCTTGGGGGAGTAAGAGAGCTTGGGAGAGTAATAGAGCTTGGGGGAGTAGGAGAGCTTCGGGGAGTCAGAGAGCTTGGGGGAGTAGGAGAGCTTGGGGGAATAGGAGAACTTGCGGGAGTGGGAGAGCTTGTTTGAGTAGGATAGCTTGGGGGAGAAGGAGAGCTTGGGGGATTAGGAGAGCCTGGGGGAGTAGGAGAGCCTGGGGGTGTATGAGATCCTGGGGGAGTATGAGAGGCTGGAGGATTATGACAGGCTGGGGGAGTGTGAGAGGCTGGGGGAGTATGAGAGGCAGTGGGAGTATGAGAGGCTTGGGGAGTATGAGAGCCTGGGGGAGTATGAGAGCCTGGGGGAATTGGAGAGCTTGGGGGAGTAGGAGAGCTTGGGGGAGTAGGAGAGCTTGGGGGAGCAGGAGAGCTTGGGGGTTTAGGAGAGCTTGCGGAAGGAGGAGAGCTTGGGGGAGTAGGAGAGCTGGGGGAGTGTGAGAGGCTGGGGGAGTATGAGAGGCTGTGGGAGTATGAGAGGCTTGGGGAGTATGAGAACCTGGGGGAGTATGAGAGACTGGGGGAGTATGAGATCCTGGGGGAGTATGAGAGCCTGGGGGAGTATCAGAGCCTGGGGGAGTATGAGAGCCTGGGAGAGTATGAGAGGTTGGGGGAGTATGTTAGGCTGGGGGAGTATGAGAGCCTGGGGGAGAATGAGAGCCTGGGGGAATTGGAGAGCTTGGGGGAGTAGGAGAGCTTGGGGGAGTAGGAGAGCTTGTGGGATTAGGAGAGCTTGGGGGAGTAGGAGAGCTTGTGGTGTAGGAGATCTTGGGGGAGCAGGAGAGCTTGGGGGTTTAGGAGAGCTTGCGGAAGGAGGAGAGCTTGGGGGAGTAGGAGGGCTTGGGAGAGTAGGAGAGCTTGGCGGAGTAGGACAGCTTGGGAGGGTAGGAGAGCTTGGGGGAGTCGGAGAGATTGGGGGATTAGGAGAGCTTGGGGGCGTATGACAGCTTGGGGGCGTATGAGAGCTTGGGGGAGTAAGAGAGCTTGGGGGAGGAAGAGAGCTTGGGGAGAAAGTGAGCTTGGGGGAGTAATAGAGCTTGGGGGAGTAGGAGAGCTTGGGGGAGTAGGAGAGCTTGGGGGAATAGGAGAGTTTGGGGGAGTAGGAGAGCTTGGGGCAGTAGGAGCGCTTGGGAGAGTAGGAGAGCTTGGGGGAGAAGGAGAGCTTGGGGGAGTAGGAGAATTTGTCAGAGTAGGAGAACTTGGAGGAGTAAGAAAGCTTGGGAGAGTAGAAGAGCTTTGGGGAGTAGGAGAGTTTGTGGGAGTAGGAGAGCTTGGGGGAGTAATAGAGCATGGGGGAGTAGGAGAGCTTGGGGCAGTAGGAGCGCTTGGGGTAGTAGGAGAGCTTGGGGGAGAAGGAGAGCTTGGGGGAGTAGGAGAACATGGCAGAGTAGGAGAGCTTGGAGGAGTAAGAGAACTTGGGGGAGTAGGAGAGCTTGGGGGTTTAGGAGAGCTTGGGGAAGGAGGAGAACTTGAACTTGGGGGAGTAGGAGAGCTTGGGAGAGTAGGAGAGCTTGGCGGAGTAGGACAGCTTGGGAGGGTAGGAGAGCTTGGGGGAGTCGGAGAGATTGGGGGAGTAGGAGAGCTTGGGGGCGTATGAGAGCTTGGGGGCGTATGAGAGCTTGGGGGAGTAAGATAGCTTGGGGGAGGAAGAGAGCTTGGGGGAGAAAGAGAGCTTGGGGGAGTAATAGAGCTTGGGGGAGTAGGAGAGCTTGGGGGAGTAGGAGAGCTTGGGGGAGTAGGAGAGTTTGGGGGAGTAGGAGAGCTTGGGGCAGTAGGAGCGCTTGGGAGAGTAGGAGAGCTTGGGGGAGAAGGAGAGCTTGGGAGAGTAGGAGAATTTGTCAGAGTAGGAGAACTTGGAGGAGTAAGAAAGCTTGGGAGAGTAGAAGAGCTTTGGGGAGTAGGAGAGTTTGTGGGAGTAGGAGAGCTTGGGGGAGTAATAGAGCATGGGGGAGTAGGAGAGCTTGGGGCAGTAGGAGAGCTTGGGGGAGAAGGAGAGCTTGGGGGAGTAGGAGAACATGGCAGAGTAGGAGAGCTTGGAGGAGTAATAGAACTTGGGGAGTAAGAGAGCTTGGGGGAGTAAGAGAGCTTGGGAGAGTAATAGAGCTTGGGGGAGTAGGAGAGCTTCGGGGAGTCAGAGAGCTTGGGGGAGTAGGAGAGCTTGGGGGAATAGGAGAACTTGGGGGAGTGGGAGAGCTTGTTTGAGTAGGATAGCTTGGGGGAGAAGGAGAGCTTGGGGGATTAGGAGAGCCTGGGGGAGTAGGAGAGCCTGGGGGTGTATGAGATCCTGGGGGAGTATGAGAGGCTGGAGGATTATGACAGGCTGGGGGAGTGTGAGAGGCTGGGGGAGTATGAGAGGCAGTGGGAGTATGAGAGGCTTGGGGAGTATGAGAGCCTGGGGGAGTATGAGAGCCTGGGGGAATTGGAGAGCTTGGGGGAGTAGGAGAGCTTGGGGGAGTAGGAGAGCTTGGGGGAGCAGGAGAGCTTGGGGGTTTAGGAGAGCTTGCGGAAGGAGGAGAGCTTGGGGGAGTAGGAGAGCTGGGGGAGTGTGAGAGGCTGGGGGAGTATGAGAGGCTGTGGGAGTATGAGAGGCTTGGGGAGTATGAGAACCTGGGGGAGTATGAGAGACTGGGGGAGTATGAGATCCTGGGGGAGTATGAGAGCCTGGGGGAGTATCAGAGCCTGGGGGAGTATGAGAGCCTGGGAGAGTATGAGAGGTTGGGGGAGTATGTTAGGCTGGGGGAGTATGAGAGCCTGGGGGAGAATGAGAGCCTGCGGGAATTGGAGAGCTTGGGGGAGTAGGAGAGCTTGGGGGAGTAGGAGAGCTTGTGGGAGTAGGAGAGCTTGGGGGAGTAGGAGAGCTTGTGGTGTAGGAGATCTTGGGGGAGCAGGAGAGCTTGCAGGTTTAGGAGAGCTTGCGGAAGGAGGAGAGCTTGGGGGAGTAGGAGAGCTTGGGAGAGTAGGAGAGCTTGGCGGAGTAGGAGAACTTGGGGCAGCAGGAGAGCTAAGGGGAGTAGGAGAGCTTGGGGGAGTAGGACAGCTTGGGAGGGTAGGAGAGCTTGTGGGAGTCGGAGAGATTGGGGGAGTAGGAGAGCTTGGGGGCGTATGAGAGCTTGGGGGCGTATGAGAGCTTGGGGAGTATTTGAGCTTGGGGAAGTAGGAGAGCTTGGGGAAATAGTAGAGCTTGGGGGAGTGGGAGAGCTTGGGCGAGTAGGAGAGCTTGGGGGAGTAAGAAAGCTTGGGGGAGGAAGAGAGCTTGGGGAAGAAAGATAGCTTGGGGGAGTTATAGAGCTTGGGGGAGTAGGAGAGCTTGGGGGAGTAGGAGAGCTTGGAGGAGTAGGAGAGTTTGGGGGAGTAGGAGAGCTTGGGGCAGTAGGAGCGCTTGGGGGAGTAGGAGAGCTTGGGGGAGAAGGAGAGCTTGGGGGAGTAGGAGAATTTGTCAGAGTAGGAGAACTTGGAGGAGTAAGAGAGCTTGGGAGAGTAGAAGAGCTTTGGGGAGCAGGAGAGTTTGTGGGAGTAGGAGAGCTTGGGGGAGTAAGATAGCTTAGGGGAGTATGAGAGCTTGGGTGAGTAGGAGAGCTTGGGGGAGTAGGAGAGCTTGGGGCAGTAGGAGCGCTTGGGGGAGTAGTAGAGCTTGGGGGAGAAGGAAAGCTTGGGGGAGTAGGAGAACATGGCAGAGTAGGAGAGCTTGGAGAAGTAAGAGAGCTTGGGGGAAGACGAGAGCTTGGGGGAGTAGGTGAGCTTGGGGGAGTAGGGTAGCTTGGGTGAGTAGGAGAAATTGGGGGATTCAGGGAGCTTGGGGGAGTAGGAGAACTTGGCACAGTAGGAGAGCTTGGGGGAGTAAGAGAGCTTGGGGGAGTAAGAGAGCTTGGGGGAGTGAGAGAGCTTGGGGGAGTGGGAGAACTTCGGGGAGTAGGAGCGCTTGGGGGAGTAGGAGAGCTTGGGGGAGTAGGAGAGCTTGGGGGAGTAGGAGAGCTTGGGAGAGTAGGAGAGCTTGGGAGAGCAGGAGATCTTGGGGGAGTAGGAGATCTTGGGGGAGTAGGAGAGTTTGGGGGAGTAGGAGAGCTTGGGGGAGTAGAAGAGGTTATGGGAGTAGGAGAGCTTGGTGGAGTAGGAGAGCTTGGGAGAGTAGGAGAGCTTTGGGGAGTAGGGAAGCTTGTGGGAGTAGGAGAGCTTGGGGGAGTAGGAGAGTTTGGGGATTAGGAGAGCCTGGGGGAGTCAGAGAGCTTGGGGCAGTAGGAGAACTCTGGGGAGTAGGAGATCTTGGGGTAGTAGGAGAGCTTGGGCGAGTAGGAGAGCTTGGGGGAGTAAGAGAGCTTGGTGGAGTAAGAGAGCTTGGGGAGTAAGAGAGCTTGAGGAGTAAGAGAGCTTGGGGGAGTGGGAGAGCTTGGGGGAGTAGGAGAGCTTGGGGGAGTAGGAGAGCTTGGAGGAGTAGGAGAGTTTGGGGGAGTAGGAGAGCTTGGGGGAGTAGAAGAGGTTATGGGAGTAGGAGAGCTTGGTGGAGTAGGAGAGCTTGGGAGAGTAGGAGAGCTTTGGGGAGTAGGGAAGCTTGTGGGAGTAGGAGAGTTTGGGGGAGTAGGAGAGTTTGGGGATTAGGAGAGCTTGGGGGAGTCAGAGTGCTTGGGGCAGTAGGAGAACTCTGGGGAGTAGGAGATCTTGGGGTAGTAGGAGAGCTTGGGCGAGTAGGAGAGATTGGGGGAGTAAGAGAGCTTGGTGGAGTAAGAGAGCTTGGGGAGTAAGAGAGCTTGAGGAGTAAGAGAGCTTGGGGGAGTGGGAGAGCTTGGGGGAGTAGGAGAGCTTGGGGGAGTAGGAGCGCTTGGGGGAGTAGGAGAGCTTGGGGAATAAGGAGAGCTTGGGGGAGTAGGAGATCTTGGGGGAGTAGGAGAGCTTGGGAGAGTAGGAGAGCTTGGAGGAGTAGGAGATCTTGGGGGAGTAGGAGAGTTTGGGGGAGTAGGAGAGCTTGGGGGAGTAGGAGAGCTTGGGGGAGTAGGAGAGCTTGGGGGAGTAGGAGAGCTTGGGGGAGTAGGAGAGCTTGGGAGAGTAGGAGAGCTTGGCAGAGTAGGAGAAATTGGGGCAGTAGGAGAGCTCAGGGGATTAGGAGAGCTTGGGGGAGTAGGAGAGCTTGGGGGAGTAGGAGAGCTTGGGGGGGTCGGAGAGCTTGGGGTAGTAGGAGAGCTTGGGAGGGTAGGAGAGCTTGGGGGCGTATGAGAGCTTGGGTCGTATGAGAGCTTGGGGGAGTGTGAGAGCTTGGGGTGTATGAGAGCTTGGGGAATTAGGCGAGCTTGGGGGAGTAGTAGAGCTTGTGGGATTGGGAGTGCTTGGGCGAGTAGGAGAGCTTGGGGGAGTAAGAGAGCTTGGGGGAGGAAGAAAGCTTGGGGGAGAAAGAGAGCTTGGGGGAGTAAGAGAGCTTGGCGGAGTAGGAGAGCTTGGTGGAGTAGGAGAGCTTGGGGGAGTAGGAGAGCTTGGAGGAGTAGGAGATCTTGGGGGAGTAGGAGAGTTTGGGGGAGTAGGAGAGCTTGGGGGAGTAGGAGAGTTTGGGGGAGTAGGAGAGCTTGGGGTAGTAGGAGATCTTGGGGGAGTAGGAGAGCTTGGGGGATTAGGAGAGCTTGGGGGAGTAGGAGAGCTTGGGGGCGTATGAGAGCTTGGGGTGTATGAGAGCTTGGGGAAGTAGGCGAGCTTGTGGGAGTAGTAGAGCTTGTGGGAGTGGGAGAGCTTGGGCGAGTAGGAGAGCTTGAGGGAGTAAGAGAACTTGGGGGAGGAAGAAAGCTTGGGGGAGAAAGAGAACTTGGGGGAGTAAGAGAGCTTGTGGGAGTAGGAGAGCTTGGGGGAGTAGGAGAGCTTGGGGGAGTAGGAGAGTTTGGGCGACTAGGAGAGCTTGGAGGAGTCGCGGAGCTTGGGGGAGTAGGAGAACTTGGCAGAGTAGGAGAGCTTGGGGGAGGAAGAGAGCTTGGGGAGTAACAGAGCTTGGGGGAGTAAGAGAGCTTGAAGGAGTAAGAGAGCTTGGGTGAGTAAGACAGCTTGCGGGTGTAAGAGTGCTTGGGGAGTAGGAGAGCTTGGGGGAGTAGGGGAGCTTGGGGGAGTAGGAGACCTTGGGCGAGTAGGAGAGCTTGGGGGAGCAAGTGAGCTTGGTGAGTAAGAGAGCTTGGGGGAGTATGATAGCTTGGGGGATTAGGAGAGCTTGGGGAACAGGTGGGCTTGTGGGAATAGGAGAGCTTGGGGGAATACGAGCGCTTGCGGGTGAAGGAGAGCTTGAGGGAGAAGGTGAACTTGGCAGAGTAGGAGAGCTTGGGGGAGTAAGAGAGCTTGGGGGAGTAAGAGAGCTTGGTGGAGAAAGAGAGCTTGGGGGAGTAAGAGACCTTGGGGGAGTAAGAGAGCTTGGGGGAGTAAGTGAGCTTGGGGGAGTAGGAGAAATTGGCAGAGTAGGAGAGCTTGGGGGAGTTAGAGAGCTTGGGGGAGTAAGAGGGCTTGGGGGAGTAAGAGAGCTTGGGCGAGTACGAAAGCTTGGTGGAGTAGGAGTGCTTGGGGGAGTAGGAGAGCTTGGGCTAGTAGGAGAGCTTGGGGGAGTAAGAGAGCTTAAGGGAGTAAGAGAGCTTGGGGGAGCAGTAGAGCTTGGGGGAGTAGGAGAGCTTCGGGCAGTAGGAGCGCTTGGTGGAGTAGGAGTGCTTGGAGGAGAAAGAGAGCTTGAGGGAGTAATAGAGCTAGGGGGAGTAAGAGAGCTTGGGGACATACGAGAGCTTGGGGGAGTCGGAGAGCTTGGAGGATTCGGGGAGCTTGGGGGAGTAGGAGAACTTGGGGGATTCGGGGAGCTTGGGGGAGTAGGAGAACTTGGGGGAGTCGGAGAGCTTGGGGGAGTAGGACAGCTTGGGAGGGTAGGAGAGCTTGGGGGCGTATGACAGCTTCGGTCGTATGAGAGCTTGGGGGGGTGTGAGATCTTGGGGTTTATGAGAGCTTGGGGAATTGGTCGAGCTTGGGGGAGTAGTAGAGCTTGTGGGAGTGGGAGAGCTTGGGCGAGTAGGAGAGCTTGGGGGAGTAAGAGAGCTTGGGGAGGAAGAAAGCTTGGGGGAGAAAGAGAGCTTGGGGGAGTAAGAGAGCTTGGCGGAGTAGGAGAGCTTGGGGGAGTAGGAGAGCTTGGGGTGTAGGAGAGCTTGGGGGAGTAGGAGAGCTTGCGGGAGTAGAAGAGCTTGGGGGAGTAGGAGAGCTTGGGGAAGCAGGAGATCTTGGGGGAGTAGGAGAGCTTGTGGGATTAGGAGAGCTTGGGGGAGCAGGAGAGCTTGGGGGAGTAGGAGAGCTTGGGAGAGTAGGAGAGCTTTGCGGAGCAGGAGAACGTGGGGCAGTAGGAGAGCTTAGGGGAGTAGGAGAGATTGGGGGAGTAGGAGAGCTTGGGGGAGTAGGAGAGCTTGGGGGAGTCGGAGAGCTTGGGGGAGTAGGAGAGCTTGGGAGGTTAGGAGAGCTTGGGGGCGTATGAGACCTTGGGGAAATAGGCGAGCTTGGGGGAGTAGTTGAGCTTGTGGGAGTGGGAGAGCTTGGGCGAGTAGGAGAGCTTGGGGGAGGAAGAGAACTTGGGGGCGGAAGAAAGCTTGGGGGAGTAGGAGTGCTTGCGGGAGTAGGAGAGCTTGGTGGAGTAGGAGAGCTTGGGGGAGTAGGAGAGCTTGGGGGAGTAGGAGATTTTGGGGGAGAAGGAGAGCTTGAGGGAGTCGCGGAGCTTGGGGGAGTAGGAGAACTTGGCAGAGTAGGAGAGCTTGGGGGAGGAAGAGAGCTTGGGGAGTAAGAGAGCTTGGGGGAGTAAGAGAGCTTGAAGGAGTAAGAGAGCTTGGGGGAGTAAGAGAGCTTGCGGGTGTAAGAGAGCTTGGGGAGTAGGAGAGCTTGGGGGAGTAGGGGAACTTGGGGGAGTAGGAGACGTTGGGCGAGTAGGAGAGCTTGGGGGAGGAAGAGAGCTTGGGGGAGCAAGAGAGCTTGGGGGAGTAAGATAACTTCGGGGAGTAGGAGAGCTTGGGAACAGGTGAACTTGTGTTAATAGGAGAGCTTGGGGGAGTACCAGCGCTTGCGGGTGTAGGAGAGCTTGAGGGAGAAGGAGAACTTGACAGAGTAGGAGAGCTTGGGGGAGTAAGAGAGCTTGGGGGAGTAAGAGAGCTTGGTGGAGAAAGAGAGCTTGGGGGAGTAAGAGAGCTTGGGGGAGTAAGAGAGCTTGGGGGAGTAAGAGAGTTTGGGGATTAAGAGAGCTTGGGGGTGTAAGTGAGCTTGGGCGAGTAGGAGAAATTGGCAGAGTAGGAGAGCTTGGGGGAGTAAGAGAGCTTGGGGGAGTAAGAGAGCTTGGGGGAGTACGAGAGCTTGGGGGAGCAGGAGTGATTGGGGGAGTAGGAGAGCTTGGGCGAGTAGGAGAGCTTGGGGGAGTAAGAGAGCTTAAGGGAGTAAGAGAGCTTGGGGGAGCAGTGGAGCTTGGGGGAGTAGGAGAGCTTGGGGCAGTAGGAGCGCTTGGGGGAGTAGGTGAGCTTGGAGGAGTAAGAGAGCTTGGGGGTGTAAGAGAGCTAGGGGGAGTAAGAGAGCTTGGAGGAATACGAGAGCTTGGGGGAGTAGGAGAGCTTGGGGGAGTAGGGGAGCTTGGGGGAGTAGGAGAACTTGGGGGATTCGGGGAGCTTGGGGGAGTAGGAGAACTTGGCACAGTAGGAGAGCATGGGGGAGTAAGATAGCTTGGGGGAGTAAGAGAGCTTGGGGGAGTAAGAGAGCTTGGGATGTAAGAGAGCTTGGGGGAGTGGGAGAGCTTGGGGGAGTAGGAGAGCTTGGGGGAGTAGGAGCGCTTTGGGGATTAGGAGAGCTTGGGGGAGACAGAGAGCTTGGGGCAGTAGGAGAGCTCTGGGGAGTAGGAGATCTCGGGGGAGTAGGAGAGCTTGGGCGAGTAGGAGAGCTTGGGGGAGTAAGAGAGCTTGGTGGAGTAAGATAGCTTGGGGAGTAAGAGAGCTTGGGGGAGTAAGAGAGCTTGGGGGAGTGGGAGAACTTGGGGGAGTAGGGGAGCTTGGGGCAGTAGGAGCGCTTGGGGGAGTAGGAGCGCTTGGGGGAGTAGGAGAGCCTGGGGGAGTAGGAGAGCTTGGGGGAGTAGGAGATATTGGGGGAGTAGGAGAGTTTGGGGGAGTAGCAGAGCTTGGGGGAGTCGGAGAGCTTGGGGGAGTAGGAGAGCTTTGGGGAGTAGGAGAGTTTGTGGGAGTAGGACAGCTTGAGGGAGTAGGAGAGCTTGGGGGAGTAGGAGATTTTGAGGGAGAAGGCGGGCTTGGGGGAGTAGGAGAATTTGTCAGAGTAGGAGAACTTGGAGGGGTGAGAGATTTTGGGAGAGTAGGCGAGCTTTGCGGAGTAGGAGAGTTTGTGGGATAAGGAGAGCTTGGGGGAGTAAGAGAGTTTAGGGGAGTAAGAGAGCTTGGGGGAGTAGGACAGCTTGGGGGAGTCGGACAGCTTGGGGGAGTAGGAGAGGTTGGGGGAGTAGGAGAGCTTTGGAGAGTAGGAGAGGTTGCGGAGAAGGAGAACTTCGGGAGAAGGAGAGCAAGGGGAAGAAGGAGAGCAAGGGGGAGAAGGAGAGCTTGGGGGAGAAGGAGAGCTTGGGGGAGAAGGAGAGCTTGTGTGAGAAGTAGAGCTTGGGGGAGTAGGAGTGCTTGGGGGAGTAGGAGAGCTTGGGGGAATAGGAGAACTTGGGGGAGTGGGAGAGCTTGTTTGATTAGGATAGCTTGAGGGAGTAGGAGAGCTTGGGGGAGTAGGAGAGCCTGGGGGAGTAGGAGAGCATGGAGGTGTTTAAAGAGCCTGCGGGAGTATGAGAGGCTGGAGGAGTATGAGAGGCTGGGGGTGCATGAGAGGCTGGTGGACTATGAGAGGCTATGGGAGTATGAGAGGCTTGGGGAGTATGAGAGCCTGGGGGAGTATGAGAGACTGGGGGAGTATGAGATCCTGGGGGAGTATGAGAGCCTGGGGGAGTATCAGAGCCTGGGGGAGTAGGAGAGCCTGGGAGAATATGAGAGGCTGGGGGAGTATGAGAGGCTGGGGGAGTATGAGAGCCTGGGGGAGAATGAGAGCCTGGGGGAGTAGGAGAGCTTGGGGGAGTAGGAGAGCTTGGGGGAGTAGGAGAGCTTGGGGGAGTAGGAGAGCTTGGGAGGGTAGGAGAGCTTGGGGAGTCGAAGAGATTGGGGGAGTAGGAGAGCTTGTGAGGGTAGGAGAGCTTGGGGGCGTATGAGAGCTTGGGGTCGTATGAGAGCTTGGGAGAGTGTGAGAGCTTGGGGAAGTAGGAGAGCTTGGGGAAGTAGTAGAGCTTGGGGGAGTGGGAGAGCTTGGGCGAGTAGGAGAGCTTGGAGGAGTAAGAGAGCTTGGGGGAGGAAGATAGCTTGGGGGAGAAAGAGAGCTTGGGGGAGTAATAGAGCTTGGGGGAGTAGGAGAGCTTGGGGGAGTAGGAGAGTTTGGGGGAGTAGGAGAGCTTGGGGCAGTAGGAGCGCTTGCGGGAGTAGGAGAGCTTGGGGGAGAAGGAGAGCTTGGGGGAGTAGGAGAATTTGTCAGAGTAGGAGAACTTGGAGGAGTAAGAGAGCTTGGGGGAGTAGGTGAGCTTTGTGGAGTAGGAGAGTTTGAGGGAGTAGGAGAGCTTGGGGGAGTAAGAGAGCTTCGGGGAGTAAGTGAGCTTGGGGGAGTAGGAGAGCTTGGGGGAATAGGAGAACTTGGGGGAGTGGGAGAGCTTGTTTGAGTAGGATAGCTTGGGGGAGTAGGAGAGCTTGGGGGATTAGGAGAGCCTGGGGGAGTAGGAGAGCCTGGGGGTGTATGAGTTCCTGGGGGAATATGAGAGGCTGGAGGATTATGACAGGCTGGGTCAGTGTGAGAGGCTGGGGGAGTATGAGAGGCTGTGGGAGTATGAGAGGCTTGGGGAGTATGAGAGCTTGGGGGAGTATGAGAGACTGGGGGAGTATGAGATCCTGGGGGTGTATGAGAGCCTGGGGGAGTATTAGAGCCTGGGGGAGAATGAGAGCCTGGTGGAGTAGGAGAGCTTGGGGGAGTAGGAGAGCTTGGGGGATTAGGAGAGCTTGTGGGAGTAGGAGAGCTTGGGGGAGTAGGAGAGCTTGGGGGAGTAGGAGATCTTGGGGGAGTAGGAGAGCTTGGGGGTTTAGGAGAGCTTGGGGAAGGAGGAAAGCTTGGGGGAGTAGGAGAGCTTGGGAGAGTAGGAGAGCTTGGCGGAGTAGGACAGCTTGGGAGGGTAGGAGAGCTTGGGGGAGTCGGAGAGATTGGGGGATTAGGAGAGCTTGGGGGCGTATGAGAGCTTGGGGGCGTATGAGAGCTTGGGGGAGTAAGAGAGCTTGGGGGAGAAAGAGAGCTTGGTGGAGTAATAGAGCTTGGGGGAGTAGGAGAGCTTGGGGGAGTAGGAGAGCTTGGGGGAATAGGAGAGTTTGGGGGAGTAGGAGAGCTTGGGGCAGTAGGAGCGCTTGGGAGAGTAGGAGAGCTTGGGGGAGAAGGAGAGCTTGGGGGAGTAGGAGAATTTTTCAGAGTAGGAGAACTTGGAGGAGTAAGAAAGCTTGGGAGAGTAGAAGAGCTTTGGGGAGTAGGAGAGTTTGTGGGAGTAGGAGAGCTTGGGGGAGTAATAGAGCATGGGGGAGTAGGAGAGCTTGGGGCAGTAGGAGCGCTTGGGGTAGTAGGAGAGCTTGGGGGAGAAGGAGAGCTTGGGGGAGTAGGAGAATATGGCAGAGTAGGAGAGCTTGGAGAAGTAAGAGAAATTGGGGGAGTAAGAGAGTTTGGGGGAGTAAGAGAGCTTGGGGGAGTAAGAGAGCTTGGGGGAGTAGGAGAGCTTGGGGGAGTAGCAGAGCTTGGGGCAGTAGGAGCGCTTGGGGAAGTAGGAGAGCTTGGGGGAGTAGTTGAGCTTGGGGGAGTAGGGGAGCTTTGGGTAGTAGGAGAGTTTGTGGGAGTAGGAGAGCTTGGGGGAGTAAGAGAGCTTCGGGGAGTCAGAGAGCTTGGGGTGTAGGAGAACCTGGGGGAATAGGAGAACTTGGGCGAGTGGGAGAGCTTGTTTGAGTAGGATAGCTTGGGGGAGAAGGAGAGCTTGGGGGATTAGGAGATCCTGGGGGAGTAGGAGAGCCTGGGGGTGTATGAGATCCTGGGGGAGTATGAGAGGCTGGAGGATTATGACAGGCTGGGGGAGTGTGAGAGGCTGGGGGAGTATGAGAGGCTGTGGGAGTATGAGAGGCTTGGGGAGTATGAGAACCTGGGGGAGTATGAGAGACTGGGGGAGTATGAGATCCTGGGGGAGTATGAGAGCCTGGGGGAGTATCAGAGCCTGGGGGAGTATGAAAGCCTGGGAGAGTATGAGAGGCTGGGGGAGTATGTTAGGCTGGGGGAGTATGAGAGCCTGGGGGAGAATGAGAGCCTGGGGGAATTGGAGAGCTTGGGGGAGTAGGAGAGCTTGGGGGAGTAGGAGAGCTTGTGGGAGTAGGAGAGCTTGGGGGAGTAGGAGAGCTTGTGGTGTAGGAGATCTTGGGGGAGCAGGAGAGCTTGGGGGTTTAGGAGAGCTTGCGGAAGGAGGAGAGCTTGGGGGAGTAGGAGAGCTTGGGAGAGTAGGAGAGCTTGGCGGAGTAGGAGAACTTGGGGCAGCAGGAGAGCTAAGGGGAGTAGGAGAGCTTGGGGGAGTAGGACAGCTTGGGAGGGTAGGAGAGCTTGTGGGAGTCGGAGAGATTGGGGGAGTAGGAGAGCTTGGGGGCGTATGAGAGCTTGGGGGCGTATGAGAGCTTGGGGAGTATGAGAGCTTGGGGAAGTAGAAGAGCTTGGGGAAATAGTAGAGCTTGGGGGAGTGGGAGAGCTTGGGCGAGTAGGAGAGCTTGGGGGAGTAAGAGAGCCTGGGGGAGGAAGAGAGCTTGGGGAAGAAAGATAGCTTGGGGGAGTAATAGAGCTTGGCGGAGTAGGAGAGCTTGGGGGAGTAGGAGAGCTTGGACGAGTAGGAGAGTTTGGGGGAGTAGGAGAGCTTGGGGCAGTAGGAGCGCTTGGGGGAGTAGGAGAGCTTGGGGGAGAAGGAGAGCTTGGGGGAGTCGGAGAGCTTGGGAGAGTAGAAGAGCTTTGGGGAGTAGGAGAGTTTGTGGGAGTAGGAGAGCTTGGGGGAGTAAGAGAGCTTAGGGGAGTAAGAGAGCTTGGGTGAGTAGGAGAAATTGGGGGATTCAGGGAGCTTGGGGGAGTAGGAGAGCTTGGGGGAGTAGGAGAGCTTGCGGGAGTAGGAGAGCTTGGGAGAGTAGGAGAGCTTGGCAGAGTAGGAGAACTTGGGGCAGTAGGAGAGCTCAGGGGAGTAGGAGAGCTTGGGGTTTAGGAGAGCTTGGGGGAGTAGGAGAGCTTGGGGGAGTCGGAGAGCTTGGGGTAGTAGGTGAGCTTGGGAGGGTAGGAGAGCTTGGGGGCGTATGAGAGCTTGGGTCGTATGAGAGCTTGGGGGAGTGTGAGAGCTTGGGGTGTATGAGAGCTTGGGGAAGTAGGCGAGCTTGGGGGAGTAGTAGAGCTTGTGGGAGTGGGAGTGCTTGGGCGAGTAGGAGAGCTTGGGGGAGTAAGAGAGATTGGGGGAGGAAGAAAGCTTGGGGGAGAAAGAGAGCTTGGGGGAGTAAGAGAGCTTGGCGGAGTAGGAGAGCTTGGGGGAGTAGGAGAGCTTGGGGGAGTAGGAGAGCTTGGGGGAGTAGGAGAGCTTGGGAGAGTAGGAGAGCTTGGAGGAGTAGGAGATCTTGGGGGAGTAGGAGAGTTTGGGGGAGTAGGAGAGCTTGGTGTAGTGGGAGATCTTGGGGGAGTAGGAGAGCTTGGGCGATTAGGAGAGCTTGGGGGAGTAGGAGAGCTTGGGGGAGTAAGAGAGCTTGGGGGTGTAAGTGAGCTTGGGGGAGTAGGAGAAATTGGCAGAGTAGGAGAGCTTGGGGGAGTTAGAGAGCTTGGGGGAGTAAGAGGGCTTGGGGGAGTAAGAGAGCTTCGGCGAGTACGAAAGCTTGGGGGAGTAGGAGTGCTTGGGGGAGTAGGAGAGCTTGGGCTAGTAGGAGAGCTTGGGAGAGTAAGAGAGCTTAAGGGAGTAAGAGAGCTTGGGGGAGCAGTAGAGCTTGGGGGAGTAGAAGAGCTTGGGGCAGTAGGAGCGCTTGGGGGAGTAGGAGTGCTTGGAGGAGTAAGAGAGCTTGGGGGAGTAATAGAGCTAGGGGGAGTAAGAGAGCTTGGGGGAATACGAGAGCTTGGGGGAGTCGGAGAGCTTGGGGGAGTAGGGGAGCTTGGGGGAGTAGGATAACTTGGAGGAGTCGGAGAGCTTGGGGGAGTAGGAGAGCTTGGGAGGGTAGGAGAGCTTGGGGGCGTATGAGAGCTTGGGTCGTATGAGAGCTTGGGGGGGTGTGAGATCTTGGGGTGTATGAGAGCTTGGGGAAGTAGGCGAGCTTGGGGGAGTAGTAGAGCTTGTGGGAGTGGGAGAGCTTGGGCGAGTAGGAGAGCTTGGCGGAGTAAGAGAGCTTGGGGGAGGAAGAAAGCTTGGGGGAGAAAGAGAGCTTGGGGGAGTAAGAGAGCTTGGCGGAGTAGGAGAGCTTGGGGGAGTAGGAGAGCTTGGGGTGTAGGAGAGCTTGGGGGAGTAGGAGAGCTTGCGGGAGTAGAAGAGCTTGGGGGAGTAGGAGAGCTTGGGGTAGCAGGAGATCTTGGGGGAGTAGGAGAGCTTGGGGGATTAGGAGAGCTTGGGGGAGCAGGAGAGCTTGGGGGAGTAGGAGAGCTTGGGAGAGTAGGAGAGCATTGCGGAGCAGGAGAACGTGGGGCAGCAGGAGAGCTTAGGGGAGTAGGAGAGTTTGGGGGAGTAGGAGAGCTTGGGGGAGTAGGAGAGCTTGGGGGAGTCGGAGAGCTTGGGGGAGTAGGAGAGCTTTGGAGGATAGGAGAGCTTGGGGGCGTATGAGAGCTTGGGGAAGTAGGCGAGCTTGGGGGAGTTGTTGAGCTTGTGGGAGTGGGAGAGCTTGGGCGAGTAGGAGAGCTTGGGGGAGGAAGAGAACTTGGGGGCGGAAGAAAGCTTGGGGGAGTAGGAGTGCTTGCGGGAGTAGGAGAGCTTGGTGGAGTAGGAGAGCTTGGGGGAGTAGGAGATTTTGGGGGAGAAGGAGAGCTTGGGGGAGTCGCGGAGCTTGGGGGAGTAGGAGAACTTGGCAGAGTAGGAGAGCTTGGGGGAGGAAGAGAGCTTGGGGAGTAAGAGAGCTTGGGGGAGTAAGAGAGCTTGAAGGAGTAAGGGAGCTTGGGGGAGTAAGAGAGCTTGCGGGTGTAAGAGAGCTTGGGGAGTAGGAGAGCTTGGGGGAGTAGGGGAACTTGGGGGAGTAGGAGACCTTGGGCGAGTAGGAGAGCTTGGGGGAGGAAGAGAGCTTGGGGGAGTAAGAGAGCTTGGGGGAGTAAGATAACTTCGGGGAGTAGGAGAGCTTGGGAACAGGTGAGCTTGTGTTAATAGGAGAGCTTGGGGGAGTACGTGCGCTTGCGGGTGTAGGAGAGCTTGAGGGAGAAGGAGAACTTGGCAGAATAGGAGAGCTTGGGGGAGTAAGAAAGCTTGGGGGAGTAAGAGAGCTTGGTGGAGAAAGAGAGCTTGGGGGAGTAAGAGAGCTTGGGGGAGTAAGAGAGCTTGGGGTTGTAAGAGAGTTTGGGGGAGTAAGAGAGCTTGGGGGTGTAAGTGAGCTTGGGGGAGTAGGAGAAATTGGCAGAGTAGGAGAGCTTGGGGGAGTTAGAGAGCTTGGGGGAGTAAGAGAGCTTGGGGGAGTAAGAGAGCTTGGGGGAGTAGGAGTGCTTGGGGGAGTAGGAGTGCTTGGGGGAGTAGGAGAGCTTGGGCGAGTAGGAGAGCTTGGGGGAGTAAGAGAGCTTAAGGGAGTAAGAGAGCTTGGGGGAGCAGAGGAGCTTGGGGGAGTAGGAGAGCTTGGGGCAGTAGGAGCGCTTGGGGGAGTAGGTGAGCTTGGAGGAGTAAGAGAGCTTGGGGGTGTAAGAGAGCTAGGGGGTGTAAGAGAGCTTGGGGGAATACGAGAGCTTGGGGGAGTAGGAGAGTTTGGGGGAGTAGGGGAGCTTGGGGGAGTAGGAGAACTTGGGGGATTCGGGGAGCTTGGGGGAGCAGGAGAACTTGGCACAGTAGGAGAGCATGGGGGAGTAAGATAGCTTGGGGGAGTAAGAGAGCTTGGGGGAGTAAGAGAGCTTGGGATGCAAGAGAGCTTGGGGGAGTGGGAGAGCTTGGGGGAGTAGGAGAGCTTGGGGGAGCAGGAGCGCTTTGGGGATTAGGAGAGCTTGGGGGAGACAGAGAGCTTGGGGCAGTAGGAGAGCTCTGGGGAGTAGGAGATCTCGGGGGAGTAGGAGAGCTTGGGCGAGTAGGAGAGCTTGGGGGAGTAAGAGAGCTTGGTGGAGTAAGATAGCTTGGGGAGTAAGAGAGCTTGAGGGAGTGAGAGAGCCTGGGGTAGCAGGAGAGCTTGGGGGAGTAGGAGATATTGGGGGAGTAGGAGAGTTTGGGGGAGTAGCAGAGCTTGGGGGAGTAGGAGAGCTTGGGGGAGTGGGAGAGCTTGGGCGAGTAGGAGAGCTTGGGGGAGTAGGAGAGCTTGGGGGAGGATGAAAGCTTGGGGGAGAAAGAGAGCTTGGGGGAGTAAGAGAGCTTGGCGGAGTAGGAGAGCTTCGGGTTGTAGGAGAGCTTGGGGGAGTAGGAGAGCTTGGGGGAGTAGGAGAGCTTGGGGGAGTTGGCGATCTTGGGGGAGTAGGAGAGTTTGGGGGAGTAGGAGAGCTTGGGGGAGTAGGAGAGCTTGGGGGAGTAGGAAAGCATGGGGAATTAGGAGAGCTTGGGAGAGTAGGAGAGCTTGTGGGAGTAGGAGAGCTTGTGGGAGTAGGAGAGTTTGGGGGAGTAGCAGAGCTTGGGGGAGTAGGAGAGCTTGGGGGAGTAGGAGAGCTTTGGGGAGTAGGAGAGCTTGTGGGAGTAGGACAGCTTGGGGGAGTAGGAGAGCTTGGGAGAGTAGGAGAGTTTGGGGGAGTAGGAGAGCTTGGGGGAGTAGGAGAGCTTGGGGGAGTAGGAGAGCTTGGGGGAGTCGGAGAGCTTGGGGGAGTAGGAGAGCTTGGGGGAGTAGGAGAGCTTGGGGTAGTAGGAGATCTTGGGGGAGTAGGAGTTCTTGGGGGATTAGGAGAGCTTGGGGGAGTAGGAGAATTTGGGGGAGTAGGAGAGTTTGGGAGAGCAGGAGAGCTTGGCAGAGTAGGAGAATTTGGGCCAGTAGGAGAGCTCAGGGGAGTAGGAGAGCTTGGGGGAGTAGGAGAGCTTGGTGGAGTAGGAGAGCTTGGGGGAGTCAGAGAGCTTGGGGGAGCAGGAGAGCTTGGGAGGGTAGGAGAGCTTGGGGGCGTAGGAGAGCTTGGGTCGTATGAGAGCTTGGGGGTGTATGAGAGTTTGGGGTGTATGAGAGCTTGGGGAAGAAGGCGAGCTTGGGGGAGTAGTAGAGCTTGTGGGAGTGGGAGAGCTTGGGCGAGTAGGAGAGCTTGGGGGATTAGGAGAGCTTGGGGGAGGAAGAAAGCTTGGGGGAGAAAGAGAGCTTGGGGGAGTAAGAGAGCTTGGCGGAGTAGGAGAGCTTAGGGTTGTAGGAGAGCTTGGGAGAGTAGGAGAGCTTGGGGGAGTAGGAGCGCTTGGGGGAGTAGGCGATCTTGGGGGAGTAGGAGAGTTTGGGGGCGTAGGAGAGCTTGGGGGAGTAGGAGAGCTTGGGGGAGTAGGAAAGCTTGGGGGAGTAGGAGAGCTTGGGGTAGTAGGAGATCTTGGGGGAGTAGGAGAACTTGGGGGATTAGTTGAGCTTGGGGGAGTAGGAGAGCTTGGGGGAGTAGGAGAGCTTGGGAGAGTAGGAGAGCTTGGCGCAGCAAGAGAACTTGGGGCCGTAGGAGAGCTTAGGGGAGTAGGAGAGCTTGGGGGAGTAGGAGAGCTTGGGGGAGTAGGAGAGCTTGGGGGAGTCGGAGAGCTTGGGGGAGTAGGAAAGCATGGGGAATTAGGAGAGCTTGGGAGAGTAGGAGAGCTTGTGGGAGTAGGAGAGCTTGTGGGAGTAGGAGAGTTTGGGGGAGTAGCAGAGCTTGGGGGAGTAGGAGAGCTTGGGGGAGTAGGAGACCTTTGGGGAGTAGGAGAGCTTGTGGGAGTAGGACAGCTTGGGGGAGTAGGAGAGCTTGGGAGAGTAGGAGAGTTTGGGGGAGTAGGAGAGCTTGGGGGAGTAGGAGAGCTTGGGGGAGTTGGCGATCTTGGGGGAGTAGGAGAGTTTGGGGGAGTAGGAGAGCTTGGGGGAGTAGGAGAGCTTGGGGGAGTAGGAAAGCATGGGGAATTAGGAGAGCTTGGGAGAGTAGGAGAGCTTGTGGGAGTAGGAGAGCTTGTGGGAGTAGGAGAGTTTGGGGGAGTAGCAGAGCTTGGGGGAGTAGGAGAGCTTGGGGGAGTAGGAGAGCTTTGGGGAGTAGGAGAGCTTGTGGGAGTAGGACAGCTTGGGGGAGTAGGAGAGCTTGGGAGAGTAGGAGAGTTTGGGGGAGTAGGAGAGCTTGGGGGAGTAGGAGAGCTTGGGGGAGTAGGAGAGCTTGGGGGAGTCGGAGAGCTTGGGGGAGTAGGAGAGCTTGGGGGAGTAGGAGAGCTTGGGGTAGTAGGAGATCTTGGGGGAGTAGGAGTTCTTGGGGGATTAGGAGAGCTTGGGGGAGTAGGAGAATTTGGGGGAGTAGGAGAGTTTGGGAGAGCAGGAGAGCTTGGCAGAGTAGGAGAATTTGGGCCAGTAGGAGAGCTCAGGGGAGTAGGAGAGCTTGGGGGAGTAGGAGAGCTTGGTGGAGTAGGAGAGCTTGGGGGAGTCAGAGAGCTTGGGGGAGCAGGAGAGCTTGGGAGGGTAGGAGAGCTTGGGGGCGTAGGAGAGCTTGGGTCGTATGAGAGCTTGGGGGTGTATGAGAGTTTGGGGTGTATGAGAGCTTGGGGAAGAAGGCGAGCTTGGGGGAGTAGTAGAGCTTGTGGGAGTGGGAGAGCTTGGGCGAGTAGGAGAGCTTGGGGGATTAGGAGAGCTTGGGGGAGGAAGAAAGCTTGGGGGAGAAAGAGAGCTTGGGGGAGTAAGAGAGCTTGGCGGAGTAGGAGAGCTTAGGGTTGTAGGAGAGCTTGGGAGAGTAGGAGAGCTTGGGGGAGTAGGAGCGCTTGGGGGAGTAGGCGATCTTGGGGGAGTAGGAGAGTTTGGGGGCGTAGGAGAGCTTGGGGGAGTAGGAGAGCTTGGGGGAGTAGGAAAGCTTGGGGGAGTAGGAGAGCTTGGGGTAGTAGGAGATCTTGGGGGAGTAGGAGAACTTGGGGGATTAGTTGAGCTTGGGGGAGTAGGAGAGCTTGGGGGAGTAGGAGAGCTTGGGAGAGTAGGAGAGCTTGGCGCAGCAAGAGAACTTGGGGCCGTAGGAGAGCTTAGGGGAGTAGGAGAGCTTGGGGGAGTAGGAGAGCTTGGGGGAGTAGGAGAGCTTGGGGGAGTCGGAGAGCTTGGGAGGGTAGGAGAGCTTGGGGTCGTATGAAAGCTTGGGGTGTATGAGAGCTTGTGGGAGTAGGACAGCTTGGGTGAGTAGGAGAGCTTGGGGGAGTAGGAGAGTTTGGGGGAGTAGGAAAGCATGGGGAATTAGGAGAGCTTGGGAGAATAGGAGAGCTTGTGGGAGTAGGAGAGCTTGTGGGAGTAGGAGAGCTTGGGTGAGTAGGAGAGCTTGGGGGAGTAGGAGAGATTGGGGGAGTAGGAGAGCTTGGGGGAGTACGAGAGCTAGGGGGAGTAGGAAAGCTTGGGGTAGTAGGAGATCTTGGGGGAGTAGGAGAACTTGGGGGATTAGTTGAGCTTGGGGGAGTAGGAGAGCTTGGGGGAGTAGGAGAGCTTGGGAGAGTAGGAGAGCTTGGCGCAGCAAGAGAACTTGGGGCAGTAGGAGAGCTTAGGGGAGTAGGAGAGCTTGGGGGACTAGGAGAGCTTGGGGAATAGGAGAGCTTGGGGGAGCCGGAGAGCTTGGGAGGGTAGGAGAACTTGGGGGCGTATGAGAGCTTGGGGTGTATGAGAGCTTGTGGGAGTAGGACAGCTTGGGTGAGTAGGAGAGCTTGGGGGAGTAGGAGAGTTTGGGGTAGTAGGAAAGCTTGGGGGAGTAGGAGAGCTTGGGGGAGTAGGAGAGCTTGGGGGAGTAGGAGAGCTTGGGGGAGTAGGAGAGCTTGGGGGACTAGGAGAGCTTGGGGTAGTAGGAGATCTTGGGGGAGTAGGAGTTCTTGGGGGATTAGGAGAGTTTGGGGGATTAGGAGAGCTTGGGGGAGTAGGAGAGTTTGGGAGAGCAGGAGAGCTTGGCAGAGTAGGAGAACTTGGGGCAGTAGGAGAGCTTGGGGGAGTAGGAGAGCTTTGGGGAGTCGGAGAGCTTGGGGAGTAGGAGAGCTTGGGAGGGTAGGAGAGCATGGAGGCGTATGAGAGCTTGGGTCGTATGAGAGCTTGGGGGGGTGTGAGAGTTTGGGGTGTATGAGAGCTTGGGGAAGTAGGCGAGCTTGGGGGAGTAGTAGAGCTTGTGGGAGTGGGAGAGCTTGGGCGAATAGGAGAGCTTGTGGGAGTAGGAGAGCTTCTGGGAGGAAGAAAGCTTGGGGGAGAAAGAGAGCTTGGGGGAGTAAGAGAGCTTGGCGGAGTAGGAGAGCTTAGGGTTGTAGGAGAGCTTGGGGGAGTAGGAGAGCTTGGGGGAGTAGGAGAGCTTGGGGGAGTAGGCGATCTTTGGGGAGTAGGAGAGTTTGGGGGAGTAGGAGAGCTTGGGGGAGTAGGAGAGCTTGTGGGAGTAGGAGAGCTTGGGGGAGTAGGCGATCTTGGGGGAGTAGGAGAGTTTGGGGGAGTAGGAGAGCTTGGGGGAGTAGGAGAGCTTGGGGGAGGAAGAAAGCTTGGGGGAGAAAGAGAGCTTGGGGGAGTAAGAGAGCTTGGCGGAGTAGGAGAGCTTAGGGTTGTAGGAGAGCTTGGGGGAGTAGGAGAGCTTGGGGGAGTAGGAGAGCTTGGGGGAGTAGGCGATCTTGGGGGAGTAGGAGAGTTTGGGGGAGTAGGAGAGCTTGGGGGAGTAGGAGAGCTTGGGGGAGTAGGAAAGCATGGGGAATTAGGAGAGCTTGGGAGAGTAGGAGAGCTTGTGGGAGTAGGAGAGCTTGTGGGAGTAGGAGAGCTTGGGTGAGTAGGAGAGCTTGGGGGAGTAGGAGAGATTGGGGGAGTAGGAGAGCTTGGGGGAGTAGGAGAGCTTGGGGGAGTACGAGAGCTTGGGGGAGTAGGAAAGCTTGGGGTAGTAGGAGATCTTGGGGAGTAGGAGAACTTGGGGGAGTAAGAGAGCTTGGTGGAGATAGAGAGCTTGGGGGAGTAAGAGAGCTTTTGGGAGTAAGAGAGCTTGGGGGAGTAAGATAATTTGGGGGAGTAGGAGAGCTTGGGGGAGTTAGAGAGCTTGGGGGAGTAAGAGAGCTTGGGGGAGTAAGAGAGCTTGGGGGATTAGGAGAGCTTGGGGGAGTAGGAGTGCTTGGTGGAGTAGGAGAGCTTGGGGGAGTAGGAGAGTTTGGGGTAGTAGGAAAGCTTGGGGGAGTAGGAGAGCTTGGGGGAGTCGGAGAGCTTGGGGGAGTAGGAGAGCTTGGGGGAGTAGGAGAGCTTGGGGGACTAGGAGAGCTTGGGGTAGTAGGAGATCTTGGGGGAGTAGGAGTTCTTGGGGGATTAGGAGAGTTTGGGAGATTAGGAGAGCTTGGGGGAGTAGGAGAGTTTGGGAGAGCAGGAGAGCTTGGCAGAGTAGGAGAACTTGGGGCAGTAGGAGAGCTTGGGGGAGTAGGAGAGCTTTGGGGAGTCGGAGAGCTTGGGGAGTAGGAGAGCTTGGGAGGGTAGGAGAGCATGGGGGCGTATGAGAGCTTGGGTCGTATGAGAGCTTGGGGGGGTGTGAGAGTTTGGGGTGTATGAGAGCTTGGGGAAGTAGGCGAGCTTGGGGGAGTAGTAGAGCTTGTGGGAGTGGGAGAGCTTGGGCGAATAGGAGAGCTTGTGGGAGTAGGAGAGCTTCTGGGAGGAAGAAAGCTTGGGGGAGAAAGAGAGCTTGGGGGAGTAAGAGAGCTTGGCGGAGTAGGAGAGCTTAGGGTTGTAGGAGAGCTTGGGGGAGTAGGAGAGCTTGGGGGAGTAGGAGAGCTTGGGGGAGTAGGCGATCTTGGGGGAGTAGGAGAGTTTGGGGGAGTAGGAGAGCTTGGGGGATTAGGAGAGCTTGTGGGAGTAGGAAAGCTTGGGGGATTAGGAGAGCTTGGGAGAGTAGGAGAGCTTGTGGGAGTAGGAGAGCTTGTGGGAGTAGGAGAGCTTGGGTGAGTAGGAGAGCTTGGGGGAGTAGGAGAGATTGGGGGAGTAGGATAGCTTGGAGGAGTAGGAGAGCTTGGGGGAGTAGGAGAGCTTGGGGTAGTAGGAGATCTTGGGGGAGTAGGAGAACTTGGGGGATTGGTTGAGCTTGGGGGAGTAGGAGAGCTTGGGGGAGTAGGAGAGCTTGGGAGAGTAGGAGAGCTTGGCGCAGCAGGAGAACTTGGGGCAGCAGGAGAGCTTCGGGGAGTAGGAGAGCTTGGGGGAGTAGGAGAGCTTGGGGGAGTAGGAGAGCTTGGGGGAGTCGGGGTGCTTGGGAGGGTAGTAGAGCTTGGGGACGTATGAGAGCTTGGGGTGTATGAGAGCTTGGGGAAGTAGGCGAGCTTGGGGGAGTAGTAGAGCTTGGGGGAGTAGGAGAGCTTGGGGGAGTAGGAGAGCTTGGGGGAGTCGGAGAGCTTGGGGGAGTAGGAGAGCTTGGGAGGGTAGGAGAGCATGGGGGCGTATGAGAGCTTGGGTCGTATGAGAGCTTGGGGGGTGTGAGAGTTTGGGGTGTATGAGAGCTTGGGGAAGTAGGCGAGCTTGGGGGAGTAGTAGAGCTTGTGGGAGTGGGAGAGCTTGGGCGAATAGGAGAGCTTGGGGGAGTAGGAGAGCTTAGGGAGGAAGAAAGCTTGGGGGAGAAAGAGAGCTTGGCGGAGTAGGAGAGCTTAGGGTTGTAGGAGAGCTTGGGGAGTAGGAGAGCTTGGGTGAGTAGGAGAGCTTGGGGGAGTAGGCGATCTTGGGGGAGTAGGAGAGTTTGGGGGAGTAGGAAAGCTTGGGGGAGTAGGAGAGCTTGGGGGAGTAGGAAAGCTTGGGGGATTAGGAGAGCTTGGGAGAGTAGGATAGCTTGTGGGAGTAGGAGAGCTTGTGGGAGTAGGAGAGCTTGGGTGAGTAGGAGAGCTTGGGGGAGTAGGAGAGCTTGGGAGGGTAGCAGAGCTTGGGGGCGTATGAGAGCTTGGGGTGTATGAGAGCTTGGGGAAGTAAGCGAGATTGGGGGAGTAGTAGAGCTTGTGGGAGTGGGAGAGCTTGGGCGAGTAGGACAGCTTGGGGGAGTAGGAGAGCTTGGGGGAGGAAGAAAGCTTGGGTGAGTAGGAGAGCTTGGGGGAGTAGGAGAGATTGGGGGAGTAGGAGAGCTTGGGGGAGTACGAGAGCTTGGGGGAGTAGGAAAGCTTGGGGTAGTAGGAGATCTTGGGGAGTAGGAGAACTTGGGGGAGTAAGAGAGCTTGGTGGAGATAGAGAGCTTGGGGGAGTAAGAGAGCTTTTGGGAGTAAGAGAGCTTGGGGGAGTAAG
The DNA here is from genome assembly GCF_044704955.1 of Pristiophorus japonicus. NCBI lineage: Eukaryota > Metazoa > Chordata > Chondrichthyes > Pristiophoridae > Pristiophorus > Pristiophorus japonicus. The sequence continues at coordinate 713,122 of NW_027254772.1, forward strand.
ATAATTTGGGGGAGTAGGAGAGCTTGGGGGAGTTAGAGAGCTTGGGGGAGTAAGAGAGCTTGGGGGAGTAAGAGAGCTTGGGGGATTAGGAGAGCTTGGGGGAGTAGGAGTGCTTGGTGGAGTAGGAGAGCTTGGGGGAGTAGGAGAGTTTGGGGTAGTAGGAAAGCTTGGGGGAGTAGGAGAGCTTGGGGGAGTCGGAGAGCTTGGGGGAGTAGGAGAGCTTGGGGGAGTAGGAGAGCTTGGGGGACTAGGAGAGCTTGGGGTAGTAGGAGATCTTGGGGGAGTAGGAGTTCTTGGGGGATTAGGAGAGTTTGGGAGATTAGGAGAGCTTGGGGGAGTAGGAGAGTTTGGGAGAGCAGGAGAGCTTGGCAGAGTAGGAGAACTTGGGGCAGTAGGAGAGCTTGGGGGAGTAGGAGAGCTTTGGGGAGTCGGAGAGCTTGGGGAGTAGGAGAGCTTGGGAGGGTAGGAGAGCATGGGGGCGTATGAGAGCTTGGGTCGTATGAGAGCTTGGGGGGGTGTGAGAGTTTGGGGTGTATGAGAGCTTGGGGAAGTAGGCGAGCTTGGGGGAGTAGTAGAGCTTGTGGGAGTGGGAGAGCTTGGGCGAATAGGAGAGCTTGTGGGAGTAGGAGAGCTTCTGGGAGGAAGAAAGCTTGGGGGAGAAAGAGAGCTTGGGGGAGTAAGAGAGCTTGGCGGAGTAGGAGAGCTTAGGGTTGTAGGAGAGCTTGGGGGAGTAGGAGAGCTTGGGGGAGTAGGAGAGCTTGGGGGAGTAGGCGATCTTGGGGGAGTAGGAGAGTTTGGGGGAGTAGGAGAGCTTGGGGGATTAGGAGAGCTTGTGGGAGTAGGAAAGCTTGGGGGATTAGGAGAGCTTGGGAGAGTAGGAGAGCTTGTGGGAGTAGGAGAGCTTGTGGGAGTAGGAGAGCTTGGGTGAGTAGGAGAGCTTGGGGGAGTAGGAGAGATTGGGGGAGTAGGATAGCTTGGAGGAGTAGGAGAGCTTGGGGGAGTAGGAGAGCTTGGGGTAGTAGGAGATCTTGGGGGAGTAGGAGAACTTGGGGGATTGGTTGAGCTTGGGGGAGTAGGAGAGCTTGGGGGAGTAGGAGAGCTTGGGAGAGTAGGAGAGCTTGGCGCAGCAGGAGAACTTGGGGCAGCAGGAGAGCTTCGGGGAGTAGGAGAGCTTGGGGGAGTAGGAGAGCTTGGGGGAGTAGGAGAGCTTGGGGGAGTCGGGGTGCTTGGGAGGGTAGTAGAGCTTGGGGACGTATGAGAGCTTGGGGTGTATGAGAGCTTGGGGAAGTAGGCGAGCTTGGGGGAGTAGTAGAGCTTGGGGGAGTAGGAGAGCTTGGGGGAGTAGGAGAGCTTGGGGGAGTCGGAGAGCTTGGGGGAGTAGGAGAGCTTGGGAGGGTAGGAGAGCATGGGGGCGTATGAGAGCTTGGGTCGTATGAGAGCTTGGGGGGTGTGAGAGTTTGGGGTGTATGAGAGCTTGGGGAAGTAGGCGAGCTTGGGGGAGTAGTAGAGCTTGTGGGAGTGGGAGAGCTTGGGCGAATAGGAGAGCTTGGGGGAGTAGGAGAGCTTAGGGAGGAAGAAAGCTTGGGGGAGAAAGAGAGCTTGGCGGAGTAGGAGAGCTTAGGGTTGTAGGAGAGCTTGGGGAGTAGGAGAGCTTGGGTGAGTAGGAGAGCTTGGGGGAGTAGGCGATCTTGGGGGAGTAGGAGAGTTTGGGGGAGTAGGAAAGCTTGGGGGAGTAGGAGAGCTTGGGGGAGTAGGAAAGCTTGGGGGATTAGGAGAGCTTGGGAGAGTAGGATAGCTTGTGGGAGTAGGAGAGCTTGTGGGAGTAGGAGAGCTTGGGTGAGTAGGAGAGCTTGGGGGAGTAGGAGAGCTTGGGAGGGTAGCAGAGCTTGGGGGCGTATGAGAGCTTGGGGTGTATGAGAGCTTGGGGAAGTAAGCGAGATTGGGGGAGTAGTAGAGCTTGTGGGAGTGGGAGAGCTTGGGCGAGTAGGACAGCTTGGGGGAGTAGGAGAGCTTGGGGGAGGAAGAAAGCTTGGGGGAGAAAGAGAGCTTGGGGGAGTAAGAGAGCTTGGCGGAGTAGGAGAGCTTCGGGTTGTAGGAGAGCTTGGGGGAGTAGGAGAGCTTGGGGGAGTAGGAGAGCTTGGGGGAGTAGGCGATCTTGGGGGAGTAGGAGAGTTTGGGGGAGTAGGAGAGCTTGGGGGAGTAGGAGAGCTTGGGGGAGTAGGAAAGCATGGGGAATTAGGAGAGCTTGGGAGAGTAGGAGAGCTTGTGGGAGTAGGAGAGCTTGTGGGAGTAGGAGAGTTTGGGGGAGTAGCAGAGCTTGGGGGAGTAGGAGAGCTTGGGGGAGTAGGAGAGCTTTGGGGAGTAGGAGAGCTTGTGGGAGTAGGACAGCTTGGGGGAGTAGGAGAGCTTGGGAGAGTAGGAGAGTTTGGGGGAGTAGGAGAGCTTGGGGGAGTAGGAGAGCTTGGGGGAGTAGGAGAGCTTGGGGGAGTCGGAGAGCTTGGGGGAGTAGGAGAGCTTGGGGGAGTAGGAGAGCTTGGGGGAGTAGGAGTTCTTGGGGGATTAGGAGAGCTTGGGGGAGTACGAGAGTTTGGGGGAGTAGGAGAGTTTGGGAGAGCAGGAGAGCTTGGCAGAGTAGGAGAATTTGGGCCAGTAGGAGAGCTCAGGGGAGTAGGAGAGCTTGGGGGAGTAGGAGAGCTTGGTGGAGTAGGAGAGCTTGGGGGAGTCAGAGAGCTTGGGGGAGCAGGAGAGCTTGGGAGGGTAGGAGAGCTTGGGGGCGTAGGAGAGCTTGGGTCGTATGAGAGCTTGGGGGTGTATGAGAGTTTGGGGTGTATGAGAGCTTGGGGAAGAAGGCGAGCTTGGGGGAGTAGTAGAGCTTGTGGGAGTGGGAGAGCTTGGGCGAGTAGGAGAGCTTGGGGGATTAGGAGAGCTTGGGGGAGGAAGAAAGCTTGGGGGAGAAAGAGAGCTTGGGGGAGTAAGAGAGCTTGGCGGAGTAGGAGAGCTTAGGGTTGTAGGAGAGCTTGGGAGAGTAGGAGAGCTTGGGGGAGTAGGAGCGCTTGGGGGAGTAGGCGATCTTGGGGGAGTAGGAGAGTTTGGGGGCGTAGGAGAGCTTGGGGGAGTAGGAGAGCTTGGGGGAGTAGGAAAGCTTGGGGGAGTAGGAGAGCTTGGGGGAGTCGGAGAGCTTGGGAGGGTAGGAGAGCTTGGGGGCGTATGAGAGCTTGGGGTGTATGAGAGCTTGTGGGAGTAGGACAGCTTGGGTGAGTAGGAGAGCTTGGGGGAGTAGGAGAGTTTGGGGGAGTAGGAAAGCATGGGGAATTAGGAGAGCTTGGGAGAATAGGAGAGCTTGTGGGAGTAGGAGAGCTTGTGGGAGTAGGAGAGCTTGGGTGAGTAGGAGAGCTTGGGGGAGTAGGAGAGATTGGGGGAGTAGGAGAGCTTGGGGGAGTACGAGAGCTAGGGGGAGTAGGAAAGCTTGGGGTAGTAGGAGATCTTGGGGGAGTAGGAGAACTTGGGGGATTAGTTGAGCTTGGGGGAGTAGGAGAGCTTGGGGGAGTAGGAGAGCTTGGGAGAGTAGGAGAGCTTGGCGCAGCAAGAGAACTTGGGGCAGTAGGAGAGCTTAGGGGAGTAGGAGAGCTTGGGGGACTAGGAGAGCTTGGGGAATAGGAGAGCTTGGGGGAGCCGGAGAGCTTGGGAGGGTAGGAGAACTTGGGGGCGTATGAGAGCTTGGGGTGTATGAGAGCTTGTGGGAGTAGGACAGCTTGGGTGAGTAGGAGAGCTTGGGGGAGTAGGAGAGTTTGGGGTAGTAGGAAAGCTTGGGGGAGTAGGAGAGCTTGGGGGAGTAGGAGAGCTTGGGGGAGTAGGAGAGCTTGGGGGAGTAGGAGAGCTTGGGGGACTAGGAGAGCTTGGGGTAGTAGGAGATCTTGGGGGAGTAGGAGTTCTTGGGGGATTAGGAGAGTTTGGGGGATTAGGAGAGCTTGGGGGAGTAGGAGAGTTTGGGAGAGCAGGAGAGCTTGGCAGAGTAGGAGAACTTGGGGCAGTAGGAGAGCTTGGGGGAGTAGGAGAGCTTTGGGGAGTCGGAGAGCTTGGGGAGTAGGAGAGCTTGGGAGGGTAGGAGAGCATGGAGGCGTATGAGAGCTTGGGTCGTATGAGAGCTTGGGGGGGTGTGAGAGTTTGGGGTGTATGAGAGCTTGGGGAAGTAGGCGACCTTGGGGGAGTAGTAGAACTTGTGGGAGTGGGAGAGCTTGGGCGAATAGGAGAGCTTGTGGGAGTAGGAGAGCTTCTGGGAGGAAGAAAGCTTGGGGGAGAAAGAGAGCTTGGGGGAGTAAGAGAGCTTGGCGGAGTAGGAGAGCTTAGGGTTGTAGGAGAGCTTGGGGGAGTAGGAGAGCTTGGGGGAGTAGGAGAGCTTGGGGGAGTAGGCGATCTTGGGGGAGTAGGAGAGTTTGGGGGAGTAGGAGAGCTTGGGGGAGTAGGAGAGCTTGTGGGAGTAGGAAAGCTTGGGGGATTAGGAGAGCTTGGGAGAGTAGGAGAGCTTGTGGGTGTAGGAGAGCTTGTGGGAGTAGGAGAGCTTGGGTGAGTAGGAGAGCTTGGGGGTGTAGGAGAGATTGGGGGAGTAGGATAGCTTGGGGGAGTAGGAGAGCTTGGGGGAGTAGGAGAGCTTGGGGGAGTAGGAGATCTTGGGGGAGTAGGAGAACTTGGGGGATTGGTTGAGCTTGGGGGAGTAGGAGAGCTTGGGGGAGTAGGAGAGCTTGGGAGAGTAGGAGAGCTTGGCGCAGCAGGAGAACTTGGGGCAGTAGGAGAGCTTCGGGGAGTAGGAGAGCTTGGGGGAGTAGGAGAGCTTGGGGGAGTAGGAGAGCTTGGGGGAGTCGGGGTGCTTGGGAGGGTAGTAGAGCTTGGGGGCGTATGAGAGCTTGGGGTGTATGAGAGCTTGGGGAAGTAGGCGAGCTTGGGGGAGTAGTAGAGCTTGGGGGAGTAGGAGAGCTTGGGGGAGTAGGAGAGCTTGGGGGAGTCGGAGAGCTTGGGGGAGTAGGAGAGCTTGGGAGGGTCGGAGAGCATGGGGGCGTATGAGAGCTTGGGTCGTATGAGAGCTTGGGGGGTGTGAGAGTTTGGGGTGTATGAGAGCTTGGGGAAGTAGGCGAGCTTGGGGGAGTAGTAGAGCTTGTGGGAGTGGGAGAGCTTGGGCGAATAGGAGAGCTTGGGGGAGTAGGAGAGCTTAGGGAGGAAGAAAGCTTGGGGGAGAAAGAGAGCTTGGCGGAGTAGGAGAGCTTAGGGTTGTAGGAGAGCTTGGGGGAGTAGGAGAGCTTGGGGGAGTAGGAGAGCTTGGGGGAGTAGGCGATCTTGGGGGAGTAGGAGAGTTTGGGGGAGTAGGAGAGCTTGGGGGAGTAGGAGAGCTTGGGGGAGTAGGAAAGCATGGGGAATTAGGAGAGCTTGGGAGAGTAGGAGAGCTTGTGGGAGTAGGAGAGCTTGTGGGAGTAGGAGAGCTTGGGTGAGTAGGAGAGCTTGGGGGAGTAGGAGAGATTGGGGGAGTAGGAGAGCTTGGGGGAGTACGAGAGCTTGGGGGAGTAGGAAAGCTTGGGGTAGTAGGAGATCTTGGGGAGTAGGAGAACTTGGGCGAGTAGGAGAGCTTGGGGGAGTAAGAGAGCTTAAGGGAGTAAGAGAGCTTGGGGAAGCAGTAGAGCTTGGGGGAGTAGGAGAGCTTGGGGGAGTAGGAGCGCTTTGGGGAGTAGGAGATCTCGGGGGAGTAGGAGAGCTTGAGCGAGTAGGAGACCTTGGGGGAGTAAGAGAGCTTGGTGGAGTAAGATAGCTTGGGGAGTAAGAGAGCTTGGGGGAGTAAGAGAGCTTGGGGGAGTGTGAGAGCTTGGGGGAGTAGGAGAGCTTGGGGGAGTAGGAGCGCTTGGGGGAGTAGGAGCGCTTGGGGGAGTAGGAGAGCCTGGGGGAGTAGGAGAGCTTGGGGGAGTAGGAGATATTGGGGGAGTAGGAGAGTTTGGGGGAGTAGCAGAGCTTGGGGGAGTAGGAGAGTTTGGGGGAGTAGGAGAGCTTTGGGGAGTAGGAGTGCTTGTGGGAGTAGGACAGCTTGGGGGAGTAGGAGAGCTTGGGGGAGTAGGAGAGTTTGGGGGAGTGGGAGAGCTTGGGGGAGTAGGAGAGCTTGGGGGAGTAGGCGAGCTTGGGGGAGTAGGAGAGCTTGGGGGAGTAGGAGATCTTGGGGCAGCAGGATTTCATGGGGGATTGGAGAGCTTGGGGGATTAGGAGAGCTTGGGGGAGTAGGAGAGTTTGGGAGAGTAGGAGAGCTTGGCAGAGTAGGAGAACTTGGGGCAGTAGGAGAGCTTGTCAGAGTAGGAGAACTTGGGGCAGTAGGAGAGCTTACGGGAGTAGGAGAGCTTGGGGGAGTAGGAGAGCTTGGGGGAGTAGGAGAGCTTGGGGGAGTCGGAGAGCTTGGGGGAGTAGGAGAGCTTGGGAGGGTAGGAGAGCTTGGGGGCGTATGAGAGCTTGGGTCGTACGAGAGCTTGGGGGGGTGTGAGAGTTGGGGTGTATGAGAGCTTGGGGAAGTAGGCGAGCTTGGGGGAGTAGTAGAGCTTGTGTGAGTGGGAGAGCTTGGGCGAGTAGGAGAGTTTCGGGGAGTAGGAGAGCTTGGGGGAGCAGGAGAGCTTGGGGGAGTAGGAAAGCTTGGGGGATTAGGAGAGCTTGGGAGAGTAGGAGAGCTTGTGGGAGTAGGAGAGCTTGTGGGAGTAGGAGAGCTTGGGTGAGTAGGAGAGCTTGGGGGAGTAGGAGAGCTTGGGGGAGTAGGAGAGCTTGGGGTAGTAGGAGATCTTGGGGGAGCAGGAGAACTTGGGGGATTAGTTGAGCTTGGGGGAGTAGGAGAGCTTGGGGGAGTAGGAGAGCGTGGGAGAGAAGGAGAGCTTGGCGCAGCAGGAGAACTTGGGGCATAAGGAGAGCTTAGGGGAGTAGGAGAGCTTGGGGGAGTAGGAGAGCTTGGGGGAGTAGGAGAGCTTGGGGGAGTTGGAGAGCTTGGGGGAGTAAGAGAACTTGGGGGAGGAAGAAAGCTTGGGGGAGAAAGACAGCTTGAGGGAGTAAGAGAGCTTGGGGGAGTAGGAGAGCTTGGGGGAATAGGAGAGCTTGGGGTAGTCGGAGAGTTTGGGGGAGTAGGAGAGCTTGGGGGAGTCGCGGAGCTTGGGGGAGTAGGAGTACTTGGCAGAATAGGAGAGCTTGGGGGAGGAAGAGAGCTTGGGGGAGTAAGAGAGCTTGGGGGAGTAAGAGAGCTTGAAGGAGTAAGAGAGCTTGGGGAACAGGTGAGCTTTTGGGAATAGGAGAGCTGGGGGAGTACGAGCGCTTGCGGGTGTAGGAGAGCTTGAGTGAGAAGGAGAACTTGGCAGAGTAGGAGAGCTTGGGGGAGTAAGAGAGCTTGGGGGAGTAAGAGAGCTTGGTGGAGAAAGAGAGCTTGGGGGAGTAAGAGAGCTTGGGGGAGTAAGAAAATTTGCGGGAGCAAGAGAGCTTGGGGGTGTAAGTGAGCTTGGGGGAGTAGGAGAAATTGGCAGAGTAGGAGAGCTTGGGGGAGTTAGAGAGCTTGGGGGAGTAAGAGAGCTTGGGGGAGTAAGAGAGCTTGGGGGAGTAGGAGAGCTTGGGGGAGTAGGAGTGCTTGGGGGAGTAGGAGAGCTTGGGCGACTAGGAGAGCTTGGGGGAGTAAGAGAGCTTAAGGGAGTAAGAGAGCTTGGGGAAGCAGTAGAGCTTGGGGGAGTAGGAGAGCTTGGGGGAGTCGGAGAGCTTGGGAGGGTAGGAGAGCTTGGGGGCGTATGAGAGCTTGGGTTGTATGAGAACTTGGGGAAGTAGGCGAGCTTGGGGGAGTAGTAGAGCTTGTGGGAGTGGGAGGGCTTGGGCGAGTACGAGAGCTTGGGGGAGTAAGAGAACATGGGGGAGGAAGAAAGCTTGGGGGAGAAAGAGAGCTTGAGGGAGTCAGAGAGCTTGGGGAGTAGGAGAGCTTGGGGGAGTAGGATAGTTTGGGGTAGTAGGAGAGTTTGGGGGAGTAGGAGAGCTTGGGGGAGTCGCGGAGCTTGGGGGAGTAGGAGAACTTGGCAGAGTAGGAGAGCTTGGGGGAGGAAGAGAGCTTGGGGGAGTAAGAGAGCTTGGGGGAGTAAGAGAGCTTGAAGGAGTAAGAGAGCTTCGGTTGTAAGAGAGCTTGCGGGTGTAAGAGAGCTTGGGGAGTAGGAGAGCTTGGGGGAGTAGGGGAGCTTGGGGGAGTAGGAGACCTTGGGCGAGTAGGAGAGCTTGGGGGAGGAAGAGAGCTTGGGGGAGTAAGAGAGCTTGGGGGAGTAAGATAGCTTGGTGGAGTAGGAGAGCTTGGGGAACAGGTGAGCTTGTGGGAATAGGAGAGCTTGGGGGAGTACGAGCGCTTGCTTGTGCAGGAGAGCTTGAGGGAGAAGGAGAACTTGGCAGAGTAGGAGAGCTTGGGGGAGTAAGAGAGCTTGGGGGAGAAAGAGAGCTTGGTGGAGAAAGAGAGCTTGGGGGAGTAAGAGAACTTGGGGGAGTAAGAGAGCTTGGGGGTGTAAGTGAGCTTGGGGGAGTAGGAAAAATTGGCAGAGTAGGAGAGCTTGGGGGAGTTAGCGAGCTTGGGGGAGTAAGAGAGCTTGGGGGAGTAAGAGAGCTTGGGGGAGCAGGAGAGCTTGGGGGAGTAGGAGTGCTTGGGGGAGTAGGAGAGCTTGGGGGAGTAGGAGTGCTTGGAGGAGTAAGAGAGCTTGGGGGTGTAAGAGAGCTAGGGGGAGTAGGAGAACTTGGGGGATTCGGGGAGCTTGGGGGAGTAGGAGAACTTGGGGGATTCGGGGAGCTTGTGGGAGTAGGAGAACTTGGAACAGTAGGAGAGCTTGGGGGATTAAGAGAGCTTGGGGGAGTAAGAGAGCTTGGGGAGTAAGAGAGCTTGGGATGTAAGAGAGCTTTGGGGAGTAAGAGAGCTTGGGGGAGTGGGAGAGCTTGGGGGAGTAGGAGAGCTTGGGGGAGTAGGAGCGCTTGGGGTAGTAGGCGATCTTGGGGGAGTAGGAGAACTTGGGGGATTAGTTGAGCTTGGGGGAGTAGGAGAGCTTGGGGGAGTAGTAGAGCTTGGGAGAGTAGGAGAGCTTGGCGCAGCAGGAGAACTTGGGGCAGTAGGAGAGCTTAGGTGAGTAGGAGAGCTTGGGGAAGTAGGCGAGCTTGGGGGAGTAGTAGAGCTTGTGGGAGTGGGAGAGCTTGGGCGAGTAGGAGAGCTTGGGGGAGTAAGAGAACGTGGGGGAGGAAAAAAGCTTGGGGGAGAAAGAGAGCTTGAGGGAGTAAGAGAGCTTGGGGGAGTAGGAGAGCTTGGGGGAGTAGGAGAGCTTGGGGTAGTTGGAGAGTTTGGGGGAGTAGGAGAGCTTGGGGGAGTCGCGGAGCTTGGGGGAGTAGGAGAACTTGGCAGAGTAGGAGAGCTTGGGGGAGGAAGAGAGCTTTGGGGAGTAAGAGAGCTTGGGGGAGTAAGAGAGCTTGAAGGAGTAAGATAGCTTGGGGGAGTAAGAGAGCTTGCGGGTGTAAGAGAGCTTGGGGAGTAGGAGAGCTTGGGGGAGTAGGGGAGCTTGGGGGAGTAGGAGACCTTGGGCGAGTAGGAGAGCTTGGGGGAGGAAGAGAGCTTGGGGGAGTAAGAGAGCTTGGGGGAGTAAGATAGCTTGGGGGAGTAGGAGAGCCTGGAGAACAGGTGAGCTTGTGGGAATAGGAGAGCTTGGGGGAGTACGAGCGCTTGCAGGTGTAGGAGAGCTTGAGGGAGAAGGAGAACTTGGCAGAGTAGGAGAGCTTGGAGGAGTAAGAGAGCTTGGGGGAGTAAGAGAGCTTGGTGGAGAAAGAGAGCTTGGGTGAGTAAGAGAGCTTGGGGGAGTAAGAGAATTTGGGGGAGTAAGAGAGCTTGGGGGTGTAAGTGAGCTTGGGGGAGTAGGAGAAATTGGCAGAGTAGGAGAGCTAGGGGGAGTTAGAGAGCTTGGGGGAGTAAGCGAGCTTGGGGGAGTAAGAGAGCTTGGGGGAGTAGGAGAGCTAGGGGGAGTAGGAGTGCTTGGGGGAGTAGGAGAGCTTGGGCGAGTAGGAGAGCTTGGGGGAGTAAGAGAGCTTAAGGGAGTAAGAGAGCTTGGGGATGCAGTAGAGCTTGGGGGAGTAGGAGAGCTTGGGGCAGTAGGAGCGCTTGGGGGAGTAGGAGTGCTTGGAGGAGTAAGAGAGCTTGGGGGTGTAAGAGAGCTAGGGGGAGTAAGAGAGCTTGGGGGAATACGAGAGCTTGGGGGAGTAGGAGAACTTGGGTGATTCGGGGAGCTTGGGGGAGTAGGAGAACTTGGGGGATTCTGGGAGCTTGGGGGAGTAAGGGAGCTTGGGGGAGTAAGAGAATTTGGGGGAGTAAGATAGCTTGGGGGTGTAAGTGAGCTTGGGGGAGTAGGAGAAATTGGCAGAGTAGGAGAGCTTGGGGGAGTTAGAGAGCTTGGGGGAGTAAGAGAGCTTGGGGGAGTAAGAGAGCTTGGGGGAGTAGGAGAGCTTGGGGGAGTAGGAGTGCTTGGGGGAGTAGGAGAGCTTGGGCGAGTAGGAGAGCTTGGGCGAGTAAGAGAGCTTAAGGGAGTAAGAGAGCTTGGGGAAGCAGTAGAGCTTGGGGGAGTAGGAGGGCTTGGGGCAGTAGGAGGGCTTGGGGGAGTAGGAGTGCTTGGAGGAGTAAGAGAGCTTGCGGGTGTAAGAGAGCTAGGGGGAGTAGGAGAACTTGGGGATTCGGGGAGCTTGGGGGTGTAGGAGAACTTGGAGGATTCGGGGAGCTTGGGGGAGTAGGAGAACTTGGCACAGTAGGAGAGCTTGGGGGAGTAAGAGAGCTTGGGATGTAAGAGAGCTTTGGGGAGTAAGAGAGCTTGGGGGAGTGGGAGAGCTTGGGGGAGTAGGAGAGCTTGGGGGAGTAGGAGAGATTGGGGGAGTAGGAGAGCTTGGGGTAGTAGGAGATCTTGGGGGAGTAGGAGAACTTGGGGGATTAGTTGAGCTTGGGCGAGTAGGAGAGCTTGGGGGAGTAGGAGAGCTTAGGAGAGTAGGAGAGCTTGGCGCAGCAGGAGAACTTGGGGCAGTAGGAGAGCTTAGGGGAGTAGGAGAGCTTGGGGGAGTAGGCGAGCTTGGGGGAGTAGGAGAGCTTGGGGGAGTCGGAGAGCTTGGGAGGGTAGGAGAGCTTGGGGGCGTATGAGAGCTTGGGGTGTATGAGAGCTTGGGGAAGTAGGCGAGCTTGGGGGAGTAGAAGAGCTTGTGGGAGTGGGAGAGCTTGGGCGAGTAGGTGAGCTTGGGGGAGTAAGAGAACTTGGGGGAGGAAGAAAGCTTGGGGGAGAAAGAGAGCTTGAGGGAGTAAGAGAGCTTGAGGGAGTAGGAGAGCTTGGGGGAGTAGGAGAGCTTGGGGTAGTAGGAGAGTTTGGGGGAGTAGGAGAGCTTGGGGGAGTCGCGGAGCTTGGGGGAGTAGGAGAACTTGGCAGAGTAGGAGAGCTTGGGGGAGGAAGAGAGCTTGGGGGAGTAAGAGAGCTTGGGGGAGTAAGAGAGCTTGAAGGAGTAAGAGAGCTTGGGGGAGTAAGAGAGCTTGCGGGTGTAAGAGAGCTTGGGGAGTAGGAGAGCTTGGGGGAGTAGGGGAGCTTGGGGGAGTAGGAGACCTTGGGCGAGTAGGAGAGCTTGGGGGAGGAAGAGAGCTTGGGGGAGTAAGAGAGCTTGGGGGAGTAGGAGAGCTAGGGGGAGCAGGAGTGCTTGGGGGAGTAGGAGAGCTTGGGCGAGTAGGAGAGCTTGGGCGAGTAAGAAAGCTTGGGGGAGTAGGAAAGCTTGGGGGAGTAGGAGAGCTTGGGGTAGTAGGAGAGTTTGGGGGAGTAGGAGAGCTTGGGGGAGTCGCGGAGCTTGGGGGAGTAGGAGAATTTGGCAGAGTAGGAGAGCTTGGGGGAGTAAGAGAGCTTGGGGGAGTAAGAGAGCTTGAACGAGTAAGATAGCTTGGGGGAGTAAGAGAGCTTGCGGGTGTAAGAGAGCTTGGGGAGTAGGAGAGCTTGGGGGAGTAGGGGAGCTTGGGGGAGTAGGAGACCTTGGGCGAGTTGGAGAGCTTGGGGGAGGAAGAGAGCTTGGGGGAGTAAGAGAGCTTGGGGGAGTAAGATAGCTTGGGGGAGTAGGAGAGCCTGGGGAACAGGTGAGCTTGTGGGAATAGGAGAGCTTGGGGGTGTACGAGCGCTTGCGGGTGTAGGAGAGCTTGAGGGAGAACGAGAACTTGGCAGAGTAGGAGAGCTTGGGGGAGTAAGAGAGCTTGGGGGAGTAAGAGAGCTTGGTGGAGAAAGAGAGCTTGGGGGAGTAAGAGAGCTTGGGGGTGTAAGAGAGCTAGGGGGAGTAAGAGAGCTTGGGGGAATACGAGAGCTTGGGGGAGTAGGAGAACTTGGGGGATTCGGGGAGCTTGGGGGAGTAGGAGAACTTGGGGGATTCGGGGAGCTTGGGGGAGTAAGAGAGCTTGGGGGAGTAAGAGAATTTGGGGGAGTAAGAGAGCTTGGGGGTGTAAGTGAGCTTGGGGGAGTAGGAGAAATTGGCAGAGTAGGAGAGCTTGGGGGAGTTAGAGAGCTTGGGGGAGTAAGAGAGCTTGGGGGAGTAAGAGAGCTTGGGGGAGTAGGAGAGCTTGGGGGAGTAGGAGTGCTTGGGGGAGTAGGAGAGCTTGGGCGAGTAGGAGAGCTTGGGGGAGTAAGAGAGCTTAAGGGAGTAAGAGAGCTTGGGGAAGCAGTAGAGCTTGGGGGAGTAGGAGAGCTTGGGGCAGTAGGAGCGCTTGGGGGAGTAGGAGTGCTTGGAGGAGTAAGAGAGCTTGGGGGTGTAAGAGAGCTAGGGGGAGTAGGAGAACTTGGGGGATTCGTGGAGCTTGGGGGTGTAGGAGAACTTGGGGGATTCGGGGAGCTTGGGGGAGTAGGAGAACTTGGCACAGTAGGAGAGTTGGGGGAGTAAGAGAGCTTGGGGGAGTAAGAGAGCTTGGGGGAGTAAGAGAGCTTGGGATGTAAGAGAGCTTTGGGGAGTAAGAGAGCTTGGGGGAGTGGGAGAGCTTGGGGGAGTAGGAGAGCTTGAGGGAGTAGGAGAATTTGGGGGATTAGTTGAGCTTGGGGGAGTAGGAGAGCTTGGGGGAGTAGGAGAGCTTGGGAGAGTAGGAGAGCTTGGCGCAGCAGGAGAACTTGGGGCAGTAGGAGAGCTTAGGGGAGTAGGAGAGCTTGGGGGAGTAGGAGAGCTTGGGGGAGTAGGAGAGCTTGGGGGAGTCGGAGAGCTTGGGAGGGTAGGAGAGCTTGGGGGCGTATGAGAGCTTGGGGTTAATGAGAGCTTGGGGAAGTAGGCGAGCTTGGGGGAGTAGTAGAGCTTGTGGGAGTGGGAGAGCTTGGGCGAGTAGGCGAGCTTGGGGGAGTAAGAGAACTTGGGGGAGGAAGAAAGCTTGGGGAAGAAAGAGAGCTTGAGGGAGTAAGAGAGCTTGGGGGAGTAGGAGAGCTTGGGGGAATAGGAGTGCTTGGGGGAGTAGGAGAGCTTTGGAGAGTAGGAGAGCTTTGAGGTGTAGGGGAGCTTGTGGGAGTAGGAGAGCTTGGGGGAGTAGGAGAGCTTGGGGGATTAGGAGATCTTGGGGGAGTAGGAGAGCTTGGGCGAGTAGTAGAGCTTGGGGGAGTAAGATAGCTTGGAGGAGTAAGAGAGTTTGGGGAGTAAGAGAGCTTTGGGGAGTAAGAGAGCTTGGGGGAGTGGGAGAGCTTGGGGGAGTAGGAGATCTTGGGGGAGTAGGAGCGCTTGGGGGAGTAGGAGAGCTTGGGGGAGTAGGAGAGCTTGGGTGAGTAGGAGAGCTTGGGGGAGTAGGAGAGCTTGGGAGAGTAGGGGAGCTTGGGGGAGTAGGAGATCTTGGGGGAGTAGGAGAGTTTGGGGGAGTAGGAGAGTTTAGGGGAGTAGGAGAGCTTGGGGAAGTAGTAGAGCTTGGGGGAGTAGGAGAGCTTGGGAGAGTAGGAGAGCTTTGGGGAATTGGAGAGCTTGTGGGAATAGGAGAACTTGGGGGAGTACGAGCGCTTGCGGGTGTAGGAGAGCTTGAGGGAGAAGGAGAACTTGGCAGAGTAGAAGAGCTTGGGGGAATAGGAGTGCTTGGGGGAGTAGGAGAGCTTTGGAGAGTAGGAGAGCTTTGGGGAGTAGGGGAGCTTGTGGGAGTAGGAGAGCTTGGGGGAGTAGGAGAGCTTGGGGGATTAGGAGAGCTTGGGGGAATCAGGGAGCTTGGGGTAGTAGGAGAGCTCTGGGGAGTAGGAGATCTTGGGGGAGTAGGAGAGCTTGGGCGAGTAGGAGAGCTTGGGGGAGTAAGATAGCTTGGAGGAGTAAGAGAGTTTGGGGAGTAAGAGAGCTTTGGGGAGTAAGTGAGCTTGGGGGAGTGGGAGAGCTTGGGGGAGTAAGAGATCTTGGGGGAGTAGGAGCGCTTGGGGGAGTAGGGGAGCTTGGGGGAGTAGGAGAGCTTGGGTGAGTAGGAGAGCTTGGGGGAGTCGCGGAGCTTGGGGGAGTAGGAGAACTTGGCAGAGTAGGAGAGCTTGGGGGAGGAAGAGAGCTTGGGGGAGTAAGAGAGCTTGGGGGAGTAAGAGAGCTTGAAGGAGTAAGAGAGCTTGGGGGAGTAAGAGAGCTTGCGGGTGTAAGAGAGCTTGGGGAGTAGGAGAGCTTGGGGGAGTAGGGGAGCTTGGGGGAGTAGGAGACCTTGGGCGAGTAGGAGAGCTTGGGGGAGGAAGAGAGCTTGGGGGAGTAATAGAGCTTGGGGGAGTAAGATAGCTTGGGGTAGTAGGTGAGCTTGGGGAACAGGTGAGCTTGTGGGAATAGGAGAGCTTGGGGGAGTACGAGCGCTTGCGGGTGTAGGAGAGTTTGAGGGACAAGGAGAACTTGGCAGAGTAGGAGAGCTTGGGGGAGTAAGAGAGCTTGGGGCAGTAAGAGAGCTTGGTGGAGAAAGAGAGCTTGGGGGAGTAAGAGAGCTTGGGGGAGTAAGAGAATTTGGGGGAGTAAGAGAGCCTGGGGGTGTAAGTGAGCTTGGGGGAGTAGGAGAAATTGGCAGAGTAGGAGAGCTTGACGGAGTTAGAGAGCTTGGGGGAGTAAGAGAGCTAGGGGGAGTAGGAGTGCTTGGGGGAGTAGGAGAGCTTGGGCGAGTAGGAGAGCTTGGGGGAGTAAGAGAGCTTAAGGGAGTAAGAGAGCTTGTGGAAGCAGTAGAGCTTGGGGGAGTAGGAGAGCTTGGGGCAGTAGGAGCGCTTGGGGGAGTAGGAGTGCTTGGAGGAGTAAGAGAGCTTGGGGATGTAAGAGAGCTAGGGGGAGTAAGAGAGCTTGGGGGAATACGAGAGCTTGGGGGAGTTGGAGAACTTGGGGGATTCGGGGAGCTTGGGGGAGTAGGAGAACTTGGGGGATTCGGGGAGCTTGGGGGAGTAGGAGAACTTGGCACAGTAGAAGAGCTTGGGGGAGTAAGAGAGCTTGGGGGAGTAAGAGAGCTTGGGGGAGTAATAGAGCTTGGGATGTAAGAGAGCTTTGGGGAGTAAGAGAGCTTGGGGGAGTGGGAGAGCTTGGGGGAGTAGGAGAGCTTGGGGGAGTACGAGCGCTTGGGGGATTAGGAGAGCTTGGGGGAGACAGAGAGCTTGGGGCAGTAGAGAGCTCTGGGAAGTAGGAGATCTCGGGGGAATAGGAGAGCTTGTGCGAGTAGGAGAGCTTGGGGGAGTAAGAGAGCTTGGTGGAGTAAGAGAGCTTGGGGAGTAAGAGAGCTTGGAGGAGAAAGAGAGCTTGGTGGAGTGGGAGAGCTTAGGGGAGTAGGAGAGCTTTGGGGAGTAGGAGCGCTTGGGGGAGTGGGAGAGCTTGGGGGAGTAGGAGAGCTTGGGGGAGTAGGAGAGCTTGGGGGAGTAGGAGTGTTGGGAGAGTAGGAGAGCTTGGGGGAGTAGGAGATCTTGGGGGAGTAGGAGAGTTTGGGGGTGTAGCAGAGCTTGGGGGAGTAGGAGAGCTTGGGGGAGTAGGAGAGCTTGGGGGAGTAGGAAAGCTTGGGAGAGTAGGAGAGCTTTGGGGAGTAGGAGAGCTTGTGGGAGTAGGACAGCTTGGGGGAGTAGGAGAGCTTGTGGGAGCAGGAGAGTTTGGGGGAGTAGGAGACCTTGGGGGAGTAGGAGAGCTTGGGGGAGTAGGAGAGCTTGGGGGAGTAGGAGATCTTGGGGGAGTAGGAGAGCTTGCGGGATTAGGAGAGCTTGGGGGAGTAGGAGAGCTTGGGGGAGTAGGAGAGCTTGGTAGATTAGGAGAGCTCGGCGGAGTAGGAGAACTTGGGGCAGTAGGAGAGCTTGGGGGAGTCGGAGAGCTTGGGGGAGTAGGACAGCTTGGGAGGTTAGGAGAGCTTGGGGGCGTATGAGAGCTTGGGGGCGTATGAGAGCTTGGGGGAGTGTGAGAGCTTGGGGTGTATGAGAGCTTGGGGAAGTAGGCGAGCTTGGGGGAGTAGTAGAGTTTGTAGTAGTGGGAGAGCTTGGGCGATTAGGAGAGCTTGGGGGAGTAAGAGAGCATGCGGGAGGAAGAAAGCTTGGGGGAGAAAGAGAGCTTGGGGGAGTAAGAGAGCTTGGGGGATTAGGAGAGCTTGGGGGAGTAGGAGAGCTTGAGGGAGTAGGAGATTTTGGTGGAGTAGGAGAGCTTGGGGGAGTCACGGAGCTTGGGGGAGTAGGAGAACTTGGCAGAGTAGGAGAGCTTGGGGGAGTAAGAGAGCTTGGGGAGTAAGAGAGCTTGGGGGAGTAAGAGAGCTTGAGGAAGTAAGAGAGCTTGGGGGATTAAGAGAGCTTGCGGGTGTAAGAGAGCTTGGGGAGTAGGAGAGCTTGGGGGAGTAGGGGAGCTTGAGGGAGTAGGAGACCTTGGGCGAGTTGGAGAGCTTGGGGGAGAAAGAGAGCTTGGGGGAGTAAGAGAGCTTGTGGGGGAGTAAGATAGCTTGGGGGAGTAGGAGAGCTTGGGGAACAGGTGAGCTTGTGGGAATAGGAGAGCTTGGGGGAGTACGAGCGCTTGCGGGTGTAGGAGTGCTTGAGGGAGAAGGAGAACTTGGCATAGTAGAAGAGCTTATGGGAGTAATAGAGCTTGGGGGAGTAAGAGAGCTTGGTGGAGAAAGAGAGCTTGGGGAGTAGGAGAGCTTGTGGGAGTAGGGGTGCTTGGGGGAGTAGGAGACCTTCGGCGAGTTGGAGAGCTTGGGGGAGAAAGAGAGCTTGGGGGAGTAAGAGAGCTTGTGGGGGAGTAAGATAGCTTGGGGAAGTAGGAAAGCTTGGGGAACAGGTGAGCTTGTGGGAATAGGAGAACTTGGGGGAGTAAGAGAGCTTGGGGGAGTAAGAGAGCTTGGGGAATAAGAGAGCTTGGGGGTGTAAGAGATCTTGGGGAAGTAGGAGAAATTGGCAGAGTAGGAGAGCTTGGGAGAGTCAGAGAGCTTGGGGCAGTAGGAGAGCTCTGGGGAGTAGGAGATCTTAGGGGAGTAGGAGAGCTTGGGCGAGTAGGAGAGCTTGGGGGAGTAAGATAGCTTGGAGGAGTAAGAGAGTTTGGGGAGTAAGAGAGCTTTGGGGAGTAAGAGAGCTTGGGGGAGTGGGAGAGCTTGGGGGAGTAGGAGATCTTGGGGGAGTAGGAGCGCTTGGGGGAGTAGGAGAACTTGGGGGAGTAGGAGAGCTTGGATGAGTAGGAGAGCTTGGGGGAGTAGGAGAGCTTGGGAGAGTAGGGGAGCTTGGGGGAGTAGGAGAGCTTGGGAGAGTAGGAGAGCTTTGGGGAGTTGGAGAGCTAGTGGGAGTAGGACAGCTTGGGAGAGTAGGGGAGCTTGGCGGAGTAGGAGAGCTTGGGGGAGTAGGAGAACTTGGGGAATAGGAGAGCTTGGGGGAGTAGGAGAGCTTGGGGGAGTAGGAGAGCTTGGGGGAGTAGGAGAGCTTGGGAGAGTAGGAGAGTTTGGGGGAGTAGGAGAGCTTGGGGGAGTAGGAGAGCTTGGGGGAGTAGGAAAGCTTGGGGGAGTAGGAGAGCTTGGGAGAGTAGGAGAGCTTTGGGAAGTAGGAGAGCTTGTGGGAGTAGGAGAGCTTGGGGGAGTAGGAGAGCTTGGGGGAGTAGGAGAGATTGTGGTAGTAGGAGAGCTTGGGGGAGTAGGAGAGCTTGGGGGAGTAGGATAGCTTGGGGTAGTAGGAGATATTGGGGGAGTAGGAGAGCTTGGGGTGTATGAGAGCTTGGGGAAGTAGGCGAGCCTGGGGGAGTAGTAGAGCTTGTGGGAGTGGGAGAGCTTGGGCGAGTAGGAGAGCTTGGGGGAGTAAGAGAACTTGGGGGAAGTAGAAAGCTTGGACGAGAAAGAGAGCTTGGGGGAGTAAGAGAGCTTGCGGGTGTAAGAGAGCTTGGGGAGTAGTAGAGCTTGGGGGAGTAGGGGAGCTTGGGGGAGTAGGAGACCTTGGGCGAGTAGGAGAGTTTGGGGGAGGAAGAGAGCTTGGGGGAGTAAGAGAGCTTGGGGGAGTAAGAGAGCTTGGGGGAGTAAGATAGCTTGGGGGAGTAGGAGATCTTGAGGAACAGTTGAGCTTGTGGGAATAGGAAAGCTTGGGGGAGTACGAGCGCTTGCGTGTATAGGAGAGCTTGAGGGAGAAGGAGAACTTGGCAGAGTAGGAGAGCTTGGGGGAGTAAGAGAGCTTGGGGGAGTAAGAGAGCTTGGTGGAGTAAGAGAGCTTGGGGGAGTAAGAGAGCTTGGGGGAGTAAGAAAGCTTGGGGGAGTAAAGAGTTTGGGGGAGGAAGAGAGCTTGGGGGTGTAAGTGAGCTTGGGGGAGTAGGAGAAATTGGCAGAGTAGGAGAGCTTGGGGGAGTTACAGTGCTTGGGGGAGTAAGAGAGCTTGGGGGAGTAAGAGACCTTGGGGGAGTAGGAGAGCTTAGGGGAGTAGGAGTGCTTGGGGGAGTAGGAGAGCTTGGGCGAGTAGGAGAGCTTGGGGATGTAAGAGAGCTTAAGGGATTAAGAGAGCTTGGGGGAGCAGTAGAGCTTGGGGGAGTAGGAGAGCTTGGGGCAGTAGGAGCGCTTGGGGGAGTAGGAGTGCTTGGAGGACTAAGAGAGCTTGGGGGTGTAAGAGAGCGAGGGGGAGTAAGAGAGCTTGGCGAGTACGAGAGCTTGGGGGAGTAGGAGAGCTTGGGGGAGTAGGGGAGCTTGGGGAGTAGGAGAACTTGGGGGATTCGGGGAGCTTGGGGGAGTAGGAGAACTTGGCACAGTAGGAGAGCTTGGGGGAGTAAGAGAGCTTGGGGGAGTAAGAGAGCTTGGGGGAGTAAGAGAGCTTGGGATGTAAGAGAGCTTTGGGGAGTAAGAGAGCTTGGGGGAGTGGGAGAGCTTGGGGGAGTAGGAGAGCTTGGGGGAGTAGGAGAGCTGGCGGGATTAGGAGAGCTTGTTGGAGTAGGAGAGCTTGGGGGAGTAGGAGAGCTTGGGAGATTCGGAGAGCTTGGCGGAGAGGGATAACTTGGGGCAGTAGGAGAGCTTGGGGGAGTAGGAGCGCTTGGGGGAGTAGGAGAGCTTGGGGGAGTAGGAGAGCTTGGAGGAGTAGTTGAGCTTGGGAGAGTAGGAGAGCTTGGGGGAGTAGGAGATCTTGTGGGAGTAGGAGAGTTTGGGGGAGTAGCAGAGCTTGGGGGAGTAGGAGAGCTTGGGGGAGTAGGAGAGCTTGGGGGAGTAGGAGAGCTTGGGAGAGTAGGAGAGCTTTGTGGAGTAGGAGAGCTTGTGGGAGTAGGAAAGCTTGGGGGAGTCGGAGAGCTTGGGGGAGTAGGAGAGTTTGGGGGAGTAGGAGAGCTTGGGGGAGTAGGAGAGCTTGGGGGAGTAGGAGAGCTTGGGGGAGTAGGAGATCTTGAGGGAGTTGGAGAGCTTGCGGGATTAGGAGAGCTTGGGGGAGCAGGAGAGCTTGGGGGAGTAGGAGAGTTTGGGAGATTCGGAGAGCTTGGCAGGTTAGGTGAGCTTGGGTGCGTATGAGAGCTTGGGGGCGTATGAGAGCTTGGGGGAGTTTGAGAGCTTGGGGTGTATGAGAGCTTGGGGAAGTAGGCGAGCTTGGGGGAGTATTAGAGCTTGTTGGAGTGGGAGAGCTTGGGCGAGTAGGAGAGCTTGTGGGAGTAAGAGAGCTTGGGGGAGGATGAAAGCTTGGGGGAGAAAGAGAGCTTGGGGGAGTAAGAGAGCTTGGGGAATTAGGAGAGCTTGGGGGAGTAGCAGAGCTTGGGGGAGTCGGAGATTTTGGCGGAGTAGGTGAGCTTGGTGGAGTCGCGGAGCTTGGGGGAGTAAGAGAGCTTGAGGGAGTAAGAGAGCTTGGGGGAGTAAGAGAGCTTGCGGGTGTAAGCGAGCTTGGGGAGCAGGCGAGCTTGGGAGAGAAGGGAGCTTGGGGGAGTAGGAGACCTTGGGCGAGTTGGAGAGCTTGGGGGAGAAATAGAGCTTGGGGGAGTAAGAGAGCTTGTGGGGGAGTAAGATAGCTTGGGCGAGTAGGAGAGCTTGGGGAACAGGTGAGCTTGTGGGAATAGGAAAGCTTGGGGGAGTACGAGCGCTTGCGGGTGTAGGAGTGCTTGAGGGAGAAGGAGAACTTGGCATAGTAGAAGAGCTTATGGGAGTAAGAGAGCTTGGGGGAGTAAGAGAACTTGGTGGAGAAAGAGAGCTTGGGGGAGTAAGAGAGCTTTGGAGAGTAGGAGAGCTTTGGGGAGTAGGGGAGCTTGTGGGAGTAGGAGAGCTTGGGGGAGTAGGAGAGCTTGGGGGATTAGGAGAGCTTGGTGGAGAAAGAGAGCTTGGGGGAGTAAGAGAGCTTGGGGGAATATGAGAGCTTGGGGTGTAGGAGAGCTTGGGGGAGTAGGAGAGCTTGGGGGAGTAGGAGAGCTTGGGAGAGTAGGAGAGCTTTGGGGAGTAGGAGAGCTTGTGGGAGGACAGCTTGGGAGAGTAGGAGAGCTTGGGGGAGTAGGAGAGCTTGGGGGAGTAGGAGAGCTTGGGGGAGTAGGAGAGCTTGGGAGAGTAGGAGAGCTTTGGGGAGTAGGAGAGCTTGTGGGAGTCGGACAGCTTGGGGGAGTAGGAGAGCTTGGGGGAGTAGGAGAGTTTGGGGGAGTAGGAGAGCTTGTGGGAGTAGGAGAGCTTGGGAGAGTAGGAGAGCATTGGGGAGTAGGAGAGCTTGTGGGAGTAGGACAGCTTGGGGGAGTAGGAGAGCTTGGGGGAGTAGGAGAGCTTGGGGGAGGAGGAGAGCTTGGGAGAGTAGGAGAACTTGGCAGAATAGGAGAACTTGGGGCAGTAGGACAGCATAGGGGAGTAGGAAAGCTTGGGGGAGTAGGAGAGCTTGGGGTGTAGGAGAGCTTGGGGGAGTAGGAGAGCTTGCGGGAGTTGGAGAGCTTGGGGGAGTAGGAGAGCTTGGAGGAGTAGGATAGCTTGGGCGAGTAGGAGAGTTTGCGGGAGTATGAGAGCTTGCGGGAGTATGAGAGCTTGTGTGAGTATGAGAGCTTGTGGGAGTATGAGAGCTTGTGGGAGTATGAGAGCTTAGGGGAGTAGGAGAGCTTGGGGGAGTAGGAGAGCTTGGGGCAGTAGGAGCGCTTGGGGGAGTAGTAGATCTTGGGGGAGTAGGAGATCTTGGGGGAGTAGGAGAGCTTAGAGGAGCAGGAGAACTTGGGGAAGGAGGAGAGCTTGGGGGAGTAGGAGAGCTTGGGGGAGTAGGAGAGCTTGCGGGTGTAGGAGAGCTTGAGCGAGTTGGAGAGCTTGGGGGAGTAAGAGAGCATGGGGGACTAGGAGAGCTTGGGGGAATAGGAGAGCGTGGGGGACTAGGAGAGCTTGGGGGAGTAGGAGATCTTGGGGAAGTAGGAGAGCTTCGAGGAGCAGGAGAAATTGGGGAAGATGGAGAGCTTGGGGGAGAAGGAGAGCTTGGGGGAGTTGGAGAGCTTATGTGAGTAGGAGAGCTTGGTGGAGTCGGACAGCTTGGGGGAGTAGGAAAGCTTGGGGGAGTAGGAGAGCCTGGGGGAGTAGGAGAGATTGGGGGAGTAGGAGAGCTTGGGGGTGTAGGAGAGCTCGAGCGATTAGGAGAGCTTGGGGGAGTTGGAGAGCATGGGGGATTAGGAGAGCTTGGGGGAGTAGGAGAGCGTGGGGGACTAGGAGATCTTGGAGTAGTAGGCGAGCTTGGGGGAGTAGGAGAACTTGGGGGAGTAGGAGAGCTTGGGGGAGTAGGAGAGCTTGGGGGAGTAGGAGAACTTGGGGGAGTAGGAGAGCTTGGACGAGTAGGAGAGCTTGGGGGAGTAGGAGAGCTTGGGGGATTAGGAGAGCTTGGGGGAGTAGAGGAGAGTGGGGGAGTAGGAGAGCTTGGAGGAGTAGGCGAGCTTGGGGGTGTATGAGAGCTTTGGGGAGTAGGAGAGCTTGCGGGAGTAGGAGAGCTTGGAGGAATAGGAGAACTTGGCAGAGTAGGAGAGTTTGGGTGAGGAAGAGAGCTTGGGGAGTAAGAGAGCTTGGGGGAGTAAGAGAGCTTGCGGGTGTAAGAGAGCTTGGGGAGTAGTAGAGCTTGGGGGAGTAGGGGAGCTTGGGGGAGTAGGAGACCTTGGGCGAGTAGGAGAGTTTGGGGGAGGAAGAGAGCTTGGGGGAGTAAGAGAGCTTGGGGGAGTAAGATAGCTTGGGGGAGTAGGAGATCTTGGGGAACAGTTGAGCTTGTGGGAATAGGAAAGCTTGGGGGAGTACGAGCGCTTGCGTGTATAGGAGAGCTTGAGGGAGAAGGAGAACTTGGCAGAGTAGGAGAGCTTGGGGGAGTAAGAGAGCTTGGGGGAGTAAGAGAGCTTGGTGGAGTAAGAGAGCTTGGGGGAGTAAGAGAGCTTGGGGGAGTAAGAAAGCTTGGGGGAGTAAAGAGTTTGGGGGAGGAAGAGAGCTTGGGGGTGTAAGTGAGCTTGGGGGAGTAGGAGAAATTGGCAGAGTAGGAGAGCTTGGGGGAGTTACAGTGCTTGGGGGAGTAAGAGAGCTTGGGGGAGTAAGAGACCTTGGGGGAGTAGGAGAGCTTAGGGGAGTAGGAGTGCTTGGGGGAGTAGGAGAGCTTGGGCGAGTAGGAGAGCTTGGGGAAGTAAGAGAGCTTAAGGGATTAAGAGAGCTTGGGGGAGCAGTAGAGCTTGGGGGAGTAGGAGAGCTTGGGGCAGTAGGAGCGCTTGGGGGAGTAGGAGTGCTTGGAGGACTAAGAGAGCTTGGGGGTGTAAGAGAGCGAGGGGGAGTAAGAGAGCTTGGCGAGTACGAGAGCTTGGGGGAGTAGGAGAGCTTGGGGGAGTAGGGGAGCTTGGGGAGTAGGAGAACTTGGGGGATTCGGGGAGCTTGGGGGAGTAGGAGAACTTGGCACAGTAGGAGAGCTTGGGGGAGTAAGAGAGCTTGGGGGAGTAAGAGAGCTTGGGGGAGTAAGAGAGCTTGGGATGTAAGAGAGCTTTGGGGAGTAAGAGAGCTTGGGGGAGTGGGAGAGCTTGGGGGAGTAGGAGAGCTTGGGGGAGTAGGAGAGCTGGCGGGATTAGGAGAGCTTGTTGGAGTAGGAGAGCTTGGGGGAGTAGGAGAGCTTGGGAGATTCGGAGAGCTTGGCGGAGAGGGAGAACTTGTGGGAGTAGGAGAGTTTGGGGGAGTAGGAGAGCTTGGGGGAGTAGGAGAGCTTGGGGGAGTAGGAGAGCTTGGGAGAGTAGGAGAGCTTTGTGGAGTAGGAGAGCTTGTGGGAGTAGGAAAGCTTGGGGGAGTAGGAGAGCTTGGGGGAGTAGGAGAGTTTGGGGGAGTAGGAGAGCTTGGGGGAGTAGGAGAGCTTGGGGGAGTCGGAGAGCTTGGGGGAGTAGGAGATCTTGGGGGAGTTGGAGAGCTTGCGGGATTAGGAGAGCTTGGGGGAGCAGAAGAGCTTGGGGGAGTAGGAGAGCTTGGGAGATTAGGAGAGCTTGGCGGAGTAGGAGAACTTGGGGCAGTAGGAGAGCTTGGGGGAGTCGGAGAGCTTGGGGGAGTAGGAGAGCTTGGCAGGTTAGGTGATCTTGGGGGCGTATGAGAGCTTGGGGGCGTATGAGAGCTTGGGGGAGTTTGAGAGCTTGGGGTGTATGAGAGCTTGGGGAAGTAGGCGAGCTTGGGGGAGTATTAGAGCTTGTTGGAGTGGGAGAGCTTGGGCGAGTAGGAGAGCTTGTGGGAGTAAGAGAGCTTGGGGGAGGATGAAAGCTTGGGGGAGAAAGAGAGCTTGGTGGAGTAAGAGAGCTTGGGGAATTAGGAGAGCTTGGGGGAGTAGCAGAGCTTGGGGGAGTAGGAGATTTTGGCGGAGTAGGTGAGCTTGGGGGAGTCGCGGAGCTTGGGGGAGTAAGAGAGCTTGAGGGAGTAAGAGAGCTTGGGGGAGTAAGAGAGCTTGCGGGTGTAAGCGAGCTTGGGGAGCAGGCGAGCTTGGGAGAGAAGGGAGCTTGGGGGAGTAGGAGACCTTGGGCGAGTTGGAGAGCTTGGGGGAGAAATAGAGCTTGGGGGAGTAAGAGAGCTTGTGGGGGAGTAAGATAGCTTGGGCGAGTAGGAGAGCTTGGGGAACAGGTGAGCTTGTGGGAATAGGAAAGCTTGGGGGAGTACGAGCGCTTGCGGGTGTAGGAGTGCTTGAGGGAGAAGCAGAACTTGGCATAGTAGAAGAGCTTATGGGAGTAAGAGAGCTTGGGGGAGTAAGAGAACTTGGTGGAGAAAGAGAGCTTGGGGGAGTAAGAGAGCTTTGGAGAGTCGGAGAGCTTTGGGGAGTAGGGGAGCTTGTGGGAGTAGGAGAGCTTGGGGGAGTAGGAGAGCTTGGGGGATTAGGAGAGCTTGGTGGAGAAAGAGAGCTTGGGGTGTAGGAGAGCTTGGGGGAGTAGGAGAGCTTGGGGGAGTAGGAGAGCTTGGGAGAGTAGGAGAGCTTTGGGGAGTAGGAGAGCTTGTGGGAGTCGGACAGCTTGGGGGAGTAGGAGAGCTTGGGGGAGTAGGAGAGTTTGGGGGAGTAGGAGAGCTTGTGGGAGTAGGAGAGCTTGGGAGAGTAGGAGAGCATTGGGGAGTAGGAGAGCTTGTGGGAGTAGGACAGCTTGGGGGAGTAGGAGAGCTTGGGGGAGTAGGAGAGCTTGGGGGAGGAGGAGAGCTTGGGAGAGTAGGAGAACTTGGCAGAATAGGAGAACTTGGGGCAGTAGGAGAGCATAGGGGAGTAGGAGAGCTTGGGGGAGTAGGAGAGCTTGGGGTGTAGGAGAGCTTGGGGGAGTAGGAGAGCTTGCGGGAGTTGGAGAGCTTGGGGGAGTAGGAGAGCTTGGAGGAGTAGGAGAGCTTTGGCGAGTAGGAGAGTATGGGGGAGTATGAGAGCTTGCGGGAGTATGAGAGCTTGTGTGAGTATGAGAGCTTGTGGGAGTATGAGAGCTTGTGGGAGTATGAGAGCTTAGGGGAGTAGGAGAGCTTGGGGGAGTAGGAGAGCTTGGGGGAGTAGGAGCGCTTGGGGGAGTAGTAGATCTTGGGGGAGTAGGAGATCTTGGGGGAGTAGGAGAGCTTAGAGGAGCAGGAGAACTTGGGGAAGTAGGAGAGCTTGGGGGAGTAGGAGAGCTTGGGGGAGTAGGAGAGCTTGGGGGAGTCGGAGAGCTTGGGGGAGTAGGAGATCTTGGGGGAGTTGGAGAGCTTGCGGGATTAGGAGAGCTTGGGGGAGCAGAAGAGCTTGGGGGAGTAGGAGAGCTTGGGAGATTAGGAGAGCTTGGCGGAGTAGGAGAACTTGGGGCAGTAGGAGAGCTTGGGGGAGTCGGAGAGCTTGGGGGAGTAGGAGAGCTTGGCAGGTTAGGTGATCTTGGGAGCGTATGAGAGCTTGGGGGCGTATGAGAGCTTGGGGGAGTTTGAGAGCTTGGGGTGTATGAGAGCTTGGGGAAGTAGGCGAGCTTGGGGGAGTATTAGAGCTTGTTGGAGTGGGAGAGCTTGGGCGAGTAGGAGAGCTTGTGGGAGTAAGAGAGCTTGGGGGAGGATGAAAGCTTGGGGGAGAAAGAGAGCTTGGTGGAGTAAGAGAGCTTGGGGAATTAGGAGAGCTTGGGGGAGTAGCAGAGCTTGGGGGAGTAGGAGATTTTGGCGGAGTAGGTGAGCTTGGGGGAGTCGCGGAGCTTGGGGGAGTAAGAGAGCTTGAGGGAGTAAGAGAGCTTGGAGGAGTAAGAGAGCTTGCGGGTGTAAGCGAGCTTGTGGAGCAGGCGAGCTTGGGAGAGAAGGGAGCTTGGGGGAGTAGGAGACCTTGGGCGAGTTGGAGAGCTTGGGGGAGAAATAGAGCTTGGGGGAGTAAGAGAGCTTGTGGGGGAGTAAGATAGCTTGGGCGAGTAGGAGAACTTGGGGAACAGGTGAGCTTGTGGGAATAGGAAAGCTTGGGGGAGTACGAGCGCTTGCGGGTGTAGGAGTGCTTGAGGGAGAAGGAGAACTTGGCATAGTAGAAGAGCTTATGGGAGTAAGAGAGCTTGGGGGAGTAAGAGAACTTGGTGGAGAAAGAGAGCTTGGTGAGTAAGAGAGCTTTGGAGAGTCGGAGAGCTTTGGGGAGTAGGGGTGCTTGTGGGAGTAGGAGAGCTTGGGGGAGTAGGAGAGCTTGGGGGATTAGGAGAGCTTGGTGGAGAAAGAGAGCTTGGGGTGTAGGAGAGCTTGGGGGAGTAGGAGAGCTTGGGGGAGTAGGAGAGCTTGGGAGAGTAGGAGAGCTTTGGGGAGTAGGAGAGCTTGTGGGAGTCGGACAGCTTGGGGGAGTAGGAGAGCTTGGGGGAGTAGGAGAGTTTGGGGGAGTAGGAGAGCTTGTGGGAGTAGGAGAGCTTGGGAGAGTAGGAGAGCATTGGGGAGTAGGAGAGCTTGTGGGAGTAGGACAGCTTGGGGGAGTAGGAGAGCTTGGGGGAGTAGGAGAGCTTGGGGGAGGAGGAGAGCTTGGGAGAGTAGGAGAACTTGGCAGAATAGGAGAACTTGGGGCAGTAGGAGAGCATAGGGGAGTAGGAGAGCTTGGGGGAGTAGGAGAG
Organism: Pristiophorus japonicus; assembly: GCF_044704955.1. Classification (NCBI taxonomy): domain Eukaryota; kingdom Metazoa; phylum Chordata; class Chondrichthyes; family Pristiophoridae; genus Pristiophorus; species Pristiophorus japonicus. The sequence goes on from NW_027254772.1 coordinate 739,999, forward strand.
CTTGGGGTGTAGGAGAGCTTGGAGGAGTAGGAGAGCTTGGAGGAGTAGGAGAGCTTTGGCGAGTAGGAGAGTATGGGGGAGTATGAGAGCTTGCGGGAGTATGAGAGCTTGTGTGAGTATGAGAGCTTGTGGGAGTATGAGAGCTTGTGGGAGTATGAGAGCTTAGGGGAGTAGGAGAGCTTGGGGGAGTAGGAGAGCTTGGGGGAGTAGGAGCGCTTGGGGGAGTAGTAGATCTTGGGGGAGTAGGAGATCTTGGGGGAGTAGGAGAGCTTAGAGGAGCAGGAGAACTTGGGGAAGTAGGAGAGCTTGGGGGAGTAGGAGAGCTTGGGGGAGTAGGAGAGCTTGCGGGTGTAGGAGAGCTTGAGCGAGTAGGAGAGCTTGGGGAAGTAGGAGAGCTTCGAGGAGCAGGAGAAATTGGGGAAGAAGGAGAGCTTGGGGGAGAAGGAGAGCTTGGGGGAGTAGGAGAGCGTATGTGAGTAGGAGAGCTTGGTGGAGTCGGACAGCTTGGGGGAGTAGGAAAGCTTGGGGGAGTAGGAGAGCCTGGGGGAGTAGGAGAGATTGGGGGAGTAGGAGAGCTTGGGGGTGTAGGAGAGCTCGAGCGAGTAGGAGAGCGTGGGGGAGTTGGAGAGCATGGGGGATTAGGAGAGCTTGGGGGAGTAGGAGAGCGTGGGGGACTAGGAGATCTTTTAGTAGTAGGCGAGCTTGGGGGAGTAGGAGAACTTGGGGGATTAGGAGAGCTTGGGGGAGTAGGAGAGCTTGGGGGAGTAGGAGAACTTGGGGGAGTAGGAGAGCTTGGAGGAGTAGGAGAGCGTGGCGGAGTAGGAGAGATTGGGGGAGTAGGAGAGCTTGGGGGTGTAGCAGAGCTTGAGGGAGTTGGGGAGCTTGGGGGAGTAGGAGAGTTTGGGGGATAACGAGAGCTTGGGGGAGTAGGAGAGCGTGGGGGAGTAGGAGAGCTTGCAGGAGTACGCGAGCTTGAGGGAGTAGGAGAACTTGGGGGAGTAGGAGAGCTTGGGGGAGTAGGAGAGCTTGGGGGAGTAGGAGAGCTTGGAGGAGTAGGAAAACTTGGGGGAGTAGGAGAGATGGGGGAGTAGGAGAGCTTGGAGGAGTAGGAAAACTTGGGGGAGTAGGAGAGATGGGGGAGTAGGATAGCTTGGGGGAGTAGGAGAGCTTGGGGGATTAGGAGAGCTTGGTGGAGTAGGAGAGCTTGGTGGAGTAGGAGAGCTTGGGGAGTAGGAAAGCTTGGGGGAGTAGGAGAGCTTGGGGAATAGGAGAGATTGGGGGAGTAGGAGAGCTTGGGGGTGTAGGAGAGCTTGAGGGAGTAGGAGAGCTTGGGGGAGTAGGAAAACTTGGGGGAGTAGGAGAGATGGGGGAGTAGGATAGCTTGGGGGAGTAGGAGAGCTTGGGGGAGTAGGAGAGCTTGGTGGAGTAGGAGAGCTTGGTGGAGTAGGAGAGCTTGGGGAGTAGGAAAGCTTGGGGGAGTAGGAGAGCTTGGGGAATAGGAGAGATTGGGGGAGTAGGAGAGCTTGGGGTTGTAGGAGAGCTTGAGGGAGTAGGAGAGCTTGGGGGAGTAGGAGAGCTTGGGGGATTAGGAGAGCTTGGGGGAGTAGGAGAGCGTGGGGCAGTAGGAGAGCTTGGAGGAGTCGGCGAGCTCGGGGGAGTAGGAGAGCTTGGGGTAGTAGGAGAGCTTAGGGGTGTATGAGAGCTTTGGGGTGTAGGAGAGCTTGGGGGAGTAGGAGAGCTTGGAGGAGTGGGAGAACTTGGGGGAGAAGGAGAACTTCGGGGAGTAGGAGAGCTTGGGGGAGTCGGAGAGCTTGGGGGATTCGGTGAGCTTGGGGTAGTCGGAGAGCTTGGGGGAGTCGGATAGCTTGGGGGAGTAGGAGAGCTTGGGGGAGTCGGAGAGCTTGGGTGAGTAGGACAGCTTGGGGGAGTAGGAGAGCTTGGGGGAGTTGAAGAGCTTGGGGGAGTAGGGGAGCTTGGGGGTGTAGGCGAGCTTGAGGGATTAGGAGAGCGTGGGGGAGTAGGAGAGCTTGGGGGAGTAGGAGAACTTGGGGGAGTAGGCGAGCTTTGGGGAGTAGGAGAGCTTGGGGGAGTAGGAGAGCTTGGGGGAGTAGGAGAACCTGGCGAGTAGGAGAGCTTGGGGGAGTAGGAGAGCTTGTGGGAGCAGGGTAGCTTACCGGAGTAGGAGAGCTTGCGGGAGTAGGAGAGTTTGCGGGAGTAGGAGAGCTTGCGGGAGTAGGAGAGCTTGCGGGAGTCGGAGAGCTTGCCGGATTAGGAGAGCTTACCAGAGTAGGAGGGCATGGGCGAGTAGGAGAGCTTGGGAGAGGAAGACAGCTTAACAGAGTAGGAGCGCTTACCGGAGTCGGAGAGTTTGGGGGAGTAGGAGAGCTTCCATGAGTATGAGAACATTGGGGAGTATGGGAGCTTGCGGGAGTATGAGAACTTGTGGGAGTATGACAGCTTGTGGGAGTATGAGAGCTTGGGGTGTATGATTGCTTGGGGGAGTAGGAGAGCTTGGGGGAGTAGGAGAGCTTGGACGATTGGAGAGCTTGGGGGAGTAGAAGAGCTTGGGGGAGTAGGATAGCTTGCGCAAATCGGAGAGCTTGGGGGAGTCGGAGAGCTTAGGGGAATAGGAGAGCTTGGGGGATTAGGAGAGCTTGGGGGAGTAGGAGAGCATGGGGGAGTAGGAGAGCTTGGGGGAGTAGGAGAGCTTCCATGAGTATGAGAGCTTGGGGGAGTAGGAGAGCTTAGGGGCGTAGGAGAATTTGGGGGAGTAGGAGAGCTTGGGGGAGTAGGAGAGCTTGGGGGAGCCGGAGAGCTTGGGGGAGGAGGAGAGCTTGGTGGAGTAGGAGAGCTTGGTGGAGTAGGTGAGCTTGGGGGAGTAGGAGAGATTGGGGGAGTAGGAGAGCTTGGGGGTGTAGGAGAGCTTGAGGGAGTTGGGGAGCTTGGGGGAGTAGGAGAGCTTGGGGGATTAGGTGTGCTTGGGGGAGTAGGAGAGCGTGGCGGAGTAAGAGAGATTGGGGGAGTAGGAGAGCTTGGGGGTGTAGCAGAGCTTGAGGGAGTTGGGGAGCTTGGGGGAGTAGGAGAGTTTGGGGGATAAGGAGAGCTTGGGGGAGTAGGAGAGCGTGGGGGAGTAGGAGAGCTTGGAGGAGTACGCGAGCTTGAGGGAGTAGGAGAACTTGGGGGAGTAGGAGAGCTTGGGGGAGTAGGAGAGCTTGTGGGTGTAGGAGAGCTTTGGGGAGTAGGAGAGCTTGGGGGAGTAGGAGAGCTTGGAGGAGTAGGAAAACTTGGGGGAGTAGGAGAGATGGGGGAGTCGGATAGCTTGGGGGAGTAGGAGAGCTTGGGGGAGTAGGAGAGCTTGGTGGAGTAGGAGAGCTTGGTGGAGTAGGAGAGCTTGGGGAGTAGGAAAGCTTGGGGGAGTAGGAGAGCTTGGGGAATAGGAGAGATTGGGGGAGTAGGAGAGCTTGGGAGTGTAGGAGAGCTTGAGGGAGTAGGAGAGCTTGGGGGAGTAGGAGAGCTTGGGGGATTAGGAGAGCTTGGGGGAGTAGGAGAGCGTGGGGCAGTAGGAGAGCTTGGAGGAGTCGGCGAGCTTGGGGGAGTAGGAGAGCTTGGGTCGTAGGAGAGCTTAGGCGTGTATGAGAGCTTTGGGGTGTAGGAGAGCTTGGGGGAGTAGGAGAGCTTGGAGGAGTGGGAGAACTTGGGGGAGAAGGAGAACTTCGGGGAGTAGGAGAGCTTGGGGGAGTCGGAGAGCTTGGGGGATTCGGTGAGCTTGGGGTAGTCGGAGAGCTTGGGGGAGTCGGAGAGCTTGGGGGAGTAGGAGAGCTTGGGGGAGTCGGAGAGCTTGGGTGAGTAGGACAGCTTGGGGGAGTAGGAGAGCTTGGGGGATTTGAAGAGCTTGGGGGAGTAGGAGAGCTTGGGGGAGTAGGAGAGCTTGGGGGTGTAGGCGAGCTTGAGGGATTAGGAGAGCGTGGGGGCGTAGGAGAGCTTGGGGGAGTAGGAGAACTTGGGGGAGTAGGCGAGCTTTGGGGAGTAGGAGAGCTTGGGGGAGTAGGAGAGCTTGGGGGAGTAGGAGAACCTGGCGAGTAGGAGAGCTTAGGGGAGTAGGAGAGCTTGTGCGAGCAGGGTAGCTTACCGAAGTGGGAGAGCTTGGGCGAGTAGGAGAGCTTGTGGGAGTAAGAGAGCTTGGGGGAGGATGAAAGCTTGGGGGAGAAAGAGAGCTTGGTGGAGTAAGAGAGCTTGGGGAATTAGGAGAGCTTGGGGGAGTAGCAGAGCTTGGGGGAGTAGGAGATTTTGGCGGAGTAGGTGAGCTTGGGGGAGTCGCGGAGCTTGGGGGAGTAAGAGAGTTGAGGGAGTAAGAGAGCTTGGGGGAGTAAGAGAGCTTGCGGGTGTAAGCGAGCTTGGGGAGCAGGCGAGCTTGGGAGAGAAGGGAGCTTGGGGGAGTAGGAGACCTTGGGCGAGTTGGAGAGCTTGGGGGAGAAATAGAGCTTGGGGGAGTAAGAGAGCTTGTGGGGGAGTAAGATAGCTTGGGCGAGTAGGAGAGCTTGGGGAACAGGTGAGCTTGTGGGAATAGGAAAGCTTGGGGGAGTACGAGCGCTTGCGGGTGTAGGAGTGCTTGAGGGAGAAGGAGAACTTGGCATAGTAGAAGAGCTTATGGGAGTAAGAGAGCTTGGGGGAGTAAGAGAACTTGGTGGAGAAAGAGAGCTTGGGGGAGTAAGAGAGCTTGGGGGAATATGAGAGCTTGGGGTGTAGGAGAGCTTGGGGGAGTAGGAGAGCTTGGTGGAGTAGGAGAGCTTGGGAGAGTAGGAGAGCTTTGGGGAGTAGGAGAGCTTGTGGGAGTAGGACCGCTTGGGAGAGTAGGAGAGCTTGGGGGAGTAGGAGAGCTTGGGGGAGTAGGAGAGCTTGGGGGAGTAGGAGAGCTTGGGAGAGTAGGAGAGCTTTGGGGAGTAGGAGAGCTTGTGAGAGTCGGACAGCTTGGGGGAGTAGGAGAGCTTGGGGGAGTAGGAGAGTTTGGGGGAGTAGGAGAGCTTGTGGGAGTAGGAGAGCTTGGGAGAGTAGGAGAGCATTGGGGAGTAGGAGAGCTTGTGGGAGTAGGACAGCTTGGGGGAGTAGGAGAGCTTGGGGGAGTAGGAGAGCTTGGGGGAGGAGGAGAACTTGGGAGAGTAGGAGAACTTGGCAGAATAGGAGAACTTGGGGCAGTAGGAGAGCATAGGGGAGTAGGAGAGCTTGGGGGAGTAGGAGAGCTTGGGGTGTAGGAGAGCTTGGGGGAGTAGGAGAGCTTGCGGGAGTTGGAGAGCTTGGGGGAGTAGGAGAGCTTGGAGGAGTAGGAGAGCTTGGGCGAGTAGGAGAGTATGGTGGAGTATGAGAGCTTGCGGGAGTATGAGAGCTTGTGTGAGTATGAGAGCTTGTGGGAGTATGAGAGCTTGTGGGAGTATGAGAGCTTAGGGGAGTAGGAGAGCTTGGGGGAGTAGGAGAGCTTGGGGGAGTAGGAGCGCTTGGGGGAGTAGTAGATCTTGGGGGAGTAGGAGATCTTGGGGGAGTAGGAGAGCTTAGAGGAGCAGGAGAATTGGGGAAGTAGGAGAGCTTGGGGGAGTAGGAGAGCTTGGGGGAGTAGGAGAGCTTGCGGGTGTAGGAGAGCTTGAGCGAGTAGGAGAGCTTGGGGGAGTAAGAGAGCATGGGGGACTAGGAGCGCTTGGGGGAGTAGTAGATCTTGGGGGAGTAGGAGATCTTGGGGAAGTAGGAGAGCTTCGCGGAGCAGGAGAAATTGGGGAAGAAGGAGAGCTTGGGGGAGAAGGAGAGCTTGGGGGAGTAGGAGAGCTTATGTGAGTAGGAGAGCTTGGTGGAGTCGGACAGCTTGGGGGAGTAGGAAAGCCTAGGGGAGTAGGAGAGCCTGAGGGAGTAGGAGAGATTGGGGGAGTAGGAGAGCTTGGGGGTGTAGGAGAGCTCGAGCGAGTAGGAGAGCTTGGGGGAGTTGGAGAGCATGGGGGATTAGGAGAGCTTGGGGGAGTAGGAGAGCGTGGGGGACTAGGAGATCTTGGAGTAGTAGGCGAGCTTGGGGGAGTAGGAGAACTTGGGGGATTAGGAGAGCTTGGGGGAGTAGGAGAGCTTGGGGGAGTAGGAGAACTTGGGGGAGTAGGAGAGCTTGGAGGAGTAGGAGAGCTTGGGGGAGTAGGAGAGCTTGGGGGATTAGGAGAGCTTGGAGGAATAAGAGAACTTGGGGGAGAAGGAGAGCTTAGCGGCGTAGGAGAATTTGGGGGAGTAGGAAGCTTGGGGGAGTAGGAGAGCTTGGTGGAGTAGAAGAGCTTGGTGGAGTAGGTGAGCTTGGGGGAGTAGGAGAGATTGGGGGAGTAGGAGAGCTTGGGGGTGTAGGAGAGCTTGAGGGAGTTGGGGAGCTTGGGGGAGTAGGAGAGCTTGGGGGATTAGGAGAGCTTGGGGGAGTAGGAGAGCGTGGCGGAGTAGGAGAGATTGGGGGAGTAGGAGAGCTTGGGGGTGTAGCAGAGCTTGAGGGAGTTGGGGAGCTTAGGGGAGTAGGAGAGTTTGGGGGATAACGAGAGCTTGGGGGAGTAGGAGAGCGTGGGGGAGTAGGAGAGCTTGCAGGAGTACGCGAGCTTGAGGGAGTAGGAGAACTTGGGGGAGTAGGAGAGCTTGGGGGAGTAGGAGAGCTTGGGGGAGTAGGAGAGCTTGGAGGAGTAGGAAAACTTGGGGGAGTAGGAGAGATGGGGGAGTAGGAGAGCTTGGAGGAGTAGGAAAACTTGGGGGAGTAGGAGAGATGGGGAGTAGGATAGCTTGGGGGAGTAGGAGAGCTTGGGGGAGTAGGAGAGCTTGGTGGAGTAGGAGAGCTTGGTGGAGTAGGAGAGCTTGGGGAGTAGGAAAGCTTGGGGGAGTAGGAGAGCTTGGGGAATAGGAGAGATTGGGGGAGTAGGAGAGCTTGGGGGTGTAGGAGAGCTTGAGGGAGTAGGAGAGCTTGGGGGAGTAGGAAAACTTGGGGGAGTAGGAGAGATGGGGCAGTAGGATAGCTTGGGGGAGTAGGAGAGCTTGGGGGAGTAGGAGAGCTTGGTGGAGTAGGAGAGCTTGGTGGAGTAGGAGAGCTTGGGGAGTAGGAAAGCTTGGGGGAGTAGGAGAGCTTGGGGAATAGGAGAGATTGGGGGAGTAGGAGAGCTTGGGGGTGTAGGAGAGCTTGAGGGAGTAGGAGAGCTTGGGGGAGTAGGAGAGCTTGGGGGATTAGGAGAGCTTGGGGGAGTAGGAGAGCGTGGGGCAGTAGGAGAGCTTGGAGGAGTCGGCGAGCTTGGGGGAGTAGGAGAGCTTGGGGTAGTAGGAGAGCTTAGGGGTGTATGAGAGCTTTGGGGTGTAGGAGAGCTTGGGGGAGTAGGAGAGCTTGGAGGAGTGGGAGAATTGGGGGAGAAGGAGAATTTCGGGGAGTAGGAGAGCTTGGGGGAGTCGGAGAGCTTGGGGGATTCGGTGAGCTTGGGGTAGTCGGAGAGCTTGGGGGAGTCGGATAGCTTGGGGGAGTAGGAGAGCTTGGGGGAGTCGGAGAGCTTGGGTGAGTAGGACAGCTTGGGGGAGTAGGAGAGCTTGGGGGAGTTGAAGAGCTTGGGGGAGTAGGAGAGCTTGGGGGTCAGGGCGAGCTTGAGGGATTAGGAGAGCGTGGGGGAGTAGGAGAGCTTGGGGGAGTAGGAGAACTTGGGGGAGTAGGCGAGCTTTGGGGAGTAGGAGAGCTTGGGGGAGTAGGAGAGCTTGGGGGAGTAGGAGAACCTGGCGAGTAGGAGAGCTTGGGGGAGTAGGAGAGCTTGTGGGAGCAGGGTAGCTTACCGGAGTAGGAGAGCTTGCGGGAGTAGGAGAGTTTGCGGGAGTAGGAGAGCTTGCGGGAGTAGGAGAGCTTGCGGGAGTGGAGAGCTTGCCGGATTAGGAGAGCTTACCAGAGTAGGAGGGCATGGGCGAGTAGGAGAGCTTGGGAGAGGAAGACAGCTTAACAGAGTAGGAGCGCTTACCGGAGTCGGAGAGTTTGGGGGAGTAGGAGAGCTTCCATGAGTATGAGAACATTGGGGAGTATGGGAGCTTGCGGGAGTATGAGAACTTGTGGGAGTATGACAGCTTGTGGGAGTATGAGAGCTTGGGGTGTATGACAGCTTGGGGGAGTAGGAGAGCTTGGGGGAGTAGGAGAGCTTGGACGATTGGAGAGCTTGGGGGAGTAGAAGAGCTTGGGGGAGTAGGATAGCTTGCGCAAATCGGAGAGCTTGGGGGAGTCGGAGAGCTTAGCGGAATAGGAGAGCTTGGGGGATTAGAAGAGCTTGGGGGAGTAGGAGAGCGTGGGGGAGTAGGAGAGCTTGGGGGAGTGGGAGAGCTTCCATGAGTATGAGAGCTTGGGGGAGTAGGAGAGCTTAGGGGCGTAGGAGAATTTGGGGGAGTAGGAGAGCTTGGGGGAGTAGGAGAGCTTGGGGGAGCCGGAGAGCTTGGGGGAGGAGGAGAGCTTGGTGGAGTAGGAGAGCTTGGTGGAGTAGGTGAGCTTGGGGGAGTAGGAGAGATTGGGGGAGTAGGAGATCTTGGGGGTGTAGGAGAGCTTGAGGGAGTTGGGGAGCTTGGGGGAGTAGGAGAGCTTGGGGGATTAGGAGAGCTTGGGGGAGTAGGAGAGCGTGGCGGAGTAGGAGAGATTGGGGGAGTAGGAGAGCTTGGGGGTGTAGCAGAGCTTGAGGGAGTTGGGGAGCTTGGGGGAGTAGGAGAGTTTGGGGGATAAGGAGAGCTTGGGGGAGTAGGAGAGCGTGGGGGAGTAGGAGAGCTTGGAGGAGTACGCGAGTTTGAGGGAGTAGGAGAACTTGGGGGAGTAGGAGAGCTTGGGGGAGTAGGAGAGCTTGTGGGTGTAGGAGAGCTTTGGGGAGTAGGAGAGCTTGGGGGAGTAGGAGAGCTTGGAGGAGTAGGAAAACTTGGGGGAGTAGGAGAGATGGGGGAGTCGGATAGCTTGGGGGAGTAGGAGAGCTTGGGGGAGTAGGAGAGCTTGGTGGAGTAGGAGAGCTTGGTGGAGTAGGAGAGCTTGGGGAGTAGGAAAGCTTGGGGGAGTAGGAGAGCTTGGGGAATAGGAGAGATTGGGGGAGTAGGAGAGCTTGGGAGTGTAGGAGAGCTTGAGGGAGTAGGAGAGCTTGGGGGAGTAGGAGAGCTTGGGGGATTAGGAGAGCTTGGGGGAGTAGGAGAGCGTGGGGCAGTAGGAGAGCTTGGAGGAGTCGGCGAGCTTGGGGGAGTAGGAGAGCTTGGGTAGTAGGAGAGCTTAGGGGTGTATGAGAGCTTTGGGGTGTAGGAGAGCTTGGGGGAGTAGGAGAGCTTGGAGGAGTGGGAGAGCTTGGGGGAGAAGGAGAACTTCGGGGAGTAGGAGAGCTTGGGGGAGTCGGAGAGTTTGGGGGATTCGGTGAGCTTGGGGTAGTCGGAGAGCTTGAGGGAGTCGGAGAGCTTGGGGGAGTCGGAGAGCTTGGGGGAGTCGGAGAGCTTGGGTGAGTAGGACAGCTTGGGGGAGTAGGAGAGCTTGGGGGATTTGAAGAGCTTGGGGGAGTAGGAGAGCTTGGGGGAGTAGGAGAGCATGGGGGTGTAGGCGAGCTTGAGGGATTAGGAGAGCGTGGGGGAGTAGGAGAGCTTGGGGGAGTAGGAGAACTTGGGGGAGTAGGCGAGCTTTGGGGAGTAGGAGAGCTTGGGGGAGTAGGAGAGCTTGGGGGAGTAGGAGAACCTGGCGAGTAGGAGAGCTTGGGGGAGTAGGAGAGCTTGTGGGAGCAGGGTAGCTTACCGGAGTAGGAGAGCTTGCGGGAGTAGGAGAGGTTGCGGGAGTAGGAGAGCTTGCGGGAGTAGGAGAGCTTGCGGGAGTCGGAGAGCTTGCCGGATTAGGAGAGCTTACCAGAGTAGGAGGGCATGGGCGAGTAGGAGAGCTTGGGAGAGGAGGACAGCTTAACAGAGTAGGAGCGCTTACCGGAGTCGGAGAGTTTGGGGGAGTAGGAGAGCTTCCATGAGTATGAGAACTTTGGGGAGTATGGGAGCTTGCGGGAGTATGAGAACTTGTGGGAGTATGACAGCTTGTGGGAGTATGAGAGCTTGGGGTGTATTAGAGCTTGGGGGAGTAGGAGAGCTTGGGGGAGTAGGAGAGCTTGGACGATTGGAGAGCTTGGGGGAGTAGAAGAGCTTGGGGGAGTAGGATAGCTTGGGGGAGTAGGAGAGCTTGGGGGAGTAGGATAGCTTGCGCAAATCGGAGAGCTTGGGGGAGTCGGAGAGCTTAGGGGAATAGGAGAGCTTGGGGGATTAGGAGAGCTTGCGGGAGTAGGAGAGCTTGGGGGAGTAGGAGAGATTGGGGGAGTAGGATAGCTTGCGCAAATCGGAGAGCTTGGGGGAGTCGGAGAGCTTAGGGGAATAGGAGAGCTTGGGGGATTAGGAGAGCTTGCGGGAGTAGGAGAGCTTGGGGGAGTAGGAGAGCTTGGGGGAGTAGGAGAGCTTGGCGGTTAGGAGAGCTTGGGGGGGTAGGTGAGCTTGGGGGAGTAGGAGAGCTTGTTGGTGTAGGAGAGCTTGGGGGAGTAGGAGAGCTTGGGGGAGTAGGAGAGATTGGGGGAGTAGCAGAGCTTGCGGGTGTAGGAGAGCTTGAGGGAGTAGGAGAGCTTGGGGGAGTAGGAGGGCGTGGGGGATTAGGAGAGTTGGGGGAGTAGGACAGCTTAACAGAGTAGGAGCGCTTACCGGAGTCGGAGAGTTTGGGGGAGTAGGAGAGCTTCCATGAGCATGAGAACTTTGGGAGTATGGGAGCTTGCGGGAGTATGAGAACTTGAGGGAGTATGACAGCTTGTGGGAGTATGAGAGCTTGGGGTGTATGAGAGCTTGGGGGAGTAGGAGAGCTTGGGGGAGTAGGAGAGCATGGACGATTGGAGAGCTTGGGGGAGTAGAAGAGCTTGGGGGAGTAGGATAGCTTGCGCAAATCGGAGAGCTTGGGGGAGTCGGAGAGCTTAGAGGAATAGGAGAGCTTGGGGGATTAGGAGAGCTTGCGGGAGTAGGAGAGCTTGGGGGAGTAGGAGAGCTTGGGGGAGTAGGATAGCTTGCGCAAATCGCAGAGCTTGGGGGAGTCGGAGAGCTTAGGGGAATAGGAGAGCTTGGGGGATTAGGAGAGCTTGCGGGAGTAGGAGAGCTTGGGGGAGTAGGAGAGCTTGGGGGAGTAGGAGAGCTTGGCGGTTAGGAGAGCTTGGGGGGGTAGGTGAGCTTGGGGGAGTAGGAGAGCTTGTTGGAGTAGGAGAGCTTGGGGGAGTAGGAGAGCTTGGGGGAGTAGGAGAGATTGGGGGAGTAGCAGAGCTTGGGGGTGTAGGAGAGCTTGAGGGAGTAGGAGAGCTTGGGGGAGTAGGAGGGCGTGGGGGATTAGGAGAGTTGGGGGAGTAGGAGAGCGTGGGGGAGTAGGAGAGCTTGGAGGAGTAGGCGAGTTTGGGGGAGTAGGAGAGCTTGGGGGAGTAGGAGAGCTTGGGGGTGTAGGAGAGCTTTGGGGAGTAGCAGAGCTTGGGGGAGCAGGAGAGCTTGGAGGAGAAGGAGAATTTGGGGGAGTTGGAGAGCTTCGGGGAGTAGGAGAACTTTGGGGTGTAGGACAGCTTGGGGGAGTAGGAGAGCTTGGGGGATTGGAGAGCTTGGTGGATTGGAGAGCTTGGGGATTGGAGAGCTGCGGCGATTGGAGAGCTTGGGGGAGTAGGAGAGCTTGGGGGAGTAGTATAGCTTGGGGGAGTAGGAGAGCTTGGGGGAGTAGGAGAGCTTGTGGGAGAAGGAGAGCTTGGGGGAGTAGGAGAGCTTTCGGGAGTAGGAGAGCTTGGGGGAGTAGGAGAGCTTGGGGGATAGGAGATCTTGGTGGAGTAGGAAAGCTTGGTGGACTAGGAGAGCTTGGGGGATTAGGAAAACTTGAGGCAGTAGCAGAGCTTTGGGTAGTCGGAGAGCTTGGGGGAGTCGGAGAGCTTGGGGGAGTCGGAGAGCTTGGGGGAGTCGTAGAGCTTGGGGGAGTCGGAGATCTTGGAAGAGTCGGAGAGCTTGGGGGAGTAGGACAGCTTGGAGGAGTAGGAGAGCTTGGGGGAGTAAAAGTGCTTGGGGGAGTAAGAGAGCTTGGGGGAGTAGGAGAGCTTGGGGGAGTAGGCGAGCTTTAGGGAGTAGGAGAGCGTGGGGGAGTAGGAGAGCTTGGGGGAGTAGGAGAACCTGGGATAGTAGGCGAGCATTGGGGAGAAGGAGAGCTTGGAGGAGTAGGAGAGCTTGGGGGAGTAGGAGAACTTGGGGGAGTGGGAGAGCTTGGGGGAGTCGGAGAGATTGTGGGAGCAGGGTAGCTTACCGAAGTAGGAGAGCTTGCGGGTGTAGGAGAGTTTGCGGGAGTAGGAGAGCTTGCGGGAGTAGGAGAGCATTGCGGGAGCAGGAGAACTTGGGGGAGTAGGAGAGCGTGGGGGAGTAGGAGAGCTTGGAGGAGTAGGCGAGCTTGGGGGAGTAGGAGAGCTTGGGGGTGTAGGAGAACTTGGGGGAGCAGAAGAGCTTCGGGGAGTAGGAGAGCTTGGTGGTGTAGAAGAGTTTGGTGGAGTAGGACAGCTTGGGGGAGTCGGAAAGCATGGGGGTGTAGGAGAGCTTGAGGGAGTAGAAGAGCTTGGGGGAGTAGGAGAGCTTGGGGGATTAGGAGAGCTTGGGGGAGTAGGAGAGCGTGGGGGACTAGAAGAGCTTGCTGGATTGGCGAGCTTGGGGGATTGGAGAGCTTGGGCGATTGGAGAGCTTGGGGGAGTAGGAGAGCTTGGGGGAGTAGAAGAGCTTGAGGGAGTAGGATAGCTTGCGGAAGTCGGAGAGCTTGGGGGAGTCGGAGAGCTTAGGGGATTAGGAGAAATTGGGGGATTAGGAGAGCTTGGGGGAGTAGGAGAGCTTGGGGGAGTAGGAGAGCTTGGGGGAGTAGGAGAGCTTGGGAGTTAGGAGAGCTTGGGGGAGTAGCAGAGCTTGAGGGAGTCGGAGAACTTGGGGGAGTACGAGATCTTGGGGGAGTAGGAGGGGTTGGGGGAGTAGGAGAGCTTGGTGGAGTAGGAGAGCTTGGGGGAGTAGGAGAGCTTGCGAGAGTAGGAGAGCTTGGAGGAGTAGGAGAGCTTGGGGGACTAGGAGAGCTTGGGGGCGTAGGACAGCTTGGGGGAGTAGGAGAGCTTGGTCGAGCAAGATAGCTGAGCGGAGTCGGAGAGCTTGTGGGAGTAGGAGATTTTGCGGGAGTAGGAGAGCATGCGGGAGTAGGAGAGCATTGCGGGAGTAGGAGAGCTTGCGTGAGAAGGAGAGCTTGCGGGAGTCGGAGAGCTTGTGGGAGTAGGAGAGCTTGAAGGATTAGGAGAGCTTACTAGAGAAGGAGAGCTTCGGCGAGTAGGAGAGCTTGGGAGAGGAGGAGAGCTTAACCGAGTAGGAGAGCTTACCGGAGTCGGAGAGTTTGGGGGAATAGGAGAGCTTTCATGAGTATGAGAGCTTGGGGGAGTATGAGAGCTTGCGGGGGTATGAGACCTTGTGGGAGTATGAGAGCTTGTGGGAGTATGAGAGCTTGGGGGAGAATGAGAGCTTAGGGGAGTAGGAGAGCTTGGGGGAGTAGGAGAGCTTGGGGGAGTAGGTGCGATTGGGGGAGCAGTAGATCGTGGGGGTGTAGGAGATCTTGGGGGAGTAGGAGAGCTTAGAGGAGCAGGAGAACTTGGGGAAGTAGGAGAGCTTGGGGGAGTAGGAGAGCTTGGTGGAGTAGGAGAGCTTGGGGGAGTAGGAGAGCTTGGGGGAGTAGGAGAGTTGGTGGAGTCGGACAGCTTGGGGGAGTAGGAAAGCTTGGGGGAGTAGTAGAGCTTGGGGGAGTAGGAGAAATTGGGCGAGTAGGAGAGCTTGGGGGTGTAGGAGAGCTTGAGCGAGTAGGAGAGCTTGGGGGAGTAAGAGAGCATGGGGGATTAGGAGAGCTTGGGGGAGTACGAGAGTCTGGGGGACTAGGAGAGCTTGGAGGAGAAGGCGAGCTTGGGGGAGTAGGAGATCTTGGGGGAGTAGCAGAGCTTGGGGGAGTAGTACAGCTTGGGGGAGTAGGAGAACTTGGGGGAGTAGGAGAGCTTGGGGGATTAGGAGAGCTTGGGGGAGTAGGGGAGCGTGGGGGAGTAGGAGAGCTTGGAGGAGTAGGCGAGCTTGGGGGTGTATGAGAGCTTTGGGGAGTAGAAGAGCTTGCGGGAGTAGGAGAGCTTGGAGGAGTAGGAGAACTTGGGGGAGAAGGAGAGCTTCGGGGAGTAGTAGAACTTTTGGGTGCAGGAGAGCTTGGGCGAGTAGGAGAGCTTGGGGGATTGGATAGCTTGGTGGATTGGAGAGCCTGGGGGATTGGAGAGCTTGGGGGAGTAGTAGAACGTGGGGGAGTAGGAGCGCTTGGAGCAGTAGGCGAGCTTGGGGGAGTTGGAGAGCTTGAGCGAGTAGGAGAGCTTGGGGGAGTAGGAGAGCTTGGGGGATGAGGAGAGCTTGGGGGAGTAGGAAAGCGTGGGGGAGTAGGAGAGCTTGGAGGAGTAGGCGAGCTTGGGGGAGGAGGAGTGCTTGGGGGAGTAGCAGAGCTTGGGGGTGTCGGAGAGCTTTAGGGAGAAGGAGAGCTTGGGGGAGTAGGAGAGCTTGGAGGCGTAGAAAAATTTGGGGGAGTCGGAGAGATGGGGGAGTAGGATAGCTTGGGGGAGTAGGAGAGCTTGGGGGAGTAGGAGAGCTTGGTGGAGTAGGAGAGCAAGGTGGAGTAGGAGAGCTTGGGGGAGTAGGAAAGCTTGGGGGAGTAGGAGAGCTTGGGGGAATAGGAGAGATTGGGGAGTAGGAGAGCTTGGGGGTGTAGGAGAGCTTGAGCGAGTAGGAGAGCTTGGGGGAGTAGGAGAGCTTGGGGGATTAGGAGAGCTTGGGGGAGTAGGAGAGCGTGGGGCAGTAGGAGAGCTTGGAGGAGTCGGCGAGCTTGGGGGAGTAGGAGAGCTTGGGTGAGCAGGAGAGCTTGGGGGTGTATGAGAGCTTTGGGGAGTAGGAGAGCTTGGGGGAGTTGGAGAGCTTGGGGGTGTAGGCGAGCTTGAGGGACTAGGAGAGCGTGGGGGAGTAGGAGAGCTTGGGGGAGTAGGTGAACTTGGGGGAGTAGGCGAGCTTTGGGGAGTAGGAGAGCTTGGGGGAGTAGGAGAGCTTTGGGGAGTAGGAGAACCTGGCGAGTAGGAGAGTTTCCGGGAGTAGGAGAGCTTGCGGGAGTAGGTGAGCATTGCCGGAGTCGGAGAGCTTGCGTGAGTATGAGAGCTTGCGGGAGTCGGAGAGCTTGCCGGATTAGGAGAGCTTACCAGAGTAGGAGAGCTTGGGCGAATAGGAGAGCTTGGGAGAGGAGGACAGCTTAACAGAGTAGGAGCGCTTACCGGAGTCGGAGAGTTTGCGGGAGTAGGAGAGCTTCCATGAGTATGAGAGCT
Organism: Pristiophorus japonicus; assembly: GCF_044704955.1. Lineage (NCBI taxonomy): Eukaryota > Metazoa > Chordata > Chondrichthyes > Pristiophoridae > Pristiophorus > Pristiophorus japonicus. The sequence goes on from NW_027254772.1 coordinate 755,400, forward strand.
TGGGGGAGTATGGGAGCTTGCGGGACGATGAGATCTTGTGGGAGAATGACAGCTTGTGGGAGTATGAGAGCTTGGGGTGTATGAGAGCTTGGGGGAGTAGGAGAGCTTGGGGGAGTAGGAGAGCTTGGTGGATTGGAGAGCTTGGTGGATTGGAGAGCTTGGAGGATTTGAGAGCTTGGGCGATTGGAGAGCTTGGGGGAGTAGGAGAGCTTGGGGGAGTAGGATAGCTTGCGGAAGTCGGAGAGCTTGGGGGAGTCGGAGAGCTTAGGGGAATAGGAGAGCTTGGGGGATTAGGAGAGCTTGCGGGAGTAGGAGAGCTTGGGGGAGTAGGAGAGCTTGGGGGAGTAGGAGAGCTTGGCGGTTAGGAGAGCTTGGGGGAGAAGGTGAGCTTGGGGGAGTAGGAAAGCTTGGGGGAGTAGGAGAGCTTGATGGAGTAGGAGAGCTTGGGGGAGTAGGAGAGCTTGGGGGAGTAGGAGAGATTGGGAGAGTAGGAGAGCTTGGGGGTGTAGGAGAGCTTGAGGGAGTAGGAGAGCTTGGGGGAGTAGGAGGGCGTGGGGGATTAGGAGAGTTGGGGGAGTAGGAGACCGTGGGGGAGTAGGAGAGCTTGGAGGAGTAGGCAAGTTTGGGGGAGTAGGAGACCGTGGGGGAGTAGGAGAGCTTGGAGGAGTAGGCGAGTTTGGGGGAGTAGGAGACCTTGGGGGAGTAGGAGAGCTTGGGGGTGTAGGAGAGCTTTGGGGAGTAGCAGAGCTTGGGGGAGTAGGAGAGCTTGGAGGAGAAGGAGAATTTGGGGGAGTAGGAGAGCTTCGGGGAGTAGGAGAACTTTGGGGTGTAGGACAGCTTGGGGGAGTAGGAGAGCTTGGGGGATTGGAGAGCTTGGTGGATTGGAGAGCTTGGGGATTGGAGAGCTGCGGCGATTGGAGAGCTTGGGGGAGTAGGAGAGCTTGCGGGCGTAGGACAGCTTGGGGGAGTAGGAGAGCTTGGGGGAGCAGTAGAGCTTGGGGGAGTAGGAGAGCTTGGGGGAGTAGGAGATCTTGGGGGAGAAGGAGAGCTTGGGGGAGTAGGAGAGCTTTCGTGGGTAGGAGAGCTTGGGGGAGCAGGAGAGCTTGGGGGAGTAGGATAGCTTGCGGAAGTCGGAGAGCTTGGGGGAGTCGGAGAGCTTAGGGGAATAGGAGAGCTTGGTGAATTAGGAGAGCTTGCGGGAGTAGGAGAGCTTGGGGGAAGATGAGAGCTTGGGGGAGTAGGAGAGCTTGGCGGTTAGGAGAGCTTGGGGGAGTAGGTGAGCTTGGGGGAGTAGGAGAGCTTGGGGGAGTAGGAGAGCTTGATGGAGTAGGAGAGCTTGGGAGAGTAAGAGAGCTTGGGGGAGTAGGAGAGATTGGGAGAGTAGGAGAGCTTGGGGGTGTAGGAGAGCTTGAGGGAGTAGGAGAGATTGGGGGAGTAGGAGGGCGTGGGGGATTAGGAGAGTTGGGGAGTAGGAGACCGTGGGGGAGTAGGAGAGCTTGGAGGAGTAGGCGAGTTTGGGGAGTAGGAGAGCTTGGGGGAGTAGGAGAGCTTGGGGGTGTAGGAGAGCTTTGGGGAGTAGCAGAGCTTGGGGGAGTAGGAGAGCTTGGAGGAGAAGGAGAATTTGGGGGAGTAGGAGAGCTTCGGGGAGTAGGAGAACTTTGGGGTGTAGGACAGCTTGGGGGAGTAGGAGAGCTTGGTGGATTGGAGAGCTTGGGGATTGGAGAGCTGCGGCGATTGGAGAGCTTGGGGGAGTAGGAGAGCTTGATGGCGTAGGACAGCTTGGGGGAGTAGGAGAGCTTGGGGGAGTAGTAGAGCTTGGGGGAGTAGGAGAGCTTGGGGGTGTAGGAGAGCTTGGGGGAGAAGGAGAGCTTGGGGGAGTAGGAGAGCTTTCGTGGGTAGGAGAGCTTGGGGGAGTAGGAGAGCTTGGGGGAGTAGGAGATCTTGGTGGAGTAGCAGAGCTTGGGGGAGTTGGAGAGCTTGGAGGAGAAGGAGAATTTGGGGGAGTAGGAGAGCTTCGGGGATTAGGAGAACTTTGGGGTGTAGGACAGCTTGGGCGAGTAGGAGAGCTTGGGGGATTGGAGAGCTTGGTGGATTGGAGAGCTTGGAGATTGGAGAGCTGCGGCGATTGGAGAGCTTGGGGGAGTAGGAGAGCTTGGGGAGTAGGAGAGCTTGGCGGAGTAGGAGAGCTTGGGGGAGTAGAAGAGCTTGGGGGAGTAGGAGAGCTTGGGGGAGTAGGAGAGCTTGGGGGAGAAGGAGAGCTTGGGGGAGTATGAGAGCTTCCAAGAGTAGGAGAGCTTGGGGGAGTAGGAGAACTTGGGGGAGTAGGAGAGCTTCCATGATTATGAGAGTTGGCGGAGTATGAGAGCTTGCGGGAGTATGAGAGCTTGTGGGAGTATGAGAGCTTGTGGGAGTATGAGAGCTTGGAGGATTATGAGAGCTTGGGGGAGTAGGAGAGCTTGGGGGAGTAGGCGAGCTTGGGGGTGTAGGAGATCTTGGGGGAGTAGGAGATCTAGGGCGGATAGGAGAGCTTCGGGGAGGAGGAGAGCTTGGGGGAGTAGGAGAGTTTGGTGGAGTAGGAGAGCTTGGTGGAGTATTAGAGCTTGGGGGAGTAGGAAAGCTTGGGGGAGTAGGAGAGCTTGGGGGAGTAGGAGAGCTTCCAAGCGTAGGAGAGCTTACCGGAGTCGGAGAGTTTGGAGGAGTAGGAGAGCTTCCATGATTATGAGAGTTGGCGGAGTATGAGAGCTTGCGGGAGTATGAGAGCTTGTGGGAGTATGAGAGCTTGTGGGAGTATGAGAGCTTGGAGGATTATGAGAGCTTGGGGGAGTAGGAGAGCTTGGGGGAGTAGGCGAGCTTGGGGGTGTAGGAGATCTTGGGGGAGTAGGAGATCTAGGGCGGATAGGAGAGCTTCGGGGAGGAGGAGAGCTTGGGGGAGTAGGAGAGTTTGGTGGAGTAGGAGAGCTTGGTGGAGTATTAGAGCTTGGGGGAGTAGGAAAGCTTGGGGGAGTAGGAGAGCTTGGGGGAGTAGGAGAGCTTGGGGGAGTAGGCGAGCTTGAGGGAGTAGGAGAGCGTGGGGGAGTAGGGGAGCTTGGGGGAGTAGGAGAACTTGGGGGAGTAGGAGAGCTTGGGGGAGTAGGAGAACTTGGGGAGTAGGAGAGCTTGGGGGAGTAGGAGAGCTTGTGGGAGCAGGGTAGCTTACCGGAGTAGGAGAGCTTGCGGGAGTAGGAGAGTTTGCGTGAGTAGGAGAGCTTGCGGGAAGAGGTGAGCATTGCGGGAGACGGAGAGCTTGCGTGAATAGGAGAGCTTGCGGGAGTTGAGAGCTTGCCGGATTAGGAGAACTTACCAGAGTAGGAGAGCTTGGGCGAGTAGGAGAGCTTGGGAGAGGAGGACAGCTTAACAGAGCAGGAGCGCTTTCCGGAGTCGGAGATTTTGGGGGAGTAGGAGAGCTTCCATGAGTATGAGAGCTTGGGGGAGTATGAGAGCTTGCGGGAGTATGAGAGCTTGTGGGGGTATGACAGCTTGTGGGAGTAGGAGAGCTTGGTGGATTAGGAGAGCTTGGTGGAGTAGGATAGCTTGGTGGAGTAGGAGAGCTTGGGGGATTAGGAAAACTTGGGGCAGTAGGAGAGCTTGGGGTAGTCGGAGAGCTTGGGGGAGTCGGAGAGCTTGGGGGATTCGGAGAGCTTGGGGGAGTCGGAGAACTTGTGGGAGTCGTAGAGCTTGGGGGTGTCAGAGATCTTGGGATAGTAGGAGAGCTTCGGGGAGGAGGAGAGCTTGGGGGAGTAGGAGAGTTTGGTGGAGTAGGAGAGCTTGGTGGAGTATTAGAGCTTGGGGGAGTAGGAAAGCTTGGGGGAGTAGGAGAGCTTGGGGGAGTAGGAGAGCTTGGGGGAGTAGGCGAGCTTGAGGGAGTAGCAGAGCGTGGGGGAGTAGGGGAGCTTGGGGGAGTAGGAGAACTTGGGGGAGTAGGAGAGCTTGGGGGAGTAGGAGAACTTGGGGAGTAGGAGAGCTTGGGGGAGTAGGAGAGCTTGTGGGAGCAGGGTAGCTTACCGGAGTAGGAGAGCTTGCGGGAGTAGGAGAGTTTGCGTGAGTAGGAGAGCTTGCGGGAAGAGGTGAGCATTGCGGGAGACGGAGAGCTTGCGTGAATAGGAGAGCTTGCGGGAGTTGAGAGCTTGCCGGATTAGGAGAACTTACCAGAGTAGGAGAGCTTGGGCGAGTAGGAGAGCTTGGGAGAGGAGGACAGCTTAACAGAGCAGGAGCGCTTTCCGGAGTCGGAGATTTTGGGGGAGTAGGAGAGCTTCCATGAGTATGAGAGCTTGGGGGAGTATGAGAGCTTGCGGGAGTATGAGAGCTTGTGGGGGTATGACAGCTTGTGGGAGTAGGAGAGCTTGGTGGATTAGGAGAGCTTGGTGGAGTAGGAGAGCTTGGTGGAGTAGGAGAGCTTGGGGGATTAGGAAAACTTGGGGCAGTAGGAGAGCTTGGGGTAGTCGGAGAGCTTGGGGGAGTCGGAGAGCTTGGGGGATTCGGAGAGCTTGGGGGAGTCGGAGAACTTGTGGGAGTCGTAGAGCTTGGGGGTGTCAGAGATCTTGGGATAGTCGGAGAGCTTGGGGGAGTAGGACAGCTTGGGGGAGTAGGAGAGCTTGGGGGAGTAGAAGTGCTTGGGGGAGTAGGAGAGCTTGGGGGAGTAGGAGAGCTTGGGGGAGTAGGCGAGCTTTTGGGAGTAGGAGAGCGTGGTGGAGTAGGAAAGCTTGATGGAGTAGGAGAGCTTGGGGGAGTAGGAGAGCTTGGGGGAGTCGGAGAGATTGGGAGAGTAGGAGAGCTTGGTGGTGTAGGAGAGCTTGAGGGAGTAGGAGAGCTTGGGGGAGTAGGAGGGCGTGGGGGATTAGGAGAGTTGGGTGAGTAGGAGACCGTGGGGGAGTAGGAGAGCTTGGAGGAGTAGGCGAGTTTGGGGGAGTAGGAGAGCTTGGGGGAGTAGGAGAGCTTGGGGGTGTAGTAGAGCTTTGGGGAGTAGCAGAGCTTGGGGGAGTAGGAGAGCTTGGAGGAGAAGGAGAATTTGGGGGAGTAGGAGAGCTTCGGGGAGTAGGAGAACTTTGGGGTGTAGGACAGCTTGGGGGAGTAGGAGAGCTTGGGGGATTGGAGAGCTTAGTGGATTGGAGAGCTTGGGGATTGGAGAGCTGTGGCGATTGGAGAGCTTGGGGGAGTAGGAGAGCTTGGGGGCGTAGGACAGCTTGGGGGAGTAGGAGAGCTTGGGGGAGTAGTAGAGCTTGGGGGAGTAGGAGAGCTTGGGGGAGTAGGAGAGCTTGGGGGAGAAGGAGAGCTTGGGGGAGTAGGAGAGCTTGGGGGAGTAGGAGATCTTGGTGGAGTAGCAGAGCTTGGTGGAGTCGGAGAGCTTGGGGGATTAGGAAAACTTGGGGCAGTAGGAGAGCTTTGGGTAGTCGGAGAGCTTGGGGGAGTCGGAGAGCTTGGGGGACTCGTAGAGCTTGGGGGAGTCGGAGAGATTGTGGGAGCAGGGTAGCTTACCGAAGTAGGAGAGCTTGCGGGTGTAGGAGAGTTTGCGGGAGTAGGAGAGCTTGCTTGAGTATGAGAGCATTGCGGGAGTAGGAGAGCTTGCGTGAGTAGGAGAGCTTGCGGGAGTCGGAGAGCTTGTGGGAGTAGGAGAGCTTGCCGGATTAGGAGAGTTTACCAGAGTAAGAGAGCTTGGGCGAGTAGGAGAGCTTGGGAGAGGAGGAGAGCTTAACGGCGTAGGAGAGCTTACCGGAGTCGGAGAGTTTTGGGAGTAGGAGAGCTTCCATGATTATGAGAGTTGGGGGATTATGAGAGCTTGCGGGAGTATGAGAGCTTGGGGGAGTAGGAGAATTGGGGGAGTGGGAGAGATTGCGGGAGTAGGAGAGCATTGCGATAGTAGGAAAGATTGCGGGAGTCGGAGAGCTTGTGGGAGTAGGAGACCTTGCCGGATTAGGAGAGCTTACCAGAGTAAGAGAGCTTGGGCGAGTAGGAGAGCTTGGGAGAGGAGGAGAGCTTAACGGCGTAGGAGAGCTTACCGGAGACGGAGAGTTTGGGGGAGTAGGAGAACTTCCATGATTATGAGAGTTGGGGGATTATGAGAGCTTGCGGGAGTATGAGAGCTTCGGGGAGTATGAGAGCTTGTGGGAGTATGAGAGCTTGGGGGATTATGAGAGCTTGGGGGAGTAGGAGAGCTTCGGGGAGTTGGAGAGCTTGGGGGAGTAGGAGATCTTGGGGGAGTAGGAGATCTAGGGCGGATAGGAGAGCTTAGGGGAGGAGGAGAGCTTGGGGGAGTAGGAGAGTTTGGTGGAGTAGGAGAGCTTGGTGGAGTAGGAGAGCTTGGGGGAGTAGGAAAGCTTGGGGGAGTAGGAGAGCTTGGGGGAGTAGGAGAGCTTGGGGGAGTAGGCGAGCTTGAGGGAGTAGGAGAGCTTGGGGGAGTAGGGGAGCTTGAGGGAGTAGGCGAACTTGGGGGAGTAGGAGAGCTTGGGGGAGTAGGAGAACTTGGGGAGTAGTAGAGCTTGGGGGAGTAGGAGAGCTTGTGGGAGCAGGGTAGCTTACCGGAGTAGGAGAGCTTGCGGGAGTAGGAGAGTTTGCGGGAGTAGGAGAGCTTGCGGGAAGAGGTGAGCATTGCGGGAGTCGGAGAGCTTGCGTGAGTAACAGAACTTGCAGGAGTTGAGAGCTTGCCGGATTAGGAGAACTTACCAGAGTAGGAGAGCTTGGGCGAGTAGGAGAGCTTGGGAGAGGAGGACAGCTTAACAGAGCAGGAGCGCTTTCCGGAGTCGGAGATTTTGGGGGAGTAGGAGAGCTTCCATGAGTATGAGAGCTTGGGCGAGTATGAGAGCTTGCGGGAGTATGAGAGCTTGTGGGGGTATGACAGCTTGTGGGAGTATGAGAGCTTGGGGTTTATGAGAGCTTGGGGAATGGGAGAGCTTGGGGGAGTAGGAGAGCTTGGTGGATTGGAGAGCTTGGTGGATTGGAGAGCTTGGGGGATTGGAGAGCTTGGGCGATTGGAGAGCTTGGGGGTGTAGCAGAGCTTGAGGGAGTAGGAGAGCTTGGGGGAGAAGGAGGGCGTGGGGGATTAGGAGAGTTGGGGAGGAGGAGAGCGTGGGGGAGTAGGAGAGCTTGGAGGAGTCGGCGAGTTTGGGGGAGTAGGAGAGCTTGGGAGAGTAGGAGAGCTTGGGGGTGGAGGAGAGCTTTGGGGAGTAGGAGAGCTTGGGGGAGTTGGAGAGCTTGAAGGAGAAGGAGAATTTGGGGGAGTAGGAGAGCTTCGGGGATTAGGAGAACTTTGGGGTGTAGGACAGCTTGGGCGAGTAGGAGAGCTTGGGGGACTGGAGAGCTTGGTGGATTGGAGAGCTTGGAGATTGGAGAGCTGCGGCGATTGGAGAGCTTGGGGGAGTAGGAGAGCTTGGGGAGTAGGAGAGCTTGGGGGAGTAGGAGAGCTTGGGGGAGTAGGAGGGCGTGGGGGATTAGGAGAGTTGGGGGAGTAGGAGACCGTGGGGGAGTAGGAGAGCTTGGAGGAGTAGGCGAGTTTGGGGGAGTAGGAGAGCTTGGGGGAGTAGGAGAGCTTGGGGGTGTAGGAGAGCTTTGGGGAGTAGCAGAGCTTGGGGGAGTAGGAGAGCTTGGAGGAGAAGGAGAATTTGGGGGAGTAGGAGAGCTTCGGGGAGTAGGAGAACTTTGGGGTGTAGGACAGCTTGGGGGAGTAGGAGAGCTTGTGGGATTGGAGAGCTTGGTGGATTGGAGAGCTTGGGGATTGGAGAGCTGTGGCGATTGGAGAGCTTGGGGGAGTAGGAGAGCTTGGGGGCGTAGGACAGCTTGGGGGAGTTGGAGAGCTTGGGGGAGTAGTAGAGCTTGGGGGAGTAGGAGAGCTTGGGGGAGTAGGAGAGCTTGGGGGAGAAGGAGAGCTTGGGGGAGTAGGAGAGCTTTCGTGGGTAGGAGAGCTTGGGGGAGTAGGAGAGCTTGGGGGAGTAGGAGATCTTGGTGGAGTAGCAGAGATTGGTGGAGTCGGCGAGCTTGGGGGATTAGGAAAACTTGGGGCAGTAGGAGAGCTTTGGGTAGTCGGAGAGCTTGGGGGAGTCGGAGAGCTTGGGGGACTCGTAGAGCTTGGGGGAGTCGGAGAGATTGTGGGAGCAGGTTAGCTTACCGAAGTAGGAGAGCTTGCGGGTGTAGGAGAGTTTGCGGGAGTAGGAGAGCTTGCTTGAGTATGAGAGCATTGCGGGAGTAGGAGAGCTTGCGTGAGTAGGAGAGCTTGCGGGAGTCGGAGAGCTTGTGGGAGTAGGAGAGCTTGCCGGATTAGGAGAGCTTACCAGAGTAAGAGAGCTTGGGCGAGTAGGAGAGCTTGGGAGAGGAGGAGAGCTTAACGGCGTAGGAGAGCTTACCGGAGTCGGAGAGTTTGGGGGAGTAGGAGAGCTTCCATGATTATGAGAGTTGGGGGATTATGAGAGCTTGCGGGAGTATGAGAGCTTGGGGGAGTAGGAGAATTGGGGGAGTGGGAGAGATTGCGGGAGTAGGAGAGCATTGCGATAGTAGGAAAGATTCCGGGAGTCGGAGAGCTTGTGGGAGTAGGAGACCTTGCCGGATTAGGAGAGCTTACCAGTGTAAGAGAGCTTGGGCGAGTAGGAGAGCTTGGGAGAGGAGGAGAGCTTAACGGCGTAGGAGAGCTTACCGGAGTCGGAGAGTTTGGGGGAGTAGGAGAGCTTCCATGATTATGAGAGTTGGGGGATTATGAGAGCTTGCGGGAGTATGAGAGCTTGGGGGAGTATGAGAGCTTGTGGGAGTATGAGAGCTTGGGGGATTATGAGAGCTTGGGGGAGTAGGAGAGCTTCGGGGATTTGGAGAGCTTGGGGGAGTAGGAGATCTTGGGGGAGTAGGAGATCTAGGGCGGATAAGAGAGCTTAGGGGAGGAGGAGAGCTTGGGGGAGTAGGAGAGTTTGGTGGAGTAGGAGAGCTTGGTGGAGTAGGAGAGCTTGGGGGAGTAGGAAAGCTTGGGGGAGTAGGAGAGCTTGGGGGAGTAGGAGAGCTTGGGGGAGTAGGCGAGCTTGAGGGAGTAGGAGAGCGTGGGGGAGTCGGGGAGCTTGGGGGAGTAGGCGAACTTGGGGGAGTAGGAGAGCTTGGGGGAGTAGGAGAACTTGGGGAGTAGGAGAGCTTGGGGGAGTAGGAGAGCTTGTGGGAGCAGGGTAGCTTACCGGAGTAGGAGAGCTTGCGGGCGTAGGAGAGTTTGCGGGAGTAGGAGAGCTTGCGGGAAGAGGTGAGCATTGCGGGAGTCGGAGAGCTTGCGTGAGTAACAGAACTTGCGGGAGTTGAGAGCTTGCCAGATTAGGAGAACTTACCAGAGTAGGAGAGCTTGGGCGAGTAGGAGAGCTTGGGAGAGGAGGACAGCTTAACAGAGCAGGAGCGCTTTCCGCAGTCGGAGATTTTGGGGGAGTAGGAGAGCTTCCATGAGTATGAGAGCTTGGGGGAGTATGAGAGCTTGCGGGAGTATGAGAGCTTGTGGGGGTATGACAGCTTGTGGGAGTATGAGAGCTTGGGGTGTATGAGAGCTTGGGGAATGGGAGAGCTTGGGGGAGTAGGAGAGCTTGGTGGATTGGAGAGCTTGGTGGATTGGAGAGCTTGGGGGATTGGAGAGCTTGGGCGATTGGAGAGCTTGGGGGTGTAGCAGAGCTTGAGGGAGTAGGAGAGCTTGGGGGAGAAGGAGGGCGTGGGGGATTAGGAGAGTTGGGGAGGAGGAGAGCGTGGGGGAGTAGGAGAGCTTGGAGGAGTCAGCGAGTTTGGGGGAGTAGGAGAGCTTGGGAGAGTAGGAGAGCTTGGGGGTGGAGGAGAGCTTTGGGGAGTAGGAGAGCTTGGGGGAGTTGGAGAGCTTGAAGGAGAAGGAGAATTTGGGGGAGTAGGGGAGCTTCGGGGATTAGGAGAACTTTGGGGTGTAGGACAGCTTGGGCGAGTAGGAGAGCTTGGGGGATTGGAGAGCTTGGTGGATTGGAGAGCTTGGAGATTGGAGAGCTGCGGCGATTGGAGAGCTGGGGGAGTAGGAGAGCTTGGGGGAGTAGGAGAGCTTGGGGGAGTAGGAGAGCTTGGGGGAGTAGTAGAGCTTGGGGGAGTAGGAGAGCTTGGGGGAGTAGGAGATCTTGGGGGAGAAGGAGAGCTTGGGGGAGTATGAGAGCTTCCAAGAGTAGGAGAGCTTGGGGGAGTAGGAGAGCTTGGGGGAGTAGGAGAGCTTGGTGGATTAGGAGAGCTTGGTGGAGTAGGAGAGCTTGGTGGAGTAGGAGAGCTTGGGGGATTCGGAAAACTTGGGGCAGTAGGAGAGCTTGGGGTAGTCGGAGAGCTTGGGGGAGTCGGAGAGCTTGGGGGACTCGGAGAGCTTGGGGGAGTCGGAGACCTTGTGGGAGTCGTAGAGCTTGGTGGTGTCAGAGATCTTGGGAGAGTCGGAGAGCTTGGGGGAGTAGGACAGCTTGGGGGAGTAGGAGAGCTTGGGGGAGTCGAAGTGCTTGGGGGAGTAGGAGAGCTTGGGGGAGTAGGAGAGCTTGGGGGAGTAGGCGAGCTTTAGGGAGTAGGAGAGCGTGGGGGAGTAGGAGAGCTTGGTTTAGTAGGAGAATTGGGGGAGTGGGAGAGCTTGCGGGAGTAGGAGAGCATTGCGATAGTAGGAGAGCTTGCGGGAGTCGGAGAGCTTGTGGGAGTAGGAGAGCTTGCCGGATTAGGAGAGCTTACCAGAGTAAGAGAGCTTGGGCGAGTAGGAGAGCTTGGGAGAGGATGAGAGCTTAACAGCGTAGGAGAGCTTACCGGAGTCGGAGAGTTTGGGGGAGTAGGAGAGCTTCCATGATTATGAGAGTTGGGGAAGTATGAGAGCTTGCGGGAGTATGAGAGCTTGGGGGAGTATGAGAGCTTGTGGGAGTATGAGAACTTGGGGGATTATGAGAGCTTGGGGGAGTAGGAGAGCTTGGGGGAGTAGGAGAGCTTGGGGGAGTAGGAGATCTTGGGGGAGTTGGAGATCTAGAGCGGATAGGAGAGCTTAGGAGAGGAGGAGAACTTGTGGGGAGTAGGAGCGTTTGGTGGAGTAGGAGAGCTTGGTGGAGTAGGCGAGCTTGGGGGAGTAGGAGAGCTTGGGGGAGTAGGAGAGCTTGGGGGAGTAGGAGAGCTTGGTGGAGTAGGGGAGCTTGGTGGAGTAGGAGAGCTTGGGGGAGTAGGAAAGCTTGCGGGAGTAGGAGAGCTTGGGGGAGTAGGAGAGATTGGGGGAGTAGAAGTGCTTGGGGGAGTAGGAGAACTTGGGGGAGTAGGCTAGTTTTGGGGAGTAGGAGAGCTTGGGGGAGTAGGAGAGCATGTGGGAGTAGGAGAACTTGGGGGAGTGGGAGAGCTTGGTGGATTGGAGAGCATGGGTGATTGGAGACCTGGGGCGATTGGAGAGCTTGTGGGATTAGGAGAGCTTGGGGGAGGAGGAGAGCGTGGGGCAGTAGGAGAGCTTGGAGGAGTAGGCGAGCTTGGTGGAGTAGGAGAGCTTGGGGGAGTAGAAGAGCTTGGGGGAGTAGGAGATCTTGGGGGTGTATGAGAGCTTTGGGAAGTAGGAGAGCTTGGGTTAGTAGGAAAGCTTGGAGGAATAGGAGAACTTGGGGGAGAAGGAGAGCTTCGGTGAGTAGGAGAGCTTGGGGGAGTCGGAGAGCTTGGGGGATTCGGTGAGCTTGGGGGAGTCGGAGAGCTTGGGGGAGTCGTATAGCTTGGGGGAGTAGGAGAGCTTGGGGGAGTCGGAGAGATTGGGTGAGTAGGACAGCTTGGGGGAGTAGGAGAGCTTGGGGGAGTTGAAGAGCTTGGGGGAGTAGGAGAGCTTGGGGGAGTAGGAGAGCTTGGGGGAGTAGGCGAGCTTGAGGGAGTAGGAGAGCGTGGGTGAGTAGGAGAGCTTGGGGGAGTAGGAGAACCTGGGGGAGTAGGCGAGCTTTGGGGAGTAGGAGAGCTTGGGGGTGTAGGAGAGCTTGGGGGAGTAGGAGAACTTGGGGAGTAGGAGAGCTTGGGGGAGTAGGATAGTTTGTGGGAGCAGGGTAGCTTACCGGAGTAGGAGAAATTGCGGGAGTAGGAGAGTTTGCGGGAGTAGGAGAGCTTGCGGGAGTGGGTGAGCATTGCGGGAGTCGGAGAGATTGCGTGAGTAGGAGAACTTGCGGGAGTCGGGGAGCTTGCCGGATTAGGAGAGGTTCCCATAGTAGGAGAGCTTGGGCGAGTAGGAGAGCTTGGGAGAGGAGGACAGCTTAACAGAGCAGGAGCGCTTTCCGGAGTCGGAGATTTTGGGGGAGTAGGAGAGCTTCCATGAGTATGAGAGCTTGGGGGAGTATGAGAGCTTGCGGAATGGGAGAGCTTGGGGGAGTCGGCGAGTTTGGGGGAGTAGGAGAGCTTGGGAGAGTTGGAGAGCTTGGGGGTGGAGGAGAGCTTTGCGGAGTAGGAGAGCTTGGGGGAGTTGGAGAGCTTGGAGGAGAAGGAGAATTTGGGGGAGTAGGAGAGCTTCGGGGATTAGGAGAACTTTGGGGTGTAGGGCAGCTTGGGCGAGTAGGAGAGCTTGGGGGATTCGAGAGCTTGGTGGATTGGAGAGCTTGGAGATTGGTGAGCTGCGGCGATTGGAGAGCTTGGGGGCGTAGGAGAGCTTGGGGGAGTAGGAGAGCTTGGGGGAGTAGGAGAGCTTGGGGGAGTAGTAGAGCTTGGGGGAGTAGGAGAGCTTGGTGGATTAGGAGAGCTTGGTGGAGTAGGAGAGCTTGGTGGAGTAGGAGAGCTTGGGGGATTTGAAAACTTGGGGCAGTAGGAGAGCTTGGGGTAGTCGGAGAGCTTGGGGGAGTCGGAGAGCTTGGGGGACTCGGAGAGCTTGGGGGAGTCGGAGACCTTGTGGGAGTCGTAGAGCTTGGAGGTGTCAGAGATCTTGGGAGAGTCGGAGAGCTTGGGGGAGTAGGACAGCTTGGGGGAGTAGGAGAGCTTGGGAGAGTAGAAATGCTTGGGGGAGTAGGAGAGCTTGGGGGAGTAGGAGAGCTTGGGGTAGTAGGCGAGCTTTAGGGAGTAGGAGAGCGTGGGGGAGTAGGAGAGCTTGGTTTAGTAGGAGAATTGGGGGAGTGGGAGAGCATTCGGGAGTAGGAGAGCATTGCGATAGTAGGAGAGCTTGCGGGAGTCGGAGAGCTTGTGGGAGTAGGAGAGCTTGCCGGATTAGGAGAGCTTACCAGAGTAAGAGAGCTTGGGCGAGCAGGAGAGCTTGGGTGAGGAGGAGAGCTTAACAGCGTAGGAGAGCTTACCGGAGTCGGAGAGTTTGGGGGAGTAGGAGAGCTTCCATGATTATGAGAGTTGGGGGAGTATGAGAGCTTGCGGGAGTATGAGAGCTTGGGGGATTATGAGAGCTTGGTGGAGTAGGAGAGCTTGGGGGAGTAGGAGAGCTTGGGGGTGTAGGAGATCTTGGGGGAGTTGGAGATCTAGAGCGGATAGGAGAGCTTAGGGGAGGAGGAGAGCTTGTGGGGAGTAGGAGCGTTTGGTGGAGTAGGAGAGCTTGGTGGAGTAGGGGAGCTTGGTGGAGTAGGAGAGCTTGGCGGAGCAGGAAAACTTGCGGGAGTAGGAGAGCTTGGGGGAGTAGGAGAGATTGGGGGAGTAGGAGAGCTTGGGGGAGTAGGAGAGCTTGAGGGAGTAGGAGAGCTTGGGTAGTAGGAGGGCGTGGGGGATTAGGAGAGCTTGGGGGAGTAGGAGAGCGTGGGGGAGTAGGGGAGCTTGGAGGAGACAGGCGAGTTTGGGGGTGTAGGAGAGCTTGGGGGAGTAGGAGAGTGTGGGGCTGTAGGAGAGCTTTGGGGAGTAGCAGAGCTTGTGGGAGTAGGAGAGCTTGGAGGAGTAGGAGAACCTGGGGGAGTAGGAGAGCTTCGGGGAGTAGGAGAACTTGGGGAGTAGGAGAGCTTGCGGGAGTTGGAGAGCTTGTGGGAGCAGGGTAGCTTACCGGAGTAGGAGAGCTTGCGGGAGTAGGAGAGTTTGCGGGAGTAGGAGAGATTGCGGGAGTAGGTGAGCATTGCGGGAGTCGGAGAGCTTGCCTGAGTAGGAGAGTTTGCGGGAGTCGGAGAGCTTGTCGGATTACGAGAGCTTACCAGAGTAGGAGAGCTTTGGCGAGTAGGACAGCTTGGGAGAGGAGGACAGCTTAACAGAGTAGGAGCGCTTTCCGGAGTCGGAGAGTTTGGGGGAGTAGGAGAGCTTCCATGAGTATGAGAGCTTCGGGCAGTATGAAAGCTTGCGGGAGTATGATACCTTGTGGGAGTATGACAGCTTGTGGGAGAATGAGAGCTTGGGGTGTATGAGAGCTTGGGGGAGTAGGAGAGCTTGGGGGAGTAGAAGAGCTTGCGGGAGTAGGATAGCTTGCGGAAGTCGGAGAGCTTGGGTGAGTCGGGGAGCTTAGGGGAATAGGAGAGCTTGGAGGATTAGGAGAGCTTGTGGGAGTAGGAGAGTTTGGGGGAGTAGAAGAGCTTGGGGGAGTAGGAGAGCTTGGGGGTTAGGAGAGCTTGGGGGAGTAGGAGAGCTTGAGAGAGTAGGAGAGCTTGTGGGAGTAGGAGACCTTTGGTGGAGTAGGAGAGCTTGGTGGAGTAGTAGAGCTTGGGGGAGTAGGAGATCTTGGGGGAGTAGGAGAGCTTGGGGGAGTAGGAGAGATTGGGGGAGTAGGAGAGCTTGGTGGAGTAGGAGAGCTTGGTGGAGTAAGAGAGCTTGGGGGATTAGGAAAACTTGGGGCAGTAGGAGAGCTTGGGGTAGTCGGAGAGCTTGGGGGAGTCGGAGAGCTTGGGGGTCTCGGAGAGCTTGGGGGAGTCGGAGAGCTTGTGGGAGTCGTAGAGCTTGGGGGTGTCGGAGACCTTGGGAGAGTCCGAGAGCTTGGGGGAGTAAGACAGCTTGGGGGAGTAGGAGAGCTTGGGGGAGTAGGCGAGCTTTAGGGAGTAATGAGCGTGGGGGAGTAGGAGAGCTTGGTGGAGTAGGAGAATTGGGGGAGTGGGAGAGCTTGCGGGAGTAGGAGAGCATTGCGATAGTAGGAAAGATTGCGGGAGTCGGAGAGCTTGTGGGAGTAGGAGAGCTTGCTTGAGTAGGAGAGCATTGCGGGAGTAGGAGAGCTTGCGTGAGTAGGAGAGCTTGCGGGAGTCGGAGAGCTTGTGGGAGTAGGAGAGCTTGCCGGATTAGGAGAGCTTACCAGAGTAAGAGAGCTTGGGCGAGTAGGAGAGCTTGGCAGAGGAGGAGGGCTTAACAGCGTAGGAGAGCTTCCCGGAGTCGGAGAGTTTGGAGGAGTAGGAGAGCTTCCATGATTATGAGAGTTGGGGGATTATGAGAGCTTGCGGGAGTATGAGAGCTTGGGGGAGTATGAGAGCTTGTGGGAGTATGAGAGCTTGGGGGATTATGAGAGCTTGGGGGAGTAGGAGAGCTTCGGGGAGTAGGAGAGCTTGGGGGAGTAGGAGACCTTGGGGGAGTAGGAGATCTAGGGCGGATAGGAGAGCTTAGGGGAGGAGGAGAGCTTGGGGGAGTAGGAGATTTTGGTGGAGTAGGAGAGCTTGGTGGAGTATTAGAGCTTGGCGGAGTAGGAAAGCTTGGGGGAGTAGGAGAGCTTGGGGGAGTAGGAGAGCTTGGGGGAGTAGGCGAGCTTGAGGGAGTAGGAGAGCGTGGGGGAGTAGGGGAGCTTGGGGGAGTAGGAGAACTTGGGGGAGTAGGAGAGCTTGGGGGAGTAGGAGAACTTGGGGAGTAGGAGAGCTTGTGGGAGCAGGGTAGCTTACCGGAGTAGGAGAGCTTGCGGGAGTAGGAGAGTTTGCGTGAGGAGGAGAGCTTGCGGGAAGAGGTGAGCATTGCGGGAGTCGGAGAGCTTGCGTGAGTAGGAGAGCTTGCGGGAGTTGAGAGCTTGCCGGATTAGGAGAACTTACCAGAGTAGGAGAGCTTGGGCGAGTAGGAGAGCTTGGGAGAGGAGGACAGCTTAACAGAGCAGGAGCGCTTTCCGGAGTCGGAGATTTTGGGGGAGTAGGAGAGCTTCCATGAGTATGAGAGCTTGGGGGAGTATGAGAGCTTGCGGGAGTATGAGAGCTTGTGGGCGTATTACAGCTTGTGGGAGTATGAGAGCTTGGGGTGTATGAGAGCTTGGGGAATGGGAGAGCTTGGGGGAGTAGGAGAGCTTGGTGGATTGGAGAGCTTGGTGGATTGGAGAGCTTGGGGGATTGGAGAGCTTGGGCGATTGGAGAGCTTAGGGGTGTAGGAGAGCTTGGGGGAGTAGGAGAGCTTGGTGGAGTAGGGGAGCTTGGTGGAGTAGGAGAGCTTGGCGGAGTAGGAAAACTTGCGGGAGTAGGAGAGCTTGGGGAGTAGGAGAGATTGGGGGAGTAGGAGAGCTTGGGGTTGTAGGAGAGCTTGAGGGAGTAGGAGAGCTTGGGTATTAGGAGGGCGTGGGGGATTAGGAGAGTTTGGGGGAGTAGGAGAGCGTGGGGGAGTAGGGGAGCTTGGAGGAGACAGGCGAGTTTGGGGGAGTAGGAGAGCTTGGGGGAGTAGGAGAGTTTGGGGCTGTAGGAGAGCTTTTGGGAGTAGCAGAGCTTGTGGGAGTAGGAGAGCTTGGAGGAGTAGGAGAACTTGGGGGAGTAGGATAGCTTCGGGGAGTAGGAGAACTTGGGGAGTAGGAGAGCTTGCGGGAGTAGGAGAGCTTGTGGGAGCAGGGTAGTTACCGGAGTAGATGAGCTTGCGGGAGTAGGAGAGTTTGCGGGAGTAGGAGGGATTGCGGGAGTAGGTGAGCATTGCGGGAGTCGGAGAGCTTGCCTGAGTAGGAGAGCTTGCGGGAGTCGGAGAGCTTGCCGGATTACGAGAGCTTACCAGAGTAGGAGAGCTTGGGCGAGTAGGACAGCTTGGGAGAGGAGGACAGCTTAACAGAGTAGGAGCGCTTTCCGGAGTCGGAGAGTTTGGGGGAGTAGGAGAGCTTCCATGAGTATGAGAGCTTCGGGGAGTATGAGAGCTTGCGGGAGTATGAGACCTTGTGGGAGTATGACAGCTTGTGGGAGAATGAGAGCTTGGGGTGTATGAGAGCTTGGGGGAGTAGGAGAGCTTGGGGGAGTAGAAGAGCTTGGGGGAGTAGGATAGCTTGCGGAAGTCGGAGAGCTTGTGTGAGTCGGGGAGCTTAGGGGAATAGGAGAGCTTGGAGGATTAGGAGAGCTTGTGGGAGTAGGAGAGCTTGGGGGAGTAGAAGAGCTTGGGGGAGTAGGAGAGCTTGGGGGTTAGGAGAACTTGGGGGAGTAGGAGAGCTTGAGAGAGTAGGAGAGCTTGTGGGAGTAGGAGACCTTTGGTGGAGTAGGAGAGCTTGGTGGAGTAGTAGAGCTTGTGGGAGTAGGAGATCTTGGGGGAGTAGGAGAGCTTGGGGGAGTAGGAGAGATTGGGGGAGTAGGAGAGCTTGGTGGAGTAGGAGAGCTTGGTGGAGTCGGAGAGCTTGGGGGACTCGGAGAGCTTGGGGGAGTCGGAGAGCTTGTGGGAGTCGTAGAGCTTGGGGGTGTCGGAGATCTTGGGAGAGTCGGAGAGCTTGGGGGAGTAGGACAGCTTGGGGGAGTAGGAGAGCTTGGGGGAGTAGAAGTGCTTGGGGGAGTAGGAGAGCTTGGGGGAGTAGGCGAGCTTGAGGGAGTAGGAGAGCGTGGGGGAGTCGGGGAGCTTGGGGGAGTAGGCGAACTTGGGGGAGTAGGAGAGCTTGGGGGAGTAGGAGAACTTGGGGAGTAGGAGAGCTTGGGGGAGTAGGAGAGCTTGTGGGAGCAGGGTAGCTTACCGGAGTAGGAGAGCTTGCGGGCGTAGGAGAGTTTGCGGGAGTAGGAGAGCTTGCGGGAAGAGGTGAGCATTGCGGGAGTCGGAGAGCTTGCGTGAGTAACAGAACTTGCGGGAGTTGAGAGCTTGCCAGATTAGGAGAACTTACCAGAGTAGGAGAGCTTGGGCGAGTAGGAGAGCTTGGGAGAGGAGGAAAGCTTAACAGAGCAGGAGCGCTTTCCGCAGTCGGAGATTTTGGGGGAGTAGGAGAGCTTCCATGAGTATGAGAGCTTGGGGGAGTATGAGAGCTTGCGGGAGTATGAGAGCTTGTGGGGGTATGACAGCTTGTGGGAGTATGAGAGCTTGGGGTGTATGAGAGCTTGGGGAATGGGAGAGCTTGGGGGAGTAGGAGAGCTTGGTGGATTGGAGAGCTTGGTGGATTGGAGAGCTTGGGGGATTGGAGAGCTTGGGCGATTGGAGAGCTTGGGGGTGTAGCAGAGCTTGAGGGAGTAGGAGAGCTTGGGGGAGAAGGAGGGCGTGGGGGATTAGGAGAGTTGGGGAGGAGGAGAGCGTGGGGGAGTAAGAGAGCTTGGAGGAGTCAGCGAGTTTGGGGGAGTAGGAGAGCTTGGGAGAGTAGGAGAGCTTGGGGGTGGAGGAGAGCTTTGGGGAGTAGGAGAGCTTGGGGGAGTTGGAGAGCTTGAAGGAGAAGGAGAATTTGGGGGAGTAGGAGAGCTTCGGGGATTAGGAGAACTTTGGGGTGTAGGACAGCTTGGGCGAGTAGGAGAGCTTGGGGGATTGGAGAGCTTGGTGGATTGGAGAGCTGGGGGAGTAGGAGAGCTTGGGGGAGTAGGAGAGCTTGGGGGAGTAGGAGAGCTTGGGGGAGTAGTAGAGCTTGGGGGAGTAGGAGAGCTTGGGGGAGTAGGAGATCTTGGGGGAGAAGGAGAGCTTGGGGGAGTATGAGAGCTTCCAAGAGTAGGAGAGCTTGGGGGAGTAGGAGAGCTTGGGGGAGTAGGAGAGCTTGGTGGATTAGGAGAGCTTGGTGGAGTAGGAGAGCTTGGTGGAGTAGGAGAGCTTGGGGGATTCGGAAAACTTGGGGCAGTAGGAGAGCTTGGGGTAGTCGGAGAGCTTGGGGGAGTCGGAGAGCTTGGGGGACTCGGAGAGCTTGGGGGAGTCGGAGACCTTGTGGGAGTCGTAGAGCTTGGTGGTGTCAGAGATCTTGGGAGAGTCGGAGAGCTTGGGGGAGTAGGACAGCTTGGGGGAGTAGGAGAGCTTGGGGGAGTCGAAGTGCTTGGGGGAGTAGGAGAGCTTGGGGGAGTAGGAGAGCTTGGGGGAGTAGGCGAGCTTTAGGGAGTAGGAGAGCGTGGGGGAGTAGGAGAGCTTGGTTTAGTAGGAGAATTGGGGGAGTGGGAGAGCTTGCGGGAGTAGGAGAGCATTGCGATAGTAGGAGAGCTTGCGGGAGTCGGAGAGCTTGTGGGAGTAGGAGAGCTTGCCGGATTAGGAGAGCTTACCAGAGTAAGAGAGCTTGGGCGAGTAGGAGAGCTTGGGAGAGGATGAGAGCTTAACAGCGTAGGAGAGCTTACCGGAGTCGGAGAGTTTGGGGGAGTAGGAGAGCTTCCATGATTATGAGAGTTGGGGAAGTATGAGAGCTTGCGGGAGTATGAGAGCTTGGGGGAGTATGAGAGCTTGTGGGAGTATGAGAACTTGGGGGATTATGAGAGCTTGGGGGAGTAGGAGAGCTTGGGGGAGTAGGAGAGCTTGGGGGAGTAGGAGATCTTGGGGGAGTTGGAGATCTAGAGCGGATAGGAGAGCTTAGGAGAGGAGGAGAGCTTGTGGGGAGTAGGAGCGTTTGGTGGAGTAGGAGAGCTTGGTGGAGTAGGCGAGCTTGGGGGAGTAGGAGAGCTTGGGGGAGTAGGAGAGCTTGGGGGAGTAGGAGAGCTTGGTGGAGTAGGGGAGCTTGGTGGAGTAGGAGAGCTTGGGGGAGTAGGAAAGCTTGCGGGAGTAGGAGAGCTTGGGGGAGTAGGAGAGATTGGGGGAGTAGAAGTGCTTGGGGGAGTAGGAGAACTTGGGGGAGTAGGCTAGTTTTGGGGAGTAGGAGAGCTTGGGGGAGTAGGAGAGCATGTGGGAGTAGGAGAACTTGGGGGAGTGGGAGAGCTTGGTGGATTGGAGAGCATGGGTGATTGGAGACCTGGGGCGATTGGAGAGCTTGTGGGATTAGGAGAGCTTGGGGGAGGAGGAGAGCGTGGGGCAGTAGGAGAGCTTGGAGGAGTAGGCGAGCTTGGTGGAGTAGGAGAGCTTGGGGGAGTAGGAGAGCTTGGGGGAGTAGGAGATCTTGGGGGTGTATGAGAGCTTTGGGAAGTAGGAGAGCTTGGGTTAGTAGGAAAGCTTGGAGGAATAGGAGAACTTGGGGGAGAAGGAGAGCTTCGGTGAGTAGGAGAGCTTGGGGGAGTCGGAGAGCTTGGGGGATTCGGTGAGCTTGGGGGAGTCGGAGAGCTTGGGGGAGTCGTATAGCTTGGGGAGTAGGAGAGCTTGGGGGAGTCGGAGAGATTGGGTGAGTAGGACAGCTTGGGGGAGTAGGAGAGCTTGGGGGAGTTGAAGAGCTTGGGGGAGTAGGAGAGCTTGGGGGAGTAGGAGAGCTTGGGGGAGTAGGCGAGCTTGAGGGAGTAGGAGAGCGTGGGTGAGTAGGAGAGCTTGGGGGAGTAGGAGAACCTGGGGGAGTAGGCGAGCTTTGGGGAGTAGGAGAGCTTGGGGGTGTAGGAGAGCTTGGGGGAGTAGGAGAACTTGGGGAGTAGGAGAGCTTGGGGGAGTAGGATAGTTTGTGGGAGCAGGGTAGCTTACCGGAGTAGGAGAAATTGCGGGAGTAGGAGAGTTTGCGGGAGTAGGAGAGCTTGCGGGAGTGGGTGAGCATTGCGGGAGTCGGAGAGATTGCGTGAGTAGGAGAACTTGCGGGAGTCTGGGAGCTTGCCGGATTAGGAGAGGTTCCCATAGTAGGAGAGCTTGGGCGAGTAGGAGAGCTTGGGAGAGGAGGACAGCTTAACAGAGCAGGAGCGCTTTCCGGAGTCGGAGATTTTGGGGGAGTAGGAGAGCTTCCATGAGTATGAGAGCTTGGGGGAGTATGAGAGCTTGCGGAATGGGAGAGCTTGGGGGAGTAGGAGAGCTTGGTGGATTGGAGAGCTTGGTGGATTGGAGAGCTTGGGGGATTGGAGAGCTTGGGCGATTGGAGAGCTTAGGGGTGTAGGAGAGCTTGAGGGAGTAGGAGAGCTTGGGGGAGAAGGAGGGCGTGGGGGATTAGGAGAGTTGTGGAGGAGGAGAGCGTGGGGGAGTAGGAGAGCTTGGAGGAGTCGGCGAGTTTGGGGGAGTAGGAGAGCTTGGGAGAGTTGGAGAGCTTGGGGGTGGAGGAGAGCTTTGCGGAGTAGGAGAGCTTGGGGGAGTTGGAGAGCTTGGAGGAGAAGGAGAATTTGGGTGAGTAGGAGAGCTTCGGGGATTAGGAGAACTTTGGGGTGTAGGGCAGCTTGGGCGAGTAGGAGAGCTTGGGGGATTCGAGAGCTTGGTGGATTGGAGAGCTTGGAGATTGGTGAGCTGCGGCGATTGGAGAGCTTGGGGGCGTAGGAGAGCTTGGGGGAGTAGGAGAGCTTGGGGGAGTAGGAGAGCTTGGGGGAGTAGTAGAGCTTGGGGGAGTAGGAGAGCTTGGTGGATTAGGAGAGCTTGGTGGAGTAGGAGAGCTTGGTGGAGTAGGAGAGCTTGGGGGATTTGAAAACTTGGGGCAGTAGGAGAGCTTGGGGTAGTCGGAGAGCTTGGGGGAGTCGGAGAGCTTGGGGGACTCGGAGAGCTTGGGGGAGTCGGAGACCTTGTGGGAGTCGTAGAGCTTGGAGGTGTCAGAGATCTTGGGAGAGTCGGAGAGCTTGGGGGAGTAGGACAGCTTGGGGGAGTAGGAGAGCTTGGGAGAGTAGAAATGCTTGGGGGAGTAGGAGAGCTTGGGGGAGTAGGAGAGCTTGGGGTAGTAGGCGAGCTTTAGGGAGTAGGAGAGCGTGGGGGAGTAGGAGAGCTTGGTTTAGTAGGAGAATTGGGGGAGTGGGAGAGCTTTCGGGAGTAGGAGAGCATTGCGATAGTAGGAGAGCTTGCGGGAGTCGGAGAGCTTGTGGGAGTAGGAGAGCTTGCCGGATTAGGAGAGCTTACCAGAGTAAGAGAGCTTGGGCGAGCAGGAGAGCTTGGGTGAGGAGGAGAGCTTAACAGCGTAGGAGAGCTTACCGGAGTCGGAGAGTTTGGGGGAGTAGGAGAGCTTCCATGATTATGAGAGTTGGGGGAGTATGAGAGCTTGCGGGAGTATGAGAGCTTGGGGGATTATGAGAGCTTGGTGGAGTAGGAGAGCTTGGGGGAGTAGGAGAGCTTGGGGGTGTAGGAGATCTTGGGGGAGTTGGAGATCTAGAGCGGATAGGAGAGCTTAGGGGAGGAGGAGAGCTTGTGGGGAGTAGGAGCGTTTGGTGGAGTAGGAGAGCTTGGTGGAGTAGGGGAGCTTGGTGGAGTAGGAGAGCTTGGCGGAGCAGGAAAACTTGCGGGAGTAGGAGAGCTTGGGGGAGTAGGAGAGATTGGGGGAGTAGGAGAGCTTGGGGGAGTAGGAGAGCTTGAGGGAGTAGGAGAGCTTGGGTAGTAGGAGGGCGTGGGGGATTAGGAGAGCTTGGGGGAGTAGGAGAGCGTGGGGGAGTAGGGGAGCTTGGAGGAGACAGGCGAGTTTGGGGGTGTAGGAGAGCTTGGGGGAGTAGGAGAGTGTGGGGCTGTAGGAGAGCTTTGGGGAGTAGCAGAGCTTGTGGGAGTAGGAGAGCTTGGAGGAGTAGGAGAACCTGGGGGAGTAGGAGAGCTTCGGGGAGTAGGAGAACTTGGGGAGTAGGAGAGCTTGCGGGAGTTGGAGAGCTTGTGGGAGCAGGGTAGCTTACCGGAGTAGGAGAGCTTGCGGGAGTAGGAGAGTTTGCGGGAGTAGGAGAGATTGCGGGAGTAGGTGAGCATTGCGGGAGTCGGAGAGCTTGCCTGAGTAGGAGAGTTTGCGGGAGTCGGAGAGCTTGTCGGATTACGAGAGCTTACCAGAGTAGGAGAGCTTTGGCGAGTAGGACAGCTTGGGAGAGGAGGACAGCTTAACAGAGTAGGAGCGCTTTCCGGAGTCGGAGAGTTTGGGGGAGTAGGAGAGCTTCCATGAGTATGAGAGCTTCGGGCAGTATGAAAGCTTGCGGGAGTATGATACCTTGTGGGAGTATGACAGCTTGTGGGAGAATGAGAGCTTGGGGTGTATGAGAGCTTGGGGGAGTAGGAGAGCTTGGGGGAGTAGAAGAGCTTGCGGGAGTAGGATAGCTTGCGGAAGTCGGAGAGCTTGGGTGAGTCGGGGAGGTTAGGGGAATAGGAGAGCTTGGAGGATTAGGAGAGCTTGTGGGAGTAGGAGAGCTTGGGGGAGTAGAAGAGCTTGGGGGAGTAGGAGAGCTTGGGGGTTAGGAGAACTTGGGGGAGTAGGAGAGCTTGAGAGAGTAGGAGAGCTTGTGGGAGTAGGAGACCTTTGGTGGAGTAGGAGAGCTTGGTGGAGTAGTAGAGCTTGTGGGAGTAGGAGATCTTGGGGGAGTAGGAGAGCTTGGGGGAGTAGGAGAGATTGGGGGAGTAGGAGAGCTTGGTGGAGTAGGAGAGCTTGGTGGAGTCGGAGAGCTTGGGGGACTCGGAGAGCTTGGGGGAGTCGGAGAGCTTGTGGGAGTCGTAGAGCTTGGGGGTGTCGGAGATCTTGGGAGAGTCGGAGAGCTTGGGGGAGTAGGACAGCTTGGGGGAGTAGGAGAGCTTGGGGGAGTAGAAGTGCTTGGGGGAGTAGGAGAGCTTGGGGGAGTAGGCGAGCTTTAGGGAGTAGGAGAGCGTGGGGGAGTAGGAGAGCTTGGTGGAGTAGGAGAATTGGGGGAGTGGGAGAGCTTGCGGGGGTAGGAGAGCATTGCGATAGTAGGAAAGATTGCGGGAGTCGGAGAGCTTGTGGGAGTAGGAGAGCTTGCCGGATTAGGAGAGCTTAACAGCGTAGGAGAGCTTACCGGAGTCGGAGAGTTTGGTGGAGTAGGAGAGCTTGGGGGAGTAGAAGTGCTTGGGGGAGTATGAGAACTTGGGGGAGTAGGCGAGCTTTGGGGAGTAGGAGAGCTTGGGGGAGTAGGAGAGCATGTGGGAGTAGGAGAACTTGGGGTAGTGGGAGAGCTTGGTGGATTGGAGAGCATGGGTGATTGGAGACCTGGGGCGATTGGAGAGCTTGTGGGATTAGGAGAGCTTGGGGGAGTAGGAGAGCGTGGGGCAGTAGGAGAGCTTTGAGGAGTAGGCGAGCTTGGGGGAGTAGGAGAGCTTGGGGGAGTAGGAGAGCTTGGGGGAGTAGGAGAGCTTGGGGGTGTATGAGAGCTTTGGGAAGTAGGAGAGCTTGGGTTAGTAGGAGAGCTTGGAGGAGTAGGAGAACTTGCGGGAGAAGGAGAGCTTCGGGGAGTAGGAGAGCTTGGGGGATTCGGAGAGCTTGGGGGATTCGGTGAGCTTGGGGGAGTCGGAGAGCTTGGGGGAGTCGTATAGCTTGGGGGAGTAGGAGAGCTTGGGGGAGTCGGAGAGATTGCGTGAGTAGGACAGCTTGGGGGAGTAGGAGAGTTTGGGGGAGTTGAAGAACTTGGGGGAGTAGGAGAGCTTGGGGGAGTAGGAGAGCTTGGGGGAGTAGGCGAGCTTGAGGGAGTAGGGGAGCGTGGGGGAGTAGGAGAGCTTGTGGGAGTAGGAGAACCTGGGGGAGTAGGCGAGCTTTGGGGAGTAGGAGAGCTTGGGGTTGTAGGAGAGCTTGGGGGAGTAGGAGAACTTGGGGAGTAGGAGAGCTTGGGGGAGTAGGATAGTTTGTGGGAGCAGGTTATTTACCGGAGTAGGAGAGCTTGCGGGAGTAGGAGAGTTTGCGGGAGTAGGAGAGCTTGCGGGAGTCGGAGAGCTTGCGTGAGTAGGAGAACTTGTGGGAGTCGGAGAGCTTGCCGGATTAGGAGAGCTTCCCAGAGTAGGAGAGCTTGGGCGAGTAGGAGAGCTTCGGAGAGGAGGACAGCTTAACAGAGTAGGAGCGCTTACCGGAGTCGGAGAGTTTGGGTGAGTAGGAGAGGTTCCATGAGTATGAGAGCTTGGGGGAGTATGAGAGCTTGCGGGAGTATGAGAGCTTGTGGGAGTATGACAGCTTGTGGGAGTATGAGAGCTTGGGGTGTATGAGAACTTGGGGGAGTAGGAGCGCTTGGGGGAGTAGGAGAGCTTGGTGGATTGGAGAGCTTGGTGGATTGGAGAACATGGGGGATTGGAGAGCTTGAGCGATTGGAGAGCTTGGGGGAATAGGAGAGCTTGGGGTGTAGAAGAGCATGGGGGAGTAGGATAGCTTGCGGAAGTCGGAGAGCTTGGGTGAGTCGGAGAGCTTAGGAAATAGGAGAGCTTGGGGGATGAGGAGAGCTTGTGGGAGTAGGAGAGCTTGGGGGATTAGGAGAGCTTGGGGGAGTAGGAGAGCTTGGGGGTTAGGAGAGCTTGGGGGAGTAGGAGAGCTTGAGAGAGTAGGAGAGCTTGGGCGAGTAGGAGAGCTTGGTGGAGTAGGAGAGCTTGATGGAGTAGGAGAGCTTGGAGGAGTAGGAGAGCTTGGGGGAGTAGGAGAGCTTGGGGGAGTAGGAGAGCTTGGGGGAGTAGGAGAGATTGGGGGAGTAGAGAGCTTGGGAGTGTAGGAGAGCTTGAGGGAGTAGGAGAGCTTGGGTGAGTAGGAGGGCGTGGCGGATTAGGAGAGTTGGGCGAGTAGGAGAGCGTGGGGGAGTAGGCGAGCTTGGAGGAGTAGGCGGGTTTGGGGGAGTAGGAGAGCTTGGGGGAGTAGGAGAGCTTGGGGGTGTAGGAGAGCTTTGGGGAGCAGGAGAGCTTGGGGGAGTAGGAGAGCTTGGAGGAGAAGGAGAATTTGGGGGAGTAGGAGAGCTTAGGTGAGTAGGAGAACTTTGGGGTGTAGGACAGCTTGGGGGAGTAGTAGAGATTGGGGGATTGGAGAGCATGTTGGATTGGAGAGCTTAGGGATTGGAGGGCTGCGGCGATTGGGGAGCTTGGGGGAGTAGGAGAGCTTGGGGGCGTAGGAGAGCTTGGGGGAGTAGGAGAGCTTGGTGGAGTAGGGGAGCTTGGTGGAGTAGGAGAGCTTGGGGGAGTAGGAAAGCTTGCGGGAGTAGGAGAGCTTGGGGGAGTAGGAGAGATTGGGGGAGTAGGGGAGCTTGGGGGAGTACAAGAGCTTGAGGGAGTAGGAGAGCTTGGGTAGTAGGAGGGCGTTGGGGGATTAGGAGAGCTTGGGGGAGTAGGAGAGCGTGGGGGAGTAGGGGAGCTTGGAGGAGCAGGCGAGTATGGGGGAGTAGGAGAGCTTGGGGGAGTAGGAGAGCTTGGGGCTGTAGGAGAGCTTTGGGGAGTAGCAGAGCTTATGGGAGTAGGAGAGCTTGGAGGAGTAGGAGAACTTGGGGGAGTAGGAGAGCTTCGGGGAGTAGGAGAACTTGGGGAGTAGGAGAGCTTGCGGGAGTAGGAGAGCTTGTGGGAGCAGGGTAGCTTACCGGAGTAGGAGAGCTTGCGGGAGTAGGAGAGTTTGCGGGAGTAGGAGAGATTGCGGGAGTAGGTGAGCATTGCGGGAGTCGGAGAGCTTGCCTGAGTAGGAGAGCTTGCGGGAGTCGGAGAGCTTGCCGGATTACGAGAGCTTACCAGAGTAGGAGAGCTTGGGCGAGTAGGACAGCTTGGGAGAGGAGGACAGCTTAACAGAGTAGGAGCGCTTTCCGGAGTCGGAGAGTTTGGGGGAGTAGGAGAGCTTCCATGAGTATGAGAGCTTCGGGGAGTATGAGAGCTTGCGGGAGTATGAGACCTTGTGGGAGTATGACAGCTTGTGGGAGAATGAGATCTTGGGGTGTATGAGAGCTTGGGGGAGTCGGAGAGCTTGGGGGAGTAGAAGAGCTTGGTGGATTGGAGAGCTTGGTGGATTGGAGAGCATGGGGGATTGGAGAGCTTGGGCGATTGGAGAGCTTGGGGGAGTAGGAGAGCTTGGGGAGTAGAAGAGCTTGGGGGAGTAGGATAGCTTGCGGAAGTCGGAGAGCTTGGGTGAGTCGGGGAGCTTAGGGGAATAGGAGAGCTTGGAGGATTAGGAGAGCTTGTGGGAGTAGGAGAGCTTGGGGGAGTAGAAGAGCTTGGGGGAGTAGGAGAGCTTGGGGGTTAGGAGAGCTTGGGGGAGTAGGAGAGCTTGAGAGAGTAGGAGAGCTTGGGGGAGTAGGAGAGCTTTGGTGGAGTAGGAGAGCTTGGTGGAGTAGTAGAGCTTGGGGGAGTTTGAGATCTTGGGGGAGTAGGAGAGCTCGGGGGAGTAGGAGAGATTGGGGGAGTAGGAGAGCTTGGTGGAGTAGGAGAGCTTGGTGGAGTAGGAGAGCTTGGGGGATTAGGAAAACTTGGGGCAGTAGGAGAGCTTGGGGTAGTCGGAGAGCTTGGTGGAGTCGGAGAGCTTGGGGGACTCGGAGAGCTTGGGGGAGTCGGAGAGCTTGTGGGAGTCGTAGAGCTTGGGGGTGTCGGAGATCTTGGGAGAGTCGGAGAGCTTGGGGGAGTAGGACAGCTTGGGGGAGTAGGAGAGCTTGGGGGAGTAGAAGTGCTTGGGGGAGTAGGAGAGCTTGGGGGAGTAGGAGAGCTTGGGGGAGTAGGCGAGCTTTAGGGAGTAGGAGAGCGTGGGGGAGTAGGAGAGCTTGGTGGAGTAGGAGAATTGGGGGAGTGGGAGAGCTTGCGGGAGTAGGAGAGCATTGCGATAGTAGGAAAGATTGCGGGAGTCGGAGAGCTTGTGGGAGTAGGAGAGCTTGCCGGATTAGGAGAGCTTACCAGAGTAAGAGAGCTTGGCCGAGTAGGAGAGCTTGGGAGAGGAGGAGAGCTTAACAGCGTAGGAGAGCTTACCGGAGTCGGAGAGTTTGGTGGAGTAGGACAGCTTTGGGGAGTAGGAGAGCTTGGGGGAGTAGGAGAGCATGTGGGAGTAGGAGAACTTGGGGGAGTGGGAGAGCTTGGTGGATTGGAGAGCATTGGTGATTGGAGACCTGGGGCGATTGGAGAGCTTGTGGGATTAGGAGAGCTTGGGGGAGTAGGAGAGCGTGGGGCAGTAGGAGAGCTTGGAGGAGTAGGCGAGCTTGGGGGAGTAGGAGAGCTTGGGGGCGTAGGAGAGCTTGGGGGTGTATGAGAGCTTTGGGAAGTAGGAGAGCTTGGGTTCGTAGGAGAGCTTGGAGGAGTAGGAGAATTGGGAGAGAAGGAGAGCTTCGGGGAGTAGGAGAGCTTGGGGGAGTCGGAGAGCTTGGGGGATTCGGTGAGCTTGGGGGAGTCGGAGAGCTTGGGGGAGTCGTATAGCTTGGGGGAGTAGGAGAGCTTGGGGGAGTCGGAGAGATTGGGTGAGTAGGACAGCTTGGGGGAGTAGGAGAGCTTGGAGGAGTTGAAGAGCTTGGGGGAGTAGGAGAGCTTGGGGGAGTAGGAGAGCTTGGGGGAATAGGCGAGCGTGAGGGAGTAGGAGAGCGTGGGGGAGTAGGAGAGCTTGGGGGAGTAGGAGAACCTGGGGGAGTAGGCGAGCTTTGGGGAGTAGGAGAGCTTGGGGGTGCAGGAGAGCTTGGGGGAGTAGGAGAACTTGGGGAGTAGGAGAGATTGGGGGAGTAGGATAGTTTGTGGGAGCAGGGTAGCTTACCGGAGTAGGAGAGCTTGCGGGAGTAGGAGAGTTTGCGGGAGTAGGAGAGCTTGCGGGAGTGGGTGAGCATTGCGGGAGTCGGAGAGCTTGCGTGAGTAGGAGAACTTGCGGGAGTCGGAGAGCTTGCCGGATTAGGAGAGCTTCCCAGAGTAGGAGAGCTTGGGCGAGTAGGAGAGCTTGGGAGAGGAGGACAGCTTAACAGAGTAGGAGCGCTTACCGGAGTCGGAGAGTTTGGGGGAGTAGGTGAGCTTCCATGAGTATGAGAGCTTGGGGGAGTATGAGAGCTTGCGGGAGTATGAGAGCTTGTGGGAGTATGACAGCTTGTGGGGGTATGAGAGCTTGGGGTGTATGAGAACTTGGGGGAGTAGGAGAGCTTGGGGGAGTAGGAGAGCTTGGTGGATTGGAGAGCTTGGTGGATTGGAGAACTTGGGGGATTGGAGAGCTTGAGCGATTGGAGATCTTGGGGGAATAGGTGAGCTTGGGGTGTAGAAGAGTTTGGGGGAGTAGGATAGCTTGCGGAAGTCGGAGAGCTTGGGTGAGTCGGAGAGCTTAGGAAATAGGAGAGCTTGGGGGATTAGGAGAGCTTGTGGGAATAGGAGAGCTTGGGGGAGCAGGAGAGCTTGGGGGAGTAGGAGAGCTTGGGGGGTTGGAGAGCTTGGGGCAGTAGGAGAGCTTGAGAGAGTAGGAGAGCTTGGTGGAGTAGGAGAGCTTGGTGGAGTAGGAGAGCTTGGTGGAGTAAGAGAGCTTGGGGGAGTACGAGAGCTTGGGGGAGTAGGAGAGCTTGGGGGAGTAGGAGAGCTTGGGGGAGTAGGAGAGATTGGGGGAGTAGAGAGCTTGGGAGTGTAGGAGAGCTTGAGGGAGTAGGAGAGCTCGGGGGAGTAGGAGGGCGTGGGGGATTAGGAGAGTTGGGCGAGTAGGAGAGCGTGGGGGAGTAGGAGAGCTTGGAGGAGTAGGCGGGTTTGGGGGAGTAGGAGAACTTTGGGGTGTAGGACAGCTTGGAGGAGTAGAAGAGATTGGGGGATTGGAGAGCATGTTGGATTGGAGAGCTGAGGGATTGGCGGGCTGCGGCGATTGGAGAGCTTGGGGGAGTAGGAGAGCTTGGGGGAGTAGGAGAGCTTGGGGGCGTAGTAGAGCTTGGGGGAGTAGGAGAGCTTGTGGGAGTAGGAGAGCTTGGGGGAGAAGGAGAGCTTGGGGGAGTAGGAGAGCTTGGTGGAGTAGGAGAGCTTGGTGGAGTAGTAGAGCTTGGTGGAGTAGGAGAGCTTGGGGGATTAGGAAAACTTGGGGCTGTAGGAGAGCTTGGGGTAGTCGGAGAGCTTGGGGGAGTCGGAGAGTTTGGGGGACTCGGAGAGCTTGGGGGAGTCGGAGAGCTTGGGGGAGTCGTAGAGCTTGGGGGAGTAGGAGATCTTGGGGGAGTCGGAGAGCTTGGTGGAGTAGGACAGCTTGGAGAGTAGGCGAGCTTGGGGGAGTAGAAGTGCTTGGGGGAGTAGGAGAGCATGGGGGAGTAGGAGAGCTTGGGGGAGTAGGCGAGCTTTAGGAAGTAGGAGAGCGTGGGGGAGTCGGAGAGCTTGGGGGAGTCGGAGAGATTGTGGGAGCAGGGTAGCTTACCGGAGTAGGAGAGCTTTCGGGTGTAGGAGAGTTTGCGGGAGTAGGAGAGCTTGCGGGAGTAGGAGGGCATTGCGGGAGTAGGAGAGCTTGCGGGAGTCGGAGAGTTTGTGGGAGTAGGAGAGCTTGCCGGATTAGGAGAGCTTACCAGAGTAAGAGAGCTTGGGCGAGAAGGAGAGCTTGGGAGAGGAGGAGAGCTTAACAGCGTAGGAGAGCTTACCGGAGTCGGAGAGTTTGGGGGAGTAGGAGAGCTTCCATGATTATGAGAGTTGGGGGAGTATGAGAGCTTGCAGGAGTTTGAGAGCTTGAGGGAGTATGAGAGCTTGGGGAAGTAGGAGAGCTTGGGGGTTAGGAGAGCTTGGGGGAGTAGGAGAGCTTGAGAGAGTAGGAGAGCTTGGGGGAGTAGGAGAGCTTGGTGGAGTAGGAGAGATTGGTGGAGTAGGAGAGCTTGGGGGAGTAGGAGAGCTTGGGGGCGTAGTAGAGCTTGCGGGAGTAGGAGAGCTTGTGGGAGTAGGAGAGCTTGGGGGAGAAGGAAAGTTTGTGGGTGTAGGAGAGCTTGGGTGAGTAGGAGAGATTGTGGGAGTCGGAGAGCTAGGGGATGTAGGAGAGCTTGAGGGAGTAGGAGAGCTTGGGGAGTAGGAGAGCTTGGGGGAGTAGGCGAGCTTGTGGGAGTAGGAGAACTTGGGGGAGTAGGAGAGCTTGGGGGCGTAGGAGAGCTTGGGGGAGTAGGAGAGCTTGTGGGAGTCGTAGAGCTTGGGGGTGTCGGAGACCTTGGGAGAGTCGGAGAGCTTGGGGGAGTAGGACAGCTTGGGGGAGTGGGAGAGCTTGGGGGAGTAGAAGTGCTTGGGGGAGTAGGAGAGCTTGGGGGAGTAGGAGAGCTTGGGGGAGTAGGCGAGCTTTAGGGAGTAGGAGAGCGTGGGGGAGTAGGAGAGCTTGGTGGAGTAGGAGAATTGGGGGAGTGGGAGAGCTTGCGGGAGTCGGAGAGCATTGCGATAGTAGGAAAGATTGCGGGAGTCGGAGAGCTTGTGGTAGTAGGAGAGCTTGCCGGATTAGGAGAGCTTACCAGAGTAAGAGAGCTTGGGCGAGTAGGAGAGCTTGGGAGAGGAGGAGAGCTTAACAGCGTAGGGGAGCTTACCGGAGTCGGAGAGTTTGGTGGAGTAGGACAGCTTGGGGGAGTAGGAGAGCTTGGGGGAGTAGAAGTGCTTGGGGGAGTAGGAGAACTTGGGGGAGTAGGCGAGCTTTGGGGAGTAGGAGAGCTTGGGGGAGTAGGAGAGCATGTGGGAGTAGGAGAACTTGGGGGAGTGGGAGAGCTTGGTGGATTGGAGAGCATGGGTGATTGGAGACCTGGGGCGATTGGAGAGCTTGTGGGATTAGGAGAGCTTGGGGGAGTAGGAGAGCGTGGGGCAGTAGGAGAGCTTGGAGGAGTAGGCGAGCTTGGGGGAGTAGGAGAGCTTGGGGGCGTAGGAGAGCTTGGGGGTGTATGAGAGCTTTGGGAAGTAGGAGAGCTTGGGTTAGTAGGAGAGCTTGGAGGAGGAGGAGAACTTGGGAGAGAAGGAGAGCTTCGGGGAGTAGGAGAGCTTGGGGGAGTCGGAGAGCTTGGGGGATTCGGTGAGCATGGGGGAGTCGGAGAGCTTGGGGGAGTCGTATAGCTTGTGGGGGTAGGAGAGCTTGGGGGAGTCGGAGAGATTGGGTGAGTAGGACAGCTTGGGGGAGTAGGAGAGCTTGGGGGAGTTGAAGAGCTTGGGGGAGTAGGAGAGCTTGGGAGAGTAGGAGAGCTTGGGGGAGTAGCCGAGCTTGAGGGAGTAGGAGAGCGTGGGGGAGTAGGAGAGCTTGGGGGAGTAGGAGAACCTGGGGGAGTAGGCGAGCTTTGGGGAGTAGGAGAGCTTGGGGGAGTAGGAGAGCATGGGGGAGTAGGAGAACTTGGGGAGTAGGAGAGCTTGGGGGAGTAGGATAGTTTGTGGGAGCTGGGTAGCTTACCGGAGTAGGAGAGCTTGCGGGAGTAGGAGAGTTTGCGGGAGTAGGAGAGCTTGCGGGAGTGGGTGAGCATTGCGGGAGTCGGAGAGCTTGCGTGAGTAGGAGAACTTGCGGGAGTCGGAGAGCTTGCCGGATTAGGAGAGCTTCCCAGAGTAGGAGAGCTTGGGCGAGTAGGAGAGCTTGGGAGAGGAGGACAGGTTAACAGAGTAGGAGCGCTTACCGGAGTCGGAGAGTTTGGGGGAGTAGGTGAGCTTCCATGAGTATGAGAGCTTGGGGGAGTATGAGAGCTTGCGGGAGTATGAGAGCTTGTGGGAGTATGACAGCTTGTGGGAGTATGAGAGCTTGGGGTGTATGAGAACTTGGGGGAGTAGGAGAGCTTGGGGGAGTAGGAGAGCTTGGTGGATTGGAGAGCTTGGTGGATTGCAGAACTTGGGGGATTGGAGAGCTTGAGCGATTGGATATCTTGGGGGAATAGGAGAGCTTGGGGTGTAGAAGAGCTTGGGGGAGTAGGATAGCTTGCGGAAGTCGGAGAGCTTGGGTGAGTCGGAGAGCTTAGGAAATAGGAGAGCTTGGGGATTAGGAGAGCTTGTGGGAGTAGGAGAGCTTGGGGGAGTAGGAGAGCTAGGGGGAGTAGGAGAGCTTGGGGGTTAGGAGAGCTTGGGGGAGTAGGAGAGCTTGGGAGAGTAGGAGAGCTTGGGGGAGTAGGAGAGTTTGGTGGAGCAGGAGAGCTTGGTGGAGTAGGAGAGCTTGGGGGAGTACGAGAGATTGGGGGAGTAGGAGAGCTTGGGGGAGTAGGAGAGCTTGGGGGAGTAGGCAAGATTGGGGGAGTAGAGAGCTTGGGAGTGTAGGAGAGCTTGAGGGAGTAGGAGAGCTTGGGGGAGTAGGAGGGCGTGGGGGATTAGGAGAGTTGGGCTAGTAGGAGAGCGTGGGGGAGTAGGAGAGCTTGGAGGAGTAGGCGGGTTTGGGGGAGTAGGAGAGCTTGGGGGAGTAGGAGAGCTTGGGGGTGTAGGAGAGCTTTGGGGAGTAGGAGAGCTTGGGGGAGTAGGAGAGCTTGGACGAGAAGGAGAATTGGGGGAGTAGGAGAGCTTCGGTGAGTAGGAGAACTTTGGGGTGTAGGACAGCTTGGGGGAGTAGAAGAGATTGGGGGATTGGAGAGCATGTTGGATTGGAGAGCTTAGGGATTGGCGGGCTGCGGCGATTGGAGAGCTTGGGGGAGTAGGAGAGCTTGGGGGAGTAGGAGAGCTTGGGGGCGTAGTAGAGCTTGGGGGAGTAGGAGAGCTTGGTGGAGTAGGAGAGCTTGGGGGATTAGGAAAACTTGGGGCTGTAGGAGAGCTTGGGGTAGTCGGAGAGCTTGGGGGAGTCGGAGAGTTTGGGGGACTCGGAGAGCTTGGGGGAGTCGGAGAGCTTGGGGGAGTCGTAGAGCTTGGGGGAGTCGGAGATCTTGGGGGAGTCGGAGAGCTTGGGGGAGTAGGACAGCTTGGAGAGTAGGCGAGCTTGGGGGAGTAGAAGTGCTTGGGGGAGTAGGAGAGCATGGGGGAGTAGGAGAGCTTGGGGGAGTAGGCGAGCTTTAGGGAGTAGGAGAGCGTGGGGGAGTCGGAGAGCTTGGG
This sequence comes from Pristiophorus japonicus, assembly GCF_044704955.1. NCBI lineage: Eukaryota > Metazoa > Chordata > Chondrichthyes > Pristiophoridae > Pristiophorus > Pristiophorus japonicus. The sequence goes on from NW_027254772.1 coordinate 788,976, forward strand.
GGAGTAGGAGAACTTGGGGGAGCAGGCGAGCTTTGGGGAGTAGGAGAGCTTGGGGGAGTAGGAGAGCTTGGGGGAGTAGGAGAACTTGGGGGAGTGGGAGAGCTTGGGGGAGTCGGAGAGATTGTGGGAGCAGGGTAGCTTACCGGAGTAGGAGAGCTTTCGGGTGTAGGAGAGTTTGCGGGAGTAGGAGAGCTTGCGGGAGTAGGAGGGCATTGCGGGAGTAGGAGAGCTTGCGGGAGTCGGAGAGCTTGTGGGAGTAGGAGAGCTTGCCGGATTAGGAGAGCTTACCAGAGTAAGAGATCTTGGGCGAGAAGGAGAGCTTGGGAGAGGAGGAGAGCTTAACAGCGTAGGAGAGCTTACCGGAGTCGGAGAGTTTGGGGGAGTAGGAGAGCTTCCATGATTATGAGAGTTGGGGGAGTATGAGAGCTTGCGGGAGTATGAGAGCTTGAGGGAGTATGAGAGCTTGGGGGAGTAGGAGAGCTTGGGGGTTAGGAGAGCTTGGGGGAGTAGGAGAGCTTGAGAGAGTAGGAGAGCTTGGGGGAGTAGGAGAGCTTGGTGGAGTAGGAGAGCTTGGTGGAGTAGGAGAGCTTGGGGGAGTAGGAGAGCTTGGGGGTGTAGGAGAGCTTTGGATAGTAGGAGAGCTTGTGGGAGTAGGAGAGCTTCTGGGATTTGGAGAACTTTGGGGTGTCGGAAAGCTTGGCGGAGTAGGAGAGCTTGGGGGAGAAGGAGAGCTTGGCGGAGTAGGAGAGCTTGGGGGAGTAGGAGAGCTTCGGAGAGTAGTAGAGCTTGGGAGAGGAGGAGATCTTAACAGCGAAGGAGAGCTTGGAGGAGTAGGAGAGCTTCCATCATTATGAGAGTTGGGGGAGTATGAGAGCTTGCGGGAGTATGAGAGCTTGGGGGAGTATGACAGCTTGTGGGAGTATGAGAGCTTGGGGGATTATGAGAGCTTGGGGGAGTAGGAGAGCTTGGGGGAGTAGGAGAGCTTGGGGGAGTAGGAGATCTTGGGGGAGTAGGAAATCAAGGGCGGATAGGAGAGCTTAGGGGAGGAGGAGAGCTTGAGGGAGTAGGAGAGTTTGGTGGAGTAGGAGAGCTTGGTGGAGTAGGAGATCTTGAGGGAGTAGGAAAGCTTGGGGGTGTAGGGGAGCTTGGGTGAGTAGGAGAGATTGGGGGAGTAGGAGAGCTTGGGGGTGTAGGAGAGCTTGAGGGAGTAGGAGAGCTTGGGGGAGTAGGAGAGCTTGGGGGATTAGGAGAGCTTGGGGGAGTACTAGAGCGTGGGGGAGTAGGAGAGTTTGGTGGAGTAGGCGAGCTTGGGGGAGCAGGAGAAATTGGGGGAGTAGGAGAGCTTGGGGGTGTAGGAGAGCTTGGGGGAGTAGGAGAGATTGGGTGAGTAGGACAGCTTGGGGGAGTAGGAGAGCTTGTGGGAGTTGAAGAGCTTGGGGGAGTAGGAGAGCTTGGGAGAGTAGGAGAGCTTGGGGGATTAGCCGAGCTTGAGGGAGTAGGAGAGCGTGGGGGAGTAGGAGAGCTTGGGGGAGTAGGAGAACCTGGGGGAGTAGGCGAGCTTTGGGGAGTAGGAGAGCTTGGGGGTGTAGGAGAGCATGGGGGAGTAGGAGAACTTGGGGAGTAGGAGAGCTTGGGGGAGTAGGATAGTTTGTGGGAGCTGGGTAGCTTACCGGAGTAGGAGAGCTTGCGGGAGTAGGAGAGTTTGCGGGAGTAGGAGAGCTTGCGGGAGTGGGTGAGCATTGCGGGAGTCGGAGAGCTTGCGTGAGTAGGAGAACTTGCGGGAGTCGGAGAGATTGCCGGATTAGGAGAGCTTCCCAGAGTAGGAGAGCTTGGGCGAGTAGGAGAGCTTGGGAGAGGAGGACAGGTTAACAGAGTAGGAGCGCTTACCGGAGTCGGAGAGTTTGGGGGAGTAGGTGAGCTTCCATGAGTATGAGAGCTTGGGGGAGTATGAGAGCTTGCGGGAGTATGAGAGCTTGTGGGAGTATGACAGCTTGTGGGAGTATGAGAGCTTGGGGTGTATGAGAACTTGGGGGAGTAGGAGAGCTTGGGGGAGTAGGAGAGCTTGGTGGATTGGAGAGCTTGGTGGATTGGAGAACTTGGGGGATTGGAGAGCTTGAGCGATTGGATATCTTGGGGGAATAGGAGAGCTTGGGGTGTAGAAGAGCTTGGGGGAGTAGGATAGCTTGCGGAAGTCGGAGAGCTTGGGTGAGTCGGAGAGCTTAGGAAATAGGAGAGCTTGGGGATTAGGAGAGCTTGTGGGAGTAGGAGAGCTTGGGGGAGTAGGAGAGCTAGGGGGAGTAGGAGAGCTTGGGGGTTAGGAGAGCTTGGGGGAGTAGGAGAGCTTGAGAGAGTAGGAGAGCTTGGGGGAGTAGGAGAGTTTGGTGGAGCAGGAGAGCTTGGTGGAGTAGGAGAGCTTGGGGGAGTACGAGAGCTTGGGGGAGTAGGAGAGCTTGGGGGAGTAGGAGAGCTTGGGGGAGTAGGCAAGATTGGGGGAGTAGAGAGCTTGGGAGTGTAGGAGAGCTTGAGGGAGTAGGAGAGCTTGGGGGAGTAGGAGGGCGTGGGGGATTAGGAGAGTTGGGCTAGTAGGAGAGCGTGGGGGAGTAGGAGAGCTTGGAGGAGTAGGCGGGTTTGGGGGAGTAGGAGAGCTTGGGGGAGTAGGAGAGCTTGGGGGTGTAGGAGAGCTTTGGGGAGTAGGAGAGCTTGGGGGAGTAGGAGAGCTTGGACGAGAAGGAGAATTGGGGGAGTAGGAGAGCTTCGGTGAGTAGGAGAACTTTGGGGTGTAGGACAGCTTGGGGGAGTAGAAGAGATTGGGGGATTGGAGAGCATGTTGGATTGGAGAGCTTAGGGATTGGCGGGCTGCGGCGATTGGAGAGCTTGGGGGAGTAGGAGAGCTTGGGGGAGTAGGAGAGCTTGGGGGCGTAGTAGAGCTTGGGGGAGTAGGAGAGCTTGGTGGAGTAGGAGAGCTTGGGGGATTAGGAAAACTTGGGGCTGTAGGAGAGCTTGGGGTAGTCGGAGAGCTTGGGGGAGTCGGAGAGTTTGGGGGACTCGGAGAGCTTGGGGGAGTCGGAGAGCTTGGGGGAGTCGTAGAGCTTGGGGGAGTCGGAGATCTTGGGGGAGTCGGAGAGCTTGGGGGAGTAGGACAGCTTGGAGAGTAGGCGAGCTTGGGGGAGTAGAAGTGCTTGGGGGAGTAGGAGAGCATGGGGGAGTAGGAGAGCTTGGGGGAGTAGGCGAGCTTTAGGGAGTAGGAGAGCGTGGGGGAGTCGGAGAGCTTGGGGGAGTAGGAGAACTTGGGGGAGTAGGCGAGCTTTGGGGAGTAGGAGAGCTTGGGGGAGTAGGAGAGCTTGGGGGAGTAGGAGAACTTGGGGGAGTGGGAGAGCTTGGGGGAGTCGGAGAGATTGTGGGAGCAGGGTAGCTTACCGGAGTAGGAGAGCTTTCGGGTGTAGGAGAGTTTGCGGGAGTAGGAGAGCTTGCGGGAATAGGAGGGCATTGCGGGAGTAGGAGAGCTTGCGGGAGTCGGAGAGCTTGTGGGAGTAGGAGAGCTTGCCGGATTAGGAGAGCTTACCAGAGTAAGAGAGCTTGGGCGAGAAGGAGAGCTTGGGAGAGGAGGAGAGCTTGGGGGAGTAGGAGATCTTGGGGGAGTAGGAGAGCTTCTGGGATTTGGAGAACTTTGGGGTGTCGGAAAGCTTGGCGGAGTAGGAGAGCTTGGGGGAGAAGGAGAGCTTGGCGGAGTAGGAGAGCTTGGGGGAGTAGGAGAGCTTCGGAGAGTAGTAGAGCTTGGGAGAGGAGGAGATCTTAACAGCGAAGGAGAGCTTACCGGAGTCGGAGAGTTTGGGGGAGTAGGAGAGCTTCCATGATTATGAGAGTTGGGGGAGTATGAGAGCTTGCGGGAGTATGAGAGCTTGAGGGAGTATGAGAGCTTGGGGGAGTAGGAGAGCTTGGGGGTTAGGAGAGCTTGGGGGAGTAGGAGAGCTTGAGAGAGTAGGAGAGGTTGGGGGAGTAGGAGAGCTTGGTGGAGTAGGAGAGCTTGGTGGAGTAGGAGAGCTTGGGGGAGTAGGAGAGCTTGGGGGTGTAGGAGAGCTTTGGATAGTAGGAGAGCTTGTGGGAGTAGGAGAGCTTCTGGAATTTGGAGAACTTTGGGGTGTCGGAAAGCTTGGCGGAGTAGGAGAGCTTGGGGGAGAAGGAGAGCTTGGCGGAGTAGGAGAGCTTGGGGGAGTAGGAGAGCTTCGGAGAGTAGTAGAGCTTGGGAGAGGAGGAGATCTTAACAGCGAAGGAGAGCTTACCGGAGTCGGAGAGTTTGGAGGAGTAGGAGAGCTTCCATCATTATGAGAGTTGGGGGAGTATGAGAGCTTGCGGGAGTATGAGAGCTTGGGGGAGTATGACAGCTTGTGGGAGTATGAGAGTTGGGGGATTATGAGAGCTTGGGGGAGTAGGAGAGCTTGGGGGAGTAGGAGAGCTTGGGGGAGTAGGAGATCTTGGGGGATAGGAAATCTAGGGCGGATAGGAGAGCTTAGGGGAGGAGGAGAGCTTGAGGGAGTAGGAGAGTTTGGTGGAGTAGGAGAGCTTGGTGGAGTAGGAGAGCTTGAGGGAGTAGGAAAGCTTGGGGGTGTAGGGGAGCTTGGGTGAGTAGGAGAGATTGGGGGAGTAGGAGAGCTTGGGGGTGTAGGAGAGCTTGAGGGAGTAGGAGAGCTTGGGGGAGTAGGAGAGCTTGGGGGATTAGGAGAGCTTGGGGGAGTACTAGAGCGTGGGGGAGTAGGAGAGTTTGGTGGAGTAGGCGAGCTTGGGGGAGCAGGAGAAATTGGGGGAGTAGGAGAGCTTGGGGGTGTAGGAGAGCTTGGGGGAGTAGCAGAGCTTGGGGGAGTAGGAGAGCTTGGTGGAGTCGGAGAGCTTGGTGGAGTAGCAGAGCTTGGGGGAGCAGGAAAGCTTGCGGGAGTAGGAGAGCTTGGGGGAGTAGGATAGATTGGGGGAGTAGGAGAGCTTGGGGGAGTAGGAGAGCTTGAGGGAGTAGGAGAGCTTGGGGGAGTAGGAGAGCGTGTGGGATTAGGGGAGCTTGGGGGAGTAGGAGAGCGTGGGGGAGTATCGGAGCTTGGAGGAGTAGGCGAGTTTGGGGGAGTAGGATAGCTTGAGGGAGTAGGAGAGCTTGGGGGATTAGGAGAGCTTGGGCGAGTAGGAGAGCGTGGGGCAGTAGGAGAGCTTGGAGGAGTAGGCGAGCTTGGGGGAGTAGGAGAGCTTGGGGGAGTAGGAGAGCTTGGGTGTGTATGAGAGCTTTGGGGAGTAGGAGAGCTTGGGGGAGTAGGAGAGCTTGGAGGAGTTGGCGAACTTGGGGGAGAAGGAGAGCTTCGGGGAGTAGGAGAGCTTGGGGGAGTCGGAGAGCTTGGGGGATTCGGTGAGCTTGGGGGAGTCGGAGAGCTTGGGTGAGTCGTATATCTTGGGGGAGTAGGAGAGCTTGGGGGAGTCGGAGAGATTGGGTGAGTAGGACAGCTTGGGGAAGTAGGAGAGCTTGGGGGAGTTGAAGAGCTTGGGGGAGTAGGAGAGCTTGGGGGAGTAGGAGAGCTTGCGGGAGTAGGCGAGCTTGAGGGAGTAGGAGAGCGTGGGTGAGTAGGAGAGCTTGGGGGAGTAGGAGAACCTGGGGGAGGAGGCGAGCTTTTGGGAGCAGGAGAGCTTGGGGGTGTAGGAGAGCTTGGGGGAGTAGGAGAACTTGGGGAGTAGGAGAGCTTGGGGGAGTAGGATAGTTTGTGGGAGCAGGGTAGCTTACCGGAGTAGCAGAGCTTGCGGGAGTAGGAGAGTTTGCGGGAGTAGGAGAGCTTGCGGGAGTAGGTGAGCAATGCGGGAGTCGGAGAGCTTGCGTGAGTAGGAGAACTTGCGGGAGTCGGAGAGCTTGCCGGATTAGGAGAGCTACCCAGAGTAGGAGAGCTTGGGCGAGTAGGAGAGCTTGGGAGAGGAGGACAGCTTAACAGAGTAGGAGCGCTTACCAGAGTCGGAGAGTTTGGGGGAGTAGGAGAGATTCCATGAGTATGAGAGCTTGGGGGAGTATGAGAGCTTGCGGGAGTATGAGAGCTTGTAGGAGTATGACAGCTTGTGGGAGTATGAGAGCTTGGGGTATATGAGAGCTTGGGGGAGTAGGAGAGCTTGGGGGAGTAGGAGAGCTTGGTGGATTGGAAAGCTTGGTGGATTGGAGAGCTTGGGGGATTGGAGAGCTTGGGCGATTGGAGAGCTTGGGGGAGTAGGAGTGGTTGGGGTGTAGAAGAGCTTGGGGGAGTAGGATAGCTTGCGGAAGTCGGAGAGCTTTAGCGAGTAGGAGAGCTTGGGGGAGTAGGAGAGCTTGGGGGATTGGAGAGCTTGGTGGATTGGAGAGCTTGGGGATTGGAGAGCTGCGGCGATTGGAGAGCTTGGGGGAGTAGGAGAGCTTGGGGGAGTAGGAGAGCTTGGGGGAGTAGTAGAGCTTGGCGGAGTAGGAGAGCTTGGGGGAGTAGGAGAGCTTGGGGGAGAAGGAGAGCTTGGGGGAGTAGGAGCATTTCGGGAGTAGGAGAGCTTGGGGGAGTAGGAGAGCTTGGGGGAGTAGGAGAGCTTGGTGGAGTAGGAGAGCTTGGTGGAGTTGGAGAGCTTGGTGGAGCAGGAGAGCTTGGGGGATTAGGAAAAATGGGGCAGTAGGAGAGCTTGGGGAAGTCGGAGAGCTTGTGGGAGTCGGAGAGCTTGGGGGACTCGGAGAGCTTGGGGGAGTCGGAGAGCTTGGGGGAGTCGTAGAGTTTGGGGGAGGCGGAGATCTTGGGGGAGTCGGAGAGCTTGGGGGAGTAGGACAGCTTAGGGGAGTAGGAGAGCTTGGGGGAGTAGAAGTGCTTGGGGGAGTAGGAGAGCTTGGTGGATATGGAGAGCTTGGGGGAGTAGGCGAGCTTTAGGGAGTAGGAGAGCGTGGGGGAGTAGGAGAGCCTGGGGGAGTAGGAGAACTTGGGGGAGTAGGCGAGATTTAGGGAGTAGGAGAGCTTGGGGGAGTAGAAGAGCTTGGGGGAGAAGGAGAGCTTGGTGGAGTAGGAGAGCTTGGTGGAGTAGGAGAGCTTGGGGGAGCAAGAGAGCTTGGGGGATTAGGAAAACTTGGGGCAGTAGGAGAGCTTGGGGAAGTCGGAGAGCTTGGGGGAGTCGGAGAGCTTGGGGGACACGGAGAGCTTGGGGGAGTCGGAGAGCTTGGGGGAGTCGTAGAGCTTGGGGGAGTCGGAGATCTTGGGGGAGTCGGAGAGCTTGGGGGAGTAGGACAGCTTGGGGGAGTCGGAGAGCTTGGGGGAGTCGTAGAGCTTGGGGGAGTCGGAGATCTTGGGGGAGTCGGAGAGCTTGGGGGAGTAGGACAGCTTGGGGGAGTAGGAGAGCTTGGGGGAGTAGAAGTGCTTGGGGGAGTAGGAGAGCTTGGGGGATTAGGAGAGCTTGGGGGAGTAGGCGAGCTTTAGGGAGTAGGAGAGCTTGGGGGAGTAGGAGAGCTTGGGGGAGAAGGAGAACTTGGGGGAGTGGAAGAGCTTGAGGGAGTCGAAGAGATTGTGGGAGCATGGTAGCTTACCGGAGTTGGAGAGCTTGCGGGTGGAGGAGAGTTTGCGAGAGTAGGAGAGCTTGCGGGAGTGGGAGAGCATTGCGGGAGTAGGAGAGCTTGCGGGAGTCGGAGAGCTTGTGGGAGCAGGAGAGCTTGCCGGATTAGGAGAGCTTACCAGAGTAAGAGAGATTGGGCGAGTAGGAGAGCTTGGGAGAGGGGGAGATCTTAACAGCGAAAGAGAGCTTACCGGAGTCGGAGAGTTTGGGGGAGTAGGAGAGCTTCCATCATTAAGAGAGTTGGGGGAGTATGAGAGCTTGCGGGAGTATGAGAGCTTGGGGGAGTATGACAGCTTGTGGGGGTATGAGAGCTTGGGGGATTATGAGAGGTTGGGGGAGTAGGAGAACTTGGGGGAGTAGGAGAGCTTGGGGGAGTAGGAGATCTTGGGGGAGTAGGAAATCTACGGCGGATAGGAGAGCTTAGGGGAGGAGGAGAGCTTGGGGGATTAGGAGAGTTTGGTGGAGTAGGTGAGCTTGGTGGAGTAGGAGAGCTTGGGGGAGTAGGAAAGCTTGGGGGTGTAGGGGAGCTTGGGTGAGTAGGAGAGATTGGGGGAGTAGGAGAGCTTGGGGGTGTAGGAGAGCTTGAGGGAGTAGGAGAGCTTGGGGGAGTAGGAGAGCTTGGGGGATTAGGAGAGCTTGGGGGAGTACTAGAGCGTGGGGGAGTAGGAGAGTTTGGTGGAGTAGGCGAGCTTGGGGGAGCAGGAGAAATTGGGGGAGTAGGAGAGCTTGGGGGTGTATGAGAGCTTTTGGGAGTAGGAGAGCTTGGGGGAGTAGGAGAGCTTGGAGGAGTTGGCGAACTTGGGGGAGAAGGAGAGCTTCGGGGAGTAGGAGAGCTTGGGGGAGTCGGAGAGCTTGGGGGATTCGGTGAGCTTGGGGGAGTCGGAGAGCTTGGGTGAGTCGTATATCTTGGGGGAGTAGGAGAGCTTGGGGGAGTCGGAGAGATTGGGTGAGTAGGACAGCTTGGGGAAGTAGGAGAGCTTGGGGGAGTTGAAGAGCTTGGGGGAGTAGGAGAGCTTGGGGGAGTAGGAGAGCTTGGGGGAGTAGGCGAGCTTGAGGGAGTATGAGCGTGGGTGAGTAGGAGAGCTTGAGGGAGTAGGAGAACCTGGGGGAGTAGGCGAGCTTTGGGGAGTAGGAGAGCTTGGGGGTGTAGGAGAGCTTGGGGGAGTAGGAGAGCTTGGGGGAGTAGGAGATCTTGGGGGAGTAGGAGAGCTTGGGGGAGCAAGAGAGCTTGGGGGATTAGGAAAACTTGGGGCAGTAGGAGAGCTTGGGGAAGTCGGAGAGCTTGGGGGAGTCGGAGAGCTTGGGGGACTCGGAGAGCTTGGGGGAGTCGGAGAGCTTGGGGGAGTCGTAGAGCTTGGGGGAGTCGGAGATCTTGGGGGAGTCGGAGAGCTTGGGGGAGTAGGACAGCTTGGGGGAGTCGGAGAGCTTGGGGGAGTCGTAGAGCTTGGGGGAGTCGGAGATCTTGGGGGAGTCGGAGAGCTTGGGGGAGTAGGACAGCTTGGGGGAGTAGGAGAGCTTGGGGGAGTAGAAGTGCTTGGGGGAGTAGGAGAGCTTGGGGGATTAGGAGAGCTTGGGGGAGTAGGCGAGCTTTAGGGAGTAGGAGAGCGTGGGGGAGTAGGAGAGCTTGGGGGAGTAGGAGAACTTGGGGGAGTAGGCGAGCTTTGGGGAGTAGGAGAGCTTGGGGGAGTAGGAGAGCTTGGGGGAGAAGGAGAACTTGGGGGAGTGGGAGAGCTTGAGGGTGTCGAAGAGATTGTGGGAGCATGGTAGCTTACCGGAGTTGGAGAGCTTGCGGGTGGAGGAGAGTTTGCGAGAGTAGTAGAGCTTGCGGGAGTGGGAGAGCATTGCGGGAGTAGGAGAGCTTGCGGGAGTCGGAGAGCTTGTGGGAGCAGGAGAGCTTGCCGGATTAGGAGAGCTTACCAGAGTAAGAGAGATTGGGCGAGTAGGAGAGCTTGGGAGAGGGGAGAATCTTAACAGCGAAAGAGAGCTTACCGGAGTCGGAGAGTTTGGGGGAGTAGGAGAGCTTCCATCATTATGAGAGTTGGGGGAGTATGAGAGCTTGCGGGAGTATGAGAGCTTGGGGGAGTATGACAGCTTGTGGGGGTATGAGAGCTTGGGGGATTATGAGAGGTTGGGGGAGTAGGAGAACTTGGGGGAGTAGGAGAGTTTGGGGGAGTAGGAGATCTTGGGGGAGTAGGAAATCTACGGCGGATAGGAGAGCTTAGGGGAGGAGGAGAGCTTGGGGGATTAGGAGAGTTTGGTGGAGTAGGTGAGCTTGGTGGAGTAGGAGAGCTTGGGGGAGTAGGAAAGCTTGGGGGTGTAGGGGAGCTTGGGTGAGTAGGAGAGATTGGGGGAGTAGGAGAGCTTGGGGGTGTAGGAGAGCTTGAGGGAGTAGGAGAGCTTGGGGGAGTAGGAGAGCTTGGGGGATTAGGAGAGCTTGGGGGAGTACTAGAGCGTGGGGGAGTAGGAGAGTTTGGTGGAGTAGGCGAGCTTGGGGGAGCAGGAGAAATTGGGGGAGTAGGAGAGCTTGGGGGTGTAGGAGAGCTTGGGGGAGTAGGGTAGCTTGGGGGAGTAGGAGAGCTTGGTGGAGTCGGAGAGCTTGGTGGAGTAGCAGAGCTTGGGGGAGTAGGAAAGCTTGCGGGAGTAGGAGAGCTTGGGGGAGTAGGATAGATTGGGGGAGTAGGAGAGCTTGGGGGAGTAGGAGAGCTTGAGGGAGTAGGAGAGCTTGGGGGAGTAGGAGAGCGTGTGGGATTAGGGGAGCTTGGGGGAGTAGGAGAGCGTGGGGGAGTATCGGAGCTTGATGGAGTAGGCGAGTTTGGGGGAGTAGGAGAGCTTGAGGGAGTAGGAGAGCTTGGGGGATTAGGAGAGCTTGGGCGAGTAGGAGAGCGTGGGGCAGTAGGAGAGCTTGGAGGAGTAGGCGAGCTTGGGGGAGTAGGAGAGCTTGGGGGAGTAGGAGAGCTTGGGGGTGTATGAGAGCTTTGGGGAGTAGGAGAGCTTGGGGGAGTAGGAGAGCTTGGAGGAGTTGGCGAACTTGGGGGAGAAGGAGAGCTTCGGGGAGTAGGAGAGCTTGGGGTAGTCGGAGAGCTTGGGGGATTCGGTGAGCTTGGGGGAGTCGGAGAGCTTGGGTGAGTCGTATATCTTGGGGGAGTAGGAGAGCTTGGGGGAGTCGGAGAGATTGGGTGAGTAGGACAGCTTGGGGAAGTAGGAGAGCTTGGGGGAGTTGAAGAGCTTGGGGGAGTAGGAGAGCTTGGGGGAGTAGGAGAGCTTGGGGGAGTAGGCGAGCTTGAGGGAGTATGAGCGTGGGTGAGTAGGAGAGCTTGAGGGAGTAGGAGAACCTGGGGGAGTAGGCGAGCTTAGGGGAGTAGGAGAGCTTGGGGGTGTAGGAGAGCTTGGGGGAGTAGGAGAGCTTGGGGGAGTAGGAGATCTTGGGGGAGTAGGAAATCTAGGGCGGATAGGAGAGCTTAGGGGAGGAGGAGAGCTTGGGGGAGTAGGAGAGTTTGGTGGAGAAGGAGAGCTTGGTGGAGTAGGAGAGCTTGGGGGAGTAGAAGAGCTTGGGGGAGAAGGAGAGCTTGGTGGAGTAGGAGAGCTTGGTGGAGTAGGAGAGCTTGGGGGAGCAAGAGAGCTTGGGGGATTAGGAAAACTTGGGGCAGTAGGCGAGCTTTGGGGAGTAGGAGAGCTTGGGGGAGTAGGAGAGCTTGGGGGAGAAGGAGAACTTGGGGGAGTGGGAGAGCTTGAGGGTGTCGAAGAGATTGTGGGAGCATGGTAGCTTACCGGAGTTGGAGAGCTTGCGGGTGGAGGAGAGTTTGCGAGAGTAGGAGAGCTTGCGGGAGTGGGAGAGCATTGCGGGAGTAGGAGAGCTTGCGGGAGTCGGAGAGCTTGTGGGAGCAGGAGAGCTTGCCGGATTAGGAGAGCTTACCAGAGTAAGAGAGATTGGGCGAGTAGGAGAGCTTGGGAGAGGGGAGAATCTTAACAGCGAAAGAGAGCTTACCGGAGTCGGAGAGTTTGGGGGAGTAGGAGAGCTTCCATCATTATGAGAGTTGGGGGAGTATGAGAGCTTGCGGGAGTATGAGAGCTTGGGGGAGTATGACAGCTTGTGGGGGTATGAGAGCTTGGGGGATTATGAGAGGTTGGGGGAGTAGGAGAACTTGGGGGAGTAGGAGAGTTTGGGGGAGTAGGAGATCTTGGGGGAGTAGGAAATCTACGGCGGATAGGAGAGCTTAGGGGAGGAGGAGAGCTTGGGGGATTAGGAGAGTTTGGTGGAGTAGGTGAGCTTGGTGGAGTAGGAGAGCTTGGGGGAGTAGGAAAGCTTGGGGGTGTAGGGGAGCTTGGGTGAGTAGGAGAGATTGGGGGAGTAGGAGAGCTTGGGGGTGTAGGAGAGCTTGAGGGAGTAGGAGAGCTTGGGGGAGTAGGAGAGCTTGGGGGATTAGGAGAGCTTGGGGGAGTACTAGAGCGTGGGGGAGTAGGAGAGTTTGGTGGAGTAGGCGAGCTTGGGGGAGCAGGAGAAATTGGGGGAGTAGGAGAGCTTGGGGGTGTAGGAGAGCTTGGGGGAGTAGGGTAGCTTGGGGGAGTAGGAGAGCTTGGTGGAGTCGGAGAGCTTGGTGGAGTAGCAGAGCTTGGGGGAGTAGGAAAGCTTGCGGGAGTAGGAGAGCTTGGGGGAGTAGGATAGATTGGGGGAGTAGGAGAGCTTGGGGGAGTAGGAGAGCTTGAGGGAGTAGGAGAGCTTGGGGGAGTAGGAGAGCGTGTGGGATTAGGGGAGCTTGGGGGAGTAGGAGAGCGTGGGGGAGTATCGGAGCTTGATGGAGTAGGCGAGTTTGGGGGAGTAGGAGAGCTTGAGGGAGTAGGAGAGCTTGGGGGATTAGGAGAGCTTGGGCGAGTAGGAGAGCGTGGGGCAGTAGGAGAGCTTGGAGGAGTAGGCGAGCTTGGGGGAGTAGGAGAGCTTGGGGGAGTAGGAGAGCTTGGGGGTGTATGAGAGCTTTGGGGAGTAGGAGAGCTTGGGGGAGTAGGAGAGCTTGGAGGAGTTGGCGAACTTGGGGGAGAAGGAGAGCTTCGGGGAGTAGGAGAGCTTGGGGGAGTCGGAGAGCTTGGGGGATTCGGTGAGCTTGGGGGAGTCGGAGAGCTTGGGTGAGTCGTATATCTTGGGGGAGTAGGAGAGCTTGGGGGAGTCGGAGAGATTGGGTGAGTAGGACAGCTTGGGGAAGTAGGAGAGCTTGGGGGAGTTGAAGAGCTTGGGGGAGTAGGAGAGCTTGGGGGAGTAGGAGAGCTTGGGGGAGTAGGCGAGCTTGAGGGAGTATGAGCGTGGGTGAGTAGGAGAGCTTGAGGGAGTAGGAGAACCTGGGGGAGTAGGCGAGCTTAGGGGAGTAGGAGAGCTTGGGGGTGTAGGAGAGCTTGGGGGAGTAGGAGAGCTTGGGGGAGTAGGAGATCTTGGGGGAGTAGGAAATCTAGGGCGGATAGGAGAGCTTAGGGGAGGAGGAGAGCTTGGGGGAGTAGGAGAGTTTGGTGGAGAAGGAGAGCTTGGTGGAGTAGGAGAGCTTGGGGGAGTAGAAGAGCTTGGGGGAGAAGGAGAGCTTGGTGGAGTAGGAGAGCTTGGTGGAGTAGGAGAGCTTGGGGGAGCAAGAGAGCTTGGGGGATTAGGAAAACTTGGGGCAGTAGGAGAGCTTGGGGAAGTCGGAGAGCTTGGGGGAGTCGGAGAGCTTGGGGGACTCGGAGAGCTTGGGGGAGTCGGAGAGCTTGGGGGAGTCGTAGAGCTTGGGGGAGTCGGAGATCTTGGGGGAGTCGGAGAGCTTGGGGGAGTAGGACAGCTTGGGGGAGTCGGAGAGCTTGGGGGAGTCGTAGAGCTTGGGGGAGTCGGAGATCTTGGGGGAGTCGGAGAGCTTGGGGGAGTAGGACAGCTTGGGGGAGTAGGAGAGCTTGGGGGAGTAGAAGTGCTTGGGGGAGTAGGAGAGCTTGGGGGATTAGGAGAGCTTGGGGGAGTAGGCGAGCTTTAGGGAGTAGGAGAGCTTGGGGGAGTAGGAGAGCTTGGGGGAGAAGGAGAACTTGGGGGAGTGGAAGAGCTTGAGGGAGTCGAAGAGATTGTGGGAGCATGGTAGCTTACCGGAGTTGGAGAGCTTGCGGGTGGAGGAGAGTTTGCGAGAGTAGGAGAGCTTGCGGGAGTGGGAGAGCATTGCGGGAGTAGGAGAGCTTGCGGGAGTCGGAGAGCTTGTGGGAGCAGGAGAGCTTGCCGGATTAGGAGAGCTTACCAGAGTAAGAGAGATTGGGCGAGTAGGAGAGCTTGGGAGAGGGGGAGATCTTAACAGCGAAAGAGAGCTTACCGGAGTCGGAGAGTTTGGGGGAGTAGGAGAGCTTCCATCATTAAGAGAGTTGGGGGAGTATGAGAGCTTGCGGGAGTATGAGAGCTTGGGGGAGTATGACAGCTTGTGGGGGTATGAGAGCTTGGGGGATTATGAGAGGTTGGGGGAGTAGGAGAACTTGGGGGAGTAGGAGAGCTTGGGGGAGTAGGAGATCTTGGGGGAGTAGGAAATCTACGGCGGATAGGAGAGCTTAGGGGAGGAGGAGAGCTTGGGGGATTAGGAGAGTTTGGTGGAGTAGGTGAGCTTGGTGGAGTAGGAGAGCTTGGGGGAGTAGGAAAGCTTGGGGGTGTAGGGGAGCTTGGGTGAGTAGGAGAGATTGGGGGAGTAGGAGAGCTTGGGGGTGTAGGAGAGCTTGAGGGAGTAGGAGAGCTTGGGGGAGTAGGAGAGCTTGGGGGATTAGGAGAGCTTGGGGGAGTACTAGAGCGTGGGGGAGTAGGAGAGTTTGGTGGAGTAGGCGAGCTTGGGGGAGCAGGAGAAATTGGGGGAGTAGGAGAGCTTGGGGGTGTATGAGAGCTTTTGGGAGTAGGAGAGCTTGGGGGAGTAGGAGAGCTTGGAGGAGTTGGCGAACTTGGGGGAGAAGGAGAGCTTCGGGGAGTAGGAGAGCTTGGGGGAGTCGGAGAGCTTGGGGGATTCGGTGAGCTTGGGGGAGTCGGAGAGCTTGGGTGAGTCGTATATCTTGGGGGAGTAGGAGAGCTTGGGGGAGTCGGAGAGATTGGGTGAGTAGGACAGCTTGGGGAAGTAGGAGAGCTTGGGGGAGTTGAAGAGCTTGGGGGAGTAGGAGAGCTTGGGGGAGTAGGAGAGCTTGGGGGAGTAGGCGAGCTTGAGGGAGTATGAGCGTGGGTGAGTAGGAGAGCTTGAGGGAGTAGGAGAACCTGGGGGAGTAGGCGAGCTTTGGGGAGTAGGAGAGCTTGGGGGTGTAGGAGAGCTTGGGGGAGTAGGAGAGCTTGGGGGAGTAGGAGATCTTGGGGGAGTAGGAGAGCTTGGGGGAGCAAGAGAGCTTGGGGGATTAGGAAAACTTGGGGCAGTAGGAGAGCTTGGGGAAGTCGGAGAGCTTGGGGGAGTCGGAGAGCTTGGGGGAGTCGGAGAGCTTGGGGGAGTCGGAGAGCTTGGGGGAGTCGTAGAGCTTGGGGGAGTCGGAGATCTTGGGGGAGTCGGAGAGCTTGGGGGAGTAGGACAGCTTGGGGGAGTCGGAGAGCTTGGGGGAGTCGTAGAGCTTGGGGGAGTCGGAGATCTTGGGGGAGTCGGAGAGCTTGGGGGAGTAGGACAGCTTGGGGGAGTAGGAGAGCTTGGGGGAGTAGAAGTGCTTGGGGGAGTAGGAGAGCTTGGGGGATTAGGAGAGCTTGGGGGAGTAGGCGAGCTTTAGGGAGTAGGAGAGCGTGGGGGAGTAGGAGAGCTTGGGGGAGTAGGAGAACTTGGGGGAGTAGGCGAGCTTTGGGGAGTAGGAGAGCTTGGGGGAGTAGGAGAGCTTGGGGGAGAAGGAGAACTTGGGGGAGTGGGAGAGCTTGAGGGTGTCGAAGAGATTGTGGGAGCATGGTAGCTTACCGGAGTTGGAGAGCTTGCGGGTGGAGGAGAGTTTGCGAGAGTAGGAGAGCTTGCGGGAGTGGGAGAGCATTGCGGGAGTAGGAGAGCTTGCGGGAGTCGGAGAGCTTGTGGGAGCAGGAGAGCTTGCCGGATTAGGAGAGCTTACCAGAGTAAGAGAGATTGGGCGAGTAGGAGAGCTTGGGAGAGGGGAGAATCTTAACAGCGAAAGAGAGCTTACCGGAGTCGGTGAGTTTGGGGGAGTAGGAGAGCTTCCATCATTATGAGAGTTGGGGGAGTATGAGAGCTTGCGGGAGTATGAGAGCTTGGGGGAGTATGACAGCTTGTGGGGGTATGAGAGCTTGGGGGATTATGAGAGGTTGGGGGAGTAGGAGAACTTGGGGGAGTAGGAGAGTTTGGGGGAGTAGGAGATCTTGGGGGAGTAGGAAATCTACGGCGGATAGGAGAGCTTAGGGGAGGAGGAGAGCTTGGGGGATTAGGAGAGTTTGGTGGAGTAGGTGAGCTTGGTGGAGTAGGAGAGCTTGGGGGAGTAGGAAAGCTTGGGGGTGTAGGGGAGCTTGGGTGAGTAGGAGAGATTGGGGGAGTAGGAGAGCTTGGGGGTGTAGGAGAGCTTGAGGGAGTAGGAGAGCTTGGGGGAGTAGGAGAGCTTGGGGGATTAGGAGAGCTTGGGGGAGTACTAGAGCGTGGGGGAGTAGGAGAGTTTGGTGGAGTAGGCGAGCTTGGGGGAGCAGGAGAAATTGGGGGAGTAGGAGAGCTTGGGGGTGTAGGAGAGCTTGGGGGAGTAGGGTAGCTTGGGGGAGTAGGAGAGCTTGGTGGAGTCGGAGAGCTTGGTGGAGTAGCAGAGCTTGGGGGAGTAGGAAAGCTTGCGGGAGTAGGAGAGCTTGGGGGAGTAGGATAGATTGGGGGAGTAGGAGAGCTTGGGGGAGTAGGAGAGCTTGAGGGAGTAGGAGAGCTTGGGGGAGTAGGAGAGCGTGTGGGATTAGGGGAGCTTGGGGGAGTAGGAGAGCGTGGGGGAGTATCGGAGCTTGATGGAGTAGGCGAGTTTGGGGGAGTAGGAGAGCTTGAGGGAGTAGGAGAGCTTGGGGGATTAGGAGAGCTTGGGCGAGTAGGAGAGCGTGGGGCAGTAGGAGAGCTTGGAGGAGTAGGCGAGCTTGGGGGAGTAGGAGAGCTTGGGGGAGTAGGAGAGCTTGGGGGTGTATGAGAGCTTTGGGGAGTAGGAGAGCTTGGGGGAGTAGGAGAGCTTGGAGGAGTTGGCGAACTTGGGGGAGAAGGAGAGCTTCGGGGAGTAGGAGAGCTTGGGGGAGTCGGAGAGCTTGGGGGATTCGGTGAGCTTGGGGGAGTCGGAGAGCTTGGGTGAGTCGTATATCTTGGGGGAGTAGGAGAGCTTGGGGGAGTCGGAGAGATTGGGTGAGTAGGACAGCTTGGGGAAGTAGGAGAGCTTGGGGGAGTTGAAGAGCTTGGGGGAGTAGGAGAGCTTGGGGGAGTAGGAGAGCTTGGGGGAGTAGGCGAGCTTGAGGGAGTATGAGCGTGGGTGAGTAGGAGAGCTTGAGGGAGTAGGAGAACCTGGGGGAGTAGGCGAGCTTAGGGGAGTAGGAGAGCTTGGGGGTGTAGGAGAGCTTGGGGGAGTAGGAGAGCTTGGGGGAGTAGGAGATCTTGGGGGAGTAGGAAATCTAGGGCGGATAGGAGAGCTTAGGGGAGGAGGAGAGCTTGGGGGAGTAGGAGAGTTTGGTGGAGAAGGAGAGCTTGGTGGAGTAGGAGAGCTTGGGGGAGTAGGAAAGCTTGGGGGTGTAGGGGAGCTTGGGTGAGTAGGAGAGATTGGGGGAGTAGGAGAGCTTGGGGGTGTAGGAGAGCTTGAGGGAGTAGGAGAGCTTGGGGGAGTAGGAGAGCTTGGGGGATTAGGAGAGCTTGGGGGAGTACTAGAGCGTGAGGGAGTAGGAGAGTTTGGTGGAGTAGGCGAGCTTGGGGGAGCAGGAGAAATTGGGGGAGTAGGAGAGCCTGGGGGTGTAGGAGAGCTTGGGGGAGTAGGAAAGCTTGGGGGAGTAGGAGAGCTTGGTGGAGTCGGAGAGCTTGGTGGAGTAGCAGAGCTTGGGGGAGTAGGAAAGCTTGCGGGAGTAGGAGAGCTTGGGGGAGTAGGATAGATTGGGGGAGTAGGAGAGCTTGGGGGAGTAGGAGAGCTTGAGGGAGTAGGAGAGCTTGGGGGAGTAGGAGAGCGTGTGGGATTAGGGGAGCTTGGGGGAGTAGGAGAGCGTGGGGGAGTATCGGAGCTTGGAGGAGTAGGCGAGTTTGGGGGAGTAGGAGAGCTTGAGGGAGTAGGAGAGCTTGGGGGATTAGGAGAGCTTGGGCGAGTAGGAGAGCGTGGGGCAGTAGGAGAGCTTGGAGGAGTAGGCGAGCTTGGGGGAGTAGGAGAGCTTGGGGGAGTAGGAGAGCTTGGGGGTGTATGAGAGCTTTGGGGAGTAGGAGAGCTTGGAGGAGTTGGCGAACTTGGGGGAGAAGGAGAGCTTCGGGGAGTAGGAGAGCTTGGGGGAGTCGGAGAGCTTGGGGGATTCGGTGAGCTTGGGGGAGTCGGAGAGCTTGGGTGAGTCGTATATCTTGGGGGAGTAGGAGAGCTTGGGGGAGTCGGAGAGATTGGGTGAGTAGGACAGCTTGGGGAAGTAGGAGAGCTTGGGGGAGTTGAAGAGCTTGGGGGAGTAGGAGAGCTTGGGGGAGTAGGAGAGCTTGGGGGAGTAGGCGACCTTGAGGGAGTAGGAGAGCGTGGTTGAGTAGGAGAGCTTGGGGAGTAGGAGAACCTGGGGGAGTAGGCGAGCTTTGGGGAGTAGGAGAGCTTGGGGGTGTAGGAGAGCTTGGGGGAGTAGGAGAACTTGGGGAGTAGGAGAGCTTGGGGGAGTAGGATAGTTTGTGGGAGCAG
This sequence comes from Pristiophorus japonicus, assembly GCF_044704955.1. Taxonomy (NCBI): domain Eukaryota; kingdom Metazoa; phylum Chordata; class Chondrichthyes; family Pristiophoridae; genus Pristiophorus; species Pristiophorus japonicus. The sequence continues at coordinate 807,330 of NW_027254772.1, forward strand.
GGTAGCTTACCGGAGTAGCAGAGCTTGCGGGAGTAGGAGAGTTTGCGGGAGTAGGAGAGCTTGCGGGAGTAGGTGAGCAATGCGGGAGTCGGAGAGCTTGCGTGAGTAGGAGAACTTGCGGGAGTCGGAGAGCTTGCCGGATTAGGAGAGCTACCCAGAGTAGGAGAGCTTGGGCGAGTAGGAGAGCTTGGGAGAGGAGGACAGCTTAACAGAGTAGGAGCGCTTACCAGAGTCGGAGAGTTTGGGGGAGTAGGAGAGATTCCATGAGTATGAGAGCTTGGGGGAGTATGAGAGCTTGCGGGAGTATGAGAGCTTGTGGGAGTATGACAGCTTGTGGGAGTATGAGAGCTTGGGGTATATGAGAGCTTGGGGGAGTAGGAGAGCTTGGGGGAGTAGGAGAGCTTGGTGGATTGGAAAGCTTGGTGGATTGGAGAGCTTGGGGGATTGGAGAGCTTGGGCGATTGGAGAGCTTGGGGAGTAGGAGTGCTTGGGGTGTAGAAGAGCTTGGGGGAGTAGGATAGCTTGCGGAAGTCGGAGAGCTTTAGGGAGTAGGAGAAGTTGGGGGAGTAGGAGAGCTTGGGGGATTGGAGAGCTTGGTGGATTGGAGAGCTTGGGGATTGGAGAGCTGCGGCGATTGGAGAGCTTGGGGGAGTAGGGGAGCTTGGGGGAGTAGGAGAGCTTGGGGGAGTAGTAGAGCTTGGGGGAGTAGGAGAGCTTGGGGGAGTAGGAGAGCTTGGGGGAGAAGGAGAGCTTGGGGGAGTAGGAGCATTTCGGGAGTAGGAGTGCTTGGGGGAGTAGGAGAGCTTGGGGGAGTAGGAGAGCTTGGTGGAGTAGGAGAGCTTGGTGGAGTTGGAGAGCTTGGTGGAGTTGGAGAGCTTGGTGGAGCAGGAGAGCTTGGGGGATTAGGAAAACTTGGGTCAGTAGGAGAGCTTGGGGAAGTTGGAGAGCTTGGGGGAGTCGGAGAGCTTGGGGGACTCGGAGAGCTTGGGGGAGTCGGAGAGCTTGGGGGAGTCGTAGAATTTGGGGGAGGCGGAGATCTTGTGGGAGTCGGAGAGCTTGGGGGAGTAGGACAGCTTGGGGGAGTAGGAGAGCTTGGGGGAGTAGAAGTGCTTGGGGGAGTAGGAGAGCTTGGTGGATATGGAGAGCTTGGGGGAGTAGGCGAGCTTTAGGGAGTAGGAGAGCGTGGGGGAGTAGGAGAGCTTGGGGGAGTAGGAGAACTTGGGGGAGTAGGCGAGATTTAGGGAGTAGGAGAGCTTGGGGGAGTAGAAGAGCTTGGGGGAGAAGGAGAGCTTGGTGGAGTAGGAGAGCTTGGTGGAGTAAGAGAGCTTGGTGGAGCAAGAGAGCTTGGGGGATTAGGAAAACTTGGGGCAGTAGGAGAGCTTGGGGAAGTCGGAGAGCTTGGGGGAGTCGGAGAGCTTGGGGGACTCGGAGAGCTTGGGGGAGTCGGAGAGCTTGGGGGAGTCGTAGAGCTTGGGGGAGTCGGAGATTTTGGGGGAGTCGGAGAGCTTGGGTGAGTAGGACAGCTTGGGGGAGTAGGAGAGCTTGGGGGAGCAGAAGTGCTTGGGGGAGTAGGAGAGCTTGGGGGATTAGGAGAGCTTGGGGGAGTAGGCGAGCTTTAGGGAGTAGGAGAGCGTGGGGGAGTAGGAGAGCTTGGGGGAGTAGGAGAACTTGGGGGAGTAGGCGAGCTTTGGGGAGTAGGAGAGCTTGGGGGAGTAGGAGAGCTTGGGGGAGAAGGAGAACTTGGGGGAGTGGGAGAGCTTGAGGGAGTCGAAGAGATTGTGGGAGCATGGTAGCTTACCGGAGTTGGAGAGCTTGCGGGTGTAGGAGAGTTTGCGAGAGTAGGAGAGCTTGCGGGAGTGGGAGAGCATTGCGGGAGTAGGAGAGCTTGCGGGAGTCGGAGAGCTTGTGGGAGCAGGAGAGCTTGCCGGATTAGGAGAGCTTACCAGAGTAAGAGAGATTGGGCGAGTAGGAGAGCTTGGGAGAGGAGGAGATCTTAACAGCGAAAGAGAGCTTACCGGTTTCGGAGAGTTTGGGGGAGTAGGAGAGCTTCCATCACTATGAGAGTTGGGGGAGTATGAGAGCTTGCGGGAGTATGAGAGCTTGGGGGAGTATGACAGCTTGTGGGAGTATGAGAGCTTGGGGGATTATGAGAGCTTGGGGGAGTAGGAGAGCTTGGGGGAGTAGGAGAGCTTGGGGGAGTAGGAGATCTTGGTGGAGTAGGAAATCTACGGCGGATAGGAGAGCTTAGGGGAGGAGGAGAGCTTGGGGGAGTAGGAGAGTTTGGTGGAGTAGGAGAGCTTGGTGGAGTAGGAGAGCTTGGGGGAGTAGGAAAGCTTGGGGGTGTAGGGGAGCTTGGGTGAGTAGGAGAGATTGGGGGAGTAGGAGAGCTGGGGGTGTAGGAGAGCTTGAGGGAGTAGGAGAGCTTGGGGGAGTAGGAGAGCTTGGGGGATTAGGAGAGCTTGGGGGAGTACTAGAGCGTGGGGGAGTAGGAGAGTTTGGTGGAGTAGGCGAGCTTGGGGGAGCAGGAGAAATTGGGGGAGTAGGAGAGCTTGGGGGTGTAGGAGAGCTTGGGGGAGTAGGAGAGCTTGGGGGAGTAGGAGAGCTTGGTGGAGTCGGAGAGCTTGGTGGAGTAGCAGAGCTTGGGGGAGTAGGAAAGCTTGCGGGAGTAGGAGAGCTTGGGGGAGTAGGATAGATTGGGGGAGTAGGAGAGCTTGGGGGAGTAGGAGAGCTTGAGGGAGTAGGAGAGCTTGGGGGAGTAGGAGAGCGTGTCGGATTAGGGGAGCTTGGGGGAGTAGCAGAGCGTGGAGGATAATCGGAGCTTGGAGGAGTAGGCGAGTTTGGGGGAGTAGGAGAGCTTGAGGGAGTAGGAGAGCTTGGGGGATTAGGAGAGCTTGGGCGAGTAGGAGAGCGTGGGGCAGTATAAGAGCTTGGAGGAGTAGGCGAGCTTGGGGGAGTAGGAGAGCTTGGGGGAGTAGGAGAGCTTGGGGGTGTATGAGAGCTTTGGGGAGTAGGAGAGCTTGGGGGAGTAGGAGAGCTTGGAGGAGTTGGCGAACTTGGGGGAGAAGGAGAGCTTCGGGGAGTAGGAGAGCTTGGGGGAGTCGGAGAGCTTGGGGGATTCGGTGAGCTTGGGGGAGTCGGAGAGCTTGGGTGAGTCGTATATCTTGGGGGAGTAGGAGAGCTTGGGGGAGTCGGAAAGATTGGGTGAGTAGGACAGCTTGGGAGAGTAGGAGAGCTTGGGGGAGTTGAAGAGCTTGGGGGAGTAGGAGAGCTTGGGGGAGTAGGAGAGCTTGGGGGAGTAGGCTAGCTTGAGGGAGTATGAGCGTGGGTGAGTAGGAGAGCTTGGGGGTGTAGGAGAACCTGGGGGAGTAGGCGAGCTTTGGGGAGTAGGAGAGCTTGGGGGTGTAGGAGAGCTTGGGGGAGTAGGAGAACTTGGGGAGTAGGAGAGCTTGGGGGAGTAGGATAGTTTGTGGGAGCAGGGTAGCTTACCGGAGTAGCAGAGCTTGCGGGAGTAGGAGAGTTTGCGGGAGTAGGAGAGCTTGCCGGAGTAGGTGAGCAATGCGGGAGTCGGAGAGCTTGCGTGAGTAGGAGAACTTGCGGGAGTCGGAGAGCTTGCCGGATTAGGAGAGCTACCCAGAGTAGGAGAGCTTGGGCGAGTAGGAGAGCTTGGGAGAGGAGGACAGCTTAACAGAGTAGGAGCGCTTACCAGAGTCGGAGAGTTTGGGGGAGTAGGAGAGATTCCATGAGTATGAGAGCTTGGGGGAGTATGAGAGCTTGCGGGAGTATGAGAGCTTGTGGGAGTATGACAGCTTGTGGGAGTATGAGAGCTTGGGGTATATGAGAGCTTGGGGGAGTAGGAGAGCTTGGGGGAGTAGGAGAGCTTGGTGGATTGGAAAGCTTGGTGGATTGGAGAGCTTGGGGGATTGGAGAGCTTGGGCGATTGGAGAGCTTGCGGGAGTAGGAGTGCTTGGGGTGTAGAAGAGCTTGGGGGAGTAGGATAGCTTGCGGAAGTCGGAGAGCTTTAGGGAGTAGGAGAGCTTGGGGGAGTAGGAGAGCTTGGGGGATTGGAGAGCTTGGGGGAGTAGGAGAGCTTGGGGGAGTAGGAGAGCTTGGGGGAGTAGGAGAGCTTGGGGGAGTAGGAGAGCTTGGGGGAGAAGGAGAGCTTGGGGGAGTAGGAGCATTTCGGGAGTAGGAGAGCTTGGGGGAGTAGGAGAGCTTGGGGGAGTAGGAGAGCTTGGTGGAGTAGGAGAGCTTGGTGGAGTTGGAGAGCTTGGTGGAGCAGGAGAGCTTGGGGGATTAGGAAAACTTGGGGCAGTAGGAGAGCTTGGGGAAGTCGGAGAGCTTGGGGGAGTCGGAGAGCTTGGGGGACTCGGAGAGCTTGGGGGAGTCGGAGAGCTTGGGGGAGTCGTAGAGGTTGGGGGAGTCGGAGATCTTGGGGGAGTCGGAGAGCTTGGGGGAGTAGGACAGCTTGGGGGAGTAGGAGAGCTTGGGGGAGTAGAAGTGCTTGGGGGAGTAGGAGAGCTTGGTGGATATGGAGAGCTTGGGGGAGTAGGCGAGCTTTAGGGAGTAGGAGAGCGTGGGGGAGTAGGAGAGCTTGGGGGAGTAGGAGAACTTGGGGGAGTAGGCGAGATTTAGGGAGTAGGAGAGCTTGGGGGAGTAGAAGAGCTTGGGGGAGAAGGAGAACTTGGGGGAGTGGGAGAGCTTGGGGGAGTCGGAGAGATTGTGGGAGCATGGTAGCTTACCGGAGTTGGAGAGCTTGCGGGTGTAGGAGAATTTGCGAGAGTAGGAGAGCTTGCGGGAGTAGTAGAGCATTGCGGGATTAGGAGAGCTTGCGGGAGTCGGAGAGCTTGTGGGAGCAGGAGAGCTTGCCGGATTAGGAGATCTTACCAGAGTAAGAGAGATTGGGCGAGTAGGAGAGCTTGGGAGAGGAGGAGATCTTAACAGCGTAGGAGAGCTTACCGGAGTCGGAAAGTTTGGGGGAGTAGGAGAGCTTCCATCATTATGAGAGTTGGGGGAGTATGAGAGCTTGCGGGAGTATGAGAGCTTGGGGGAGTATGACAGCTTGTGGGAGTATGAGAGCTTGGGGGATTATGAGAGCTTGGGGGAGTAGGAGAGCTTGGGGGAGTAGGAGAGCTTGGGGGAGTAGGAGATCTTGGGGGAGTAGGAGATCTAGGGCGGATAGGAGAGCTTGGGGGAGGAGGAGAGCTTGGGGGAGTAGGAGAGTTTGGTGGAGTAGGAGAGCTTGGTGGAGTAGGAGAGCTTGGGGGAGTAGGAAAGCTTGGGGGTGTAGGAGAGCTTGGGTGAGTAGGAGAGATTGGGGGAGTAGGAGAGCTTGGGGGTGTAGGAGAGCTTGAGGGAGTAGGAGAGCTTGGGGGAGTAGGAGAGCTTGGGGGATTAGGAGAGCTTGGGGGAGTATGAGAGCGTGGGGGAGTAGGAGAGTTTGGAGGAGTAGGCGAGCTTGGGGGAGCAGGAGAAATTGGGGGAGTAGGAGAGCTTGGGGGTGTAGGAGAGCTTGGGGGAGTAGGAGAGCTTGGGGGAGTAGGAGAGCTTGGTGGAGTCGGAGAGCTTGGTGGAGTAGGAGAGCTTGGGGGAGTAGGAAAGCTTGCGGGAGTAGGAGAGCTTGGGGGAGTAGGATAGATTGGGGGAGTTGGAGAGCTTGGGGGAGTAGGAGAGCTTGAGGGAGTAGGAGAGCTTGGAGGAGTAGGAGGGCGTGAGGGATTAGGAGAACTTGGGGGAGTAGGAGAGCTTCGGGGAGTAGGAGAACTTTGGGGTGTAGGAGAGCTTGGGGGAGTAGGAGAGCTTGGGGTTTGGAGAGCTTGGAGGATTGGAGAGCATGGGTGATTGGAGACTTGGGGCGATTGGAGAGCTTGGGGGATTGGAGAGCTTGGGCGAGTAGGAGAGCGTGGGGCAGTAGGAGAGCTTGGAGCAGTAGGCGAGCTTGCGGGAGTAGGAGAGCTTGGGGGAGTAGGAGAGCTTGGGGGTGTATGAGAGATTTGGGGAGTATGAGAGCTTGGGGGAGTAGGAGAGCTTGGAGGAGTTGGCGAATATGGGGGAGAAGGAGAGCTTCGGGGAGCAGGAGAGCTTGGGGGAGTTGGAGAGCTTGGGGGATTCGGTGAGCTTGGGGGAGTCGGAGAGCTTGGGTGAGTCGTATAGCTTGGGGGAGTCGGAGAGCTTGGGGGAGTTGAAGAGCTTGGGGGAGTAGGAGAGCTTGGGGGAGTAGGAGAGCTTGGGGGAGTAGGCGAGCTTGAGGGAGTAGGAGAGCGTGGGTGAGTAGGAGAGCTTGTGGGAGTAGGAGAACCAGGGGGAGTAGGCTAGCTTTGGGGAGTAGGAGAGCTTGGGGGTGTAGGAGAGCTTGGGGGAGTAGGAGAACTTGGGGAGTAGGAGAGCTTGGGGGAGTAGGATAGTTTGTGGGAGCAGGGTAGCTTACCGGAGTAGCAGAGCTTGCGGGAGTAGGAGAGTTTGCGGGAGTAGGAGAGCTTGCGGGAGTAGGTGAGCAATGCGGGAGTCGGAGAGCTTGCGTGAGTAGGAGAACTTGCGGGAGTCGGAGAGCTTGCCGGATTAGGAGAGCTACCCAGAGTAGGAGAGCTTGGGCGAGTAGGAGAGCTTGGGAGAGGAGGACAGCTTAACAGAGTAGGATCGATTACCGGAGTCGGAGAGTTTGGGGGAGTAGGAGAGATTCCATGAGTATGAGAACTTTGGGGTGTATGAAAGCTTGCAGGAGTATGAGATCTTGTGGGAGTGTGACAGCTTGTGGGAGTATGAGAGCTTGGGGTGTATGAGAGCTTGGGGGAGTAGGAGAGCTTGGGGGAGTAGGAGAGCTTGGTGGATTGGAAAGCTTGGTGGATTGGAGAGCTTGGGGGATTGGAGAGCTTGGGCGATTGGAGAGCTTGGGGGAGTAGGAGTGCTTGGGGTGTAGAAGAGCTTGGGGGAGTAGGATAGCTTGCGGAAGTCGGAGAGCTTGGGGGAGTAGGAGAGCTTGGGGGAGTAGGAGAGCTTGGGAGTTAGGAGAGCTTGGGGGAGTAGGAGAGCTTGAGAGAGCAGGAGAGCTTGGTGGAGTGGGAGAGCTTGGTGGAGTCGGAGAGCTTGGTGGAGTAGGAGAGCTTGGGGGATTAGGAGAGCTTGGGGGAGTAGGAGAGCTTGGGGGAGTAGGAGAGATTGGGGGAGTAGGAGAGCTTGGGGGTGTAGGAGAGCTTGAGGCAGTAGGAGAGCTTGGGGGAGTAGGAAGGCGTGGGGGATTAGGAGAGTTGGGGGAGTAGGAGAGCGTGGGGGAGTAGGAGAACTTGGAGGAGTAGGCGAGTTTGGGGGAGTAGGAGAGCTTGGGGGAGTAGGAGAGCTTGGCGGTGTAGGAGAGCTTTGGGGAGTAGGAGAGCTTGGGGGAGTAGGAGAGCTTGGAGGAGTAGGAGAACTTGGGGGAGTAGGAGAGCTTCGGGGAGTAGCAGAACTTTGGGGTGTAGGAGAGCTTGGGGGAGTAGGAGAGCTTGGGGTGTGGAGATCTTGGTGGATTAGAGAGCATGGGTGATTGGAGACCTGGGGCGATTGGAGAGCTTGGGGGATTAGGAGAGCTTGGGCGAGTAGGAGAGCGTGGGGCAGTAGGAGAGCTTGGAGGAGTAGGCGAGCTTGGGGGAGTAGTAGAGCATTGCGGGATTAGGAGAGCTTGCGGGAGTCGGAGAGCTTGTGGGAGCAGGAGAGCTTGCCGGATTAGGAGATCTTACCAGAGTAAGAGAGATTGGGCGAGTAGGAGAGCTTGGGAGAGGAGGAGATCTTAACAGCGTAGGAGAGCTTACCGGAGTCGGAAAGTTTGGGGGAGTAGGAGAGCTTCCATCATTATGAGAGTTGGGGGAGTATGAGAGCTTGCGGGAGTATGAGAGCTTGGGGGAGTATGACAGCTTGTGGGAGTATGAGAGCTTGGGGGATTATGAGAGCTTGGGAGAGTAGGAGAGCTTGGGGGAGTAGGAGAGCTTGGGGGAGTAGGAGATCTTGGGGGAGTAGGAGATCTAGGGCGGATAGGAGAGCTTGGGGGAGGAGGAGAGCTTGGGGGAGTAGGAGAGTTTGGTGGAGTAGGAGAGCTTGGTGGAGTAGGAGAGCTTGGGGGAGTAGGAAAGCTTGGGGGTGTAGGAGAGCTTGGGTGAGTAGGAGAGATTGGGGGAGTAGGAGAGCTTGGGGGTGTAGGAGAGCTTGAGGGAGTAGGAGAGCTTGGGGGAGTAGGAGAGCTTGGGGGATTAGGAGAGCTTGGGGGAGTACGAGAGCGTGGGGGAGTAGGAGAGTTTGGAGGAGTAGGCGAGCTTGGGGGAGCAGGAGAAATTGGGGGAGTAGGAGAGCTTGGGGGTGTAGGAGAGCTTGGGGGAGTAGGAGAGCTTGGGGGAGTAGGAGAGCTTGGTGGAGTAGGAGAGCTTGGTGGAGTAGGAGAGCTTGGGGGAGTAGGAAAGCTTGCGGGAGTAGGAGAGCTTGGGGGAGTAGGATAGATTGGGGGAGTAGGAGAGCTTGGGGGAGTAGGAGAGCTTGAGGGAGTAGGAGAGCTTGGAGGAGTAGGAGGGCGTGGGGGATTAGGGGAGCTTGGGGGAGTAGGAGAGCGTGGGGGAGTATCGGAGCTTGGAGGAGTAGGCGAGTTTGGGGGAGTAGGAGAGCTTGGGGGAGTAGGAGAGCTTGGGGGTGTAGGAGAGCTTTGGGGAGTAGGAGAGCTTGTAGGAGTAGGAGAGCTTGGAGGAGTAGGAGAACTTGGGGGAGTAGGAGAGCTTCGGGGAGTAGGAGAACTTTGGGGTGTAGGAGAGCTTGGGGGAGTAGGAGAGCTTGGGGTTTGGAGAGCTTGGTGGATTGGAGAGCATGGGTGATTGGAGACCTGGGGCGATTGGAGAGCTTGGGGGATTGGAGAGCTTGGGCGAGTAGGAGAGCGTGGGGCAGTAGGAGAGCTTGGAGGAGTAGGCGAGCTTGCGGGAGTAGGAGAGCTTGGGGGAGTACGAGAGCTTGGGGGTGTATGAGAGCTTTGGGGAGTATGAGAGCTTGGGGGAGTAGGAGAGCTTGGAGGAGTTGGCGAATATGGGGGAGAAGGAGAGCTTCGGGGAGTAGGAGAGCTTGGGGGAGTTGGAGAGCTTGGGGGATTCGGTGAGCTTGGGGGAGTCGGAGAGCTTGGGTGAGTCGTATAGCTTGGGGGAGTCGGAGAGCTTGGGGGAGTTGAAGAGCTTGGGGGAGTAGGAGAGCTTGGGGGAGTAGGAGAGCTTGGGGGAGTAGGCGAGCTTGAGGGAGTAGGAGAGCGTGGGTGAGTAGGAGAGCTTGTGGGAGTAGGAGAACCAGGGGGAGTAGGCTAGCTTTGGGGAGTAGGAGAGCTTGGGGGTGTAGGAGAGCTTGGGGGAGTAGGAGAACTTGGGGAGTAGGAGAGCTTGGGGGAGTAGGATAGTTTGTGGGAGCAGGGTAGCTTACAGGAGTAGCAGAGCTTGCGGGAGTAGGAGAGTTTGCGGGAGTAGGAGAGCTTGCGGGAGTAGGTGAGCAATGCGGGAGTCGGAGAGCTTGCGTGAGTAGGAGAACTTGCGGGAGTCGGAGAGCTTGCCGGATTAGGAGAGCTACCCAGAGTAGGAGAGCTTGGGCGAGTAGGAGAGCTTGGGAGAGGAGGACAGCTTAACAGAGTAGGATCGATTACTGGAGTCGGAGAGTTTGGGGGAGTAGGAGAGATTCCATGAGTATGAGAACTTTGGGGTGTATGAAAGCTTGCAGGAGTATGAGATCTGGTGGGAGTGTGACAGCTTGTGGGAGTATGAGAGCTTGGGGTGTATGAGAGCTTGGGGGAGTAGGAGAGCTTGGGGGAGTAGGAGAGCTTGGTGGATTGGAAAGCTTGGTGGATTGGAGAGCTTGGGGGATTGGAGAGCTTGGGCGATTGGAGAGCTTGGGGGAGTAGGAGTGCTTGGGGTGTAGAAGAGCTTGGGGGAGTAGGATAGCTTGCGGAAGTCGGAGAGCTTAGGGGAGTAGGAGAGCTTGGGGGAGTAGGAGAGCTTGGGAGTTAGGAGAGCTTGGGGGAGTAGGAGAGCTTGAGAGAGCAGGAGAGCTTGGTGGAGTGGGAGAGCTTGGTGGAGTCGGAGAGCTTGGTGGAGTAGGAGAGCTTGGGGGATTAGGAGAGCTTGGGGGAGTAGGAGAGCTTGGGGGAGTAGGAGAGATTGGGGGAGTAGGAGAGCTTGGGGGTGTAGGAGAGCTTGAGGGAGTAGGAGAGCTTGGGGGAGTAGGAAGGCGTGGGGGATTAGGAGAGTTGGGGGAGTAGGAGAGCGTGGGGGAGTAGGAGAACTTGGAGGAGTAGGCGAGTTTGGGGGAGTAGGAGAGCTTGGGGGAGTAGGAGAGCTTGGCGGTGTAGGAGAGCTTGGGGGAGTAGGAGAGCTTGGAGGAGTAGGAGAACTTGGGGGAGTAGGAGAGCTTCGGGGAGTAGCAGAACTTTGGGGTGTAGGAGAGCTTGGGGGAGTAGCAGAGCTTGGGGTGTGGAGATCTTGGTGGATTAGAGAGCATGGGTGATTGGAGACCTGGGGCGATTGGAAAGCTTGGGGGATTAGGAGAGCTTGGGCGAGTAGGAGAGCGTGGGGCAGTAGGAGAGCTTGGAGGAGTAGGAGAGCTTGGGGGAGTAGGAGAGCTTGGGGGTGTCTGAGAGCTTTGGGGAGTAGGAGAGCTTGGGGGAGTAGGAGAGCTTGGAGGAGTTGGCGAACTTGGGGGAGAAGGAGAGCTTCGGGGATTCGGTGAGCTTGGGGGAGTCGGAGAGCTTGTGTTAGTCGTACAGCTTGGGGGAGTAGGAGAGCTTGGGGGAGTCGGAGAGATTGGGTGAGTAGGACAGCTTGGGGGAGTAGGAGAGCTTGGGGGAGTTGAAGAGCTTGGGGGAGTAGGAGAGCTTGGGGGAGTAAGAGAGCTTGGGGGAGTAGGCGAGCTTGAGGGAGTAGGAGAGCGTGGGTGAGTAGGAGAGCTTGGGGGAGTAGGAGAACCTGGGGGAGTAGGCGAGCTTTGGGGAGTAGGAGAGCTTGGGGGTGTAGGAGAGCTTGGGGGAGTAGGAGAACTTGGGGAGTAGGAGAGCTTGGGGGAGTAGGATAGTTTGTGGGAGCAGGGTAGCTTCCAGGAGTAGCAGAGCTTGCGGGAGTAGGAGAGTTTGCGGGAGTAGGAGAGCTTGCGGGAGTAGGTGAGCAATGCGGGAGTCGGAGAGCTTGCGTGAGTAGGAGAACTTGCGGGAGTCGGCGAGCTTGCCGGATTAGGAGAGCTACCCAGAGTAGGAGAGCTTGGGCGAGTAGGAGAGCTTGGGAGAGGAGGACAGCTTAAGAGAGTAGGAGCGTTACCGGAGTCGGAGAGTTTGGGGGAGTAGGAGAGATTCCATGAGTATGAGAGCTTGGGGGAGTATGAGAGCTTGCGGGAGTATGAGAGCTTGTGGGAGTATGACAGCTTGTGGGAGTATGAGAGCTTGGGGTGTATGAGAGCTTGGGGGAGTAGGAGAGCTTGGGGGAGTAGGAGAGCTTGGTGGATTGGAAAGCTTGGTGGATTGTAGAGCTTGGGGGATTTGAGAGCTTGGGCGATTGGAGAGCTTGTGGGAGTAGGAGTGCTTGGGGTGTAGAAGAGCTTGGGGGAGTAGGATAGCTTGCGGAAGTCGGAGAGCTTGGTGGAGTAGGAGAGCTTGGGGGAGTAGGAGAGCTTGGGAGTTAGGAGAGCTTGGGGGAGTAGGAGAGCTTGAGAGAGCAGGAGAGCTTGGTGGAGTGGGAGAGCTTGGTGGAGTAGGAGAGCTTGGGGGAGTAGGAGAGCTTGGTGGAGTCGGAGAGCTTGGTGGAGTAGCAGAGCTTGGGGGAGTAGGAGAGCTTGTGGGAGCAGGAGAGCTTGCCGGATTAGGAGAGCTTACCAGAGTAAGAGAGATTGGGCGAGTAGGAGAGCTTGGGAGAGGGGAGAATCTTAACAGCGAAAGAGAGCTTACCGGAGTCGGAGAGTTTGGGGGAGTAGGAGAGCTTCCATCATTATGAGAGTTGGGGGAGTATGAGAGCTTGCGGGAGTATGAGAGCTTGGGGGAGTATGACAGCTTGTGGGGGTATGAGAGCTTGGGGGATTATGAGAGGTTGGGGGAGTAGGAGAACTTGGGGGAGTAGGAGAGTTTGGGGGAGTAGGAGATCTTGGGGGAGTAGGAAATCTACGGCGGATAGGAGAGCTTAGGGGAGGAGGAGAGCTTGGGGGATTAGGAGAGTTTGGTGGAGTAGGTGAGCTTGGTGGAGTAGGAGAGCTTGAGAGAGCAGGAGAGCTTGGTGGAGTGGGAGAGCTTGGGAGTTAGGAGAGCTTGGGGGAGTAGGAGAGCTTGTGGGAGCAGGAGAGCTTGCCGGATTAGGAGAGCTTACCAGAGTAAGAGAGATTGGGCGAGTAGGAGAGCTTGGGAGAGGGGAGAATCTTAACAGCGAAAGAGAGCTTACCGGAGTCGGAGAGTTTGGGGGAGTAGGAGAGCTTCCATCATTATGAGAGTTGGGGGAGTATGAGAGCTTGCGGGAGTATGAGAGCTTGGGGGAGTATGACAGCTTGTGGGGGTATGAGAGCTTGGGGGATTATGAGAGGTTGGGGGAGTAGGAGAACTTGGGGGAGTAGGAGAGTTTGGGGGAGTAGGAGATCTTGGGGGAGTAGGAAATCTACGGCGGATAGGAGAGCTTAGGGGAGGAGGAGAGCTTGGGGGATTAGGAGAGTTTGGTGGAGTAGGTGAGCTTGGTGGAGTAGGAGAGCTTGGGGGAGTAGGAAAGCTTGGGGGTGTAGGGGAGCTTGGGTGAGTAGGAGAGATTGGGGGAGTAGGAGAGCTTGGGGGTGTAGGAGAGCTTGAGGGAGTAGGAGAGCTTGGGGGAGTAGGAGAGCTTGGGGGATTAGGAGAGCTTGGGGGAGTACTAGAGCGTGGGGGAGTAGGAGAGTTTGGTGGAGTAGGCGAGCTTGGGGGAGCAGGAGAAATTGGGGGAGTAGGAGAGCTTGGGGGTGTAGGAGAGCTTGGGGGAGTAGGGTAGCTTGGGGGAGTAGGAGAGCTTGGTGGAGTCGGAGAGCTTGGTGGAGTAGCAGAGCTTGGGGGAGTAGGAAAGCTTGCGGGAGTAGGAGAGCTTGGGGGAGTAGGATAGATTGGGGGAGTAGGAGAGCTTGGGGGAGTAGGAGAGCTTGAGGGAGTAGGAGAGCTTGGGGGAGTAGGAGAGCGTGTGGGATTAGGGGAGCTTGGGGGAGTAGGAGAGCGTGGGGGAGTATCGGAGCTTGGAGGAGTAGGCGAGTTTGGGGGAGTAGGAGAGCTTGAGGGAGTAGGAGAGCTTGGGGGATTAGGAGAGCTTGGGCGAGTAGGAGAGCGTGGGGCAGTAGGAGAGCTTGGAGGAGTAGGCGAGCTTGGGGGAGTAGGAGAGCTTGGGGGAGTAGGAGAGCTTGGGGGTGTATGAGAGCTTTGGGGAGTAGGAGAGCTTGGGGGAGTAGGAGAGCTTGGAGGAGTTGGCGAACTTGGGGGAGAAGGAGAGCTTCGGGGAGTAGGAGAGCTTGGGGGAGTCGGAGAGCTTGGGGGATTCGGTGAGCTTGGGGGAGTCGGAGAGCTTGGGTGAGTCGTATATCTTGGGGGAGTAGGAGAGCTTGGGGGAGTCGGAGAGATTGGGTGAGTAGGACAGCTTGGGGAAGTAGGAGAGCTTGGGGGAGTTGAAGAGCTTGGGGGAGTAGGAGAGCTTGGGGGAGTAGGAGAGCTTGGGGGAGTAGGCGAGCTTGAGGGAGTATGAGCGTGGGTGAGTAGGAGAGCTTGAGGGAGTAGGAGAACCTGGGGGAGTAGGCGAGCTTTGGGGAGTAGGAGAGCTTGGGGGTGTAGGAGAGCTTGGGGGAGTAGGAGAGCTTGGGGGAGTAGGAGATCTTGGGGGAGTAGGAAATCTAGGGCGGATAGGAGAGCTTAGGGGAGGAGGAGAGCTTGGGGGAGTAGGAGAGTTTGGTGGAGTAGGAGAGCTTGGTGGAGTAGGAGAGCTTGGGGGAGTAGGAAAGCTTGGGGGTGTAGGGGAGCTTGGGTGAGTAGGAGAGATTGGGGGAGTAGGAGAGCTTGGGGGTGTAGGAGAGCTTGAGGGAGTAGGAGAGCTTGGGGGAGTAGGAGAGCTTGGGGGATTAGGAGAGCTTGGGGGAGTACTAGAGCGTGAGGGAGTAGGAGAGTTTGGTGGAGTAGGCGAGCTTGGGGGAGCAGGAGAAATTGGGGGAGTAGGAGAGCCTGGGGGTGTAGGAGAGCTTGGGGGAGTAGGAAAGCTTGGGGGAGTAGGAGAGCTTGGTGGAGTCGGAGAGCTTGGTGGAGTAGCAGAGCTTGGGGGAGTAGGAAAGCTTGCGGGAGTAGGAGAGCTTGGGGGAGTAGGATAGATTGGGGGAGTAGGAGAGCTTGGGGGAGTAGGAGAGCTTGAGGGAGTAGGAGAGCTTGGGGGAGTAGGAGAGCGTGTGGGATTAGGGGAGCTTGGGGGAGTAGGAGAGCGTGGGGGAGTATCGGAGCTTGGAGGAGTAGGCGAGTTTGGGGGAGTAGGAGAGCTTGAGGGAGTAGGAGAGCTTGGGGGATTAGGAGAGCTTGGGCGAGTAGGAGAGCGTGGGGCAGTAGGAGAGCTTGGAGGAGTAGGCGAGCTTGGGGGAGTAGGAGAGCTTGGGGGAGTAGGAGAGCTTGGGGGTGTATGAGAGCTTTGGGGAGTAGGAGAGCTTGGAGGAGTTGGCGAACTTGGGGGAGAAGGAGAGCTTCGGGGAGTAGGAGAGCTTGGGGGAGTCGGAGAGCTTGGGGGATTCGGTGAGCTTGGGGGAGTCGGAGAGCTTGGGTGAGTCGTATATCTTGGGGGAGTAGGAGAGCTTGGGGGAGTCGGAGAGATTGGGTGAGTAGGACAGCTTGGGGAAGTAGGAGAGCTTGGGGGAGTTGAAGAGCTTGGGGGAGTAGGAGAGCTTGGGGGAGTAGGAGAGCTTGGGGGAGTCGGCGACCTTGAGGGAGTAGGAGAGCGTGGTTGAGTAGGAGAGCTTGGGGAGTAGGAGAACCTGGGGGAGTAGGCGAGCTTTGGGGAGTAGGAGAGCTTGGGGGTGTAGGAGAGCTTGGGGGAGTAGGAGAACTTGGGGAGTAGGAGAGCTTGGGGGAGTAGGATAGTTTGTGGGAGCAGGGTAGCTTACCGGAGTAGCAGAGCTTGCGGGAGTAGGAGAGTTTGCGGGAGTAGGAGAGCTTGCGGGAGTAGGTGAGCAATGCGGGAGTCGGAGAGCTTGCGTGAGTAGGAGAACTTGCGGGAGTCGGAGAGCTTGCCGGATTAGGAGAGCTACCCAGAGTAGGAGAGCTTGGGCGAGTAGGAGAGCTTGGGAGAGGAGGACAGCTTAACAGAGTAGGAGCGCTTACCAGAGTCGGAGAGTTTGGGGGAGTAGGAGAGATTCCATGAGTATGAGAGCTTGGGGGAGTATGAGAGCTTGCGGGAGTATGAGAGCTTGTGGGAGTATGACAGCTTGTGGGAGTATGAGAGCTTGGGGTATATGAGAGCTTGGGGGAGTAGGAGAGCTTGGGGGAGTAGGAGAGCTTGGTGGATTGGAAAGCTTGGTGGATTGGAGAGCTTGGGGGATTGGAGAGCTTGGGCGATTGGAGAGCTTGGGGAGTAGGAGTGCTTGGGGTGTAGAAGAGCTTGGGGGAGTAGGATAGCTTGCGGAAGTCGGAGAGCTTTAGGGAGTAGGAGAAGTTGGGGGAGTAGGAGAGCTTGGGGGATTGGAGAGCTTGGTGGATTGGAGAGCTTGGGGATTGGAGAGCTGCGGCGATTGGAGAGCTTGGGGGAGTAGGGGAGCTTGGGGGAGTAGGAGAGCTTGGGGGAGTAGTAGAGCTTGGGGGAGTAGGAGAGCTTGGGGGAGTAGGAGAGCTTGGGGGAGAAGGAGAGCTTGGGGGAGTAGGAGCATTTCGGGAGTAGGAGTGCTTGGGGGAGTAGGAGAGCTTGGGGGAGTAGGAGAGCTTGGTGGAGTAGGAGAGCTTGGTGGAGTTGGAGAGCTTGGTGGAGCAGGAGAGCTTGGGGGATTAGGAAAAATTGGGGCAGTAGGAGAGCTTGGGGAAGTTGGAGAGCTTGGGGGAGTCGGAGAGCTTGGGGGACTCGGAGAGCTTGGGGGAGTCGGAGAGCTTGGGGGAGTCGTAGAATTTGGGGGAGGCGGAGATCTTGTGGGAGTCGGAGTGCTTGGGGGAGTAGGACAGCTTGGGGGAGTAGGAGAGCTTGGGGGAGTAGAAGTGCTTGGGGGAGTAGGAGAGCTTGGTGGATATGGAGAGCTTGGGGGAGTAGGCGAGCTTTAGGGAGTAGGAGAGCGTGGGGGAGTAGGAGAGCTTGGGGGAGTAGGAGAACTTGGGGGAGTAGGCGAGATTTAGGGAGTAGGAGAGCTTGGGGGAGTAGAAGAGCTTGGGGGAGAAGGAGAGCTTGGTGGAGTAGGAGAGCTTGGTGGAGTAAGAGAGCTTGGTGGAGCAAGAGAGCTTGGGGGATTAGGAAAACTTGGGGCAGTAGGAGAGCTTGGGGAAGTCGGACAGCTTGGGGGAGTCGGAGAGCTTGGGGGACTCGGAGAGCTTGGGGGAGTCGGAGAGCTTGGGGGAGTCGTAGAGCTTGGGGGAGTCGGAGATCTTGGGGAGTCGGAGAGCTTGGGGGAGTAGGACAGCTTGGGGGAGTAGGAGAGCTTGGGGGAGCAGAAGTGCTTGGGGGAGTAGGAGAGCTTGGGGGATTAGGAGAGCTTTAGGGAGTAGGCGAGCTTTAGGGAGTAGGAGAGCGTGGGGGAGTAGGAGAGCTTGGGGGAGTAGGAGAACTTGGGGGAGTAGGCGAGCTTTGGGGAGTAGGAGAGCTTGGGGGAGTAGGAGAGCTTGGGGGAGAAGGAGAACTTGGGGGAGTGGGAGAGCTTGAGGGAGTCGAAGAGATTGTGGGAGCATGGTAGCTTACCGGAGTTGGAGAGCTTGCGGGTGTAGGAGAGTTTGCGAGAGTAGGAGAGCTTGCGGGAGTGGGAGAGCATTGCGGGAGTAGGAGAGCTTGCGGGAGTCGGAGAGCTTGTGGGAGCAGGAGAGCTTGCCGGATTAGGAGAGCTTACCAGAGTAAGAGAGATTGGGCGAGTAGGAGAGCTTGGGAGAGGAGGAGATCTTAACAGCGAAAGAGAGCTTACCGGTTTCGGAGAGTTTGGGGGAGTAGGAGAGCTTCCATCACTATGAGAGTTGGGGGAGTATGAGAGCTTGCGGGAGTATGAGAGCTTGGGGGAGTATGACAGCTTGTGGGAGTATGAGAGCTTGGGGGATTATGAGAGCTTGGGGGAGTAGGAGAGCTTGGGGGAGTAGGAGAGCTTGGGGGAGTAGGAGATCTTGGTGGAGTAGGAAATCTACGGCGGATAGGAGAGCTTAGGGGAGGAGGAGAGCTTGGGGGAGTAGGAGAGTTTGGTGGAGTAGGAGAGCTTGGTGGAGTAGGAGAGCTTGGGGGAGTAGGAAAGCTTGGGGGTGTAGGGGAGCTTGGGTGAGTAGGAGAGATTGGGGGAGTAGGAGAGCTGGGGGTGTAGGAGAGCTTGAGGGAGTAGGAGAGCTTGGGGGAGTAGGAGAGCTTGGGGGATTAGGAGAGCTTGGGGGAGTACTAGAGCGTGGGGGAGTAGGAGAGTTTGGTGGAGTAGGCGAGCTTGGGGGAGCAGGAGAAATTGGGGGAGTAGGAGAGCTTGGGGGTGTAGGAGAGCTTGGGGGAGTAGGAGAGCTTGGGGGAGTAGGAGAGCTTGGTGGAGTCGGAGAGCTTGGTGGAGTAGCAGAGCTTGGGGGAGTAGGAAAGCTTGCGGGAGTAGGAGAGCTTGGGGGAGTAGGATAGATTGGGGGAGTAGGAGAGCTTGGGGGAGTAGGATAGATTGGGGGAGTAGGAGAGCTTGGGGGAGTAGGAGAGCTTGAGGGAGTAGGAGAGCTTGGGGGAGTAGGAGAGCGTGTGGGATTAGGGGAGCTTGGGGGAGTAGCAGAGCGTGGAGGATAATCGGAGCTTGGAGGAGTAGGCGAGTTTGGGGGAGTAGGAGAGCTTGAGGGAGTAGGAGAGCTTGGGGGATTAGGAGAGCGTGTGGGATTAGGGGAGCTTGGGGGAGTAGCAGAGCGTGGAGGATAATCGGAGCTTGGAGGAGTAGGCGAGTTTGGGGGAGTAGGAGAGCTTGAGGGAGTAGGAGAGCTTGGGGGATTAGGAGAGCTTGGGCGAGTAGGAGAGCGTGGGGCAGTATAAGAGCTTGGAGGAGTAGGCGAGCTTGGGGGAGTAGGAGAGCTTGGGGGAGTAGGAGAGCTTGGGGGTGTATGAGAGCTTTGGCGAGTAGGAGAGCTTGGGGGAGTAGGAGAGCTTGGAGGAGTTGGCGAACTTGGTGGAGAAGGAGAGCTTCGGGGAGTAGGAGAGCTTGGGGGAGTCGGAGAGCTTGGGGGATTCGGTGAGCTTGGGGGAGTCGGAGAGCTTGGGTGAGTCGTATATCTTGGGGGAGTAGGAGAGCTTGGGGGAGTCGGAAAGATTGGGTGAGTAGGACAGCTTGGGAGAGTAGGAGAGCTTGGGGGAGTTGAAGAGCTTGGGGGAGTAGGAGAGCTTGGGGGAGTAGGAGAGCTTGGGGGAGTAGGCGAGCTTGAGGGAGTATGAGCGTGGGTGAGTAGGAGAGCTTGGGGGTGTAGGAGAACCTGGGGGAGTAGGCGAGCTTTGGGGAGTAGGAGAGCTTGGGGGTGTAGGAGAGCTTGGGGGAGTAGGAGAACTTGGGGAGTAGGAGAGCTTGGGGAAGTAGGATAGTTTGTGGGAGCAGGGTAGCTTACCGGAGTAGCAGAGCTTGCGGGAGTAGGAGAGTTTGCGGGAGTAGGAGAGCTTGCGGGAGTAGGTGAGCAATGCGGGAGTCGGAGAGCTTGCGTGAGTAGGAGAACTTGCGGGAGTCGGAGAGCTTGCCGGATTAGGAGAGCTACCCAGAG
Organism: Pristiophorus japonicus; assembly: GCF_044704955.1. Classification (NCBI taxonomy): domain Eukaryota; kingdom Metazoa; phylum Chordata; class Chondrichthyes; family Pristiophoridae; genus Pristiophorus; species Pristiophorus japonicus. The sequence continues at coordinate 826,189 of NW_027254772.1, forward strand.
TAGGAGAGCTTGGGCGAGTAGGAGAGCTTGGGAGAGGAGGACAGCTTAACAGAGTAGGAGCGCTTACCAGAGTCGGAGAGTTTGGGGGAGTAGGAGAGATTCCATGAGTATGAGAGCTTGGGGGAGTATGAGAGCTTGCGGGAGTATGAGAGCTTGTGGGAGTATGACAGCTTGTGGGAGTATGAGAGCTTGGGGTATATGAGAGCTTGGGGGAGTAGGAGAGCTTGGGGGAGTAGGAGAGCTTGGTGGATTGGAAAGCTTGGTGGATTGGAGAGCTTGGGGGATTGGAGAGCTTGGGCGATTGGAGAGCTTGCGGGAGTAGGAGTGCTTGGGGTGTAGAAGAGCTTGGGGGAGTAGGATAGCTTGCGGAAGTCGGAGAGCTTTAGGGAGTAGGAGAGCTTGGGGGAGTAGGAGAGCTTGGGGGATTGGAGAGCTTGGGGGAGTAGGAGAGCTTGGGGGAGTAGGAGAGCTTGGGGGAGTAGGAGAGCTTGGGGGAGAAGGAGAGCTTGGGGGAGTAGGAGCATTTCGGGAGTAGGAGAGCTTGGGGGAGTAGGAGAGCTTGGGGGAGTAGGAGAGCTTGGTGGAGTAGGAGAGCTTGGTGGAGTTGGAGAGCTTGGTGGAGCAGGAGAGCTTGGGGGATTAGGAAAACTTGGGGCAGTAGGAGAGCTTGGGGAAGTCGGAGAGCTTGGGGGAGTCGGAGAGCTTGGGGGACTCGGAGAGCTTGGGGGAGTCGGAGAGCTTGGGGGAGTCGTAGAAGTTGGGGGAGTCGGAGATCTTGGGGGAGTCGGAGAGCTTGGGGGAGTAGGACAGCTTGGGGGAGTAGGAGAGCTTGGGGGAGTAGAAGTGCTTGGGGGAGTAGGAGAGCTTGGTGGATATGGAGAGCTTGGGGGAGTAGGCGAGCTTTAGGGAGTAGGAGAGCGTGGGGGAGTAGGAGAGCTTGGGGGAGTAGAAGAACTTGGGGGAGTAGGCGAGATTTAGGAAGTAGGAGAGCTTGGGGGAGTAGAAGAGCTTGGGGGAGAAGGAGAACTTGGGGGAGTGGGAGAGCTTGGGGGAGTCGGAGAGATTGTGGGAGCATGGTAGCTTACCGGAGTTGGAGAGCTTGCGGGTGTAGGAGAATTTGCGAGAGTAGGAGAGCTTGCGGGAGTAGTAGAGCATTGCGGGATTAGGAGAGCTTGCGGGAGTCGGAGAGCTTGTGGGAGCAGGAGAGCTTGCCGGATTAGGAGATCTTACCAGAGTAAGAGAGATTGGGCGAGTAGGAGAGCTTGGGAGAGGAGGAGATCTTAACAGCGTAGGAGAGCTTACCGGAGTCGGAAAGTTTGGGGGAGTAGGAGAGCTTCCATCATTATGAGAGTTGGGGGAGTATGAGAGCTTGCGGGAGTATGAGAGCTTGGGGGAGTATGACAGCTTGTGGGAGTATGAGAGCTTGGGGGATTATGAGAGCTTGGGGGAGTAGGAGAGCTTGGGGGAGTAGGAGAGCTTGGGGGAGTAGGAGATCTTGGGGGAGTAGGAGATCTAGGGCGGATAGGAGAGCTTGGGGGAGGAGGAGAGCTTGGGGGAGTAGGAGAGTTTGGTGGAGTAGGAGAGCTTGGTGGAGTAGGAGAGCTTGGGGGAGTAGGAAAGCTTGGGGGTGTAGGAGAGCTTGGGTGAGTAGGAGAGATTGGGGGAGTAGGAGAGCTTGGGGGTGTAGGAGAGCTTGAGGGAGTAGGAGAGCTTGGGGGAGTAGGCGAGCTTGGGGGATTAGGAGAGCTTGGGGGAGTACGAGAGCGTGGGGGAGTAGGAGAGTTTGGAGGAGTAGGCGAGCTTGGGGGAGCAGGAGAAATTGGGGGAGTAGGAGAGCTTGGGGGTGTAGGAGAGCTTGGGGGAGTAGGAGAGCTTGGGGGAGTAGGAGAGCTTGGTGGAGTAGGAGAGCTTGGTGGAGTAGGAGAGCTTGGGGGAGTAGGAAAGCTTGTGGGAGTAGGAGAGCTTGGGGGAGTAGGATAGATTGGGGGAGTAGGAGAGCTTGGGGGAGTAGGAGAGCTTGAGGGAGTAGGAGAGCTTGGAGGAGTAGGAGGGCGTGGGGGATTAGGGGAGCTTGGGGGAGTAGGAGAGCGTGGGGGAGTATCGGAGCTTGGAGGAGTAGGCGAGTTTGGGGGAGTAGGAGAGCTTGGGGGAGTAGGAGAGCTTGGGGGTGTAGGAGAGCTTTGGGGAGTAGGAGAGCTTTTAGGAGTAGGAGAGCTTGGAGGAGTAGGAGAACTTGGGGGAGTAGGAGAGCTTCGGGGAGTAGGAGAACTTTGGGTTGTAGGAGAGCTTGGGGGAGTAGGAGAGCTTGGGGTTTGGAGAGCTTGGTGGATTGGAGAGCATGGGTGATTGGAGACTTGGGGCGATTGGAGAGCTTGGGGGATTGGAGAGCTTGGGCGAGTAGGAGAGCGTGGGGCAGTAGGAGAGCTTGGAGGAGTAGGCGAGCTTGCCGGAGTAGGAGAGCTTGGGGGAGTAGGAGAGCTTGGGGGTGTATGAGAGATTTGGGGAGTATGAGAGCTTGGGGGAGTAGGAGAGCTTGGAGGAGTTGGCGAATATGGGGGAGAAGGAGAGCTTCGGGGAGTAGGAGAGCTTGGGGGAGTTGGAGAGCTTGGGGGATTCGGTGAGCTTGGGGGAGTCGGAGAGCTTGGGTGAGTCGTATAGCTTGGGGGAGTCGGAGAGCTTGGGGGAGTTGAAGAGCTTGGGGGAGTAGGAGAGCTTGGGGGAGTAGGAGAGCTTGGGGGAGTAGGCGAGCTTGAGGGAGTAGGAGAGCGTGGGTGAGTAGGAGAGCTTGTGGGAGTAGGAGAACCAGGGGGAGTAGGCTAGCTTTGGGGAGTAGGAGAGCTTGGGGGTGTAGGAGAGCTTGGGGGAGTAGGAGAACTTGGGGAGTAGGAGAGCTTGGGGGAGTAGGATAGTTTGTGGGAGCAGGGTAGCTTACCGGAGTAGCAGAGCTTGCGGGAGTAGGAGAGTTTGCGGGAGTAGGAGAGCTTGCGGGAGTAGGTGAGCAATGCGGGAGTCGGAGAGCTTGCCGGATTAGGAGAGCTACCCAGAGTAGGAGAGCTTGGGCGAGTAGGAGAGCTTGGGAGAGGAGGACAGCTTAACAGAGTAGGATCGATTACCGGAGTCGGAGAGTTTGGGGGAGTAGGAGAGATTCCATGAGTATGAGAACTTTGGGGTGTATGAAAGCTTGCAGGAGTATGAGATCTTGTGGGAGTGTGACAGCTTGTGGGAGTATGAGAGCTTGGGGTGTATGAGAGCTTGGGGGAGTAGGAGAGCTTGGGGGAGTAGGAGAGCTTGGTGGATTGGAAAGCTTGGTGGATTGGAGAGCTTGGGGGATTGGAGAGCTTGGGCGATTGGAGAGCTTGGGGGAGTAGGAGTGCTTGGGGTGTAGAAGAGCTTGGGGGAGTAGGATAGCTTGCGGAAGTCGGAGAGCTTGGGGGAGTAGGAGAGCTTGGGGGAGTAGGAGAGCTTGGGAGTTAGGAGAGCTTGGGGGAGTAGGAGAGCTTGAGAGAGCAGGAGAGCTTGGTGGAGTGGGAGAGCTTGGTGGAGTCGGAGAGCTTGGTGGAGTAGGAGAGCTTGGGGGATTAGGAGAGCTTGGGGGAGTAGGAGAGCTTGGGGGAGTAGGAGAGATTGGGGGAGTAGGAGAGCTTGGGGGTGTAGGAGAGCTTGAGGGAGTAGGAGAGCTTGGGGGAGTAGGAAGGCGTGGGGGATTAGGAGAGTTGGGGGAGTAGGAGAGCGTGGGGGAGTAGGAGAACTTGGAGGAGTAGGCGAGTTTGGGGGAGTAGGAGAGCTTGGGGGAGTAGGAGAGCTTGGCGGTGTAGGAGAGCTTTGGGGAGTAGGAGAGCTTGGGGGAGTAGGAGAGCTTGGAGGAGTAGGAGAACTTGGGGGAGTAGGAGAGCTTCGGGGAGTAGCAGAACTTTGGGGTGTAGGAGAGCTTGGGGGAGTAGGAGAGCTTGGGGTGTGGAGATCTTGGTGGATTAGAGAGCATGGGTGATTGGAGACCTGGGGCGATTGGAGAGCTTGGGGGATTAGGAGAGCTTGGGCGAGTAGGAGAGCGTGGGGCAGTAGGAGAGCTTGGAGGAGTAGGCGAGCTTGGGGGAGTAGTAGAGCATTGCGGGATTAGGAGAGCTTGCGGGAGTCGGAGAGCTTGTGGGAGCAGGAGAGCTTGCCGGATTAGGAGATCTTACCAGAGTAAGAGAGATTGGGCGAGTAGGAGAGCTTGGGAGAGGAGGAGATCTTAACAGCGTAGGAGAGCTTACCGGAGTCGGAAAGTTTGGGGGAGTAGGAGAGCTTCCATCATTATGAGAGTTGGGGGAGTATGAGAGCTTGCGGGAGTATGAGAGCTTGGGGGAGTATGACAGCTTGTGGGAGTATGAGAGCTTGGGGGATTATGAGAGCTTGGGGGAGTAGGAGAGCTTGGGGGAGTAGGAGAGCTTGGGGGAGTAGGAGATCTTGGGGGAGTAGGAGATCTAGGGCGGATAGGAGAGCTTGGGGGAGGAGGAGAGCTTGGGGGAGTAGGAGAGTTTGGTGGAGTAGGAGAGCTTGGTGGAGTAGGAGAGCTTGGGGGAGTAGGAAAGCTTGGGGGTGTAGGAGAGCTTGGGTGAGTAGGAGAGATTGGGGGAGTAGGAGAGCTTGGGGGTGTAGGAGAGCTTGAGGGAGTAGGAGAGCTTGGGGGAGTAGGAGAGCTTGGGGGATTAGGAGAGCTTGGGGGAGTACGAGAGCGTGGGGGAGTAGGAGAGTTTGGAGGAGTAGGCGAGCTTGGGGGAGCAGGAGAAATTGGGGGAGTAGGAGAGCTTGGGGGTGTAGGAGAGCTTGGGGGAGTAGGAGAGCTTGGGGGAGTAGGAGAGCTTGGTGGAGTAGGAGAGCTTGGTGGAGTAGGAGAGCTTGGGGGAGTAGGAAAGCTTGCGGGAGTAGGAGAGCTTGGGGGAGTAGGATAGATTGGGGGAGTAGGAGAGCTTGGGGGAGTAGGAGAGCTTGAGGGAGTAGGAGAGCTTGGAGGAGTAGGAGGGCGTGGGGGATTAGGGGAGCTTGGGGGAGTAGGAGAGCGTGGGGGAGTATCGGAGCTTGGAGGAGTAGGCGAGTTTGGGGGAGTAGGAGAGCTTGGGGGAGTAGGAGAGCTTGGGGGTGTAGGAGAGCTTTGGGGAGTAGGAGAGCTTGTAGGAGTAGGAGAGCTTGGAGGAGTAGGAGAACTTGGGGGAGTAGGAGAGCTTCGGGGAGTAGGAGAACTTTGGGGTGTAGGAGAGCTTGGGGGAGTAGGAGAGCTTGGGGTTTGGAGAGCTTGGTGGATTGGAGAGCATGGGTGATTGGAGACCTGGGGCGATTGGAGAGCTTGGGGGATTGGAGAGCTTGGGCGAGTAGGAGAGCGTGGGGCAGTAGGAGAGCTTGGAGGAGTATCGAGCTTGCGGGAGTAGGAGAGCTTGGGGGAGTAGGAGAGCTTGGGGGTGTATGAGAGCTTTGGGGAGTATGGGAGCTTGGGGGAGTAGGAGAGCTTGGAGGAGTTGGCGAATATGGGGGAGAAGGAGAGCTTCGGGGAGTAGGAGAGCTTGGGGGAGTTGGAGAGCTTGGGGGATTCGGTGAGCTTGGGGGAGTCGGAGAGCTTGGGTGAGTCGTATAGCTTGGGGGAGTCGGAGAGCTTGGGGGAGTTGAAGAGCTTGGGGGAGTAGGAGAGCTTGGGGGAGTAGGAGAGCTTGGGGGAGTAGGCGAGCTTGAGGGAGTAGGAGAGCGTGGGTGAGTAGGAGAGCTTGTGGGAGTAGGAGAACCAGGGGGAGTAGGCTAGCTTTGGGGAGTAGGAGAGCTTGGGGGTGTAGGAGAGCTTGGGGGAGTAGGAGAACTTGGGGAGTAGGAGAGCTTGGGGGAGTAGGATAGTTTGTGGGAGCAGGGTAGCTTACCGGAGTAGCAGAGCTTGCGGGAGTAGGAGAGTTTGCGGGAGTAGGAGAGCTTGCGGGAGTAGGTGAGCAATGCGGGAGTCGGAGAGCTTGCGTGAGTAGGAGAACTTGCGGGAGTCGGAGAGCTTGCCGGATTAGGAGAGCTACCCAGAGTAGGAGAGCTTGGGCGAGTAGGAGAGCTTGGGAGAGGAGGACAGCTTAACAGAGTAGGATCGATTACCGGAGTCGGAGAGTTTGGGGGAGTAGGAGAGATTCCATGAGTATGAGAACTTTGGGGTGTATGAAAGCTTGCAGGAGTATGAGATCTTGTGGGAGTGTGACAGCTTGTGGGAGTATGAGAGCTTGGGGTGTATGAGAGCTTGGGGGAGTAGGAGAGCTTGGGGGAGTAGGAGAGCTTGGTGGATTGGAAAGCTTGGTGGATTGGAGAGCTTGGGGGATTGGAGAGCTTGGGCGATTGGAGAGCTTGGGGGAGTAGGAGTGCTTGGGGTGTAGAAGAGCTTGGGGGAGTAGGATAGCTTGCGGAAGTCGGAGAGCTTGGGGGAGTAGGAGAGCTTGGGGGAGTAGGAGAGCTTGGGAGTTAGGAGAGCTTGGGGGAGTAGGAGAGCTTGAGAGAGCAGGAGAGCTTGGTGGAGTGGGAGAGCTTGGTGGAGTCGGAGAGCTTGGTGGAGTAGGAGAGCTTGGGGGATTAGGAGAGCTTGGGGGAGTAGGAGAGCTTGGGGGAGTAGGAGAGATTGGGGGAGTAGGAGAGCTTGGGGGTGTAGGAGAGCTTGAGGGAGTAGGAGAGCTTGGGGGAGTAGGAAGGCGTGGGGGATTAGGAGAGTTGGGGGAGTAGGAGAGCGTGGGGGAGTAGGAGAGCTTCGGGGAGTAGCAGAACTTTGGGGTGTAGGAGAGCTTGGGGGAGTAGCAGAGCTTGGGGTGTGGAGATCTTGGTGGATTAGAGAGCATGGGTGATTGGAGACCTGGGGCGATTGGAGAGCTTGGGGGATTAGGAGAGCTTGGGCGAGTAGGAGAGCGTGGGGCAGTAGGAGAGCTTGGAGGAGTAGGCGAGCTTGGGGGAGTAGGAGAGCTTGGGGGAGTAGGAGAGCTTGGGGGTGTCTGAGAGCTTTGGGGAGTAGGAGAGCTTGGGGGAGTAGGAGAGCTTGGAGGAGTTGGCGAACTTGGGGGAGAAGGAGAGCTTCGGGGATTCGGTGAGCTTGGGGGAGTCGGAGAGCTTGTGTTAGTCGTACAGCTTGGGGGAGTAGGAGAGCTTGGGGGAGTCGGAGAGATTGGGTGAGTAGGACAGCTTGGGGGAGTAGGAGAGCTTGGGGGAGTTGAAGAGCTTGGGGGAGTAGGAGAGCTTGGGGGAGTAAGAGAGCTTGGGGGAGTAGGCGAGCTTGAGGGAGTAGGAGAGCGTGGGTGAGTAGGAGAGCTTGGGGGAGTAGGAGAACCTGGGGGAGTAGGCGAGCTTTGGGGAGTAGGAGAGCTTGGGGGTGTAGGAGAGCTTGGGGGAGTAGGAGAACTTGGGGAGTAGGAGAGCTTGGGGGAGTAGGATAGTTTGTGGGAGCAGGGTAGCTTACCGGAGTAGCAGAGCTTGCGGGAGTAGGAGAGTTTGCGGGAGTAGGAGAGCTTGCGGGAGTAGGTGAGCAATGCGGGAGTCGGAGAGCTTGCGTGAGTAGGAGAACTTGCGGGAGTCGGCGAGCTTGCCGGATTAGGAGAGCTACCCAGAGTAGGAGAGCTTGGGCGAGTAGGAGAGCTTGGGAGAGGAGGACAGCTTAAGAGAGTAGGAGCGTTACCGGAGTCGGAGAGTTTGGGGGAGTAGGAGAGATTCCATGAGTATGAGAGCTTGGGGGAGTATGAGAGCTTGCGGGAGTATGAGAGCTTGTGGGAGTATGACAGCTTGTGGGAGTATGAGAGCTTGGGGTGTATGAGAGCTTGGGGGAGTAGGAGAGCTTGGGGGAGTAGGAGAGCTTGGTGGATTGGAAAGCTTGGTGGATTGTAGAGCTTGGGGGATTGGAGAGCTTGGGCGATTGGAGAGCTTGTGGGAGTAGGAGTGCTTGGGGTGTAGAAGAGCTTGGGGGAGTAGGATAGCTTGCGGAAGTCGGAGAGCTTGGGGGAGTAGGAGAGCTTGGGGGAGTAGGAGAGCTTGGGAGTTAGGAGAGCTTGGGGGAGTAGGAGAGCTTGAGAGAGCAGGAGAGCTTGGTGGAGTGGGAGAGCTTGGTGGAGTAGGAGAGCTTGGGGGAGTAGGAGAGCATGGGGGAGTAGGAGAGCTTGGGGGAGTAGGAGAGCTTGGGGGAGTAGGAGAGCTTGGAGGATAAGGAGAATTTGGGGGAGTAGGAGAGCTTCGGGGAGTAGGAGAACTTTGGGTTGTAGGACAGCTTGGGGGAGTAGGAGAGCTTGGGGGATTTGAGAGCTTGGTGGATTGGAGAGCTTGGGGATTGGAGAGCTGCGGCGTTGGAGAGCTTGGGGGAGTAGGAGAGCTTGGGGGAGTAGGAGAGCTTGGGGGAGTAGTAGAGCTTGGGGGAGTCGGAGAGCTTGGGGGAGTAGGAGAGCTTGGGGGATTAGGAGAGCTTGGCGGAGTAGGAGAGCGTGGGGGTGTAGGAGAGCTTGGAGGAGTACGCGAGCTTGAGGGAGTAGGAGAACTTGGGGGAGTAGGAGAGCTTGGGGGTGTAGGGGAGCTTGGTGGAGTAGGAGAGCTTGGTGGAGTAGGAGAGCTTGGGGAGTTGGAAAGCTTGGGGGTGTAGGAGAGCTTGGGGGAGTAGGAAAGCGTGGGGTAGTAGGAGAGCTTGGAGGAGTAGGCGAGCTTGGGGGAGGAGGAGAGCTTGGGGGAGCAGGAGAGCTTGGGGGTGTGGGAGAGTTTGGGGAGTAGGAGTGATTGGGGGAATAGTAGAGCTTGGTGGTGTAGGAGAGTTTGGGGGAGTAGGAAAGCTTGGGGGAGTAGGAGAGCTTGCCGGATTAGGAGAGCTTACCAGAGTAGGAGAGCTTGGGCGAGTAGGAGAGCTTGGGAGAGGAGGAGAGCTTAACAGAGTAGGAGCGCTTACCGGAGTCGGAGAGTTTGCAGAGTAGGAGAGCTTCCATGAGTATGAGAGCTTGGGGGAGTATGAGAGATTGCGGGACTATGAGAGCTTGTGGGAGTATGACAGCTTGTGGGAGTATGAGAGCTTGGGGTGTATGAGAGCTTGGGGGAGTAGGAGAGCTTGGTGGCGTAGGAAAACTTTGCTGGAGTAGGAGAGCTTGCGGGAGTAGGGGAGCTTGGTGGAGTAGGAGAGCTTGGTGGAGTAGGAGAGCTTGGGGGAGTCGGAAAGCTTGGGGGAGAAGGTGAGCTTGGGGTGTAGGAGAGATTGGGGGAGTAGGAGAGCTTGGGGGAGTTGGAAAGCTTAGGGGAGTAGGAGATCTTGCGGAAGTAGGAGATCTTGGGGGAGTAGGAGAGCATAGGGGCGTAGGAAAACTTGGGGGAGTAGGAGAGCTTGGAGGAGTAGGAGAGCTTGGGAGAGAAGGTGAGCTTAGGGTGTAGGAGAGATTGGGGGAGTAGCAGAGCTTGGGGGAGTAGGGGAGCTTGGTGGAGAAGGAGAGCTTGGGGGAGTAGGGGAGCTTGGTGGAGTAGGAGAGCTTGGTGGAGTAGGAGAGCTTGGGGGAGTTGGAAAGCTTGGGGGTGTAGCAGAGCTTGGGGGAGTGGGTGAGATTGGGGGAATCGGAGAGCTTGGGGGTGTCGGAGAGCTTGAGCGAGTAGGAGAGTTTGTGGGAGTAGGAGAGCTTGGGGGATTAGGAGAGCTTAGCGGAGTAGGAGAGCGTGGGGGTGTAGGGGAGCTTGGTGGAGCAGGAGAGCTTGGGGGATTAGGAAAACTTGGGGCAGTAGGAGAGCTTGGGGAAGTCGGAGAGCTTGGGGGAGTCGGAGAGCTTGGGGGACTCGGAGAGCTTGGGGGAGTCGGAGAGCTTGGGGGAGTCGTAGAGCTTGGGGGAGTAGGCGAGCTTTAGGGAGTAGGAGAGCGTGGGGGAGTAGGAGAGCTTGGGGGAGTAGGAGAACTTGGGGGAGTAGGCGAGCTTTGGTGAGTAGGAGAGCTTGGGGGAGTAGGAGAGCTTGGGGGAGAAGGAGAACTTGGGGGAGTGGGAGAGCTTGGGGGAGTCGGAGAGATTGTGGGAGCATGGTAGCTTACCGGAGTTGGAGAGCTTGCGGGTGTAGGAGAGTTTGCGAGAGTAGGAGAGCTTGCGGGAGTATGAGAGCATTGCGGGAGTAGGAGAGCTTGCGGGAGTCGGAGAGCTTGTGGGAGTAGGAGAGCTTGCCGGATTAGGAGAGTTTACCAGAGTAAGAGAGATTGGGCGAGTAGGAGAGCTTGGGAGAGGAGGAGATCTTAACAGCGTAGGAGAGCTTACCGGAGTCGGAGAGTTTGGTGGAGTAGGAGAGATTCCATCATTATGAGAGTTGGGGGAGTATGAGAGCTTGCGGGAGTAGGAGAGCTTGAGGGAGTATGACAGCTTGTGGGAGTATGAGAGCTTGGGGGATTATGAGAGCTTGGGGGAGTAGGAGAGCTTGGGGGAGTAGGAGAGCTTGGGGGAGTAGGAGATCTTGGGGGAGTAGGAGATCTAGGGCGGATAGGAGAGCTTAGGGGAGGAGGAGAGCTTGTGGGGAGTAGGAGCGTTTGGTGGAGTAGGAGAGCATTGTGGAGTAGGAGAGCTTGGGGGAGTAGGAAAGCTTTGGGGTGTAGGGGAGCTTGTGTGAGTAGGAGAGATTGGGGGAGTAGGAGAGCTTGGGGGTGTAGGAGAGCTTGAGGGAGTAGGAGAGCTTGGGGGAGTAGGAGAGCTTGGGGGATTAGGAGAGCTTGGGGGAGTACGAGAGCGTGGGGGAGTAGGAGAGTTTGGAGGAGAAGGCGAGCTTGGGGGAGCAGGAGAACTTGGGGGAGTAGGAGAGCTTGGGGGTGTAGGAGAGCTTGGGGGAGTAGGAGAGCTTGGGGGAGTAGGAGAGCTTGGTGGAGTAGGAGAGCTTGGTGGAGTAGGAGAGCTTGGGGGAGTAGGAAAGCTTGCGGGAGTAGGATAGATTGGGGGAGTAGGAGAGCTTGGGGGAGTAGGAGAGCTTGCGGGAGTAGGAGAGCTTGGGGGAGTAGGAGGGCGTGGGGGATTAGGGCAGCTTGGGAGAGTAGGAGAGCGTGGGGGAGTATCGGAGCTTGGAGGAGTAGGCGAGTTTGGGGGAGTAGGAGAGCTTGGGGGAGTAGGAGAGCTTGGGGGTGTAGGAGTGCTTTGGGGAGTTGGAGAGCTTGTAGGAGTAGGAGAGCTTGGAGGAGTAGGAGAACTTGGGGGAGTAGGAGAGCTTCGGGGAGTAGGAGAACTTTGGGGTGTAGGAGAGCTTGGGGGAGTAGGAGAGCTTGGGGTTTGGAGAGCTTGGTGGATTGGAGAGCATGGGTGATTGGAGACCTGGGGCGATTGGAGAGCTTGTGGGGTTAGGAGAGCTTGGGCGAGTAGGAGATGGTGGGGCAGTAGGAGAGCCTGGAGGAGTAGGCGAGCTTGGGGGAGTAGGAGAGCTTGGGGGAGTAGGAGAGCTTGGGGGTGTATGAAAGCTTTGGGGAGTAGGAGAGCTTGGGGGAGTAGGAGAGATTGGAGGAGTTGGCGAACTTGGGGGAGAAGAAGAGCTTCGGGGAGTAGGAGCGCTTGGGGGAGTCGGAGAGCTTGGGGGATTCGGTGAGCTTGGGGGAGTCGGAGAGCTTGGGTGAGTCGTATAGCTTGGGGGAGTAGGAGAGCTTGGGGGAGTCGGAGAGATTGGGTGAGTAGGACAGCTTGGGGGAGTAGGAGAGCTTGGGGGAGTTGAAGAGCTTGGGGGAGTAGAAGAGCTTGGGGGAGTAGGAGAGCTTGGGGGAGTAGGCGAGCTTGAGGGAGTAGGAGAGAGTGGGTGAGTAGGAGAGCTTGGGGGGGGGGGTAGGAGAACCTGGGGGAGTAGGCGCGCTTTGAGGAGTAGGAGAGCTTGGGGCTGTAGGAGAGCTTGGGGGAGTAGGAGAACTTGGGGAGTAGGAGAGCTTGGGGGAGTAGGATAGTTTGTGGGAGCAGGGTAGCTTACCGGACTAGCAGAGCTTGCGGGAGAAGGAGAGTTTGCGGGAGTATGAGAGCTTGCGGGAGTAGGAGAGCTTGGGGGAGTAGGAGAAATTGGAGGAGTAGGAGAGCTTCGGGGAGTAGTAGAGCGTCGGGGAGTAGGAGTGCTTGGAGGAGTAGGCGAGCTAAAGGGAGCAGGAGAACTTGGGGGAGTAGGAGAGCTTGGGGGAGTAGGAGAGCTTGTGGGGAGTAGGAGAGCTTGGGTGACTAGGAGTGCTTGGTAGAGTAGGAGAGCTTGGTGGAGTAGGAGAGCTTGGGGGAGTTGGAAAGCTTGGGGGTGTAGCAGAGCTTGGGGGAGTGGGTGAGATTGGGGGAATCGGAGAGCTTGAGGGTGTCGGAGAGCTTGAGCGAGTAGGAGAGTTTGTGGGAGTAGGAGAGCTTGGGGGATTAGGAGAGCTTAGCGGAGTAGGAGAGCGTGGGGGTGTAGGGGAGCTTGGTGGAGCAGGAGAGCTTGGGGGATTAGGAAAACTTGGGGCAGTAGGAGAGCTTGGGGAAGTCGGAGAGCTTGGGGGAGTCGGAGAGCTTGGGGGACTCGGAGAGCTTGGGGGAGTCGGAGAGCTTGGGGGAGTCGTAGAGCTTGGGGGAGTAGGCGAGCTTTAGGGAGTAGGAGAGCGTGGGGGAGTAGGAGAGCTTGGGGGAGTAGGAGAACTTGGGGGAGTAGGCGAGCTTTGGTGAGTAGGAGAGCTTGGGGGAGTAGGAGAGCTTGGGGGAGAAGGAGAACTTGGGGGAGTGGGAGAGCTTGGGGGAGTCGGAGAGATTGTGGGAGCATGGTAGCTTACCGGAGTTGGAGAGCTTGCGGGTGTAGGAGAGTTTGCGAGAGTAGGAGAGCTTGCGGGAGTATGAGAGCATTGCGGGAGTAGGAGAGCTTGCGGGAGTCGGAGAGCTTGTGGGAGTAGGAGAGCTTGCCGGATTAGGAGAGTTTACCAGAGTAAGAGAGATTGGGCGAGTAGGAGAGCTTGGGAGAGGAGGAGATCTTAACAGCGTAGGAGAGCTTACCGGAGTCGGAGAGTTTGGTGGAGTAGGAGAGCTTCCATCATTATGAGAGTTGGGGGAGTATGAGAGCTTGCGGGAGTAGGAGAGCTTGAGGGAGTATGACAGCTTGTGGGAATATGAGAGCTTGGGGGATTATGAGAGCTTGGGGGAGTAGGAGAGCTTGGGGGAGTAGGAGAGCTTGGGGGAGTAGGAGATCTTGGGGGAGTAGGAGATCTAGGGCGGATAGGAGAGCTTAGGGGAGGAGGAGAGCTTGTGGGGAGTAGGAGCGTTTGGTGGAGTAGGAGAGCATTGTGGAGTAGGAGAGCTTGGGGGAGTAGGAAAGCTTGGGGGTGTAGGGGAGCTTGTGTGAGTAGGAGAGATTGGGGGAGTAGGAGAGCTTGGGGGTGTAGGAGAGCTTGAGGGAGTAGGAGAGCTTGGGGGAGTAGGAGAGCTTGGGGGATTAGGAGAGCTTGGGGGAGTACGAGAGCGTGGGGGAGTAGGAGAGTTTGGAGGAGTAGGCGAGCTTGGGGGAGCAGGAGAACTTGGGGGAGTAGGAGAGCTTGGGGGTGTAGGAGAGCTTGGGGGAGTAGGAGAGCTTGGGGGAGTAGGAGAGCTTGGTGGAGTAGGAGAGCTTGGTGGAGTAGGAGAGCTTGGGGGAGTAGGAAAGCTTGCGGGAGTAGGATAGATTGGGGGAGTAGGAGAGCTTGGGGGAGTAGGAGAGCTTGCGGGAGTAGGAGAGCTTGGGGGAGTAGGAGAGCTTGGGGGAGTCGGAAAGCTTGGGGGAGAAGGTGAGCTTGGGGTGTAGGAGAGATTGGGGGAGTAGGAGAGCTTGGGGGAGTTGGAAAGCTTAGGGGAGTAGGAGATCTTGCGGAAGTAGGAGATCTTGGGGGAGTAGGAGAGCATAGGGGCGTAGGAAAACTTGGGGGAGTAGGAGAGCTTGGAGGAGTAGGAGAGCTTGGGAGAGAAGGTGAGCTTAGGGTGTAGGAGAGATTGGGGGAGTAGCAGAGCTTGGGGGAGTAGGGGAGCTTGGTGGAGAAGGAGAGCTTGGGGGAGTAGGGGAGCTTGGTGGAGTAGGAGAGCTTGGTGGAGTAGGAGAGCTTGGGGGAGTTGGAAAGCTTGGGGGTGTAGCAGAGCTTGGGGGAGTGGGTGAGATTGGGGGAATCGGAGAGCTTGGGGGTGTCGGAGAGCTTGAGCGAGTAGGAGAGTTTGTGGGAGTAGGAGAGCTTGGGGGATTAGGAGAGCTTAGCGGAGTAGGAGAGCGTGGGGGTGTAGGGGAGCTTGGTGGAGCAGGAGAGCTTGGGGGATTAGGAAAACTTGGGGCAGTAGGAGAGCTTGGGGAAGTCGGAGAGCTTGGGGGAGTCGGAGAGCTTGGGGGACTCGGAGAGCTTGGGGGAGTCGGAGAGCTTGGGGGAGTCGGAGAGCTTGGGGGAGTAGGCGAGCTTTAGGGAGTAGGAGAGCGTGGGGGAGTAGGAGAGCTTGGGGGAGTAGGAGAACTTGGGGGAGTAGGCGAGCTTTGGTGAGTAGGAGAGCTTGGGGGAGTAGGAGAGCTTGGGGGAGAAGGAGAACTTGGGGGAGTGGGAGAGCTTGGGGGAGTCGGAGAGATTGTGGGAGCATGGTAGCTTACCGGAGTTGGAGAGCTTGCGGGTGTAGGAGAGTTTGCGAGAGTAGGAGAGCTTGCGGGAGTATGAGAGCATTGCGGGAGTAGGAGAGCTTGCGGGAGTCGGAGAGCTTGTGGGAGTAGGAGAGCTTGCCGGATTAGGAGAGTTTACCAGAGTAAGAGAGATTGGGCGAGTAGGAGAGCTTGGGAGAGGAGGAGATCTTAACAGCGTAGGAGAGCTTACCGGAGTCGGAGAGTTTGGTGGAGTAGGAGAGATTCCATCATTATGAGAGTTGGGGGAGTATGAGAGCTTGCGGGAGTAGGAGAGCTTGAGGGAGTATGACAGCTTGTGGGAGTATGAGAGCTTGGGGGATTATGAGAGCTTGGGGGAGTAGGAGAGCTTGGGGGAGTAGGAGAGCTTGGGGGAGTAGGAGATCTTGGGGGAGTAGGAGATCTAGGGCGGATAGGAGAGCTTAGGGGAGGAAGAGAGCTTGTGGGGAGTAGGAGCGTTTGGTGGAGTAGGAGAGCATTGTGGAGTAGGAGAGCTTGGGGGAGTAGGAAAGCTTTGGGGTGTAGGGGAGCTTGTGTGAGTAGGAGAGATTGGGGGAGTAGGAGAGCTTGGGGGTGTAGGAGAGCTTGAGGGAGTAGGAGAGCTTGGGGGAGTAGGAGAGCTTGGGGGATTAGGAGAGCTTGGGGGAGTACGAGAGCGTGGGGGAGTAGGAGAGTTTGGAGGAGTAGGCGAGCTTGGGGGAGCAGGAGAACTTGGGGGAGTAGGAGAGCTTGGGGGTGTAGGAGAGCTTGGGGGAGTAGGAGAGCTTGGGGGAGTAGGAGAGCTTGGTGGAGTAGGAGAGCTTGGTGGAGTAGGAGAGCTTGGGGGAGTAGGAAAGCTTGCGGGAGTAGGATAGATTGGGGGAGTAGGAGAGCTTGGGGGAGTAGGAGAGCTTGCGGGAGTAGGAGAGCTTGGGGGAGTAGGAGGGCGTGGGGGATTAGGGCAGCTTGGGAGAGTAGGAGAGCGTGGGGGAGTATCGGAGCTTGGAGGAGTAGGCGAGTTTGGGGGAGTAGGAGAGCTTGGGGGTGTAGGAGAGCTTTGGGGAGTAGGAGAGCTTGTAGGAGTAGGAGAGCTTGGAGGAGTAGGAGAACTTGGGGGAGTAGGAGAGCTTCGGGGAGTAGGAGAACTTTGGGGTGTAGGAGAGCTTGGGGGAGTAGGAGAGCTTGGGGTTTGGAGAGCTTGGTGGATTGGAGAGCATGGGTGATTGGAGACCTGGGGCGATTGGAGAGCTTGTGGGGTTAGGAGAGCTTGGGCGAGTAGGAGAGCGTGGGGCAGTAGGAGAGCCTGGAGGAGTAGGCGAGCTTGGGGGAGTAGGAGAGCTTGGGGGAGTAGGAGAGCTTGGGGGTGTATGAAAGCTTTGGGGAGTAGGAGAGCTTGGGGGAGTAGGAGAGATTGGAGGAGTTGGCGAACTTGGGGGAGAAGAAGAGCTTCGGGGATTAGGAGCGCTTGGGGGAGTCGGAGAGCTTGGGGGATTCGGTGAGCTTGGGGGAGTCGGAGAGCTTGGGTGAGTCGTATAGCTTGGGGGAGTAGGAGAGCTTGGGGGAGTCGGAGAGATTGGGTGAGTAGGACAGCTTGGGGGAGTAGGAGAGCTTGGGGGAGTTGAAGAGCTTGGGGGAGTAGAAGAGCTTGGGGGAGTAGGAGAGCTTGGGGGAGTAGGCGAGCTTGAGGGAGTAGGAGAGAGTGGGTGAGTAGGAGAGCTTGGGGGGGGGGTAGGAGAACCTGGGGGAGTAGGCGCGCTTTGAGGAGTAGGAGAGCTTGGGGCTGTAGGAGAGCTTGGGGGAGTAGGAGAACTTGGGGAGTAGGAGAGCTTGGGGGAGTAGGATAGTTTGTGGGAGCAGGGTAGCTTACCGGACTAGCAGAGCTTGCGGGAGAAGGAGAGTTTGCGGGAGTATGAGAGCTTGCGGGAGTAGGAGAGCTTGGGGGAGTAGGAGAAATTGGAGGAGTAGGAGAGCTTCGGGGAGTAGTAGAGCGTCGGGGAGTAGGAGTGCTTGGAGGAGTAGGCGAGCTAAAGGGAGCAGGAGAACTTGGGGGAGTAGGAGAGCTTGGGGGAGTAGGAGAGCTTGTGGGGAGTAGGAGAGCTTGGGTGACTAGGAGTGCTTGGTAGAGTAGGAGAGCTTGGTGGAGTAGGAGAGCTTGGGGGAGTTGGAAAGCTTGGGGGTGTAGCAGAGCTTGGGGGAGTGGGTGAGATTGGGGGAATCGGAGAGCTTGAGGGTGTCGGAGAGCTTGAGCGAGTAGGAGAGTTTGTGGGAGTAGGAGAGCTTGGGGGATTAGGAGAGCTTAGCGGAGTAGGAGAGCGTGGGGGTGTAGGGGAGCTTGGTGGAGCAGGAGAGCTTGGGGGATTAGGAAAACTTGGGGCAGTAGGAGAGCTTGGGGAAGTCGGAGAGCTTGGGGGAGTCGGAGAGCTTGGGGGACTCGGAGAGCTTGGGGGAGTCGGAGAGCTTGGGGGAGTCGTAGAGCTTGGGGGAGTAGGCGAGCTTTAGGGAGTAGGAGAGCGTGGGGGAGTAGGAGAGCTTGGGGGAGTAGGAGAACTTGGGGGAGTAGGCGAGCTTTGGTGAGTAGGAGAGCTTGGGGGAGTAGGAGAGCTTGGGGGAGAAGGAGAACTTGGGGGAGTGGGAGAGCTTGGGGGAGTCGGAGAGATTGTGGGAGCATGGTAGCTTACCGGAGTTGGAGAGCTTGCGGGTGTAGGAGAGTTTGCGAGAGTAGGAGAGCTTGCGGGAGTATGAGAGCATTGCGGGAGTAGGAGAGCTTGCGGGAGTCGGAGAGCTTGTGGGAGTAGGAGAGCTTGCCGGATTAGGAGAGTTTACCAGAGTAAGAGAGATTGGGCGAGTAGGAGAGCTTGGGAGAGGAGGAGATCTTAACAGCGTAGGAGAGCTTACCGGAGTCGGAGAGTTTGGTGGAGTAGGAGAGCTTCCATCATTATGAGAGTTGGGGGAGTATGAGAGCTTGCGGGAGTAGGAGAGCTTGAGGGAGTATGACAGTTTGTGGGAATATGAGAGCTTGGGGGATTATGAGAGCTTGGGGGAGTAGGAGAGCTTGGGGGAGTAGGAGAGCTTGGGGGAGTAGGAGATCTTGGGGGAGTAGGAGATCTAGGGCGGATAGGAGAGCTTAGGGGAGGAGGAGAGCTTGTGGGGAGTAGGAGCGTTTGGTGGAGTAGGAGAGCATTGTGGAGTAGGAGAGCTTGGGGGAGTAGGAAAGCTTGGGGGTGTAGGGGAGCTTGTGTGAGTAGGAGAGATTGGGGGAGTAGGAGAGCTTGGGGGTGTAGGAGAGCTTGAGGGAGTAGGAGAGCTTGGGGGAGTAGGAGAGCTTGGGGGATTAGGAGAGCTTGGGGGAGTACGAGAGCGTGGGGGAGTAGGAGAGTTTGGAGGAGTAGGCGAGCTTGGGGGAGCAGGAGAACTTGGGGGAGTAGGAGAGCTTGGGGGTGTAGGAGAGCTTGGGGGAGTAGGAGAGCTTGGGGGAGTAGGAGAGCTTGGTGGAGTAGGAGAGCTTGGTGGAGTAGGAGAGCTTGGGGGAGTAGGAAAGCTTGCGGGAGTAGGATAGATTGGGGGAGTAGGAGAGCTTGGGGGAGTAGGAGAGCTTGCGGGAGTAGG
Source organism: Pristiophorus japonicus (assembly GCF_044704955.1). Taxonomy (NCBI): domain Eukaryota; kingdom Metazoa; phylum Chordata; class Chondrichthyes; family Pristiophoridae; genus Pristiophorus; species Pristiophorus japonicus. The sequence goes on from NW_027254772.1 coordinate 844,324, forward strand.
AGAGCTTGGGGGAGTAGGAGAGCTTGGGGGAGTCGGAAAGCTTGGGGGAGAAGGTGAGCTTGGGGTGTAGGAGAGATTGGGGCAGTAGGAGAGCTTGGGGGAGTTGGAAAGCTTAGGGGAGTAGGAGATCTTGCGGAAGTAGGAGATCTTGGGGGAGTAGGAGAGCATAGGGGCGTAGGAAAACTTGGGGGAGTAGGAGAGCTTGGAGGAGTAGGAGAGCTTGGGAGAGAAGGTGAGCTTAGGGTGTAGGAGAGATTGGGGGAGTAGCAGAGCTTGGGGGAGTAGGGGAGCTTGGTGGAGAAGGAGAGCTTGGGGGAGTAGGGGAGCTTGGTGGAGTAGGAGAGCTTGGTGGAGTAGGAGAGCTTGGGGGAGTTGGAAAGCTTGGGGGTGTAGCAGAGCTTGGGGGAGTGGGTGAGATTGGGGGAATCGGAGAGCTTGGGGGTGTCGGAGAGCTTGAGCGAGTAGGAGAGTTTGTGGGAGTAGGAGAGCTTGGGGGATTAGAAGAGCTTTGCGGAGTAGGAGAGCGTGGGGGTGTAGGGGAGCTTGGTGGAGCAGGAGAGCTTGGGGGATTAGGAAAACTTGGGGCAGTAGGAGAGCTTGGGGAAGTCGGAGAGCTTGGGGGAGTCGGAGAGCTTGGGGGACTCGGAGAGCTTGGGGGAGTCGGAGAGCTTGGGGGAGTCGTAGAGCTTGGGGGAGTAGGCGAGCTTTAGGGAGTAGGAGAGCGTGGGGGAGTAGGAGAGCTTGGGGGAGTAGGAGAACTTGGGGGAGTAGGCGAGCTTTGGTGAGTAGGAGAGCTTGGGGGAGTAGGAGAGCTTGGGGGAGAAGGAGAACTTGGGGGAGTGGGAGAGCTTGGGGGAGTCGGAGAGATTGTGGGAGCATGGTAGCTTACCGGAGTTGGAGAGCTTGCGGGTGTAGGAGAGTTTGCGAGAGTAGGAGAGCTTGCGGGAGTATGAGAGCATTGCGGGAGTAGGAGAGCTTGCGGGAGTCGGAGAGCTTGTGGGAGTAGGAGAGCTTGCCGGATTAGGAGAGTTTACCAGAGTAAGAGAGATTGGGCGAGTAGGAGAGCTTGGGAGAGGAGGAGATCTTAACAGCGTAGGAGAGCTTACCGGAGTCGGAGAGTTTGGTGGAGTGGGAGAGATTCCATCATTATGAGAGTTGGGGGAGTATGAGAGCTTGCGGGAGTAGGAGAGCTTGAGGGAGTATGACAGCTTGTGGGAGTATGAGAGCTTGGGGGATTATGAGAGCTTGGGGGAGTAGGAGAGCTTGGGGGAGTAGGAGAGCTTGGGGGAGTAGGAGATCTTGGGGGAGTAGGAGATCTAGGGCGGATAGGAGAGCTTAGGGGAGGAAGAGAGCTTGTGGGGAGTAGGAGCGTTTGGTGGAGTAGGAGAGCATTGTGGAGTAGGAGAGCTTGGGGGAGTAGGAAAGCTTTGGGGTGTAGGGGAGCTTGTGTGAGTAGGAGAGATTGGGGGAGTAGGAGAGCTTGGGGGTGTAGGAGAGCTTGAGGGAGTAGGAGAGCTTGGGGGAGTAGGAGAGCTTGGGGGATTAGGAGAGCTTGGGGGAGTACGAGAGCGTGGGGGAGTAGGAGAGTTTGGAGGAGTAGGCGAGCTTGGGGGAGCAGGAGAACTTGGGGGAGTAGGAGAGCTTGGGGGTGTAGGAGAGCTTGGGGGAGTAGGAGAGCTTGGGGGAGTAGGAGAGCTTGGTGGAGTAGGAGAGCTTGGTGGAGTAGGAGAGCTTGGGGGAGTAGGAAAGCTTGCGGGAGTAGGATAGATTGGGGGAGTAGGAGAGCTTGGGGGAGTAGGAGAGCTTGCGGGAGTAGGAGAGCTTGGGGGAGTAGGAGGGCGTGGGGGATTAGGGCAGCTTGGGAGAGTAGGAGAGCGTGGGGGAGTATCGGAGCTTGGAGGAGTAGGCGAGTTTGGGGGAGTAGGAGAGCTTGGGGGAGTAGGAGAGCTTGGGGGTGTAGGAGAGCTTTGGGGAGTAGTAGAGCTTGTAGGAGTAGGAGAGCTTGGAGGAGTAGGAGAACTTGGGGGAGTAGGAGAGCTTCGGGGAGTAGGAGAACTTTGGGGTGTAGGAGAGCTTGGGGGAGTAGGAGAGCTTGGGGTTTGGAGAGCTTGGTGGATTGGAGAGCATGGGTGATTGGAGACCTGGGGCGATTGGAGAGCTTGTGGGGTTAGGAGAGCTTGGGCGAGTAGGAGAGCGTGGGGCAGTAGGAGAGCCTGGAGGAGTAGGCGAGCTTGGGGGAGTAGGAGAGCTTGGGGGAGTAGGAGAGCTTGGGGGTGTATGAAAGCTTTGGGGAGTAGGAGAGCTTGGGGGAGTAGGAGAGATTGGAGGAGTTGGCGAACTTGGGGGAGAAGAAGAGCTTCGGGGAGTAGGAGCGCTTGGGGGAGTCGGAGAGCTTGGGGGATTCGGTGAGCTTGGGGGAGTCGGAGAGCTTGGGTGAGTCGTATAGCTTGGGGGAGTAGGAGAGCTTGGGGGAGTCGGAGAGATTGGGTGAGTAGGACAGCTTGGGGGAGTAGGAGAGCTTGGGGGAGTTGAAGAGCTTGGGGGAGTAGAAGAGCTTGGGGGAGTAGGAGAGCTTGGGGGAGTAGGCGAGCTTGAGGGAGTAGGAGAGAGTGGGTGAGTAGGAGAGCTTGGGGGGGGGGTAGGAGAACCTGGGGGAGTAGGCGCGCTTTGAGGAGTAGGAGAGCTTGGGGCTGTAGGAGAGCTTGGGGGAGTAGGAGAACTTGGGGAGTAGGAGAGCTTGGGGGAGTAGGATAGTTTGTGGGAGCAGGGTAGCTTACCGGACTAGCAGAGCTTGCGGGAGAAGGAGAGTTTGCGGGAGTATGAGAGCTTGCGGGAGTAGGAGAGCTTGGGGGAGTAGGAGAAATTGGAGGAGTAGGAGAGCTTCGGGGAGTAGTAGAGCGTCGGGGAGTAGGAGTGCTTGGAGGAGTAGGCGAGCTAAAGGGAGCAGGAGAACTTGGGGGAGTAGGAGAGCTTGGGGGAGTAGGAGAGCTTGTGGGGAGTAGGAGAGCTTGGGTGACTAGGAGTGCTTGGTAGAGTAGGAGAGCTTGGTGGAGTAGGAGAGTTTGGGGGAGTTGGAAAGCTTGGGGGTGTAGCAGAGCTTGGGGGAGTGGGTGAGATTGGGGGAATCGGAGAGCTTGAGGGTGTCGGAGAGCTTGAGCGAGTAGGAGAGTTTGTGGGAGTAGGAGAGCTTGGGGGATTAGGAGAGCTTAGCGGAGTAGGAGAGCGTGGGGGTGTAGGGGAGCTTGGTGGAGCAGGAGAGCTTGGGGGATTAGGAAAACTTGGGGCAGTAGGAGAGCTTGGGGAAGTCGGAGAGCTTGGGGGAGTCGGAGAGCTTGGGGGACTCGGAGAGCTTGGGGGAGTCGGAGAGCTTGGGGGAGTCGTAGAGCTTGGGGGAGTAGGCGAGCTTTAGGGAGTAGGAGAGCGTGGGGGAGTAGGAGAGCTTGGGGGAGTAGGAGAACTTGGGGGAGTAGGCGAGCTTTGGTGAGTAGGAGAGCTTGGGGGAGTAGGAGAGCTTGGGGGAGAAGGAGAACTTGGGGGAGTGGGAGAGCTTGGGGGAGTCGGAGAGATTGTGGGAGCATGGTAGCTTACCGGAGTTGGAGAGCTTGCGGGTGTAGGAGAGTTTGCGAGAGTAGGAGAGCTTGCGGGAGTATGAGAGCATTGCGGGAGTAGGAGAGCTTGCGGGAGTCGGAGAGCTTGTGGGAGTAGGAGAGCTTGCCGGATTAGGAGAGTTTACCAGAGTAAGAGAGATTGGGCGAGTAGGAGAGCTTGGGAGAGGAGGAGATCTTAACAGCGTAGGAGAGCTTACCGGAGTCGGAGAGTTTGGTGGAGTAGGAGAGCTTCCATCATTATGAGAGTTGGGGGAGTATGAGAGCTTGCGGGAGTAGGAGAGCTTGAGGGAGTATGACAGCTTGTGGGAATATGAGAGCTTGGGGGATTATGAGAGCTTGGGGGAGTAGGAGAGCTTGGGGGAGTAGGAGAGCTTGGGGGAGTAGGAGATCTTGGGGGAGTAGGAGATCTAGGGCGGATAGGAGAGCTTAGGGGAGGAGGAGAGCTTGTGGGGAGTAGGAGCGTTTGGTGGAGTAGGAGAGCATTGTGGAGTAGGAGAGCTTGGGGGAGTAGGAAAGCTTGGGGGTGTAGGGGAGCTTGTGTGAGTAGGAGAGATTGGGGGAGTAGGAGAGCTTGGGGGTGTAGGAGAGCTTGAGGGAGTAGGAGAGCTTGGGGGAGTAGGAGAGCTTGGGGGATTAGGAGAGCTTGGGGGAGTACGAGAGCGTGGGGGAGTAGGAGAGTTTGGAGGAGTAGGCGAGCTTGGGGGAGCAGGAGAACTTGGGGGAGTAGGAGAGCTTGGGGGTGTAGGAGAGCTTGGGGGAGTAGGAGAGCTTGGGGGAGTAGGAGAGCTTGGTGGAGTAGGAGAGCTTGGTGGAGTAGGAGAGCTTGGGGGAGTAGGAAAGCTTGCGGGAGTAGGATAGATTGGGGGAGTAGGAGAGCTTGGGGGAGTAGGAGAGCTTGCGGGAGTAGGAGAGCTTGGGGGAGTAGGAGGGCGTGGGGGATTAGGGCAGCTTGGGAGAGTAGGAGAGCGTGGGGGAGTATCGGAGCTTGGAGGAGTAGGCGAGTTTGGGGGAGTAGGAGAGCTTGGGGGAGTAGGAGAGCTTGGGGGTGTAGGAGAGCTTTGGGGAGTTGGAGAGCTTGTAGGAGTAGGAGAGCTTGGAGGAGTAGGAGAACTTGGGGGAGTAGGAGAGCTTCGGGGAGTAGGAGAACTTTGGGGTGTAGGAGAGCTTGGGGGAGTAGGAGAGCTTGGGGTTTGGAGAGCTTGGTGGATTGGAGAGCATGGGTGATTGGAGACCTGGGGCGATGGGAGAGCTTGGGGGGTTAGGAGAGCTTGGGCGAGTAGGAGAGCGTGGGGCAGTAGGAGAGCTTGGAGGAGTAGGCGAGCTTGGGGGAGTAGGAGAGCTTGGGGGAGTAGGAGAGCTTGGGGGTGTATGAAAGCTTTGGGGAGTAGGAGAGCTTGGGGGAGTAGGAGAGATTGGAGGAGTTGGCGAATTTGGGGGAGAAGAAGAGCTTCGGGGAGTAGGAGCGCTTGGGGGAGTCGGAGAGCTTGGGGGATTCGGTGAGCTTGGGGGAGTCGGAGAGCTTGGGTGAGTCGTATAGCTTGGGGGAGTAGGAGAGCTTGGGGGAGTCGGAGAGATTGGGTGAGTAGGACAGCTTGGGGGAGTAGGAGAGCTTGGGGGAGTTGAAGAGCTTGGGGGAGTAGAAGAGCTTGGGGGAGTAGGAGAGCTTGGGGGAGTAGGCGAGCTTGAGGGAGTAGGAGAGAGTGGGTGAGTAGGAGAGCTTGGGGGGGTAGGAGAACCTGGGGGAGTAGGCGCGCTTTGAGGAGTAGGAGAGCTTGGGGCTGTAGGAGAGCTTGGGGGAGTAGGAGAACTTGGGGAGTAGGAGAGCTTGGGGGAGTAGGATAGTTTGTGGGAGCAGGGTAGCTTACCCGAGTAGCAGAGCTTGCGGGAGAAGGAGAGTTTGCGGGAGTATGAGAGCTTGCGGGAGTAGGAGAGCTTGGGGGAGTAGGAGAAATTGGAGGAGTAGGAGAGCTTCGGGGAGTAGTAGAGCGTCGGGGAGTAGGAGTGCTTGGAGGAGTAGGCGAGCTAAAGGGAGCAGGAGAACTTGGGGGAGTAGGAGAGCTTGGGGGAGTAGGAGAGCTTGTGGGGAGTAGGAGAGCTTGGGTGACTAGGAGTGCTTGGTAGAGTAGGAGAGCTTGGTGGAGTAGGAGAGCTTGGGGGAGTTGGAAAGCTTGGGGGTGTAGCAGAGCTTGGGGGAGTGGGTGAGATTGGGGGAATCGGAGAGCTTGGGGGTGTCGGAGAGCTTGAGCGAGTAGGAGAGTTTGTGGGAGTAGGAGAGCTTGGGGGATTAGGAGAGCTTAGCGGAGTAGGAGAGCGTGGGGGTGTAGGGGAGCTTGGTGGAGCAGGAGAGCTTGGGGGATTAGGAAAACTTGGGGCAGTAGGAGAGCTTGGGGAAGTCGGAGAGCTTGGGGGAGTCGGAGAGCTTGGGGGACTCGGAGAGCTTGGGGGAGTCGGAGAGCTTGGGGGAGTCGTAGAGCTTGGGGGAGTAGGCGAGCTTTAGGGAGTAGGAGAGCGTGGGGGAGTAGGAGAGCTTGGGGGAGTAGGAGAACTTGGGGGAGTAGGCGAGCTTTGGTGAGTAGGAGAGCTTGGGGGAGTAGGAGAGCTTGGGGGAGAAGGAGAACTTGGAGGAGTGGGAGAGCTTGGGGGAGTCGGAGAGATTGTGGGAGCATGGTAGCTTACCGGAGTTGGAGAGCTTGCGGGTGTAGGAGAGTTTGCGAGAGTAGGAGAGCTTGCGGGAGTATGAGAGCATTGCGGGAGTAGGAGAGCTTGCGGGAGTCGGAGAGCTTGTGGGAGTAGGAGAGCTTGCCGGATTAGGAGAGTTTACCAGAGTAAGAGAGATTGGGCGAGTAGGAGAGCTTGGGAGAGGAGGAGATCTTAACAGCGTAGGAGAGCTTACCGGAGTCGGAGAGTTTGGTGGAGTAGGAGAGCTTCCATCATTATGAGAGTTGGGGGAGTATGAGAGCTTGCGGGAGTAGGAGAGCTTGAGGGAGTATGACAGCTTGTGGGAGTATGAGAGCTTGGGGGATTATGAGAGCTTGGGGGAGTAGGAGAGCTTGGGGGAGTAGGAGAGCTTGGGGGAGTAGGAGATCTTGGGGGAGTAGGAGATCTAGGGCGGATAGGAGAGCTTAGGGGAGGAGGAGAGCTTGTGGGGAGTAGGAGCGTTTGGTGGAGTAGGAGAGCATTGTGGAGTAGGAGAGCTTGGGGGAGTAGGAAAGCTTGGGGGTGTAGGGGAGCTTGTGTGAGTAGGAGAGATTGGGGGAGTAGGAGAGCTTGGGGGTGTAGGAGAGCTTGAGGGAGTAGGAGAGCTTGGGGGAGTAGGAGAGCTTGGGGGATTAGGAGAGCTTGGGGGAGTACGAGAGCGTGGGGGAGTAGGAGAGTTTGGAGGAGTAGGCGAGCTTGGGGGAGCAGGAGAACTTGGGGGAGTAGGAGAGCTTGGGGGTGTAGGAGAGCTTGGGGGAGTAGGAGAGCTTGGGGGAGTAGGAGAGCTTGGTGGAGTAGGAGAGCTTGCGGGAGTAGGAGAGCTTGGGGGAGTAGGAGGGCGTGGGGGATTAGGGCAGCTTGGGAGAGTAGGAGAGCGTGGGGGAGTATCGGAGCTTGGAGGAGTAGGCGAGTTTGGGGGAGTAGGAGAGCTTGGGGGAGTAGGAGAGCTTGGGGATGTAGGAGAGCTTTGGGGAGTTGGAGAGCTTGTAGGAGTAGGAGAGCTTGGAGGAGTAGGAGAACTTGGGGGAGTAGGAGAGCTTCGGGGAGTAGGAGATCTTTGGGGTGTAGGAGAGCTTGGGGGAGTAGGAGAGCTTGGGGTTTGGAGAGCTTGGTGGATTGGAGAGCATGGGTGATTGGAGACCTGGGGCGATTGGAGAGCTTGGGGGGTTAGGAGAGCTTGGGCGAGTAGGAGAGCGTGGGGCAGTAGGAGAGCTTGGAGGAGTAGGCGAGCTTGGGGGAGTAGGAGAGCTTGGGGGAGTAGGAGAGCTTGGGGGTGTATGAAAGCTTTGGGGAGTAGGAGAGCTTGGGGGAGTAGGAGAGATTGGAGGAGTTGGCGAACTTGGGGGAGAAGAAGAGCTTCGGGGAGTAGGAGCGCTTGGGGGAGTCGGAGAGCTTGGGGGATTCGGTGAGCTTGGGGGAGTCGGAGAGCTTGGGTGAGTCGTATAGCTTGGGGGAGTAGGAGAGCTTGGGGGAGTCGGAGAGATTGGGTGAGTAGGACAGCTTGGGGGAGTAGGAGAGCTTGGGGGAGTTGAAGAGCTTGGGGGAGTAGAAGAGCTTGGGGGAGTAGGAGAGCTTGGGGGAGTAGGCGAGCTTGAGGGAGTAGGAGAGAGTGGGTGAGTAGGAGAGCTTGGGGGGGTAGGAGAACCTGGGGGAGTAGGCGCGCTTTGAGGAGTAGGAGAGCTTGGGGCTGTAGGAGAGCTTGGGGGAGTAGGAGAACTTGGGGAGTAGGAGAGCTTGGGGGAGTAGGATAGTTTGTGGGAGCAGGGTAGCTTACCGGAGTAGCAGAGCTTGCGGGAGAAGGAGAGTTTGCGGGAGTATGAGAGCTTGCGGGAGTAGGAGAGCAATGCGGGAGTCGGAGAGCTTGCCGGATTAGGAGAGCTACCCAGAGTAGGAGAGCTTGGGCGAGTAGGAGAGCTTGGGAGAGGAGGACAGCTTAACAGAGTAGGAGCGCTTACCGGAGTCGGAGAGTTTGGGGGAGTAGGAGAGATTCCATGAGTATGAGAGCTTGGGGGAGTATGAGAGCTTGCGGGAGTATGAGAGCTTGTGGGAGTATGACAGCTTGTGGGAATATGAGAGCTTGGGGTGTATGAGAGCTTGGGGGAGTAGGAGAGCTTGGGGGAGTAGGAGAGCTTGGTGGATTGGAAAGCTTGGTGGATTGGAGAGCTTGGGGGATTGGAGAGCTTGGGCGATTGGAGAGCTTGGGGGAGTAGGAGTGCTTGGGGTGTAGAAGAGCTTGGGGGAGTAGGATAGCTTGCGGAAGTCAGAGAGCTTGGGGGAGTAGGAGAGCTTGGGAGTTAGGAGAGCTTGGGGGAGTAGGAGAGCTTGGTGTAATGTGGGAGAGCTTGGTGGAGTAGGAGAGCTTGGTGGAGTAGTAGAGCTTGGGGGAGAAGGAGAGCTTGGGGGATTAGGAGAGCTTGGGGGAGTAGGAGAGCTTGGGGGAGCAGGAGAGCTTGGGGTGTAGGTGAGCTTGAGGGAGTAGGAGAGCTTTGGGGAGTAGGAGAGCTTGGAGGAGAAGGAAAATTTGGGGGAGTAGGAGAGCTTCGGGGAGTAGGAGAACTTTGGGGTGTAGGACAGCTTGGGGGAGTAGGAGAGCTTGGGGATTGGAGAGCTTGGTGGATTGGAGAGCTGCGGCGATTGGAGAGCTTTGGGGAGTAGGATAGCTTGGGGGAGTAGGAGAGCTTGGGGGAGTAGTAGAGCTTGGGGGAGTAGGAGAGCTTGGGGGAGAAGGAGAGCTTGGGGGATTAGGAGAGCTTGGCGGAGTAGGAGAGCGTGGGGGTGTAGGAGAGCTTGGAGGAGTACGCTAGCTTGAGGGAGTAGGAGAACTTGGGGGAGTAGGAGAGCTTGGGGGAGTAGGAGAGCTTGGGGTGTAGGAGAGCTTGGGGGAGTAGGGGAGCTTGGGGGAGTAGGAGAGCTTGGGGGATTAGGAGAGCTTGGGGGAGTAGGAAAGCGTGGGGGAGTAGGAGAGCTTGGAGGAGTAGGCGAGCTTGGGGGAGGAGGAGAGCTTGGGGGAGCAGGAGAGCTTGGGGGTGTGGGAGAGCTTTGGGGAGTAGGAGAGATTGGGGGAATAGGAGAGCTTGGGGGTGTAGGAGAGCTTGGGGGAGTAGGAAAGCTTGGGGGAGTAGGAGAGCTTGCCGGATTAGGAGAGCTTACCAGAGTAGGAGAGCTTGGGCGAGTAGGAGAGCTTGGGAGAGGAGGACAGCTTAACAGAGTACGAGCGCTTACCGGAGTCGGAGATTTTGCGGAGTAGGACAGCTTCCATGAGTATGAGAGCTTGGGGGAGTATGAGAGCTTGCGGGACTATGAGAGCTTGTGGGAGTATGACAGCTTGTGGGAGTATGAGAGCTTGGGGTGTATGAGAGCTTGGTGGAGTAGGAGAGCTTGGGGGCGTAGGAGAACTTTGCTGGAGTAGGAGAGCTTGCGGGAGTAGGAGAGCTTGGTGGAGTAGGAGAGCTTGGGGGAGTAGGAGAGCTTGGGGGAGAAGGTGAGCTTGGGGTGTAGGAGAGATTGCGGGAGTAGCAGAGCTTCGGGGAGTAGGGGAGCTTGGTGGAGTAGGAGAGCTTGGGGGAGTAGGGGAGCTTGGTGGAGTAGGAGAGCTTTGTGGAGTAGGAGAGCTTGGGGGAGATGGAAAGCTTGGGGGTGTAGCAGAGCTTGGGGGAGTGGGTGAGATTGGGGGAATAGGAGAGCTTGGGGGTGTCGGAGAGCTTGAGCGAGTAGGAGAGCTTCTGGGAGTAGGAGAGCTTGGGGGATTAGGAGAGCTTGGCGGAGTAGGAGAGCGTGGGGGTGTAGGAGAGCTTGGAGGAGTACGCGAGCTTGAGGGAGTAGGAGAACTTTGGGGAGTAGGAGAGCTTGGGGGAGTAGGAGAGCTTGGGGTGTAGGAGAGCTTGGGGGAGTAGGGGAGCTTGGTGGAGTAGGAGAGGTTGGTGGAGTAGGAGAGCTTGGGGGAGTTGGAAAGCTTGGGGGTGTAGGAGAGCTTGGGGGAGTAGGAGAGATTGGGGGAATAGGAGAGCTTGGGGGTGTAGGAGAGCTTGAGCGAGTAGGAGAGCTTGGGGGAGTAGGAGAGCTTGGGGGATTAGGAGAGCTTGGGGGAGTTGGAAAGCGTGGGGGAGTAGGAGAGCTTGGTGGAGTAGGCGAGCTTGGGGGAGGAGGAGAGCTTGGGGGAGCAGGAGATCTTGGGGGTGTGGGAGAGCTTTGAGGAGTAGGAGAGATTGGGGGAATAGGAGAGCCTGGGGGTGCAGGAGAGCTTGTGGGAGTAGGAAAGCTTGGGGGAGTAGGAGAACTTGCCGGATTAGGAGAGCTTACCAGAGTAGGAGAGCTTGGTAGAGTAGGAGAGCTTGGGGGAGTAGGAAAGCTTGGGGGAGAAGGTGAGCTTGGGGTGTAGGAGAGATTGGGGGAATATGAGAGCTTGGGGGAGTTGGAAAGCTTAGGGGAGTAGGAGATCTTGCGGAAGTAGGAGATCTTGGGGGAGTAGGAGAGCTTAGGGGAGTAGTAGAGCTTGGTTGAGTAGGAGAGCTTGGTGGAGCCGGAGAGCTTGGGGGAGTAGGAAAGCTTGGGGGAGTAGGAGAGCTTGGGGGAGTAGGAGAGATTGGGGGAATAGTTGAGCTTGGGGGTGTAGGAGAGCTTGAGGGAGTAGGAGAGCTTGGGAGTGTAGGAGAGCTTGGGGGATTAGGAGAGCTTGGGGGAGTAGGAGAGCGTGGGGCAGTAGGAGAGCTTGGAGGAGTAGGAGAGCTTGGGGGAGTCGGATAGCTTGGGGGAGTAGGAGAGCTTGGGGGAATCGGAGAGCTTGGGTGAGAAGGACAGCTTGGGGGAGTAGGAGAGCTTGGGGGAGTTGAAGAGCTTGGGGGAGTAGGAGAGCTTGGGGGAGTAGGAGAGCTTAGGGAGTAGGCGAGCTTGAGGGAGTAGGAGAGCGTGGGGGAGTAGGAGAGCTTGGGGGAGTAGGAGAACTTGGGGCAGTAGGCGAGCTTGGGGTGTAGGAGAGCTTGTGGGTGTAGGAGAGCTAAGGGAAGTAGGAGAACTTGGGGAGTAGGAGAGCTTGGGCGAGTAGGAGAGCTTGGGGGAGTAGGAGAGTTTGGCGGAGTAGGAGAGCTTGGGGGAGTAGGAGAGCTTGGGGGAGTAGGAGAGCTTGGGGGAGTAGACGAGCTTGAGGGAGTAGGAGAGCGTGGGGGAGTAGGAGAGCTTGGGGGAGTCGGAGAACTTGGGGGAGTAGGAGAGATTGGGGGAGTAGCAGAGATTGTGGGAGCAGGGTAGCTTACCGGAGTAGGAGAGCTTGCGGGAGTAGGAGAGTTTGCGGGAGTATGGGAACTTGCGGGAGTAGGTGAGCATTGCGGGAGTAGGAGAGCTTGCCGGATTAGGAGAGCTTACCAGAGTAGGAGAGCTTGGGCGAGGAGGAGAGCTTGGGAGAGGACAGCTTAACAGAGTAGGAGAGCTTACCGGAGTCGGAGAGTTTGGGGGAGTAGGAGAGCTTCCATGTGTATGAGAGCTTGGGGGAGTAGGAGAACTTGATGGAGTAGGCGAGCTTTGGGGAGTAGGAGAGCTTGTGGGAGTAAGAGAACTTGGGGAGTAGGAGAGCTTGGGGGAGTAGGAGAGCCTGGGTGAGTCGGAGAACTTGGGGGAGTAGGAGAGATTGGGGGAGAAGGAGAGATTGTGGGAGCAGGGTAGCTTACCGGAGTAGGAGAGCTTGCGGGAGTAGGAGAGTTTGCGGGAGTAGGGGAACTTGCGGGAGTAGGTGAGCATTGCGGGAGTAGGAGAGCTTGCCGGATTAGGAGAGCTTACCAGAGTAGGAGAGCTTGGGCGAGGAGGAGAGCTTGGGAGAGGACAGCTTAACAGAGTAGGAGAGCTTACCGGAGTCGGAGAGTTTGGGGGAGTAGGAGAGCTTCCATGTGTATGAGAGCTTGGGGGAGTAGGAGAACTTGATGGAGTAGGCGAGCTTTGGGGAGTAGGAGAGCTTGTGGGAGTAAGAGAACTTGGGGAGTAGGAGAGCTTGGGGGAGTAGGGGAGCTTGTGGGAGCAGGGTAGCTTACCGGAGTAGGAGATCTTGCGGGAGTAGGAGAGTTTGCGGGAGTAGGAGAGCTTGCGGGAGTAGGTGAGCATTGCGGGAGTCGGAGAGCTTGCGTGAGTAGGAGAGCTTGAGGGAGTCGCAGAGATTGTGGGAGTAGGAGAGCTTGCCGGATTAGGAGAGCTTACCAGAGCAGGAGAGCTTGGGCGAGTAGGAGAGCTTGGGAGAGGAGGACAGCTTAACAGAGAAGGAGAGATACCGGAGTCGGAGAGTTTGGGGGAGTAGGAGAGCTTCCATGAGTATGTGAGCTTGGGGGAGTATGAGAAATTGCGGGAGTATGAGAGCTTGAGAAGTATGACAGCTTGTGGGAGTATGAGAGCTTGGGCTGTATGAGAGCTTGGGGGAGTAGGAGAGCTTGGGGGAGTCGGAGAGCTTGGTGGAGTAGGAGAGCTTGGGGGCGTAGGAGAAGTTGGGGGAGTAGGAGAGCTTGGGGGAGTAGGAGAGCTTGGGGGAGTAGGAGAGCTTGGGGGAGTAGGAGAGCTTGGTGGAGTAGGAGAGCTTGGTGGAGTAGGAGAGCCTGGTGGAGTAGGAGAGCTTGGGGGAGTAGGAGAGCTTGGGGGTGTAGGAGAGATTGGGGGATTAGGAGAGCTTGGGCGTGTAGGAGAGCTTGAGGGAGTAGGAGAGCTTGGGGAGAGTAGGAGACCTTGGGGGATTAGGAGAGCTTGGGGGAGTAGGAGAGCGTCGGGGAGTAGGAGTGCTTGGAGGAGTAGGCGAGCTTGAGGGAGCAGGAGAACTTGGGGGAGTAGGAGAGCTTGCGGGAGTAGGAGAGCTTGGGGGAGTAGGAGAGCTTGGGGGAGTTGGAGTGCTTGGTAGAGTAGGACAGCTTGGTGGAGTAGGAGAGCTTGGGGGTGTTGGAAAGCTTGGGGGAGTAGGGGAGCTTGGGGGAGTAGGAGAAATTGGGGGAGTAGGAGAGCTTGGGGGTGTAGGAGAGCTTTAGCGAGTAGGGGAGCTTGGGAGAGTAGGAGAGCTTCGGGGAGTAGTAGAGCGTGGGGGAGTAGGAGAGCTTGAGGGAGTAGGAGAACTTGGGGGAGTAGTATAGCTTGGGGGAGTAGGAGTGCTTGGTGGAGTCGGAGAGCTTGGTGGAGTAGGAGAGCTTGCGGGTGTTGGAAAGATTGGGGGAGTAGGAGAGCTTGGGGGAGTAGGAGAAATTGGGGGAGTAGGAGAGCTTGGGGGTGTAGGAGAGCTTGAGCGAGTAGGGGAGCTTGGGGGAGTCGGAGAGCTTCGGGGATTAGGAGAGCTTGGGCTGTAGAGAGCTTGGGGGAGTAGGAGAGCTTGGGGCCGAGGAGAGCTGGGGGAGTAGGAGAGCTTGGGGGAGTAGGAGATCTTGCGGAAGTAGGAGATCTTTGGGGAGTATGAGAGCTTAGGGGCGTAGGAGAACTTGGGGGAGTAGGAGAGTTTGGGGGAGTAGGAGAGCTTGGTGGAGTAGGAGAGCTTGGTGGAGTAGGAGAGCTTGGTGGAGTAGGAGAGCTTGGTGGAGTAGGAGAGCTTGGTGGAGTAGGAGAGCTTGGGGGTGTAGGAGAGATTGGGGGATTAGGAGAGCTTGGGGTGTCGGAGAGCTTGAGGGAGAAGGAGAGCTTGGGGGGAGTAGGAGACCTTGGGGGATTAGGAGAGCTTGGTGGTGTAGGAGAGCTTGGGGGAGTAGGAGTGCTTGGTGGAGTAGGAGTGCTTGGTGGAGTAGGAGAGCTTGTTGGAGTAGGAGAGCTTGGGGGTGTTGGAAAGCTTGGGGGAGTAGGAGAGCTTGGGGGAGGAGGAGAAATTGGGGGAGTAGGAGAGCTTGGGGGTGTAGGAGAGCTTGAGCGATAGGGGAGCTTGGGGGAATAGGAGAGCTTCGGGGATTAGGAGAGCTTGGGGGAGTAGGAGAGCGTGGGGGGGAGGAGAGTTGGAGGAGTAGGAGAGCTTGGGGGTGCAGGAGAGATTTGGGGAGTAGGAGAGCTTAGGGGAGTAGGAGAGCTTGGAGGAGTAGGAGAAATTGGGGGAGTAGGAGAGCGTGGGGGAGTAAGAGAGCGTGGGGGGTTAGGAGAGCTTGGGCGAGTAGGAGAGCGTGGGGCAGTAGGAGAGCTTGGAGGAGTAGGCGAGCTTGGGGGAGTAGGAGAGCTTGGGGGAGTAGGAGAGCTTGGGGGTGTATGAGAGCTTTGGGGAGTAGGAGAGCTTGAGGGAGTAGGAGAGATTGGAGGAGTTGGCCAACTTGGGGGAGAAGAAGAGCTTCGGGGAGTAGGAGCGCTTGTGGGAGTCGGAGAGCTTGGGGGATTCGGTGAGCTTGGGGGAGTCGGAGAGCTTGGGTGAGTCGTATAGCTTGGGGGAGTAGGAGAGCTTGGGGGAGTCGGAGAGATTGGGTGAGTAGGACAGCTTGGGGGAGTAGGAGAGCTTGGGGGAGTTGAAGAGCTTGGGGGAGTAGGAGAGCTTGGGGGGTAGGAGAGCTTGGGGGAGTAGGCGAGCTTGAGGGAGAAGGAGAGAGTGGGTGAGTAGGAGAGCTTGGGGGAGTAGGCGAGCTTGGGGGAGTAGGAGAGCTTGGGGGAGTAGGAGAGCTTGGGGGTGTATGAGAGCTTTGGGGAGTAGGAGAGCTTGAGGGAGTAGGAGAGATTGGAGGAGTTGGCCAACTTGGGGGAGAAGAAGAGCTTCGGGGAGTAGGAGCGCTTGTGGGAGTCGGAGAGCTTGGGGGATTCGGTGAGCTTGGGGGAGTCGGAGAGCTTGGGTGAGTCGTATAGCTTGGGGGAGTAGGAGAGCTTGGGGGAGTCGGAGAGATTGGGTGAGTAGGACAGCTTGGGGGAGTAGGAGAGCTTGGGGGAGTTGAAGAGCTTGGGGGAGTAGGAGAGCTTGGGGGGTAGGAGAGCTTGGGGGAGTAGGCGAGCTTGAGGGAGAAGGAGAGAGTGGGTGAGTAGGAGAGCTTGGGGGGTTAGGAGAACCTGGGGGAGTAGGCGAGCTTTGAGGAGTAGGAGAGCTTGGGGCTGTAGGAGAGCTTGGGGGAGTAGGAGAACTTGGGGAGTAGGAGAGCTTGGGGGAGTAGGATAGTTTGTGGGAGCAGGGTAGCTTACCGGAGTAGCAGAGCTTGCGGGAGAAGGAGAGTTTGCGGGAGTATGAGAGCTTGCGAGAGTAGGTGAGCAATGCGGGAGTCGGAGAGCTTGCGTGAGTAGGAGAACTTGCGGGAGTCGGAGAGCTTGCCGGATTAGGAGAGCTACCCAGAGCAGGAGAGCTTGGGCGAGTAGGAGAGCTTGGGAGAGGAGGACAGCTTAACAGAGTAGGAGCGCTTACCGGAGTCGGAGAGTTTGGGGGAGTAGGAGAGATTCCATGAGTATGAGAGCTTGGGGGAGTATGAGAGCTTGCGGGAGTATGAGAGCTTGTGGGAGTATGACAGCTTGTGGGAGTATGAGAGCTTGGGGTGTATGAGAGCTTGGGGGAGTAGGAGAGCTTGGGGGAGTAGGAGAGCTTGGTGGATTGGAAAGCTTGGGGGATTGGAGAGCTTGGGGGATTGGAGAGCTTGGGCGATTGGAGAGCTTGGGGGAGTAGGAGTGCTTGGGGTGTAGAAGAGCTTGGGGGAGTAGGATCGCTTGCGGAAGTCAGAGAGCTTGGGGGAGTGGGAGAGCTTGGGAGTTAGGAGAGCTTGGGGGAGTAGGAGAGCTTGAGAGAGTAGGAGAGCTTGGTGTAATGTGGGAGGGCTTGGTGGAGTAGGAGAGCTTGGTGGAGTAGTAGAGCTTGGGGGAGAAGGAGAGCTTGGGGGATTAGGAGAGCTTGGGGGAGTAGGAGAGCTTGGGGGAGCAGGAGAACTTGGGGTGTAGGAGAGCTTGAGGGAGTAGGAGAGCTTGGGGGAGTAGGAGAGCTTGGAGGTGAAGGAAAATTTGGGGGAGTAGGAGAGCTTCGGGGAGTAGGAGAACTTTGTGGTGTAGGACAGCTTGGGGGAGTAGGAGAGCTTGGGGATTGGAGAGCTTGGTGGATTGGAGAGCTGCGGCGATTGGAGAGCTTGGGGGAGTAGGATAGCTTGGGGGAGTAGGAGAGCTTGGGGGAGTAGTAGAGCTTGGGGGAGTAGGAGAGCTTGGGGGAGTAGGAGAGCTTGGGGGATTAGGAGAGCTTGGCGGAGTAGGAGAGCGTGGGGGTGTAGGAGAGCTTGGAGGAGTACGCGAGCTTGAGGGAGTAGGAGAACTTGGGTGAGTAGGAGAGCTTTGGGGAGTAGGAGAGCTTGGGGTGTAGGAGAGCTTGGGGGAGTAGGGGAGCTTGGGGGAGTAGGAGAGCTTGGGGGATTAGGAGAGCTTGGGGGAGTAGGAAAGCGTGGGGGAGTAGGAGAGCTTGGAGGAGTAGGCGAGCTTGGGGGAGGAGGAGAGCTTGGGGGAGCAGGAGAGCTTGGGGGTGTGGGAGAGCTTTGGGGAGTAGGAGAGATTGGGGGAGGAGGAGAAATTGGGGGAGTAGGAGAGCTTGGGGGTGTAGGAGAGCTTGAGCGAGTAGGGGAGCTTGGGGGAATAGGAGAGCTTCGGGGATTAGGAGAGCTTGGGGGAGTAGGAGAGCGTGGGGGGGAGGAGAGTTGGAGGAGTAGGAGAGCTTGGGGGTGCAGGAGAGATTTGGGGAGTAGGAGAGCTTGGGGGAGTAGGAGAGCTTGGAGGAGTAGGAGAAATTGGGGGAGTAGGAGAGCGTGGGGGAGTAAGAGAGCTTGGGGGGTTAGGAGAGCTTGGGCGAGTAGGAGAGCGTGGGGCAGTAGGAGAGCTTGGAGGAGTAGGCGAGCTTGGGGGAGTAGGAGAGCTTGGGGGAGTAGGAGAGCTTGGGGGTGTATGAGAGCTTTGGGGAGTAGGAGAGCTTGAGGGAGTAGGAGAGATTGGAGGAGTTGGCCAACTTGGGGGAGAAGAAGAGCTTCGGGGAGTAGGAGCGCTTGTGGGAGTCGGAGAGCTTGGGGGATTCGGTGAGCTTGGGGGAGTCGGAGAGCTTGGGTGAGTCGTATAGCTTGGGGGAGTAGGAGAGCTTGGGGGAGTCGGAGAGATTGGGTGAGTAGGACAGCTTGGGGGAGTAGGAGAGCTTGGGGGAGTTGAAGAGCTTGGGGGAGTAGGAGAGCTTGGGGGGTAGGAGAGCTTGGGGGAGTAGGCGAGCTTGAGGGAGTAGGAGAGAGTGGGTGAGTAGGAGAGCTTGGGGGGTTAGGAGAACCTGGGGGAGTAGGCGAGCTTTGAGGAGTAGGAGAGCTTGGGGCTGTAGGAGAGCTTGGGGGAGTAGGAGAACTTGGGGAGTAGGAGAGCTTGGGGGAGTAGGATAGTTTGTGGGAGCAGGGTAGCTTACCGGAGTAGCAGAGCTTGCGGGAGAAGGAGAGTTTGCGGGAGTATGAGAGCTTGCGAGAGTAGGTGAGCAATGCGGGAGTCGGAGAGCTTGCGTGAGTAGGAGAACTTGCGGGAGTCGGAGAGCTTGCCGGATTAGGAGAGCTACCCAGAGCAGGAGAGCTTGGGCGAGTAGGAGAGTTTGGGAGAGGAGGACAGCTTAACAGAGTAGGAGCGCTTACCGGAGTCGGAGAGTTTGGGGGAGTAGGAGAGATTCCATGAGTATGAGAGCTTGGGGGAGTATGAGAGCTTGCGGGAGTATGAGAGCTTGTGGGAGTATGACAGCTTGTGGGAGTATGAGAGCTTGGGGTGTATGAGAGCTTGGGGGAGTAGGAGAGCTTGGGGGAGTAGGAGAGCTTGGTGGATTGGAAAGCTTGGGGGATTGGAGAGCTTGGGGGATTGGAGAGCTTGGGCGATTGGAGAGCTTGGGGGAGTAGGAGTGCTTGGGGTGTAGAAGAGCTTGGGGGAGTAGGATCGCTTGCGGAAGTCAGAGAGCTTGGGGGAGTAGGAGAGCTTGGGAGTTAGGAGAGCTTGGGGGAGTAGGAGAGCTTGAGAGAGTAGGAGAGCTTGGTGTAATGTGGGAGGGCTTGGTGGAGTAGGAGAGCTTGGTGGAGTAGTAGAGCTTGGGGGAGAAGGAGAGCTTGGGGGATTAGGAGAGCTTGGGGGAGTAGGAGAGCTTGGGGGAGCAGGAGAGCTTGGGGTGTAGGAGAGCTTGAGGGAGTAGGAGAGCTTGGGGGAGTAGGAGAGCTTGGAGGAGAAAGAAAATTTGGGGGAGTAGGAGAGCTTCGGGGAGTAGGAGAACTTTGTGGTGTAGGACAGCTTGGGGGAGTAGGAGAGCTTGGGGATTGGAGAGCTTGGTGGATTGGAGAGCTGCGGCGATTGGAGAGCTTGGGGGAGTAGGATAGCTTGGGGGAGTAGGAGAGCTTGGGGGAGTAGTAGAGCTTGGGGGAGTAGGAGAGCTTGGGGGAGTAGGAGAGCTTGGGGGATTAGGAGAGCTTGGCGGAGTAGGAGAGCGTGAGGGTGTAGGAGAGCTTGGAGGAGTACGCGAGCTTGAGGGAGTAGGAGAACTTGGGTGAGTAGGAGAGCTTTGGGGAGTAGGAGAGCTTGGGGTGTAGGAGAGCTTGGGGGAGTAGGGGAGCTTGGGGGAGTAGGAGAGCTTGGGGGATTAGGAGATCTTGGGGGAGTAGGAAAGCGTGGGGGAGTAGGAGAGCTTGGAGGAGTAGGCGAGCTTGGGGGAGGAGGAGAGCTTGGGGGAGCAGGAGAGCTTGGGGGTGTGGGAGAGCTTTGGGGAGTAGGAGAGATTGGGGGAATAGGAGAGCTTGGGGGTGTAGGAGAGCTTGGGGGAGTAGGAAACCTTGGGGGAGTAGGAGAGCTTGCCGGATTAGGAGAGCTTACCAGAGTAGGAGAGCTTGGGCGAGTAGGAGAGCTTGGGAGAGGAGGACAGCTTAACATAGTACGAGCGCTTACCGGAGTCGGAGAGTTTGCGGAGTAGGAAAGCTTCCATGAGTATGAGAGCTTGGGGGAGTATGAGAGCTTGCGGGACTATGAGAGCTTGTGGGAGTATGACAGCTTGTGGGAGTATGCGAGCTTGGGGTGTATGAGAGCTTGGTGGAGTAGGAGAGCTTGGGGGCGTAGGAGAACTTTGCTGGAGTAGGAGAGCTTGCGGGAGTAGGAGAACTTGGTGGAGTAGGAGAGCTTGGGGGAGTAGGAGAGCTTGGGGGAGAAGGTGAGCTTGGGGTGTAGGAGAGATTGGGGGAGTAGCAGAGCTTCGGGGAGTAGGGGAGCGTGGTGGAGTAGGAGAGCTTGGGGGAGTAGGGGAGCTTGGTGGAGTAGGAGAGCTTGGTGGAGTAGGAGAGCTTGGGGGAGTTGGAAAGCTTGGGGGTGTAGCAGAGCTTGGGGGAGTGGGTGAGATTGGGGGAATAGGAGAGCTTGGGGGTGTCGGAGAGCTTGAGCGAGTAGGAGAGCTTGTGGGAGTAGGAGAGCTTGGGGGATTAGGAGAGCTTGGCGGAGTAGGAGAGCGTGGGGTTGTAGGAGAGCTTGGAGGAGTACGCGAGCTTGAGGGAGTAGGAGAACTTTGGGGAGTAGGAGAGCTTGGGGGAGTAGGAGAGCTTGGGGTGTAGGAGAGCTTGGGGGAGTAGGGGAGCTTGGTGGAGTAGGAGAGCTTGGTGGAGTAGGAGAGCTTGGGGGAGTTGGAAAGCTTGGGGGTGTAGGAGAGCTTGGGGGAGTAGGAGAGATTGGGGGAATAGGAGAGCTTGGGGGTGTAGGAGAGCTTGAGCGAGTAGGAGAGCTTGGGGTAGTAGGAGAGCTTGGGGGATTAGGAGAGCTTGGGGGAGTTGGAAAGCGTGGGGGAGTAGGAGAGCTTGGTGGAGTAGGCGAGCTTGGGGGAGGAGGAGAGCTTGGGGGAGCAGGAGAGCTTGGGGGTGTGGGAGAGCTTTGAGGAGTAGGAGAGATTGGGGGAATAGGAGAGCTTGGGGGTGTAGGAGAGCTTGTGGGAGTAGGAAAGCTTGGGGGAGTAGGAGAACTTGCCGGATTAGGAGAGCTTACCAGAGTTGGAGAGCTTGGTAGAGTAGGAGAGCTTGGGGGAGTAGGAAAGCTTGGGGGAGAAGGTGAGCTTGGGGTGTAGGAGAGATTGGGGGAATATGAGAGCTTGGGGGAGTTGGAAAGCTTAGGGGAGTAGGAGATCTTGCGGAAGTAGGAGATCTTGGGGGAGTAGGAGAGCTTAGGGGAGTAGTAGAGCTTGGTTTGAGTAGGAGAGCTTGGTGGAGTCGGAGAGCTTGGGGGAGTAGGAAAGCTTGGGGGAGTAGGAGAGCTTGGGGGAGTAGGAGAGATTGGGGGAATAGTTGAGCTTGGGGGTGTAGGAGAGCTTGAGGGAGTAGGAGAGCTTGGGAGTGTAGGAGAGCTTGGGGGATTAGGAGAGCTTGGGGGAGTAGGAGAGCGTGGGGCAGTAGGAGAGCTTGGAGGAGTAGGAGAGCTTGGGGGAGTCGGATAGCTTGGGGGAGTAGGAGAGCTTGGGGGAATCGGAGAGCTTGGGTGAGAAGGACAGCTTGGGGGAGTAGGAGAGCTTGGGGGAGTTGAAGAGCTTGGGGGAGTAGGAGAGCTTGGGGGAGTAGGAGAGCTTGGGGAGTAGGCGAGCTTGAGGGAGTAGGAGAGCGTGGGGGAGTAGGAGAGCTTGGGGGAGTAGGAGAACTTGGGGCAGTAGGCGAGCTTGGGGTGTAGGAGAGCTTGTGGGTGTAGGAGAGCTTAGGGAATTAGGAGAACTTGGGGAGTAGGAGAGCTTGGGCGAGTAGGAGAGCTTGGGGGAGTAGGAGAGTTTGGCGGAGTAGGAGAGCTTGGGGGAGTAGGAGAGCTTGGGGGAGTAGGAGAGTTTTGGGGAGTAGACAGCTTGAG
The DNA here is from genome assembly GCF_044704955.1 of Pristiophorus japonicus. Lineage (NCBI taxonomy): Eukaryota > Metazoa > Chordata > Chondrichthyes > Pristiophoridae > Pristiophorus > Pristiophorus japonicus. Next base: position 865,353 of record NW_027254772.1, read on the forward strand.
GGAGTAGGAGAGCGTGGGGGAGTAGGAGAGCTTGGGGGAGTCGGAGAACTTGGGGGAGTAGGAGAGATTGGGGGAGTAGCAGAGATTGTGGGAGCAGGGTAGCTTACCGGAGTAGGAGAGCTTGCGGGAGTAGGAGAGTTTGCGGGAGTAGGGGAACTTGCGGGAGTAGGTGAGCATTGCGGGAGTAGGAGAGCTTGCCGGATTAGGAGAGCTTACCAGAGTAGGAGAGCTTGGGCGAGGAGGAGAGCTTGGGAGAGGACAGCTTAACAGAGTAGGAGAGCTTACCGGAGTCGGAGAGTTTGGGGGAGTAGGAGAGCTTCCATGTGTATGAGAGCTTGGGGGAGCAGGAGAACTTGATGGAGTAGGCGAGCTTTGATGAGTAGGAGAGCTTGTGGGAGTAAGAGAACTTGGGGAGTAGGAGAGCTTGGGGGAGTAGGAGAGCCTGGGGGAGTCGGAGAACTTGGGGGAGTAGGAGAGATTGGGGGAGAAGGAGAGATTGTGGAAGCAGGGTAGCTTACCGGAGTAGGAGAGCTTGCGGGAGTAGGAGAGTTTGCGGGAGTAGGGGAACTTGCGGGAGTAGGTGAGCATTGCGGGAGTAGGAGAGCTTGCCGGATTAGGAGAGCTTACCAGAGTAGGAGAGCTTGGGCGAGGAGGAGAGCTTGGGAGAGGACAGCTTAACAGAGCAGGAGAGCTTACCGGAGTCGGAGAGTTTGGGGGAGTAGGAGAGCTTCCATGTGTATGAGAGCTTGGGGGAGTAGGAGAACTTGATGGAGTAGGCGAGCTTTGGGGAGTAGGAGAGCTTGTGGGAGTAAGAGAACTTGGGGAGTAGGAGAGCTTGGGGGAGTAGGGGAGCTTGTGGGAGCAGGGTAGCTTACCGGAGTAGGATATCTTGCGGGAGTAGGAGAGTTTGCGGGAGTAGGAGAGCTTGCGGGAATAGGTGAGCGTTGCGGGAGTCGGAGAGCTTGCGTGAGTAGGAGAGCTTGAGGGAGTCGGAGAGCTTGTGGGAGTAGGAGAGCTTGCCGGATTAGGAGAGCTTACCAGAGCAGGAGAGCTTGGGCGAGTAGGAGAGCTTGGGAGAGGAGGACAGCTTAACAGAGAAGGAGAGATACCGGAGTCGGAGAGTTTGGGGGAGTAGGAGAGCTTCCATGAGTATGTGAGCTTGGGGGAGTATGAGAAATTGCGGGAGTATGAGAGCTTGAGTAGTATGACAGCTTGTGGGAGTATGAGAGCTTGGGCTGTATGAGAGCTTGGGGGAGTAGGAGAGCTTGGGGGAGTCGGAGAGCTTGGTGGAGTAGGAGAGCTTGGGGGCGTAGGAGAAGTTGGGGGAGTAGGAGAGCTTGGGGGAGTAGGAGAGCTTGGGGGAGTAGGAGAGCTTGGGGGAGTAGGAGAGCTTGGTGGAGTAGGAGAGCTTGGTGGAGTAGGAGAGCTTGGTGGAGTAGGAGAGCTTGGGGGAGTAGGAGAGCTTGGGGGTGTAGGAGAGATTGGGGGATTAGGAGAGCTTGGGCGTGTAGGAGAGCTTGAGGGAGTAGGAGAGCTTGGGGAGAGTAGGAGACCTTGGGGGATTAGGAGAGCTTGGGGGAGCAGGAGAGCGTCGGGGAGTAGGAGTGCTTGGAGGAGTAGGCGAGCTTGAGGGAGCAGGAGAACTTGGGGGAGTAGGAGAGCTTGCGGGAGTAGGAGAGCTTGGGGGAGTAGGAGAGCTTGGGGGAGTAGGAGTGCTTGGTAGAGTAGGAGAGCTTGGTGGAGTAGGAGAGCTTGGGGGTGTTGGAAAGCTTGGGGGAGTAGGGGAGCTTGGGGAAGTAGGAGAAATTGGGGGAGTAGGAGAGCTTGGGGGTGTAGGAGAGCTTTAGCGAGTAGGGGAGCTTGGGAGAGTAGGAGAGCTTCGGGGAGTAGTAGAGCGTGGGGGAGTAGGAGAGCTTGAGGGAGTAGGAGAACTTGGGGGAGTAGGATAGCTTGGGGGAGTAGGAGAGCTTGGGGGAGTAGGAGAGCTTGGGGGAGTAGGAGTGCTTGGTGGAGTAGGAGAGCTTGGTGGAGTAGGAGAGCTTGCGGGTGTTGGAAAGATTGGGGGGGTAGGAGAGCTTGGGAGAGTAGGAGAAATTGGGGGAGTAGGAGAGCTTGGGGGTGTAGGAGAGCTTGAGCGAGTAGGGGAGCTTGGGGGAGTCGGAGAGCTTCGGGGATTAGGAGAGCTTGGGCTGTATGAGAGCTTGGGGGAGTAGGAGAGCTTGGGGCCGAGGAGAGCTTGGGGGAGTAGGAGAGCTTGGGGGAGTAGGAGATCTTGCAGAATTAGGAGATCTTTGGGGAGTAGGAGAGCTTAGGGGCGTAGGAGAACTTGGGGGAGTAGGAGAGCTTGGGGGAGTAGGCGAGCTTGAGGGAGTAGGAGAACTTGGGGGAGTAGGGTAGCTTGGGGGAGTAGGAGAGCTTGGTGGTGTAGGAGAGCTTGGGGGAGTAGGAGTGCTTGGTGGAGTAGGAGAGCTTGTTGGAGTAGGAGAGCTTGGGGGTGTTGGAAAGCTTGGGGGAGTAGGGGAGCTTGGGGGAGGAGGAGAAATTGGGGGAGTAGGAGAGCTTGGGGGTGTAGGAGAGCTTGAGCGAGTAGGGGAGCTTGGGGGAATAGGAGAGCTTCGGGGATTAGGAGAGCTTGGGGGAGTAGGAGAGCGTGGGGGGGAGGAGAGCTTGGAGGAGTAGGAGAGCTTGGGGGTGCAGGAGAGATTTGGGGAGTAGGAGAGCTTGGGGGAGTAGGAGAGCTTGGAGGAGTAGGAGAAATTGGGGGAGTAGGAGAGCTTGGGGGAGTAAGAGAGCTTGGGGGAGTAGGAGAGCTTGGGGGAGCAGGAGTGCTTGGTGGAGTCGGAGAGCTTGGTGGATTAGGAGAGCTTGGGGGAGTAGGAAAGCTTGGGGGAGTAGGAGAGCTTGGGAGAGAAGAAGAGATTGGGAGAGTAGGAGAGCTTGAAGGAGTCGGCGAGCTTGAGGGAGTAGGAGAATTGGGGGAGTAGGAGAGCTTGGGGGGGTAGGAGAGCTTGGGGGAGTAGGAGAGCTTGGGGAGTAGGAGAGCTTGGTGGAGTAGGAGAGCTTGGTGGAGTAGAAGAGCTTGGGGGTGGTGGAAAGCTTGGGGGAGTAGGAGAGCTTGGGGGAGTAGGAGAGCTTGGAGAAGGAGGAGAACTTGGGGGAGGAGGAGAGCTTCGGGGAGTAGGAGAACTTTGTAGTGTAGGAGAGCTTGGGGGAGTAGCAGAGCTTGGGGGATTGGACAGCTTGGTGGATTGGAGAGCTTGGGGGATTGGAGAGCTGGGGCGATTGGACAGCTTGGGGGAGTAGGAGAGCTTCGGGGAGTAGGAAAGCTTGGGGGAGTAGGAGAGCTTGGGGGATTATGAGAGCTTGCGGGAGTAGGAGAACGTGGGGGAGTAGGAGAGCTTGGAGGAGTAGGCGAGCTTGGGTGAGTAGGAGAATTGGGGGAGTCGGAGAGCTTGGGTGAGTAGGAGAGCTTGGGGGAGTAGGAGAGCTTGGGGAAGTAGGAGAGCTTGGTGGAGTAGGAGAGCTTGGGGGAGTAGGAGAGCTTGGGGGAGTAGGAGAGATTGGGGGAGAAGGAGAGCGTGGGGGAGTAGGAGAGCTTGGGGGAGGAGGAGTGCTTGGGTGAGTAGGAGACCTTGGGGGAGCAGGAGAGCTTGTTGGAGTAGGAGAGCTTGGTGGAGTAGGAGAGCTTGGTGGAGTAGGAGTGCCTGGAGGAGTAGGAAAGCTTGGGGGAATAGCAGAGCATGGGGGAGTAGGAGAGCTTGGGGAGAAGGAGAGCTTGGCGGTATAGTAGAGGTTGGGGGAGTCGGAGAGCTTGGGGGAGTCGGATAGCTTGGGGGAATAGGTGAGATAGGGGGAGTCGGAGAGCTTGGGGGAGTAGGAGAGCTTGGGCGTGTAGGCGAGCTTGCGGGTGTAGGATAACTTGGGGAGTAGGAGAGCTTGGGGGAGTAGGAGAGCTTGTGGGAGTAGGGTAGCTTACCGGAGTAGGAGAGCTTGCGGGAGTCGGACATTTTGCGGGAGTAGGAGAGCTTGCGGCAATAGGTGAGCATTGCGGGAGTCGGAGAGCTTGTGGGAGTAGGAGAGCTTGCCGGATTAGGAGAGCTTACCAGAGTAGGAGAGCTTGGGCGAATAGGAGATCTTGGGAGAGGAGGACAGCTTAACAGAGTAGGAGAGCTTACCGGAGTCGGAGAGTTTGGGGGAGTTGGAGAGCTTGGAGGAGTAGGAGAGCTTGGGGGAGTCGGAGAGCTTGGCGAGTAGGAGAGCTTGGTGGAGTAGGAGAGCTTGGTGGAGTAGGAGAGCTTGGGGGAGTTGGAAAGCTTGGGGGAGTCGGCGAGTTTTGGGAGTAGGAGAGATTGGGGGAGGAGGAGAGCTTGGGGGTGTAGGAGAGCTTGAGCGAGTAGGAGAGCTTGAGGGAGTAGGAGAGCTTGGGGGATTAGGAGAGCTTGCGGGAGTAGGAGAGCGTGGGGGAGTAGGAGAGCTTGGAGGAGTAGGCGAGCTTGGGGGAGGAGGAGAGCTTGGGGGAGTAGGAGAGCTTCGGGGTGTAGGAGAGCTTTGGGGAGTAGGAGAGCTTGGGGGAGTAGGAGAGCTTGGAGGAGTAGGAGAACTTTGGGGAGTAGGAGAGCTTCGGGGAGTCGCAGAACTTTGGGATGTAGGAGAGCTTGGGGGAGTAGGAGGCCTTGAGGGATTGGAGAGTTTGGGAATTGGAGAGCTTGGGGGATTGGAGAGCTGGGGCGATTGGAGAGCTTGGGGGAGTACGAGAGCTTGGGGGAGTAGGAGAGCTTGGGGGTTTAGGAGAACTTGGGGGAGTAGGATAGCTTGGGGGAGTAGGAGAGCTTGGGGGAGTAGGAGAGCTTGGGGAGTAGGAGTGCTTGGTGGAGTAGGAGAGCTTGGTGGAGTAGGAGAGCTTGCGGGTGTTGGAAAGATTGGGGGGGTAGGAGAGCTTGGGGGAGTAGGAGAAATTGGGGGAGTAGGAGAGCTTGGGGGTGTAGGAGAGCTTGAGCGAGTAGGGGAACTTGGGGGAGTCGGAGAGCTTCGGGGATTAGGAGAGCTTGGGCTGTATGAGAGCTTGGGGGAGTAGGAGAGCTTGGGGCCGAGGAGAGCTTGGGGGAGTAGGAGAGCTTGGGGGAGTAGGAGATCTTGCAGAATTAGGAGATCTTTGGGGAGTAGGAGAGCTTTGGGGCGTAGGAGAACTTGGGGGAGTAGGAGAGCTTGGGGGAGTAGGAGAGCTTGGTGGAGTAGGAGAGCTTGGTGGAGTAGGAGAGCTTGGTGGAGTAGGAGAGCTTGGTGGAGTAGGAGAGCTTGGTGGAGTAGGAGAGCTTGGGGGTGAAGGAGAGATTGAGGGATTAGGAGAGCTTGGGGTGTCGGAGAGCTTGAGGGAGTAGGAGAGCGTCGGGGAGTAGGAGTGCTTGGAGGAGTAGGCGAGCTTGAGGGAGTAGGAGAACTTGGGGGAGTAGGGTAGCTTGGGGGAGTAGGAGAGCTTGGTGGTGTAGGAGAGCTTGGGGGAGTAGGAGTGCTTGGTGGAGTAGGAGAGCTTGTTGGAGTAGGAGAGCTTGGGGGTGTTGGAAAGCTTGGGGGAGTAGGAGAGCTTGGGGGAGGAGGAGAAATTAGGGGAGTAGGAGAGCTTGGGGGTGTAGGAGAGCTTGAGCGAGTCGGGGAGCTTGGGGGAATAGGAGAGCTTCGGGGATTAGGAGAGCTTGGGGGAGTAGGAGAGCGTGGGGGGGAGGAGAGCTTGGAGGAGTAGGAGAGCTTGGGGGTGCAGGAGAGATTTGGGGAGTAGGAGAGCTTGGGGGAGTAGGAGAGCTTGGAGGAGTAGGAGAAATTGGGGGAGTAGGAGAGCTTGGGGGAGTAAGAGAGCTTGGGGGAGTAGGAGAGCTTGGGGGAGCAGGAGTGCTTGGTGGAGTCGGAGAGCTTGGTGGATTAGGAGAGCTTGGGGGAGTAGGAAAGCTTGGGGGAGTAGGAGAGCTTGGGAGAGAAGGAGAGATTGGGGGAGTAGGAGAGCTTGGAGGAGTCGGCGAGCTTGAGGGAGTAGGAGAATTGGGGGAGTAGGAGAGCTTGGGAGGGTAGGAGAGCTTGGGGGAGTAGGAGAGCTTGGGGAGTAGGAGAGCTTGGTGGAGTAGGAGAGCTTGGTGGAGTAGAAGAGCTTGGGGGTGGTGGAAAGCTTGGGGGAGTAGGAGAGCTTGGGGGAGTAGGAGAGCTTGGAGAAGGAGGAGAACTTGGGGGAGGAGGAGAGCTTCGGGGAGTAGGAGAACTTTGTAGTGTAGGAGAGCTTGGGGGAGTAGCAGAGCTTGGGGGATTGGACAGCTTGGTGGATTGGAGAGCTTGGGGGATTGGAGAGCTGGGGCGATTGGACAGCTTGGGGGAGTAGGAGAGCTTCGGGGAGTAGGAAAGCTTGGGGGAGTAGGAGAGCTTGGGGGATTATGAGAGCTTGCGGGAGTAGGAGAACGTGGGGGAGTAGGAGAGCTTGGAGGAGTAGGCGAGCTTGGGTGAGTAGGAGAACTTGGGGGAGTCGGAGAGCTTGGGTGAGTAGGAGAGCTTGGGGGAGTAGGAGAGCTTGGGGGAGTAGGAGAGCTTGGGGGAGGAGGAGTGCTTGGGTGAGTAGGAGACCTTGGGGGAGCAGGAGAGCTTGTTGGAGTAGGAGAGCTTGGTGGAGTAGGAGAGCTTGGTGGAGTAGGAGTGCCTGGAGGAGTAGGAAAGCTTGGGGGAGTAGCAGAGCTTGGGGGAGTAGGAGAGCTTGGGGAGAAGGAGCGCTTGGCGGTATAGTAGAGGTTGGGGGAGTCGGAGAGCTTGGGGGAGTCGGATAGCTTGGGGGAATAGGTGAGATTGGGGGAGTCGGAGAGCTTGGGGGAGTAGGAGAGCTTGGGCGTGTAGGCGAGCTTGCGGGTGTAGGAGAACTTGGGGAGTAGGAGAGCTTGGGGGAGTAGGAGAGCTTGTGGGAGTAGGGTAGCTTACCGGAGTAGGAGAGCTTGCGGGAGTCGGACATTTTGCGGGAGTAGGAGAGCTTGCGGCAATAGGTGAGCATTGCGGGAGTCGGAGAGCTTGTGGGAGTAGGAGAGCTTGCCGGATTAGGAGAGCTTACCAGAGTAGGAGAGCTTGGGCGAATAGGGAGAGGAGGACAGCTTAACAGAGTAGGAGAGCTTACCGGAGTCGGAGAGTTTGGGGGAGTTGGAGAGCTTGGAGGAGTAGGAGAGCTTGGGGGAGTCGGAGAGCTTGGCGAGTAGGAGAGCTTGGTGGAGTAGGAGAGCTTGGTGGAGTAGGAGAGCTTGGGGGAGTTGGAAAGCTTGGGGGAGTCGGCGAGTTTTGGGAGTAGGAGAGATTGGGGGAGGAGGAGAGCTTGGGGGTGTAGGAGAGCTTGAGCGAGTAGGAGAGCTTGAGGGAGTAGGAGAGCTTGGGAGATTAGGAGAGCTTGCGGGAGTAGGAGAGCGTGGGGGAGTAGGAGAGCTTGGAGGAGTAGGCGAGCTTGGGGGAGGAGGAGAGCTTGGGGGAGTAGGAGAGCTTCGGGGTGTAGGAGAGCTTTGGGGAGTAGGAGAGCTTGGGGGAGTAGGAGAGCTTGGAGGAGTAGGAGAACTTGGGGGAGTAGGAGAGCTTCGGGGAGTCGCAGAACTTTGGGATGTAGGAGAGCTTGGGGGAGTAGGAGGCCTTGAGGGATTGGAGAGTTTGGGAATTGGAGAGCTTGGGGGATTGGAGAGCTGGGGCGATTGGAGAGCTTGGGGGAGTACGAGAGCTTGGGGGAGTAGGAGAGCTTGGGGGTTTAGGAGAGCTTGTGGGATTAGGAGAGCATGGGGGAGTAGGAGAGCGTGGGGGATTAGGAGAGCTTGGAGGAGTTGGAGAGCTTGGGGGAGTAGGAGAACTTGGGGGAGTAGGAGAGCTTGGGGGAGTAGGAGAGCTTGGTGGAGTAGGAGAGCTTGGGCGAGTAGGAAAGCTTGGGGGAGTAGCAGAGCTTGGGGGAGTATGAGAGATTGGGGGAGTAGGAGAGCTTGCGGGTTTATGAGAGCTTGAGGGAGTAGGAGAGCTTGAGGGAGTAGGAGAGCGTGGGGGAGTAGGAGAGCTTGGAGGAGTAGGCGAGCTTGGGGGAGTAGGAGAGCTTGGGGGAGTAGGAGAGCTTAGGGGTGTAGGAGAGCTTTGGGGAGTAGGAGAGCTTGGGGGAGTCGGAGAGCTTGGAGGAGTAGGAGAACTTGAGGGTGTAGGAGAGCTTCGGGGAGTAGGAGAACTTTGGGCTGTAGGAGAGCTTGGGGGAGTAGGAGAGCTTGGGGTATTGGAGAGGTTGTTGGATTGGAGAGCTTGGGGGATTGGAGAGCTTGGGCGATTGGAGAGCTAGGGGGAGTAGGAGAGCTTGCGGGAGTAGGATAGCTTGGTGGAGTAGGATAGCTTGTGGATGTCGGAGAGCTTGGGGGAGTCGGAGAGCTTGGTGGAGTAGGAGAGCTTGGGGGAGTAGGTGAGCTTGGGGGAATAGGAGAGTTAGGGGGAGTAGGAGAACTTGGGGGTTAGGAGAGCATGGGGGTGTAGGAGAGCTTGGGGGAGTAAGAGAGCTTGTGTGAGTAGGAGAGCTTGGTGGAGTAGGAGAGCTTGGTGGAGTAGGAGAGCTTTGTTGAGTAGGAGAGCTTGGGGGTGTAGGAGAGATTGGGGAATAGGAGAGCTTGGGCGTGTAGGAGAGCTTAAGGGAGTAGAAGAGCTTGGGGAGAGTAGGAGACCTTGGGGGATTAGGAGAGCTTGGGGGAGTAGGAGAGCTTGTGGGGAGTAGGAGAGCTTGGGTGACTAGGAGTGCTTGGAAGAGTAGGAGACCTTGGTGGAGTAGGAGAGCTTGGGGGTGTTGGAAAGCTTGGGGGAGTAGGGGAGCTTGGGGGAGTAGGAGAAATTGGGGGAGTAGGAGAGCTTGGGGGTGTAGGAGAGCTTTAGCGAGTAGGGGAGCTTGGGAGAGTAGGAGAGCTTCGGGGAGTAGTAGAGCGTGGGGGAGTAGGAGAGCTTGAGGGAGTAGGAGAAGTTGGGGGAGTAGGAGAGCTTGGGGGAGTAGGAGAGCTTGGGGGAGTAGGAGAGCTTGGGGGAGTAGGAGTGCTTGGTGGAGTAGGAGAGCTTGGTGGAGTAGGAGAGCTTGGGGGTGTTGGAAAGATTGGGGGAGTAGGAGAGCTTGGGTGAGTAGGAGAAATTGGGGGAGTAGGAGAGCTTGGGGGTGTAGGAGAGCTTGAGCGAGTAGGGGAGCTTGGGGGAGTCGGCGAGCTTGAGGGAGCAGGAGAACTTGGCGGAGTAGGAGAGCTTGGGGGAGTAGGAGAGCTTGTAGCGAGTAGGAGAGCTTGGGTGACTAGGAGTGCTTGGTAGAGTAGGAGAGCTTGGTGGAGTAGGAGAGCTTGGGGGTGTTGGAAAGCTGGGGGAGTAGGGGAGCTTGGGGGAGTAGGAGAAATTGGGGGAGTAGGAGAGCTTGGGGGTGTAGGAGAGCTTTAGCGAGTAGGGGAGCTTGGGGGAGTAGGAGAGCTTGGAGGATCAGGAGAGTTTGGGGGAGTAGGAGAACTTGGGGGAGTAGGAGAGCTTGGGGGAGTAGGAGAGCTTGGGGGAGTAGGAGAGCTTGGGGGAGTAGGAGTGCTTGGTGGAGTAGGAGAGCTTGGTGGAGTAGGAGAGCTTGGGGGAGTAGGAGAGCTTGGGGGAGTAGGAGAAATTGGGGGAGTAGGAGAGCTTGGGGGTGTAGGAGAGCTTGAGCGAGTAGGGGAGCTTGGGGGAGTCGGAGAGCTTCGGGGATGAGGAGAGCTTGGGCTGTATGAGAGCTTGGGGGAGTAGGAGAGCTTGGGGGCGTAGCAGAGCTTGGGGGAGTGGGAGAGCTTGGGGGATTAGGAGATCTTGCGGAAGTAGGAGATCTTGGGGAAGTAGGAGAGTTAGGGGCGTAGGAGAACTTGGGGGAGTAGGAGAGCTTGGGGGAGTAGGAGAGCTTGGGGGAGTAGGAGAGCTTGGTGGAGTAGGAGAGCTTGGTGGAGTAGGAGAGCTTGGTGGAGTAGGAGAGCTTGGTGGAGTAGGAGAGCTTGGGGGTGTAGGAGAGATTGGGGGATTAGGAGAGCTTGGGGTGTAGGACAGCTTGAGGGAGTAGCAGAGCTTGGGGGGAGTAGGAGACCTTGGGGGATTAGGAGAGCTTGGGGGAGTGGGAGAACGTCGGGGAGGAGGAGTGCTTGGAGGAGTAGTCGAGCTTGAGGGAGTAGGAGAACTTGGGGGAGTAGGAGAGCTTGAGGGAGTAGGAGAGCTTGGGGGAGTAGGAGAGCTTGGGGGAGTAGGAGTGCTTGGTGGAGTAGGAGAGCTTGTTGGAGTAGGAGAGCTTGGGGGTGTTGGAAAGCTTGGGGGAGTAGGAGAGCTTGGGGGAGGAGGAGAAATTGGGGGAGTAGGAGAGCTTGGGGGTTTAGGAGAGCTTGAGCGAGTAGGGGAGCTTGGGGGAGTGGGAGAGCTTCGGGTATTAGGAGAGCTTGGGGGAGTAGGAGAGCGTGGGGGGGAGGAGAGCTTGGAGGAGTTGGAGAGCTTGGGGGTGCAGGAGAGATTTGGGGAGTAGGAGAGCTTGGGGGAGTAGGAGAGCTTGGAGGAGTAGGATAAATTGGGGGAGTAGGAGAGCTTGGGGGAGTAAGAGAGCTTGGGGGAGTAGGAGAGCTTGGGGGAGCAGGAGAGCTTGGTCGAGTCGGAGAGCTTGGTGGATTAGGAGAGCTTGGGGGAGTAGGAAAGCTTGGGGGAGTAGGAGAGCTTGGGAGAGAAGGAGAGATTGGGGGAGTAGGAGAGCTTGGAGGAGTCGGCGAGCCTGAGGGAGTAGGAGAATTGGGGGAGTAGGAGAGCTTGGGGGAGTAGGAGAGCTTGGGGGAGTAGAGCAGCTTGGGGAGTAGGAGAGCTTGATGGAGTCGGAGAGCTTGGTGGAGTAGAAGAGCTTGGGGGTGGTGGAGAGCTTGTTGGAGTAGGAGAGCTTGGCGGAGTTGGAGATCTTGCGGAAGTAGGCGATCTTGGGGGAGTAGGAGAGTTAGGGGCGTTGGAGAACTTGGGGGAGTAGCAGAGCTTGGGGGAGTAGGATAGCTTGGGGGAGTAGGAGAGCTTGGGGGAGTAGGAGAGCTTGGTGGAGTAGGAGAGCTTGGTGGAGTTGGAGAGCTTGGTGGAGTAGGAGAGCCTGGTGGAGTAGGAGAGCTTGGGGGTGTAGGAGAGATTGGGGGATTAGGAGAGCTTGGGGTGTAGGAGAGCTTGAGGGAGTAGGAGAGTTTGGGGGGAGTAGGAGACCTTGGGGGATTAGGAGAGCTTGGGGGAGTAGGAGAACGTCGGGGAGTAGGAGTGCTTGGAGGAGTAGTCGAGCTTGAGGGAGTAGGAGAACTTGGGGGAGTAGGAGAGCTTGGGGGAGTAGGAGAGCTTGGGGGAGTAGGAGAGCTTGGGGGAGTAGGAGTGCTTGTTGGAGTAGGAGAGCTTGTTGGAGTAGGAGAGCTTGGGGGTGTTGGAAAGCTTGGGGGACTAGGAGAGCTTGGGGGAGGAGGAGAAATTGGGGGAGTAGGAGAGCTTGTGGGTGTAGGAGAGCTTGAGCGAGTAGGGCTGCTTGGGGGAGTAGGAGAGCTTCGGGGATTAGGAGAGCTTGGGGGAGTAGGAGAGCGTGGGGGGGGAGGAGAGCTTGGAGGAGTAGGAGAGCTTGCGGGTGCAGGAGAGATTTGGGGAGTAGGAGAGCTTGGGGGAGTAGGAGAGCTTGGAGGAGTAGGAGAAATTGGGGGAGTAGGAGAGCTTCGGGGAGTAAGAGAGCTTGGGGGAGTAGGAGAGCTTGGGGGAGCAGGAGAGCTTGGTGGAGTCGGAGAGCTTGGTGGATTAGGAGAGCTTGGGGGAGTAGGAAAGCTTGGGGGAGTAGGAGAGCTTGGGAGAGAAGGAGAGATTGGGGGAGTAGGAGAGCTTGGAGGAGTCGGCGAGCTTGAGGGAGTAGGAGAATTGGGGGAGTAGGAGAGCTTGGGGGAGTAGGAGAGCTTGGGGGAGTAGGAGAGCTTGGGGAGTAGGAGAGCTTGGTGGAGTAAGAGTGCTTGGTGGAGTAGAAGAGCTTGGGGGTGGTGGAAAGCTTGGGGGAGTAGGAGAGCTTGGGGGAGTAGGAGAGATTGGGGGAGTAGGAGAGCTTGGGGGTGTAGGAGAGCTTGAGCGAGTAGGGTTTCTTGGGGGAGTAGGAGAGCTTGGAGGATCAGGAGAGTTTGGGGGAGTAGGAGAACGTGGGGGATTAGGAGAGCTTGGGGGAGTAGGAGAGCTTGGGGGATTACGAGAGCTTGGGGGAGGAGGAGAGCGTGCGGGATTAGTAGAGCTTGGAGGAGTAGGCGAGCTTGGGGGAGTAGGAGAGCTGGGGGGGTAGGAGAGCTTGGGGGTGTAGGAGAGCTTTGGGGAGTAGGAGAGCTTGGGGGAGTAGGAGAGTTTGGAGATGTAGGAGAACTTGGGGGAGGAGGAGAGCTTCGGGGAGTAGGAGAACTTTGTAGTGTAGGAGAGCTTGGGGGAGTAGCAGAGCTTGGGGGATTGGACAGCTTGGTGGTTTGGAGAGCTTGGGGGATTGGAGAGCTGGGGCGATTGGAGAGCTTGGGGGAGTAGGAGAGCTTCGGGGAGTAGGAAAGCTTGGGGGAGTAGTAGTGCTTGGGGGATTAGGAGAGCTTGGGGGAGTAGGAGAACGTGGGGGAGTAGGAGAGCTTGGAGGAGTAGGCGAGCTTGGGGGAGTAGGAGAACTTGGGGGAGTCGGGGAGCTTGGGGGAGTAGGAGAGCTTGGGGGAGTAGGAGAGCTTGGGGAAGTAGGAGAGCTTGGTGGAGTAGGAGAGCTTGGGGGAGTAGGAGAGCTTGGGGGAGTAGGAGAGATTGGGGGAGAAGGAGAGCTTGGGGGAGTAGGAGAGCTTGGGGGAGTAGGAGTGCTTGGGTGAGTAGGAGAGCTTGGGGGAGCAGTAGAGCTTGTTGGAGTAGGAGAGCTTGGTGGAGTAGGAGAGCTTGGTGGAGTAGGAGTGCCTGGGGGAGTATGAAAGCTTGGGGGAGTAGCAGAGCTTGGGGGAGTAGGAGAGCTTGGGGGAGAAGGAGAGCTTGGGGGAATAGTAGAGCTTGGGGGAGTCGGACAGCTTGGGGGAGTCGGATAGCTTGGGGGAGTAGGTGAGATTGGGGGAGTCGGAGAGCTTGGGGGAGTAGGAGAGCTTGGGCGTGTAGGCGAGCTTGAGGGAGTAGGAGAGCGTGGCGGAGTAGGAGAGCTTGCGGGTGTAGGAGAACTTGGGGAGTAGGAGAGCTTGCGGGAGTAGGAGAGCTTGTGGGAGTCGGGTAGCTTACCGGAGTAGGAGAGCTTGCGGGAGTCGGACATTTTGCGGGAGCAGGAGAGCTTGCGGGAATAGGTGAGCATTGCGGGAGTCGGAGAGCTTGTGGGAGTAGGAGAGCTTGCCGGATTAGGAGAGCTTACCAGAGTAGGAGAGCTTGGGCGAATAGGAGAGCTTGGGAGAGGAGGACAGCTTAACAGAGTAGGAGAGATTACCGGAGTCGGAGAGTTTGGGGGAGTTGGAGAGCTTGGAGGAGTTGGAGAGCTTGGGGGATTAGGAGAGCTTGGGGTAGTAGGATAGCTTGGTGGAGGAGGAGAGCTTGGTGGAGTAGGAGAGCTTGGGGGAGTTGGAAAGCTTGGGGGAGTCGGCGAGTTTTAGGAATGGAGAGATTGGGGGAGGAGGAGAGCTTGGGGGTGTAGGAGAGCTTGAGCGAGTAGGAGAGCTTGAGGGAGTAGGAGAGCGTGGGGGAGTAGGACAGCTTGGAGGAGTAGGCGAGCTTGGGGGAGGAGGAGAGCTTGGGGGAGTTGGAGAGCTTCGGGGTGTAGGAGAGCTTTGGGGAGTAGGAGAGCTTGGGGGAGTAGGAGAGCTTGGAGGAGTAGGAGAACTTGGTGGAGTAGGAGAGCTTCGGGGAGTCGGAGAACATTGGGGTGTAGCAGAGCTTGGGGGAGTAGGAGGCCTTGAGGGATTGGAGAGCTTGGTGGATTGGAGAGCTTGGGGGATTGGAGAGCTGGGGCGATTGGAGAGCTTGGGGGAGTACGAGAGCTTGGGGGAGTAAGAGAGCTTGGGGGAGTAGGAGAGCTTTGGGGAGCAGGAGTGCTTGGTGGAGTCGGAGAGCTTGGTGGATTAGGAGAGCTTGGGGGAGTAGGAAAGCTTGGGGGAGTAGGAGAGCTTGGGAGAGAAGGAGAGATTGGGGGAGTAGGAGAGCTTGGAGGAGTCGGCGACCTTGAGGGAGTAGGAGAATTGGGGGAGTAGGAGAGCTTGGGGGAGTTGGAGAGCTTGGGGGAGTAGGAGAGCTTGGGGAGTAGGAGAGCTTGGTGGAGTAGGAGAGCTTGGTGGAGTAGAAGAGCTTGGGGGTGGTGGAAAGCTTGGGGGAGTAGGAGAGCTTGGGGGAGTAGGAGAGATTGGGGGAGTAGGAGAGCTTGGGGGTGTAGGAGAGCTTGAGCGAGTAGGGTTGCTTGGGGGAGTAGGAGAGCTTGGAGGATCAGGAGAGTTTGGGGGAGTAGGAGAGCGTGGGGGAGTAGGAGAGCTTGGAGGAGTAGGAGAGCTTGGGGGTGTAGGAGAGCTTGCGGGTGTAGGAGACCTTGGGGGAGTAGGAGAGCTTGGTGGAGTAGGAGAGCTTGGTGGAGTAGGAGAGCTTGGGGGTGTAGGAGAGCTTGAGGGAGTAGGAGAGCTTGGGGGAGTAGGAGAGCTTGGGGGATTACGAGAGCTTGGGGGAGTAGGAGAACGTGCGGGATTAGGAGAGCTTGGAGGAGTAGGCGAGCTTGGGGGAGTAGGAGAGCTTGGGAGGGTAGGAGAGCTTGGGGGTGTAGGAGAGCTTTGGGGAGTAGGAGAGCTTGGGGGAGTAGGAGAGCTTGGAGAAGTAGGAGAACTTGGGGGAGGAGGAGAGCTTCGGGGAGTAGGAGAACTTTGTAGTGTAGGAGAGCTTGGGGGATTGGACAGCTCGGTGGATTGGAGAGCTTGGGGTATTGGAGAGCTGGGGCGGTTGGACAGCTTGGGGGAGTAGGAGAGCTTCGGGGAGTAGGAAAGCTTGGGGGAGTAGGAGAGCTTGGGGGAATAGGAGAGCTTGGGGGAGTAGGAGAGATTGGGGGAGAAGGAGAGCTTGGGGAAGTAGGAGAGCTTGGGGGAGGAGGAGTGCTTGGGTGAGTAGGAGACCTTGGGGGAGCAGGAGAGCTTGTTGGAGTAGGAGAGCTTGGTGGAGTAGGAGAGCTTGGTGGAGTAGGAGTGCCTGGGGGAGTAGGAAAGCTTGGGTGAGTAGCAGAGCTTGGGGGAGTAGGAGAGCTTGGGGGAGAAGGAGAGCTTGGGGGAATAGTAGAGCTTGGGGGAGTCGGAGAAATTGGGGGAGTCGGATAGCTTTGGGGAGTAGGTGAGATTGGGGGAGTCGGAGAGCTTGGGGGAGTAGGAGAGCTTGGGCGTGTAGGCGAGCTTGCGGGTGTAGGAGAACTTGGGGAATAGGAGAGCTTGGGGGAGTAGGAGAGCTTGTGGGAGTAGGGTAGCTTACCGGAGTAGGAGAGCTTGCGGGAGTCGGACATTTTGCGGGAGTAGGAGAGTTTGCGGGAATAGGTGAGCATTGCGGGAGTCGGAGAGCTTGTGGGAGTAGGAGAGCTTGCCGGATTAGGAGAGCTTACCAGAGTAGGAGAGCTTGGGCGAATAGGAGAGCTTGGGAGAGGAGGACAGCTTAACAGAGTAGGAGAGCTTACCGGAGTCGGAGAGTTTGGGGGAGTTGGAGAGCTTGGAGCAGTAGGAGAGCTTGGGGGAGTAGGAGAGCTTGGGGGAGTAGGAGAGCTTGGTGGAGTAGGAGAGCTTGGTGGAGTAGGAGAGCTTGGGGGAGTTGGAAAGCTTGGGGGAGTCGGCGAGTTTTGGGAGTAGGAGAGATTGGGGGAGGAGGAGAGCTTGGGGGTGTAGGAGAGCTTGAGCGAGTAGGAGAGCTTGAGGGAGTCGGAGAGCTTGGGGGATTAGGAGAGCTTGCGGGAGTAGGAGAGCGTGGGGGAGTAGGAGAGCTTGGAGGAGTAGGCGAGCTTGGGGTAGGAGGAGAGCTTGGGGGAGTAGGAGAGCTTCGGGGTGTAGGAGAGCTTTGGGGAGTAGGAGAGCTTGGGGGAGTAGGAGAGCTTGGAGGAGTAGGAGAACTTGGGGGAGTAGGAGAGCTTCGGGGAGTCGGAGAACTTTGGGATGTAGGAGAGCTTGGGGGAGTAGGAGGCCTTGAGGGATTGGAGATTTTGGGAATTGGGGAGCTTGGGGGATTGGAGAGCTGGGGCGATTGGAGAGCTTGGGGGAGTACGAGAGCTTGGGGGAGTAGGAGAGCTTGGGGGAGTAGGAGAGCATGGGGGAGTAGGAGAGCTTGGTGGAGTAGGAGAGCTTGGGCGAGTAGGAAAGCTTGGGGGAGTAGCAGAGCTTGGGGGAGTATGAGAGATTGGGGGAGTAGGAGAGCTTGCGGGTGTAGGAGAGCTTGAGGGAGTAGGAGAGCTTGAGGGAGTAGGAGAGCGTGGGGGAGTAGGAGAGCTTGGAGGAGTAGGCGAGCTTGGGGGAGTAGGAGAGCTTGGGGGAGTAGTAGAGCTTAGGGGTGTAGGAGAGCTTTGGGGAGTAGGAGAGCTTGGGGGAGTCGGAGAGCTTGGAGGAGTAGGAGAACTTGAGGGTGTAGGAGAGCTTCGGGGAGTAGGAGAACTTTGGGGTGTAGGAGAGCTTGGGGGAGTAGGAGAGCTTGGGGGATTGGAGAGCTTGTTGGATTGGAGAGCTTGGGGGATTGGAGAGCTTGGGCGATTGGAGAGCTTGGGGGAATAGGAGAGTTAGGGGGAGTAGGAGAACTTGGGGGTTAGGAGAGCATGGGGGTGTAGGAGAGCTTGGGGGAGTAGGAGAGCTTGGGGGAGTAGGAGAGCTTGGTGGAGTAGGAGAGCTTGGTGGAGTAGGAGAGCTTGGGTGAGTAGGAGAGCATGGGGGTGTAGGAGAGATTGGGGGATTAGGAGAGCTTGGGCATGTAGGAGAGCTTGAGGGAGTAGGAGAGCTTGGGGAGAGTAGGAGACCTTGGGGGATTAGGAGAGCTTGGGGGAGTAGGAGAGCTTGTGGGGAGTAGGAGAGCTTGGGTGACTAGGAGTGCTTGGAAGAGTAGGAGAGCTTGGTGGAGTAGGAGAGCTTGGGGGTGTTGGAAAGCATGGGGGAGTAGGGGAGCTTGGGGGAGTAGGAGAAATTGGGGGAGTAGGAGAGCTTGGGGGTGTAGGAGAGCTTTAGCGAGTAGGGGAGCTTGGGGGAGTAGGAGAGCTTGGAGGATCAGGAGAGTTTGGGGGAGTAGGAGAACTTGGGGGAGTAGGAGAGCTTGGGGGAGTAGGAGAGCTTGGGGGAGTAGGAGAGCTTGGGGGAGTAGGAGTGCTTGGTGGAGTAGGAGAGCTTGGTGGAGTAGGAGAGCTTGGGGGAGTAGGAGAGCTTGGGGGAGTAGGAGAAATTGGGGGAGTAGGAGAGCTTGGGGGTGTAGGAGAGCTTGAGCGAGTAGGGGAGCTTGGGGGAGTCGGAGAGCTTCGGGGATGAGGAGAGCTTGGGCTGTATGAGAGCTTGGGGGAGTAGGAGAGCTTGGGGGCGTAGCAGAGCTTGGGGGAGTAGGAGAGCTTGGGGGATTAGGAGATCTTGCGGAAGTAGGAGATCTTGGGGAAGTAGGAGAGTTAGGGGCGTAGGAGAACTTGGGGGAGTAGGAGAGCTTGGGGGAGTAGGAGAGCTTGGGGGAGTAGGAGAGCTTGGTGGAGTAGGAGAGCTTGGTGGAGTAGGAGAGCTTGGTGGAGTAGGAGAGCTTGGTGGAGTAGGAGAGCTTGGGGGTGTAGGAGAGATTGGGGGATTAGGAGAGCTTGGGGTGTAGGACAGCTTGAGGGAGTAGCAGAGCTTGGGGGGAGTAGGAGACCTTGGGGGATTAGGAGAGCTTGGGGGAGTGGGAGAACGTCGGGGAGGAGGAGTGCTTGGAGGAGTAGTCGAGCTTGAGGGAGTAGGAGAACTTGGGGGAGTAGGAGAGCTTGAGGGAGTAGGAGAGCTTGGGGGAGTAGGAGAGCTTGGGGGAGTAGGAGTGCTTGGTGGAGTAGGAGAGCTTGTTGGAGTAGGAGAGCTTGGGGGTGTTGGAAAGCTTGGGGGAGTAGGAGAGCTTGGGGGAGGAGGAGAAATTGGGGGAGTAGGAGAGCTTGGGGGTGTAGGAGAGCTTGAGCGAGTAGGGGAGCTTGGGGGAGTAGGAGAGCTTCGGGTATTAGGAGAGCTTGGGGGAGTAGGAGAGCGTGGGGGGGAGGAGAGCTTGGAGGAGTTGGAGAGCTTGGGGGTGCAGGAGAGATTTGGGGAGTAGGAGAGCTTGGGGGAGTAGGAGAGCTTGGAGGAGTAGGATAAATTGGGGGAGTAGGAGAGCTTGGGGGAGTAAGAGAGCTTGGGGGAGTAGGAGAGCTTGGGGGAGCAGGAGAGCTTGGTGGAGTCGGAGAGCTTGGTGGATTAGGAGAGCTTGGGGGAGTAGGAAAGCTTGGGGGAGTAGGAGAGCTTGGGAGAGAAGGAGAGATTGGGGGAGTAGGAGAGCTTGGAGGAGTCGGCGAGCTTGAGGGAGTAGGAGAATTGGGGGAGTAGGAGAGCTTGGGGGAGTAGGAGAGCTTGGGGGAGTAGAGCAGCTTGGGGAGTAGGAGAGCTTGGTGGAGTCGGAGAGCTTGGTGGAGTAGAAGAGCTTGGGGGTGGTGGAGAGCTTGGGGGAGTAGGAGAGCTTGGGGGAGTTGGAGATCTTGCGGAAGTAGGCGATCTTGGGGGAGTAGGAGAGTTAGGGGCGTTGGAGAACTTGGGGGAGTAGCAGAGCTTGGGGGAGTAGGATAGCTTGGGGGAGTAGGAGAGCTTGGGGGAGTAGGAGAGCTTGGTGGAGTAGGAGAGCTTGGTGGAGTTGGAGAGCTTGGTGGAGTAGGAGAGCCTGGTGGAGTAGGAGAGCTTGGGGGTGTAGGAGAGATTGGGGGATTAGGAGAGCTTGGGGTGTAGGAGAGCTTGAGGGAGTAGGAGAGTTTGGGGGGAGTAGGAGACCTTGGGGGATTAGGAGAGCTTGGGGGAGTAGGAGAACGTCGGGGAGTAGGAGTGCTTGGAGGAGTAGTCGAGCTTGAGGGAGTAGGAGAACTTGGGGGAGTAGGAGAGCTTGGGGGAGTAGGAGAGCTTGGGGGAGTAGGAGAGCTTGGGGGAGTAGGAGTGCTTGTTGGAGTAGGAGAGCTTGTTGGAGTAGGAGAGCTTGGGGGTGTTGGAAAGCTTGGGGGACTAGGAGAGCTTGGGGGAGGAGGAGAAATTGGGGGAGTAGGAGAGCTTGTGGGTGTAGGAGAGCTTGAGCGAGTAGGGCTGCTTGGGGGAGTAGGAGAGCTTCGGGGATTAGGAGAGCTTGGGGGAGTAGGAGAGCGTGGGGGGGGAGGAGAGCTTGGAGGAGTAGGAGAGCTTGGGGGTGCAGGAGAGATTTGGGGAGTAGGAGAGCTTGGGGTAGTAGGAGAGCTTGGAGGAGTAGGAGAAATTGGGGGAGTAGGAGAGCTTCGGGGAGTAAGAGAGCTTGGGGGAGTAGGAGAGCTTGGGGGAGCAGGAGAGCTTGGTGGAGTCGGAGAGCTTGGTGGATTAGGAGAGCTTGGGGGAGTAGGAAAGCTTGGGGGAGTAGGAGAGCTTGGGAGAGAAGGAGAGATTGGGGGAGTAGGAGAGCTTGGAGGAGTCGGCGAGCTTGAGGGAGTAGGAGAATTGGGGGAGTAGGAGAGCTTGGGGGAGTAGGAGAGCTTGGGGGAGTAGGAGAGCTTGGGGAGTAGGAGAGCTTGGTGGAGTAGGAGTGCTTGGTGGAGTAGAAGAGCTTGGGGGTGGTGGAAAGCTTGGGGGAGTAGGAGAGCTTGGGGGAGTAGGAGAGATTGGGGGAGTAGGAGAGCTTGGGGGTGTAGGAGAGCTTGAGCGAGTAGGGTTTCTTGGGGGAGTAGGAGAGCTTGGAGAATCAGGAGAGTTTGGGGGAGTAGGAGAGCGTGGGGGATTAGGAGAGCTTGGGGGAGTAGGAGAGCTTGGGGGATTACGAGAGCTTGGGGGAGGAGGAGAGCGTGCGGGATTAGTAGAGCTTGGAGGAGTAGGCGAGCTTGGGGGAGTAGGAGAGCTGGGGGGGGTAGGAGAGCTTGGGGGTGTAGGAGAGCTTTGGGGAGTAGGAGAGCTTGGGGGAGTAGGAGAGTTTGGAGATGTAGGAGAACTTGGGGGAGGAGGAGAGCTTCGGGGAGTAGGAGAACTTTGTAGTGTAGGAGAGCTTGGGGGAGTAGCAGAGCTTGGGGGATTGGACAGCTTGGTGGTTTGGAGAGCTTGGGGGATTGGAGAGCTGGGGCGATTGGAGAGCTTGGGGGAGTAGGAGAGCTTCGGGGAGTAGGAAAGCTTGGGGGAGTAGTAGAGCTTGGGGGATTAGGAGAGCTTGGGGGAGTAGGAGAACGTGGGGGAGTAGGAGAGCTTGGAGGAGTAGGCGAGCTTGGGGGAGTAGGAGAACTTGGGGGAGTCGGGGAGCTTGGGGGAGTAGGAGAGCTTGGGGGAGTAGGAGAGCTTGGGGAAGTAGCAGAGCTTGGTGGAGTAGGAGAGCTTGGGGGAGTAGGAGAGCTTGGGGGAGTAGGAGAGATTGGGGGAGAAGGAGAGCTTGGGGGAGTAGGAGAGCTTGGGGGAGTAGGAGTGCTTGGGTGAGTAGGAGAGCTTGGGGGAGCAGTAGAGCTTGTTGGAGTAGGAGAGCTTGGTGGAGTAGGAGAGCTTGGTGGAGTAGGAGTGCCTGGGAGAGTATGAAAGCTTGGGGGAGTAGCAGAGCTTGGGGGAGTAGGAGAGCTTGGGGGAGAAGGAGAGCTTGGGGGAATAGTAGAGCTTGGGGGAGTCGGACTGCTTGGGGGAGTCGGATAGCTTGGGGGAGTAGGTGAGATTGGGGGAGTCGGAGAGCTTGGGGGAGTAGGAGAGCTTGGGCGTGTAGGCGAGCTTGAGGGAGTAGGAGAGCGTGGGGGAGTAGGAGAGCTTGCGGGTGTAGGAGAACTTGGGGAGTAGGAGAGCTTGGGGGAGTAGGAGAGCTTGTGGGAGTCGGGTAGCTTACCGGAGTAGGAGAGCTTGCGGGAGTCGGACATTTTGCGGGAGCAGGAGAGCTTGCGGGAATAGGTGAGCATTGCGGGAGTCGGAGAGCTTGTGGGAGTAGGAGAGCTTGCCGGATTAGGAGAGCTTACCAGAGTAGGAGAGCTTGGGCGAATAGGAGAGCTTGGGAGAGGAGGACAGCTTAACAGAGTAGGAGAGCTTACCGGAGTCGGAGAGTTTGGGGGAGTTGGAGAGCTTGGAGGAGTTGGAGAGCTTGGGGGATTAGGAGAGCTTGGGGTAGTAGGATAGCTTGGTGGAGGAGGAGAGCTTGGTGGAGTAGGAGAGCTTGGGGGAGTTGGAAAGCTTGGGGGAGTCGGCGAGTTTTAGGAATGGAGATATTGGGGGAGGAGGAGAGCTTGGGGGTGTAGGAGAGCTTGAGCGAGTAGGAGAGCTTGAGGGAGTAGGAGAGCTTGGGGGATTAGGAGAGCTTGCGGGAGTAGGAGAGCGTGGGGGAGTAGGAGAGCTTGGAGGAGTAGGCGAGCTTGGGGGAGGAGGAGAGCTTGGGGGAGTTGGAGAGCTTCGGGGTGTAGGAGAGCTTTGGGGAGTAGGAGAGCTTGGGGGAGTAGGAGAGCTTGGAGGAGTAGGAGAACTTGGTGGAGTAGGAGAGCTTCGGGGAGTCGGAGAACTTTGGGGTGTAGCAGAGCTTGGGGGAGTAGGAGGCCTTGAGGGATTGGAGAGCTTGGTGGATTGGAGAGCTTGGGGGATTGGAGAGCTGGGGCGATTGGAGAGCTTGGGGGAGTACGAGAGCTTGGGGGAGTAAGAGAGCTTGGGGGAGTAGGAGAGCTTTGGGGAGCAGGAGTGCTTGGTGGAGTCGGAGAGCTTGGTGGATTAGGAGAGCTTGGGGGAGTAGGAAAGCTTGGGGGAGTAGGAGAGCTTGGGAGAGAAGGAGAGATTGGGGGAGTAGGAGAGCTTGGAGGAGTCGGCGACCTTGAGGGAGTAGGAGAATTGGGGGAGTAGTAGAGCTTCGGGGAGTTGGAGAGCTTGGGGGAGTAGGAGAGCTTGGGGAGTAGGAGAGCTTGGTGGAGTAGGAGAGCTTGGTGGAGTAGAAGAGCTTGGGGGTGGTGGAAAGCTTGGGGGAGTAGGAGAGCTTGGGGGAGTAGGAGAGATTGGGGGAGTAGGAGAGCTTGGGGGTGTAGGAGAGCTTGAGCGAGTAGGGTTGCTTGGGGGAGTAGGAGAGCTTGGAGGATCAGGAGAGTTTGGGGGAGTAGGAGAGCGTGGGGGAGTAGGAGAGCTTGGAGGAGTAGGAGAGCTTGGGGGTGTAGGAGAGCTTGCGGGTGTAGGAGACCTTGGGGGAGTAGGAGAGCTTGGTGGAGTAGGAGAGCTTGGTGGAGTAGGAGAGCTTGGGGGTGTAGGAGAGCTTGAGGGAGTAGGAGAGCTTGGGGGAGTAGGAGAGCTTGGGGGATTACGAGAGCTTGGGGGAGTAGGAGAACGTGCGGGATTAGGAGAGCTTGGAGGAGTAGGCGAGCTTGGGGGAGTAGGAGAGCTTGGGAGGGTAGGAGAGCTTGGGGGTGTAGGAGAGCTTTGGGGAGTAGGAGAGCTTGGGGGAGTAGGAGAGCTTGGAGAAGTAGGAGAACTTGGGGGAGGAGGAGAGCTTCGGGGAGTAGGAGAACTTTGTAGTGTAGGAGAGCTTGGGGGATTGGACAGCTCGGTGGATTGGAGAGCTTGGGGGATTGGAGAGCTGGGGCGATTGGACAGCTTGGGGGAGTAGGAGAGCTTCGGGGAGTAGGAAAGCTTGGGGGAGTAGGAGAGCTTGGGGGATTAGGAGAGCTTGGGGGAGTAGGAGAACGTGGGGGAGTAGGAGAGCTTGGAGGAGTAGGCGAGCTTGGGTGAGTAGGAGAACTTGGGGGAGTCGGAGAGCTTGGGGGAGTAGGAGAGCTTGGGGGAGTAGGAGAGCTTGGGGAAGTAGGAGAGCTTGGTGGAGTAGGAGAGCTTGGGGGAATAGGAGAGCTTGGGGGAGTAGGAGAGATTGGGGGAGAAGGAGAGCTTGGGGAAGTAGGAGAGCTTGGGGGAGGAGGAGTGCTTGGGTGAGTAGGAGACCTTGGGGGAGCAGGAGAGCTTGTTGGAGTAGGAGAGCTTGGTGGAGTAGGAGAGCTTGGTGGTTTAGGAGTGCCTGGGGGAGTAGGAAAGCTTGGGTGAGTAGCAGAGCTTGGGGGAGTAGGAGAGCTTGGGGGAGAAGGAGAGCTTGGGGGAATAGTAGAGCTTGGGGGAGTCGGAGAAATTGGGGGAGTCGGATAGCTTGGGGGAGTAGGTGAGATTGGGGGAGTCGGAGAGCTTGGGGGAGTAGGAGAGCTTGGGCGTGTAGGCGAGCTTGCGGGTGTAGGAGAACTTGGGGAGTAGGAGAGCTTGGGGGAGTAGGAGAGCTTGTGGGAGTAGGGTAGCTTACCGGAGTAGGAGAGCTTGCGGGAGTCGGACATTTTGCGGGAGTAGGAGAGTTTGCGGGAATAGGTGAGCATTGCGGGAGTCGGAGAGCTTGTGGGAGTAGGAGAGCTTGCCGGATTAGGAGAGCTTACCAGAGTAGGAGAGCTTGGGCGAATAGGAGAGCTTGGGAGAGGAGGACAGCTTAACAGAGTAGGAGAGCTTACCGGAGTCGGAGAGTTTGGGGGAGTTGGAGAGCTTGGAGGAGTAGGAGAGCTTGGGGGAGTAGGAGAGCTTGGGGGAGTAGGAGAGCTTGGTGGAGTAGGAGAGCTTGGTGGAGTAGGAGAGCTTGGGGGAGTTGGAAAGCTTGGGGGAGTCGGCGAGTTTTGGGAGTAGGAGAGATTGGGGGAGGAGGAGAGCTTGGGGGTGTAGCAGAGCTTGAGCGAGTAGGAGAGCATGAGGGAGTAGGAGAGCTTGGGGGATTAGGAGAGCTTGCGGGAGTAGGAGAGCGTGGGGGAGTAGGAGAGCTTGGAGGAGTAGGCGAGCTTGGGGGAGGAGGAGAGCTTGGGGGAGTAGGAGAGCTTCCGGGTGTAGGAGAGCTTTGGGGAGTAGGAGAGCTTGGGGGAGTAGGAGAGCTTGGAGGAGTAGGAGAACTTGGGGGAGTAGGAGAGCTTCGGGGAGTCGGAGAACTTTGGGATGTAGGAGAGCTTGGGGGAGTAGGAGAGCTTGGGGGATTGGAGAGCTTGTTGGATTGGAGAGCTTGGGGGATTGGAGAGCTTGGGCGATTGGAGAGCTTGGGGGAGTAGGAGAGCTTGGGGGAGTAGGATAGCTTGGTGGAGTAGGATAGCTTGTGGATGTCGGAGAGCTTGGGGGAGTCGGAGAGCTTGGGGGAGTAGGAGAGCTTGGGGGAGTAGGTGAGCTTGGGGGAATAGGAGAGTTAGGGGGAGTAGGAGAACTTGGGGGTTAGGAGAGCATGGGGGTGTAGGAGAGCTTGGGGGAGTAGGAGAGCTTGGGGGAGTAGGAGAGCTTGGTGGAGTAGGAGAGCTTGGTGGAGTAGGAGAGCTTGGGTGAGTAGGAGAGCATGGGGGTGTAGGAGAGATTGGGGGATTAGGAGAGCTTGGGCGTGTAGGAGAGCTTGAGGGAGTAGGAGAGCTTGGGGAGAGTAGGAGACCTTGGGGGATTAGGAGAGCTTGGGGGAGTAGGAGAGCTTGTGGGGAGTAGGAGAGCTTGGGTGACTAGGAGTGCTTGGAAGAGTAGGAGAGCTTGGTGGAGTAGGAGAGCTTGGGGGTGTTGGAAAGCATGGGGGAGTAGGGGAGCTTGGGGGAGTAGGAGAAATTGGGGGAGTAGGAGAGCTTGCGGGTGTAGGAGAGCTTTAGCGAGTAGGGGAGCTTGGGAGAGTAGGAGAGCTTCGGGGAGTAGTAGAGCGTGGGGGAGTAGGAGAGCTTGAGGGAGTAGGAGAATTTGGGGGAGTAGGAGAGCTTGGGGGAGTAGGAGAGCTTGGGGGAGTAGGAGAGCCTGGGGGAGTAGGAGAGCTTGGGGGTGTTGGAAAGATTGGGGGAGTAGGAGAGCTTGGGGGAGTAGGAGAAATTGGGGGAGTAGGAGAGCTTGGGGGTGTAAGAGAGCTTGAGCGAGTAGGGGAGCTTGGGGGAGTCGGCGAGCTTGAGGGAGCAGGAGAACTTGGCGGAGTAGGAGGGCTTGGGGGAGTAGGAGAGCTTGTGGGGAGTAGGAGAGCTTGGGTGACTAGGAGTGCTTGGTAGAGTAGGAGAGCTTGGTGGAGTAGGAGAGCTTGGGGGTGTTGGAAAGCTTGGGGGAGTAGGGGAGCTTGGGGGAGTAGGAGAAATTGGAGGAGTAGGAGAGCTTCGGGGAGTAGTAGAGCGTCGGGGAGTAGGAGTGCTTGGAGGAGTAGGCGAGCTTAAGGGAGCAGGAGAACTTGGGGGAGTAGGAGAGCTTGGGGGAGTAGGAGAGCTTGTGGGGAGTAGGAGAGCTTGGGTGACTAGGAATGCTTGGTAGAGTAGGAGAGCTTGGTGGAGTAGGAGAGCTTGGGGGTGTTGGAAAGCTTGGGGGAGTAGGGGAGCTTGGGTGAGTAGGAGAAATTGGGGGAGTAGGAGAGCTTGGGGGTGTAGGAGAGCTTTAGCGATTAGGGGAGCTTGGGAGAGTAGGAGAGCTTCGGGGAGTAGTAGAGCGTAGGGGAGTAGGAGAGCTTGAGGGAGTAGGAGAACTTGGGGGAGTAGGAGAGCTTGGGGGAGTTGGAGAGCTTGGGGGATAGGAGAGCTTGGGGAGTAGGAGAGCTTGGTGGAGTAGGAGAGCTTGGTGGAGTAGAAGAGCTTGGGGGTGGTGGAAAGCTTGGGGGAGTAGGAGAGCTTGGGGGAGTAGGAGAGATTGGGGGAGTAGGAGAGCTTGGGGGTGTAGGAGAGCTTGAGCGAGTAGGGTTGCTTGGGGGAGTAGGAGAGCTTGGAGGATCAGGAGAGTTTGGGGGAGTAGGAGAGCGTGGGGGAGTAGGAGAGCTTGGAGGAGTAGGAGAGCTTGGGGGTGTAGGAGAGATTTGGGGAGTAGGAGAGCTTGGGGGAGTAGGAGAGCTTGGAGGAGTAGGAGAACTTGGGTGAGTAGGAGAGCTTGCGGGTGTAGGAGACCTTGGGGGAGTAGGAGAGCTTGGTGGAGTAGGAGAGCTTGGTGGAGTAGGAGAGCTTGGGGGTATAGGAGAGCTTGAGCGAGTAGGAGAGCTTGGGGGAGTAGGAGAGCTTGGGGGATTACGAGAGCTTGGGGGAGTAGGAGAGCGTGCGGGATTAGGAGAGCTTGGAGGAGTAGGCGAGCTTGGGGGAGTAGGAGAGCTTGGTGGGGGGTAGGAGAGCTTGGGGGTGTAGGAGAGCTTTGGGGAGTAGGAGAGCTTGGGGGAGTAGGAGAGCTTGGAGAAGTAGGAGAACTTGGGGGAGGAGGAGAGCTTCGGGGAGTAGGAGAACTTTGTAGTGTAGGAGAGCTTGGGGGATTGGACAGCTCGGTGGATTGGAGAGCTTGGGGGATTGGAGAGCTGGGGCGATTGGACAGCTTGGGGGAGTAGGAGAGCTTCGGGGAGTAGGAAAGCTTGGGAAGTAGGAGAGCTTGTGGGATTAGGAGAGCTTGGGGGAGTAGGAGAACGTGGGGGAGTAGGAGAGCTTGGAGGAGTAGGCGAGCTTGGGTGAGTAGGAGAACTTGGGGGAGTCGGAGAGCTTGGGGGAGTAGGAGAGCTTGGGGGAGTAGGAGAGCTTGGGGAAGTAGGAGAGCTTGGTGGAGTAGGAGAGCTTGGGGGAGTAGGAGAGCTTGGGGGAGTAGGAGAGATTGGGGGAGAAGGAGAGCTTGGGGGAGTAGGAGAGCTTGGGGGAGGAGGAGTGCTTGGGTGAGTAGGAGACCTTGGGGGAGCAGGAGAGCTTGTTGGAGTAGGAGAGCTTGGTGGAGTAGGAGAGCTTGGTGGAGTAGGAGTGCCTGGGGGAGTAGGAAAGCTTGGGGGAGTAGCAGAGCTTGGGGGAGTAGGAGAGCTTGGGGGAGAAGGAGAGCTTGGGGGAATAGTAGAGCTTGGGGGAGTCGGAGAGCTTGGGGGAGTCGGATAGCTTGGGGGAGTTTGTGAGATTGGGGGAGTCGGAGAGCTTGGGGGAGTAGGAGAGCTTGGGCGTGTAGGCGAGCTTGCGGGTGTAGGAGAACTTGGGGAGTAGGAGAGCTTGGGGGAGTAGGAGAGCTTGTGGGAGTAGGGTAGCTTTCCGGAGTAGGAGAGCTTGCGGGAGTCGGACATTTTGCGGGAGTAGGAGAGCTTGCGGGAATAGGTGAGCATTGCGGGAGTCGGAGAGCTTGTGGGAGTAGGAGAGCTTGCCGGATTAGGAGAGCTTACCTGAGTAGGAGAGCTTGGGCGAATAGGAGAGCTTGGGAGAGGAGGACAGCTTAACAGAGTAGGAGAGCTTACCGGAGTCGGAGAGTTTGGGGGAGTTGGAGAGCTTGGAGGAGTAGGAGAGCTTGGGGGAGTAGGAGAGCTTGGGGGAGTAGGAGAGCTTGGTGGAGTAGGAGAGCTTGGTGGAGTAGGAGAGCTTGGGGGAGTTGGAAAGCTTGGGGGAGTCGGCGAGTTTTGGGAGTAGGAGAGATTGGGGGAGGAGGAGAGCTTGGGGGTGTAGGAGAGCTTGAGCGAGTAGGAGAGCTTGAGGGAGTAGGAGAGCTTAGGGGATTAGGAGAGCTTGCGGGAGTAGGAGAGCGTGGGGGAGTAGGAGAGCTTGGAGGAGTTGGCGAGTTTGGGGGAGGAGGAGAGCTTGGGGGAGTCGGCGAGCTTGAGGGAGCAGGAGAACTTGGCGGAGTAGGAGAGCTTGGGGGAGTAGGAGAGCTTGTGGGGAGTAGGAGAGCTTGGGTGACTAGGAGAGCTTCAGCGAGTAGGAGAGCTTGAGGGAGTAGGAGAGCTTGGGGGATTAGGAGAGCTTGCGGGAGTAGGAGAGCGTGGGGGAGTAGGAGAGCTTGGAGGAGTTGGCGAGCTTGGGGGAGGAGGAGAGCTTGGGGGAGTAGGAGAGCGTCGGGGTGTAGGAGAGCTTTGGGGAGTAGGAGAGCTTGGGGGAGTAGGAGAGCTTGGAGGAGTAGGATAACTTGGGGGAGTAGGAGAGCTTCGGGGAGTCGGAGAACTTTGGGATGTAGGAGAGCTTGGGGGAGTAGGAGGCCTTGAGGGATTGGAGAGTTTGGGAATTGGGGAGCTTGGGGGATTGGAGAGCTGGGGCGATTGGAGAGCTTGGGGGAGTACGAGAGCTTGGGGGAGTAGGAGAGCTTGGGGGTTTAGGAGAGATTGGGGGATTAGGAGAGCATGGGGGAGTAGGAGAGCGTGGGGGATTAGGAGAGCTTGGAGTAGTAGGAGAGCTTGGGGGAGTAGGAGAGCTTGGGGGAGTAGGAGAGCTTGGGGGAGTAGGAGAGCTTGGTGGAGTAGGAGAGCTTGGGCGAGTAGGAAAGCTTGGGGGAGTAGCAGAGCTTGGGGGAGTATGAGAGATTGGGGGAGTAGGAGAGCTTGCGGGTGTAGGAGAGCTTGAGGGAGTAGGAGAGCTTGAGGGAGTAGGAGAGCGTGGGGGAGTAGGAGAGCTTGGAGGAGTAGGCGAGCTTGGGGGAGTAGGAGAGCTTGGGGGAGTAGGAGAGCTTAGGGGTGTAGGAGAGCTTTGGGGAGTAGGAGAGCTTGGGGGAGTCGGAGAGCTTGGAGGAGTAGGAGAACTTGAGGGTGTAGGAGAGCTTCGGGGAGTAGGAGAACTTTGGGGTGTAGGAGAGCTTGGGGGAGTAGGAGAGCTTGGGGGATTGGAGAGCTTGTTGGATTGGAGAGCTTGGGGGATTGGAGAGCTGGGGCGATTGGAGAGCTTGGGGGAGTAGGAGAGCTTGGGGGAGTAGGATAGCTTGGTGGAGTAGGATAGCTTGTGGATGTCGGAGAGCTTGGGGGAGTCGGAGAGCTTGGGGGAGTAGGAGAGCTTGGGGGAGTAGGTGAGCTTGGGGGAATAGGAGAGTTAGGGGGAGTAGGAGAACTTGGGGGTTAGGAGAGCATGGGGGTGTAGGAGAGCTTGGGGGAGTAGGAGAGCTAGGGGGAGTAGGAGAGCTTGGTGGAGTAGGAGAGCTTGTTGGAGTAGGAGAGCTTGGGTGAGTAGGAGAGCTTGGGGGTGTAGGAGAGATTGGGGGATTAGGAGAGCTTGGGCGTGTAGGAGAGCTTGAGGGAGTAGGAAAGCTTGGGGAGAGTAGGAGACCTTGGGGGATTAGGAGAGCTTGGGGGAGTAGGAGAGCTTGTGGGGAGTAGGAGAGCTTGGGTGACTAGGAGTGCTTGGAAGAGTAGGAGAGCTTGGTGGAGTAGGAGAGCTTGGGGGTGTTGGAAAGCTTGGGGGAGTAGGGGAGCTTGGGGGAGTAGGAGAAATTGGGGGAGTAGGAGAGCTTGGGGGTGTAGGAGAGCTTTAGCGAGTAGGGGAGCTTGGGAGAGTAGGAGAGCTTCGGGGAGTAGTAGAGCGTGGGGGAGTAGGAGAGCTTGAGGGAGTAGGAGAACTTGGGGGAGTAGGAGAGCTTGGGGGAGTAGGTGAGCTTGGGGGAGTAGGAGAGCTTGGGGGAGTAGGAGTGCTTGGTGGAGTAGGAGAGCTTGGTGGAGTAGGAGAGCTTGGGGGTGTTGGAAAGATTGGTGGAGTAGGAGAGCTTGGGGGAGTAGGAGAAATTGGGGGAGTAGGAGAGCTTGGCGGTGTAGGAGAGCTTGAGCGAGTAGGGGAGCTTGGGGGAGTCGGAGAGCTTCGGGGATGAGGAGAGCTTGGGCTGTATGAGAGCTTGGGGGAGTAGGAGAAATTGGGGGCGTAGGAGAGCTTGGGGGAGTAGGAGAGCTTGGGGGAGTAGGAGATCTTGCGGAAGTAGGAGATCTTGGGGGAGTAGGAGAGTTAGGGGCGTAGGAGAACTTGGGGGAGTAGGAGAGCTTGGGGGAGTAGGAGAGCTTGGGGGAGTAGGAGAGCTTGGGGGAGTAGGAGAGCTTGGTGGAGTAGGAGAGCTTGGTGGAGTAGGAGAGCTTGGTGGAGTAGGAGAGCTTGTGGATGTCGGAGAGCTTGGGGGAGTCGGAGAGCTTGGGGGAGTAGGAGAGCTTGGGGGAGTAGGTGAGCTTGGGGGAATAGGAGAGTTAGGGGGAGTAGGAGAACTTGGGGGTTAGGAGAGCATGGGGGTGTAGGAGAGCTTGGGGGAGTAGGAGAGCTAGGGGGAGTAGGAGAGCTTGGTGGAGTAGGAGAGCTTGTTGGAGTAGGAGAGCTTGGGTGAGTAGGTGAGCTTGGGGGTGTAGGAGAGATTGGGGGATTAGGAGAGCTTGGGCGTGTAGGAGAGCTTGAGGGATTAGGAAAGCTTGGGGAGAGTAGGAGACCTTGGGGGATTAGGAGAGCTTGGGGGAGTAGGAGAGCTTGTGGGGAGTAGGAGAGCTTGGGTGACTAGGAGTGCTTGGAAGAGTAGGAGAGCTTGGTGGAGTAGGAGAGCTTGGGGGTGTTGGAAAGCTTGGGGGAGTAGGGGAGCTTGGGGGAGTAGGAGAAATTGGGGGAGTAGGAGAGCTTGGGGGTGTAGGAGAGCTTTAGCGAGTAGGGGAGCTTGGGAGAGTAGGAGAGCTTCGGGGAGTAGTAGAGCGTGGGGGAGTAGGAGAGCTTGAGGGAGTAGGAGAACTTGGGGGAGTAGGAGAGCTTGGGGGAGTAGGAGAGCTTGGGGGAGTAGGAGAGCTTGGGGGAGTAGGAGTGCTTGGTGGAGTAGGAGAGCTTGGTGGAGTAGGAGAGCTTGGGGGTGTTGGAAAGATTGGTGGAGTAGGAGAGCTTGGGGGAGTAGGAGAGCTTGGGGGAGTAGGAGAAATTGGGGGAGTAGGAGAGCTTGGCGGTGTAGGAGAGCTTGAGCGAGTAGGGGAGCTTGGGGGAGTCGGAGAGCTTCGGGGATGAGGAGATCTTGGGCTGTATGAGAGCTTGGGGGAGTAGGAGAAATTGGGGGCGTAGGAGAGCTTGGGGGAGTAGGAGAGCTTGGGGGAGTAGGAGATCTTGCGGAAGTAGGAGATCTTGGGGGAGTAGGAGAGTTAGGGGCGTAGGAGAACTTGGGGGAGTAGGAGAGCTTGGGGGAGTAGGAGAGCTTGGGGGAGTAGGAGAGCTTGGGGGAGTAGGAGAGCTTGGTGGAGTAGGAGAGCTTGGTGGAGTAGGAGAGCTTGGTGGAGTAGGAGAGCTTGGTGGAGTATGAGAGCTTGGGGGTGTAGGAGAGATTGGGGGATTAGGAGAGCTTGGGGTGTAGGACAGCTTGAGGGAGTAGGAGAGCTTGGGGGGAGTAGGAGACCTTGGGGGATTAGGAGAGCTTGGGGGAGTAGGAGAACGTCGGGGAGTAGGAGTGCTTGGAGGAGTAGTCGAGCTTGAGGGAGTAGGAGAACTTGGGGGAGTAGGAGAGCTTGAGGGAGTAGGAGAGCTTGGGGGAGTAGGAGAGCTTGGGGGAGTAGGAGTGCTTGGTGGAGTAGGAGAGCTTGTTGGAGTAGGAGAGCTTGGGGGTGTTGGAAAGCTTGGGGGAGTAGGAGTGCTTGGGGGAGGAGGAGAAATTGGGGGAGTAGGAGAGCTTGGGGGTGCAGGAGAGCTTGAGCGAGTAGGGGAGCTTGGGGGAGTAGGAGAGCTTCGGGGATTAGGAGAGCTTGGGGGAGTAGGAGAGCGTGGGGGGGAGGAGAGCTTGGAGGAGTAGGAGAGCTTGGGGGTGCAGGAGAGATTTGGGGAGTAGGAGAGCTTGGGGGAGTAGGAGAGCCTGGAGGAGTAGGATAAATTGGGGGAGTAGGAGAGCTTGGGGGAGTAAGAGAGCTTGGGGGAGTAGGAGAGCTTGGGGGAGCAGGAGAGCTTGGTGGAGTCGGAGAGCTTGGTGGATTAGGAGAGCTTGGGGGAGTAGGAAAGCTTGGGGGAGTAGGAGACCTTGGGAGAGAAGGAGAGATTGGGGGAGTAGGAGAGCTTGGAGGAGTCGGCGAACTTGAGGGAGTAGGAGAATTGGGGGAGTAGGAGAGCTTGGGGGAGTAGGAGAGCTTGGGGGAGTAGGAGAGCTTGGGGAGTAGGAGAGCTTGGTGGAGTAGGAGAGCTTGGTGGAGTAGAAGAGCTTGGGGTGGTGGAGAGCTTGGGGGAGTAGGAGAGCTTGGGGGAGTTGGAGATCTTGCGGAAGTAGGAGATCTTGGGGGAGTAGGAGAGTTAGGGGCGTAGGAGAAATTGGGGGAGTAGGAGAGCTTGGGGGAGTAGGAGAGCTTGGGGGAGTAGGAGAGCTTGGGGGAGTAGGAGAGCTTGGTGGAGTGGGAGAGCTTGGTGGAGTTGGAGAGCTTGGTGGAGTAGGAGAGCTTGGTGGAGTAGGAGAGCTTGGGGGTGTAGGAGAGATTGGGGGATTAGGAGAGCTTGGGGTGTAGGAGAGCTTGAGGGAGTAGGAGAGCTTGGGGGAGTAGGAGGGCTTGGGGGAGTAGGAGAGCTTGGGGGAGTAGGAGAGCCTGGGGGAGTAGGAGTGCTTGGTGGAGTAGGATAGCTTGGTGGAGTAGGAGAGCTTGGGGGTGTTGGAAAGATTGGGGGAGTAGGAGAGCTTGGGGGAGTAGGAGAAATTGGGGGAGTAGGAGAGCTTGGGTGTGTAGGAGAGCTTGAGCGAGTAGGGGAGCTTGGGGGAGTCGGCGAGCTTGAGGGAGCAGGAGAACTTGGCGGAGTAGGAGAGCTTGGGGGAGTAGGAGAGCTTGTGGGGAGTAGGAGAGCTTGGGTGACTAGGAGTGCTTGGTAGAGTAGGAGAGCTTGGTGGAGTAGCAGAGCTTGGGGGTGTTGGAAAGATTGGGGGAGTAGGAGAGCTTGGGGGAGTAGGAGAAATTGGGGGAGTAGGAGAGCTTGGGTGTGTAGGAGAGCTTGAGCGAGTAGGGGAGCTTGGGGGAGTCGGCGAGCTTGAGGGAGCAGGAGAACTTGGCGGAGTAGGAGAGCTTGGGGGAGTAGGAGAGCTTGTGGGGAGTAGGAGAGCTTGGGTGACTAGGAGTGCTTGGTAGAGTAGGAGAGCTTGGTGGAGTAGCAGAGCTTGGGGGTGTTGGAAAGCTTGGGGGAGTAGGGGAGCTTGGGGGAGTAGGAGAAATTGGAGGAGTAGGAGAGCTTCGGGGAGTAGTAGAGCGTCGGGGAGTAGGAGTGCTTGGAGGAGTAGGCGAGCTTAAGGGAGCAGGAGAACTTGGGGGAGTAGGAGAGCTTGGGGGAGTAGGAGAGCTTGTGGGGAGTAGGAGAGCTTGGGTGACTAGGAGTGCTTGGTAGAGTAGGAGAGCTTGGTGGAGTAGGAGAGCTTGGGGGTGTTGGAAAGCTTGGGGGAGTAGGGGAGCTTGGGGGAGTAGGAGAAATTGGGGGAGTAGGAGAGCTTGGGGGTGTAGGAGAGCTTTAGCGAGTAGGGGAGCTTGGGAGAGTAGGAGAGCTTCGGGGAGTAGTAGAGCGTGGGGGAGTAGGAGAGCTTGAGGGAGTAGGAGAACTTGGGGGAGTAGGAGAGCTTGGGGGAGTAGGAGAGCTTGGGGGAGTAGGAGAGCTTGGGGGAGTAGGAGTGCTTGGTGGAGTAGGAGAGCTTGGTGGAGTAGGAGAGCTTGGGGGTGTTGGAAAGATTGGGGGAGTAGGAGAGCTTGGGGGAGTAGGAGAAATTGGGGGAGTAGGAGAGCTTGGCGGTGTAGGAGAGCTTGAGCGAGTAGGGGAGCTTGGGGGAGTCGGAGAGCTTCGGGGATGAGGAGAGCTTGGGCTGTATGAGAGCTTGGGGGAGTAGGAGAAATTGGGGGCGTAGGAGAGCTTGGGGGAGTAGGAGAGCTTGGGGGAGTAGGAGATCTTGCGGAAGTAGGAGATCTTGGGGGAGTAGGAGAGTTGGGGGCGTAGGAGAACTTGGGGGAGTAGGAGAGCTTGGGGGAGTAGGAGAGCTTGGGGGAGTAGGAGAGCTTGGGGGAGTAGGAGAGCTTGGTGGAGTAGGAGAGCTTGGTGGAGTAGGAGAGCTTGGTGGAGTAGGAGAGCTTGGTGGAGTATGAGAGCTTGGGGGTGTAGGAGAGATTGGGGGATTAGGAGAGCTTGGGGTGTAGGACAGCTTGAGGGAGTAGGAGAGCTTGGGGGGAGTAGGAGACCTTGGGGGATTAGGAGAGCTTGGGGGAGTAGGAGAACGTCGGGGAGTAGGAGTGCTTGGAGGAGTAGTCGAGCTTGAGGGAGTAGGAGAACTTGTGGGAGTAGGAGAGCTTGAGGGAGTAGGAGAGCTTGGGGGAGTAGGAGAGCTTGGGGGAGTAGGAGTGCTTGGTGGAGTAGGAGAGCTTGTTGGAGTAGGAGAGCTTGGGGGTGTAGGAAAGCTTGGGGGAGTAGGAGAGCTTGGGGGAGGAGGAGAAATTGGGGGAGTAGGAGATCTTGGGGGTGTAGGAGAGCTTGAGCGAGTAGG
Organism: Pristiophorus japonicus; assembly: GCF_044704955.1. Classification (NCBI taxonomy): domain Eukaryota; kingdom Metazoa; phylum Chordata; class Chondrichthyes; family Pristiophoridae; genus Pristiophorus; species Pristiophorus japonicus. Next base: position 899,603 of record NW_027254772.1, read on the forward strand.
GGAGCTTGGGGGAGTAGGAGAGCTTCGGGGATTAGGAGAGCTTGGGGGAGTAGGAGAGCGTGGGGGGGGAGGAGAGCTTGGAGGAGTAGGAGAGCTTGGGGGTGCAGGAGAGATTTGGGGAGTAGGAGAGCTTGGGGGAGTAGGAGAGCTTGGAGGAGTAGGATAAATTGGGGGAGTAGGAGAGCTTGGGGGAGTAAGAGACTTTGGGGGAGTAGGAAAGCTTGGGGGAGTAGGAGAGCTTGGGAGAGAAGGAGAGATTGGTGGATTAGGAGAGCTTGGAGGAGTCGGCGAGCTTGAGGGAGTAGGAGAATTGGGGGAGTAGGAGAGCTTGGGGGAGTTGGAGAGCTTGGGGGAGTAGGAGAGCTTGGGGAGTAGGAGAGCATGGTGGAGTTGGAGAGCTTGGTGGAGTAGAAGAGCTTGGGGGTGGTGGAGAGCTTGGGGGAGTAGGAGAGTTAGGGGCGTAGGAGAACTTGGGGGAGTAGGAGAGCTTGGGGGAGTAGGAGAGCTTGGGGGAGTAGGAGAGCTTGGGGGAGTAGGAGAGCTTGGTGGAGTGGGAGAGCTTGGTGGAGTTGGAGAGCTTGGTGGCGTAGGAGAGCTTGGTGGAGTAGGAGAGCTTGGGGGTGTAGGAGAGATTGGGGGATTAGGAGAGCTTGGGGTGTAGGAGAGCTTGAGGGAGTAGGAGAGCTTGGGGGAGTAGGAGAGCTTGGGGGAGTAGGAGAGCTTGGGGGAGTAGGAGAGCCTGGGGGAGTAGGAGTGCTTGGTGGAGTAGGATAGCTTGGTGCAGTAGGAGAGCTTGGGGGTGTTGGAAAGATTGGGGGAGTTGGAGAGCTTGGGGGAGTAGGAGAAATTGGGGGAGCAGGAGAGCTTGGGGGTGTAGGAGAGCTTGAGCGAGTAGGGGAGCTTGGGGGAGTCGGCGAGCTTGAGGGAGCAGGAGAACTTGGCGGAGTAGGAGAGCTTGGGTTGTAGGAGAGCTTGTGGGGAGTAGGAGAGCTTGGGTGACTAGGAGTGCTTGGAGAGTAGGAGAGCTTGGTGGAGTAGGAGAGCTTGGGGGTGTTGGGAAGCTTGGGGGAGTAGGGGAGCTTGGGGGAGTAGGAGAAATTGGGGGAGTAGGAGAGCTTCGGGGAGTAGTAGAGCGTCGGGGAGTAGGAGTGCTTGGAGGAGTAGGCGAGCTTAAGGGAGCAGGAGAACTTGGGGGAGTAGGAGAGCTTGGGGGAGTAGGAGAGCTTGTGGGGAGTAGGAGAGCTTGGGTGACTAGGAGTGCTTGGTAGAGTAGGAGAGCTTGGTGGAGTAGGAGAGCTTGGGGGTGTTGGAAAGCTTGGGGGAGTAGGAGAGCTTGGGGGAGGAGGAGAAATTGGGGGAGTAGGAGATCTTGGGGGTGTAGGAGAGCTTGAGCGAGTAGGGGAGCTTGGGGGAGTAGGAGAGCTTCGGGGATTAGGAGAGCTTGGGGGAGTAGGAGAGCGTGGGGTGTAGGAGAGCTTGGAGGAGTAGAAACATAGAAACATAGAAAATAGGTGCAGGAGCAGGCCATTCAGCCCTTCTAGCCTGCACCGCCATTCAATGAGTTCATGGCTGAACATGAAACTTCAGTACCCCCTTCCTGCTTTCTCGCCATAACCCTTGATCCCCCGAGTAGTAAGGACTTCATCTAACTCCCTTTTGAATATATTTAGTGAATTGGCCTCAACTACTTTCTGTGGTAGAGAATTCCACAGGTTCACCACTCTCTGGGTGAAGAAGTTTCTCCTCATCTCGGTCCTAAATGGCTTACCCCTTATCCTCAGACTGTGACCCCTGGTTCTGGACTTCCCCAACATTGGGAACATTCTTTCTGCATCTAACCTGTCTAAACCCGTCAGAATTTTAAACGTTTCTATGAGGTCCCCTCTCATTCTTCTGAACTCCAGTGAATACAAGCCCAATTGATCCAGTCTTTCTTGATAGGTCAGTCCCGCCATCCCGGGAATCAGTCTGGTGAACCTTCGCTGCACTCCCTCAATAGCAAGAATGTCCTTCCTCAAGTTAGGAGACCAAAACTGTACACAATACTCCAGGTGTGGCCTCACCAAGGCCCTGTACAACTGTAGCAACACCTCCCTGCCCCTGTATTCAAATCCCCTCGCTATGAAGGCCAACATGCCATTTGCTTTCTTAACCGCCTGCTGTACCTGCATGCCAACCTTCAATGACTGATGTACCATGACACCCAGGTCTCGTTGCACCTTCCCTTTTCCTAATCTGTCACCATTCAGATAATAGTCTGTCTCTCTGTTTTTACCACCAAAGTGGATAACCTCACATTTATCCACATTATACTTCATCTGCCATGCATTTGCCCACTCACCTAACCTATCCAAGTCACTCTGCAGCCTAATAGCATCCTCCTCGCAGCTCACACTGCCACCCAACTTAGTATCATCCGCAAATTTGGAGATACTGCATTTAATCCCCTCGTCTAAATCATTAATGTACAATGTAAATAGCTGGGGCCCCAGCACAGAACCTTGCGGCACTCCACTAGTCACTGCCTGCCATTCTGAAAAGTACCCGTTTACTCCTACTCTTTGCTTCCTGTCTGACAACCAGTTCTCAATCCACGTCAGCACACTACCCCCAATCCCATGTGCTTTAACTTTGCACATTAATCTCTTGTGTGGGACCTTGTCGAAAGCCTTCTGAAAGTCCAAATATACCACATCAACTGGTTCTCCTTTGTCCACTTTACTGGAAACATCCTCAAAAAATTCCAGAAGATTTGTCAAGCATGATTTCCCTTTCACAAATCCATGCTGACTTGGACCTATCATGTCACCATTTTCCAGATGCACTGCTATGACATCCTTAATAATTGATTCCATCATTTTACCCACTACTGAGGTCAGGCTGACCGGTCTATAATTCCCTGTTTTCTCTCTCCCTCCTTTTTTAAAAAGTGGGGTTACATTGGCTACCCTCCACTCCATAGGAACTGATCCAGAGTCAATGGAATGTTGGAAAATGACTGTCAATGCATCCGCTATTTCCAAGGCCACCTCCTTAAGTACTCTAGGATGCAGGCCATCAGGCCCTGGGGATTTATCTGCCTTCAATCCCATCAATTTCCCCAACACAATTTCCCGACTAATAAAGATTTCCCTCAGTTCCTCTTCCTTACTAGACCCTCTGACCCCTTTTATATCCGGAAGGTTGTTTGTATCCTCCTTAGTGAATACCGAACCAAAGTACTTGTTCAATTGATCCGCCATTTCTTTGTTCCCCGTTATGACTTCCCCTGATTCTGACTGCAGGGGACCTACGTTTGTCTTCACCAACCTTTTTCTCTTTACATACCTATAGAAACTTTTGCAATCCGCCTTAATGTTCCCTGCAAGCTTCTTCTCGTACTCCATTTTCCCTGTCCTAATCAAACCCTTTGTCCTCCTCTGCTGAGTTCTAAATTTCTCCCAGTCCCCAGGTTCGCTGCTATTTCTGGCCAATTTGTATGCCACTTCCTTGGCTTTAATACTATCCCTGATTTCCCTAGATAGCCACGGTTGAGCCACCTTCCCCTTTTTATTTTTACGCCAGACAGGAATGTACAATTGTTGTACTTCATCCATGCGGTCTCTAAATGTCTGCCATTGCCCATCCACAGTCAACCCCCTAAGTATCATTCGCCAATCTATCCTAGCCAATTCTCGCCTCATACCTTCAAAGTTACCCTTCTTTAAGTTCTGGACCATGGTCTCTGAATTTACTGTTTCATTCTCCATCCTAATGCAGAATTCCACCATATTATGGTCACTCTTCCCCAAGGGGCCTCGCACAATGAGATTGCTAATTAATCCTCTCTCATTACACAACACCCAGTCCAAGATGGCCTCCCCCCTAGTTGGTTCCTCAACATATTGGTCTAGAAAACCATCCCTTATGCACTCCAGGAAATCCTCCTCCACCGTATTGCTTCCAGTTTGGCTAGCCCAATCTATGTGCATATTAAAGTCACCCATTATAACTGCTACACCTTTATTGCATGCACCCCTAATTTCCTGTTTGATGCCCTCCCCAACATCCCTATTACTGTTTGGAGGTCTGTACACAACTCCTACTAACGTTTTTTGCCCTTTGGTGTTCTGCAGCTCTACCCATATAGATTCCACATCATCCAAGCTAATGTCTTTCCTAACTATTGCATTAATCTCCTCTTTAACCAGCAATGCTACCCCACCTCCTTTTCCTTTTATTCTATCCTTCCTGAATGTTGAAAACCCCTGAATGTTGAGTTCCCAGCCCTGATCATCCTGGAGCCACGTCTCCGTAATCCCAATCACATCATATTTGTTAACATCTATTTGCACAATTAATTCATCCACCTTATTGCGGATACTCCTTGCATTAAGACACAAAGCCTTCAGGCTTGTTTTATTAACACCCTTTGTCCTTTTAGAATTTTGCTGTACAGTGGCCCTTTTTGTTCTTTGCCTTGGGTTTCTCTGCCCTACACTTTTCCTCATCTCCTTTCTGTCTTTTGCTTTTGGCTCCTTTTTGTTTCCCTCTGTCTCCCTGCATTGGTTCCCATCCCCCTGCCATATTAGTTTAAATCCTCCCCAACAGCACTAGCAAACACTCCCCCGAGGACATTGGTTCCAGTCCTGCCCAGGTGCAGACCGTCCGGTTTGTACTGGTCCCACCTCCCCCAGAACCGGTCCCAATGCCCCAGGAATTTGAATCCCTCCCTGCTGCACCACTGCTCAAGCCACGTATTCATCTGCGCTATCCTGCGATTCCTACTCTGACTATCACGTGGCACTGGTAGCAATCCCGAGATTACTACTTTTGAGGTCCTACTTTTTAATTTAGCTCCTAGCTCCTTAAATTCGTTTCGTAGGACCTCATCCCTTTTTTTGCCTATGTCGTTGGTACCAATGTGCACCACGACAACTGGCTGTTCTCCCTCCCATTTCAGAATGTCCTACACCCGCTCCGAGACATCCTTGACCCTTGCACCAGGGAGGCAACATACCATCCTGGAGTCTCGGTTGCGGCCGCAGAAACGCCTATCTATTCCCCTCACAATTGAATCCCCTATCACTATCGCTCTCCCACTCTTTTTCTTGCCCTCCTGTGCAGCAGAGCCAGCCACGGTGCCATGAACTTGGCTGCTGCTGCCCTCCCCTGATGAGTCATTCCCCTCAACAGTACCCAAAGCGGTGTATCTGTTTTGCAGGGGGATGACCGCAGGGGACCCCTGCACTACCTTCCTTGCTCTACTCTTCCTGCTGGTCTTCCATTCCCTATCTGGCTGTGGACCCTTTCCCTGCGGTAAGACCAACTCACTACACGTGATACTCACGTCATTCTCAGCATCGTGGATGCTCCAGAGTGAATCCACCTTCAGCTCCAATTCCGTAACGCGGACCGTCAGGAGCTGGAGGCGGATACACTTCCCGCACACATAGTCGTCAGGGACACCGGAAGTGTCCCTGAGTTCCCACATGGTACAGGAGGAGCATAACACCCGACCGAGCTCTCCTGCCATGACTTAACCCTTAGATACACTTAAACTGGTAATAACAATGTTAAAAGTTACTGACCAATATAAGAAGAAAAAGAAAAACTACTCACCAATCACCAGCCAATCACTTACCCCCTAGGCTGTGACGTCACCTTTGTTTTTTTGCCTTCTCCCTGTAGCTGCACCGGTACGCCTCTCGCCGACCCCGGACTCGCGCTGCTCCGAGCTCCCGCCTCCTCGACTGACTGCTCGACTCCCGCTGGCCTTTATAGGCCTCTCGCCGACCCCGGACTCGCGCTGCTCCGAGCTCCCGCCTCCTCGACTGACTGCTCGACTCCCGCTGGCCTTTATAGGCCTCTCGCCGACCCCGGACTCACGCTGCTCCGAGCTCCCGCCTCCTCGACTGACTGCTCGACTCCCGCTGGCCTTTATAGGCCTCTCGCCGACCCCGGACTCGCGCTGCTCCGAGCTCCCGCCTCCTCGACTGACTGCTCGACTCCCGCTGGCCTTTATAGGCCTCTCGCCGACCCCGGACTCGCGCTGCTCCGAGCTCCCGCCTCCTCGACTGACTACTCGACTCCCGCTGGCCTTTATAGGCCTCTCGCCGACCCCGGACTCGCGCTGCTCCGAGCTCCCGCCTCCTCGACTGACTGCTCGACTCCCGCTGGCCTTTATAGGCCTCTCGCCGACCCCGGACTCACGCTGCTCCGAGCTCCCGCCTCCTCGACTGACTGCTCGACTCCCGCTGGCCTTTATAGGCCTCTCGCCGACCCCGGACTCACGCTGCTCCGAGCTCCCGCCTCCTCGACTGACTGCTCGACTCCCCTTGGGGGTGGTGGAGAGCTTGGGGGTGCAGGAGAGATTTGGGGAGTAGGAGAGCTTGGGGGAGTAGGAGAGCTTGGAGGAGTAGGATAAATTGGGGGAGTAGGAGAGCTTGGGGGAGTAAGAGAACTTGGGGGAGTAGGAGAGCTTGGGGGAGCAGGAGAGCTTGGTGGAGTCGGAGAGATTGGTGGATTAGGAGTACTTGGGGGAGTAGGAAAGCTTGGGGGAGTTGGAGAGCTTGGGAGAGAAGGAGAGATTGGGGGAGTAGGAGAGCTTGGAGGAGTCGGCGAGCTTGAGGGAGTAGGAGAATTGGGGGAGTAGGAGAGCTTGGGGGAGTTGGAGAGCTTGGGGGAGTAGGAGAGCTTGGGGAGTAGGAGAGCATGGTGGAGTAGGAGAGCTTGGTGGAGTAGAAGAGCTTGGGGGTGGTGGAGAGCTTGGGGGAGTAGGAGAGTTAGGGGCGTAGGAGAACTTGGGGGAGTAGGAGAGCTAGGGGGAGTAGGAGAGCTTGGGGGAGTAGGAGAGCTTGGGGGAGTAGGAGAGCTTGGTGGAGTGGGAGAGCTTGGTGGAGTAGGAGAGCTTGGTGGAGTAGGAGAGCTTGGTGGAGTAGGAGAGCTTGGGGGTGTAGGAGAGATTGGGGGATTAGGAGAGCTTGGGGTGTAGGAGAGCTTGAGGGAGTAGGAGAGCTTGGGGGAGTAGGAGAGCTTGGGGGAGTAGGAGAGCTTGGGGGAGTAGGAGAGCCTGGGGGAGTAGGAGTGCTTGGTGGAGTAGGATAGCTTGGTGGAGTAGGAGAGCTTGGGGGTGTTGGAAAGATTGGGGGAGTAGGAGAGCTTGGGGGAGTAGGAGAAATTGGGGGAGTAGGAGAGCTTGGGGGTGTAGGAGAGCTTGAGCGAGTAGGGGAGCTTGGGGGAGTCGGAGAGCTTCGGGGATGAGGAGAGCTTGGGCTGTATGAGAGCTTGGGGGAGTAGGAGAAATTGGGGGCGTAGGAGAGCTTGGGGGAGTAGGAGAGCTTGGGGGAGTAGGAGATCTTGCGGAAGTAGAGATCTTGGGGGAGTAGGAGAGTTAGGGGCGGAGGAGAACTTGGGGGAGTAGGAGAGCTTGGGGGAGTAGGAGAGCTTGGGGGAGTAGGAGAGCTTGGGGGAGTAGGAGAGCTTGGTGGAGTAGGAGAGCTTGGTGGAGTAGGAGAGCTTGGTGGAGTAGGAGAGCTTGGTGGAGTATGAGAGCTTGGGGGTGTAGGAGAGATTGGGGGATTAGGAGAGCTTGGGGTGTAGGACAGCTTGAGGGAGTAGGAGAGCTTGGGGGGAGTAGGAGACCTTGGGGGATTAGGAGAGCTTGGGGGAGTAGGAGAACGTCGGGGAGTAGGAGTGCTTGGAGGAGTAGTCGAGCTTGAGGGAGTAGGAGAACTTGGGGGAGTAGGAGAGCTTGAGGGAGTAGGAGAGCTTGGGGGAGTAGGAGAGCTTGGGGGAGTAGGAGAGCTTGGAGGAGTAGGATAAATTGGGGGAGTAGGAGAGCTTGGGGGAGTAAGAGAGCTTGGGGGAGTAGGAGAGCTTGGGGGAGCAGGAGAGCTTGGTGGAGTCGGAGAGCTTGGTGGATTAGGAGAGCTTGGGGGAGTAGGAAAGCTTGGGGGAGTAGGAGAGCTTGGGAGAGATGGAGAGATTGGGGGAGTTGGAGAGCTTGGAGGAGTCGGCGAGCTTGAGGGAGTAGGAGAATTGGGGGAGTAGGAGAGCTTGGGGGAGTAGGAGAGCTTGGGGGAGTAGGAGAGCTTGGGGAGTAGGAGAGCTTGGTGCAGTAGGAGAGCTTGGTGGAGTAGAAGAGCTTGGGGGTGGTGGAGAGCTTGGGGGAGTAGGAGAGCTTGGGGGAGTTGGAGATCTTGCGGAAGTAGGAGATCTTGGGGGAGTAGGAGAGTTAGGGGCGTAGGAGAACTTGGGGGAGTAGGAGAGCTTGGGGGAGTAGGAGAGCTTGGTGGAGTAGGAGAGCTTGGGGGAGTAGGAGAGCTTGGTGGAGTGGGAGAGCTTGGTGGAGTTGGAGAGCTTGGTGGAGTAGGAGAGCTTGGTGGAGTAGGAGAGCTAGGGGTTGTAGGAGAGATTGGGGGATTAGGAGAGCTTGGGGTGTAGGAGAGCTTGAGGGAGTAGGAGAGCTTGGGGGAGTAGGAGAGCTTGGGGGAGTAGGAGAGCTTGGGGGAGTAGGAGAGCCTGGGGGAGTAGGAGTGCTTGGTGGAGTAGGATAGCTTGGTGGAGTAGGAGAGCTTGGGGGTGTTGGAAAGATTGGGGGAGTAGGAGAGCTTGGGGGAGTAGGAGAAATTGGGGGAGTAGGAGAGCTTGGGGGTGTAGGAGAGCTTGAGCGAGTAGGGGAGCTTGGGGGAGTTGGCGAGCTTGAGGGAGCAGGAGAACTTGGCGGAGTAGGAGAGCTTGTGGGGAGTAGGAGAGCTTGGGTGACTAGGAGTGCTTGGTAGAGTAGGAGAGCTTGGGGGTGTTGGAAAGCTTGGGGGAGTAGGGGAGCTTGGGGGAGTAGGAGAAATTGGGGGAGTAGGAGAGCTTGGGGGTGTAGGAGAGCTTGAGCGAGTAGGGGAGCTTGGGGGAGTTGGCGAGCTTGAGGGAGCAGGAGAACTTGGCGGAGTAGGAGAGCTTGTGGGGAGTAGGAGAGCTTGGGTGACTAGGAGTGCTTGGTAGAGTAGGAGAGCTTGGGGGTGTTGGAAAGCTTGGGGGAGTAGGGGAGCTTGGGGGAGTAGGAGAAATTGGGGGAGTAGGAGAGCTTCGGGGAGTAGTAGAGCGTCGGGGAGTAGGAGTGCTTGGATGAGTAGGCGAGCTTAAGGGAGCAGGAGAACTTGGGGGAGTAGGAGAGCTTGGGGGTGCAGGAGAGATTTGGGGAGTAGGAGAGCTTGGGGGAGTAGGAGAGCTTGGAGGAGTAGGATAAATTGGGGGAGTAGGAGAGCTTGGGGGAGTAAGAGAACTTGGGGGAGTAGGAGAGCTTGGGGGAGCAGGAGAGCTTGGTGGAGTCGGAGAGATTGGTGGATTAGGAGTACTTGGGGGAGTAGGAAAGCTTGGGGGAGTTGGAGAGCTTGGGAGAGAAGGAGAGCTTGGGGGAGTAGGAGAGCTTGGAGGAGTCGGCGAGCTTGAGGGAGTAGGAGAATTGGGGGAGTAGGAGAGCTTGGGGGAGTTGGAGAGCTTGGGGGTGGTGGAGAGCTTGGGGGAGTAGGAGAGTTAGGGGCGTAGGAGAACTTGGGGGAGTAGGAGAGCTTGGGGGAGTAGGAGAGCTTGGGGGAGTAGGAGAGCTTGGGGGAGTAGGAGAGCTTGGTGGAGTGGGAGAGCTTGGTGGAGTTGGAGAGCTTGGTGGAGTAGGAGAGCTTGGTGGAGTAGGAGAGCTTGGGGGTGTAGGAGAGATTGGGGGATTAGGAGAGCTTGGGGTGTAGGAGAGCTTGAGGGAGTAGGAGAGCTTGGGGGAGTAGGAGAGCTTGGGGGAGTAGGAGAGCTTGGGGGAGTAGGAGAGCCTGGGGGAGTAGGAGTGCTTGGTGGAGTAGGATAGCTTGGTGGAGTAGGAGAGCTTGGGGGTGTTGGAAAGATTGGGGGAGTAGGAGAGCTTGGGGGAGTAGGAGAAATTGGGGGAGTAGGAGAGCTTGGGGGTGTAGGAGAGCTTGAGCGAGTAGGGGAGCTTGGGGGAGTCGGCGAGCTTGAGGGAGCAGGAGAACTTGGCGGAGTAGGAGAGCTTGGGTTGTAGGAGAGCTTGTGGGGAGTAGGAGAGCTTGGGTGACTAGGAGTGCTTGGTAGAGTAGGAGAGCTTGGTGGAGTAGGAGAGCTTGGGGGTGTTGGAAAGCTTGGGGGAGTAGGAGAGCTTGGGGGAGTAGGAGAGCTTGGGGGAGTAGGAGAGCTTCGGGGAGTAGTAGAGCGTCGGGGAGTAGGAGTGCTTGGAGGAGTAAGCGAGCTTAAGGGAGCAGGAGAACTTGGGGGAGTAGGAGAGCTTGGGGGAGTAGGAGAGCTTGTGGGGAGTAGGAGAGCTTGGGTGACTAGGAGTGCTTGGTAGAGTAGGAGAGCTTGGTTGAGTAGGAGAGCTTGGGGGTGTTGGAAAGCTTGGGGGAGTAGGGGAGCTTGGGGGAGTAGGAGAAATTGGGGGAGTAGGAGAGCTTGGGGGTGTAGGAGAGCTTTAGCGAGTAGGGGAGCTTGGGAGAGTAGGAGAGCTTCGGGGAGTAGTAGAGCGTGGGGGAGTAGGAGAGCTTGAGGGAGTAGGAGAACTTGGGGGAGTAGGAGAGCTTGGGGGAGTAGGAGAGCTTGGGGGAGTAGGAGAGCTTGGGGGAGTAGGAGTGCTTGGTGGAGTAGGAGAGCTTGGTGGAGTAGGAGAGCTTGGGGGTGTTGGAAAGATTGGGGGAGTAGGAGAGCTTGGGGGAGTAGGAGAAATTGGGGGAGTAGGAGAGCTTGGGGGTGTAGGAGAGCTTGAGCGAGTAGGGGAGCTTGGGGGAGTCGGAGAGCTTCGGGGATGAGGAGAGCTTGGGCTGTATGAGAGCTTGGGGGAGTAGGAGAAATTGGGGGCGTAGGAGAGCTTGGGGGAGTAGGAGAGCTTGGGGGAGTAGGAGATCTTGCGGAAGTAGAGATCTTGGGGGAGTAGGAGAGTTAGGGGCGGAGGAGAACTTGGGGGAGTAGGAGAGCTTGGGGGAGTAGGAGAGCTTGGGGGAGTAGGAGAGCTTGGGGGAGTAGGAGAGCTTGGTGGAGTAGGAGAGCTTGGTGGAGTAGGAGAGCTTGGTGGAGTAGGAGAGCTTGGTGGAGTATGAGAGCTTGGGGGTGTAGGAGAGATTGGGGGATTAGGAGAGCTTGGGGTGTAGGACAGCTTGAGGGAGTAGGAGAGCTTGGGGGGAGTAGGAGACCTTGGGGGATTAGGAGAGCTTGGGGGAGTAGGAGAACGTCGGGGAGTAGGAGTGCTTGGAGGAGTAGTCGAGCTTGAGGGAGTAGGAGAACTTGGGGGAGTAGGAGAGCTTGAGGGAGTAGGAGAGCTTGGGGGAGTAGGAGAGCTTGGGGGAGTAGGAGTGCTTGGTGGAGTAGGAGAGCTTGTTGGAGTAGGAGAGCTTGGGGGTGTTGGAAAGCTTGGGGGAGTAGGAGAGCTTGGGGGAGGAGGAGAAATTGGGGGAGTAGGAGTGCTTGGGGGTGTAGGAGAGCTTGAGCGAGTAGGGGTTCTTGGGGGAGTAGGAGAGCTTCGGGGATTAGGAGAGCTTGGGGGAGTAGGAGAGCGTGGGGGGGGGGAGGAGAGCTTGGAGGAGTAGGAGAGCTTGGGGGTGCAGGAGAGATTTGGGGAGTAGGAGAGCTTGGGGGAGTAGGAGAGCTTGGAGGAGTAGGATAAATTGGGGGAGTAGGAGAGCTTGGGGGAGTAAGAGAGCTTGGGGGAGTAGGAGAGCTTGGGGGAGCAGGAGAGCTTGGTGGAGTCGGAGAGCTTGGTGGATTAGGAGAGCTTGGGGGAGTAGGAAAGCTTGGGGGAGTAGGAGAGCTTGGGAGAGATGGAGAGATTGGGGGAGTTGGAGAGCTTGGAGGAGTCGGCGAGCTTGAGGGAGTAGGAGAATTGGGGGAGTAGGAGAGCTTGGGGGAGTAGGAGAGCTTGGGGGAGTAGGAGAGCTTGGGGAGTAGGAGAGCTTGGTGGAGTAGGAGAGCTTGGTGGAGTAGAAGAGCTTGGGGGTGGTGGAGAGCTTGGGGGAGTAGGAGAGCTTGGGGGAGTTGGAGATCTTGCGGAAGTAGGAGATCTTGGGGGAGTAGGAGAGTTAGGGGCGTAGGAGAACTTGGGGGAGTAGGAGAGCTTGGGGTAGTAGGAGAGCTTGGTGGAGTAGGAGAGCTTGGGGGAGTAGGAGAGCTTGGTGGAGTGGGAGAGCTTGGTGGAGTTGGAGAGCTTGGTGGAGTAGGAGAGCTTGGTGGAGTAGGAGAGCTAGGGGTTGTAGGAGAGATTGGGGGATAAGGAGAGCTTGGGGTGTAGGAGAGCTTGAGGGAGTAGGAGAGCTTGGGGGAGTAGGAGAGCTTGGGGGAGTAGGAGAGCTTGGGGGAGTAGGAGAGCCTGGGGGAGTAGGAGTGCTTGGTGGAGTAGGATAGCTTGGTGGAGTAGGAGAGCTTGGGGGTGTTGGAAAGATTGGGGGAGTAGGAGAGCTTGGGGGAGTAGGAGAAATTGGGGGAGTAGGAGAGCTTGGGGGTGTAGGAGAGCTTGAGCGAGTAGGGGAGCTTGGGGGAGTTGGCGAGCTTGAGGGAGCAGGAGAACTTGGCGGAGTAGGAGAGCTTGTGGGGAGTAGGAGAGCTTGGGTGACTAGGAGTGCTTGGTAGAGTAGGAGAGCTTGGGGGTGTTGGAAAGCTTGGGTGAGTAGGGGAGCTTGGGGGAGTAGGAGAAATTGGGGGAGTAGGAGAGCTTGGGGGTGTAGGAGAGCTTGAGCGAGTAGGGGAGCTTGGGGGAGTTGGCGAGCTTGAGGGAGCAGGAGAACTTGGCGGAGTAGGAGAGCTTGTGGGGAGTAGGAGAGCTTGGGTGACTAGGAGTGCTTGGTAGAGTAGGAGAGCTTGGGGGTGTTGGAAAGCTTGGGGGAGTAGGGGAGCTTGGGGGAGTAGGAGAAATTGGGGGAGTAGGAGAGCTTCGGGGAGTAGTAGAGCGTCGGGGAGTAGGAGTGCTTGGAGGAGTAGGCGAGCTTAAGGGAGCAGGAGTACTTGGGGGAGTAGGAGAGCTTGGGGGAGTAGGAGAGCTTGTGGGGAGTAGGAGAGCTTGGGTGACTAGGAGTGCTTGGTAGAGTAGGAGAGCTTGGTGGAGTAGGAGAGCTTGGGGGTGTTGGAAAGCTTGTGGGAGAAGGGGAGCTTGGGGGAGTAGGAGAAATTGGGGGAGTAGGAGAGCTTGGGGGTGTAGGAGAGCTTTAGCGAGTAGGGGAGCTTGGGAGAGTAGGAGAGCTTCGGGGAGTAGTAGAGCGTGGGGGAGTAGGAGAGCTTGAGGGAGTAGGAGAACTTGGGGGAGTAGGAGAGCTTGGGGGAGTAGGAGAGCTTGGGGGAGTAGGAGAGCTTGGGGGAGTAGGAGTGCTTGGTGGAGTAGGAGAGCTTGGTGGAGTAGGAGAGCTTGGGGGTGTTGGAAAGATTGGGGGAGTAGGAGAGCTTGGGGGAGTAGGAGAAATTGGGGGAGTAGGAGAGCTTGGGGGTGTAGGAGAGCTTGAGCGAGTAGGGGAGCTTGGGGGAGTCGGAGAGCTTCGGGGATGAGGAGAGCTTGGGCTGTATGAGAGCTTGGGGGAGTAGGAGAAATTGGGGGCGTAGGAGAGCTTGGGGGAGTAGGAGAGCTTGGGGGAGTAGGAAAGCTTGGGGGAGTAGGGGAGCTTGGGGGAGTAGGAGAAATTGGGTGAGTAGTAGAGCTTGGCGGTGTAGGAGAGCTTTAGCGAGTAGGGGAGCTTGGGAGAGTAGGAGAGCTTCGGGGAGTAGTAGAGCGTGGGGGAGTAGGAGAGCTTGAGGGAGTAGGAGAACTTGGGGGAGTAGGAGAGCTTGGGGGAGTAGGAGAGCTTGGGGGAGTAGGAGAGCTTGGGGGAGTAGGAGTGCTTGGTGGAGTAGGAGAGCTTGGTGGAGTAGGAGAGCTTGGGGGTGTTGGAAAGATTGGGGGAGTAGGAGAACTTGGGGGAGTAGGAGAAATTGGGGGAGTAGGAGAGCTTGGGGGTGTAGGAGAGCTTGAGCGAGTAGGGGAGCTTGGGGGAGTCGGAGAGCTTCGGGGATGAGGAGAGCTTGGGCTGTATGAGAGCTTGGGGGAGTAGGAGAAATTGGGGGCGTAGGAGAGCTTGGGGGAGTAGGAGAGCTTGGGGGAGTAGGAAATCTTGCGGAAGTAGGAGATCTTGGGGGAGTAGGAGAGTTAGGGGCGTAGGAGAACTTGGGGGAGTAGGAGAGCTTGGGGGAGTAGGAGAGCTTGGGGGAGAAGGAGGGCTTGGGGAGTAGGAGAGCTTGGTGGAGTAGGAGAGCTTGGTGGAGTAGGAGAGCTTGGTGGAGTATGAGAGCTTGGTGGAGTATGAGAGCTTGGGGGAGTAGGAGAGCTTCGGGGATTAGGAGAGCTTGGGGGAGTAGGAGAGCGTGGGGGGGGAGGAGAGCTTGGAGGAGTAGGAGAGCTTGGGGGTTCAGGAGAGATTTGGGGAGTAGGAGAGCTTGGGGGAGTAGGAGAGCTTGGAGGAGTAGGATAAATTGGGGGAGTAGGAGAGCTTGGGGGAGAAAGAGAGCTTGGGGGAGTAGGAGAGCTTGGGGGAGCAGGAGAGCTTGGTGGAGTCGGAGAGCTTGGTGGATTAGGAGAGCTTGGTGGAGTGGGAGAGCTTGGTGGAGTTGGAGAGCTTGGTGGAGTAGGAGTGCTTGGTGGAGTAGGAGAGCTTGGGGGTGTAGGAGAGATTGGGGGATTATGAGAGCTTGGGGTGTAGGAGAGCTTGAGGGAGTAGGAGAGCTTGGGGGGAGTAGGAGACCTTGGGGGATTAGGAGAGCTTGCGGGAGTAGGAGAACGTCGGGGAGTAGGAGTGCTTGGAGGAGTAGTCGAGCTTGAGGGAGTAGGAGAGCTTGGGGGAGTAGGAGTGCTTGGTGGAGTAGGAGAGCTTGGTGGAGTAGGAGAGCTTGGGGGTGTTGGAAAGATTGGGGGAGTAGGAGAGCTTGGGGGAGTAGGAGAAATTGGGGGAGTAGGAGAGCTTGGGGGTGTAGGAGAGCTTGAGCGAGTAGGGGAGCTTGGGGGAGTCGGAGAGCTTCGGGGATGAGGAGAGCTTGGGCTGTATGAGAGCTTGGGGGAGTAGGAGAAATTGGGGGCGTAGGAGAGCTTGGGGGAGTAGGAGAGCTTGGGGGAGTAGGAAAGCTTGGGGGAGTAGGGGAGCTTGGGGGAGTAGGAGAAATTGGGTGAGTAGTAGAGCTTGGCGGTGTAGGAGAGCTTTAGCGAGTAGGGGAGCTTGGGAGAGTAGGAGAGCTTCGGGGAGTAGTAGAGCGTGGGGGAGTAGGAGAGCTTGAGGGAGTAGGAGAACTTGGGGGAGTAAGAGAGCTTGGGGGAGTAGGAGAGCTTGGGGGAGTAGGAGAGCTTGGGGGAGTAGGAGTGCTTGGTGGAGTAGGAGAGCTTGGTGGAGTAGGAGAGCTTGGGGGTGTTGGAAAGATTGGGGGAGTAGGAGAACTTGGGGGAGTAGGAGAAATTGGGGGAGTAGGAGAGCTTGGGGGTGTAGGAGAGCTTGAGCGAGTAGGGGAGCTTGGGGGAGTCGGAGAGCTTCGGGGATGAGGAGAGCTTGGGCTGTATGAGAGCTTGGGGGAGTAGGAGAAATTGGGGGCGTAGGAGAGCTTGGGGGAGTAGGAGAGCTTGGGGGAGTAGGAAATCTTGCGGAAGTAGGAGATCTTGGGGGAGTAGGAGAGTTAGGGGCGTAGGAGAACTTGGGGGAGTAGGAGAGCTTGGGGGAGTAGGAGAGCTTGGGGGAGAAGGAGGGCTTGGGGAGTAGGAGAGCTTGGTGGAGTAGGAGAGCTTGGTGGAGTAGGAGAGCTTGGTGGAGTAGGAGAGCTTGGTGGAGTATGAGAGCTTGGGGGAGTAGGAGAGCTTCGGGGATTAGGAGAGCTTGGGGGAGTAGGAGAGCGTGGGGGGGGAGGAGAGCTTGGAGGAGTAGGAGAGCTTGGGGGTTCAGGAGAGATTTGGGGAGTAGGAGAGCTTGGGGGAGTAGGAGAGCTTGGAGGAGTAGGATAAATTGGGGGAGTAGGAGAGCTTGGGGGAGAAAGAGAGCTTGGGGGAGTAGGAGAGCTTGGGGGAGCAGGAGAGCTTGGTGGAGTCGGAGAGCTTGGTGGATTAGGAGAGCTTGGTGGAGTGGGAGAGCTTGGTGGAGTTGGAGAGCTTGGTGGAGTAGGAGTGCTTGGTGGAGTAGGAGAGCTTGGGGGTGTAGGAGAGATTGGGGGATTATGAGAGCTTGGGGTGTAGGAGAGCTTGAGGGAGTAGGAGAGCTTGGGGGGAGTAGGAGACCTTGGGGGATTAGGAGAGCTTGCGGGAGTAGGAGAACGTCGGGGAGTAGGAGTGCTTGGAGGAGTAGTCGAGCTTGAGGGAGTAGGAGAGCTTGGAGGATCAGGAGAGTTTGGGGGAGTAGGAGAGCGTGGGGGAGTAGGAGAGCTTGGAGGAGTAGGAGAGCTTGGGGGTGTAGGAGAGATTTGGGGAGTAGGAGAGCTTGGGGGAGTAGGAGAGCTTGGAGGAGGAGGAGAACTTGGGGGAGTAGGAGAGCTTGCGGGTGTAGGAGACCTTGGGGGAGTTTGAGAGCTTGGTGGAGTAGGAGAGCTTGGTGGAGTAGGAGAGCTTGGGGGTGTAGGAGAGCTTGAGGGAGTAGGAGAGCTTGGGGGAGTAGGAGAGCTTGGGGGATTACGAGAGCTTGGGGGAGGAGGAGAGCGTGCGGGATTAGGAGAGCTTGGAGGAGTAGGCGAGCTTGGGGGAGTAGGAGAGCTTGGGGGGGTAGGTGAGCTTGGGGGTGTAGGAGAGCTTTGGGGATTAGGAGAGCTTGGGGGAGTAGGAGAGCTTGGAGATGTAGGAGAAATGGGGGAGGAGGAGAGCTTCGGGGAGTAGGAGAACTTTGTAGTGTAGGAGAGCTTGGGGGAGTAGCAGAGCTTGGGGGATTGGACAGCTTGGTGGATTGGAGAGCTTGGGGGATTGGAGAGCTGGGGCGATTGGAGAGCTTGGGGGAGTAGGAGAGCTTCGGCGAGTAGGAAAGCTTGGGGGAGTAGTAGAGCTTGGGGGATTAGGAGAGCTTGGGGGAGTAGGAGAACGTGGGGGAGTAGGAGCGCTTGGAGGAGTAGGCGAGCTTGGGGGAGTAGGAGAACTTGGGGGAGTCGGAGAGCTTGGGGGAGTAGGAGAGCTTGGGGGAGTAGGAGAGCTTGGGGAAGTAGGAGAGCTTGGTGGAGTAGGAGAGCTTGGGGGAGTAGGAGATCTTGGGGGAGTAGGAGAGATTGGGGGAGAAGGAGAGCTTGGGGGAGTAGGAGAGCTTGGGGGAGGAGGAGTGCTTGGGTGAGTAGGAGAGCTTGGGGAAGCAGGAGAGCTTGTTGGAGTAGGAGAGCTTGGTGGAGTAGGAGAGCTTGGTGGAGTAGGAGTGCCTGGGGGAGTAGGAAAGCTTGGGGGAGTAGCAGAGCTTGGGGGAGTAGGAGAGCTTGGGGGAGAAGGAGAGATTGGGGGAATAGTAGAGCTTGGGGGAGTCGGAGAGCTTGGGGGAGTCGGATAGCTTGGGGGAGTAGGTGAGATTGGGGGAGTCGGAGAGCTTGGGGGAGTAGGAGAGCTTGGGCGTGTAGGCGAGCTTGAGGGAGTAGGAGAGCGTGGGGGAGTAGGAGAGCTTGCGGGTGTAGGAGAACTTGGGGAGTAGGAGAGCTTGGGGGAGTAGGAGAGCTTGGGGGAGTAGGGTAGCTTACCGGAGTAGGAGAGCTTGCGGGAGTCGGACATTTTGCGGGAGTAGGAGAGCTTGCGGGAATAGGTGAGCATTGCGGGAGTCGGAGAGCTTGTGGGAGTAGGAGAGCTTGCCGGATTAGGAGAGCTTACCAGAGTAGGAGAGCTTGGGCGAATAGGAGAGCTTGGGAGAGGAGGACAGCTTAACAGAGTAGGAGAGCTTACCGGAATCGGAGAGTTTGGGGGAGTTGGAGAGCTTGGAGGAGTAGGAGAGCTTGGGGGATTAGGAGAGCTTGGGGCAGTAGGAGAGCTTGGTGGAGTAGGAGAGCTTGGTGGAGTAGGAGAGCTTGGGGGAGTTGGAAAGCTTGGGGGAGTCGGCGAGTTTTGGGAATGGAGAGATTGGGGGAGGAGGAGAGCTTGGGGGTGTAGGAGAGCTTGAGCGAGGAGGAGAGCTTGAGGGAGTAGGAGAGCTTGGGGGATTAGGAGAGCTTGCGGGAGTAGGAGAGCGTGGGGGAGTAGGAGAGCTTGGAGGAGTAGGCGAGCTTGGGGGAGGTGGAGAGCTTAGGGGATTAGGAGAGCTTCCGGGTGTAGGAGAGCTTTGGGGAGTAGGAGAGCTTGGGGGAGTAGGAGAGCTTGGAGGAGTAGGAGAACTTGGGGGAGTAGGAGAGCTTCGGGGAGTCGGAGAACTTTGGGGTGTAGGAGAGCTTGGGGGAGTAGGAGGCCTTGAGGGATTGGAGAGCTTGGTGGATTGGAGAGCTTGGGGGATTGGAGAGCTGGGGCGATTGGAGAGCTTGGGGGAGTACGAGAGCTTGGGGGAGTAGGAGAGCTTGGGGGTTTAGGAGAGCTTGGGGATTAGGAGAGCATGGGGGAGTAGGAGAGCGTGGGGGATCAGGAGAGCTTGGAGGAGTAGGAGAGCTTGGGGGAGTAGGAGAGCTTGGGGGAGTAGGAGAGCTTGGGGGAGTAGGAGAGCTTGGTGGAGTAGGAGAGCTTGGGCGAGTAGGAAAGCTTGGGGGAGTAGCAGAGCTTGGGGAGTATGAGAGATTGGGGGAGTAGGAGAGCTTGCGGGTGTAGGAGAGCTTGAGGGAGTAGGAGAGCGTGGGGGAGTAGGAGAGCTTGGAGGAGTAGGCGAGCTTGGGGGAGTAGGAGAGCTTGGGGGAGTAGGAGAGCTTAGGGGTGTAGGAGAGCTTTGGGGAGTAGGAGAGCTTGGGGGAGTCGGAGAGCTTGGAGGAGTAGGAGAGCTTGGGGGAGTAGGTGAGCTTGGGGGAGTAGGAGAGCTTGGGGGAGTAGGAGAGCTTGGGGGAGTAGGGGAGCTTGGGGGAGTAGGAGAGCTTTGGGGAGTAGGAGAACTTGAGGGAGTAGGAGATCTTGGGGGAGTAGGAGATCTTGGGGTAGTAGGAGAGCTTGGGGGAGTAGGAGAGCTTGGGGGAGCAGGAGAGCTTGGGGAGTAGGAGAGCTTGGGGAAGTAGGAGAGCTTGGGGGCATAGGACAGCTTGGGGGAGTCGGAGAGCTTGGGGGAGTAGGAGAGTTTGCGGGAGTAGGAGAGCATCCGGGAGTAGGAGTGCATTGTGGGAGTAGGAGAGCTTGCGTGAGTCGGAGAGCTTGCGGGAGTCGGAGAGCTTGTGAGAGTCGGAGATCCTGACGGTTAGGAGAGCTTACCAGAGTAGGAGAGCTTGTGGGAGTAGGAAAGCTTGGGGGAGTAGGAGAGCTTGGGGGAGTAGGAGAGATTGGGGGAGTAGGAGAGCATGGGGGAGTAGGAGAGCTTGGGGGAGTAGGAGAGCTTGGGGGAGAAGGAGAGCTTGCGGGAGTAGGAGAGCTTGGTGGAGTATGAGAGCGTGCGGGAGTATGATAGCTTGTGGGAGTATGACAGCTTGTGGGATTATGAGAGCTTGGGAGAGAATAAGAGGTTGGGGGAGTAGGAGAGCTTGGTGCAGTAGGAGAGCTTGGGGGAGTAGGAGAGCTTGGGGGAGTAGGAGAGCTTGGTGGAGTAGAAGAGCTTGGGGGAGTAGGAGAGATTGGGGGAGTAGGAGAGATTGGTGGTGTAGGAGAGGTTGAGCGAGTAGGAGAGCTTGGGGGAGCAGGAGAGCTTGGGTGATAAGGACAGATTGGGGGAGTAGGAGAGCGTGGGGGAGTAGGAGAGCTTGGAGGAGTAGGCGAGCTTGGTGGAGTAGGAGAGCTTCGGGGAGTTGGAAAGCTTGGGGGAGTAGGAGAGCTTGGGGGAGTAGGAGAGATTGGGGCAGTAGGAGAGCTTGAGGGAGTAGGAGAGCTTGGGGGATTAGGAGAGCTTGGGGGAGTAGTTGAGCGTGGGGGAGTAGGAGTGCTTGGAGGAGTAGGCGAGCTTGGGGGAGTAGGAGAGCTTGGGGGAGCAGGAGAGCTTGAGGGTGTATGAGAGCTTTGGGGAGTAGGAGAGCATGGGGGAGTAGGAGAACTTGGAGGAGTAGGAGAACGTGGGGGAGTAGGAGAGCTTCGGGGAATAGGAGAACATTGGGGTGTAGGTGAGCTTGGGGGAGTCGGAGAGCTTGTGGGATTGTATAGCTTGGTGGATTGGAGAGCTTGGGGGATTGGAGAGCTGGGGCGATTGGAGAGCTTGGGGGAGTCGGAGAGCTTGGGGGAGTCGGAGAGCTTGGGGGATTCGGTGAGCTTGGGGGATTCGGAGAGCTTGGGGGAGTCGGATAGCTTGGGGGAGAATGAGAGCTTGCGGGAGTAGGAGAGCTTGTGGGAGTTAGAGATCTTGGGGGAGTAGGAGAGCTTGGGGGAGTAGGAGAGCTTGGAGTAGTAGGCGAGCTTGGGGGATTAGGAGAGCTTGGGGGAGTAGTTGAGCGTGGGGGAGTAGGAGAGCTTGGAGGAGTAGGCGAGCTTGGGGAATAGGAGAGCTTGGCGGAGTAGGAGAGCTTGGGGGTGTATGAGAGCTTTGGGGAGTAGGAGAGCATGGGGGAGTAGGAGAGCTTGGAGGAGAAGGAGAACTTGGGGGAGTAGGAGAGCTTCGGGGAGTAGGAGAACTTTGGGGTGTAGGAGAGCTTGGGGGAGTAGGAGAGCTTGGGGGATTGGATAACTTGGTGGATTGGAGAGCTTGGGGGATTGGAGAGCTGGTGCGATTGGAGAGTTTGGGTGTTTAGGAGAGCTTGGGGGAGTAGGAAAGCTTCGGGGAGTGGGAGAGCTTGGGGGATTAGGGGAGCTTGGGGGAGTAGGAGACCGTGGGGGAGTAGGAGAGCTTGGAGGAGTAGGCGAGCTTGGGGGAGTAGGAGAACTTGGGGGAGTAGGAGAGCTTGGGGGAGTAGGAGAGCTTGGGGGAGTAGGAGAGTTTGGGGGAGTAGGAGAGATGGGGGGAGTAAGAGAGATGGGGGTGTAGGAGAGCTTGGGGGAGGAGGAGTGCTTGGGTGAGTAGGAGAGCTTGGGGGAGCAGGAGATCTTGTTGGAGTAGGAGAGCTTGGTGGAGTAGGAGAGCTTGGTGGAGTAGGAGTGCCTGGGGGAGTAGGAAAGCTTGGGGGAGTAGCAGAGCTTGGGGGAGTAGGAGAGCTTGGGGGAGAAGGAGAGCTTGGGGGAATAGTAGAGCTTGGGGGAGTCGGAGAGCTTGGGGGAGTCGGATAGCTTGGGGGAGTAGGTGAGATTGGGGGAGTCGGAGAGCTTGGGGGAGTAGGAGAGCTTGGGCGTGTAGGCGAGTTTGAGGGAGTAGGAGAGCGTGGGGGAGTAGGAGAGCTTGCGGGTGTAGGAGAACTTGGGGAGTAGGGAGCTTGGGGGAGTAGGAGAGCTTGTGGGAGTAGGGTAGCTTACCGGAGTAGGAGAGCTTGCGGGAGTCGGACATTTTGCGGGAGTAGGAGAGCTTGCGGGAATAGGTGAGCATTGCGGGAGTCGGAGAGCTTGTGGGAGTAGGAGAGCTTGCCGGATTAGGAGAGCTTACCAGAGTAGGAGAGCTTGGGCGAATAGGAGAGCTTGGGAGAGGAGGACAGCTTAACAGAGTAGGAGAGCTTACCGGAATCGGAGAGTTTGGGGGAGTTGGAGAGCTTGGAGGAGTAGGAGAGCTTGGTGGAGTAGGAGAGCTTGGTGGAGTAAGAGAGCTTGGGGGAGTTGGAAAGCTTGGGGGAGTCGGCGAGTTTTGGGAATGGAGAGATTGGGGGAGGAGGAGAGCTTGGGGGTGTAGGAGAGCTTGAGCGAGTAGGAGAGCTTGAGGGAGTAGGAGAGCTTGGGGGATTAGGAGAGCTTGCGGGAGTAGGAGAGCGTGGGCGAGTAGGAGAGCTTGGAGGAGTAGGCGAGCTTGGGGGAGGAGGAGAGCTTGGGGGAGTAGGAGAGCTTCCGGGTGTAGGAGAGCTTTGGGGAGTAGGAGAGCTTGGGGGAGTAGGAGAGCTTGGAGGAGTAGGAGAACTTGGGGGAGTAGGAGAGCTTCGGGGAGTCGGAGAACTTTGGGGTGTAGGAGAGCTTGGGGGAGTAGGAGGCCTTGAGGGATTGGAGAGCTTGGTGGATTGGAGAGCTTGGGGGATTGGAGAGCTGGGGCGATTGGAGAGCTTGGGGGAGTACGAAGCTTGGGGGAGTAGGAGAGCTTGGGGGTTTAGGAGAGCTTGGGGATTAGGAGAGCATGGGGGAGTAGGAGAGCGTGGGGGATTAGGAGAGCTTGGAGGAGTAGGAGAGCTTGGGGGAGTAGGAGAGCTTGGGGGAGTAGGAGAGCTTGGGGGAGTAGGAGAGCTTGGTGGAGTAGGAGAGCTTGGGCGAGTAGGAAAGCTTGGGGGAGTAGCAGAGCTTGGGGAGTATGAGAGATTGGGGGAGTAGGAGAGCTTGCGGGTGTAGGAGAGCTTGAGGGAGTAGGAGAGCGTGGGGGAGTAGGAGAGCTTGGAGGAGTAGGCGAGCTTGGGGGAGTAGGAGAGCTTGGGGGAGTAGGAGAGCTTAGGGGTGTAGGAGAGCTTTGGGGTGTAGGAGAGCTTGGGGGAGTCGGAGAGCTTGGAGGAGTAGGAGAGCTTGGGGGAGTAGGTGAGCTTGGGGGAGTAGGAGAGCTTGGGGGAGTAGGAGAGCTTGGGGGAGTAGGGGAGCTTGGGGGAGTAGGAGAGCTTTGGGGAGTAGGAGAACTTGAGGGAGTAGGAGATCTTGGGGGAGGAGGAGATCTTGGGGGAGTAGGAGAGCTTGGGGGAGTAGGAGAGCTTGGGGGAGTAGGAGAGCTTGGGGGAGCAGGAGAGCTTGGGGGAGTAGGAGAGCTTGGGGGAGTAGGAGAGCTTGGGGGCATAGGACAGCTTGGGGGAGTCGGAGAGCTTGGGGGAGTAGGATAGTTTGCGGGAGTAGGAGAGCATCCGGGAGTAGGAGTGCATTGTGGGAGTAGGAGAGCTTGCGTGAGTCGGAGAGCTTGCGGTAGTCGGAGAGCTTGTGGGAGTCGGAGATCCTGACGGTTAGGAGAGCTTACCAGAGTAGGAGAGCTTGTGGGAGTAGGAAAGCTTGGGGGAGTAGGAGAGCTTGGGGGAGTAGGAGAGATTGGGGGAGTAGGAGAGCATGGGGGAGTAGGAGAGCTTGGTGGAGTATGAGAGCTTCGGGGAGTAGGATAACTTTGGGGTGTAGGAGAGCTTGGGGGAGTAGGAGAGCTTGGGGGATTGGATAGCTTGGTGGATTGGAGAGCTTGGGGGATTGGAGAGCTGGGGCGATTGGAGAGCTTGGGGATTTAGGAGAGCTTGGGGGAGTAGGAAAGCTTGGGGGAGTGGGAGAGCTTGGGGGATTAGGGGAGCTTGGGGGAGTAGAAGACCGTGGGGGAGTAGGAGAGCTTGGAGCAGTAGGCGAGCTTGGGGGAGTAGGAGAACTTGGGGGAGTAGGAGAGCTTGGGGG
The DNA here is from genome assembly GCF_044704955.1 of Pristiophorus japonicus. NCBI lineage: Eukaryota > Metazoa > Chordata > Chondrichthyes > Pristiophoridae > Pristiophorus > Pristiophorus japonicus. The sequence goes on from NW_027254772.1 coordinate 923,022, forward strand.
AATAGGAGTGAATGGGGGAGTAGGAGAGCTTGGTGGAGTAGGATAGTTTTGGGGAGTAGGAGAGCTTGGGGGAGTAGGAGAGCTTGGGGGAGTAGGAGAGCTTGGGGGAGTAGGAGAGCTTGGGGGAGTAGGAGAGCTTGGGGGAGTAGGAGAGCTTGGGGGAGTAGGAGAGCTTGGGGGAGTAGGAGAGATGGGAGTGTAGGAGAGATTGTTGGAGTAGGAGAGCTTGGGAGAGGAGGAGAGCTTAACAGAGTAGGAGAGCTTACCGGTGTCGGAGAGTTTGGGGGAGAAGGAGAGCTTCCATGAGTATGAGAGCTTGGGGGAGTATGAGAGCTTGCGGGAGTATGAGAGCTTGGGGGAGTAGGAGAGCTTGGGGGAGTAGCAGAGCTTGTGGGAGTAGGAGATCTTGGGGGAGTAGGAGATCTTGGTGAACTAGGAGAGCTTTGGGGAGTAGGAGAACTTGGGGGAGTAGGAGAGCTTGGGGGAGTAGGAGAGCTTGGGGGAGTAGGAGAGCTTGGGGGAGAAGGAGAGCTTGGGGGTGTAGGAGAGCTTTGGGGAGTAGGAGAGCTTGGGGGAGTAGCAGAGCTTGGAGGAGTAGGAGAACTTGGGGGAGTAGGAGAGCTTCGGGGAGTCGGATAACTTTGGGGTGTAGGAGGGCTTGGGGGAGTAGGAAAGCTTGGGGGATTGCAGAGCTTGGTGGATTGGAGTGCTTGGGGGATTGGAGAGCTGGGGCGATTGGAGAACTTGGGGGATTAGGAGAGCTTGGGGGAGTAAGATGCTTGGGGGAGTAGGAGAGATTTGGGGATTAGGAGAGCATGGGTGAGTAGGAGAGCGTGGGGGTGTAGGAGAGCTTGGAGGAGTAGGCGAGCTTGGGGGAGTAGGAGAACTTTGGGGAGTAGGAGAGCTTGGGGGAGCAGGAGAACTTGGGGGAGTAGGAGAGCTTAAGGGTGTAGGAGAACTTGGTGGAGTAGGATAGCTTGGGGGAGTAGGAGAGATTGGGGGAGTAGGTGTGCTTGGGAGTGTAGGAGAGCTTGAGGGAGTAGGAGAGCTTGGGGGAGTAGGAGAGCTTGGGGGATTAGGAGGGCTTGAGGGAGTAGGAGAGCTTGATGGAGTAGGAGAGCTTGGAGGAGTAGGCGAGGTTGGGGGAGTAGGAGAGCTTGGGGGAGTAGGAGTGCTTAGGGGTGTAGGAGAGCTTTGGGGAGTAGGAGAGCTTGAGGGAGTCGGAGAGCTTGGAGGAGTTGGAAAAGTTGGGGTTGTAGGAGAGCTTGGGGGAGTAGGAGAGCTTGGGGGATTGGAGAGCTTGGTGGATTGGAGAGCTTGGAGGACTGGAGAGCTTGGGCGATTGGAGAGCTTGCGGGAGTAGGAGAGCTTGCGGGAGTAGGAGGGCTTTGGGGATTTGGATAGCTTGCGGAAGTCGGAGAGCTTGGGAGAGTAGGAGAGCTTGGGGGAGTAGGAGAGCTTGGGGGAGTAGGAGAGCTTGGGGTGTAGGAGAATTTGGGGGTAAGGAGAGCTTGGGGGAGTAGGAGAGCTTGGGGGAGTAGGAGAGCTTGGGGGAGTAGGAGAGCTTGGGGGAGTAGGAGAGCTTGGGAGAGTAGGAGAGCTTACGGGAGTAAGAGAGCTTGGGGGAGTAGGAGAGCTTGGAGGAGTAGGAGAGCTTGGGGGAGTAAAGAGCTTGGGGGAGTAGGAGAGCTTGGGGGATTGGAGAGCTTGGTGGATTGGAGAGCTTGGGGGAGTAGGTGAGCTTGGGGGAGTAGGAGAGCTTGGGGGAATAGGATAGCTTGGGGGAGTAGGAGAGCTTGGGGGCATAGGACAGCTTGAGGGAGTCGGAGAGCTTGGGGGAGTAGGAGAGTTTGCGGGAGTAGGAGAGCATGCGGGAGTAGGAGTGCATTGCGTGAGTAGGAGAGCTTGCGTGAGTAGGAGAGCTTGCGGGAGTCGGAGAGCTTGTGGGAGTCGGAGAGCCTGACGGATTAGGAGAGCTTACCAGAGTAGGAGAGCTTGGGCGAGTAGGAGAGCTTGGGAGTTGAGGAGAGCTTGGGAGAGGAGGAGAGCTTAACAGAGTAAGAGAGCTTACCGGAGTCGGAGAGTTTGGGGGAGTAGGAGAGCTTCCATGAGTATGAGAGCTTGGGGGAGTATGAGAGCTTGCGGGAGTATGAGAGCTTGGGGGAGTAGGAGAGCTTGGGGGAGTAGGAGAGCTTAGTGGAGCAGGAGATCTTGGGGGAGTAGGAGAGATTGGGGGAGTAGGAGAGCTTGGTGGATTACGATAGTTTTGGGGATTAGGAGAGCTTGGGGGAGTAGTAGAGCTTGGCGGAGAAGGAGAGCTTGGGGGAGTAGGAGAGCTTGGGGGAGTAGGAGAGCTTGGGGGAGTAGGACAGCTTGGGGGAGTAGGAAAGCTTGGGGGAGTAGGAGAGCTTGCGTGAATTGGAGAGCTTGGGGGAGTAGGAGAGCTTGGGGGAGTAAGAGAGGTTGGGGGAGTAGGAGAGCTTGGGGGAGTAGGAGAGCTTGGGGGAGAAGGAGAGCTTACCGGTGTAAGTGAGCTTGGGGAAGCAAGAGAGCTTATGGGAGTAGGTGAGCTTGGGGGAGTACGAGAGCATGGGGGAGTAGGAGAGCTGACCGGAGCAGGAGAGCTTGTGGGATTAGGAGAGCTTGAGGGAGCAGGAGAGCTTACCGCAGTACGAGGGCTTGAGGGTGTAGGAGAGCTTGGGGGAGTAGGCGAGCTTGCAGGATTGGGAGCGCTTGGGTGAGTAGGAGAGCTTGGAGGAATAGGAGAGATTGGAGGAGAAGGAGAGCTTGGGGGAGTAGGAGAGCTTGGAGGATTAGGAGAGCTGACCGGAGTAGGAAAGCTTGGTGGAGTAGCAGAGCTTGGGGGAGTAGGAGAGCTTAGCGGAGTAGGGGAGCGTACCGGAGATGGAGAGCTTACTGGAGTAGAAGAGCTTAACGGAGTAGGATAGCTTACTGGAGTAGGAGAGCTTTACTGGAGTAGGAGAGCTTACCAGAGTAGGAGAGCTTGGGAGAGTAAGAGAGCTTTGGGGAGAAGGATTGCTATGGGCAGTCGGAGAGCTGACCGGAGTAGGAGAGTTAACCGGAGTAAAGAAAGCTTGAGGGAATGGGAGAGCTTGAGCGAGTAGGAGAGCTTACCGGAGTAGGAGAGCTTGGGGGAGTAGGCGAGCTTGGGGGAGAAGGAGAGCTTGCGTGAGCAGGAGAAGTTGGGTGTTTCGGAGAGCTTTGGTGAGTAGGAGAGCTTGGGGGAGTAGGAGAGCTTGCGGGAGTCGGAGAGCTTGGGGGAGTCGGAGAGTTTCGGCGAGTCAGAGAGGTTGGGTGAGTAGGAGAGCTTGGGGAGTAGGAGAGCTTGGGGGAGTAGGAGAGCTTGGGGGAGTAGGAGAGCTTGTGGGAGTAGGAGAGCTTGGGGGAGTAGGAGAGCTTCCGGAGTAGGAGAGCTTGTGGGAGTAGGAGAACTTGGGGGAGTAGGAGAACTTGGGGGAGTTGGACAGCTTGTGGGAGCAGGGTAGCTTACTGGAGTAGGAGAACTTGCGGGAGTAGGAGAGCTTGCGGGAGTAGGAGCGCTTGCGGGAGTAGGAGAGGTTGCGGGAGTAGGAGAGCTTGCCGGATTAGGAGAGCTTGCCAGATTTGGAGAGCTTACCGGGGTAGAACAGCTTGGGGGAGTAGGAGAGCTTACCAGAGTAGGAAAGCTTGGGCGAGTAGGAGATCTTGGGAGAGGAGGAGAGCTTACCAGAGTAGGAGAGATCACCGGAGTTGGAGAGCTTGGGGGAGTAGGAGAGCTTGGGGGAGTAGGCGAGATTGCAGGATTGGGAGCGCTTGGGTGAGTAGGAGATGTTGGAGGTATAGGAGAGCTTGGAGGAGAAGGAGAGCTTGGAGTAGTAGCAGAGCTTGGAGGATTAGGAGATCTTGGCGGAGTAGGAGAGCTCACCGCAGTAGGGGAGCTTAGGGAGTAGGAGAGCATACCGGAGTAGGAGAGCTTGTGGAGTCGGAGAGCTTGGGGGTGCAGGATAGCTTACCGGAGTAGGAAAGCTTCCCGGAGTAGGAGAGCTTGGGAGAGTAAGGGAGCTTTGGGGAGAAGGAGAGCTTTGGGAAGTCGGAGAGCTGACCGGAGTAGGAGAGTTAACCGGAGTAAAGAAAGCTTGAGGGAGTGGGAGAGCTTGGGGGATTGGAGAGCTTGGTGGATTGGAGAGCTTGGGGGATTGGAGAGCTGGGGCGATTGGAGAGCTTGGGGGAGTAGGAGAGCTTGGGGGAGTAGGAGAGCTTGGGGGATTAGAGAGCTTGGGGGAGTAGGAGAGCGTGGGGGAGTAGGAGAGCTTGGAGGAGTAGGCGAGCTTGGGGGAGTCGGAGAACTTGGGGGAGTAGGAGAGCTTGGGGGAGTAGCAGAGCTTGGGGGAGTATGAGAGCTTGATGGAGTAGGAGAGCTTGGTGGAGTAGGAGAGCTTGGGGGAGTAGGAGAGCTTGGGGGAGTAGGAAAGCTTGGGGGAGTAGGAGAGTTTGGGGGAGTAGGAGAGATTGGGGAAGTAGGAGAACTTGGGGGTGTAGGAGAGCTTGAGGGAGTAGGAGAGCTTGGGGGTGTAGGAGAGCTTTGGGGATTAGGAGAGTTTGGAGGAGTAGGAGAGCGTGGGGGAGTAGGAGAGCTTGGAGGCGTAGGCGTGCTTGGGGGAGTAGGAGAGCTTGGGGGAGTAGGAGAGCTTAGGGGTGTAGGAGAGCTTTGGGGAGTAGGAGAGCTTGGGGGAGTAGGAGAGCTTGGAGGAGTAGGAGAGCTTGGTAGAGTAGGAGAGCTTGGGGGAGTAGGAGAGCTTGGGGGAGTAGGCGAACTTGGGGGTTATGAGAACCTGGGGGAGTAGGAGAGCTTGAGGGAGTAGGAGAGCTTGTGGGTGCAGGAGATCTTCGGGGAGTAGGAGAGCTTGGGGGAGTAGGAACACTTGGGATGGTAGTAGAAATTGGGGGAGTAGGAGAGCTTGGGAGAGTAGGAGAGCTTGCGGTAGTAGGAGAGCTTGGGTGGGTAGGAGAGCTTGGGGGAGTAAGACAGGTTGGGGGAGTAGGAGAGCTTGGGGGAGTAGGAGAGCTTGGGGGAGTAGGAGAGCTTGGGGGAGTAGGAGAGGTTTGGGGAGTAGGAGAGCTTGGGGGTGTAGGAGAGCTTGGGGGAGTAGGAGAGCTTGGGGGAGTAGGAGAGCTTGGGGAAGTAGGAGAGCTTGGAGGAGTAGGAGAGCTTGGTGAGTAGGAGAGCTTCGGGGAGTAGGAGAGCTTCGGGGAGTAGGAGAGCTTGGTGGAGCAGGATAGCTTAGCGGAGTCGGAGAGCTTGGGGGAGTCGGAGAGCTTGGGGGATTAGGAGTGCTTACCGGAGTAGGAAACCTTGGAGGAGTAGGAGACCAGGGGGAGTAGGAGAGCTTGGTGGAGGAGGAGATCTTGAGGGTGTAATAGAGCTTGGGAAAGTAAGAGAGCTTGGGGGAGATGGAGCGCTTTGGGCAGTCGGAGAGCTGACCGGAGTAGCAGAGTTAACCTTAGTAAAGAAAGCTTGAGGGATTGGGAGAGCTTGAGGGATTAGGAGAGCTTACCGGAGGATGCGAGCTTGGGGGAGTAGGAGAGCTTGCGGGAGTAGGAGAGCTTGGGGGAGTAGGAGAGCATACCGGAGATGGAGAGCTTACCGGAGTAGGAGGGCTTACCGGAGTAGGAGGTCTTGGGGGAGTAGGAGAGCTTGGGGGAGCAGGAGAGCTTGGGGCAGTATGAGAGCTTGGGGGAAAAGGAGAGCTTGGGCGAGTAGAAGATCTTGGGAGAGGAGGAGAGCTTCCCGGAGTAGAAGAGCTTACCGGAGTAGGAGAGCTTGGGGGAGTAGGCGAGCTTGCAGGATTGGGAGCGCTTGGCTGAGTAGGAGATCTTGGAGGTATAGGAGAGCTTGGAGGAGAAGGAGAGCTTGGAGTAGTAGCAGAGCTTGGACGATTAGGAGAGCTTGGCGGAGTAGGAGAGCTTACCGCAGTAGCGGAGCATACCGGAGATGGAGAGCTTACTGGAGTAGAAGAGCTTGCCGGAGTAGGATAGCTTACTGGAGTAGGAGAGCTTTACTGGAGTAGGAGAGCTTACCGGAGTAGGAGAGCTTAGGGAGTAGGAGAGCTTACCGAAGTAGGAGAGCTTGTGGAGTAGGAGAGCTTGGGGGAACAGGATAGCTTACCGGAGTAGGAAAGCTTACCGGAGTAGGAGAGCTTGGGAGAGTAAGGTAGCTTGGGGGAGAAGGAGAGCTTTGGGAAGTCGGAGAGCTGACCGGAGTAGGAGAGTTAACCGGAGTAAAGAAAGCTTGAGGGAGTGGGAGAGCTTGGGGGATTGGAGAGCTTGGTGGATTGGAGAGCTTGGGGGATTGGAGAGCTGGGGCGATTGGAGAGCTTGGGGGAGTAGGAGAGCTTGGGGGAGTAACATAGAAACATAGAAACATAGAAACATAGAAAATAGGTGCAGGAGTAGGCCATTCGGCCCTTCTAGCCTGCACCGCCATTCAATGAGTTCATGGCTGAACATTCAACTTCAGTACCCCATTCCTGCTTTCTCACCATACCCCTTGATTCCCCTAGCAGTAAGGACCTCATCTAACTCCTTTTTGAATATATTTAGTGAATTGGCCTCAACAACTTTCTGTGGTAGAGAATTCCACAGGTTCACCACTCTCTGGGTGAAGAAGTTCCTCCGCATCTCGGTCCTAAATGGCTTACCCCTTATCCTTAGACTGTGACCCCTGGTTCTGGCCTTCCCCAACATTGGGAACATTCTTCCTGCATCTAACCTGTCTAACCCCGTCAGAATTTTATATGTTTCTATGAGGTCCCCTCTCATTCTTCTGAACTCCAGTGAATACAAGCCCAGTTGATCCAGTCTTTCTTGATAGGTCAGTCCCGCCATCCCGGGAATCAGTCTGGTGAACCTTCGCTGCACTCCCTCAATAGCAAGAATGTCCTTCCTCAGGTTAGGAGACCAAAACTGTACACAATACTCCAGGTGTGGCCTCACCAATGCCCTGTACAACTGTAGCAACACCTCCCTGCCCCTGTACTCAAATCCCCTTGCTATGAAGGCCAACATGCCATTTGCTTTCTTAACCGCCTGCTGCACCTGCATGCCAACCTTCAATGACTGATGTACCATGACACCCAGGTCTCTTTGCACCTCCTCTTTTCCTGATCTGTCACCATTCAGATAATAGTCTGTCTCTCTGTTTTTACCACCAAAGTGGATAACCTCACATTTATCCACATTATACTTCATCTGCCATGCATTTGCCCACTCACCTAACCTGTCCAAGTCGCTCTGCAGCCTCACAGCATCCTCCTCGCAGCTCACACTGCCACCCAACTTAGTGTCATCCGCAAATTTGGAGATACTACATTTAATCCCCTCATCTAAATCATTAATGTGCAGTGTAAACAGCTGGGGCCCCAGCACAGAACCTTGCGGTACACCACTAGTCGCTGCCTGCCATTCTGAAAAGTACCCATTTACTCCTACTCTTTGCTTCCTGTCTGACAACCAGTTCTCAATCCATGTCAGTACACTACCCCCAATCCCATGTGCTCTAACTTTGCACATCAATCTCTTGTGTGAGACCTTGTCGAACGCCTTCTGAAAGTCCAAATATACCACATCAACTGGTTCTCCCTTATCCACTCTACTGGAAACATCCTCAAAAAATTCCAGAAGATTTGTCAAGCATGATTTCCCTTTCACAAATCCATGCTGACTTGGACCTATCATGTCACCTCTTTCCAAATGCACTATGACATCCTTAATAATTGATTCCATCATTTTACCCACTACCGATGTCAGGCTTACCGGTCTATAATTCCCTGTTTTCTCTCTCCCTCCTTTTTTAAAAAGTGGGGTTACATTGGCTACCCTCCACTCCATAGGAACTGATCCAGAGTCAATGGAATGTTGGAAAATGACTGCCAACGCATCCACTATTTCCAAGGCCACCTCCTTAAGTACTCTGGGATGCAGTCCATCAGGCCCTGGGGATTTATCGGCCTTCAATCCCATCAATTTCCCCAACACAATTTCCCGGCTAATAAGGATTTCCCTCAGTTCCTCCTCCTTACTAGACCCCCCGACCCCTTTTATAACCGGAAGGTTGTTCGTGTCCTCCTTCGTGAATACCGAACCAAAGTACTTGTTCAATTGGTCCGCCATTTCTTTGTTCCCCGTTATGACTTCCCCTGATTCTGACTGCAGGGGACCTACATTTGTCTTTACTAACCTTTTTCTCTTTACATATCTATAGAAACTTTTGCAATCCGTCTTAATGTTCCCTGCAAGCTTCTTCTCATACTCCATTTTCCCTGCCCTAATCAAACCCTTTGTCCTCCTCTGCTGAGTTCTAAATTTCTCCCAGTCCCCAGGTTCGCTGCTATTTCTGGCCAATTTGTATGCCACTTCCTTGGCTTTAATACTATCCCTGATTTCCCTTGATAGCCACGGTTGAGCCACCTTCCCTTTTTTATTTCTATGCCAGACAGGAATGTACAATTGCTGTAGTTCATCCATGCGGTCTCTAAATGTCTGCCATTGCCCATCCACAGTCAACCCCTTAAGTATCATTCGCCAATCCATCTCAGCCAATTCACGCCTCATACCTTCAAAGTTAGCCTTCTTTAAGTTCTGGACCATGGTCTCTGAATTAACTGTTTCATTCTCCATCCTAATGCAGAATTCCACCATATTATGGTCACTCTTCCCCAAGGGGCCTCGCACAACGAGATTGCTAATTAATCCTTTCTCATTACATAACACCCAGTCTAAGATGGCCGCCCCCTAGTTGGTTCCTCGACATATTGGTCTAAAAAACCATTCCTTATGCACTCCAGAAAATCCTCCTCCACCGTATTGCTTCCAGTTTGGTTAGCCCAATCTATGTGCATATTAAAGTCACCCATTATAACTGCTGCACCTTTATTGCACGCACCCCTAATTTCCTGTTTGATGCCCTCCCCAACATCACTACTACTGTTTGGAGGTCTGTACACAACTCCCACTAACGTTTTTTGCCCTTTGGTGTTCTGCAGCTCTACCCATATAGATTCCACATCATCCAAGCTAATGTCCTTCCTAACTATTGCCTTAATCTCCTCCTTAACCAGCAATGCTACCCCACCTCCTTTTCCTTTTATTCTATCCTTCCTGAATGTTGAATACCCCTGGATGTTGAGTTCCCAGCCCTGCTCATCCTCGAGCCACGTCTCCGTAATCCCAATCACATCATATTTGTTAACATCTATTTGCACAGTTAATTCATCAACCTTATTGCGGATACTCCTTGCATTAAGACACAAAGCCTTTAGGCTTGTTTTTTTAACACTCTCTGTCCTTTTAGAATTTTGCTGTACAATGGCCCTTTTTGTTCTTTGCCTTGGGTTTCTCTTCCCTCCCCTTTTCCTCATCTCCTTTCTGTCTTTTGTTTTTGCCTCCTTTTTGTTTCCCTCTATCTCCCTGCATTGGTTCCCATCCCCCTGCCATATTAGTTTAACTCCTCCCCAACAGCACGAGCAAACACTCCCCCGAGGACATTGGTTCCGATTCTGCCCAGGTGCAGACCGTCCGGATTGTACTCGTCCCACCTCCCCCAGAACCGGTACCAATGCCCCAGGAATTTGAATCCCTCCCTGCTGCACCATTGCTCAAGCCACGTATTCATCTGAGCTATCCTGCGAATCCTACTCTGACTAGCACGTGGCACTGGTAGCAATCCCGAGATTACTACTTTTGAGGTCCTACTTTTTAATTTAGCTCCTAGCTCCTTAAATTCATTTCGTAGGAACTCATCCCTTTTTTTACCTATGTCATTGGTACCAACGTGCACCACGACAACTGGCTGTTTTCCCTCCTTTCTTAGAATGTCCTCCACCCGCTCCGAGACATCCTTGACCCTTGCACCAGGGAGGCAACATACCATCCTGGAGTCTCGGTTGCGGCCGCAGAAACGCCTATCTATTCCCCTTACAATTGAATCCCCTATCACTATCGCTCGCCCACTCTTTTTCCTGCCCTCCTGTGCAACAGAGCCAGCCACGGTGCCATGAACTTGGCTGCTGCTGCCCACTCCTGATGAGTCATCCCCCTCAACAGCACTCAAAGCAGTGTATCTGTTTTGCAGTGGGATGACCACAGGGGACCCCTGCACTACCTTCCTTGCACTACTCTTCCTGCTGGTCTTCCATTCCCTCGCTGGCTGTGGACCCTTCTCCTGCAGTAAGACCAACTCGCTACACGTGATACTCACGTCATTCTCAGCATCGTGGATGCTCCAGAGTGAATGCACCTTCAGCTCCAACTCCGCAACGCGGACCGTCAGTAGCCGGAGGTGGACACACTTCCCGCACATGTAGTCGTCATGGACACTGGTGTTGTCCCCGTGTTCCCACATGGTACAGGAGGAGCATATCACGTGACCGAGCTGTCCTGCCATGACTTAACCCTTCGGGGAGTAGGAGAGCTTGGGGGAGTAGGAGAGCTTGTGGGATTAGGAGAGCTTGGGAGAGTAGGAGAGCGTGGGGAAGTAGGAGAGCTTGGAGGAGTAGGCGAGCTTCGGGGAGTCGGAAAACTTGGGGGAGTAGGAGAGCTTGGGGGAATAGCAGAGCTTGGGGGAGTAGGAGAGCTTGGGGGAGTAGGCGAACTTGGGGGTTATGAGAACCTGGGGGAGTAGGAGAGCTTGTGGGAGTAGGAGAGCTTGTGGGAGTAGGAGATCTTCGGGGAGTAGGAGAGCTTGGGGGAGTAGGAACACTTGGGGGTGTAGTAGAGCTTGGGGGATTAGGAGAGCTTGGGAGAGTAGGAGAGCTTGCGGTAGTAGGAGAGCTTGGGGGAGTAGGAGAGTTTGGGGGAGTAGGAGAGCTTGGGAGAGTAGGAGAGCTTGGGGGAGTAGGATAGCTTGGGGGAGTCGGAGAGCTTGGGGGAGTAGGAGAGGTTTGGGGAGTAGGAGAGCTTGGGGGTGTAAGAGAGCTTGGGGGAGTAGGAGAGCTTGGTGGAGTAGGAGAGCTTGGGTAAGTAGGAGAGCTTGGAGGAGTAGGAGAGCTTGGGGAGTAGGAGAGCTTCGGGGAGTAGGAGAGCTTCGGGGAGTAGGAGAGCTTGGTGGAGCAGGATAGCTTAGCGGAGTCGGAGAGCTTGGGGGAGTCGGAGGGCTTGGGGGATTAGGAGTGCTTACCGGAGTAGGAAACCTTGGAGGAGTAGGAGACCAGGGGGAGTAGGAGAGCTTGGTGGAGGAGGAGATCTTGAGGGTGTAATAGAGCTTGGGAAAGTAAGAGAGCTTGGGGGAGATGGAGCGCTTTGGGCAATCGGAGAGCTGACCGGAGTAGGAGAGTTAACCTTATTAAAGAAAGCTTGAGGGATTGGGAGAGCTTGCGGGAGTAGGAGAGCTTGGGGGAGTAGGAGAGCATACCGGAGATGGAGAGCTTACCGGAGTAGGAGGGCTTACCGGAGTAGGAGGTCTTGGGGGAGTAGGAGAGCTTGGGGGAGCAGGAGAGCTTGGGGGAGTATGAGAGCTTGGGGGAGAAGGAGAGCTTGGGCGAGTAGAAGATCTTGGGAGAGGAGGAGAGCTTCCCGGAGTAGAAGAACTTACCGGAGTAGGAGAGCTTGGGGGAGTAGGAGGGCTTGGGGGAGTAGGCGAACTTGGGGGTTATGAGAACCTGGGGGAGTAGGAGAGCTTGTGGGAGTAGGAGAGCTTGTGGGAGTAGGAGATCTTCGGGGAGTAGGAAAGCTTGGGGGAGTAGGAACACTTGGGGGTGTAGTAGAGCTTGGGGGAGTAGGAGAGCTTGGGAGAGTAGGAGAGCTTGCGGTAGTAGGAGAGCTTGGAGGAGTATAGAGTTTGGGGGATTAGGAGAGCTTGGGAGAGTAGGAGAGCTTGGGGGAGTAGGATAGCTTGGGGGAGTAGGAGAGCTTGGGGGAGTAAGAGAGGTTTGGGGAGTAGGAGAGCTTGGGGGTGTAGGAGAGCTTGGGGGAGTAGGAGAGCTTGGTGGAGTAGGAGAGCTTGGGTAAGTAGGAGAGCTTGGAGGAGTAGGAGAGCTTCGGGAGTAGGAGAGCTTCGGGGAGTAGGAGAGCTTCGGGGTGTAGGAGAGCTTGGTGGAGCAGGATAGCTTAGCGGAGTCGGAGAGCTTGGGGGAGTCGGAGAGCTTGGGGGATTAGGAGTGCTTACCGGAGTAGGAAACCTTGGAGGAGTAGGAGACCAGGGGGAGTAGGAGAGCTTGGTGGAGGAGGAGATCTTGAGGGTGTAATAGAGCTTGGGAAAGTAAGAGAGCTTGGGGGAGATGGAGCGCTTTGGGCAGTCGGAGAGCTGACCGGAGTAGGAGAGTTAACCTTAGTAAAGAAATCTTGAGGGATTGGGAGAGCTTGAGGGATTAGGAGAGCTTACCGGAGTAGGCGAGCTTGGGGAAGTAGGAGAGCTTGCGGGAGTATGAGAGCTTGGGGGAGTATGAGAGCTTGGGGGAGAAGGAGAGCTTGGGCGAGTAGAAGATCTTGGGAGAGGAGGAGAGCTTCCCGGAGTAGAAGAACTTACCGGAGGAAGGGCTTGGGGGAGTAGGAGGGCTTCGGGGAGTAGGAGAGCTTGGGGGTGCAGGGGAGCTCACCGGAGTAGGAGAGCTTGGGGGAGTAGGAGAGCTTCGGGGAGTAGCAGAGCTTGGGGGAGTAGTAGATCTTGGGGGAGTAGGAGAGCTTGGGGGAGTAGGAGAGCTTGGGGGAGTAGGAGAGCTTACTGGAGTAAGAGAGCTTGCGGCAGTAGGAGACCTTGCGGGAGTAGGAGAGCTTGGGGGAGTAGGAGAGCATGGGAGAGTAGGAAAGTTGTGGGAGTAGGAGAGGTTGGGGGAGTACGAGAGCTTACCGGAGTAGGAGAGCTTACCGCATTAAGAGAGCTTAACGGAGTAGGAGAGCTGAACGGAGTAGGAGAACTTACCGAATGGGGAGAGCTTACCGGTTAGGAAAGCTTACCAGAGAAGGAGAGCTTACCGGAGTAGAAGAGATTACCGGAGTAGGAGAGCTTGGGGGAGTAGGAGATCTTACCGGAGTAGGAAAATTTGGGCGAGTAGGAGATCTTGGGAGAGGAGGAGAGCTTACAAGAGTAGGAGAGCTCACCGGAGTTGGCGAGCTTGGGGGATAGGAGAGCTTGGGGGAGTAGGAGAGCTTGGGGGAGTAGGAGAGCTTGGGGGAGTAGGAGAGCTTGGGGGAGTAGGAGAGATTACCGGAGTAGGTGAGCTTGGGGAAGCAAGAGAGCTTACGGGAGAAGGTGAGCTTGGGGGAGTACGAGAGCATGGGGGAGTAAGAGAGCTTGACTGGAGTAGGAGAGCTTACCGGAGTAGGAGAGCTTAGGGAGTAGGCGAGCTTACCGGAGTAGGAGAGCTTTTGGAGTAGGAGAGCTTGGGGGAGCAGGATAGCTTACCGGAGTTGGAAAGCTTACAGGAGTAGGAGAGCTTGGGAGAGTAAGGGAGCTTGGGGGAGAAGGAGAGCTTTGGGAAGTCGGAGAGCTGACCGGAGTAGGAGAGTTAACCAGAGTAAAGAAAGCTTGAGGGAGTGGGAGAGCTTGGGGGATTGGAGAGCTTGGTGGATTGGAGAGCTTGGGGGATTGGAGAGATGGGGCGATTGGAGAGCTTGGGGGAGTAGGAGAGCTTGGAGGAGTAGGAGAGCTTGGGGGAGTAGGAGAGCTTGGGGGATTAGGAGAGCTTGGGGTAATAGGAGAGCGTGGGGGAGTAGGAGAGCTTGGAGGAGTAGGCGAGCTTGGGGGAGTCGGAGAACTTGGGGGAGTAGGAGAGCTTGGGGGAGTAGCAGAGCTTGGGGGAGTAGGAGAGCTTGATGGAGTAGGAGAGCTTGGTGGAGTAGGATAGCTTGGTGGAGTAGGAGAGCTTGGGGGAGTAGGAAAGCTTGGAGGAGTAGGAGAGTTTGGGGGAGTAGGAGAGATTGGGGGAGTAGGAGAGCTTGGGGGTGTAGGAGAGCTTGAGGGTATAGGAGAGCTTGGGGGTGTAGGAGAGCTTTGGGGATTAGGACAGCTTGGAGGAATAGGCGAGCTTGGGGGAGTCGGAGAGCTTGGGGGAGTAGGAGAGCTTAGGGGTGTAGGAGAGCTTTGGGGAGTAGGAGAGCTTGGGGGAGTAGGAGAGCTTGGAGGAGTAGGAGAACTTGGGGTAGTAGGAGAGATTCGGGGAGTAGGAGAGCTTGGGGGAGTCGGAGAGCTTGGGGGAGCAGGAGAGCTTGGTGGAGTAGGAGAGCTTGGGGGAGTAGGAGAGCTTGGGGGAGTAGGCGAACTTGGGGGTTATGAGAACCTGGGAGAGTAGGAGAGCTTGAGGGAGTAGGAGAGCTTGTGGGAGCAGGAGATCTTCGGGGAGTAGGAGAGCTTGGGGGAGTAGGAACACTTGGGGAAGTAGTAGAGCTTGGGGGAGTAGGAGAGCTTGGGAGAGTAGGAGAGCTTGCGGTAGTAAGAGAGCTTGGGGGAGTAGGAGAGCTTGGGGGAGTAAGAGACGTTGGGGGAGTAGGAGAGCTTGGGGGAGTAGGAGAGCTTGGGGGAGTAGGAGAGCTTGGGGGAGTAGGAGAGATTTGGGGAGTAGGAGAGCTTGGGGGTGCAGGAGAGCTTCGGGGAGTAGGAGAGCTTTGGGGAGTAGGAGAGCTTGGGGAAGTAGGAGAGCTTGGAGGAGTAGGAGAGCTTGGGGGAGTAGGAGAGCTTCGGGGAGTAGGAGAGCTTCGGGGAGTAGGAGAGCTTGGTGGAGCAGGATAGCTTAGCGGAGTCTGAGAGCTTGGGGGAGTCGGAGAGCTTGGGGGATTAGGAGTGCTGACCGGAGTAGGAAACCTTGAAGGATTACGAGACCAGGGGGAGTAGGAGAGCTTGGTGGAGGAGAAGATCTTGGGGGTGTAATAGAGCTTTGGAAAGTAAGAGAGCTTGGGGGAGATGGAGCGCTTTGGGCAGTCGGAGAGCTGACCGGAGTAGGAGAGTTAACCGGAGTAAAGAAAGCTTGAGGGATTGGGAGAGCTTGAGGGATTAGGAGAGCTTACCGGCGTAGGCGAGCTTGGGGGAGTAGGAGAGCTTGCGGGAGTAGGAGAGCTTGGGGGAGTAGGAGATCATACCGGAGATGGAGAGCTTACCGGAGTAGGAGAGCTTACCGGAGTAGGAGGGCTTACCGGATTAGGAGATCTTGGGGGAGTAGGAGAGCTTGAGGGAGCAGGAGAGCTTGGGGGAGTATGAGAGCTTGGGGCAGAAGGAGAGTTTGGGCGAGTAGAAAATCTTGGGAGAGGAGGAGAGCTTCCCAGAGTAGAAGAAATTACCGGAGTAGGAGAGCTTGGGCGAGTAGGCGATCTTGGGAGAGAGGAGAGCTTACCAAAGTTGGAGAGCTCACCGGAGCTTGGTGGAGTAGGAGATCTTGGGGGAGTAGGAGTGCTTGGAGGAGTAGGAGAACTTGGGGGAGTAGGAGAAATTCGGGGAATAGGAGAACTTTGGGGTGTAGGAGAGCTTGGGGGAGTAGGAGAGCTTGGGGGATTGGAGAGCTTGGTGGATTGGAGAGCTTGCGCGATTGGAGAGCTTGGGCGATTGGGGAGCTTGGGGGAGTAGGAGAGCTTGGGGGAGTAGGAGAGCTTGGGGGAGTAGGATAGCTTGCGGAAGTCGGAGAGCTTGGGGGAGTCGGAGAGTTTGGTGGAGTAGGAGAGCTTGGGGGAGTAGGAGAACTTGGGGGTTAGGAGAGCTTGGGGGAGTAGGAGAGCTTGGGGGAGTAGGAGAGCTTGGGGGAGTCGGAGAACTTTGGGGTTCGGAGATCTTGGGGGAGTAGGAGAGCTTGAAGGAGTAGGAGAGCTTGGGGGAGTAGTAGATCTTGGGGGATTAGGAGAGCTTGGGGGAGTAGGAGAGCTTGGGGGGGCAGGAAAGCTTGGGGGAGTAGGAGAGCTTGGGAGAGGAGGAGAGCTTGCGTGAATAGGAGAGCTTGGGGGAGTTGGAGAGCTTTGGGGAGTAACAGAGGTTAGGGGAGTAGGAGAGCTTGGGGGAGTAGGAGAGCTTGGGTGAGTAGGAGAGCTTGGGGAAGTAGGAGAGCTTGGGGGAGTAGGAGATATTACCGCAGTAGGAGAGCTTACCGGAGTAGGAGGGCTTGGGGGAGTAGGAGAGGTTGGGGGTGCAGGGGAGCTCACCGGAGTAGGAGAGCTTGGGGGAGTAGGAGAGCTTCGGGGAGTAGCAGAGCTTGGGGGAGTAGTAGATCTTGGGGGAGTAGGAGAGCTTGGGGGAGTAGGAGAGCTTGGGGGAGTAGGAGAGCTTACTGGAGTAAGACAGCTTGCGGCAGTCGGAAGAGCTTGTGGGAGTAGGAGAGCTTGGGGGAGTAGGAGAGCATGGGAGAGTAGGACAGTTGTGGGAGTAGGAGAGGTTGGGGGAGTACGAGAGCTTACCGGAGTAGGAGAGCTTACCACAATAAGAGAGCTTAACGGAGTAGGAGAGCTGAACGGAGTAGGAGAACGTACCGAAGTAGGAGAGCTTACCGGTTAGGAAAGCTTACCAGAGAAGGAGAGCTTACCGGAGTAGAAGAGATTACCGGAGTAGGAGAGCTTGGGGGAGTAGGAGAGCTTACCGGAGTCGGAAAGCTTGGGCGAGTAGGAGATCTTGGGAGAGGAGGAGAGCTTACAAGAGTAGGAGAGCTCACCGGAGTTGGAGAGCTTGGGGGATAGGAGAGCTTGGGGGAGTAGGAGAGCTTGGGGGAGTAGGAGAGCTTGGGGGAGTAGGAGAGCTTGGGGGAGTACGAGAGCATGGAGGAGTAGGAGAGTTTACCGGAGCAGGAGAGCTTGGGGGATGAGAAGAGCTTGTGGGAGCAGGAGAGCTTACCGCAGTAGGAGGGCTTTAGGTGTAAGAGAGCTTGGGGGAGTAGGCGAGCTTGCAGGAATAGGGGAGCTTGGAGGAGAAGGAGAGCTTGGAGTAGTAGGAGAGCTTGGAGGATTAGGAGAGCTTGGAGGAGTAGGAGAGCTTGGAGGAGTAGGAGAGCTGACCAGAGTAGGAGAGCTTGGGGGAGTAGAAGAACTTACCGGAGTAGGATAGCTTACTGGAGTAGGAGAGCTTTACTGGAGTAGGAGAGCTTACCGGAGTAGGAGTGCTTAGCGGAGTATGAGAGCTTACCGTAGTAGGAGAGATTGTGGAGGAGGAGAGCTTGTGGGAGCAGGATAGCTTACCGGAGTAGGAAAGCTTACTGGAGTAGGAGAGCTTGGGAGAGTAAGAGAGCTTGGGGGAGAAGGAGAGCTTTGGGCAGTCGGAGAGCTGACCGGAGTCGGAGAGTTAACCGGAGTAAAGAAAGCTTGGGGGAGTAGGAGAGCTTGGGTGTGTAGGAGAGCTTTGGTGAGTAGGAGAGCTTGGGGGAGTAGGAGAGCTTGGGGGAGAAGGAGAGCTTGTGGGAGTCGGAGAGCTTGGGGGAGTCGGAGAGCTTGGGGGAGTCGGAGAGCTTGAGGGAGTTGAAGAGCATGGGGGAGTCGGAGAGCTTGGGGGAGTCGGAGAACTTGCGGGAGTCGGAGAGTTTCGGCGAGTCGGAGAGGTTGGGTGAGTAGGAGAGCTTGGGGAGTTGGAGAGCTTGGGGGAGTAGGAGATCTTCGGGAGTCGGAGAGCTGGGGGGAGTAGAAGAAATTGGGCGAGTAGTAGAACTTGGGGGAGTTGGAGAGCTTGTGGGAGCAGGGTAGCTTACCGGAGTAGGAGAACTTGCGGGAGTCGGAGAGCATGCGGGAGTAGGAGAGGTTGCGGGAGTAGGAGAGCTTGCCGGGTTCGGAGAGGTTGCCAGATTTGGAGAGCTTACCGGAATAGAAGAGCTTACCGGAGTAGGAGAGCATGAGGGAGTAGGAGATCTTGGGAGAGTAGGAAAGCTTGGGGGAGTAGGAGAGGTTTGGGGAGTAGGAGACCTTACCGGCGTAAGAGAGCTTACCGCAGTAAGAGAGCTTACCAGAGAAGGAGAGCTTACCGGAGTAGAAGAGCTTATCGGAGTAGGAGAGCTTGGGAGAGTCGGAGAGCTTACCGGAGTAGGAGAGCTTGGGGGAGTAGGAGAGCTGGCCGGAGTAGGAGAACTTACCGGAGTCGGAAAGCTTGGAGGAGTAGGAGAGCTTCCATGAATATGAGAGCTTGGGGGAGTACGAGAGCTGGCCGGAGTAGGAGAGTTAACCGGAGTAAAGAGAGCTTGAGGGAGTGGGAGAGCATGGGGGAGCAGGAGAGCTTAGAGAGTAGGAGAGCTTGGGGGAGTAGGAGAGCTTGAAGGAGTAGGAGAGCTTGGGGGAGTAGTAGATCTTGGGGGATTAGGAGAGCTTGGTGGAGTAGGAGAGCTTGGGGGGGTAGGAAAGCTTGGGGGAGTAGGAGAGCTTGGGAAAGGAGGAGAGCTTGCGTGAATAGGAGAGCTTGGGGGAGTTGGAGAGCTTGGGGGAGGAAGAGAGCTTGGGGGAGTAGGAGAGCTTGGGGGAGTAGGAGAGCTTGGGGGAGTAGGTGAGCTTGGGGAAGTAGGAGAACTTGGGGGAGTAGGAGAGCTTGGGGGAGTAGGAGAGCTTGGGGGAGTAGGAGAGCTTGGGGGAGTAGGAGAGCTTGGTGGAGTAGGACAGCTTGGGGGAGTAGGAAAGCTTTGGGGAGTAGGAGAGCTTGGGGGAGAAGGAGGGATTGGGGGAGTAGGTTAGCTTGGGGAAGTAGGAAAGCTTGGGGGAGTAGGAGAGCTAGGGAGAGGAGGAGAGCTTGCGTGAATTGGAGAGCTTGGGGGAGTAGGAGAGGTTGGGGGAGTAAGAGAGGTTGGGGGAGTAAGAGAGGTTGGGGGAGTAGGAGAGCTTGGGGGAGTAGGAGAGCTTGGGGGAGTAGGAGAGCTTGGGGGAGTAGGAGAGCTTGGGGGAGTAGGAGAGCTTGGGGGATTGGAGAGCTTGGTGGATTGGAGAGCTTGCTGGATTGGAGAGCTTGGCGGAGTAGGAGAGCTTGGGGGAGTAGGAGAGCTTGGGGGAGTAGGAGAGCTTGGTGGAGTAGGAGAGATTGGTGGAGTAGGAGCGCTTCGGGGAGTAGGAGAGCTTCGGGGGGTAGGAGAGCTTGGGAGAGTAGGAGAGCGTACTGGAGATGGAGAGCTTACCGGATTACGAGAGCTTACCAGAGTAAGAGAGATCACTGGAGTAGGAGAGCTTACCGGAGTCGGAGGGCTTTGGGGTGTAAGAGAGCTTGGGGGAGTAGGAGTGCTTGGAGGAGTAGGAGAACTTGGGGGAGTAGGAGAGCTTCGGGGAGTAGGAGAACTTTGGGGTGTAGGAGAGCTTGGGGGAGTAGGAGAGCTTGGGGGAGTAGGATAGCTTGCGGAAGTCGGAGAGCTTGGGGGAGTCGGAGAGCTTGGTGGAGTAGGAGAGCTTGGGGGAGTAGGAGAACTTGGGGGTTAGGAGAGCTTGGGGGAGTAGGAGAGCTTGAAGGAGTAGGAGAGCTTGGGGGAGTAGTAGATCTTGGGGGAGTAGGAGAGCTTGGTGAAGTAGGAGAGCTTGGGGGAGTAGGAAAGCTTGGGAGAGTAGGAGAGCTTGGGAGAGGAGGAGAGCTTACGTGAATTGGAGAGCTTGGGGGAGTAGGAGAGCTTGGGGGAGTAAGAGAGGTTGGGGGAGTAGGAGAGCTTGGGGGAGTAGGAGAGCTTGGGGGAGTAGGAGAGCTTGGGGGAGTAGGAGAGCTTGGGGGATTGGAGAGCTTGGTGGATTGGAGAGCTTGCTGGATTGGAGAGCTTGGGCGATTGGAGAGCTTGGCGGAGTAGGAGAGCTTGGGGGAGTAGGAGAGCTTGGGGGAGTAGGAGAGCTTGGTGGAGTAGGAGAGATTGGTGGAGTAGGAGCGCTTCGGGGAGTAGCAGAGCTTCGGGGGGTAGGAGAGCTTGGGAGAGTAGGAGAGAGTACTGGAGATGGAGAGCTTACAGGATTACGAGAGCTTACCGGAGTAGGAGAGATCACTGGAGTAGGAGAGCTAACCGGAGTCGGAGGGCTTTGGGGTGTCGGAGAACTTGGGGGAGTAGGAGAGCTTCGGGGAGTAGGAGAACCTTGGGGTGTAGGAGAGCTTGGGGGAGTAGGAGAGCTTAGGTGATTGGAGAGCTTGGTGGATTGGAGAGCTTGCGGGATTGGAGAGCTTGGGCGATTGGAGAGCTTGGGGAAGTAGGAGAGCTTGGGGGAGTAGGAGAGCTTGGGGGAGTCGGAGAACTTTGGGGTTCGGAGAGCTTGGGGGAGTAGGAGAGCTTGAAGGAGTAGGAGAGCTTGGGGGAGTAGTAGATCTTGGGGGATTAGGAGAGCTTGGGGGAGTAGGAGAGCTTGGGGGGGTAGGAAAGCTTGGGGGCGTAGGAGAGCTTGGGAGAGGAGGAGAGCTTGCGTGAATAGGAGAGCTTGGGGGAGTTGGAGAGCTTGGGGGAGTAACAGAGGTTAGGGGAGTAGGAGAGCTTGGGGGAGTAGGAGAGCTTGGGGGAGTAGGAGAGCTTGGGGAAGTAGGAGAGCTTGGGGGAGTAGGAGATATTACCGCAGTAGGAGAGCTTACCGGAGTAGGAGGGCTTGGGGGTGTAGGAGAGTTTGGGGGTGCAGGGGAGCTCACCGGAGTAGGAGAGCTTCGGGGAGTAGCAGAGCTTGGGGGAGTAGCAGATCTTGGGGGAGTAGGAGAGCTTGGGGGAGTAGGAGAGCTTGGGGGAGTAGGAGAGCTTACTGGAGTAAGACAGCTTGCGGCAGTAGGAAGAGCTTGTGGGAGTAGGAGAGCTTGGGGGAGTAGGAGAGCATGGGAGAGTAGGAAAGTTGTGGGAGTAGGAGAGGTTGGGGGAGTACGAGAGCTTACCGGAGTAGGAGAGCTTACCACAATAAGAGAGCTTAACGGAGTAGGAGAGCTGAACGGAGTAGGAGAACGTACCGAAGTAGGAGAGCTTACCGGTTAGGAAAGCTTACCAGAGAAGGAGAGCTTACCGGAGTAGAAGAGATTACCGGAGTAGGAGAGCTTGGGGGAGTAGGAGAGCTTACCGGAGTCGGAAAGCTTGGGCGAGTAGGAGATATTGGGAGAGGAGGAGAGCTTACAAGAGTAGGAGAGCTCACCGGAGTTGGAGAGCTTGGGGGATAGGAGAGCTTACGGGAGCAGGAGAGCTTACCGCAGTAGGAGGGCTTTAGGTGTAAGAGAGCTTGGGGGAGTAGGCGAGCTTGCAGGAATAGGGGAGCATGGAGGAGAAGGAGAGCTTGGAGTAGTAGGAGAGCTTGGAGGATTAGGAGAGCTTGGAGGAGTAGGAGAGCTTGGAGGAGTAGGAGAGCTGACCAGAGTAGGAGAGCTTGGGGGAGTAGAAGAACTTACCGGAGTAGGATAGCTTACTGGAGTAGGAGAGCTTTACTGGAGTAGGAGAGCTTACCGGAGTAGGAGTGCTTAGCGGAGTAGGAGAGCTTACCGTAGTAGGAGAGATTGTGGAGGAGGAGAGCTTGTGGGAGCAGGATAGCTTACCGGAGTAGGAAAGCTTACTGGAGTAGGAGAGCTTGGGAGAGTAAGAGAGCTTGGGGGAGAAGGAGAGCTTTGGGCAGTCGGAGAGCTGACCGGAGTCGGAGAGTTAACCGGTGTAAAGAAAGCTTGGGGGAGTAGGAGAGCTTGGGTGTGTAGGAGAGCTTTGGTGAGTAGGAGAGCTTGGGGGAGTAGGAGAGCTTGGGGGAGAAGGAGAGCTTGGGGGAGTCGGAGAGCTTGGGGGAGTAGGAGAGCTTGGGGGAGAAGGAGAGCTTGTGGGAGTCGGAGAGCTTGGGGGAGTCGGAGAGCTTGGGGGAGTCGGAGAGCTTGAGGGAGTTGAAGAGCATGGGGGAGTCGGAGAGCTTGGAGGAGTCGGAGAACTTGCGGGAGTCGGAGAGTTTCGGCGAGTCGGAGAGGTTGGGTGAGTAGGAGAGCTTGGGGAGTTGGAGAGCTTGGGGGAGTAGGAGATCTTCGGGAGTCGGAGAGCTGGGGGGAGTAGAAGAAATTGGGCGAGTAGTAGAACTTGGGGGAGTTGGAGAGCTTGTGGGAGCAGGGTAGCTTACCGGAGTAGGAGAACTTGCGGGAGTCGGAGAGCATGCGGGAGTAGGAGAGGTTGCGGGAGTAGGAAAGCTTGCCTGATTCGGAGAGGTTGCCAGATTTGGAGAGCTTACCGGAATAGAAGAGCTTACCGGAGTAGGAGAGCATGAGGGAGTAGGAGATCTTGGGAGAGTAGGAAAGCTTGGGGGAGTAGGAGAGGTTTGGGGAGTAGGAGACCTTACCGGCGTAAGAGAGCTTACCGCAGTAAGAGAGCTTACCAGAGAAGGAGAGCTTACAGGAGTAGAAGAGCTTATCGGAGTAGGAGAGCTTGGGGGAGTCGGAGAGCTTACCGGAGTAGGAGAGCTTGGGGGAGTAGGAGAGCTGGCCGGAGTAGGAGAACTTACCGGAGTCGGAAAGCTTGGAGGAGTAGGAGAGCTTCCATGAATATGAGAGCTAGGGGGAGTACGAGAGCTGGCCGGAGTAGGAGAGTTAAAGGGAGTAAAGAGAGCTTGAGGGAGTGGGAGAGCATGGGGGAGCAGGAGAGCTTAGAGAGTAGGAGAGCTTGGGGGAGTAGGAGAGCTTGAAGGAGTAGGAGAGCTTGGGGGAGTAGTAGATCTTGGGGGATTAGGAGAGCTTGGGGGAGTAGGAGAGATTGGGGGGGTAGGAAAGCTTGGGGGAGTAGGAGAGCTTGGGAGAGGAGGAGAGCTTGCGTGAATAGGGGAGCTTGGGGGAGTTGGAGAGCTTGGGGGAGTAACAGAGGTTGGGGGAGTAGGAGAGCTTGGGGGAGTAGGAGAGCTTGGGGGAGTAGGAGATATTACCGCAGTTGGAGAGCTTACCGGAGTAGGAGGGCTTGGGGGAGTAGGAGAGCTTGGGGGTGCAGGGGAGCTTGGGGGAGTAGTAGATCTTGGGGGAGTAGGAGAGCTTGGGGGAGTAGGAGAGCTTGGGGGAGTAGGAGAGCTTACTGGAGTAAGACAGCTTGCGGCAGTAGGAAGAGCTTGCGGGAGTAGGAGAGCTTGGGGGAGTAGGAGAGCATGGGAGAGTAGGAAAGTTGTGGGAGTAGGAGAGGTTGGGGGAGTACGAGAGCTTACCGGAGTAGGAGAGCTTACCACAATAAGAGAGCTTAACGGAGTAGGAGAGCTGAACGGAGTAGGAGAACTTACCGAAGTAGGAGAGCTTACCGGTTAGGAAAGCTTACCAGAGAAGGAGAGCTTACCGGAGTAGAAGAGATTACCGGAGTAGGAGAGCTTGGGGGAGTAGGAGAGCTTACCGGAGTAGGAAAGCTTGGGCGAGTAGGAGATCTTGGGAGAGGAGGAGAGCTTACAAGAGTAGGAGAGCTCACCGGAGTTGGAGAGCTTGGGGGATAGGAGAGCTTGGGGGAGTAGGAGAGCTTGGGGGAGTAGGAGAGCTTGGGGGAGTAGGAGAGCTTGGGGAGTAGGAGAGATTACCGGAGTAGGTGAGCTTGGGGAAGCAAGAGAGCTTACGGGAGTAGGTGAGCTTGGGGGAGTACGAGAGCATGGGGGAGTAGGAGAGTTTACCGGAGCAGGAGAGCTTGGGGGATGAGAATAGCTTGTGGGAGCAGGAGAGCTTACCGCAGTAGGAGGGCTTGAGGGTGTAAGAGAGCTTGGGGGAGTAGGCGAGCTTGCAGGAATAGGGGAGCTTGGAGGAGAAGGAGAGCTTGGAGTAGTAGGAGAGCTTGGAGGATTAGGAGAGCTTGGAGGAGTAGGAGAGCTTGGAGGAGTAGGAGAGCTGACCAGAGTAGGAGAGCTTGGGGGAGTAGAAGAACGTACCGGAGTAGGATAGCTTACTGGAGTAGGAGAGCTTTACTGGAGTAGGAGAGCTTACCGGAGTAGGAGAGCTTGTGGAGGAGGAGAGCTTGTGGAAGCAGGATAGCTTACCGGAGTAGGAAAGCTTACTGGAGTAGGAGAGCTTGGGAGAGTAAGAGAGCTTGGGGGAGAAGGAG
The DNA here is from genome assembly GCF_044704955.1 of Pristiophorus japonicus. Lineage (NCBI taxonomy): Eukaryota > Metazoa > Chordata > Chondrichthyes > Pristiophoridae > Pristiophorus > Pristiophorus japonicus. The sequence goes on from NW_027254772.1 coordinate 946,898, forward strand.
AGCTTTGGGCAGTCAGAGAGCTGACCGGAGTCGGAGAGTTAACCGGAGTAAAGAAAGCTTGGGGGAGTAGGAGAGCTTGGGTGTGTAGGAGAGCTTTGGTGAGTAGGAGAGCTTGGGGGAGTAGGAGAGCTTGGGGGAGAAGGAGAGCTTGGGGGAGTCGGAGAGCTTGGGGGAGTCGGAGAGCTTGGGGGAGTAGGAGAGCTTGGGGGAGAAGGAGAGCTTGTGGGAGTCGGAGAGCTTGGGGGAGTCGGAGAGCTTGGGGGAGTCGGAGAGCTTGAGGGAGTTGAAGAGCATGGGGGAGTCGGAGAGCTTGGGGGAGTCGGAGAACTTGCGGGAGTCGGAGAGTTTCGGCGAGTCGGAGAGGTTGGGTGAGTAGGAGAGCTTGGGGAGTAGGATATGTTTGGGGAGTAGGAGAGCTTTCCGGAGTAAGAGAGCTTACCGCAGTAAGAGAGCTTACCTGAGAAGGAGAGCTTGCCGGAGTAGAGGAGCTTATCAGAGCAGGAGAGCTTGGGGAGTAGGAGAGCTTGGGGCAGTAGGAGAGCTTGGGGGAGTAGGAGAGCCTGGGGGAGTAGGACAGCTTGGGGGAGTAGGAGAGCTTGGTGGAGTGGGAGAGCTTGGGGGAGTAGGAGATCTTGGGGGAGTAGGAGAGCTTGCGGGAGTAGGAGAGCTTGCGGGAGTAGGAGAGCTTGTGGGAGTAGGATAGCTTGCGGGAGCAGGAGAGCTTACCGGAGTAGAAGAGCATTCGGGAGTGGTAGAGCTTGAGGGAGTAGGAGAGCTTGGGAGAGTAGGAAAGCTTGGGGGAGTAGGAGAGGTTTGGGGTGTAGGAGACCTTACCGGCGTAAGAGAGCTTACCGCAGTAAGAGAGATTACAAGAGAAGGAGATCTTACCGGAGTAGATGAGTTTATCGGAGTAGGAGAGCTGGGGGGTGTAGGAATGCTTACCGGAGTAGGAGAGCTTGGGGGAGTTGGAGAGCTGGCCGGAGTAGGAGAGCTTACCGGAATCGGAGAGCTTGGGCAAGTGGAGAGCTTCCATGAATATGAGAACTTGGGGGAGTAGGAGAGCTGGCAGGAGTAGAAGAGTTAACCGGAGCAAATAGAGCTTGAGGGAGTGGGAGAGCTTGCGGGAGTAGGAGAGCTTGGGGAGTAGGGGAGCTTGCGGGAGTAGGAGAGATTGGGGGAGTAGGAGAGCTTGGGGGAGTAGGTGAGCTTGGGGGAGTAGGAGAGCTTGGGTAAGTAGGAGAGATTGGGGAGTAGGAGAGCATACCGGAGGTGGAGAGCTTGCCGGAGTAGGAGAGCTTACCGGAGTAGGAGAGCTTGGGGGAGTAGGAGAGCTTCGGGGAGCAGGGAAGCTCACCGGATTAGGAGAGCCTGGGGGAGTAGGAGAGCTTGGGGGAGTAGGAGAGCTTGGGGGAGTAGGAGAGCTTGCGGGAGTAGGAGAGCTTGGGGGAGTAGGAGAGCTTGCTGGAGTAGGAGAGCCTGCGGCAGTAGGAGAGCTTGCGGGAGTAGGAGAGCTTGGGAGAGTAGGAGAGCATGGGAGAGTAGGAAAGCTTGGGGGTGTAGGAGAGGTTGGGGGAGTATGAGAGCTTGGGGGAGTAGGAGAGCTTGGGGTAGTAGGAGAGCTTGGGGAGTAGGAGAGCTTGGGGGAGTAGGAGAGATTACCGCAGTAGGAGAGCTTACCGGAGTAGGAGGGCTTGGGGGAGTAGGAGAGCTTGGGGGTGCAGGGGAGCTCACCGGAGTAGGAGAGCTTGGGGGAGTAGGAGAGCTTCGGGGAGTAGCAGACCTTGGGGGAGCTGTAGATCTTGGGGGAGTAGGAGAGCTTGGGGGAGTAGGAGAGCTTGGGGGAGTAGGAGAGCTTACTGGAGTAAGACAGCTTGCGGCAGTAGGAAGAGCTTGCGGGAGTAGGAGAGCTTGGGGGAGTAGGAGAGCATGGGAGAGTAGGAAAGTTGTGGGAGTAGGAGAGGTTGGGGGAGTACGAGAGCTTACCGGAGTAGGAGAGCTTACCGCATTAAGAGAGCTTAACGGAGTAGGAGAGCTGAACGGAGTAGGAGAACTTACCGAAGTAGGAGAGCTTACCGGTTAGGAAAGCTTACCAGAGAAGGAGAGCTTACCGGAGTAGAAGAGATTACCGGAGTAGGAGAGCTTGAGGGAGTAGGAGAGCTCACCGGAGTAGAAAAGCTTGGGCGAGTAGGAGATCTTGGGAGAGGAGGAGAGCTTACAAGAGTAGGAGAGCTTACAAGAGTAGGAGAGCTCACCGGAGTTGGAGAGCTTGGGGGATAGGAGAGCTTGGGGGAGTAAGAGAGCTTGGGGGAGTAGGAGAGCTTGGGGGAGTAGGAGAGCTTGGGGGAGTAGGAGAGATTACCGGAGTAGGTGAGCTTGGGGAAGCAAGAGAGCTTACGGGAGTAGGTGAGCTTGGGGGAGTACGAGAGCATGGGGGAGTAGGAGAGTTTACCGGAGCAGGAGAGCTTGGGGGATGAGAAGAGCATGTGGGAGCAGGAGAGCTTACCGCAGTAGGAGGGCTTGAGGGGGTAGGAGAGCTTAGGGGAGTAGGCGAGCTTGCAGGAGAAGGAGAGCTTGGAGGAGAAGGAGAGCTTGGAGTAGTAGGAGAGCTTGGAGTATTAGGAGAGCTTGGAGGAGTAGGAGAGCTTGGAGGAGTAAGAGAGCTGACCAGAGAAGGAGAGCTTGGGGGAGTAGAAGAACTTACCGGAGTAGGATAGCTTTACTGGAGTTGGACAGCTTACCGGAGTAGGAGTGCTTAGCGGAGTAGGAGAGCTTACCGGAGTAGGAGAGCTTGTGGAGGAGGAGAGCTTGTGGGAGAAGGATAGCTTACCGGAGTAGGAAAGCTTACTGGAGTAGGATAGCTTGGGAGAGCAAGAGAGCTTGGGGGAGAAGGAGAGCTTTGGGCAGTCGGAGAGCTGACCGGAGTAGGAGAGTTAACCGGAGTAAAGAAAGCTTGGGGGAGTAGGAGAGCTTGGGTGTGTAGGAGAGCTTTGGTGAGTAGGAGAGCTTGGGGGAGTAGGAGAGCTTGGGGGAGAAGGAGAGCTTGGGGGAGTCGGAGAGCTTGGGGGAGTAGGAGAGCTTGGGGGAGAAGGAGAGCTTGGGGGAGTCGGAGAGCTTGGGGGAGTCGGAGAGCTTGGGGGTGTCTGAGAGCTTGAGGGAGTTGAAGAGCATGGGGGAGTCGGAGAGCTTGGGGGAGTCGGAGAGCTTGCGGAAGTCAGAGAGTTTCGGCGAGTCGGAGAGGTTGGGTGAGTAGGAGAGCTTGGGGAGTTGGATCTCTTGGGGGAGTAGGAGATCTTCGGGAGTAGGAGAGCTGGGGGCAGTAGAAGAAATTGGGCGAGTAGTAGAACTTGGGGGAGTTGGAGAGCTTGTGCGAGCAGGGTAGCTTACCGGAGTAGGAGAACTTGCGGGAGTCGGAGAGCATGCGGGAGTAGGAGAGGTTGCGGGAGTAGGAAAGCTTGCCAGATTCGGAGAGCTTGCCAGATTTGGAGAGCTTACCGGAATAGAAGAGCTTACCGGAGTAGGAGAGCATGAGGGAGTAGGAGAGCTTGGGAGAGTAGGAAAGCTTGGGGGAGTAGGAGTGGTTATTGGAGTAGGAGACCTAACCGGCGTAAGAGAGCTTACCGCAGTAAGAGAGCTTACCAGAGAAGGAGAGCTTACCGGAGTAGAAGAGCTTATCGGAGTAGGAGAGCTTGGGGGAGTCGGAGAGCTTACCGGAGTAGGAGAGCTTGGGGGAGTAGGAGACCTGGCCGGAGTAGGAGAAATTACCGGAGTCGGAAAGCTTGGAGGAGTAGGAGAGCTTTCATGAATATAAGAGCTTGGGGGAGTACGAGAGCTGGCCGGAGTAGGAGAGTTAACCGGAGTAAAGAGAGGTTGAGGGAGTGGGAGAGCTTGGGGGAGTAGGAGAGCTTCGGGGAGTAGGAGAGCTTGAAGGAGTAGGAGAGCTTGGGGGAGTAGTAGATCTTGGGGGAGTAGGAGAGCTTGGGGGAGTAGGAGAGCTTGTGGGGGTAGGAAGGCTTGGGGGAGTAGGAGAGCTTGGGAGAGGAGGAGAGCTTGCGTGATTAGGAGAGCTTGCGTGATTAGGAGAGCTTGGGGGAGTTGGAGAGCTTGGGGGAGTAAGAGAGGTTGGGGGAGTAGGAGAGCTTGGGGGAGTAGGAGAGCTTGGGGGAGTAGGAGAGTTGGAGGAGTAGGAGAGCTTGGGGGAGTAGGAGAGATTACCGCAGTAGGAGAGCTTACCGGAGTTGGAGGGCTTGAGGGAGTAGGAGAGCTTGTGGGTGCAGGGGAGCTCTCCGGAGTAGGAGAGCTTGGGGGAGTAGGAGAGCTTCGGGGAGGAGCAGAGCTTGGGGGAGTTGTAGATCTTGGGGGAGTAGGAGAGCTTGGGGGAGTAGAAGAGCTTGGGGGAGTACGAGAGCTTACTGGAGTAAGACAGCTTGCGGCAGTAGGAAGAGCTTGCGGGAGTTGGAGGGCTTGGGGGAGTAGGAGAGCTTGGGGGTGCAGGGGAGCTCACCGGAGTAGGAGAGCTTGGGGGAATAGGAGAGCTTCGGGGAGTAGCAGAGCTTGGGGGAGTAGTAGATCTTGGGGGAGTAGGAGAGCTTTGGGGAGTAGGAGAGCTTGGGGGAGTAGTAGAGCTTACTGGAGTAAGACAGCTTGCGGCAGTAGGAAGAGCGTGCGGGAGTAGGAGAGCTTGGGGGAGTAGGAGAGCATGGGAGAGTAGGAAAGTTGTGGGAGTAGGAGAAGTTGGGGGAGTACGAGAGCTTACCGGAGTAGGAGAGCTTACCGCATTAAGAGAGCTGAACGGAGTAGGAGAGCTGAACGGAGTAGGAGAACTTACCGAAGTAGGAGAGCTTACCGGTTAGGAAAGCTTACCAGAGAAGGAGAGCTTACCGGAGTAGAAGAGATTACCGGAGTAGGAGAGCTTGGGGAAGTAGGAGAGCTTAACGGAGTAGGAAAGCTTGGGCGAGTAGGAGATCTTGGGAGAGGAGGAGAGCTTATAAGAGTAGGAGAGCTCACCGGAGTTGGAGAGCTTGGGGGAGTAGGAGAGCTTGGGGGAGTAGGAGAGCTTGGGGGAGTAGGAGAGCTTGGGGGAGTAGGAGAGCTTGGGGGAGTAGGATAGATTACCGGAGTAGGTGAGCTTGGGGAAGCAAGAGAGCTTACGGGAGTAGGTGAGCTTGGGGGAGTACGAGAGCATGGGGGAGTAGGAGCGTTTACCGGAGCAGGAGAGCTTGGGGGATGAGAAGAGCTTGTGGGAGCAGGAGAGCTTACCGCAGTAGGAAGGCTTGAGGGTGTAGGAGAGCTTGGGGGAGTAGTCGAGCTTACCGGAGTAGGAGAGCTTGGGGGAGTACGAGAGCATGGGGGAGTAGGAGAGCTTAACGGAGCAGGAGAGCTTGGGGGATGAGGAGAGCTTGTGGGAGCAGGAGAGCTTACCGCAGTAGGAGGGCTTGAGGGTGTAGGAGAGCTTGGGGGAGTAGGCGAGCTTGCAGGCATGGGAGCGCTTGGGTGAGTAGGAGAGCTTGGAGGAATAGGAGAGCTTGGAGGAGAAGGAGAGCTTGGAGTAGTAGGAGAGCTTGGAGGATTAGGAGAGCTTGGAGGAGTAGGAGAGCTTGGAGGAGTAGGAGAGCTGACCAGAGTAGGAGAGCTTGGGGGAGTAGAAGAACTTACCGGAATGGGATAGCTTACTGGAGTAGGAGAGCTTTACTGGAGTAGGAAAGCTTACTGTGTAGGAGAGCTTGGGAGAGCTTGGGGGAGATGGAGAGCTTGGGGGAGTCGGAGAGCTTGGGGGAGTAGGAGAGTTTGTGGGAGAAGGTGAGCTTGGGGGAGTCGGAGAGCTTGCGGGAAGCGGAGAGCTTGGGTGAGTCGGAGAGCTTGGGGGAGTTGGAGAGCTTGCGGGAGTGTGAGAGTTTCGGCGAGTCGGAGAGGTTGGGTGAGTAGGAGAGCTTGGGGAGTAGGAGAGCTTGGGGTAGTATGAGAGCTTGGGGGAGCAGGAGAGCTTGGGGGAGTAGGAGAGCTTGGGGGAGTAGGAGATCTTCGGGAGTCGGAGAGCTGGGGGGAGTAGAAGAAATTGGGGGAGTAGTAGAACTTGGGGGAGTTGGAGAGCTTGTGGGAGCAGGGTAGCTTACCGGAGTAGGAGAACTTGCGGGAGTCGGAGAGCATGCGGGAGTAGGAGAGGTTGCGGGAGTAGGAGAGCTTGCCGGATTCGGAGAGCTTGCCAGATTTGGAGAGCTTACCGGAATAGAAGAGCTTACCGGAGTAGGAGAGCATGAGGGATTAGGAGAGCTTGGGAGAGTAGGAAAGCTTGGGGGAGTAGGAGAGTTTGGGGAGTAGGAGACCTTACCGGCGTAAGAGAGCTTACCGCAGTAAGAGTGCTTACCAGAGAAGGAGAGCTTACCGGAGTAGAAGAGCTTATCGGAGTAGGAGAGCTTGGGGGAGTCGGAGAGCTTACCGGAGTAGGAGAGCTTGGGGGAGTAGGAGAGCTGGCCGGAGTAGGAGAGCTTAACGGAGTCGGAAAGCTTGGAGGAGTAGGAGAGCTTCCATGAATATGAGAGCTTGGGGGAGTACGAGAGCTGGCCGGAGTAGGAGAGTTAACCGGAGTAAAGAGAGCTTGAGGGAGTGGGAGAGCATGGGGGAGTAGGAGAGCTTAGAGAGTAGGAGAGCTTGGGGGAGTAGGAGAGCTTGGGGGAGTAGGTGAGCTTGGGGGAGTAGGAGAGCCTGGGGGTGTAGGAGAGCTTGGGGGAGTAGGAGAGTTTGGGGAGTAGGATATGTTTGTGGAGTAGGAGAGCTTACCGGAGTAAGAGAGCTTACCGCAGTAAGAGTGCTTAGCAGAGAAGGAGAGCTTACCGGAGCAGAGGAGATTATCAGAGCAGGAGAGCTTGGGGAGTAGGAGAGCTTGGGGCAGTTGGAGAGCTTGGGGGAGTAGGAGAGCCTGGGGGAGTAGGACAGGTGGGGGAGTAGGAGAGCTTGGTGGAGTGGGAGAGCTTGGGGGAGTAGGAGATCTTGGGGGAGTAGGAGAGCTTGCGGGAGTAGGAGAGCTTGTGGGAGTAGGAGAGCTTGCGGGAGTAGGAGAGCTTACCGGAGTAGAAGAGCATTCCGGTGTAGTAGAGCTTGAGGGAGTAGGAGAGCTTGGGAGAGTAGGAAAGCTTGGGGGAGTAGGAGAGGTTTGGGGAGTAGCAGACCTTACCGCCGTAAGAGCGCTTACCGCAGTAAGAGAGATTACCAGAGAAGGAGAGCTTACCGTAGTAGATGAGTTTATCGGAGTTGGAGTGCTTGGGGGTGTAGGAATGCTTACCGGAGTAGGAGAGCTTGGGGGAGTTGGAGAGCGTAGCGGTTAGTATAGCTTACCAGAGAAGGAGAGCTTACCGGAGTAGAAGAGATTACCGGACTAGGAGAGCTTGGGGGAGTAGGAGAGCTTACCGGAGTAGGAAAGCTTGGGCGAGTAGGAGATCTTGTGCGAGGAGGAGAGCTTACCAGAGTAGGAGAGCTCACCGGAGTTGGAGAGATTGGGGGAGTAGGAGAGCTTGGGGGAGTAGGAGAGCTTGGGGGAGAAGGAGAGCTTACCGGTGTAACTGAGCTTTTGGAAGTAAGAGAGCTTACGGGTGTAGGTGAGCTTGGGGGAGTACGAGAGCATGGGGAGTAGGAGAGCTTACCAGAGCAGGAGAGCTTGGGGGATTAGGAGAGCTTGAGGGAGCAGGAGAGCATACCGCAGTAGGAGGGCTTGAGGGTGTAGGAGAGCTTGGGGGAGTAGGCGAGCTTGCAGGATTGGGAGCGCTTGGGTGAGTAGGAGAGCTTGGAGGAATAGGAGAGCTTGGAGGAGAAGGAGATCTTGGAGTAGTAGGAGAGTTGGAGGATTAGGAGAGCTTGGAGGAGTAGGAGAGCTTGGAGGAGTAGGAGAGCTGACCGGAGTAGGAAAGCTTGGGAGAGTAAGAGAGCTTGGGGGAGAAGGAGAGCTCTGGGCAGTCGGAGAGCTGACCGGAGTAGGAGAGTTAACCGGAGTAAAGAAAGCTTGGGGGAGTAGGAGCGCTTGGGTGTGTAGGAGAGCTTAGGTGAGTAGGAGAGCTTGGGGAGTATGAGAGCTTGGGGTAGTATGAGAGCTTGGGGGAGCAGGAGAGCTTGGGGGAGTAGGAGAGCTTGGGGGAGTAGGAGATCTTCGGGAGTCGGAGAGCTGGGGGGAGTAGAAGAAATTGGGGGAGTAGTAGAACTTGGGGGAGTTGGAGAGCTTGTGGGAGCAGGGTAGCTTACCGGAGTAGGAGAACTTGCGGGAGTCGGAGAGCATGCGGGAGTAGGAGAGGTTGCGGGAGTAGGAGAGCTTGCCGGATTCGGAGAGCTTGCCAGATTTGGAGAGCTTACCGGAATAGAAGAGCTTACCGGAGTAGGAGAGCATGAGGGATTAGGAGAGCTTGGGAGAGTAGGAAAGCTTGGGGGAGTAGGAGAGTTTGGGGAGTAGGAGACCTTACCGGCGTAAGAGAGCTTACCGCAGTAAGAGTGCTTACCAGAGAAGGAGAGCTTACCGGAGTAGAAGAGCTTATCGGAGTAGGAGAGCTTGGGGGAGTCGGAGAGCTTACCGGAGTAGGAGAGCTTGGGGGAGTAGGAGAGCTGGCCGGAGTAGGAGAGCTTAACGGAGTCGGAAAGCTTGGAGGAGTAGGAGAGCTTCCATGAATATGAGAGCTTGGGGGAGTACGAGAGCTGGCCGGAGTAGGAGAGTTAACCGGAGTAAAGAGAGCTTGAGGGAGTGGGAGAGCATGGGGGAGTAGGAGAGCTTAGAGAGTAGGAGAGCTTGGGGGAGTAGGAGAGCTTGGGGGAGTAGGTGAGCTTGGGGGAGTAGGAGAGCCTGGGGGTGTAGGAGAGCTTGGGGGAGTAGGAGAGTTTGGGGAGTAGGATATGTTTGTGGAGTAGGAGAGCTTACCGGAGTAAGAGAGCTTACCGCAGTAAGAGTGCTTAGCAGAGAAGGAGAGCTTACCGGAGCAGAGGAGATTATCAGAGCAGGAGAGCTTGGGGAGTAGGAGAGCTTGGGGCAGTTGGAGAGCTTGGGGGAGTAGGAGAGCCTGGGGGAGTAGGACAGGTGGGGGAGTAGGAGAGCTTGGTGGAGTGGGAGAGCTTGGGGGAGTAGGAGATCTTGGGGGAGTAGGAGAGCTTGCGGGAGTAGGAGAGCTTGTGGGAGTAGGAGAGCTTGCGGGAGTAGGAGAGCTTACCGGAGTAGAAGAGCATTCCGGTGTAGTAGAGCTTGAGGGAGTAGGAGAGCTTGGGAGAGTAGGAAAGCTTGGGGGAGTAGGAGAGGTTTGGGGAGTAGCAGACCTTACCGCCGTAAGAGCGCTTACCGCAGTAAGAGAGATTACCAGAGAAGGAGAGCTTACCGTAGTAGATGAGTTTATCGGAGTTGGAGTGCTTGGGGGTGTAGGAATGCTTACCGGAGTAGGAGAGCTTGGGGGAGTTGGAGAGCGTAGCGGTTAGTATAGCTTACCAGAGAAGGAGAGCTTACCGGAGTAGAAGAGATTACCGGAGTAGGAAAGCTTGGGCGAGTAGGAGATCTTGTGCGAGGAGGAGAGCTTACCAGAGTAGGAGAGCTCACCGGAGTTGGAGAGATTGGGGGAGTAGGAGAGCTTGGGGGAGTAGGAGAGCTTGGGGGAGAAGGAGAGCTTACCGGTGTAACTGAGCTTTTGGAAGTAAGAGAGCTTACGGGTGTAGGTGAGCTTGGGGGAGTACGAGAGCATGGGGAGTAGGAGAGCTTACCAGAGCAGGAGAGCTTGGGGGATTAGGAGAGCTTGAGGGAGCAGGAGAGCATACCGCAGTAGGAGGGCTTGAGGGTGTAGGAGAGCTTGGGGGAGTAGGCGAGCTTGCAGGATTGGGAGCGCTTGGGTGAGTAGGAGAGCTTGGAGGAATAGGAGAGCTTGGAGGAGAAGGAGATCTTGGAGTAGTAGGAGAGTTGGAGGATTAGGAGAGCTTGGAGGAGTAGGAGAGCTTGGAGGAGTAGGAGAGCTGACCGGAGTAGGAAAGCTTGGGAGAGTAAGAGAGCTTGGGGGAGAAGGAGAGCTCTGGGCAGTCGGAGAGCTGACCGGAGTAGGAGAGTTAACCGGAGTAAAGAAAGCTTGGGGGAGTAGGAGCGCTTGGGTGTGTAGGAGAGCTTAGGTGAGTAGGAGAGCTTGGGGGAGTAGGAGAGCTTGGGGGAGAAGGAGAGCTTGGGGGAGTCGGAGAGTTTGGGGGAGTAGGAGAGCTTGGGGGAGAAGGAGAGCTTGGGGGAGTTGGAGAGCTTGGGGGAGTCGGAGAGCTTGGGGGAGTCGGAGAGCTTGTGGGAGTTGAAGAGCATGGGGGAGTCGGAGAGCTTGGGGGAGTCGGCGACCTTGCGGGAGTCGGAGAGTTTCGGCGAGTCGGAGAGCTTGGGGGAGTAGGAGAGCTTCGGGAGTAGGAGAGCTTGGGGGAGTAGGAGAGCTTGACAGATTAGGATAGCTTGCCAAATTTGGAGAGCTTACAGGAGTAGAAGAGCTTACCGGAGTAGGAGAGCTTGAGGGAGCAGGAGAGCTTGGGAGAATAGGAAAGCTTGGGGGATTAAGATTTGTTTGGGGAGTAGGAGATCTTACCGGAGTAAGAGAGCTTACCGCAGTAAGATAGCTTACCAGAGAAGGAGAGCTTACCGGAGTAGAAGAGCTTATCAGAGCAGGAGAGCTTGGGGAGTAGGAGAGCTTGGGGCAGTAGGAGAGCTTGGGGCAGTAGGAGAGCTTGGGGGAGTAGGACAGCTTGGGGGAGTAGGAGAGCTTGGGGGAGTAGGAGAGCTTGCGGGAGTAGGAGAGCTTGCGGGAGTAGGAGAGCTTGCGGGAGTAGGAGATTTTGCTGGATTAGGAGAGCTTGCCATATTTGGAGAGCTTACCGGAGTCGAAGAGCTTACCAGGATAGGAGAGCTTGTGGGAGTAGGAGAGCTTTGGAGAGTAGGAAAGTTTGGGGGAGTAGGAGAAGTTAAGAGAGTAGGAGAGCTTACCGCAATAAGAGAGATTACCAGAGAAGGAGAGCTGACCGAAGTAGAAGAGCTTACCGGAATCGGAGAGCTTGGGCAAGTAGGAGAGCTTCCATGAATATGAGAGCTTGGGGGAGTAGGAGAGCTGGCAGGAGTAGGAGAGTTAACCGGATTAAAGAGAGCTTGAGGGAGCGGGAGAGCTTGTGGGAGTAGGAGAGCTTGGGGGAGTAGGAGACATTGGGGGAGTAGGAGAGCATCGGGGAGTAGGTGAGCTTGGGGGAGCAGGAGAGCTTGGGGGAGTAGGAGGGCTTGGGGGTGTAGGAGAGCTTGGGCGAGTCAGAGAGCTTGGGGGAGTGGGAGAGCTTGGGGGGGTAGGAGAGCTTGGGGGAGTAGGAGAGCTTGGTGGAGTAGGAGAGCTAACCGGAGTAGGAGAGCTTGGGGGAGTAGGAGAGCTGGCCGGAGTAGGAGAGCTTACCGGAGTCGGAAAGCTTGGGGGAATAGGAGAGCTTCCATGAATATGAGAGCTTGGGGGAGTTGGAGAGCTTGGTGAGTAGGAGAGCTTGGGGTGTAGGAGAGCTTGGGGGAGTAGGAGAGCTTGGGGTAGTAGGAGAGCTTGGGGTAGTAGGAGAGCTTGGGGGAGTAGGAGAGCTTGGGGGAGTAGGAGAGCTTGGGTCAATAGGAGAGCTTGGGGAGTCGGAGAGCATGGGGGAGCAGGAGAGCTTGGGGGATGAGGAGAGCTTATCGCAGCAGGAGAGCTTGGTGGAGTAGGAGAGATTCGTGGATTAGGAGAGCTTGGTGGAGTAGGAGAGCTTGGTGGAGTAGGAGAGCTTGGTGGAGTAGGAGTGCTTGTTGGAGTAGGAGATTTTCCCGGAATAGGACAGTTTGGGGGAGTAGGATAGGTGGGGGTGTAGGAGAGCTCGGAGGAGACGGAGACCTTTCTGGAGTGGGAGAGCTGACGGGAAGAGGAGAGCTTACTGGAGTAGGAGAGCATGGGGGAGAATGAGAGCTAACCGGAGTATGAGAGCTTGGGGCAGTAGGAGAGCTTCGGGGAGTAGGAGAGCTTGGGGGAGTAGGACAGCTTGGGGGAGTAGGAGAGCTTGCGGGAGTAGGAGAGCTTGGGGGATAGGAGAGCTTGCGGGAGTAGGAGAGCTTGCTGGATTAGGAGAGCTTGCCATATTTGGAGAGCTTACCGGAGTAGAAGAGCTTACCGGAGTAGGAGAGCTTGAGGGAGTAGGAGAGCTTGGGAGAGTAGGAAAGTTTGGGGGAGTAGGACAAGTTTGGGGATTAGGAGAGCCTACCGGAGTAAGAGAGCTTACCGCAGTAAGAGAGATTACCAGAGAAGGAGAGCTGACCGAAGTAGAAGAGCTTATCGGAGTAGGAGAGCTTAGGGAGTAGGAGAGCTTCCCGAAGTAGAAGAGCTGAACGGATTAGGAGAGTTTACCGGATTAGGAGAGCTTACCGGATTAGGAGAGTTTACCGGATTAGGAGAGTTTACCGGATTAGGAGAACTTACCGGAGAAGTAGTGCTTACCGCAGTAAGAGAGCTTACCGGAGTACGAGAGCTTACCGGAGTAGGAGAGCTTACCGGAGTAGGTGAGCTTGGGGGAGGAGTAGAGATTGTAGGAGCAGGGTAGCTTTCCGGAGTAGGAGAGCTTACCGGAGTTGGAGATCTTGGGGGAGTAGGAGAGCTTACCGGAGTAGGAGAGCTAACCGGATTAGGAGAGCTAACCGGATTACGAGAGCTTACCGGAGTAGAAGAGCTTACCAGAATAGGAGAGTTTGGGGGAGTATGATAGGTCGGGGAGTAGGAGAGCTTGGGGGAGTAAGAGAGCTTGGGGGAGTAGAAGAGGTTGGGGGATTCGGAGAGGTTGAGGGAGTAGGAGAGGTTGGGGGAGTAGGAGAGGTTTGGGAATTGGGAGACCTTGGGGAAGTAGGACAGGATGGGGGAGTCGGAGAGGTTGGGGGAGTAGGAGAGGTTGAGGGAGTAGGTGAGGTTAGGGGAGTAGGAGGGCTGACCGGAGTAGGAGAGCTTACCGGAGTAGAAGAGCTTACCGGAGAAGGAGAGCTTACCGGAATAGAAGAGCTTACCGGAGTAGGAGAGCTTACCGGAGTAGGAGAGCTTGGGGGAGTAGGAGAACTTGGCGTAGCAGGAGAGCTTGGGTGAGTAGGAGAGATTACCGGAGTAGGAGAGCTTACCAGAGTAGGAGAGCTTAAAGGAGTAGGAGAGATTGGGGCAATCGGAGAACTTGGGGGAGTAGGAAAGCTTGGGGGAGTAGGAGAGCTTGTGGGAGTAGGAGAGCTTGTGGGAGTCGGAGGGCTTGGGGGAGTCAGAGAGCTTGGGGGAGTCGGAGATCTTCGGGGAGTCGAAGAGCTTGGGGGATTCGGAGAGCTTGGGGGATTCGGAGAGCTTGGGGGAGTAGGATAGCTTGGGGGATTAGGAGAGCTTACCGGAGAAGGAGAGCTTACCGGAATAGATGAACTTACCGGAGTAGGAGGGCTGACCGGAGTAGGAGAGCTTACCGGAGTAGAAGAGCTTACCGGAGAAGGAGAGCTTACCGGAATAGAAGAGCTTACCGGAGTAGGAGAGCTTACCGGAGTAGGAGAGCTTGGGGGAATAGGAGAACTTGGCATAGCAGGAGAGCTTGGGGGAGTAGGAGAGATTACCGCAGTAGGAGAGCTTACCGGAGTAGGAGAGCTTAAAGGAGTAGGAGAGATTGGGCCAATCGGAGAACTTGGGGGAGTAGGAAAGCTTGGGGGAGTAGGAGAGCTTGTGGGAGTAGGAGAGCTTGTGGGAGTCGGAGGGCTTGGGGGAGTCAGAGAGCTTGGGGGAGTCGGAGATCTTCGGGGAGTCGAAGAGCTTGGGGGATTCGGAGAGCTTGGGGGAGTAGGATAGCTTGGGGGATTAGGAGAGCTTACCGGAGAAGGAGAGCTTACCGGAATAGATGAACTTACCGGAGTAGGAGAGCTTACCGGAGTAGGAGAGCTTGAGGCAGTAAGAGAGCTTGGGGGGGTAGGAATGCATATTAGAGTAGGAGAGCTTGGGGGAATAAGATAGCTTAGGGGGTAGGAGAGCTTGGGGAGAAGGAGAGCTTCCCGGAGTAGGAGAGCTTGGGGAAGTAGGAGAGCTTGTGGGAGCAGAGTAGCTTACCGGAGTAGGAGAGCTTACTGGAGCAGGGGAGCTTGGGTTTGTCGGTGAGCTTGGGCGAGTAGGAGAGCTAACCGGAGTAGGAGTGCTAACCATAGTAGGAGAGCTTGCGGGAGTAGGAGAGCTTGGGGGAGTAGGAGATCTTCCCGGAGTCGGAGAGTGATCGGATTAAGAAAGCTTACCGGAGTAGGAGATCTTGGGGGAACAGGAGAGTTTGGGGGAGTAGGAGAGCTTGGGGGAGTAGGAGAGCTTGAGGGAGTAGGAGAGCTTGGGGGAGTAGGAGAGCTTGGGGGAGGAGGAGAGCTTACCGGAGTAGAAGAGCTTACTCGAGTAAGAGCTTACCGGAGTAGGAGAGCTTGGGCGAGTAGGAGAGCTTGGGAAAGCAGGAGAGCTTACCGGAGTCGGAGAGCTTGGGGGAGTAGGAGAGCTTGGGCGATTAGGAGAGCTTGGGGGAGTCGGAGAGCTTGGGGGAGTAAGATAGCTTGGTGGAGTAGGATAGTTGGGTGAGTAGGAGAGTTTGGGGGAGTGGGAGAGCTTGGGGACTAGGAGAGCTTGGGGGTGTAAGAGAGCTTGGGGGTGCAGGAGAGCTTGGGGGAGTAGGAGAGCTTGGGGGAGTAGGAGAGCTTGGGGGCTTAGGAGAGCTTGGGGGAGAAGGAGAGCTTGAGGGAGTAGGAGAGCTTGGGGGAGTAGAAGAGCTTGTGGGAGTAGGAGAACTTGGTGGAGTAGGAGAGCTTGGGGGAGTAGGAGAGGTTGGGGGAGTAGTAGAGCTTGGGGGAGTAGGAGAGCTTGGGGGTGTCGGCGAGCCTGGGGGAGTAGATGAGCATGGGGGAGTCGGAGAGCTTGGGGCAGTCGGAGAGCTTGGGCTAGTAGGAGAGCTTGGGGGAGTAGGAGAGCTTGGGTGTGTAGGAGAGCTTGGAGGAGTAGGAGAGCTTGGGGGAGTAGGAGAGCTTGGGGGAGTAGGAGAGCTTGGGGGAGTAGGAGAGCTTGGGGGAGTCGGACAGCTTGGGGGAGTAGGAGAGCTTGGGGGAGTAGGTGAGCTTGCGGGGAGTAGAAGAGCTTGGGGGAGTAGGAGAGCTTGGGGGAGCAGGAGAGCATGGGGGAGGAGGAGAGCTTACCGTAGTTGGAGAGCTAACCGGAGTAGGAGAGCTCACCGGATTAGGAGAGCTAACCGGATTAGGAGAGCTTACCAGAGTAGAATAGCTAACCGGAGTCTAATAGCTTACAGGAGTAGGAGAGCTTACCGGAATAGGAGAGTTTGGGGGATTATGATAGGTGGGGGAGTAGGAGAGCTTGCGGGAGTAGGAGAGCTTGGGGATGTAGGAGAGCTTGGTGGAGTAGAAGAGGTTAGGGGAGTCGGAGAGTTTGTGGGAGTAGGAGAGGTTTGGCGATTAGGAAAGGTTGGGGAAGTAGGAGAGGTTGGGCGAGTAGGAGAGGTTGGTGGAGTAGGAGAGATTGAGGGAGTAGGAGAGCTTTGGGGAGTAGGAGAGATTGGGGGAGTAGGGGAGCTTGGGGGAGTAGGAGAGCTGACCGGAGTAGGAGGGCTTGGGGGAGGAGGAGAGCTTACCGGAGTAGAAGAGCTTACCGGAGTAGAAGAGCTTACTGGAGTAGGAGAGCTTACCAGAGAAGGAGAGCTTACCGGAGTAGAAGAGCTTACCGGAGTAGGAGATCTTGGGGGAACAGGAGAGTTTGGGGGAGTCGGAGAGCTTGGGGGAGTAGGAGAGCTTGGGGGAGCAGGAGAGCTTGGGGGAGTAGGAGAGCTTGGAGGAGTAGGAGAGCTTGTGGGAGTAGGAGAGCTTGGGGGATTAGGAGAGCTTGGGGGAGTAGGAGAGATTGGGGGAGTAGGGGAGCTTGGGGGAGTAGGAGACCTGACCGGAGTAGGAGAGTTAACCGGAATAAAGAGAGCTTGAGGGAGTGGGAGAGCTTGAGGAAGTTTGAGAGCTTGGGGGAGTTGGATAGCTTGGGGGAGTAGGAGAGCTTGGGGAGTAGGAGAGCTTGGGGGAGTAGTTGACCTTGGGGCAGTCGGAGAGCTTGGGGGAGTTGGAGAGCTTGTGGGTGCAGGAGAGCTTGGGGTTGTAGGAGAGCTTGTGGGTGTAGGAGAACTTGGGTGTGTAGGAGAGCTTGGGGGAGTAGGAGAGCTTGGGGGAGTAGAAGAGCTTGTGGGAGTAGCAGAACTTGGGGGAGTAGGAGAGCTTGCGGGAGTACGAGAGCTTGGGGGTGTAGGAGACTTGGGGGAGTAGGAGAGCTTGGGGGTGTCGGCGAGCTTGGGGGAGTGGAAAAGCTTGGGGGAGTCGGAGAGCTTGGGTGAGTCGGAGAGCTTGGGGGCGTTGGAGAGCTTGGGGGTGTAGGAGAGCTTGTGGGTGTAGGAGCCCTTGGGGGAGCAGGAGAGCTTGGTGGAGTAGGAGAGCTAGGGGGAGTAGGAGAGCTAACGGGAGTAGGAGAGCGTGGTGGAGTAGGAGAGCTTGTGGGAGCAGGGTAGCTTACCGAAGTGGGAGAACTTACCGGAGCATGGGAGCTTGGGCGTGTCGGTGAGCTTGGGCGAGTAGGAGAGCTAACCGGAGTAGGAGTGCTAACCATAGTAGGAAAGCTTGTGGGAGTAGGAGAGCTTGGGGGAGTAGGAGATCTTACCGGAGTCGGAGAGCTTATCGGATTAGGAGAGCTTACCTGATTAGGAGAGCTTACCGGATTAGGAGAGGTTACCGGTGCAGAAGAGCTTACCGGAGTAGGAGAGCTTGGGGGAGTAGGAGAGCTTGGGGGAGTAGGAGAGCTTGGGGGAGTAGGAGCGCTTAGGGGAGTAGAAGAGTTTGGGGGAGTAGGAGAGCTTTGGGGAGTAGGAGAGCTTGGGGGAGGAGTTGAGCTTACCGGAATAGAAGTGCTTCCCGGAGTAGAGAAGCTTACTAGAGTAGGAGAGCTTACCAGAAAAGGAGAGCTTACCGGAGTGGGAGAGCTTCGGCAAGTCGGAGAGATTGTGGGAGGAGGAGAGCTTCCCGGAGTAGGAGAGCTTGGGGGAGTAGGAGAGCTTGGGGGAGTAGGAGAGCTTGGAGGAATAGGAGAGATTGGGGGAGTAGGGGAGCTTGGGGGATTGGAGAGCTGACCGGAGTAGGAGAGTTAACCGGAATAAAGAGAGCTTGAGGGAGTGGGAGAGTTTGAGGAAGTAGGAGAGCTTGGGGGAGGTGGATAGCTTGGGGGAGTAGGAGAGCTTGGCGGAGTAGGAGAGCTTGTGGGAGTAAGATAGCTTGGTGGAGTAGGATAGCTTGGGTGAGTAGGAGAGTTTGGGGGAGTAGGAGAGCTTGGGGGGTAGGAGAGCTTGGGTGTGTAGGAGAGCTTGGGGGTGCAGGAGAGCTTGGGGGAGTAGGAGAGCTTGGGGGAGTAGGAGAGCTTGTGGAAGCAGAGTAGCATACCGGAGTAGGAGAGCTGACTGGAGCAGGGGAGCTTGGGTTTGTCGGTGAGCTTGGACGAGTAGGAGAGCTAACCGGAGTAGGAGTGCTAACCATAGTAGGAGAGCTTGCGGGAGTAGGAGAGCTTGGGGGAGTAGGAAATCTTACCGGAGTCGGAGAGTTATCGGATTAGGAAAGTTTACCGAATTAGAAGAGCTTACCGGAGTAGGAGATCTTGGGGGAACAGGAGATTTTGGGGGAGTAGGAGAGCTTGGGGGAGTAGGAGAGCTTGAGGGAGTAGGAGAGCTTGGGGGAGTAGAAGAGCTTGTGGGAGTAGGAGAACTTGGGGGAGTAGGAGAGCTTGGGGGAGTAGGAGAGCTTGGGGGAGTAGTAGAGCTTGGGGGAGTAGGAGACCTTGGGGGTGTCGGCGAGCTTGGGGGAGTCGGAGCGCTTGGGGGAGTAGGTGAGCTTGCGGGGAGTAGGAGAGCTTGGGAGAGTAGGAGAGCTTGCGGGAGTAGGAGAGCTTGGGGGAGTAGGAGAGCTTGGGGGAGTAGGAGAGCTTGGAGGAGTAGGCGAGCTTGAGGGAGTAGGAGAAGTTGGGGGACTAGGAGAGCTTGGGGGAGTCGGAGAGCTTGGGGGTGTAGCAGAGCTTGGGGGAGCAGGAGTGCTTGATGGAGTAGGAGAGCTTGGTGGAGTAGGAAAGCTTGGGGGAGTTGGAAAGCTTGGGGGTGTAGGACAGCTTGGGGGAGTAGGAGAGATTGGGGGAGTAGGAGAGCTTGGGGGTGTAGGAGAGCTTGAGCGAGTAGGAGAGCTTTGGGGACTAGGAGAGCTTGGGGGAGTCGGAGAGCTTGGGGGAGTAGGAGAGCATGGGGGAGTAGGAGAGCTTGGGGGAGTAGGAGAGCTTGGTGGAGTAGGAGAGCTTGGTGTAGTAGGAAAGCTTGGGGGAGTTGGAAAGCTTGGGGGAGTAGGACAGCTTGGGGGAGTAGGAGACATTGTGGGAGTAGGAGAGCTTGAGAGTTTTGGAGAGCTTGAGCGAGTAGGAGAGCTTGGGGGAGTAGGAGAGCTTGGGGGATTAGGGGAGCTTGGGGGAGTAGGAGAGCCTGGGGGAGAAGGAGAGCTTGGAGGAGTAGGCGAGCTTTTGGGAGTAGTAGAGCTTGGGGGAGTAGGAGAGCTTGCGGGTGTAGGAGAGCTTTGGGGAGTAGGAGAGCTTGGGTGAGTAGCAGAGCTTGGAGGAGTAGGAGAACTTGGGGGAGTAGGAGAGCTTCGGGGAGTCGGAGAACTTTGGGGTGTAGGAGGGCTTGGGGGAGTAGGAAAGCTTGGGGGATTGGAGAGCTTGGTGGATTGGAGAGCTTGGGGGATTGGAGAGCTGGAGCGATTGGAGAGCTTGGGGGAGTAGGAGAGCTTGGGGGAGTAGGAGAGCTTGGGGGAGTAGGAGGGCTTAGGGGATTAGGAGAGCATGGGGGAGTAGGACAGCGTAGGGGAGTAGGAGAGCTTGGAGGAGTAGGCGAGTTTGTGGGAGTAGGAGAACTTGCGGGAGTAGGAGATCTTGGGGGAGTAGGAGATCTTGTGGGAGTAGGAGATCTTGGGGGAGTAGGAGAGCTTGGGGGAGTAGGAGAGCTTGGGGGAGTAGGAGAGCTTGGGGGAGTAGGAGAGCTTGGGGGCATAGGACAGCTTGGGGGAGTCGGAGAGCTTGGGGGAGTAGGAGAGTTTGCGTGGAGTAGGAGAGCTTGCGTGAGTAGGTGAGCTTGCGAGAGTCGGAGAGCTTGTGGGGGTAGGAGAGCCTGACGGATTAGGAGAGCTTACCAGAGTAGGAGAGCTTGGACGAGTAGGAGAGCATGGGAGAGGAGGAGAGCTTAACAGAGTAGGAGAGCTTACCGGAGTCGGAGAGTTTGGGGGAGTAGGAGAGCTTCCATGAGTATGAGAGCTTGGGGGAGTATGAGAGCTTGCGGGAGTATGAGAGCTTGTGGGACTATGAGAGCTTGTGGGAGTATGAGAGCTTGGGGGAGTATGTGAGCTTGGGGGAGCAGGAGAGATTGAGGGAGTAGGAGAGCTTGGGGGAGTAGGAGAGCTTGGGGGAGTAGGAGATCTTGGGGTAGTAGGAGATCTTGGGGGACTAGGAGAGCTTAGGGGAGTCGGAGAACTTAGGGAATAGGAGAGCTTGGGGGAGTAGGAGAGCTTTGGGGAGTAGGAGAACTTGGGGGAGTAGCAGAGCTTGGAGGAGTAGGAGAACTTGGGGGAGTAGGAGAGCTTGGGGGATTGGAGAGCTTGTTGGATTGGAGAGCTTGGGGGATTGGAGAGCTGGGGCGATTGGAGAGCTTGGGGGAGTTGGAGAGCTTGGGGGAGTAGGAGAGCTTGGGGGAGTAGGAGGGCTTAGGGGATTAGGAGAGCTTGGGGGAGTAGGAGGGCTTAGGGGATTAGGAGAGCATGGGGGTGTAGGAGAGCGTGGGGGAGTAGGAGAGCTTGGAGGAGTAGGCGAGCTTGGGGGAGTAGGAGAAATTGCGGGAGTAGGAGAGCTTGGTGGAGTCGGAGAGCTTGGGGGAGTAGGATAACTTGGTGGAGTAGGAGAGCTTTGGGGAGTAGGAGAGCTTGGGGGAGTAGCAGAGCTTGGAGGAGTAGGAGAACTTGGGGGAGTAGGAGAGCTTGGGGGATTGGAGA
The DNA here is from genome assembly GCF_044704955.1 of Pristiophorus japonicus. Classification (NCBI taxonomy): domain Eukaryota; kingdom Metazoa; phylum Chordata; class Chondrichthyes; family Pristiophoridae; genus Pristiophorus; species Pristiophorus japonicus. The sequence goes on from NW_027254772.1 coordinate 967,002, forward strand.
GCTTGGTGGATTGGAGAGCTTGGGGTTTCGGGAGCTGGGGCGATTGGAGAGCTTGGGGGAGTAGGAGAGCTTGGGGGAGTAGGAGAGCTTGGGGGAGTAGGAGGGCTTAGGGGATTAGGAGAGCATGGGGGAGTAGGAGAACGTGGGGGAGTAGGAGAGCTTGGAGGAGTAGGCGAGCTTGGGGGAGTAGGAGAACTTGCGGGAGTAGGAGAGCTTGGTGGAGTCGGAGAGCTTGGGCGAGTAGGAGAGCTTGCTGGAGTAGGAGAGCTTGGGGGAGTAGGAGAGCTTGCGGGTGTAGGAGAGCTTTGGGGAGTAGCAGAGCTTGGGTGAGTAGCAGAGCTTGGAGGAGTAGGAGAACTTGGGGGAGTAGGAGAGCTTCGGGGAGTCGGAGAACTTTGGGGTGTAGGAGGGCTTGGGGGAGTAGGAAAGCTTGGGGGATTGGAGAGCTTGGTGGATTGGAGAGCTTGGGGGATTGGAGAGCTGGAGCGATTGGAGAGCTTGGGGGAGTAGGAGAGCTTGGGGGAGTAGGAGAGCTCGGGGGAGTAGGAGGGCTTAGGGGATTAGGAGAGCATGGGGGAGTAGGACAGCGTGGGGGAGTAGGAGAGCTTGGAGGAGTAGGCGAGTTTGTGGGAGTAGGAGAACTTGCGGGAGTAGGAGATCTTGCGGGAGTAGGAGATCTTGGGGGAGTAGGAGATCTTGGGGGAGTAGGAGATCTTGGGGGAGTAGGAGAGCTTGGGGGAGTAGGAGAGCTTGGGGGAGTAGGAGAGCTTGGGGGAGTAGGAGAGCTTGGGGGAGTAGGAGAGCTTGGGGGCATAGGACAGCTTGGGGGAGTCGGAGAGCTTGGGGGAGTAGGAGAGTTTGCGGGAGTAGGAGAGCTTGCGTGAGTAGGTGAGCTTGCGAGAGTCGGAGAGCTTGTGGGGGTAGGAGAGCCTGACGGATTAGGAGAGCTTACCAGAGTAGGAGAGCTTGGACGAGTAGGAGAGCTTGGGAGAGGAGGAGAGCTTAACAGAGTAGGAGAGCTTACCGGAGTCGGAGAGTTTGGGGGAGTAGGAGAGCTTCCATGAGTATGAGAGCTTGGGGGAGTATGAGAGCTTGCGGGAGTATGAGAGCTTGTGGGACTATGAGAGCTTGTGGGAGTATGAGAGCTTGGGGGAGTATGAGAGCTTGGGGGAGCAGGAGAGATTGAGGGAGTAGGAGAGCTTGGGGGAGTAGGAGAGCTTGGGGGAGTAGGAGATCTTGGGGTAGTAGGAGATCTTGGGGGACTAGGAGAGCTTAGGGGAGTCGGAGAACTTAGGGAATAGGAGAGCTTGGGGGAGTAGGAGAGCTTTGGGGAGTAGGAGAACTTGGGGGAGTAGCAGAGCTTGGAGGAGTAGGAGAACTTGGGGGAGTAGGAGAGCTTGGGGGATTGGAGAGCTTGTTGGATTGGAGAGCTTGGGGGATTGGAGAGCTGGGGCGATTGGAGAGCTTGGGGGAGTTGGAGAGCTTGGGGGAGTAGGAGAGCTTGGGGGAGTAGGAGGGCTTAGGGGATTAGGAGAGCTTGGGGGAGTAGGAGGGCTTAGGGGATTAGGAGAGCATGGGGGAGTAGGAGAGCGTGGGGGAGTAGGAGAGCTTGGAGGAGTAGGCGAGCTTGGGGGAGTAGGAGAAATTGCGGGAGTAGGAGAGCTTGGTGGAGTCGGAGAGCTTGGGGGAGTAGGATAACTTGGTGGAGTAGGAGAGCTTTGGGGAGTAGGAGAGCTTGGGGGAGTAGCAGAGCTTGGAGGAGTAGGAGAACTTGGGGGAGTAGGAGAGCTTGGGGGATTGGAGAGCTTGGTGGATTGGAGAGCTTGGGGTTTCGGGAGCTGGGGCGATTGGAGAGCTTGGGGGAGTAGGAGAGCTTGGGGGAGTAGGAGAGCTTGGGGGAGTAGGAGGGCTTAGGGGATTAGGAGAGCATGGGGGAGTAGGAGAACGTGGGGGAGTAGGAGAGCTTGGAGGAGTAGGCGAGCTTGGGGGAGTAGGAGAACTTGCGGGAGTAGGAGAGCTTGGTGGAGTCGGAGAGCTTGGGCGAGTAGGAGAGCTTGCTGGAGTAGGAGAGCTTGGGGGAGTAGGAGAGCTTGGGGGAGTAGGAGAGCTTGTTGGAGTAGGAGAGCTTGGGGGAGTAGGAGAGATTGGGGGAGTAGGAGAGCTTGGTGGTGTAAGAGAGCTTGAGCGAGTACGAGAGCTTGGGGGAGTAGGAGAGCTTGGGTGATAAGGAGAGCTTGGGGGAGTAGGAGAGCGTGGGTGAGTAGGAGAGCTTGGAGGAGTAGGCGAGCTTGGTGGAGTAGGAGAGCTTGGGGGAGTTGGAAAGCTTGGGGGAGTAGGAGAACTTGGGGGAGTAGGAGAGATTGGGGGAGTAGGAGAGCTTGGGGGTGTAGGAGAGCTTGAGGGTGTAGGAGAGCTTGAGGGAGTAGGAGAGCTTGGGAGATTAGGAAAGCTTGAGGGAGTAGTTGAGCGTGGGGGAGTAGGAGAGCGTTGAGGAGTAGGCGAGCTTGGGGGAGTAGGAGAGCTTGGGGGAGTAGGAGAGCTTGGGGGTGTATGAGAGCTTTGGGGAGTAGGAGAGCATGGGGGAGTAGGAGAGCTTGGAGGAGTAGGAGAACTTGGGGGAGTAGGAGAGCTTCGGGGAGTAGGAGAACTTTGGGGTGTAGGTGAGCTTGGGGGAGTAGGAGAGCTTGGGCGTTTGTATAGCTTGGTGGATTGGAGAGCTTGGGAGATTGGAGAGCTGGGGCGATTGGAGAGCTTGGGGGAGTCGGAGAGCTTGGGCGAGTCGGGGAGCTTGGGGAATTCGGAGAGCTTGGGGGAGTCGGATAGCTTGGGGGAGAAGGAGAGCTTGGGGGAGTAGCAGAGCTTGGGGAAGTAAGAGAGCTTGGGGGAGTAGTTGAGATTGGGGGAGTCGGAGAGCTTGGAGGAGTACGCGAGCTTGCGGGATTAGCAGAGCTTGGGGGTGTAGTTGAGCTTGAGGGAGTAGGAGAGTTTAGGGGAGTAGGAGAGCTTGGAGGAGTAGGCGAGCTTGAGGGAGTAGGAGAGTTTGGGGGAGTAGGAGAGCTTGGTGGTGTATGAGAGCTTTGGGAAGTATGAGAGCATGGGGGAGTAGGAGAGCTTGGAGGAGCAGGAGAACTTGGGGGAGTAGGAGAGCTTCGGGGAGTAGGAGAACTTTCGGGTGTCGGAGAGCTTGGGGGAGTAGGAGAGCTTGGGGGATTGGATAGCTTGGTGGATTGGAGAGCTTGGGGGATTGGAGAGCTTGGGGGAGTAGGAGAGCTTGGGTGATAGGAAAGCTTGGGGGAGTAGGAGAGCTTGGGGGATTAGGGGAGCTTGGGGTAGTAGGAGACCGTGGGGGAGTAGGGGAGCTTGGAGGAGTAGGCGAGCTTGGGGGAGTAGGAAAGCTTTGGGGAGTAGGAGAGTTTGGGGTATTTGGAGAACTTGGGGGAGTCGGAGAGCTTGGGGGAGTCGGAGAGCTTGGGGGAGACGGAGATCTTGGGGGATTCGGTGAGCTTGGGGGAGTCGGAGAGCTTGGGGGAGTCGGATAGCTTGGGGGAGTAGGAGAGCTTGGGTGAGTCGGAGAGCTTGCGGGTGTATGAGAGCTTGTGGGAGCAGGGTAGCTTACCGGAGTAGGAGAGCTTGCGGGAGTAGGAGAGTTTGCGGGAGTCGAAGAGCTTGCGGGAGTAGGTGAGCATTGCGGGAGTCGGTGAGCTTGCCGGATTAGGAGAGCTTACCAGAGTTGGAGAGATTGGTGGAGTATGAGAGCTTGCGGGAGTATGAGAGCTTGCAGGAGTATGAGAGCTTGCGGGAGTGTGACAGCTTGTGGGAGTATGAGATCTTGGGGGAGAATTAGAGCTTGGGGGAGTAGGAGAGCTTGGGGGTGTAGGAGAGCTTGGGGGAGTAGGAGACCTTGGGGGAGTAGGAGAGCTTGGTGGAGTAGGAGAGCTTGTTGGAGTAGGAGAGCTTGGGGGAGCAGGAAAGCTTGGGGGAGTAGTAGAGCGTGGGGCAGTAGGAGAGCTTAGGGGCGTAGGAGAATTGGGTGAGTAGGAGAGCTTGGGGGAGTAGGAGAGCTTGGGGGAGTAGGAGATCTTGGGGGAGGAGGAGAGCTTGGTGGAGTAGGAAAGCTTGGTGGAGTACGAGAACTTGGGGGTGTAGGAGAGCTTGAGGGAGTAGGAGAGCTTGGGGGAGTAGCAGAGTGTGGGGGAGTAGGAGAGCTTGGAGGAGTAGGCGAGCTTGAGGGAGTAGGAGAACTTGGGGGAGTAGGAGAGCTTGGGGGAGGAGGAGAGCTTGGGGGATTGGAGGGCTTGGTGGATAGGGGAGCTTGTGTGATTGGAGAGCTGGGGCGATTGGAGAGCTTGCGGGAGTAGGAGAGCTTGGGGGAGTAGGAGAGCTTGGGGGAGTAGGAGAGCTTGCGGGAGTAGGAGAACTTGCGGGACTAGGAGAGCTTGTGGGAGTAGGAGAGCGTGGAGGAGTAGGAGAGCTTGGAGGAGTAGGCGAGCTTGGGGGAGTAGGAGAAATTGGGGGAGTAGGAGAGCATGGGGGCGTAGGAGAGCTTGGGGGAGTAGGATAACTTGCGGAAGTAGGAGAGCTTCGGGGAGTAGGAGAACTTTGGGGTGTAGGAGAGCTTGGGGGAGTAGGAGAGCTTGGGGGATTGGAGAGCTTGGTGGATTGGAGAGCTTGGGGGATTGGAGAGCTTGGGCGATTGGAGAGCTTGCGGGAGTAGGAGAGCTTGGGGGAGTAGGAGACCTTGGGGGAGTAGGATAGCTTGCGGAAGTCGGAGAGCTTGGGGGAGTGGGAGAGCTTGGGGGAGTAGGAGTGCTTGGGAGAGTAGGAGAGCTTGGGGGAGTAGGTGAGCTTGGGGGAGTAGGAGAGGTTGGGGGAGTAGGAGAGCTTGGGAGAGCAGGAGAGCTTGCGGGAGTCGGAGAGCTTGGGGGAGTAGGAGAGCTTGGAGGAGTTGGAGAGCTTGGGGGAGTTGGATAGCTTGCGGTAGTAGGAGAGCTTGGGGGGGTAGGAGAGCTTGGAGTAGGAGATCTTGGTGGAGTAGGAGAGCTTGGGGGAGTAGGAGAACTTTGGGGTTTAGGAGAGCTTGGGGGTGTAGGAGAGCTTGGGGGAGTAGGAGAGCTTGGTGGATTGGAGAGCTTGGGAGATTGGAGAGCTGGGGCGATTGGAGAGCTTGGGGGAGTCGGAGAGCTTGGGGGAGTCGGGGAGCTTGGGGGATTCGGTGAGCTTGGGGGATTCGGAGAGCTTGGGGGAGTCGGATAGCTTCGGGGAGAAGGAGAGCTTGGGGGAGTAGGAGAGCTTGAGGGAGTAAGAGAGCTTGGGGGTTCGGAGAGCTTGGGGGAGTAGGAGAGCTTGTAGGAGTAGGCGAGCTTGCGGGATTAGGAGAGCTTGGGGGAGTAGCTGAGCGGGGGGAGTAGGAGAGCTTGGAGGAGTAGGCGAGATTGGGGGAGTAGGAGAACTTGCGGGAGTAGGAGAGTTTGGGGAAATAGGAGAGCTTGGGGGAGTAGGAGAGAATGGGGGAGTAGGAGAGCTTGGTGGAGTAGGATAGCTTTGGGGAGTAGGAGAGCTTGGGGGATTAGGAGAGCTTGGGGGAGAAGGAGAGCTTGGGGGAGTAGGAGAGCTTGAGGGAGTAGGAGAGCTTGGGGGAGTAGGAGACCTTGGGGGAGAAGGAGAGCTTGTTGGTGTAGCAGAGCTTGGTGGAGTAGGAGAGCTTGGTGGAGGAGGAGAGCTTGGGGGATTAGGAAAGCTTGGGGGAGTATGAGAGCTTGGGGGTGTAGGAGAGCTTGAGGGAGTAGGAGAGCTTGAGGGAGTAGGAGAGCTTGGGGGATTAGGAGAGTTTGGGGGAGTAGGAGAGTGTGGGGGAGTAGGAGAGCTTGGAGGAGTAGGCGAGCTTGAGGGAGTAGGAGAACTTGGGGGAGTAGGAGAGCTTGGGGGAGTAGGAGAGCTTGGGGGATTGGATGGCTTGGTGGATAGGGGAGCTTGTGGGATTGGAGAGCTTGGGGGAGTCGGAGAGCTTGGGGGAGTCGGAGAGCTTGGGGGAGTAGGACAGCTTGCGGGAGTAGGAGAGCTTGCGGGACAAGGAGAGCTTGTGGGAGTAGGAGAGCGTGGAGGAGTAGGAGAGCTTGGAGGAGTAGGCGAGGTTGGAGGTGTAGGAGAAATTGGGGGAGTAGGAGAGCATGGGGGCGTAGGAGAGCTTGGGGGAGTAGGAGAACTTGCGGGAGTAGGAGAGCTTCGGGGAGTAGGAGAACTTTGGGGTGTAGGAGAGCTTGGGGGAGTAGGAGAATTGGGGGATTGGAGAGCTTGGGGGATTGGAGAGCTTGGGCGATTGGAGAGCTTGCGGGAGTAGGAGAGCTTGGGGGAGTAGGAGACCTTGGGTGAGTAGGATAGCTTGCGGAAGTCGGAGAGCTTGGGGGAGTGGGAGAGCTTGGGGGAGTAGGAGAGCTTGGGAGAGTAGGAGAGCTTGGGGGAGTAGGTGAGCTTGGGGGAGTAGGAGAGGTTGGGGGAGTAGGAGAGCTTGGGAGAGCAGGAGAGCTTGCGGGAGTCGGAGAGCTTGGGGGAGTAGGAGAGCTTGGAGGAGTTGGAGAGCTTGGGGGAGTAAGAGAGCTTGCGGGAGTAGGAGAGCTTGGGGAAGTAGGAGAGCTTGGAGGAGTAGGAGAGCTTGGTGGAGTAGGAGAGCTTGGGGGAGTAGGAGAACTTTGGGGTGTAGGAGAGCTTGTGGGTGTAGGAGAGCTTGGGACAGTCGGAGAGCTTGGGGGATTCGGTGAGCGTGGGAGAGTCGGAAAGCTTGGGGGATTCGGTGAGCGTGGGGGAGTCGGAAAGCTTGGGGGAGTCGGATAGCTTGGGTGAGTCGGAGAGCTCGGGGGAGTCGGAGAGCTTGCGAGAGTAGGAGAGCTTGGGGGAGTAGGAGAGCTTACCGGAGTAGAAGAGCTTACCGGAGTAGAAGAGCTTACTGGAGTAGGAGAGCTTACCAGAGAAGGAGAGCTTACCGGAGTAGAAGAGCTTACCGGAGTAGGAGATCTTGGGGGAACAGGAGAGTTTGGGGGAGTCGGAGAGCTTGGGGGAGTAGGAGAGCTTGGGGGAGCAGGAGAGCTTGGGGGAGTAGGAGAGCTTGGAGGAGTAGGAGAGCTTGTGGGAGTAGGAGAGCTTGGGGGATTAGGAGAGCTTGGGGGAGTAGGAGAGATTGGGGGAGTAGGGGAGCTTGGGGGAGTAGGAGACCTGACCGGAGTAGGAGAGTTAACCGGAATAAAGAGAGCTTGAGGGAGTGGGAGAGCTTGAGGAAGTTTGAGAGCTTGGGGGAGTTGGATAGCTTGGGGGAGTAGGAGAGCTTGGGGAGTAGGAGAGCTTGGGGGAGTAGTTGACCTTGGGGCAGTCGGAGAGCTTGGGGGAGTTGGAGAGCTTGTGGGTGCAGGAGAGCTTGGGGTTGTAGGAGAGCTTGTGGGTGTAGGAGAACTTGGGTGTGTAGGAGAGCTTGGGGGAGTAGGAGAGCTTGGGGGAGTAGAAGAGCTTGTGGGAGTAGCAGAACTTGGGGGAGTAGGAGAGCTTGCGGGAGTACGAGAGCTTGGGGGTGTAGGAGACTTGGGGGAGTAGGAGAGCTTGGGGGTGTCGGCGAGCTTGGGGGAGTGGAAAAGCTTGGGGGAGTCGGAGAGCTTGGGTGAGTCGGAGAGCTTGGGGGCGTTGGAGAGCTTGGGGGTGTAGGAGAGCTTGTGGGTGTAGGAGCCCTTGGGGGAGCAGGAGAGCTTGGTGGAGTAGGAGAGCTAGGGGGAGTAGGAGAGCTAACGGGAGTAGGAGAGCGTGGTGGAGTAGGAGAGCTTGTGGGAGCAGGGTAGCTTACCGAAGTGGGAGAACTTACCGGAGCATGGGAGCTTGGGCGTGTCGGTGAGCTTGGGCGAGTAGGAGAGCTAACCGGAGTAGGAGTGCTAACCATAGTAGGAAAGCTTGTGGGAGTAGGAGAGCTTGGGGGAGTAGGAGATCTTACCGGAGTCGGAGAGCTTATCGGATTAGGAGAGCTTACCTGATTAGGAGAGCTTACCGGATTAGGAGAGGTTACCGGTGCAGAAGAGCTTACCGGAGTAGGAGAGCTTGGGGGAGTAGGAGAGCTTGGGGGAGTAGGAGCGCTTAGGGGAGTAGAAGAGTTTGGGGGAGTAGGAGAGCTTTGGGGAGTAGGAGAGCTTGGGGGAGGAGTTGAGCTTACCGGAATAGAAGTGCTTCCCGGAGTAGAGAAGCTTACTAGAGTAGGAGAGCTTACCAGAAAAGGAGAGCTTACCGGAGTGGGAGAGCTTCGGCAAGTCGGAGAGATTGTGGGAGGAGGAGAGCTTCCCGGAGTAGGAGAGCTTGGGGGAGTAGGAGAGCTTGGGGGAGTAGGAGAGCTTGGAGGAATAGGAGAGATTGGGGGAGTAGGGGAGCTTGGGGGATTGGAGAGCTGACCGGAGTAGGAGAGTTAACCGGAATAAAGAGAGCTTGAGGGAGTGGGAGAGTTTGAGGAAGTAGGAGAGCTTGGGGGAGGTGGATAGCTTGGGGGAGTAGGAGAGCTTGGCGGAGTAGGAGAGCTTGTGGGAGTAAGATAGCTTGGTGGAGTAGGATAGCTTGGGTGAGTAGGAGAGTTTGGGGGAGTAGGAGAGCTTGGGGGGTAGGAGAGCTTGGGTGTGTAGGAGAGCTTGGGGGTGCAGGAGAGCTTGGGGGAGTAGGAGAGCTTGGGGGAGTAGGAGAGCTTGTGGAAGCAGAGTAGCATACCGGAGTAGGAGAGCTGACTGGAGCAGGGGAGCTTGGGTTTGTCGGTGAGCTTGGACGAGTAGGAGAGCTAACCGGAGTAGGAGTGCTAACCATAGTAGGAGAGCTTGCGGGAGTAGGAGAGCTTGGGGGAGTAGGAAATCTTACCGGAGTCGGAGAGTTATCGGATTAGGAAAGTTTACCGAATTAGAAGAGCTTACCGGAGTAGGAGATCTTGGGGGAACAGGAGATTTTGGGGGAGTAGGAGAGCTTGGGGGAGTAGGAGAGCTTGAGGGAGTAGGAGAGCTTGGGGGAGTAGAAGAGCTTGTGGGAGTAGGAGAACTTGGGGGAGTAGGAGAGCTTGGGGGAGTAGGAGAGCTTGGGGGAGTAGTAGAGCTTGGGGGAGTAGGAGACCTTGGGGGTGTCGGCGAGCTTGGGGGAGTCGGAGCGCTTGGGGGAGTAGGTGAGCTTGCGGGGAGTAGGAGAGCTTGGGAGAGTAGGAGAGCTTGCGGGAGTAGGAGAGCTTGGGGGAGTAGGAGAGCTTGGGGGAGTAGGAGAGCTTGGAGGAGTAGGCGAGCTTGAGGGAGTAGGAGAAGTTGGGGGACTAGGAGAGCTTGGGGGAGTCGGAGAGCTTGGGGGTGTAGCAGAGCTTGGGGGAGCAGGAGTGCTTGATGGAGTAGGAGAGCTTGGTGGAGTAGGAAAGCTTGGGGGAGTTGGAAAGCTTGGGGGTGTAGGACAGCTTGGGGGAGTAGGAGAGATTGGGGGAGTAGGAGAGCTTGGGGGTGTAGGAGAGCTTGAGCGAGTAGGAGAGCTTTGGGGACTAGGAGAGCTTGGGGGAGTCGGAGAGCTTGGGGGAGTAGGAGAGCATGGGGGAGTAGGAGAGCTTGGGGGAGTAGGAGAGCTTGGTGGAGTAGGAGAGCTTGGTGTAGTAGGAAAGCTTGGGGGAGTTGGAAAGCTTGGGGGAGTAGGACAGCTTGGGGGAGTAGGAGACATTGTGGGAGTAGGAGAGCTTGAGAGTTTTGGAGAGCTTGAGCGAGTAGGAGAGCTTGGGGGAGTAGGAGAGCTTGGGGGATTAGGGGAGCTTGGGGGAGTAGGAGAGCCTGGGGGAGAAGGAGAGCTTGGAGGAGTAGGCGAGCTTTTGGGAGTAGTAGAGCTTGGGGGAGTAGGAGAGCTTGCGGGTGTAGGAGAGCTTTGGGGAGTAGGAGAGCTTGGGTGAGTAGCAGAGCTTGGAGGAGTAGGAGAACTTGGGGGAGTAGGAGAGCTTCGGGGAGTCGGAGAACTTTGGGGTGTAGGAGGGCTTGGGGGAGTAGGAAAGCTTGGGGGATTGGAGAGCTTGGTGGATTGGAGAGCTTGGGGGATTGGAGAGCTGGAGCGATTGGAGAGCTTGGGGGAGTAGGAGAGCTTGGGGGAGTAGGAGAGCTTGGGGGAGTAGGAGGGCTTAGGGGATTAGGAGAGCATGGGGGAGTAGGACAGCGTAGGGGAGTAGGAGAGCTTGGAGGAGTAGGCGAGTTTGTGGGAGTAGGAGAACTTGCGGGAGTAGGAGATCTTGGGGGAGTAGGAGATCTTGGGGGAGTAGGAGATCTTGGGGGAGTAGGAGAGCTTGGGGGAGTAGGAGAGCTTGGGGGAGTAGGAGAGCTTGGGGGAGTAGGAGAGCTTGGGGGAGTAGGAGAGCTTGGGGGCATAGGACAGCTTGGGGGAGTCGGAGAGCTTGGGGGAGTAGGAGAGTTTGCGTGGAGTAGGAGAGCTTGCGTGAGTAGGTGAGCTTGCGAGAGTCGGAGAGCTTGTGGGGGTAGGAGAGCCTGACGGATTAGGAGAGCTTACCAGAGTAGGAGAGCTTGGACGAGTAGGAGAGCATGGGAGAGGAGGAGAGCTTAACAGAGTAGGAGAGCTTACCGGAGTCGGAGAGTTTGGGGGAGTAGGAGAGCTTCCATGAGTATGAGAGCTTGCGGGAGTATGAGAGCGTGCGGGAGTATGAGAGCTTGTGGGACTATGAGAGCTTGTGGGAGTATGAGAGCTTGGGGGAGTATGTGAGCTTGGGGGAGCAGGAGAGATTGAGGGAGTAGGAGAGCTTGGGGGAGTAGGAGAGCTTGGGGGAGTAGGAGATCTTGGGGTAGTAGGAGATCTTGGGGGACTAGGAGAGCTTAGGGGAGTCGGAGAACTTAGGGAATAGGAGAGCTTGGGGGAGTAGGAGAGCTTTGGGGAGTAGGAGAACTTGGGGGAGTAGCAGAGCTTGGAGGAGTAGGAGAACTTGGGGGAGTAGGAGAGCTTGGGGGATTGGAGAGCTTGTTGGATTGGAGAGCTTGGGGGATTGGAGAGCTGGGGCGATTGGAGAGCTTGGGGGAGTTGGAGAGCTTGGGGGAGTAGGAGAGCTTGGGGGAGTAGGAGGGCTTAGGGGATTAGGAGAGCTTGGGGGAGTAGGAGGGCTTAGGGGATTAGGAGAGCATGGGGGTGTAGGAGAGCGTGGGGGAGTAGGAGAGCTTGGAGGAGTAGGCGAGCTTGGGGGAGTAGGAGAAATTGCGGGAGTAGGAGAGCTTGGTGGAGTCGGAGAGCTTGGGGGAGTAGGATAACTTGGTGGAGTAGGAGAGCTTTGGGGAGTAGGAGAGCTTGGGGGAGTAGCAGAGCTTGGAGGAGTAGGAGAACTTGGGGGAGTAGGAGAGCTTGGGGGATTGGAGAGCTTGGTGGATTGGAGAGCTTGGGGTTTCGGGAGCTGGGGCGATTGGAGAGCTTGGGGGAGTAGGAGAGCTTGGGGGAGTAGGAGAGCTTGGGGGAGTAGGAGAGCTTGGGGGAGTAGGAGGGCTTAGGGGATTAGGAGAGCATGGGGGAGTAGGAGAACGTGGGGGAGTAGGAGAGCTTGGAGGAGTAGGCGAGCTTGGGGGAGTAGGAGAACTTGCGGGAGTAGGAGAGCTTGGTGGAGTCGGAGAGCTTGGGCGAGTAGGAGAGCTTGCTGGAGTAGGAGAGCTTGGGGGAGTAGGAGAGCTTGCGGGTGTAGGAGAGCTTTGGGGAGTAGCAGAGCTTGGGTGAGTAGCAGAGCTTGGAGGAGTAGGAGAACTTGGGGGAGTAGGAGAGCTTCGGGGAGTCGGAGAACTTTGGGGTGTAGGAGGGCTTGGGGGAGTAGGAAAGCTTGGGGGATTGGAGAGCTTGGTGGATTGGAGAGCTTGGGGGATTGGAGAGCTGGAGCGATTGGAGAGCTTGGGGGAGTAGGAGAGCTTGGGGGAGTAGGAGAGCTCGGGGGAGTAGGAGGGCTTAGGGGATTAGGAGAGCATGGGGGAGTAGGACAGCGTGGGGGAGTAGGAGAGCTTGGAGGAGTAGGCGAGTTTGTGGGAGTAGGAGAACTTGCGGGAGTAGGAGATCTTGGGGGAGTAGGAGATCTTGGGGGAGTAGGAGATCTTGGGGGAGTAGGAGAGCTTGGGGGAGTAGGAGAGCTTGGGGGAGTAGGAGAGCTTGGGGGAGTAGGAGAGCTTGGGGGCATAGGACAGCTTGGGGGAGTCGGAGAGCTTGGGGGAGTAGGAGAGTTTGCGGGAGTAGGAGAGCTTGCGTGAGTAGGTGAGCTTGCGAGAGTCGGAGAGCTTGTGGGGGTAGGAGAGCCTGACGGATTAGGAGAGCTTACCAGAGTAGGAGAGCTTGGACGAGTAGGAGAGCTTGGGAGAGGAGGAGAGCTTAACAGAGTAGGAGAGCTTACCGGAGTCGGAGAGTTTGGGGGAGTAGGAGAGCTTCCATGAGTATGAGAGCTTGGGGGAGTATGAGAGCTTGCGGGACTATGAGAGCTTGTGGGAGTATGAGAGCTTGTGGGAGTATGAGAGCTTGGGGGAGTATGAGAGCTTGGGGGAGCAGGAGAGATTGAGGGAGTAGGAGAGCTTGGGGGAGTAGGAGAGCTTGGGGGAGTAGGAGATCTTGGGGTAGTAGGAGATCTTGGGGGACTAGGAGAGCTTAGGGGAGTCGGAGAACTTAGGGAATAGGAGAGCTTGGGGGAGTAGGAGAGCTTTGGGGAGTAGGAGAACTTGGGGGAGTAGCAGAGCTTGGAGGAGTAGGAGAACTTGGGGGAGTAGGAGAGCTTGGGGGATTGGAGAGCTTGTTGGATTGGAGAGCTTGGGGGATTGGAGAGCTGGGGCGATTGGAGAGCTTGGGGGAGTTGGAGAGCTTGGGGGAGTAGGAGAGCTTGGGGGAGTAGGAGGGCTTAGGGGATTAGGAGAGCTTGGGGGAGTAGGAGGGCTTAGGGGATTAGGAGAGCATGGGGGAGTAGGAGAGCGTGGGGGAGTAGGAGAGCTTGGAGGAGTAGGCGAGCTTGGGGGAGTAGGAGAAATTGCGGGAGTAGGAGAGCTTGGTGGAGTCGGAGAGCTTGGGGGAGTAGGATAACTTGGTGGAGTAGGAGAGCTTTGGGGAGTAGGAGAGCTTGGGGGAGTAGCAGAGCTTGGAGGAGTAGGAGAACTTGGGGGAGTAGGAGAGCTTGGGGGATTGGAGAGCTTGGTGGATTGGAGAGCTTGGGGTTTCGGGAGCTGGGGCGATTGGAGAGCTTGGGGGAGTAGGAGAGCTTGGGGGAGTAGGAGAGCTTGGGGGAGTAGGAGGGCTTAGGGGATTAGGAGAGCATGGGGGAGTAGGAGAACGTGGGGGAGTAGGAGAGCTTGGAGGAGTAGGCGAGCTTGGGGGAGTAGGAGAACTTGCGGGAGTAGGAGAGCTTGGTGGAGTCGGAGAGCTTGGGCGAGTAGGAGAGCTTGCTGGAGTAGGAGAGCTTGGGGGAGTAGGAGAGCTTGGGGGAGTAGGAGAGCTTGTTGGAGTAGGAGAGCTTGGGGGAGTAGGAGAGATTGGGGGAGTAGGAGAGCTTGGTGGTGTAAGAGAGCTTGAGCGAGTACGAGAGCTTGGGGGAGTAGGAGAGCTTGGGTGATAAGGAGAGCTTGGGGGAGTAGGAGAGCGTGGGTGAGTAGGAGAGCTTGGAGGAGTAGGCGAGCTTGGTGGAGTAGGAGAGCTTGGGGGAGTTGGAAAGCTTGGGGGAGTAGGAGAACTTGGGGGAGTAGGAGAGATTGGGGGAGTAGGAGAGCTTGGGGGTGTAGGAGAGCTTGAGGGTGTAGGAGAGCTTGAGGGAGTAGGAGAGCTTGGGAGATTAGGAAAGCTTGAGGGAGTAGTTGAGCGTGGGGGAGTAGGAGAGCGTTGAGGAGTAGGCGAGCTTGGGGGAGTAGGAGAGCTTGGGGGAGTAGGAGAGCTTGGGGGTGTATGAGAGCTTTGGGGAGTAGGAGAGCATGGGGGAGTAGGAGAGCTTGGAGGAGTAGGAGAACTTGGGGGAGTAGGAGAGCTTCGGGGAGTAGGAGAACTTTGGGGTGTAGGTGAGCTTGGGGGAGTAGGAGAGCTTGGGCGTTTGTATAGCTTGGTGGATTGGAGAGCTTGGGAGATTGGAGAGCTGGGGCGATTGGAGAGCTTGGGGGAGTCGGAGAGCTTGGGCGAGTCGGGGAGCTTGGGGAATTCGGAGAGCTTGGGGGAGTCGGATAGCTTGGGGGAGAAGGAGAGCTTGGGGGAGTAGCAGAGCTTGGGGAAGTAAGAGAGCTTGGGGGAGTAGTTGAGATTGGGGGAGTCGGAGAGCTTGGAGGAGTACGCGAGCTTGCGGGATTAGCAGAGCTTGGGGGTGTAGTTGAGCTTGAGGGAGTAGGAGAGTTTGGGGGAGTAGGAGAGCTTGGAGGAGTAGGCGAGCTTGAGGGAGTAGGAGAGTTTGGGGGAGTAGGAGAGCTTGGTGGTGTATGAGAGCTTTGGGAAGTATGAGAGCATGGGGGAGTAGGAGAGCTTGGAGGAGCAGGAGAACTTGGGGGAGTAGGAGAGCTTCGGGGAGTAGGAGAACTTTCGGGTGTCGGAGAGCTTGGGGGAGTAGGAGAGCTTGGGGGATTGGATAGCTTGGTGGATTGGAGAGCTTGGGGGTTTGGAGAGCTGGGGCGATTGGAGAGCTTGGGGGAGTAGGAGAGCTTGGGTGATAGGAAAGCTTGGGGGAGTAGGAGAGCTTGGGGGATTAGGGGAGCTTGGGGTAGTAGGAGACCGTGGGGGAGTAGGGGAGCTTGGAGGAGTAGGCGAGCTTGGGGGAGTAGGAAAGCTTTGGGGAGTAGGAGAGTTTGGGGTATTTGGAGAACTTGGGGGAGTCGGAGAGCTTGGGGGAGTCGGAGAGCTTGGGGGAGACGGAGATCTTGGGGGATTCGGTGAGCTTGGGGGAGTCGGAGAGCTTGGGGGAGTCGGATAGCTTGGGGGAGTAGGAGAGCTTGGGTGAGTCGGAGAGCTTGCGGGTGTATGAGAGCTTGTGGGAGCAGGGTAGCTTACCGGAGTAGGAGAGCTTGCGGGAGTAGGAGAGTTTGCGGGAGTCGAAGAGCTTGCGGGAGTAGGTGAGCATTGCGGGAGTCGGTGAGCTTGCCGGATTAGGAGAGCTTACCAGAGTTGGAGAGATTGGTGGAGTATGAGAGCTTGCGGGAGTATGAGAGCTTGCAGGAGTATGAGAGCTTGTGGGAGTGTGACAGCTTGTGGGAGTATGAGATCTTGGGGGAGAATTAGAGCTTGGGGGAGTAGGAGAGCTTGGGGGTGTAGGAGAGCTTGGGGGAGTAGGAGACCTTGGGGGAGTAGGAGAGCTTGGTGGAGTAGGAGAGCTTGTTGGAGTAGGAGAGCTTGGGGGAGCAGGAAAGCTTGGGGGAGTAGTAGAGCGTGGGGCAGTAGGAGAGCTTAGGGGCGTAGGAGAATTGGGTGAGTAGGAGAGCTTGGGGGAGTAGGAGAGCTTGGGGGAGTAGGAGATCTTGGGGGAGGAGGAGAGCTTGGTGGAGTAGGAAAGCTTGGTGGAGTACGAGAACTTGGGGGTGTAGGAGAGCTTGAGGGAGTAGGAGAGCTTGGGGGAGTAGCAGAGTGTGGGGGAGTAGGAGAGCTTGGAGGAGTAGGCGAGCTTGAGGGAGTAGGAGAACTTGGGGGAGTAGGAGAGCTTGGGGGAGGAGGAGAGCTTGGGGGATTGGAGGGCTTGGTGGATAGGGGAGCTTGTGTGATTGGAGAGCTGGGGCGATTGGAGAGCTTGCGGGAGTAGGAGAGCTTGGGGGAGTAGGAGAGCTTGCGGGAGTAGGAGAACTTGCGGGACTAGGAGAGCTTGTGGGAGTAGGAGAGCGTGGAGGAGTAGGAGAGCTTGGAGGAGTAGGCGAGCTTGGGGGAGTAGGAGAAATTGGGGGAGTAGGAGAGCATGGGGGCGTAGGAGAGCTTGGGGGAGTAGGAGAACTTGCGGAAGTAGGAGAGCTTCGGGGAGTAGGAGAACTTTGGGGTGTAGGAGAGCTTGGGGGAGTAGGAGAGCTTGGGGGATTGGAGAGCTTGGTGGATTGGAGAGCTTGGGGGATTGGAGAGCTTGGGCGATTGGAGAGCTTGCGGGAGTAGGAGAGCTTGGGGGAGTAGGAGACCTTGGGGGAGTAGGATAGCTTGCGGAAGTCGGAGAGCTTGGGGGAGTGGGAGAGCTTGGGGGAGTAGGAGTGCTTGGGAGAGTAGGAGAGCTTGGGGGAGTAGGTGAGCTTGGGGGAGTAGGAGAGGTTGGGGGAGTAGGAGAGCTTGGGAGAGCAGGAGAGCTTGCGGGAGTCGGAGAGCTTGGGGGAGTAGGAGAGCTTGGAGGAGTTGGAGAGCTTGGGGGAGTTGGATAGCTTGCGGTAGTAGGAGAGCTTGGGGGGGTAGGAGAGCTTGGAGTAGGAGATCTTGGTGGAGTAGGAGAGCTTGGGGGAGTAGGAGAACTTTGGGGTTTAGGAGAGCTTGGGGGTGTAGGAGAGCTTGGGGGAGTAGGAGAGCTTGGTGGATTGGAGAGCTTGGGAGATTGGAGAGCTGGGGCGATTGGAGAGCTTGGGGGAGTCGGAGAGCTTGGGGGAGTCGGGGAGCTTGGGGGATTCGGTGAGCTTGGGGGATTCGGAGAGCTTGGGGGAGTCGGATAGCTTGGGGGAGAAGGAGAGCTTGGGGGAGTAGGAGAGCTTGAGGGAGTAAGAGAGCTTGGGGGTTCGGAGAGCTTGGGGGAGTAGGAGAGCTTGGAGGAGTAGGCGAGCTTGCGGGATTAGGAGAGCTTGGGGGAGTAGCTGAGCGGGGGGAGTAGGAGAGCTTGGAGGAGTAGGCGAGATTGGGGGAGTAGGAGAACTTGCGGGAGTAGGAGAGTTTGGGGAAATAGGAGAGCTTGGGGGAGTAGGAGAGAATGGGGGAGTAGGAGAGCTTGGTGGAGTAGGATAGCTTTGGGGAGTAGGAGAGCTTGGGGGATTAGGAGAGCTTGGGGGAGAAGGAGAGCTTGGGGGAGTAGGAGAGCTTGAGGGAGTAGGAGAGCTTGGGGGAGTAGGAGACCTTGGGGGAGAAGGAGAGCTTGTTGGTGTAGCAGAGCTTGGTGGAGTAGGAGAGCTTGGTGGAGGAGGAGAGCTTGGGGGATTAGGAAAGCTTGGGGGAGTATGAGAGCTTGGGGGTGTAGGAGAGCTTGAGGGAGTAGGAGAGCTTGAGGGAGTAGGAGAGCTTGGGGGATTAGGAGAGTTTGGGGGAGTAGGAGAGTGTGGGGGAGTAGGAGAGCTTGGAGGAGTAGGCGAGCTTGAGGGAGTAGGAGAACTTGGGGGAGTAGGAGAGCTTGGGGGAGTAGGAGAGCTTAGGGGAGTCGGAGAACTTAGGGAATAGGAGAGCTTGGGGGAGTAGGAGAGCTTTGGGGAGTAGGAGAACTTGGGGGAGTAGCAGAGCTTGGAGGAGTAGGAGAACTTGGGGGAGTAGGAGAGCTTGGGGGATTGGAGAGCTTGTTGGATTGGAGAGCTTGGGGGATTGGAGAGCTGGGGCGATTGGAGAGCTTGGGGGAGTTGGAGAGCTTGGGGGAGTAGGAGAGCTTGGGGGAGTAGGAGGGCTTAGGGGATTAGGAGAGCTTGGGGGAGTAGGAGGGCTTAGGGGATTAGGAGAGCATGGGGGAGTAGGAGAGCGTGGGGGAGTAGGAGAGCTTGGAGGAGTAGGCGAGCTTGGGGGAGTAGGAGAAATTGCGGGAGTAGGAGAGCTTGGTGGAGTCGGAGAGCTTGGGGGAGTAGGATAACTTGGTGGAGTAGGAGAGCTTTGGGGAGTAGGAGAGCTTGGGGGAGTAGCAGAGCTTGGAGGAGTAGGAGAACTTGGGGGAGTAGGAGAGCTTGGGGGATTGGAGAGCTTGGTGGATTGGAGAGCTTGGGGTTTCGGGAGCTGGGGCGATTGGAGAGCTTGGGGGAGTAGGAGAGCTTGGGGGAGTAGGAGAGCTTGGGGGAGTAGGAGGGCTTAGGGGATTAGGAGAGCATGGGGGAGTAGGAGAACGTGGGGGAGTAGGAGAGCTTGGAGGAGTAGGCGAGCTTGGGGGAGTAGGAGAACTTGCGGGAGTAGGAGAGCTTGGTGGAGTCGGAGAGCTTGGGCGAGTAGGAGAGCTTGCTGGAGTAGGAGAGCTTGGGGGAGTAGGAGAGCTTGGGGGAGTAGGAGAGCTTGTTGGAGTAGGAGAGCTTGGGGGAGTAGGAGAGATTGGGGGAGTAGGAGAGCTTGGTGGTGTAAGAGAGCTTGAGCGAGTACGAGAGCTTGGGGGAGTAGGAGAGCTTGGGTGATAAGGAGAGCTTGGGGGAGTAGGAGAGCGTGGGTGAGTAGGAGAGCTTGGAGGAGTAGGCGAGCTTGGTGGAGTAGGAGAGCTTGGGGGAGTTGGAAAGCTTGGGGGAGTAGGAGAAATTGGGGGAGTAGGAGAGATTGGGGGAGTAGGAGAGCTTGGGGGTGTAGGAGAGCTTGAGGGTGTAGGAGAGCTTGAGGGAGTAGGAGAGCTTGGGAGATTAGGAAAGCTTGAGGGAGTAGTTGAGCGTGGGGGAGTAGGAGAGCGTTGAGGAGTAGGCGAGCTTGGGGGAGTAGGAGAGCTTGGGGGAGTAGGAGAGCTTGGGGGTGTATGAGAGCTTTGGGGAGTAGGAGAGCATGGGGGAGTAGGAGAGCTTGGAGGAGTAGGAGAACTTGGGGGAGTAGGAGAGCTTCGGGGAGTAGGAGAACTTTGGGGTGTAGGTGAGCTTGGGGGAGTAGGAGAGCTTGGGCGTTTGTATAGCTTGGTGGATTGGAGAGCTTGGGAGATTGGAGAGCTGGGGCGATTGGAGAGCTTGGGGGAGTCGGAGAGCTTGGGCGAGTCGGGGAGCTTGGGGAATTCGGAGAGCTTGGGGGAGTCGGATAGCTTGGGGGAGAAGGAGAGCTTGGGGGAGTAGCAGAGCTTGGGGAAGTAAGAGAGCTTGGGGGAGTAGTTGAGATTGGGGGAGTCGGAGAGCTTGGAGGAGTACGCGAGCTTGCGGGATTAGCAGAGCTTGGGGGTGTAGTTGAGCTTGAGGGAGTAGGAGAGTTTGGGGGAGTAGGAGAGCTTGGAGGAGTAGGCGAGCTTGAGGGAGTAGGAGAGTTTGGGGGAGTAGGAGAGCTTGGTGGTGTATGAGAGCTTTGGGAAGTATGAGAGCATGGGGGAGTAGGAGAGCTTGGAGGAGCAGGAGAACTTGGGGGAGTAGGAGAGCTTCGGGGAGTAGGAGAACTTTCGGGTGTCGGAGAGCTTGGGGGAGTAGGAGAGCTTGGGGGATTGGATAGCTTGGTGGATTGGAGAGCTTGGGGGTTTGGAGAGCTGGGGCGATTGGAGAGCTTGGGGGAGTAGGAGAGCTTGGGTGATAGGAAAGCTTGGGGGAGTAGGAGAGCTTGGGGGATTAGGGGAGCTTGGGGTAGTAGGAGACCGTGGGGGAGTAGGGGAGCTTGGAGGAGTAGGCGAGCTTGGGGGAGTAGGAAAGCTTTGGGGAGTAGGAGAGTTTGGGGTATTTGGAGAACTTGGGGGAGTCGGAGAGCTTGGGGGAGTCGGAGAGCTTGGGGGAGACGGAGATCTTGGGGGATTCGGTGAGCTTGGGGGAGTCGGAGAGCTTGGGGGAGTCGGATAGCTTGGGGGAGTAGGAGAGCTTGGGTGAGTCGGAGAGCTTGCGGGTGTATGAGAGCTTGTGGGAGCAGGGTAGCTTACCGGAGTAGGAGAGCTTGCGGGAGTAGGAGAGTTTGCGGGAGTCGAAGAGCTTGCGGGAGTAGGTGAGCATTGCGGGAGTCGGTGAGCTTGCCGGATTAGGAGAGCTTACCAGAGTTGGAGAGATTGGTGGAGTATGAGAGCTTGCGGGAGTATGAGAGCTTGCAGGAGTATGAGAGCTTGTGGGAGTGTGACAGCTTGTGGGAGTATGAGATCTTGGGGGAGAATTAGAGCTTGGGGGAGTAGGAGAGCTTGGGGGTGTAGGAGAGCTTGGGGGAGTAGGAGACCTTGGGGGAGTAGGAGAGCTTGGTGGAGTAGGAGAGCTTGTTGGAGTAGGAGAGCTTGGGGGAGCAGGAAAGCTTGGGGGAGTAGTAGAGCGTGGGGCAGTAGGAGAGCTTAGGGGCGTAGGAGAATTGGTTGAGTAGGAGAGCTTGGGGGAGTAGGAGAGCTTGGGGGAGTAGGAGATCTTGGGGGAGGAGGAGAGCTTGGTGGAGTAGGAAAGCTTGGTGGAGTACGAGAACTTGGGGGTGTAGGAGAGCTTGAGGGAGTAGGAGAGCTTGGGGGAGTAGCAGAGTGTGGGGGAGTAGGAGAGCTTGGAGGAGTAGGCGAGCTTGAGGGAGTAGGAGAACTTGGGGGAGTAGGAGAGCTTGGGGGAGGAGGAGAGCTTGGGGGATTGGAGGGCTTGGTGGATAGGGGAGCTTGTGTGATTGGAGAGCTGGGGCGATTGGAGAGCTTGCGGGAGTAGGAGAGCTTGGGGGAGTAGGAGAGCTTGCGGGAGTAGGAGAGCTTGCGGGAGTAGGAGAACTTGCGGGACTAGGAGAGCTTGTGGGAGTAGGAGAGCGTGGAGGAGTAGGAGAGCTTGGAGGAGTAGGCGAGCTTGGGGGAGTAGGAGAAATTGGGGGAGTAGGAGAGCATGGGGGCGTAGGAGAGCTTGGGGGAGTAGGAGAACTTGCGGAAGTAGGAGAGCTTCGGGGAGTAGGAGAACTTTGGGGTGTAGGAGAGCTTGGGGGAGTAGGAGAGCTTGGGGGATTGGAGAGCTTGGTGGATTGGAGAGCTTGGGGGATTGGAGAGCTTGGGCGATTGGAGAGCTTGCGGGAGTAGGAGAGCTTGGGGGAGTAGGAGACCTTGGGGGAGTAGGATAGCTTGCGGAAGTCGGAGAGCTTGGGGGAGTGGGAGAGCTTGGGGGAGTAGGAGTGCTTGGGAGAGTAGGAGAGCTTGGGGGAGTAGGTGAGCTTGGGGGAGTAGGAGAGGTTGGGGGAGTAGGAGAGCTTGGGAGAGCAGGAGAGCTTGCGGGAGTCGGAGAGCTTGGGGGAGTTGGAGAGCTTGGAGGAGTTGGAGAGCTTGGGGGAGTTGGATAGCTTGCGGTAGTAGGAGAGCTTGGGGGGGTAGGAGAGCTTGGAGTAGGAGATCTTGGTGGAGTAGGAGAGCTTGGGGGAGTAGGAGAACTTTGGGGTTTAGGAGAGCTTGGGGGTGTAGGAGAGCTTGGGGGAGTAGGAGAGCTTGGTGGATTGGAGAGCTTGGGAGATTGGAGAGCTGGGGCGATTGGAGAGCTTGGGGGAGTCGGAGAGCTTGGGGGAGTCGGGGAGCTTGGGGGATTCGGTGAGCTTGGGGGATTCGCAGAGCTTGGGGGAGTCGGATAGCTTGGGGGAGAAGGAGAGCTTGGGGGAGTAGGAGAGCTTGAGGGAGTAAGAGAGCTTGGGGGTTCGGAGAGCTTGGGGGAGTAGGAGAGCTTGGAGGAGTAGGCGAGCTTGCGGGATTAGGAGAGCTTGGGGGAGTAGCTGAGCGGGGGGAGTAGGAGAGCTTGGAGGAGTAGGCGAGATTGGGGGAGTAGGAGAACTTGCGGGAGTAGGAGAGTTTGGGGAAATAGGAGAGCTTGGGGGAGTAGGAGAGAATGGGGGAGTAGGAGAGCTTGGTGGAGTAGGATAGCTTTGGGGAGTAGGAGAGCTTGGGGGATTAGGAGAGCTTGGGGGAGAAGGAGAGCTTGGGGGAGTAGGAGAGCTTGAGGGAGTAGGAGAGCTTGGGGGAGTAGGAGACCTTGGGGGAGAAGGAGAGCTTGTTGGTGTAGCAGAGCTTGGTGGAGTAGGAGAGCTTGGTGGAGGAGGAGAGCTTGGGGGATTAGGAAAGCTTGGGGGAGTATGAGAGCTTGGGGGTGTAGGAGAGCTTGAGGGAGTAGGAGAGCTTGAGGGAGTAGGAGAGCTTGGGGGATTAGGAGAGTTTGGGGGAGTAGGAGAGTGTGGGGGAGTAGGAGAGCTTGGAGGAGTAGGCGAGCTTGAGGGAGTAGGAGAACTTGGGGGAGTAGGAGAGCTTGGGGGAGTAGGAGAGCTTGGGGGATTGGATGGCTTGGTGGATAGGGGAGCTTGTGGGATTGGAGAGCTGGGGCGATTGGAGAGCTTGGGGGAGTCGGAGAGCTTGGGGGAGTAGGACAGCTTGCGGGAGTAGGAGAGCTTGCGGGACAAGGAGAGCTTGTGGGAGTAGGAGAGCGTGGAGGAGTAGGAGAGCTTGGAGGAGTAGGCGAGGTTGGAGGTGTAGGAGAAATTGGGGGAGTAGGAGAGCATGGGGGCGTAGGAGAGCTTGGGGGAGTAGGAGAACTTGCGGGAGTAGGAGAGCTTCGGGGAGTAGGAGAACTTTGGGGTGTAGGAGAGCTTGGGGGAGTAGGAGAATTGGGGGATTGGAGAGCTTGGGGGATTGGAGAGCTTGGGCGATTGGAGAGCTTGCGGGAGTAGGAGAGCTTGGGGGAGTAGGAGACCTTGGGTGAGTAGGATAGCTTGCGGAAGTCGGAGAGCTTGGGGGAGTGGGAGAGCTTGGGGGAGTAGGAGAGCTTGGGAGAGTAGGAGAGCTTGGGGGAGTAGGTGAGCTTGGGGGAGTAGGAGAGGTTGGGGGAGTAGGAGAGCTTGGGAGAGCAGGAGAGCTTGCGGGAGTCGGAGAGCTTGGGGGAGTAGGAGAGCTTGGAGGAGTTGGAGAGCTTGGGGGAGTAAGAGAGCTTGCGGGAGTAGGAGAGCTTGGGGAAGTAGGAGAGCTTGGAGGAGTAGGAGAGCTTGGGGGAGTAGGAGAGCTTGGGGGAGTAGGAGAACTTTGGGGTGTAGGAGAGCTTGTGGGTGTAGGAGAGCTTGGGACAGTCGGAGAGCTTGGGGGATTCGGTGAGCGTGGGAGAGTCGGAAAGCTTGGGGGATTCGGTGAGCGTGGGGGAGTCGGAAAGCTTGGGGGAGTCGGATAGCTTGGGTGAGTCGGAGAGCTCGGGGGAGTCGGAGAGCTTGCGAGAGTAGGAGAGCTTGGGGGAGTAGGAGAGCTTGGGAGAGTAGGAGAGCTTGCGGGAGTCGGAGAGCTTGGGGGAGTAGGAGAGCTTGGAGGAGTAGGAGAGCTTGGTGGAGTAGGAGAGCTTGGGGGAGTAGGAGAACTTTGGGGTGTAGGAGAGCTTGGGGGTGTAGGAGAGCTTGGGGGATTCGGAGAGCTTGGGGGAGTAGGATAGCCTCCGGAAGTCGGAGAGCTTGTGGGAGTCCGAGAGCTTGGGGGAGTAGGAGAGCTTGGCGGAGTAGGAGAGCTTGGGGGAGTTGGGGAGCTTGGCGGAGTAGGAGAGCTTGGGGGAGTAGGAGAACTTGGGGGTTAGGAGATATTGGGGGAGTAGGAGAGCTTGAGGGAGTAGGAGAGCTTGGGGGAGTAGGAAATCTTGGGGGAGTAGGAGAGCTTGGGGGAGTAGGAGAGCTTCGGGGAGTAGGAGAGCTTGGTGGAGTAGGAGAGCTTGGGGGAGTAGGAAAGCTTGAGGGAGTAGGAGAGCTTGGGGGAGTAGGAGAGCTTGGGGGACTCGGAGAGCTTGGGACAGTCGGAGAGCTTGGGGGATTCGGTGAGCGTGGGGGAGTCGGAAAGCTTGGGGGATTCGGTGAGCGTGGGGGAGTCGGAAAGCTTGGGGGAGTCGGATAGTTTGGGTGAGTAGGAGAACTCGGGGGAGTCGGAGAGCTTGCGGGAGTAGGAGAGCTTGTGGGAGTAGGAGAGCTTGCGGGAGTAGGTGAGCATTGCGGGAGTCGGAGAGCTTGCCGGATTGGGAGAGCTGACCAGAGTCGGAGAGCTTGGTGGAGTATGAGTGCTTGCGGGAGTATGAGAGCTTGTGGGAGTATGACAGCTTGTGGGAGTATGAGAGCTTGGGGGAGAATAAGAGCTTGGGGGAGTAGGAGAGCTTGGGGGAGTAGGATAGCTTGGGGGAGTAGGAGAGCTTGTGGGGGTAGGAGAGCTTAGGGGCGTCGGCGAACTTGGGGGAGTAGGTGAGCTTGGGGGAGTAGGAGACCATGGGGGAGTAGGAGAGCTTGGGGGAGTAGGAGAGCTTGGTGGAGTAGGAGAGCTTGGTGATGTAGGAGAGCTTGGGGGAGTAGGAGAGCTTGAGGGAGTAGGAGAGCTTGGGGGAGTAGGAGAGTGTGGGGGAGTAGGAGAGCTTGGAGTAGTAGGCGAGCTTGAGGGAGTAGGAGAATTTGGGGGACTAGGAGAGCTTGGGGGATTAGGAGAGCTTGGGGGATTGGAGAGCTTGGTGGATTGGAGAGCTTGGGGGATTGGAGAGCTGGGTCGATTGGAGAGCTTGGGGGAGTCGGAGAGCTTGGGGGAGTCGGAGAGCTTGGGGGAGTAGGAGAGCTTGGGGGAGTAGGAGAGCTTGGGGGAATAGGAGAGCTTGGGGGAGTAGGAGAGCTTGGGGGAGTACGAGAGCTTGGGGAGTAGTTGAGCTTGGGGGAGTAGGAGAGCTTGGGAGAGTAGGAGAGTTTGCGGGATTAGGAGAGCTTGGGGGAGTAGGAGAGCTTGGAGGAGTTGGAGAGCTTGGGGGATTAGGAGAGCTTGGGGGAGTAGGTGAACTTTGGGGTGTAGGAGAGCTCTGGGGAGTAGGAGAGCTTGGCGGATTGGTGAGCTTGGTGGATTGGAGAGCTTGGGGGAATCGAGAGCTTGGGCGATTGGAGAGATTGGGGGAGTAGGAGAGCTTGTGGAGTAGGAGAGCTTTGGGGAGTAGGATAGCTTGCGGAAGTCGGAGAGCTTGGGGGAGTCGGAGAGCTTGGGGGAGTAGGAGAGCGTGGGTGAGTTGGAGAGCTTGGGCGAGTAGGGGAGCTTGGGGGAGTAGGAGAGCTTGAGGGAGTAGAAGAACTTGGGGGTTAGGAGAACTTGTGGGAGTAGGAGAGGTTGAGGGCGTAGGAGAGCTTGGGGGAGTAGGAGAGTTTGGGGGAGTAGGAAAGCTTGGGGGAGTAGGAGAGCTTGGGGGAATAGGAGAGATTGGGGAAGTAGGAGAGCTTGTGGGTGTAGGAGAGCTTGAGGGAATAGGAGAGCTTTGGGGAGTAGGAGAGCTTGGGGGATTAGGAGAGCTTGGGGGAGTAGGAGAACTTGAGGGAGTAGGAGATCTTGGGGGAGTAGGAGATCTTAGGGGAGTAGGAGAGCTTGGGGGAGTAGGAGAGCTTGGGGGAGTAGGAGAGCTTGGGGGAGTAGGACAGCTTGGGGGAGTCGGAGAGCTTGGGGGAGTCAGAGAGCGTTCCGGAGTGGGAGAATGACCGGATTACGAGAGCTAAGCGGAGTACTACACCTTTGGGGAGAAGTAGAGCTTGGGGGAGAAGGAGTGTTTGGGGGAGAAGGAGAGCTTGGGGGAGTAGGAGATCTTGGGGGAATAGGAGAGCTTGGGGGAGTCGGAGAGCTTGGGGAATATGAGAGCTTGGGGGAGTAGGATAGCTTGGGTGAGTAGGAGAGCTTAACTGAGTAGGAGAGCTTGGGGAAGTTGGAGAGATTGGGGGAGTAGGAGAGCTTGGGGGTGTAGGAGAGCTTGGGGGAGGAGGAGAGCTTGGGAGAGTAGGAGAGCTTGGGGGAGTAGGAGAGCTTGGGGGATTATGAGAGATTGGGGCAGGAGTAGAGCTTGGGGGAGTAGGAGAGCTTGGGGGTTTAGGAGAGCTTACCGGATTAGTAGAGGTTACCGGAGTAGGGGAGCTTGGGCGTGTCGGTGAGCTTGGGCGAGTAGGAGAGCTAACCGTAGTAGGAGAGCTAACCAGAGTAGGAGAGCTTGCGGGAGTAGGAGAGCTTGGGGGAGTAGGAGATCTTACTGGTGTCGGAGAGTTTATGGGATTAGGAGAGCTTACCTGATTAGAATAATTTACCGGATTAGGAGAGCTTACCGGAGTAGAAGAGCTTACCGGAGTAGGAGAGCTTCCCAGAGTAGGAGAGCTTGGGGGAGTAGGAGAGCTTGGGGGAGTAGGAGAGATTGGGGGAGTAGGAGAGCTTGGGTGAGTCGGAGAGCTTGGGTGTGTAGGAGAGTTTGGGGGAGTAGGAGAGCTTGGTG
Organism: Pristiophorus japonicus; assembly: GCF_044704955.1. Classification (NCBI taxonomy): domain Eukaryota; kingdom Metazoa; phylum Chordata; class Chondrichthyes; family Pristiophoridae; genus Pristiophorus; species Pristiophorus japonicus. Next base: position 992,933 of record NW_027254772.1, read on the forward strand.
GAGTAGGAGAGCTTGCGGGAGTCGGAGAGCTGACAGGAGTAGGAGAGCTAACAGGAATAAGGAGAGCTTGAGGGAGTGGGAGAGCTTGAGGAAGTAGGAGAGCTTGGGGGACTAGGATAGCTTGGGGGAGTAGGAGATCTTGGGGGAGTAGGAGAGCTTGTGGGAGTAGGAGAGCTCAAGGGAGTCTGAGAGCTTGGGGCAGTAGGAGAGCTTGCGGGTGTATTAGAGCTTGGGGTGTAGGAGAGCTTGGGGATGTAGGAGAGTTTGGTGTGCAGGAGAGCTTGGGGGAGTAGGAGAGCTTGGTGGAGTAGGAGAGCTTGTGGGAGTAGGAGAACTTGGGGGAGTAGGAAAGCTTGGGTGAGTAGGAGAACTTGGTGGAGTAGGAGAGCTTGGGGGAGTAGGAGAGCTTGGGGGTGTCGGCGAGCTTGGGCGAGTAGAAGAGCTTGGCGGAGTCGGAGAGCTTGGGGGAGTCGGAGAGCTTGGGGGAGTAGGACAGCTTTGCGGAGTAGGAGAGCTTGCGGGTGTAGCAGAGCTTGTGGGAGTAGGAGAGATTGGGGGAGTAGGAGAGCTTGGGGGAGTAGGAGAGCTTGGGGGAGTAGGAGAGCTTGGGGGAGTAGGAGAGCTTTGGGGAGTAGGAGAGCTTGGGGGAGTAGGAGTGCTCGGGGGAGTAGAGAGCTTGGGGAAGTAGGAGAGCTAGGGGGAGTAGGAGAAATTGGAGGAGTAGCAGAGCTTGGGAGAGTAGGAGAGCTTGGGGAAGTAGGAGAGCGTGGGGGAGTAGGAAAGCTTGGGTGAGTAGGAGAGCTGATCGGAGTAGGAGAACTTGAGGAAGTAGGAGAGATTGGGTGAGTAGGAGAGCTTGGGGGTGTAGGAGAGCTTGATGGAGGAGGAGAGGTTTGGGGAGTAGGAGAGCTTGGGGGAGTAGGAGAGCTTGGGGGAGTAGGAGTGCTTGGGGGAGGAGTAGAGCTTGGGGGAGTAGGAGAGCTTGGGAGAGTAGGAGAGCTGACAGGAGTTAGGAGGGTTAACCGGAGTAAAGAGAGGTTGAGGGAGTGGGAGAGCTTGAGGGAGTAGGAGAGCTTACCAGATTAGGAGAGCTTGGGGGAGTAGGAGAGCTTGGGGGGAAGGAGAGCTTGGGGGTGAAGGAGAGCTTCCCGGAGTAGGAGAGCTTGGGGAAGTAGGAGAGCTTGTGGGAGCAGGTCAGCTTACTGGAGTAGGAGAGCTTCCCGGAGTAGGGGAGCTTGGGCGTGTCGTTGAGTTTGATAGAGTAGGAGATCTAACCGGAGTAGGAGAGCTAACCGGAGTAGGAGAGCTTGCGGGAGTAGGAGAGCTTGGGGGAATAGGAGATCTTACCGGTATCGGAGAGTTTATCGGATTAGGAGAGCTTACCTGATTCGGATAACTTACCGGATTAGTAAAGCTTACCGGAGTAAAAGAGCTTACCGGAGTTGGAGAGCTTGGGGGAGTAGGAGAGCTTGGGGGAGTAGGAGAGCTTGGGGGAGTAGGAGAGCTTGGGGGAGTTGGAGAGCTTGGGGCAGTAGGAGAACTTGCAGGTGTAGGAGAGCTTGGAGGAGTAGGAGAGCTTGGGGGAGTAGGATAGGTGGGGGGGTAGGAGAACTTGGGGAAGTCTGAGAGCTTGGGTGTGTAGGAGAGCTTGGAGGTGGAGAAGAGCTTTGAGGTGTAGGAGAGCTTGGGGGAGGAGGAGAGCTTGGTGGTGGAGGAGAGCTTGGGGAGGAGGAGAGCTTGGTGGTGTAGGAGATCTTCCCGGAATAGGAGAGCTTGGGGGAGTAGGATAGGTGCGGGTGGAGGAGAACTTGTGGTGTAGTACAGCTTGGGTGTGTAGGAGAGCTTGGGGGAGTTGGAGAGCTTGGGGGAGTAGGAGAGCTTGGGGGAGTAGGAGAGCTTGTGGGAGTAGGAGAGCTTGGGGGAGTAGGAGAGCTTGCGGGAATCGGAGAGCTTGGGGGAGTAGGAGAGCTTGGGGGAGAAGGAGAGCTTGGGGAGTAGGAGAGCTTGGGAAGTAGGAGAGCTTGGAGGTGTAGGAGAGCTTGGAGGTGTAGCAGAGCTTGGAGGTGTAGGAGAGCTTGGGGAGGAGGAGAGCTTGGGGGAGGAGGCGAGCTTGGGGGAGGAGGAGAGCTTGGGGGAGGGAGAGAGCTTGGGGGAGTAGGAGAGCTTGGGGGAGGAGGAGAGCTTGGTGGAGCAGGAGAGCTTTGTGGAGCAGGAGAGCTAGGTGGAGCAGTAGAGCTTAGTGGAGCAGGAGAACCTGGTGGAGTAGGAGAGCTTGGTGCAGTAGGAAAGCTTGGTGGAGTAGGAGATCTTGCGCGAGTACGAGAGCTTGGGTAATAGGAGAGCTTCCCGGAATAGGAGAGCTTGGGGGAGTAGGATAGAAGGGGGTGTAGGAGAGCTTGGGGGAGTCGGAGAGCGTTCCGGAGTGGGAGAGCTGACCTAATTACGAGAGCTTAGCGGAGTAGGAGAGCTTGGGGGAGAAGTAGAGCTTGGGGGAGTAGGAGAACTTGGGGGAGTAGGAAAGCTTGGGGAGTCGGAGAGCTTGGGGAATATGAGAGCTTGGGGGAGTATGATAGCTTGGGTGAGCAGTAGAACTTACCTGAGTAGGAGAGCTTGAGGCAGTAGGAGAGCTTGGGGGAGTAGGAATGCTTACCGGAGTAGGAGAGCTTGCGGGAGTAAGAGAGCTTGGGGAGTAGGAGAGCTTGTGGAAGCAGAGTACCTTACCGGAGTAGGAGAGCTTACCGGAGCAGATTAGTTTGGGCGTGTCGGTGAGCTTGGGCGCGTAGGAGAGCTAACCGGAGTAGGAGTGCTAACCGTAGTAGGAGAGCTTATGAGAGTAGGAGAGCTTGGGGGAGCAGGAGATCTTACCGGAGTCGGAGAGCTTATCGGATTAGGAGAGTTTACCTGATTAGGAGAGCTTCCCGGATTAGGATAGCTTACCGGAGTAGAAGAGCTTTCCGGAGTAGGAGAGCTTGGGGGAGTAGGAGAGCTTGGGGGAAAAGGAGAGATTGGGGGAGTAGGAGAGCTTGCAGGAGTAGGAGAGCTTGGGGCAGTAGGAGAGCTTGGGGGAGTAGGAGAGCTTGAGGGAGTAGGAGCGATTGGGGAAGCAGGAGAGGTTGGAGGAGTAGGAGAGCTTGGGGGAGTAGGAGAGCTTGGGGGAATAGGACAGCTTGGTTGAGTAGGAGAGCTTACCTGAGTCGGAGAGCTTGAGGCAGTAGTAGAGATTGGGGGAGTAGGAGAGCTTGGTGTTGTAGGAGAGCTTGGGGGAGGAGGAGAGCTTGGGGGAGTAGGAGAGCTTCGGGTTGTAGGAGAGCTTGGGGGAGTAGGAGAGCTTGGGGGAGGAGTTGAACTTGGGGGAGTAGGAGAGCTTGGGGTAGTAGGAGAGCTTGGGAGTGTAGGAGAGCTGACCGGAGTAGGAGAATTAACCGGAGTAAAGAGAGCTTGAGGGAGTGGGAGAGCTTGAGGGAGTAGGAGAGCTTAAATGAGTAGGAGAGCTTGGGGGAGTAGGAGTGCTTGGGGGGAAGGAGAGCTTGGGGGAGAAGGAGAGCATCCCGGAGTAGGAGAGTTGGGGGAGCAGGAGAGCTTGTGTGAGCAGGGTAGCTTACCGCAGTAGGAGTGCTTACCGGAGTAGGGGAGCTTGGGCGTGTCGGTGAGCTTGGGCGAGTAGGAGAGCTTGGGGGAGTAGGAGAGCTTGGGGGAGTAGGAGAGCTTGGGGGAGGAGTAGAACTTGGGGGAGTAGGAGAGGTTGGTGGAGTAGGAGAGCTTGTGGGAGTAGGAGAGCTTGGGCGAGTCGGAGAGATTGTGGACTCGGAGAGTTTGGGGGAGTCGGAGAGCTTGTTGGAGTAGGAGAGCTAGGGCGAGTCGGAGAGCTTAGGGGAGTCGGAGAGCATGGGGGAGTAGGATAGCTTGGGGGATTAGGAGAACTTACCGGAGTTGGAGAGCTTAAGGCAGTAGGAGAGCTTGGGGGAGTAGGCAGGCTGACCGGAGTAGGAGAGCTTGGGGGAGTGAGAGAGCTTGGGGAGTAGGAGAGCTTGTGGAAGCAGATTAGCTTACCGGAGCAGGAGAGCTTACTGGAGCAGGGGAGTTTGGGCGTGTCAGTGAGCTTGGGCGAGTAGGAGAGCTAACCGGAGTGGCAGTGCTAACCATAGTAGGAGAGGTTGCGGGAGTAGGAGATCTTACCGGAGTCGGAGAGCTTATCGGATTAGGAGAGCTTACCTGATTAGGAGAGTTTAGCGGATTAGGAGAGCTTACCGGAGTAGAAGAGCTTGGGGGAAAACGAGTGCTTGGGGGAGTAGGAGAGCTTGCGGGAGTAGGAGAGCCAAGGGGAGTAGGAGAGCTGGGGGGAATAGGAGAGCTTGGGGGAGTAGGAGAGCTTGGGGGAGGAGGAGAGCTTACCGGAGTAGAAGAGCTTACCGGAGTAGAAGAGCTTACTGGAGTAGGAGAACTTACCAGAGAATGAGAGCTTACCGGATTAGGAGAGCTTGGGCGAGTCGGAGAGATTGGGGGAGGAGGAGAGCTTCCCGGAGTAGGAGAGCTTGTGGGAGTAGGAGAGCTTGGTCAAATAGGAGAGCTGACCGGAGTAGGAGAGTTAACCGGAATAAAGCGAGCTTGAGGGAGTGGGAGAGCTTGAGGAAGTGGGAGAGCTTGGCGGAGTAGGATAGCTTGGGGGAGATGGAGAGCTTGGGGGTGTAGGAGAGCTTGGGGGAGTAGGAGAGCTTGGGGGAGTCGGAGAGCTTGGGGGAGTAGGAGAGCTTGGGGGTTTAGGAGAGCTTGGGAGTGTAGGAGAGCTTGGTGGTGTAGTAGAGCTTGGGGGAGTAGGAGAGCTTGGGGGAGTAGGAGAGCTTGGGGGAGTAGGAGAGCTTGGGGGAGTAGGAGAGCTAGGGGGAGTTGGAGAAATTGGAGGAGTAGGAGCGCTTCGGGCAGTAGGACAGCTTCGGGGAGTAGTAGAGCTTGGGGGAGCAGGAGAGCTTACCGTAGTTGGAGAAATAACCGGAGTAGGAGAGCTTGCGGGAATCAGAGTGCTTACCGCAGTAAGAGAGCTTACCGGAGTAGGAGAGCTTACCGGAGTAGGAGAGCTTACCGGAATACGTGAGCTTGGGGGAGTAGGTGAGCGTGTAGGAGCAGGGTAGCTTACCGGAGTTTGAGAGCTTACCGGAGTTGGAGAGCTTGCGGTAGTAGGAGAGCTTACTGAAGTAGGAGAGCTAACCGGATTAGGAGAGTTAACCGGATTAGGAGAGTTTCCCATAGAAGGAGAGCTTACCGGAGTAGGAGAGCTTGGGGGAGGAGGAGAGCTTGGGGGAGGAGGAGAGCTTCGGGGAGTAGGAGAGCTTGGGGGAGTAGGAGAGCTTACCGTAGTTGGAGAGCTAACCGGAGTAGGAGAGCTTGCGGGTGTCGGAGAGCTTACTGGAGTAGGAGAGCTAACCGGATTAGGAGAGCTAACCGGATTAGGAGAGCTTACTGGATTAGGAGAGTTTGGGTGAGTATGATAGGTGGGGGAGTGGGAGAGCTTGGGGGAGTAGGAGAGCTTGGGGGTGTAGGAGAGGTTGGGGGAGTCGGAGAGGTTGGGGGAGTCGGAGAGGTTGGGGGAGTCGGAGAGGTTGGGTGAGTAGGAGAGGTTGGGGGAGCAGGAGAGCTTACCGGATTATTAGATCTTATCGGAGTAGAAGAGCTTACCGGAATTGGAGAGCTTGGGGGAGTAGGAGAGCTTACCGGAGTAGGAGAGCTAACTGGATTAGGAGAGCTAACCGGATTAGGAGTGCTGACCGGAGTAGAAGAGCTTACCGGAGTAGGAGAGCTTATCGGAGTAGGAGAGCTTACCGGAATAGGTGAGTTTGGGGGAGTATGATAGGTGGGGGAGCAGGAGAGCTTGGGGGAGTCGGAGAGGTTGGGTGAGTAGGAGAGGTTGGGGGAGTAGGAGAGGTTGGGGGAGTAGGAGAGCTTACCGGATTATTAGAGCTTATCGGAGTAGAAGAGCTTACCGGAGTAGGAGAGCATACCGGAGTAGAAGAGCTTACCGGAGTAGGAGAGCTTACCGCAGTAGGATAGCTTGGTGTAGTAGGAGAGCTTGGGGGAGTAGCAGAGCTTACCGGAGTAGGAGAGCTTTCCGGTTTAGGAAGGCTTACCGGAGTTGGAGAGCTTACCGGAGTAGAAGAGCTTACCGGAGTAGGAGAGCTTTCCGGAGTAGGAGAACTTACCGGAGTAGGGGAGCTTGGAGGAGTAGGAGAACTTGGGGGAGTAGGAGAGCTTACCGGAGTAGGAGAGCTTGGGGGAGTAGGAGAGCTTGTGGGAGCAGTGTAGCTTACTGGAGTAGGAGAGCTTACCAGAGCAGGGGAGCTTGGGCGTGTCGGTGAGCTTGGGCGAGTAGGAGAGCTAACCGGAGTAGGAGTGCTAACCGTAGTAGGAGACCTTGAGGGAGTAGGAGAACTTGGGGGAGTAGGAGATCTTACCGGAGTCGGAGAGCTTACAGGAGTAGAAGAGCTTACCGGATTAGGAGAACTTGGGGGAGTAGGAGAGCTTGGGGTAGTAGGAGAGCTTGGGGGAGTAGGAGAGCTTGGGGGAGGAAGAGAGCTTACCGGAGTAGAAGAGCTTACTGGAGTAGGAGAGCTTACCAGAGAAGGAGAGCTTACCGGAGTAGGAGAGATGGGCGAGTCAGAGAGCTTGCGGGTGGAGGAGAGCTTAGCGAAGTAGGAGAGCTTACCGGAGTAGGAGAGCTTGGGGGAAAAGGAGAGCTTGGCGGAGTAGGAGAGCTTGGGGGAGGAGGAGAGCTTACCGGAGTAGAAGAGCTTACTGGAGTAGGAGAGCTTACCAGAGAAGGAGAGCTTACCGGAGTAGGAGAGCTTGGGCGAGTCGGAGATCTTGCGCGTGATGGAGAGCTTACCGAATTAGGAGAGCTTGGGGGAGTAGGCGAGCTTGGGGGAGTAGGCGAGCTTGGGGGAGTAGGAGAGCTTGGGGGAGTAGGAGAGCTTGGGGGAGTAGGAGAGCTTGGGGGAGTCGGAGAGGTTGGGGGAGTAGGATAGCTTTGTGGAGTAGGATAGCTTGGGGGAGTAGGAGAGTTTGAGGGAGGAGGAGAGCTTGGGGGAGTAGGAGAGCTTGGGGGTGTAGGAGAGCTTGGGGGAGTCGGAGAGTTTGGGGGAGCAGGATAGCTTGTGGGAGTAGGAGAGCTTGTTGGAGTCGGAGAGCTTTGGGTAGTAGGAGAGCTTGAGGGAGAAGAAGAGCTTGGGGGAGTAGGTGATCTTGGGGGAGTAGGAGAGCTTGGGGGAGTAGGAGAGCTTGGGGGAGTCGGAGAGCTTGAGGGAGTCGGAGAGCTTCGGGGAGTCGGAGAGCTTGCGGGAATAGGAGAGCTTGGGGTAGTCGGAGAGCTTGGGGGAGTAGGATAGCTTGGGGGAGAAGAAGAGCTTGGGGGAGTTAGAGATCTTGGGGGAGTAGGAGAGCTTGGAGGAGTCGGAGAGCTTGGGGGAGTCGGAGAGCTTGGGGGAATAGGAGAGCTTGGGGGAGTAGGAGAGATTGGGGGAGTAGGAGAGCTTCGGGGAGTAGGAGAGCTTGGAGGAGTAGGAGAGCTTGGGGGATTAGGAGAGCTTACCTTTGCAGGAGAGCTAACCGGAGTAGGAGACCTTGCGGGAGTACGAGAGTTTGGGGGAGTCGGAGAGATTACCGGATTGGGAGAGTTTACCGGATTAGGAGAGTTTACCGGATTAGGAGAGTTTGGGGGAATATGATAGGTGGGGGAGTAGGAGAGCTTGGGGGAGTTGGAGAGGTTGGGGGAGTCGGAGAGTTTGGGGTAGTAGTAGAGGTTGGGGGAGTAGGAGAGGTTTGGGGATTAGGAGTGGTTGGGGAAGTAGGAGAGGTTGGGGGAGTAGGAGATGTTGGGGGAGTAGCAGAGCTTACCGGAGTATTACCGCTTCCCGGAGTAGAAGAGTTACCGGAGTAGGAGAGCTTACCGGAGTAGAAGAGCTTACCTGAGTAGGAGAGCTTACCGGAGTAGGAGAGCTTACCGGAGTAGGAGAGCTTGGGGGAGTAGGAGAGCTTGGGGCAGTAGGAGAGCGTGGGGGAGGAGGAGAGCTTACCAGAGTAGGATAGCTTACCGGAGTAGGAGAGCTTAACGGAGTAGGAGAGTTTGGGGGTGTAGGAGAGCTTGCGCCAGTAGGAGCGCTTGAGGGAGTAGGAGAGATTGGGGCAGTCGGAGAGCTTGGGGGAGTAGGAGAGCTTGGGGGAGTCGGAGTGCTTGGGGAAGTCGGAGAGCTTGGGGGAGTCGGAGATCTTGGGGGAGTCGGAGAGCTTTGGGGAGTAGGATAGCTTGGGGGAGTAGTAGAGCTTACCGGAGTAGGAGAGCTTGAGGCAGTAGGAGAGCTTGGGGGAGTAGGAATGCTTACCGGAGTAGGAGATCTTGGGAGAGTAAGAGAGCTTGGGGTAGTCGAAGAGATTTGGGGAGTAGGAGAGCTTGGGCGAGTAGGAGAGTTTGGGGTTGAAGGAGAGCTTGGGCGAGTAGAAGAGCCTGGGGGAGTAGGAGAGCTTGGGGGAGTAGGAGAGCTTAGGGGAGTAGGAGAGCTTGGGGGAGTTAGAGAGCTTGGGGGAGTAGGAGAGCTTGGGCGAGTCGGAGAGCTTGGGGGAGTCGGAGAGCTTGGGGGAGTCGGAGAGCTTGGGGGAGTCGGAGAGCTTGGGGGAGTCGGAGAGCTTGCGGGAGTCAGTGTGCTTGGAGGAGTCGGAGCGCTTGGGGAAGTAGGAGAGCTTGGGGGAGTCGGAGAGCTTGGGGGATTCGGAGAGCTTGGGGGAGTCGGAGAGCTTGGGGGAGTCGAAGTGCTTGGGGGATTCGGAGTGCTTGGGGGATTCGGAGAGCTTGGGTAATTCGGAGAGCTTGGGGAGTTGGAGAGCTTGCGGGAGTAGGAGAGGTTGGGGGAGTCGGAGATCTTGGGAGAGTAAGAGAGCTTGGGGTAGTCGAAGAGATTTGGGGAGTAGGAGAGCTTGGGCGAGTAGGAGAGTTTGGGGTTGAAGGAGAGCTTGGGCGAGTAGAAGAGCCTGGGGGAGTAGGAGAGCTTGGGGGAGTAGGAGAGCTTAGGGGAGTTGGAGAGCTTGGGGGAGTTAGAGAGCTTGGGGGAGTAGGAGAGCTTGGGCGAGTCGGAGAGCTTGGGGGAGTCGGAGAGCTTGGGGGAGTCGGAGAGCTTGAGGGAGTCGGAGAGCTTGGGGGAGTCGGAGAGCTTGCGGGAGTCAGTGTGCTTGGAGGAGTCGGAGCGCTTGGGGAAGTAGGAGAGCTTGGGGGAGTCGGAGAGCTTGGGGGATTCGGAGAGCTTGGGGGAGTCGGAGAGCTTGGGGGAGTCGAAGTGCTTGGGGGATTCGGAGTGCTTGGGGGATTCGGAGAGCTTGGGTAATTCGGAGAGCTTGGGGAGTTGGAGAGCTTGCGGGAGTAGGAGAGGTTGGGGGAGTCGGAGAGGTTGGGGCATTTGGAGAGGTTGGGGGAGTAGGAGAGGTTTGGGGATTAGGAGAGATTGGGGAAGTAGGCGAGGTTGGGGCAGTAGGAGAGGTTGGGGGAGTAGGAGAGCTTACCGGAGTATTAGAGCTAACCGGAGTAGAAGAGCTTACCGGAGTAGGAGAGCTTACCGGAGTAGAAGAGTTTGGGGAAGTAGGAGAGTTTGGGCGAGTCGGAGTGCTTGGGGGAGTCGAAGAGTTTGGGGGAGTCGGAGAGCTTGGGGGAGTAGAAGAGCCTGGGGGAGTAGGAGAGCTTAACGGAGTAGGAGTGTTTGGGGGTGTACGAGAGCTTGCGCCAGTAGGAGCGCTTGAGGGAGTCGGAGAGATTGGGGCAGTCGGAGAGCTTGGGGGAGTAGGAGAGTATGGGGAAGTAGGAGAGCTTGGGGGAGTAGGAGAGCTGGGGGGAGGAGGAGTGCTTGGGGGAGTAGGAGAGTTTGGGCGAGTCGGAGTGCTTGTGGGTGTCGGAGATTTTGGGGGAGTCGGAGAGCTTGGGGGAGTAGCAGAGCCTGGGGGAGTAGGAGAGTTTGGGGGAGGAGGAGAGCTTGGGGGAGTAGGAGAGCTTGGGGGTGTAGGAGAGCTTGGTGGTGTACGAGAGCTTGGGTCAGTAGGAGAGCTTGGGGGATTAGGAGAGCTTGGGGGAGTAGGAGAGTTTGGGGGAGTAGGAGAGCTTGGGGGAGTAGGAGAGCTTGGGGGAGTAGGAGAGCTTGCGGGAGTACGAGAGCTTGGGGGAGTCGGAGAGCTTACCGGATTAGGAGAGCTTACCGGATTAGAAGGGTTTACCGGGTTAGGAGAGCTTACCAGATTCCGATAGCTTACCGGAGTCGGAATGCTTACCGCAGTAAGAGAGCTTACCGGAGTAGGTGAGCTTACCAGAGTAGGAGTGCTTACTGGAGTAGGTGAGGTTGGGGGAGTAGGAGAAGCTTGTTGGAGCAGGATAGCTTACCGGAGTAGGAGAGCTTACCGGAGTTGGAGAGCTTGGGGAAGTAGGAGAGCTTACCGGAGTAGGAGAGCTAACTGGATTAGGAGAGCTAACCGGATTAGGAGAGTTAACCGGAGTAGAAGAGCTTACTGCAGTAGGAGAGCTTACCGGAGTAGGAGAGCTTACCGGAATAGATGAGTTTGGGGGAGTATGATAGGTGGGGGAGTAGGAGAGCTTGGGGGAGTAGGAGATGTTTGGGGAGTCGGAGAGGTTGGGGCATTTGGAGAGGTTGGGGGAGTAGGAGAGGTTTGGGGATTAGGAGAGGTTGGGGAAGTAGGAGAGGTTGGGGGAGTCGGAGAGGTTGGGGAGTAGGAGAGCTTACCGGAGTATTAGAGCTAACCGGAGTAGAAGAGCTTACAGGAGTAGGAGAGCTTACCGGAGTAGGAGAGCTTTCCGGAGTAGGAGAGCTTAACGGAGTAGGAGAGGTTGGGGGTGTAGGAGAGCTTGCGCCAGTAGGAGCGCTTGAGGGAGTAGGAGAGATTGGGGCAGTCGGAGAGCTTGGGGGAGTCGGAGAGCTTGGGGAAGTAGGAGAGCTTGGGGGAGTAGGAGAGCTTGGGGGAGTAGGAGAACTTGGGGGAGTAGGAGAGTTTGGGCGAGTCGGAGAGCATGTGGGAGTCGGAGAACTTTGGGGAGTCGAAGAGTTTGGGGGAGTCGGAGAGCTTGGGGGAGTAGGAGAGTTTGAGGGTGTACGAGATCTTGCGCCAGTAGGAGCGCTTGAGGGAGTAGGAGAGATTGGGGCAGTCGGAGAGCTTGGTGGAGTAGGAGAGCTTGGGGAAGTAGGAGAGCTTGGGGGAGTAGGAGAGCTTGGGGGAGTAGGAGAGCTTGGGGGAGTAGGAGAGTTTGGGCGAGTCGGAGAGCTTGTGGGAGTCGGAGAGCTTGGGGTAGTGGAAGAGTTTGGGGGAGTCGGAGAGCTTGGGGGAGTAGAAGAGCCTCGGGGAGTAGGAGAGCTTGGGGGTGTAGGAGAGCTTGGTGGAGTAGAAGAGCTTGGGGGAGTCGGAGAGCTTGGGGAATAGGAGAGCTTGGGGGAGTAGGAGAGCTAGGGGGAGTAGGAGAGCTTGAGGGATTAGGAGAGCTTACCAGAGTAGGAGAGCTTGGGGGAGTAGGCGAGCTTGGCGGGTAGGAGAGCTTGGGGGAGAAGGAGAGCTTCCCGGAGTAGGAGTGCTTGGGGGAGTAGGAGAGCTTGTGGGAGCAGGCTAGCTTACCAGAGTAGGAGAGCTTACTGGAGCAGGGGAGCTTGGGCGTTTTGGTGAGCTTGGGCGAGTTGGAGAGCTTACCGGAGTAGGAGTGCTTACAGGAGTAGAAGAACTTACCGGAATCGGAGAGCTGAACGGAGTAGAAGAGCTTACCGTAGTAGGAGAGCTTAGTGGAGTAGAGAGCTTACCGGAGTCGGAGAGCTGGGAGTGTAGGACTGCTTGGGGTTGCAGGAGAGCTTGAGCCGTAGGTGAGCGAGGTGGGTAGGATAAGTTGGGCGGGTTGGAGAGCTTGGCAGTTAGGAGAGCTTGCGGGGGTAGTACAACTTGGGGGGTAAGAGGGCTTGGGGCTGTAGGAGAGCTTGGGGTGCAGGAGAGCTTGACGGGTGTGTACGAGAGTTTGGAGTGGTAGGAGAACTTGACGGGTGGGAGAGCTTGGTGGTTGAGGGCTTGGTTTGTAGTAAAGCTTGGTGGGTGGTAGGAGAGCTTGAGGGGTAGGAGAGCTTGGGTTGTTGTAAGCTTGGTGGCGTAAGAGAGCTTGGAGGGGTAGGAGAGATTGGGGTGAGTAGAGCTTGTGGAAGTAGGAGAGCTTGATTGGTAGGCGAGCTTGAGGGGATAGGAGACCTTTTGGAGGTAGGAGCGATTGGGGCGGTTAGGAGAGCCTGGGGGTGTAGGTGAGCTTGCGGGTGTAGGAGAGCTTGGGGTTGTAGGAGAACTTGGGGGTAGGAGATCTTGGCAGCGTCGGGGAGCTTGGGGCTCGTAGGAGAGCTTGTGGTGTTGGAAAGTTTTCTGGGTGTAGGAGAGTTTAGGGGCTAGGAGAGCTTGGGGGGTAGGGGAGCTTGGGGGTAGGAGAGTGTGGGTGTAGGATAGTTTGGGAGGTAGGAGAGTCTGGGATTAGGAGAGCGTTGGGTGGTAGGAGAACTTGAGGTGGTAGGAGAGATAGGGGGTTTAAGAGAGCATGGGGTGGTAAGGGGTGGGTAGGAGAGCTTGGGGTGTAGGATAATGTGCGGGGGTAGGAGAGCTTGGGGGCGACGGAGAGCTTGGGGAGTTTAGGAGAGTTTGGGCTAGGAGAGCGTGGTGGGGTAGGAGAGCTTGGGGGTCTCGGAAAGCTTGAGGCGGTAGGAGAGTTTCGGGGGTCGGAGTGTTTGGGGGTTTAGGAGAGCTTTGTGGGTTAGGAATGTTTGAGGGGATAGGAGCGCTACGTGGGGTTAGCAGAGCTTGGATGGCTAGGTGATCGTGGGAGGGGTGTAGTAGAGCGTGGTGTGGTCGGAGAGCTTGGATGGGGTCGAAGAGCATGGCGGGGTCGGAAGGTTTATGGCGTTAGGAGAGCTTGGCGAGTAGGAGAGCTTGGTGGGGTTGGGGCGCTTGCAGAGGTAGGAGAGCTTGGGTGGATAGGACAGCTTGGAGTGTGTAGGAGAGCATGGGGGCGTAGGAGAGATTGGCGGGGCAGGAGACCTTTGGAGGTAGGAGATACTGGCGGGTAGGAGAGCTTATGGGGGAAGGAGAGCTTGTGGGTGGCTAGGAGAGCTTGGAGGGTAGGAGAGCTGGGGAGTGGGAGAGCTTGGAGGGGTAGGAGAGCATTGCGTGGTAGGGGAGCTGGAGTTGTAGGAGAGCTGGGGAGGTAGGAGAGCTGGGGGGTGGGAGATTTTAGGTGGTCGGAGAGCTTGGAGGGCTAGGACTGCTGGGGGGGGCGTTAGGTGATTTTGGGGGGTAGGATAGCTTTGGAGTGAGGGTAGGAGAGCGTGCGCGTTAGGCGAGCTTGGAAGACATGAGAGCTTGGGGCGGTAAGGGAACTTGGGTTGTTAGGCGAGATTGGCTGAGGTAGGAGAGCTTGGAGAGGTAGGAGAGCTTGGTGGGTAGGAGAGCTTGTGCGGTTTGGAGAGCTTGGATGGGTAGGAGAGTTTGTGGGTTAGGAGACCTTGGGGAGAGGGGATAGGAGAACTTTTCGGGTGTAGGAGAGCTTGAGATGGTTGGAGAGCTTGTGGGAGTAGATGTGCTTAGGGGGATAGGAGAGCTTGCGTGGTAGGATAGCTTGGGCGGTGAGGGTAGGAGAACTTGCCGGTTAGGAGAGCTTGTGGGGGTAGATGAGCTTGTTTGGTAGGAGAGCTTGCGGGGCAGGTGAACTTGGAGTGTAGGAGTGCTTGGGGGTGAGCTGACCTCGCGTGGGTCGGGAAGCTTGGTGGGGTCGCAGAGCTTGAGCGAGTATGAGAGCTTCGGGGGTAGGAGAGCTTGGCGGGGTCGGAGAGCTTGCGGGGTTAGGAGAGCTTGAGGAGGTAGGAGAGCGTGTGGTGTTGGAAAGCTTGGAGGCAAAGGAGAGGTTGAGTGAGTAGGAGACCTTGCGGGGTGTAGGAGAGCCTGGGCGGTGTAGGAGACCTTGGTGTGTGTAGGGGATCTTGTGGGGTAGGAGAGCTTGAGGTGGTAGGAGGGCTTGAGGGTTTTAGGAGAGCTTGGAGGGATAGGAGACATTGGGGGCTAGGAGAGCTTGATGGATAGGAGGGCTTGGGGAGGTATAGGAGAGCTTGGGGGTGTAGTAGGAATTGGGCCGATAGGATAGCTTGAGGTGGTAAGAGAGCTTGAGGTGTAGGAGACCTTTGGCGGGTAGGAGAACTTGGTGAGTCGGAGAGCTTGGGTGGGTAGCAGAGCTTCGGGGTGTAGGCGAGCTGGGGGGCGGGTGGGAGAGCCTGACGGCTAGAAGAGCATGGGGGGTAGTAGAGCTTATGGGTTGTAGGAGGGCTTTGGCGGGGGTAGGAGAGTTTGGCGGGTAGGAGTAATGGTGGGGTAGGAGAGCTTATTGGGAGGGGGGGTGGTAGGAGAGCTGGGGTGAAACAGAGCTGCTGGGGTAGGAGAGCTAGGGCGGTAGGAGGAGAACTTGGCGGCGGGGAGGTGAGATTTGGAGGTTGTGAGTACTTGTTGAGGGCAGGAGAGCTTGGCGGGGTATTGGATTGTGGGGCAGGAGATTTTGGGGGATTAGATAGCCTGGGGTGTCGGAGAGCTTGGGGAGGTATGAGAGCTTGGGGAGGAGGGTAGTAGAGCTTGGGGTGTAGGAGAGCTTGTGGAGATAGGGGAGCTTAGGGGTTAGGAAACATTGGAGGCAGGAGAGCTTGAGGTGGCTCGGAGAGTTTGGGGGTCTTGGAGAGCTTATGGGGGTAGGAGTGCTTGGGGAGGGATAGTAGTACGTTGGAGGGGATTACTACTGCTTGGGATGGTAGGAGAACTTGGGGTTTAGGATAGCATGGGAAGTAGGAGAGTTTGGGGGGAAGAAAGCTTGTGGGGGTAGGATAGCTTGGGCGGGGTAGGAGAGCTTGCGGGGCGGAGGGATAGGACAGCTTGTGGGTGTTGGAGAGCTTGCGGGGTCGGAGAGCTTGGTGGATCGGAGAGCTTGGAGTTGAGCTTGGGGTTAGGAGAGCTTGCGGGGTTAGGGGATCTTGGGGGTTAGGAGAGCTTCGGGGGTTACGAGAGCTTGGCGGGGCGGGGGGATCGGACAGCTTGTGGGTGTTGGAGAGCTTGCGGTGTAGGAGAGCTTAGTGGGTCGGAGAGCTTGGAGTTGAGGAGAGCTTGGGGTTAGGAGAGCCGACGGGGTAGGAGAGCATGGGTATAGTCGAGGTTTGCGGAGTAGGAGAGCTTGGGGTGTCGAAGAGCTTGGGGGGGTTATGATAGGTTGGGGGTTCGGAGACCATTGCTGGATAGGAGAGCTTACGGGGGTAGGAGAGCTTGGGGGTAGGAGAACTTGGGAGCATAGGAGAGCTTGGGGCTTTGGGGAGCTTTGGGGTAGGTCGGAGAGCTTGGCTTGGTAGTTGATCTTGGGGGGTTAGGAGACCTTGGCGGGGTAGTAGAGCTTGTGAGGGTAGCAGAGTTTGGGGAGTTGGGAGAGATTGACGGCGTAGGAGAGCTTAGTGGGTAGGAGAGCGTGGGGAGTAGGAGAGCTTGTAGTTAGTAAGCATGGGGGTTAGGAGAGCTTGGGGGTTAGGAAAGCTGAAGGGATGGCAAAGCTTGCGGGTAGGAGAGGTTGGCGGGTTAGGAATGCTTGGGGGATCAAATAATTTGGGGTGTAGGAGTTCTTGGGTGGTAGGAGATCTTGGGGGTTAGAAGGTCTTGGAAGCATTGGAGAGCATGGGGGGTATGAGAATATGGTGCAGTAGGAGAGCTTGTCGTTGTAGGAGAGCTTTGCTTGGATGTGTCTGATAACTTCCAGGGGATAGGGGCGCTTGGGCGGTGAAGGAGAGCTTTTGTGGGTAGGAGAGCTTGGGGTGTAGGATAATGTGCGGGGGTAGGCGAGCTTGGGGGCGACGGAGAGCTTGGGGAGTTTAGGAGAGCTTGGGCGGTAGGAGAGCTTGGTGGGGTAGGAGAGCTTGGGGGTCTCGGAAAGGTTGAGGGGGTACGAGAGCTTCCGGGGTCGGAGAGTTTGGTGGTTTTGGAGAGCTTTGTGGGTTAGGAATGTTTGAGGGGATCGGAGCGCTTGGTGGGGTTAGCAGAGCTTGGGTGGGTAGGAGATCTTGGGAGGGGTGTAGTAGAGCTTGGTGTGGTCGGAGAGCTTGGCGGGGTCGGAAAGTTTATGGCGTTAGGAGAGCTTGGCGAGTAGGAGAGCTTGGTGGGGCTGGGGCGCTTGCGGAGGTAGGAGAGCTTGGGTTGGTCGGACAGCTTGGAGTGTGTAGGAGAGCATGGGGGCGTAGGAGAGATTGGCGGGGCAGGAGACCTTTGGGGGTCGGAGAGATTGGCGGGTAGGAGAGCTTACGGGGGAAGGAGAGCTTGTGAGTGGCTAGGAGAGCTTGGAGGGTAGGAGAGCTGGGGAGTGGGAGAGCTTGGAGGGGTAGGAGAGCATTGCGTGGTAGGGGAGCTGGGGTTGTAGGAGAGCAGGGGAGGTAGGAGAGCTGTGGGGTGGGAGATTTTAGGTGGTCGGAGAGCTTGGAGGGCTAGGAGTGCTGGGCGGGCGGTAGGTGAGTTTGAGGAGTAGGATAGCTTTGGAGTGAGGGTAGGAGGGCGTGCGGGTTAGGAGAGCTTGGAGGACATGAGAGCTTGGGGCGGTAAGGGAGCTTGGGTTGTTAGGCGAGATTGGGTGAGGTAGGAGAGCTTGGAGAGGTAGGAGAGCTTGGTGGGTAGGAGAGCTTGTGCGGGTAGGAGAGCTTGGACGGGTAGGAGAGCTTGTGGGTTAGGAGAGCTGGGGTGGCACGAGAGCTTGCGGGGGTAAGAGTTGTTGCAGGGTTGTAGGATAGCTTTGGGTGGTAGGAAAGCTTGGGGTGTAGGAGAGCTTGTGGCGGGGTAGGAGAGCTTGTGGGGGTAGGAGAGCTTGCGGAGGGGGGATAGGAGAACTTTTCGGGTGTCGGAGAGCTTGGGATGGTTGCAGAGCTTGTGGGGGTAGATGTGCTTAGGGGGATAGGAGAGCTTGCGGGGTAGGATAGCTTGGGCGGTGAGGATAGGAGAACTTTAATGTTAGGAGAGCTTGCGGGGGTAGTACAACTTGGGGGGTAAGAGGGCTTGGGGATGTAGGAGAGCTGGGGGCGCAGGAGAGCTTCGGGTGCTAGGACAGCTTGTGCGGTAGACGAGCTTGTGTGGGTAGGAGAGCTTGCGGGGCAGGAGTACTTGGAGTGCAGGAGTGCTTGGGGTGAGCTGACCTCGCGTGGGCCGGAAAGCTTGGTGGGGTCGGAGAGCTTGAGCGAGTATGAGAGCTTCGGGTGTAGGAGAGCTTGGCGGAGTCGGAGAGCTTGCGGGGTAAGGAGAGCTTGAGGAGGTAGGAGAGCGTGTGGGTGTTGGAAAGCTTGGAGGCAAAGGAGAGCTTGAGTGAGTAGGAGACCTTGCGGGGTGTAGGAGAGCCTGGGCGGTGTAGGAGACTTTGGTGTGTGTAGGAGATCTTGTGGGGTAGGAGAGCTTGAGGTGGTAGGAGAGCTTGAGGGTTTTAGGAGAGCTTGTGGGGATAGGAGATATTGGGGGGTAGGAGAGCTTGATGGATAGGAGGGCTTGGGGAGGGATAGGAGTGCTTGGGGGTGTAGTAGGAATTGGGCCGATAGGAGAGCTTGAGGTGGTAAGAGAGCTTGAGGTGTAGGAGACCTTTGGGGGGTAAGAGAGCTTGGTGAGTCGGAGAGCTTGGGTGGGTAGCAGAGCTTAGGGGTGTAGGAGAGCTGGGGGGGTGGTGGGAGAGCCTGATGGCTAGAAGAGCATGGGGGGTAGTAGAGCTTATGGGTTGGAGGAGGGCTTTGGCGGGGGTATGAAAGATTGGCGGGTAGGAGTGATGGTGGGGTAGGAGAGCTTAGTGGCGGGGGGGTGGTAGGAGAGCTGGGGTGAAACAGAGCTGCTGGGGTAGGAGAGCTATGGCGGTAGGAGGAGAACTTGGCGGCGGGGAGGTGAGATTTTGAGATTGTGAGTACTTCTTAAGGGCAGGAGAGCTTGGCGGGGTATTGGATTGTGGGGCAGGAGAGTTTGGGGGGTTAGAAAGCCTGGGGTGTCGTCGAGCTTGGGGAGTTATGAGAGCTTGGGGGGGAGGGTAGGAGAGCTTGGGGTATAGGAGAGCTTGTGGGGTAGGGGAGCTTGGGGGTTAGGACAGCTTGGGGAGTTAGGAATTTTGGAGGCAGGAGAGCTTGGGGTGGCTCGGAAAGTTTGGGGGTCTTGGAGAGCTTATGGGGGTAGGTGTGCTTGGGGAGGGATACTAGTACGTTGGAGGGGATTACTAAAGCTTGGGATGGTAGGAGAGCTTGGGGGGAAGAAGAACTTGAGGTTTAGGATCGCATGGGCGGTAGGATAGCTTGGGCGGGGTAGGAGAGCTTGCGGGGTGTCAGAGAGCTTGGGGTGGTAGGAGAGCTGGGGGTGTGGGGATAGGAGAACGTGGGGGGAATAGATGACCTGGAAGGGGTAGGAGAGCTTGGGGTTCGGAGAGCTTGGGGGGTTGGAGAGCTTGGTGGGCAGGAGAGCTTTGGGGGTAGGAGAGCGTGGGTGGTTGCCGAGCTTGGGGGAGATAGGAGAGCATTGGGGGCTAGGATAACTTGGCGGGGTAGGAGCTGTTGGAGGGGCAGGAGAGCTTTGGGTGCAGGAGAGTTTGTGGGGGTAATGAGCATGATGGGGTAAAAGAGCTTGGGTGTGTAGAAAAGCTTGGCGGGTGGTAGGAGAGCTAGGGCAGTAAGAGAGCTTGGGGTGTTGGAGAATTTGGATGGGTAGGAGAGCTTGGGGAGGAGTAGCAGAGCTTGGGGTGGTGGTAGAGCTTGTGGGGTTAGGAGAGCTTGGCGGGGTCGGAGAGCTTGGTGGGTCGGAGAGATTGGAGTTGAGCTTGGGGTTAGGAGAGCTTGCGGGGTTAGGGGAGCTTGGGGGTTAGGAGAGTTTCGGGGGTTACGAGAGCTTGGCGGGCCGGAGGGATCGGACAGCTTGTGGGTGATGGAGAGCTTGCGGTGCAGGAGAGCTTGGTGGGTCGGAGTGCTTGGAGTTGAGGAGAGCTTGGGGTTAGGAGAGCCGACGGGGTAGGAGAGCATGGGGAGTAGTCGAGGTTTGCGGAGTAGGAGAGCTTGGGGTGTCGAAGAGCTTGGGGGGGTTAAGATAGGTTGGGGGTTCGGAGAGCATTGCTGGATAGGAGAGCTTACGGGGGTAGGAGAGGTTGGGGGTAGGAGGGCATGGACTGGTAGGAGAGCATGGGGGCTCCTGATTTCTGGGGTAGGAGAGCTTGGTGGTGGTAGGACAGCTTGGGGTTAGGAGAGCTTGGGGGATAGGAGAGATTTGGGGGGTAGGAGAGCTTGGGTGTAAGAAGTTTTTGGGGGGGCGGTTGGAGAGCTTGGGTGGGTAGCAGAGCTTTGGGTGCAGGAGAGCTTAGCGGAGTAGGAGCGCCTAGGAGATGGGGTAGAAGAGCTTTGGCGGTTTAGGAGATCATGCGGGAGGGGGTAGGAGAGCTTAGGGGTTGTAGGAGTGTTTGGTGGGCTAGGAGAGCTTGGGGGTTAGGAGAGCTTGGGGTGGGTCGGTGATTTTGCGGGGTCGGTGTGCTCCGGGGATAAGAGAGCTTGGAGTGGTTGCAGAGCTTGCGGGTTTAGGAGAGCTTGGGGGGTAATACCACATGGGATGATAGGAGCGCATGGGGTGTAGGGGAGCTTGGAGTGTAGGAGAGCTTGGAAGTGGTAGGAGAGCTTGGTGGAGTGGGGTAGGAGATCTTGGGGGCGTAAGAGAGCTTGAGGGTTAGGAGACCTTTGGGCGGTAGGAGAGCTTGGGGGCGTAAGAACTCTTGGGGGGTAGGAGAGCTTGGTGAGTCGGAGCGCTTGGGTGAGTAGCAGAAATTATGGGGAGAGGTGAGCTGGGGGCACGGTGTAGGAGAACCTGACGTCTAGAAGAGCTTTGAGGGTGTATGAGCGCTTGGTGGGTAGGAGAGCTTCTGGTTGTAGGAGGGCTTTGGCGGGGGTAGGAGAGCTGGGCGGGTAGGAGAGCTTGGTGGGGGGGGAAGGAGAGTTGGGGTGAAGCAGAGCTGCTGGGGTAGGAGAGCTGGGCCCGTAGGAGGTGAACTTGGCGGTGGGTAGGAGAGATTTGGGGGTTGGCAGAGCTTTGTGGGGGTAGGAGAGCTTGGCGGGGAAGGAGATCTTTGCGGGGTAGTGGAGCGTTGGGTAGGCGAGTTTGGGGGGATGGAGAGCATGAAGGGCAGGAGAGCTTGCTGTGTCTGAGAGTTTGCGGCGTAAGAGAGCTTGGGGTGTCGGAGTGTTTGAGGGTAGTAGAGCTTGCGGGGGTAGGAGATCTTGGTGGGTAGGACAGCTTGGTGGGTGGGTAAGCATTTTGGGGGTATGAGAGGTTGGTGGGTAGGAGAGCTTGGCTAGCAGCAGAGCTTGCGGGGTCAGAGAGCTTGGGGATGTAGGAGATTATGAGGGGGGAGGAGAGCTGTGGGGATTAGAAGAAATTGGGGAGCAGGAGAGTTCGGGGGGTTTGCAGAGCTTGGGTGCTACGAGATCTTGGGGAGGGGAGGAGGAGAGGTTGGATTGGTCGGAGAGCTTGAGAGGGTGTTGGAGAGCTTGGGGCGATGGGAGTGCTTGGGGGTGTAGGAGAGCTTTGGGTGTCGGTGAGCTTGGGGATGTAGGATATTTTGAGGGGGAAGGAAACTTTGCGGGGTAGAAGAGCTTGGGGTGTAGGAGAGTTTGGCGGGATTGGAGAGCTTGGGCGGTATGAGATCTTGGGGAGCGGGGTAGGACAGGTTATGGGGGTAGGAGAGCTTGGGAGGCGGTCGGAGATCTTGGGGGATGGGAGAGATTGCGGGGTAGGAAATCTTGGGGGCCTATGAGAGTTGGGGGGCAGGAGAGCTTGGGGGTTCTGAGAGCTTTGGAGGGTTGGAGAGCTTGGTGGGTGTTAGAGCTTGGCTGGGTAGGAGAGCTTGGCATGTCGGAGAGCTTTGGGGGTTAGGAGAGATTGCGGGGGTACGAGATCTTGGTGGGGGTAGGAGTGCATGGGGGCCGGTGAGGATAGCTTTGTCGTGTAGGAGAGCTTGTGGGTAGGAGAGCTCGGGGGTTCGGAGAGCTTTGGGGCGGGATTAGGAGAGCTTGGAGGGCGTAGGAGAGCTTGAGGGGCAGGTAAGCTTGGGGGGGTAGCAGCGTTTCGGGAGTAGGAGTAATGGGGGCAGGAGAGCTGGGGTGGTAGGAGAGCTTGGAGGGGTAGGGCAGCATGTGGGGTTAGGAGAGCTTGGGGGTGCAGGAGCGATTGGCGGGTAGGAGAGCTTGGTCGGCTGGTAGAGTTGGGGTTTAAGAGATCTTTGGGGTAGAAGAGCTTGGGCGGGGTTGGAGAGCTTGTGGGGTTAGGAAAGCTTAGTGGGGGGCAGGAGAGTTTGGGCAGCGTAGGATAGGTTTGTGGGTATGAGTGCTTGCTGGTGTCGGAGAGCTTGGGAGGTAATTTCTCTGTACTGTGATTATTCCTATGTTCCTGCAGCTCGCTTGCCCAGTTTCTGCAGCTCCACATTGCCTGTTTCTGAAGCTAATTCCTCAGTTACTGGGGCTGCTAATTTACCAGTTTCTGTGACTCCTTGTATTCATCTTTCAAGACCTAATTCCACAGTTTCTAGGTTTAGGTCCACTGTTTCCGGCATTAATTTCCGTGTTTCCGGCGCTAATTCGCTTATTTCTGCGCTAATTCCCGTGTTCTTGGAGCTCCCACTTGTCTTCTTTCTGCGACTCCTAATTTCCCTGTTTCCTGAGGGAATTCCCATGTTTCTGTAGCTAATGCAGCTGTGTCAGGACCCAATACCTTTCTTTTCGGAGAAAAACCCGTGGTTTCTGGAAGTCCTAGTTTCCCTCTTTCTGGAGCTTCTGAGTTGTTTGTGGTGCTCCTAATTGTCCTTTTTCTGGAGCTCCAAATTGCGCTGTTTATGAAGCAGCTAATTGTCGTATTTAAGTGTCTACTAGTTATATATATATCTCTCCGAAAAGTCCTGTTTATGGTGCGCTCTCCTAAATCCCCTGCTGCAGGGCCAGCTAAGTCACCTCTTTCTAGACCTTACTCTGTTCGTTTTAACACCAATTCCCCTGTTTCTGGAGTTTCTGGAGCTAATTCCAATATTCCCGGGGCTAGTAATTTCCCAGTCTCTGGAGCTCCGAATTCCTCTGCGACTGGAGCAAATTCCCCTGTTCCTGGAGGAAATCATCTTGTATCTGAAGCTGAAGTGTCCTCTTTTTCTGGAGCACCTAATTCTCTCTTTCTGGATATAATCGCGAAACCTCTGGGCATAATTCCCCTCTCTCTTCAGCTCCTAATTCTCATGTTTCTGGAGCACTCAATTCAACAGTTTGTGGAGTTAACGCCAATATTCCTGCAGCTAAATCCCCGGTTTCTGGAATTAATTCCGGTAAATAATAATATCCCTTTCCCACTGTTCCTGGAGCTATTTCTCTTGTTAGGGGTTAATTTCAATGTTCTTGGAGCTGCGAAATCAAATCTTACGAGAGCTCACAATGCCGCTGTTGCTGGATCTCCGACTACCCCAAGGTTCTAGTTCACCTGTTTCTGAAGCTGTTTCAGTTGTTTGTGGATAAATTAATTCCCCTGTTTCTGGAGCTTCAAATTGCGCTGTTTATGAAGCACCTAAGTGTGCTTATTATGTGGCTACCATTTCCCGCTCTACTTAGCTCCTAAGTATTCTGCTTATGGTGCGCTCTCCTAATTCCCTGCTGCAGGAAAAACTAGTTCATCTGTTTCATGAGACAACGCTTCTCTTTCTAAATGTAGTTCGGTTATTTCTGGAGCAACTTTAGCTGTACTGATTAAAATCCCATGTTTCTGCAGCTCCTAATTTCCAATTTCTGCAGTGCCCAATTCGGTAGTTTCTAATTCTAATTCGAACTCCTAATTCAGTTCTTTCTGCACCTAATTCCTCTGTTTCTGGAGCTAATACCCTTATTGCCGAACTAATTCCAGTATTCCTGGAACTAGTAATACCCCTCTCTGCAGCTCCGAATTCCCTGTTCCTGGAACTAATTCCCCTATTTCTGGAGCTCATCTTTTTCTGGAGTTCCAGATATCCAGATTGTGGATTTCCTAATGCATCTGTTTCTGGAGGTAACTCCCCTGTTTCTTTTGCTAACTCAACTGTTTCTGAAGAGAATACTTTTTTTTCTGGGGGAAATTCCTGTGGAGATCATAGTTTCAATTTTTGTGGAGCTCCAAATTGTACAATTTATGAAGCACGTAATTGTCCTTTATACCTGTGTAGTTTGCCGGTGTATATGGCTCCTAATTGTCCTGTTATGGTGCGCTCCCGTAATTCCCCAGCTACAGGAAGAGCTAATTCTCTGTTTTTGAATGTAAATATCCTATTTCTAAACACAACTGCCTGTTTCTGGATCTATCTGCGCTGTACTGTGATTATTCCCGTGCTCCTGGAGCCCCTGCTTCCCCTGTTTCTGCAGCTCCGCAATGCCCTGTTTCTGGAGCGAATTCCACTTTTCCTGGAGCTGATAATCCAACACTTCCTGTAACTCTTATTTTCTTCCTTCTAGAGCTAATTCCATTGTTTCTGGAGTCAATGGCTCTATTTCTGTAGCTAATTCCCTTCTTTCTGCGCAAATATCCGTGTTCCAGGAGCTCCAACTTCCCCTCTTTCTGCTGCTCCAAATTACCCTGTTCCTAGATTTGATACACCTGTTTCGGTAGCTAATTCAGCTGTTTGTGGAGCGAATGATTCTGGAGCTAATGTTTCTGCAGAACCTATGCTTCTGGAGCTATTCCCAATCTCTGTAGTTCCTAGGTCTCCTGTTCCTGCAGATCCTAATTCTTCTGTTTCTTGGAGATCGAATTTGCCCTTTTTATATTGCACCTAATTGCCCTTTTCATGAGGCCACTAGTTCTCCGATATATATAGCTCCAAATTGTATTGTTTTTGGTGCACTCTCCTAATTCCCAATCGACAGGATAAGCTAATTCACTTGTTTCTGGAACTGGCTCCAAATTTCCCAGTTTCTAGAGCCTGCACCAACGTTCCACGCTGATACTGCCCTCTCCAAATTACCCTGTATTTGGATCTCTTAAATCTCCTGTTTCTTTTGCTCCAAATGAATTGGTTTATGGAACCAAAATGACGTTCTTTCTGGATCGTATAATTCCACTGTTTTTGGAGTTAATTTCCCTGATTCTGAAATGATAGCACTGTTTCTGGAGTTGAGCCCATGTTTATAGTTTTAATTTCCTTGTTTATGTGTTAAGTATGGTGTTCCTTGTGCTAATTTCCATGTTTCCGGAGCTAATTCTTCTTTATTCTGCAGATCCTAATATCCCAGTTTGTGAAGCTCCGAATTTCTCAGTTTCTGCAGGGAAAGCCCCTGTTCCTGTAGCTATTTCACCTGTTTCAGGAGCTAATAATTCTGCCTCTTGAGCTAAATCCCTAGATTCAGCAGGCACTAGTTCCATTATTACAGCAGATGTTTCAGTTGCTTGTGAAGCTCCCAAAAAAACGTATCTGGAACCCACAATTGCGCTGTTTTTGGAGACACAATTGTGTTCGGACGTGGTTACTAGTTCCCCTATAGATATAGCTCCGAATTTTCCTATTTATAGTGCACTCTCCAAACTCCCTGCTACAGGAACAGCGAATACACCTGTTTCTAGAGTTGGCTCCAAAAGTCCCACTTTCTGGAGCCTGCTCCTACGTTCCACGTTGATGGAGCCCTCTGCTAATTTCCCTGTGTCTGTATCTCCAAAAACGCCTGTATCTTTTTCTCCAACTTATTTGTTTATGGAACCACACTTCCCTTTTTTCTGGAACTTATATTCCCACAGTTCCAGGAATTGTTCTGGAATTAATTCCTCTGTTTCTGAAGCTAATGCCCTTATTTCCGATCTAATTCCCGTGTTACTGGAGCTCCTCGATCTGCAGATGCCAATTCCCCTGATTTTGAATCTAATACTCCTGGTTGTGGAGATAATTCATATTTTTCTGGAGCTCCTGATATCGCAGTTTGAGGAGATCCTAATTCCTCTCTTTATGGAGGTAACTCCCATGTTTCTGTAGCTAATTCAACTGTTTCAGTAGGTAATACTCTGTTTCTGGTGCTGATTCCCCAGTTTCTGGAGGTCCTAGTCCCTCAGTTCTGGAAATGATTTATTTGTTTGTGGAGTTTCTAATGTCGCTGACAATGGAGTTCCATATTTCGCAGTTCATGGGGCACATCATTATCGTTTTCTTGGAGCTACATGTTCCCCTATAAATCCGAATTGTCCTGTTAATGGTGTGCGCTCCAATTACCCCTGCTTTAGGAACAGATAATTTGCCTTTTTCAGGAGCTGTCTTCACATTTCCTACTTTCTTGTGCACTATCCTATGTTCCATGTTGATGGAGCCCTCTCCCAAATTCCCTGCATCTGGATTTCCTAAATCTCCTGTATCTTTTGCTTCAAATTACATTCTTTATGGAACCATAATTGCCTTCTTACTGGATATCGGAATCTCATGCTGCTGAAGCTAAACACCCTGTTTCTTTGCCTCAACGTCTACTGTTTCCGGAACACTTGATTCTGCCCCTTGATCGAGCTAATTCTCATATTTCTAAGGACAATTCCCCTGTTTCGGGAGCTGCTAATACATGTGTTTATGGACCTACTAATTCCCCGATATGTGGAGTTAATTCCAGTGTTTCTGTAGATATTTATCTTGTTCTGGGGCTAATCCTTCTATTTCTGGAACTGCTATCGTCAATGTTTCCGGTGTTCCTAATACCCGAATTTCGAGAGTTCCAACTTTTCCTTGTTTGTGGAGCCGAACATTGCACAATTTCTGGAGCTGCAAATAGCACTGTTTGTGGAACACCTAATTTATGTGGCAACTATTTCCCTGATATATATATAGCACCGGATTGTCTTGTTCAAAGGTGTACTCTCCTAATTCCTCTGCTAAAGGAAAATCAAGACGCATTTTTATGGAGCTGTGCCCCAATTTCCCAGTTCCTGGAGCTACGTTCCATGTAGATGTGGTGCTCCCCTAATTACGTTCTATCTGGATCTCATCGATATTATGTTTATTTTGCTCCGAGTTACTTTGTTTACTGATCCACACTTCTCTTGTTTCTGGATCTCATGATTCCCCTGTTTCTGTAGCCGAAATTCCCTCTGTTACTGGAGCACCCGATTCTACCAATGTCTGCAGATAATTACCGTATTTTAGGCCATAATTCGTCTTTCTGTTGCTCCTAATTCGGGCGTATCTGAAGAACATAATTCACTGGTTTGTGGAATAAATTCCAGTATTTATGCAACTAATTTTCCTGTTTCTGGAATTAATTCATATATTTAAGGAGATACTATTCCCCCTGTTTCGGAGCTAATTCACTCATTCTGGAGCTAATTTCTCTGTTCTGGGAGTTGCTAATTCCCATGTTGCTGTAACTTCTTCTTGCCACATCTTATGTAGGGCCTAGTTCCCTGTTTCTGTAATTATTTCACTTGTTGTGGAGATTCTAATTCCTATGATTCTGGAGCTACAAATGCACTGTTTATGCAGCGTCTAATTCTGTATTCATGTTGCTAATATTGTCCCGATCTATTTAGCTCTGAAGTGTTCTGCTTGTGGCGCGCTGACCTAATTCTCCTGCTACAGGAACAGCTAATTTTCCTATTTATTGAGCTAACTCTTCTCCGTCTAACCGAATTACCATGTTTCTGCAGATAGTTCCGCTGTACTGAGCGAAGTCCTCTGTTCCTGAGCTCCTAATTCGCCGGTTTTTGCAGCGCACAATTCTTCAGTCTATGGAGATAATCCCACTGTGTCTGGATCTGCTAATCACCAGTTCCTTTAATTTCTAATTAACCTCTTTCTAGACCTGCTTCTACCGTCTCTGGAGCTAATTCCACTAATTCTGGCGCTAATTCCACTGTTCCTGGAGCAGCTAATTTCTCCTTCTTTCTGGAGCTGCTAATTCCAAAGTTCCTGGAGCTGCTAATTCCACTGTTTCTCGAGCTAATTCCACTGTTCTGGGAGCTAATTACTCTGTTTCTGGAGCTAATACAACTCAATCTGGAGCTGCTAATTTCACTGTTCCTGGAGCTAATTCCACTGTTTCTGAAACTAATTCCAATATTTCCGGAGCTGATAATTACTCTGTTCTGCAGTTAATTTCACTATTTCCGGAGCTGATTCCACTGTTCCTGGAGCGGTTTTGTCTGTGTCTGAAGCTGATCATTCCACTGTTTCTGGAGCTGCTAATTACACTGTTTCTGGAGCTAATTCCCCTGTTTCTGGGGCTAATTCCACTCTTTCTGGAGCTGGTTATTCCAATATTTATGCATCATATTCCACTGTTTCTGGAGCTGCTAATTCCACCTTTTCTTGGTGCTGCAAATTCCGCTATTTCTGAAGCTAATTCCCCTGTTTCGAAGTTAATTCCACGATTTCTGAATATAATTCCCGTGTTTCTAAAGCTGCTAATTCCACTGTTTCTGGAGCTGCTGAGTTTTCAGTTTCTCGAGTTAATTTCCCTCTTTCTGGAGCTAATTCCTCTGTTTCTAAAGCTAATTCCCCTGTTCCTGCAGCTGCTAATTTCTCCCTGTTTCTGCAGTTGCTAATTCCGATGTTCCTGCAGATAATTCCACTGTTTCTGGGGCTAATTCCCCTGTTTCTAGGGCTGCTAATTCCACTGATTCTGGAGCTAATTGCACTGTTTCTGGAGCTGCTAATTCCAGTTTCTGGCGCTAATTCGGCTGTTCATGGAACTGATAATTCCACTGTTTCTGGAGCTAATTCCTCTTTTTCTGGAGCAGCTAATTCCACTCTTCTTGTTGCTGCTAATTCCAATAGTTCAGAAGCTAATTCCATTGTTCCTGGAGCTGCTAATTACACAATTCTTGTGGCTGCAAATTCCAATATTTCTGGAGCTAATTCCACTGTTTCTAAAGCTATTTCCACTGTTTCTGCGGCTAATTCCACTGTTTCTGGTATTTCACCTTTTTTCTGGAGCTAATTCCACTATCTCTGGAACTGCTAATTCCACTGTTACTGGAACTAATTCCTCTCTTTCTGAAGCTAATTCCACTTGTTGGAGCTAATTCGACGGTTTCTGCAGCTTCTAATTCTACTATTTCTGGAGCTAGTTCCACTGTTTCTGGAGCTCCTAATTCCACATTTCCTGGAGCTGCTAATTCCTCACTCTTTCTGGAGCTGCTAATTCCAAAGATGCTGGAACTGCTAATTCCATCGTTTCTGCAGCTGCTAATTCCGATGTTCCTGGAACTGCTAATATTCCTGTTTCTGGAGGTAATTCCATTTTTGATAGAGCTAATTACACTGTTTCTGGAGTAGCCTATTCCTCCCTTTTACGTGAGCTAATTCCACTGTTTCTGGAGCTAATCCCACTGTTTCTGGGGCCAATTCCACTGTTTCTGCAGCTGCTAATTCCACTGTTCAGGAGCTAATTCCACTGTTTCTGGAGCTCCTAATTCCACTGCTTCTGGCGCTAATTCTGCTGTTCCTGGAGCTTCAAATTCCAATATTTATGAAGCTACTAATATTGTTACTGGAGCTGCTAATTCCACAGTTCCTGTGGCTGCTAATTCCAATATTTCCGGAGATAATTCCTCTGTTTCTGGCGCTAATTCCACTGTGTCTGCGGCTAATTCCAATATTTCTGACGCTAATTCCACTGTCTCTGGAACTGCTAATTCCACGCTTCTGGAACTAATTCCACTGTTTCTGAAGCTAATTCCACTGTTGTTGGAGCTAATTCCACTGTTTCTGAAGTTGTTCATTCCACTCTTTCCGGAGCTAATTCCACTGCTTCTGAAGTTGCGAACGCCAGTTTCTGAAGCTAATTCCATTGTTTCTGTTGCGAATTCCCTGTTTCTGGAGCTGCTAATTTCTCCCAGTTTCTGCAGTTGCTAATTCCGATGTTTCTGCAGATAATTCCACTGTTTCTGGGGCTAATTCCCATGTTTCTAGGGCTGCTAATTCCACTGTTTCAGGAGCTAATTGCACTGTTTCTGGAGCTGCTAATTCCAGTTTCTGGCGCTAATTCGGCTGTTCATGGAACTGATAATTCCACTGTTTCTGGAGCTAATTCCTCTTTTTCTGGAGCAGCTAATTCCACTGTTCTTGTTGCTGCTAATTCCAATAGTTCAGAAGCTAATTCCATTGTTCCTGGAGCTGCTAATTACACAATTCTTGTGGCTGCAAATTCCAATATTTCTGGAGCTAATTCCACTGTTTCTAAAGCTATTTCCACTGTTTCTGCGGCTAATTCCACTGTTTCTGGTATTTCACCTTTTTTCTGGAGCTAATTCCACTATCTCTGGAACTGCTAATTCCACTGTTTCTGGAACTAATTCCACTCTTTCTGAAGCTAATTCCACTTGTTGGAGCTAATTCGACTGTTTCTGCAGCTGATAATTCTACTATTTCTGGAGCTAGTTCCACTGTTTCTGGAACTTCTAATTCCACATTTCCTGGAGCTACTAATTCCTCACTCGTTCTGGAGCAGCTAATTCCAAAATTGCTGGAACTGCTAATTCCTTCGTTTCTGCAGCTGCTAATTCCGATGTTCCTGTAACTGCTAATACTCCTGTTTCTGGAGGTAATTCCAATGTTGATAGAGCTAATTACACTGTTTCTGGAGTAGCCTAATCCTCCCTTTTACGTGAGCTAATTCCACTGTTTCTGCACCTAAGCCCACTGTTTCTGGGGCCAATTCTCCTGTTTCTGCAGCTGCTAATTCCACTGTTCAGGAGCTAATTCCACTCTTTCTGCAACTGCTAATTCCACTGTTCAGGAGCTAATTCCACTGTTTCTGGAGCTGCTAATTCCACTGCTTCTGGCGCTAATTCTGCTGTTCCTTGTGCTTCTAATTCCAATATTTCTGAAGCTACTACTATTGTTACTGGAGCTGCTAATTCCACAGTTCCTGTGGCTGCTAATTCCAATATTTCTGGAGATGATTCCTCTGTTTCTTGCGCTAATTCCACTGTGTCTGCGGATAATTCCAATATTTCTGGAGCTAATTCCACTGTCTCTGGAACTGCTAATCCCACTGCTTCTGGAACTAATTCCACTGTTTCTGAAGCTAATACCACTGTTGTTGGAGCTAATTGCACTGTTTCTGAAGCTGCTAATTCCACTCTTTCTGGAGCTAATTCCACTGCTTCTGCAGTTAATTCCACTGATTCTGGAGCTAATTCCACTGTTTCTGGAGTTAATTCCACTATTTCTGGAGCTAATTCCACTGTTTCTGGAGTTAATTAAACTGTTTCTGCAGCTAATTCCACTGTTTCTGGAGTTAATACCAATGATTCTGGAGTTAATTCCACTATTTCTGGAGCTAATTCCACTGTTTCTGGAGTTAATTCCACTATTTCTGGAGCTAATTCCACTGTTTCTGGAGTTAATTAAACTGTTTCTGCAGCTAATTCCACTGTTTCTGGAGTTAATACCAATGATTCTGGAGTTAATTCCACTATTTCTGGAGCTAATTCCACTGTTTCTGGAGTTAATACCACTGTTTCTGGAGTTAATTCCACTATTGCTGGAGCTAATACCACTGTTTCTGGAGCTAATTCCACTGTTTCTGGAGATAATTCCACTGTTTCTGGAGTTAATTCCATTGTTTCTGCAGCTAATTCCACTGTTTCTGGAGTTAATACCACTGTTTCTGGAGTTAATTCCACTATTTCTGGAGCTAATACCACTGTTTCTGGAGTTAATTCCAATATTTTTGGAGCTAATTCCACTGTTTCTGGAGTTAATTCCACTGTTTCTGCAGCTAATTCCACTGTTTCTGGAGTTAATACCACTGTTTCTGGAGTTAATTCCACTATTTCTGGAGCTAATTCCACTGATTTCGGAGTTAATACCACTGTTTATGTAGTTAATTCCACTATTTCTGGAGCTAATTCCACTGTTTCTGGAGTTAATACCATTGTTTCTGGAGTTAATTCCACTATTTCTGGAGCTAATACCACTGTTTCTGGAGTTCATTCCACTGTTTCTGGAGTTAATTCCACTATTTCTGGAGCTAAATGCACTGTTTCTGGAGTTCATTCCACTTTTCAAGGAGCTAATTCCACTGTTTCTGGAGTTAATTCCACTATTTCTGGAGCTAATACCACTGTTTCTGGAGCTAATTCCACTATTTCCTGAGCTAATACCACTGTTTCTGGAGTTAATACCATTATTTCTGGAGCTAATGCCACTGTTTCTGGAGTTAATTCCACTATTTCTGGAGATAATTCCACTGTTTCTGGAGCTAATTCCACTGTTTCTGCACCAATCCCACTGTTTCTGGGGACAATTCCCCTGTTTCTGCAGCTGCTCATTCCACTGTTCAGGAGCTAATTCCACTCTTTCTGGAGCTGCTGAGTTTTCAGTTTCTCGAGTTAATTTCCCTCTTTCTGGAGCTAATTCCTCTGTTTCTAAAGCTAATTCCCCTGTTCCTGCAGCTGCTAATTTCTCCCTGTTTCTGCAGTTGCTAATTCCGATGTTCCTGCAGATAATTCCACTGTTTCTGGGGCTAATTCCCCTGTTTCTAGGGCTGCTAATTCCACTGATTCTGGAGCTAATTGCACTGTTTCTGGAGCTGCTAATTCCAGTTTCTGGCGCTAATTCGGCTGTTCATGGAACTGATAATTCCACTGTTTCTGGAGCTAATTCCTCTTTTTCTGGAGCAGCTAATTCCACTCTTCTTGTTGCTGCTAATTCCAATAGTTCAGAAGCTAATTCCATTGTTCCTGGAGCTGCTAATTACACAATTCTTGTGGCTGCAAATTCCAATATTTCTGGAGCTAATTCCACTGTTTCTAAAGCTATTTCCACTGTTTCTGCGGCTAATTCCACTGTTTCTGGTATTTCACCTTTTTTCTGGAGCTAATTCCACTATCTCTGGAACTGCTAATTCCACTGTTACTGGAACTAATTCCACTCTTTCTGAAGCTAATTCCACTTGTTGGAGCTAATTCGACGGTTTCTGCAGCTTCTAATTCTACTATTTCTGGAGCTAGTTCCACTGTTTCTGGAGCTCCTAATTCCACATTTCCTGGAGCTGCTAATTCCTCACTCTTTCTGGAGCTGCTAATTCCAAAGATGCTGGAACTGCTAATTCCATCGTTTCTGCAGCTGCTAATTCCGATGTTCCTGGAACTGCTAATACTCCTGTTTCTGGAGGTAATTCCATTTTTGATAGAGCTAATTACACTGTTTCTGGAGTAGCCTATTCCTCCCTTTTACGTGCGCTAATTCCACTGTTTCTGGAGCTAATCCCACTGTTTCTGGGGCCAATTCCACTGTTTCTGCAGCTGCTAATTCCACTGTTCAGGAGCTAATTCCACTGTTTCTGGAGCTCCTAATTCCACTGCTTCTGGCGCTAATTCTACTGTTCCTGGAGCTTCAAATTCCAATATTTATGAAGCTACTACAATTGTTACTGGAGCTGCTAATTCCACAGTTCCTGTGGCTGCTAATTCCAATATTTCCGGAGATAATTCTTCTGTTTCTGGCGCTAATTCCACTGTGTCTGCGGCTAATTCCAATATTTCTGACGCTAATTCCACTGTCTCTGGAACTGCTAATTCCACGCTTCTGGAACTAATTCCACTGTTTCTGAAGCTAATTCCACTGTTGTTGGAGCTAATTCCACTGTTTCTGAAGTTGTTCATTCCACTCTTTCCGGAGCTAATTCCACTGCTTCTGAAGTTGCGAACGCCAGTTTCTGAAGCTAATTCCATTGTTTCTGTTGCGAATTCCCTGTTTCTGGAGCTGCTAATTTCTCCCAGTTTCTGCAGTTGCTAATTCCGATGTTTCTGCAGATAATTCCACTGTTTCTGGGGCTAATTCCCATGTTTCTAGGGCTGCTAATTCCACTGTTTCAGGAGCTAATTGCACTGTTTCTGGAGCTACTAATTCCAGTTTCTGGCGCTAATTCGGCTGTTCATGGAACTGATAATTCCACTGTTTCTGGAGCTAATTCCTCTTTTTCTGGAGCAGCTAATTCCACTGTTCTTGTTGCTGCTAATTCCAATAGTTCAGAAGCTAATTCTATTGTTCCTGGAGCTGCTAATTACACAATTCTTGTGGCTGCAAATTCCAATATTTCTGGAGCTAATTCCACTGTTTCTAAAGCTATTTCCACTGTTTCTGCGGCTAATTCCACTGTTTCTGGTATTTCACCTTTTTTCTGGAGCTAATTCCACTATCTCTGGAACTGCTATTCCACTGTTTCTGGAACTAATTCCACTCTTTCTGAAGCTAATTCCACTTGTTGGAGCTAATTCGACGGTTTCTGCAGCTTCTAATTCTACTATTTCTGGAGCTAGTTCCACTGTTTCTGGAGCTCCTAATTCCACATTTCCTGGAGCTGCTAATTCCTCACTCTTTCTGGAGCTGCTAATTCCAAAGATGCTGGAACTGCTAATTCCATCGTTTCTGCAGCTGCTAATTCCGATGTTCCTGGAACTGCTAATATTCCTGTTTCTGGAGGTAATTCCATTTTTGATAGAGCTAATTACACTGTTTCTGGAGTAGCCTATTCCTCCCTTTTACGTGAGCTAATTCCACTGTTTCCGGAGATAATCCCACTGTTTCTGGGGCCAATTCCACTGTTTCTGCAGCTGCTAATTCCACTGTTCAGGAGCTAATTTCACTGTTTCTGGAGCTTCAAATTCCAATATTTATGAAGCTACTACAATTGTTACTGGAGCTGCTAATTCCACAGTTCCTGTGGCTGCTAATTCCAATATTTCCGGAGATAATTCCTCTGTTTCTGGCGCTAATTCCACTGTGTCTGCGGCTAATTCCAATATTTCTTACGCTAATTCCACTGTCTCTGGAACTGCTAATTCCACGCTTCTGGAACTAATTCCACTGTTTCTGAAGCTAATTCCACTGTTGTTGGAGCTAATTCCACTGTTTCTGAAGTTGTTCATTCCACTCTTTCCGGAGCTAATTCCACTGCTTCTGAAGTTGCGAACGCCACAGTTTCTGAAGCTAATTCCATTGTTTCTGTTGCGAATTCCCTGTTTCTGGAGCTGCTAATTTCTCCCAGTTTCTGCAGTTGCTAATTCCGATGTTTCTGCAGATAATTCCACTGTTTCTGGGGCTAATTCCCATGTTTCTAGGGCTGCTAATTCCATTGTTTCAGGAGCTAATTGCACTGTTTCTGGAGCTGCTAATTCCAGTTTCTGGCGCTAATTCGGCTGTTCATGGAACTGATAATTCCACTGTTTCTGGAGCTAATTCCTCTTTTTCTGGAGCAGCTAATTCCACTGTTCTTGTTGCTGCTAATTCCAATAGTTCAGAAGCTAATTCTATTGTTCCTGGAGCTGCTAATTACACAATTCTTGTGGCTGCAAATTCCAATATTTCTGGAGCTAAT
Source organism: Pristiophorus japonicus (assembly GCF_044704955.1). Lineage (NCBI taxonomy): Eukaryota > Metazoa > Chordata > Chondrichthyes > Pristiophoridae > Pristiophorus > Pristiophorus japonicus. Next base: position 1,027,324 of record NW_027254772.1, read on the forward strand.
TCCACTGTTTCTAAAGCTATTTCCACTGTTTCTGCGGCTAATTCCACTGTTTCTGGTATTTCACTTTTTTTCTGGAGCTAATTCCACTATCTCTGGAACTGCTAATTCCACTGTTTCTGGAACTAATTCCACTCTTTCTGAAGCTAATTCCACTTGTTCGAGCTAATTCGACGGTTTCTGCAGCTTCTAATTCTACTATTTCTGGAGCTAGTTCCACTGTTTCTGGAGCTCCTAATTCCACATTTCCTGGAGCTGCTAATTCCTCACTCTTTCTGGAGCTGCTAATTCCAAAGATGCTGGAACTGCTAATTCCATCGTTTCTGCAGCTGCTAATTCCGATGTTCCTGGATCTGCTAATATTCCTGTTTCTGGAGGTAATTCCATTTTTGATAGAGCTAATTACACTGTTTCTGGAGTAGCCTATTCCTCCCTTTTACGTGAGCTAATTCCACTGTTTCTGGAGATAATCCCACTGTTTCTGGGGCCAATTCCCCTGTTTCTGCAGCTGCTAATTCCACTGTTCAGGAGCTAATTCCACTGTTTCTGGAGCTCCTAATTCCACTGCTTCTGGCGCTAATTCTGCTGTTCCTGGAGCTTCAAATTCCAATATTTATGAAGCTACTACAATTGTTACTGGAGCTGCTAATTCCACAGTTCCTGTGGCTGCTAATTCCAATATTTCTGGAGATAATTCCTCTGTTTCTGGCGCTAATTCCACTGTGTCTGCGGCTAATTCCAATATTTCTGACGCTAATTCCACTGTCTCTGGAACTGCTAATTCCACGCTTCTGGAACTAATTCCACTGTTTCTGAAGCTAATTCCACTGTTGTTGGAGCTAATTCCACTGTTTCTGAAGTTGTTCATTCCACTCTTTCCGGAGCTAATTCCACTGCTTCTGAAGTTGCGAACGCCACAGTTTCTGAAGCTAATTCCATTGTTTCTGTTGCGAATTCCCTGTTTCTGGAGCTGCTAATTTCTCCCAGTTTCTGCAGTTGCTAATTCCGATGTTCCTGCAGATAATTCCACTGTTTCTGGGGCTAATTACCATGTTTCTAGGGCTGCTAATTCCACTGTTTCAGGAGCTAATTGCACTGTTTCTGGAGCTACTAATTAGAGTTTCTGGCGCTAATTCGGCTGTTCACGGAACTGATAATTCCACTGTTTCTGGAGCTAATTCCTCTTTTTCTGGAGCAGCTAATTCCACTCTTCTTGTTGCTGCTAATTCCAATAGTTCTGAAACTAAGTCTATTGTTCCTGGAGCTGCTAATTCCACAATTCTTGTCGCTGCAAATTCCAATATTTCTGGAGCTAATTCCACTGTTTCTAAAGCTATTTCCACGGTTTCTGCGGCTAATTCCACTTTTTCTGGTAATTCACCTTTTTTCTGGAGCTAATTCCACTATCTCTGGAACTGCTAATTCCACTGTTTCTGGAACTAATTCCACTCTTTCTGAAGCTAATTCCACTTGTTGGAGCTAATTCGACTGTTTCTGCAGCTGATAATTCTACTATTTCTGGAGCTAGTTCCACTGTTTCTGGAACTTCTAATTCCACATTTCCTGGAGCTGCTAATTCCTCACTCGTTCTGGAGCAGCTAATTCCAAAGTTGCTGGAACTGCTAATTCCTTCGTTTCTGCAGCTGCTAATTCCGATGTTCCTGTAACTGCTAATATTCCTGTTTCTGGAGGTAATTCCAATGTTGATAGAGCTAATTACACTGTTTCTGGAGTAGCCTAATCCTCCCTTTTACGTGAGCTAATTCCACTGTTTCTGCACCTAAGCCCACTGTTTCTGGGGCCAATTCTCCTGTTTCTGCAGCTGCTAATTCCACTGTTCAGGAGCTAATTCCACTCTTTCTGCAACTGCTAATTCCACTGTTCAGGAGCTAATTCCACTGTTTCTGGAGCTGCTAATTCCACTGCTTCTGGCGCTAATTCTGCTGTTCCTTGTGCTTCTAATTCCAATATTTCTGAAGCTACTACAATTGTTACTGGAGCTGCTAATTCCACAGTTCCTGTGGCTGCTAATTCCAATATTTCTGGAGATGATTCCTCTGTTTCTTGCGCTAATTCCACTGTGTCTGCGGATAATTCCAATATTTCTGGAGCTAATTCCACTGTCTCTGGAACTGCTAATCCCACTGCTTCTGGAACTAATTCCACTGTTTCTGAAGCTAATACCACTGTTGTTGGAGCTAATTGCACTGTTTCTGAAGCTGCTAATTCCACTCTTTCTGGAGCTAATTCCACTGCTTCTGCAGTTAATTCCACTGATTCTGGAGCTAATTCCACTGTTTCTGGAGTTAATTCCACTATTTCTGGAGCTAATTCCACTGTTTCTGGAGTTAATTAAACTGTTTCTGCAGCTAATTCCACTGTTTCTGGAGTTAATACCAATGATTCTGGAGTTAATTCCACTATTTCTGGAGCTAATTCCACTGTTTCTGGAGTTAATACCACTGTTTCTGGAGTTAATTCCACTATTGCTGGAGCTAATACCACTGTTTCTGGAGCTAATTCCACTGTTTCTGGAGTTAATTCCACTGTTTCTGGAGTTAATTCCATTGTTTCCGCAGCTAATTCCACTGTTTCTGGAGTTAATACCACTGTTTCTGGAGTTAATTCCACTATTTCTGGAGCTAATACCACTGTTTCTGGAGTTAATTCCAATATTTTTGGAGCTAATTCCACTGTTTCTTGAGTTAATTCCACTGTTTCTGCAGCTAATTCCACTGTTTCTGGAGTTAATACCACTGTTTCTGGAGTTAATTCCACTATTTCTGGAGCTAATTCCACTGATTCTGGAGTTAATACCACTGTTTATGTAGTTAATTCCACTATTTCTGGAGCTAATTCCACTGTTTCTGGAGTTAATACCATTGTTTCTGGAGTTAATTCCACTATTTCTGGAGCTAATACCACTGTTTCTGGAGTTCATTCCACTGTTTCTGGAGTTAATTCCACTATTTCTGGAGCTAATTGCACTGTTTCTGGAGTTAATTCCACTTTTCCTGGAGCTAATTCCACTGTTTCTGGAGTTAATTCCACTATTTCTGGAGCTAATACCACTGTTTCTGGAGTTAATTCCACTATTTCCTGAGCTAATACCACTGTTTCTGGAGCTAATTCCACTGTTTCTGGAGTTAATTCCATTATTTCTGGAGCTAATGCCACTGTTTCTGGAGTTAATTCCACTATTTCTGGAGATAATTCCACTGTTTCTGGAGCTAATTCCACTGTTTCTGCACGGATCCCACTGTTTCTGGGGACAATTCCCCTGTTTCTGCAGCTGCTCATTCCACTGTTCAGGAGCTAATTCCACTGTTTCTGGAGCTGCTAATTCCACTGATTCCGGCGCTAATTCTGCTGTTCCTGGAGCTTCCTATTCCAATATTTCTGAAGCTACTACTATTGTTACTGCAGCTGCTAATTCCATAGTTCCTGTGGCTGCTAATTCCAATATTTCTGGAGTTAATTCCACTGTTCCTTGCGCTAATTCCACTGTGTCTGCGGCTAATTCCAATATTTCTTGAACTAATTCCACTCTCTCTGGAACTGCTAATTCCACTGCTTCTGGAACTAATTCCACTGTTTCTGAAGCTAATGCCACTGTTGTTGGAGCTAATTGCACTGTTTCTGAAGCTGCTAATTGCACTCTTTCTGGAGCTAATTCCACTGCTTCTGGAGTTAATTCCACTGTTTCTGGAGCCAATTCCACTGTTTCTGGAGTTAATTCCACTGTTTCTGGAGTTAATTACACTATTTCTGGAGCTATTTCTACTGTTTCTGGAGTTAATTCCACTATTTCTGGAGCTAATTCCACTGTTTCTTGAGTAGTTAATTCCATTATTCTGCAGCTAATACCACTGATTCTGGAGTTAATTCCACAGTTTCTGGAGCTAATTCCACTGTTTCTGGTGTTAATTCCACTGTTTCTGGAGTTAATTCCACTGTTTCTGGAGTTAATTCCACTATTTCTGGAGCTAATTCCACTGTTTCTGGAGTTAATTCTACTGTTTCTGCAGCTAATGCCACTGTTTCTGGAATTAATACCACTGTTTCTGGAGTTAATTCCACTATTTCTGGAGCTAATACCACTATTTCTGGAAATAATTCCACTATTTCTGGAGCTAATTCCACTGTTTCTGGAGTTAATTCCTCTGTTTCTGCAGCTAATTCCACTGTTTCTGGAGTTAATCCCACTCTTTCAGGAGTTAATTCCACTATTTCCGGAGTAATTCCACTGTTTCTGGAGTTCATACTACTGTTTCTGGAGTTAATTCCATTATTTCCGGAGCTAATTCCACTGTTTCAGGTGTTAATTCCACTATTTCCGGAGCTAATACCACTGTTTCTGGATTTAATTCCAATGTTTCTGGAGTTAATTCCACTATTTCTGGAGCTAATTCCACTGTTTCTGGAGTTAATTCCACTATTTCTGGAGCTAATTCCACTGTTTCTGGAGTTAATTCCACTATTTCTGGAGCTAATCCCACTGTTTCTGGAGCTAATTCCACTGTTTCTGCAGCTAATCCCACTGTTTCTGGGGACAATTCCCCTCTTTCTGCAGCTGCTAATTCCACTGTTCAGGAGCTAATTCCACTGTTTCTGGAGCTGCTAATTCCACTGCTTCTGGCGCTAATTCTGCTGTTCCTGGAGCTTCTAATTCCAATATTTCTGAAGCTACTACTATTGTTACTGCAGCTGGTTATTCCATAGTTCCTGTGGCTGCTAATTCCAATATTTCTGGAGATAATTCCACTGTTTCTTGCGCTAATTCCACTGTGTCTGCGGCTAATTCCAATATTTCTGGAACTAATTCCACTCTCTCTGGAACTGCTAATTCCACTGCTTCTGGAACTAATGCCACTGTTTCTGAAGCTAATGCCAATATTGTTGGAGCTAATTGCACTGTTTCTGAAGCTGCTAATTCCACTCTTTCTGGAGCTAATTCCACTGCTTCTGGAGTTAATTCCACTGTTTCTGGAGCCAATTCCACTGTTTCTGGAGTTAATTCCACTGTTTCTGGAGCTAATGCCACTCTTTCTGGAGTTAATTCCACTATTTCTGGAGCTAATTTCACTATTTCTGGAGTTCATTCCACTGTTTCTGGAGCTAATTCCACTGTTTCTGGAGCTAATTCCACTGTTGCTGGAGCTAATTCCACTGTTTCTGGAGTTAATTCCTCTGTTTCTGGAGCCAATTCCACTGTTTCTGGAGTTAATTTCACTGTTTCTGGAATTAATTCCACTATTTCTGGAGCTAATACCACTGTTTCTGGAGTTCATTCCACTGTTTCTGGAGTTAATTCCACAATTTCTGAAGCTAGTTGCACTTTTTCTGGAGCTCCTAATTGCACTGTTCCTGGAGATCGCCTCCCGTGATTCTGCAGCTCCCCATTGCCCTGGTTCTGGAGCGAATTCAACTATTTCTGGAACTGCTAATTTACCAGTTTCTGTAATTTCTACGTTTCAACTTTCAAAACCTAATTCCTCAATTTGTTGACGTAATACCCCTATTTCTGGCGCTTATGCCCTTGTTTCTGCGCTAATTCCAGTGTTCCTGGTGCTCCTACTTGCTTGCTTTCTGCGACTACTAATTTTCCTGTTCCTGTAGGGAATTTCCCCATTTTTCTAACTAATTCAACTGTTTTTGGAGCTAATATTACCTTTTTCCCAGAGCAAATTCCATAGTTGCTGAAAGTCCTAGTTGCTCTCTTTCTGGAGAATCTGTTTTTGGAGCTTCCAGTTGTCCTTTTTCTGTAACCCCAAATTCAGCTGTTTATGAAGCACTTAATTATTCTACTTAAGTGTCCACTCGATATATATATATATATATATATATATATATATATATATATATATATATATATATATATATATATATTCTACAAAAGTCCTGTTTATGCTGCACTCTTCTACATTCGCTGCTGCAGTGCCAGCTAAATTTGAGGATTCTAAGTTGTTTGTGGAGTTCCTAATTGTCTTTTTTCTGGAGCTCCAAATTGCACTGTTGATGAAACACCCAACTGTCCTATTTAAGTGTCTCCTAGTTATATATATAGCTCCGAAATTTGCTGTTCATGACGCGCTATCCTAAATCCCCTGCTGCAGGAACACCTCTTTCTAGAGGTATCCCTGTTCTTTCTAAATATAATTGTCCTGTTTCTGGAGCTAATTGCACTTCTTCTGGCGCTGAATCCACAGTGCCTGGGGATGCTAATCTCCCAATCTGCGAGCTCCTAATTCCGCTGCTTCTCCTGCTATTTCACCTCTTAATCGAGATAATCACCTTGTATCTGCAGCTGAAATGTCCTCTTTTCTGGAGCACCTGATTCTCCCACTATCTGGAGCTCATCACAATTTTTCTGGACATAATTTGCCTGTTTCTGGAGATCATACTTCTGGTGTTTCTGGAGCACTTAATTCCTCATTTTACGGCGTTAACTCCAATATTTCTGGAGCTAATTCACCGCTATATGGCATTAATTCGTGTAATTAAAGATATCCCAGTTCCCCTCTTTCTGCAGCTATTTCCCTTGCTCGAGGTTAGTTTCAATGTTCTTGGAGCTGCTAAATCCCATCTTATGGGAGCCCCAAATGCCGTTATTGCTGCAGCTCCAGCTACCCCAGGTTATGCAGGTAATATCCCTCTCTGCAGCTTCCAACTCCCTGTATCTTGAGCTAATTCCCGAGTTTCTGGAGCTCAGTTTTTTCTGGAGTCCCTCATATCCCAGATTGTGGATCTCCTAATGCATCTTTTTCTGGAGGTAACTCCCTTGTTTCTTTTGGTAATTCAACGGTTGCTGGAGCTAGGCTTTTTCCTTTGAGAAATTACTGTGGTGCTCCTAATTTCCCTTTTTTGTGGAGCTCGAAATTGTGAAGTTAATGGAGCACATAATAGTCTTTTTTACGTATCAAGTATTTTGCCAATACACATGTTTCTGAACTAATTCCAGTATTCCTGAAACTCCGAATTCACCTCTCTGCAGCTCCTAATTACGCGGGTCCTGGAGCTGATTCCCTTGTTTCTGGAACTAATTCCGCTGTTTCTGTAGCTCTGAATTGTCCTGTTAATGATCCGCTCTTCCAATTACCCTGCCACATGAATAGAAAATTCACATGTTCTGGAGGAAACTCTTCTCTTTCTAAACTTAAATGCCTCTTTTTGAACTAATTGCGCTATACTATGATTATTCCTGTGCTCCTGGAGCTTGCTTCCCCTGTTTCTGAGGCTCCCCATTGACCTGTTTCTGCCGCGAATTACATTGTTTCTGGAGCTGTTAATTTACCAGTTTCTGTAACTTCTACTTTTCATCTTTCGAAACATAATTCCAAAGTTTCCAGAACTAATAATCCTCTTTCTCGCGCTAATTCCCTAGTTTTTGCGCTAATTTCCGTATTCCTGGAGACCCTACTTCCCCTCTCTGCGGCTCATAACTTCCCTGTTCCTGGAGGGAATAATCCTGTTCCTGTAGCTAATTCAGCTGATTCAGTAGCAAATACGTTTATTTCTGGAGAAAATGCCACAGGTCATATTTCCCATCTTTCTGGACATATTTCCGTTGTTTGTGGAGCTCCTAATTCCCCTGTTTCTGGAGCTCCAGACGGTACTGTATATGAAGCAACTAATTCTCCTTGATACGTGTCTACTAGTTTGTCCATATATATTGCTCCGAATTATCCATTTTATCCTCATTGTTCCGAATTCCGCTGCTACAGGAAGAGTTAATGCAACTGTTTCCGGATATAAATCTCCTATTTCTAAACAGAACTCACTGTTTCTGGAGCTAATTGTACTGTACTGTGATTATTTCCATGCACCTGGAGCTCCTGCTTCCCCAGTTTCTGGAGGCAACTCCAGTATTTACGTAGATAATTCTACAGAAGCATCGGCATTAGCTCCAAAAACTGCAGAATCACGAGGCGATCTCCAGGAACACAGGAATAATTACAGTACAGCACAATTAGCTCCAGAAACAGGAGAATTATGTTTAGAAAGAGGAGAGTTACCTCCAGAAAAGGTGAATTTTCTGTTCATGTTTGAGGCTAATTAGGAGAGCGCACCATAAACAGCACAATTCGGAGCCATAGATATCGGCAAACTACTGCACATGTAAAAAGGACAATTTTTTTGCTTCACAAACCAAACAATATGGAGCTCCACAAAAAGGGAAATTATTATCTCCATTCATTTTACACAGACAAAAATGTATTAGTTCCAGAACAGCAACAGAATCAGGGGAGTTACCTCCAGAAAAAGAAGCATTAGGAGATTCACAATCTGGGATATTAGGAACCCCAGAAAAAAGATGAACTCCAGAAACAGGGTAATTAGCTCCAGATACAAGGAAATTAGCGCCAGGACCCGCGTAATTAGGAGCTGCAGAGATGGGAACTCGGAGTTCCAGGAATTCCGGAATTAGTTCAGAAAAATGGGTATTAGCTCACAAACAGGGGACTTCGGTTAGAAAGATGCTCTAAAAACAGAAGGCTTTTCGGCTACAGATAAAAGGCGATTAACTCCAGGAACAGGGGAAGTTGCTCGAGAAACAGTTGAATTAGGAGCTGCACAGACTGGGAAATTAGCAGCCACACGAACATTGGAATTAGCTCCAGAAGTAGCACAATTTGCTCCATAAACAGGGGAATTGCTTTTAGAAAGATGAGAGTTAGCTCTACAAAGAGGTGACTTAGTTTTCCCTGCAGCAGATGATTTAGGAGATCGCACCATAAACAGGACTTAAATAGGAAATTGCTGCTTCATCAACAGCGCAATTTGGAGTTTAAGAAAACGGAAAATTAGGAGCTCTACAAACAACTCAGGGAAGTTCGACGAGGCGGAGCAGCGTCGGAGAGGCCTACAGATGGCCCAGCTTTGAGTCGGGAGGCAGCGGAGAGTTCGCGGATGTTGTGCAGCGTCAGAGAGGCATACAAAAGTCCAGGCTTCGAGTCAGGAGGCAACGGGGAGTTCGATGAAGTGTAGCAATGTCAGAGAGGACTACATGAGGCCCAGCATCATGTTGCGTGGCAGCTGGGAGTTCGAGGATGAGAATAAGCGCCCGAGAGGCTAGAAAATGCCCAGCGTCGTGTCAGCAGGAAGCGGGGAGTTCGAGGAGGCAGAGCAGCATCGCAGAACCCATAAAAAGGACCGGCGACGGATCGGGAGGCAGCGGGGCGTTCGATGAAACGGAGAAGCGTCAAGGAGGCCAGAAAAGGCCCAGCGACGATTTGGGAGGCAGCCGGGAGTTCTACAAGCTGTAGCAGCGTCGTTCAGGCATGAAAAAGGCTCAGCGACGAGTCGGGAGGCAGAGGGGAGTTCGAGAAGGCGGGGCATCGTCAGAGAGGACTACAAAAGTCCCAGAGATGAGTTCCGAAGCAGTGGAGTGTTTGAGGAGGTGGAGCAGCGTCGCAGGGGCCTACAAAATACCTAACTTCCAGCCGGGCGGCCAGCGGGGGTTTCATGGAGGCAGCAGCGTCGTATAGGACAGTTGGTTCAGCTGCAGGGAGTCAAATCAAAAAGAAGTAGAAAGAAATAGAAGGCTGACGTCACAGCCAAGCAGGCAAGCGACTGGCTGGTGATTGGCGAGTAGTTTTTATTTTTCTTTATCAGTCGGTAAGTTTTAGCATTGCTGTTGCAAAATTACGTTAATCTAAGAGTAAGTCATGGCAAGAGATCCCAGACCCGTATCATGCTGCTCCTGTGATATGTGGGAAGGCAGGAACGCTTCATGTGCGGGAAGGTTATCCGGTGCATATAGGTACCAACGATATCGGTAAAAAAACGCAATAAGGGCGGACAAGACTAATTTGGGGAGCTGGAGCTAAATTAAAAAGTAGGACATCAAAATTAGTAATCTCACGATTGCGACCAGTGCCACGTGCTCGTCACAGTAGGAATCGCAGGATAGCTCAGATGAATACGTGGCTTGAGGAGTGGTGCAGAATGGAGGGATTCAGCTTCCTGGGGAATTGGAACCGGTTCTGGGGGAGGTGGGACGAGTACAAACTGGAAGGTTTGCACCTGGAAACGACTGGAACCCATATCCTTGGGGAAGTGTTTGCCAGTGCTGATGCGGAGCGTTTAAACGTATATGGCAGGGTGATGGGAACCTATTCAGGGAGGTAGAGGAAAATAGAATCGGGGCAGGAGCAAAAGATATGAAGTAAAAAAATAAAAGTAGAAGGCAGAGAAACCCAAGGCAAAAATCAAAAAGGCCACATTACTGCAAGTTTCTAAAGAGGCAATCTGTATTAAAAAGAGAAGCCTGAAAGGCTCTATTCCTCAATGGAGGAGTATTTGTTATAAGGTGGACGAATTAACTGCGCAGATTGCTGTTAACGGATATGATGTAATTGGCATCATGGTGACATGGCTCCAGGGTGATCACGGCTGGGAACGGAACATCCAGGCATATTCAACATTCAGCCAGGATAGACAGAAACCAAAAGGAGGTGGAGGCGGCGGCGTTGTTTGTTATAGAGGAAATTAAAGTAATAGCAAGGAGGAACATTCACTTTGATGATGTGGAATCGGTATGGTTGTAGCTACCGAATACCAAAGGAGAGAAAACGCTAGTAAGACTTGAGTACAGACCAACAAACAATAGCAGTGAGGTTGCGGACAGCATCAAACAAGTAATTAGGAATGCGTACAATAAAGGTACAGCAGTTATCATGGGCGACTTTAATTTACATATTGATTGGGCGAACCAAACTGGTAGCAATGCGGTAGAGGAGGATCTTCTGGAGTGTATTTGGGATGATTTTCGAGACCAATATTTCAAGGAACCAACTCGAGGGCTGGCCATCCTAGACTGCATGGCTAAGAGAAAGGACAAATTTGCAATCTTGCTCTGCGAGGCCCCTTCGGGAAGTGTGACCATAATAGGGAAGAATTCATTTTTCCGATGGAGAGTGATGCAGATTATTCAGAGACTAGGTACCTGAACTTAAGAATAGTAACTTTCCAGTTGGTATGAGGCATGAATTGGCCACAATGGACTGGCGAGTCATGCTTAAAGGGTTGACGGTGGATAGACCATGGCAAATATTTAAAGATCACATTTCAACAATTGTACATCCCTGTCTGCAGTAATAATAAAATGGGGAAGATTGATTAATCGTGGCTAACAAGGGAAATTAAGTATAATATTAATTCCAAGGAAGAGCCATAATAATTGGCTAGAAAAAGCAGCAAATCTGAGGACTGGAAGATTTTATAATTCATCAAAGGAGTACAAAGGTTTTAATTAGGAGGGGGAGAACAGAATATGAGAGGAAGATTGCTTGGAACATAAAAACCGACCGCAAAAGCTTCGATAGACATGTGAAGAGAAAAAGGATTAGTGAAGACAAACGTAGGTCACTTACAGTCAGATTCTGGTGAATTTATAATGGGAACAAAGAAATGGCGGACCAGTTAAACAAATACTTTGGTTCTGTCTTCACGAAGGAAGACACAAATAGCCTTCCGGAAATATTAGAGACCGAGTGTCAAGTGAGAAGAAGGAACTGAAGGAAATCTTTAATAGGGGGGAAATTGTGTTGGGGAAATTGGCAGGATTGCAGGTCGATAATTCCCCAATGCCTGAAAGTCTGCATCGCAGAGTACTTAAGGCTGTGGCTTTAAAAATAGTGGATGCATTGGTGATCATTTTCCAGCAAACTATCGAATCTAGATCAGTTGCTATGGACTGGAGGGTAGCTAATGTAACACCACCTTTTAAGAAACGAGGGAGAGACAAAAATGGTAATTATAGACCGGTTAGCCTGTCGTCAGTGTTGGGGAAATGTTGGAATCAATTATTAAAGAAGAAATAGCAGCGCCTTTCGAAAGCAGTGACATGATAATTCCAAGTCAGCATGAATTTATCTAAGGAAATTGAGTCTTGACAAATCTTCTAGAATTATTTGAGGATTTAACTGGTAGAGTTGACAAGTGAGGACCAGTGGATATGGTTTATTTGAAATTTCAAAAGGCTTTGACACGGTCCCACACCAGGAATTGTTGTGCAAAATTAGAGCACAAGGTAGTGGGACTAATGTACTGACGCGGATAGAGAACTGCTTGGCAGACAGGATGCAAAAGTCGGGATAAACGGTTCCTTTTCAGAGAAGCAGGGCTTAGTGCTGGGACCCAAGCTATTTACAATAAACATTAATGATTTCGATGAAGGAACTGAGTGAAATATCTCCAAGTTTGCAGATGACACTTAGCTGGGTGATGGAGTGAGCTGTGAGGAGGATGCTAAAAGGCTGCAGGTTGATTTGGACAGATTAGGTGAGTGGGCAAACGCATGGCACTTGCAGTATAATTTGGATAAATGTGAAGTTATCCACTTTGGCGGCAAAAGCACCAAGGCAGAATATTAACTGCGTGCGGCAGATTAGGAAAAGGGGAGGTGCAACGAGTCCTGGGTGTCATGGTACATCAGTCACTGAAATTCGGCATTAAGGTACAGCAGGCGGTGAAGAAGACAAATGGCCTTCTTCGCTTGGAGAATTGATTATAGGAGCAGGGATATCTTATGCAGTTGTACAGGACCTTAGTGAGGCCTCACATGGGACATTGTGTTCATTCTGGTCTCCTAAGCTGAGGAAGGACGTTCTTGTTATTGAGGGATTGCAGAGAAGGTTCACCAGAATGATTCCCGGCATGGCAGGACTGACATCTGAGGAGAAACTGGATCGACTGGGCCTGTATTTCCTGGAGTTAGGAAGGATGAGAGTGGAGCACATAGAAACATATAAAACTCTGACGGGATTGGACAGGTTAGCTGCAGGAAGTATGTTCCCGATGTTGGGGCAGTCCAGAACCAGGGGACATAATCTACGGATAAGATGGAGGAAATTGAGAACTGAGATGAGGAGAAACTTCTTCACTCAGAGAGTTGTTAAAATGTAGAATGCTCTGCCATAGTGAGTTGTTGAATGCCAGTTAATTGTATATATGCAGGCGCGTGTTAGAAATGGCTCTTACGGCTAAGGGGACCAAGGGGTATGGAGATAAAGCAGGAAAGGGGTACTGAGGTAAAGATCAGTCATGATATTTTTGAATGGTGGTGCAGGCTCGAAGATCGAATGGCCTACTCCTGCAACTATTTTCTATGTTTCTATGTTTCTATGTTGGGTGAATGAAGAAGAAAGGACACTTCTCCTTAACGTTAGAACGATGAATTCCAGGAGCAAATCGTTGAGCACGTTTTCATAGAATAGGAATGTTCATCTGGATTCCAGATTCTGGAACATAAGAACATAAGAATATGAGACATTGGAACACGATTACGCCATTTGGATCCTCTGGCATGCTCCTGCATTGATCGAGATTATGGCTGAACCTATACCACAATTTGACCTGTCCGAAAATATTGCCGTATCCCTTGATTCCCTTAATTTCAAAAACCTATTGATTTCCGTCTTGAATGTGCTCAATGAGAGAGCATCATCATCACTTGCCGATAGAGAATTCTAAATATTCACATCTTTCTAAGTTTCGATATTTCTCCTCATCACTGTCCTAAATAGATGACCCCAAATTCAGGAAATGTGATCCCTCGTTCTAGTCAGGAGTAACATCCCACATACAAAAACACTCTCTGGCCCAGTACGAATTGTGTATTAGTAAATGAGATCACATCTAATTATTCTAAACTATAGAGAATATAACCCCAGTCTACTTAATCTTTCCTTGTAGGAACACTCACGCCATGACTTCGACAAGGAGTCCAAAACTGTACACAATTCTCCAGCTGTGCACTCACCAGTGCCCTGTATAATTATAGTAAGACTTCTTCACTCTTACATTCAAGTCTTCTTGTAATAAATGCGAACATACCTTTTGCTCTCGTCATTGCTTGCTCTACATGCATTTTATCCTTCCGTGATTTGTGTACAAAGACATCCAGGTCCCTCTGGAGACTAGTGGTTTCCCCTCTCTCACCATTTAATAAATCTCTGCTTTTCTATTGTTTCTGCAAAAGTGGAAAACATGACATTTCTCCTCACTTTATTCCATTTGCCACGTTCTTGCGCATTAACTTCCCCTGTCTATATTCCCTTGAAGCATCTTTGCATCCTGCTCTCAACTTAAATTCCAACCTAACTTTATATCATTGGCAAACTTCAATACACTACACTTTGTCCCGTGAATCAAATCATTGATATATTGTGAGAATTGCTGAGGCCCAAGCACCGAACATTGCGCAGCCCCACAATTTACAGCAAACCAAAATTCATTTGTACTCACCGTTAACCAATCCTCAATGTACGTTAGTTTAATAACCCCAATCCATTGAGCACTATATTCATTAATACTCTCTTAAGTGGCAGCTTATTGAATGCCTTCTGAAAACCCTATTACACAAATCCACTAGTTCCCCTTACCTATTCTACTGGTTGCAAACTCAAAATCTCTAACACATTTATGGAAACATGAATTCTCTTAGATAAACTCTCTACCTCACAAGGCTGTGGTTGTCGGGTTCAAACGGAGCTTTCGCCAGTGAGCCATAGATTCCTGATTGTTAATTCAATGTTTAACCCTCATTCTGAGTGGGCACTCGACAATGGTAAAAATGTAGGATCACCTTCTGTCAGTAAACTTCACTGGAAAAGCAGCTCACGCTAATGGATACCATAGATTCCGGATGGAGGAAGTACACAGATTTAGTAATGTCGGCTGTAAAGTGGATCCGGTGCATATAGAGAAGGCTATTGACCAATGTATAAAAGGCAGCCGCAGGACATGTACCTGCAATCTCTGATAACAGCATTTTGATCATTGAGAGTATTGCAGGTCCGTCTGGCTGTGTTTATCTCGGATTCTCTATATCTCAGTTGATTCTGAATGAATGAATCCGTGAGTCTGTGCATCATTATGTGTGAGTGGAAGACTTGAAGATATGATCTGAATTTTTCCCTGTAAATCATTCACATCTGCCTACTCCCTAAATGTGTACAAATGCACAGACGAGAAGATGTGTACATAGGATCTGAAGTAGACCATTGAGCACATCGAGCCTGTTCTGTCACTCAATGAGAAAATGGCTGATCTTTATCTGGCTTCCTTTGGCCCATATCCTACCATTCGTTGACACAAATATTTCAACGTCAGATTTAAAATTAACAGTTCATCGATTATCAATTTCAGTTTGCAGAAGAGAGTTCCAATCTTTATCATCCTTTTTGAGCAGACGTGTTGGCTAAGTTCACTTTTGGCTCTAATTTGTAGACTATTTCCCTAATCCGAGATTCCACGGACAGCGGGAAAAATGTATCTCTGCTTATACTAACATTTCCCCTTAATATCTTGAATTGATTGGTAAATCACACCTTATCCTTATAAATTCAATAGAATACAAGCTTAATTTTGTAATCTCGCCTTGGATTCTAGGTGTCATTTGGAAAGTCCTCCGCTGCACTCACTCCAAGGTGAATATATCCTTCCTGCATTGTAAATAATAAACAGATACACAGAAATATAAAGCAGGGCTTTGGCGCAAAATCTCTGATGTGGGAATAATTTGAAACATTTTTCTGAGTGTGGCACAGAGACGATGGAATTAATGGCGTATTTTTGAGCGGCATGACTCTATGCACACTTGTATATAAGATCGGTGGAAAATGCAGCTGTAACTTGGGAGCACTGATGCCACACATTACCATAGTGTGGCTCTAGTGACACAACGGGCTAGCGTGAAGTACTTATATGATAGTGCAGGCAGATGCAACGCAAAGGTTGTTTATTCCTCGCTAAGATCAGGCAATGATTCGACGTTGAAATGATAATTGGTGTTTCCCTCACATTTTATATACGTATTATTGGTTCCATGTGAGCATTTAGATTCCAAAGATCCACAATGATTCAGGGGCAGGTGCGAGTTCTTTGACAGTGCTTTGGTATTACTTGTTTATATTTGAAGGAGTGAGCCGTTTCCATTATGAAACAGGTAAGTATGTTGTTCGTGGTGAGTCGGAGAGGCTGGGGAGGTGTGTCGGAGAGCCCTATAAAAAGGTCCAATGCGTCGCTGAGTCGATGGAGCTCACGATGAGTTGCGGAGGCCTAGGAGCAGGACCAACGCATCGCTGAGGCTCGGAGGTTGAGTCGGAGAGACCTATAGAATGGCGCAGCGCGTAGCTGAGGCTCGGGAGTTCATGTTGTTTTGGAGAGCCTCGGTAGTTGCGTTGGAGAGGCTTACAAAAAGATCCAACGCGTCGCTGAGGCTCGGGAGTTTGTACTGAATCAGAAAGGCTCGGGAGGTGCGTCAGAGGGTTCCTTCAAAAGGCACAACGCGCCGCTGAGATTCGGGAGTTCGTGGTGAGTCGGTGAGGTTGGGGAGGTGGTCGGAGAAACCTATAAAAAGGTCCTGCACGACATGGATACACCGGAGTTTGTAGTGAGACGAGGAGGCTCGGGACTTGCGTCCGAGAGCCCTATAAAAAGTCCCAACGCGTCGCTGAGGCTCTGGAGTTCTTGGTGAGTCGGAGAGGCTCGGGAGGTGCGCCGGAGAGGCCCATTAAAAGACCCAACACGTCGCTGAGGCTGGGGACGTCGTGGTGAGTCGGGCATGGTCGCGAGGTGCGTTGGAGAGGTCTAAAAAAAAGCTCAACGCATCGCTGAGGCTCGGGAGTTCGTAGCGTGTGGGAGCGGCTCGCGATGTGGATCAGAGAAACTTATAAAAAGGCCCAACGCATCGCTGAGGCCTGCTGGTGCAGCTACACTGAGAATGCAAAGAAGATGTAGAACGAAATTGAAAGATGATGTCACAGCCAAAGGGGTAAGTGATTGACTAGTGATGGGTCAGTAGTTTTTATTTTTCTTTCTTTATCAGTAAGTAACCTTTTAACATTGTTGTTGCCCCATTAAGTTAATCCAAGAGTTAAGTCATAGCAGGAGAGCTCGGACAGTTTTATGCTCCTCCTGTACTATATGTGAACTCAGGAACGCCTCTGGTGTCCCTTTACGACTGTTTGTGCGGGAAGTACATCCGTCTGCAGTTCATAACAGACTGCATTGCAGCACGAGAGTTGCGGCTGGATTCAGTCTAGAGCATCCACGATGCAGAGAATGACGTGAATAGCACGTTTACCGAGTTGGTCGCATCGCAGGAAAAACCAGATAGGGAACGCGTGACCAATAGGAAGATCAGTGCAAGATTGCAGTGGTCATTTGCGGTCATCCCCCTACAAAACAGATACACCGCTTTGGGTACTGTTGAGGCGGATGACTCTTCAGGGGAAGGCAGCAGCAGCCAAGTTCCTGGCACCATGTCTGGCTCTGCTGCACAGGAGGGCAGGAAAAAGAGTGGGAGTGCGATAGCGATAAGGGATTCAATTGGTAGGAGACCGCAACAGAGACTTCAGGATGGTATGTTGGCTTCCGGGTGCAAGGGTCGAGGATTTCTCGGAGCTAGTGAAGGACATTCTGGAAAGGGAAGGTGAACAGCCACTTGTCGGAGTGCATATAGTTACCAACGATATCGGTAGAAAACGTGATGAATTCCTACGAGACGCAATTAGGAAGCTAGGAGCTAAATTAAAATGTACTACCTCAAAATACTAATCTCAGAATTGCTAACAGTACCACGTGTTAGTCAGAGTAGGAATCGCAGGATAAATCATTAGAGCACGTGGCTGGAGGAGTACAAACATTGATAATAGGAGCAAGAGTAGTTCATTCAGCCCTGCGAGCCTGCACCTCTATTCAATGAGTTCATGGCTGAACATGTAACTTCAGTACCCTATTCCTGCTTTCTCGCCATTCCTCTGGATCCACCGATTAGTAAGGACTACATCTAACTCCTTTGTAAATATATTTAGTGAATTGGCCTCAACAATTTCTGTGGTAGAGAATTCCACAGGTTGACCACTCTCTGGGTGAAGAAGTTTCTCCTCATTCGGTCCTAAATGGTTTACCCCTTATCCTTAGACTGCGACCCCTGGTTCTGGACTTCTCCAACATTGGGAACATTCTTCCAGCATTGAACCTTTCAAAACCCGTCAGAATTTAAAAACATTTCTATGAGATACCCTCTCATTCCTCTGAACTCCAGTGAATATAATCCCAGTTGATCCAGTCTTTCTTGATATGTCAGTCCCGCCATCCCGGGAATCAGTCTGGTGAACCTTCGCTGCACTCTCTCAATAGCAAGAATGTCCTTCCTCAAGTTAGGAGACGAAATTGTACACAATACTCCAGGTGTGGCCTCAACAAAGCCCTGTACAACTGTAGTAACACCGCTCTGCCCCTGTACTCAAATCCCCTCACTATGAAGGCCAATAATCCATTGTCTTTCTTAACCGCCTGCTGTACCTGCATGCCAACACTCAATGACTGATGTACCATGACACCCTGATCTAGTTGCACCTCCCCTGTTCATAATATGTCACCATTCAGATAATAGTCGTTCTCTCTGATTTTACCACCAAAGTGGATAACCTGACATTTATCCACATATTGCTTCATCTGCCAAGCAATTGCCCACTCACCTTACTGATCCAAGTCACTCATAAGCCTCATAGCATCCACCTCGCAGCTCACTCTGCCACCCAACGTAGTGTCATCCGCAAATTTGTAGATACTCCATTTAATCCCCTTTGTCTAAATCATTATTGTACAATGTAATCAGCTGGGGCCTCAGCACAGAACCTTGCGGTACCACAAACGTCACTACCTGCCATTCTGAAAATTACCCATTTACACCTACTCTTTGCTTCCTGTCTGCCTACCAGTTCTCAATCCACGTCAGCACAGTCCCCCCAATCCCATGTGCATTAACTTTGCATATTAATCTCTTGTGTGGGACCTTGGCGAATTTCCAGATACACCACATCAACTTCCTTGTCCACTCCACTGGAAACATCCTCAAAAAATTCCAGAAGTTTTGTCAAGCATGATTTTCCTTTCACAAATCGATGCTGACTTGGACCTATTATGTCACCTATTCTAAATGCGCTGCTATGACATTCTTAATCATTGATTCCATCATTTTACCCTCGATCGATGTCATGCTGGCCTGTGTATAATTGCCTGTTTTCTACCTCCCTCCTTTTTTAAAAAGTTGGGTAACATTAGATTCCCTCCATTCCAGAGGAACTGATCCAGATTCTATGGAATGTTGGAATATGACTCTCAATGCATTCGCTATTTCCAAGGCCACCTCCCTAAATACTCTGGGATGCAGACCATCAGACCCTGCGGATTTATCGGTCTTTAATCCATTAATTTCCCCAACACAATTTCTCGACTCATAAGGATCTCCCTCAGTTCCTCCTTCTTACGAGACCGTCTGACTCCTTTTATATCCGGAAGGTTGTTTGCGTCCTCCTTCGTGAATACCGAACCAAAGTACTTGTTCAATTGGTCTGCCATTTCTTTGTTCCCCGTTAAGACATCCTCTGATTCTGACTTCACGCGACCTACGTTTGTCTTTACGAACCTTTTTCTCTTCACATATATAGAGAAGCATTTGCAGTCCGTTTTAATGTTCCCTGCTAGATTCCTCTCGTATCTATTTACCCTGCTCTAATGAAACCCTTTGTCCTCCTCTGCTGAGTTCTAAATTTCTCCCAGTCCCCGAGTTCGCTGCTATTTCTGGACAGTTTTTATGCCACTTCCTTGGCTTTAATACTCTCCCTGATTTCCCTTGATAGCCACGGTTGAGCTACCTTCCCTTTTTTTTATTTTTATGCCAGACAGGGATGTACAATTGTTGTAGTTCATCCATACATTCTCTAACTGTCTGCCATTGCCCATCCACTGACAACCCCTGAAGTATCATTCGCCAATCTATCCTATCCAATTCACGCCTCATACCTTCAAAGTTACCCTTCTGTACGTTCGACCGTGGTCTCTGAATAAACTGTATCATTCTCCAACCTAATGTAGAATTCCACCATATTATGGTCGCTCTTCACTAAGGGGCCTCGCACAACGATATTGCTAACGTATCCTCTGTCACAACACAAAACCTAGTCTAAGATGGCCTCCCCCCTAGTTGGTTCCAGCCGAATCCTTCTTTCAAAAACTGGGTCCGTAGCCCTCTAGGTTAGGGCAGTTCTATTGCACATCCAGGTCATTTTTTTGATAGGGTACAGTCTTCTGCCTCTACCACCTTTTCAGGCTGTGGGTTTCACACCTCCACCTTTCTATGGGTGAAAAAAATCCACTCTGAGTCGCAACTGATTATGTTAATTTATTCCCTCTTGTTGTTGACCCATATCCTAAGGGTAATAGGTCGTTAATGTCCTTTTTATCTAAACCCTCATAATTGTATACACCTCAATGAGTTCACTTCTCAGCATCTGCTACTCTGTAAAAAATGAATCCATCCCATGTAATCTTTGCTGATCGATAATATCCTCCAATCCAGGCAACATCCTCGAAAATCTGCTCTCGACCAGCTCTAAGGCAATCACCTCGTTCCTGTAATTAACTGAGCAGAACTACACGCTGTTTTCTAGTTTTGGCCCATGTGTTCCATATGCCATTAAAACAAATTGTCAGAACATGAGAAAATATGAAATATGAGCATGAGTAGGTCTTTTTGCCCCTTGATTCTATAAGATCATGGCTGATGTGGTCTGCTACCTACAGGCATGTGTTTACCTGCGCTCAAAGCTCCCTTTATTCCTCTACACTTCCAAATGTTCTAACATTTAATGTGCATTCTAATGCCCTGTTAGCCCTCCCCAAATGCATTACCCCAAACATCTTTGGAATAAATTCCCTTTGCCATGCTCCTGTCCACCTGAAAGTAAACTGGCAGATACCAAGAGTTTCTATCGGTACAAAAGGATGCAAATTATGGCTAAAGTAAATATTGGTCCCCTCGAGGGCAAGACTGCTTAATTAATAATGGGGAGCACGGAAATGGCCGAGACGTTGAACAAATATTTTGTAACGGTCATCACGGTAGAAGACACTAAAATATCCCAATTGTGGATACACACTGGGCTTTCGGGAGGGATGGATCACTATCACGAAAGAAATAGTACTTGATTAAATAATGGGCATAAAGGCGGACAAGTCCCTGGACCTGACGGCTTGCATCCTAGTATCTTAAACTAAATGGCTAAATTGATAATGGATGCATTGGTTGTAATCTGACAAATTTTCCTGAATTCTGGGAAGCTCCGAGCGTATTGGAAACCCGGAAATGTAACGCCCCTGTATAAAAACGGAGGCAGACAGAAAGCAAGAAACAATAGATCAGTTTTCCGAACATCTGTCGTTGGGAAAATGCTGGAGTCCATTATTAAGGAAGCAGTAGCAGATCATTTTAAAAAAGCATAATTTAAACAGTCATGGTTTTATCAAAGAGAATTCATGTTTGACAAATTTGCTGGACTTCTTTGAGGATGTAACGAGCAGCGTGAATAAGAGGTAATCATTGGAGGTGGTGAATTTAGCTTTCCAGAAAGCATTCTATAACATGTAACATAAACTGTTGCTGCATAAGATAAATCCGTGGTCTTGGGTTCGGGGTAATATATTAGCATTGATAGAAGATTGGTTAATTAAAAGAAAATAGAGCGTCGGGATGAATTGTCCATTGTCCAGTTGGCAAACAGTAACTCGTGTGGTGCCGCAGGGATAGGTGCTGCGACCTCCACAACTTACAATATATATTATTGATTTGGCTGAAGGAACCGAGTGCAATTTCGCCAAATTATATGATGAAAAAAAGATAGGTGGGAAAGCAAGTTGTGAGTTGAACATAACTAATTTGCAAAGAGTTTTGCCAGGCTAAGAGACTGTGCAAACATTTGGCAGGAGCAGTATAATTTGGGAAAATGTGATGTTGTCAACTTTGGTCGAAATGTATAAAAGCAAATTAATTTTAAATGGAGGAAAATTTCAAAATGCTGCAGTCCAGATGGTCCTGCGGGTCCGTGTGCACGAAACACAAAAGTTTTGTATGCAGATAGACCAGGTAATCAGGAATTCATTTATTGAATGTGTATTGAGTATAAAAGCAGAGAGGTCCTGCTACAATTATACATGGTATTGATGAGGCGACATCTGGAGTACTGCGATCATTTTGGGTCGGTAGGTTGCGCCTGTGCACATTGGAGTTCAGAAGGATGAGAGGTCAACTGATTGAAACATATAATATACTGAGGCGGCTCGACAAGGTGAATGCAGAGAGGAAGTTTCCGCTTATATGGGAAAAAGAAAACTGGGGGATATCGTCTCAGAATCAGTCGCCACTTATTTAAAACTGAGATGAGGAGGAATTGCTTCTCTCACAAGGTTGTAAATCTTTGCAATTCTCTGCCCCAGAGAGCTGTGGAGGCTGTTTGAATACATTTCAGGCGGAGATATACAGAATATTGTGCGATAAGCGGGGTAAAGGGTTATGGGAAGCGGGCAAATAAATGCAGCTGAATCCATGATCAGATCAGCCACGACTTTATTGAACGGTCGAACAGGCTTTATGCACCAAATGGCCTACTCCTGGTCCTATTTCTTATGTTCTTATTTCCTTATATTGTTAGGTAGAATACATTCCCCCTCTTCCCTATTTTAAATGTGCTGCCGCTTATCCTGAGACTCTGTCCGCTAGTTTCACATTCGCTACGTATGCAAATATACTCTTTGTATTCATATTTTCGAGCACTTTCATAAACGTATATGTTTCGATAAGAATATCTTTCATTCTTCTGAATTCCAATGAGTATAGGCCCAACCTATTCAACCTTTCTTCACCACGTAGTGAAGCTTTTCTGAAGAGCCACCAATGCAAGTATATCCTTCCTAATATATGGAGTCCAGAACTGTATGCAGTACTCTAGGTGTGGCCTTCGCAATTCCAGGTACAGTTGTAGATCAGCCATGTTCTAATTGAATGTCGAAGCTGGCTCCAGTGGCCAAATGGCTTAATCCTGCTCCAATTTCTTATGTTGTTATGTTCGCATTTAGTTCATGTTCGAAACAAATACGGGACTTCCTTCAGATCAACCAGAGATTGAAAGTGAGATAAACACAGTGAGTGATAGCAGCTGCATTGGGACAGATGGCGGAATAGACAAGAGAGATGGTTAGATCCAAAACTGCCTCACACTCCAAAAGGCAATGACAGTGGACTCAGTGAAAGTAAGCTGGAAAAAGCGTGGTTTCGCTGCGTGGCTCAGCTGATCAAAGCGCCTGTCGAGTCAACAATAGATCCTCCATTCGACTCCCCATCAGTCTTTAATCCCTTATCGCTCAAAAATGTCAATGTCGCCTCCTTAAATATATTCAATGACCCAGCCTCCACTCCCTTGGCTTTTTTTACCAACGCTCAAGTGGCTCATTTCTTCCCAGGTGAAAGGGCTACAATCCTTTTAAATTTGCCGATGGCTGCAGCATTCTGGATTAACGCTCCAGTCGCTTTAGGGTGTGGGTCGAATTCCATTGCTGCCATTATTTCTGGCGGGGCTTATTTTGGCCTCATGTAAAGAATCCATCTTTTCCAATAAGTGCTGCGTGTGACCTTGCTGTGGTGCGAGCAGCCTTGCGACAGCTGCTGTGCGGTGCCGTGATCGTATAGTGGTTATACTCTGTGTTGTGGCCGCAGCAACCTCGGTTCTAATCAGAGTTACGGCACAGTTTGCTTTTTATCTTTTGTCATCCGCGGCACCTGCTGATCGAACAGAGCAAAATATCAATCTGCACTATATGAAACAAATATTATACTGTTTGCGGTAGATATATTTTTACTAATTCAAACGCGCCTCTTGTCTCAGCTTTTCCTGCTTTCCAGAAAAAAAATAGCCCTTTGCTTACAATTCTCCTCACCACAATTGTGGCAGCAGCAGTGACTGCATGAGCTGAAAGAAAAGGCTCCGGACGTCAAAACTAACAAAGTCCTGGCGTGGTTGTTTTATTCACGGCGTCAAACGTATTTTTTTTTCTCTGTTCTGAATTTGTTTCACATTCGAACATTTCTGAAGCAACGGAAGGCCTTTTACTGACTGACGCTAATTGTACACTTTGAAAATTGTTGCAACTGGGTGCACGGGCAGCACTAGCGGTGAGTACCGTTTGTAGCAGAGGATTTCAGTTATGGTTAAAAAAGCAGAAAGCAGATTTAGTGTGCATACCATTAATCCGAGGTAGCCGAATGGTTGAGGCGAAGGACTGCAAATCCATTGTGCGCTACACGTGTGGATTAGAATATAATCCTCATTGTTATTGTGCTGATCATTTAATGCCTCTGTTGGTTTTGTTAATCACCGTAAGCTTCATGTCCAAATTCACCTTTTACTCCAAGTATGATACACTCAGCTCATGCCATGTCTCAAACTATTAACATGTATAATAATGGGAAAACATGTGTAGGATTATGGGGAGGCGGACTAATTTGATAGTTCACTCAACGACACAATACAGGCAGGAGGGAGTTCACACTTTCTTCTTTACCGACATTCAATGGGATTTCAATATGCATCGTTTTGTGTTGTTTTTTATAGGAGGTTCATTGTTCTAGTGATTCGATTCTGACTTTGGGATTATCAGTGTTGCAATTGGACAGATCCATGGTGCAAATCCCGGACTGTCATCGCCACCGTTAAGTCAAGAACCACCTTCTCACAGCTGAAAGGCACTGCACACAAGACCAATAATTTAAATTAAAAACTGGTGAATTTGCACAATATTTTGTACATCGTACGAAATCACAGAATTTCACAGGAGCAACATTAAAACGAAACAACTGAGTAAAGTTATAGGTTTCTGGGTTTGAGCGGCACTGTGTCTCATTGCACATCTTAAACACGTGGGAGGTGAGAGGAGCGGCTGTTTAAAGAGGCAGAGCATGAGGAGCGGCTGTTTACAGAGCGGGAGCAGAGAGGAGCGACTGTTTCCAGAGCGGGAGCAGAGAGTAGCGACTGTTTACAGAACAGGAGCAGAGAGGAGCAGCTGTTTAAAGAGCAAGAGCAAAGAGGAGCGGCTGGTTATATCGCGGGAGCGAAGAGGAGCGACTGTTTGCAGAGCGACAGCAGAGAGGAGCGGTTAAATTACAGAGCGGGTGCAGAGAGGAGCGGCTGTTTACAGTGCGCGAGCAGAGAGGAGCGGCGATTTACTAAGCAGGATTGAGAGAAGTGACTATTTACAAAGCAGGAAAAGAGGGAAGAAGCTGTCTACAAAGCGACAGCAGGGAGGGGCTGCTATTTACAGAGCGGGAGCAGAGAGGAGCGGCTATTTACAGAGCGGGAGCAGAGAGAAGTGACTGTTTACAGAGCGGGAAAAGAGGGAAGAAGCTGTTTACACAGTGGAAGCAGGGAGGGGCGGTTGTTTTCAGAGCGGGAGTAGAGAGGAGCGGCTGTTTACACAGCGAGAGCAGAGAGGGGCGGCTGTTTACAGAGCGGGAGCAGAGAGGAGCGGCTATTTACAGAGCGGGAGCACAGCTGAGTGGCAGTATCTGGCGCTGGACCTGTGGCATTTCGCGAGCAGTTGTTGAATAAATTCTTTTTCAGCATCTGAAAAATTTTGCAGTGTTTTATTGCGCTTCACTTTATATTAACAAATTAAATAATTAATTGCGCTGGCATGAAGAATAAATTTCAAAACAATGTAAGCTTTGGTGGGTCAGGGGTAGAATTCTCGCTTGCCACGGGGAAGACATGAATATTGTGCACATAATAAACATAACACATCCCTTAAACATTGTTGGGTTATAAAATATAAATTAATAAAAACTATGTGCGAAAATCGAAATTAAAGATTACTTGATTCTGAGGATACTTAGTGCACCAACAATGATCAGCTATTCCTTCAATCTGAGTCTAGCCCAATGAAAACGTGCGATCTAGACTTTATTGTAACCCGTTG
The DNA here is from genome assembly GCF_044704955.1 of Pristiophorus japonicus. Classification (NCBI taxonomy): domain Eukaryota; kingdom Metazoa; phylum Chordata; class Chondrichthyes; family Pristiophoridae; genus Pristiophorus; species Pristiophorus japonicus. The sequence continues at coordinate 1,053,139 of NW_027254772.1, forward strand.
CCATTTAACTTAAATCAGAAGCGCTATCATTGCAGCACAAGTTCTAAAGCCGACAAATGCAGCCGCATCTATAGCAAGGATCGAGCACAATGAAGACGCCTGGCCTGGAAATCGGCGCGGTCCCATTTTGCAAGACCATCAGCAGGCCGGTGCAATTGGAGGAAGCAGTGTGCGGCGGCCCGGCCCAGAAATCAGCGCGGTCCCGGCCTGCAAGACCATCATCAGGCCGGGGCTTTTGGAGGTAGAAGCTTGCAGCCGCATGCCATTGCAGGGAGCAGCGCGTGCTGCTGCAGGAGAGCGATGGCTGCATAGCCAGGTCACTGATTGCAGTGCGGGCAGGCAGAGCAGGAGGAATGAAGGAGCGGCAAGAGTCCATAGATGGAAGTGGCCGGGGCCCAATAGAGGCGTGAATCTGGGGCTCAAAATACACGAGAGCCCAAGGGCAGCATGGGCGAACCCCCACAACGATATGTGTGAGCACTCGGCCTGTACAGCTGGGCTGTTCTCCATTTTTACTTGCGTATACCTTGCCACTGGATCAATACCTACCTCTGTCAAACCTGTGTGGTTGCTGGTATGCCACGGCCACCACACGTAAAGAATTCCAAGCACAGGCAAGTTCCACCCCTCACGATATATTTCAGGATCTGGAATATTAGGGCATTCATTAATACACATGTGTACTCATTGCTTTTGGCGTGGAAGCTCGTCATCCTCGCTTCAAGAGCCTGCCTGCGATGATGATAAAATGAAAATGCTGCAAATAAACAGAAGGTCAGGCAGTATCCGTGGAGAGCGAAACAGAGTTAACGTTTCAGTTCGATGGTGGTTCCTCAAAACATGTCTAGAGGCGGTTTCAATGAGAACAGCTGCTTAAATGAGGGAGCAGATAAGACAGGCTTTCGATTCCCGACCAATTGCAATGCCTCGTTTTACGAATGAATTTCAGTAAACAAATTAAATAAAATTTACATGAAGCGCTGCACAAAGAAAACTCCCATTTGCGCATTTCAGACCGTCATATCTCGGTCTGTGACGTTGCTCCATTTGCCTTGCAATCTCGGCGCTGCAGATATCGGCCCATGGGACGATGTTCATCCTAAAAAGAGTTGTTGGTTTTCTGGTGACAAGAAAGCTAACAGCCCTAATTGCAATATGCAGCAACAGGATACAGGATATATATAAAAATCAGCAATCGACCGATCGGCATTGCTTGATTGCGAAGCTGGGCGGTGTATGTTTCAATTCATTCACAAGATGGCTGGTTTACTGATCCAACAAGATGACCACGTCATTGTCTGGGTTAGGGATCTCAACGAGGTCCGCAACACCCACGCCATGACAGTAGCTGATGACTGCTGGATGAACCAACGCCAATTCCATCCTGTTATTAAATAAACGTAGAATCCAAACAGCATCGGGAACAAAATCGCTGGCGCAGGAAAACCAACGCTGGAGCACTCAAAGAACCTATTCAGAAAGCGCTATTCCGACAGCGCCCCTGAAACAACTTCAGGAATTCCAGTCAGCCGGAGAGGCAGAGTGTCCACATTGACTGGTCTGCCCTGAAGGCCTCTATAGTTACCAGCTGTGCAAAGACGCTGGATAAATCCTTCAGGAAACATCAAGACTGGTTCACCAAAAATGACCAGGAGATCCAGGAGCAAATAAGCCACAAATGCGAATCATACTAGAATTGGAAACAGATGCACAATTCCAGAGCAAGAAAGCAGTTCTTTAGACATCTGAAGGCCGCGATTCAAGATAGAGCTAAGAACAGATGGTGGGGGGGGGGGGGGGTAGAAATAGCGCAGGAGATCCAGCAATGAGCTGACAAACACGACGTGCATACATTAATTAGCGCATTCAAGACCAATTACGTTCAAGCAGTGAAGTTTGTACCCAACCGAGGGCCAGAAACGGAAGTGTAATTATCAAGGAGAGAGTAGCAGTAAATGCCAGCTGTAATGCGTACTTCGAAATCTGCTTATGAGAGACTCTGTCTTCGACATGAGTGACTTCGATTCCATTTGACAGCATGCTAACCGTCATCAACTCAGAAAAATCGCAGCCCGGCACAATGTTCAAAAGGCCTCCCGATAATTGATGAACAACAAGACCTCAGGAGCACATGGAATAACCGCCGAAACACTAAAGCATGGCGGGGAATTACTGTTAGGGCGAATCCATGAACAGATTTATTTTATTTGCAATGAGGAGAGCAGGACTAGAGGATTTCGGAGATGTTGTAATAGTAACGAGCTCCAGCAAAGGCGACAAATCCGTTTGCGGCAATTACAGAGGAGCTTCCCTGCTGTCTGCGCCAGGGAAAGTCATCGGAAGAAGCCTCCTAAATGCCCTTCTCGCAGAGGCTGTCGAGTCACAGAATCGTAGTACTGATTCTGCCCACTGAGGTGCGCAATGGACATGATCTTCACCACGCGCCAAATTCAAGAGAAATGCATGGAGCAGCGTCGATCTCCGACATATCCAGGCGATTCACTGGATCTTCAGACACATGGATTGGCAGATTTAGCTGCATTTCCAGATCTTTAGGAGCAATAGGAGTTTGAAAAGCAACATTTTATGCATGCATAGAGAGGGGATGCGTCTGCGCTTTTCAGTTTATAAAACGAGACATTGCTGCTTGGTCACTGTGCCTCACAACCAAGGAGCTGATCTGAATATTTCCAAGGGAAATACTGGCTGTGCTGAAAATCCGAAATTCAAACAGCGATTGCTGGACATAATCAGCAGGCCAGAATACATTTCTGGGGAGCTCAGTAAATTTAACGTGTCAGATTGCTGACGAATCATCACAACTGGAAATAGTTCGAGTTGCAGCAGGTTTTAAACTGGTTCCGAGGCAGTGAAATGGATGGGCGCTGGGGACGGAACAAATGGGAAGATCTGTGACAGGATGGAAGGCACGAGATGAAATGAATCAAGGGATTGATTGTGCAAAGCAAAAGGGATAAAATTGGTAAATTAAAGAAACAAAAGATGGGTCTAGTGGATCACTAAATGGGAATTGCAGAATCATTAGCAGCAGCTCGTGTCCAAAAAATTGGAGCAGTGTATAAGATCTTCAGTTGTTGTACTCAATCTTGAGTACAGAAGTTTGGAAACTACCGAATCGAAAGATGAGGTGCCGTTCCTCGAGCTTACATTGAGTTTAATTTCACCAAAAACATCGATCTCAGTAGGGGAGTGCGCCAGAGAATTAAAATAACTTGTGACTGGCTGCTCAGTGTCAAGCTTGCCGCCTGAACCAAGGTGCCCCACAAAGCGATCACCCAATCTGTGTCTGGTCTTCCCAGTGCAGAGGAGACCACATGGTGAGCAGCGAATACTGTATAACACATTGAACGAAACACAAGTAAAACCATGTTTTACCTGGAAGGTGTGTTTGGGAGCCTGGATAGTGGGTAGTCAGGAGGTAACAATGCAGGTGTTGCTTGTCCTGCGCTTGCCTGGGAAGATGTCCTGAGAAGGGAAGGCTCTGCTTAGAATGGCTGCGGAATGGACCAGGATGTCGGGGAAGAAGCAGTCTCTTCAGAATGGGAATGGTAAGAGAGAGGAAGAAGAGTTTGATGGTTAAATCACGCTAGAGGAAGCAGACATGGCGGAGTATATTACATTGATTCTGGAGGCTGGTAGGGTGGAAGTTAAGTGCAAGGTTAAACCATTATTTTTTGTGTGAGAGGGCGAGAATGCGTGAGGGTAGATTTGGGGGAAATAGTACGAACATGTTCGAAGGCAAAGACAACTAAGGTGGAGGGCAATATTCTGTTATGACAAAAGGATGGCCTATTGGAAGCACTGGTATAGAAGATTAAAGCGATAGGGATAGGTGGTCGATGGATGGGTTATAGTGATAGGGATAGTCAGTCCAAGGAAGGATTACAGAGATAGAGATAGGGATCGGCAGTCCATGGATGGGTTAGATATGGATAGGCAGTCGATGGATGGGTTGCAGAGAAAAGGATTGGGATCGGCATTCCATGGATGGGTTATGTAAATAGGGATAGGAGTTCAATGGTTTTGTTACAGGTATGGATTGGAATAAACAGTCCATGCATGGGTTACAGAGATAGCGATAGGCAGTCCATGGATGAGTTACATATAGGGATTGGAATAAACAGTCTATGAATGGGTTACAGAGAAAGTGTTTGGGATACGGAGTTCATGGATGACTTAAAACCAGGGATTGGAATGCAAAGTCCACTGATGGGTTGCAGAGACAGGGATATGTATTGGAAGTCCATCTATGGGTTACAGCGGCGATAGAGATAGGCATAGGCGGAGCAAGAATGGGTTTCAGTGATACGGATAGGGCTGGTGGCCCACGGATGGGTTACAGCAGTATGGATAGGGTTAGGCGGTCCATCGTTGGTTTTCAGAGATAGCGATGGGAATACACAGTCCTTGGATTAGTTACAGAGGTAGTGATATAGTCAGGTGACCCATGAATGGGTTACAGAGATAGGCATAGGCAGTCATTGCATCAGTCACAGCAATAGGTATAGGAATAGGCGGTCCATGGATGGGCTACAGAAATAGTGATCGGAGCAGGTAGCGCATGGATGATGTGCAGGGATAGGGATCATCAGTCCATGGATGACTGTAAGCGATATGGGTAGGTTTAGGATGTCCATGGAGGAGTTACAAAGATAGGGATAGCAGTAGTCAACCCATGGATATGTGACAGCAGTAGGGATGAATATAGACTGTGCGTTGATGCGTTACAGCGATAGGGAGAGTTGTCGGTGGACAATGGACGGATCACAGCATTCAGTGCAGGAATAGCGAGTCCATGGGTGGGTTACAGTGATACCGTTAGGGATGCGCAATCCATGCATGAGTTAAAGGGATAGGCATAGGCATAGGCAGTCCATGCATAGATTGCAGATATTGGTATAGAACGAGGCGGTCCATGGAGGGATCACAGCGTTAAGGATAGGAATAGACAGTCCATGGATGGGTTACAGAGATAGGGATAGGAATAGGCAGGCCATATTGAGTTACAGCGATAAGGATAGGAATACACAGTCGATGGATGGGATAAAGGAAAGGGCATAGGGATAGATTGTCCATGCAAGGGTTACAGAAACGGTTATAGTAATAGGCGGTCCATGGATGGGTCACAGCGATAAGGATAGGAATAGAGAATCCCTGGATGGGTTACAGAGATCGGAATAGGAATAGGCAGGCCATGTTGGGTTACAGCGCAAGGGATAGGATTAGACAGTCCCTGGATGCGGTAAAGCGATAGGGACAGGGACAGGCACTCCATGAATTGGTTGCAGAGATATAGATAGGGATATGCAGTCCATGAATGGGCCTCAGGGAAAGTGATGGGAATAGACGGTCCTTGGAAGGATTGCAGAGATAGGTATAGGAATAGACAATTCATGGATGGGTGGATGGGTTACAGTGATGGGGTTAGGTGTAGGTGATCGATGGATGGGTTACAGATAGTGAATGGAATAGGCGGTCTATAGATGGGTTGCAGCGAAAGGGATAGGGGTTGGCACCCATGCATTTTTTACATAGATAGGGATAGCAATAGGCGGCCCATGGATGGGTGACAGTGATGGGGATAGGGGTAGGGTGTCTATGGATGAGGTCCAGTGATAGGGATAGGGATCGGCTTTCCATGGATGGGTAACAGTGATGGCGATAGGGGTAGGCGGTCAATGGATGGGTTGCAGCCGTAGTGATAGCGATCGGTTGTCCATGGATGGATTATAGCGATAGGGATAGGAATAAGAGTTCCGTGGATCGGTTGCAGCGGAAGACTAGGGGTTAGGCTGTCCATGGAAGGTTTACAATGATAGCAATAGGAATAGGCGGTGCATGGATGGGTTACAGCGGTAGGGATAGGGATAGGCAGATGACTGCTCTTTCAGAGCACATCCAAGTACTTTTTAAAAATGTTATGATGGTTTCCGCATCTGCCATCCATTCAGACTGTGAGTTCCAGACTCCCAGATCTGTCTTGGTGAAGAACTGCTTCCTTATCACCCATCTAATCCTTCTACCAACTACATTAAATTTATACCCCGGTAAAATACCCATATGCTAATATTGGGCACAAAGAATCATCAGGTAGAGAGGCAAGAGCTCAAAATCTGAAAGCGAGAGACAGGATCAGAGGAACAGTTAATGTTCTGGGGAGTGGACTTCAGGAAGTGCTGGAAATAAATTGCTGTCAGGTAGAGATAAATTATTCACTCTGGTGCGAGTTTCCAGCTGAAGAGCGGAAAACTGTAAAATTAGAGATATCACATTCAGTGATGAGTGAGGAATCAGTTTCTCACACAGAGGGTAGCGGAACTCTGGAACTCTCTTCCCTACTAAGCTTTTGAGGCTGAGAATCAAATGACAATTTCAAAATACAGATTTGTAGAATTTTGTTCGGAGAGAATATTAAAATTTATGGAATTATCACGGGCAAATCACATATATCAGCCGTGATATACTTAAATGGCAGAACAGGGGTACGGGTTGATTGCCCCCCTCATGTTTCTAATTGCCTATAACTGTAATATGATAGAAATATAATCAGCTGCAAATAAACATTGCATTTTATTAATATTTAACAGCAAAAGATCCGTGCCATCCACAACAAATCTTTGTTCAGAGTGAAATTCTCGAAGCTGCTGTGTGACCTTCTCGTGGTTCTCTTGATTCACTCTCCAATTCCACCCACACGTTGACATTTTTAAACGTTGAGAGGTCAAGGCGCTGAACTACAAATCATTGTGTCTGCACGGGTGGCTTCAAATCCCATTTTCGTCATTATTGCATTAAAAATTCGATACCTGTTGTATTTTGTCATTCACCTTAAACCACATGTCCAAATTCACCTTTATATCCAAAGCATGCTACATTCCACTCATATCACGAATCAAATTATTAATATTTACTTTAAAGGGATAACCTTTGTTGGACCAAGGGGTGTGGGACTCTCAGAGAGCCAGCACAGGCACGATGGGCCGAATAACATACTGCAGCTTCTTCAGAATCTGAAATTTCAATACGCGGTTGCTTTGCTTTATGGGCATGATTCTGTCTTTCGGGATTTTCCAGCTGAGTTTCAAGCAGTCCCGATTCAAACCCTGGACGAACAAGGCTTAATTCAAGTCAAAAATTAGCTTTTCAACTCCGATCGACATTCCAGAAAACATAAATATTTTAAATTTAATTTACATGATCTCGTGCGATTTTCCCACGTCTACTGAAATCCCAGATCTGCACAGGAGCGATATGAAATTCAACTTACTCAGTAAGGTTAAATGTTTCCAGCTGTATTCGTCTCTGTGTCTCATTGAATGTCTTATACCCATTTTCGATTACGGCCAATGCAGCACCTTGACATTTGTCTTTCTGTATTCATGAGCTCGCTGATTTGTGAGAAACTTACATTTAGCTTCAAACGTCCATCTTCATGAAACATCGACTGCCCAGAATATCAGTCAGGCTTGTTTTTTCTAGCGCTGAAAAGATGTGAGAAGTTGGCTTTTGTATTGGTCCCATGATGCCGAATACAAACCGTACAGGGTTCTGTCTTGGCCAGGAATCAAACCGGCTTGACCAGGCTTCCTGTACTGAGTAAATGGGTTGCGGATGTTATCTTTCCATTCGGCACTTTACAACCTTCCGGTCTCAACAGTAAGTTCAATAAATCGTAGCTTAACCAGTGCTCCCGCTCTCGGGCAGCAGATGCAGGAAATATTCTGCTGTTCCCACAAACACCTTCTCTGGAGCATCTTTTGTTTCTTTACTGCACTATTACCATCCACGTGAGTGTGCATTAAATGCCGGAATATTGAGAAGATAAATCTCTCCCATAACAGTAAAGTCATTATTGGGCATGATTCAATATGTTGGAAATATAACAGGTACGGAATAATACCAGTACAATCACAAGAAAAATCCCTCCCATCTGAAAAATGAATCAATATCCGGTCTAGGGCTGTGCATATTGGAACGTGAATGTTTACTGAGTGTTCAGCAATTATATTCCTAGAATGAAACCATCCCATGTTGGGAAATTGACTGTGTATATTGAAAGTTCAGTGGGCACTATGTCTTCGAGAGAGCACATGGAGAGGACAAATCTCTCATACATCAGTAAAGTATCAGAATTGAGTATGGGTTAGTTATATTGGAAATATAAAGGTTACTGCTGTACAAAATGTAATACAAATTATTTTGAGCACATAAACTACCATTCGGCCAATCAGGTCAGTGTCTATGTTTATGCTCCGCAAGGGCCTGCTTCCTCCCATCTGCATCTAACCCCTTCAATGTCAGCACTCGTATGCGTATATATACTTCCTTGAATGCATGTATTTATTTCGTTCTTCCCCTGTTTGTCTCTTCTTAGGCACTCGCTCGGAGTCGAGGATGATTTGCTTCCTCACGAATATTTTTTCTCAGGTGAGTGATAAGGAAATGCGAGAACCACAATCTTTGTCACCACTTGGGCAGGCGGTGATAGAAAGGACGGAAGGGTGTGGTGCTTGGGTTGTCGTGGGCTTCTTCCTCTGTTTGTGCTTGGCTTCCTTGTGATTCCAGTGAAGAGACATGAGGTGTTTGGCGCCTTCCCAAATGTTTCTGCCTCACTTTGAGCCGTTTTAGTCCAAAGATTCCCAGATGTCGGTGGGAATGCAACAATTTTTCAAGGATGTTTTGAGAATGTCCTTGAAGAGTTTCTTCTGCCACCATGGACTCGCTTGCCCTGTTGGTGCTCTGAGTAGAGCACCTTATTTTGGCAGATAAATATCAGATATGAGGACGAAGTCACCTGTCCATCAGAGCTGATGGAGTGTTGTCAATGCTTCCATGCTGGAGATGTTTGCCTGAGCGAGTATACAGCCGTTGCTGTTCCTATGCTGCCAATGTATTTGCAGTAACTTGCCGAGGAAGCATTGTTGCTACTTCTCCAGTGATTTGAAGTGCCTGCTCTATAAAGGCTATGCCTGTGAAGCATCGAAGAAAGGAAACATCATTACTGCCCAGCAGGCATTGAGCTTGGTGTCGGGCTTCAGATCCTGCTCAATGAACACTCTCTTCCTCAGTTGCACTGGCACACTGAATGCGGTGTTGGACTTTGTCTTCGACGTCTTCCCTTGTTGACATTCGCGTTCCGAGGTATGCAAAATAGTCCACGTTGTCCAAGGCCTCGGCATGGTTCTTGATAATAAGATGGCCGTATTGTATGGCGGTGCAGGTTGGTCGAAAACTTTTGTCTTATGGATGGTTACTGTAAGGCCCATGCCCTCGTACGCTTCGCTGCTGGTATTGACAAAGGTATGGAGTTCGACCTTCCACTTTGCACAGATGCAAGCATCCTCTGCTTACTATAATTAAATCACAGATGGTGGGACGACCTTGGATCTGGACTGCAGGGGATGGAGTTTGAACAATTTTCCACTTATTCTGTAGATTAGCTCAAAAGTATGGGAGAGCATATTGAGAGTGAGATGGATCATTGCAGAAAGGAAGATCTAGAAGAGCGTTGGTATGATGACTCAACCTTGCTTGACCGCGGTTCGCACGTGTGTGGTGGATTCGTTGTTCAGCATCATGGCTTGCATGTCATCGTGAAGCAGGTGGTGGATAATTAAAACAATTTGAGAGCATCTGAAATTGAAGAGGACAATCCATAATCCGTCACCTGTGCTGGTGTCGAAGGCCTTTTTGAGGTCAAAATAGGTCCTGTCCAGTGTTCGATGCTGCTCCCTGCATTTTTCTTTAATTTGGCACGCAGAGATGATCATGACTACTGTGCCCCTTCGTGGGCTGAATCAGCACCACTTGGAGAATGTGATTGAGGAGGATTCTTCGGATGACTTTCCCTTGGGCAGACAGCAGGGAAACTCCTCTGTAATTACCGCAATAGGACTTATCACATCTCTTGAGGATGGCCATGATTACAATGTCTCCGAGATCCCCTGGCATGCTCTCCGCATTGCAAATGAGAGAAATTATTTCATGCATTGGCGCCAACAGATATTCCCCGCCATTCTTTAGTGCTGCAGCTGGGAATCCATGTGCTCACGATACCTTGTCGTTCTTCAATTATCGGATGGCCTTCGGAACCTCATGCCGGGTTGTGGTTATGCTGATTTCGTGGTGGGTAGCATGCTGTCGGGTGGAATCGAGGACACTTATTTCGAAGAGAGAGTCTCTGTTAAGAGATCTCGATATACGCTTTCCAGCGTGCACTTAATGCTTCTCTGTCCTTGAAAAGTACGGTTCCGATCCTAGCCCTCATTGAGGTGCAAACTTCACTGCTTGGTCCGTAATTGGTTTTGACTTCACTGCGCCAATGAATGCATGCACACCATGTTTATCAGCAAGTTGCTGGATCTCCTGTGTTATTTCTCTTCTTCATCTGTTCATTACATCGCTAGTTTTATCTTGGACCTCGGCCTCCAGATGTCTAAATAATTGCTTTCTTGCTCTCGAGATTTGCATCTGCTTCCAGTTCAAGAACGCCTTGCATTTGTGGTGTGGCTTATTAGCTCCTGGATTTCCTGCTTATTCTTGTCGAACCAGTCTTGGTGATTCCTGATGGATTTACCAAGCGTCTCGACACATGTGGCCTTGAACGCAGACCAGGCACTACGGACACTTTGTACCTCCGGTTGACTGGAATTCCTGAAGTTGGTTGTGGGGCGTTGTCTGAATAGGGCTTCCTTAGTTGAGTATTTGAGTGATCAAGCTTTGGTTTTCCTGCGCCAGCGTTTCTGTTCACGCTGCTGTTTTGAGTCTACGTTAATTTAAGTAACAGAGTGGATTCGATGTGGCCCATCCAGCAGTCACCAGCTCCTGTCATGGCGTGGGTGATGTGGACGTCGATGCGATCCATCGTCCAGACGATGACATAGTCATTTTGTTGGAACAATAACCCACCAACCCGGTGAAAGAATTGAACCACAGAATGCGCAGCTTCGGAATCGAGTTATGCCGATTGGTCAAAAGCGGATTTTTATATATATTCTTTTGCTGCATTGAGCAATTATAACAGTCAGCTTTCATAAGATCTAAAACTGAACTGTTTCAGAATGAACATAGTCTCAGTCTGGCCGATATATGCAGCACCGGGATTCCATCGCAAATGGAGCAGGATCACAGACCGTGATATGACGGGCTGAAACCCAAAAATGAGAGTTTTCTTTGCACAGTGCTTCATGTAACCTTTTAAATGTAATTTGTTTATTGAAATTCATTGGTAAAACCTGGGATCGGGATTGACCTGGAATCGGACCCGCGTCTTCTCTGCTCCATATTTAAACAGCTGCACCTCACTGCAGCCTCCTATAGACATGTTCTGAGGGATCATCATGGACCTGAAACATAAACTGTGTTTTGCTCCCCACGGATATGGCCTGACCGTCTGTGAATTGCCAGCATGTCCTGTTTATACCTTTCCTATTGATGCGGTTGCATTTGTCGGCTTTGGACCTTGTGCTGCTATGGTAGTGATTCTTATTCCCGATCAGACAGTGGGTTCCAATCACGTCCACATCGCACGTTTTCATTGGGCCAGCATCACTTTGAAGGAAGAGCTATCCATTGTTGGTGAAATAAATATTCTCAGAATCAAGTGATCTGTTCCTATCAATTTTCGCACACAGTTATTTTTGAATTTATAGTTTATATTTCAACAATATATAAGACATGTGTTATGTTTATTGTTTGCACAATAACCATGTCTCCCGCGTGTCAGGCGAGTATTCTTCCCCTGAATCACCAAAGTTTACCTTGTTTTTGTCGTGTACAGAAGAACCCCACGAGTCTGAGTACAGGGAGCTAAACTTAGTGTTTCCTTAGACTCCTTTATTACAACTCCAGAGTGCGTAAGCAACATGCCAGACAACATTTTATACTGGCCCCGCACGTGTGTGCAGGGGACCATTAGGACTCCAAAATTCGCGCCCTCTGGTGGCAGGCATTACATCGTTATATGCATACCATCACTCCCACCTTCGGTACAAGTTATTTACAAGTTGAGGCGATCCAGAGCATTTCGCCCCCATTGATTTATTGTCTAAGTTCAAACCCTGGCCCGTGTGAGTTGGCTGGACCATTTCTGCGCTGCAATGCGGCTGCTCTGACCGGACTGTCAGGAACGGTGGATTCATCCTCTTGATTGCCAACGAGTTCGATTGCTGGTTGTGTGTGGTTTGGTGGATCGTCGATGGTGATGTCCTCTTCAAGTCTTACCTGGCTGTCAGTAAATTGCAAATTGATCTGATTTAAATGCTTTCTGCACGTTTCGGAAATTAACAGTTTGAGTATAATCACCCTATTACCTTCCTTGGCAAAAACAGTGCCAGCAATCCACTTGGAACCATGGCCGTAATTCAGGACAAATCGAGGGTCGTTAACATCAATGTCACGTGAAACAGCCACGTGTTCGTGGTACATGTTCTGCCCGTATCGCCGGGTTTGCACGTGATAAATTAGATTCAGGTGGACTCGAGAGAACCTGTTTTCTTTGTATTCTTCATTAACAATTCTTTATTGCAACTCCAGAGTGCCGAAACAGCATGTCAGCCAATCTTGTATTCTGGCCCTGCCCTTGTCTGAAGATGACCACTAGGAATCTAGCAGTCGCGTCCTCTGATGGCAAGTATAACATAGTTACATACATAGCAGCTTTTGTATTTAATCTTCGAGCCAGCGCAATTAATCATTGCCTTTGTTTTAATACAAAGTGAAGCACAATTATGCACAGCGAAGTACTTCAGATGCTAAAAAAGAATTTCTTCAGCAACTGCTCGAAACCTCACAGGTCCAGAACAAGGCACTGCCAATTAGCTCTGCTCCTGCTTTGTAAACAGTCGCTCCTCTCTGCTCCCGCTCTGTAACCAGCCGATCGTCTCTGCTCCCGCTCTTTGAACTTCCACTCATCATGCTCTGCCTCTTCACAACCCCCACGTGTGTAACACATCCAATGAGAGACAGAGCCGCAGAGACCCGGAATCCAATATCTTTACTCAATTGGTTGGTTTTAACGTTGCTCCTGTGAAGCTGTGTGATTTCGGACGATGTACAAAATACGTGCAAATTCATACATTTTAATTTAAATTATTAATCTTTTCTGCAGTGCCTTTCGGCTCTGAAAATTTGATTTTTGACTAAACCCTTGAGACAATAGTCAGGGAATTGCACCCAGGATCTGTCGCATTTCAAAGCTGAAAATCCCAAAGCGAGAATCAAATCGGTAGACCAACGAGCCTCCGATAAAAAGAAACAACGCAACTCATTACGTATTCAAATCTCATATTCTGTCGGTAAAGATTTAAATTTAAAACCCATCCGGCCTGTGCTGTGTCCATGAGAGAACTATCAAATTAGCCCCACTCCCCATAATCCAACAATGTTTTTTCCTTTCAATGTAAATGTTAGTAATTTGTGAAATGACATGAGCTGAGTGTAGCATATTTGGAGCAACAGGTGAATGTGGACATTAAGCTTATGCGATTAACAAAATAAACTGAAGCATTAAATGTTGAAGGAAATATCAACGAGGATTATATTCGCATCTGCGCATTAGCACACAATGTATTAGCAGACCTTTGCCTGAACCAGTCGGCCACCACGTTTTGCTGCAAGAGTGTAATCAGCCTCTCAGCTTTCTGATTTTTGCATCCAAACAGGAATCTCCAGCGAAAAACGGAACTCAACGCTTGTCCTGCCCATGCACCAAGTTGCAACAATGTTGAAAGAATACAACTAGCGTCTGTCAGTAAAAGGCCTTTTCTTACTTGTGAGGCAGCGCCAGAAATGTTATGTAGTGAAACAGTTTCAATGCAAAGAAAAAGAAAGGATTGACTGCGGGAATTAAATGCCCACGACAGAACTTCTTTGGTATTGAAGTCAGGCGCCTTTTCCATGAACCCACGCAGCCACTGCTGCCGCCATTACAGTTATTGAAGGGAGCATTGTCAGGAAAGGTCTATTGTTTCTGGAAGGCAGAAAAAGCTGAGAAAACAGGCCCGTTTGAAGAGAATACATGTTTCTACTGGCAACAAAATAATACGTGTTTAAGAAAATAAAGATTGATGTGCTGCTGTGTTCTGTCAACAGTTGCCAGAGAAGACAAAAGATAAAAAGTAAACTGTACCATAACTCGGATTTGAACCGAGGGTGCTGCGGCCACAACGGAGAGTATTTACCATTATACGATCACGGTACACTACATCAGTTACTGCACGTTTGTTCTGACAAAAACACAGTCATAAACAGCACTGCTGGATTATATTGATCAAGCAAAAATTAGCCCCACCAGAAATTATAGCACCGGTGGAATTCCACCAACAGCCTGCAGCGATTGGAGTGTCAATCCAGAATGGAAACTGGTGCTGTGGTAGTTATATTTAAAAAGCCTTTCACGCGGGAAGAATTTCGTCCATTGTGCGTAGTGAAAATATATTAGGCCGCCTTGCTGGTTGAACCCAAGACTGTCGTGTTAATTAGACAAGTGTTTTGACCACTTAAGCCACGGAGCCAAACCACAACTTTACCAGCTCGCCTTCACTGGTAACTTCAGTCAGCTACTTGTCACTGCCTTTTCGATTCGGAGGCTATTTTGGTTCTAACCATCTCTCTTGTCTATTCCGCCATCTGACTCGATTCTGAAGCTACCTCTCGCTGCGTTTATCTCAGTTGCAATCTGTGGTTTGATGCTGAAGGAATTACAAAGTTTATTTCGAACATGACCAAAATGAAAACGTAAGAACATAAGAAATTCGGGCAGGAGAAGTCCATTTGGTCATTCCAGACAGCTCCGACATTCAATAAGATCATGGCTGCTCTGCTCATGGACTCAGCTCCACTTCCCTGCCCGCTCTCCATAATCCTTTAAACCCTTAACACTCAAAATTCTGTTTATCTCCGCATTAAATATATTCAATGACCCAGACTCCACAGCTCTCTGAAGCAGCGAATTCCTTAGATCCACTACCCACTGAAATAAGACATTTTCCCTTACATCAGTGTTAAATGGGCGGCCTCTGATTCTAAGATTATGCCATCTAGATCTAGTCTGCCCTATCAGTGGAAAGATCCTCTCTGCTTCCACCTTGCCAAGCCCACACTTAATCTCATACGTTTCGATAAGGTCACCTCTCATTCTTCTGAATTCCAATGAATAGAGGCCCACACGAATCAAATTTTCCACATGTGTCAACCTCCTCATCTCTGGAATCAACCTTTTGAAACTTATCTGAACTGCCTCCAAAAGGAGTATATCCTTTCGTAAATATGAAAAACAAAACTGCACGCATTATTCCAGGTGTGGCCTCACAAATACCATGTACTACTGTGGCATGACATCCCAGCTTTTATACTCCAATCGCCTTTGCAAGAAAGGCCAAGATTCCCTTGGCCTTCCTGATCACTTGCTGTACCTGCACACTACGCTTTTTGTGTTTCATGCACAAGTACCCCCAGTTCCGGCTGTACAGCAGCACTTTGCAATCAATCTACATTTAAATAATAAATAGCTCTTAATTTTTGCTGCCCTCATAATTTCCAACATTATACTCCATCTGCCCACTCACTTAGCCTGTCTATTTCCTTTTGCAGAGTTTTTGTGTGCCCTTCATGCACTGCTTTTCCTCCCATCTTTGTATCGTCGGCAAACTTAGCTACGTTACATTCGCTCCTTTCCTCCAAGTCGTTAATATAGTTTGTAAATAGTTTGAGCCCAGCACTGACCCGTGCAGCACCCCCCTGGTTACAGATTGCCATCCTGAGAATGAACCATTTATTCCTACTCTGTGTTTTCCGTTCATTAGGCAATCCTCTATCAATGCTACTATATTACCGCCGAGCACATGAAACCTTATCTTGTGCAGTAATATTTTACGTCGCACGTTGTCAAAGGCTTTCTCGACGTCCGGATACACCACATCCACTGGATCCCTTTCATCCACGCTGTTCCTTACGTCCTCAAAGAATTCTAGCCAATGTCCCAAAAATTAATTCCCCTGCTTGAATCCATGCTGACTCTGCCTGACCTAATGTTGCTTCTCCAAATTTCCTGCTGCTTCTTATTTAATAATGGACTTCAACATCTTCCCATCCACAGAAGTTAGGCGAACTGGTCTATACTTATTTGCGTTTTAGTCGGCCTCCTTTTTCAAATAGAGGTGTTACATTTGTTGTTTTACAATCTGCTGGGACCATCCCAGGATCCAGGGACTGTTGGTAAATTACAACCAATTCATTCACTATTCCTGCCGCTACTTCTCTTAAGACCATAGGATGCAAGCCATAGGGTGCAGAGGACTTTTCTGTCTTTAGTCCCATTAGCTTAATTAGTGCCACAACGTTACTGATTTTGATTGTTTTCAGTTCCTTCCCCCCAATAGCCCCTTGACTATCCATTGTTGACATATTATTTGTGTCCTCTACTGTAAATAATAAAACGCAATGTTGGTCAGAGTTTCTGCCATCTCCTTGTTTCCCATTACTAATTCTCTGGTCTCGTCCACTTAGGAACCAACATTTAGCCTAGCCACAATTTTCATTTTTATATACGTATAGAAACTGTTGCTATGTGTTTTTATATTTCGGGTTCGTTTACTTTCATAGTCTATCTTCCCATTCTTAATCATTTTTTTGTAATTTTTTGTTGGCTTTTTAACGCTTTCCAATCTTCTGCCTCCTACTAGTTTTGGCCATATTGATGTCCTTATTTTTAATTTGATACCGTCCTTTATTTCATTAGTTAGACATGGAAGGCTATCGTTTCGCTTTCGCCGTTTCCTCCTTAGTGGAATATAATTTTCTTGAGAGTTGTGAAATATCTCATTTTATGTACACCGCTATTCATCAACTGTTCATCAACCTAATGATTGGACATGTGGTTTGGTTTTATAAAGTTAAAATGTAATTAACTAGCGCATCTAGGACAAGACTCGAATCTACAAACTTTTGATAACATTCTGATTTACACAAGAATCAGACACCTTATTATTTAAGTCACATCGTATCTGCAATTAACATTCATGTAATGACGATAATGAAAGAGCAAAGCCCCTGATTGCATTTATTTCAGTTCCATTATGGACACTCCAACAGCGGATGTGAACCATTCATTGATTGAAATACAAGAAGTCGGGAAGTCGAACCACAATCAAAGCGTTTCCTCACCGCCTCCTTTCCTGCTTTTCTGCTGCCATTGGGCTATCTCTTTTAATCTTGACCTCCACATAAAACCTCCTTATTCAATTAAATTAATCCACAGCTGAGGCTTTTAATCTAAGCCACAGATAGCATTTCACCAACTCACTCCCCAGTCAGTGCCAAACTTTTGCACCCGAACTGTCTCCTTGAGGAGTGTCCCCCATCCGTAACATCGCCCGTCACCGCCGCTACCGTCACCCATCAGCTGCTGAAATCCTGACCATGCCTTCGTTATCTCTAACTTGTCAACTCCAACGCACTCCTTACTGGCCTCCCACGATCTACCCTATGTAAACTTGAGGTTGTCCCAAAACTCTCTGTCCCAAAACTCGCATCAATCCCATTCACCCAGCACGTGATGGTCGCTCACCGATATTGGCTCGCGCTGAAGCAATGCTTGGATTTCAAAATTCTCATTGTTGTTTTCACATCTCGTCATGGCCTCGCCCCTCCCAATGGCATTAACATCGTCCATCCCCATAACCACTGAAGATATAGGCACTCTTCTAATTCTGCCATCTTGAGTATCCCTGATTATAATCGTTCAACAATCGCTGGACATCCCTTCAGCTGCCTAAGCCCTCATCTCTGGAATTCCTAGCTAAACCTCTCCACATATTTCCACTACTTTAGGACGCTTTGAAACCTAGCTCTGTGACAAAGCTTTTGCTCATCTATTCTTATATCTCTTGATCTGGCTCGATATGAAATTATCGTTTCATACCATAAGAACATAAAAATTAGGAGAAGAAGTAGGCCATTTGGCCCCTCGAACACGCTCTGTCAATGTGTTTGATCATGGCTCATCTGGTCATGGACTCAGCTGTACTTCCCATCACAAACACTGTAATCCTTTGCCCTCTTATCGTTCAAAAATATGTCCATCCGCGCCTTAAATATATATGATGACCAAACCTTCACAGATCTCTCGATCAGAAAATTCCTTAGATTTACAACCCTCTAAGGAAAAAAAAGATTTAATCTCAGTTTTAAATGGTAGGTTCTTTATTCTGAGACTATGTTCCCTTGTTTTAGTTTCCCCGATGAGTGGAAATATCCTCTCTGCATCACCTTCTGGAGCCCTATCATTTTCTTACAAATTTCAATATCATCACTTCTCATTCTTCTGAACTGCAATCAGTATAGGTCCAACCTACTAAGCCTATCTTCATAAGTCAACTTTCTCATCTCCGAAATCATTCTGGTGAACCTTCTCTGTACAGCCTCCAATGCAAGTATATCTTTGTAAATAAGGATACCAAAACTTTATGCAGTACTCCTGGGGTAGCCTCACTAATACCCTACAAATGTGTAGCGGGACTTCTCTCCTTTTATAGTTCATCCTTCTTGCAATAAAGGCCAACAAACCACTTGCGCTCCTGATTAATTGCTGTAGCTGAATACTAACTTTTTGTGTTTCATGCACACGGCTCCCCAGGTCTCTCTGTACTGCAGCATGTTGCAATTTTTCTCAAATTAAATTATAATTTGCTTACCTAGTATTTCTGCCAAATTGGATAATCTCACAATATCCCACATGATTCGCCACCTGCCAAATGTTTGCCCACTCATTAGCCTGTCTATCTCCCTTTGCAGATGTTTTATGTCCTCCTCATAATTTGCGTTCCATACCATCTTGGTATCATCAGCAAACTTGGCTAAATTACACTCGGTCTCTTCATCTAAGTCATTAATACAGACTGTAAATAGTTTAAGACTCAGTATGCTGACCCTGCGGCACCCCTCTCGTCGGCTTTGCCAACCGTACAATGTCCCATTTATTCCGACACTCTGTTTTTTGTTATTTAGCCAATGCTAATACATTTTCGCCAAATCCATGAACTTCTATCTTGTACACCAAACTATTATGTGGCAGCTTATCGAATGCCGTCTAGAAACCTAATTACACCATGTTCACTGGTTCCTCCTTATCCATCTGCGCGTTACATCCTGAAAGAACTCCTTCAAAATGGCAAGCATGATTTCCCTTTCAGAAAAACATGCTGTCTCTGCTTTATTGCATCATGCTATTCCAAATGTCCCAGGAGGTGGGAACAGGTAAGACAGGGGAGAAAAATAGAGCTGAGACAGGGAGACATCAGTTCCATGGGACGCGAACAGGCTGAAGCGATTGTTGTATTTGGCTGCGTGGGGTTGGGGAACTATGAGGTTAGCGGCCGCGTGGGAAGATCCCCAGAGGAGGTGAGATCAGTGACGTTCTTGATAACAATGACCTGATGTTCGCTCATGGGCCATGGTCCAGGGTGAGCAAGGATGAATTGTGGGACTAATGGGAACAATTAATGATTAAACACCGCGTTAGTTTTTATTTCCACTTCTTTCAAAAAGACAGAAGAATTACGAGCAGGAGCCAGCCATTCGGCCCCTCGAGTTTGCTGCAATAGTCAATGATATTATGGCTGATATTCTACCTCAAACCTACATTCCTGCACTGTCCCATATCCCTTAATGCCCTTAATTTTCCTTAATCTATCGACCGCTGTCATGTATATACTCAAAGACTGAGCCTCCATAGCCCTCAGGGCTAAATAATTCAAAAGATTCACCACCCTCTGAATGTAAACGTTTCTCCTGATTTCAGTCCTGAAGAGCAGATCTTTTATTCTGAGACAGTGCCCGCTGGTTCTAGACTCCCATGACAGAGTACACGTCCTCTTTTTATTTGTGCTGTCAAGTACTGTAAGAATGTCGTATGTTTCAATGAGTTCACCTCATATTATTCTAAACTCGAGCGAATATTTTCCTGGTCTGCTCAATTTCTTCTCATCTAACTATCGCAACATCCCAGGAATCAGTCTGGTGAACCTTCCTTCCACCCTCTCTATCCTTCCTGAGGTTATGAGACCCGAACTGTACACATCCCTTGCACTGCAAACAAATCAACGGCTGTGAACCGTTCACTGATTGAGAAACGATAATTCCAAAGTTAATCTCCATTCCGTGCACTTCCTCCTCGACAGCTTTTCTGCTGCCGTCAGGAAGTTTCTTTGCTTCTTGAATTCCTTACAAATCCTCCTCAAACCCATCACTTAAATCACACTCCATTAAACTAAACCGCTGACTGCATGCAACCAAATCCTTCCTCGTGGCTGCCAACGTTTTACCTCTGAGTTATGGAGTATCCCACGTGCGTAACATCAGCCGTCTCAACACTTGCCTCAGCGCGTCTGCTGCTGAAATCCTTATCCATACATTTGTTGCCTCTGGACTGGACTATTCCAATGCACTCCTAGGTGGCCACCCACGTTCTGCACTATGAAAACTTGTGCTCATCCAGAAAATAGACTGCCTGTGTACTAACTGGCACCAAGCCCGTTCACCCATCGCCCCTGTGCTCACTGACCAACATTCACTCCCGGTTCATCAACTCATCGATTATAAAATCTCATCCTTGCTTTCAAACCGCTCCATTTCCTCGCCCCTCCCTATCTCTGTCTGCTCCTCCAGCTCCATTAATCCCTGACAAATCTTCACTCCTCTAATCCTGTCTTTTTGAGCGCCGGTGATTGTAATCACTCAACCATTCGTGGCAGTATCTTCAGCTTCCTGGGCTCTTAGCTCTAGAATTCCCTTACGAAATCTCTGAACCTTTCTAACTCTTTCTCCTCATAGAATAATAGCAATAATACAACACTGAGGGAAACCATTTGTCCCATTGTGTCTCTGCCCGCCGACAATTAGCTAACCAGCCTAACCCGACCTCCAACACGAGGACCGTAGACCTGTAGGATACGGTTCTTTAAGTGCACTTCCAAGTACGTTACAAATAATGGTGAGGGTTTCAGCGTCTACCATCCTTTCAGCCAGTGAGGTCCAGACACCCATCATCACCTGGATAAATTAATTTCCCTTATCCCCTCTCTAATCATGATACCAACTACTTTGCTTCGCTGCGCCTAGTATTTGACCACACACCTAAGGCAAATGTTCTTTCTATTGTCCTTGCGACCCATTCTATCTAGGGCCCCCAGATTTCATGCACCTCAATTCAATCTTCCATCAGCCTCGTCAATTCCAAATAAAATAAAACATAGTTCAGCCAATCTTTCCTTATAGCTTCAATTTTCCAGTCTATGCAACATCCTCGGAATGTCCATTGTGCCCTCTCTAGTGCAATCAAATATTTGCTGTAAGGTCGTGAGCAGAACTGCAGCAATACACTAGCTGCGCCTTAACAATTGTTTTGCAGTTGTTCCATAATTTCCCTGCTCTTACATTCTATCCCTCGGCTCATAAAGTAAAGGATTCCATATGCCTTTTGAACGACATAATCGACCTATCCTCCAAATTTAAGGATCTGAGGGCATACACTCGAAGGTCCCTTTGTTCTTGAAAAAATCTCAGTATCCTGCTATTTTGTGTGAATTCGCTTGCCTTGTTGCACATCCCTGATTGTATTACCTCACACTTCCCTGGATTGATTGCCATGTTTCTATTTTCTACTCAACTGACTGATCAATCGATATTTTCCTGCAGTCTAATCTTCCTTCCTCACTGGCAAACACACAGACAATTTTTTTATCATTTGTGAACTTTTTTACCATGCTCCCTACATTTATGTCTCAATCATTAATGTAAACTGCAGAAAACAAGGGAGTGAGCACTGAACCGTACAAACCCCATTGGAAACAGCCTTCCATTCGGATCAACCATTTTCTTTCTGCCACTGAGCCAATTTTCGATCCGATTTGCAACACTCCCTTAAATCCCATAATCTTTAGCTTTTTTGATCAGCCTGGCATTTGAGACTTTGTAAAAAGTCGTGTTAAAATCCTTGCGGATTACTTCAAATGCAGTCCACGTATCGTACCTCTATGTTACCTCCTCAAACAATTCAATGAAATATGTCAGACACGACCTTCCCTTAACAATTCGATGCTGGCTGTTCTTTTGAATCAATGTCTTTCAAAATGAAGGTTTATACTTTCCCTCAGCGTTGATTCCAATAATTTTTCCACAACCAGAATTACACTAACTGTCTTTAATTATTCGCTGTTTCATTTTATCCCTTTTTATATAATGGTACAACGTTAGCAGTTAGCAATGTTTTTTTACTTCTCCTGCACCTAGTGAGGTTGCACAAATGATTTTTAGAGCCTCCGCAATTTCGCCACTTCCTTCTTTTAATAGCCGAGGATATATTTCATTGCGTCCTGGAGATTTATTTACATTCGTAGATGCCAAAACCCTCAATCATTGCTTCCTTACTATGTTTATCCCATCCAATATTACATTCCCTTCTTCCTTACCTTTAACGCTGGCATCGTCGCCCTCCTTTATTAAACCGCTGCAATACATTTGTTAAGTACCATTCCCACATATTCCACATCCACTCATAGATTACCATTTTGGTCGCTAAATGCCCTATTCTGCCCTTCGTTCTCCTTATGTTATTTAGGCAATTGTGAAATATCTCCATGTTTTCTTTGATTCAACGTGCAAGTATTTTTCATGTTTTCTCTTTTCTTTCCAAAATTCATTTTTAATTTCACCGCGAGGCTTTCTGCAGTACTGGGATCTCGGTTGCTGATATAAGCTTCCTCTCTTAGCGTTATCTTTCACTGTATGCACCTTATTATCTAGGCGGCTCCAGATTTGGCACATGTTGCCGTTTTTCTTTCTAGGAAAATGTTGACACTGAACTTGTATCTCCTTCTTGAATATTTCCCATTGCTCTGACACTGATTTACCTTCAGTGAGCTGTTTCACGTCCAATTTTTCTATTCATCGAATCATGGAATCACAGAAATTTACAGCGCAGAAGGAGGCCATTTCTGCACGTCGTGTTTGCACTGTCCAATAAAGAGCCATCCAACCTAATCCCACTTTCCAACTCTTGGTCCACAGCACTGTAGGTTGCGGCACTTCAGGTAGACATCAAAATACATTCTAAATATGGTGACTTTTTTTGCACCGACCATCCTTTCAGGCAATGCGTTCCACGCCAACCCCCACTCTCACCCCCCCCTCCCACAATCTGCGTCACCAATATCTGTGTGAAGAAATATCTTCTCACTCCGCTCTAAACCTCCTTCCAATTAATTTAAAGCTAGGACTCCTGGTTGTTGACAGCCTCTGATAAGGGAAAACGGTCCTTCCTCTCCCCTTTATCTCGGCACCACATAATTAAACAACTTAAAAGTTCTCCCCTCAGCTTCCTGCATTCTGGAGAAAATAAACCCAGCGTGTCTAATCTTTCCCGATAGCTAAAATTATTCATTCCATGCCACATCTTGGTAAATCTCCTATCTACCCTGTCTCGTGCAATCACGTGTTTATTGTAATATGGTAACCAGAACATCACGCAGTACTCTATCTGTGACCTGCCTCGTGCTTTCTACAGTTCAAGAATAACTTCCCTGCTCTTGTAGTCTATGCCTCGGCTAATTAATGAAAGAATTTTGGATGCCTTCTTTACGCCCTTTTCTGCCTGTGCTGCTACATTCATGGGAATGTGGATATGCATTCAACATTCCCTATGTTACTGTACACTTCTCACTGCCCTACCATTTAATGTGTATTCCTTTGCACTGTTAACCATCCCCAAATACATAACATAATATTTCTCCGTATTAAATTTAATTCACCATAATTTTGCTCAGGTGAACAGTTCATTGATACCGAGCTGCATTCAGGATCTTTCTTCTTCATTTTTTTCCACACAGCCAATGGTTGTTTCATCTGAAATCTTTTTAATCATGCCCCCTTCATTCAGGTCTAAATCATTGATATATACGACAAAAAGCTATGTACCTTCGACTGAGCCAAGAGGATCTCCACTAGAACAGCCTTCCAGTTGTGAAAACATCTATTTCTCTTTGCTTCCTGCCTCCAGGAAAATTTTGGATCCACCTTGCCAATTTGCATTGGATTCCAAGGGCTTTTACGTTTGTGAGCATTCTGCCATAAGTAACCTTGTCAAAAGCCTTGCTAAGATTCATATACACTACATAAAATGCACTACTCTTGCGGACAATCCTTGTCAGAAAATGTAATCGATTTCGTCACACACGATCTTCCCGGAAAACATCTATGCTGCCTGTGCTTGATCAAACCGAGCCTTTGTAATGAATATTTATCCTGTTCCTCAAACATTTTTCTAATAATCTTTCCACAACCGAGGTTAGGCTGATTGGTCTGTAATTGATCATCGATCCCTTTCTACCTTTTTCAACAAAGATACGACTTAGCAGTCCTCCAGTCCTCTGGCACCACAACTGCAGCCAGAGTATTATGATTGTCAGACCCTCTGCTATTTCCTCTTTTGCTTTTCTTAACAGCCTGTGTACATTTCACGTGGCTCTGTGGATTTTTCCACTTTCAAAGCTGTTAAACCCCATAATACTTCCTCGATTACTATGTCTATTTCACTTAATATTTCACGTTCCTCCTCCCCAATTGCAACGTCTGCATCGCCGCACACTTCTGTGAAAACAGATGGAAAGTATTCATTAAGATCCATAAATTAATATTCCACCTCCACTCATAGATTACTTTACGGTCTCTAATGAGGCCTGTTCTTTCTTTAGATATCCTCTTGTTCTTAATGTATTCATACATCTTCGGGTTTTCTTTGAATTTACATGCAAAATATTTTATGCTCTCAAATTGCTTTAATAATTTCCTTTTTAATTTCCACTTTGCACTTCCTATAATCTTCTGGAGTTTCTGAAGCATTGATGCATCGCTATGGCATAAGCCCCCATATTTTCTTTTATTCTCCCCTGTAAGCCTCTTGGCATTCAGGGCGGCTCTGGATTTGCTAGTCCCACCCTCTTTCTTTAAGGGAACGTACTTGCTCTGAACCCTGAGGATCTTCTCCTTGAATGTCTCCAAAGCTCTGACACAGTTTTGCCTTCAATATCTGTTTCCAGTCAACATTGGCTAAATCCTATCTCTGCTTAACAGAATTGGCTTTTCCCCAAACGAGATTTTTTATTCCGTGTCTAAATTTGTATTTTTCCAGAACTACACTAAATCTAACTGAATTATGATCACTCGAAGCAAAATGCTCTCCCACTGATACCCATTCCACCCACTCAGCTTCATTAGATAAAAGTAAATCAGAATCGCCCCCTCCCTTCTTTGGCTTGCAATATAATGGCTATGTTATGTTCTTATGTTTTAATAATGATTTCCTGAATGGATTATACGAATTCCACCCCTCGATGTGTTTCGAACAAATTAGATCCCAGTTAAAATTATTGTAGTTGAAAACGACTTCTATTCCTCCCGTATAACTTTGCCAACAATGTTGCTCTTCTCTCTCATTCTGGCTGTTTGGAAGTCTATAGCACACTTACAGCAGTATGCTCGCCGTTGTTATGTTGTTCAATTCATCCCATATGTCTTGAATTGATGATCCATCATGCACAGTAAATCTTCGATGCTGCAATTGTTTTTTTTTATCAAAACTGCGACCTATCCCCACCCCTCGTTTATCCCCCTCTCTCTCCTGTCTAAAAACCAACTAAGCATGAATGTTCAGCTAACATATCTGCACTAATGTAATAATCACTCACAGCTGAACTGAATGCATGGAATGTGCAGTTTTGAGATGAGATTTCTCCACCGTCAGGGCTGCCAACGGGAGGGAGTGAGAAACACTGTGCAGAGCCTGAGTGTGTGCATAACTCTGCAGAGAAATCAGCAAATGCAACAGCGTCATGAGACACTGCATTCTGTTAATATTGAACCACGAATATGAATTATTCAATTTGTGACAATCATTAATGAAACACGTTTGAAAATGTTTCCGCCCGGTTTAGAACGGCGATTTTTTCGCGCGTTAGGCGAATGTGATAACCACTAGACTATGGAAACGCTGTTGGAAGCATCAGTGTTGGGAACATAATCAGAGCGTTAAGCTCAGCAGCTGGCCGACACTTCACGAGCTTCCGTAATGAGAATAGAATTACGGTGCTTTATTTAGCAAGGTTTTGAGTGTGGCAGGAATTGCTCCTGTGTTTCTCCGACTTTATACATAGTAACAAGAGTGGGAATTCCTCAGGAAGTAGTTAGAATCTGGAATGCACTACTTAAAAGGGCGGTGGAAGCAGACTCAATCTTATCTTTGAAAATGGAGTTGGATAATATCCGAAGGAATAAAATTGCACAGCTGTGGGTAACTAACGGGGGTGTGGGACTAGTTGAGAGTTAGCACGGCCTCGATGGGCCGAATGGCCTCCTTCCGTGCTGTAACCATTCCCTTATTCTGTGATTCTATAAGTTAGTGGCACAGTTAATAGTGTGCGTGGAAGTTGAATAATGCAAAGGGAAATGGATTGAGTCGGCATTACAAGAGGCATCTGATTCAGAAGATTCGGCCCCGCGAAAAGTGGGGTTTAATGACCTTAAAAGCATCATTTTTGTTTTGAGAATTTTCGGTCAGAGAAATGTTTGGGGAAGGAAATTTTTGCTGAAAGGGACTCAGCATTTAATCTTCCTTCTGGATGTTGGCGTCATATTTCTTCTCGAAGTTATTCTTGCAGAATGTATATTTTCTTTGCTGTTTCACAATAACCAGTCCCTTGCTCTACAGTCCTTCTCACTGTATCCCCAGTCGCATGTATTGTTAACAGCAATGAACATTTTGAAGCATACAACTAAAGCACAGTGTCTAAAATGTTTTAAGAGGTAAATTGCAGAGCACAGATAAATTATTTTATTGAGGACTCTCCTTCAGTTAACATTTCTTTAGTTGTGCAAATGAAGATCATCAGCTAATTAATGATGTTTTCCTGTGAAAGGAGTATAACATTCAACGATGATACATTCTCTACATTTCGAAAGACACTGGCTAATCAGGGCAGTCCGTACAATTTTTTTAAGGAATGGTCGCGTTTGACTAACTTGAATGCTTTTTTGGAGGAGGTCACCAGGAGGGTCAATGTCGTGTATATGGATATTATTAATGCTTTCGCTAAGGTCCCACATGGCAGACTGTTGATGAATGTAAAAGCCCATGGGATCCAGGGCGAAGTGCCAAATTGGATTCAAAATTGGTTCAGATGCAAGAAGCAAAGGTTAATGTTTGATGGGTGTTTTTTTGACTGGAAGGATATTTTCAGTGGGTTTCCGCAGTTTTCAGTGCTACATCATTGCTTTTTGTGGTATTTTTCAATGATCTAAACTTGAATATAGTGGTTATGTTTCAGATGTTTTCAGGTGATAGTAAAATAGGCAACGTGGGTGATAATGAAGAAGGAAGCTGGAGACTGGAGGAAGATAACAATCAAGTGATAAGTTGGGCAGAACAGTGGCAAATTGAATTGAATCCAGAGAGGTGTGAGATTCTGCATTTGTGGAGGGCTAAGAACGAAAGGGAATAGACATCGACTGTAGGATATTGAGAAGTGTAGAGAAGCAAAGGGAACTGTCAATGCATGTCCACAGAGCTCTGAATGTAGCTGGCTATTTGGATCAGTTGATTAAGAAGGCAGACCGAATGGTTGCATTTATTGGCAGAGGCATGGAATCGAAAACAAGTGGGTTATGTCTGAAATGTGCAAAATTCGTGTTAGCCTACAGCTGGAGTACTGCGTGCAGTTCTGGTCACCTATTGAAGGAAGGACGTGATTGCACTGAAGAGGGTATGGAGGAGATTTCTGTAGAATGTTGCCGGGAGTGGAGCAACTTTACTATGAGGAGATTGGATGGCTGGGTTTGGTTTCCTTGGAACAGAGGAGGCTGATGAGCGACAGCATTGTGGTGTTTAAAATTAGGAGGGGCCTAAATATTGTTGATTAAAAGGGCCTACTTGCCATCGGTGAGTGGTCAACAACTAGGGGCAATAATTTCAAAGTAATTATTATAAGTGTTGAAGGGGATTTGAAGGGAACATTCTTCATGCAGATGTTTGTCGGGGTCTGGAACTCACTGCCTGAAAGTGTGGTAGCGGGAGAAACCCTCACCACTTTTATAAAGTACATGGATGTGCACTTGAAATGCCGTAAAGTGCAGGGTTACACACCTAAAACTGGACATTTGTTCGCCGGTGCAGATACGATGGGCCGAAAAGTACTCCTTCCTTGGTGTAATCTTCTATGATTGTATAATTATAGGTTAGCATTATTTTCAAGATGCAAAACGAGGCGATCAGCTAATTCATCGTGTTTCCAGTGAAAACATGTTCATGTAAACTGGAGCTCGAACTCAGGAACCTGAGATTAAGAATCTTATGAGGCTGCTGTTCGGTGCACGGGAAGCTTTAGCTCGAACCGTGGCATGTTATCGAGCAGTGATGGGCGGTAAACCAATGTTGATGCTGCATTCGTCGTTTTCCGCCGGCAATGGTTGATTGGAGATGCGGGACTGGAATGTTGGGGCTTCTCCTGCCTTCACTCACTCTGGAGCTGTGGAAGTGCGATAAGTCAGTCGGTTTGTTTGTGGCTTTGATTTTCTGTTGTGAAACGAGGCGGTGCGGCTGGTTCCTTTAATAATCTCTCACAGCTGAACTGAAGGCACGGAAAGTACAGTTTTGAGATGGCGTTTCTCCACCGTCAGGCTGGAAACGGAAGGGAGTGAGAAACACTGTGCAGAGTTTCAGTGTGTACAGAATTGTACAGAGAAATCAACAAAGGCAAGAACGTCATGAGACACTGCATTCTGTTTCCCACGAATATGAATTATTCAATTTTTTTCTGATCATTAATTGAACACGTTTGCAAAATGTTTCCGCCCGGTTTCTTCACGTGTTAGGCGAACATGTTAACCACTACACTACGGAAACGCTGTGGCAAAAGCCGTCTTGGGAACATAACCAGAGCTTTAACCTCAACAGCTGGACGACAATCCAGGGGCTTGCGTTCCGAGAATGGAATGAAGGTGCTTTATTTCAGAAGGTTGTGAGTGTTGCAGCAATTGATCCCGTGTTTGTCAGATTTTATCGATAGGAACTGAAGGTGGCCATTTCGCAGCAAGCAGTTAGAAACTGAAATACAATGCTTTGAAGAGCGGCGGAGGCTGATTTAACCTTATCTTTCAAAAGGCAGTTGGATAATGAACTGAAGGAAAAAAATACACAGCT
The DNA here is from genome assembly GCF_044704955.1 of Pristiophorus japonicus. Taxonomy (NCBI): domain Eukaryota; kingdom Metazoa; phylum Chordata; class Chondrichthyes; family Pristiophoridae; genus Pristiophorus; species Pristiophorus japonicus. The sequence continues at coordinate 1,082,405 of NW_027254772.1, forward strand.
GCGGGTAAATGACAGGGTGGGTGGGACTAGTTGAGAGTTGGCATGGGCTCGACGGGCCGAATGTGGTTCTTCCATACTGTAACTATTCCCTTATTCCGTGATTCTGTAAGTTAGTGACACATTTAATTGAGTGCATGGAAGCAGAATATTGCAAAGCGAAATGGATTGAGTCGGCAGAGCGAGAGGCATCTGATTCAGAAGAATCGGCTGCGTGGAAATTTGGTTTTAATGAATTTGAAAGGAACATTTTTCTTTTGTGCATTTTCGGTCAGAGAAATGTTTGTGAAAGGAATATTTCGCAGAAAGGGAGTCAGCATTTAATTTCTTCCTGGCTTTCGGTGTCACATTTCTTTTCCAAGTTATTGTGTTCCTAACACAGATGAGACTGCACAAAGGGAGGTTCAAGTAACAGTGATCTCAGTCTTTATTAAGACACTCCAGAGTGAGGAACAAGCCTTCGGGGCTGGATTAAATACAGTGCTCCCAAGGGATGCTGCGATACATTGAGTCTTCAGATGATGCACTCCCTGGTGGCGGAACATGGAAGTGCATGCTTTATCGATGCCCAGCATCACTTCACCCAAAGTTAAATGGAAAACTATTTCGAAGGTGAGGCAGTCGGGAGCCTTTCTTTCTCTGGTTCACCGCCTCGGTACAAATGTATGTTCATATGTGTTGGCTGTGCCCTCGCTGGGTTGGCATGCTGTTGGCGCTGCAAGTCTGCTGGGTGAGCCTGTCCTAGCTGGGATGTTGTGCGTTATGGGTTCGATTTCCTAGTCCGAGTGGGGTCGTTGACCCTTTTGGTGTGTGTTGTGGCGTCGAAAAACGTGGTGTCTACTGTGGGTTGTTCAGGGCAGTCTGTGAACCGCAGCCTCGTTTGGTCCAAGTGATTTCTGCAATTTGTCCATTGTCTAGTTCACCACAAGCTCTCTACTCCCTTAATTAACTATCACCGTGCCGGCGTTCCACTTGAGACCATGTCCATAGTTTAGCACATACACAGGATGATTCAGATCAATTTCCTGTGACACAGTGGCGCGACCATCGCTTACATTTTGTTGCTGCTGCCTGCTCTCTACCTGATGCTGCAGGTTGGGTGAACCAACGAGAGTCTCGTTGTAAGTGTACCTTTCATGAGTAGCTCAGCAGGGGGCACTCCTGTGAGTGAATGTGTCTCGTGCCGTAGCTGGGCAGTACTCGGGACAGGCACGTTTGGATTGAGCCTTCTGTGACACATTTAAGGCTCTGATTGATTATTTGTACTGACCGCTCTGCCTGCCCATTGGAGACTGGTTTAAACGGGTCCGACGTGACATGTTTGGTCTCATTTCAGGTCATGAATTCTTTACATTCGGCACTGGTGAAATATGGCCCGATGTAACTGACCAGTATGTCAGGCATGCCGTGGGTGGCAAACATGACCTTCAGGCTTTCAATGGTGGTGGTGGCGGTGTTTCCCGAAATAATTTCACAATCAGGCCTAACACACGGATCCCAGTGTAGGCAATGTGTGAGTGAAGGTGTTAGTAATAATCTGATCTCAGGCCCCACACAGGGAGCTCCGTGTAGACAGTGTGAGAATGAGTCGGTTAATATTAACCCTGGTCACAGGCTGCACGCAGGGAACGCAGTGTAGACAGTGTGTGAGTGAGTGTGTTAATATGCACCCTGATCACAGGCCTCACACAGGGAGCCCAGTGTAGAAAGTGTGTCAGTGTGTTAATATTCACCCTGATCACAGGGCGCATACAGGGAGCCCAGTGTAGAAAGTTTGTGAGTGTGTGTGATAATATTCACTCTGATCACAGGGCGAACACTCGGGAGCCCTGTGTCGACAGTGTCTGAGTGAGAGTGTTAATATTCACCCTGATCAAATGCCTCACACAGGGAGCCCAGTGTAGACAGTGTGTGAGTGAGTGGATTAATATTCAACCTGATCACAGGCATCGCACCTGGAGCACAGTGTGGACTGTGTGTGAGTGAGTGTGTTAATATTCACACTAATTACAGGCCTCACACTGGGAGCCCAGTGTATACAGTGTGTGAGTGAGTGTGTTAATATTCACCCTGATAACAGGCCTCACACAGGGAGTCCCGTATCGAACATGTGTGAGTGAGTATGTTAATATTCACCCTATCACATTCCTCACACAGGGAGTCCTGTGTAGAAAATGTGCAAGAGAGTGGGCTAATATTCACGCTAATCACAGAACTCATACAGGGAGCCCAGTGTAGAAAGTGCGTGAGTGAGTGTGTTAATATTCACCCTGATCACAGGCCGCACACAGGGAGCCCTTTGTAGACAGTGTGTGAGTGAGTGTGTTAATATTCACCCTGATCACAGCACTCACAGAGGGAGCTCATTGTAGACCGGGTTTGAGTGAGTGAGTGTGTTAATATTCACCCTGATTACAGACCCAACACAGGGAGCCCAGTGTAGACCGGTTTTAAGTGAGTGAGTGTGTTAATATTCACCCTGATCACAGACCTCACACAGGGAGCCCAGTGCAGACAGGGTGTGAGTGAGTGTGTTAATATTCACCCTGATCACATGCCTCACACAGACAGCCCTGTGTAGAAAGTTTGTGAGTGAGTGTCTTAATATTCATCCTGATCACAGGCCTCATATAAGGAGCCCTCTGTAGATCCTGTGTGAGTGAGTATGTTAATATTTACCCTGATCACAAGCCTCACACAGGCAGCCGTGTGTGGATAGTGTGTAAGTGAGTGGGTTAATATTCACTCTGATCACAGGCCTTCTGTTGCCAAGGTCTGGAACTCCCTGCATAAACCTCTCCATATCTGTACTGCTCCATCATCCTTCAAGATGCTCCTTTAAATCTACCTCTTTAATGAAGCTTTCAGTCACCTGCCCTAATTTTTCCTGATTGGTCTCAGTGTCAAATGTTTTGTCGCATAACACTTCTGAGAAGCACCTTCGGATGATTCACTCTGATAAAGGCGCCAAGTAAATACAAGTTATTGTGGTTTTGAAATCTGACCTTCTTGAAATGCACCACGGAGCTTTATTTGATGTTTATTATGGCCTCATTAACCTGCTTCGCTGCTTATAGTGATATGTGTATCGGCACCTCTCTGCTCCTCTGCCCCGTTCAGTAATGGCTAATTGCGCTAATTAAACTGCTGACACACAATTGTTCATTTAAGAATTTGTCCCAACTGGCCAACTCATGAGTCAACTGTGCTAGTGTAAATGTGTCTCTGGGGAAATGCGTGCCTGGCGAAGTGCAGGTTTATGTGATTGAGAAAGTATGTATGAGTGTGTGAGTGTGTTTCTGCGTAAGTGTTGGTGAGTGTGTTATTGTGTGAGAGTGTTTGAGTGTGTGCCTGTGTAAGTGTGTGTGTGTGTGTGTGCGAGTATATGAGTATGTAATTATGTGTATGGTTAAGCGTGTGTGAGTGTGTTATTGTGTATGAATGTGTGATTGTGTCTGACTGAATTAGTGGGTTTGTGGGTACGGATGTATGAGTATGATTGTGTTATTGTGTGTGACTTTCTGTCTGGGTAAATGTGTGTGCATTTGTGTGCGTGTGTATGTGTGTGTCTGGGCAAATGAATGTGAGTGTGTTATTATGCATGAGTGTATGTGCATGTGTATGGGTAATTGTGTGTGTGGGTAATTGCTGGCTGGTGTACAACAGTCATCACACGTTAAAAAAAATCCACGCATAGGCATCTTCCACCTTTGAAGATTTTGTTCAGACCTGGAATTTTAATTCCTTCATTGAAACACCTGTGAACGTTTTGACGTGGAAGCAAGTCATCCCCAATTCGATTGATTGCTGATGATGCATGGAATGTGTGTGTAATTGTATGCGTGTGTGTGTGTAAATATATGAGAGTTTAAATGTGTGACTGGGTAAGTGTGTGTATGTGTGAGTGTATTATTGTGTGCCTGGCTAAGCGTGTGTGTGAGCAAGTGTGTGTGACTGTAAGTCTGGAGTGTGTAAGTGTGTGAATGTGTGTCTGTGTAAGTGTGTGAGTCTGTGAGTGTGAGTATGCGAGTGTGTAAGTGCGTGTCTAGGCAAGTGTGTGCATGCTTACGTCTGTTAGTGTGTGAGTATATGAGTGCGTAAGCATGTGAGCATGTAAGCGCGTGCCTGGCTAAATAAATTAGTTAATGTGTGAGTGTGTGTCTGGCTAAACGTATGAGTGTGTAAGTCTCTGAATATATTAGTGTATAAATGTGTAAGTCTGCACGTGTGTGCCTGGCTAAGTCTTTGAGTGAGTAACTGTATGAGTATGCGAATCTCTAAGTGTGTGCGAGTGTCTATGTGTGCGCATGTGTGTGCTTGAGTGTGTATCTGGGTAAGTGTGTGAGTATGTAATCTTTAAATATATGCGAGTCTACGTGCGTGAGTGTGTAAGAGAGTGAATATATAAATCTGTGCCTGGGTGTTTGGGTGAGTATGTGCGTGATTTTGGGAATGTGTTCGCGTGTAAGTGTGTGTCTGTGTATGTGTGTGTAAGTCTGTGAGTGTGTAATTGTGTGTGTGTGAGTGTGTGTGTGAGTGTTTGCATGTGAGTGTGTGTTTGTAAATGTGTCTGGGAAAGTGTGTGAGTGTGTGTATGTGTGTAAGTGTGAGTCTGGATATGAGTTTGTCAGTGAGATTGTGTCTGTGTGTGAGTGAATGAGTGGCTGTGTGCGTGACTGTGTGTCAGTGAGTATCTGTGTGTAACTTTGTGTGTGAGTGTCTGTTTGCGTGCAGGTGAGCTCAAGTCATCACCCATATAGGCGCAGGTGGCCCAGACTACAGTGCGGTACTTTGGACACTGGATCAGTCAGGGCAAAAAATACATGACAGAGGAAAGACGGATGGCAATTAGGGACATGCCGAAGCCCCAGAATTTCAGTGGAGTAAGGAGCGTATTAGGACTTTTTAACTATCGTCGGAATGTTATACCTCGATACACAACAATAGCAGAACGCATACAGAAATTAATTAAATGGACCCCTACGTCAGCTAGATTGCGGACCGGAGCAGGAAGAGGCATGAGGTGAAAAAAAAGAGATCTGATGTCGTCCCCCGCCCTAGGATTTCCAGATCCCAATAAACCTTTCCAACTCCATTGTAATCAGGATGATGTACGCTATTCCGCCGTGGTAATGCAGGAACATGGGAGCCAACAGAGACCTATATGCTACTACTCGACGAAGAAAGTCCAAGTGGTTCGTGGAATGCCCCAATGTGTGTCCGCCTTGACCTGTGCGACTTGGATGGTCAAAGTAAGCCAACCAGTAATGATGATGGGACAGATCATTTTGCACCCACAACATACCCTGGTAGAACTACGAACTGCTAAATACTGGAAAGCTGCGGTCGATCTCGGACAGTCGAAAAGCTTGGTCGTTGGCCGTATTCATGCCCAAAGGCAAGTCAGTCATAGTAAAAAAGCATAATGGAGTTAACCGCGCTGACAGGAGAGGAACTTAGCTCTCAGCAACAAGTAGAGGAGGAAACGCACAGCGGGGTAAAGGAAGAGCCATTGGTCAATCCAGTTGAATCCAGAAAATACATTGATGGAGAACCCCATACTGGGTGGGCAGTGGTGACACAGGAGCGAGAGAAATAATGGTAGGAACACTCCCAGGAGACACGTCAGCTCAGTTGGCAGAACTGGTATAAAGGCTCTCGAGTCAGCAAAATGAAAGCGAGTAAACAAGTTTACAGAAGATCAATACGTTTTCGGGGTGGTTCACCACTATATGACAGCCTGGTCACAACGAGGGTTTGTGACATCTGCTGGCGATGTGGTAAAACATGGAAGCTCGTAGAAAGTCAAGTGAAAGCAGCAAAGCAACCATGGTGAGCAGCGGCAATAAATGTAAAAGCACACACAGAACGAACTAGTAAGGGGCAAAAGCACCCGCAAGACTTAACCATCGTCTGGAATAGGTTCGCCGACCTCGGAGCCAAACGAGCGGCAGGTGAACGGAAGCCAAAGCTAGAATTTAAGGCTGAAATTAAACCAGAAATGTCAACAGTGTTCATACTGACATAAATATAGTATCAGTCCACCAGAGTGTCGATCAGGAAGAAAGACGTGAAAAAGTCCCGCAAAAATATGAAATATGGATATGGGATCCCCAGGAGCAAGTTGTGGCACCCCAATGTTTTGGGCAACAACTACGAAAATTATATCACGGGATAACACATATCCAGAGAAGCAACATGATGGACTTGCTCTCGCAGTACTCGTGGTGGCCAGCAATGTGGAAGTATGTAACTAAATTTTGCCAAAAGTGCATTATTTGTGCCCAACAAAACGTAGGCAGGTGATGCAAGGTACGAATGGGACATCAGCCAAAGCCAGAGGGACCTTGGGTGAATTTACAGATAGACTTCACCAGCCCCCTGCGATAGGATACTGGCAAAAGTTAGTGGCTGGTAGTTATAGACCAGTCCACACGCTACCAGGGACTGCTCTGCTCGAATGGTAGCACGGATCCTGGCTAGCGTGGTGATAACTCGGTGGGGAGTATCCCTACAGATAGATTCAGACAATGGGACACATTTCACGGGCAAATTAATGGAAGAAACATGTGCACAGCTGCGAATCAAACAGAGATACCACGTCCAATAGCATCCCCAAAATTAGGGAATGGTGGCAAGAATGAATAAGACCTTAAACACGGCCCTGCCCAAAGCAACGCAGGGGATAGGTTACGGATGCACCGGGCTGCTTGCAGAAATTTTAATGCGGCTCATACGCACCAGAGGGCGAACCACGGGACAACACCATAGGAGTTGACGATTGGAAGGGCGATGAGACTACCAGAGGCCTCAGATGCAGGGGCAGGTGAAGCAGGACCAATTCAGGTAAAGCTAAGCGAGTACTTGGTCCATCTAAACCAGGAGGTGTAAGCTATGAATAAATAAATTAGAAGCAAAGAGCAGATAAGAGAACTAGAAATTCAAAATGAGAGAGTGAGACTCGTTACGCTACCTAAATAGGAGAACATGTCATGATAAATGTGACAGGGTTGTGAAAGGGAATGGCACCCCGAAGAATGGGACCATACTCGGTACTATTGATGAGCGATACGTGTGTTTGTATACAGAGCCCACTAGGATTATATGGAAATACTGGACACAGGTAAAACCATATAACACTGAAGGACCCCCGTCTGTTTTAATGTATCGTGGCAGTGCATCCGGTGACCACGGACGCGTCCGATCTGGAAGCAAGCCAGAAAACAACGGGTTGGACCTGTGGAGGTGGCAATTGGGTTTCTGGCCGTCCTGCCCTCCCAGTGCCTCCAGAGAAACGTTTCGAAGGAAAAGGCCGTAGACGTTATTATTAGTGGAAAGCCCACCGAGAAGCAACCCAGGAAACTATACATGCCCCGCGGGAATTTAAGGTCATGTTTTTAATTTAACGGTTGACTGTAAACGATGGACCTATTCGACACCAGTCTCTGGCAAAATCATATTGATCACCCATAAGAATGAGAATGTAACCTTCAACTTTACATGGATGGCCGACGGTCCAGGGATGATGTGTAAGCGACAATACTCCCCAGCATATTAGCAGAATACGGAAAGAAGTCTGGGATACTAAAGAAACGGAGTGTACCGATAGTACAGAGTGGAGTCACGCTACCTTGGGAGATGGAGACTGGGTCTTGTGTCGGAATAATTCAGTTGGGCCGGAGGGGTGAATGGCTGGTCATGATATGTGTAAAATATCTCCGTCTGAACCAAGAACGGATGCCACACTTATAAAAGCTGCACAATAAACATATGAGCACACTGATAGACCCTGCAATAAAAAATGTACTAATAAATATACAGTATGATCATTAGATGGTACTCAGTTTGTAAGAACCCGGATCTTGCCCTAAAGAGAACTAATACTCGAAATTGGTGTAACGTAATAGATAGAGTACTCGGAGTGTTAGGAACGGGACTCGGAGCATTAAATTCAATGGATATTATAACGTTGCGAAATCAAATACAAAAAGCTGGACAATGGACAAAAGATTCCATAAGGGTGTCAGATGTGTGGGGAGAACCCTTACAGGTCAATCGCCTGTGGGGATGGCTGTCAGACAAAATTTTATGGCAACCGTCAACAAAACTAACTGGGAACAGCAACAGGCATCGGCCAATTCAACGCGGGAAGCTAATAAGTTTCACTGCCTTATAATGGGTCTGATCAAGGAAGGACAACGGGCTGAATTAAAAAGAATAGCATTCTCTGGGAATGCCCCACAATGGACGAAATTAGTTCAGTTTGGAAATCGAAATCTTACACTCAGGCCAGATATGAAGCATACCTGATGTGATGAAGAGGGATGTAATATGACGATTTTGTTGGCTAATGTTACTAACAGTCAGATATGGTTGGAGTTTTTGACCCAACCACAGATATTCGGGAAAATTAATGGAAGTCACAGTTTTACGTAAATTGGACAGACCTGAAGAATAAAATGCACAAAGAGATGGCGTGCGTAAATTGGCCATTAGGACAAGTATACCCGTTCCATGCAACAGAGATGGAACCATGCAGCATTGAAGGCACAGCAGGGGCTTGTGAATAGCGGCTGCAACCCTTAAATGATATCGTAATACATGAAATCAGACAAAACTACAAATGTTTAACCAGTACCCGCGCAGTATATTTGAACGCGGATGGATTGGAACCCCTGAAAAATGAATGCTGGAAAAAATATATGTCATCATCGACGTTAAAACGACCAAGTCCGACCAAGTGGGACAATGGAAAAACATTGCACAACTTACGAGCACCAAAGGATTATTCGTCTACCTCCGGTACTGAACTTGCGAAAGTTAAGGGCCTTTATGGAAAAACACGTTCAGGTGATCAAGTACCTGGGAGAAGAAAGGGAATGGTTACTCAGACAAAAGGTCGTAATGAGTTAGACAAAACAAGAACTGATCCGCGTGACGGAGGAACTAAGTGACCATACGGTTTAACAATGTGGGTATTTTTTAAGGGCTGGTCACCTAAGGCCTACGCGGTCCTCAAATTAATTTGGCACCGAATTGTGGTAATATTGGTACCGGTAGGGACATGTATCGTTATCCAACAATATCTGATGTGTAAGATCCGAGGGATATGCAATCGCGTGGTTCTGGCGGAACAGCCAACATCCCATGTAACGTAGGAATCATACGGACATTGGAACACGTTAGTGAAACAATTAAAATCCTCAAACTTATGTTCTGTATGTACAAAAACAAATATAAGTAGCTTGCTACTAATCCAACGGAAATTGGCAGGGTTAGCCTGCAAAGACTGTGGTAAAAGATGGAAGTTCGAGCAATCCAAAGGAAATGGATTTGTACACTTTTTCCAGCAGATGGCTCAGAACATGTATGTGGTCGGATGATTATTTAGAAATAATCAGGGCCCAACAGGAGGGGCTGAACTGGTAAATTTATAATATTAAATAATAGTACCAATTTAAAATGGCAGGCTCTGAGTAGTGAGGTACGACAATGTTCAGTGCTGGGACCCCTGCTATTTACAAGATACACATTGACTTACTCGAAGGAATTGAATGTAATATCTTCAAGTTTGCAGATTATACTAAGTTGGATGGCAGTGTGAGTTACGAGTAGGATGCTAAGAGGCTGCACGGTGTATTGGACAGGTTATGTGAATGGGCAAATGCGTGGCAGGTGCAGTGTAATGTAGATAAATTTGAGGTAATCCATTTTGGGTGCAAAATCAGAAGGGAAGAATACTTTTTGAATCTTGACAGATTATGAAAAGGGGAGGAGCAACGAGACCAGGGTTTCATGGTACATCAGCCATTGAAAGTTAGCCTGCAGGTGCAGGAGGCTGTGAAGTACGGAAAAAGGCATGTTGGCCTTTATAGCGAGCCGATTAGAGTACAGGATCAATGACGTCTTACGCAGTTGTACATGGCATTGTTGAGGCCGCACGTTGAAAATTGTGTGCAGTTCTGGTCTCCTAATCCGAGGAAGGACATTCTTGCTATTGAGGGAGTGCAGCGAAGCTTCACCAATCTGATTCCCAGGATGGCAGGACTGACATATGAAGAAAGACTGGATCGATGAGGCTTGCATTCATTGGAATTTCGGAGAATGAGTGGGGATCTCATCGAAACATATACAATTCTGAGAGGATTGCACAGGATAGATGCAGCAAAAATGTCCCCGATGTTGGGATACTCCAGAACCAGAGGTCACAGTCTAAGCATAAGGGGTGAGCCAATTAGGACCGAGATGAGGAGAAACCTCTTCTCGAAGAGAATTTTGAACCTGTGGAATTCTCTACCACTGACATTGGTGGAGGCTAGTTCGTTAGATATATTCAAAAGGGAGTTTGATGTGGCCCTTACGGATACAGGGATTAAAGGGTATGGAGAGAAAGCAGGAATGGGATGTTGAACTTGCATGTTCCGCCATTATCATATTGAATCCTGGTGCAGTCTTGAAGTGACGAATTTCCTACTCCTGCGCCTAATTTTCATGGTTTTTTGTTTCTTTGTATCTGGATGGGCAGTAACAGTATGAGTGAGGTCAGTGATGTATCTGGAAGTGTAGTGATTGTAGTAGTGAGGTCAGTGATGTATGTGGATTGGCAATAAAAGTATGAATGAGGCCAGTGATGCATCTTGATGTGTCGTGACAGTATGAGTGTGGTCAAGGTTGTATCGGGATGGGTAGAGACAGTATGAGTGAGGATAGTAATAAATCTGGATGGATCGTGACAGTATTAGTGAGGTTAATGATGTACCTGGATGGGTCGTGACAGGATGAGTGAGGTCAGTGATTCATCTGGATGGGAGTGAATGTATGAGTGAGGTCAGTGATTTATCTCGATGGGTAGTGACAGTATGAGTGAGGTCAGTGATGTATCTGGATGGGTAGTGACAGTACTGTGAGGTGAGCGATGTATCTGGATGAGCAGTGACAGTACGAGTGAGGTCACTGATGTATTTGGATGGGTAGTGACAGTATGAGTTAGGTCAGTGATGTAGTCTGGATGAGTATTACACACTGTTTCTCCAAAGCTGTGCAGTTGTGTGTTTATCTCGATGCTTCCGCACACCAGGGTTGCATGTCACGTACTCTGCCTGCCACAGGCTTCAAAATGCAGGCACTCGTTACAATCATATTCCACAGGTTCGTTGCTCAGACCTGCTGGTGCAAACTTCGGTGCGAGCGGGCTGAGCCGATTATGGAGCCAGTTACCTGGAAACAGCTATAGGCTGGAGCCCTGAACCACTGAGTGTGTGAAGAGCAGCAGAATGCAGGTACTGTGCTGCGAATCATGGCTTGAAAGACGGTTATCTTATAAAGTGCGTCGGCACACTGAACGCTTTAGGCGCTAGAACATCCGGTGCAGTGATGGGAGATTATTGGAGAGAAAAAATTTTGGTAGTGAGGCTGGGGCAAATCGTGAGTGGGGAGAGAGATAGAGTGGAAGAGAATGAGATTTAGGCGAGTAATTGGAAGAGATTGAGAGACAATCCATGGGGAGTGAGATACAGCGTCATACGGAAATCGAGAGAGAGAGATAGGCAGGAAAAGAGGGAGAAAGAGAGCATAAGACGGGTGAGACTGAGGTTTGTCTGGTCCGTTTCCAGGGACTGCACATCGGTCGCATTTTGGAACTACAACAACAACTTAAATTATATAGAGCCTTTAACGTGGCGAAACGTCCAAACGGGCTCCACAGGTGTACTATGAGATAAAACAAACTTGACACTGAACCGCACAAGTAGCATTAAGTGCAAGTGATCAAAACGTTGTTGAAAGAAGAAGGTTATAAGGAACATCTTGAATGGGAAAAAGATGTTGGGATGTGGAGAGGATTAAGGCCAAATTCCGGAGCTTGTGGTCTCGGCAACAGAAGGCACGCCCAACAATGGCGGAGCGATTTTAATCAGGGCTGCTCGAGAGGGCAGAATTAATGGATTGCAGACATATCTAGGGTTGTGTGGTGGGGGAGGTTACATAGTAGAGAGGATGTAAGTGCAATTGAGGGACATTAAAGCAATGATGAGGATTTTGAAAGCGAGGCGTTGTTTAACCAGGAACTAATGTAGTTCAACGAGCACAGGTGTAATGGGTGACAGGAATTTGGTGGGAGTTAGATCATGGTCATCCGGGTTTAGGATCACCTCGAGCATGCGCAGGGCAGAATGTGGGAGGCCAACCAGGAGACTGTTGGAATAGTGATGTCTCGAGGAAACGGAGGAATGGACGACGGATTTCAGCAGCGGACGAGCTGAGACAAGGGGCGGAGATGGGCGATCTTAGGGAGATGGATATAGGCGGTCTTAGTTATGCAGGGGATATGTGGTCGAAAGTTAATTTCACGGTCAAATGTAACAGAAAGTTTGCGAACTGTCGGGTTCAGTCTCAGACCGTAGATGGGGAAAGGCATGGAGTCAGTCGCTGGGGAACGGAATTTGTGGCGGGGACCGAAAATAATGATTCGGTCTTCCCAATCTTCAATTGGATAAATTTCTGCTCATCCGGAACAACACAGGTGGAGGTGCAGCACATGTTCTGTGGCCGCTGGGAGGTGGCAAAAGACAACAATCCGTCGGCTTAAAGAGTGCCGAGCTCAGTTCCAGTTACATTTTTCGAGGTTTTGGTCCCTTTTTGAAAGTATTTCTCCTGGTTATTCAAATCATGTCATGAGAGACCAGATAAGGTTTGTGGACCCGTTTTTACCTCAGAGTCTGTGAGAGACGGAGGGAACGGCAGCAGGCAAAGAGAAAACAAATTCTACAAAACCGATGCCAACTCATCGCCAAATCTGAGGGTTGATAAGCTCACCGCCTTCTTAGGAAGTTTCACCACTTTCTTCACCTTCTTATTTGAGCTCCGTTTAGAATCCGTTTATTTTATTATTCTTGTTGAGTGTTTAACGACAGCATTGAAGCACGAAAGAGAAACTCGGAGCAAATTATTCTCACAATTCTACAATGAGACTAGAAACAGTTTAAAGATTTTTAATGAAACTTACACAAAAAAGGAGCGTTGAAAACAAGTTACCTTCTAAGTTTCGAAGATGATTTCGGACGAAACAGGCAAAAATCAGTTTTCGCCTCCTCTAAACAAGTCCCAACCTGGTCTTGAATCCAAACATTTCTAAAGAGGTTGCGAATTGCTTAACACGATTAAAAGTGAAGGCGTTCAATAATTGATTTTGAGCGATTGAAAAAAGTGAGCAGCTTTACAATCGCCATGCTGTTGAGGAGGGAAGGGCAGGGGAGGAGATGTCGGAGTTGCACGTTACTTTTTATTGACGTTAATAAGTACCATTAAGACGTTTGGAGAGAAGAAAAAAAGAGGTAAAAGCACAAATCTTTTTATTGTATATAATATTAAAAAAAAATTGCAGGAACTACTGTGGAAATAGAAACAGAGTTAATGTTTCAGGTCTGTCAAATTACATCAGGAATGAAAAATGATAGAGATGTAACAGACTTAAACCAGATGCAGGGGCACAAAAAGTTGGGAGGAAGGGAAAGAACAAAAGGAACGATCTGTGTTTTGATGTCAGGCAGGCGATGTTAAATCCTGACTCTGAACCTGGTTAAAACCTGTTCGATCTTTCACTTCCAGTTCTGACGGAAAGTTCACAGACCTAAATGTCTAACTTAGTTTTTCTCTCCACAGAAGCTGCCTGTGCTTCTGAGTAGTTCCAGCATTTTCTGTTTGAGTTTCAGATTCCAGCATCCACTATTTTTTGCTATTGAGAACTATTTTATTTTGTCTGTCGTGCTACAGCCCAAACAAGTCTCAGGAAAAATTTTAAAATAGATTTCCTCCTAAACGTATTATGGAATGTGAAAGTGAAACAAGGGTAATGTAATGCTGTATAAAATAGCAGGACGCGATTTGAGAACAAAGCACTATTTGTTTTTTGAAAACGACACAGAAAATACTTTGATTAAACAGACAATGTACAATTTCGATTTGGTACATGTGTTTGAAATAGGTGAATAAAAATTGAGAGTACAATAAATTTTGTTTCGGACATTATAATATGGAAGTACCTAAAATAATTCCACACTTTAGGTAATAAGAGCAGGGATTAATATATTGCCGAATGTTTGAAGAAAAACATTAGAAGTAAAATTTGTATTTTAAAAACTTTAATTCACATATTAGTAGACATTTCCAAGTCAGACTGGTTTTCCTATCCAGGAAGAAAGATGAATGTATAATTCTGTTAAATCATAGCTCTGCCTCCGTTTTGTTTTTAATTCGGTGACGCATATTTTGTATGTGTTTTTCTGCACTTGTGAATAAATGTCTCATTTCTGACATGTTACATGGGGTGATGCTGGTACAAGAAGGCAACCTTTATTAATGGAAGTGACTGCAGTTGGAGATTGCGGTTTATTTTGTTCAATTATTGTTTATACCATCATCTAAAGAATTACGGCAATGTTATGTTCTGGTTGGCTGATTGTTTTATGATTAATATTCTAATTGCTTTTGTGGACTTGCCGGATATCAGCATCCTAGGAAAGTCACTGTTCCTGCTGCCTGTGCTGCATTTGCTCTGGTCATATGAGAGATGCGGCTAATAAATTGACAACTTTAAAATTAAGACTAATTGCACGAAAATATATGCCTCTTTCAGCTCAGATTGGACTTTTGGACTGTTTGTCGATGCATAACCGAGTAACAGAGTGATGGTTATGTAGTGTTATTGCATTCTTATGCAGTTCCTTTATATCCCACTCATTTGTGATCACATCAATAGTTTTTGTACATGACGAACTAAAAATATTTAATTAATTCTATCGTAACCAACGTGCATAATATTGATGTAAATATCCAACGAATTTCAATATGGATCAGTGTGAGTTGGAGCATTTTGGTAGGAGAGATAACTACCCAACCTACACTTGGAAACTAATAGTACGAATGGGGTTGAAGTGCAAAGGGATCTCTGGGTGCAGATACACAAGACATTAAATATAGCAATGGAGGATAATCAGGCCATACAAGTACAAATGAAGCACTTGAGATCATTTATAGGGGATTATAATTAAACAGAAGAGAAGTTATGTAAACCCAATATCATAGAAACATAGAAACATAGAAAATAGGTGCAGGAGCAGGCCATTCAGCCCTTCTAGCCTGCATCGCCATTCAATGAGTTCATGGCTGAACATGAAACATCAGTACCCACTTCCTGCTTTCACGCCATACCCCTTGATCCCCCGAGTAGTAAGAACTTCATCTAACTCCCTTTTGAATATATTTAGTGAATTGGCCTCGACTACTTCCTGTGGTAGAGAATTTCACAGGTTCACCACTCTCTGGGTGAAGAAGTTTCTCCTTATCTCGGTCCTACATGGCTTACCCCTTATCCTTAGATTGTGACCCCTGGCTCTGGACTTCCCCAACATTGGGAACATTCTTCCTGCATCCAACCTGTCCAAACCCGTCAGAATTTTAAACGTTTCTATGAGGTCCCCTCTCACTCTTCTGAACTACAGTGAATACAAGCCCAGTTGATCCAGTCTTTCTTGATAGGTCAGTCCCACCATCCCGGGAATCAGTCTGGTGAATCTTCGCTGCACTCCCTCAATAGCAAGAATGTCCTTCCTCAAGTTTGGAGACCAAAACTGTACACAATACTCCAGGTGTGGCCTCAACAAGGCCCTGTACAAAATGTAGCAACACCTCCCTGCCCCTGTACTCAAATCCCCTCGCTATGAAGGCCAACATGCCATTTGCTTTCTTAACCGCCTGCTGTACCTGCATGCCAACCTTCAATGACTGATGTACCATGACACCCAGGTATCGTTCCACCTTCCCTTTTCCTAATCTGTCACCATTCAGATAATAGTCTGTCTCTCTGTTTTTACCACCAAAGTGGATAACCTCACATTTATCCACATTATACTTCATCTGCCACGCATTTGCCCACTCACCTAACCTATCCAAGTAGCTCTGTAGCCTCATAGCATCCTCCTCGCAGCTCACACTGCCACCCAACTTAGTGTCATCCGCAAATTTGGAGATACTACATTTAATCCCCTCGTCTAAATCATTAATGTACAATGTAAACAGCTGGGGCCCCAGCACAGAACCCTGCGGTATCCCACTAGTCACTGCCTGCCATTCCGAAAAGTACCCATTTACTCCTACTCTTTGCTTCCTGTCTGACAACCAGTTCTCAATCCACGTCAGCACACTACCCCCAATCCCATGTGCTTTAACTTTGCACATTAAGCCTTCTGAAAGTCCAAATATACCACATCAACTGGTACTCCTTTGTCCACTTTATTGGAAACATCCTCAAAAAATTCCAGAAGATTTGTCAAGCATGATCTCCCTTTCACAAATCCTTGCTGACTTGGACCTATCATGTCACCATTTTCCAAATGCGCTGCTATGAAATCCTTAATAATTGATTCCATCATTTTACCCACTACTGAGGTCAGGCTGACCGGTCTATAATTCCCTGCTTTCTCTCTTCCTCCTTTTTTAAAAAGTGGGGTTACATTGGCTACCCTCCACTCGATAGGAACTGATCTAGAGTCAATGGAATGTTGGAAAATGACTGTCAATGCTTCCGCTATTTCCAAGGCCACCTTCTTAAGTACTCTGGGATGCAGTCCATCAGGCCCTGAGGATTTATCGGCCTTCAATCCCATCAATTTCCCCAACACAATTTCCCGACTAATAAAGATTTCCCTCAGTTCCTCCTCTTTAATAGACCCTCTGACCACTTTTATATCCGGAAGGTTGTTTGTGTCCTCCTTATTGAATACTGAACCAAAGTACTTGTTCAATTGGTCTGCCATTTCTTTGCTCCCCGTTATGACTTCCCCTGATTCTGACTGCAGGGGACCTACGTTTGTCTTTACTAACCTTTTTCTCTTTACATACTTATAGAAACTTTTGCAATCCGCCTTAATGTTCCCTGCAAGCTTCTTCTCGTACTCCATTTTCCCTGCCCTAATCAAACCCTTTGTCCTCCTCTGCTGAGTTCTAAATTTCTCCCAGTCCGCAGGTTCGCTGCTATTTCTGTCCAATTTGTATGCCATTTCCTTGGCTTTAATACTATCCCTGATTTCCCTAGATAGCCACGGTTGAGCCACCTTTCCTTTTTTATTTTTACGCCAGACAGGAATGTACAATTGTTGTAATTCATCCATGCGGTCTCTAAATGTCTGCCATTGCCCATCCACAGTCAACCCCTTAAGTATCATTAGCCAATCTATCTTAGCCAATTCATGCCTCATACCTTCAAAGTTACCCTTCTTTAAGTTCTGGACCATGGTCTCTGAATTAACTGTTTCTTTCTCCATCCTAATGCAGAATTCCACCATATTATGGTCAATCTTCCCCAAGGGGCCTCGTACAATGAGATTGGTAATTAATCCTCTCTCATTACACAACACCCAATCTAAGATGGCCTCCCCCCTAATTGGTTCCTCGACATATTGGACTCGAAAACCATCCCTTATGCATTCCAGGAAATCCTCCTCCACCGTATTGCTTGCAGTTTGGCGAGCCCAATCTATGTGCATATTAAAGTCACCTTGTCTGATTGTCTCAAGATCTGCGACGGTGGGCTGCCAATATGGCATAACTCTATATATGATTTCAACGGGGAGCGGGCGGGTAAGTGGAGCTGACACCACGGCCATATCAGCCATGATCTTGTTGAATGGCGGAGCAGTCTCGAGGGGCTAGATGGCATACTCCTGTTCCTAATTCTTATGTTCTTATGTTCTTATGTTCTTATGATCTTATATGTGGTTGATGCTGCTGTAGTTGTTGTAAAAGTTGTTGTAAATATTGTTGTTGTAAACTTTTCCCAGGGTTAAATGTTCACGCTAAAAGTAGTTTCTGACGCGCTCAATACATACAATTAGAGGCAACATTGTTGGGGAGGAACGGGGGATATTGTGTGGGGTGTGGTGGGTCTGAGGATATTTTGTGGGGTGTGGAGGGTCTGAGGATATTGTGTGGAGTTTGGAGGAGCTGACGAGATTGGCTGGTGTGAGGAGTGTCTAAGGATATTGGGTGTAGTGGGGATGGTCTGAGGATATTGTGTGGATTTGGGAGGAGCTGAGGAAATTGGGTTGTGTAAGGAGCGTCTGAGGATATTGGGTGACGTGGGGACGGTCAGAGGATATTGGGTGGGGAGGGGAGGGTCTGAGGATATTGGTTGTGGTGGGGAGAGTCAGAGCATATTGGGTGGGGTGGGGAGGGTCTGAGGATTTTGAGTGGAGTGTGGACGTTCTTCCGATATTGGGTTGTGTGGGGTAGAGCTGAGGATATTGGGTGTGATGTGGAGGTTCTGTGGATATTGGGTGTGGTGGGGAAGAGCTGAAGATATTGGGTGGTGTGGGGAGGGTCTGGGGATATTGGGTGCTGTGGGGAGGGTCTGAAGATATTGGGTGGGATGGGGAGGGTCTGAGGATATTGGGTGGTGTGGGATAGAGCGGAGGATATGTGGTGGTGTGGGGAGGGTCTGAGGATATTGGGTGGGGATCGGAGGGTCTGAGGATATTGGGTCGAGTGAGGAGGTTATCAGGATATTGGGAGGGGTCTGGAGGGTGCAAGGATATCGGATGGTGTGGTGAGCGTCTGCGGATATTGGATGTAGTGTGGAGGAGCTGGGGATATCAGGTGGGGAGGGGAAGGTCTCAGGATATTGGGTGGGGTGGGGATGGTATGAGGATATTGGGTGGGATGAGGAGCAGCTGAGGATATTGGGTGGGGTAGGAAGCTTCTGAGGATATTGGGAGGGCTGTGGAGGGGCTGAGGATATTGGGTGGGTTGGGCAGGAGCTGAGGACATTGGGTGGGATGAGGATGAGCTGAGTCTATTGGGTGATTGGGGACGGTCTAAGAATATTGTGTGCATAATTAGATATGTGAAGACACAAAGTAAGGTTTATGTAATCAGTGCAGTTCGATGAAATAAATAACATCTTCACCAAATAGCAATAAACCGTTTGGTTTCCTTATTAATTCCAAAATCTCACGCAGATAAATGGCTGCTTTATTGCATTATCAATTGTTTTATTCAGTATTTTGATTGATACATTGCTTCAAATATTTGAGAAACAATTCTCGAAAATCATCTCACAATAAACACTCGGAGTCATTTTGACTGCATTGAAGTGGGAAGTGAATTTCAAGATGAATGCGAGCTGATACAATTTGGTAGGAATCTAGATATATATAGAAATATTACGTTTTTGATGATGTATAAGGACTGTTGAAAGGCCTTTGACAAAAAGCCACTTAATAAACTTGTTGATAAAATTCTAACCCATGAGATTAAAGGGACAGGGCAGTATGGTAATGTCATTGTCGAATTGACAGATAAAAGAGAGCATTGGTGATTGGTTGTTGTTCAGACTGGCGCGAGCTCTACTGCTGTCTCCCCAAGGGGTCTGGATTGGAGGGCTGCTCTGTTTGATATATATCCATGAACTAGGATTGGGTATAAACTGCATCATTTTAATCTTTGTAGATGATACGAGACTAGGAAATGGTTTCTGCAATGAGGACGATAGTACTAGAATTGAGGAGGGAACAGACTGACTGGTGCACGTTAGAAATTATAAAATAGGTGCAGACGTCGGCCGTTCAGCCCTTCGAGCCTGCTCCGCTATTCACTACAATCGTGGCTGATTATCGGTAAAAATGGACAATCATTTAAACCGTCCAACTGACACTCATTCCTGCACGTAAAGTTAACTCATTACTCTGTTATCTGATGTATATTTTGCATTGAAAGATTACACTATCATTGCTGACTAAAACAGGTCCTAAGCCACCAGAAGATTTGATTGGTTCTTGACTCTCATGAAATGTATTCAGGCTGGAGAGCCAGAGAACTTCGGAGAAGTTTCTGACCTGATCATACAATTCGCGGGTGGCGTTTCTGTCCAAATTCAATCCCTTTGCTTACAACAATACGCTAACTCTGATTGAGAAGAGCAAACAGATGGCAGTTTAAATTTAACATGTAAAATTGATATGTGTGGTATTTTGGCAGGAAAACAAGAACATAAGAAATAGTTGCTATAGGAGGCGACCTGGCCCCTCGAACATGCTCCACCATTCAATAGGATCATGGCTGATCTGATAATCGAGTCAGCTCTACTTCCATGCCCACTCCCCATAACCCTTTATTGCCTTATTGCCCCAAAATCTGTCATCTCTGCCTTAAATTCATTCAATGATCCAGCCTGCACAGCTCTCTGGGGCAGAGAATTCCTCAGATTTAAATCCCCTGAGAGAAGAACTTCCTTATCATCTCAGTTTTAAATGTGCGGCCCATTTTTCTGAGATTATGGGCTAGATTTTCTGCTTTTGATGAGATGAACCAAAAATTGTCATTACTTCCGGTGTGGATCGTTACAATGAGCTTTCGGAACGCCAGAATGTGGTACAATTTCAAAGCCCCTAATCTGCATTTTTAAAATTGGGCTTTACCGCGAGCGATATTAAAATCTCCTTACTTTGCTGTAGTCTCTCAATAAAATCCTCCCAATCATCACCAACACCGTACCTCTCGTCTGTGCTGCTAGTGGCCATGCTCGAGTGGTTTAAATCCAAGTTTCTCGTCGCCAATAATATGTCCTTACTATATAGTATAAATGCACACGAGGCCCATAATTATTGGCAAGCACTGAAGTGATGAAGGTAGGTGGAGCTTCCCCTTTTTAACTGAAAGTGCAGTTTAGGTGTGTCTCCCACAAGTTCCCCACCTAGTGGCCAATGTTCTCACAGTGTACAACTTAGGTCAGTTTATACATGGGTTACAATGACAGTTAAATACATGACATCACCTCCCCCCCACCCCACCCTTTCCCCCGCCAAATCTTATTGGGATCAGCGGTTAAGTCTCTCTGGTGGTTTACGTTTCTTTGTAGAGTGCCTGACTTGGGGCTCCGGTTGTTGGGCGCTGGCCTGAGTGTCGGCTGTTTGCGGTGCCTCAGGCCTGTCCGTACTGCCACAATGACTGGGCTCTCCTCCACTTTGTTCCGGTGTTCGGTCACCTGTGGTGGATTGAACTCTACATCGTGTTCTTCCTCTTCTTCTTGAATAGTATTGGTGAAACTCCTTTTTATTTGATCCACGTGTTTGCAGCTGATTTGTCCATTGGTAAGTTTTACGACCAGTATCATGGTCCCCTCTTTGGCAATCACAGTGCCTGCAAGCCATTTCGTTCTTGTAGCGCAGTTGAGGACAAAGACAGGGTCATTGACATCGATACATCGCGCATTCGCATTCCTGTTGTGGTAGTAACATTGTGACTGGCGCCTGTTCTCAAAAATTTCTATCATGTTGGGGTATATAAAGGATAAACTAGTATTGAGCCTCCTTTTCCTTTGCAGCTATGCGGGAGGGACCATTGTGAGCGAGTGTGGTCTGTATCTATTAGTCAACAGGAGGCATCATCAGCGGCTTTGTAGGAAACCCCCTTTGATTCATAGCATCAACTATTTGATTATCTGAACTGCTCGTTACGCCTGATCGATTGAATCCGGCTGGAACGGTGCCGTTCTGACATATCTGATACCATTCCCTGCCATGAAGTCCTCTAATTCACTGCTTGCAAAGCATGGGCCATTCTCACTGACCAAGAAGTCTGGTAGACCATGGGCGGCGAACATTGCCTGCAGACTTTCCACGGTGGCAGAGGATGTGCTTACATTGACAATTTTTCACTAGATCCATTTGGAGTAGGCGTCTACTAAAAATAATAATATTTTTCCGAAGAAAGGACCTGTGTAGTCCACAAGGATGCATGACCATGGCTTGGCAGGCCAAGACCAGGGGCTATGGGGTGCTTCCCTGGTCGCATTGCCCAGCTGGGCACACGTGCTGCACCTGCGAACACAACGTTCCAGGTCTGCATCTATCCCTGGCCACGATACGTGTGACCTGGCAATTGCTTTCATCTTGCCAATGCCCGGGTGCTCTTTGTGGAGTTTTCTGATGAAATCTCTCTGCCCATAGTAGGCAATCGGCCTGAATCTAGAGTTCATCCTTGCGCTTGTGAAATGGTTTGAAATGCTCAGAGCATGCCTCATACATGGCTGCCAATTCCCCATTTAGGACACATTTCTTGACTCAAGACAGTAGCGGGTCTCTATTAGTCCAGACATTTATCTGACGGGCTGTCACAGCTGAGTGTTCCCTTTCGAAAGCTTCAAAAGCCAAGACCATCTCAGCAGCATGCTCGGTTGCCCCACCGGGAGTGATTGGTAGGAGCCTGCTGACTGCTTCGGCGCAGTTTTCAGTGCCAAGTATGTGCCAAATTGTATAATCATAGGCAGCTAATGTGAATGCCCACTGCTGTATGCGGGCTGATGCATTTGCATTTATGGCCTTGCTGTCGGCCAAAAGGGACGTTAGGGGTTTGTGATCTGTCCCCAGCGCAAATTTGTTGCCAAACAGGTACTTGTGCATTTTTGTTACAGCTTATGCACATGGAAGGGCTTGCATTTCTAACATCCCGTATTCCCGTTCTGCCTGGCATCGACTTCTGGAGGCATAGGCTACCGGCGGTAACTGAAAATTGGCATTAACATGCTGCAACACACATCTGACCCCATAGAAGGACGCATCTCACGTAAAAACGAATTTCTGACATGGATCATATCGCGTTAACAGATTGTTGCAACATAACAAATTTAGTGTACTATCAAAAGTCGTTTCCTTGCTGTGCCCCCAGACCCAATCGCGAACTTTGCGTAGGAGCACGTGTAGCGGCTCTAACAGCGTGCTTAATTTGGCAAGAAAGATACAAAAATCGTTTAGGAGCCCCAGAACGAACGCAGTTCCGTCGAATGTCGGGTTCTGGGAGCTCTCTGGATCGCTTGCGTTTTGAAGGCAGCAGGTCTGAACACGTCCGCTGCTACACTCTTCCCCAGGAATTCTACCTCTGGAGCTTGGCCGACGCATTTCACAGTTTTCATTCGCAGACCTACCCGGTCCAGTCTGCGAAGCACCTCCTCCAGGTTGCGGAGCTGTTCTTCAGTATCACAACCGGTGATGAGCATATCGTCCTGAAAAAGCACTGTGCTTGTAATCGACTTCAGGAGGCTTTCCATATTTCCTTGAAAGATCCCGGCGGCCGAGCGAATCCCAAACGGACATCTGTTGTCGTCAAACAACTCCTTTTTTTGTCGTGATTCTGGTCTGCTTCTTCAAATCACTCGCCAGCTCCTGGGTCATGTAAGCTGAGGTCAGGTCCAATCTTGAAAAAAATCTGCCACCGGATAGCTTCGCTCTCGTTAGCGGGTACTGGTCTTGGAGTGACACCCGATTGATGGTTGCCATGCAATCACCACATATCCTGACCGACCCATTTATCAATGAACTAAATTTGAATATAGGGGTTATGATTAAGAAGTCTTCAGGTGATAGTAAAATAGGCAGTGTGGTTGATAGTGAAGATGAAAGCTGGAGACTGCAGGAAGATATCAATCAACTATTAGATGAGCAGAACAGTGGCAAATAGAATTTAATCCAGAGTCGTGTGAGATCGTGCATTTGTGGAGGGCTATCATGGAAAGTGATTAAACTTCAACCGGTCGGACATTGGGAAGTGCAGAGGAACAAACGGAACTGGGATTGCATGTCCGCAGATCCCTGAATGTATGTGGCCAGTTGGATGAATTGGTTAAGAAGGCATATGGAATCGATCCATTGAATCAAGTGGGTTATGCTTGAAATATAAAAATTTCTGGTTAAACCACTGCTTGTAGTTCTGACCAGCGCATTGAAGGAAGGACGTGATTGCGCTGGAAGGGTACAGGGGAGATTTCCGCAGCTTTTGCCCGGAGTGGAGCAACTTTGCTATGAGGACAGATTGGATAGGCGGGTTTTGTTTTCCTTGGAACAGAGAAGGTTGATGGACGACAGCTTTAAGGTGTTTAAAATTAGGATGGGCCTATATTTTGTTGATTAAAAGGGCCTTTTTCCCATAGTAGAGGGGTGAACAACTAGGAGGCATAAATTAAATGTAATATGTGTAAGGGTTAAGGGGCATTTGAAGGGAACATTCTTCATCCAGATGTTTGTGGGTGTCTTGAACTTATTGCCTGAAAGTGTGGTGGAGGCAGAAACTCTCAACCCATTTAAAAAGGACTTGGATGTGCACTTCAAATGCTGTAATGTGCAGGGTTGCACACCTAAAACTGGACATTTGTTGGCCGGTGCAGATACGATGTGCCAAAAATGAATCCTTCTATGCTATGAACTTCTATGATTATATAATTATCGGTTCGCATTACTTTCATGATGCAAAACGAGGCGATCGGCTAATTAATGGTGTTTCCAGTGAAAATATGTTCGTGCAAGTTGGGGCTCGAACACAGGAACCTGAGATCAAGAGTCTTATGAGGCTACTGTTCGGTGTACGGAGAACTTTGCCTCGAACCGCGGCATTTTGTAGCCTAGTGAAAGGCGGTAAATCACTGTTTGATGCTTCATTTGCCGTTTTGCACTGGCAGTGGCTGATTGGAGAATGCGGGACCGGAATGTTGGGGATTATCCCGCCGTCATTCACTCTGGAGCTCGGGAAGAGCGATTAGTCGATGTGTTTGTTTGTGTCTTTTATTTTCTGTTGTGAAGTGAGGCAGCGCGGCAGGATCCTTTAATAATCTCTCACAGCTGAACTGAATGCCTCGAAATTTGCATTTTTGAGGTGGGGTTTCTCCACACTTGGTGCTGGAAACGGGACGGAGTGAGGGACACTGTGAAGATTTTGAGTTTGCAGAGACCTGTACAGAGAAATCAGCAAATGCAAGAGCGTCGGGAGACATTGCACTCTGATAATATTGAACCACTAATATGAATTGTTTAATTTTTTCTAATCATTAATTGCAAAATGTTTCTGTCCGTTTTCGAACCAGGAACTATTCGTGGGAGGCGAACGTGATAACCACTCCACTACGGAAACGCAGTGGCAGATGCAGTGTTGAGAACATCACCAGAGCTTTAACCTCAACAAATGGACTACACTTCAGAGCTTGCATTGCGAGAGCAGAATCACTGTGCTATATTTCGCAATGTGTGAGTGTGGCAAGAATAGATCCCGAATTTCTCCATATTTATATATAGGAACAGGAGTGGCCATTCCTCAGCAAGTGGTTAGAATCTTAAATACACTGCTTCAAAGGGCGGTGGTGGCAGACTCAATCTTATCTTTCAAAATGGAGTTGGATAAGTATCCGAAGGAATAGAATTACACAACTGCGGGTAAATGACCGGGGTGTGGGACTAGTTGAGAGTTGGAATGGGCTCGACGAGCCGAATGGCCCTCTTCCGTGCTGTACCATTCCCTTATTCTGTGATTATATAAGTAGTTGATACATTTAATAGTGTGCATGTAAGCAGAATATTTCAAAGTAATTTGGATTGAGTCGGCAGAACGAGAGGCATCTGATCAGAAGATTCGGGTGCGCGGAAATTCGGGTTTAATTACTTTAAAAAGCATCATTTTTGTTTCGTGAAGTTTCGGTCAGATAATGTTTGGGAAAGGAATTTTTTGCTGAAAGAGACTCAGCATTTAATCTTCTTTCTGGATGTTGGCGTCACATTTCTTTTCGATGATATTTTTCCAGAATGTATATTATCGTTGCATTTTCACAATTACAATCCCTTGCTCTACAGTCTATCTCAGTCTATCCCCAGTTTCATGTATTGATACCAGCAATAAACATTCTGAAGCAGACCACTAAAGCTCAGTGTCCAAAATGATATAAGAGGCACTGGTTAATCAGGACAGTCAGCATTATTTGTGAAGGAATGGTCGCGTTTGATTAACTTGATTGCATTTTTGGAGGAGGTCCCAAGGTGGGTCGATGAAGCAGTGCGGATGATGTAGTCTATATACATTTTATTCATGCTTTCGCTAATGTCCCACATAGCAGACTGGTCATGAAAGTAAAAGCCCATGGGATCAAGGACGTAGTGGCAAATTGGATCCAAATTTCGCTCAGACGCAGAAAGCAAAGGATAATATCTGAATGGTGTTTCTGTGCCTTGAAGGATGTTTCCAGTGGGGTTCCGCAGTTTTCAATGCTCGCTCCTTTGCTTCTTATGGTATTTAACAATGATCTAAACTTGAATATAGCGGATATGATTAAGTTTTTTTCAGTTGATACTAAAATAGGCAGAGTGGTTGATAATGTCGAAGCAAGCTGGAGACTGCAGGAAGATATCAATCAACTGTAAGAAGAGTGCCAAATTGAATTTATTCCAGAGACGTAGGAGATCGTGCCTTTGTGGAAGGCTAACAATGAATGGGAATACATATCAACTGGTAGGACATTGAGACGTGCAGAAGCACAAAGGGAACGGGGATTGCATGTCCACAGATCCCTGAAGGTAGCTGGCCAGTTGGTAAAGTTGGTTCAGAAGGCATACGGAATGGTTGAATTTATTGGCAGAGGCAAGGAACAGAACAGCAAGTGGGTTATGCTAGAACTGTGTAAACTTCTGTTTCGGCCGAAGCTGGAGTACTTCGCGTAGTTCTTCACCGCATTGAAGGAAGGACGAGATTGCACTGCAGAGGGTACAGAGGAGATTTACGTAGATGTTGCCGGGAGTGGAGCAACTTTGCTATGAGGAGAAGATTGCATAGGCTAGTTGTTGATTTCCTTGGAACAGAGGTGGCCGATGGGCGACTGCATTAAAGTGTATAAAATTAGGAGGATCCCAGAGAGTGTTGATTAAAAGTGCCTATTTCCCATAGAAGAGGGGTCAACAACCAGGGGGCATAAAGGAAAAGTAATCCGTATAAGGATTATAGGGGATGTGAAGGGAACATTCTGCAACGAGATATGTGTGGGTCTGGAACTCACTGCCTGAAAGAGTGGTGGAGGGAGAAACCCTCACCAAATTTAAAAAGTACTTGGATGTTCATTTAAAATGCCGTAAGGTGCAGGGGTACACAACGAAAACTGGACATTTTTTGGCCGGTGCGGATACCATGGGTCGACAACGACTCCTTCCAAGCTGTAAACTTATATGATATTCAAGGGAATAATGGAGGCATGTGAAAAAGGAACGGCAGTAAGCATGGGGGATTTTACCCTCCTTATCGATTGGTCAAATCAAATCAAATCAAATCGCACGGGGCAGCCTGGAGGAGGAATTTGGAGAATGCATACGGGATTCTTTCTTAGAACAGTATGTTACGGAACTTACAAGGGAGCAAACTATCTTAGATCTTGTCCTGTGTAATGAGCCAGGAATAATAAACGATCTCCGAGTAAAAGATCCGCTCGGAATGAGTTATCACAGTATGGTTGAATTGTAATACAGATTGAGGGTGAGCAAGTAGTGTCTCAAACGAGCGGACTATGCTTAAACAAAGGGGACTAGAGTCGCATGAGGGCAGAGTTGGCTAAAGTAGACTGTAAACACAGACTAAATGGTGGCACAATTGAGGAACAGTGGAGGTCTTTTAAGGAGATCTTTCATAGTGCTTAACAAAAATATATTCCAGTGAAAAGAAGGGCGGTAAGAGAAGGGATAACCAGCCGTGGATAACCAAGGAAATAAAGGAGTGTATCAAATTAAAAACCAATGCGTCTAAGTTGGCCAAGGTTAGTGCGATAATAGAAGATTGGGAACATTTTAAACCACAGCAAAGAATGTCTAAGAAAGCAATAAAGAAAGGAAAGATAGATTCTGAACGTAAACTTGCGCAAAACATAAAAACGGAGAGTGAAAGCTTTTACAGATATATAAAATCGGAAAAGAGTGACGAAATTAAATGTTGGTCCTTTAGAAGATGAGAAGGGGGAATTAATACTAGGAAATGTGGTATTGGCTGAGGCATTAAACAATTATTTTGCTTCGGTCTTCACAGTGGAAGTCACAGAAACGCGAAGACATAATATTATCTGAACGGTGGCAGATTAGGAAAAGGGGAAGTGCAACGAGATTTGGGTGTCATTGTACATCAGTCATTGAAAGTTGACATGCAGGTGCAGCAGGCGGTGAAGAAGGCAAATGGTATGTTGGCCTTCATAGCAAGAGGATTTGATTTTTTGAACAGGGATGTCTTGCTGCAACTATACCGGGCTTGGTGAGGCCTCACCTGGAATATGGTATTCAGCTTTGGTCTCCGAATCTGTGGAAGGGCGTTCTTGCTGTTGAGGGTGTGCAGCGAAGTTTCACCAGACTGATTCCCGGTATGGCAGGACTGACATATGATGAGAAACTGGATCAACTGGGCATTTATACATTGGAGTTCAAAAGGATCAGAGGGGAACTCGCAAAAATACACAAGATTCTGTCGGGACGGAATACGTTAGATGCAGATGGAATGTTCTCTATATTGGGGAAGTTCAGAACCAGGGGACAAAGTCTTAGGATAAGCGGTAGTCCATTTAGGACTATGATGAGGAGAAACTTATTCACTCAGAGCGTTGTTAACCTGTGGAATTTCCTGCCGCAGAGAATTGTTGATGCCAGTTAATTGGTACATTAAAGAGGGAGTTAGATATGGCCTTATGGCTCAGGAGCTCATATGATATGAAGAGAAAGCAGGAAAGGGGTTCTGTGGGACTGATCAGCCATGATCATATTGAATGGTGATGCAGGTTCGAAGGGCCGAATGGCCTACACCTGCACCTATTTTCTATGTTTCTATGTTTCAGTGGATTCATCCCCAGGCCCGCCCGAAATGTATCTGGCTGTTAAGAGAACCAGGATGGAATTAACAGAGATTTTGACAATTATTTTCCAATCCTCTCTGGCTACAGGGTACAGGTGTGATTTCGGAGGACTGGCGGCCCTCCAATAAGAATTTAAGAACATAAGAACATGAGAAATATAAGCAGGAATAGTCCATAAGCCCCTCAAGCCTGCTCCATGATTTAATACGATCATGGTTGAGATGGTCATGCATTCAGCTCTAATTCCCTGCCCGCACCCCATAACCACTTATTCCCTTATCTTTCAAGAAAGCCTGAGCGTTTGGCGAGACGGGAGTACGGCGAGTCGTGAGTTCGATGAGTCAGGAGTTCCTCTGAGTACGAGAGGCCCTGTTCGTTCGTGAAGCCCAGAGTTACGAGTTTTCGGGTGGTTAGGTGTCTGAGGTGCAGGACGCCCGGTGGTCAGCGAGGAGTTAACTTTTAGTGAAGAGCTCACAGCCCATGGCCAGGAAGGTAAATTATTATATGCATGCAGCATTCGAAATAAAATAAATGAGTGGATGGCAAAAATCATTACAGATGGGTATGATTTGGTGGCCATTACAGAAACGTGGTTGCAGCGGGGCCAAGACTGGGAATTAAACATACAGAGGTATCTAACGTTTCGGAAAGATAGACAAGAAGGGAAAGGAGGTGGCGTCGGTCTGTTAATAAACGATGATATCAGGGCAGTTGTGAGAGCGATATTGGATCGAATGAACAAAATGTTGAATCATTGTGGGTTGAGATTAGAGATAGTAAGTGGAAAAGGTCACTGGTGGGCGTAGTTTCTAGGACCGCAAATAATAACTTCACGGTGGGGCGGGCAAGAATCAAGGGAATAATGGAGGCATGTGAAAAAGGACCGGCAGTAATCATGGGGGATTTTAACCTCCATATCGATTGGCCAAATCAAATCGCACGGGGTAGCCTGGAGGAAGAATTCATAGAATGCATACGGGATTGTTTCATCGAACAGTATGGTACAGAACGTACAAGGAAGCAAGCTATCTTAGATCTGGTCCTGTGTAATGAGACAGGAATAATAAACGATCTGCTAGTTAAAGACCCTCTCGGAATGAGTGATCACAGTATGGTTGAATTTTTAATACAGTTTGAGGATGAGGTATTCGTATCTGAAACGAGCGTGCAATGCTTAAACAAAGGGGACTACAGTGGGATTAGGGCAGAGTTGGCTAAAGTAGACTGGAAACACAGATTAAACGGTGGCACAATTGATGAACAGTGGAGGATTTTTAAGGAGCTCTTTCATAGTGTTCAACAAAAATATATTCCAGTGAAAAATAAGGGTGGTAAGAGAAGGGATAACCAGCCGTGGATAACCAAGGAAATAAAGGAGAGTATCAAATTAAAAACCAATGCGGATAAGGTGGCCAAGGTTAGAGGGAAAATAGAAGATTGGAAAATTTTTAAACAACAGCAAAATATGACTAAGAAAGCAATAAAGAAAGGAAAGATAGATTACGAAGGTAAACTTGCGCAAAACATAAAAACAAACAATTAAATTTTTATAGGTATATAAAACGGAAAAGATTGACTAAAGTCAATGTTGGTCCTTTAGAAGATGAGAAGGGGGATTTAATAATGGGAAATGTGGAAATGGCTGCGACGTTAAACAATTATTTTGCTTCGGTCTTCACAGCGGAAGACACAGAAACCATGCCAGAAATTGCTGGTCATAGGAATGTGGGAAGGGAGGACCTTGAGACAATCACTATCACTCGTGGAGTATTGCTGGATTGGCTAATGGGACTCAAGGTAGACAAGTCCCCTGGACCTGATGAAATGCATCCCCGCGTATTAAAAGAGATGGAGGAAGTTAAAGCAGATGCATTCGTTATAATCTATTAAAATTCTCTGGACTCTTGGGAGTCACCAGCTGATTGGAAAGCAGCTAATGTAACGCCTCTTTTTAAAAAAGTGGACAGTCAAAAGGCAGGTAAATATAGGCCGGTTAGTTTAACATCTGTCGTGGGGAAAATGCTTGAAACTACATTAAGGAAGAAATAGCGGGACATCTAGATAGGAATATTGCAATCAAGCAGACGCAGCGTGGATTCATGAAGGGGAAATCACGTTTAACTAATTTACTGGAATTATTTGAGGATATAACGATCATGGTGGATAGAGGTGTACCGATGGATGTGGTGTATTTAGATTTTCAAAAGGCTTTCGATAAGGTGCCATACAAAAGGTTACTGCAGAAGATAAAGGTACGCGGAGACAGTGGAAAAGTGTCAGCTTGGATAGAGATTTTGCTGGCTAACAGAAAGCAGAGAATCGGGATAAATGGCTCCTTTTCGGGTTGGAAATCGTTGGTTAATGGTGTGCCACAGGGATCGGTGCTGGGACCACAAGTGTTTACAATATACATAGGTGACCTGGAAGAGGGTACAGAGTGTAGTGTGACAAAATTTGCAGATGACACAAAGATTAGTGGGAAAGCGGGTTGTGTAGATGACACAGTGAGGCTGCCAAGAGATTTAGATAGGTTAAGCGAATGTGCGAAGGTTTGGCAGATGGAATACAATGTATGAAAGTGTGAGTTCATTCACCTTGGGAAAACAAACAGTAAAAGGGAATATTATTTGAATGGGGAGAAATTACAACATGCTGCGCTGCAGATGGACTTGGGGGTCCTTGTGCATGGAAGAACAAACAGTAAAAGTGAATATTATTTGAATGGGGAGAAATTACAACATGCTGCGCTGCAGAGGGACCTGGGGGTCCTTGTGCACGAATCCCAAAAAGTTAGTTTGCAGGTGCAAAAGGTAATCAGGAAGGCGAATGGAAGGTTGGCCTTCATGGCGAGAGGGATGGAGTACAAAGGAAGGGAGATCCTTCTACAACTGTATAGGGTATTGGTGAGGCCGCACCTGGAGTACTGCGTGTAGGTTTGGTCACCTTACTTCAGGAAGGATATACTAGCTTTGGAGGGGGTACAGAGATGATTTGCTCGGCTGATTCCGGAGATGAAGCGGTAAACTTATGAAGATAGATTGAGTAGACTGTCTTTACAAGCTGGAGTTCGGAAGGATGAGGTGTGATATTATAGAAACACTTAAAATAATAAAAGCGATAGACAAGATAGAGGCAGCGAGGTTGTTTCCACTGGTCGGGGAGACTGGAACTAGGAGGCACAGCCTGAAAATACGGGGGAGCCAATTTAAAACCGATTTGAGAAGGAATTTCTTCTCCCAGAGGGTTGTGAATCCTTGGAATTTTCTGCCCATGGAAGCAGTTGAGGCGAGCGCATTGAATTTATTCAAGTCACAGAGAGATAGATTTTAAACCAATTTGGGAATTAAGGGTTATGAGGAGCGGGCGGATAAGTGGAGCTGAGTCCACGGCCAGATCAGCCATGATCTTGTTGAAAGGCGCAGCAGGCTCGAGGGGCTAGATGGCCTACTCCTGTTCCTAATTCTTATGTTCTTATTATATAATTATCGGTTAGCATTACTTTCATGATGCAAAACGAGACGATCGGCTAATCAATGGTGTTTCCAGTGATAAAACGTTCATGCAAGCTGGGGCTCGAATTCGGAATGTGCAGCTATGAGAAAGGGTTTCTCCACCGTCAGGGCCGCAAACGGGAGGGAGTGAGAAACATTGATCAGAGTTTAAGTGTGTGCAGAACGGTACAAAGAAAGCAGCATCCCCAGCAGCATCATGAGACAGTGCGCTCTTTTAATATTGAACCACTAATATGAATTATTCAATTTCTTCTCATCATTAATTTAAAACGTTTGCAAAATGTTACCGCCAGGTTTCCACCCGGCGACTTTTCGCATGTTCGTCGAACGTGATAACCACTACAATACAGAAACGCTGTAGCAGAAGTTGTGTTGGGAACATAACCAGAGCTTTATGTTCAACAGTTGGACTACACTTCAAGAGCTTGCGTTATCAGAATAGAAATTCGGTGCAATATTTCACAAGTTGGTGATTGTGGCAGGAATTGATCCCGTGTTTCTGTGTCTTTATATATAGCACCAGGATGGCCATTCCACAGCAAGTGGTTAGAATCTAGAACACACTCCTTTACATGGCGGTGGAGGCAGACTCAATCTTATCTTTAAAAAGGGATTTGCATAAATATCAGAATGAAAAAGAATTGCACAGCAGGGGGTAAATGATCGGGGTGTGGGACCAGTTGAGAGTTGGCATGGCCTCACCGGGCCGAATGGCCTCCTTCCGTGCTGTAATTATTCCTGAATTCTGTGATTCTATAAGTTACTGGAACATTTAATAGTGTGCTTGGAAGCAGGATATTGCAAAGGGACAGGGTATGAATCTGCACAATTCGAGGCATCTGATTCAGAAGATGCGTGTACGCGAGAAATTCGGGTTTAATGATTTTAAAGGTGTGATTTTGGTTTTGTGAAGTTTCTGTCAGAGAAATGCTTGGGAAATGATTTTTTTTCTGAAAGCTACTCAGCATTTAATCTTCTTTCTGGATGTTGGGGTTACATTTCCTTTCGATGTTATTCTTCCTGAATGTATATTTTCTTTGCTGTTTCACAATAACCAGTACCTTGCTTTACAGTCTATCTCACTCTATACCCAGTCTCATGTATTGTTACCAGCAAGGAACATTTTGAAGCAGACCACTAAAGCACAGTGTTTAAAATGGTTTAAGAGGGAAATTGCAGAGCACAAACAAATTATTCATTTGAGGATCTCCTTCAGTTAACATTTCTTTAGCTGTGCAAATGAAGATCATCAGTTAATTAATGAAGTTCTCCCGTGAAAGAAGGATAACATTCAACGATTATACATTTTCTACATTTCGAAAGGCACAGGTTAATCACGGCAGCCAACACGATTTGTCAATGAAGTGTCGCGTTTCACTAACTTGATTGCATTTTTGGAGGAAGTAACCAGATGAATCAATGAAGTCCTGCGTATGATCTAGTGTATATGGATTTTATTAATGCTTCCGCTGAAGTAAAAGCCCATGGGATCCAGGGCGAAGTGGAAAATTCGATCCAAATTTGGCTCAGAGGCAAAAAGCAAAGGATAATGTTTGATGGGTGTTTTTTGACTGGAAAGATATTTCAAGTGTGGTTCCGCAGTTTTCAGTGCTCGGACCATTGCTTTTTATGGTAATTATTAATGATCTAAACTTGAATATAGGGGTTATGATTAAGACGTTTTCAGGTGATAGTCAAATAGGCAGCGTGGTTGAAAATGGAGAAGAAAGCTGGAGACTGCAGGCAGATATCAATCAACTGGTAAGGTGGGCAGAACAGTGGCAAATGGAATTTAATCCAGAGTCGTGTGAAATCGTGCATTTGGGGAGTGCTAACGAGGAAATGGAATGCACATCAACTGGGAGGACATTGAGCAATATAGAAGAACAATGGGAACTGGGATTGCTTGTCCACAGATCCATGAACGTAGTTGCCCAATTGGATAAGTTAGTTAAGAACATCAAGAACGCAGACAGAATATTTGCATTTATTGGCAGAGGCAAGTAAAAGAACAGCAGGTGGGTTAAGCTACAACTGAATAAATCTCTGGCTCGGCCATAGCATTGAAGTAAGGACGAGATTGCGCTCGAGAGTCTACAGAGGATATTTACGTAGATGTTGCAGGGAGTGGAGCAACTTTGCTGTGGGGGGGTTTGTTTCGGTTGGGTTTGTTTTCCTTGCAACAGAGGAGCTAATGTGCGACACCATTAAAGTGCATGAAATTAGGAGGGGCCTCGATATTGTTGATTAAAAAGGCTAATTTCCCATAGTAGAGGGGTCAACAACCAGGGGGGCATGAATTAAAAGTAATTAGTATAAAGATGAAAGGGGATTTGAAAGGGACATTCTTCATCCAGATATTTGTGGTAGTCAGGAACTCACACCTAAAAGTGTGGTGGAATGGAGAACGCCTCACCAGATTTAAGAAGTACTTGGATGTTCATTTCAAATGCCGTAAGGTGCAGGGTTAAACACCGAAAACTGGACGTTTTTTGGCCGGTGCGGATAAGATGGGCCGAAAAGGACTCCTTCCAAGCTGTAAACTTGTATGATTATATAATTATCGGCTAGCGCTTTTTTCATGATGCAAAACGAGGCGATCGGCAAATTAATGGTGTTTCCAGTGATGAAACGTTCATGCAAGCTGGGGCTCGACTTCATGAACGTGAGATTAAATGTCTTATGAGGCTGCTGTTTGGTGTACAGGAGCTTTGGCTCGTAATGTAGCATTTTGTCGACCAGTGAAGGGTGCAAAACCGCTTTTGATGCTGCCTTCGCCGCTTTCCTCTGCCAGCGGCTGATTGTCGAGTGCGGGCTCTGAATGTTGGGGCTTCTCCCACCCTCACTCACTCTGGAGGTGGGCAAGAGCGATTAGTCGATGGGATTGTTTGTTTCTTTGATCTTCGATGCGGCGCGGCAGGAGCCTTTAATAATCTCTCACAACTGAACTGAATGCACGGAATGTGCAGCTGTGAGACGGGGTTTCTCCACGGTCAATACTGGAAACGGGAGGGAGTGAAAAACACTGAGCAGAGTTATAAGTGTGTGCAGAACGGTACAAATAAATCAGCTACTCCAACAGCGTCATGAGACACTGCACTCTGTAAATATTGAACCGCGAATATTAATTAATCAATTTATATTTATCGTTAATTGAACATGTTTGCAAAATGTTCCCGCCAGCTTTCCAACCGGTTATTTTTCGCGTGTTAGGCGAACGTGATAACCACT
The DNA here is from genome assembly GCF_044704955.1 of Pristiophorus japonicus. Lineage (NCBI taxonomy): Eukaryota > Metazoa > Chordata > Chondrichthyes > Pristiophoridae > Pristiophorus > Pristiophorus japonicus. Next base: position 1,117,823 of record NW_027254772.1, read on the forward strand.
ACACTACGGAAATGCTGTAGCAGAAGTTGTGTGGGGAACATAACCAGAGCTTTAAGCTCAACAGATGGACTACATTTCAGGAGCTAGCGTTATGAGAATAGAATGACGGTGCTACATTTAGCAAGGTGGCGATTGTGGCAGGAATTGATCCCGTGTTTCTCTCTCTTAAAACATAGGAACAGGAGTGGCCATTCCTCAGCAAGTAGTTAGAATGTGCTTTAAATGGGAGTGGGAGCAGACTGAATCTTATCCTTCAAAAGGGAGTTGGATAAGTATCCGAAGGAAAACAAATTGCACAGCAGCGGGTAAATGACTTGGGTGTTGGACGAGTTGAGAGTTGGCATAGCATCCACGGGCCGAAAAGCCTTCTTCTATGCTGTAATTATTCCTTAATTCTGTGATTCTGTAACTTACTGGCACATTTAAGAATGTGCATGGAAGCAGAATATTGCAAAGGGATATGGTATGAGTCGGCACATTTAGAGGCATCGGAGTCAGTTGATTCGTGTGCGTGATAAATTCGGGTTTCATGACTTTAAATGTATAATTTTGCTTTTGTGAAGTTTCTGACAGAGAAATGCTTGGGAAAGAATTTTTTTGCTGAAAGGGACTCAGCATTTAATCCTCTTTCTGGATGTTGGGGTCACGTTTCCTTTCGATGTTATTCTTTCCGAATGTTTATTTTCTTTGCTGTTTGATAAAAACCAGTCCCTTGCTTTACAGTCTATCTCACTGTATCCCCAGTCACATGTATTGTTACCAGCAATGAACATTTTGAAACAGACCACGAAAGCGCAGTGTCTAAAATGGTTTAAGAGGTAAATTGCAGAGCACAGAAAATTATTCAATTGAGGACTCTCCTTCAGTTCACATTTCTTCAGCTGTGCAAATGAAGATCATTAGCTTATTAATGATGTTTTCCAATGAAAGCAGGATAACATTTAACGATTATACATTTTCGACATTTCTAAAGGCACAGTTTAATCACGGCAGCAAGCACAATTTGTTAAGGAAGAGACGCGTTTGACTGACTTGATTACATTTTTGGAGAAAGTCACCAGGTGAACCGAGGAAGTAGTGCATATGATGTCATGTATATGGATTTTATTAATGCTTCCGCTAAGCTCCCACATGGCAGGCTGGTCATGAAAGTAAAAGCCCATGGGATCCAGGGCGAAGTGGCAAATTCGATCCAAATTTGGCACAGTGGCAGGAAGCAAAGGGTAATGTTTGATTGCTGTTTTTGTGACTGGAAGAATGTTTCAAGTGCGGTTCCGCAGTTTTCAGTGCTAGGTCCATTGGTTTTTATGGTAATTATCGATGATCTAAACTTGAATATAGGGGTTATGATTTAGACGTTTTCAGGTGATAGTAAAATAGGCAGTGTGGTTGAAAATGGAGAGGAAAGCTGGAGACTGCAGGCAACTATCAATCAACTGGTAAGGTGGGCAGAACAGTGGCAAATGGAACTTCGTCCAGAGACGTGTGAGATCGTGCATTTGTGGAGGGCTAACAAGGAAAAGGAATGCACAGCAACTTGTAGGACATTGCGAAATATAGAGGAACAAAGGGAACTGAAAGTAGTTGTCCAATTAGCTAAGTTTGTTAAGAATGCATGCAGAATGGTTGCATTTATGGGCGAGGCAAGGAACAGAACAGCAAGTGGGTTATGCTAGAACAGTATAAATTTCTGGTTCGGCCATAGCTGGAGTACTGCATGCAGTTCTCGTCACCGCATTGAAGGAAGAACATGATTGCGCTTTTGAGGGTACAGAGAGATTGATGTAGATGTTGGCGGGAGTGGACGAAAAGCACTCCTTCCAAGCTGTACACTTCTATGATTATATAATTAGCGGTTTGCATTACTTTCATGATGCAAAACGAGGCGATCGGCTAATTAATTGTGTTTCTAGTGATAAAACGGTCATGCAAGCTGGGGCTCGAATTCATGAACATGAGATTAAGAGTCTTATGAGGCTGCTGTTTGGTGGACGGGGAGCTTTGGCTCATTCCGTGGCATTTTGTACCCCAGTGAAGGGCGGGAACCCGCTTTTGATGCTGCCTTCGCTGGAAACCTCTGGCCGCGGCTAACTGGCGAGTGCGGGCTCGGAATGTTGGGGTTTGTCCCGCCCTTAATCACTCTGGAGCTGGGGAAGAGCGATTAGTCGATAGGTGTGTTAGAGTCTTTGATCTTCGATGCGGCGCGGCAGAATCCTTTAATCTTCTCTCACAGCTGAACTGAATACCCGGAATGTGTAGCTTTGAGATGGGGCTTCTCCACGGGCACTGCTGGAAACGGGAGGGTGTGAGAAACACTGAGCAGAGTAAAAATGTATGCAGAACTGTACAATTAAATCAGCAACTCCAGCAGCGTCATGAGACATTGCACTGTGTTAATAGTGAACCACCATTATGAATAATTCAATTTCTTCCAATCATTAATACAACACGTTTGCAAAATGTTCCCGTCAGGTTTCCAACCGGGGACTTTTCGCATATTATGCGAACGTGATAACCACTACACTACGGAAATGCTGTGGGAGAAGCTCTGTTAGGAACATAAACAGTGCTTTAAGCTCAACAGATAGACTGCACTTCAGGAGCTTGCGTTATGAGAATAGAAATGCGGTGCTACATTTCGCAAGGTGGTGAGTGTGGCAGGAATTGATCCCGTCTTTCTCTGTCTTTATACATAGGAACAGGAGTGGCCATTCCTCAGCAAGTGGTTAGAATCTGGAACACACTGTTGAAATGGCGGTGGAGGCAGACTCATTCTTATCTTTCAAAAGGGAGTTGGTTAAGTATCCGAATGAAACAGAATTGCACATCAGCGGGTAAATGACCGGGTGTGGGACTAGTTGAGAGTTGGCTTGGCGTCTACGGGCCGAATTGCCTTCTTCCGTGCTGTAATTATTCCTGAATTCAATGATTCCATAAGTTACTGGCACATTTAATAGTGTGCATGGAAGCAGAATATTGTAAAGGGACATGGTATGACTCGGCACAATTGGAGGCATCCAATTCAGAAGATGCGTGTGCGCCAAAATTCGATTTCATGACTTAAAATGTATCATTTTGGTTTTGTGAAGTTTCCGTCATAGAAATGCTTGGTAATGGATTGTTTTGCTGAAAGGCACTCAGCATTGAATCTTCTTTCAGGATGTTGAGGTCACATTTCCTTTTGATTTTATTCTTCCAGAATGTATATTTTATTTGGTTTTTCACAATAACAAGTCCCTTGCTTTAGAGTCCATCTCACTGTAACCCCAGTCTCATGTATTGTTACCAGCAATGAACATTTTGAAACTGACCACTAAAGCACAGTGTCTTAAATCTTTTAAGAGGTAAATTGCAGAGCACAGACAAATTATTCAATTGGGGACTCTCCTTCAGTTAACATTTATTTAGTTGTGCAAATGAAGATCATCAGTTTATTAATTATGTTTTCCAGTGAAAGCAGGGTAACATTAAACGATTATACATTTTCGACAATTCGAAAGGCACAGCTTAATCACAGCAGACAGTACGATTTGTTAAGGAAGGGTCGCGTTTGACTTACTTGATTGAATGTTTGGAGGAAGTCACCAGGTGAACCGATGAAGTACATCATATGATGCAGTGTATATGGATTTTCTTAATGCATTCGCTAAGGTCACATTTGGCAGACTGATCATGAAATTAAAATCCCATGGGATCCAGGGCGAAGTGGCAAATTGGATTACCATTTGACTCAGATGCAGGAAGCAAAGGGTAATGTTCGATGGGTGTTTTTGTGACTGGAAGGATATTTCAAATGCGGTTCCACAGTTTTCAGTGCTAGGACCATTGCTTTTTATGGTAATCAGCAATGATTTAAACTTGAATTTAGGGGTTATGATTTAGACGTTTTCAGATGATAGTGAAATAGGCAGTGTGGTTGAAAATGGAGAACAAAGCTGGACACTGCAGGCTCATAGCAATCAACTGGTCAGGTGGGCAGTTGAGTGGCAAATGGAATATAATCCAGAGACGTGTGAGATCGCGCATTTGTGCAGGGCTAACAAGGAAAGGGAATACACATCAACTGGTAGGAAATTGAGAAATATAGAGGAAAAAAGGGAAATTAGATTGCATGTCCACAAATCCCTGAAGGTAGCTGGCCAATTGGATAAGTTATTTAAGAAGGCATACGGAATGGTTACATTTATCGGCAGAGTCAAGGAACAGAACAGCAAGTGGGTTATGGTAGAACATTTTAAATTTCTGGTTAGGCCATAGCTGTAGTACTGCCTGCAGTTCTGGTCACCGCATTGAAGGAAGGACGTGATTGTGCTGTCGAGGGTACAGAGGGGATTGACTTAGATGTTGCCGGGAGTGGAGCAACTTTGCTATGAGGAGATTGGATAGGCTGTGTTCATTTTCCTTGGATTAGAGGAGGCTGACGGCCTACTGCATTAAGGTGTATAAAATTCGGAGGGGCCTAGATATTGCAGATTAAAAGTGCTTATTTCTCAAAGCAGAGGGGCCAACAACCAGGGGGCAAAAATTACAATTGATTATTTTAAGGGTTAAAGGGGATTTGAAGGGAAAAATCTTCATGCAAATGTTTGTTGGGGTCTGGAACTCACTGGCTGGGAGAAACCCTCACCACATTTAAAAAGTACTTGGATGTGCATTTGAAATGCCGTAACGTGCAGGGTTACACACCGAAAAGTGATTTGTTGGCTGGCGCGGATACGATGGTACAAAAAGCACTCCTTCCAAGCTGCACACTTCTATGATTATATAACTAGCGGTTTACATTACTTTCATGATGCAAAACGAGGCAATCGGCTCATTAATGGTGTGTCCAGTAATAAAACGGTAATGCAAGCTGGGGCTCGAATTCATGAACCGGAGATTAAGCGTCTAATGAAGCTGCGGTTTGGTGTACGGGGAGCTTAGGTTCCTACCGTGGCATTTTGTAGCCTAGTGAAGGGCGGAAAACCGCTGTTGATGCTGCATTCGCCGCTTTCCGCCTGCAGCGGCTGATTTGCGAGTTCGGGCTCGGAATGATGGGGCTTGTCCTGCCCTCAGTCACTCTGGAGCTGGGGAAGAGGGATTTGCATATGGCTTTGTTTGTGGCTTTAATCTTCGATGCGGCGCGGCAGGATCCTTTAATAATCTCTCACAGCTGAACTGAATGCACGAAATGTGCAGCTATGAGATGGGATTTCTCCACGATCAGTGCTGGAAACGGGAGGGAGTGAGAAACACTGAGCAGAGTTTAAGTGTGTACAGAAAGGTGCAAAGAAATCAGCAAATCCAACAGCGTCGTGAGACACTGCACTCTTTTAATATTGAACAACCAACAGGAATTATTCAATTTCTTCTACTCATTAATTGAACACGTTTGCATAATATTTCAGCCCGGTTTCCTTTCGCGTATAATAAAAACTACCCTGCGGAAACGCTGTCGCAAACGCAGTGTTGGGAACATAACCAGAGCTTTAACCTGAACAGCTGGACTACACTTCAAGAGCTTGCATTATGTGAATATAATGATGCTGCTATATATAGCAAGATTTTGACTGTGGCAAGAATTGATCCCGTGTTTCTCTGTCTTTATGCATAGGAACAGGAGTGGCCATTCCTCAGCAGGTGGTTAGAATCTGGAATAAACTGCTTTAAATGGCGGTGGAGGGAGACTCAATTTTATATTTCAACATGGAGTTGGCGAAGTATCCGAAGGAATAAAATTGCACAGCTGCGGGTAAATGACGGGGGAGTTGGACTAGTTGAGAGCTGGAATGGGATTGACGTGCCGAATGTGGTTCTGCCATAATGTAACCGTTCCCTTTTTCTGTGAATCTATAAGTTAGTGGCACATTTAATAGTGTGCATGGAAGCAGAATATTGCAAGGGGACATGTATTGAGTCGGCAGAGCGAGAGGCAACTGATTCAGAAGATTCGGGCGCGCGAAAATTCGGGTTTAATGATTTTAAAAAGCATCATTTTTGTTTCGTGAAGTTTCGGTCAGAGAAATGTTTGAAAGCAATTTTTTGCTGAAAGGGACTCAACATTTACTTTTCTTTCAGGATATTGGCGTCACATTTCTTTTCGATCTTATTCTTCCAAGATGTATATTTTCTGTGCTGTTTCACAATAATCAGTCACTTGTTCTGCAGTCGATCTCACCGTATCCCCAGTCTCATGTATTATTACAAGCAATGAACATTTTGAAGCAGACCACTAAAGCACAGTGTCTAAAATGGTTGAAGAGGTAAGTTGCAGAGCACAGTCAAATTATTCAATTAAGGACTCTCCTTCAGTTCACATTTCTTTAGTTGTGCAAATGAAGAACATTAGTTAATTGATGATATTTTCCCGTGAAAGTAGGATAACATTTAACGATTATACATTTTCTGCATTTCGAAAGGCACTAGTTAATCAGGACAGTCAGCACGATTTGTTAAGGAATGGTGGCGTTTGACTAACTTGTTTCATTTTTGGAGGAGTTCACCAGATGGGTCGATGAAGCAGTGCGAATGATGTAGTCTATATGGATTTTATTAATGCTTTCGCTAAGGTCCCACATAGCAGACTGGTCATGAAAGTAAAAGCCCATGGGATTAAGGGCGAAGTGGCAAATTGGATGCAACTTTGTGTCATAGGCAGGAAGCAAAGTGTAATTCTTGATGGGTGTTTTTGTGAATGTAAGGATCTTTCCAGGGTGTTCCCGCTGTCTTCAGTGCTAGGTCCATTGCTTATTATGGTATTTATCAATGATCTAAACTTGAATATAGGGGTTATGATTAAGACGTTCAGAGGCGAAAGTAAAATAGGCAGTGCGGTTGATAATGAAGTTGAAAGTTGGAGACTGCAGGAAGACATCAATCAACTGACAGGTGGGCAGAACAGTGGCAAATGGAATTTAATCCAGAGACATGTGATATCGTTGCATTTGTGGAGGGCAAACAAGGAAAGGGAATACACATCAACTAGTAGGACATTGAGAAGTGTAGAGGAACAAACGCAACTGGGATTACATGTCCACATATCCCTGAAGGTAGCTGGCTAGTTGGATAAGTTGGTTATAAGGCATATCGAATCGTTGCATTTATTGACAGAGGCATGGAATAGAAGAGCGACTGGGTTATGCTTGACATATATAACATTCTGGTGAGGCCAAAGCTGGAGTACTGCGTGCAGTTCTGGTCACATCATTCAATGAAGGACTTAATTGTGCTGTTGTGGGTACAGAGGAGATTGACGTAGATGTTGCAGGGAGTGCAGCAACTTTGATATCAGGAGAGATTGGATAAGCTGCGTGTCCCGTGGATCATAAGGGGCTGATTGGCGACTGCATTATGGTGTATACAACTCGGAGGGGGCTAGATATTGTTGATTAAAAGGGAAAGTTTCACATAGTAGAGTAGTAAAGTAATTAGTATAAGGGTTACGGGGATTTGAATGGAACATTCTTCATCCAGATGTTTGTGGGGGTCTGGCACTCACTGTCTGAAAGTGTGGTGGTGGGATAAACGCTCACCACATTTAAAAGTACTCGGATGTGCTTTTCAAAAGCCGTAAGTTGCAGGGTTACACACCGAAAACTGGACATTTGTTGGCCGGTGTGGATTCGTTGTGCCGAAAAGGGCTCCTTCCATGCTGTAAACTTCTATGATTACATAATGTCGGTCAGCATTACTTTCATGATGCAAAACAAGGCGATCGGCTCATGAAGGGTGTTTCCAGTGAAAAAACGTTCAAGTGGGCTGCGGCTCGAATTCACGTACTCGGGATTAAGTGTTTTCTGAGACTGCTGTTCGGAGTACGGGGAGCTTTGCCTCAAAGCGCAGCATTTTGTAGCGCAGTGAAGAGCGGTAAACTGTAGTTGATGCTGCATTCGCCGCTATCCGCCGGGAGCGGCTAATTGGCGAGTGCGGGACCGGAATTTTGGGGTTTGTCCCGCCCTCACTCAATCTGGAGCTGGGGAAGAGCGATTTGTCGATGTGTTTGTTTGTGACTTTAATTTTCGATGCGGCGCGGCAGGTCTTTAATAATCTCTCACAGCTGAACTGAATGCATGGAATGTGCAGCTTTGAGATGGGATTTCCCCACCGTCAGGGCTGCAAACAGGAGGGAGTGAGAAACACTGTGTAGATTCAGAGTGAGCACAGAATTTTAGTGCAGAGAAATCCGCAAATGCAACAGCTCATGAGGCACTGCATTCTGTTAATATTGAACCAGAGATATGAATTATTCAATTTGTTCTAATCATGGATGTAACACGTTTCCAAAATGTTTTCGCCCAGTCTCGAACCAGTGACTTTTCGCGTCTTAGGCGAACAGGATTACCACTACACTACAGAAATGCTGTGGTAGCATTATTGTTGCGAATATAACCAGAGCTTTAAGCTCAACAGTTGCCGACACGTCAGGAGCTTGCGTTATGAGATTAGAATGACTGTGCTGCAGTGAGCAAGGTTTGGAGTGTGGCAGGAATTGATCCCGTTTTTCTCAAACTTTATACACAGGAACAGGATTGGCCATTCCTCAGCAAATGGTTAAAATCTGGAATACACTGCTTAAAATGGCGGTGGAAGCAGACTAAATCTTATCTTTCAATACGGAGTTCGATAAATATCCGAAGGTATAAAATTGTACATCTGCGGGTAAATGACAGGGTGGGTGTGACTAGTTCAGAGTTGGCATGGCCTCTACGGGCCGAATGTGGTTCTTCCTTACTGTAACCATTCCCTTATTCTGTGATTCTATAAGTTAGTGGCATATCTAATAGGGTGCATGGGAGCAGAATATTGCAAAGCGACATGGATTGAGTCGGCAGAACGAGAGGCATTTGATTGGGAAGAATTGGGTGCGTGAAAATTCGGATGAAATGACTTTGAAAGGAACATTTTTCTTTTGCGAAATTTCGGTCAGAGAAATGTTTGTGAAAGGAATTTTTCGCCGACCGGGAATCAGCATTTCATCTTCTTTCTGGCTATCGGGGTCACATTTCTTTTCGAAGTTATTGTGTTCCTAACACAGATGAGACTGTACAAACGGAGTTTAAAGGGAGAGTGATCTCAGTTTTTATTAAGACACTCCAGAGTGAGGAACAGGTCTGAGGGGCCGGCTTATATACTGTACTCCCAAGGGATGCTGGGTCTTCAGTGGATGCGCTCCCTGGTGGCGGAATATGGGAGTGCATGCTTAGTCGTAACAGAACATCACTCACCGCCCCGGCCCCCCCAAATTCAAAATGAAAACGATTTACAACTTGAGGCGGTCGGGAGCCTTTCTTTCCCTGGTGGACCGCCTCGGTACAAATATCTGTTCTGCTGCGTTGGCTGTGCCCTCGCTGGGTTGGCGTGTTTTTGGCCCTGCGGAGCTGCTGGGTGAGCCTGGCCTTGCTGGGATGATGTGCGTGATGGGTTCGATTTCCTAGTCTGGGGTGGTGTCAGTGAGCTTTGGGTGTGTGTTGTTGGCTCGAAAAAGGTGGTGTCTGTTGTGGGTTGCTCAGGTCTGTCTGTGAACCGCAGCCTCCTTTTGTCCAGGTGCTTTCTGCAAAATTGCCCATTGTCGACTTTGACTACAAACACCGTACTCCCTTCTTTAGATATCCCCGTGCCCGCGATCCACTTGGACCATGTCTATATCTATCAAATACACAGGGTCATTCAGATCAAATTCCCGTGACACAGTGGCACGACCATCGTTTACATTTTGTTGCTGCCGCCTCTTCTCTACCTGATCATGCAGGTTGGGGTGAACCAGCGAGAGTCTGGTTTTAAGTGTCCTTTTCATGAGTAGCTCAGCTGGGGGCACACCGGTGAGCGAGTGGGGTCTCGTGCAGTTGCTGAGCAATACTCGAGACAGGCGGGTTTGGAGTAAGCCTTCTGTGATTCGTTTAAGGCTCTGTTGGATTGTTTCGAAAATAGGTGCAGGAGTAGGACATTCGGCCCTTCGAGCCTGCACCGCCATTCAATGAGTTCACGGTTGAACATGCAACTTCAGTACCCCATTTCTGCTCTCTCGCCATAACCCTTGATCCCTCTGGTTGCAAGAGCTACATTTGAGTACTGCTCGCGATGCCTGCGCATTGGAGGCTGGTTTGAGCGGGGCCGTTGTGAATATTTGATCCCATTGCGGTTCATGACTTATTTCAATTCGCCACTGGTCAAACATGGCCCGTTGTCACTGACCAGTATGTCAGGCAGGCCGTGGGTGGCAAACAGAGCCCTCAGGCTTTCAATGGTGGCAGTGGCGGTGCTTCTCGAAATTATTTCACTTTCAATCGATTTTGAAAAAGCATCTACCACAGTCTGGAACATTTTACCTAGAAGCGGGCCCACATCGTCGACATGGAAACTCGACCATAGTCTGGAGGGCCAGGACCACAAACTTAGTGGTGCCTCTCGAGGCGCGTTGCTCAACTGAGCACACACGCTGAATTGCCGTACAGAGGCCTAAAAGTCAGAGTCAATACCGGACCACTACATTTGGGATCTGGCTATCGCTTTAATCATTACCATACCCGAGTGTGGGCTGTGGAGATCCAAGATAAATGTCTCCCTGCCCTTTTTGGGTAGGACGAAGCGTTTTCCCCAAAGCAGGTAGTCTGCCTAAATAGACAGCTCGTCATTTCTCCGCTGGAACGGCTTGATTGGCTCTTGCTTCTCAACGAGGAAGCTGGCCCAGCTCCCATGCAGCACAACGTTTTTAACTTGACACAACAGATTATCATGTCTGGTGGAAGTCCGAAACTGGCGGACCGTGATAGGTGATCGATCATTTTCAAAAACTTCCATGGCCAACGACAAGTCTGCTGGCTACGCCACCATTAACAAGTTTGCAGGCTGCGCCATTTCCAACCCCGTGGTGCGCAATGCGAGCCGACTGAGAGCAGCCGCACAGTTCTCGGTGCCTGGCCTGTGGTCAATGATATAGTTATCAGCTGATAGCCCGAGTGCCCAACTTTTTACGCGGGCTGAGGCATTAGTATTTATCCCTTGATTTCAGCGAAAATGGATATGAGGGGCTTGTGATAGGTTTCCAGCTCAAATTTGAGGCCAAACAGATATTGATGCATATTCTGTACCCCAAACACAAACTGTAATGCCTCTTTCTCAATCATGCTTTATGCTCTCTCGGAATTAGACAAGCTCCTGGAGGCATAGGCGTCAGGTTGCAAATTCCCCTCAACGTTAGCTTATTTTAATCCACACCCGACTCCGTACGACGCCGCATCACATGCTAACAGAAGTCTTTCACACGGGTTACACAATAAAAGCAGCTTGTGAGAGCATAAAATATTTCTTGCTTTCTCAAAAGCAATGACTGTTTTTTTTCCCCATACCCAGTTCTCACCTGTACGCAATAACACATGTAGGGGCTCTAAGAGGTTGCTTAACTCCGGTAGGAAGTTAGCAAAAGAGTTGAGGTGTTCCAGGAACGACTGCAGCTCCGTGACGTTATGTGGCCGGGCTGCATTCCTGATAACCTCTGTCTTGGCGTCTGTGGACCGAATGCCATCCGCTGCGATCTTTCTCACCAAAAACTCCACTTCTGTTGCCATGAAGATGCATTTCGACCTCTTCAGCCGCAGCCCTACACGATCCAGTCGCTGGAGGACGTCCTCCAGGTTAGGTCGATACTCGGCGGGGTCCGACCCGTGACCAATATGAAGTCATGAAAGGCCACCGTCGCTGGTACCGACTTGAGGAGGCTCTCCAAATTTTTCTGGAAGATTACTACAGCCAACCAAATTCCGAACGGGCATTTGTTGTAGATGAACAGCCCCTTATCCATGTTGATGCCGGTGAGGTCCTTTGAAGAATCCTCCAGGTCGTGTGTCATGTAGGCCGAAGTCAGGACGAGCTTGGTGAACGTCTTGACTCCTGCCAGCGTCGCAAATAGGTCGTCTGCCTTAGGTAGTAGATACTGGTTCTGTAGCGAGAAACTATTAATAGTCACTTTATATTCGACGCAAATCCTAACCGTACCATCTCTTTTGCGTACTAGAACAATCGGGCTGGCCCACTCGCTGAGTTCCACTGGGGAGATGATGCCCTCACGTTGCAGACTGTCCAACTCGATTTCCACTCTCTCCCTCATCATGTGAGGTACCGGTCGCGCCTTGTGGTGAATGGGCCCTGCCTCTGGGACCAAGTGGCACATTCGTCCCGGAAATGTTTCCAATGCCTGGCTCAAAAAGGGGAAGGATACTTGTTAAGAACCTGGATACATGATGCCTCATCGACATGTGGTAACGCTCGGATTTCATCGCAGTTCCTGCTGATTATGCCCAGCCAGCTCCTTCCAAGCAGTGTGGGGCCATCGCCCCGGACAATCCAGTAACTTGCAGCGTGCCCTTGACCATGATACTGCCCAGGACTGTGATAAGCTCATGGTGTCCGTTCTCAATTTCGTGTGGATGGGGCTCAGGACTGGTCTGAATGCCTTGTTTCAGCAGAGAATTTCAAGCATATTTTTACTCATGATGGATTGGCTAGTGCCAGTGTCCAGTTCTATGGCTACGGTTAAGTCATTCAATTTTACGTTCAGCATTTCAAGTGGACATGTCATCGAAAATGTGTGCATCCCGTGTACTTCATCATCTGCCTCCTCTCTCTGAGGCTCGAAATTGCATTGGTCCACCATGGACTGATCTTCCTATGCCACGTGGTGGCTAGCAGGTTTTGCAGAGCGTGCAGCTCGTTTGCAAGCTCGTTGGAGATGTCCTATTATAGCACAGCTCTTGCAAGCATACCGTTTGAGGCAGCATGAAAAAGCGGAATGGAAGCCTCCACAGCGCCAAGTTGTGAATTACCTTGCATTCATCCTTAGTTGGGAACTGTGAGTCATCTGGGTCATAGAAACATAGACACATGGAGGCCTGCAGGCAGTTTCAGAGTCGTGGGTTTTGCCCTATCCATTTCTGCTTGCATACACTGTTCCAGTTAATTTATGAACATTGCTAGCACTTGTTTGCTGAGAGATTTGTTTGGTGCTATCACTGGTTGAAAAAAACTCCTGTGCTATCGCAATGGCCTTGCTGAGGTTCGGTGTCTCGAGAGTCAGTAGGATGGTCTCGTGGGCAATTCCCAGTACAAAAAGTCTCTGAGCATTTCTCCAAATAGCCATCAAAATCACTTTTTCCTGCAAGTCGCCTTAGCTCGGCGACATAGCTCAGCAATTCCTGACCTTCAAATCGCTGGCACGTGTACAATCGATAAGTCGCCATCAGCACGCTCAGTCTCGGGAAAAGATGCTCCTCATACGACTTATCTGTGGGTTTCACCGGAGCCAGAACATTCTTCATGAGGCTGTAGGCTGCAGGTCGGTGCCCCGCAGACTGTGAGGAGGACCGCTCTCCTTTTTGTAGCGCATCCTTCCCCGTCCAACTCGATGGCTACAAATTATTGGTCTAGTCGTTCGAGAAAGGCTTCCCAGTACTCACCCTCCGAGAACTTCTCCAGGATGCCCACAGATTGCTGCATCTTTGCGTTGGATTTGAATTCATGTCGCCATTTATAGTGTTCCTAACACAGAATAGGCTGCACACAGGCTGGTTAAAGCAACAGTGAACTCAGCATTTAATAAGACACTCCAGAGTGAGGAACAGGCCTTACGGGCCGGCTTATATGCTGTGCACGCAAGAGATGCTGGGATCCCTTGGGACTTCAGGGGATGAGCTCCCTTATGGTGGAACATGGGAGTGCATGCTTTAAAGATACACAGCATAAAACCTGTTCTGGCTTTCATTGGTTTTACTTACCAACATGTTTACCTGCTCTCTCTCACTCTTTGCATTCATGATTTTCTTTTTTAATTTTACCGCTTCACGTTCTATAGTCCTGTTGGATTTCTGCAGAATTGTACACTCGGTGCTGTCATAAGCCTCGTTTTTTTCTTACACTGTGTGCCACTTTAAATCCACGGGCTCTAGATTTGTTCTGCCCACTCTTTTGCTTTATGGGAACATACTTGCCCTGAACCCTCATTTTCACCTCCTTAAATGCCTCTCACTGATATGACATGGATTTGCCTTCAAGTCGTTGTTTCCAGTGGATAAATCAAATCTCAACTCAGTAAAATTGTCTTTACCCCAAATGTAACCATTTATTTCTGGTCTATCCTTAAGTTTTTCCATTACGACACCAAATCTAACTGAATCACTAGGTGGAAAAACTCTCACAGTGATAATCATACCACCAGCCCAGATTCATCACCTAAATTTAAGACCAGAACCATGCACTCCCTTGTTGGTCTTGCTACATACTGGATAAAAAATGTTCTCCTGAATATATTTTAGTAATTCTTCACCCTCAATACCTGTCAAATTGATTATATCTCTATTAATATTAGTGTAGTTGCAATCGCTTTGATATGACAGTTTCGTTTTGCACAGAATGGATCATGATTCATTCGAGGCCGAACTTTGTATTTGCTGCATCACATTAAACATCATCCTGTTAAATGTCTTTGGCTGATTCTTTCCTCGATGTCACAAGGATTTGGCTGATATTCTTAGAATAAGGGGCCGCACATTTACAATTGAGATGAGAAGAAATGTCTTCTCTCAGAGGTTTGTTAACCTATGGAATTCTCTGCCCCAGAGAGCTGTGGAGGTTGGGTCATTGACTATAGTTATGTCGGACTGAGACAGATTTTTGAGAGGTAAGGGATTAAAGAGTTATGGAGTACGGGCAGGGACGTGAAGCTGAGTCCATGATCAGATCAGCCATTATCTTATTCAATGTCAGAATTGGATCGAGTGTCCAGTTGTCTACTCCTGTTCCTATTTCCAATGTTCTTATGTTGTTATTTAGTTAACGTTCGAAACAAACACTGGAATTCATTCAGCATCAGCCCACTGACTGAAAATGAGCTAAACGCAAAAAGATAGCGGCAATATCGGGTCAGATGGTGCAACAGACAAGAGAGATGGTTAGATCCAAAACGCACAATGGCGAATTTCTTCCCTGGTGAAAGGGTTTTACATTTAACTATGGAAGCTCCAGTTGCCACTCGGATTAACGCTCCAGTCGCTGCAGGGTGTGAGTCCAATTCCACCGCTGTCATAATTTCTAGCGGGGCTAATTTTGGCCTCATCAAAAAAATCCATGTTTTCTGAGCAGTGCTGTGTTTGACTTTGATCTTGTGAGAGCAGACCTGTAGCAGCTTATCTGGGGCGCCGTAATCGTATAGTGGTTAGTATTCTGCGTTGTTAGCGCAGCAGTTTCGGTTCTAATCTGAATTATGGCAATGTTTGCTTTTTACCTTTTGTCCTCTATGGCACCTGCTGATAGAACACAGCAAAACATCAATCTTTACTATTCTGAAAAAAGATTATTTTGTTGGGGGTACAAACATGTTTAGTCATTCGATCGCGCCTCTTGTCTCAGCTTTTCTTCCTTTCCAGAAATAATAGACCTTTGCTTAGAATTCTCCCCACAACAGTTGTCATGGCAGCAACAGTGGCTGCCTGGGCTAATGGAAAAAGCGCCTGATTTCGATACTAACAAAGTCCTGTCCTGGTCGTTTAATTCACCGGGTCAGGTGTTATGTTTTTCTCTGTTCTGAATCTGTTTCAAAACAGAACATTTCTGGCGCTCCATCACCTGAAGCAACGAAACGTCTTTGACTGACAGACGCGAATTGTAGATTTGAACATTGTTGCAACTAGGTGCACAGGCACAACTAGCGGCGAGTTCCGTTTGTCGCACAGATTTGTTTTTGGATGCAAAAAGCAGAAAGCAAACTGACTGATTACATAGTAGTAGTAATTTGAGGTTAAGGTGAAGGACTGCGAATCCATTTTGCGCTGCATGCTCGAATTCCAATATAATCCTCATTGTTGTTTCTTTAAATATTTGATGCCCTTGCTTGCTTTATTATTCAACGTAAGCTTCACGTCCAAATTCAACTTTTCATCTTTGTATGCAACGCACAGCACATGTCATGTCTCAAATTACTAATATGTACAGTAAAGCGAAAACGTTTGTAGGATTATGCATTGTGGGACTAATTTGATATCTCTCTCAGAGACGCAAAACAGGCAGGATGGGTGATAAAACGTTCTTCTTTCCCGAAAGAATATGAGATTTCAATACGCAATGAGTTGTGTTGTATTTTTATTGGAGGCTCTTTGGCCTCGCGATTTGATTCGCACTTTGAGATTTTCAGTGTTGAAATGGGACAGATCCCGGGTACAAATGAAGGACTGCCGTCGCTCGGGTTTAGTCAAAAATCACGTCTCATAGCCGAAAGGCACTGCAAATAAATCAATAATTTAATTTAAAAATGTGTACATTTGCGCCGTCTTTTCGAGTTTATCCAAAATCACAGAGCTTCAAAGGAGCAACGTTAAAACGAAGCAACTGAGTAAAGTTATAGGTTTCTGCGTGTTTGTGGCTCTGTCTCATTGGATGTCTTACACACGTGGCAGGTGAGAGGAGCGGCTGTGTAAAGAGCGGGAGCAGAGTGGAGCGAATGATAAAAGAGCGGGAGAAGAGTGGAGCGGATGTTCAAAGAGCGGGAGCAGAGAGTAGCGGCTGTTTACAGAGCGGGAGCAGAGAGGAGCGGCTATTTTACAGATCGGAAGCAGAGAGGATCGGCTTTTTACAGTGCAGGAGCAGAGAGGAGCGGCTGTTTACAGAGCGGGAACAGAGAGGAGCGGCTATTTATGGAGCGGGAGCAGAGAGGAACGGCTGTTTACAGAGCGGGAGCAGAGAGGAGCGGCTGTTTACAGAGCGGGAGCAGAGCTGAGAGAGTGTCCCTGGTGCTGAACCAGTGGCGTGTTTCGATCAGTAGCTGAATAAATAATTTTTCAGCATCTGAATTACCTAGCTGTGCTTTATTGTGCTTCACTTTGTATTAATAAAACGCAATAATTAATTACGCTGACTTTAAGATTAAATAACAAAAAAATGTAAGCTTTGGTAGTTCAGACATAGAATTCCCACCTGCCACGCGGGAGACATGGTTATTGTGCAAAAAAGAAACGTAACACATCCCTTAAAAATTGTTGGATTATAAAGTATAAATTTAATAAAAACTGTGTGCGAAAATCGAAAGTAACAGAACACTTGTTTCTGAGAATATTTATTGCACCAACAATGAACAGCTCTTCCTTCAACGTGAAGCTGGCCCAATGACAACGTGCGATTTAGATGTGCTTGAAACCCGCTGCCGCCTAATCTGGAATCAGAATGTCTACCATTGCAGCACAAGCTCGAAAGGCGACAAGTGCAGCCGCATCTATAAGAAGGATCAAGTCGCGTGCGGAGACCTGGCCTCGAAATCATCGCAGTCCAGGCCTGCAATACCATCAGCAGGCCGAGGCCTTTGGAGGGAGACGCGTGCGGCGACATTCCACTACAGGGAGCAGCGCGTGCTGCTGCAGGAGGGCGATGGCTGTGAAGCTATGTCACTGATTGTAGTGCGGGCAGAAACAGCTGGAGAGGTGAAGGAGCGGCATGAGTCCATAGCTGGAAGTGACTATTCCCAAGAGACGCGTGAATCTGGGGCCCAGAAGAGACGAGAGCCCAGGGGCAGCATGGGCCAGCCCACACAACGACATGTGTGCACGCTCGGTTTGTGCAGCAGAGTTGGTCTCCAGTTTGTCTTGCGTATTCCTTGCCAATGGATCAAGTACTAGCTCTATCAAGTCCGTGTGATTGCTGGTATGCAACGGCCATCACACGTTAAAAATTCCAAGAACGATGTAGGTCGGGATCTGGAATATTATGTCCTTCATTGATACACCATTGATACTCAGTGCTGTTTGGCGTGGTAGCAAGTCATCCTCGCTACGAGAGACTGCCCATGATGATGATAAAAAGAAAATGCTGGCAATACATAGAAGGTTAGGCAGTATCCGGGAGAGCGAAACAGAGTTAACGTTTCAGTTCGATGATGGTCCATCAAAACATGTCTATAGGAGGGTGCAATACGCTGCAGCTGTTAAAATGCGGGAGCATAGAAGACATGGGTTCGATTTCCGGCCAATTGCAATCCCCCGGTTTTTGAATGAAGTTCAGTATGCATATTCAATTTTAAAAATTACATGAAGCGCTGTGCAAAGAAAACTCCCATTTGGGGGTTTAAGCCCGTCATATCTCGGTCTGTGACGCTGCTCCATTTGCTTTGCAATCCCCGCGCTGCATACTTCCGCCAGGCTGCGAAAATGTTCATCTTAAAAACAGTTGTTGGTCTTCTGGTGACAAGAAAGCTAACTGCCTTAATTGCACATTGCAGCAACAGGATATATATATAAATTAGCTTTCGACCAATCAGCATTGCTTGTTTCCGAAGCTGGGCGGCATATGTTTCAATTCATTCACAATGTGGCTGGTTTAGTGTTCCAACAAGATGACTACGTAAATGTCTTGTCTTGGGATCGCAACCACGTTCATATCACGCCCACCATGGCAATAGCTGATGATTGCTAAATGGACCTCCAGCTAATCCATCCTGTTATTAAATGAATGTAGACTCAAAACAGCAGCGGGAACAGAAATGCTGGCACAGGAAAACCAACGCTGGAGCAATCAAAAACCCTATTAAGAATGTTCTATTTAGATAACGCCTTGCAACCAACTTCAGAAATTCCAGTCAGCAGGAGAGGCACAGTGCCCACAGTGCCTGGTCGGCCTTCAAGGCCTGTATTGCTGGCATCGCTGCAGAGACGCTTGTTATTCCATGAGGAAACATCAAGATTGGTTAGACGAGAATGACCAGTAGATCCAGGAGCTAAAAAGTCACAGATGAAAGTCATTGTTGAATTTGAAACAGATGCACATTTCGAGAGAAAGAAAGCAGTTATTTATACGTCTGAAGGGCGCGATCCAAGATAAATCTCGCGACCTAAATAACAGATGGTGAGTGGAAATAGCGCAGGAGATCCAGCATCGAGCTGACAAAGACGACGTGCAAAAAATCATTGGCGCAACCAAGAGCAATTATGATCAAGCAGTGAAGTGTGTACCCCACTGAGGGCCAGAAATAGAAGAGTAATTAGAAGGACAGAGAAGCAGTCATATAGTCATACGCTGGAAGGCATGCTTCAAGATCTGCTTATCAGAAACTCTGTCTTCATCATGAGTATCCTCGATTCCATCTGACAGCATGCTACCCTTCACCAACTTAGCCTTGCACAACATTCAAAAGGCCATCCGTTAATTGAAGAACAAATAGGCCGCAGCAGCACATGGAATCCCCACCGAAGCACTAAAGATTGGCGGCGAATTACTTTTGGCGCGAATTCATTAACTCAGTTCTCTTATTTGGAAGGAGGTGTGCAGACCAGCAGATTTCGGAGACGCTGTAATCGTGACTAGCTTCAAGAAAGGCGACAAGTCCGTTTGCGATATTTAGAGAGGAGTTTCCCTGCTGACTGCCCCAGAGAAAGTGATCGGAAGAATCCGCCTTAATCCCATTCTCCCAGTGACTGTCGAGGTCGCACATTCGTAGTACTCATTCTGCCCACTGAGGGGCACAATGGACATGATCTTCACCACGTGCCAAATTCAAGAGAAACACTGGAAGCAGCATCGATCACTGACCAATCCAAGAAATTTACTGGATCTTCATACACATGGGTTGGCAGATTAGATTAATTTTGAAATCTTTTGGAGCAACAGGATATTTAAAGCAACATTGTATGAATGCATGGGGAGGGAACGATTCCGTGCTTTTCAGTTTATAAGACGGAGACCTTGCCGCTTGGTTACCGTGCCTCACACCCACCGAGCTGAGGTCAATATTTCCAATGGTAACTACTTGCGGTGCTGAAAATTCGAATAAACAGAAATTGCTGGAAATATTCAGCAGGGCAGAAAGCATTTCTGGAGTGCTAAGTAAATTTAACATGTCAGATCGATGACTAATCTTCACAACTGGAGTTAGTTGGAGTTGTAGCAGGTATTAAACAGGTACAGAGGCAGGGAAACGCATGGGGCTGGGGTAGGAACAAAGAGGATGATCTGTAACACGTTGGAAGTCAGGAGAGATGAAATGAATAAAGGGGTTGATTGTGCAAAGCAAAAGGGGACAACATTGGGACAAGGAAAGAAACAAAAGATGCGTCGAGTGGATAACTAAATGGGAACAGCAGAATAATTAACAAGAGCTCGTGTCCTAAAAATGGGAGTAGTTTTTATAACATTCAGTTGTTGTACTCAATCATGAGCACAGAAGAATGTAAACTGCCGAATCGAAAGATGAGGTGCCGTTCCTAGAACTTACATTGAGCTTCAGTTCAGCAAGAACATTGATCTCAGAGGGGGCGTGGGGCAGAGAATTAAAATACTTTGTGACCGGATGGTCAGTGTCAAGCTTGTTCGCCTGACCCATGGTACTCCACAAAGTGATCACCCAATCTGTCCCTGCTATCACCAGTGCAGAGGAGACCACATGGTGAGCAGCGAATACAGTATAACACATTGAAAGATATACAAGTGAAACAATGTTTTATATGGAAGGTGTGTTTGGGGCGCTGGACAGTGGGTAGGAAGGAGATAACAACGCAGGTGTTGCATTTTCTGCGACTGCCTGGGAAGATGCCGTGGGAAGGGGAGGGGCTGCTTAGAGTGACTGTGGAATGGACCATTGTGTAGCAGAAAGAGCGTTCTCTTCTGAAATGCTGGAATAGGAAGAGAGGAGAAGAAGAGTTTGATGGTTAAATCACGCAGTAGAAGGCAGACATGGTGATCCATTGATTCTGGAGGCTGGTTGGGTGGAAGGTGAGTGCAAGCGTAAACCCGTAATTTTTTGCGTGAGAGCGAGAGAAATGCTGAGACCAGAATTGAGGATAATGGGACGAATATGGTCGAGTGCAAAGTCAAACAAGGTGGAGTGGAATCTTCGGTTAAGGCATATGGAATACTTCCCTTTATAAGTCGAAGTATTGAATACAAGAGCAAGGAGGTTGTGCTTGAACTGTATAAAACCCTGTTTGGCAATAGCAGAAACAGAGGAGATTTACTAGAACGTTGCCTGGGCTGGAAAATTTTAGCTATGAGGAAATATTGGAGATGCTGGATCTATTTTGTTGGGAACAGTGGAGGCTAAGGGGAGACCTGTTTCAGCTGTGTAAAATTATGAGCACCTGGATAGAGTGGATAGGAAGGATCGGTTTCCTTTGGCAGTGTGGTCAATAACCAGGGGGCATAGATTTAAAGTAATTGGTGGGAGATATGATGAGATATGAGGGGAAATATCTGCATCCACTGAGTTGTGGGGGTCTGGAACTCACTGCTTGAGAGGCAAGTTACTTCAGCACATTTAGAACATACTTGGATGCACCCTAAATGAGCCATAACCTACATGGCTACGGACTAAAAGCTAGGTTGTGAAATTAGACTGGATAGTGATTGGCCGCCCAGCGCGGATAGGATGGCCCGAAATGGCGTCCTGCTCTGATGATAATATCGATGACACTCTCTCATAATATAAAGCTCCCTCTCCTGTGTCCCCATCAAAAATTCGCAAGGCTGGTAGACCAAGGGGTTAGCTACAAAGTAAACATCCCTTGCTCACTCGCATCAAACAATACCAGGGCAGACAGAGCAGGGTTTACATTAAGAATAAAGCGCCCCCTACACTATCCCAACAAACAGTCGCAAGGAATGTGCAGTACGCGCTAGATACAGAGTAATGCTCCATCTACACTGTCACATCAAATTCTTCGAGTGCAGTTACAAAACGGGCTGGATACAGAGTAAAGCTCCCTCTCCGATGTTGCATCAAGCAATCACATGGCAGGTAAAGCACCGGTAACATTCATAGCAAAGTTCCCTCGAGACACTCCCATTAAACACTCCCTGGATAGCTTCAGCACGGGTAAGATAGAGAGTAAAGGTCGCTCTGCAGTCTCCCATCAAACACTAGCAATGCAGGTAAAGCTCGGGTTAGATAAAGAGCAAAGCTCGCTCGACACTGTCACATCAAACACTCGCTGGATAATTTGAGCAAGGGTTTGACACAGATTACATCTCACTCGACACTGTCATATTAAAAACTCCCAGGGCAGTTACAGCACGTTTTAGATACAGAGTAAAGCTCCTTCAAAATTTTCCAGTTAAACATTCCCAGGGAATTTACAGCGAGTAGTGAGATACAGACTAAATCTCATAAGAACATAAAAAACATAAGATATAGAATTCGGAGTCTGCCATTTAGTTACCCGAGCTTGCTGCGCCATTCAATACGATCAAATAAGTTCATGGCTGATTTGATCATGGACATAGCTCCACTGCCCTGCCCGCTCCGCATAACCCTTTATTCCCTTATCGCTCAATAATCTGTCTATCTCCGCTTTGAATATATTCAATGAAGCAGCCTACATAACTCTCTGGGGCAGATAATTCCATATATATATACAACACTTTGAGAGAGGAAATTCCTCCTGATCTCAGTTTTAAATAGAGGTTCCCTTATTCTGAGACTATGTCCCCTAGTTTTATTTTCCCTTATGAGTTGCAATATCCTCTCTGCAACCACCTTTCCGAGCCCTGTCTTTATCTTATATGCTTCGATAAAATCACTTCTCATTCTTCTGAACTCCAATGTGTATGGGCACTACTTACTCGATCTGCCTTCAAAATGCAAGCCCCTCATCTCCGGAAACAAGCTAGTAAACCTTCGTTGAACAGCCTCAATGCAACTATATCCTTCCATAAATAGGGGGACAAAAACTGTGCGCAGTATTTAGGGTGTGGCCTTACCAATACATTGCACAGTTGTAGCAGGAATTCGCTTATTTTATACTCTACCAACGTTGCAAGGTTCAATTTGCCTTCATAATTACCTGCTGTACCTGCATAATATGTTTTTGTGTTTCATGCACAAGGACACCGGGTCCCTCTGTACTGCGGCACTTTGCATTTTTCTCCATTTAAATTATAATTTGATTTTCTATTTTTTCTACAAAAGATGATAAATCACATTTTACAACATTTTACTCCATCTGTCGCATTTTTAGCCACTCATTTAGCCTGTCTATATCCCTTTGCATATTTTTGTAAGCACCTCACAATTTCCTTTCCCATACATCTGTGTTTCATCAGAAAACTTGGCTAAGTTACACTCGGTCCCTTCATCCAATTCATTAAAATAGATTGTAAATAGTTGAGGACCCAGCAACAATCCCTGCGGTACCCCACTAGTCAATGTTTGCCAATCGAAAATTGCCTATTTATCACAACTCTCTGTTTTCTGTTTGTTAGCTAATCGTCTATCCATGGTAATATATTACCCGCAACGCTGTGAACTTTTATCTTGTGCAGTAACCTTTAATGTGGCAGTTAATCGAATGTCTTCGGGTAATCCCAATACACCAAAGCACTGGTTCCTTCTTCACCACCCTGCTCCTATCTCCCTCCATGCAGTCCAATCAACCAGTCCCAGGGAATGTACAGCACGGGTTAGATACAGAGTAAAACTCCTTCTGTACTCTAAATACTGCCAACGGATAGGAGTAGCCTAATTAACTGGGCAATAATGTTATAGATGGAGTGCAATGTGGGGAAATGTGAGTTAATTCACTTTGGTAGAAATAATAGGACTCAGAATAATTTTTAAATGTTGTTGTTCAGAGCGATGTGGTTGTCCTAGGGCGAGAAACACAGAAAGCTACATGCAGGAACAGCAAGCAATAAGGAAGGCAAATGGTATGTTGTCCTTTATTGCAGGTGTTTGAAGTCCAAGAGTAAAGTACCATTTCTAGAATCGGACACATACCCGGTGGTACCAAACATGGCGTACTGTTTGGCTCAACTTATCTAAGGAAGGACATATGCGAAATCAGAGGAAATGTATTAGCATGGATAGAGAATTGGCTGGCGAACAGAAAGCAGAGATCGGGATGAATGGGTCCTTTTCGTTTTTAAAACGATGTGTAGTGGTATGCCACAGGGATTGTTGCTGGGACCACAAATGTTTACAATATACACAGATGACGTGGAAGAGGGGACAGAGTGTAATGTTACATACTTTGCAGATGACACAAAGATTCGTGGGAAAGCGGGTAGTGTTCACGACACAGAGAGGCTGGAAAGAGATTTAGATAGGTGAAGTGAATGGGCTAATGTTTGGTAGATGGAATACAATGTCGGAAAATGTGAGGTCATCCACCTTGGGAAAAAAAACAGTAAAAGGGAATATTAATTTAATGGGAAGAAATTACAAAATGCTGAGATGCAGAGGGACCTGGGGGTCCTTGTGCATGAATCCCAAAAAGTTAGTTTGCAGATGCAGCACATAATCAGGAAGGCGAATGGAATCTTGGCCTTCATTGCGAGAGGGATGGAGTACAAAAGCAGCGAGTTCCTGCTGCAACTGTATAGTGTATTGGTAAGTCCGCACCTGGAGTACTGCGTGCAGTTTTGGTCACCTTACTTAAGGAAGGATATACTGGCTTTGGATGGGGTACAGAGACGCTTCACGAGGCTGATTCCGGAGATGAGGGGGTTACCTTGTGATGATAGATTGAGTAGACAGAGTCTTTACTCGTTGCAGTTCAGAAGGATGAGGGGTGATCTGAAAGAAACATTTAAAATAATGAATGGGATAGACAATATCGAGGCGGAGAGGTTGTTTCCACTGGTCGGGGAGATGAGAACTATGGGACAGAGCCTCAAAATACGGGGGAGCCAATTCAAAACCGAGTTGAGAAGGAATTTCTTGTCACAGAGGGTTGTGAATCTTTGTAATTGTCTGCCCAAGGAAGCATTTGAGGCTAGCTCATTGAATGTATTCAATTCACAGATGCATAGATAGATTTTTAACCAATAAGGGAATTAAGGGTTCTGGGGAGCGGGCGGGAAGTGGAGCTGAGTCCACGGCCAGATCAGCCATGATGGTATTGAATGGCGGAGCATGCTCGAGTGGCTAGATGGCCAACTCCTGTTCCTAATTCTTATATTCTTATGTTCCTTGGAGGTGGCACAACGGTGTTTCACGAGATTGATTCCTGGGATGAGAGGGCTTCCTTATGATGAGAGACGTCATAAGATTGGACTGTATTCTCTGGAGTTGAGAAGATTGAGAGCTGGCCTCATTCAAACATGCAATATTCTGAAGGGGATTTACTGGGTAGATACTGAAAGTTTATTTTCCCTTGCTGGAGTTTCTATAACGAGGAGTCACAGACTCAGGATTAGTGGTCATAAGAACATAAGAACATAAGAATTAGGAACAGGAGTAGGTCTTATAGCCCCTCGAGCCTGCTCCGCCATTTAATAAGATCATGGCTGATCTGGCCATGGAGTCAGCTCCACTTTCCCCCCCGCTCCCCGTAACCCGTAATTCCTTATTGCTTAACAATCTATCCATCTGTGACTTTAATACATTCAATGAGCTAACCTCAACTGCTTCCATGGGCAGAGAATTCCACAGATTCACAACCCTCTGGGAGAAGAAATTCCTTCTCAAATTGGCGCCCCCGTATTTTGAGGCTGTGCCCCATAGTTTCAGTCTACCCGTCCAGTGGAAACAACCTCTCCGCCTCTTGCTTGTCTATCCCTTTCATTATTTTAAATGTTTCTATAAGTTCAACCCTCATCCTTCTGCAGTCCAACGAGTAAAGACCCAGTATAAACAATCTATCATCATAAGGTAACCTCCTCATCTCCGGAATCAGCCGAGTGAATCGTCTATGTATCCCCTCCAAAGCCAGTATATCCTTCCTTAAGTAAGGTGACCAAAACTGCACGCAGTACTCCAGGTGCGGCCTCACCTATATCCTGTACAGTTGCAGCAGGAGCACCCTGCTGTTGGACTCCATCCCTCACGCAATGAAGGCCAACATTCGTATCGTCTTCCTCATTACATGTTGCACCTGAAAACTAACTTTTTGGGATTCATGCACAAGGACCCCCAGGTCCCTCTGCAGCTCAGCATGTTGTAATTTCTCCCCATTCAAATATTATTCCCTTTTCTTGTTTTTTTTCCCAAGGTGGATGACCTCACACTTTCCGACATTGTATTCATACTGCCAAATCTTAGCCCATTCACTTCACCTATCCAAATCTCCTTGCAACCTCTCTGTGTCCTCTACACAACCCGCTTTCCCACTAATATTTGTGTCAGCTGCAAATTTTGTTGCACGACACTCTGTCCCCTATTCCAGGTCATCTTTGTATGTTGTAAACATGTGTGGTCCCAGCACCGATCCCTGTGGCACACCACTAACCACCGATTTGCATCCCGAAAAGGAACCATTTATCCGGACTCTCTGCTTTCTGTTCCCCAGCCAATTCTCGATCCATGCTAATACATTTCTTCTGACTCCACGTACCTCTATCTTCGGCAGTAACCTTTTGTGTGGCACCTTATCGAATGCCTTTTCGAAATCAAAATACAGCACATCCATCGGTACACCTCCTTCCACCATGCTCACTATATCCTCAAAGAATTCCAGTAAATTAATTACACGTGATTTTCCCTTCATGAATCCATGTTGTGTCTGCTTGATTGCACTATTCCTATCAAGATCTTCCGCTATTTCTTCCTTAATGATAGCTTCAAGCATTTTCCCCACGACAGATTTTAAACTAACCGGCCTTTAGTTACCCGCCTTTTATCTGCCCCCTTTTTAAAACAGACGCGTTACATTAGCTGCTTTCCAATCCGTTGGTACCTTTCCCAGAATCCAGATAATTTTGGGAGATTGTAACGAATGCATTCGCTATAAATTCCGCCATCTCTTTTAATACCCTTGGATGCATTTCATCAGGACCAGGGGACTTGTCTAACTTGAGAGTTCTGTTAGCCTGTCCAGCACTACTCCCCTAATGACAGTGATTGTCTCAAGGTCCTCCTTTCCCACATTCCTGTGACCAGCAATTTTTGGCATGGTTTTTGTGTCTTCCACTGTGAAGACCGAAGAAAAATACTTGTTTAAGGTCTCAGCCATTTCCACATTTCCCTTTATTAAATCCCCCTTCTCATCTTCTAAGGGACCAACATTGACTTTAGTCACTCTTTTCCGTTTTATGTTTCTGTAAAAGCTTTTGCAATCTGTTTTTATGTTTTGCGCAAGTTTACCTTCGTAATCTATCTTTCCTTTCTTTATTGCTTTTTTAGTCATTCTTTGCTGTTGTTTAAAATTTTCCCAATCTTCTAGTTTCCCACTAACCTTGGCCACCTTATGCGCAGTTGTCCTTGGTTTGATATTCACCTTCATTTCCGTGGTTATCCACGGCTGGTTATCCCTTCTCTTACCACCCTTCTTTTTTACTAGAATATATTTTTGTTGCGCACTATGAAAGAGCTCAGTCAAAGTCCTCCACTGTTCCTCAATTGTGCCACCGTTTAGTCTTTCTTTCCAGTCTACTTTAGCCAAATCTGCCCTCATCCCACTGTAGTCCCCTTTGTGTAAGCATAATAAGCTCGTTTCTGACACAACTTCCTCACCCTCATTCTGTATTACAAATTCAACCATGCTGTGATCACTCATTCTTAGAGGATCTTTTACTCGGAGATCGTTTATTTTTCCTGTCTCATTACACAGGACCAGATCTAAGATAGTTTGTTCCCTTGTAGGTTCTGTAACATACTCTTCTAAGAAACAATCCCGTCTCCATTCTATGAATTCCTCCTCCAAACCAGCCCGTGCGATTTGAGTTGATCAATCGATATGTAGGTTAAAATCCCCCATGACTACTGTCGTTCCTTTTTCACATGCCTCCATTATTCCCTTGATTATTCCCCGCCCCACCGTGAAGTTATTATTTGGGGGCCTATAATCTACGCACAACAGTGACATTTTCCCCTTACTATCACTAATCTCCACCCACAATGATTCAACATTTTGTTCATTAGAGCCAATATCGTCTCTCAAAACTGCCCTGATATCATCCTTTATTAACAGAGCTACCCCACCTCCTTTCCCTTCTTGTACTTCTTTCCGAATCGTCAGATACCCCTGTATGTTTAATTCCCATTCTTGGTCAACCTGCAGCCATGATTCTGTAATGGCCACCAAATCATACCCATTGGTAATGATTTGTGCCATCAACTCATTTACTTTATTTCGAATGCTGCGTGCGTTTAGGTTGTGCGTTTTAATCCTAGTTTTTCACCATGATTTCTAGTTTTGACCCCTCCTGCAGCCCCTTTGTATTCAGTGGCCCTTTTTGTTTTTTGCCTTGAGTTTCTCTGCCCTCCACCTTTAATCATCACCTTTCTGTCGACCATTTAAGGCAGATTTGAGGAGGCATTTCTACATTCAGAGGGTTTTGAATCTTTGCAATTTTCTGCCCCAGAGGTCTGTGGAAATTGAGTCTCTGAATATATTCAAGGCCGAGATAGAAATATTTTTGGGGTCCAGGGGAATCGTCGGATAAGGCTATCGGGTGCTAAAGTGGAGTTGTATGTTAGACAAGGTTCGATGAACTGCATGGCTTACTCCTGCTCCTAATCCTTATGTTCTTCTGTTTTTATGTAAACTGCTCTATCAAACACATCCAGGCCAGATACAGCATTGTTCAGATAAAAATTAAAGTTCCTTCGACACATTCTCTCCATCTCTGCCTGTAACTCTATCTCTCTGTCTAAGTCGCTCTCTCTCTCTCCATCTCCCTCCCACCTTCTCGCTCTCTCCCCCTTTCGACATCTCTCGCTATCTCTCTCTCTCCCTCTCTTATTCTCTCTCTCTCTCTCTCTCTGTCTCGCTCTCTCTTATTTTCCAAAGTTCTCGTAATTCAGCGAGCATCCCTTTAGATTGGTAGCTTGCAAAAGTCAAGCTGCTTTTTAAAAATGGTGAGAGATGGAAACCGGGGAATTATATTACTCTACTATCTGTTGTCGGGAATTTGCTCCATTCTACAATTAAGGATATCTTCAGTTGGTCAGAGCGTGCCAGCATTCATTTGTGAAAGATGTGTCTTGCTTGACAAAAGTGGTGAGAGCTCGGCGAGATGGGATGAGGGCTAAAGCGTGCTTCAGGCTCGAGGTCGGTGCGGCGAGATGTGGAACGACAGGAGAGAGGCGAGCAATTCATCACAAGCTGAAGTTGAAAGAGTGAAGTCAGAGTGAAATACCAAATCTGATATCAACAAAAGGGATTGGAGAGTAGCTGGTGAGTTTTTTTTCGAAGCTTTAAGTTCATTACTTCTAAGTTAATTCTTACACTATTAAATAGGGACAGGGCAGGCAGCTCAGTCCAGTGGAAAGTACTGGTGCTCCCCATGTCCGGGGCACACACATGTGCAGGAATTGTCGTCAGCTGCAGGACATCGCGCTCTGAGCTTCGGAGCTTGAGCAGCAGCTGGCGGCACTGTTGTGCATTTTTGAGGCTGAGAGCTACCTGGATAACATGTTCATAGATGTGATCACGCCGCAGCTAAAGAGTATTCAGAGAGACAGGGAATGGGTGGCCGCGAGAGAGACAATGAGGACCAGGCAGGTCTTGTAAGAATCCACTGAGTGCATCTCGCTCTCCAACCAGTATTCTGTTCTGAGTAATGGTGAGGGCGACCGTGTTTCTGCATAGTGCAACCAGATTAATGTGCACGACAGCACGGGTGGCTCAGCTGCATAGGGGGCAGGAAGAAGAGGGGAAG
The DNA here is from genome assembly GCF_044704955.1 of Pristiophorus japonicus. NCBI lineage: Eukaryota > Metazoa > Chordata > Chondrichthyes > Pristiophoridae > Pristiophorus > Pristiophorus japonicus. The sequence goes on from NW_027254772.1 coordinate 1,147,361, forward strand.
AGCAAAAATGGCAGGGGATTCTATAATCAGGGGATAAGACATGCGTTTCTGCGAGCGCAGACCTGATTCCAGGATGGTATTTTGCCTTATAGGTGCCAGGATAAAGGATGGTACAGAGCGGCTGCAGGACATTCTGAGAGAATAGGGTATACAGTCAGAGCCCCTGGTTCATATCAGTACCAAAGACAGAGGTAGAAAGAGGGATGATGTCCTGCAAGTAGATTGTAGGGACCTCAGAGAGAGATTAAAGAGCACGACCTCAAAGATAGTAATCTCTGGCTTACTTCTGGCGTCATGCTCGTGTGAGTACAGAAATCGGAGGATAGAGCAGATGAATGCGTGCCAGGAAGGATGGTGCAGCGGGGAGGGCATTAGATTCCTGAGGCATTGGGATATATTCTGGGGAGGTGGGACCTGTGCAAGCAGGACAGTTTGCATTTCATCAGAGCCGGTACCTGTATCCTCGCAGGGAGGTTTGCTGGTGGTGTTGGGGAGGGATTTAACTAATCTGGAAGTGGGGTGGGCACCAGGATGCAACATTAGAAAGCTTGGTGAAAGTTCTCAAGTAATGGGAGTGGCAGGGAGCACTAAAATAGTACGGTATTAGATTGTGTCAGTCTAAGAGAGAATACAAGAATGGTCTAAGAGGCGGTTACATTTTATATATGTGAAATCACGAAGTTTAGGAAACAAGGTAATTGAGCTGCAGGCACAAATAGAGACATGAGAATATGATATTGTGGAAATAACTGAGACCTGGAGCAAAGGACAGGATTGGATATTACATATACCTGGTTATATTCCCAAAAATATGGAACTAAACGTAGGAAATTCTGTGGCACTATTGATTAAGGAGAATGTTACAGTACTGGAGAGGGAAGATATCCTGGAGCGGTCAAAGACTAGTGTTGAGAAATAATAGAGTTGCCATTAAACTACAAGGCATATTTTATTAACCACCAAAGAGTGGGAAAGATATGGAGGAGCAATTTAACAGAGCCATACAGAGAGGAGCAAGAACTGTCGGGAAGGAAAGACGGTTGACTTCAACTGTACTGGAATTGTAATAGTGTAAAGGCAGAGAAGCGGCAGAATTTCTGAAGTGTGATCAGGAGAACTTTTTTGATCAGTACATTGATTTTTAAAATATATTTTGACAAAGTCCCACATAATAGTCTTGCCAGCATGATTGAAGCCCATGGAGTAAAAGGGACAGTTGCATCATGGATAATGAATTGGCTAAGTGACAGGAAACAGAGCGTCCTAGTGAACGGTTATTTGTCCGTTTGGAGCAAGCTGTACAGTGGTGTTCCGCAGGGGTCGCTTCTAGGACCACTGCTTTTCTTGATATATATTATTAACTTGGATGTGAGTTCACATGGAAGGTTGAGAAAGCGGTTGAAAATGTTTATGGGATCGTGGACGTCAGAAATAGAGGCATATGATACAAAAAATTGAAATTATGATGAACCTATATAAAACACTAGTTCTGCCCAAACTGGTGTACTGTGTACAATTCTGGACATCGCACTTTAGGAAAGATGTGAAGACCATAGACAGGGTGCAGCGAAGATTTTGCGAGAAAGATTTCAGGAATGACGGACTTCAGTTCGTTTGATAGTCTGGAGAAGCTGGCTTTGCTCGCCTTGGAGCAGCGAAGATTGAGAGCTGATTTGATCGAAATCGGCAAATTTACGAGGAATTCAGACAGAATAGATAGAAAACAATGGCGGAATGGTCGAGAAGCAGAGAGCGCAGTTTTAACGTGATTGGCAAAATAGCCAAAGTTTTATGCGGCGAGTGGTTAGGATCTGGAATGCACTGTCAGAAAGGATGGTGGAGGCAGACTCAAAAGTGAGTTGGATAATCATAGAAAAACAGGAATTTACAGCCCCGAAGAAGGCAGTTTTGGCCCATTGTGTCCGCGCAGCCGACAAAAAGCTGTCCAGATTAATCCCACATTAAACTCATGGTGCGTAGCCCTGTAACTTACAGCACTCCAAGAGCACATCCAATAGCTTGTTTAATGTGATGAGTGATTCTGCCTCTATCAGCCTTTCAGGCAGTTAGTTCCAGACCCCCACCATCCTCTGGGTGGAGACATTTCCTCTCATATCTCCTCAAAACCTCCTGCAAGTTACATAAATTGATGCCCCTTGGTTGATGACCCTTCAGTCACTGAATGTGCACAGACACAAGTGTCATTCGCGTATTGTAGTTCGTTGACAGAGGTTGGGATGGTCTTGGTTCTGGCCTGCAGATGTCGAACGTTGACGAGGTTCCAATTGGTTCTGTATTTAATTTGCACTCATGTGGTGAGCTTTTTGAGTGTGAGGTGGAGCATTGCAGCGAGCAAGATCGAGAAGAGTGTTGGCGCAATGACGCAACGCTGCTTGACCCCGGTCCCGACGTGCGTTGGTTCTGTGATAGGTCCGTTGTTCAGAATCCAGGCTTCCCTGCCCTCGTGGAGCAGGCAGAGGATGGTGACAAACGTGTGGGGGCATAACTTGATACGCCTCAATAACGACGCTCCTCAGCCTCCTGTGTACTAATGTAACCAAACACAACCTATCCAAACTTCCCTCATGGCCAAAATTGTTCAATCCAAGCATCTCTCTTATACATCTTCCTCTGTACCCTCTCTAATGCAATCTCATCTTTCAAATAATATAGAGACAAGAACTTCACGCAATACTCTAGTTATGGCCTAAAAAGTGTTTTATACAGTTCAAACATAAACTCGCTGCTCTTACAGTCTATGCCGTGGCTAACAAAGGTAAATATAACAAATGTATTTTTACCATCGCATCTTACTGACATACGACCTTGCAGGACCTGTGGAGAAGCACTCCAAGGCCCCTTTGTTACTGTATACTTTTCAGTACCTTACCATTTAACGCGTATTCACTTGCCGTGTTAGCCCTCCTCAAATGCATTAACTCATAATTCTCCGGATTGATTTCAATTGGCATCTGTTCTGCCAACCTGACCAGTTCGTTAATATCTTCCTGCAATGCACAGCATCCTTTTTTATTATCAGTCGATTATGGAATAATGTGCAAACTTCTTATTAATTTATCTACATTCAACTCAAAATCGTGAAGACAAAAAGCAAGGGACCTAGTACGGAGCACTATGGAACCCCGCTGGAAACAGCCTTTCAGTCAAAAAACACCCATCAACCATTAGCATTTGCTTCCTGCCAGTGAGCATTTTTTGGATCCTACTTCCCACTTTCCCCTGGATGGGCTTTTAATTTCGTGAAAAATCTGCTATGTGACACCTTATCTGAAGCCTTGCTAAATTCTATATACACTACAGCAAGTGCACAGCCCTCATCCAGAGTTCATGTTGCATCGTCCAAAAATTCAAAATATCAGCCAGACTCGACCTATCCTTAACAAATCCATGTTGACTGTCCATGTTTAGTCCGCAACTTTCTACATGAAAGAAAGACATTGCAGGGCTACAGAGAAAAGGTGAGGTGGTGTGGGACATGCTTTGATTCGGCATGGGCTTGATGGGCCGAACGGGCCTCGTCCATGCCGATAACCAAGGAAATAAAGAGAGTATAAAATTAAAAATCAATGCGTATAAGGTGGCCAAATTTAGTGGGAAACTAGCAGATTGGGAACATTTTAAACGACAGCAAAGAATGACTAAGAAAGCAATGAAGAAAGGAAAGATAGATTACAAAAGTAAACTTGCGCAAAACATAAAAACAGATAGTAAAAGCTTTTACCGATATATAAAACTAAAGTAAATGTTAGTCTTCAGAAGATGAGAAGGGGGATTTAATAATGGGAAATGTGGAAATGGCTGAGACTTTCAACAATTATTTTGCTTCGGTCTTCACAGTGGAAGACACAAAAACCATGCCAAAAATTGCTGGTTACGGGAATGTGGGAAGGGAGGACCTTGAGACAATCACTGTCATTAGGGGAGTAGTGCTGGACAGGCAAATGGGACTCAAGGTAGCCTAGTCACCGGCAGTCGGGAGCAGTTCGAGGAGATGCGTGGAGAGGCCTATAAAAGGCACAGCAGGGATTCCGGGTCCCAGCGTCGGCGGCAGTCGGGAGCAGCGTCGAGGAGGTGCGTGGAGAGGCATATAAAAGGCACAGCAGCGAGTCCGGGGCCCAGCGTCGGCGGAAGTGGGGAGCAGCGTCGAGGAGGTGCGTGGAGAGGCCGATAAAAGGCACAGCAGGGAGTCCGGGTCCCAGCGTCGGCGGCAGTCGGGAGCAGCGTCGAGGAGGTGCGTTGAGAGGCCTATAAAAGGCACAGCAGGGAGTCCGGGGCCCAGCGTCGCCGGCAGTCGGGAACAGCGTCGAGGAGGTGCGTGGAGAGGCCTATAAAAGGCACAGCAGGGAGTCCGGGTCGCACCTTCGGCGGCAGTCGGGAGCAGCGTCGAGGAGATGCGTGGAGAGGCCTTTAAAAGGCACAGCAGTGAGTCCGGGTCCCAGCGTCGGCGGCAGTCGGGAGCAGCGTCGAGGAGATGCGTGGAGAGGCCTTTAAAAGGCACAGCAGTGAGTCCGGGTCCCAGCGTCGGCGGCAGTCGTAAGCAGCGTCGAGGAGGTGCGAGGAGATGCCTATAAAAGTCACAGCAGGGAGTCCGGGGCCCGGCGTCGGTGGCAGTCGGGAGCAGCGTCGAGGAGGTGCGAGGAGAGGCCTATAAAAAGGGTGACGTGTGCAGCTACAGGGAGAAGGCAAAAAGAAGTAGAAAGAAATCAAAAGGTGACGTCACAGCCAAGAGGGTGAGTGATTGGCTGGTGATTGGTGAGTGAGTAATTTTTAACATTGTTGTCGCCAATTTAAGTGTATCTAAGGGTTAAGTCATGGCAGGAGAGCACGGTAGGGTGTTTTGCTCCTCCTGTACCATGTGGGAACACAGGGACGACACCAGTGACCCTGACCACTATATCTGCAGGAAGTGTGTCCACCTCAAGCTCCTGTCGGTCCGCGTTGCGGAGTTGGAGCTGAGGGTGGATTCACTCTGGAGCATCCATGATGCTGAGAATGACGTGAGTATCACGTGTAGCGAGTTGGTCGTACCTCAGCGAAAGGGTCCACAGCCAGATAGGGAATGGAAGACCAACAGGAAGAACAGTGCAAGGAAGGTAGTGCAGGAGTCCCCTGTGTTCATCCCCCTGCAAAACAGATACATTGCTTTGGTACTGTTGAGGTGGATGACTCATCAGGGGAGGGCAGCAGCAGCCAAGTTCATGGCACCGTGGCTGGCTCTGCTGCACAGGAGGGCAGGAAAAATAGTGGGAGAGCAATAGTGATAGGTGATTCAATGGTGAGGGGAATAGATAGGCGTTTCTGCGGCCGCAACCGAGACTCCAAGATGGTATGTTGCCTCCCTGGTGCAAGGGTCAAGGATGTCTCGGAACGGGAGCAGGACATTCTAAAAATGGAGGGAGAGCAGCCAGTTGTTGTGGTGCACATTGGTACCAACGACATAGGTTAAAAAAAGGGATGAGGTCCTACGAAACGAATTTAAGGAGCTAGGAGCTAAATTAAAAGTAGGACCTCAAAAGTAGTAATTTCGGTATTGCTACCAGTGCCACGTGATAGTCAGAGTAGGAATCGCAGGATAATGCAGATCAATACGTGGCATGAGCAGTGGTGCAACAGGGAGGGATTCAAATTCCTGGGGCATTGGAAACGGTTCTGGGGGAGGTGGGACCAGTACAATCCGGACGATCTGCACCTGGGCAGGACCGGAACCAATGTCCTAGGGGGAGTGTTTGCTAGTGCTGTTGGGGAGGATTTAAACTAATATGGCAGGGGGATGGGAACCAATGCAGGGAGACAGAGGGAAACAAAAAGGAGGCAAAAGACAGAAAGGAGATGAGGAAAAGTGGAGGGCAGAGAAACCCAAGGCAAAAACAAAAAGGGCCACTGTACAGCAAAATTCTAAAAGGAGAAAGGGTGTTAAAAAAACAAGCCTGAAGGCTTTGTGTCTTAATGCAAGGAGTATCCGTAATAAGGTGGATGTTAACAAATATGATGTGATTGGGATTACGGAGACGTGGCTCCAGGATGATCAGGGCTGGGAACTCAACATCCAGGGGTATTCAACATTCAGGAAAGATAGAATAAAAGGAAAAGGAGGTGGGGTAGCATTGCTGGTTAAGGAGCAAATTAAGGCAATAGTTCGGAAGGACATTAGCTTGGATGATTTGAAATCTATATGGGGAGAGCTGCAGAATACCAAAGGGCAAAAAACGTTAGTGGGAGATGTGTACAGACCTCCAAACAGTATTAATGATGTTGGGGAGGGCATCAAACATGAAATTAGGGGTGCGTGCAATAAAGGTGCAGCCGTTATAATGGGTGACTTTAATATGCACATAGATTGGTTTGACCAAACTGGAAGCAATACGGTGGAGGAGGATTTCCTGGAGTGCATAAGGGATGGTTTTTTAGACCAATATGTCGAGGAACCAACTTGTGGGGAGGCCAACTTAGATAGGGTGTTGTGTAATGAGAGAGGATTAATTAGCAATCTCGTTGTGCGAGGCCCCTTGGGAAAGATTGACCATAATAAGGTGGAATTCTGCATTAGGATGGAGAATGAAACAGTTAATTCAGAGACCATGGTCCAGAACTTAAAGAAGGGTAACTTTGAAGGTATGAGGCGTGAATTGGCTAGGATAGATTGGCGAATGATACTTAAGGGGTTGACTGTGGATGGGCAATGGCAGACATTTAAAGACCGCATGGATGAACTACAACAAATGTACATTCCTGTCTGGTGTAAAAATAAAAAAGGGAAGGTGGCTCAACCGTGGCTATCAAGGGAAATCAGGGATAGCATTAAAACCAAGGAAGTGGCATACAAATTGGCCAGAAATAGCAGCGAACCCGGGGACTGGGAGAAATTTAGAATTCAGCAGAGGAGCGAAAAGGGTTTGATTAGGGCAGGGAAAATGGAGTACGAGAAGAAGCTTGCAGGGAACATTAAGACGGATTGCAAAAGTTCCTATAGATATGTAAAGAGAAAAAGGTTAGGAAAGACAAACGTAGGTCCCCTGCAGTCAGAATCAGGGGAAGTCATAACGGGGAACAAAGAAATGGCGGACCAATTGAACAAGAACTTTGGTTCGGTATTCACTGAGGAGGACACAAACAACCTTCCGGATATAAAAGGGGTCGGAGGGTCTAGTAAGGAGGAGGAACTGAGGGAAATCTTTATTAGTCGGGAAATTGTGTTGGGGAAATTGATGGGATTGAAGGCCGATAAATCCCCAGGGCCTGATGGACTGCATCCCAGAGTACTTAAGGGGTGGCCTTGGAAATAGTGGATGCATTGACAGTCATTTTCCAATATTCCATTGACTCAAGATCAGTTCCTATGGAGTAGAGGGTAGCCAATGTAACCCACCTTTTTAAAAAAAGGAGGGAGAGAGAAAACAGGGAATTATAGACCGGTCAGCCTGACATCGGTAGTGGGTAAAATGATGGAATCAATTGTTAAGGATGTCATAGCAGTTCATTTGGAAAGAGGTGACATGATAGCTTCAAGTCAGCGTGGATTTGTGAAAGGGAAATCATGCTTGACAAATCTTCTGGAATTTTTTGACGATGTTTCCAGTGGAGTGGACAAGGGAGAACCAGTTGATGTGGTATATTTGGACTTTCAGAATGCTTTCGACAAGGTCCCACACAAGATATTAATGTGCAAAGTTAAAGCACATGGGATTGGTGGTAGTGTGCTGCTATGGATTGAGAACTGGTTGTCAGACAGGAAGCAAAGAGTAGGAGTAAATGGGGACTTTTCAGAATGGCAGGCAGTGACTAGTGGGGTACTGCAAAGTTCTGTGCTGGGGCTCCAGCTGTTTATACTGTACATTAATGATTTAGAAGAGGGGATTAAATGTAGTATCTCCAAATTTGCTGATGACACTAAGTAGGATGGCAGTGTGACCTGCGAGGAATATGCTATGAGGCTGCAGAGCGACTTGGATATGTTAGGTGAGTGGGCAAATGCATGGCAGATGAAGTATAATGTGGATAAATGTGAGGTTATCCACTTTGGTGGTAAAAACAGAGAGACAGACTATTATCTGAATGGTGACAGATTAGGAGAAGGGGAGGTGCAAAGAGACCTGGGTGTCCTGATACATCAGTCATTGAAGGTTGGCATGCAGGAACAGCAGGCGGTTAAGAAAGCAAATGGCATGTTGGTCTTCATAGCGAGGGGATTTGAGTACAGGAGCAGGGAGGTGTTGCTACAATTGTACAGGGCCTAGGTGAGGCCACACCTGGAGTATTGTGTACAGTTTTGGTCTCGTAACCTGAGGATGGACATTCTTGCTATTGAGGGAGTGCAGCGAAAGTTCACCAGACTGATTCCCGGGATGGTGGGACTGACCTATCAAGAAAGACTGGATCAACTGGGCTTGTATTCACTGGAGTTCAGAAGAATGAGAGGGGACCTCATAGAAACGTTTAAAATTCTGACGGGGTTAGACAGGTTAGATGCAGGAAGAATGTTCCCAATGTTGGGGAAGTCCAGAACCAGGCGACACAGTCAAAGGATAAGGGGGAAGCCATTTAGGACCGAGATGAGGAGGAATTTCTTCACCCAGAGAGTGGTGAACCTGTGGAATTCTCTACCACAGAAAGTTGTTGAGGCCAATTCACTAAATATATTCAAAAAGGAGTTAGATGAAGTCCTTACTACTAGGGGAATCAAAGGGTATGGTGAGAAAGCAGGAATGGGGTACTGAAGTTTCATGTTCAGCCATGAACTCGTTGAATGGCGGTGCACGCTAGAGGGGCCGAATGGCCTACTCCTGCACCTATTTTCTATGTTTTTATGGATGGTTTAGAGTGACCTCCCCAGATACAGGAGTGTGAGAGAGGGATTAGAGGGAGCTCCCCAGATGCAGGAATGTGAGAGTGGGGTGCGAGCGAGTTCCCCAGACAGGAGTGTGCAGGATGGTTTAGAGGGACCTCCCCAGATACAGAAGTGTGCTAAAGGAGTTAGATGAACCTCCCTAGATACAGGAGTGTGCAGGAGGGGTTAGATGGACCTCCCCAGATACAGGAGGATGAGAGAGGGGTTAGCGGGATCTCGTCAGACACAGGAATGTGGGAGAGAGGGGTTAGAGGGAGCTCCCCAGATACAGGAGCGTGAGAAAGGAGTTAGATGAACCTTCCCAAATACTGGATTGGGAGAGAGGGGTTTAAGGGACCTCCCCAGACACGGAGTGGGAGAGAGGAGTTAGGAAATTCCCAACATACAGGATTAATGTGGGCAGGGTTAGAGGGACATCCTCAATTAGAGGAGTGATGTGAGAGGGGTTAGGTGGACCTCCCCAGAGACATAAGAGTGAGAGAGGGGTTATAGGAGCCTCCCTAGATACAGGAGTGTGGGAGAAGGCTTAGAGTTACCTCCCCAAATACAGGAATGTGAGTGGAGAGAGGGACGCCCCGCCCCTTCCCCCCGATACAGGAATGTGAGGGGTGCGAAGGAGCTCCCAAGATACAGGTGTGTGAGTGGTTAGAGGAACCTCTCCAGATACACAAGTGTGAGAGAGAGGTTAGAGGGACACCCCCCAGATACAGGAATGTGAGCGAGGCGTTAGAGGTTGCTCTCCAGACAAAGGAATGTGAGCAGTTAGAGGGACCCCCGCAGATACAGGAGTGTGAGGGGTGAGAGGGAGCTCCCAATATACAGGAGTGAGAGAGAAGGCTTACAGGTCCCTCCCCAAATACAGGCATGTGAGTGGATAGAGGGACGTCCCGCCCCCCCCCCCCAGATCCGGGTGTGTGAGGGGTTAGAGGGACCCCCTTAGATAGAGGAGTGTGAGGGTTCACTGTCACTGTGAGTGTAAACGCTCATATTTAAAAAAAGATGAAGACAGAAAGCAGGGAAACTATAGACCAGTTAGCCTAGCATCTGTGGTTGGAAAAATGTTGGATTCCATTATTAAAGAAGCAATAGCAGGACATTTGGAAAAGCAAAATTCGGACAGGCAGAGTCAGCATGGATTTACAAAGGAGAGGTCATGTTTGACAATTTGCTGGAAATTTTTTGAAGATGTCACGAACAGGGTTGATAAAGGGGAACCAGTGGACGTTCTGTATTTGAACTTCCAGAATGCATTTGATAAGGTACCACATAAAAAGTTTACTTGCCAAGATAAAAGTTCATGGGGTCTGGGTTAATTTGCACGGATAGAGGATTGGCTAACTAACAGAAAACAGAGAGTCGGGATAAATGCTTCATTCTCTGGTTGGTAACTAGTGGGGTGCCGCAGGGATCAGTGCTGGGAACCCAACTATTTACAATCTATATTAACGACTTGGAAGAACGTGTAACCTTGCCAAGTTTGTTGATGATATAAAGATGGGAGATAAAGCAATGTGTGAGGAGGACACAAAAAATCTGCAAATGGACATAAACTGGCGAAGTGAGTGTGCAAAAATTTGGCAGATGGAATATAATGTTGGAAAGTGTGAGGTCATGCACTTTGGTAGAAAAAAATTATTATTTAAATGGAGAAAGATTGCCTGGGGGTACTTGTGCATGTAACACAAAGGATACGATACAGATATAGCAAGTGATCAGGAAGGCCAATGGAATCTTGGCCTATATTGCAAAGAGGATGGAGTATAAAAGCAGGGATGTCTTACAACAGCTATACAGGGTATTGGTGAGGCCACACCTGGAGCACTGCGTGCAGTTTTGGTTTCCATATTTACGAAAGGATTTACTTGCTTTGGAGGCAGTTCAGAGAAGATTCACTATGTTGATTCCGGGGATGAGGCGGTTGACTTATGAGGAAAGGTTGAGTAAGTTGGGCTTCTACGCATTGGAATTTAGAAGAATGAATAAGAGGGGACCTTATCGAATCGTATAAGATTAAGAGGGAGCATGTCAAGGTGGATGCAGAGAGGATGTTTCCACTGACGGGAGAGACTAGAACTAGAGTTCGTGATCTTAGAATAAGGGAGATAAGGAGAAATTTCTTCTCTCAGGGATGTAAATCTGTGGAAGCTGGGACATTGAATAAATTTAAGACAGAAATAGGCAGTTTCTTAAACGATAAGAGGATAAGGGGTTATGGGTAGTGGTTGGGGAAGTGGAGCTGAGTCCATGATCAGATCAGCCATGAAATTATATTGAATGGCAGAGCAGGCTCGAGGGGCCATATGGCCTACGCCAGTTCCTATTTTCTCTTCTTCTGGGTTAGAGGGACCCCCCCGCCAGATACAGGAGTGTGAAGGTTTAGAAGGAACTCCCCAGATACAGAAGTATGAGAGAGAGGTTAGAGGCACCTCCCCGGGTACAGGAGTGTGAGAGAGGGGCTAGAGGGAGCTCCCTCGAGAAAGGAATTAGAGGGACTTCCCCAGATACAAGAGTGTGAGAGGTTAGAGGGACCTCCCCAGATACAGGAGTTTGAAAGGTTAGAGGGAGCTCACCAGATACAGGGGTGTGAGAGAGACAGGTTAGAGGGACCTCCCCGGGTACAGGAATGTGAGAGAAGTTAGAGGGACCTCCCCAGATACAGGAGTGTGAGAGAGGGTTTAGAGGGACACCCTCCCAGATACAGGAGTGTGAGGGTTTACAGGGAGCTCCCCAGATACAGGAGTGTGAGGGGATAGTGGGACCTCCACAGATACAGGAGTGTGAGGGGTTAGTGGGACCTCCTCAGATACAGGAATGTGAGCAGTTAGAGGGAGCTCCCCAGATACAGTAGTGTGAGAGAGGGGTTAGAAGTAGCTCCCGAGTTACAGTAATGTGCCAGAGGAGTTAGAGGCCCCTCCCTAGATACAGGAGTTTGAGGGCGAGTGTGACTGAGAGTGGTAACGCCCCTATTCAAAAAATGAGGCAGTCAAATATCACGAAAACTATAGACCAGTTAGCTTAACATCTGTGATTGGGAAAATGTTGGATTCCATTATTAAAAAAACAGTAGCAGGACATAGGGAAAAGCAAAATTTTTTCAGTCAGAGTCAGCATGGATTTATGAAGGGGAGGTCATGTTTGACAAATTTGCTGGAATTCTTTGAGGATGTTACGAACAGGGTTGATAAAGGGGAACCAGTGGATATGATGTATTTGGACTTCCATAATGCATTTGAAAAGGTGGCACATAAAAGTTTACTCCACAAGTTCACGGAGTTGGGGTTAATATATTAGCATGGATAGATGATTGTCTAACTAACAGAAAACAGAGAGTCGGGATAAATGCTTCATTCTCTGGTTGGCAACCATTAACTAGTGTGGTGCTGCAGGGATCAGTGCTGGGAACCCAACTATTTACAGTCTATATTGACGACTTGGAAGACCGTGTAACGTTGCCAAGTTTGCTGACGATACAAAGATGGGAAGAAAAGCAATTTGTGAGGAGGACACAAAAAATCTGCAAAAGGACATAGACAAGCGAAGTGAGTGGGCAAACATTTGGCAGATGGAATATAATGTTGGAAAGTGTGAGGTCATGTACTTGAAAACAATCAAAGAGCAAGTTGTTATTTAAATGAAGCAAGATTGCAAAATGCTGCTGTACAGCGGGACCTGGGGGTACTTGTGCATAAAACACAAAAGGATAGTATGCAGATACAGCAAGTGATCAGGAAGACCAATGGAATCTGGGCCTTTATTCTGAAGAGGATGGAGTATAAAAGCAGGGACGTTTTGCTATATCTATACAGGGTACTGGTGAGGGCACACCTGGAATACTGTGTGCAGTTTTGATTTCCATATTTTCGAAAGGATATTCTTGCTTTTAGAGGCAGTTCAGAGCAGGTTCACGAGGTTAATTCAAGAGATGAGGGGGTTGACTTATGAGGAAAGGTTGGGTAGGTTGTGCCTCTACTCATTTCAGGAGAATGAATGAGAGATGATCTTATCGAAACGTATGAGATTAAGAGGGGGTTTGACAAGGTGGATGCAGAGAGTATATTTCCACTGATGGGGAAGACTAGAACTAGAGGGCATGGTCTTAGAATAAGGGAAATGAGGAGAAATATCTTCTCTCAGAGGGATGTAAAACTGTGGAATTCGCTGCCTCAGAGAGCTATAGAAGCTGGGTCATTGAATATATTTAAGACAAAAATAGACAGTTTCTTAAACGATAAGGGAATAAGGGTGGGAAGTGGAGCTGAGTCCATAATCAGATCAGCCTTGAAATTATGGAGTGCGAGAGAGGGTTGAGAGGGACCTCCCCTGACACAGGAGTGTGAGAGAGAGGTTAGATGGAGCTCGCCAGATACAGGAGAGTGAAAGATGGGTGAGAGGGATTTCCTGCGATACAGGAGTGAGTGCAATGGGTTAGAGGGACCTCCCCAGATACAGGAGTGTGAGAGGGGGGTTTAGAAGGACCTCCCCAGATACAGGAGTGTGTGAAAGGGGTTAGAGGGACCTCCCCGGATACACGTGTGTCAGAGGGGTTACAGGGACCTCCCCAGATACAGGAGTGTGAGAGAGGGGTTAGAGGGAACTCCCCAGATACTGGAGTGTGAGAGGGGGTTTAGAGGCACTTTCGCAGATACAGAAGTGTGAGAGACGGGTTAGAGGGACCTCTCCAGATACAGGAGTGTGAGAGAGGGTATAGTGGCACTTTCTCAGATACAGGAATGTGAGAGAGGGGTTAGAGGGACCTCCCCAGATACAGGAGTGTGAGAGAGAGGTTAGAGGGACCTCCCCAGATACAGGATTGTGAGAGAGGGGTTAGAGGGACCTCTCCAGATACAGGATGTGAGAGAGGGGTAAGAAGGACGTCCCCAGATATAGGAGTGTGAAAGAGTGGTTAGAGGGACCTCCCCAGATACAGGAGTGTGAGAGACGGGTTAGAGGGACCTCCGCAGACAGGTGTATGAGGGGTTAGACGGACCTCCCCAGATACAGGAGTGTGAGAGGGGGGTTAGAGGGTGCTCGCCAGATACAGGAGTGTGAGAGAGGGTTTAGAGGCACTTTCTCAGATACAGCAATGTGAGAGAGGGCTTAGAGGGACCTCTACAGATACAGGTGTGTGCGAGAGGGTATAGAGGCACTTTCTCAGATACAGGAATGTGAGAGATGGGTTAGAGGTTTATCCCCAGATACAGGAGTGTGAGAGAGAGGTTAGAGGGACCTCCCCAAATACAGGATTGTGAGAGAGGAGTTAGAGGGACCTCTCCAGATACAGGAGTGTGAGAGAGGGGTAAGAGGGACTTCCCAGATATAGGAGTGTGAAAGAGGGTTTAGAGGGACCTCCACAGATACAGGAGTGTGAGAAAAGAGTTAGAGGGACCTCCGCAGATACAGGAGTCTGAGAGAGGGGTTAGAGGGATCTCCCCAGATAAAGGAGTGTGAGAGACGGTTTAGAGGGACCTACACAGATACAGGAGTATGAGGGGTTAGAGGGACCTCCCCAGATACAGGAATGTGAGAGAGGGATTAGAGGGACCTCCGCAGATACAGGAGTGTGAGAGCCGTCTTAGAGGGAGCTCAACAGATACAGGAGTGTGGGAGAGGGGTTAGAGGGACCTCCCCAGATACAAGAGTGTGAGACAGGCGTCAGAGGGACCTCCCAAGATACAGGATTGTGAGAGAGGGGTTAGAGGGACCTCCCCAGATACAGGAGTGTGAGAGAGGGGTTAGGGGGACCTCCCCAGATACAGGAGTGTGAGGGGTTCGAGGGACCTCCCCAGATACAAGAGTGTGAGAGAGGCGTCAGAGGGACCTCCCAAGATACAGGATTGTGAGAGAGGGGTTAGAGGGACCTCCCCAGATACAGGAGTGTGAGAGAGGGGTTAGGGGGACCTCCCCAGATACAGGAGTGTGAGGGGTTCGAGGGACCTCCTCAGATACAGGAGTGTGAGAGAGGGGTTAGAGGGACCTCCCCAGATACAGGAGTGTGAGAGAGGGGTTAGAGGGAGCTCCCTAGATACAGGAGTGTGAGAGATGGGTTCAAGGAACATCTCTAGATACTGAGGTGAGAGAGATGTTGAAAAGGACCTCCCCAGACACAGGAGTATGAGCGAGATGTTAGAGCGAGGTCTCCAGAAACCTGACCTCGGAATTGCGTCCAGAGTCAGACTGTGTTGCTATCAGTTTATAACTGGGGGCTTTTGTCTTTGTCTCAAGCTCAGAGACGAGGTCAGATTTACAACCATTTTTTAACTTGCCCTTTCACAAGACCTGAGCAAATATTTCAGGTTCAAATAAGGATAGCTGCAGTAAACTGGAATGAATATCACAGCTGATTATACCCCTGTGAAACGACAGAGTCACGTACATCTTCCAAACAAACCCAGTCAATTGCTCACTCCTTACTGTCAACAATACCAGGGAAATAGCAAGAGAGGTATTCACAATAGATAGTATGGATTCACAGCTCCTTCCTCATTCTCACCTCCCTCAAGCAAATCACTGACCTCAACCTGACACAGGTCCATGCAAGGATTATTGCTGTGTACAGTAAAATGGGCTCCAGCTCACTGATTAAAAAGGACGTCCACAGATACAGAAGTGTGAGAGAGGGGTTAGAGGTACATCCCCAGATACAGGAGTGTGCAGGAGTGGTTAGAGGGACCTCCCCAGATACAGGAGTGTGAGAGAGAGGTTAGGGGGTCCTCCCCAGATACAGGAGTGTGAGAGGTGGGTTAAAGGGAGCTCTCCAGATACAGGAGTGTGACAAAGGGGTTAGTGGGACCTCCCCAGATACAGGAGTGCAAGATAGAGGTTAGAGGGAGCTCACCAAATACAGGAGTGTGAGAGAGGGGTTAGAGGGAACTCCCAAGATACAGGAGTGTGAGAGAGGGGTTAGTAGGATCTCCCCAAATACAGGAATGTGAGAGGGGGGGGTTAGATGGACCTACCAAGGTACAGGGGTTTGAGAGAGGGGACGGAGCGTCCTCCCCAGATACAGCAGTGTTTGAGAGAGGGGTTAGAGGGACCGCCCAAGATATAGGAGTGTGCGATAGGGGTTAGAGGGACCTCCCCAGATACAGGAGTGTGAGAGAGCGGTTAGAAGGAGCGCCCAGATATAGGAGTGTGAGAGAGGGGTTAGAGGGACCTCCCCAGATATAGGAATGTCTGAAAGAGGTGTTGGAGGAACTTCCCCAGATAGAGGAGTCTGAAAGGGGGGTCAGAGCGACCTCCCCAGGTATCGGTTTGTGAGAGGGGGGGTTAGAGAGAACTCGCCAGATATAGGAGTGTGAGAGTGGGGTTAGAGGCACCTCCCCAGATACAGGAGTGTGTGAGAGAGGGGTTAGAGGGACCTACCCAGTTAAAGGAGTGTGAGATAGAAGTTAGATTGACCTCCTCAGATACAGGAGTGTGAGAGGGGGTTAAAGAGACCTTGCAGATACAGGAGTGTGAGAGGGGGTTTAGAGGCCTTTTCCCAGATACAGGAGCGTGAGAGAAGTGTTAGAGGGAGCTCCCCAGATAGAGGAGTGTGAGAGAGGTGTTTAAGGGGCCTCCCCAGATACAGGACTGTGAGAGGGGGGTTAGAGGGACCTCCCCAGATACAGGAGGGTGCGGGAGGGGTTAGAGGTACCTCCCCAGATACAGGAGTGTGAGAGAGGGGTTACAGGGATCGCCCCAGATACAGGAGTGTGAGAGAGGGGTTAGAGGCACTTTCCCAGACACAGGAGTGTGAGAGAGGGGTTAGAGGAACCTCCCCAGATACAAGAATGCGAGAGACGGGTTAGAGGGACCTCCCCAGACACAGGAGTGCGAGAGAGGGGTTAGACGGACCTCCCCAGATACAGGAGTGTGACAGAGGGGTTAGAGGGACATCCGCAGATACAGGAGTGTGAGAGAGGGGTTAGAGGGACCTTCCCAGATACAGGAGTGTGAGAGGTTAGAGGGACCTACCCATATACAGGAGTGTGAAAGAGTGTTTAGAGGGACCTCCCCAGATACAGGAGTGTGACAGAGGTGTTAGAGGGACCACCCCAGATACAGGAGTGTGAGAGTGGGGTTAGAGGGACCTGCCCAGATACAGGAGTGTGAGGGGTTAGAGGGACCTACCCAGATAGTGGAGTGTGAGAGAAGGGTTAAAGGGATCTCCCCAGATACAGGAGTGTGAGAGGTTAGAGGGACCTCTCCAGATACAGGAGTTTGAAAGGTTAGAGGGAGCTCACCAGATACAGGGGTGTGAGAGAGATAGGTTAGAGGGACCTCCCCGGGTACAGGAATGTGAGAGAGAAGTTAGAGGGACCTCCCCAGATACAGGAGTGTGAGAGAGGGTTTAGAGGGACACTCTCCCAGATACAGGAGTGTGAGGGTTTGCAGGGAGCTCCCCAGATACAGGAGTGTGATGGGTTAGTGGGACCTCCGCAGATACAGGAGTGTGATGGGTTAGTGGGACATCCTCAGATACAGGAATGTGAGCAGTTAGAGGGAGCTCCCCAGATACAGTAGTGTGAGAGAGGGGTTAGAAGTAGCTCCCTAGTTACAGTAATGTGCCAGAGGAGTTAGAGGCCCCTCCCTCGATACAGGAGTTTGAGGGCGAGTGTGACTGAGTGGGAACGCCCCTATTCAAAAAATGAGGCAGTCAAAAAGCAGGAAAACGATAGACCAGTTAGCTTAACATCTGTGATTGGGAAAATGTTGGAGTCCATTATTAAAAAAACAGGAGCAGGACATATGGAAAAGCAAAATTCGGTCAGTCAGAGTCAGCATGGATTTATGAAGGGGAGGTCATGTTTGACAAATTTGCTGGAATTCTTTGAGGATGTTACGAACAGGGTTGATAAAGGGGAACCAGTGGATATGACGTATTTGGACTTCCATAATGCATTTGATAAGATGTCACATAATAGGTTACTGCACAAGTTCACGGAGTTGGGGTTAATATATTAGCATGGATAGATGATTGTCGAACTAACAGAAAACAGAGAGTCGGGATAAATGCTTCATTCTCTGGTTGGCAAACATTAACTAGTGTTGTGCTGCAGGGATCAGTGCTGGGAACCCAACTATTTACAGTCTATATTGACGACTTGGAAGACCGTGTAACGTTGCCAAGTTTGCTGACGATACAAAGATTGGAGGAAAAGCAATGTGTGAGGAGGACACAAAAAATCTGCAAAAGGACATAGACAAGCGAAGTGAGTGGGCAAACATTTGGCAGATGGAATATAATGTTGGAAAGTGTGAGGTCATGTACTTGAAAACAATCAAATAGCAAGTTATTATTTAAATGGAGCAAGATTGCAAAATGCTGCTGTACAGCGGGACCTGGGGGTACTTGTGCATAAAACACAAAAGGATAGTATGCAGATACAGCAAGTGATCAGGAAGGCCAATGGAATCTGGGCCTTTATTCTGAAGAGGATGGAGTATAAAAGCAGGGACGTCTTGCTATAGCTGTACAGGCTATTGGTGAGGCCACACCTGGAATACTGTGTGCAGTTTTGGTTTCCATATTTTCGAAAGGATATTCTTGCTTTTAGAGGCAGTTCAGAGCAGGTTCACGAGTTTAATTCAAGAGGTGAGGGGGTTGACTTATGAGGAAAGTTTGGGTAGGTTGGGCCTCTACTCATTTCAGAAGAATGAATGAGAGATGATCTTATCGAAACGTATGAGATTAAGAGGGGGTTTGACAAGGTGGATGCAGAGAGTATGTTTCCACTGATGGGGAAGACTAGAACTAGAGGGCATGGTCTTAGAATAAGGGAAATGAGGAGAAATATCTTCTCTCAGAGGGATGTAAAACTGTGGAATTCGCTGCCTCAGAGAGCTATAGAAGCTGGGTCATTGAATATATTTAAGACAAAAATAGACAGTTTCTTAAACGATAAGGGAATAAGGGTGGGAAGTGGAGCTGAGTCCATAATCAGATCAGCCTTGAAATTATGGAGTGCGAGAGAGGGCTGAGAGGGACCTCCCCTGACACAGGAGTGTGAGAGAGAGGTTAGAGGGAGCTCGCCAGAAACAGGAGAGTGAAATATGGGTGAGAGGGATTTCCTGCGATACAGGAGTGAGTGCAATGGATTAGAGGGACCTCCCCAGATACAGGAGTGTGAGAGGGGAGTTTAGAAGGACCTCCCCAGACACAGGAGTGTGTGAAAGGGGTTAGAGTGTCCTCCCCAGATACAGGAGTGTGAGAGGGGGTTTAGAGGCACTTTCGCAGATACAGGAGTGTGAGAGAGGGGTTAGAGGGTTCTCCCCAGATGCAGGAATGTGAGAGAGGGTTTAGAGGCACTTTCTCAGATACAGGAATGTGAGAGAGGGGTTAGAGGAAACTCCCCAGATACAGGAGTGTGAGAGAGGGGTTCGAGGGACCTCCCCAGATACAGGAGTGTGAGGGATTGGTTAGAGGGACATCCGCAGATACAGGAGTGTGAGAGAGGGGTTAGAGGGATCTCCCCAGATAAAGGAGTGTGAGAGACGGTTTAGAGGGACCTCCCCATATACAGGAATATGAGGTGTTAGATGGACCTCCCCAGATACAGGAATGTGAGAGAGGGGTTAGAGGGACCTCCCCAGATAAAGGACTGTGAGAGATGGGTGAAAGGAACCTCTCTAGATACTGAAGTGAGAGAGATGGTGAAAAGGACCTCCCAGACACAGGAGTGTGAGAGAGGGTATCGAGGCACTTTCTCAGGTACAGGAATGTGAGAGAGGGGTTAGAGGAAACTCCCCAGATACAGGAGTGTGAGAGAGGGGTTCGAGGGACCTCCCCAGATACAGGAGTGTGAGGGATTGGTTAGAGGGACATCCGCAGATACAGGAGTGTGAGAGAGGGGTTAGAGGGATCTCCCCAGATAAAGGAGTGTGAGAGACGGTTTAGAGGGACCTCCCCATATACAGGAATATGAGGTGTTAGATGGACCTCCCCAGATACAGGAATGTGAGAGAGGGGTTAGAGGGACCTCCCCAGATAAAGGACTGTGAGAGATGGGTGAAAGGAACCTCTCTAGATACTGAAGTGAGAGAGATGGTGAAAAGGACCTCCCAGACACAGGAGTGTGAGCGACAGGTTAGAGCGAGCTCCCCAGAAACCTGACCTAGGAATTGCGTCTGGAGTCAGACTGTGTTGATATCAGTTTATAACTGAGAGCTGTTATCTTAGTCTCAAGCTCAGAGACGAGGTCAGTTTTACCCCATTTTTTAAACTGCCCTTTCACAAAACCTGAGCAAATATTTCAGGTTGAAAAAAGGAAAGCTGCAGTAAACTGGAATGAATATCACAGCTGATTATACGCCTGTGAAACGACAGAGTCACGTAGATCTTCCAAACACACACAGTCAATTGTTCACCCCTTACTGTCAACAATACCAGGGAAATAGCAGGAGAGCTATTCACAGTAGATATTATCGAATCACAGCTCTTTCCTCATTTTCTCCTCCCTCAAGCAAATCACTGACCTCAACCTGACACAGGTCCATGCAAGGATTCTTGCTGTGTGCAGTAAAATGGGCACTGGCTCACTGATTAAAAGGGACGTCGACAGATACAGAAGTGTGAGAGAGGGGTTAGAGGTACATCCCCAGATACAGGTGTGTGCAGGAGTGGTTAGAGGGACCTCTCCAGATACAGGAGTTTGAGAGAGAGGTTAGAGGGTCCTCCCCAGATACAAGAGTGTGAGTAAGGGTTAGAGGGAGCTCTCCAGATACAGGAGTGTGAGAGAGGCGTTAGTGGGACCTCCCCAGATACAGGAGTGCGAGAGAGAGGTTAGAGGGAGCTCACCAAATACAGGAGTGTGAGAGAGGGTTTAGAGGGAACTCCACAGATATAGGAGTGTGAGAGGGGGGGGTTAGATGGACCTCCCAAGGTACACGAGTGTTAGAGAGGGGATGGAGCGTCCTCCCCAGATACAGGAGTGTGTGAGAGAGGGGTGAGAGGGACCTCCCCAGATACAGGAGTGTGAGCGAGCGGTTAGAAGGAGCGCCCAGATATAGGAGTGTGACAGAGGGGTTAGAGGGACCTCCCCAGATATAGGAATGTGTGAAAGAGGTGTAAGAGGGACTTCCCCAGATCGAGGAGTGTGAAAGAGGGGTCAGAGAGACCTCCCCAGATATCGGTTTGTGAGAGGGGGGGTTAGAGGGAACTCGCCAAATACAGGAGTGTGAGAGAGGGGTTAGAGACACCTCCCCAGATACAGGAGTGTGTGAGCGAGAGGTTAGAGGGACATCCCCAGTTATAGGAGTGTGAGAGAGAAGTTAGTGTGACCTCCTCAGATACAGCAGTGTTAGAGGGGGGTTAGAGAGAACTTGCAGATACAGGCGTGTGAGAGGGGGTTTAGATGCACTTTCCCAGATACAGGAGCGTGAGAGAAGGGTTAGAGGGAGCTCCCCAGATAGAGGAGTGTGAGAGAGGTGTTAAAGGGACCTCCCCAGATTCATGACTGTGAGAGGGGGGTTAGAGCGACCTCCTCAGATACAGGAGGGTGCGGGAGGGGTTAGAGGTAACTCACCAGATACAGGAATGCGAGAGACGGGTTACAGGGAACTCCCCAGATACAGCAGTGTGAGAGGTTAGAGGGACCTACCCAGTTACAGGAGTGTGAGAGAGGGGTTAGAGGGAACTCCCCAGATACAGCAGTGTGAGAGAGGGTTTAGAGGGACCTCCCCAGATACAGGAGTGTGACATGGGTGTTAGAGGAACCTCCCCAGATACAGGAGTGTGAGAGAGGGGTTCGAGGGACCTCCGCAGATACAGGATTGTGAGGGGTTAGAGGGACCTACCCAGATAGAGGAGTGTGAGAGAGGGGTTAAATGGATCTCCCCAGATACAGGAGTGTGAGAGAGGGGTTCGAGAGAGTTCCCCAGATACACGAATTTGAGAGATGTGCTACAGGAGCTTCCAGATGCTGAGGTGAGAGAGATGGTGAAAAGGACCTCCCCAGACACAGGAGTGTGAGAGAGAGCTTAGACGGAGCTCGCCAGATACAGGAGAGTGAAAGATGGGTTAGAGGGATTTCCTGCGATACAGGAGTGAGTGCAATGGGTTAGAGGGACCTCCCCAGATACAGGAGTGTGAGAGGGGGGTTTAGAAGGACCTCCCCAGATACAGGAGTGTGTGAAAGGGGTTAGAGTGACATCCCCGGATACAGGAGTGTGAGAGGGGACTTTCGAGGGACCTCCCCAGATACAGGAGTGTGTGCAAGGGGTTAGAGGGACCTTCCCAGATACAGGTGTGTGAGAGGGTCTACAGGGACCTCCCCAGATACAGGAGTGTGAGAGAGGGGTTAGAGGGACCTCCCCAGATACAGGAGTGAGAGAAGGGGTTTAGAGGCAATTTCGCAGATACAGAAGTGTGAGAGAGGGGTTAGAGGGTCCTCCCCAGATACAGGAGTGTGAGAGAGGGTTTAGAGGCACTTTCTCAGATACAGGAATGTGAGAGAGGGGTTAGAGGGACCTCTCCAGATACAGGAGTGTGAGAGGGGGTTTAGAGGCACTTTCCCAGATACAGGAGCGTGAGAGAAGGGTTAGACGGAGCTCCCCAGATACAGGAGTGTGCGAGAGGTGTTAAAGGGACCTCCCCAGATACAGGACTGTGAGAGGGGGTTTAGAGGGACCTCATCAGATACAGGAGGGTGCGGGAGGGGTTAGAGGTACCTCCCCAGAAACAGGAGTATGAGAGAGGGGTTAGAGGGACCTCCCCAGATACCGGAGTGTGAGGAAGGGGTTAGAGGGAACTCCCCAGATACAGGAGTGTGAGAGAGGGGTTAGAGGCACTTTCCCAGATACAGGGGTGTGAGAGAGGGGTTAGAGGAACCTCCCCAGATACAGGAATGCGAGAGACGGGTTAGAGGGTCCTCCCCAGATACAGGAGTGCGAGAGAGGTGTTAGAGGGACCTCACCAGATACAGGAGTGTGACAGAGGGGTAAGAGAGGCCTCCCCAGATACAGGAGTGTGAGAGTGGGGTTAGAGGGACCTCCCCAGATACAGGAGTGTGAAAGTGGGATTAGAGGGACCTCCGCAGATACAGGAGTGTGAGAGAGGGGTTAGAGGGACGTCCCCAGATACAGCAGTGTGAGAGGTTAGAGTGACCTACCCAGATACAGGAGTGTGATTGAGGGGTTAGAGGGAACTCCCCAGATACAGGAGTGTGAGAGAGCGTTTAGAGGGACCTCCCCAGATACAGGAGTGTGAGAAAATGTTTTGAGGGACCTCCCCAGATACAGGAGTATGACGGATTAGAGGGACCTCCCCAGATACAGGAATGTGAGAGAGGGGTTAGAGGGAGCTCGCCAATACAGTATTGTGAGAGAGGGGTTAGAGGGAGCTCGCCAGATAAAGGACTGTGAGAGATGGTTAAAGGAACCTCTCTAGATACTGAGGTGAGAGAGATGGTGAAAAGGACCTCCCAGACACAGGAGTGTGAGCGACAGGTTAGAGCGAGCTCCCCAGAAAGCTGACCTCGGAATTGCGTCCGGAGTCAGACTGTGTTGATATCATTTTATAACTGGGAGCTGTTGTCTTAGTCTCAAGCTCAGAGACGAGGTCAGTTTTACATCATTTTTTAACCTGCCCTTTCATAAAACCTGAGCAAATATTTCACGTTGAAAAAAGGATAGCTGCAGTAAACTGTAATGAATATCACAGCTGATTATACCCCTGTGAAACGACAGAGTCACGTACATCTTCCAAACACAACCAGTCAATTGTTCACCCCTTACTGTTAACAATACCAGGGAAATAGCAGGATAGTTATTCACTGCAGATATTATCGAATCACAGCTCCTTCCTCATTTTCTCCTCCCTCAAGCAAATCACTGACCTCAGCATGACACAGGTCAATGCAAGGAGTCTTGATGTGTACAGTAAAAAGTGCACTGGCTCACTGATTATAAGGGACGTCGACAGATACAGGAGTGTGAGAGTGGGGTTAGAGGGACCTCCCCAGCTACAGGAGTGTGAGAGAGCGGTTCGAGGGAGCTCCCTAGATACAGGAGTGTGACAGATGGGTTCAAGGAACCTCTCTAGATACTGAGGTGAGAGAGATGGTGAAAAGGACCTCCCCAGACACAGGAGTATGAGCGAGATGTTAGAGCGAGATCCCCAGAAACCTGACCTCGGAATTGCGTCCAGAGTCAGACTGTGTTGATATCAGTTTATAACTGGGAGCTTTTATCTTTGTCTCAAGCTCAGAGACGAGGTCAGTTTTACAACCATTTTTTAACCTGCCCTTTCACAAAACCTGAGCAAATATTTCAGGTTGAAATAAGGATAGCTGCAGTAAACTGGAATGAATATCACAGATGATTATACCCCTGTGAAACGACAGAGTCACGTACATCTTCCAAACACACCCAGTCACTTGCTCACCCCTTACTGTCAACAATACCAGGGAAAAAGCAAGAGAGGTATTCACAATAGATATGATGGAATCACAGCTCGTTCCTCATTCTCTCCTCCCTCAAGCAAATCACTGACCTCAACCTGACACAGGTCCATGCAAAGATTCATGCTGTGCACAGTACAATGGGCACTAGCCCACTGATTAAAAGGGACGTCCACAGATACAGAAGTGTAAGAGAGGGGTTAGAGGGACCTCCCCAGATACAGGAGTGTGCAGGAGTGGTTAGTGGGACCTCCCCAGATACAGGAGTGTGAGAGAGAGGTTAGAGGGTCCTCGCCAGATACAGGAGTGTGAGAGGGGAGTTCGAGGGAGCTCTCCAGATACAGGTGTGTGAAAGAGGAGTTAGTGGGACCTCCCCAGATACAGGATTGTGAGAGAGTGGTTAGAGGGAACTCCCCAGGTATAGGAGTGTGAGAGAGGGTTTAGTAGGATCACCCCAGGTAGAGGAGTGTGAGAGTGGGGGGGTTAGATGGACCTCCCAAGGTACAGGAGTGTGAGAGAGGGGATGGAGCGTCCTCCCCAGATACAGGAGTGTGAGAGAGGTGTTAAAGGGACCTCCCCAGATACAGGACTGTGAGAGGGGGGTACGAGGGACCTCCTCAATTACAGGAGGGCGCGGGAGGGGTTAGAGGGACCTCCTCAGATACAGGAGTGTGAGCGAGTATTTAGAGGGACCTCCCCAGATACAGGAGTGTGAGAGAGGGGTTAGAGGGACCTCCCCAGATGCAGGAGTGTGAGCGGTTAGAGGGACCTCCCCAGATACAGGAGTGTGAGAGAGGGGTTCGAGAGAGCTCCCCAGATACAGAAATTTGAGAGATGTGCTAAAGGAACTTCTATATGCTGAGGTGAGAGAGATGGTGAAAAGGATCTCCCCAGAAACAGGAGTGTGAGAGAGAGGTTAGAGGGAGCTCGCCAGATACAGGAGAGTTAAAGATGGGTTAGAGGGAGTTCCTGCGATACAGGAGTGAGTGCAATGGGTTAGGGGGACCTTCCCAGATACAAGACTGTGAGAGAGGCTTTAGAGGGACAACCCCAGATACAGGTGTGTGAGGAGTTAGAGGAACCTCCCCAGATACAGGAGTGTGAGAGAGGGGTAAGAGGGACCTCCCCAGATACAGGGGTGTGAGAGAGGGGTTAGAGGGACCTCCCCAGATACAGGAGTGTGAGAGGGGGGTTTTGAAGTACATCCCCAGATACAGGAGTGTGTGAGAGGGGTTACAGGGACCTCCCCAGATACAGGAGTGTGAGAGGGGGGTTTAGAAGGACCTCCCCAGATACAGGAGTGTGTGAGAGGGGTTACAGGGACCTCCCCTGATACAGCAGTGTGAGAGAGTGGTTAGAGGGTACTCCCCAGAGACAGGAGTGTGAGAGAGGATTTAGAGGCACTTTCTCAGATACAGGAATGTGAGAGAGGGGTTAGAGGGACCTCTCCAGATACCGGAGTGTGAGAGAGAGGTTAGAGGGACCTGCCCAGATACAGTATTGTGAGAGAGGGGTCAGAGGGACCTCCCCAGATAGAGGAGTGTGAGAGACGGTTTAGAGGGACCTCCGCAGATACAGGAGTGTGAGAGAGGTGTTAGAGGGATCACCCCAGATAAAGGAGTGTGAGGGAGGGGTTAGAGGGACCTCCCCAGATACAGGAGTATGACGGGTTAGAGGGAGCTCGCCAGATAAAGGACTGTGAGAGATGGGTTAAAGGAACCTCTCTAGATACTGAGGTGAGAGAGATTGTGAAAAGGACCTCCCAGACACAGGATTGTGAGCGACAGGTTAGAGCGAGCTCCGCAGAAAGCTGACCTAGGAATTGCGTCCGGAGTCAGACTGTGTTGATATCATTTTATAACTGGGAGCTGTTGTCTTAGTCTCAAGCTCAGAGACGAGGTCAGTTTTACAACCATTTTTTAACCTGCCCTTTCACAAAACCTGAGCAAATATTTCAGGTTGAAATAAGGATAGCTGCAGTAAACTGGAATGAATATCACAGATGATTATACCCCTGTGAAACGACAGAGTCACGTACATCTGCCAAACACACCCAGTCAATTGCTCACCCCTTACTGTCAACAATACCAGGGAAATAGCAAGAGAGGTATTCACAATAGATATGATGGAATCACAGCTCTTTCCTCATTCCCACCTCCCTCAAGCAAATCAATGACCTCAACCTGACACAGATCCATGCAAAGATTCATGCTGTGTGCAGTAAAATGGGCACTATCTCACTGATTAAAAGGGACGTCCACAGATGCAGAAGTGTAAGAGAGGGGTTAGAGGGACCTCCCCAGATACAGGAGTGTCAGAGAGAGGTTAGAGGGTCCTCCCCAGATACAAGAGTGTGAGACGCGAGTTAGAGGGAGCTCTCCAGATACACGAGTGTGAGAGAGTGGTTAGAGGGAACTCCCCAGATACAGGAGTGTGAGAGAGGGTTTACTGGGATCACCCCAGATACAGGAGTGTGAGAGGGGGGTGGGTTAGATGGACCTCCCAAGATAGAGGAGTGTGAGAGAGGGTATGGAGCGTCCTCCCCAGATACAGGAGTGTGTGAGAGAGGGGTTAGAGGGACCTCCCAAGATATAGTAGTGTGCGAGAGGGGGTAGAGGGACCTGCCCAGATACAGGTTTGTGAGAGAGCGGTTAGAAGGAGCGCCCAGATATAGGAGTGTGAGAGAAGGGTTAGAGGTTTCTCCCCAGATATAGGAATGTTTGAAACAGGGGTTAGAGGGACTTCACCAGATAGAGGAGTGTGAAAGAGGGGTCAGAGGGACCTCCCCAGATATCGGTGTGTGAGAGGAGGGGTTAGAGGGAACTCGCCAGATACAAGAGTGTGAGAGAGGATTCAGAGGCACCTCCTCAGATACAGGAGTGTGTGAGAGAGGAGTTAGAGGGACCTCCCCAGTTATAGGAGTGTGAGAGAGAAGTTAGAGGGACCTCCTCAGATACAGGAGTGTGAGAGGGGAGTTAGAGTGACCTTGCCAGATACAGGAGTGTGAGAGGGGTTTCGAGGCACTTTCCCAGATACAGGAGCGTGAGAGAGGGGTTAGAGGTAGCTCCCCAGATACAGGAGTGTGAGAGAGGTGTTAGAGGGACCTCCCCAGATACAGGACTGTGAGAGGGGGGTTAGAGGGAACTCCCCAGATACAGGAGGGTGCGGGAGGGTTAGAGGTACCTCCCCAGATACAGGAGTGTGAGAGAGGGGTTAGAGGGACCTCCCCAGATACAGGAGTGTGAGTGAGTGGTTAGAGGGCCCTCCCCAGATACAGGAGTGTGAGAGAGGATTTCGAGGCAATTTCCCAGATACAGGAGTGTGAGAGAGGGGTTAGAGGATCCTCCTCAGATACAGGATTGCGAGATACGGGTTAGAGGGACCACCCCAGATACAGGAGTGCGAGAGAGGGGTTAGAGGGACCTCCCCAGATACAGGAGTGTGAGAGAGGGGTTAGAGGGACCTCCCCAGATACAGGAGTGTGAGAGGTTAGAGGGACATCCCCAGATACAGGAGTGTGAGAGAGGGGTTAGAGGGACCTCCCCAGATACAGGAGTGTGAGAGAGGGTTTAGAGGGACCTCCCCAGATACAGGGTGTGAGAGAGTGGTTAGAGGGACCTCCCCAGATACAGGAGTGTGACAGAGGTGTTAGAGGGACCTCCCCAGATACAGGTGTGTGAGAGAAGTGTTAGAGGGACCTCCCCAGATACAGGAGTGTGAGGGGTTAGAGGGACCTACCCAGATACAGGAGTGTGAGAGAGGGGTTATAGGGATCTCCCAAGTTACAGGAGTGTGAGAAGTTGGAGGGACCTCCCCAGATACAGGAGTGTGAGAGAGGGGTTCGAGAGAGCTTCCCAGATACAGGAATTTGAGAGATGTGTTAAAGGAACTTCTAGATACTGAGGTGAGTGAGATGGTGAAAAGGACATCCCCAGAGACAGGAGTGTGAGCGAGATGTTACAGCGAGCTCCCCAGAAACCTGACCTCGGAATTGCGTCCAGAGTCAGACTGTGTTGATATCAGTTTATAACTGAGAGCTGTTATCTTAGACTCAAGCTCAGAGACGAGGTCAGTTTTACAATCATTTTTTACCTGCCCTTTCACAAAACATGAGCAAATATTTCAAATTGAAATAAGGATAGCTGCAGTAAACTGGAATGAATATCACAGCTGATTATACCCCTGTGAAACGACAGATTCACGTACATCTTCCAAACAAACCAAGTCAATTGTTCACCCCTTACTGTCCACAATACAAGGGAAATAGCAAGAGAGGTATTCACAATAGATATTATGGAATCACAGATCCTTCCTCATTCTCTCCTCCCTCAAGCAAATCACTGACCTCACCCTGACACAGGTCAATGCAAGGATGCTTGCTGTGTACAGTAAAATGGGCACTAGCTCATTTATTAAAAGGAACGTCCACAGATACAGGAGTGTGAGTGAGGGGTTAGAGGGACATCCCCAGATACAGGAGTGTGCAGGAGGGGTTAGAGCAACCTCCCCAGATACACGAGTGTGAGAGAGAGGTATGAGGGCCCTCCCCAGATAAAGGAATGTGAGAGGGGGGTTAGAGGGAACTCTCCAGATACAGGAGTGTGTGAGAGGGGTGAGTGGGAACACCCCAGATACAAGAGTGTGAGAGAGAAGTTAGAGGGAGCTCACCAAATACAGGAGTGTAAGAGAGGGGTTAGAGGGAACTCCCCAGATACAGGAGTGTGAGAGAGGGGTCAGTGGGACCTCACCAGATACAGGCGTGTGAGAGGGGTGGGGGGTTAGATGGACCTCCCGAGGTACAGGAGCGTGGGAGATGGGTTGTGGGACCTCCCCAGATGCAGGACTGAGAGACAAGGGTTTAGAGGGACCACCCCAGATATAGGAGTGTGAGAGAGAGGTGAGAGGGTCCTCCGCAGAAAGAGGAGTGTGAGAGTCGTGTTAGATGGAGCTGCCCAGATACAGGAGTGTGGGAGAGGGGTTAAAGGGACCTCCCCAGATATAGGAGTGTGAGAGAAGGGTTAGTGGGACCTCCCCAGGTACAGGAGTGTGAGAGAGGAGATAGAGGGACCTTCCCAGATACAGGAGTACGAGGGGTTAGAGGGACCTCCCCAGATACAGGACTTTGAGAGAGGGGTTCGAGCGAGCTCTCCAGAAACCTGGCCTCGGAATTGCGTCCAGAGTCAGACTGTGTTGATATCAGTTTATAACTGGGACCTTTTGTCTTTGTCTCAAGCTCAGAGACGAGGTCAGTTTTACAACCATTTTTTAACCTGCCCTTTCACAAAACCTGAGCAAATATTTCAGGTTGAAATAAGGATAGCTGCAGTAAACTGGAATGTATTTCACAGCTGATTATACCCCTGTGAAACGACAGAGTCACGTACATCTTCCAAACACACCCAGTCAATTGTTCAGGCCTTACTATCAACAAAACCAGGGAAATAGCAAGAAAGGTATTCCCAATAGATATTATCGAATCACAGCTCCTTCCTCATTCTCTCCTCCCTCTTGCAAATCACTGACCTCAACCTGACACAGATCGATGCAAGGATTCTTGCTTTGTACAATAAAATGGGCATTAGCTCACTGATTAAAACGGACGTCCACAGATACAGGAGTGTGAGAGAGGGGTTAGAGGGACCTCCCCAGATACAGGACTGTGAGAGGGGGGTTAGAGGGTCCTCCCCAGATACAAGAGAGTGAGAGAGGGGTTAGAGGGACCTCCGCAGATACAGGAGTGTGAGAGAGGTGTTAGAGCCACTTTCCCAGATACAGGAGTGTGAGAGAGGAGTTAGAGGAACCTCCCCAGATACAGTAGTGTGAGAGAGGGGTTAGAGGAATCTCGCCCAGATACAGGAGTGTGAGAGAGGGTTTAGAGGGACCTCCCCAGATACAGGAGTGTGAGAGAGGGGTTAGAGGGACCTCCCCTGATACAGTAGTGTGACAGAGGGGTTAGAGGGACCTCCCCAGATACAGGAGTGTGATAGAGGGGTTAGAGTGACCTACCCACATACAGGAGTGTGACAGATGGGTTAGAGGAACCTCCCCAGATACAGGATTTTGAGAGATGTGTTAAAGGAACCTCTCTAGATAGTGAAGTGAGAGAGGGTTTAGAGGCACTTTTCCAAATACAGGAGTGCGAGGCATGGGTTAGAAGAACCTCCCCAGATACAGGAGTGTGAGAGAGTCGTTAGACGCACCTCCCCAGATACAGGAGTGTCAGAGAGGGGTTAAAGCGGCCTCCCCAGATACAGGAGTGTGAGAGAGGGGTTAGAGGGACCTCCCGAGATTCAGGAGTGTGAGAGAGGGGTTTGAGAGACCTCCCCAGATACAGGAGTGTGAGGGGTTAGAGGGACCTCCCCAGATACAGGAGTGTGAGAAAGGGGTTAGAGAGACCTGCCCAGATACAGGAGTTTGAGTGGTTAGATGGACCTACCCAGATACAGGAGTGTGAGAGAGGGGTTAGAGGGACCTCCCCAGTTACATGAGTGTGAGAGAGGGGTTAGAAGGACCTCCCCAGATACAGTAGTGTGAGAGAGGGGTTAGAGGGACCTACACAGATACAGGAGTGTGAGTAAGGGGTTAGAGGGACCACCCCAGATACAGGAGTGTGAGAGAGGGGTTAGATTGACTTCCCCAGATACAGGAGTGTGAGGGGTTAGAGGGACCTCCCCAGATACAGGAGCGTGAGAGAGGGGTTGGAGGTACTTCCCCAGAGACAGGAGTGTGAGAGAGGGGTTAAAAGAGCTCCCCAGATACAGGAGTATGAGAGATGGGTTAAAGGAACCTCTCCAGATGCTGAGGTGAGAGCGATGGTGAAAAGGACCTCCCCAGAAACAGGGGTGTGAGCGAGCTGTTCGAGCGAGCACCCCAGAAACCTGACCTCGGAATTTGCGTCCAGAGTCAGACTGTGTTGATATCAGTTTATAACTGGGAGCTGTTGTCTCAGTCTCAAGCTCAGAGACGAGGTCAGTTGTACAGGCATTTTTTACCCTGCCCTTTCACAAAACCTGAGCAAATATTTCAGGTTGAAATAAGGATAGCTGCAGTAAACTGGAATGAATATCACAGCTGATTAAACCCCTGTGAAACGACAGTTTCACCTACATCTTCCAAACACACCCAGTCAATTGTTCACCCCTTACTGTCCACAATACCAGGTAAATAGCAAGAGAGGTATTGACAACAGATATTATGGAATAACAGCTCCTTCCTCATTCTCTCCTCCCTCAAGAAAATCACTGACCTCAACCTGACACAGGTCCTTGCAAGGATTCTTGCTGTGTACAGTAAAATGGGCACTAGCTCACTGATTAAAAGGACCTCCCCAGATACAGGATTTTGAGAGATGTGTTAAAGGAACCTCTCTAGATAGTGAAGTGAGAGAGGGTTTAGAGGCACTTTTCCAAATACAGGAGTGCGAGGCATGGGTTAGAAGAACCTCCCCAGATACAGGAGTGTGAGAGAGTCGTTAGACGCACCTCCCCAGATACAGGAGTGTCAGAGAGGGGTTAAAGCGGCCTCCCCAGATACAGGAGTGTGAGAGAGGGGTTAGAGGGACCTCCCGAGATTCAGGAGTGTGAGAGAGGGGTTTGAGAGACCTCCCCAGATACAGGAGTGTGAGGGGTTAGAGGGACCTCCCCAGATACAGGAGTGTGAGAAAGGGGTTAGAGAGACCTGCCCAGATACAGGAGTTTGAGTGGTTAGATGGACCTACCCAGATACAGGAATGTGAGAGAGGGGTTAGAGGGACCTCCCCAGTTACATGAGTGTGAGAGAGGGGTTAGAAGGACCTCCCCAGATACAGTAGTGTGAGAGAGGGGTTAGAGGGACCTACACAGATACAGGAGTGTGAGTAAGGGGTTAGAGGGACCACCCCAGATACAGGAGTGTGAGAGAGGGGTTAGATTGACTTCCCCAGATACAGGAGTGTGAGGGGTTAGAGGGACCTCCCCAGATACAGGAGCGTGAGAGAGAGGTTGGAGGTACTTCCCCAGAGACAGGAGTGTGAGAGAGGGGTTAAAAGAGCTCCCCAGATACAGGAGTATGAGAGATGGGTTAAAGGAACCTCTCCAGATGCTGAGGTGAGAGCGATGGTGAAAAGGACCTCCCCAGAAACAGGGGTGTGAGCGAGCTGTTCGAGCGAGCACCCCAGAAACCTGACCTCGGAATTTGCGTCCAGAGTCAGACTGTGTTGATATCAGTTTATAACTGGGAGCTGTTGTCTCAGTCTCAAGCTCAGAGACGAGGTCAGTTGTACAGGCATTTTTTACCCTGCCCTTTCACAAAACCTGAGCAAATATTTCAGGTTGAAATAAGGATAGCTGCAGTAAACTGGAATGAATATCACAGCTGATTAAACCCCTGTGAAACGACAGTTTCACCTACATCTTCCAAACACACCCAGTCAATTGTTCACCCCTTACTGTCCACAATACCAGGTAAATAGCAAGAGAGGTATTGACAACAGATATTATGGAATAACAGCTCCTTCCTCATTCTCTCCTCCCTCAAGAAAATCACTGACCTCAACCTGACACAGGTCCTTGCAAGGATTCTTGCTGTGTACAGTAAAATGGGCACTAGCTCACTGATTAAAAGGACCTCCCCAGATACAGGAGTGTGATAGAGGGGTTAGAGGGAACTCCCGAGATACAGGAGTGTGACAGAGGGGTTAGAAGGACCTCCCCAGATACAGGAGTGTGAGAGGGGGAATGGAGGGAACTCCCCAGTTACAGGAGTGTGAGAGAGGAGTTAGAGGGACCTCCCCAGATACAGGAGTGTGAGAGCGGGGTTAGAGGGACCTCCCCAGATACAGGAGTGTGAGGGAGGGGTTAGAGACACTTTCCCAGATACAGGAGTGTGAGAGAGTAGTTAGAGGAACCTCCCCAGACACAGGAGTGTGAGAGAGGGTTTAGAGGGACCTCCCCAGATACAGCAGTGTGAGAGAGTTGTTAGAGGGACCTCCCCAGATACAGGAGTGTGAGAGGGATTGGAGGTACCTCCCCACATACAGGAGTGTGTGGGTTTAGAGGGACCTACCCAGATACATGAGTTTGAGAGAAGGGTTAGAGGGACATCCCCAGATACAGGAGTGTGAGAGAGGGTTTAGAGAGACCTCCCCAGATACAGGAGTGTGAGAGAGCGGTTAGAGGGATCTCCCCTGATACAGGAGTGTGACAGAGGGGTTAGAGGGACCTCCCCAGATACAGGAGTGTGATAGAGGGGTTAGAGTGACCTACCCACATACAGGAGTGTGACAGATGGGTTAGAGGAACCTCCCCAGATACAGGATTTTGAGAGATGTGTTAAAGGAACCTCTCTAGATAGTGAAGTGAGAGAGGGGTTAGAGGCACTTTTCCAAATACAGGAGTGTGAGGCATGGGTTAGAAGAACCTCCCCAGATACAGGAGTGTGAGAGAGGCGTTAGACGCACCTCCCCAGATACAGGAGTGTGAGAGAGGGGTTAAAGCGGCCTCCCCAGATACAGGAGTGTGAGAGAGGGGTTAGAGGGACCTCCCGAGATTCAGGAGTGTGAGAGAGGGGTTTGAGAGACCTCCCCAGATACAGGAGTGTGAGGGGTTAGAGGGACCTCCCCAGATACAGGAGTGTGAGAAAGGGGTTAGAGAGACCTGCCCAGATACAGGAGTTTGAGTGGTTAGATGGACCTACCCAGATACAGGAGTGTGAGAGAGGGGTTAGAGGGACCTCCCCAGTTACATGAGTGTGAGAGAGGGGTTAGAAGGACCTCCCCAGATACAGGAGAGTGAGAGAGGGGTTAGAGGGACCTACACAGATACAGGAGTGTGAGTAAGGGGTTAGAGGGACCACACCAGATACAGGAGTGTGAGAGAGGGGTTAGATTGACCTCCCCAGATACAGGAGTATGAGGGGTTAGAGGGACCTCCCCAGATACAGGAGCATGAGAGAGGGTTGGAGGTACTTCCCCAGAGACAGGAGTGTGAGAGAGGGGTTAGATTGACTTCCCCAGATACAGGAGTGTGAGGGGTTAGAGGGACCTCCCCAGATACAGGAGCGTGAGAGAGAGGTTGGAGGTACTTCCCCAGAGACAGGAGTGTGAGAGAGGGGTTAAAAGAGCTCCCCAGATACAGGAGTATGAGAGATGGGTTAAAGGAACCTCTCCAGATGCTGAGGTGAGAGCGATGGTGAAAAGGACCTCCCCAGAAACAGGGGTGTGAGCGAGCTGTTCGAGCGAGCACCCCAGAAACCTGACCTCGGAATTTGCGTCCAGAGTCAGACTGTGTTGATATCAGTTTATAACTGGGAGCTGTTGTCTCAGTCTCAAGCTCAGAGACGAGGTCAGTTGTACAGGCATTTTTTACCCTGCCCTTTCACAAAACCTGAGCAAATATTTCAGGTTGAAATAAGGATAGCTGCAGTAAACTGGAATGAATATCACAGCTGATTAAACCCCTGTGAAACGACAGTTTCACCTACATCTTCCAAACACACCCAGTCAATTGTTCACCCCTTACTGTCCACAATACCAGGTAAATAGCAAGAGAGGTATTGACAACAGATATTATGGAATAACAGCTCCTTCCTCATTCTCTCCTCCCTCAAGAAAATCACTGACCTCAACCTGACACAGGTCCTTGCAAGGATTCTTGCTGTGTACAGTAAAATGGGCACTAGCTCACTGATTAAAAGGACCTCCCCAGATACAGGAGTGTGATAGAGGGGTTAGAGGGACCTCCCGAGATTCAGGAGTGTGAGAGAGGGGTTTGAGAGACCTCCCCAGATACAGGAGTGTGAGGGGTTAGAGGGACCTCCCCAGATACAGGAGTGTGAGAAAGGGGTTAGAGAGACCTGCCCAGATACAGGAGTTTGAGTGGTTAGATGGACCTACCCAGATACAGGAGTGTGAGAGAGGGGTTAGAGGGACCTCCCCAGTTACATGAGTGTGAGAGAGGGGTTAGAAGGACCTCCCCAGATACAGTAGTGTGAGAGAGGGGTTAGAGGGACCTACACAGATACAGGAGTGTGAGTAAGGGGTTAGAGGGACCACCCCAGATACAGGAGTGTGAGAGAGGGGTTAGATTGACTTCCCCAGATACAGGAGTGTGAGGGGTTAGAGGGACCTCCCCAGATACAGGAGCGTGAGAGAGGGGTTGGAGGTACTTCCCCAGAGACAGGAGTGTGAGAGAGGGGTTAAAAGAGCTCCCCAGATACAGGAGTATGAGAGATGGGTTAAAGGAACCTCTCCAGATGCTGAGGTGAGAGCGATGGTGAAAAGGACCTCCCCAGAAACAGGGGTGTGAGCGAGCTGTTCGAGCGAGCACCCCAGAAACCTGACCTCGGAATTTGCGTCCAGAGTCAGACTGTGTTGATATCAGTTTATAACTGGGAGCTGTTGTCTCAGTCTCAAGCTCAGAGACGAGGTCAGTTGTACAGGCATTTTTTACCCTGCCCTTTCACAAAACCTGAGCAAATATTTCAGGTTGAAATAAGGATAGCTGCAGTAAACTGGAATGAATATCACAGCTGATTAAACCCCTGTGAAACGACAGTTTCACCTACATCTTCCAAACACACCCAGTCAATTGTTCACCCCTTACTGTCCACAATACCAGGTAAATAGCAAGAGAGGTATTGACAACAGATATTATGGAATAACAGCTCCTTCCTCATTCTCTCCTCCCTCAAGAAAATCACTGACCTCAACCTGACACAGGTCCTTGCAAGGATTCTTGCTGTGTACAGTAAAATGGGCACTAGCTCACTGATTAAAAGGACCTCCCCAGATACAGGATTTTGAGAGATGTGTTAAAGGAACCTCTCTAGATAGTGAAGTGAGAGAGGGTTTAGAGGCACTTTTCCAAATACAGGAGTGCGAGGCATGGGTTAGAAGAACCTCCCCAGATACAGGAGTGTGAGAGAGTCGTTAGACGCACCTCCCCAGATACAGGAGTGTCAGAGAGGGGTTAAAGCGGCCTCCCCAGATACAGGAGTGTGAGAGAGGGGTTAGAGGGACCTCCCGAGATTCAGGAGTGTGAGAGAGGGGTTTGAGAGACCTCCCCAGATACAGGAGTGTGAGGGGTTAGAGGGACCTCCCCAGATACAGGAGTGTGAGAAAGGGGTTAGAGAGACCTGCCCAGATACAGGAGTTTGAGTGGTTAGATGGACCTACCCAGATACAGGAATGTGAGAGAGGGGTTAGAGGGACCTCCCCAGTTACATGAGTGTGAGAGAGGGGTTAGAAGGACCTCCCCAGATACAGTAGTGTGAGAGAGGGGTTAGAGGGACCTACACAGATACAGGAGTGTGAGTAAGGGGTTAGAGGGACCACCCCAGATACAGGAGTGTGAGAGAGGGGTTAGATTGACTTCCCCAGATACAGGAGTGTGAGGGGTTAGAGGGACCTCCCCAGATACAGGAGCGTGAGAGAGAGGTTGGAGGTACTTCCCCAGAGACAGGAGTGTGAGAGAGGGGTTAAAAGAGCTCCCCAGATACAGGAGTATGAGAGATGGGTTAAAGGAACCTCTCCAGATGCTGAGGTGAGAGCGATGGTGAAAAGGACCTCCCCAGAAACAGGGGTGTGAGCGAGCTGTTCGAGCGAGCACCCCAGAAACCTGACCTCGGAATTTGCGTCCAGAGTCAGACTGTGTTGATATCAGTTTATAACTGGGAGCTGTTGTCTCAGTCTCAAGCTCAGAGACGAGGTCAGTTGTACAGGCATTTTTTACCCTGCCCTTTCACAAAACCTGAGCAAATATTTCAGGTTGAAATAAGGATAGCTGCAGTAAACTGGAATGAATATCACAGCTGATTAAACCCCTGTGAAACGACAGTTTCACCTACATCTTCCAAACACACCCAGTCAATTGTTCACCCCTTACTGTCCACAATACCAGGTAAATAGCAAGAGAGGTATTGACAACAGATATTATGGAATAACAGCTCCTTCCTCATTCTCTCCTCCCTCAAGAAAATCACTGACCTC
The DNA here is from genome assembly GCF_044704955.1 of Pristiophorus japonicus. NCBI lineage: Eukaryota > Metazoa > Chordata > Chondrichthyes > Pristiophoridae > Pristiophorus > Pristiophorus japonicus. The sequence continues at coordinate 1,184,571 of NW_027254772.1, forward strand.
AACCTGACACAGGTCCTTGCAAGGATTCTTGCTGTGTACAGTAAAATGGGCACTAGCTCACTGATTAAAAGGACCTCCCCAGATACAGGAGTGTGATAGAGGGGTTAGAGGGAACTCCCGAGATACAGGAGTGTGACAGAGGGGTTAGAAGGACCTCCCCAGATACAGGAGTGTGAGAGGGGGAATGGAGGGAACTCCCCAGTTACAGGAGTGTGAGAGAGGAGTTAGAGGGACCTCCCCAGATACAGGAGTGTGAGAGCGGGGTTAGAGGGACCTCCCCAGATACAGGAGTGTGAGGGAGGGGTTAGAGACACTTTCCCAGATACAGGAGTGTGAGAGAGTAGTTAGAGGAACCTCCCCAGACACAGGAGTGTGAGAGAGGGTTTAGAGGGACCTCCCCAGATACAGCAGTGTGAGAGAGTTGTTAGAGGGACCTCCCCAGATACAGGAGTGTGAGAGGGATTGGAGGTACCTCCCCACATACAGGAGTGTGTGGGTTTAGAGGGACCTACCCAGATACATGAGTTTGAGAGAAGGGTTAGAGGGACATCCCCAGATACAGGAGTGTGAGAGAGGGTTTAGAGAGACCTCCCCAGATACAGGAGTGTGAGAGAGCGGTTAGAGGGATCTCCCCTGATACAGGAGTGTGACAGAGGGGTTAGAGGGACCTCCCCAGATACAGGAGTGTGATAGAGGGGTTAGAGTGACCTACCCACATACAGGAGTGTGACAGATGGGTTAGAGGAACCTCCCCAGATACAGGATTTTGAGAGATGTGTTAAAGGAACCTCTCTAGATAGTGAAGTGAGAGAGGGGTTAGAGGCACTTTTCCAAATACAGGAGTGTGAGGCATGGGTTAGAAGAACCTCCCCAGATACAGGAGTGTGAGAGAGGCGTTAGACGCACCTCCCCAGATACAGGAGTGTGAGAGAGGGGTTAAAGCGGCCTCCCCAGATACAGGAGTGTGAGAGAGGGGTTAGAGGGACCTCCCGAGATTCAGGAGTGTGAGAGAGGGGTTTGAGAGACCTCCCCAGATACAGGAGTGTGAGGGGTTAGAGGGACCTCCCCAGATACAGGAGTGTGAGAAAGGGGTTAGAGAGACCTGCCCAGATACAGGAGTTTGAGTGGTTAGATGGACCTACCCAGATACAGGAGTGTGAGAGAGGGGTTAGAGGGACCTCCCCAGTTACATGAGTGTGAGAGAGGGGTTAGAAGGACCTCCCCAGATACAGGAGAGTGAGAGAGGGGTTAGAGGGACCTACACAGATACAGGAGTGTGAGTAAGGGGTTAGAGGGACCACACCAGATACAGGAGTGTGAGAGAGGGGTTAGATTGACCTCCCCAGATACAGGAGTATGAGGGGTTAGAGGGACCTCCCCAGATACAGGAGCATGAGAGAGGGTTGGAGGTACTTCCCCAGAGACAGGAGTGTGAGAGAGGGGTTAGATTGACTTCCCCAGATACAGGAGTGTGAGGGGTTAGAGGGACCTCCCCAGATACAGGAGCGTGAGAGAGAGGTTGGAGGTACTTCCCCAGAGACAGGAGTGTGAGAGAGGGGTTAAAAGAGCTCCCCAGATACAGGAGTATGAGAGATGGGTTAAAGGAACCTCTCCAGATGCTGAGGTGAGAGCGATGGTGAAAAGGACCTCCCCAGAAACAGGGGTGTGAGCGAGCTGTTCGAGCGAGCACCCCAGAAACCTGACCTCGGAATTTGCGTCCAGAGTCAGACTGTGTTGATATCAGTTTATAACTGGGAGCTGTTGTCTCAGTCTCAAGCTCAGAGACGAGGTCAGTTGTACAGGCATTTTTTACCCTGCCCTTTCACAAAACCTGAGCAAATATTTCAGGTTGAAATAAGGATAGCTGCAGTAAACTGGAATGAATATCACAGCTGATTAAACCCCTGTGAAACGACAGTTTCACCTACATCTTCCAAACACACCCAGTCAATTGTTCACCCCTTACTGTCCACAATACCAGGTAAATAGCAAGAGAGGTATTGACAACAGATATTATGGAATAACAGCTCCTTCCTCATTCTCTCCTCCCTCAAGAAAATCACTGACCTCAACCTGACACAGGTCCTTGCAAGGATTCTTGCTGTGTACAGTAAAATGGGCACTAGCTCACTGATTAAAAGGACCTCCCCAGATACAGGAGTGTGATAGAGGGGTTAGAGGGAACTCCCGAGATACAGGAGTGTGACAGAGGGGTTAGAAGGACCTCCCCAGATACAGGAGTGTGAGAGGGGGAATGGAGGGAACTCCCCAGTTACAGGAGTGTGAGAGAGGAGTTAGAGGGACCTCCCCAGATACAGGAGTGTGAGAGCGGGGTTAGAGGGACCTCCCCAGATACAGGAGTGTGAGGGAGGGGTTAGAGACACTTTCCCAGATACAGGAGTGTGAGAGAGTAGTTAGAGGAACCTCCCCAGACACAGGAGTGTGAGAGAGGGTTTAGAGGGACCTCCCCAGATACAGCAGTGTGAGAGAGTTGTTAGAGGGACCTCCCCAGATACAGGAGTGTGAGAGGGATTGGAGGTACCTCCCCACATACAGGAGTGTGTGGGTTTAGAGGGACCTACCCAGATACATGAGTTTGAGAGAAGGGTTAGAGGGACATCCCCAGATACAGGAGTGTGAGAGAGGGTTTAGAGAGACCTCCCCAGATACAGGAGTGTGAGAGAGCGGTTAGAGGGATCTCCCCTGATACAGGAGTGTGACAGAGGGGTTAGAGGGACCTCCCCAGATACAGGAGTGTGATAGAGGGGTTAGAGTGACCTACCCACATACAGGAGTGTGACAGATGGGTTAGAGGAACCTCCCCAGATACAGGATTTTGAGAGATGTGTTAAAGGAACCTCTCTAGATAGTGAAGTGAGAGAGGGGTTAGAGGCACTTTTCCAAATACAGGAGTGTGAGGCATGGGTTAGAAGAACCTCCCCAGATACAGGAGTGTGAGAGAGGCGTTAGACGCACCTCCCCAGATACAGGAGTGTGAGAGAGGGGTTAAAGCGGCCTCCCCAGATACAGGAGTGTGAGAGAGGGGTTAGAGGGACCTCCCGAGATTCAGGAGTGTGAGAGAGGGGTTTGAGAGACCTCCCCAGATACAGGAGTGTGAGGGGTTAGAGGGACCTCCCCAGATACAGGAGTGTGAGAAAGGGGTTAGAGAGACCTGCCCAGATACAGGAGTTTGAGTGGTTAGATGGACCTACCCAGATACAGGAGTGTGAGAGAGGGGTTAGAGGGACCTCCCCAGTTACATGAGTGTGAGAGAGGGGTTAGAAGGACCTCCCCAGATACAGGAGAGTGAGAGAGGGGTTAGAGGGACCTACACAGATACAGGAGTGTGAGTAAGGGGTTAGAGGGACCACACCAGATACAGGAGTGTGAGAGAGGGGTTAGATTGACCTCCCCAGATACAGGAGTATGAGGGGTTAGAGGGACCTCCCCAGATACAGGAGCATGAGAGAGGGTTGGAGGTACTTCCCCAGAGACAGGAGTGTGAGAGAGGGGTTAGAGGGACCTCCCCAGATACAGGCGTGTGAGGGGTTCGAGGGACCGCCCTAGATACAGGAGTGTGAGAGAGGGGTTAGAGGGACCTCCCCAGATACAGGAGTGTGAGAGAGGGGTTAAAAGAGCTCCCCAGATACAGGAGTATGAGAGATGGGTTAAAGGAACCTCTCCAGATGCATGGGTGAGAGCGATGGTGAAAAGGACCTCCCCAGAAACAGGGGTGTGAGCGAGCTGTTCGAGCGAGCACCCCAGAAATCTGACCTCGGAATTTGCGTCCAGAGTCAGACTGTGTTGATATCAGTTTATAACTGGGAGCTGTTGTCTCAGTCTCAAGCTCAGAGACGAGGTCAGTTGTACAGGCATTTTTTACCCTGCCCTTTCACAAAACCTGAGCAAATATTTCAGGTTGAAATAAGGATAGCTGCAGTAAACTGGAATGAATATCACAGCTGATTAAACCCCTGTGAAACGACAGTTTCACCTACATCTTCCAAACACACCCAGTCAATTGTTCACCCCTTACTGTCCACAATACCAGGTAAATAGCAAGAGAGGTATTGACAACAGATATTATGGAATAACAGCTCCTTCCTCATTCTCTCCTCCCTCAAGAAAATCACTGACCTCAACCTGACACAGGTGCTTGCAAGGATTCTTGCTGTGTACAGTAAAATGGGCACTAGCTCACTGATTACAAGGACCTCCCCAGAAACAGGAGTGTGATAGAGGGGTTAGAGGGAACTCCCGAGATACAGGAGTGTGACAGAGGGGTTAGAAGGACCTCCCCAGATACAGGAGTGTGAGAGGGGGAATGGAGGGAACTCCCCAGTTACAGGAGTGTGAGAGAGGAGTTAGAGGGACCTCCCCAGATACAGGAGTGTGAGAGCGGGGTTAGAGGGACCTCCCCAGATACAGGAGTGTGAGGGAGGGGTTAGAGACACTTTCCCAGATACAGGAGTGTGAGAGAGTAGTTAGAGGAACCTCCCCAGACACAGGAGTGTGAGAGAGGGTTTAGAGGGACCTCCCCAGATACAGCAGTGTGAGAGAGTTGTTAGAGGGACCTCCCCAGATACAGGAGTGTGAGAGGGATTGGAGGTACCTCCCCACATACAGGAGTGTGTGGGTTTAGAGGGACCTACCCAGATACATGAGTTTGAGAGAAGGGTTAGAGGGACATCCCCAGATACAGGAGTGTGAGAGAGGGTTTAGAGAGACCTCCCCAGATACAGGAGTGTGAGAGAGGGGTTAGAGGGATCTCCCCTGATACAGGAGTGTGACAGAGGGGTTAGATGGACCACCCCAGATACAGGAGTGTGATAGAGGGGTTAGAGTGACCTACCCACATACAGGAGTGTGACAGATGGGTTAGAGGAACCTCCCCAGATACAGGATTTTGAGAGATGTGTTAAAGGAACCTCTCTAGATAGTGAAGTGAGAGAGGGGTTAGAGGCACTTTTCCAAATACAGGAGTGTGAGGCATGGGTTAGAAGAACCTCCCCAGATACAGGAGTGTGAGAGAGGCGTTAGACGCACCTCCCCAGATACAGGAGTGTGAGAGAGGGGTTAAAGCGGCCTCCCCAGATACAGGAGTGTGAGAGAGGGGTTAGAGGGACCTCCCCAGTTACATGAGTGTGAGAGAGGGGTTAGAAGGACCTCCCCAGATACAGGAGTGTGAGAGAGGGGTTAGAGGGACCTACACAGATACAGGAGTGTGAGTAAGGGGTTAGAGGGACCTCCCCAGATACAGGAGTGTGAGAGAGGGGTTAGATTGACCTCCCCAGATACAGGAGTGTGAGGGGTTAGAGGGACCTCCCCAGTTGCAGGAGCGTGAGAGAGGGGTTGGAGGTACTTCCCCAGAGACAGGAGTGTGAGAGAGGGGTTAGAGGGACCTCCCCAGATACAGGAGTGTGAGTAAGGGGTTAGAGGGACCTCCCCAGATACAGGAGTGTGAGAGAGGGGTTAGATTGACCTCCCCAGATACAGGAGTGTGAGGGGTTAGAGGGACCTCCCCAGTTGCAGGAGCGTGAGAGAGGGGTTGGAGGTACTTCCCCAGAGACAGGAGTGTGAGAGAGGGGTTAGAGGGACCTCCCCAGATACAGGAGTGTGAGGGGTTCGAGGGACCGCCCTAGATACAGGAGTGTGAGAGAGGGGTTAGAGGGACCTCCCCAGATACAGGAGTGTGAGAGAGGGGTTAGAAGAGCTCCCCAGATACAGGAGTATGATTGATGGGTTAAAGGAACCTCTCTAGATGCTGAGGTGAGAGCGATGGTGAAAAGGACCTCCCCAGAAACAGGGGTGTGAGCGAGATGTTCGAGCGAGCACCCCAGAAACCTGACCTCGGAATTTGCGTCCAGAGTCAGACTGTGTTGATATCAGTTTATAACTGGGAGCTGTTGTCTCAGTCTCAAGCTCAGAGACGAGGTCAGTTGTACAGGCATTTTTTACCCTGCCCTTTCACAAAACCTGAGCAAATATTTCAGGTTGAAATAAGGATAGCTGCAGTAAACTGGAATGAATATCACAGCTGATTAAACCCCTGTGAAACGACAGTTTCACCTACATCTTCCAAACACACTCAGTCAATTGTTCACCCCTTACTGTCAACAATACCAGGGAAATAGCATGAGAGGTATTCACAATAGATATTATGGAATCACAGCTCCTTCTTCATTCTCGCCTCCCTCACGCAAATCACTGTCCTCAACCTGACACAGCTCTTTGCAAGGATTCTTGCTGTGCACAGTAAAATGGGCACGAGCTCACTGATTAAAAGGGACGTCCATAGATACAGGAGTGTGAGAGAGGGGTTAGAGGGACCTCCCCAGATACAGGAGTATGCAGGAGGGATTAGAGGGACCTCCCCAGATACAGGAGTGTGTGAGAGAGGGGTTAGAGTGACCTCCCAAGATATAGAAGTGTGTGAGATGGGTTAGAGGGACCTCCCCGGATACAGGTTTCTGAGAGAGCGGTTAGAGGGAGCGCCAAGATAGAGGAGGGTGAGAGAGGTGTTGGAGGGACATCCTCAGATAGATGAATATGTGAGAGAGGGGTTAGAGGGACATTCGCAGATATAGGAGTGTGAGAGAGGGGTCAGAGTGACATTCCCAGATATCGGTGTGTGAGAGTGGGTGTTAGAGGGAACTCGCCAGATCCAGGAGTGTGAGAGAGGGGTTAGAGGGAACTCCCCAGATAGAGGAGTGAGAGAGACGGGTTAGAGGGACTTCCCCAAATACAGGGGCGTGATAGAGGGGTTAGAGGGAGCTCCCCAGATACAGGAGTGTGAGAGAGGGGTTAGAGGGACCTCCCCAGATACAGGAGTGTGAGAGAGGGTTTAAAGCGGTCTCCCCAGATACAGGAGTGTGAGAGAGGGGTTAGAGGGACCTCCCGAGATTCAGGAGTGTGAGAGAGGGGTTTGAGAGACCTCCCCAGATACAGGAGTGTGAGGGGTTAGAGGGACCTCCCCAGATACAGGAGTGTGAGAAAGAGGTTAGAGAGACTTGCCCAGATAGAGGAGTTTGAGTGGTTAGATGGACCTACCCAGATACAGGAGTGTGAGAGAGGGGTTAGAGGGACCTCCCCAGTTACATGAGTGTGAGAGAGGGGTTAGAAGGACCTCCCCAGATACAGGAGTGTGAGAGAGGGGTTAGAGGGACCTACACAGATACAGGAGTGTGAGTAAGGGGTTAGAGGGACCTCCCCAGATACAGGAGTGTGAGAGAGGGGTTAGATTGACCTCCCCAGATACAGGAGTGTGAGGGGTTAGAGGGACCTCCCCAGATACAGGAGCGTGAGAGAGGGGTTGGAGGTACTTCCCCAGAGACAGGAGTGTGAGAGAGGGGTTAGAGGGACCTCCCCAGATACAGGAGTGTGAGGGGTTCGAGGGACCGCCCTAGATACAGGAGTGTTAGAGCGGGGTTAGAGGGACCTCCCCAGATACAGGAGTGTGAGAGAGGGGTTAGAAGAGCTCCCCAGATACAGGAGTATGAGAGATGGGTTAAAGGAACCTCTCTAGATGCTGAGGTGAGAGCGATGGTGAAAAGGACCTCCCCAGAAACAGGGGTGTGAGCGAGATGTTCGAGCGAGCACCCCAGAAACCTGACCTCGGAATTTGCGTCCAGAGTCAGACTGTGTTGATATCAGTTTATAACTTGGAGCTGTTGTCTCAGTCTCAAGCTCAGAGACGAGGTCAGTTGTACAGGCATTTTTTACCCTGCCCTTTCACAAAACCTGAGCAAATATTTCAGGTTGAAATAAGGATAGCTGCAGTAAACTGGAATGAATATCACAGCTGATTATACCCCTGTGAAACGACAGAGTCACGGAAATCTTCCAAACACACCCAGTCAATTGTTCACCCCTTACTGTCAACAATACCAGGGAAATAGCATGAGAGGTATTCACAATAGATATTATGGAATCACAGCTCCTTCTTCATTCTCGCCTCCATCACGCAAATCACTGTCCTCAACCTGACACAGCTCCATGCATGGATTCTTGCTGTGCACAGTAAAATGGGCACGAGCTCACTGATTAAAAGGGACGTCCATAGATACAGGAGTGTGAGAGAGGGGTTAGAGGGACCTCCCCAGATACAGGAGTGTGCAGGAGGGATTAGAGGGACCTCCCAGATACAGGAGTGTGTGAGAGAGGGGTTAGAGTGACCTCCCAAGATATAGAAGTGTGTGAGATGGGTTAGAGGGACCTCCCCGGATACAGGTTTCTGAGAGAGCGGTTAGAGGGAGCGCCAAGATAGAGGAGGGTGAGAGAGGTGTTGGAGGGACATCCTCAGATAGATGAATATGTGAGAGAGGGGTTAGAGGGACATTCGCAGATATAGGAGTGTGAGAGAGGGGTCAGAGTGACATTCCCAGATATCGGTGTGTGAGAGTGGGTGTTAGAGGGAACTCGCCAGATCCAGGAGTGTGAGAGAGGGGTTAGAGGGAACTCCCCAGATAGAGGAGTGAGAGAGACGGGTTAGAGGGACTTCCCCAGATACAGGGGCGTGATAGAGGGATTAGAGGGAGCTCCCCAGATACAGGAGTGTGAGAGAGGGGTTAGAGGGACCTCCCCAGATACAGGAGTGTGAGAGAGGGGTTAAAGCGGCCTCCCCAGATACAGGAGTGTGAGAGAGGGGTTAGAGGGACCTGCCCAGATACAGGAGTGTGAGAGAGAGGTTAGAGGGACCTCCCCTGATACAGGAGTGTGACAGAGGGGTTAGAGGGACCTCCCAAGATACAGGAGTGTGAGAGAGGGTTGAGAGGGACCTACCCAGAAACAGGATGGTGAGAGAGCGGTTAGAGGGACCTCCCCAGATACAGGAATTTGAGAGATGGTTTAAAGGAATCTATCTAGATACTGAGGTGAGAGAGATGGTGAAAACGATCTCCCCAGACACAGGAGTGTGAGCGAGATGTTAGAGCGAGCTCCCCAGAAACCTGAACTCGGAATTGCATCCATATTCAGACTGTGTTGAAATCAGTTTATAACTGGGAGCTGTTGTCTTAGTCTCAAGCTCAGATACGAGGTCAGTTTTACAAGCATTTTTCAACCTACACTTTCACAAAACCTGAGCAAATATTTCAGGTTGAAATAAGGATAGCTGCAGTAAACTTGAATTCATATCACAGCTGATTATACCCCTGTGAAACGACAGATTCACATACATCTTCCAAACACACCCAGTCAATTGTTCAAACCTTACTGTCCACAATACCAGGGAAATAGCAAGAGAGGTATTCACAATAGCTATTATGTAATCACAGCTCCTTGCTCATTCTCTCCTCCCTCAAGCAAATCACTGAACTCAACCTGACACAGGTCCATGCAAGGATTCTTGCTGTGTACAGTAAAATGGGCACTAGCTCACTGATTAAAATGGACGTCCACAGATGCAGGAGTGTGAGAGAGGGGTTAGAGGGACATCGCTAGATACAGGAGTGTGCAGGCGGGGTCAGCGGGACCTCCCCAGATATAGGAGTGCGATAGAGCGGTTACAGGGTCCTCCCCAGATACAGGAATGTGAGAGAGGGGTTAGAGGGAGCTATCCAGATACTGGTGTGTGAGAGGGCGGGGGGGTTAGATGGACCTAACGAGGTACAGGAGATGTGTGAGAGGGGTTAGAGGGACCTCCCAAGATATAGGAGTGAGAGAGAAGGGTTAGAGGGACCTCTCCAGATACAGGAGTGTGTGAGAGGGGTTAGAGGGCCCACTCCAGATATAGGAGTGTGAGGGGTTAGAGGGACCTCCCCAGATACAGGAGTGTGAGAGAGGAATTAGAGGGACCTCCCCAGATACAGGAGTGTGAGAGAGGGTTTAGAGGGACCTCCCCAGATACAGGAGTGTGAGAGAGAAGTTAGAGGGTCCTCCCCAGATTCAGTAATGTGAGAGAGGGTTAGAGGGAGCTCTCCAGATACAGGAGTGTGAGAGAGGGGTTAGAGGCACTTTTCCAAATACAGGAGTGTGAGACATGGGTTAGAAGAACCTCCCCAGATACAGGAGTGTGAGAGAGGCGTTAGACGCACCTCCCCAAATACAGGAGTGTGAGAGAAGGGTTAAAGGGACCTCCCCAGATACAGGAGTGTGAGAGAGGGGTTAGAGGGACCTCCCGAGATACAGGAGTGTGAGAAAGGGGTTAGAGAGACCTCCCCAGATATAGGAGTTTGAGTGGTTAGATGGACTTTCCCAGATACAGGAGTGTGAGAGAGGGGTTAGAGGGACCTCCCCAGATACATGAGTGTGAGAGAGAGGTTAGAAGGACCTCCCCAGATACAGGAGTGTGAGAGAGGGGTTAGAGGGACCTCCCCAGATACAGGAGTGTGAGTGAGGGGTTAGAGGGACCTCCCCAGATACAGGAGTGTGAGGGGTTAGAGGGACCTCCCCAGATACAGGAGCGTAAGAGAGGGGTTAGAGGTACCTCCCCAGATACAGGAGTGTGAGAGAGGGGTTTCAGGGACCTCCCCAGATACAGGAGTGTGAGGGGTTCGAGGAACCGCCCTAGATACAGGAGTGTGAGAGAGGGGTTAGAGGGACCTCCCCAGATACAGGACTGTGAGAGAGGGGTTAGAAGAGCTCCCCAGATACAGGAGTGTGAGAGATGGGTTAAAGGAACCTCTCTAGATGCTGAGGTGAGAGCGATGGTGAAAAGGACCTCCCCAGACACAGGGGTGTGAGCGAGATGTTCGAGCGAGCACCCCAGAAACCTGACCTCGGAATTTGCGTCCAGAGTCAGACTGTGTTGATATCAGTTTATAACTGGGAGCTGTTGTCTCAGTCTCAAGCTCAGAGACGAGGTCAGTTGTACAGGCATTATTTAACTTTCCTTTCACAAAAACTGAGCAAATATTTCAGGTTGAAATAAGGATAGATGCAGTAAACTGGAATGAATATCACAGCTGATTAAACCCCTGTGAAACGACAGTTTCACGTACATCTTCCAAACACACCCAGTCAATTGTTCACCCCTTACTGTCAACAATACCAGGGAAATAGCATGAGAGGTATTCACAATAGATATTATGGAATCACAGCTCCTTCTTCATTCTCTCCTCCCTCAAGCAAATCACTATCCTTAATCTGACACAGCTCCATTCAAGGATTATTGCTGTGCACAGAAAAATGGGCACGAGCTCACTGATTAAAAGGGACCTCACCAGATACAGGAGTGTGAGAGAGAGGTTAGAGGGTGCTCCCCAGATACAGTAATGTGAGAGAGGGTTAGAGGGAGCTCTCCAGATACAGGAGTGTGAGAAAGGGGTTAGAGGGAGCTCCCCAGATACAGGAGTGTGAGAGAGGGGTTAGTGGAACCTCCCCAGATACAGGAGTGTGTGAGAGAGGGTTTAGAGTGACCTCCCAAGATATAGAAGTGTGTGAGATGGGTGAGAGGGACCTTCCCGGATACAGGTGTCTGAGAGAGCGGTTAGAGGGAGCGCCTAGATATAGCAGGGTGAGAGAGGTGTTCGAGGGACATCCTCAGGTAGATGAATATGTGAGAGAGTGGTTAGAGGGACATTCGCAGATATCGGAGTGTGAGAGAGGGGTCAGAGTGACCTTCCCCGATATCGGTGTGTGAGAGTTGGTGTTAGAGGGAACTCGCCTGATCCAGGAGTGTGAGAGAGGGGTTAGCGTGCCCTCCCCAGATACAGAAGTGTGTGAGAGTGGGGTTAGCGGGACCTCCCCAGATACAGGAGTGTGACAGACGGGTTAGAGGGACTTCCCCAGATACAGGGGCGTGATAGAGCGGTTAGAAGGAGCTCCCCAGATACAGGAGTGTGAGAGAGGGGTTAGAGGGACCTACCCAGATACAGGAGTGTGAGAGAGGGGTTAGAGGGACCTCTCCAGATACAGGAGTGTGAGAGAGGGGTTAGAGGGACCTCCACAGATACAGGAGTGTGAGAGAGGTGTGAGAGAGACCTTGCCAGATACAGAAGTGTGAGAGCGGGGTTGGAGGGATCTCCCCAGATATAGGAGTGTGAGAGATGGGTGAAAGGAACCTCTCTAGATACTGAGGTGAGAGAGATGGTGAAAAGGACCTGCCCATGCACAAGAGTGTGAGCGAGAGGTAAGAGCGAGCTCCCCAGAAACCTGACCTCGGAATTGCGTCCAGAGTCAGACTGTGTTGATATCAGTTTATAACTGGGAGCTGTTGTCTTCGTCTCAAGCTCAGAGACGAGGTCAGTTTTACAGCCATTTTTTAACCTACCCTTTCACAAAACCTGAGCAAATATTTCAGGTTGAAATAAGGATAGCTGCAGTAAACTCGAATGAATATCATAGACGATTATACCCCTGTGAAGCGACAGAGTCACGTACATCTTCCAAACACACCCAATCAATTGTTCACCCCTCACTGTCAACAATACCAGGGAAATAGCAGGAGAGCTATTCACAGTAGATATTATCGAATCACAGCTCCTTCCTCATTCTTTCCTCCCTCAAGCAAATCACTGACCTCAACCTGACACAGGTCCATGCAACGATACTTGATGTGTGCAGAAAAATGGGCACTGGCTCATTGATTAAAAGGGCCGTCCACAGATACAGAAGTGTGAGAGAGGGGTTAGAGGGACTCTCCAGATATCGGAGTGTGAGAGAGGTAAGAGAGACCTCCCCAGATACAGGAGTGTGAGAGAGATGGGTTAGAGGGACTTCCCCAGATTCAGGAGTATGAGAGAGTGGTTAGAGGGACCTCCCCAGATATAGGAATGTGTGACAGAGGGGTTAGAGGGACCTCCCAGATACAGAAGTGTGAGAGAGTGGTTAGAGGGACCTCCCAGATACAGAAGTGTGAGAGAGGGGTTAGCGGAACCTCCCCAGATACAGGAGTGTGAGAGAGGGGTTAGAGGGACCTCCCCAAATACAGGAGAGTGCAGGAGTGGTTAGAGGGACCTCCCTAGATACAGGAGTGTGAGAGAGGGGTTATAGGGACCTCCCCAGATACAGGAATGTGAGAGAGGGGTTAGAGGGAGCTCCCTAGATGCTGGAGTGTGAGAGATGGGTTAAGGGAATCTCTCCAGATACTGAGGTGAGAGAGATGGTGAAAAGGACCTCCCCAGATACAGGAGTGTGAGCGAGAGTTTAGAGCGAGCTCCCCTGAAATCTGACCTCGGAATGCGTCCAGAGTCAGACTGTGTTGATATCAGTTTATAACTGGGAGCTGTTGTCTTAGTCTCAAGCTCAGAGACGAGGTCAGTTTTACAAACATTTATTAACCTACCCTTTAACAAAACCTGAGCAAATATTTCAGGTTGAAATAAGGATAGCTGCAGTAAACTGGAATGAATATCACAGCTGATTATAACCCTGTGAAACGACAGAGTGACGTACGTATTCCAAACACACCCAGTCAATTGTTAACCCCTTATTGTCCACAATACCAGGGAAATAGCAAGATAGGTATTCACAATAGAAATTATGGAATCACAGCTCCTTCCTCAATCTCTCCTCCCTCAAGCAAATCACTGACCTCAACCTGACACAGGTCCATGCAGCGATTCTTGCTGTGTCGAGTAAAATGGGCACTAGCTCACTGATTAAAAGGGACGTCCACAGATACAGGAGTGTGAGAGACGGGTTAGAGGGACCTACCTAGATACAGGACGGTGAGAGAAGGGTTTAGAGTGACCTCCCCAGATACAGGAGTGTGCAGGAGGGGTTAGAGGGACCTCCGCAGACAAAGCTGTGTGAGAGCCGTGTTAGAGTGTGCTCCGCAGACACAGGAGTGTGGGAAAGGGGTTAGAGGGACCTCCCCAGATACAGGAGTGTGAGAAAGGGGTTAGAGGGACCTCCGCAGATACAGGATTGAGAGGGGCAGAGGGACATCCCCAGATACAGGAGTGTGAGAGAGCGGTTAGAGGGACTTCCCCAGATAGAGGGGCGTGAGAGAGGTGTTAGAAGGAGCTCCCCAGATACAAGAGTGTGAGAGGGGGGTTAGAGGGAACTCCCCAGATACAGGAGTGTTAGAAAGTGGTAAGAGGGACTTCCCCAGTAACAGGAGCGTGAGAGAGGGGTTAGAGGGTCCTCCCCAGATACAGGAGCGTGAGAGAGGGTCTAGAGCGACCTCCCCAGATACACTAGTGTGAGGGAAGGGTTAGAGGGACCTCCCCAGATACAGGAGTGTGAGAGAGGGGTTAGATGGACCTCCCCAGATACATGAGTGTGAGAGTGGGGTTAGAGGGAGCGCCCAGATATATGAGTGTGAGAGATGGGTTAGAGGGACCTCTCCAGATACAGGAGTGTGAGATGGAGGTTAGAGGGACCTCCCCAGATACAGGAGTGTGAGAGAGGGGTTAGACGGAGCGCCAAGATATAGAAGTGTGAGTGAGGGGTTAGAGGGAACTCTCCAGATACAGGAGTGTGTGAGAGAGGGAATAGAGGGACCTCCCAAGATATAGGAGTGTGAGACTGGGTTAGAGGGACCTCCCCAGATAAAGGAGTGTGAGAGAAGGGTTAGAGGGAGCGCCCTGATATAGGAGTGTGAAAGAGGGGTTAGAGGTAGTTCCCCAGATACAGGAGTGTGAGAGAAGGGTTAGAGGGAGCGCCCTGATATAGGAGTGTGAAAGAGGGGTTAGTGGGAGTTCTCCAGATATAGGAGTGTAAGAGAGGGATCAGAGAGACCTCCCCCGATATCGGAGTGTGAGAGGGGGGGTTAGAGGGACCTCACCAGATACAGGAGTGTGTGAGAGAGGGGTTAGAGGGACCTCCCCAGATATAGGAGTGTGAGAGAGGGGTTGAAGGGACCTCCCCAGATACAGGAGCGTGCGAGAGGGGTTAGAGGGACCTCCCCAGATACAGGAGTGTGAGAGAGGGGTTAGAGGGACCTCCCCAGATACAGGAGTGTGAGAGATGGGTTAAAGGATCCTCTCTCGATACTGAGGTGAGAGAGATGGTGAAAAGGACCTCCCCAGACACAGGAGTGCGAGCGAGAGGTTAGAGCGAGCTCCCCAGAAACCTGACCTCGGAATTGCGTCCAGAGTCAGACTGTGTTGATATCAGTTTGTAACTGTGAGCTGTTGTCTTCGTCTCAAGCTCAGAGATGAGGTCAGTTTTACAACCATTTTTTAACCTGCCCTTCTCAAAACCTGAGCAAATATTTCAGGTTGAAATAAGATAGCTGCAGTAAATAAGAATGAATATCACAGCTGATTATACACCTGTGAAACGAAAGAGTCACGTACATCTTCCAAACACACCCAGTCAATTGTTCACCCCTTACTGTCAACAATACTAGGGGAATAGCTAGAGAGGTAATCACAATAGATATTATCGAATCACCGCTCCTTCCTCATTCTCTCCTCCCTCAAGCAAATCACTGATCTCAACCTGATACAGGTCCATGCAACAATTGATGCTGTGTACAGTAAAATGGCCACTAGCTCACTGATGAAAAGGGACGTCCACAGATGCAGGAGTTTGAGAGAGGGGTTAGAGGGACCTCCCCAGATACAAAAGTGTGCAGGAGGGGTTAGAGGGACCACCCAAATACAGGAGTGTGAGAGAGAGGTTAGTGGGACCTCCCCAGATACAGGAGTGTGAGAGGGAGGTTAGAGGGAGCTCACCAAATACAGGAGTGTGAGAGAGGGGTTAGAGGGAACTCCCCAGATACAGGAGTGTGAGAGAGGGGTTAGTGGGACCTCTCCAGATACAGGATTGTGAGAGGGTGGGGGGGATTAGAAGGACCTCGCGAGGTACACCAGTGTGAGAGAGGTGTTAGAGGGACCTCACCAGATATAGGAGTGTGTGAGAGAGGGGTTAGAGGGACCTCCCAAGATATGGGAGTGTGAGAAAGTGGTTAGAGGGACCTCCCCAGATACAGGAGTGTGAGAGAGGGGTTAGCGGGAGCGCCCAGATTTCGGAGTGTGAGAGAGGGGTTAGAGGGACCTCCCATGATACAGGAGTGTGTGAGAGAGAAGTTAGAGGTACCTCCCAAGATATAGGAGTGTGAGATTGGGGTCAGAGTGACCACCCCAGATATCGGAGTGTGAGAGAGAGGGGTTCGAAGGACCTCCCCAGATATAGGAGTGTGAGAGAGGGGTTAGAGAGACCTCCCCAGCTACAGGAGTGTGTGAGAGAGGGGTTAGAGCGGCCTCCCCAGATATAGGAGTGTGAGAGAGGGGTTAGAGGGACCTCCCCAGATAATGGAATTTGTGAGAGAGGGCTTAGAGAGACCTCTCCAGATACAGGAGTGTGTGTATGAGGGTTTCGAGGGACCTCCCCAGATATCGGAGTGTGAGAGAGAGGTTAGAAGGACCTCCCCAGATACAGGAGTGTGAGAGAGTGGTTAGAGGGACCTTCCCAGATACAAGAGTCTGAGGCGTTAGAGCATTGGTGGGCAATCTGCGGCCCGCCAGGTCATTCTATCCCGCCCGCTGGATCTGACAGAAATGGAACTCGATGCAGAGTTCAAGCTGCATTTCTTTGAAATTAATAATTCGCAAAAGCGATTCTCCCAGGCCCAATATTAAAAGGATCCTTTAGGTGATTCTGGGACCCAGTGGCGGATGTCGGTACCAGAATGCACTGCCTACTAGAATATGCCCTATCATTTTTTGAACTGATTAATGGCTGTGTGGGATGTGTGTAATAAAGATACAGCAGTAATCATGGGCGACATTAATCTACATATAGATTGGGCTAACTTAACTTGTAGCAAAGCGGTGGAGGAGGATTACCTGAAGTGTATTAGGGATGGTTTTCTCGACCAATATGTCGAGGAATAAACCAGGGAGCTGGCCATTCTAGACTTTGTGATGTGTAATGAGAAAGGACTAATTATCAATCTTGTTGAGTGAGGCCCTTTGGGAAAAAGTAACCATAATATGATAGCAGTCCTTACTAAGATGGAGAGTGACAACGTTAATTCGGGAACCAGTGTCCGGAACATCAGGAAAGGTTAACTTCGACGGTATGAAATGTGAATTGACTAGAATAGACTGGCATTGGATACTAAAAGGCTTGACGGTGGATAAGCAATGGCAAACATTGAAAGATCACATGGATGAACTTCAGCAATTTTACATCCCTATCTGGAGTAAAAATAAAACTGGGAAGGTGGCTCAACCATGGCTACCAAGGGAAATTAAGGATAGTGTTAAACACAAGGAAGAGGCATATAAATTGGCTAGAAAAAGCAATAAACCTTAGGACTGGGAGAAATTTAGAATTCGACAGAGGAGGACTGAGGGTTTAATTCAGAGGGGGAAAATAGAGTACGAGAGGAAGCTTGCAGGGAATATAAAAACTGACTGCAAAAGCTTCTCTAAATATGTGAAGAGTAAAAGATTAGTAAAGACAAACGTAGGTCCCTTGCAGTCGGATTCAGTTGAATTTATAATGGGGAATAAAGAAATGGTAGACCAATTGAACCAATACTTCGGTTCTGTCTTCACAAATGAAGATACAAATAACCTTCCGGATGTACTGGGGGACAGTGGGTCTCGTGAGAATGAGGAACTGGAAGATATCCTTATTAAGCGGGAAATTGTGTGCGGGAAATTAATGGGATTAAAGGCCAATAAATCACCAGGTTCTGAAAATCTGCATCCCAGAGTACTTAAGGAAGTGGCCCTCGAAATAGTGGATGCATTGGTGATCATTTTCCAACAGTCTCTGGAATCTGGATCAGTTCCTATGGACTGGAGGGTAGCTAATGTGACACCACTTTTTACAAAATGAGGGAGAGAGAATGCGGGTAATTATAGACCGGTTAGCCTAGACATCAGTAGTGGGGAAAATGTTGGAATCTATCATTAAGCATGAAATAGCAGCCCATTTGCAAAACAGTGACATGATCGGGCCGAGACAGCATGGCTTTAGGAAAGGGAAATCATGCTTGACGAAATTTCTGGAATTTTTTGAGTATGTAACTAGTAAAGTGGACAAAGGAGAACCAGTGGATGTGATGTATTTGGACTTTCAAAAGGCTTCTGACAAGGTCCCGCACAAGAGATTGGTGCACAAAATCAAAGCGCATGGTATTGGGGGTAATGTACTGACGTGAATGGAGAACTAGTTGGCAGACAGGAAGCAGAGAGTCGGGATAAACGGGTCCTTTTCAGAATGGTAGACAGTGACTCGTGGTATGCCGCAGGCTCAGTACTGGGATAACAGCTATTTACAATATACATTAACGATTTGGATGAACGAATAGGGTATAATATCTCCAAGTTTGCGGATGACACGAAACTGGGCGGCGGAGTGAGCTGTGAGGAGGACGCTAAGAGGCTGCAGGGTGACTTGGACAGATTAGGTGAGTGGGCAAATACATGGCAGATGTTGTATAATGTGGATAAATGTGAGATTATTCATTTTGGGGGCAAAAACATGAAGGCAGAATATTATCTGAATGGCGGCAGGCTCGAAAAAGGAGAGGTGCAACGAGACCTAGGTGTCATGGTTCATCAGTCACTGAAATTGGGCATGCAGGTACAGCAGGTGGTAAAGAAGGCAAATGGTATGTTGGCCTTCATAGCTAGGGGATTTGAATATAGAAGCAGGGAGGTCTTACTGCAGTTGTACAGGGCCTTAGTGAGGCCTCACCTGGAATATTGTGTTCAGTTTTGATATCCTAATCTGAGGAAGGACGTTCTTGCTATTGAGGGAGTGCAACGAAGATTCACAAGACTGATTCCAGGGATGGCTGGGCTGTCAGACGAGCAGAGACTGGATCAACTGGGCCTTTATTCACTGGCGTTTAGAAGGATGAGAGGGGAATCTCATATAAACATATAAGATCCTGTCGGGACTGGACAGGTTAGATGCGGGAAGAATGTTCTCGATGTTGGGGAAGTCCAGAACCAGGGCACATAGTCTTAGGATAAGCAGAAGGCCATTGAGGACTGAGATGAGAAGAAACTTCTTCACTCAGAGAGTTGTTAACCTGTGGAATTCCCTGCCGCAGAGAGTTGTTGATGCCAGTTCATTGGATATATTCAGGAGTGAGTTAGATATGGCCCTTACGGTTAAGGGGATCAAGCGGTATGGAGAGAAAGCAGTAAAGGGGTACTGAGGGGAATGATCAGCCATGAACTCATTGAATGGCGGTGCAGGCTCGAAGGGCCGAATGGCCTACTACTGCACCTATTTCTATGCTTCCATGTTTCTATGGCTACTCATCTCCTCAACTTCTTTCCCGAAGAAAGTGACCAGCGGTGCATCTTTCCTCTTCCGGTATCCAGAGTATGACGGCAGGGGAGTTGCCTCTGGCACCAATTGGGACAGCATTGATAATCTTTGCAGAGGGACATAAGGAAGACGGAGGTGGGAAATTGATGCTGACACAGGCTCGAAACAGGTTACAGTTCTCTTTCACAGCACTGGTTTACACAGAATAGAAGTCACCACAACATTTTCAATCTGTTATATTTGTTTCCTTTCTAAGCAGTGGCCAATACATGCTGTGTATGTAATTTCGCATCTGACTACTATCTGAATTTATGTTTATGAAATGTTCATGTTTGTGCAATGCTCCCTCGAATATTTTTATCGCACACGGTCCCTTGAACTTTGTTGCTGGTGCAGGCCATTATTTAGCTGCACATGCACAGTATCTCTTCCACCGGCAGGAGCTGGGGATCTGCCTGCACTGGACCGCACAATTGGTGGACGACCGTTCAGCCTCACATCTGAGGGGAAGCATTGGTGGGCGGCATTGGTGATCAACAGATCAACAAAACTTGTTAAGTCCAAGTCCATCCCAAATAATTATCCGCTCATGGGTTAGAGGGTGAGAGAGGGTTCGAGGGACATTCCTAGATACAGGAGTGAGAGAGAGGGGTTAGAGGGACCTCCCCACATACAGGAGTGAGAGAGAGGGGTTAGAGGAAGCTCCCCAGATACAGGAGTGTGCAGGAGGGGTTAGAGGGACCTCCCCAGATACAGGAGTTTGAGAGAGTGGTTAGAGGGACCTCCCCAGATACAGGAGTGTGAGAGAGAGGTTCGACGGAGCTCTCCAGATACAGGAGTGTGAGAGATGGGTTAAAAAAACCTTTCTCGAAACTGAGGTGAGAGAGAAGGTGAAAAGGACCTCCCCAGACACAGGAGTATCAGCGAGAGGTTAGAGCGAGCTCCCCAGAAACCTGACCTCGAAATTGCGTCCAGAGTCAGACTGTGTTGATATCAGTTTGTAACTGGGAGCTGTTGTCTTAGTCTCAAGCTCAGAGACGAGGTCAGTTTTACAACCATTTTTTAACCTGCCATTTCACAAAACCTGAGCAAATATTTCAGGTTGAAATAAGGATAGCTGCAGTAAAGTAGAATGAATATCACAGCTGATTATACCCCTGTGAAACGACAGAGTCACGGAAATCTTCCAAACACACCCAGTCAATTGTACACCCCTTACTGTCAAAAATACCAGTGAAATAGCAGGAGACGTATTCACAGTAGATATTATCGAATCACAGCTCCTTCCTCATTCTCTCCTCCCTCAAGCAAATCACTGACCTCAATCTGATACAGGTCCATGCAAGGACTCTTGCTGTATACAGTAAAATGGGCACTAGCTCACTGATTAAAAGAGACGTCCACAGATACAGGAGTTTGAGAGAGTGGTTAGAGGGAGCTCCCTAGATACAGCACTGTGAGAGAAGGGTTTAGAGGGACCTCCCCAGATACAGGAGTGTGCAGGAGGGGTTAGAAGGACCTCCTCAGATACAGAAGTGTGAGAGCCGTGTTAGAGAGAGCTCCCCAGATACAGGAGTGTGGGAGAGGATTAGAGGGACCTACCTAGATACAGGAGTGTGCAGGAGGGGTTAGAGGGACCTCCTCAGATACAGAAGTGCGAGAGAGGGGTTAGAGGGAGCTCCCCAGATACAGGAGTGTGAGAGATGGGTTAAGGGAACCTCTCTAGATACTGAGGTGAGAGAGATGGTGAAAAGGACCTCCTCAGACACAGGAGTGTGAGCGAGAGGTTAGAGCGCGCTCCCCAGATAACTGACCTCAGAATTGCGTCCAGAGTCAGACTGTGTTGATATCAGTTAATAACTGGGAGCTGTTGTCTTAGTCTCAAGCTCAGAGACGAGGTCAGTTTTACAACCATTTTTTAACCTGCCATTTCACAAAACCTGAGCAAATATTTCAGGTTGAAATAAGGATAGCTGCAGTAAAGTAGAATGAATATCACAGCTGATTATACCCCTGTGAAACGACAGAGTCACGGACATCTTCCAAACACACCTAGTCAATTGTTCACCTCTTACTGTCAACAATACCAGGGAATTAGTAGGAGACATATTCACAGTAGACATTATCGAATCACAGCTCCTTCCTCATTCTCTCCTCCCTCAAGCAAATCAGTGACCTCAACCTGACACAGGTCCATGCAAGTACTCTTGCTGTGTTGAGTAGAATTGGCACTAGCTCACTGATTAAAAGGGACGTCCACCGATACAGGAGTGTGAGAGGGGGGTTAGAGGGACCTCCCCAGATACAGGACTGTGAGAGAAGGGTTTGGAGGGACCACCCCAGACACAGGAGTGTGCAGGAGGGGTTAGTGGGACCTCCGCAGATACAGAAGTGTGAGAGCCGTGTTAGAGGGAGCTCCCCAGATACAGGTGTGTGGGAGAGGGGTTAGAGGGACCTACCCAGATTCAGAAGTGTGAGAGAGGGGTTAGAGGGACCTCCCCAGATACAGGAGTGTGAGAGAGGGATGAGAGGGACCTCCCCAGATACAGAAGTGTGAGGAGTTTGAGTGACCTCCCCAGATACAGGAGTGTGAGAGAGGGGTTAGAGGGACCTCCCCAGATACAGGAGTGTGAGAGAGGGGTTAGAGGGACCTCCCCAGATACAGGTGTGTGAGCGAGGGGTTAGAGTGTCCTCCCCAGATACAGGAGTGTGAGAGGGGGATTGAGGGACCTCCCAAGATATAGGAGTGTGAGAGAGGGGTTAGAGGGAGCTCACCAAATACAGTAGTGTGAGAGAGGGCTTAGTGGGACCTCCCCAGATACAGGAGAGAGAGGGTTGGGGGTTAGATGGACCTCCCGAGGTACAGGAGTGTGAGAGAGGCTTTAATGGGACCTCCCCAGATACAGGAGTCTGAGAGAGGGGTTAGAGGGAGCGCCCAGATATAGGAGTGTGAGAGAGGGGTTAGAGGGAACTCCCCAGATACAGGAGTGTGAGAGAGGGCTTAGAGGGACCGCCCCAGATAGAGGAGTCTGAGAGAGGGG
This sequence comes from Pristiophorus japonicus, assembly GCF_044704955.1. Lineage (NCBI taxonomy): Eukaryota > Metazoa > Chordata > Chondrichthyes > Pristiophoridae > Pristiophorus > Pristiophorus japonicus. The sequence goes on from NW_027254772.1 coordinate 1,206,743, forward strand.
TTAGAGGGAGCGCCCAGATATAGGAGTGTGAGAGAGGGGTTAGAGGGAACTCCCCAGATACAGGAGTGTGAGAGAGGGCGTGGAGGGACCGCCCCAGATAGAGGAGTCTGAGAGAGAGGTTAGATGGAGCGCCCAGATATATGAGTGTGAGAGAGGCGTTAGAGGGACCTCCCCAGGTAGAGGAATGTGTGAGAGAGGGGTTAGAGGGACTTGCCGAGATATAGGAGTGTGAGAGAGGGCTTAAAGAGTCCTCCCCAGATACAGAAGTGTGTGAGAGATGGGTTAGAGGGACCTCCCCAGATACAGGAGTGTGAGAGAGGGGTTAGAGGGAACTCCCCAGATACAGGAGTGTGAGAGAGGGGTTAGAGGGAGCTCCCCAGATACAAGAGTGTGAGAGAGGGTTTCGATGGATTTCCCAGATACTGGAGTGTGAGAGAGTGGTTAGTGGGAACTCCCCAGATACAGGAGTGTGAGAGAGGGGTTAGAGGGACGTCCCCAGATACAGGGGCGTGAGAGAGGGTTTAGAGGGAGCTCCCCAGATACAGGAGTGTGAGAGGTGGGTTCGAGGGTCCTCCCCAGATACAGGAGTGTGAGAGAGGGGTTAGAGTGACCTCCCCAGAAACATGAGTGTGAGAGAGGGGTTAGAGTGACCTCCCTAGATACAGGAGTGTGAGAGAGGGGTTAGAGTGACATCCGCAGATACAGGAGTGTGAGGGGGGGTTAGAGGGACCTCCCTAGATACAGGAGTGAGATAGAGGAGTTAGAGGGACCTCCACAGATACAGGAGTGTGAGACAGGGGTTTGAGGGAGCGCCCAGATATAGGAGTGTGAGAGAGGGGTAAGAGGGACCTCTCCAGATACAGGAGTGTGAGAAGGGGGTGGGGTTACATGGACCTCCCGATGTACAGGAGTGTGAGAGAAGGGTTAGTGGGACCTCCCCAGATACAGGACTGTGTGAGAGATGGGTTAGAGGGACCTCCAAAGATATAGGATTGTGAGAATGGGCTAGAGGGACCTCCCCAGATACAGGAGTGTGAGAGAGGGGTTAGAGGGAGCGCCCAGATATAGGAGTGTGAGAAGGGGGGTTAGAGGGACCTCCCCAGATACAGGAGTGGGAGAAAGGAGTTAGGAAATTCCCGAAATACAGCATTAATTTGGGAGGGTTTAGAGGGACATCCTCAATTAGAGGAGTGATGCGAAAGGGGTTAGGTGCACCTCCCCGAGACATAAGTGTGAGAGAGGGGTTATAGGAGCCTCCATGGATACTGGAGTGACAGAGAAGGGTTAGAATTATCTCCGCAGCTACAGGAGTGGGAGAAATGGGTGAGAGAGAGCTCTCCAGATACAGGAGTGTGAGAGAGGGGTTAAAGGGCCCTCCCCAGATACAGGAGTGAGAGAGAAGCTTTAAAGGGAGCTTGCCAGATACAGGAGTGTGAGAGAGGGGTTCGAGGTACATCCCCAGATACAGGAGTGTGAGAGAGGGGTTAGCGGGACGTCCCCAGATAAAGGATTGTGAGTGAGAGGGTTAGAGGGTCCTCCCCAGATACAGGAGGGTGCGAGAGTGGTTAGAGGGACGTCCGAAAATACAGGAGTGTGAGAGAAGGCTTAGAGGTTCCTGCCCAAATACAGGAATGTGAGTGGTTAGATGGACGCCTCGCCCCCCCCCCCACCAGATCCAGGTGTGTGAGGGGTTAGAGTGACCCCACCCCCCGATAGAGGAGTGTGAGGGGTCAGTGTCACTGTGAGTGTAAACGCCCCTATTTAAAAGAAGAGGCATACAAAAAGCAGGGAAACTATACACCAGTTAGCCTAGCATCTGTGATTGGTAAAATGTTGGAGTCCGTTATTAAAGACGCAATAGCAGGACATTTGGAAAAGCAAAATTCGGTCAGGCAGAGTCAGCATGGATTTACAAAGGGGAAGTCATGTTTGACAAATTTGCAGGAAATTGTTTGAGGATGTCACGAACAGGGTTGATAAAGGGGAACCAGTGGATGTGCTGTATTTGAACTTCCAGAATGCATTTGATAAGGTACCACATAAACAGGTTAATGACAAAGATAAATGTTCATGGGGTTGGGGTTAATTAGCCCTGATAGAGGATTGGCTAAAAAACAGAAAACAGAGAGGGGGGATAAATGCTTCATTCTCTGGTTGGTAACTAGTGGGGTGCCGCAGGGATCAGTGCTGGGAACCCAACTATTTACAATCTATATTAACGACTTGGAAGAACGTGTAACCTTGCCAAGTTTGTTTATGATATAAAGATGGGAGGAAAAGCAATGTGTGAGGAGGACACACCAAATCTGCAAATGGACATAAACTGGCGAAGTGAGTGGGAAAAATATTGGCAGATGGAATATAATGTTGGAAACTGTGAGCTCATGCACTTTGATAGAAAAAATTATTTATAAATGGAGAAAGATTGCCTGGGGGTACTTGTGCATGAAACACAAAACGATAGTACACATATACAGCAAGTGATCAGAAAGGCCAATGGAATCTTGGCTTATTTTGCAAAGAGGATGGAGTATAAAAGCAGGGAAGTCTTACAACAGCTATACAGGGTATTGGTGAGGCCACACCTGGAATACTGTGTGCAGTTTTGGTTTCCATATTTACGAAAGGATATACTTGCTTTGGAGGCAGTTCAGATAAGATTCACTAGGTTGATTCCGGGGATGACGCGGTTGCTTTATGCGGAAAGGTTGAGTAGGTTGGACTTCTACTCATTGGAATTTAGAAGAATGAAGAAGAGTGGACCTTATCGAATCGTATAAGATTAAGAGGGAGCATGTCAAGGTGGATGCAGAGAGGATGTTTCCACTGACAGGGGGAGACTAGAACTAGAGTTCGTGATCTTAGAATAAGGGAGATGAGGAGAAATTTATTCTCTCAGGGATGTCAATCTATGGAATTCGCTGCCTCAGGAAGCTGGGACATTGAATAAATTTAAGACAGAAATAGGCAGTTTCTTAAACGATGAGGATAAGGGGTTATGGGGAGTGGGTGGGGAAGTGGAGCTGAGTCCAGGATCAGATCAGCCACGAAATTATATTGAATGGCAGAGCAGGCTCGAGGGGCCGTATGGCCTACGCCAGTTCCTATTTCCTCTTCTTCTGGGATGGAGGGACCTCCCCAGATACAGGAGTGTGAGGGTATAGAACGAACTCCCCAGAAACAGAAGTAAGAGAGAGGGGTTAGAGGGACCTCCCCGGGTACAGGAGTGTTGGAGAGGGGTCAGAGGGAGCTCCCTCGATACAGGATTGTGGGAGAGGGGTTAGAGGGACCTCCTGCGATACAGGAGTGTGAGCGAGGGATTAGATGGAGCTCCCCAGAAACCTGACCTCGGAATTGTGTCCGGAGTCAGACTGTGTTGACACCAGTATATAACTGGGAGCTGTTGACTTAGTCTGACAACTCACAGGCGAGGTCAGTTTTACAACCATTTTTTAAACTGCCATTTCACAAAACCTGAACAAATATTTCAGATTGCTATCAGGATAGCGGCAGTAAACTGGAATGAATATCACACCTGATTATGCTCCTGATAAACGACAGTCACGTATATCTTCCAAACACACCGAGTCAATAGCTCACCCCTTACTGTCAACAATACCAGGGAAATCGCAAGAGAGGTATTCACAATAGATATTATGGAATCACAGCTCCTTCCTCATTCTTTCCTCCCTCAAGCAAATCACTGACCTCAACCTGACACAGGTCCATGCAAGGCCTCTTGCTGTGTACAGTAAAATGGGCACTAGCTCATTGATTAAAAGGGACGTCCACAGATACAGGAGTGTAAGATAGGGGTTAGAGGTTCCTCCACAGATACAGAAATTTGAGAGAAGGGTTTAGAGGGACCTCCCCAGATACAGGAGTGGGCAGGAAGTGTTAGAGGGATCTCCGCAGATACAGGAGTGTGAGAGATGGGTTAGAGTGAGCTCCCCAGATACAGGAGTGTGAGAGAGGGTTTAGAGGGACCTCCCCAGATACACGAGTGTGCAGTAGGGGTTAGAGGGGCCTCACCAGTTACAGGAGTGCGAGAGAGGGGTTAGAAAGACCTCCCCAGATACAGAAGTGTGAGAAAGGGGTTAGAGGGACCTCCCCAGATACACGAGTGTGCAGGAGGGGTTAGAGGGACCTCCCCAGTTACAGGAGTGTGAGAGAGGGGTTAAAGGGAGCTCCACAGAAACAGGAGTGTGCAGGAGGGGTTAGAGGGAGCTCCCCAGTTACAGGAGTGAGGGAGAGGGGTTAGAGGGAGCTCCCCAGAAACAGGAGTGTGCACGAGGGGTTCGAGGGACCTCCCCAGATCCAGGTGTGTGAGAGAGGTGTTAGCGGGATCTCCCCAGACACTGGAATGTGGGAGGGAGGTGTTAGATGGAGCTCCCCAGATACAGGAGTGTGCGAAAGGAGTTACATGAACCCCCCAAATACTGGATTGGGAGAGAGGGGTTTCAGGGACCTCCCCAGACTCGGAGTGGGAGAAAGGAGTTAGGAAATTCCGAAATACAGGATTAATATGGGAGGGGTTAGAGCGACATCCTCCATTAGAGGAGTGATGTGAGAGGGCTTAGGATCACCTGCTCAGCGACATAAGTGTGAGAGGGGGGTTATAGGAGCCTCCCTCGATACTGGAGTGACAGAGAAGGGTTAGAAGTATCTCCGCAGATACAGGAGAAAGAGAAATGGGTTAGAGAGAGCTCTCCAGATATAGGAGTGTGAGAGAAGGGTTAGAGGGACCTCCCCAGATACAGGAGTATGAGAGAGGGATTAGAGCGACCTCCCCAGATACAGGAATGTGAGAGAGTGGTAAAAGGGACACCCCCAGATATAGGAGAGTGAGAGAAGAGTGTGAGGGACCTCCCCAAATACAGGAGTGAGAGAGAGGATTTAAAGTGAGCTTCTCAGATACAGGATTGTGAGAGAGGGGTTAGAGTGACCCCCCCAGATAGAGGAGTGTGAGGGGTCAGTGTCACTGTGAGTGTAAACGCCCCTATTTTAAAAAAGAGGCAGACAAAAAGCACGGAAACTATAGACCAGTTAGCCGAGTATCTGTGGTTGGGAAAATGTTGGAGTCCGTTATTAAAGAAGCAGTAGCAAGACATTTGGAAAAGCAAAATTCGGTCAGGCAGAGTCAGCATGGATTTACAAAGGGGAGGTCATGTTTGACAAATTTGCTGGATATTTTTTGACGATATCACGAACAGGGTTGATAAAGGGGAACCAGTGGACGTGCTGTATTTGAACTTCCAGAATGCATTTGATAAGATACCACATAAAAAGTTTACTGCCCAAGATAAAAGTTCATGGGGTTGGGGTTAATTAGCCCGGATAGAGGATTGGCTAACTAACAGAAAACAGAGAGGCGGGATAAATGCTTCATTCTATGGTTGGTAACTAGTGGGGTGCCGCAGGGATCAGTGCTGGGAACCCAACTATTTACAATCTATATTAACGACTTGGAAGAACGTGTAACCTTGCCAAGTTTGTTTATGATATAAAGATGGGAGGAAAAGCAATGTGTGAGGAGGACACACCAAATCTGCAAATGGACATAAACTGGCGAAGTGAGTGGGAAAAATATTGGCAGATGGAATATAATGTTGGAAACTGTGAGGTCATGCACTTTGATAGAAAAAATTATTTATAAATGGAGAAAGATTGCCTGGGGGTACTTGTGCATGAAACACAAAACGATAGTACACATATACAGCAAGTGATCAGAAAGGCCAATGGAATCTTGGCTTATTTTGCAAAGAGGATGGAGTATAAAAGCAGGGAAGTCTTACAACAGCTATACAGGGTATTGGTGAGGCCACACCTGGAATACTGTGTGCAGTTTTGGTTTCCATATTTACGAAAGGATATACTTGCTTTGGAGGCAGTTCAGATACGATTCACTAGGTTGATTCCGGGGATGACGCGGTTGCTTTATGCGGAAAGGTTGAGTAGGTTGGACTTCTACTCATTGGAATTTAGAAGAATGAAGAAGAGTGGACCTTATCGAATCGTATAAGATTAAGAGGGAGCATGTCAAGGTGGATGCAGAGAGGATGTTTCCACTGACAGGGGGAGACTAGAACTAGAGTTCGTGATCTTAGAATAAGGGAGATGAGGAGAAATTTATTCTCTCAGGGATGTCAATCTATGGAATTCGCTGCCTCAGGAAGCTGGGACATTGAATAAATTTAAGACAGAAATAGGCAGTTTCTTAAACGATGAGGATAAGGGGTTATGGGGAGTGGGTGGGGAAGTGGAGCTGAGTCCAGGATCAGATCAGCCACGAAATTATATTGAATGGCAGAGCAGGCTCGAGGGGCCGTATGGCCTACGCCAGTTCCTATTTCCTCTTCTTCTGGGATGGAGGGACCTCCCCAGATACAGGAGTGTGAGGGTATAGAACGAACTCCCCAGAAACAGAAGTAAGAGAGAGGGGTTAGAGGGACCTCCCCGGGTACAGGAGTGTTGGAGAGGGGTCAGAGGGAGCTCCCTCGATACAGGATTGTGGGAGAGGGGTTAGAGGGACCTCCTGCGATACAGGAGTGTGAGCGAGGGATTAGATGGAGCTCCCCAGAAACCTGACCTCGGAATTGTGTCCGGAGTCAGACTGTGTTGACACCAGTATATAACTGGGAGCTGTTGACTTAGTCTGACAACTCACAGGCGAGGTCAGTTTTACAACCATTTTTTAAACTGCCATTTCACAAAACCTGAACAAATATTTCAGATTGCTATCAGGATAGCGGCAGTAAACTGGAATGAATATCACACCTGATTAAGCTCCTGATAAACGACAGTCACGTATATCTTCCAAACACACCGAGTCAATAGCTCACCCCTTACTGTCAACAATACCAGGGAAATCGCAAGAGAGGTATTCACAATAGATATTATGGAATCACAGCTCCTTCCTCATTCTTTCCTCCCTCAAGCAAATCACTGACCTCAACCTGACACAGGTCCATGCAAGGCCTCTTGCTGTGTACAGTAAAATGGGCACTAGCTCATTGATTAAAAGGGACGTCCACAGATACAGGAGTGTAAGATAGGGGTTAGAGGTTCCTCCACAGATACAGAAATTTGAGAGAAGGGTTTAGAGGGACCTCCCCAGATACAGGAGTGGGCAGGAAGTGTTAGAGGGATCTCCGCAGATACAGGAGTGTGAGAGATGGGTTAGAGTGAGCTCCCCAGATACAGGAGTGTGAGAGAGGGTTTAGAGGGACCTCCCCAGATACACGAGTGTGCAGTAGGGGTTAGAGGGGCCTCACCAGTTACAGGAGTGCGAGAGAGGGGTTAGAAAGACCTCCCCAGATACAGAAGTGTGAGAAAGGGGTTAGAGGGACCTCCCCAGATACACGAGTGTGCAGGAGGGGTTAGAGGGACCTCCCCAGTTACAGGAGTGTGAGAGAGGGGTTAAAGGGAGCTCCACAGAAACAGGAGTGTGCAGGAGGGGTTAGAGCGAGCTCCCCAGTTACAGGAGTGAGGGAGAGGGGTTAGAGGGAGCTCCCCAGAAACAGGAGTGTGCACGAGGGGTTCGAGGGACCTCCCCAGATCCAGGTGTGTGAGAGAGGTGTTAGCGGGATCTCCCCAGACACTGGAATGTGGGAGGGAGGTGTTAGATGGAGCTCCCCAGATACAGGAGTGTGCGAAAGGAGTTACATGAACCCCCCAAATACTGGATTGGGAGAGAGGGGTTTCAGTGACCTCCCCAGACTCGGAGTGGGAGAAAGGAGTTAGGAAATTCCGAAATACAGGATTAATATGGGAGGGGTTAGAGCGACATCCTCCATTAGAGGAGTGATGTGAGAGGGCTTAGGATCACCTGCTCAGCGACATAAGTGTGAGAGGGGGGTTATAGGAGCCTCCCTCGATACTGGAGTGACAGAGAAGGGTTAGAAGTATCTCCGCAGATACAGGAGAAAGAGAAATGGGTTAGAGAGAGCTCTCCAGATATAGGAGTGTGAGAGAAGGGTTAGAGGGACCTCCCCAGATACAGGAGTATGAGAGAGGGATTAGAGCGACCTCCCCAGATACAGGAATGTGAGAGAGTGGTAAAAGGGACACCCCCAGATATAGGAGAGTGAGAGAAGAGTGTGAGGGACCTCCCCAAATACAGGAGTGAGAGAGAGGATTTAAAGTGAGCTTCTCAGATACAGGATTGTGAGAGAGGGGTTAGAGTGACCCCCCCAGATAGAGGAGTGTGAGGGGTCAGTGTCACTGTGAGTGTAAACGCCCCTATTTTAAAAAAGAGGCAGACAAAAAGCACGGAAACTATAGACCAGTTAGCCGAGTATCTGTGGTTGGGAAAATGTTGGAGTCCGTTATTAAAGAAGCAGTAGCAAGACATTTGGAAAAGCAAAATTCGGTCAGGCAGAGTCAGCATGGATTTACAAAGGGGAGGTCATGTTTGACAAATTTGCTGGATATTTTTTGACGATATCACGAACAGGGTTGATAAAGGGGAACCAGTGGACGTGCTGTATTTGAACTTCCAGAATGCATTTGATAAGATACCACATAAAAAGTTTACTGCCCAAGATAAAAGTTCATGGGGTTGGGGTTAATTAGCCCGGATAGAGGATTGGCTAACTAACAGAAAACAGAGAGGCGGGATAAATGCTTCATTCTATGGTTGGTAACTAGTGGGGTGCCGCAGGGATCAGTGCTGCGAATCCAACTATTTACAATCTATATTAACGACTTGGAAGAACGTGTAACCTTGCCAAGTTTGTTGATGATATAAAGATGGGCGGAAAAGCAATGTGTGAGGAGGACACACCAAATCTGCAAATGGACATAAACTGGCGAAGTGAGTGGGAAAAGGATTGGCAGATGGAATATAATGTTGGAAACTGTGAGGTCATGCACTTTGGTAGAAAAAATTATCATTTAAATGGAGAAAGATTGCCTGGGGGTACTTGTGCAAGAAACACAAAACGATAGTACACATATACAGCAAGTGATCAGGTAGGCCAATGGAATCTTGGCCTATATTGCAAAGAGGATGGAGTATAAAAGCAGGGAAGTCTTACAACAGCTATACAGGGTATTGGTGAGGCCAAAATTGGAGTACTGCGTGCAGTTTTGGTTTCCATATTTACGAAAGGATATACTTGCTTTGGAGGCAGTTCAGATAAGATTCACTAGGTTGATTCCGGGGATGAGGCGGTTGCTTCATGAGGAAATGTTGAGTAGGTTGGACTTCTACACATTGGAATTCAGAAGAATGATTAAGAGGGGACCTTATCGAAACGTATAAGATTAAGAGGGAGCATGTCAAGGTGGATGCAGAGAGGATGACTCCACTGACGGGGGAGACTAGAACTAGAGTTCGTGATCTTAGAATAAGTGACATGCGGAGAAATTTCTTCTCTCAGGGATATAAATCTATGAAATTCGCTGCCTCAGGAAGCTGGGACATTGAATAAATTTAAGACAGAAATAGGCATTTCTTAAACGATGAGGATAAGGGGTTATGGGGAGTGGGTGGGGAAGTGGAGCTGAGTCCATGATCAGATCATCCATGAAATTATTTTGAATGGCAGAGCAGGCTCGAGGGACCGTATGGCCTACGCCAATTCCTATTTCCTCCTCTTCTGGGGTAGAGGACCTCCATAGAGACAGGAGGTTGAGGGTTGAGAACGAACTCCCCAGACACAGAAGTATGAGAGAGGGGTTAGAGGGACCTCCCCGGGTAGAGGAGTATGGGAGAGGGGTTAGAGGGACCTCCTGCATTACTGGAGTGTGTGCGAGGGGTTAGAGGAACCTGCTCAGATATAGGAGTTTGGGAGGTTAGAGGGACCTCCCAGATACAGAAGTGTGAGTAAGAGGTTAGAGAGAGCTCCACAGAAACATGACCTAGGAATTGCGTAAGAGTCAAACTGTGTTGACACCAGTATATAACTGGGAGCTGTTGTCTTACGCTGACAGCTCACAGGCGAGGTCAGTTTTACAACCATTTTTTAACCTGCCATTTCACAAAACCTAAGCAAATATTTGAGGTTGAAATAAGGATAGCTGCAGTAAACTGGAATGAATATCACACCTGATTATACACCTGAGAAACGACAGAGTCACGTACATCTTCCAAACACACCCAGTCAATTGTTCACCCCTTATTGTCAACAAGACCAGGGAAATGCAGGAGAGGTATTCACAGTAGATATTAGCGAATCACAGCTCCTTCCTCATTCTCTCTTCCCTCAAGCAAATCACTGACCTCAACCAGACACAGGTCCATGCAAGGAATCTTGCTGTGTACAGTAAAATGGGCACTAGCTAACTGATTAAAATGGACATCCACAGATACAGGACTGTGAGAGAAGGATTTAGAGGGACCTCCCCAGATACAGGAGTGTGCAGGAGGGATTAGAGGGACCTCCGCAGATACAGGAGTGTGAGAGCCGCGTTAGAGGAAGCTCCCCAGATACAGGAATGTGAGGGGTTAGAGGGACCTACCCAGATACAGGAGTGTGAGAGAGGGGTATAATGGACCTCCCCAGATACAGGAGTGTGAGAGAGGGGTTAGAGGGACCTCCCCCAGATACAGGAGTGTGAGAGAGGGGTTAGAGGGATTTCCCAGATACAGGAGCGTGAGCGAGGGTTTAGAGGGACCTGCCCAGATACAGGAGTGTGAGAGAGGGGTTAGAAGGACCTCCCCAGATACAGGAGTGTGAGAGAGAGGTTAGAGGGACCTTCCCAGATACAGGAGTGTGAGGGGTTAGAGGGACATCCCCCAGATACAGGAGTGTGAGAGAGGGTTTAGAGGGACTTCATCAGATACAGGAGTGTGAGAGAGGGTTTAGAGTGACCTCCCCAGATACAGGAGTGTGAGAGAGGGGTTAGAGTGACCTCCCCAGATACTGGATTGTGAGAGAGGGGTTAGAGTGACCTCCCCAGATACAGGATTGTGACAGAGGGGTTAGAGGGACCTCCCCAGATACAGGAGTGTGAGAGAGGGGTTCGACGGACCTCCCCAGATACAGGAGTGTGAGAGAGGGGTTAGAGGGACCTGCCCAAATACAGGAGTGTGAGGGGTTAGAGGGACCTCCCCAGATACAGGAGTGTGAGAGAGTGGTTAGAGGGAGCTCCCCAGATACCGCAGTGTGAGTGAGGGGCAAGACGGAGCTCCCCAGATACAGGTGTGTGAGAGCGGGGTTAGAGGGACATCCCCAGATACAGGAGTGTGAGAGAGGGGTTAGGGGAGCTCCCCAGATACAGGAGTGTGAGAGATGGGTTAAAGGAACCTCTCTAACTACTGAGGTGAGAGAGATGGTGAAAAGGACCGCCCCAGACACAGGAGTATGAGCGATAGATTAGAGCGAGCTCCCCAGAAAACTGACCTCGGAATTGCGTCCAGAGTCAGACTGTGTTGATATCAGTTTATAACTGGGAGCTGTTGTCTTAGTCTCAAGCTCAGAGACGAGGTCAGTTTTACAACCATTTTTTAAACTGCCCTTTCACAAAACCTGAGCAAATATTTCAGGTTGAAATAAGGATAGCTGCAGTAAACTTGAATGAATATCACAGCTGATTATACCTCTGTGAAACGACAGTATCACGTACATCTCCGAAACACACCCTGTCAATTGTTCACCCCTTACTGTCAACAATACCAGGGAAATAGCAAGAGAGGTATTCACAATAGATATTATGGAATCACAGCTCCTTCCTCATTCTCTCCTCCCTCAAGCAAATCACTGACCTCAACCTGACACAGGTCCATGCAAGGATTCTTGCTGTGTACAGTAAAATGGGCATTAGCTCATTGATTTAAAAGCGACGTCCACAGATACAGGAGTGTGAGAGAGGGGTTAGTGGGAGCTCCGCAGATACAGGACATGAGAGAGGGGTTAGAGGGACGTCCCCAGATACAGGAGTGTGAGGAAGGAGTTAGATGAAACTCCCCAAATACTGGATTGGGAGAGAGGGGTTTCAGAGACCTCCCAAGACTCGGAGTGGGAGAAAGGAGTTAGGAAATTCCGAAATACAGGATTAATGTGGGAGGGGTTAAAGGGACATCCTCAATTAGAGGAGTGATGTGAGAGGGGTTAGGAGCACCTCCTCAGAGACATAAGTGTGAGAGAGGGGTTATAGGACCCCCCTAGATATTGGAGTGACAGAGAAGGGTTAGAAGTATCTCCGCAGATACAGGAGTGAGAGAAAGGGGTTAGAGAGAGCTCTCCAGATACAGGAGTGTGAGAGAAGGGATTAGAGGGGCCTTCCCAGATACAGGAGTGTGAGAGAGGTTTTAGAGGGACACCCCCAGATATAGGAGAGTGAGAGAAGGGTTAGATGGTCCTCCCCAGATACAGGAGTGAGAGAGAGGCTTTAAAGGGAGCTTCCCAGATACAGGAGTGTGCGAGAGGGGTAAGATGGACGTCCCCAGATACAGGAGTGTGAGAGAAGACTTAGAGATTCCTCCGCAAATACAGGAATGTGAGTGGTTAGATGGACGTCCCGCCCCGCCCAGATCCAGGTGTGTGAGGGTTTAGAGGGACCCCCCCAGAAAGAGGAGTGTGAGGGGTCAGTGTCACTGTGAGTGTAAACGCCCCTATTTAAAAAAAGAGGCAGACAATAAGCAGGGAAACTATAGACCATTTAGCCTAGCATCTGTGGTTGGGTAAATGTTGGAGTCCATTATTAAAGAAGCAAGGACTGTGTTTGAACTCCCCACATCCATTTTACAGCAGGCGGAGAAGAAGGCAAATGGTATGTAGGCCTTCATAGCTAGGGGATTTGAATATCGGAGCAGGGAGGTCTTACTGCAGTTGTACAGGGCCATAGTGAGGCCTCACCTGTAATATTGTGTTCAGTTTTGGTATCCTAGTCTGAGGAAGGACGTTCATGTTATAGATGGATTGCAGCGATAGTTCACCACACTGATTCCAGGGATGGCTGGGCTGTCATATGAGGAGAGACTGGGTCAACTGGGCCTTTATTCACTGGTGTTTAGAAGAATGAGAGGGGATCTCATAGAAACATACAAAATCCTGACTGGACTGGGCAGGCTAGATGCGGGAAGAATGTTCTCGATGTTGGGGAAGTCCAGAACCAGGGGACATCGTCTTCGGATAAGGGATAGGCCATTTAGGACTAAGATGAGGAGAAACCTCTTCACTCAGAGAGTTGTTGACCTGTGGAATTCACTGCCGCAGAGAGTTGTTGATGCCAGTTCATTGGATATCTTCAAGAGGGAGTTTGATATGGCTGTTACGGTAAAGGGTATCACGGGGTATGGAAAGAAAGCAGGAAAGGGGTGCTGAAGGAATGATGAGCCATGATCTAATTGAGTGGTGGTGCAGGCTCGAAGGGCCGAATGGCCTAATCCTGCATCTATTTTCAATGTTTCTATGATAGAGAATTAGCTAACCAAGAGAAAACAGAGAGTCGGGATAAATGGTTCATTCTCGGTTTGGCAATCAGGAACTAGTGGGGTGCAGCAGGGATCAGTACCGGGACCCCAACTATTTACAATCTATATTAACGATTTAGAGGAAGGGACCGAGTGTAACATAGCCAAGTTTGCTGACCATAAAAGATGGGAGGAAAAGCAAATTGTGAGGAGGACACACAAAATCTGCAAAAGGCCATAGAGAGGCTAAGCGAGTGGGCAAAAATTTCGGTAGATGGAGTATAATGTTGGAAAGTGTGAGGTCATGCACTTCGGCAGAAAAAAATTAAAAAGGGAAAGTTATTATTTAAATGCAGAAAGATTGCAAAGTTTTGCGGTGCAGATTTACCTGGGGGTACTTGTGCATGAAACACAAAAGGTTAGTATGCAGGTACAACAATGATCAGGAAATCCAATGGAATCTTGGCCTTTATTGCAAAGGAGATGGAGTATAAAAGCAGGGAAGTCTTGTTCCAACTGTAAAGGGTTTTGGTGAGGCCACACCTGGAATACTGCGTGGAGTTTTGGTTTGCATATTTATGAAAGGATATACTTGCTTTGGAGGCAATTCAGAGAAGATTCATTAGGTTGATTCCAGAGATCTGGGGCTTGACTTATGAGGAAAGGTTGACGCGTTTGGGCCTCTACTCATTGGAATTCAGAAGAAAGAGAGGTGATCTTATCGAAACGTATAAGCTTATGAGGGGGCTTGACAAGGTGGATGCAGAGAGGATGTTTCCTCTGATGGGGGAGACTAGAACGAGAGGGCATAAATTTAGAATAAGGAGCCGCCCATTTAAATCTGAAATGAGGAGGAATTTTTTCTCTCAAAGGCTTGTAAATCTGGAATTCGCTGCCTCAGAGTGCTGTGGAAGCTGGGACATTGAATAAATATAAGACAGATATAGACAGTTTCTTAACCGATAAGGGAATAAAGGGTGATGGGAAGCGGGCGGGGAAATGCAGCGGAGTCCATTATCAGATCAGCCAGGATCATATTAAATGGCGGAGCAGGCTTGAGGTGTCGTATGGCCTACTCCTGCTTCTAATTTTATGTCTTATGTAAAAGGACTCCCTGGTCCCTCTGTACTGCAGCATTTTTAATATATCTCTATTTCAATAATAATTTGCGTTTTTTTTTCTTGCCAAAGTGGATAACCTCACAATTCCCACATTATACACAATCTACAACATTTTTCCCACTCACTTAGCCTGCCAATATCCCTCTGCAGATTCGTTGTGTCCTCCTCACAACTTGCTTTCCCACACATATTTGTATCATCAGGAAACTTGGCCCCATTACACTTGGTTCCAATAGATGAGGTTCCAAGCACCGATCCTTGTGGGACCACACAAGTTACTGTTTGACAACCGGAGAATGAACCATTTAGCCTGATTCTCTGTCTTCTGTCAGTTAGCCCACCGTCTATCCATAAGAACATCAGAAATAGAACCTAAATTGGGCAATTTGGCCCACCGAACCTGCTCCTCCATTTAATACGATCATGGCTGATCTCACTCGCCTGCCTGCCCGCTCCCCATAACTCTTTACTCCCTGATCACTCAAAGATCTGTCTATCTCTGCCTTAAATATATTCAATGACCCAGCCTCCATAACTCTCTGGGGGAGGGAATTGCATAGATTTACAACCCTCAGAGAAAAAATTCCTCCTCATCACAGTTTTAAATGGGCGGCCCATTATTCTTAGACTATGAGTGGTATGAGTGGAAATATCCTCTCTGCATCCACCTTGTCGAACCCCCTCATTATCTTGTATGTTTCGATAAGATCACCTCATTCTTCTGAACTCCAATGTGTATAGGCCCAACCTACTCAACCTATCTTCATAAATCAACCCCCACTTCACTGGCATCAACCTAGTGAACCTTCTCTGAACAGCGTCCAGTGCAAGTATATCCTTCCTTAAATACGGAGAACAAAATTGCATGCAGTACTCCAGGTGTGGCCTCACCAATACGCTGCACAGTTGTAGCAGGACTTCTCTGCTTTATCCCCCTTGCAATAAAGGCCAACATTCCATTTGCCTTCCTGATTACTTGCTGTACCTGCATACTAACCTTTTGTGTTTGATGTACAAGTCCCACCAGGTCTCTCTGTACTGCAGCACTTTGCAATTTTTCTCCATTTCAATTATAATTTGCTTTTCTATTTTTTCTGCCAAAGTGGATAACCTCACATTTTCCCACATTATACTCCATCTGACAAATTTTCGCCCACTCACTTAGCCTGTCTATATCTATTTGTAGGTTGTTTGTGTCCTCCTCACAATTTGCATTCCCACCCATTTTTATATCATCGGAAAACATGGCTACATTACACTTGATCCCCTCATCTGAGTCATTAATATAAGATTGTAAATAGTTGAGGCCCTAGCACCGATCCCTGCGGCACCTCACTAGTCACTGATTTCCAAAAACGAAAATGACCCATTTATTCCCGACCATCTGTTTTCTGTTAGTTAAACAATACTCTATCCATGCTAATGTATTACCCCCAACTCCGTGAACTTTTATCTTCTGCAGTAACCTGTTATATGGCATCTTGTCAAATACACCACATTCACTGGTTCCCCCTTATCCACCCTGTTGGTTACATCCTCAAAGTATTCCAGCACATTTGTGAAATGAGAGTGCCCTTTCATAAAACCATGCTGACTCTGCTTGATTGTATTATGCTTTTCCAAATGTCCTGCTACTGCTTCCTTAATAACAGACTCCAGCATTTTCCTAACCACAGATGTTAGGCTAACTGGTCTATAGTTTCCTGCTTTTTGTCTGGCTCCTTTTGTATGGACAATGCAGCCCACTTGATTGGCCCTGCATCCACCACATTAAACATTCACTCCCTCCAGCACCGGCGCATCGTCGAAAAGATACACTGCAGCAACTCGCCAAGGCTTCGTTGTCAGCACCTCCCAAACCCGCGACCCCTGCCACCTAGAAGGACAAGGGCAGCAAGTGCATGGAAACACCATCATCTGCAAGTTCCCCTCCAAGTTACTCACCATCCTGACTTCGAAATATATTGCCTGTTCCTTCATAGTCGCTGGGTCAAAATCCTGGCACTCCCTCCCAAACAGCACTGTGGGAACACCTTCAGCACACGGACTGCAGCTGTTCAAGAAGACGGCTCACTCACACTCTCGGGGACAATTAGGGATCGGCAATAAATACTGACCTGGAGAGGGTAATCAATGCTGACCTGGAGAGTGCAATAAATACTGACCTGGAGAGTACAATAAAAACTGACCTGGAGAGTACAATAAATAATGACCTGGAGAGGGCAATAAATACTGACCTGGAGAAAACAATAAATACTGACCTGGAGAGTACAATAAATACTGACCTGAAGAGTACAATAAATACTGACCTGGAGAGGGCAATAAATACTGACCTGGAGGGTACAATAAATAGTGAAATGGAGTGTACAATAAATAATGACCTGGAGAATACAATAAATACTGACCTGGAGAGTACAATAAATACTGAACTAGAGAGGGCAATAAATACTGACATGGAGAGGGCAATAAATACTGTCCTGGAGAGTACAATAACACTGACCTGGAGAGTACAATAAATACTGACCTGGAGAGAACAATAAATACTGACTTGGAGAGTACAATAAATACCGACCTGGAGTGTACAATAAATACTGACCTGGAGAGAACAATAAATACTGAACTGGAGAGTACAATAAATAGTGACTTTTAGAGTACAATAAAGACTGTCCTGGAGAGTACAATAAATATTGAACTGGAGAGTACAATAAATATTGACTTGGAGAGTACAATAAATACCGACCTGGAGTGTACAATAAATACTGACCTGGAGAGAACAATAAATACTGAACTGGAGAGTACAATAAATAGTGACTTGTAGAGTACAATAAAGACTGTCCTGGAGAGTACAATAAATATTGAACTGGAGAGTACAATAAATATTGACTTGGAGAGTACAATAAATACTGACCTGGAGAGTACCATAAATACAGACCTGGAGCGGGTAATAAATACTTACCTGGAGAGTACAATGAAAACTGACCTGGATAGTACAATAAGTACTGACCTGGAGAGTACAATAAATACTGATCTGGAGAGTACAATAAATACTGACATGGGGAGTACAATAAATACTGACCTGGGGAGGGTAATAAATACTGACCTGGAGAGAGTAATAAATACTGACCTGGAGATGGTAATATTTACTGACTTGGAGAGTATAAGAAATACTGACCTGGAGAGTACAATAAAAACTGACCTGGAGAGTACAATAAATAGTGACTTGGAGAGTACAATAAATACTGACATAGAGAGGGTAATATATACTGATCTGGAGAGGTTAATAAATACTGATCTGGAGAGTACAATAAATATTGAAGAGGATAGTACAATAAATAATGACTTGGAGAGTACAATCAATACTGACCTGGAGAATACAATAAATATTGATCTGGGCAGTAAATTAAATACTGACCTGGAGAGGGCAATAAATACTAGCCTGGGGAGTACAATAAATACTGACCAGGAGAGTAAAATAAATACTGACCTGGAGAGTACAATAAAAACTGACCTGGAGAGTAAAATAAATACTGACCTGGAGAGTACAATAAATACTGACCTGGAAGTACAATAAATACTTACCTGGAGATTACAATAAGTACTGACCTGGAGATTACAATAAATACTGACATGGAGAGGGCAATAAATACTGACCTGGAAGTACAATAAATACTTACCTGCAGATTACAATAAGTACTGACCTGGAGATTACAATAAATACTGACATGGAGAGTACAATAATTACAGACCTGGAGAGGGCAATAAATACTGATCTGGAGAGTACAATAAATAGTGACTTGGAGAGTAGAATAAATACTGATCTGGAGAGTACAATAAATACTGACCTGGAGAGTACAATAAAAACTGAATTGGAGAGTACAATAAATACTGACCTTGAGAGTACAATAAATAATGAATTGGAGAGTACAATAAATACTGATCTGGCGAGTAAAATAAATATTGACCTGGGGAGTACAATAAATACTGACCTGGAGAGTAAAATAAATACTGACCTGGAGAATACAATAAATACTGACCATGAGCGGGCAATAAATACTGACCTGGTGACTACAATAAATACTGACATGGAGAGTACAATAAATACTGATCTGGAGAGTACAATAAATACTGATCTGGAGCATACAGTAAAAATTGAATTGGAGAGTACAATAAATACTGACCTGGAGAGTACAATAAATAATGACTTGGAGAGTACAATAAATATTGATCTAGAGAGTACAATAAATACTGACCTGGAGAGTACAATCAATACTGACCTGGAGAGGGTAATAAATACTGACCTGGAGAGTACAATAAATGCTGACCTGGAGAGTACAATAAGAACTGACCTGGAGAGTACAATAAATACTGACCTGGTGAATTCAATAAATACTGACCTGGAGAGTACAATAAGTACAGACGTGGTGAGTACATTAAATACTGACCTGGAGTGTACAATAAACACTGACCTGGAGAGAAAAATAAATACTGACCTGGAGAGTACAATAAAAACTGAATTGGACAGCACAATAAATACTAACCACGAGAGTACAATTAATAGCGACATGGAGAGTACAATAAATACTGACCTGGAGAGTATCACAAATACAAAACTGGAGCGGGTAATAAATACTGACATGGAGAGGGTAATAAGTAATGACCTGGAGAGGACAATAAATACTGACCTGGAGAGTACAATAAATACTGACCTGCAGTGTACAATGAATACTGACCTGGAGAGTACAATTAATACTGACTTGGAGAGTACAATAAATACTGACTTGGAGAGTACAATAAATACTGACCTGGAGAGGCCAATAAATACTGACCTGGAGAGTACAATAAATACAGAACTGGTGAGTACAATAAATATTGACCTGGGGAGTAAAATAAATACTGACCTGTAGAGGATAATAAATACAGACCTGGAGAGTACAATAAATACTGACCTGGAGAATACAATAAATACTGACCAGGAGAGGGCAATAAATACAGACCTGGAGAGTACAATAAATACTGACCTGGAGAGTACAATAAATACTGACATGGAGAGGACAATAAATAGTGACTTGGAGAGTACAATAAATACTGACCTGGAGAGTACCATAAATACTGAACTGGAGAGGGTAATAAATACTGACCTGGAGAGTACAATAAATGCTGACCTGGAGAGTACAATAAATACTGACCTGGAGAGTATAATCAATATTGACCTGAAGATTACAATAAATACTTACCTGGAGAGTACAATAAGTACTGACCTGGAGAGTACAATAAATACTGACCTGGAGAGGGCAATAAATACTGACCTGGAGAGTACAATAAATACTGACATGGGGAGTACAATAAATACAGACCTGCAGCGGTAATAAATACTGACCTGGAGAGGGTAATAAATACTGACCTGGAGGGGGTAATAAATACTGACGTGGGGAGTACAACAAATACTGACCTGGAGAGTATAATAAATACGGATCTGGAGAGTCCAATAAATACTGATCTGGAGAGTACAATAAATACTGACCTGGAGAGTACAATAAATACTGATCTGGAGAGAACAATAAATACTGACCTGGAGAGTATAATAAATGCTGACCTGGAGAGTACAATAAATACTGACTTGGATAGGGCAATAAATACTGACCTGGACAGTACATTAAATACTGACCTGGAGAGTACAATAAATACTGACCTGGAGAGTACAATAAATACTGACCTGGAGAGTACAATAAATATTGAGCTGGAGAGTTCAATAAATACTGACCTGGAGAGGGTAATAAATACTGACCTGGAGAGTACAATAAATACTGACCTGGAGAGTGCAATATATACTGACCTGGAGAGTAGAATTAATGAGGACCTCGTGAATACAATAAATACTGACATGCAGAGAACAACAAAATACTGATCTGGAGAGTACAATAAATACTGACCTGGAGAGTACAATAAATACTAACCTGGAGAGTACTAGAAACACTGACCTGGAGAGAACAATAAATACTGACCTGGAGTGTCCAATAAGTACTGACCTGGAGAATAGAATAAATACTGACCTGGAGAGTACAATAAATACTGACCTGGAGTGGGCAATAAATACTGACCTGGAGAGCACAATAAATATTGAAATGGAGAGTACAATAAATAATGAATTTGAGAGGGTAATAAATACTGACCTGGAGAGTACAATAAATGCTGACCTGGAGAGTACAATAAATACTAACCTGGAGAGTACAATAAACACTGACCTGGAGAGAACAATAAATACTGACCTGGAGAGTCCAATAAGTACTGACCTGGAGAGTGCAATAAATGCTGACCTGGAGAGTACAATAAATACTAACCTGGAGAGTACAATAAACACTGACCTGGAGAGAACAATAAATACTAACCTGGAGCGTCCAATAAGTACTGACCTGTAGAGGATAATAAATACTGACGTGGGGAGTACAATAAATACTGACCAGGAGAGGGCAATAAATACTGACCTGGAGAGTACAATAAAAACTGACATGGATAGTACAGTAAATACTAACTTGAGAGGGTAATAAATACTTACCTGGAGAGTACAATAAATACTGACCTGGAGAGGGTAATAAATACTGACCTGGAGAGTACAATAAATGCTGACCTGTAGAGTACAATAAATACTGACCTGGAGAGTACAATAAATATTGACCTGAAGAGTACAATAAATACTTACCTGGAGAGTACAATAAGTACTGACCTGGAGAGTACAATAAATACTGACCTGGAGAGGGCAATAAATACTGACCTGGAGAGTACAATAAATACTGACATGGGGAGTACTATAAATACAGACCTGCAGCGATAATAAATACTGACCTGGAGAGGGTAATAAATACTGACCTGGAGGGGGTAATAAATACTGACCTGGGGAGTACAACAAATACTGACCTGGAGAGTATAATAAATACGGATCTGGAGAGTCCAATAAATACTGACCTGGAGAGTACAATAAATACTGACCTGGAGTGTACAATAAATACTGATCTGGAGAGAACAATAAATACTGACCTGGAGAGTACAATAAATACTGACCTTGGAGTAAAATAAATACTAACCTGAAGAGGGCAATAAATACTAACCTGCGGAGTACAATAAATACTGACCTGGAGAGAACAATAAATACTGACTTGGATAGCGCAATAAATACTGACCTGGACAGTACATTAAATACTGACCTGGAGACTACAATAAATACTGACCTGGAGAGTACAATAAATACTGACCTGGAGAGTACAATAAATATTGAGCTGGAGAGTTCAATAAATACTGACCTGGAGAGGGTAATAAATACTGACCAGGAAAGTACAATAAATACTGACCTGGAGAGTGCAATAAATACTGACCTGGTGAGTAGAATAAATACTGACCTGGAGAGGGCAATACATACTGACCCGGAGAGTACAATAAATACTGACCTGGAGAGTACAATAAATACTAACCTGGAGAGGGTAATAAATACTGACCTGGAGAGTACAATAAATGCTGAACTGGAGAGTACAATAAATACTAACCTGGTGAGGACAATAAACACTGACCTGGAGAGAACAATAAATACTGACCTGGAGAGTCCAATAAGTAATGACCTGGAGAATAGAATAAATACTGACCTGGAGAGTACAATAAATACTGACCTGGAGTGGGCAATAAATACTGACCTAGAGAGAACAATAAATACTGACCTGCAGAGCACAATAAATACTGACCTGTCAGTAAAATAAATATTGACTTGGAGATTACAATAAGTACTGACCTGGAGATTACAATAAATACCGACCTGGAGAGGGTAATAAATACTGACCTGGAGAGGGCAATAAATACTGACCTGGAGCGTCCAATAAGTACTGACCTGTAGAGGATAATAAATACTGACGTGTGGAGTACAACAAATACTGACCAGGAGAGGGCAATAAATACTGACCTGGAGAGTACAAAAAAAACTGACATGGATAGTACAATAAATACTAACTTGAGAGGGTAAAAAATACTTACCTGGAGAGTACAATAAATACTGACCTGGAGAGGGTAATAAATACTGACCTGGAGAGTACAATAAATGCTGACCTGTAGAGTACAATAAATACTGACCTGGAGAGTACAATAAATATTGACCTGAAGAGTACAATAAATACTTACCTGGAGAGTACAATAAGTACTGACCTGGAGAGTACAATAAATACTGACCTGGAGAGGGCAATAAATACTGACCTGGAGAGTACAATAAATACTGACATGGGGAGTACTATAAATACAGACCTGCAGCGGTAATAAATACTGACCTGGAGAGGGTAATAAATACTGACCTGGAGGGGGTAATAAATACTGACCTGGGGAGTACAACAAATACTGACCTGGAGAGTATAATAAATACGGATCTGGAGAGTCCAATAAATACTGACCTGGAGAGTACAATAAATACTGACCTGGAGTGTACAATAAATACTGATCTGGAGAGAACAATAAATACTGACCTGGAGAGTACAATAAATACTGACCTTGGAGTAAAATAAATACTAACCTGAAGAGGGCAATAAATACTAACCTGCGGAGTACAATAAATACTGACCTGGAGAGTACAATAAATACTGACTTGGATAGCGCAATAAATACTGACCTGGACAGTACATTAAATACTGACCTGGAGACTACAATAAATACTGACCTGGAGATTACAATTAATACTGACCTGGAGACTACAATAAATATTGAGCTGGAGAGTTCAATAAATACTGACCTGGAGAGGGTAATAAATACTGACCAGGAAAGTACAATAAATACTGACCTGGAGAGTGCAATAAATACTAACCTGGAGAGGGTAATAAATACTGACCTGGAGAGTACAATAAATGCTGAACTGGAGAGTACAATAAATACTAACCTGGTGAGGACAATAAACACTGACCTGGAGAGAACAATAAATACTGACCTGGAGAGTCCAATAAGTACTGACCTGGAGAATAGAATAAATACTGACCTGGAGAGTACAATAAATACTGACCTGGAGTGGGCAATAAATACTGACCTAGAGAGAACAATAAATACTGACCTGCAGAGCACAATAAATACTGACCTGTCAGTACAATAAATATTGACTTGGAGATTACAATAAGTACTGACCTGGAGATTACAATAAATACTGACATGGAGAGGGCAATAAATACTGACCTGGAGAGCACAATAAATACTGAACCGGAGAGTACAATAAATAATGAATTTGAGAGGGTAATAAATACCGACCTGGATAGGGTAATAAATACTGACCTGGAGAGGGCAATACATAGTGACCTGGAGAGAACAATAAATGCTGACCTGGAGAGTACAATAAATACTGATCTGGAGAGAACAATAAATACTGACCTGGAGAGTAAAATAAATACTGACCTGGAGAGTACAATAAAAACTGAATTGGAGAGTACAATAAATACTGACGTGGAGATTACAATAAATAATGACTTGGAGAGTACAATCAATACTAACCTGAAGAGTACAATAAATATTGACCTGGGGAGTACAATAAATACTGACCTGGAGAGTAAAATAAATACTGACCTGCAGAATACAATAAATACTGACCATGAGAAGGCAATAAATACTGACCTGGAGAGTACAATAATTACTGACCTGGAGAGGGCAATAAACACTGAACTGGAGAGTACAATAAATAGTGACTTGGAGAGTAGAATAAATACTGATCTGGAGAGTACAATAAATACTGACCTGGAGAGTACAATAAAAACTGAATTGGAGAGAACAATAAATACTGACCTGGAGAGTACAATAAATAATGAATTGGAGAGTATAATAAATACTGACCTGGAGAGTACAATAAATATTGACAAGGGGAGTACAATAAATACTGTCCTGGAGAGTAAAATAAATACTGACCTGGAGAATACAATAAATACTGACCTGGAGAGTATAATAAATACTGACCTGGAGAGGGCAAAAAATACTGACCTGGAGAGTACAATAAATACTGACCTGGAGAGTACAATAAATACTGATCTGGAGAGAACAATAAATACTGACCTGGAGAGTACAATAAATACTGACCTGGAGAGTACAATAAAAACTGAATTGGAGAGTAAAATAAATACTGATCTGGGGAATACAAAAAATACTGACAATGAGAAGGCAATAAATACTGACCTGGAGACTACAATAAATACTGACCCGGAGAGTACAATAATTACTGACCTGGAGTGGGCAATAAATACTGAACTGGAGAGTACAATAAATAGTGTCTTGGAGAGTAGAATAAATACTCATCTGGAGAGTACAATAAATACTGACCTGGAGAGCACAATAAATATTGACCTGGGGAGTACAATAAATACTGACCTGGAGAGTAAAATAAATACTGACCTGGAGAATACAATAAATACTGACCAAGAGAAGGCAATAAATACTGACCTGGAGAGTACAATAACTACTGACCTGGAGAGGGCAATAAATACTGAACTGGAGAGTACAATAAATAGTGACTTGGAGAGTAGAATAAATACTGATCTGGAGAGTACAATAAATACTGACCTGGAGAGTACAATAAAAACTGAATTGGAGAGTACAATAAATACTGACCTGGAGAGTACAATAAATAATGAATTGGAGAGTACAATAAATACTGACCTGGAGAGTACAATAAATATTGACAAGGGGAGTACAATAAATACTGACCTGGAGAGCAAAATAAATACTGACCTGGAGAATACAATAAATACTGACCTGGAATGTATAATAAATACTGACCTGGAGAGGGCAATAAATACTGACCTGGAGAGTACAATCAATACTGACCTGGAGAGTACAATAAATAGTGACTTGGAGAGTAGAATAAATACTGATCTGGAGAGTACAATAAATACTGACCTGGAGAGTACAATAAAAACTGAATTGGAGAGAACAATAAATACTGACATAGAGAGTACAATAAATAATGAATTGGAGAGTATAATAAATACTGACCTGGAGAGTACAATAAATATTGACAAGGGGAGTACAATAAATACTGTCCTGGAGAGTAAAATAAATACTGACCTGGAGAATACAATAAATACTGACCTGGAGAGTATAATAAATACTGACCTGGAGAGGGCAACAAATACTGACCTGGAGAGTACAATAAATACTGACCTGGAGAGTACAATAAATACTGATCTAGAGAGAACAATAAATACTGACCTGGAGAGTACAATAAATACTGACCTGGAGAGTACAATAAATACTGACCAAGAGAAGGCAATAAATACTGACCTGGAGAGTACAATAACTACTGACCTGGAAAGGGCAATAAATACTGAACTGGAGAGTACAATAAATAGTGACTTGGAGAGTAAAATAAATACTGATCTGGGGAATACAAAAAATACTGACAATGAGAAGGCAATAAATACTGACCTGGAGAGTACAATAATTACCGACCTGGAGAGGGCAATAAATACTGAACTGGAGAGTACAATAAATAGTGTCTTGGAGAGTAGAATAAATACTCTTCTGGAGAGTACAATAAATACTGACCTGGAGAGTACAATATAAAATGAATTGGAGAGTACAATAAATACTGACCTGGAGAGTACAATAAATAATGACTTGGAGAGTACAATAAATACTGACCTGGAGAGCACAATAAATATTGACCTGGGGAGTACAATAAATACTGACCTGGAGAATAAAATAAATACTGACCTGGAGAATACAATAAATACTGACCAAGAGAAGGCAATAAATACTGACCTGGAGAGTACAATAACTACTGACCTGGAGAGGGCAATAAATACTGAACTGGAGAGTACAATAAATAGTGACTTGGAGAGTAGAATAAATACTGATCTGGAGAGTACAATAAATACTGACCTGGAGAGTACAATAAAAACTGAATTGTAGAGTACAATAAATACTGACCTGGAGAGTACAATAAATAATGAATTGGAGAGTACAATAAATACTGAACTGGAGAGTACAATAAATATTGACAAGGGGAGTACAATAAATACTGACCTGGAGAGCAAAATAAATACTGACCTGGAGAATACAATAAATACTGACCTGGAATGTATAATAAATACTGACCTGGAGAGGGCAATAAATACTGACCTGGAGAGTACAATAAATACTGACCTGGAGAGTACAATAAATACTGATCTGGAGAGAACAATAAATACTGACCTGGAGAGTACAATAAATACTGACCTGGAGAGTACAATAAAAACTAAAGTGGAGAGTACAATAAATACTGACCTGGAGAGTACAATAAATATTGACCTGGGGAGTACAATAAATACTGACCTGGAGAGTAAAATAAATACTGACCTGGAGAATACAATAAATACTGACCATGAGAAGGCAATAAATACTGACCTGGAGACTACATTAAAAACTGACCTGGAGAGTACAATAATTACTGAACTGGAGAGGGTAATAATTACTGACCTGGAGATGGTGATAAATACAGACCTGGAGAGTATAATAAATACTGACCTGGAGAGAGCCAATAAATACTGACCTGGAGAGTACAATAAACACTGACCTGGAGAGTACAATAAATACTGACCTGGTGAGTACAATCAATACTGACCTGTACAGGTTAATAAATACTGACCTGGAGAGTACAATAAGTACTGACCTGGAGAGTGCAATAAATACTGATCTGGAGAGTACAATAAATACTGACCTGGAGAGTACAAAAAATACTGATCTGGAGAGTGCAATAAATACTGACCGGGAGAGTACAATAAATACTGACCTGGAAAGTGCATTAATAATTACCTGGAGAGTACAATAAATACTGACCTGGAGAGTACAATAAACACTGACCTGGAGAGAACAATAAATACTGACCGGGAGTATACAATAAAAACTGAATTGGAGAGGACAATAAATACTGACCAGGAGAATACAATTAATAGTGACTTGGAGAGTACAATAAATACTGACCAGGTGAGTACCATAAATACAGACCTGCACCGGGTAATAAATACTGACCTGGAGTGTATAATAAATACTGACCTTGAGAAGTAAATAAATACTGACCTGGAGAATACAATAAATACTGACCTGGAGAGTACAATAAATGCAGACCTGGAGAGGGTAATAAATACTGACCTGGAGAGTACAATAAACACTGACCTGGAGAGTACAATAAATACTTACCTGGAGAATACAATAAATACTGACCTGGAGATTACAATAAATACAGACCTGGAGAGTACAATAAATACTGACCTGGAGAGTACAATTAATAGTGACTTGGCGAGTACAATAAATACTGATCTGGAGAGGGTAATAAATACAGACCTGGAGAGTATAATGAACACTGACCTGGAGAGGGCAATACATACTGACCTGGAGAGCACAATAAATACTGACCTGGAGAGTCCAATAAGTACTGACCTTGAGAGTACAATAAATACTGACCCAGAGAGTACAATAAATACTGACCTGGAGAGTTCAATATATACTGACCTGGAGAGGGTAATAAATACTGACCTGGAGAGGGTAATAAATACTAATCTGGAGAGTACTGTAAATACTGACCTGCAGAGTACAATAAATACTGACCTGGAGTGGGTAATAAATACTGACCTGGAGAATACAAAAAATACTGACCTTGGAGTAAAATAAATGCTAACCTGGAGACGGCAATAAATACTAACCTGCAGAGTACAATAAATACTGACCTGGACAGCACAATAAATACTGACGTGTACAGGGCAATAAATACTGACCTGGACAGTACATTAAATACTGACCTGGAGAGTACAATAAATACTGACCTGGAGAGTACAATAAATAATGACCTGGAGAGTACAATAAATACTGAGCCGGAGTGTACAATAAATACTGACCTGGAGAAGGTAATAAATACTGACCTGGAGAGTCCAATAAATAATGACCTGGTGAATACAATAAATACTGACATGCAGAGAACAATAAATACTGATCTGGAGAGTACAATAAATACTGACCTGGAGAGTACAATAAATACTAACCAGGAGAGGGTAATAAATACTGAACTGGAGAGAACAATAAATACTGACCTGGAGATACCAAAAAAACTGAGCTGGAGAGGGTAATAAATACTGACGGAAGAGTACAATAAATACTGACCTGGAGAGTCCAATAAGTACTGACCTGGAGAATACAGTTAATACTGACCCAGAGAGTACAATAAATACTGACCTGGAGAGTACAATAAATACTGACCTGGAGAGGTTAATAAATATTGACCTGGAGAAGGTAATAAATACAGACCTGGAGAGTATAATAAACACTGACCTGGAGAGGGCAATAAATACTGACCTGGAGAGTACAATAAATACTGACCTGGAGAGCACAATATATGCTGCCCTGGAGATTATAATAAATGCTGACCTGGGGAGTAAAATAAATACTGAAATGGAGTGGGTAATAATTGTGAACTGAACAGTACAATAAATACTGAACTGGAGAGTAAAATAAATACTGACCTGGAGAATACAATAAATACTGACCTGGAGAGTACAATACATACTGACCTGGAGAGTACAATCAGTACTGACCTGGAGAGGGTAATAAATACTGACCTGGAGAGTACAATCAATACTGACCTGGAGAGTACAATAAATACTGACCTGGAGAGTGCAATAAATACTGACCTGGAGAGTACAATAAACACTGACCTGGAGAGAACAACAAATACTGAGCTGGAGAGTACAATAAAAACTGAATTAGAGAGTACAATAAATACTGACTTGGAGATTACAATAAATACTGACCTGGTGAATACCATAAACACAGACCTGCAGCGGGTAATAAATACTGACCTGGAGAGGGTAATAAATACTGACCTGGAGAAGTAAATAAATACTGACCTGGAGAGTACAATAAATACTGACCTGGAGAGAGTAATAAATACTGACATGGAGAGTACAATAAACACTGACCTGGAGAGTACAATAAATACAGACCTGGAGAGTACAATAAATACTGACCTGGAGAGTACAATAAATACTGACCTAGAGAGTACAATAAATACTGACCTGGAGAGTACAATAAATACTGACCTGGAGAGTACAATAAAAACTGACCTGGAGAGTACAATAAATACTGACCTGGAGAGTACAATAAATATTGACCTGGAGACTACAATAAAAACTGACCTGGAGAGTACAATAAATACTGACCTGGAGAGTACAATAAACACTGACATGTGGAGTACAATAAATATTGACCTGGAGAGTACAATAAATACTAACCTGGAGAGGGTAATAAATACTGACCTGGAGAGTACAATAAATGCTGACCTGGAGAGTACAATAAATACTAACCTGGAGAGTACAATAAATACTGACCCGGAGAGTACAATAAACACTGACCTGGAAAGGGTAATAAATACTGACCCGGAGAGTACAATAAATACTGACCTGGAGAGTCCAATTAGTATTGACCTGGAGAGTACAATAAATACTGACCCAGAGATTACAATAAATACTGACCTAGAGAGTACAATAAATACTGACCTGGAGTGGGTAATAAATACAGATCTGTAGAGTATAATAAAAACTGACCTGGAGAGTGCAATAAATACTGACCTGGAGAGTACAATACATACCGACCTGGAGAGCACAATAAATACTGACCTGGAGAGTATAATAAATACTGACCTGGGGAGTAAAATAAATACTGACCTGGGGAGTACAATAAATAGTGACTTGTAGAGTACAATAAAGACTGACCTGGAGAGTACAATAAATATTGAACTGGAGAGTACAATAAACACTGACCTGGAGAGTACAATAAATACTTACCTGGAGAGTACAATAAATGCTGAACTGGAGAGTACAATAAATATTAAGCTGGAGAGTACAATAAACACTGACCTGGAGAGAACAATATATACTGACCTGGATGTACAATAAAAGCTGAATTGGAGAGTACAATAAATACTGACCAGGAGAGTACAATTAATAGTGACTTGGAGAGTACAATAAAGACTGACCTGGAGAGTACCATAACTAAAGACCTGCAGCGGGTAATAAATACAGACCTGGAGAGGGTAAAAAATACAGACCTGGAGAGGACAATAAATACTGACCGGGAGAGTACAATAAATACTGACCTGGAAAGGATAATAAATACTGACCTGGAGAGTACAATAAACACTGACCTGGAGAGTACAATAAATACTTACCTGATGAGTACAATAAATACTGACCTGGAGAGTACAATAAATACTGACCTGGAGAGTACAATAAATATTGACCAGGAGGCTGCAATAAAAACTGACCTGGAGAGTACAATAAATACTGACCAGGAGAGTACAATAAACACTGACATGGGGAGTACAATAAATACTGACCTGGAGAGGGAAATAAATGCTGACCTGTAGAGGGAAATAAATACTGACCTGGAGAGGGCAATAAATACTGACCTGGAGAGTACAATATATACTGACCTGGAGAGTACAATAAATTATGAACTGGAGAGGTTAATAAATACTGACCTGGAGAGGGTAATAAATACTGACCTGGAGAGTACCATAAATACTGACCTGGAGAGTACAATAAATACTGACCTGGAGAGTACAATAAATAATGACCTGGAGAGTACAATCAATGCTGACCTGGAGAGGGTAATAAATACTGACTTGGAGAGTACAATAAATACTGACGTGGAGAGTACAATAAATACTGACCTGGAGAGTACAATAAATACTGACCTGAAGAGTACAATATATATACTGACCTGGAGAGTGCAATATATACTGACCTGGAGAGTACAATAAATACTGACCTGGAGAGTACAATAAATTCTGACCTGGTGAGTACAATAAACACTGACCGGGAGAGAACAATATACACTGACCTGGAGAGTACAATAAAAGCTGAATTGGAGGGTACAATAAATACTGACCTGGTGAATACCATAAATACAGACCTGCAGCGGGTAATTAATACTGATCTGGAGAGGGTAATAAATACTGACCTGGAGAGGGTAATAAATACTGACCTGGAGAAGTAAATAAATACAGACCTGGAGAGTACAATAAATACTGACCTGGAGAGAGTAATAAATACTGACATGGAGAGTACAATAAACACTGACCTGGAGAGTACAATAAATTCAGACCTGGAGAGTACAATAAATACTGACCTGGAGAGTACAATAAATACTGACCTGGAGAGTACAATAAATACTGACCTGGAGAGTACAATAAATACTGACCTGGAGAGTACTATAAAAACTGACCTGGAGAGTACAATAAATACTGACCTGGAGAGTACAATAAATACTGACATGGGGAGTACAATAAATACTGACCTGGAGAGGGTAGTAAATACTGACCTGGAGAGGGAAATAAATACTGACCCGGAGAGGGCAATAAATAATGACCTGGAGAGTACAATAAATACTGACCTGGAGAGTACATTAAGTACTGACCTGGAGAGTACAATAAATACTGACCTGGTGAGTACAATTAGTACTGACCTGGAGAGTACAATATATACTGACCCAGAGAGTACAATAAATACTGACCTGGAGAGTACAAAAAACACTGACCTGGAAAGGGTAATAAATACTGACCTGGAGAGTACAATAAACACTGACCTGGAGAGTACAATAAATACTTACCTGAAGAGTACAATAAATACTGACCTGGAGAGTACAATAAATACTGACTTGGAGAGTACACTAAATATTGACCAGGAGGCTACAATAAAAACTGACCTGGAGAGTAAATAAATACTGACCTGGAGAGTACAATAAACACTGACATGGGGAGTACAATAAATACTGACCTGGAGAGGGTAATAAAATCTGACCTGTAGAGGGAAATAAATACCGAACTGGAGAGTACAATGTATACTGACCTGGAGAGTACAATAAATTATGAACTGGAGAGGGCAATAAATACTAACCTGCAGAGTACAATAAATACTGACCTGGACAGCACAATAAATACTGACGTGTACAGGGCAATAAATACTGACCTGGACAGTACATTAAATACTGACCTGGAGAGTACAATAAATACTGACCTGGAGAGTACAATAAATAATGACCTGGAGAGTACAATAAATACTGAGCCGGAGTGTACAATAAATACTGACCTGGAGAAGGTAATAAATACTGACCTGGAGAGTCCAATAAATAATGACCTGGTGAATACAATAAATACTGACATGCAGAGAACAATAAATACTGATCTGGAGAGTACAATAAATACTGACCTGGAGAGTACAATAAATACTAACCTGGAGAGGGTAATAAATACTGAACTGGAGAGAACAATAAATACTGACCTGGAGATACCAAAATAACTGAGCTGGAGAGGGTAATAAATACTGACCTGAAGAGTACAATAAATACTGACCTGGAGAGTCCAATAAGTACTGACCTGGAGAATACAGTTAATACTGACCCAGAGAGAACAATAAATACTGACCTGGAGAGTAAAATAAATACTGACCTGGAGAGGTTAATAAATACTGACCTGGAGAAGGTAAGAAATACAGACCTGGAGAGTATAATATACACTGACCTGGAGAGGGCAACAAATACTGACCTGGAGAGTACAATAAATACTGACCTGGAGAGCACAATATATGCTGCCCTGGAGATTATAATAAATGCTGACCTGGGGAGTAAAATAAATACTGAAATGGAGTGGGTAATAATTGTGAACTGAACAGTACAATAAATACTGAACTGGAGAGTAAAATAAATACTGACCTGGAGAATACAATAAATACTGACCTGGAGAGTACAATACATACTGACCTGGAGAGTACAATCAGTACTGACCTGGAGAGGGTAATAAATACTGACCTGGAGAGTACAATAAATACTGACATGGGGAGTACAATAAATACTGACCTGGAGAGGGTAGTAAATACTGACCTGGAGTGGGAAATAAATACTGACCCGGAGAGGGCAATAAATAATGACCTGGAGAGTACAATAAATACTGACCTGGAGAGTACATTAAGTACTGACCTGGAGAGTACAATAAATACTGACCTGGTGAGTACAATTAGTACTGACCTGGAGAGTACAATATATACTGACCCAGAGAGTACAATAAATACTGACCTGGAGAGTACAAAAAACACTGACCTGGAAAGGGTAATAAATACTGACCTGGAGAGTACAATAAACACTGACCTGGAGAGTACAATAAATACTTACCTGAAGAGTACAATAAATACTGACCTGGAGAGTACAATAAATACTGACCTGGAGAGTACACTAAATATTGACCAGGAGGCTACAATAAAAACTGACCTGGAGAGTAAATAAATACTGACCTGGAGAGTACAATAAACACTGACATGGGGAGTACAATAAATACTGACCTGGAGAGGGTAATAAATGCTGACCTGTAGAGGGAAATAAATACCGAACTGGAGAGTACAATGTATACTGACCTGGAGAGTACAATAAATTATGAACTGGAGAGGGCAATAAATACTAACCTGCAGAGTACAATAAATACTGACCTGGACAGCACAATAAATACTGACGTGTACAGGGCAATAAATACTGACCTGGACAGTACATTAAATACTGACCTGGAGAGTACAATAAATACTGACCTGGAGAGTACAATAAATAATGACCTGGAGAGTGCAATAAATACTGAGCCGGAGTGTACAATAAATACTGACCTGGAGAAGGTAATAAATACTGACCTGGAGAGTCCAATAAATAATGACCTGGTGAATACAATAAATACTGACATGCAGAGAACAATAAATACTGATCTGGAGAGTACAATAAATACTGACCTGGAGAGTACAATAAATACTAACCTGGAGAGGGTAATAAATACTGAACTGGAGAGAACAATAAATACTGACCTGGCGATACCAAAAAAACTGAGCTGGAGAGGGTAATAAATACTGACCTGAAGAGTACAATAAATACTGACCTGGAGAGTCCAATAAGTACTGACCTGGAGAATACAGTTAATACTGACCCAGAGAGTACAATAAATACTGACCTGGAGAGTACAATAAATACTGACCTGGAGAGGTTAATAAATACTGACCTGGAGAAGGTAAGAAATACAGACCTGGAGAGTATAATATACACTGACCTGTAGAGGGCAATAAATACTGACCTGGAGAGTACAATAAATACTGACCTGGAGAGAGTAATACATACTGACATGGAGAGTACAATAAACACTGACCTGGAGAGTACAATAAATACAGACCTGGAGAGTACAATAAATACTGACCTGGAGAGTACAATAAATACTGACCTGGAGAGTACAATAAATACTGACCTGGAGAGTACAATAAATACTGACCTGGAGAGTACAATAAAAACTGACCTGGAGAGTACAATAAATACTGACCTGGAGAGTACAATAAATACTGACATGGGGAGTACAATAAATACTGACCTGGAGAGGGTAATAAATACTGACCTGGAGAGGGAAATAAATACTGACCTGGAGAGGGCAATAAATAATTACCTGTAGAGTACAATAAATACTGACCTGGAGAGTACATTAAGTACTGACCTGGAGAGTACAATAAACACTGACCTGGTGAGTACAATTAGTACTGAGCTGGAGAGTACAATAAATACTGACCCAGAGAGTACAATAAATACTGACCCGGAGAGTACAATAAACACTGACCTGGAAAGGGTAATAAATACTGACCCGGAGAGTACAATAAATACTGACCTGGAGAGTCCAATTAGTATTGACCTGGAGAGTACAATAAATACTGACCCAGAGATTACAATAAATACTGACCTAGAGAGTACAATAAATACTGACCTGGAGTGGGTAATAAATACAGATCTGTAGAGTATAATAAAAACTGACCTGGAGAGTGCAATAAATACTGACCTGGAGAGTACAATACATACCGACCTGGAGAGCACAATAAATACTGACCTGGAGAGTATAATAAATACTGACCTGGGGAGTAAAATAAATACTGACCTGGGGAGTACAATAAATAGTGACTTGTAGAGTACAATAAAGACTGACCTGGAGAGTACAATAAATATTGAACTGGAGAGTACAATAAACACTGACCTGGAGAGTACAATAAATACTTACCTGGAGAGTACAATAAATGCTGAACTGGAGAGTACAATAAATATTAAGCTGGAGAGTACAATAAACACTGACCTGGAGAGAACAATATATACTGACCTGGATGTACAATAAAAGCTGAATTGGAGAGTACAATAAATACTGACCAGGAGAGTACAATTAATAGTGACTTGGAGAGTACAATAAAGACTGACCTGGAGAGTACCATAACTAAAGACCTGCAGCGGGTAATAAATACAGACCTGGAGAGGGTAAAAAATACAGACCTGGAGAGGACAATAAATACTGACCGGGAGAGTACAATAAATACTGACCTGGAAAGGATAATAAATACTGACCTGGAGAGTACAATAAACACTGACCTGGAGAGTACAATAAATAATTACCTGATGAGTACAATAAATACTGACCTGGAGAGTACAATAAATACTGACCTGGAGAGTACAATAAATATTGACCAGGAGGCTGCAATAAAAACTGACCTGGAGAGTACAATAAATACTGACCAGGAGAGTACAATAAACACTGACATGGGGAGTACAATAAATACTGACCTGGAGAGGGTAATAAATGCTGACCTGTAGAGGGAAATAAATACTGACCTGGAGAGGGCAATAAATACTGACCTGGAGTGTACAATATATACTGACCTGGAGAGTACAATAAATTATGAACTGGAGAGGGTAATAAATACTGACCTGGAGAGGGTAATAAATACTGACCTGGAGAGTACCATAAATACTGACCTGGAGAGTACAATAAATACTGACCTGGAGAGTACAATAAATAATGACCTGGAGAGTACAATCAATGCTGACCTGGAGAGGGTAATAAATACTGACTTGGAGAGTACAATAAATACTGACGTGGAGAGTACAATAAATACTGACCTGGAGAGTACAATAAATACTGACCTGAAGAGTACAATATATATACTGACCTGGAGAGTGCAATATATACTGACCTGGAGAGTACAATAAATACTGACCTGGAGAGTACAATAAATAATGACCTGGAGAGTACAATAAATTCTGACCTGGTGAG
This sequence comes from Pristiophorus japonicus, assembly GCF_044704955.1. Classification (NCBI taxonomy): domain Eukaryota; kingdom Metazoa; phylum Chordata; class Chondrichthyes; family Pristiophoridae; genus Pristiophorus; species Pristiophorus japonicus. Next base: position 1,243,347 of record NW_027254772.1, read on the forward strand.
TACAATAAACACTGACCGGGAGAGAACAATATACACTGACCTGGAGAGTACAATAAAAGCTGAATTGGAGAGTACAATAAATACTGAAATGGAGAGTACAATTAATAGTGACTTGGAGGGTACAATAAATACTGACCTGGTGAATACCATAAATACAGACCTGCAGCGGGTAATTAATACTGACCTGGAGAGGGTAATAAATACTGACCTGGAGAGGGTAATAAATACTGACCTGGAGAAGTAAATAAATACTGACCTGGAGAGTACAATAAATACTGACCTGGAGAGAGTAATAAATACTGACATGGAGAGTACAATAAACACTGACCTGGAGAGTACAATAAATACAGACCTGGAGAGTACAATAAATACTGACCTGGAGAGTACAATAAATACTGACCTGGAGAGAGTAATAAATACTGACATGGAGAGTACAATAAACACTGACCTGGAGAGTACAATAAATACAGACCTGGAGAGTACAATAAATACTGACCTGGAGAGTACAATAAATACTGACCTGGAGAGTACAATAAATACTGACCTGGAGAGTACAATAAATACTGACCTGGAGAGTACAATAAAAACTGACCTGGAGAGTACAATAAATACTGACCTGGCGAGTACAATAAATACTGACATGGGGAGTACAATAAATACTGACCTGGAGAGGGTAATAAATACTGACCTGGAGAGGGAAATAAATACTGACCTGGAGAGGGCAATAAATAATTACCTGTAGAGTACAATAAATACTGACCTGGAGAGTACATTAAGTACTGACCTGGAGAGTACAATAAATACTGACCTGGTGAGTACAATTAGTACTGAGCTGGAGAGTACAATAAATACTGACCCAGAGAGTACAATAAATACTGACCCGGAGAGTACAATAAACACTGACCTGGAAAGGGTAATAAATACTGACCCGGAGAGTACAATAAATACTGACCTGGAGAGTCCAATTAGTATTGACCTGGAGAGTACAATAAATACTGACCCAGAGATTCCAATAAATACTGACCTAGAGAGTACAATAAATACTGACCTGGAGTGGGTAATAAATACAGATCTGTAGAGTATAATAAAAACTGACCTGGAGAGTGCAATAAATACTGACCTGGAGAGCACAATACATACCGACCTGGAGAGCACAATAAATACTGACCTGGAGTAATAATAAATACTGACCTGGGGAGTAAAATAAATACTGACCTGGGGAGTACAATAAATAGTGACTTGTAGAGTACAATAAAGACTGACCTGGAGAGTACAATAAATATTGAACTGGAGAGTACAATAAACACTGACCTGGAGAGTACAATAAATACTTACCTGGAGAGTACAATAAATGCTGAACTGGAGAGTACAATAAATATTAAGCTGGAGAGTACAATAAACACTGACCTGGAGAGAACAATATATACTGACCTGGATGTACAATAAAAGCTGAATTGGAGAGTACAATAAATACTGACCAGGAGAGTACAATTAATAGTGACTTGGAGAGTACAATAAAGACTGACCTGGAGAGTACCATAACTAAAGACCTGCAGCGGGTAATAAATACAGACCTGGAGAGGGTACAAAATACAGACCTGGAGAGGACAATAAATACTGACCGGGAGAGTACAATAAATACTGACCTGGAAAGGATAATAATACTGACCTGGAGAGTACAATAAACACTGACCTGGAGAGTACAATAAATACTTACCTGATGAGTACAATAAATACTGACCTGGAGAGTACAATAAATACTGACCTGGAGAGTACAATAAATATTGACCAGGAGGCTGCAATAAAAACTGACCTGGAGAGTACAATAAATACTGACCAGGAGAGTACAATAAACACTGACATGGGGAGTACAATAAATACTGACCTGGAGAGGGTAATAAATGCTGACCTGTAGAGGGAAATAAATACTGACCTGGAGAGGGCAATAAATACTGACCTGGAGTGTACAATATATACTGACCTGGAGAGTACAATAAATTATGAACTGGAGAGGGTAATAAATACTGACCTGGAGAGGGTAATAAATACTGACCTGGAGAGTACCATAAATACTGACCTGGAGAGTACAATAAATACTGACCTGGAGAGTACAATAAATAATGACCTGGAGAGTACAATCAATGCTGACCTGGAGAGGGTAATAAATACTGACTTGGAGAGTACAATAAATACTGACGTGGAGAGTACAATAAATACTGACCTGGAGAGTACAATAAATACTGACCTGAAGAGTACAATATATATACTGACCTGGAGAGTGCAATATATACTGACCTGGAGAGTACAATAAATACTGACCTGGAGAGTACAATAAATAATGACCTGGAGAGTACAATAAATTCTGACCTGGTGAGTACAATAAACACTGACCGGGAGAGAACAATATACACTGACCTGGAGAGTACAATAAAAGCTGAATTGGAGAGTACAATAAATACTGAAATGGAGAGTACAATTAATAGTGACTTGGAGGGTACAATAAATACTGACCTGGTGAATACCATAAATACAGACCTGCAGCGGGTAATTAATACTGACCTGGAGAGGGTAATAAATACTGACCTGGAGAGGGTAATAAATACTGACCTGGAGAAGTAAATAAATACTGACCTGGAGAGTACAATAAATACTGACCTGGAGAGAGTAATAAATACTGACATGGAGAGTACAATAAACACTGACCTGGAGAGTACAATAAATACAGACCTGGAGAGTACAATAAATACTGACCTGGAGAGTACAATAAATACTGACCTGGAGAGTACAATAAATACTGACCTGGAGAGTACAATAAATACTGACCTGGAGAGTACTATAAAAACTGACCTGGAGAGTACAATAAATACTGACCTGGAGAGTACAATAAATACTGACATGGGGAGTACAATAAATACTGACCTGGAGAGGGTAGTAAATACTGACCTGGAGAGGGAAATAAATACTGACCCGGAGAGGGCAATAAATAATGACCTGGAGAGTACAATAAATACTGACCTGGAGAGTACATTAAGTACTGACCTGGAGAGTACAATAAATACTGACCTGGTGAGTACAATTAGTACTGACCTGGAGAGTACAATATATACTGACCCAGAGAGTACAATAAATACTGACCTGGAGAGTACAAAAAACACTGACCTGGAAAGGGTAATAAATACTGACCTGGAGAGTACAATAAACACTGACCTGGAGAGTACAATAAATATTACCTGAAGAGTACAATAAATACTGACCTGGAGAGTACAATAAATACTGACCTGGAGAGTACACTAAATATTGACCAGGAGGCTACAATAAAAACTGACCTGGAGAGTAAATAAATACTGACCTGGAGAGTACAATAAACACTGACATGGGGAGTACAATAAATACTGACCTGGAGAGGGTAATAAATGCTGACCTGTAGAGGGAAATAAATACCGACCTGGAGAGTACAATGTATACTGACCTGGAGAGTACAATAAATTATGAACTCGAGAGGGTAATAAATACTGACTTGGAGAGGGTAATAAAGACTGACCTGGAGAGTACAATAAATACTGACCTGGAGAGTACAATAAATACTGACCTGGAGAGTACAATAAATAATGACCTGGAGAGTACAATCAATGCTGACCTGGAGAGGGTAATAAATACTGACTTGGAGAGTACAATAAATACTGACGTGGAGAGTACAATAAATACTGACCTGGATAGTACAATAAATACTGACCTGAAGAGTACAATATATATACTGACCTGGAGAGTGCAATAAATACTGACCTGGAGAGTACAATAAATACTGACCTGGAGAGTACAATAAATTCTGACCTGTAGAGTACAATAAACACTGACCTGGAGAGAACAATATATACTGACCTGGAGAGTACAATAAAAGCTGAATTGGAGAGTCCAATAAATACTGAAATGGAGAGTACAATTAATAGTGACTTGGAGGGTACAATAAATACTGACCTGGAGAGTACCATAACTATAGACCTGCAGCGGGTAATAAATACTGACCTGGAGAGGGTAATAAATACTGACTTGGAGAGTACAATAAATACTGACGTGGAGAGTACAATAAATACTGACCTGGATAGTACAATAAATACTGACCTGAAGAGTACAATATATATACTGACCTGGAGAGTGCAATAAATACTGACCTGGAGAGTACAATAAATACTGACCTGGAGAGTACAATAAATTCTGACCTGTAGAGTACAATAAACACTGACCTGGAGAGAACAATATATACTGACCTGGAGAGTACAATAAAAGCTGAATTGGAGAGTACAATAAATACTGAAATGGAGAGTACAATTAATAGTGACTTGGAGGGTACAATAAATACTGACCTGGAGAGTACCATAACTATAGACCTGCAGCGGGTAATAAATACTGACCTGGAGAGGGTAATAAATACAGACCTGGAGAGGACAATAAACACTGACCTGGAGAGTACAATAAATACTGACCTGGAGAGAGTAATAAATACTGACCTGGAGAGTAAAATAAACACTGACCAGGAGAGTACAATAAATACTTACCTGGAGACTACAATAAATACTGACCTGGAGAGTGCAATAAATACTGACCTGGAGAGTACAATAAATACTGACATGGAGAGTACATAAATAATGACCTGAGGAGTGCAATAAATACTGAGATGGAGAGTACAATAAACACTGACCTGGAGAGGGTAATAAATACTGACCTGGAGAGGGTAATAAATACAGACCTGGAGAGTATAATGAACACTGACCTGGAGAGGGCAATAAATACTAACCTGGAGAGCGCAATAAATACTGACCTGGAGAGTCCAATAAGTACTGACCTTGAGAGTACAATAAATACTGACCCAGAGAGTACAATAAATACTGACATGGAGAGTACAATATACACTGACCTGGAGTGGTAATAAATACTGACTTGGAGAGGGTAATAAATACTGATCTGGAGACTACTATAAATACTGACCTGCAGAGTACAATAAATACTGACCTGGAGAGGGTAATAAATACTGACCTGGAGAGTACAAAAAATACTGACCTTGGAGTAAAATAAATGCTAACCTGGAGAGGGCAATAGATACTAACCTGCAGAGTACAATAAATACTGACCTGGAGAGCACAATAAATCCTGACTTGGACAGGGCAATAAATACTGACCTGGACAGTACATTAAATACTGACCTGGAGAGTACAATAAATACTGACCTGGAGAGTACAATAAATAATGACCTGGAGAGTACAATAAATACTGAGCCGGTGTGTACAATAAATACTGACCTGGAGACGGTAACAAATACTGACCTGGAGAGTCCAATAAATACTGACCTGGAGAGTGCAATAAAATCTGACCTGGAGAGTCGAATAAATCATGACCTGGAGAGTAAATTAATACTGACCTGTAGAGGGAAATAAGTACTGACCTGGAGAGGGCAATAAATAATGACCTGGAAAGTACAATATATACTGATCTGGAGAGTACAATAAATTATGAACTGGAGAGTAAAATAAATACTGACCTGGAGAGTACAATAAACACTGACCTGGAGAGTACAATAAATACTGACCTGGAGAGTACATTAAGTACTGACCTGGAGAGTACAATAAATACTGACCAGGTGAGTACAATTAGAACTGACCTGGAGAGTACAATAAATACTGACCCAGAGAGTACAATAAATACTGACCTGGAGAGTACAATAAACACTGACCTGGAAAGGGTAATAAATACTGACCTGGAGAGTACAATAAATACTGACCTGGAGAATCCAATTAGTATTGACCTGGAGAGTACAATAAATACTGACCCAGAGAGTACAATAAATACTGACCTGGAGAGTACAATAAATACTGACCTGGAGAGGGTAATAAATACAGATCTGTAGAGGATAATAAACACTGACCTGGAGAGTGCAATAAATACTGACCTGGAGAGTACAATACATACTGACCTGGAGAGCACAATAAATACTGACCTGGAGAGTATAATAAATACTGACCTGGGGAGTAAAATAAATACTGACCTGGGGAGTACAATAAATAGTGACTTGTAGAGTACAATAAAGACTGACCTGGAGAGTACAATAAATATTGAACTGGAGAGTACAATAAACACTGACCTGGAGAGTACAATAAATACATACCTGGAGAGTACAATAAATGCTGACCTGGAGAGTACAATAAATATTAACGTGGAGAGTACAATAAACACTGACCTGGAGAGAACTATATATACTGACCTGGAGAGTACAATAAAAGCTGAATTGGAGAGTACAATAAATACTGACCAGGAGAGTACAATTAATAGTGACTTGGAGAGTAGAATAAATACTGACCTGGAGAGTACCATAACTAAAGACCTGCAGCGGGTAATAAATACTGACCTGGAGAGGGTAAAAAATACAGACCTGGAGAGGACAATAAATACTGACCGGGAGAGTACAATAAATACTGACCTGGAGAGTACAATAAATGCTGACCTGGAGAGGTTAATAAATACTGAACTGGAGAGTACAATAAACACTGACCTGGAGAGTACAATAAATACTTACCTGAAGAGGACAATAAATACTGACCTGGAGAGTACAATAAATACTGACCTGGAGAGTACAATAAATATTGACCAGGAGGCTGCAATAAAAACTGACCTGGAGAGTACAATAAATACTGACCTGGAGAGTACAATAAACACTGACATGGGGAGTACAATAAATACTGACCTGGACAGGGTAATAAATGCTGACCTGTAGAGGGAAATAAATACTGACCTGGAAAGGGCAATAAATAATGACCTGGAAAGTACAATATATACTGACCTGGAGAGTACAATAAATTATGAACTGGAGAGTAAAATAAATACTGACCTGGAGAGTACAATAAACACTGACCTGGAGAGAACAATAAATACTGAGCTGGAGAGTACAATAAAAACTGAATTGGAGAGTACAAAAAATACTGACTAGGAGATTACAATAAATACTGACCTGGTGAATACCATAAATACAGACCTGCAGCGGGTAATCAATACTGACCGGGAGAGGGTAATAATTACTGACCTGGAGAAGTAAATAAATACTGACCTGGCGAGTACAATAAATACTGACCTGGAGAGAGTAATAAATACTGACATGGAGAGTACAATAAACACTGACCTGGAGAGTACAATAAATACAGACCTGGAGAGTACAATAAATACTGACCTGGAGAGTACAATAAATACTGACCTGGAGAGTACAATAAATACTGACCTGGAGAGTACAATAAATACTGACCTGGAGAGTACAATAAAAACTGACCTGGAGAGTACAATATATACTGACCTGGAGAGTACAATAAATACAGACATGGGGAGTACAATAAATACTGACCTGGAGAGGGTAATAAATACTGACCTGGAGAGGGAAATAAATACTGACCTGGAGAGGGCAATACATAATGACCTGGAGAGTACAATAAATACTGACCTGGAGAGTACATTATGTACTGAGCTAGAGAGTACAATAAATACTGACCATGTGAGTACAATTAGAACTGACCTCCTGGAGAATACAATAAATACTGACCCAGAGAGTACAATAAATACTGACCTGGAGAGTATAATAAATACTGACCTGGAGAGTGCAATAAATACTGACCTGGAGAGTACAATACATACTGACCTGGAGAGCACAATAAATACTGACCTGGAGAGTATAATAAATACTGACCTGGGGAGTAAAATAAATACTGACCTGGGGAGTACAATAAATAGTGATTTGTAGAGTACAATAAAGACTGACCTGGAGAGTACAATAAATATTGAACTGGCGAGTACATAAACACTGACCTGGAGAGAACAATATATACTGACCTGGAGTGTACAATAAAAGCTGAATTGGAGAGTACAATAAATACTGACCAGGAGAGTACAATTAATAGTGACTTGGAGAGTACAATAAATACTGACCTGGAGAGTACCATAACTAAAGACCTGCAGCGGGTAATAAATACAGACCTGGAGAGGGTAAAAAATACAGACATGGAGAGGACAATAAATACTGACCGGGAGAGTACAATAAATACTGACCTGGAAAGGATAATAAATACTGACCTGGAGAGTACAATAAATACTTACCTGATGAGTACAATAAATACTGACCTGGAGAGTACAATAAATACTGACCTGGAGAGTACAATAAATATTGACCAGGAGGCTGCAATAAAAACTGACCTGGAGAGTACAATAAATACTGTCCTGGAGAGTACAATAAACACTGACATGGGGAGTACAATAAATACTGACCTGGAGAGGGTAATAAATGCTGACCTGCAGAGGGAAATAAATACTGACCTGGAGAGGGCAATAAATACTGACCTGGAGAGTACAATATATACTGACCTGGAGAGTACAATAAATTATGAACTGGAGAGGGTAATAAATACTGACCTGGAGAGGGTAATAAATACTGACCTGGAGAGTACAATAAATACTGACCTGGAGAGGGTAATAAATACTGACCTGGAGAGTACAATAAATACTGACCTGGAGAGTATAATAAATACTGACCTGGAGAGTACAATAAATAATGACCTGGAGAGTACAATCAATGCTGACCTGGAGAGGGCAATAAATACTGACTTGGAGAGTACAATAAATACTGACCTGAAGAGTACAATATATATACTGACCTGGAGAGTGCAATAAATACTGACCTGGAGAGTACAATAAACACTGACCTGGAGAGAACAATATACACTGACCTGGAGAGTACAATAAAAGCTGAATTGGAGAGTACAATAAATACTGAAATGGAGAGTACAATTAATAGTGACTTGGAGGGTACAATAAATACTGACCTGGTGAATACCATAAATACAGACCTGCAGCGGGTAATTAATACTGACCTGGAGAGGGTAATAAACACTGACCCGGAGAGGGTAATAAATACTGACCTGGAGAAGTAAATAAATACTGACCTGGAGAGTACAATAAATACTGACCTGGAGAGAGTAATAAATACTGACATGGAGAGTACAATAAACACTGACCTCGAGAGTACAATAAATACAGACCTGGAGAGTACAATAAATACTGACCTGGAGAGTACAATAAATACTGACCTGGAGAGTACAATAAATACTGACCTGGAGAGTACAATAAATACTGACCTGGAGAGTACTATAAAAACTGACCAGGAGAGTACAATAAATACTGACCTGGAGAGTACAATAAATACTGACATGGGGAGTACAATAAATACTGACCTGGAGAGTACAATAAATACTTACCTGGAGACTACAATAAATACTGACCTGGAGAGGGAAATAAATACTGACCTGGAGAGGGCAATAAATAATGACCTGGAGAGTACAATAAATACTGACCTGGAGAGTACATTAAGTACTGACCTGGAGAGTACAATAAATACTGACCTGGTGAGTACAATTAGTACTGACCTGGAGAGTACAATATATACTGACCCAGAGTGTACAATAAATACTGACCTGGAGAGTACAATAAACACTGACCTGGAAAGGGTAATAAATACTGACCTGGAGAGTACAATAAACACTGACATGTGGAGTACAATAAATACTGACCTGGAGAGGGTAATACATGCTGACCTGTAGAGGGAAATAAATACTGACCTGGAGAGTACAATGAAAACTGACCTGGAGAGAACAATAAATTATGAACTGGAGAGGGTAATAAATACTGACCTGGAGAGGGTAATAAAGACTGACCTGGTGAGTACAATAAATACTGACCTGGAGAGTACAATAAATACTGACCTGGAGAGTACAATAAATAATGACCTGGAGAGTGCAATCAATGCTGACCTGGAGAGGGTAATAAATACTGACTTGGAGAGTACAATAAATACTGACGTGGAGAGTACAATAAATACTGACCTGGATAGTACAATAAATACTGACCTGAAGAGTACAATATATATACTGACCTGGAGAGTGCAATAAATACTGACCTGGAGAGTACAATAAATACTGACCTGGAGAGTACAATAAGTAATGACCTGGAGAGTACAATAAATTCTGACCTGTAGAATACAATAAACACTGACCTGGAGAGAACAATATATATTGACCTGGAGAGTACAATAAAAGCTGAATTGGAGAGTACAATAAATACTGAAATGGAGAGTACAATTAATAGTCACTTGGAGGGTACAATAAATACTGACCTGGAGAGTACCACAACTATAGACCTGCAGCGGGTAATAAATACTGACCTGGAGAGGGTAATAAATACAGAGCTGGAGAGGACAATAAACACTGACCTGGAGAGTACAATAAATACTGACCTGGAGAGAGTAATAAATACTGACATGGAGAGTACAATAAACTCTGACCTGGAGAGTACAATAAATACAGACCTGGAGAGGGTAATAAATACTGACCTGGAGAGTAAAATAAACACTGACCTGGAGAGTACAATAAATACTTACCTGGAGACTACAATAAATACTGACCTGGAGAGTGCAATAAATACTGACCTGGAGAGTACAATAAATACTGACATGGAGAGTACATAAATTAGGACCTGAGGAGTACAATAAATACTGAGATGGAGAGTACAATAAACACTGACCTGATAAGAACAATAAATACTGACCTGGAGAGTATAATGAACACTGACCTGGAGAGGGCAATAAATACTAACCTGGAGAGCACAATAAATACTGACCTGGAGAGTCCAATAAGTACTGACCTTGAGAGTACAATAAATACTGACCCAGAGAGTACAATAAATACTGACATGGAGAGTACAATATACACTGACCTGGAGTGGTAATAAATACTGACCTGGAGAGGGTAATAAATACTGATCTGGAGAGTACTATAAATACTGACCTGCAGAGTACAATAAATATTGACCTGGAGAGGGTAATAAATACTGACCTGGAGAGTACAAAAAATACTGACCTTGGAGTAAAATAAATGCTAACCTGGAGAGGGCAATAGATACTAACCTGCAGAGTACAATAAATACTGACCTGGAGAGCACAATAAATACTGACTTGGACAGGGCAATAAATACTGACCTGGACAGTACATTAAATACTGACCTGGAGAGTACAATAAATACTGACCTGGAGAGTACAATAAATAATGACCTGGAGAGTACAATAAATACTGAGCCGGAGTGTACAATAAATACTGACCTGGAGAGGGTAATAAATACTGACCTGGAGAGTCCAATAAATACTGACTTGGAGAGTGCAATAAAAACTGACCTGGAGAGTCGAATAAATAATGACCTGGTGAATACAATAAATACTGACATGCAGAGAACAATAAATACTGATCTGGAGAGTACAATAAATACTGACCTGGAGAGTACAATAAATACTGACCTGGAGAGGGTAATAAATACTGATCTGGAGAGGGTAATAAATACAGACATGGAGAGTATAATAAACACTGACCTGGAGAGGGCAATAAATACTGACCTGGAGAGTACAATAAATACTGACCTGGAGAGTCCAATAAATACTGACCTGGAGAGTACAATAAATACTGACCTGGAGAGGGTAATAAATACTGATCTGGAGTGGGTAATAAATACAGACATGGAGAGTATAATAAACACTGACCTGGAGAGGGCAATAAATACTGACCTGGAGAGTACAATAAATACTGACCTGGAGAGCACAATATATGCTGCTCTGGAGATTATAATAAATGCTGACCTGGGGAGTAAAATAAATACTGAAATGGAGTGGGTAATAATAGTGAACTGAACAGTACAATAAATACTGAACTGGAGAGTAAAATAAATACTGACCTGGAGAATACAATAAATACTGACCTGGAGAGTACAATACATACTGACCTGGAGAGTACAATCAATACTGACCTGGAGAGGGTAATAAATACTGACCTGGAGAGTACAATAAATACTGACCTGGAGAGTACAATATATACTGACCTGGAGAGTACAATAAATTATGAACTGGAGAGTAAAATAAATACTGACCTGGAGAGTACAATAAACACTGACCTGGAGAGAACAATAAATACTGAGCTGGAGAGTACAATAAAAACTGAATTGGAGAGTACAAAAAATACTGACTAGGAGATTACAATAAATACTGACCTGGTGAATACCATAAATACAGACCTGCAGCGGGTAATCAATACCGACCGGGAGAGGGTAATAAATACTGACCTGGAGAAGTAAATAAATACTGACCTGGCGAGTACAATAAATACTGACCTGGAGAGAGTAATAAATACTGACATGGAGAGTACAATAAACACTGACCTGGAGAGTACAATAAATACAGACCTGGAGAGTACAATAAACACTGACCCGGAGAGTACAATAAATGCTGACCTGGAGAGGGTAATAAATACTGAACTGGAGAGTACAATAAACACTGACCTGGAGAGTACAATAAATACTTACCTGAAGAGTACAATAAATACTGACCTGGAGAGTACAATAAATACTGACCTGGAGAGTACAATAAATATTGACCAGGAGGCTGCAATAAAAACTGACCTGGAGAGTACAATAAATACTGACCTGGAGAGTACAATAAACACTGACATGGGGAGTACAATAAATACTGACCTGGAGAGGGTAATAAATGCTGACCTGTAGAGGGAAATAAATACTGACCTGGAGAGGGCAATAAATAATGACCTGGAGAGTACAATATACACTGACCTGGAGAGAAAAATAAATACTGAGCTGGAGAGTACAATAAAAACTGAATTGGAGAGTACAAAAAATACTGACTAGGAGATTACAATAAATACTGACCTGGTGAATACCATAAATACAGACCTGCAGCGGGTAATAATTACTGACCGGGAGAGGGTAATAAATACTGACCTGGAGAAGTAAATAAATATTGACCTGGCGAGTACAATAAATACTGACCTGGAGAGAGTAATAAATACTGACATGGAGAGTACAATAAACACTGACCTGGAGAGTACAATAAATACAGACCTGGAGAGTACAATAAATACTGACCTGGAGAGTACAATAAATACTGACATGGAGAGTATATTAAATACTGACCTGGAGAGTACAATAAATACTGACCTGGAGAGTACAATAAAGACTGACCTGGAGAGTACAATAAATACTGAACTGGAGAGTACAATAAATACTGACATGGGGAGTACAATAAATACTGACCTGGAGAGGGTAATAAATACTGACCTGGAGAGGGCAATACATAATGACCTGGAGAGTACAATAAATACTGACCTGGAGAGTACATTATGTACTGACCTGGAGAGTACAATAAATACTGACTAGGTGAGTACAATTAGAATTGACCTCCTGGAGAGTACAATAAATACTGACCCAGAGAGTACAATAAATACTGACCTGGAGAGTACAATAAACACTGACCTGGAAATGGTAATAAATACTGACCTGGAGAGTACAATAAATACTGACCTGGAGAGTCCAATTCGTATTGACCTGGAGAGTACAATAAATACTGACCCAGAGAGTACAATAAATACTTACCTGGAGAGTACAATAAATACTGACCTGGAGAGGGTAATAAATACAGATCTGTAGAGTATAATAAACACTGACCTGGAGAGTGCAACAAATACTGACCTCGAGAGTACAATACATGCTGACCTGGAGAGCACAATAAATACTGACCTGGAGAGCATAATAAATACTGACCTGGGGAGTAAAATAAATACTGACCTGGGGAGTACAATAAATAGTGACTTGTAGAGTACAATAAAGACTGACCTAGAGAGTACAATAAATATTGAACTGGAGAGTACAATAAACACTGACCTGGAGAGTACAATAAATACTTACCTGGAGAGTACAATAAATGCTGAGCTGGAGAGTACAATAAATATTAACCTGGAGAGTACAATAAACACTGACCTGGAGAGAACAATATATACTGACCTGGAGAGTACAATAAAAGCTGATTTGGAGAGTACAATAAATACTGACCAGGAGAGTACAATTAACAGTGACTTGGAGAGTACAATAAATACTGACCTGGAGAGTACCATAACTAAAGACCTGCAGCGGGTAATAAATACTGACCTGGAGAGGGTAAAAAATACAGACCTGGAGTGGACAATAAATACTGACCGGGAGAGTACATAAATAATGACCTGAATAGTACAATAAACACTGACCTGGAGAGAACAATAAATACTGACCTGGAGAGTACAATAAAAACTGAATTGGAGAGTACAATAATACTGACCAGGAGAGTACAATTAATAGTGACTTGGAGAGTACAATAAATACTGACCTGCTGACTACCATAAATACTGACCTGGAGAGTACAATAAATGCTGACCTGGAGATGGTAATAAATACTGACCTGGAGAGTACAATAAACACTGACCTGGAGAATACAATACATACTTACCTGAAGAGTACAATAAATACTGACCTGGAGAGTACAATAAATACTGACCTGGAGAGTACAATAAATATTGACCAGGAGGCTGCAATAAAAACTGACCTGGAGAGTACAATAAATACTGATCTGGAGAGTACAATAAACACTGACATGGGGAGTACAATAAATACTGACGTGGAGAGGGTAATAAATGCTGACCTGTAGAGGGAAATAAATACTGACCTGGAGAGGGCAATAAATAATGACCTGGAGAGTACAATATATACTGACCTGGAGAGTACAATAAATTATGAACTGGAGAGGGTAATAAATACTGACCTGGAGAGTGTAATACATACTGACCTGGAGAGTACAATAAATACTGACCTGGAGAGTACAATAAATGCTGACCTGGAGAGTACAATAAATAATGACCTGGAGAGTACAATAAATAATGACCTGGAGAGTACAATCAATGCTGACCTGGAGAGGGTAATAAATACTGACTTGGAGAGTACAATAAATACTGACGTGGAGAGTACAATAAATACTGACCTGGAGAGTACAAAAAATACTGACCTGAAGAGTACAATAAATACTGACCTGGAGAGTACAATAAATACTGACCTGGAGAGTACAATAAAAACTGACCTGGAGAGTACAATAAATACTGACCTGGAGAGTACAATAAATACTGACATGGGGAGTACAATAAATACTGACCTGGAGAGGTTAATAAATACTGACCTGGAGAGGGAAATAAATACTGTCCTGGAGAGGGCAATACATAATGACCTGGAGAGTACAATAAATACTGACCTGGAGAGTACATTAAGTACTGACCTGGAGAGTACAATAAATACTGACCAGGTGAGTACAATTAGAACTGACCTCCTGAAGAGTACAATAAATCCTGACCCAGAGAGTACAATAAATACTGACCTGGAGAGTACAATAAACACTGACCTGGAAAGGGTAATAAATATTGACCTGGAGAGTACAATAAATACTGACCTGATGAGTCCAATTAGTATTGACCTGGAGAGTACAATAAATACTGACCCAGAGAGTACAATAAATACTGACCTGGAGAGTACAATAAATACTGACCTGGAGAGGGTAATAAATACTGACATGGAGAGTACAATAAATACTGACCTGGAGAGTACAATAAATACTGACCAGGTGAGTACAATTAGAACTGACCTCCTGGAGAGTACAATAAATACTGACCCAGAGAGTACAATAAATACTGACCCGGAGAGTACAATAAACACTGACCTGGAAATGGTAATAAATACCGACCTGGAGAGTACAATAAATACTGACCTGGAGAGTCCAATTAGTATTGACCTGGAGAGTACAATAAATACTTACCCAGAGAGTACAATAAATACTGACCTGGAGAGTACAATAAATACTGACCTGGAAAGGGTAAAAAATACAGATCTGTAGATTATAATAAACACTGACCTGGAGAGTGCAATACATACTGACCTGGAGAGTACAATACATAATGTCCTGGAGAGCACAATAAATACTGACCTGGAGAGTATAATAAATACTGACCTGGGGAGTAAAATAAATACTGACCTGGGGAGTACAATAAATAGTGACTTGTAGAGTACAATAAAGACTGACCTGGAGAGTAGAATAAATATTGAACTGGAGAGTACAATAAACACTGACCTGGAGAGTACAATAAATACTTACCTGGAGAGTACAATAAATGCTGACCTGGAGAGTACAATAAATATTAACCTGGAGAGTACAATAAACACTGACCTGGAGAGAACAATATATACTGACATGGAGAGTACAATAAAAGCTGAATTGGAGAGTACAATAAATACTGACCAGGAGAGCACAATTAATAGTGACTTGGAGAGTAAAATAAATACTGACCTGGAGAGTACCATAACTAAAGACCTGCAGCGGGTAATAAATACTGACCTGGAGAGGGTAAAAAATACAGACCTGGAGAGGACAATAAATACTGACCGGGAGAGTACAATAAATACTGACCCGGAGAGTACAATAAATGCTGACCTGGAGAGGGTAATAAATACTGAACTGGAGAGTACAATAAACACTGACCTGGAGAGTACAATAAATACTTACCTGAAGAGTACAATAAATACTGACCTGGAGAGTACAATAAATACTGACCTGGAGAGTACAATAAATATTGACCAGGAGGCTGCAATAAAAACTGACCTGGAGAGTACAATAAATACTGACCTGGAGAGTACAATAAACACTGACATGGGGAGTACAATAAATACTGACCTGGAGAGGGTAATAAATGCTGACCTGTAGAGGGAAATAAATACTGACCTGGAGAGGGCAATAAATAATGACCTGGAGAGTACAATATACACTGACCTGGAGAGAAAAATAAATACTGAGCTGGAGAGTACAATAAAAACTGAATTGGAGAGTACAAAAAATACTGACTAGGAGATTACAATAAATACTGACCTGGTGAATACCATAAATACAGACCTGCAGCGGGTAATAAATACTGACCGGGAGAGGGTAATAAATACTGACCTGGAGAAGTAAATAAATATTGACCTGGCGAGTACAATAAATACTGACCTGGAGAGAGTAATAAATACTGACATGGAGAGTACAATAAACACTGACCTGGAGAGTACAATAAATACAGACCTGGAGAGTACAATAAATACTGACCTGGAGAGTACAATAAATACTGACCTGGAGAGTATATTAAATACTGACCTGGAGAGTACAATAAATACTGACCTGGAGAGTACAATAAAGACTGACCTGGAGAGTACAATAAATACTGAACTGGAGAGTACAATAAATACTGACATGGGGAGTACAATAAATACTGACCTGGAGAGGGTAATAAATACTGACCTGGAGAGGGCAATACATAATGACCTGGAGAGTACAATAAATACTGACCTGGAGAGTACATTATGTACTGACCTGGAGAGTACAATAAATACTGACCAGGTGAGTACAATTAGAATTGACCTCCTGGAGAGTACAATAAATACTGACCCAGAGAGTACAATAAATACTGACCTGGAGAGTACAATAAACACTGACCTGGAAATGGTAATAAATACTGACCTGGAGAGTACAATAAATACTGACCTGGAGAGTCCAATTCGTATTGACCTGGAGAGTACAATAAATACTGACCCAGAGAGTACAATAAATACTTACCTGGAGAGTACAATAAATACTGACCTGGAGAGGGTAATAAATACAGATCTGTAGAGTATAATAAACACTGACCTGGAGAGTGCAATAAATACTGACCTCGAGAGTACAATACATGCTGACCTGGAGAGCACAATAAATACTGACCTGGAGAGCATAATAAATACTGACCTGGGGAGTAAAATAAATACTGACCTGGGGAGTACAATAAATAGTGACTTGTAGAGTACAATAAAGACTGACCTGGAGAGTACAATAAATATTGAACTGGAGAGTACAATAAACACTGACCTGGAGAGTACAATAAATACTTACCTGGAGAGTACAATAAATGCTGAGCTGGAGAGTACAATAAATATTAACCTGGAGAGTACAATAAACACTGACCTGGAGAGAACAATATATACTGACCTGGAGAGTACAATAAAAGCTGATTTGGAGAGTACAATAAATACTGACCAGGAGAGTACAATTAACAGTGACTTGGAGAGTACAATAAATACTGACCTGGAGAGTACCATAACTAAAGACCTGCAGCGGGTAATAAATACTGACCTGGAGAGGGTAAAAAATACAGACCTGGAGTGGACAATAAATACTGACCGGGAGAGTACATAAATAATGACCTGAAGAGTACAATAAACACTGACCTGGAGAGAACAATAAATACTGACCTGGAGAGTACAATAAAAACTGAATTGGAGAGTACAATAATACTGACCAGGAGAGTACAATTAATGGTGACTTGGAGAGTACAATAAATACTGACCTGCTGACTACCATAAATACTGACCTGGAGAGTACAATAAATGCTGACCTGGAGATGGTAATAAATACTGACCTGGAGAGTACAATAAACACTGACCTGGAGAATACAATACATACTTACCTGAAGAGTACAATAAATACTGACCTGGAGAGTACAATAAATACTGACCTGGAGAGTACAATAAATATTGACCAGGAGGCTGCAATAAAAACTGACCTGGAGAGTACAATAAATACCGATCTGGAGAGTACAATAAACACTGACATGGGGAGTACAATAAATACTGACGTGGAGAGGGTAATAAATGCTGACCTGTAGAGGGAAATAAATACTGACCTGGAGAGGGCAATAAATAATGACCTGGAGAGTACAATATATACTGACCTGGAGAGTACAATAAATTATGAATTGGAGAGGGTAATAAATACTGACCTGGAGAGTGTAATACATACTGACCTGGAGAGTACAATAAATACTGACCTGGAGAGTACAATAAATGCTGACCTGGAGAGTACAATAAATAATGACCTGGAGAGTACAATAAATAATGACCTGGAGAGTACAATCAATGCTGACCTGGAGAGGGTAATAAATACTGACTTGGAGAGTACAATAAATACTGACGTGGAGAGTACAATAAATACTGACCTGGAGAGTTCAAAAAATACTGACCTGAAGAGTACAATAAATACTGACCTGGAGAGTACAATAAATACTGACCTGGAGAGTACAATATACACTGACCTGGAGAGAAAAATAAATACTGAGCTGGAGAGTACAATAAAAACTGAATTGGAGAGTACAAAAAATACTGACTAGGAGATTACAATAAATACTGACCTGGTGAATACCATAAATACAGACCTGCAGCGGGTAATAAATACTGACCGGGAGAGGGTAATAAATACTGACCTGGAGAAGTAAATAAATATTGACCTGGCGAGTACAATAAATACTGACCTGGAGAGAGTAATAAATACTGACATGGAGAGTACAATAAACACTGACCTGGAGAGTACAATAAATACAGACCTGGAGAGTACAATAAATACTGACCTGGAGAGTACAATAAATACTGACCTGGAGAGTATATTAAATACTGACCTGGAGAGTACAATAAATACTGACCTGGAGAGTACAATAAAGACTGACCTGGAGAGTACAATAAATACTGAACTGGAGAGTACAATAAATACTGACATGGGGAGTACAATAAATACTGACCTGGAGAGGGTAATAAATACTGACCTGGAGAGGGCAATACATAATGACCTGGAGAGTACAATAAATACTGACCTGGAGAGTACATTATGTACTGACCTGGAGAGTACAATAAATACTGACCAGGTGAGTACAATTAGAATTGACCTCCTGGAGAGTACAATAAATACTGACCCAGAGAGTACAATAAATACTGACCTGGAGAGTACAATAAACACTGACCTGGAAATGGTAATAAATACTGACCTGGAGAGTACAATAAATACTGACCTGGAGAGTCCAATTCGTATTGACCTGGAGAGTACAATAAATACTGACCCAGAGAGTACAATAAATACTTACCTGGAGAGTACAATAAATACTGACCTGGAGAGGGTAATAAATACAGATCTGTAGAGTATAATAAACACTGACCTGGAGAGTGCAATAAATACTGACCTCGAGAGTACAATACATGCTGACCTGGAGAGCACAATAAATACTGACCTGGAGAGCATAATAAATACTGACCTGGGGAGTAAAATAAATACTGACCTGGGGAGTACAATAAATAGTGACTTGTAGAGTACAATAAAGACTGACCTGGAGAGTACAATAAATATTGAACTGGAGAGTACAATAAACACTGACCTGGAGAGTACAATAAATACTTACCTGGAGAGTACAATAAATGCTGAGCTGGAGAGTACAATAAATATTAACCTGGAGAGTACAATAAACACTGACCTGGAGAGAACAATATATACTGACCTGGAGAGTACAATAAAAGCTGATTTGGAGAGTACAATAAATACTGACCAGGAGAGTACAATTAACAGTGACTTGGAGAGTACAATAAATACTGACCTGGAGAGTACCATAACTAAAGACCTGCAGCGGGTAATAAATACTGACCTGGAGAGGGTAAAAAATACAGACCTGGAGTGGACAATAAATACTGACCGGGAGAGTACATAAATAATGACCTGAAGAGTACAATAAACACTGACCTGGAGAGAACAATAAATACTGACCTGGAGAGTACAATAAAAACTGAATTGGAGAGTACAATAATACTGACCAGGAGAGTACAATTAATAGTGACTTGGAGAGTACAATAAATACTGACCTGCTGACTACCATAAATACTGACCTGGAGAGTACAATAAATGCTGACCTGGAGATGGTAATAAATACTGACCTGGAGAGTACAATAAACACTGACCTGGAGAATACAATACATACTTACCTGAAGAGTACAATAAATACTGACCTGGAGAGTACAATAAATACTGACCTGGAGAGTACAATAAATATTGACCAGGAGGCTGCAATAAAAACTGACCTGGAGAGTACAATAAATACTGATCTGGAGAGTACAATAAACACTGACATGGGGAGTACAATAAATACTGACGTGGAGAGGGTAATAAATGCTGACCTGTAGAGGGAAATAAATACTGACCTGGAGAGGGCAATAAATAATGACCTGGAGAGTACAATATATACTGACCTGGAGAGTACAATAAATTATGAACTGGAGAGGGTAATAAATACTGACCTGGAGAGTGTAATACATACTGACCTGGAGAGTACAATAAATACTGACCTGGAGAGTACAATAAATGCTGACCTGGAGAGTACAATAAATAATGACCTGGAGAGTACAATAAATAATGACCTGGAGAGTACAATCAATGCTGACCTGGAGAGGGTAATAAATACTGACTTGGAGAGTACAATAAATACTGACGTGGAGAGTACAATAAATACTGACCTGGAGAGTACAAAAAATACTGACCTGAAGAGTACAATAAATACTGACCTGGAGAGTACAATAAATACTGACCTGGAGAGTACAATAAAAACTGACCTGGAGAGTACAATAAATACTGACCTGGAGAGTACAATAAATACTGACATGGGGAGTACAATAAATACTGACCTGGAGAGGGTAATAAATACTGACCTGGAGAGGGAAATAAATACTGACCTGGAGAGGGCAATACATAATGACCTGGAGAGTACAATAAATACTGACCTGGAGAGTACATTAAGTACTGACCTGGAGAGTACAATAAATACTGACCAGGTGAGTACAATTAGAACTGACCTCCTGAAGAGTACAATAAATCCTGACCCAGAGAGTACAATAAATACTGACCTGGAGAGTACAATAAACACTGACCTGGAAAGGGTAATAAATATTGACCTGGAGAGTACAATAAATACTGACCTGAAGAGTCCAATTAGTATTGACCTGGAGAGTACAATAAATACTGACCCAGAGAGTACAATAAATACTGACCTGGAGAGTACAATAAATACTGACCTGGAGAGGGTAATAAATACAGATCTGTAGCGTATAATAAACACTGACCTGGAGAGTGCAATAAATACTGACCTCGAGAGTACAATACATACTGACCTGGAGAGCACAATAAATACTGACCTGGAGAGTATAATAAATACTGACCTGGGGAGTAAAATAAATACTGACCTGGGGAGTACAATAAATAGTGACTTGTAGAGTACAATAAAGACTGACCTGGAGAGTACAATAAATATTGAACTGGAGAGTACAATAAACACTGACCTGGAGAGTACAATAAATACTTACCTGGAGAGTACAATAAATGCTGACCTGGAGAGTACAATAAATATTAACCTGGAGAGTACAATAAATACTGACCTGGAGAGAACAATATATACTGACCTGGAGAGTACAATAAAAGCTGAATTGGAGAGTACAATAAATACTGACCAGGAGAGTACAATTAATAGTGACTTGGAGAGTACAATAAAAACTGAGCTGGAGAGTACCATAACTAAAGACCTGCAGCGGGTAATAAATACTGACCTGGAGAGGGTAAAAAATACAGACCTGGAGAGGACAATAAATACTGACCGGGAGAGTACAATAAATACTGACCTGGAGAGTACAATAAATACTTACCTGAAGAGTAAAATAAATACTGACCTGGAGAGTACAATAAATACTGACCTGGAGAGTACAATAAATACTGACCTGGAGAGTACAATAAACAGTGACATGGGGAGTACAATAAATACTGACGTGGAGAGGGTAATAAATGCTGACCTGTAGAGGGAAATAAATACTGACCTGGAGAGGGCAATAAATAATGACCTGGAGAGTACAATATATACTGACCTGGAGAGTACAATAAATTATGAACTGGAGAGGGTAATAAATACTGACCTGGAGAGGGTAATACATGCTGACCTGGAGAGTACAATAAATACTGACCTGGAGAGTACAATAAATACTGACCTGGAGAGTACAATAAATAATGACCTGGAGAGTACAATCAATGCCGACCTGGAGAGCGTAATAAATACTGACTTGGAGAGTACAATAAATACTGACGTGGAGAGTACAATAAATACTGTCCTGGAGAGTACAAAAAATACTGACCTGAAGAGTACAATATATACACTGACCTGGAGAGTGCAATAAATACTGATCTGGAGAGTACAATAAATACTGACCTGGAGAGTACAATAAATAATGACCTGGAGAGTACAATAAATTCTGACCTGGAGAGTACAATAAACACTGACCTGGAGAGAACAATATAAACTGACCTGGAGAGTACAATAAAAGCTGAATTGGAGAGTACAATAAATACTGAAATGGAGAGTACAATTAATAGTGACTTGGAGGGTACAATAAATACTGACCTGGTGAATACCATAAATACTGACCTGGAGAGGGTAATTAATACAGACCTGGAGAAGTAAATAACTACTGACCTGGAGAGTACAATAAATACTGACCTGGAGAGAGTAATAAATACTGACATGGAGAGTACAATAAACACTGACCTGGAGAGTACAATAAATACAGACCTGGAGAGTACAATAAATACTGACCTGGAGAGTACAATAAATACTGACCTGGAGAGTACAATAAATACTGACCTGGAGAGTACAATAAATACTGATCTGGAGAGTGCAATAAAAACTGACCTGGAGAGTACAATAAATACTGGCCTGGAGAGTACAATAAATACTGACATGGGGAGTACAATAAATACTGACCTGGAGAGGGTAATAAATACTGACCTTGAGAGGGAAAAAAATACTGACCTGGAGATGGTAATAAATACTGACCTGGAGAGTACAATAAATACTGACCTGGAGAGTACAATAAATACTGACCTGGTGAGTACAATAAATAATGACCTGGAGAGTACAATCAATGCTGACCTGGAGAGGGTAATAAATACTGACTTGGAGAGTACAATAAATACTGACGTGGAGAGTACAATAAATACTGACCTGGAGAGTACAATAAATACTGACCTGAAGAGTACAATATATATACTGACCTGGAGAGTGCAATAAATACTGACCTGGAGAGTACAATAAATACTGACCTGGAGATTACAATAAATAATGACCTGGAGAGTACAATAAATTCTGACCTGGAGAGTACAATAAACACTGACCTGGAGAGAACTATATATAATGACCTGGAGAGTACAATAAAAGCTGAATTGGAGAGTACAATAAATACTGAAATGGAGAGTACAATTAATAGTGACTTGGAGAGTACAATAAATACTGACCTGGAGAGTACCATAACTATTGACCTGCAGCGGGTAATAAATACTGACCTGGAGAGGGTAATAAATACAGACCTGAGAGGACAATAAACACTGACCTGGAGAGTACAATAAATACTGACCTGGAGAGAGTAATAAATATTGACATGGAGAGTACAATAAACTCTGACCTGGAGAGTACAATAAATACAGACCTGGAGAGGGTAATAAATACTGTCCTGGAGAGTATAATAAACACTGACCTGGAGAGTACAATAAATACTTACCTGGAGAGTACAATAAATACTGACCTGGAGAGTGCAATAAATACTGACCTGGAGAGTACAATAAATACTGACCAGGAGAGTACATAAATAATGACCTGAAGAGTACAATAAATACTGTTCCGGAGAGTACAATAAACACTGACCTGGAGAGAACAATAAATACTGACCTGGAGAGTACTATAACAACTGAATTGGAGAGTACAATAAATACTGACCAGGAGAGTACAATTAATAGTGTTTTGGAGAATACAATAAATACTGACCTGCTGACTACCATAAATACAGACCTGCAGCGGTAATAAATACTGACCTGGAGAGGGTAATAAATACTGACCTGGAGAAGTAAATAAATACTCACCTGGAGAGTACAATAAAGACTGACCTGGAGAGAGTAATAAATACTGACATGTAGAGTACAATAAACATTGACCTGGAGAGTACAATAAATACAGACCTGGAGAGTACAATAAATACTGACCTGGAGAGTACAATAAATAATGACCTGGAGAGTACAATAAATACTGACCTGGAGAGTACAATGAACACTGACCTGTAGAGAACAATATATGCTGACCTGGAGAGTACAATAAAAGCTGAATTGGAGAGTACAATAAAAACAGACCAGGAGAGTACAATTAATAGTGACTTGGAGGGTACAATAAATACTGACCTGGAGAGTACCACAACTATAGACCTGCAGCGGGTATTAAATACTGACCTGGACAGGGTAATAAATAGAGACATGGAGAGGACAATAAATACTGACCTGGAGAGTACAATAAATACTGACCTGGAGAGAGTAATAAATACTGACATGGAGAGGACAATAAACTCTGACCTGGAGAGTACAATAAATACAGACCTGGAGAGGGTAATAAATACTGACCTGGAGACTACAATAAACACTGACCTGGAGAGTACAATAAATACTTACCTGGAGAGTACAATATATACTGACCTGGAGAGTGCAATAAATACTGACCTGGAGAGTACAATAAATACTGACCTGGAGAGTACATAAATAATGACCTGAAGAGTACAATAAATACTGACCTGGAGAGTACAATAAACACTGACCTGGAGAGAACAATAAATACTGACCTGGAGAGTACAATATAAACTGAATTGGAGAGTACAATAAATACTGACCAGGAGAGTACAATTAATATTGACTTGGAGAGTACAATAAATACTGACCTGGTGAGTACCATAAATACAGACCTGCAGCGGGTAATTAATACTGACCTGGAGAGGGTAATATATACTGACCTGGAGAAGTAAATAAATACTGACATGGAGAGTACAATAAATACTGACCTGGAGAGAGTAATAAATACTGACATGGAGAGTACAACAAACACTGACCTGGAGAGTACAATAAATACTGACCTGGAGAGTACAATAAATGCTTACCTGGAGAGGGTAATACATACTGACCAGGAGAGTACAATAAACACTGACCTGGAGAGTACAATAAATACTGACCTGGAGAGTACAATAAATACTGACCTGGAGAGTACAATAAAAACAGACCTGGAGAGTACAATAAATACTGACCTGGAGAGTACATAAATAATGACCTGAAGAGTACAATAAATACTGACCTGGAGAGTACAATAAACACTGACCTGGAGAGAACAATAAATACTGACCTGGAGAGTACAATATAAACTGAATTGGAGAGTACAATAAATACTGACCAGGAGAGTACAATTAATATTGACTTGGAGAGTACAATAAATACTGACCTGGTGAGTACCATAAATACAGACCTGCAGCGGGTAATTAATACTGACCTGGAGAGGGTAATATATACTGACCTGGAGAAGTAAATAAATACTGACATGGAGAGTACAATAAATACTGACCTGGAGAGAGTAATAAATACTGACATGGAGAGTACAATAAACACTGACCTGGAGAGTACAATAAATACTGACCTGGAGAGTACAATAAATGCTTACCTGGAGAGGGTAATACATACTGACCAGGAGAGTACAATAAACACTGACCTGGAGAGTACAATAAATACTTACCTGGAGAGTACAATAAATACTGACCTGGAGAGTACAATAAATACTGACCTGGAGAGTACAATAAAAACAGACCTGGAGAGTACAATAAATACTGACCTGGAGAGTACAATAAATACTGACATGGGGAGCACAATAAATACTGACCTGGAGAGGTAATAAATACTGACCTGGAGAGGGAAATAAATACTGACCTGGAGAGGGCAATAAATAATGACCTGGAGACTACAATAAATACTGACCTGGGGAGTACAATAAATACTTACCTGGAGAGTACAATAAATACTGACCTGGAGAGTACATTATGTACTGACCTGGAGAGTACAATAAATACTGACCTGGAGAGTCCAATTAGTACTGACCTGGAGAGTACAATAAATACTGACCCGGAGAGTACAATAAATACTGACCCAGAGAGTACAAAAATACTGACCTGGAGAGTACAATAAACACTGACCTGGAAAGGGTAATAAATACTGACCTGGAGAGTACAATAAATACTGACCTGGAGAGTCCAATTAGTACTGACCTGGAGATTACAATAAATACTGACCCAGAGAGTACAATAAATACTGACCTGGAGAGTACAATAAACACTGACCTGGAGAGGGTAATAAAATACAGATCTGTAGAGTATAATAAACACTGACCTGGAGAGTGCAATAAATATTGACCTGGAGAGTACACTACATAATGACCTGGAGAGCACAATAAATACTGACCTGGAGAGTATAATAAATACTGACCTGGGGAGTAAAATAAATACTGACCTGGAGAGTAAAATAAATACTGACCTGGAGAATACAATAAATACTGACATGGAGAGTACAATAAATACTGACCTGGAGAGTACAATCAATATTGACCTGGAGAGGGTAATATATACTGACCTGGAGAGTGCAATAAATAATGACCTGGAGAGAACAATAAACACTGACATGGGGAGTACAATAGACACTGAGCTGGAGAGTACAATAAATACTGACCTGGAGGGGGTAATAAATACTGACCTGAAGAGTACAATAAATACTGACCTGGAGAGTGCAATAAATACTGATCTGGAGAGGGTAATAAATACTGACCTGGAGAAGTAAATAACTACTGACCTGGAGAGTACAATAAATACTGACCTGGAGAGAGTAATAAATACTGACATGGAGAGTACAATAAACACTGACCTGGAGAGTACAATAAATACAGACCTGGAGAGTACAATAAATACTGACCTGGAGAGTACAATAAATACTGACCTGGAGAGTACAATAAATACTGTCCTGGAGAGTACAATAAATACTGATCTGGAGAGTGCAATAAAAACTGACCTGGAGAGTACAATAAATACTGGCCTGGAGAGTACAATAAATACTGACATGGGGAGTACAATAAATACTGACCTGGAGAGGGTAATAAATACTGACCTTGAGAGGGAAAAAAATACTGACCTGGAGATGGTAATAAATACTGACCTGGAGAGTACAATAAATACTGACCTGGAGAGTACAATAAATACTGACCTGGTGAGTACAATAAATAATGACCTGGAGAGTACAATCAATGCTGACCTGGAGAGGGTAATAAATACTGACTTGGAGAGTACAATAAATACTGACGTGGAGAGTACAATAAATACTGACCTGGAGAGTACAATAAATACTGACCTGAAGAGTACAATATATATACTGACCTGGAGAGTGCAATAAATACTGACCTGGAGAGTACAATAAATACTGACCTGGAGATTACAATAAATAATGACCTGGAGAGTACAATAAATTCTGACCTGGATTGAGTAATAAATACTGACATGGAGAGTACAATAAACACTGACCTGGAGAGTACAATAAATACAGACCTGGAGAGTACAATAAATACTGACCTGGAGAGTACAATAAATACTGACCTGGAGAGTACAATAAATACTGATCTGGAGAGTGCAATAAAAACTGACCTGGAGAGTACAATAAATACTGGCCTGGAGAGTACAATAAATACTGACCCAGAGAGTACAAAAATACTGACCTGGAGAGTACAATAAACACTGACCTGGAGAGAACAATATATACTGACCTGGAGAGTATAATAAAAGCTGAATTGGAGAGTACAATAAATACTGAAATAGAGAGTACAATTAATAGTGACTTGGAGGGTACAATAAATACTGACCTGGAGAGTACCATAACTATAGACCTGCAGCGGGTAATAAATACTGACCTGGAGAGGGTAATAAATACAGACCTGGAGAGGACAATAAACACTGACCTGGAGAGTACAATAAATACTGACCTGGAGAGAGTAATAAATATTGACATGGAGAGTACAATAAACTCTGACCTGGAGAGTACAATAAATACAGACCTGGAGAGGGTAATAAATACTGTCCTGGAGAGTATAATAAACACTGACCTGGAGAGTACAATAAATACTTACCTGGAGAGTACAATAAATACTGACCTGGAGAGTGCAATAAATACTGACCTGGAGAGTACAATAAATACTGACCTGGAGAGTACATAAATAATGACCTGAAGAGTACAATAAATAATGACCCGGAGAGTACAATAAACACTGACCTGGAGAGAACAATAAATACTGACCTGGAGAGTACTATAACAACTGAATTGGAGAGTACAATAAATACTGACCAGGAGAGTACAATTAATAGTGTTTTGGAGAATACAATAAATACTGACCTGCTGACTACCATAAATACAGACCTGGAGCGGTAATAAATACTGACCTGGAGAGGGTAATAAATACTGACCTGGAGAAGTAAATAAATACTCACCTGGAGAGTACAATAAAGACTGACCTGGAGAGAGTAATAAATACTGACATGTAGAGTACAATAAACATTGACCTGGAGAGTACAATAAATACAGACCTGGAGAGTACAATAAATACTGACCTGGAGTGTACAATAAATAATGACCTGGAGAGTACAATAAATACTGACCTGGAGAGTACAATGAACACTGACCTGGAGAGAACAATATATACTGACCTGGGGAGTACAATAAAAGCTGAATTGGAGAGTACAATAAAAACAGACCAGGAGAGTACAATTAATAGTGACTTGGAGGGTACAATAAATACTGACCTGGAGAGTACCACAACTATAGACCTGCAGCGGGTATTAAATACTGACCTGGACAGGGTAATAAATAGAGACATGGAGAGGACAATAAATACTGACCTGGAGAGTACAATAAATACTGACCTGGAGAGAGTAATAAATACTGACATGGAGAGGACAATAAACTCTGACCTGGAGAGTACAATAAATACAGACCTGGAGAGGGTAATAAATACTGACCTGGAGAGTACAATAAACACTGACCTGGAGAGTACAATAAATACTTACCTGGAGAGTACAATATATACTGACCTGGAGAGTGCAATAAATACTGACCTGGAGAGTACAATAAATACTGACCTGGAGAGTACATAAATAATGACCTGGAGAGTGCAATAAACACTGACCTGGAGAGAACAATAAATACTGACCTGGAGAGTACAATAAATACTGACCTGAAGAGTACAATATATATACTGACCTGGAGAGTGCAATAAATACTGACCTGGAGAGTACAATAAATACTGACCTGGAGATTACAATAAATAATGACCTGGAGAGTACAATAAATTCTGACCTGGATTGAGTAATAAATACTGACATGGAGAGTACAATAAACACTGACCTGGAGAGTACAATAAATACAGACCTGGAGAGTACAATAAATACTGACCTGGAGAGTACAATAAATACTGACCTGGAGAGTACAATAAATACTGATCTGGAGAGTGCAATAAAAACTGACCTGGAGAGTACAATAAATACTGGCCTGGAGAGTACAATAAATACTGACCCAGAGAGTACAAAAATACTGACCTGGAGAGTACAATAAACACTGACCTGGAGAGAACAATATATACTGACCTGGAGAGTATAATAAAAGCTGAATTGGAGAGTACAATAAATACTGAAATAGAGAGTACAATTAATAGTGACTTGGAGGGTACAATAAATACTGACCTGGAGAGTACCATAACTATAGACCTGCAGCGGGTAATAAATACTGACCTGGAGAGGGTAATAAATACAGACCTGGAGAGGACAATAAACACTGACCTGGAGAGTACAATAAATACTGACCTGGAGAGAGTAATAAATATTGACATGGAGAGTACAATAAACTCTGACCTGGAGAGTACAATAAATACAGACCTGGAGAGGGTAATAAATACTGTCCTGGAGAGTATAATAAACACTGACCTGGAGAGTACAATAAATACTTACCTGGAGAGTACAATAAATACTGACCTGGAGAGTGCAATAAATACTGACCTGGAGAGTACAATAAATACTGACCTGGAGAGTACATAAATAATGACCTGAAGAGTACAATAAATAATGACCCGGAGAGTACAATAAACACTGACCTGGAGAGAACAATAAATACTGACCTGGAGAGTACTATAACAACTGAATTGGAGAGTACAATAAATACTGACCAGGAGAGTACAATTAATAGTGTTTTGGAGAATACAATAAATACTGACCTGCTGACTACCATAAATACAGACCTGGAGCGGTAATAAATACTGACCTGGAGAGGGTAATAAATACTGACCTGGAGAAGTAAATAAATACTCACCTGGAGAGTACAATAAAGACTGACCTGGAGAGAGTAATAAATACTGACATGTAGAGTACAATAAACATTGACCTGGAGAGTACAATAAATACAGACCTGGAGAGTACAATAAATACTGACCTGGAGTGTACAATAAATAATGACCTGGAGAGTACAATAAATACTGACCTGGAGAGTACAATGAACACTGACCTGGAGAGAACAATATATACTGACCTGGGGAGTACAATAAAAGCTGAATTGGAGAGTACAATAAAAACAGACCAGGAGAGTACAATTAATAGTGACTTGGAGGGTACAATAAATACTGACCTGGAGAGTACCACAACTATAGACCTGCAGCGGGTATTAAATACTGACCTGGACAGGGTAATAAATAGAGACATGGAGAGGACAATAAATACTGACCTGGAGAGTACAATAAATACTGACCTGGAGAGAGTAATAAATACTGACATGGAGAGGACAATAAACTCTGACCTGGAGAGTACAATAAATACAGACCTGGAGAGGGTAATAAATACTGACCTGGAGAGTACAATAAACACTGACCTGGAGAGTACAATAAATACTTACCTGGAGAGTACAATATATACTGACCTGGAGAGTGCAATAAATACTGACCTGGAGAGTACAATAAATACTGACCTGGAGAGTACATAAATAATGACCTGGAGAGTGCAATAAACACTGACCTGGAGAGAACAATAAATACTGACCTGGAGAGTACAATATAAACTGAATTGGAGAGTACAATAAATACTGACCAGGAGAGTACAATTAATATTGACTTGGAGAGTACAATAAATACTGACCTGGTGAGTACCATAAATACAGACCTGCAGCGGGTAATTAATACTGACCTGGAGAGGGTAATATATACTGACCTGGAGAAGTAAATAAATACTGACATGGAGAGTACAATAAATACTGACCTGGAGAGAGTAATAAATACTGACATGGAGAGTACAATAAACACTGACCTGGAGAGTACAATAAATACTGACCTGGAGAGTACAATAAATGCTTACCTGGAGAGGGTAATACATACTGACCAGTAGAGTACAATAAACACTGACCTGGAGAGTACAATAAATACTTACCTGGAGAGTACAATAAATACTGACCTGGAGAGTACAATAAATACTGACTTGGAGAGTACAATAAATACTGACCTGGAGAGTACAATAAAAACAGACCTGGAGAGTACAATAAATACTGACCTGGAGAGTACCATAAATACTGACATGGGGAGTACAATAAATACTGACCTGGAGAGGTAATAAATACTGACCTGGAGAGGGAAATAAATACTGACCTGGAGAGGGCAATAAATAATGACCTGGAGACTACAATAAATACTGACCTGGGGAGTACAATAAATACTTACCTGGAGAGTACAATAAATACTGACCTGGAGAGTACATTATGTACTGACCTGGAGAGTACAATAAATACTGACCCAGAGAGTACAAAAATACTGACCTGGAGAGTACAATAAACACTGACCTGGAAAGGGTAATAAATACTGACCTGGAGAGTACAATAAATACTGACCTGGAGAGTCCAATTAGTACTGACCTGGAGAGTACAATAAATACTGACCCAGAGAGTACAATAAATACTGACCTGGAGAGTACAATAAACACTGACCTGGAGAGGGTAATAAATACAGATCTGTAGAGTATAATAAACACTGACCTGGAGAGTGCAATAAATATTGACCTGGAGAGTACACTACATACTGACCTGGAGAGCACAATAAATACTGACATGGAGAGTACAATAAATACTGATCTGGAGAGTACAATCAATATTGACCTGGAGAGGGTAATATATACTGACCTGGAGAGTGCAATAAATAATGACCTGGAGAGAACAATAAACACTGACATGGGGAGTACAATAGACACTGAGCTGGAGAGTACAATAAATACTGACCTGGAGAGGGTAATAAATACTGACCTGAAGAGTACAATAAATACTGACCTGGAGAGTGCAATAAATACTGACCTGGAGAGTCGAATAAATAATGACCTGGTGAATACAATAAATACTGACATGCAGAGAACAATAAATACTGATCTGGAGAGTACAATAAATACTGACCTGGAGAGTACAATAAATACTAACCTGGAGAGGGTAATAAATACTGACCTGCAGAGTACAATAAACACTGACCTGGAGAGAACAATAAATACTGACCTGGAGATACCATAAAAACTGAGCTGGAGAGGGTAATAAATACTGACCTGGAGAGTACAATAAATACTGACCTGGAGAGTCCAATAAGTACTGACCTTGAGAGTACAATAAATACTGACCTGGAGAGGGTAATAAATACAGACCTGGAGAGTATAATAAACACTGACCTGGAGAGGGCAATAAATACTGACCTGGAGAGCACAATAAATACTGACCTGGAGAGCACAATATATGCTGCGCTGGAGATTATAATAAATGCTGACCGGGGGAGTAAAATAAATACTGAAATGGAGAGGGTAATAAATAGTGACCTGAAGAGAACAATACATACTGAACTGGAGAGTAAAATAAATACTGCTCTGGAGAATACAATAAATACTGACGTGGAGAGTACAATACATACTGACCTGGGGAGTACAATCAATACTGACCTGGAGAGGGCAATAAATACTGACCTGGAGAGCACAATAAATACTGACCTGGAGAGTGCAATAAACACAGACCTGGAGAGAACAATAAATACTGACCTGGAGAGTACAATAAATACTGACCTGGAGAGTGCAATAAATACTGACCTGGAGAGTACAATAAATACTGACCTGGAGAGTACATAAATAATGACCTGGTGAGTAAAATAAATACTCACCTGGAGAGTACAATAAACACTGACCTGGAGAGAACAATAAATACTGACCTGGAGAGTACAATAAAACTGAATTGGAGAGTACAATAAACACTGACCTGGAGAGTACAATAAATACTGACCTGGAGAGTACAATAAATAGAGACCTAGTGAGTACAATAAATACTGACCTGGAGAGTACAATAAATATTGACCTGGGGAGTAAAATAAATACTGACCTGTAGAGGATAATAAATACTGACGTGGGGAGTACAATAAATACTGATCTGGAGAGTACCATAAATACTGAACAGGAGCGGATAATAAATACTGTCCTGGAGAGGCTAATAAATACTGACCTGGAGAGTACACTAAATACTGACCTGGAGAGTACAATAAATACTGACCTGGAGAGCACAATAAATACTGACCTGGAGAGTACAATAAAAACTGACCTGGATAGTACAATAAATACTATCCTTGAGAGGGTAATAAATACTTACCTGGAGAGTACAATAAATAATGACCTGGAGAGTACAATAAACACCGACCTGGAGAGAACAATAAATACTGACCTGGAGAGTACAATAAAAACTGAATTGGAGAGTACAATAAATACTAACCAGGAGAGTACAATTAATACTGACCTGGAGAGTACCACAAATACAGACCTGGAGCGGGTAATAAATACTGACCTGGAGAGGGTAATAAGTAATGACCTGGAGAGTACAATTAATACTGACCTGGAGTGTACAATTAATACTGACTTGGAGAGTACAATAAATACTGACCTGGAGAGTACAATAAATACTGACCTGGAGAGGCCAATAAATACTGACCTGGAGAGTACAATAAATATTGACCTGGGGAGTAAAATAAATACTGACCTGTAGAGGATAATAAATACTGACCTGGAGAGGGTAATAAATACTGACCTGGAGAGTACAATAAATACTGACCTGGAGAGTACAATAAATACTGACCTGGAGAGCACAATAAATACTGATCTGGAGAGTACCATAAATACTGACCTGGATAGTACAATAAATACTGACCTTGAGAGGGTAATAAATACTTACCTGGAGAGTACAATAAATACTGACCTGGAGAGGGTAATAAATACTGACCTGGAGAATACTATAAATGCTGACCTGGGGAGTACAATAAATACTGAACTGGAGACTACAATAAATATTGACCTGAAGATTACAATAAATACTGACCTGGAGAGTACAATACGTACTGACCTGGAGAATACAATAAATACTGACCTGGAGAGGGCAATAAAAACTGACCTGGAGAATACGATAAATACTGACATGGGGAGTACAATAAATACAGACCTGGAGAGGGTAATAAATACTGACCTGGAGAGAGTAATAAATACGGACCTGGAGATTACAATAAATACTGACCTTGAGAGGGTAATAAATACTGACCTGGAGAGTACAACAAATACTGACCTGGAGAGTATAATAAATACGGACCTGGAGAGTACAATAAATACTGACCTGGAGAGGGTAATAAATACTGACCTGGAGAGTACAATAAATGCTGACCTGGAGAGTACAATAAGAACTGACCTGGAGAGTACAATAAATACTGACCTGGAGAGTTCAATAAATACTGACCTGGAGAGTACAATAAGTACAGACCTGGTGAGTACATTAAATACTGACCTGGAGAGCACAATAAACACCGACCTGGAGAGAACAATAAATACTGCCCTGGAGAGGGGAATAAATACTGACCTGGAGAGTACAATAAATGCTGACCTGGAGAGTACAATAAGAACTGACCTGGAGAGTACAATAAATACTGACCTGGAGAGTTCAATAAATACTGACCTGGAGAGTACAATAAATACTGACCTGGAGAATACAATAAATAATGACCTGGAGAGTACATAAATAATGACCTGAAGAGTACAATAAATACTGACCTGGAGAGTACAATAAACACTGACCTGGAGAGAACAATAAATACTGACCTGGAGAGTACAATAAAAACTGAATTGGAGAGTACAATAAATACTGACCAGGAGAGTACAATTAATAGTGACTTGGAGAGTGCAATAAATACTGACCTGCTGACTACCATAAATACAGACCTGCAGCGGTAATAAATACTGACCTGGAAAGGGTAATAAATACTGACCTGGAGAAGTAAATAAATACTGACCTGGAGAGTACAATAAATACTGACCTGGATAGAGTAATAAATACTGACATGGAGAGTACAATAAACATTGACCTGGAGAGTACAATAAATACAGACCTTGAAAGTACAATAAATACTGACCTGGAGAGTACAATAAATACTGACCTGGAGAGTACAATAAATTCTGACCTGGAGAGTACATAAATAATGATCTGAAGAGTACAATAAATACTGACCTGGAGAGTACAATAAACACTGACCTGGAGAGAACAATAAATACTGACCTGGAGAGTACAATAAAAACTGAATTGGAGAGTACAATAAATACTGACCAGGAGAGTACAATTAATCGTGACTTGGAGAGTACAATAAATACTGACCTGCTGACTACCATAAATACAGACCTGCAGAGGTAATAAATACTGACCTGGAGAGGGTAATAAATACTGACCTGGAGAAGTAAATATATACTGACCTGGAGAGTACAATAAATACTGACCTGGAGTGTACAATAAATATTGACCTGGAGAGTACAGTAAATACTGACCTGGAGAGTACAATGAACACTGACCTGGAGAGAACAATATATACTGACCTGGAGAGTACAATAAAAGTTGAATTGGAGAGTACAATAAAAACTGACCAGGAGAGTACAATTAAGAGTGACTTTGAGGGTACAATAAATACTGACCTGGAGAGTACCATAAAGATAGACCTGCAGCGGGTCATAAATACTGACCTGGAGAAGGTAATAAATAGAGACCTGGAGAGGACAATAAATACTGACCTGGAGAGTACAATAAATACTGACCTGGAGAAAATAATAAATACTGACATTGAGAGGACATTAAACTCTGACCTGGAGAGTACAATAAATACAGACCTGGAGAGGGTAATAAATACTGACCTGGAGAGTACAATAAACACTGACCTGGAGAGTACAATAAATACTTACCTGGAGAGTACAATATATACTGACCTGGAGAGTGCAATAAATACTGACCTGGAGAGTACAATAAATACTGACCTGGAGAGTACAATAAATACTGACCTGGAGAGTACATAAATAATGATCTGAAGAGTACAATAAATACTGACCTGGAGAGTACAATAAACACTGACCTGGAGAGAACAATAAATACTGACCTGGAGAGTACAATAAAAACTGAATTGGAGAGTACAATAAATACTGACCAGGAGAGTACAATTAATCGTGACTTGGAGAGTACAATAAATACTGACCTGCTGACTACCATAAATACAGACCTGCAGCGGTAATAAATACTGACCTGGAAAGGGTAATAAATACTGACCTGGAGAAGTAAATAAATACTGACCTGGAGAGTACAATAAATACTGACCTGGATAGAGTAATAAATACTGACATGGAGAGTACAATAAACATTGACCTGGAGAGTACAATAAATACAGACCTGGAAAGTACAATAAATACTGACCTGGAGAGTACAATAAATACTGACCTGGAGAGTACAATAAATACTGACCTGGAGAGTACATAAATAATGATCTGAAGAGTACAATAAATACTGACCTGGAGAGTACAATAAACACTGACCTGGAGAGAACAATAAATACTGACCTGGAGAGTACAATAAAAACTGAATTGGAGAGTACAATAAATACTGACCAGGAGAGTACAATTAATCGTGACTTGGAGAGTACAATAAATACTGATCTGCTGACTACCATAAATACAGACCTGCAGAGGTAATAAATACTGACCTGGAGAGGGTAATAAATACTGACCTGGAGAAGTAAATATATACTGACCTGGAGAGTACAATAAATACTGACCTGGAGTGTACAATAAATATTGACCTGGAGAGTACAGTAAATACTGACCTGGAGAGTACAATGAACACTGACCTGGAGAGAACAATATATACTGACCTGGAGAGTACAATAAAAGTTGAATTGGAGAGTACAATAAAAACTGACAAGGAGAGTACAATTAAGAGTGACTTTGAGGGTACAATAAATACTGACCTGGAGAGTACCATAAAGATAGACCTGCAGCGGGTCATAAATACTGACCTGGAGAAGGTAATAAATAGAGACCTGGAGAGGACAATAAATACTGACCTGGAGAGTACAATAAATACTGACCTGGAGAAAATAATAAATACTGACATTGAGAGGACATTAAACTCTGACCTGGAGAGTACAATAAATACAGACCTGGAGAGGGTAATAAATACTGACCTGGAGAGTACAATAAACACTGACCTGGAGAGTACAATAAATACTTACCTGGAGAGTACAATATATACTGAGCTGGAGAGTGCAATAAATACTGACCTGGAGAGTACAATAAATACTGACATGGAGAGTACATAAATAATGACCTGAAGAGTACAATAAATACTGACCTGGAGAGTACAATAAACACTGACCTGGAGAGAACAATAAATACTGAACTGGAGAATACAAAAAAACTGAATTGGAGAGTACAATAAATACTGACCAGGAGAGTACAATTAATAGTGACTTGGAGAGTACAATAAATACTGACCTGGTGAGTACCATAAATACAGACCTGCAGTGGGTAATTAATACTGACCTGGAGAGGGTAATATATACTGACCTTGAGAAGTAAATAAATACTGACATGGAGAGTACAATAAATACTGACCTAGAGAGAGTAATAAATACTGACATGGAGAGTACAATAAAGACTGACCTGTAGAATACAATAAATACTGACCTGGAAAGTACAATAAATGCTTACCTGGAGAGGGTAATAAATACTGACCAGGAGAGTACAATAAACACTGACCTGGAGAGTACAATAAATACTTACCTGGAGAGTACAATAAATAATGACCTGGAGAGTACAATAAATACTGACCTGGAGAGTACAATAAATACTGACCTGGAGAGTACAATAAAAACTGACCTGGAGAGTACAATAAATACCGACCTGGAGAGTACAATAAATACTGACATGGGGAGTACAATAAATACTGACCTGGAGAGGGTAATACACACTGACCTGGAGAGGGAAATAAATACTGACCTGGACAGGGCAATAAATAATGACCTGGAGACTCCAATAAATACTGACCTGGGGAGTACAATAAATACTGACCTGGAGAGTACAATAAATACTGACCTGGAGAGCACATTAAGTACTGACCTGGAGAGTACAATAAATAATGACCTGGAGAGTCCAATTAGTGCTGACCTGGAGAGTACAATAAATACTGACCCGAGAGTACAATAAATACTGACCTGGAGAGTAAAATAAACACATACTGGAAAGGGTAATAAATACTGACCTGGAGAGTACAATAAATACTGAACTGGAGAGTCCAATTAGTAGTGACCTGGAGAGTACAATAAATACTGACCCAGAGAGTACAATAAATACTGACCTGGAGAGTACAATAAACACTGCCCAGGAGAGTACAATTAATAGTGACTTGGAGAGTACAATAAATACTGACCTGGTGAGTACCATAAATACAGACCTGCAGTGGGTAATTAATACTGACCTGGAGAGGGTAATATATACTGACCTGGAGAAGTAAATAAATACTGACATGGAGAGTACAATAAATACTGACCTGGAGAGTACAATAAATACTGACCTGGAGAGTACAATAAATACTGACATGGGGAGTACAATAAATACTGACCTGGAGAGGGTAATAAATACTGACCTGGAGAGGGAAATAAATACTGACCTGGAGAGGGCAATAAATAATGACCTGGAGACTACAATAAATACTGACCTGGGGAGCACAATAAATACTGACCTGGAGAGTACAATAAATACTGACCTGGAGAGTACATTAAGTACTGACCTGGAGATTAAAATAAATACTGACCTGGAGAGTCCAATTAGTACTGACCTGGAGCGTACAATAAATACTGACCCGAGAGTACAATAAATACTGACCTGGAGAGTACAATAAACACTGACCTGGAAAGGGTAATAAATACTGACCTGGAGAGTACAATAAAAACTGACCTGGAGAGTCCAATTAGTCCTGACCTGGAGAGTACAATAAATACTGACCCAGAGAGTACAATAAATACTGACCTGGAGAGTACAATAAACACTGACTTGGAGAGGGTAATAAATACAGATCAGTAGAGTATAATAAACACTGACCTCGAGATACAATAAATACTGACCTGGAGAGTCCAATTGGTACTGACCTGGAGAGTACAATAAATACTGACCCAGAGCGTACAATAAATACTGACCTGGAGAGTACAATAAACACTGACCTGGAGAGGGTAATAAATACAGATCAGTAGAGTATAATAAACACTGACCTGGAGAGTGCAATAAATACTGACCTGGAGAGTACAATACATACTGACTTGGAGAGCACAATAAATACTGACCTGGAGAGTATAATAAAGACTGACCTGGGGAGTAAAATAAATACTGACCTGGAGAGTAAAATAAATACTGACCTGGAGAATACAATAAATACTGACATGGAGAGTACAATAAATACTGACCTGGAGAGTACAATCAATACTGACCTGGAGAGGGTAATATATACTGACCTGGAGAGTGCATTAAATACTGACCTGGAGAGTACAATAAATACTGACCTGGAGAGTACAATAAATACTGACCTGGAGAGTACAATAAATACTGACATGGGGAGTACAATAAATACTGTCCTGGAGAGGGTAATAAATACTGACCTGGAGAGGGAAATAAATACTGACCTGGAGAGGGCAATAAATAATGAACTGGAGACTACAATAAATACTGGCCTGGGGAGTACAATAAATACTGATCTGGAGAGTATAATAAATACTGACCTGGAGAGTACATTAAGTACTGACCTGGAGAGTACAATAAATACTGACCTGGAGAGTCCAATTAGTACTGACCTGGAGAGTACAATAAATATTGACCCAGAGAGTACAATAAATACTGACCTGGAGAGTACAATAAACACTGACCTGGAGAGGGTAATAAATACAGATCTGTAGAGTATTATAAACACTGACCTGGAGAGTGCAATAAATACTGACCTGGAGAGTACAATACATACTGACCTGGAGAGCACAATAAATACTGACCTGGAGAGTATAATAAATACTGACCTGGGGAGTAAAATAAATACTGACCTGGAGAGTTAAATAAATACTGACCTGGAGAATACAATAAATACTGACATGGAGAGTACAATAAATACTGACCTGGAGTGTACAATCAATACTGACCTGGAGAGGGCAATAAATACTGACCCAGAGAGTACAATAAATACTGACATGGGGAGTACAATAAACACTGACCTGAAAATGGTAATAAATACAGATCTGTAGAGTATAATAAACACTGACCTGGATAGTGCAATAAATACTGACCTGGAGAGCACAATACATACTGACCTGGAGAGCACAATAAATACTGATTTGGAGAGTATAAGAAATACTGACCTGGGGAGTAAAATAAATGCTGACCTGGAGAGTAAAATAAATACTGACCTGGAGAATACAATAAATACTGACATGGAGAGTACAATAAATACTGACCTGGAGAGTACAATCAATACTGACCTGGAGAGGTTAATACATACTGACCAGGAGAGTACAATAAATACTGACCTGGAGAGTGCAATAAATACAGACCTGGAGAGTACAATAAATACTGACCTGGAGAGTACGATAAATACGGACCTGAAGAGTACAATATATATACTGACCTGGAGAGTGCAATAAATACTGACCTGGAGAGTACAATAAATACTGACCTGGAGAGTACAATAAATAATGACCTGGAGATTACAATAAATACTGACCTGGAGAGTACAATAAACACAGACCTGGAGAGAACAATATAAACTGTCCTGGAGAGTACAATAAAAGCTGAATTGGAGAGTACAATAAATACTGACCAGGAGAGTACAATTTATAGTGACTTGGAGGGTACAATAAATACTGACCTGGAGAGTCCCATAACGACAGACCTGCAGCGGGTAATAAATACTGAACTGGAGAGGGTAATAAATACAGACCTGGAGAGGACAATAAATACTGACCTGGAGAGTACAATAAATACTGACCTGGAGAGAGTAATGAATACTGACATGGAGACTACAATAAACACTGACCTGGAGAGTACAATAAATACAGACCTGGAGAGTACAATAAATTCTGACCTGGAGAGTACAATAAATGCTGACCTGGAGAGGGTAATAAATACTGACCTGGAGAGTACAATAAACACTGACATGGAGAGTACAATAAATACTTACCTGGAGAGTACAATAAATACTGACCTGTAGAGTACAATAAATACTGACCTGGAGAGTACAATAAATATTGACCTGGAGGCTACAATAAAAACTGACCTGGAGAGTACAATAAATACTGACTTGGAGAGTACATTAAACACTGACATGGGGAGTACAATAAATACTGACCTGGAGAGGGTAATAAATGCTGACCTGTAGAGGGAAATAAATACTGACCTGGAGATGGCAATAAATACTGACCTGGAGAGTACAATAAATAATGACCTGGAGACTACAATAAATAATGACCTGGAGAGTACAATAAATACAGACCTGGAGAGTACAATAAATAATGACCTGGAGAGTACAATAAATTATGAACTGGAGAGGGTAATAAAAACTGACCTGGAGTGGGTAATAAATAGTGACCTGGAGAGTACAATAAATACTGACCTGGAGAGTACAATAAATACTGACCTGGAGAGTACAATAAATAATGACCTGGAGAGTACAATCAATACTGACCTGGAGAGGGTAATAAATACTGACCTGGAGAGTACAATAAATACTGAATTGGAGGGTGCAATATATTCAGACCTGGAGAGTACAATAAATACTGATCTGGAGAGTACAATAAATAGTGATCTGAAGAGTACAATATATATACTGACCTGGAGAGTGCAATAAATACTGACCTGGAGAGTACAATAAATACTGATCTGGAGAATACAATAAATAGTGACCTGAAGAGTACAATATATATACTGACCTGGAGAGTGCAATAAATACTGACCTGGAGAGTACAATAAATGCTGACCTGGAGAGTACAATAAATAATGACCTGGAGAGGACAATAAATACTGACGTGGAGAGTACAATAAACACTGACCTGGAGAGAACAATAAACACTGACACGGGGAGTACAATAAATACTGACCTGGAGAGGGTAATAAATGCTGACCTGTAGAGGGAAATAAATACTGACCTGGAGAGGGTAATAAACACTGACCTGGAGAGGGTAATAAATACTGACCTGGAGAGTACAATAAATACTGACCTGGAGAGTACAATAAATACAGACCTGGAGAGTACAATAAATAATGACCTGGAGAGTACAATAAATACTGACCTGGAGTTACAATAAATAATGACATGGGGAGTACAATAAATACTGACCTGGAGAGGGTATTAAATACTGACCTGGAGAGAGTAATAAATACAGACCTGGACAGTATAATAAATACTGACCTGGAGAGGGTAATAAATACAGTCCTGGAGAGTACAACAAATACTGACCTGGAGAGTACAATAAATACTGACCTGGAGAGGGTAATAAATACGGACCTGGAGAGTACAATAAATACTGACCTGGAGAGTACAATAAATGCTGACCTGGAGAGGGTAATAAATACTGACCTGGAGAGTACAATAAATACTGACCTGGAGAGTACAATAAATATTTACCTGGAGACTGCAATAAGTACTGACATGGGGAGTACAATAAATACTGACCTGGAGTGTACAATAAATACTGACCTGTAGAGTACATTAAGTACTGACCTGGAGAGTACAATAAAAACTGACCTGGAGAGTACAATAAATACTTACCTGGAGAGCACAATAAATACTGACCTGGAGAGTGCAATAAATACTGACCTGGAGAGTACAATAAATAGTGACCTGGAGAGTACATAAAAAATGACCTGGAGAGTGCAATAAATACTGACCTGGAGAGTACAATAAACACTGACCTGGAGAGAACAATAAATACTGATCTGGAGAGTACAATAAAAACTGAATTGGAGAGTACAATACATACTGACCAGGAGAGTACAATTAATAGTGACTTGGAGAGTACAATAAATACTGACCTGGTGAGTACCATAAATACAGAGATGCAGCGGGTAATAAATACTGACCTGGAGATGGTAATAAATACTGACCTGGAGAAGTAAATAAATACTGACCTGGAGAATACAATAAACACTGACCTGGAGAGTACAATAAATACAGACCTGGAGAGTACAATAAATACTGACCTGGAGAGTACAATAAATGCTTACCTGGAGAGGGTAATAAATACTGACCTGGAGAGTACAGTAAACACTGACCTGGAGAGTACAATAAATACTTACCTTGAGAGTACAATAAATATTGACCTGGAGAGTACAATAAATACTGACCTGGAGAGTACAATAAATAATGACCTGGAGAGTGCAATAAAAACTGACCTGGAGAGTACAATAAATACTGACCTGGAGAGTATAATAAATACTGACATGGGGAGTACAATAAATACTGACCTGGAGAGGGTAATAAATACTGACCTGGAGAGGGAAATAAATACTGACCTGGAGAGGGCAATACATAATGACCTGGAGACTACAATAAATACTGAACTGGGGAGTACAATAAATACTGACCTGGAGAGTACAATAAATACTGACCTGGAGAGTACATTAAGTAGTTACCTGGAGAGTACAATAAATACTGACCTGGAGAGTCCAATTAGTACTGACCTGGAGAGTAAAATAAATACTGACCCAGAGAGTACAATAAATACTGACTTGGAGAGTACAATAAACACAGACCTGGAAAGGGTAATAAATACTGACCTGGAGAGTACAGTAAATACAGACCTGGAGAGGGTAATACATCCTGACCTGGAGAGTACAATAAACACTGACCTGGAGAGTACA
Organism: Pristiophorus japonicus; assembly: GCF_044704955.1. Lineage (NCBI taxonomy): Eukaryota > Metazoa > Chordata > Chondrichthyes > Pristiophoridae > Pristiophorus > Pristiophorus japonicus. Next base: position 1,288,341 of record NW_027254772.1, read on the forward strand.
ATAAAAACTTACCTGGAGAGTACAATAAATACTGACCTGGAGAGTGCAATAAATACTGACCTGGAGAGTACAATAAATACTGACCTGGAGAGTACATAAATAATGACCTGAAGAGTACAATAAATACTGACCTGGAGAGTACAATAAACACTGACCTGGAGAGAACAATAAATACTGACCTGGAGAGTACAATAAAAACTGAATTGGAGAGTACAATAAATACTGACCAGGAGAGTACAATTAATAGTGACTTGGAGAGAACAATAAATACTGACCTGGAGAGTACAATAATCAGTGAATTGGAGAGTACAATAAATACTGACCAGGAGAGTACAATTAATAGTGACTTGGAGAGTACAATAAATACTGACCTGCTAACTACCATAAATACAGACCTGCAGCGGTAATAAATGCTGACCTGGAGAGGGTAATAAATACTGACCTGGAGAAGTAAATAAATACTGACCTGGAGAGTACAATAAATACTGACCTGGAGAGAGTAATAAATACTGACATGGAGAGTACAATAAACACTGACCTGGAGAGTACAATAAATACAGACCTGGAGAGTACAATAAATACTGACCTGGAGAGTACAATAAATAATGACCTGGAGAGTACAATAAATACTGACATGTAGAGTACAATAAACACTGACCTGGAGAGAACAATATATACTGACCTGGAGATTACAATAAAAGCTGAATTGGAGAGTACAATAAAAACTGACCAGGAGAGTACAATTAATAGTGACTTGGAGGGTACAATAAATATTGACCTGGAGAGGACCATAACTATAGACCTGCAGCGGGTAATAAAAACTGACCTGGGGTGGGTAATAAATACAGACCTGGAGAAGACAATAAATACTGACATGGAGAGTACAATAAATACTGACCTGGAGAGAGTAATAAATACTGACATGGAGAGGACAATAAACTCTGACCTGGAGAGTGCAATAAATACAGACCTGGAGAGGGTAATAAATACTGACCTGGAGAGTACAATAAACACTGACCAGGAGAGTACAATAAATACTTACCTGGAGAGTACAATAAATACTGACCTGGAGAGTGCAATAAATACTGACCAGGAGAGGGTAATAAATACGGACCTGGAGAGTAGAATAAATACTGACCTGGAGAGTACAATAAATACTGACCTGGAGAGTACAATAAATATTTACCTGGAGAGTACAATAAATACTGACCTGGAGAGTACAATAAATACTGACCTGGAGAGTACAATAAATACTGACCTGGAGAGCACAATAAATACTGATTTGGAGAGTATAAGAAATACTGACCTGGGGAGTAAAATAAATGCTGACCTGGAGAGTAAAATAAATACTGACCTGGAGAATACAATAAATACTGACATGGAGAGTACAATAAATACTGACCTGGAGAGTACAATCAATACTGACCTGGAGAGGTTAATACATACTGACCAGGAGAGTACAATAAATACTGACCTGGAGAGTGCAATAAATACAGACCTGGAGAGTACAATAAATACTGACCTGGAGAGTACGATAAATACGGACCTGAAGAGTACAATATATATACTGACCTGGAGAGTGCAATAAATACTGACCTGGAGAGTACAATAAATACTGACCTGGAGAGTACAATAAATAATGACCTGGAGATTACAATAAATACTGACCTGGAGAGTACAATAAACACAGACCTGGAGAGAACAATATAAACTGTCCTGGAGAGTACAATAAAAGCTGAATTGGAGAGTACAATAAATACTGACCAGGAGAGTACAATTTATAGTGACTTGGAGGGTACAATAAATACTGACCTGGAGAGTCCCATAACGACAGACCTGCAGCGGGTAATAAATACTGAACTGGAGAGGGTAATAAATACAGACCTGGAGAGGACAATAAATACTGACCTGGAGAGTACAATAAATACTGACCTGGAGAGAGTAATGAATACTGACATGGAGACTACAATAAACACTGACCTGGAGAGTACAATAAATACAGACCTGGAGAGTACAATAAATTCTGACCTGGAGAGTACAATAAATGCTGACCTGGAGAGGGTAATAAATACTGACCTGGAGAGTACAATAAATAATGACCTGGAGACTACAATAAATAATGACCTGGAGAGTACAATAAATACAGACCTGGAGAGTACAATAAATAATGACCTGGAGAGTACAATAAATTATGAACTGGAGAGGGTAATAAAAACTGACCTGGAGTGGGTAATAAATAGTGACCTGGAGAGTACAATAAATACTGACCTGGAGAGTACAATAAATACAGACCTGGAGAGTACAATAAATAATGACCTGGAGAGTACAATAAATTATGAACTGGAGAGGGTAATAAAAACTGACCTGGAGTGGGTAATAAATAGTGACCTGGAGAGTACAATAAATACTGACCTGGAGAGTACAATAAATACTGACCTGGAGAGTACAATAAATAATGACCTGGAGAGTACAATCAATACTGACCTGGAGAGGGTAATAAATACTGACCTGGAGAGTACAATAAATACTGAATTGGAGGGTGCAATATATTCAGACCTGGAGAGTACAATAAATACTGATCTGGAGAGTACAATAAATAGTGATCTGAAGAGTACAATATATATACTGACCTGGAGAGTGCAATAAATACTGACCTGGAGAGTACAATAAATACTGATCTGGAGAATACAATAAATAGTGACCTGAAGAGTACAATATATATACTGACCTGGAGAGTGCAATAAATACTGACCTGGAGAGTACAATAAATGCTGACCTGGAGAGTACAATAAATAATGACCTGGAGAGGACAATAAATACTGACGTGGAGAGTACAATAAACACTGACCTGGAGAGAACAATAAACACTGACACGGGGAGTACAATAAATACTGACCTGGAGAGGGTAATAAATGCTGACCTGTAGAGGGAAATAAATACTGACCTGGAGAGGGTAATAAACACTGACCTGGAGAGGGTAATAAATACTGACCTGGAGAGTACAATAAATACTGACCTGGAGAGTACAATAAATACAGACCTGGAGAGTACAATAAATAATGACCTGGAGAGTACAATAAATACTGACCTGGAGTTACAATAAATAATGACATGGGGAGTACAATAAATACTGACCTGGAGAGGGTATTAAATACTGACCTGGAGAGAGTAATAAATACAGACCTGGACAGTATAATAAATACTGACCTGGAGAGGGTAATAAATACAGTCCTGGAGAGTACAACAAATACTGACCTGGAGAGTACAATAAATACTGACCTGGAGAGGGTAATAAATACGGACCTGGAGAGTACAATAAATACTGACCTGGAGAGTACAATAAATGCTGACCTGGAGAGGGTAATAAATACTGACCTGGAGAGTACAATAAATACTGACCTGGAGAGTACAATAAATATTTACCTGGAGACTGCAATAAGTACTGACATGGGGAGTACAATAAATACTGACCTGGAGTGTACAATAAATACTGACCTGTAGAGTACATTAAGTACTGACCTGGAGAGTACAATAAAAACTGACCTGGAGAGTACAATAAATACTTACCTGGAGAGCACAATAAATACTGACCTGGAGAGTGCAATAAATACTGACCTGGAGAGTACAATAAATAGTGACCTGGAGAGTACATAAAAAATGACCTGGAGAGTGCAATAAATACTGACCTGGAGAGTACAATAAACACTGACCTGGAGAGAACAATAAATACTGATCTGGAGAGTACAATAAAAACTGAATTGGAGAGTACAATACATACTGACCAGGAGAGTACAATTAATAGTGACTTGGAGAGTACAATAAATACTGACCTGGTGAGTACCATAAATACAGAGATGCAGCGGGTAATAAATACTGACCTGGAGATGGTAATAAATACTGACCTGGAGAAGTAAATAAATACTGACCTGGAGAATACAATAAACACTGACCTGGAGAGTACAATAAATACAGACCTGGAGAGTACAATAAATACTGACCTGGAGAGTACAATAAATGCTTACCTGGAGAGGGTAATAAATACTGACCTGGAGAGTACAGTAAACACTGACCTGGAGAGTACAATAAATACTTACCTTGAGAGTACAATAAATATTGACCTGGAGAGTACAATAAATACTGACCTGGAGAGTACAATAAATAATGACCTGGAGAGTGCAATAAAAACTGACCTGGAGAGTACAATAAATACTGACCTGGAGAGTATAATAAATACTGACATGGGGAGTACAATAAATACTGACCTGGAGAGGGTAATAAATACTGACCTGGAGAGGGAAATAAATACTGACCTGGAGAGGGCAATACATAATGACCTGGAGACTACAATAAATACTGAACTGGGGAGTACAATAAATACTGACCTGGAGAGTACAATAAATACTGACCTGGAGAGTACATTAAGTAGTTACCTGGAGAGTACAATAAATACTGACCTGGAGAGTCCAATTAGTACTGACCTGGAGAGTAAAATAAATACTGACCCAGAGAGTACAATAAATACTGACTTGGAGAGTACAATAAACACAGACCTGGAAAGGGTAATAAATACTGACCTGGAGAGTACAGTAAATACAGACCTGGAGAGGGTAATACATCCTGACCTGGAGAGTACAATAAACACTGACCTGGAGAGTACAATAAAAACTTACCTGGAGAGTACAATAAATACTGACCTGGAGAGTGCAATAAATACTGACCTGGAGAGTACAATAAATACTGACCTGGAGAGTACATAAATAATGACCTGAAGAGTACAATAAATACTGACCTGGAGAGTACAATAAACACTGACCTGGAGAGAACAATAAATACTGACCTGGAGAGTACAATAAAAACTGAATTGGAGAGTACAATAAATACTGACCAGGAGAGTACAATTAATAGTGACTTGGAGAGAACAATAAATACTGACCTGGAGAGTACAATAATCAGTGAATTGGAGAGTACAATAAATACTGACCAGGAGAGTACAATTAATAGTGACTTGGAGAGTACAATAAATACTGACCTGCTAACTACCATAAATACAGACCTGCAGCGGTAATAAATGCTGACCTGGAGAGGGTAATAAATACTGACCTGGAGAAGTAAATAAATACTGACCTGGAGAGTACAATAAATACTGACCTGGAGAGAGTAATAAATACTGACATGGAGAGTACAATAAACACTGACCTGGAGAGTACAATAAATACAGACCTGGAGAGTACAATAAATACTGACCTGGAGAGTACAATAAATAATGACCTGGAGAGTACAATAAATACTGACATGTAGAGTACAATAAACACTGACCTGGAGAGAACAATATATACTGACCTGGAGATTACAATAAAAGCTGAATTGGAGAGTACAATAAAAACTGACCAGGAGAGTACAATTAATAGTGACTTGGAGGGTACAATAAATATTGACCTGGAGAGGACCATAACTATAGACCTGCAGCGGGTAATAAAAACTGACCTGGGGTGGGTAATAAATACAGACCTGGAGAAGACAATAAATACTGACATGGAGAGTACAATAAATACTGACCTGGAGAGAGTAATAAATACTGACATGGAGAGGACAATAAACTCTGACCTGGAGAGTGCAATAAATACAGACCTGGAGAGGGTAATAAATACTGACCTGGAGAGTACAATAAACACTGACCAGGAGAGTACAATAAATACTTACCTGGAGAGTACAATAAATACTGACCTGGAGAGTGCAATAAATACTGACCAGGAGAGGGTAATAAATACGGACCTGGAGAGTAGAATAAATACTGACCTGGAGAGTACAATAAATGCTGACCTGGAGAGGGTAATAAATACTGACCTGGAGAGTACAATAAATACTGACCTGGAGAGTACAATAAATATTTACCTGGAGAGTACAATAAATACTGACCTGGAGAGTACAATAAATACTGACCTGGAGAGTACAATAAATACTGACATAGGGAGTACAATAAATACTGACCTGGAGAGGGTAATAAATACTGACCTGGAGAGGGAAATAAATACTGACCTGGAGAGGGCAATAAATAATGACCTGGAGACTGCAATAAGTACTGACATGGGGAGTACAATAAATACTGACCTGGAGTGTACAATAAATACTGACCTGGAGAGTACATTAAGTACTGACCTGGAGAGTACAATTAGTACTGATCAGGAGAGTACAATAAATACTGACCCAGAGAGTACAATAAATACTGACCTGGGGAGTACAATAAACACTGACCTGGAGAGGGTAATAATTACTGACCTGGAGAGTACAATAAAAACTGACCTGGAGAGTACAATAAATACTTACCTGGAGAGTACAATAAATACTGACCTGGAGAGTGCAATAAATACTGACCTGGAGAGTACAATAAATAGTGACCTGGAGAGTACATAAAAAATGACCTGGAGAATGCAATAAATACTGATCTGGAGAGTACAATAAAAACTGAATTGGAGAGTACAATACATACTGACCAGGAGAGTACAATTAATAGTGACTTGGAGAGTACAATAAATACTGACCTGGTGAGTACCATAAATACAGAGATGCAGCGGGTAATAAATACTGACCTGGCGATGGTAATAAATACTGACCTGGAGAAGTAAATAAATACTGACCTGGAGAATACAATAAATACTGACCTGGAGAGAGTAATAAATACTGACATGGAGAGTACAATAAACACTGACCTGGAGAGTATAATAAATACAGACCTGGAGAGTACAATAAATACTGACCTGGAGAGTACAATAAATGCTTACCTGGAGAGGGTAATAAATACTGACCTGGAGAGTACAGTAAACACTGACCTTGAGAGTACAATAAATACTTACCTTGAGAGTACAATAAATATTGACCTGGAGAGTACAATAAATACTGACCTGGAGTGTACAATAAATACTGACCTGGAGAGTGCAATAAAAACTGACCTGGAGAGTACAATAAATACTGACCTGGAGAGTATAATAAATACTGACAAGGGGAGTACAATAAATACTGACCTGGAGAGGGTAATAAATACTGACCTGGAGAGGGAAATAAATACTGACCTGGAGAGGGCAATACATAATGACCTGGAGACTACAATAAATACTGAACTGGGGAGTACAATAAATACTGACCTGGAGAGTACAATAAATACTGACCTGGAGAGTACATTAAGTAGTTACCTGGAGAGTACAATAAATACTGACCTGGAGAGTCCAATTAGTACTGACCTGGAGAGTAAAATAAATACTGACCCAGAGAGTACAATAAATACTGACTTGGAGAGTACAATAAACACAGACCTGGAAAGGGTAATAAATACTGACCTGGAGAGTACAATAAATACAGACCTGGAGAGGGTAATAAATCCTGACCTGGAGAGTACAATAAACACTGACCTGGAGAGTACAATAAAAACTTACACGGAGAGTGCAATAAATACTGACCTGGAGAGTACAATAAATGCTTACCTGGAGAGGGTAATAAATACTGACCTGGAGAGTACAGTAAACACTGACCTTGAGAGTACAATAAATACTTACCTTGAGAGTACAATAAATATTGACCTGGAGAGTAGAATAAATACTGACCTGGAGAGTACAATAAATACTGACCTGGAGAGTGCAATAAAAACTGACCTGGAGAGTACAATAAATACTGACCTGGAGAGTATAATAAATACTGACAAGGGGAGTACAATAAATACTGACCTGGAGAGGGTAATAAATACTGACCTGGAGAGGGAAATAAATACTGACCTGGAGAGGGCAATACATAATGACCTGGAGACTACAATAAATACTGAACTGGGGAGTACAATAAATACTGACCTGGAGAGTACAATAAATACTGACCTGGAGAGTACATTAAGTAGTTACCTGGAGAGTACAATAAATACTGACCTGGAGAGTCCAATTAGTACTGACCTGGAGAGTAAAATAAATACTGACCCAGAGAGTACAATAAATACTGACGTGGAGAGTACAATAAACACAGACCTGGAAAGGGTAATAAATACTGACCTGGAGAGTACAATAAATACAGACCTGGAGAGGGTAATAAATCCTGACCTGGAGAGTACAATAAACACTGACCTGGAGAGTACAATAAAAACTTACATGGAGAGTGCAATAAATACTGACCTGGAGAGTACAATAAATACTGACCTGGAGAGTACATAAATAATGACCTGAAGAGTACAATAAATACTGACCTGGAGAGTACAATTAATAGTGACTTGGAGAGAACAATAAATACTGACCTGGAGAGTACAATAATCAGTGAATTGGAGAGTACAATAAATACTGACCAGGAGAGTACAATTAATAGTGACTTGGAGAGTACAATAAATACTGACCTGCTAACTACCATAAATACAGACCTGCAGCGGTAATAAATGCTGACCTGGAGAGGGTAATAAATACTGACCTGGAGAAGTAAATAAATACTGACCTGGAGAGTACAATAAATACTGACCTGGAGAGAGTAATAAATACTGACATGGAGAGTACAATAAACACTGACCTGGAGAGTACAATAAATACAGACCTGGAGAGTACAATAAATACGGACATGGAGAGTACAATAAATAATGACCTGGAGAGTACAATAAATACTGACATGTAGAGTACAATAAACACTGACCTGGAGAGAACAATATATACTGACCTGGAGATTACAATAAAAACTGAATTGGAGAGTACAATAAAAACTGACCAGGAGAGTACAATTAATAGTGACTTGGAGGGTACAATAAATATTGACCTGGAGAGGACCATAACTATAGACCTGCAGCGGGTAATAAAAACTGACCTGGGGTGGGTAATAAATACAGACCTGGAGAGGACAATAAATACTGACATGGAGAGTACAATAAATACTGACCTGGAGAGAGTAATAAATACTGACATGGAGAGGACAATAAACTCTGACCTGGAGAGTACAATAAATACAGACCTGGAGAGGGTAATAAATACTGACCTGGAGAGTACAATAAACACTGACTTGGAGAGTACAATAAATACTTACCTGGAGAGTACAATAAATACTGACCTGGAGAGTGCAATAAATACTGACCTGGAGAGTACAATAAATACTGACCTGGAGAGTACATAAATAATGACCTGAAGTGTATAATAAATACTGACCTGGAGAGTACAATAAACACTGACCTGGAGAGAACAATAAATACTGACCTGGAGAGTACAATAATCAGTGAATTCGAGAGTGCAATAAAAACTGACCAGGAGAGTACAATTAATAGTGACTTGGAGAGTACAATAAATACTGACCTGGTGAGTACCATAAATACAGACCTGCAGCGGGTAATTAATACTGACCTGGAGAGGGTAATATATACTGACCTGGAGAAGTAAATAAATACTGTCCTGGAGAGTACAATAAATACTGACCTGGAGAGAGTAATAAATACTGACATGGAGAGTACAATAAACACTGACCTGGAGAGTACAATAAATACTGACCTGGAGAGTACAATAAATGCTTACCTGGAGAGGGTAATAAATACGGACCTGGAGAGTACAATAAACACTGACCTGGAGAGGACAATAAATATTACCTGGAGAGTACAATAAATACTGACCTCGAGAGTACAATAAATACTGACCTGGAGAGTACAATAAATACTGACCTGGATAGTACAATAAAAACTGACCTGGAGAGTACAAGAAATACTGACCTGGAGAGTACAATATATACTGACATGTGGAGTACAATAAATACTGACCTGGAGAGGGTAATAAATACTGACCTGGAGAGAGAAATAAATACTGACCTGGAGCGTGCAATAAATAATGACCTGGAGACAACAATAAATACTGACCTGGGGAGTACAATAAGTACTGACCTGGAGAGTACAATAAATACTGACCTGGAGAGAACATTAAGTACTGACCTGGAGAGTACAATAAATACTGACCTGGAGAGTCCAATTAGTACTGACCTGGAGAGTACAATAAATACTGACACAGAGAGTACAATAAATACTGACCTGGAGAGTACAATAAACACTGACCTGGAAAGGGTAATAAATACTGACCTGGAGAGTACAATAAATACTGACCTGGATAGTACATAAATAATGACCTGAAGAGTACAATAAATACTGACCTGGAGAGTACAATAAACACTGACCTGGAGAGTACAATAAATACTGACCTGGAGAGTCCAATTAGTACTGATCAGGAGAGTACAATAAATACTGACCCAGAGAGTACAATAAATACTGACCTGGGGAGTACAATAAACACTGACCTGGAGAGGGTAATAATTACTGACCTGGAGAGTACAATAAAAACTGACCTGGAGAGTACAATAAATACTTACCTGGAGAGTACAATAAATACTGACCTGGAGAGTGCAATAAATACTGACCTGGAGAGTACAATAAATAGTGACCTGGAGAGTACATAAAAAATGACCTGGAGAATGCAATAAATACTGACCTGGAGAGTACAATAAACACTGACCTGGAGAGAACAATAAATACTGATCTGGAGAGTACAATAAAAACTGAATTGGAGAGTACAATACATACTGACCAGGAGAGTACAACTAATAGTGACTTGGAGAGTACAATAAATACTGACCTGGTGAGTACCATAAATACAGAGATGCAGCGGGTAATAAATACTGACCTGGCGATGGTAATAAATACTGACCTGGAGAAGTAAATAAATACTGACCTGGAGAATACAATAAATACTGACCTGGAGAGAGTAATAAATACTGACATGGAGAGTACAATAAACACTGACCTGGAGAGTACAATAAATACAGACCTGGAGAGTACAATAAATACTGACCTGGAGAGTACAATAAATGCTTACCTGGAGAGGGTAATAAATACTGACCTGGAGAGTACAGTAAACACTGACCTGGAGAGTACAATAAATACTTACCTTGAGAGTACAATAAATATTGACCTGGAGAGTACAATAAATACTGACCTGGAGAGTACAATAAATACTGACCTGGAGAGTGCAATAAAAACTGACCTGGAGAGTACAATAAATACTGACCTGGAGAGTATAATAAATACTGACAAGGGGAGTACAATAAATACTGACCTGGAGAGGGTAATAAATACTGACCTGGAGAGGGAAATAAATACTGACCTGGAGAGGGCAATACATAATGACCTGGAGACTACAATAAATACTGAAATGGGGAGTACAATAAATACTGACCTGGAGAGTACAATAAATACTGACCTGGAGAGTACATTAAGTAGTTACCTGGAGAGTACAATAAATACTGACCTGGAGAGTCCAATTAGTACTGACCTGGAGAGTAAAATAAATACTGACCCAGAGAGTACAATAAATACTGACTTGGAGAGTACAATAAACACAGACCTGGAAAGGGTAATAAATACTGACCTGGAGAGTACAATAAATACAGACCTGGAGAGGGTAATAAATCCTGACCTGGAGAGTACAATAAACACTGACATGGAGAGTACAATAAAAACTTACATGGAGAGTGCAATAAATACTGACCTGGAGAGTACAATAAATACTGACCTGGAGAGTACATAAATAATGACCTGAAGAGTACAATAAATACTGACCTGGAGAGTACAATTAATAGTGACTTGGAGAGAACAATAAATACTGACCTGGAGAGTACAATAATCAGTGAATTGGAGAGTACAATAAATACTGACCAGGAGAGTACAATTAATAGTGACTTGGAGAGTACAATAAATACTGACCTGCTAACTACCATAAATACAGACCTGCAGCGGTAATAAATGCTGACCTGGAGAGGGTAATAAATACTGACCTGGAGAAGTAAATAAATACTGACCTGGAGAGTACAATAAATACTGACCTGGAGAGAGTAATAAATACTGACATGGAGAGTACAATAAACACTGACCTGGAGAGTACAATAAATACAGACCTGGAGAGTACAATAAATACGGACATGGAGAGTACAATAAATAATGACCTGGAGAGTACAATAAATACTGACATGTAGAGTACAATAAACACTGACCTGGAGAGAACAATATATACTGACCTGGAGATTACAATAAAAACTGAATTGGAGAGTACAATAAAAACTGACCAGGAGAGTACAATTAATAGTGACTTGGAGGGTACAATAAATATTGACCTGGAGAGGACCATAACTATAGACCTGCAGCGGGTAATAAAAACTGACCTGGGGTGGGTAATAAATACAGACCTGGAGAGGACAATAAATACTGACATGGAGAGTACAATAAATACTGACCTGGAGAGAGTAATAAATACTGACATGGAGAGGACAATAAACTCTGACCTGGAGAGTACAATAAATACAGACCTGGAGAGGGTAATAAATACTGACCTGGAGAGTACAATAAACACTGACTTGGAGAGTACAATAAATACTTACCTGGAGAGTACAATAAATACTGACCTGGAGAGTGCAATAAATACTGACCTGGAGAGTACAATAAATACTGACCTGGAGAGTACATAAATAATGACCTGAAGAGTATAATAAATACTGACCTGGAGAGTACAATAAACACTGACCTGGAGAGAACAATAAATACTGACCTGGAGAGTACAATAATCAGTGAATTGGAGAGTACAATAAAAACTGACCAGGAGAGTACAATTAATAGTGACTTGGAGAGTACAATAAATACTGACCTGGTGAGTACCATAAATACAGACCTGCAGCGGGTAATTAATACTGACCTGGAGAGGGTAATATATACTGACCTGGAGAAGTAAATAAATACTGTCCTGGAGAGTACAATAAATACTGACCTGGAGAGAGTAATAAATACTGACATGGAGAGTACAATAAACACTGACCTGGAGAGTACAATAAATACTGACCTGGAGAGTACAATAAATGCTTACCTGGAGAGGGTAATAAATACGGACCTGGAGAGTACAATAAACACTGACCTGGAGAGGACAATAAATATTACCTGGAGAGTACAATAAATACTGACCTCGAGAGTACAATAAATACTGACCTGGAGAGTACAATAAATACTGACCTGGATAGTACAATAAAAACTGACCTGGAGAGTACAAGAAATACTGACCTGGAGAGTACAATATATACTGACATGGGGAGTACAATAAATACTGACCTGGAGAGGGTAATAAATACTGACCTGGAGAGAGAAATAAATACTGACCTGGAGCGTGCAATAAATAATGACCTGGAGACAACAATAAATACTGACCTGGGGAGTACAATAAGTACTGACCTGGAGAGTACAATAAATACTGACCTGGAGAGAACATTAAGTACTGACCTGGAGAGTACAATAAATACTGACCTGGAGAGTCCAATTAGTACTGACCTGGAGAGTACAATAAATACTGACACAGAGAGTACAATAAATACTGACCTGGAGAGTACAATAAACACTGACCTGGAAAGGGTAATAAATACTGACCTGGAGAGTACAATAAATACTGACCTGGATAGTACATAAATAATGACCTGAAGAGTAAAATAAATACTGACCTGGAGAGTACAATAAACACTGACCTGGAGAGAACAATAAATACTGACCTGGAGAGTACAATAAAAACTGAATTGGAGAGTACAATAAATACTGACCAGGAGAGTACAATTAATAGTGACTTGGAGAGAACAATAAATACTGACCTGGAGAGTACAATAATCAGTGAATTGGAGAGTACAATAAATACTGACCAGGAGAGTACAATTAATAGTGACTTGGAGAGTACAATAAATACTGACCTGCTAACTACCATAAATACAGACCTGCAGCGGTAATAAATGCTGACCTGGAGAGGGTAATAAATACTGACCTGGAGAAGTAAATAAATACTGACCTGGAGAGTACAATAAATACTGACCTGGAGAGAGTAATAAATACTGACATGGAGAGTACAATAAACACTGACCTGGAGAGTACAATAAATACAGACCTGGAGAGTACAATAAATACGGACATGGAGAGTACAATAAATAATGACCTGGAGAGTACAATAAATACTGACATGTAGAGTACAATAAACACTGACCTGGAGAGAACAATATATACTGACCTGGAGATTACAATAAAAACTGAATTGGAGAGTACAATAAAAACTGACCAGGAGAGTACAATTAATAGTGACTTGGAGGGTACAATAAATATTGACCTGGAGAGGACCATAACTATAGACCTGCAGCGGGTAATAAAAACTGACCTGGGGTGGGTAATAAATACAGACCTGGAGAGGACAATAAATACTGACATGGAGAGTACAATAAATACTGACCTGGAGAGAGTAATAAATACTGACATGGAGAGGACAATAAACTCTGACCTGGAGAGTACAATAAATACAGACCTGGAGAGGGTAATAAATACTGACCTGGAGAGTACAATAAACACTGACTTGGAGAGTACAATAAATACTTACCTGGAGAGTACAATAAATACTGACCTGGAGAGTGCAATAAATACTGACCTGGAGAGTACAATAAATACTGACCTGGAGAGTACATAAATAATGACCTGAAGAGTATAATAAATACTGACCTGGAGAGTACAATAAACACTGACCTGGAGAGAACAATAAATACTGACCTGGAGAGTACAATAATCAGTGAATTGGAGAGTACAATAAAAACTGACCAGGAGAGTACAATTAATAGTGACTTGGAGAGTACAATAAATACTGACCTGGTGAGTACCATAAATACAGACCTGCAGCGGGTAATTAATACTGACCTGGAGAGGGTAATATATACTGACCTGGAGAAGTAAATAAATACTGTCCTGGAGAGTACAATAAATACTGACCTGGAGAGAGTAATAAATACTGACATGGAGAGTACAATAAACACTGACCTGGAGAGTACAATAAATACTGACCTGGAGAGTACAATAAATGCTTACCTGGAGAGGGTAATAAATACGGACCTGGAGAGTACAATAAACACTGACCTGGAGAGGACAATAAATATTACCTGGAGAGTACAATAAATACTGACCTCGAGAGTACAATAAATACTGACCTGGAGAGTACAATAAATACTGACCTGGATAGTACAATAAAAACTGACCTGGAGAGTACAAGAAATACTGACCTGGAGAGTACAATATATACTGACATGGGGAGTACAATCAATACTGACCTGGAGAGGGTAATAAATACTGACCTGGAGAGAGAAATAAATACTGACCTGGAGCGTGCAATAAATAATGACCTGGAGACAACAATAAATACTGACCTGGGGAGTACAATAAGTACTGACCTGGAGAGTACAATAAATACTGACCTGGAGAGAACATTAAGTACTGACCTGGAGAGTACAATAAATACTGACCTGGAGAGTCCAATTAGTACTGACCTGGAGAGTACAATAAATACTGACACAGAGAGTACAATAAATACTGACCTGGAGAGTACAATAAACACTGACCTGGAAAGGGTAATAAATACGGACCTGGAGAGTACAATAAATACTGACCTGGATAGTACATAAATAATGACCTGAAGAGTACAATAAATACTGACCTGGAGAGTACAATAAACACTGACCTGGAGAGAACAATAAATACTGACCTGGAGAGTACAATAAAAACTGAATTGGAGAGTACAATAAATACTGACCAGGAGAGTGCAATTAATAGTGACTTGGAGAGAACAATAAATACTGACCTGGAGAGTACAATAATCAGTGAATTGGAGAGTACAATAAATACTGACCAGGAGAGTACAATTAATAGTGACTTGGAGAGTACAATAAATACTGACCTGCTAACTACCATAAATACAGACCTGCAGCGGTAATAAATGCTGACCTGGAGAGGGTAATAAATACTGACCTGGAGAAGTAAATAAATACTGACCTGGAGAGTACAATAAATACTGACCTGGAGAGAGTAATAAATACTGACATGGAGAGTACAATAAACACTGACCTGGAGAGTACAATAAATACAGACCTGGAGAGTACAATAAATACGGACCTGGAGAGTACAATAAATAATGACCTGGAGAGTACAATAAATACTGACATGTAGAGTACAATAAACACTGACCTGGAGAGAACAATATATACTGACCTGGAGATTACAATAAAAACTGAATTGGAGAGTACAATAAAAACTGACCAGGAGAGTACAATTAATAGTGACTTGGAGGGTACAATAAATATTGACCTGGAGAGGACCATAACTATAGACCTGCAGCGGGTAATAAAAACTGACCTGGGGTGGGTAATAAATACAGACCTGGAGAGGACAATAAATACTGACATGGAGAGTACAATAAATACTGACCTGGAGAGAGTAATAAATACTGACATGGAGAGGACAATAAACTCTGACCTGGAGAGTACAATAAATACAGACCTGGAGAGGGTAATAAATACTGACCTGGAGAGTACAATAAACACTGACTTGGAGAGTACAATAAATACTTACCTGGAGAGTACAATAAATACTGACCTGGAGAGTGCAATAAATACTGACCTGGAGAGTACAATAAATACTGACCTGGAGAGTACATAAATAATGACCTGAAGAGTATAATAAATACTGACCTGGAGAGTACAATAAACACTGACCTGGAGAGAACAATAAATACTGACCTGGAGAGTACAATAATCAGTGAATTGGAGAGTACAATAAAAACTGACCAGGAGAGTACAATTAATTGTGACTTGGAGAGTACAATAAATACTGACTTGTGAGTACCATAAATACAGACCTGCAGCGGGTAATTAATACTGACCTGGAGAGGGTAATATATACTGACCTGGAGAAGTAAATAAATACTGTCCTGGAGAGTACAATAAATACTGACCTGGAGAGAGTAATAAATACTGACATGGAGAGCACAATAAACACTGACCTGGAGAGTACAATAAATACTGACCTGGAGAGTACAATAAATGCTTACCTGGAGAGGGTAATAAATACGGACCTGGAGAGTACAATAAACACTGACCTGGAGAGGACAATAAATATTACCTGGAGAGTACAATAAATACTGACCTCGAGAGTACAATAAATACTGACCTGGAGAGTACAATAAATACTGACCTGGATAGTACAATAAAAACTGACCTGGAGAGTACAATAAATACTGACCTGGAGAGTACAATATATACTGACATGGGGAGTACAATAAATACTGACCTGGAGAGGGTAATAAATACTGACCTGGAGAGAGAAATAAATACTGACCTGGAGCGTGCAATAAATAATGACCTGGAGACTACAATAAATACTGACCTGGGGAGTACAATAAGTACTGACCTGGAGAGTACAATAAATACTGACCTGGAGAGAACATTAAGTACTGACCTGGAGAGTACAATAAATACTGACCTGGAGAGTCCAATTAGTACTGACCTGGAGAGTACAATAAATACTGACACAGAGAGTACAATAAATACTGACCTGGAGAGTACAATAAACACTGAAGTGGAAAGGGTAATAAATACTGACCTGGAGAGTACAATAAATACTGACCTGGAGAGTCCAATTAGTACTGACCTGGAGAGTACAATAAATACTGACCCAGAGAGTACAATAAATACTGACCTGGAGAGTACAATAAAAACTGACCTGGAGAGGGTAATAAATACAGATCTGTAGAGTATAATAAACACTGACTTGGAGAGTGCAATAAATACTGACCTGGAGAGTACAATACATACTGACCTGGAGACCACAATAAATACTGACATGGAGAGTACAATAAATACTTACCTGGGGAGTAAAATAAATACTGACCTGGAGAGTAAAATAAATACTGACCTGGAGAGTACATTAAGTACTGACCTGGAGAGTACAATAAATACTGACCTGGAGAGTCCAATTAGTACTGACCTGGAGAGTACAATAAATACTGACCCAGAGAGTACAATAAATACTGACCTGGAGAGTACAATAAACACTGACCTGGAAAGGGTAATAAATACTGACCTTGAGAGTACAATAAATACTGACCTGGAGAGTCCAATTAGTACTGACCTGGAGAGTACAATAAATACTGACCCAGAGAGTACAATAAATACTGACCTGGAGAGTACAATAAACACTGACCTGGAGAGGGTAATAAATACAGATCTGTAGAGTATAATAAACACTGACCTGGAGAGTGCAATAAATACTGACCTGGAGAGTACAATAAACACTGACCTGGAGAGGGTAATAAATACAGATCTGTAGAGTATAATAAACACTGACCTGGAGAGTGCAATAAATACTGACCTGGAGAGTACAATACATACTGACCTGGAGAGCACAATAAATACTGACATGGAGAGTACAATAAATACTTACCTGGGGAGTAAAATAAATACTGACCTGGAGAGTAAAATAAATACTGACCTGGAGAATACAATAAATACTGACATGGAGAGTACAATAAATACTGACCTGGAGAGTACAATCAATACTGACCTGGAGAGGGCAATATATACTGACCTGGAGAGTGCAATAAATACTGACCTGGATAGTACAATAAATACTGACCTGGAGAGTGCAATAAATAATGACCTGGAGAGAACAATAAACACTGACATGGGGAGTACAATAAACACTGACCTGGAAATGGTAATAAATACAGATCTGTAGAGCATAATAAACACTGACCTGGATAGTGCAATAAATACTGAACTGGAGAGCACAATACATAATGACCTGGAGAGTAAAATAAATACTGACCTGGAGAATACAATAAATACTGACATGGAGAGTACAATAAATACTGACCTGGAGAGTACAATCAATACTGACCTGGAGAGGGTAATAAATACTGACCTGGAGAGTACAATAAATACTGACCTGGATAGTGCAATAAATACAGACCTGGAGAGTACAATAAATACTGACCTGAAGAGTACAATATATATACTGACCTGGAGAGTGAAATAAATACCGACCTGGAGAGTACAATAAATACTGACCTGGAGAGTACAATAAATAATGACCTGGAGAGTACAATAAATACTGACCTGGAGAGTACAATAAACACTGACCTGGAGAGAACAATATAAACTGACCTGGAGAGTACAATAAAAGCTGAATTGGAGAGTACAATAAATACTGACCAGGAGAGTACAATTAATAGTGACTTGGAGGGTACAATAAATACTGACATGGAGAGTACCATAACTACAGACCTGCAGCGGGTCATAAATACTGAACTAGAGAGGGTAATAAATACAGACCTGGAGAGGACAATACATACTGCCCTGGAGAGTACAATAAATACTGACCTGGAGAGAGTAATAAATACTGACATGGAGACTACAATAAACACTGACCGGGAGAGTACAATAAATACTTACCTGGAGAGTACAATAAATACTGACCTGGAGAGTACAATAAATACTGACCTGGAGAGTACAATAAATATTGACCTGGAGGCTACAATAACAACTGGCCTGGAGAGTAGAATAAATACTGACTTGGAGAGTACAATAAACACTGACAAGGGGAGTACAATAAATACTGACCTGGAGAGGTTATAAATGCTGCCCTGTAGAGGGAAATAAATACTGACCTGGAGAGGGCAATAAAAACTGACCTGGAGAGTACAATAAATACTGACCTGGAGAGTACATAAATAATGACCTGAAGAGTACAATAAATACTGACCTGGAGATTACAATAAACACTGACCTGGAGAGAACAATAAATACTGACCTGGAGAGTACAATAATCAGTGAATTGGAGAGTACAATAAATACTGACCAGGAGAGTACAATTAATAGTGACTTGGAGAGTACAATAAATACTGACCTGGTGAGTACCATAAATACAGACCTGCAGCGGGTAATTAATACTGACCTGGAGAGGGTAATATATACTGACCGGGAGAAGTAAATAAATACTGTCCTGGAGAGTACAATAAATACTGACCTGGAGAGAGTAATAAATACTGACATGGAGAGTACAATAAACACTGACCTGGAGAGTACAATAAATACTGACCTGGAGAGTACAATAAATGCTTACCTGGAGAGGGTAATAAATACGGACCTGGAGAGTACAATAAACACTGACCTGGAGAGGACAATAAATACTTACCTGGAGAGTACAATAAATACTGACCTCGAGAGTACAATAAATACTGACCTGGAGTGTACAATAAAAACTGACCTGGAGAGTACAATAAATACTGACCTGGAGAGTACAATATATACTGACATGGGGAGTACAATAAATACTGACCTGGAGAGGGTAATAAATACTGACCTGGAGAGAGAAATAAATACTGACCTGGAGAGTGCAATAAATAATGACCTGGAGACTACAATAAATACTGACCTGGGGAGTACAATAAGTACTGACCTGGAGAGTACAATAAATACTGACCTGGAGAGTACATTAAGTACTGACCTGGAGAGTACAATAAATACTGACCTGGAGAGTCCAATTAGTACTGACCTGGAGAGTACAATAAATACTGACCCAGAGAGTACAATAAATACTGACCTGGAGAGTACAATAAACACTGACCTGGAAAGGGTAATAAATACTGACCTGGAGAGTACAATAAATAATGACCTGGAGAGTCCAATTAGTACTGACCTGGAGAGTACAATAAATACTGACACAGAGAGTACAATAAATACTGACCTGGAGAGTACAATAAAAACTGACCTGGAGAGGGTAATAAATACAGATCTGTAGAGTATAATAAACACTGACCTGGAGAGTGCAATAAATACTGACCTGGAGAGTACAATACATACTGACCTGGAGACCACAATAAATACTGACATGGAGAGTACAATAAATACTTACCAGGGGAGTAAAATAAATACTGACATGGAGAGTAAAATAAATACTGACCTGGAGAGTACATTAAGTACTGACCTGGAGAGTACAATAAATACTGACCTGGAGAGTCCAATTAGTACTGACCTGGAGAGTACAATAAACACTGACCTGGAGACTACAATAAATACTGACCTGGAGAGTACAATAAATGCTTACCTGGAGAGGGTAATATATACGGACCTATAGAGTACAATAAACACTGACCTGGAGAGGACAATAAATATTACCTGGAGAGTACAATAAATACGGACCTCGAGAGTACAATAAATACTGACCTGGAGAGTACAATAAATACTGACCTGGAGAGTACAATAAAAACTGACCTGGAGAGTACAATAAATACTGAACTGGAGAGTACAATATATACTGACATGGGGAGTACAATAAATACTGACCTGGAGAGGGTAATAAATACTGACCTGGAGAGAGAAATAAATACTGACCTGGAGCGTGCAATAAATAATGACCTGGAGACTACAATAAATACTGACCTGGGGAGTACAATAAGTACTGACCTGGAGAGTACAATAAATACTGACCTGGAGAGTACAATAAACACTGACCTGGAAAGGGTAATAAATACTGACCTGGAGAGTACAATAAATACTGACCTGGAGAGTCCAATTAGTACTGACCTGGAGAGTACAATAAATACTGACCCAGAGAGTACAATAAATACTGACCTGGAGAGTACAATAAAAACTGACCTGGAGAGGGTAATCAATACAGATCTGTAGAGTATAATAAACACTGACCTGGAGAGTGCAATAAATACTGACCTGGAGAGTACAATACATACTGACCTAGTGACCACAATAAATACTGACATGGAGAGTACAATAAATACTTACCTGGGGAGTAAAATAAATACTGACCTGGAGAGTAAAATAAATACTGACCTGGAGAGTACATTAAGTACTGACCTGGAGAGTACAATAAATACTGACCTGGAGAGTCCAATTAGTACTGACCTGGAGAGTACAAGAAATACTGACCCAGAGAGTACAATAAATACTGACCTGGAGAGTACAATAAACACTGACCTGGAAAGGGTAATAAATACTGACCTGGAGAGTACAATAAATACTGACCTGGAGAGTCCAATTAGTACTGACCTGGAGAGTACAATAAATACTGACCCAGAGAGTACAATAAATACTGACCTGGAGAGTACAATAAACACTGACCTGGAGAGGGTAATAAATACAGATCTGTAGAGTATAATAAACACTGACCTGGAGAGTGCAATAAATACTGACCTGGAGAGTACAATACATACTGACCTGGAGAGCACAATAAATACTGACATGGAGAGTACAATAAATACTTAACTGGGGAGTAAAATAAATACTGACCTGGAGAGTAAAATAAATACTGACCTGGAGAATACAATAAATACTGACATGGAGAGTACAATAAATACTGACCTGGAGAGTACAATCAATACTGACCTGGAGAGGGTAATATATACTGACCTGGAGAGTGCAATAAATACTGACCTGGATAGTACAATAAATACTGACCTGGAGAGTGCAATAAATAATGACCGGGAGAGAACAATAAACACTGACCTGGGGAGTACAATAAATGCTTACCTGGAGAGGGTAATAAATACGGACCTTGAGAGTACAATAAACACTGACCTGGAGAGGACAATAAATACTTACTGGAGAGTACAATAAATACTGACCTCGAGAGTACAATAAATACTGACCTGGAGAGTACAATAAATACTGACCTGGAGAGTACAATAAAAACTGACCTGGAGAGTACAATCAATACTGAGCTGGAGAGTACAATATATACTGACATGGGGAGTACAATAAATACTGACCTGGAGAGGGTAATAAATACTGACCTGGAGAGAGAAATAAATACTGACCTGGAGAGTGCAATAAATAATGACCTGGAGACTACAATAAATACTGACCTGGGGAGTACAATAAGTACTGATCTGGAGAGTACAATAAATACTGACCTGGAGAGTACATTAAGTACTGACCTGGAGAGTACAATAAATACTGACCTGGAGAGTCCAATTAGTACTGACCTGGAGAGTACAATAAATACTGACGCAGAGAGTACAATAAATACTGACCTGGAGAGTACAATAAACACTGACCTGGAAAGGGTAATAAATACTGACCTGGAGAGTACAATAAATACTGACCTGGAGAGTCCAATTAGTACTGACCTGGAGAGTACAATAAATACTGACCCAGAGAGTACAATAAATACTGACCTGGAGAGTACAATAAAAACTGACCTGGAGAGGGTAATAAATACAGATCTGAAGAGTATAATGAACACTGACCTGGAGAGTGCAATAAATACTGACCTGGAGAGTACAATACATACTGACCTGGAGACCACAATAAATACTGACATGGAGAGTACAATAAATACTTACCTGGGGAGTAAAATAAATACTGACATGGAGAGTAAAATAAATACTGACCTGGAGAGTACATTAAGTACTGACCTGGAGAGTACAATAAATACTGACCTGGAGAGTACAATCAATACTGACCTGGAGAGGGTAATATATACTGACCTGGAGAGTGGAATAAATACTGACCTGGAGAGTGCAATAAATACAGACCTGGAGAGTACAATAAATACTGACCTGAAGAGTACAATATATATACTGACCTGGAGAGTGAAATAAATACCGACCTGGAGAGTACAATAAATACTGACCTGGAGAGTACAATAAATAATGACCTGGAGAGTACAATAAATACTGACCTGGAGAGTACAATAAACACTGACCTGGAGAGAACAATATAAACTGACCTGGAGAGTACAATAAAAGCTGAATTGGAGTGTACAATAAATACTGACCAGGAGAGTACAATTAATAGTGACTTGGAGGGTACAATAAATACTGACATGGAGAGTACCATAACTACAGACCTGCAGCGGGTCATAAATACTGAACTGGAGAGGGTAATAAATACAGACCTGGAGAGGACAATACATACTGCCCTGGAGAGTACAATAAATACTGACATGGAGAGAGTAATAAATACTGACATGGAGACTACAATAAACACTAACCGGGAGAGTACAATAAATACAGACCTGGAGAGTACAATAAATACTGACCTGGAGAGTACAATAAATGCTAACCTGGAGAGGGTAATAAATACTGACCTGGAGAGTACAATAAACACTGACATGGAGAGTACAATAAATACTTACCTGGAGAGTACAATAAATACTGACCTGGAGAGTACAATAACAACTGGCCTGGAGAGTACAATAAATACTGACTTGGAGAGTACAATAAACACTGACATGGGGACTACAATAAATACTGACCTGGAGAGGGTAATAAATGCTGACCTGTAGAGGGAAATAAATACTGACCTGGAGAGGGCAATAAATACTGACCTGGAGAGTACAATAAATACTGACCTGGAGAGGACAATAAGTACTGACCAGGAGAGTACAATAAATTATGAACTGGAGAGGGTAATAAACCCTGACCTGGAGAGTACAATAAATACTGACCTGGAGAGTACAATAAATACTGACCTGGAGAGTACAATAAATACTGACCTGGAGAGTACAATAAATAATGACCTGGAGAGTACAATCAATACTGACCTGGAGAGGGTAATAAATACTGACCTGGAGAGTACAATAAATACTGACCTGGAGAGTGCAATAAATAAAGACCTGGAGAGTACAATAAATACTGATCTGGAGAGTACAATAAATACTGACATGAAGAGTACAATATATATACTGACCTGGAGAGTGCAATAAATACTGACCTGGAGAGTACAATAAATACTGACCTGGAGAGTACAATAAATACTGACATGGAGAGGACAATAAATACTGACCTGGAGAGTACAATAAACACTGACCTGGAGAGTACAATAAATACTGACCTGGAGAGTACAATAAATAATGACCTGGAGAGTACAATAAATACTGACCTGGAGAGTACAACAAATACTGACCTGGAGAGTACAATAAATACTGACCTGGAGAGGGTAATAAATACTGACCGGGAGAGTACAATAAATACTACCTGGAGAGTACAATAAATGCTGACCTGGAGAGGGTAATAAATACTGACATGAAGAGTACAATAAACACTGACCTGGAGAGTACAATAAATACTTACCGGGAGAGTACAATAAATACTGACCTGGAGAGTACAATAAATACTGACCTGGAGAGCACAATAAATACTGACCTGGAGAGTACAAAAAAACTGACCTGGAGAGTACAATAAATACTGACCTGGAGAGTACAATAAATACTGACATGGGGAGTACAATAAATACTGACCTGGAGAGGGTAATAAATACTGACCTGGAGAGGGAAATAAATACTGACCTTGAGAGGGCAATAAATAATGACCTGGAGACTACAATAAGTACTGACCTGGGATGTACAATAAATACTGACCTGCAGTGTACAATAAATACTGACCTGGAGTGTACAATAAATACTGACCTGGAGTGTACAATAAATACTGACCTGGAGAGTACATTAAGTACTGACTTGGAGAGTACAATAAATACTGACCTGGAGAGTCCAAATAGTCCTGACCTGGAGAGTACAATAAATACTGACGCAGAGAGTACAATAAATACTGACCTGGGGAGTACAATAAACACTGACCTGGAAAGGGGAATAAAAACGGACCTGGAGAATACAATAAATACTGACCTGGAGAGTCCAATTAGTACTGACCTGGAGAGTACAATAAATACTGACCCAGAGAGTACAATAAATACTGACCTGGAGAGTACAATAAACACTGACCTGGAAAGCGTAATAAATACTGATCTGGAGAGTACAATAAATACTGACCTGGAGAGTCCAATTAGTACTGACCTGGAGAGTACAATAAATACTGACCCAGAGAGTACAATAAATACTGACCTGGAGAGTACAATAAAAACTGACCTGGAGAGGGTAATAAATACAGATCTGTAGAGTATAATAAACACTGACCTGGAGAGTGCAATAAATACTGACCTGGAGAGTACAATACATACTGACCTGGAGACCACAATAAATACTGACATGGAGAGTACAATAAATACTTACCTGGGGAGTAAAATAAATACTGACCTGGAGAGTAAAATAAATACTGACCTGGAGAGTACATTAAGTACTGACCTGGAGAGTACAATAAATACTGACCTGGAGAGTCCAATTAGTACTGACCTGGAGAGTACAATAAATACTGACCCAGAGAGTACAATAAAAACTGACCTGGAGAGTACAATAAACACTGACCTGGAAAGGGTAATAAATACTGACCTGGAGAGTACAATAAATACTGACCCGGAGAGTACAATAAATACTGACCTGGAGAGGGTAATAAATACAGATCTGTAGAGTATAATAAACACTGACCTGGAGAGTGCAATAAATACTGACCTGGAGAGTACAATACATACTGACCTGGAGAGCACAATAAATACTGACATGGAGAGTACAATAAATACTTACCTGGGGAGTAAAATAAATACTGACCTGGAGAGTAAAATAAATACTGACCTGGAGAATACAATAAATACTGACATGGAGAGTACAATAAATACTGACCTGGAGAGTACAATCAATACTGACCTGGAGAGGGTAATATATACTGACCTGGAGAGTGCAATAAACACTGACCTGGATAGTACAATAAATACTGACCTGGAGAGTGCAATAAATAATGACCTGGAGAGAACAATAAACACTGACATGGGGAGTACAATAAACACTGACCTGGAAATG
This sequence comes from Pristiophorus japonicus, assembly GCF_044704955.1. Classification (NCBI taxonomy): domain Eukaryota; kingdom Metazoa; phylum Chordata; class Chondrichthyes; family Pristiophoridae; genus Pristiophorus; species Pristiophorus japonicus. Next base: position 1,314,910 of record NW_027254772.1, read on the forward strand.
GTAATAAATACAGATCTGTAGAGCATAATAAACACTGACCTGGATAGTGCAATAAATACTGACCTGGAGAGCACAATACATACTGACCTGGAGAGCACAATAAATACTGATCTGGAGAGTATAAAAAATACTGACCTGGGGAGTAAAATAAATACTGACCTGGAGAGTAAAATAAATACTGACCTGGAGAATACAATAAATACTGAATGGAGAGTACAATAAATACTGACCTGGAGAGTACAATCAATACTGACCTGGAGAGGGTAATAAATACTGACCTGGAGAGTACAATAAATACTGACCTGGAGAGTGCAATAAATACAGACCTGGAGAGTACAATAAATACTGACCTGAAGAGTACAATATATATACTGACCTGGAGAGTGAAATAAATACCGACTGGAGAGTACAATAAATACTGACCTGGAGAGTACAATAAATAATGACCTGGAGAGTACAATAAATACTGACCTGGAGAGTACAATAAACACTGACCAGGAGAGAACAATATAAACTGACCTGGAGAGTACAATAAAAGCTGAATTGGAGAGTACAATAAATACTGACCAGGAGAGTACAATTAATAGTGACTTGGAGGGTACAATAAATACTGACATGGAGAGTACCATAACTACAGACCTGCAGCGGGTCATAAATACTGAACTGGAGAGGGTAATAAATACAGACCTGGAGAGAGTAATAAATACTGACATGGAGAGTACAATAAACACTGACCTGGAGAGTACAATAAATACTGACCTGGAAAGTACAATAAATGCTTACCTGGAGAGGGTAACAAATACGGACCTTGAGAGTACAATAAACACTGACCTGGAGAGGACAATAAATACTTACTGGAGAGTACAATAAATACTGACCTCGAGAGTACAATATATACTGACCTGGAGAGTACAATAAATACTGACCTGGAGAGTACAATAAAAACTGACCTGGAGAGTACAATCAATACTGAGCTGGAGAGTACAATATATACTGACATGGGGAGTACAATAAATACTGACCTGGAGAGGGTAATAAATACTGACCTGGAGAGAGAAATAAATACTGACCTGGAGAGTGCAATAAATAATGACCTGGAGACTACAATAAATACTGACCTGGGGAGTACAAAAAGTACTGACCTGGAGAGTACAATAAATACTGACCTGGAGAGTACATTAAGTACTGACCTGGAGAGTACAATAAATACTGACCTGGAGAGTCCAATTAGTACTGACCTGGAGAGTACAATAAATACTTACGCAGAGAGTACAATAAATACTGACCTGGAGAGTACAATAAAAACTGAAATGGAGAGGGTAATAAATACAGATCTGAAGAGCATAATAAACACTGACCTGGAGAGTGCAATAAATACTGACCTGGAGAGTACAATACATACTGACCTGGAGACCACAATAAATACTGACATAGAGAGTACAATAAATACTTACCTGGGGAGTAAAATAAATACTGACATGGAGAGTAAAATAAATACTGACCTGGAGAGTACATTAAGTACTGACCTGGAGAGTACAATAAATACTGACCTGGAGAGTACAATCAATACTGACCTGGAGAGGGTAATATATACTGACCTGGAGAGTGGAATAAATACTGACCTGGATAGTACAATAAATACTGACCTGGAGAGGGCAATAAATAATGACCTGGAGAGAACAATAAACACTGACATGGGGAGTACAATAAACACTGACCTGGAAATGGTAATAAATACAGATCTGTAGAGCATAATAAACACTGACCTGGATAGTGCAATAAATACTGACCTGGAGAGCACAATACATACTGACCTGGAGAGCACAATAAATACTGATCTGAAGAGTATAAAAAATACTGACCTGGGGAGTAAAATAAATACTGACCTGGAGAGAAAAATAAATACTGTCCTGGAGAATACAATAAATACTGACATGGAGAGTACAATCAATACTGACCTGGAGAGGGTAATAAATACTGACCTGGAGAGTACAATAAATACTGACCTGGAGAGTGCAATAAATACAGGCCTGGAGAGTACAATAAATACTGACGTGAAGAGTACAATATATATACTGACCTGGAGAGTGAAATAAATACCGACTGGAGAGTACAATCAATACTGACCTGGAGAGTACAATAAATAATGACCTGGAGAGAACAATATAAACTGACCTGGAGAGTACAATAAAAGCTGAATTGGAGAGTACAATAAATACTGACCAGGAGAGTACAATTAATAGTGACTTGGAGGGTACAATAAATACTGACATGGAGAGTAACATAACTACAGACCTGCAGCGGGTCATAAATACTGAACTGGAGAGGGTAATAAATACAGACCTGGAGAGGACAATACATACTGCCCTGGAGAGTACAATAAATACTGACCTGGAGAGAGTAATAAATACTGACATGGAGACTACAATAAACACTAACCGGGAGAGTACAATAAATACAGACCTGGAGAGTACAATAAATACTGACCTGGAGAGTACAATAAATGCTGACCTGGAGAGGGTAATAAATACTGACCTGGAGAGTACAATAAACACTGACATGGAGAGTACAATAAATACTTACCTGGAGAGTACAATAAATACTGACCTGGAGAGTACAATAACAACTGGCCTGGAGAGTACAATAAATACTGACTTGGAGAGTACAATAAACACTGACATGGGGACTACAATAAATAATGACCTGGAGAGGGTAATAAATGCTGACCTGTAGAGGGAAATAAATACTGACCTGGAGAGGGCAATAAATACTGACCTGGAGAGTACAATAAATACTGACCTGGAGAGGACAATAAGTACTGACCAGGAGAGTACAATAAATTATGAACTGGAGAGGGTAATAAACCCTGACCTGGAGAGTACAATAAATACTGACCTGGAGAGTACAATAAATACTGACCTGGAGAGTACAATAAATACTGACCTGGAGAGTACAATAAATAATGACCTGGAGAGTACAATCAATACTGACCTGGAGAGGGTAATAAATACTGACCTGGAGAGTGCAATAAATAAAGACCTGGAGAGTACAATAAATACTGATCTGGAGAGTACAATAAATACTGACATGAAGAGTACAATATATATACTGACCTGGAGAGTGCAATAAATACTGACCTGGAGAGTACAATAAATACTGACCTGGAGAGTACAATAAATACTGACATGGAGAGGACAATAAATACTGACCTGGAGAGTACAATGAACACTGACCTGGAGAGTACAATAAATACTGACCTGGAGAGTACAATAAATAATGACCTGGAGAGTACAATAAATACTGACCTGGAGAGTACAACAAATACTGACCTGGAGAGTACAATAAATACTGATCTGGAGAGGGTAATAAATACTGACCGGGAGAGTACAATAAATACTACCTGGAGAGTACAATAAATGCTGACCTGGAGAGGGTAATAAATACTGACATGAAGAGTACAATAAACACTGACCTGGAGAGTACAATAAATACTTTCCGGGAGAGTACAATAAATACTGACCTGGAGAGTACAATAAATACTGACCTGGAGAGCACAATAAATACTGACCTGGAGAGTACAAAAAAACTGACCTGGAGAGTACAATAAATACTGACCTGGAGAGTACAATTAATACTGACATGGGGAGTACAATAAATACTGACCTGGAGAGGGTAATAAATACTGACCTGGAGAGGGAAATAAATACTGACCTTGAGAGGGCAATAAATAATGACCTGGAGACTACAATAAGTACTGACCTGGGGTGTACAATAAATACTGACCTGGAGTGTACAATAAATACTGACCTGGAGTGTACAATAAATACTGACCTGGAGTGCACAATAAATACTGACCTGGAGAGTACATTAAGTACTGACTTGGAGAGTACAATAAATACTGACCTGGAGAGTCCAAATAGTCCTGACCTGGAGAGTACAATAAATACTGACGCAGAGAGTACAATAAATACTGACCTGGGGAGTACAATAAACACTGACCTGGAAAGGGGAATAAAAACGGACCTGGAGAGTACAATAAATACTGACCTGGAGAGTCCAATTAGTACTGACCTGGAGAGTACAATAAATACTGACCCAGAGAGTACAATAAATACTGACCTGGAGAGTACAATAAACACTGACCTGGAAAGGGTAATAAATACTGATCTGGAGAGTACAATAAATACTGACCTGGAGAGTCCAATTAGTACTGACCTTGAGAGTACAATAAATACTGACCCATAGAGTACAATAAATACTGACCTGGAGAGTACAATAAAAACTGTCCTGGAGAGGGTAATAAATACAGATCTGTAGAGTATAATAAACACTGACCTGGAGAGTGCAATAAATACTGACCTGGAGAGTACAATACATACTGACCTGGAGACCACAATAAATACTGACATGGAGAGTACAATAAATACTTACCTGGGGAGTAAAATAAATACTGACCTGGAGAGTAAAATAAATACTGACCAGGAGAGTACATTAAGTACTGACCTGGAGAGTACAATAAATACTGACCTGGAGAGTCCAATTAGTACTGACCTGGAGAGTACAATAAATACTGACCCAGAGAGTACAATAAAAACTGACCTGGAGAGTACAATAAACACTGACCTGGAAAGGGTAATAAATACTGACCTGGAGAGTACAATAAATACTGACCCGGAGAGTACAATAAATACTGACCTGGAGAGGGTAATAAATACAGATCTGTAGAGTATAATAAACACTGACCTGGAGAGTGCAATAAATACTGACCTGGAGAGTACAATACATACTGACCTGGAGAGCACAATAAATACTGACATGGAGAGTACAATAAATACTTACCTGGGGAGTAAAATAAATACTGACCTGGAGAGTAAAATAAATACTGACCTGGAGAATACAATAAATACTGACATGGAGAGTACAATAAATACTGACCTGGAGAGTACAATCAATACTGACATGGAGAGGGTAATATATACTGACCTGGAGAGTGCAATAAACACTGACCTGGATAGTACAATAAATACTGACCTGGAGAGTGCAATAAATAATGACCTGGAGAGAACGATAAACACTGACATGGGGAGTACAATAAACACTGACCTGGAAATGGTAATAAATACAGATCTGTAGAGCATAATAAACACTGACCTGGATAGTGCAATAAATACTGACCTGGAGAGCACAATACATACTGACCTGGAGAATACAATAAATACTGAATGGAGAGTACAATAAATACTGACCTGGAGAGTACAATCAATACTGACCTGGAGAGGGTAATAAATACTGACCTGGAGAGTACAATAAATACTGACCTGGAGAGTGCAATAAATACAGACCTGGAGAGTACAATAAATACTGACCTGAAGAGTACAATATATATACTGACCTGGAGAGTGAAATAAATACCGACTGGAGAGTACAATAAATACTGACCTGGAGAGTACAATAAATAATGACCTGGAGAGTACAATAAATACTGACCTGGAGAGTACAATAAACACTGACCTGGAGAGAAAAATATAAACTGACCTGGAGAGTACAATAAAAGCTGAATTGGAGAGTACAATAAATACTGACCAGGAGAGTACAATTAATAGTGACTTGGAGGGTACAATAAATACTGACATGGAGAGTACCATAACTACAGACCTGCAGCGGGTCATAAATACTGAACTGGAGAGGGTAATAAATACAGACCTGGAGAGGACAATACATACTGCCCTGGAGAGTACAATAAATACTGACCTGGAGAGAGTAATAAATACTGACATGGAGACTACAATAAACACTGACCGGGAGAGTACAATAAATACAGACCTGGAGAGTACAATAAATACTGACCTGTAGAGTACAATAAATGCTGACCTGGAGAGGGTAATAAATACTGACCTGGAGAGTACAATAAACACTGACATGGAGAGTACAATAAATACTTACCTGGAGAGTACAATAAATACTGACCTGGAGAGTACAATAAATACTGACCTGGAGAGTACAATAAATATTGACCTGGAGGCTACAATAACAACTGGCCTGGAGAGTACAATAAATACTGACCTGGAGAATACAATAAATACTGACATGGAGAGTACAATAAATACTGACCTGGAGAGTACAATCAATACTGACCTGGAGAGGGTAATATATACTGACCTGGAGAGTGCAATAAACACTGACCTGGATAGTACAATAAATACTGACCTGGAGAGTGCAATAAATAATGACCTGGAGAGAACAATAAACACTGACATGGGGAGTACAATAAACACTGACCTGGAAATGGTAATAAATACAGATCTGTAGAGCATAATAAACATTGAACTGGATAGTGCAATAAATACTGACCTGGAGAGCACAATACATACTGACCTGGAGAGCACAATAAATACTAATCTGGAGAGTACAAAAAATACTGACCTGGGGAGTAAAATAAATACTGACCTGGAGAGTAAAATAAATACTGACCTGGAGAATACAATAAATACTGAATGGAGAGTACAATAAAGACTGACCTGGAGAGCACAATCAATACTGACCTGGAGAGGGTAATAAATACTGACCTGGAGAGTACAATAAATACTGACCTGGAGAGTGCAATAAATACAGACCTGGAGAGTACAATAAATACTGACCTGAAGAGTACAATATATATACTGACCTGGAGAGTGAAATAAATACCGACTGGAGAGTACAATAAATACTGACCTGGAGAGTACAATAAATAATGACCTGGAGAGTACAATAAATACTGACCTGGAGAGTACAATAAACACTGACCTGGAGAGAAAAATATAAACTGACCTGGAGAGTACAATAAAAGCTGAATTGGAGAGTACAATAAATACTGACCAGGAGAGTACAATTAATAGTGACTTGGAGGGTACAATAAATACTGACATGGAGAGTACCATAACTACAGACCTGCAGCGGGTCATAAATACTGAACTGGAGAGGGTAATAAATACAGACCTGGAGAGGACAATACATACTGCCCTGGAGAGTACAATAAATACTGACCTGGAGAGAGTAATAAATACTGACATGGAGACTACAATAAACACTGACCGGGAGAGTACAATAAATACAGACCTGGAGAGTACAATAAATACTGACCTGGAGAGTACAATAAATGCTGACCTGGAGAGGGTAATAAATACTGACCTGGAGAGTACAATAAACACTGACATGGAGAGTACAATAAATACTTACCTGGAGAGTACAATAAATACTGACCTGGAGAGTACAATAAATACTGACCTGGAGAGTACAATAAATATTGACCTGGAGGCTACAATAACAACTGGCCTGGAGAGTACAATAAATACTGACTTGGAGAGGGTAATACATGCTGACCTGTAGAGGGAAATAAATACTGACCTGGAGAGGGCAATAAAAACTGACCTGGAGAGTACAATAAATACTGACCTGGAGAGTACATAAATAATGACCAGAAGAGTACAATAAATACTGACCTGGAGAGTACAATAAACACTGACCTGGAGAGAACAATAAATACTGACCTGGAGAGTACAATAATCAGTGAATTGGAGAGTACAATAAATACTGACCAGGAGAGTACAATTAATAGTGACTTGGAGAGTACAATAAATACTGACCTGGTGAGTACCATAAAGACAGACCTGCAGCGGGTAATTAATACTGACCTGGAGAGGGTAATATATACTGACCTGGAGAAGTAAATAAATACTGTCCTGGAGAGTACAATAAATACTGACCTGGAGAGAGTAATAAATACTGACATGGAGAGTACAATAAACACTGACCTGGAGAGTACAATAAATACTGACCTGGAGAGTACAATAAATGCTTACCTGGAGAGGGTAATAAATACGGACCTGGAGAGTACAATAAACACTGACCTGGAGAGGACAATAAATACTTAGCTGGAGAGTACAATAAATATTGACCTTGAGAGTACAATAAATACTGACCTGGAGAGTACAATAAATACTGACCTGGAGAGTACAATAAAAACTGACCTGGAGAGTACAATAAATACTGACCTGGAGAGTACAATATATACTAACATGGGGAGTACAATAAATACTGACCTGGAGAGGGTAATAAATACTGACCTGGAGAGAGAAATAAATACTGACCTGGAGAGTGCAATAAATAATGACCTGGAGACGACAATAAATACTGACCTGGGGAGTACAATAAGTACTGACCTGGAGAGTACAATAAATACTGACCTGGAGAGTACATTAAGTACTGACCTGGAGAGTACAATCTATACTGACCTGGAGAGTCCAATTAGTACTGACCTGGAGGGTACAATAAATACTGACCCAGAGACTACAATAAATACTGACCTGGAGTGTACAATAAACACTGACCTGGAAAGGGTAATAAATACTGACCTGGAGAGTACAATAAATACTGACCTGGAGAGTCCAATTAGTACTGACCTGGATAGTACAATAAATACTGACCCAGAGAGTACAATAAATACTGACCAGGAGAGTACAATAAAAACTGACCTGGAGAGGGTAATAAATACAGATCTGTAGACTATAATAAACACTGACCTGGAGAGTGCAATAAATACTGACCTGGAGAGTACAATACATACTGACCTGGAGTCCACAAGAAATACTGACATGGAGAGTACAATAAATACTTACCTGGGGAGTAAAATAAATACTGACATGGAGAGTAAAATAAATACTGACCTGGAGAGTACAATAAATACTGACCCAGAGAGTACTATAAATACTGACCTGGAGAGTACAATAAACACTGACCTGGAAAGGGTAATAAATACTGACCTGGAGAGTGCAATAAATACTGACCTGGAGAGTCCAATTAGTACTGACCTTGAGAGTACAATAAATACTGACCTGGAGAATACAATAAATACTGACATGGAGAGTACAATAAATACTGACCTGGAGAGTACAATCAATACTGACCTGGAGAGGGTAATATATACTGACCTGGAGAGTGCAATAAATACTGACCTGGATAGTACAATAAATACTGACCTGGAGAGGGCAATAAATAATGACCTGGAGAGAACAATAAACACTGACATGGGGAGTACAATAAACACTGACCTGGAAATGGTAATAAATACAGATCTGTGGAGCATAATAAACACTGACCTGGATAGTGCAATAAATACTGACCTGGAGAGCACAATACATACTGACCTGGAGAGCACAATAAATACTGATCTGGAGAGTATAAAAAATACTGACCTGGGGAGTAAAATAAATACTGACCTGGAGAGAAAAATAAATACTGACCTGGAGAATACAATAAATACTGACATGGAGAGTACAATAAATACTGACCTGGAGAGTACAATCAATACTGACCTGGAGAGGGTAATACATGCTGACCTGGAGAGTACAATAAATACTGACCTGGAGAGGGCAATAAATACAGACCTGGAGAGTACAATAAATACTGACCTGAAGAGTACAATATATATACTGACCTGGAGAGTGAAATAAATACCGACCTGGAGAGTACAATAAATACTGACCTGGAGAGTACAATAAATAATGACCTGGAGAGTACAATAAATACTGACCTGGAGAGTACAATAAACACTGACCTGGAGAGAACAATATAAACTGACCTGGAGAGTACAATAAAAGCTGAATTGGAGAGTACAATAAATACTGACCAGGAGAGTACAATTAATAGTGACTTGGAGGGTACAATAAATACTGACATGGAGAGTACCATAACTACAGACCTGCAGCGGGTCATAAATACTGAACTGGAGAGGGTAATAAATACAGATCTGGAGAGGACAATACTTACTGCCCTGGAGAGTACAATAAATACTGACCTGGAGAGAGTAATAAATACTGACATGGAGACTACAATAAACACTGACCGGGAGAGTACAATAAATACAGACCTGGAGAGTACAATAAATACTGACCTGGAGAGTACAATAAATGCTGACCTGGAGAGGGTAATAAATACTGACCTGGAGAGTACAATAAACACTGACATGGAGAGTACAATAAATACTTACCTGGAGAGTACAATAAATACTGACCTGGAGAGTACAATAACAACTGGCCTGGAGAGTACAATAAATACTGACTTGGAGAGTACAATAAACACTGACATGGGGACTACAATAAATACTGACCTGGAGAGGGTAATAAATGCTGACCTGTAGAGGGAAATAAATACTGACCTGGAGATGGCAATAAATACTGACCTGGAGAGTACAATAAATACTGACCTGGAGAGGACAATAAGTATTGACCAGGAGAGTACAATAAATTATGAACTGGAGAGGGTAATAAACCCTGACCTGGAGAGTACAATAAATACTGACCTGGAGAGTACAATAAATACTGACCTGGAGAGTACAATAAATATTGACCTGGAGAGTACAATAAATAATGACCTGGATAGTACAATCAATACTGACCTGGAGAGGGTGATAAATACTGACCTGGAGAGTACAATAAATACTGACATGGAGAGTGCAATAAATACAGACCTGGAGAGTACAATAAATACTGATCTGGAGAGTACAATAAATACTGACATGAAGAGTACAATATATATACTGACCTGGAGAGTGCAATAAATACTGACCTGGAGAGTACAATAAATACTGACCTGGAGAGTACAATAAATACTGACATGGAGAGGACAATAAATACTGACCTGGAGAGTACAATAAACAATGACCTGGAGAGTACAATAAATACTGACCTGGAGAGTACAATAAGTAATGACCTGGAGAGTACAATAAATACTGACCTGGAGAGTACAACAAATACTGACCTGGAGAGTACAATAAATACTGACCTGGAGAGGGTAATAAATACTGACCGGGAGAGTACAATAAATACTACCTGGAGAGTACAATAAATGCTGACCTGGAGAGGGTAATAAATACTGACATGAAGAGTACAATAAACACTGACCTGGAAAGTACAATAAATACTTACCGGGAGAGTACAATAAATACTGACCTGGAGAGTACAATAAATACTGACCTGGAGAGCACAATAAATACTGACCTGGAGAGTACAAAAAAACTGACCTGGAGAGTAAAATAAATACTGACCTGGAGAGTACAATAAATACTGACATGGGGAGTACAATAAATACTGACCTGGAGAGGGTAATAAATACTGACCTGGAGAGGGAAATAAATACTGACCTTGAGAGTGCAATAAATAATGACCTGGAGACTACAATAAGTACTGACCTGGGGTGTACAATAAATATTGACCTGGAGTGTACAATAAATACTGACCTGGAGTGTACAATAAATACTGACCTGGAGTGTACAATAAATACTGACCTGGAGAGTACATTAAGTACTGACCTGGAGAGTACAATAAATACTGACCTGGAGATTCCAAATAGTCCTGACCTGGAGAGTACACTAAATACTGACGCAGAGAATACAATAAATACTGACCTGGGGAGTACATTAAACACTGACCTGGAAAGGGTAATAAAAACGGACCTGGAGAGTACAATAAATACTGACCTGGAGAGTACAACAAATACAGCCCTGGAGAGGGTAATAATTACTGACCTGGAGAGTACAATAAATACTTACCTGGAGTGTACAATAAATACTGACCTGGAGAGCGCAATAAATACTGACCTGGAGAGTACAATAAATACTGACCTGGAGAGTACATAAAAAATGACCTGAAGAGTACAATAAATACTGGCCTGGAGAGTACAATAAACATTAAACTGGAGAGAACAATAAATACTGTTCTGGAGAGTACAATAAAAACTGAATTGGAGAGTACAATACATACTGAGCAGGAGAGTACAATTAATGGTGACTTGGAGAGTAAAATAAATACTGATCTGGTGAGTACCATAAATACAGACCTGCAGCGGGTAATAAATACTGACCTGGAGAGGGTTATAAATACTGACCTGGAGAATTAAATAAATACTTACCGGGAGAGTACAATAAATACTGACCTGGAGAGTACAATAAATACTGAACTGGAGAGCACAATAAATACTGACCTGGAGAGTACAAAAAAACTGACCTGGAGAGTAAAATAAATACTGACCTGGAGAGTACAATAAATACTGACATGGGGAGTACAATAAATACTGACCTGGAGAGGGTAATAAATACTGACCTGGAGAGGGAAATAAATACTGACCTTGAGAGTGCAATAAATAATGACCTGGAGACTACAATAAGTACTGACCTGGGGTGTACAATAAATATTGACCTGGAGTGTACAATAAATACTGACCTGGAGTGTACAATAAATACTGACCTGGAGTGTACAATAAATACTGACCTGGAGAGTACATTAAGTACTGACCTGGAGAGTACAATAAATACTGACCTGGAGATTCCAAATAGTCCTGACCTGGAGAGTACAATAAATACTGACGCAGAGAGTACAATAAATACTGACCTGGGGAGTACATTAAACACTGACCTGGAAAGGGTAATAAAAACGGACCTGGAGAGTACAATAAATACTGACCTGGAGAGTACAACAAATACAGCCCTGGAGAGGGTAATAATTACTGACCTGGAGAGTACAATAAACACTGACCTGGAGAGTACAATACATACTTGCCTGGAGTGTACAATAAATACTGACCTGGAGAGTGCAATAAATACTGACCTGGAGAGTACAATAAATACTGACCTGGAGAGTACATAAAAAATGACCAGAAGAGTACAATAAATACTGGCCTGGAGAGTACAATAAACATTAAACTGGAGAGAACAATAAATAATGATCTGGAGAGTACAATAAAAACTGAATTGGAGAGTACAATACATACTGAGCAGGAGAGTACAATTAATGGTGACTTGGAGAGTAAAATAAATACTGATCTGGTGAGTACCATAAATACAGACCTGCAGCGGGTAATAAATACTGACCTGGAGAGGGTTATAAATACTGACCTGGAGAATTAAATAAATACTGACCTGGTGAGTACAATAAATACTGACCTGGAGAGAGTAATAAATACTGACATGGAGAGCACAATAAACACTGACCTGGAGAGTACAATAAATACAGACCTGGAGAGTACAATAAATACTGACCTGGAGAGTACAATATATGCTTACCTGGAGAGGGTATTAAATACTGACCTGGAGAGTACAATAAATACTGACCTGGAGAGTACAACAAAAACTGACCTGGAGAGTACAACAAATACTGACCTGGAGAGTACAATAAATACAGTCCTGGAGAGTACAATAAATACTGATCTGGAGAGTACAATAAATACTGACCTGGAGAGTACAATAAAAACTGCTCTGGAGAGTACAATAAATACTGACCTGGAGAGTACAATAAATACTGACATGGGGAGTACAATAAATACTGACCTGGAGAGGGTAATAAATACTGACCTGGAGAGGGAAATAAATACTGACCTGGTGAGGGCAATCAATAATGACCTGGAGACTACAATAAATACTGACCTGGGGAGTACAATAAATACTGACCTGGAGAGTCCAATTAGTATTGACCTGGAGAGTACAATAAATACTGACCTGGAGAGTCCAATTAGTACTGACCTGGAGAGTACAATAAATACTGACCCAGAGAGTACAATAAATACTGACCTGGAGAGTACAATAAACACTGACCTGGAGAGGGTAATAAATACAGATCTGTAGAGTATAATAAACACTGACCTGGAGAGTGCAATAAATACTGAGCTGGAGAGTACAATACATACTGACCTGGAGAGCACAATAAATACTGAACTGGAGAGTATAATAAATGCTGACCTGGGGAGTAAAATAAATACTGACCTGGAGAGTAAAATAAATGCTTACCTGGAGAGGGTAATAAATACTGACCTGGAGAGTACAATAAACACTGACCTGGAGAGTACAATAAAAACTGACCTGGAGAGTATAATAAATACTGACCTGGGGAGTAAAATAAATACTGACCTGGAGAGTAAAATAAATACTGACCTGGAGAATACAATAAATACTGACCTATAGATTGTAATATATTCTGACCTGGAGAGTGCAATAAATACTGACCTGGAGAGTACAATAAATACAGACATGGAGAGTACAATAAATACTGACCTGGAGAGTACAATAAATGCTTACCTGGAGAGGGTAATAAATACTGACCTGGAGAGTACAATAAACACTGACCTGGAGAGTACAATAAAAACTGACCTGGAGAGTATAATAAATACTGACCTGGGGAGTAAAATAAATACTGACCTGGAGAGTAAAATAAATACTGACCTGGAGAATACAATAAATACTGACATGGAGAGTACAATAAATACTGACCTGGAGAGTACAATCAATACTGACCTTTAGAGTGTAATATATTCTGACATGGAGAGCACAATAAACACTGTCCTGGAGAGTACAATAAATACAGACCTGGAGAGTACAATAAATACTGACCTGGAGAGTACAATAAATGCTTACCTGGAGAGGGTAATAAATACTGACCTGGAGAGTACAATAAACACTGACTTGGAGAGTACAATAAAAACTGACCTGGAGAGTACAACAAATACTGACCTGCAAAGTACAATAAAAACTGACCTGGAGAGTACAATAAATACTGACCTGGAGAGTACAATAAATACTGACATTGTGAGTACAATAAATACTGACCTGGAGAGGGTAATAAATACTGACCTGGAGAGGGAAATAAATACTGACCTGGAGAGGGCAATAAATAATGACCTGGAGACTACAATAAATACTGACCTGGGGAGTACAATAAATACTGACCTGGAGAGTACAATAAATACTGACATGGGGAGTACAATAAATACTGACCTGGAGAGGGTAATAAATACTAACCTGGAGAGGGAAATAAATATTGACCTGGAGAGGGCAATAAATAATGACCTGGAGACTACAATAAATACTGACCTGGGGAGTACAATAAATACTGACCTGGAGAGTCCAATTAGTATTGACCTGGAGAGTGCAATAAATACTGACCCAGAGAGTACAATAAATTCTGACCTGGATAGTACAAAAAACACAGACCTGGAAAGGGTAATAAATACTGACCTGGAGAGTACAATAAATACTGACCTGGAGAGTCCAATTAGTACTGACCTGGAGAGTACAATAAATACTGACCCAGAGAGTACAATAAATACTGACCTGGAGAGTACAATAAACACTGACCTGGAGAGGGTAATAAATACAGATCTGTAGAGTATAATAAACACTGACCTGGAGAGTGCAATAAATACTGACCTGGAGAGTACAATACATACTGACCTGGAGAGCACAATAAATACTAACCTGGAGAGTATAATAAATATTGACCTGGGGAGTAAAATAAACACTGACCTGGAGAGTAAAATAAATACTGACCTGGAGAATACAATAAATACTGACATGGAGAGTACAATAAATACTGACCTGGAGAGTACAATCAATACTGACCTGTAGAGTGTAATATATTCTGACCTGGAGAGTGCAATAAATACTGACCTGGAGAGTACAATAAATACTGACATGGAGAGTACAATAAATAATGACCTGGAGAGTACAATAAATACTGACCTGGACAGTACAATAAACACTGGCCTGGAGAGAACAATATACACTGACCTGGAGAGTACAATAAAAGCTGAATTGGAGAGTACAATAAATACTGACCAGGAGAGTACAATAAATACTTACCTGGAGAGTACAATAAATACAGACCTGGAGAGTGCAATAAATACTAACCTGGAGAGTACATTAAAAACTGACCTGGAGAGTACAATAAAAACTGAATTGGAGAGTGCAATAAATACTGACCAGGAGAGTACAATTAATAGTGACTTGGAGAGTACAAAAAATACTGACCTGGTGAATACCATAAATACAGACCTGCAGCGGGTAATAAATACTGACCTGGAGAGGGTAATAAAACTGATCTGGAGAAGTAAATAAATACTGACCTGGAGAGTACAATAAATACTGACTTGGAGAGAGTAATAAATACTGACATGGAGAGTACTATAAACACTGACCTGGAGAGTACAATAAATACAGACCTGGAGAGTACAATAAATGCTGACCTGGAGAGGGTAATAAATACTGACCTCGAGAGTACAGTAAACAATGACCTGGAGAGTACAATAAATACTTACCTGGAGAGTACAATAAATACTGACCTGGAGAGTACATTAAATACTGACCTGGAGAGTACAATGAATACTGACATGGGGAGTACAATAAATACTGACCTGGAGAGGGTAATAAATATGGCCTGGAGAGGGAAATTAATACTGACCTGGAGAGGGCAATAAATAATGACCTGGAGACTACAATAAATACTGACCTGGGGAGTACAATAAATACTGACCTGGAGAGAACAATAAATACTGACCTGGAGAGTACATTAAGTACTGACCTGGAGAGTACAATAAATACTGACGTGGAGAGTCCAATTAGTACTGACCTGGAGAGTACAATAATTTACTGACCCATGGAGTACAATAAATACTGACCTGGGAAGTACAATAAACACTGACCTGGAAATGATAATAAATACAGATCTGTAGAGTATAATAAACACTGAACTGGATAGTGCAATAAATACTGACTTGAAGAGCACAATACATACTGACCTGGAGAGCACAATAAATACTGACCTGGAGAGTATAAAAAATACTGACCTGGAGAGTACAATAAATACAGACCTGAACAGTACAATATATATACTGACCTGGAGAGTGCAATAAATACTGACCTGGAGAGTACAATAAACACTGACCTGTAGAGTACAATACATAATGACCTGGAGAGTACAATAAATACTGACCTGGAGAGTACAATAAACACTGACCTGGAGAGGGTAATAAATACAGATCTGTAGAGTATAATAAACACTGATCTGGAGAGTGCAATAAATACTGACCTGGAGAGTACAATACATACTGACCTGGAGAGCAAAATAAATACTGACCTGGAGAGTATAATAAATACTGACCTGGGGAGTAAAATAAATACTGACCTGGAGAGTAAAGTAAATACTGACCTGGAGAATACAATAAATACTGACATGGAGAGTACAATAAATACTGACCTGGAGAGTACAATCAATAGTGACCTGCAGAGGTTATTATATACTGACCTGGAGAGTGCAATAAATACTGACCTGGAGAGTACAATAAATACTGACATGGTGAGTACAACTAATAATGACCTGGAGAGTACAATAAATACTGACCTGGAGAGGACAATATACACAAACCTTAAGAGAGTACAATAAAAGCTGAATTGGAGAGTACAATAAATACTGACCAGGAGAGTACAATAAATACTTACCTCGAGAGTACAATAGATACTGACCTGGAGAGTGCAATAAATAATAACCTGGAGAGTACAATAAGTACTGACCTGGAGAGTACGTAAATAATGACCTGGAGTGTACAATAAATACTGATCTGGAGAGTACAATAAAGACTGACCTGGAGAGAACAATAAATACTGATCTGGAGAGTACAATAAAAACTGAATTGGAAAGTACAATAAATACTGACCAGGAGAGTACAATTAATAGTGACTTGGAGAGTACAATAAATACTGACCTGGTGAGTACCATAAATACAGACCTGCAGCGGGTAATAAATACTGACCTGGAGAGGGTAATAAAACTGATCTGGAGAAGTAAATAAATACTGACCTGGAGAGTACAATAAATACTGACCTGGAGAGAGTAATAAATACTGACATGGAGAGTACTATAAACACTGACCTGGTGAGTACAATAAATACAGACCTCGAGAGTACAATAAATGCTGACCTGGAGAAGGTAATAAATACTGACCTGGAGAGTACAGTAAACAATGACCTGGAGAGTACAATAAATACTTACATGGAGAGTACAATAAATAATGACCTGGAGAGTACATTAAATACTGACCTGCAGAGTACAATAAATACTGACATGGGGAGTACAATAAATACTGACCTGGAGAGGGTAATAAATACTGACCTGGAGAAGGAAATAAATACTGACCTGGAGAGGGCAATAAATAATGACCTGGAGACTACAATAAATACTGACCTGGGGAGTACAATAAACACTGACCTGGAGAGAACAATAAATACTGACCTGGAGAGTACATTAAGTACTGACCTGGAGAGTACAATAAATACTGACGTGGAGAGTCCAATTAGTACTGACCTGGAGAGTACAATAAATACTGACCCAGAGAGTACAATAAATACTGACCTGGGGAGTACAATAGACACTGACCTGGAAATGATAATAAATACAGATCTGTAGAGTATAATAAACACTGACCACGATAGTGCAATAAATACTGACCTGGAGAGCACAATACATACTGACCTGGAAAGCACAATAAATACTGACCTGGAGAGTATAAAAAATACTGACCTGGGGAGCAAAATAAATACTGACCTGGAGAGTAAAATAAATACTGACCTGGAGAATACAATAAATACTGACATGGAGAGAACAATAAATACTGACCTGATGAGTACAATCAATACTGACCTGGAGAGTGTAATAAATACTGACCTGGAGAGTGCAATAAATACAGACCTGGAGAGTACAATAAATACTGACCTGGAGAGTACAATAAATACTGACCTGAAGAGTACAATACATATGCTGACCTGGAGAGTGCAATAAATACTGACCTGGAGAGTACAATAAATACTGACCTGGAGAGTACAATAAATAATGACCTGGAGAGTAGAATAAATACTGACCTGGAGAGTACAATAAACACTGACCTGGAGAGAACAATATAAACAGACCTGGAGAGTACAATAAAAGCTGAATTGGAGCGTACAATAAATACTGACCAGGAGAGTACAATTAATAGTGACTTGGAGGGTACAATAAATACTGACCTGGAGAGTACCATAACTACAGACCTGCAGCGGGTAATAAATACTGAACTGGAGAGGGCAATAAATACAGACCTGGAGAGGACAATAAATACTGACCTGGAGAGTACAATAAAGATTGACATGGAGAGAGCAATAAATTCTGACATGGAGACTACAATAAACAGTGACCTGGAGAGTACAATAAATACAGACCTGGAGAGTAAAATAAACACTGACATGGAGAGTACAATAAATACGTACCTGGAGAGTACAATAAATACTGACCAGGAGAGTACAATAAATACTGACCTGGAGAGTACAATAAATATTGACCTGGAGGCTACAATAAAAACTGACCTGGAGAGTACAATAAATAATGATTTGGAGAGTACAATAAACACTGACATGTGGAGTACAATAAATACTGACCTGAAGAAGGTAATAAATGCTGACCTGTAGAGAGAAATAAATATTGACCTGGAGAGGGCAATAAATACTGACCTGGAGAGTACAATAAATACTGACCTGGAGAAGACAATACATACTTACAAGGAGAGTACAATAAATTATGAACTGGAGAGGGTAATAAACACTGACCTGGAGAGGGTAATAAATACTGTCCTGGAGAGTACAATAAATACTGACCTGGAGAGTCCAATAAATACTGACCTGGAGAGTACAATAAATAATGACCTGTAGAGTACAATCAATACTGACCAGGAGAGGGTAATAAATACTGACCTGGAGAGTAAAATAAATACTGACATGGAGAGTGCAATAAATACAGACCTGGAGAATACAATACATACTGATCTGGAGAGTACAGTAAATAATGACCTGGAGAGTACAATAAATACTGACCTGGAGAGTACAATAAACACTGACCTGGAGAGAACAATAAACACTGACATGGGGAGTACAATAAATACTGAACTGGAGAGGGTAATAAATGCTGACCTGTAGAGGGAAATAAATACTGACCTGGAGAGGGCAATAAATAGTGACCTGGAGAGTACAATAAATACTGACCTGGAGAGTACAATAAATTATTAACTGGAGAGGGTAATAAACACTGACCTGGAGAGGGTAATAAATACTGACCTGGAGAGTACAATCAATACTGACCTGGAGAGTACAATAAATACTGACCTGGAGAGTACAATAAATAATGACCTGGAGAGTACAATAAATACTGACCTGGAGAGTACAATAAATAATGTCATGGGGAGTACAATAAATACTGACCTGGTGAGAGTATTAAATACTGACCTGGAGAGAGTAATAAATACAGACCTGGACAGTATAATAAATACTGACCTGGAGAGGGTAATAAATACAGACCTGGAGAGTACAAAAAATACTGACCTGACGAGTACAATAAATACTGAGCTGGCGAGTAAAATAAATACTGAACAGTAGAGCGTAATAAATACTGACCTGGAGAGTGAAATAAATACTGGCCTGGAGAGTACAATAAATACTGACCTGGAGAGTGCAATAAATACTGACATGGAGAGTAGAATAAATAATGGCCTGGTGAGTACAATAAATACTGACATGCAGAGAACAATCAATACTGATCTGGAGAGTACAATAAATACTGACCTGGAGAGTACAATAAATACTGACCCACAGAGTAAAATAAATACTGACTGGAGAGTACAATAAATACTGACCTGGAGACAGAAGTAAATACTGATCTGGAGAGGGTAATAAATACAGACCTGGAGAGTATAATCAACACTGACCTGTCGAGGGAAATAAATACTGACCTGGAGAGTACAATAAATACTGACCTGGAGAGCACAATAAATACTGCCCTGGAGAGTAAAATAAATGCTGACCTTGGGAGTAAAATAAATACTGAACTGGAGAGGGTAATAAATAGTGACCTGAAGAGTACAATAAATACTGAACTGGAGAGTAAAATAAATACTGACCTGGAGAATACAATAAATACTGACCTGGAGAGTACAATAAATACGGACCTGGAGAGCACAATCAATACTGACCTGGAGAGGGTAATAAATACTGACCTGGAGAGTACAATAAATACTGACCTGGAGAGTACAAGAAACACTGACCTGGAGAGAACAATAAATACTGACCTGGAGAGTACAATAAAAACTGAATTGGAGAGTACAATAAATACTGACCAGGAGAGTACAATTAATAGTGACTTGGAGAGTACAATAAATACTGACCTGGTGAGTACCATAAATACAGACCTGCAGCGGGTAATAAATACTGACCTGGAGAGGGTAATAAATACAGACCTGGAGAAGTAAATAAATACTGACCTGGATAGTACAATAAACACTGACCTGGAGAGAGTAATAAATACTGACATGGAGAGTACAAGAAACACTGACCTAGAGAGTACAATAAATACTGACCTGGAGAGTACTATAAATGCTGACCTGGAGAGGTTAATAAATACTGACCTGGAGAGTACAATAAACACTGACCTGGAGTGTACAATAAATACTTACCTGGAGAGTACAATAAATACTGACATGGAGAGTACAATAAATTATGAACTGGCGAGGGTAATAAACACTGATCTGGAGAGGGTAATAAATACTGACCTGGAAAGTTCAATAAATACTTACCTGGAGTGTACAATAAATACTGACCTGGAGAGTACAATAAATAATGACCTGGAGAGTACAATCAATACTGATCTGGAGAGGGTAATAAATACTAACCTGGAGAGTACAATAAATACTGACCTGGAGAGTGCAATAAATACTGACCTGAAGAGTACAATTTATATACTGACCTGGAGAGTGCAATAAGTACTGACCTGGAGAGTACAATAAATACTGACCTGGAGAGGACAATAAATAATGACCTGGAGAGTACAATAAATATGACCTGGAGAGTACAATAAACACTGAAGTGGAGAGAACAATATATACTGATCTGGAGAGTAAAATTAAAGCTGAATTGGTGAGTACAATAAATACTGACCAGGAGAGTACAATTAATAGTGGCTTGGAGGGTACAAAAAATACTGACCTGGAGAGTACCATAACTACAGACCTGCAGCGGGTAATAAATACTGACCTGGAGAGGGTAATAAATACAGACCTGGAGAGGACAATAAATACTGACCTGGAGAGTACAATACATACTGACCTGGAGAGAATAATAAATACTGACAAGGAGAGTACAAGCAGCACTGACCTGGAGAGTACAATAAATACAGACCTGGAGAGTACAATAAATACTAACCTGGAGAGTACAATAAATACTGACCTGGAGAGTACAATAAATACTGACCTGGAGAGTACAATAAATATTGACCTGGAGACTACAATAAAAACTGACCTGGAGAGTACAATAAATAATGACCTGGAGAGTACAATAAACACTGACATGTGGAGTACAATAAATATTGACCTGGAGAGTACAATAAATACTAACCTGGAGAGGGTAATAAATACTGACCTGGAGAGTACAATAAATGCTGACCTGGAGAGTACAATAAATACTAACCTGGAGAGTACAATAAACACTGACCTGGAGAGAACAATAAATACTGACCTGGAGAGTACCATAAAAACTGACCTGGAGAGGGTAATAAATACTGACCTGGAGAGTACAATAAATACTGACCTGGAGATTACAATAAACACTGACCTGGAGAATACAATAACTACTGAACTGGAGAGTACAATAAATACTGACCTGGAGTGGGCAATAAAAACTGACCTGGAGAGGACAATAATTATTGTCCAGGAGAGTGCAATAAATACTGAACTGGAGAGTAGAATAAATACTGACATGGGGAGTACAATAAATACTGAGCTGGAGAGTGTAATAAATACTGACCTGGAGAGTGAAATAAATACTGACCTGGAGAGTGCAATAAATAATGACCTGGAGACTACAATAAATACTGACCTGGAGAGTACAATAAATACTGACCTGGAGAGTACAATAAATACTGACCTGGAGAGTACATTAAGTACGGACCTGGAGAATACAATAAATACGGACCTGGAGAGGGTAATAAATACTGACCTGGAGAGTACAATAAATTCTGAACTTGAGAGTATAATAAATACTGACCTGGAGAGTACAATAAATACTGACCTGGAGATTACAATAAACACTGTCCTGGAGAATACAAAAACTACTGACCAGGAGAGTACAATAAATACTGACCTGGAGAGGGCAATAAAAAATGACCTGGAGAGGACAATAATTATTGACCAGGAGAGTGCAATAAATACTGACCTGGAGAGTACAATAAATACTGATCTGGAGAGTAAAATAAATACTGATCTGGAGAGTGTAATAAATACTGACCTGGAGAGCACAATAAACACTGACCTGGAGAGTACAATAAATACTGACGTGGAGATTACAATAAACACTGACTTGGAGAATACAATAACTACTGACCTGGAGAGTACAATAAATACTGACCTGGAGAGGGCAATAAATATTGACCAGGAGAGTGCAATAAATACTGACCTGGAGAGTACAATAAATATTGACCTGGAGAGTACAACAAATACTGACCTGAAGAGTACAAATTATATACTGACCTGGAGAGTGCAATAAATACTGACCTGGAGAGTACAATAAATACTGACCTGGAGAGTACAATAAATAATGACCTGGAGAGTACAATATATATGACCTGGAGAGTATAATAAACACTGAAGTGGAGAGAACAATATATACTGATCTGGAGAGTACAATAAAAGCTGAATTGGAGAGTACAATAAATACTGACCAGGAGAGTACAATTAATAGTGGCTTGGAGGGTAAAATAAATACTGACCTGGAGAGTACCATAACTACAGACCTGCAGCGGGTAATAAATACTGACCTGGAGAGGGTAATAAATACAGACCTGGAGAGGACAATAAATACTGACCTGGAGAGTACAATACATACTGACCTGGAGAGAATAATAAATACTGACAAGGAGAGTACAATAAACACTGACCTGGAGAGTACAATAAATACAGACCTGGAGAGTACAATAAATACTAAACTGGAGAGTACAATAAATACTGACCTGGAGCGTACAATAAATACTGACCTGGAGAGTACAATAAATATTGACCTGGAGACTACAATAAAAACTGACCTGGAGAGTACAATAAATACTGACCTGGAGAGGGTAATAAATACTGACCTGGAGAGTACAATAATTACTGACCTGGAGATTACAATAAACACTGACCTGGAGAATATAATAACTACTGAACTGGAGAGTACAATAAATACTGACCTGGAGAGGGCAATAACAACTGACCTGGAGAGGACAATAATTATTGACCAGGAAAGAGCAATAAATACTGACCTGGAGAGTAGAATAAATACTGACATGGGGAGTACAATAAATACTGAGCTGGAGAGTGTAATAAATACTGACCTGGAGAGTGAAATAAATACTGACCTGGAGAGTGCAATAAATAATGACCTGGAGACTACAATAAATACTGACCTGGGGAGTACAATAAATACTGACCTGGAGAGTACAATAAATACTGACCTGGAGAGTACATTAAGTACGGACCTGGAGAGTACACTAAATACTGACTTGGAGAGTACAATAAATACTGACCTGGAGAGTACAATAAATACTGACCTGGAGAATACAATAAATACGGACCTGGAGAGGGTAAAAAATACTGACCTGTTGAGTACAATAAATTCTGAACTTGAGAGTATAATAAATACTGACCTGGAGAGTACAATAAATACTGACCTGGAGATTACAATAAACACTGTCCTGGAGAATACAAAAACTACTGACCAGGAGAGTGCAATAAATACTGACCTGGAGAGTACAATAAATACTGATCTGGAGAGTAAAATAAATACTGACCTGTAGAGTGTAATAAATACTGACCTGGAGAGCACAATAAACACTGACCTGGAGAGTACAATAAATATTGACGTGGAGATTACAATAAACACTGACTTGGAGAATACAATAACTACTGACCTGGAGAGTACAATAAATACTGACCTGGAGAGGGCAATAAATATTGACCAGGAGAGTGTAATAAATACTGACCTGGAGAGTACAATAAATATTGACATGGAGAGTACAATAAATACTGACCTGAAGAGTACAAATTATATACTGACCTGGAGAGTGCAATAAATACTGACCTGGAGAGTACAATAAATACTGACCTGGAGAGTACAATAAATAATGACCTGGAGAGTACAATAAATATGACCTGGAGAGTACAATGAACACTGAAGTGGAGAGAACAATATATACTGATCTGGAGAGTACAATAAAAGCTGAATTGGAGAGTACAATAAATACTGACCAGGAGAGTACAATTAATAGTGGCTTGGAGGGTACAATAAATACTGACCTGGAGAGTACCATAACTACAGACCTGCAGCGGGTAATAAATACTGACCTGGAGAGGGTAATAAATACAGACCTGGAGAGGACAATAAATACTGACCTGGAGAGTACAATACATACTGACCTGGAGAGAATAATAAATACTGACAAGGAGAGTACAATAAACACTGACCTGGAGAGTACAATAAATACAGACCTGGAGAGTACAATAAATACTAAACTGGAGAGTACAATAAATACTGACCTGGAGAGCACAATAAATACTGACCTGGAGAGTACAATAAATAGTGACCTGGAGACTACAATAAAAACTGACCTGGAGAGTACAATAAACACTGACATGTGGAGTACAATAAATACTGACCTGGAGAGGGTAATAAATGCTGACCTGTAGAGGGAAATAAATACTGACCTGGAGAGGGCAATAAATACTGACCTGGAGAGTACAATAAATACTGACCTTGAGAGGACAATAAATAGTGTCCTGGAGAGTACAATAAATTATGAACTGGAGAGGGTAATAAACACTGACCTGGAGAGGGTAATAAATACTGACCTGGATAGTACAATAAATACTGACCTGGAGAGTACAATAAATACTGACCTGGAGAGTACAATAAATACTGACCTGGTGAGTACAATAAATAATGACATGGGGAGTACAATAAATACTGACGTGGAGAGTACAATAAATAATGACCTGGACAGTCCAATAAATACTGACCTGGAGAGGGTAATAAATACTGACCTGGAGAGTACAATAAATGCTGACCTGGAGAGTACAATAAATACTAACCTGGAGAGTACAATAAACACTGACCTGGAGAGAACAATATATACTGACCTGGAGAGTACCATAAAAACTGACCTGGAGAGGGTAATAAATACTGACCTGGAGAGTACTATAAATACTGACCTGGAGATTACAATAAACACTGACCTGGAGAATACAATAACTACTGAACTGGAGAGTACAATAAATACTGACCTTGAGAGGGCAATAAAAACTGACCTGGAAAGGACAATAATTATTGACCAGGAGAGTGCAACAAATACTGACCTGAAGAGTAGAATAAATACTGACATGGGGAGTACAATAAATACTGAGCTGGAGACTGTAATAAATACTAACCTGGAGAGGGAAATAAATACTGACCTGGAGAGGGCAATACATAATGACCTGGCAACTACAATAAATACTGACCTGGGGAGTACAATAAATACTGACCTGGAGAGTACAATAAATAGTGACCTGGAGAGTACATGAAGTATTGACCTGGAGAGTACAATAAATACTGACCTGGAGAGTCCAATTAGTACTGACCTGGAGAGTACAATAAATACTTACCCAGAGAGTACAATAAATACTGACCTGGAGAGTACAATAAACACTGACCAGGAATGGGTAATAAATACTGACCTGGAGAGTACAATAAATACTGACCTGCAGAGTCCAATTAGTACCGACCTGGAGAGTACAATAAATACTGACTCAGAGAGTACAATAAATACTAACCTGGAGAGTACAATAAACACTGACCTGGTGAGGGTAATAAATACTGATCTGCAGAGTATAATAAACACTGACCTGGAAAGTGCAATAAATACTGACCTGGAAAATACAATACATACTGACCTGGAGAACACAATAAATACTGACCTGGAGAGTATAATAAATACTGACCTGGAGAATACAATAAATACTGACATGGAGAATACAATAAATACAGACCTGGAGAGTACAATCAATACTGACCTGGAAAGGGTAATAAATACTGACCTGGAGAGTACAATAAATACTGACCTGGAGAGTGCAATAAATACAGACCTGGAGAGTATAATAAATACTGACCTGGAGAGTACAATAAATAATGACCTGGAGAGAACAATAAATACTGACCTGGAGAGTACAATAAAAGCTGAATTGGAGAGTACAATAAATACTGACTTGGAGAGTACAATAAATACTGACCTGGGGAGTAAAATAAATACTGACATGGAGAGTAAAATAAATACTGACCTGGAGAATACAATAAATACTGACATGGAGAATACAATAAATACAGACCTGGAGAGTACAATCAATACTGATCTGGAGAGGGTAATAAATACTGACCTGGAGAGTACAATAAATACTGACCTGGAGAGTGCAATAAATACAGACCTGGAGAGTATAATAAATACTGACCTGGAGAGTACAATAAATAATGACCTGGAGAGAACAATAAATACTGACCTGGAGAGTACAATAAAAGCTGAATTGGAGAGTACAATAAATACTGACTTGGAGAGTACAATAAATACTGACCTGGAGAGTACAATAAATACTGACCTGGAGAATACAATAAATACGGACCTGGAGAGGGTAATAATAACTGACCTGGAGAGTACAATAAATTCTGAACTTGAGAGTATAATAAATACTGACCTGGAGAGTACAATAAATACTGACCTGGAGATTACAATAAATACTGACCTGGAGAGTACAATAAATACTGATCTGGAGAGTAAAATAAATACTGACCTGGAGAGTGTAATAAATACTGACCTGGAGAGCACAATAAACACTGACCTGGAGAGTACAATAAATACTAACTTGGAGATTACAATAAACACTGACCTGGAGAATACAATAACTACTGACCTGGAGAGTACAATAAATACTGACCTGGAGAGGGCAATAAATATTGACCAGGAGAGTGCAATAAATACTGACCTGGAGAGTACAATAAATATTGACCTGGAGAGTACAATAAATACTGACCTGAAGAGTACAAATGATATACTGACCTGGTGAGTGCAATAAATACTGACCTGGAGAGTACAATAAATACTGACCTGGAGAGTACAATAAATAATGACCTGGAGATTACAATAAATATGACCTGGAGAGTACAATAAACACTGAAGTGGAGAGAACAATATATACTGTTTGGAGAGTAGAATAAAAGCGGAATTGGAGAGTACAATAAATACTGACCAGGAGAGTACAATTAATAGTGGCTTGGAGGGTACAATAAATACTGACCTGGAGAGTACCATAACTACAGACCTGCAGCGGGTAATAAATACTGACCTGGAGAGGGTAATAAATACAGACCTGGATAGGACAATAAATACTGACCTGGAGAGTACAATACATACTGACCTGGAGAGAATAATAAATACTGAGAAGGAGAGTACAATAAACACTGACCTGGAGAGTACAATAAATACAGACGTGGAGAGTACAATAAATACTAAACTGGAGAGTACAATAAATACTGACCTGGAGAGTGCAATAAATACAGACCTGGAGAGTATAATAAATACTGACCTGGAGAGTACAATAAATAATGACCTGGAGAGAACAATAAATACTGACCTGGAGAGTACAATAAAAGCTGAATTGGAGAGTACAATAAATACTGACTTGGAGAGTACAATAAATACTGACCTGGAGAGTACAATAAATACAGACCTGGAGAATACAATAAATACGGACCTGGAGAGGGTAATAAATACTGACCTGGAGAGTACAATAAATTCTGAACTTGAGAGTACAATAAATACTGACCTGAAGAGTACAAATGATATACTGACCTGGTGAGTGCAATAAATACTGACCTGGAGAGTACAATAAATACTGACCTGGAGAGTACAATAAATAATGACCTGGAGATTACAATAAATATGACCTGGAGAGTACAATAAACACTGAAGTGGAGAGAACAATATATACTGTTTGGAGAGTAGAATAAAAGCGGAATTGGAGAGTACAATAAATACTGACCAGGAGAGTACAATTAATAGTGGCTTGGAGGGTACAATAAATACTGACCTGGAGAGTACCATAACTACAGACCTGCAGCGGGTAATAAATACTGACCTGGAGAGGGTAATAAATACAGACCTGGATAGGACAATAAATACTGACCTGGAGAGTACAATACATACTGACCTGGAGAGAATAATAAATACTGAGAAGGAGAGTACAATAAACACTGACCTGGAGAGTACAATAAATACAGACCTGGAGAGTACAATAAATACTAAACTGGAGAGTACAATAAATACTGACCTGGAGAGTGCAATAAATACAGACCTGGAGAGTATAATAAATACTGACCTGGAGAGTACAATAAATAATGACCTGGAGAGAACAATAAATACTGACCTGGAGAGTACAATAAAAGCTGAATTGGAGAGTACAATAAATACTGACTTGGAGAGTACAATAAATACTGACCTGGAGAGTACAATAAATACAGACCTGGAGAATACAATAAATACGGACCTGGAGAGGGTAATAAATACTGACCTGGAGAGTACAATAAATTCTGAACTTGAGAGTATAATAAATACTGACCTGGAGAGTACAATAAATACTGACCTGGAGATTACAATAAACACTGTCCTGGAGAATACAAAAACTACTGACCTGGAGAGTACAATAAATACTGACCTGGAGAGGGGAATAAATACTGACCTGGAGAGTACAATAAAAGCTGAATTGGAGAGTATAATAAATACTGACCTGGAGAGTACAATAAATACAGACCTGGAGAGTACAATAAATACTAAACTGGAGAGTACAATATATACTGACCTGGAGAGTACAATAAATACTGACCTGGAGAGTACAATAAATATTGACCTGGAGACTACAATAAAAACTGAACTGGAGAGTACAATAAATACTGACCTGGAGAGTACAATAAACACTGACATGTGGAGTACAATAAATACTGACCTGGAGAGGGTAATAAATGCTGACCTGTAGAGGGAAATAATTACTGACCTGGAGAGGGCAATAAATACTGACCTGGAGCGTACAATAAATACTGACCTTGAGAGGACAATAAATACTGTCCTGGAGAGTACAATAAATTATGAACTGGAGAGGGTAATAAACACTGACCTGGAGAGGGTAATAAATACTGACCTGGATAGTACAATAAATACTGACCTGGAGAGTACAATAAATACTGACCTGGAGATTACAATAAATACTGACCTGGAGAGTACAATAAATAATGACATGGGGAGTACAATAAATACTGACGTGGAGAGTACAATAAATAATGACCTGGACAGTCCAATAAATACTGACCTGGAGAGGGTAATAAATACTGACCTGGAGAGTACAATAAATGCTGACCTGGAGAGTACAATAAATACTAACCTGGAGAGTACAATAAACACTGACCTGGAGAGAACAATAAATACTGACCTGGAGAGTACCATAAAAACTGACCTGGAGAGGGTAATAAATACTGACCTGGAGAGTAAAATAAATACTGACCTGGAGAATTCAATAAATACTGACATGGAGAATACAATAAAAACAGACCTGGAGAGTACAATCAATACTGACCTGGAGAGGGTAATAAATACTGACCTGGAGAGTACAATAAATACTGACCTGGAGAGTGCAATAAATACAGACCTGGAGAGTATAATAAATACTGACCTGGAGAGTACAATAAATAATGACCTGGAGAGTACAATAAATACTGACCTGGAGAGTACAATAAAAGCTGAATTGGAGAGTACAATAAATACTGACTTGGAGAGTACAATAAATACTGACCTGGAGAGTACAATAAATACTGACCTGGAGAATACAATAAATACGGACCTGGAGAGGGTAATAAATACTGACCTGGAGAGTACAATAAATTCTGAACTTGAGAGTATAATAAATACTGACCTGGAGAGTACAATAAATACTGACCTGGAGATTACAATAAATACTGACCTGGAGAGTACAATAAATACTGATCTGGAGAGTAAAATAAATACTAACCTGGAGAGTGTAATAAATACTGACCTGGAGAGCACAATAAACACTTACCTGGAGAGTACAATAAATACTAACTTGGAGATTACAATAAACACTGACCTGGAGAATACAATAACTACTGACCTGGAGAGTACAATAAATACTGACATGGAGAGGGCAATAAATATTGACCAGGAGAGTGCAATAAATACTGACCTGGAGAGTACAATAAATATTGACCTGGAGAGTACAATAAATACTGACCTGAAGAGTACAAATGATATACTGACCTGGAGAGTGCAATAAATACTGACCTGGAGAGTACAATAAATACTGACCTGGAGAGTACAATAAATAATGACCTGGAGATTACAATAAATATGACCTGGAGAGTACAATAAACACTGAAGTGGAGAGAACAATATATACTGATCTGGAGAGTAGAATAAAAGCGGAATTGGAGAGTACAATAAATACTGACCAGGAGAGTACAATTAATAGTGGCTTGGAGGGTACAATAAATACTGACCTGGAGAGTACCATAACTACAGACCTGCAGCGGGTAATAAATACTGACCTGGAGAGGGTAATAAATACAGACCTGGATAGGACAATAAATACTGACCTGGAGAGTACAATACATACTGACCTGGAGAGAATAATAAATACTGAGAAGGAGAGTACAATAAACACTGACCTGGAGACTACAATAAAAACTGAACTGGAGAGTACAATAAATACTGACCTGGAGAGTACAATAAACACTGACATGTGGAGTACAATAAATACTGACCTGGAGAGGGTAATAAATGCTGACCTGTAGAGGGAAATAAATACTGACCTGGAGAGGGCAATAAATACTGACCTGGAGAGTACAATAAATACTGACCTTGAGAGGACAATAAATACTGTCCTGGAGAGTACAATAAATTATGAACTGGAGAGGGTAATAAACACTGACCTGGAGAGGGTAATAAATACTGACCTGGATAGTACAATAAATACTGACCTGGAGAGTACAATAAATACTGACCTGGAGATTACAATAAATACTGACCTGGAGAGTACAATAAATACTGATCTGGAGAGTAAAATAAATACTAACCTGGAGAGTGTAATAAATACTGACCTGGAGAGCACAATAAACACTTACCTGGAGAGTACAATAAATACTAACTTGGAGATTACAATAAACACTGACCTGGAGAATACAATAACTACTGACCTGGAGAGTACAATAAATACTGACATGGAGAGGGCAATAAATATTGACCAGGAGAGTGCAATAAATACTGACCTGGAGAGTACAATAAATATTGACCTGGAGAGTACAATAAATACTGACCTGAAGAGTACAAATGATATACTGACCTGGAGAGTGCAATAAATACTGACCTGGAGAGTACAATAAATACTGACCTGGAGAGTACAATAAATAATGACCTGGAGATTACAATAAATATGACCTGGAGAGTACAATAAACACTGAAGTGGAGAGAACAATATATACTGATCTGGAGAGTAGAATAAAAGCGGAATTGGAGAGTACAATAAATACTGACCAGGAGAGTACAATTAATAGTGGCTTGGAGGGTACAATAAATACTGACCTGGAGAGTACCATAACTACAGACCTGCAGCGGGTAATAAATACTGACCTGGAGAGGGTAATAAATACAGACCTGGATAGGACAATAAATACTGACCTGGAGAGTACAATACATACTGACCTGGAGAGAATAATAAATACTGAGAAGGAGAGTACAATAAACACTGACCTGGAGAGTACAATAAATACAGACCTGGAGAGTACAATAAATACTAAACTGGAGAGTACAATAAATACTGACCTGGAGAGTACAATAAATACTGACCTGGAGAGTACAATAAATATTGACCTGGAGACTACAATAAAAACTGAACTGGAGAGTACAATAAATACTGACCTGGAGAGTACAATAAACACTGACATGTGGAGTACAATAAATACTGACCTGGAGAGGGTAATAAATGCTGACCTGTAGAGGGAAATAAATACTGACCTGGAGAGGGCAATAAATACTGACCTGGAGAGTACAATAAATACTGACCTTGAGAGGACAATAAATACTGTCCTGGAGAGTACAATAAATTATGAACTGGAGAGGGTAATAAACACTGACCTGGAGAGGGTAATAAATACTGACCTGGATAGTACAATAAATACTGACCTGGAGAGTACAATAAATACTGACCTGGAGAGTACAATAAATACTGACCTGGAGAGTACAATAAATAATGACATGGGGAGTACAATAAACACTGACCTGGAGAGAACAATAAATACTGACCTGGAGAGTACCATAAAAACTGACCTGGAGAGGGTAATAAATACTGACCTGGAGAGTACAATAAATACTGACCTGGAGATTACAATAAACACTGACCAGGAGAATACAATAACGACTGAACTGGAGAGTACAATAAATACTTGACCTGGAGAGGGCAAGAAAAACTGACCTGGAGAGGACAATAATTATTGACCAGGAGAGTGCAATAAATACTGAACTGGAGAGTAGAATAAATACTGACATGGGGAGTACAATAAATACTGAGCTGGAGAGTGTAATAAATACTGACCTGGAGAGGGAAATAAATACTGACCTGGAGAGGGCAATACAGAATGACCTGGAGACTACAATAAATACTGACCTGGGGAGTACAATAAATACTGACCTGGAGAGTACAATAAATACTCACCTGGAGAGTACATGAAGTATTGACCTGGAGAGTACAATAAATACTGACCTGGAGAGTCCAATTAGTACTGACCTGGAGAGTACAATAAGTACTGACCCAGAGAGTACAATAAATACTGACCTGGAGAGTACAATAAACACTGACCAGGAATGGGTAATAAATACTGATCTGCAGAGTATAATAAACACTGACCTGGAGAGTGCAATAAATACTGACCTGGAAAATACAATACATACTGACCTGGAGAACACAATAAATACTGACCTGGAGAGTATAATAAATACTGACCTGGGGAGTAAAATAAATACTGACCTGGAGAATACAATAAATGCTGACATGGAGAGTACAATAAATACAGACCTGGAGAGTACAATCAATACTGACCTGGAGAGGGTAATAAATACTGACCTGGAGAGTACAATAAATACTGACCTGGAGAGTGCAATAAATACAGACCTGGAGAGTAGAATAAATACTGACCTGGAAAAAACAATAAATACTGACCTGAAGAGTACAATATATATACTGACCTGGAGAGTGCAATAAATAGTGACCTGGAGAGTACAATAAATACTGACCTGGAGAGTACAATAAATAATGACCTGGAGAGAACAATAAATACTGACCTGGAGAGTACAATAAAAGCTGAATTGGAGAGTACAATAAATACTGACCAGGAGAGTACAATTACTAGTGACTTGGAGGGTACAATAAATACTGACCTGGAGAGTACAATAACTACGGACCTGCAGCGGGTAATAAATACTGACCTGGAGTGGGTAATAAATACTGACCTGGAGAGGACAATAAATACTGACCTGGAGAGTACAATAAATACTGACCTGGAGAGAGTAATAAATACTGACATGGAGAGTACAATAAACACTGACCTGGAGAGTACAATAAATACAGACCTGGAGAGTACAATAAATACTTACCTGGAGAATACAATAAATACTGACCTGGGGAGTACAATAAATACTGACCTGGAGAGAGTAATAAATACTGACATGGTGAGTACAATAAACACTGACGTGGACAGTACAATAAGTACTGACCTGGACAGTACAATAAGTACTGACCTGGAGACTACAATAAATACTGACTTGGAGAGTACAATAAATACTGACCTGGAGAGTACAATAAATACTGTCCTGGAGAATACAATAAATATGGACCTGGAGAGGGTAATAAATACTGACCTGAAGAGTAAAATAAATTCTGAACTTGAGAGTATAATAAATACTGACCTGGAGAGTACAATAAATACTGACCTGGAGAGGGTAATAAATACTGACCTGGAGAGTACAATAAATACTGACCTGGAGATTACAATAAACACTGTCCTGGAGAATACAATATCTACTGACCTGGAGAGTACAATAAATACTGACCTGGAGAGGGCAATAAAAACTGACCTGGAGAGGACAATAATTATTGACCAGGAGAGTGCAATAAATACTGACCTGGAGAGTACAATAAATACTGATCTAGAGAGTAAAATAAATACTGACCTGGAGAGTGTAATAAATACTGAACTTGAGAGCACAATAAACACTGACCTGGAGAGTACAATAAATACTGACCTGGAGATTACAATAAACACTGACCTGGAGAATACAATAACTACTGACCTGGAGAGTACAATGAATACTGACCTGGAGAGGGCAATAAATATTGACCAGGAGAGTGCAATAAATACTGACCTGGAGAGTACAATAAATACTGATCTGGAGAGTACAATACATACTGACCTGGAGAGTACAATAAATACTGACGTGGAGAGGGTAATATATAGTGACCTGGAGAGTACAATAAATACTGACCTGAAGAGTGCAATAAATATTGACCTGGAGAGTACAATAAATACTGATCTGGATAGTACAATACATACTGACCTGGAGAATACAATAAATGCTGACCTGGGGAGTACAATAAATACTGACCTGGAGAGGGTAATAAATACTGACCTGGAGAGTACAATAAATACTGACCTGGAGAGTATAAAAAATAATGACCTGGGCAGTACAATAAATATTGACCTGGAGAGGATAATAAATACTGACCTGGATAGGGTAATAAATACTGACCTGGAGAGTACAATAAATACTGACCTGGAGATTACAATAAACACTGTCCTGGAGAATTCAATAACTACTGACCTGGAGAGTACCATAAATACTGACCGAGAGGGCAATACAAACTGACCTGAAGAGGACAATAATTATTGACCAGGAGAGTGCAATAAATACTGACCTGGAGAGTACAATAAATACTGATCTGGAGAGTAAAATAAATACTGACATGGAGAGTGTAATAAATACTGACCTGGAGAATACAATAAATACGGACCTGGAAAGGGTAATAAATACTGACCAGGAGAGTGCAATAAATTCTGAAATGGAGAGTACAATAAATACTGACCTGGAGAGTACAATAAATACTGACCGGGAGAGGGTAATAAATACTGACCTGGAGAGCACAATAAAAACTGACCTGGAGAGTACAATAAATACTGACCTGTAGATTACACTAAATACTGACCTGGAGAATACAATAAATTATGACCTGGAGAGTACAATAAATACTGACCTGGAGAGGGCAATAAAAACTGACCTGGAGAGGACAATAATTATTGACCAGGAGACAGCAATAAATACTGTCCTGGAGAGTACAATAAATATTGATCTGGAGAGTACAAGAAATACGGACCTGGAGAGTACAATAAATGCTGACCTGGAGAGTAAAATAAATACTGACCTGGAGAGGGTAATAAATTCTGATCTGGAGAGTACAATTAATACTCACTAGGAGAGTATAATAAATACTGACCTGGACATTACAATAAATACTGACCTGGAGAGTACAAGAAATAATGACCTTTTCAGTACAATAAATTCTGACTTGGAGAGTACAATAAATACTGACCTGGAGAGTACAATCAATTCTGACATGGAGAGTACAATAAATACTGCTCTGGAGAGTGCAATAAATACTGACCTGGAGTGTACAATAAATACTGACCTGGAGATTACAATAAACAATGACCTGGAGAATACAATAACTACTGACCTGGCGAGTAGAATAAATACTGACCTGGAGAGGACAATAAATACCGACCTGGAGAGGGCAATAAATATTGACCAGGAGAGTGCAATAAATACCGAACTGGAGAATACAATAACTACTGACCTGGAGAGTGCAATAAATACTGACCTGGAGAGGGCAATAAATACTGACCTGGAGATTACCATAAATACTGACCTGGAGAGGACAATACATACTGACCTGGAGAGTACAATAAATGCTGACCTGGAGAGTACAATAAATACTGACCTGCAGAGGGTAATAAATACTGACATGGAGAGTACAATAAATACTGACCTGGAGAGTATAATAAATACTGACCTGGACAGTACAATAAATACTGACCTGGAGAGTACAATAAATACTGACCTGGTCAGTACAATAAATACTGACCTGGAGAGTACAATAAATTCTGACCTGGAGAGTACAATCAATTCTGACCTGGAGAGTACAATAAATACTGACCTGGAGAGGGTAATAAATAATGACCTGGAGAGTACAATATATACTGACCTGGAGAATATAATAAAAACTGACCTGGACAATACAATATATACTGACCTGGAGAGGGCAATAAAGACTGACCTGGAGAGTACAATGAATACGGACCTGGAGAGGATAATAAATACTGACCTGGAGAGTCCAATAAATACTGAACTGGAGAGTACAACAAATACTGACCTGGAGAGTACAATAAATACTGACCTGGAGAGGGTAATGAATACTGACCTGGAGAGCACAATAAAAACTGACCTGGAGAGTACAATAAATACTGACCTGAGATTACAATAAACACTGACCTGGAGAATACAATAAATTCTGACCTGGAGAGTACAATAAATACTGACCTGGAGATTACAATAAACACTGACCTGGGGAATACAATAAATACTGACCTGGAGAGTGTAATAAATACTGACCTGGAGAGTACAATAAATACTGACCTTGAGAGTACAATAAATACTGACCTGGAGACTGTAATCAAGAGTGACCTGGAGAGTACATTAAATAGTGAGCAGGAGAGTGTAATAAATACTGACCTGGACAGTATAATAAATACTGACCTGGACAGTACAATAAATAATGACCTGGAGAGTACAATAAATACTGACTTGGAGAGTACAATAAATACTGACCTGGAAAGTACAATAAATACTGATCTGGAGAATACAATAAATATGGACCTGGAGAGGGTAATAAATACTGACCTGGAGAATACAATAAATATGGACCTGGAGAGGGTGATAAATACTGACCTGGAGAGGGCAATAAATACTGACCTGGAGAGGGCAATAAATATTGACCTGGAGAGCACAATAAATGCTGACCTAGAGAGTACAATAAATACTGACCTGGAGAGGGTAATAAATACTGACCTGGAGAGTACAATAAATACTGACCTGCAGAGTATAATAAAAACTGACCTGGACAGGACAATAAATACTGACATGGGGTGTACAATAAATACTGACTTGGACAGTACAATATATACTGACCTGGAGAGTACAATCAATTCTGACCTGGAGAGTACAATAAATACTGACCTGGAGAGGGTAATAAATACTGACCGGGAGAGTACAATAAATAGTGACCTGGAGAATATATTAAATACTGACCTGGACAGTACAATAAATACTGATCTGGAGAGTACAATACATAGTGACCTGGAGAGTACAATAAATGCTGACCTGGAGAGTACAATAAATACTGACCTGGAGAGGGTAATAAATACTGACATGGAGAGTACAATAAATACTGACCTGGAGAGTACAATAAATACTGACCTGGTCTGTACAATAAAGACTGACCTGGAGAATATAATAAATACTGACCTGGACAGTACAATAAATACTGACCTGGAGAGGGCAATAAATACTGACCTGGAGAGTACAATAAATACTTACCTGGAGCGTACAATAAGTACTAACCTGGAAAGGGTAATAAATACTGACCTGGAGAGGGTAATAAATACTGACCTGGAGAGTACAATAAATACTGACCTGCAGAGTGCAATAAATACTGCCCTGGAGAGTGCAAGTAAAGCTGACCTGGAGACTGCAATAAATACTGACCTGGAGAGTACAATAAATGCTGACCTGAAGAGTACAATAAATACTGACCTGGAGATTACAATTAATACTGACCTGGAGAGCACAATAAATACTGACCTGGAGTGTACAATAAATATTGACCTGGAGAGTACAATAAATACTGACCTGGAGAGTACAATAAATAATGACCTGGAGAGGACAATAAATACTGACCTGGACAGTACAATAAATACTGACCTAGAGAGGGTAATAAATACTGACCTGGAGATGGTAATGAATACAGACCTGGAGAGTACAATAAATACTGACCTGGAGAGGACAATAAAAACAATGGGCCTTCAAGGACAGCAATTCCCTTTCAAAAGAATAAAGTGGGATTTTTTATCATTCCTGAAGGCAATTGTTTTGTGCGTGAATGAGCGCGGGTCTCAGGACCACGCGGGGCTGGGACGGTTGTTGATGCCACAGGTCATAGACAGGCAGGAAGGAGGGAGGGAAGTGAAACCAACCCAGAAAAAAAGACAATTTAAAACATATGTATATTTATCATAATAAGAAAATAAATAAATTTACAATTTGATTGCAAA
Source organism: Pristiophorus japonicus (assembly GCF_044704955.1). NCBI lineage: Eukaryota > Metazoa > Chordata > Chondrichthyes > Pristiophoridae > Pristiophorus > Pristiophorus japonicus. Next base: position 1,354,328 of record NW_027254772.1, read on the forward strand.
AAATTGTATTTTATTTGATTTAAATAAATAAATAATTGTTTCTTAATCTATATATTTTTGATTGACCAAAGGCTGTGTGACTGCATGACATCCAATGGAAATCAAGGCATGCAGTCAGTAAATTCCCAATCACAGTCAGCTCATGGTGTAAGACAAGCAAGGAGGGAAGATGTGGGAAAAAAAGACGATCTTTAAAAATCTCGCGTGCCTTTCTGCAGGATCAGACTGCAGCTGCGTGTGCTGTGAAAGAGATGAAATGTAATAGAGCCAATGCAGGCAGAACAGAAAAAGCACATTTATTGTGAAGGTTAAAAAGTTCGGAATGTATATAAATATACGCATATATAAATATTTATACATATATTTATATAAACAAAGTCAGTCAGTCAGTCATGTCTTGTCTTGTATTGATTTGATTTATATTTGAAAGTAAGGCGGAAGGAGCTCATCATGTCACACAGCCCATCCGCAAGCTCTCGCTAAAATCGCTATGTTTCTACCTTATATAATTTGCCTTCTTTCAGATGTGGAATAGCAAAATCCCACAGCAGATTCGTCTCCTGTCACGCAGTGTTGAATCAAATCAGTGTGGCTTCAAGTTGCATGTAATGCATTTTTTCGCCCATGCCATGAAATGCACAGTAAGATCGCGCAGAACGTTTGCACGTTCTCCCTCGCTTCCACAAACACACCAACAAACTAAAATTCCTGCACCCTCCAAAGGCAGTTTTTGAAATTTGAAATTTGAAATCCGGGACAGACAGCACATTTCTTTTAAACAGATACATAATGATCCGATACTGACAGCACACCATTCTGGAGAGACAGAGAATTACCCAGGGCAGACCAGCACATCACCTTAAAAGGGATACAGAAATACAATGAACAAAAACAAAGAATTCTGTAAAACTCAGCAGGTCGTGAACATTCTGTGGATGAAGAACCCGGGCTCACGTTCAGTCAGATGACCATTCCGATATATTAAGTAAAATGTAAATTTAACAGATTTTTTTCCACGAAAATAGCGCCTGGAAATAAATAGGAGCGAGATAGGACAAAAGGGAATGTCTGTGATACAGTGGAGCGCAGGAGTGATTGAATAATAAATGGCAAAATACGAAAAGGCAAAGTGGGTGGTACGCGGGCAATAAAGTAACAAAGGATGGACCACAGGAGGTGTTAGTGGGAACAGCAGAACCATTACCAGACAATGCTTATGATCCAATACGTTGAATCGAATGTTGAGGCCAGAACACTATAACATGCCTAGAATGGAGGCTATGAACGCGTTTTGATCAGACCAGGCAGCTTGGCCACCCCTGTTTGATTTCCTGTGCGGTTTAAATTCGGCAGCCAAGGGACTAAATCCAAAGCCAGCTTCTCACATCTTTTCAGCGCGAGAGAAACAAGACGCACTCATATTCAGGTCATAGTCTGTATCACGTTGAAGTGGAGATTGACGCTGAATGTCTGCTTATCCCAAAGGAGGTGAGCTCATGCATGCAGAAAGGAAGATATACTGATCAAGTATTGGCCGGAATCAAACATGTGTTTAGCTTGTCCAATGAGACACAGAGCCGAGTGCTTCTGAGATACATGAACTTTACTCAGTTCGGTGAGTTTCACTTTGCTACTGGCAATCTCCAGGATTTTGCGACGCTGTGGGGACAACGGAGCGCAATCACACGTTTTAATTTGAAACATGTCAGTTTGCTTACATGTCGACCGGTTGAGAACTGGTATTTTGACTAAACGATGGCAGGGTTCGCCCGGGATTTGAACCACGGCCCTCTCGCATTTCAATTATTAAAGTCCCAAAGCCAGAATCATACCCCGAGACCAACGAGCCGCTGACAGTGAGGGACGAAGCTCTCAGATTCTGACGTTAGTTTGCTATTCGGCCCATCGTGCCTGTGCTGACTCTCAGGGGCGTATCTCATGAGTCTCCCTCTCCATAGTCCTGCTAATGTTTTCCCTTTGATGAATAGATTATTTTTTGAGACATTACTTCAACAACGAGCTGCATCCTTGTCAGTAAAAGGAGAATTTGGCAATGAGGTTCAATGTGTGACGAAAAAAAACGAGGGGAAAATGTTTATCTCAATAACGACGAAGCTGGGGGCATACTGGATCAGCAGTCCATTGCCTGAACTACTCAGTCACCTTGTCTCCTATTTACTGCAACGTCAGACATCCATTCCGTACTTTTTGCATTCAAACAGAAATAACGTGCACGAAAGTCTACTTCACCGCTTGTTGTGCCCGTGCAACCTGATCGATAGTGATGAAAATGTGCCATTAGCTTCTAAAAGCAAACAGCCTTCCTTTACTTCAGGTGAGTGACTGTACGAGATGGCTGGTTTTGAGGCAGAATCAAAACATAAGAATATAAAATTTCACGCGGCGCATTAGCTGACCGCGGCAGGACTCGAATCTGCAATCGTTTGATAACATCACAGTTGCAACCGAAGTCAGACGCCATATCCATTAGGCCACGCGGTCGCGACTGTCGGCACAAAATTTGTTGTTCTTTATATTCAGAGCAAATTTTGGATAAGGGTTTTCTCAAGGAGTGGATTTCGGAAACATGAGCGTATTTTGAGTAATGAACAGATGCGCTGCTATATGGATGTGCACGGACATAGGCAACGTCAATGTAGCTTGAAACACAACAGTTTAACAATTCGGTTATCGCAGCTGAAATCACACTCCTTTTAATATATACAGGATGATCCGGATTATGAGAAAATATGTCTTAAAGGGGCAATTGATGAACCGGAACTGTCAACCATCCCATTGAAACAGACACCGAATGATCCTGGACAGGAAGCACATCCCTCTGACACAGCTGTAGAATGGCCCTTCACGGACAGCAGTTCCCTTTCAAAAGAATAAAGTGGGAATTCTATCATTCTTGAAGGTAATTGTGCTGTGCCTGAGTGAGTGTGGTGCTCAGGACCAGTCGGGGCTGGGACGGTTGTTGAAGCCAAAGGTGATAGACAGGCAGGAAGGAAGGAGGGAAGTAAAACCAACCCAGACAAAAAGACAATTTATAATATCTATATATTTATCATAATAAGAAAATAAATAAATTTGCAATTATATTGCAAAAAACTGAATTTGATTTGATTTGAATAAATAAATAATTGTTTCATAATCTATATATTTTTGATTGAACGAAGGCTGTGTGATTGGATAAATTCCACTAGAAATCAGGTGGTGCAGTCAGTAAATACCCAAACACAGTAATCCCATCGTGGAAGACAAGCAACGATGGAAGATGTGGGCAACAAAGGCGATGTTTTAAAGTCGTGAGTGCCTTTCTGCTGGATCTGACAGCAGCTGCGTGTGCTGTGAAAGAGGTCAAATGTAATGGAGCCCGGTGCAGGCATAACAGAAAAAGTACATTTATTGTAAAAGTTAAAAAGTAGGGAATGTATGTAAATATACGTATATATCAAGAAGTATATAGATATATACGTGTACATATAAACAAAGTCAGTCAGTCAGTCATGTCTTGATTTGATTTTTATTTGAAAATAATGGGGAAGGAGGTCATCATGTCGCACAGCCCATACGCAAGCTCTCACTAAAATCGCTATGTTTCGAACGTATGTTATTTGCCTTCTTTCAGATGTGGAAGAGCAAAATCCCACAGCAGATTCTTCTCCAGTCAGGCAGTCCTCGAATGCGTGTTCAATCAAAACTGTATGGCTTCAAGTTGCATGTAATACCTTTTTTCTCAGGTGACATGAAATGCACAGTTAGAAAGCGAAGCACGTTGGCACGCACTCTCTCGCTTACACAAACACACAAACAAGCTAACATTCCTGCACTCTCCAAAGGCACTTTTTGAAATTTGAAATTTGAAATCCGGGACAGACAGCACATCCCTTTTAAACAGACACAGAACGAACCGGGACTGATAGCATACCGTTTTAGAGAGACAGAGAATGACCACGGCGATCAGCATATCACCCTAAAAAGGGATACGGAAACAGAATGAACAATAAAAGAGAATTCTGTAAAACTCAACAGTCTTGCACATTCTTTGGAAGAAGATCCCACGTTCACGTTCAGTCAGATGATCTTTCCGATAATTTAGTAAAAATGTAAAGTTTACAGATTTTATCAACAATAATAGCGCCTTGTAAAAAATAGGCAGGGAGGAAAGACAAAAGGGATTGTCTGTGATACAGTGGAGCTTAGGAATGATTGAATAATAAATGGCACAATGCGAAAAGGTAAAGTGGGCGGTACGAGGGCAATAAAGTAACAAAGGATGGTCAGAGGAGGAACAGTAGAACCATTACCAGACAATGGGAGCGCTGCTTATGATCCGATAAGCTGGACCAAATATCGTGGCCAGAAGACTATAACATGCTTGAAATATCGGGTGTGAACGCCTTTTAATCTGACCAGACAGTTTGGCCACTCCGGACTGATTTCCTGTACGGTTTGAATTCGGCAGCCAAGGGATGAATTTAAAAGCCAGCTTCTCACATCTTTTCGGTGCGAGAGAAACAGGACGCACTCATCTTCAGGTCAGAGTATGCTTGACGATGAAGTGGAAATTGACGCTGAATCTATGCTTATCCCAATGGAGTTGAGCTCATGCATGGAGAAATGAAGATATACTGATCAAGTATTGGCCGGAACCAAACACCGGTTTAGGTTGTCCAATGAGACACAGAGCCGAGAACATCTGAGATACTTTAACTTTACTCAGTTCGGTGAGTTTCACTTTGCTGCTGGGAAACTCCAGGATTTGTACGATGTGGGAACAACGGAACGAAATCACATGTTTCAATTTGAAAACGGGACCTCTCGCATTTCAATTTTGAAAATCTCTAAGCGAGAATCATACCCCTAGACCAACGAGCCTGAGACAGTAAAGGATATAGCTCTCAGATTCTGATGGTAGTTTACTATTCGGCCCATCGTGCCTCTGATGACTTTCAGAGACCTATCGAACAAGTCCCCCTCTCCATTGTTCTGCTAATGTTTTCCCATTGATGAATATATTATTAATTTGAGAAATTAATTTACCAAAGAGCTGCATCCTTGTCAGTAAAGGGTGAATTTGGCAATGAGGTTAAATGTGATTGACAAAAAAAAACCAGAGGGGTCAAATGTTTAACACAATAACGACGAGGGTGGGAGCACACTGGATTAGCAGTCCATCGCCTGAACCTCTCTGCCACCTCGTCTCCTATTTACAGCAAGGTCAGACAACCATCCCCTACGTTTTGCTTCCAAACAGAAATAATATACAAGAAAGTCTACTTCACCGCCTGTTCTGCCCGTGCAACCAGATCGGCAGTGAGGAAAATATGCCATTAGCTTCTTAAAGCAAACAATCTTCCTTTACTTCAGGTGTGTGACTGTTCGAGATAGTTGGGCTTGAGGCAGAATCAAAATAAAGAATGTAAAATTTCACACGGCGAGTAAGTTGACCGCGGCAAGACTCGAACCTGCAATCTTCTGATAACATCAGAGTTATAATCGAAGGCAGACGCCTTCGTTGACGCAACATTTGTTGTTTTTAAAATTGAGAGGAAATTTGGGACAAGGTTTTTTCAAGGAATGGATGTAACATCGTGGTTACAATTGAAGTCAGTCGCCTTCTCCATTAGGCTATTGGCACACATTTGTTGTTTTTTATATTGAGAGCAAATTTGGGATAAGTGTTATTGCAAGGAGTGGATGTAGTAAAACATGAACATATTCCGAGTAATGAATAGATGCGCTGCGATATGGATGCGCACGGGCACAGGAAATGTCAATGCAGTTTGAAACACAACAGTTTAACAATTCGGTCATCGCAGCTGAAATCACACTTCTTTTAAAACTATACAGCATGATCCGAATTATGATAAAATACATATAAAAGGGCAAATCAATGAGACATTAGATCATCAAAGAGCAGCATCCTTGTCAGTAAAAGGTGAATTTGGCAATGAGGTTAAATGTGATTGACAAAAAAATCAGAGGGTTCAATTGTTTAACACAATAACGACGAGGGTGGAAGCATACTGGATTAGCAGTCCATCGCCTGAACCATTCCACCACCTCGTCTCCTACTTACAGCAATGTCAGACACCATCCCCTACTATTTGCATCCAAACAGAAATAATGTGCAAGAAAGTCTACTTCACCGCCTGTTCTGCCATTGCAAACAGATCGGCAATGATGAAAATGTGCCATTAGCTTCTTAAATCAAACAGCCTTCCTTTACTTCAGGTGAGTGACTGTACGAGATGGTTGGTTTTGAGGCAGAATTAAAATTTCACGCGACGTGTAAGTTGACCGAGGCAAGACTCGAAATGCAATCTTCTGAAATCATTGCGGTTACAATCGAAGTCAGAGGCCTTATCCATTATGGCAAGCGGCCGCTGCTGTCAACGCAACATTTGTTGTTTATTATATTGAGAGCAAATTTGGGACAAGGGTTATATCAAGGAATGGATTTAGAAAAACATGAGCATATTTCGAGTAATGACTAGATGCGCTGCGATATGGATGCGGACGGGCACAGGCAACGTCAATGTAGCTTGAAACACAACAGTTTCACAATTCGGTCATCGCAGCTGAAATCACACTTCTTTTAAAACTTACAGAATGACCCGGCATTCTGAGAAAAAACGACTTAAAAGGGCAATTTATGAACCGGAACTGACAACCGCCCCGTTTAAACAGACAACGAATGATCCGGGACTGCAAGTACATCACTCTTTCAGATGTAGAATGACACTTGACTGACAGCAGTTCCCTTTTAAAAGAATAAAGTGGGATTTCTATAATTCCAGAAGGCAATTGTTCTGTGCGTGAGTGAGCGTGGGGCTCAGGAGCACGACTGGTTGGGACAGTAGTTGAAGCCACAGATGATAGACAGGCAGGAAGGAGGGAGGGAAATAAAACCAACGCAGACAAAAAGCCAATTTTCACGGTTTCACTTTCAGTCGGGTAATCATTCCAATGTTTTGGGGAAAAGTTAAAGATTACTGATTTTTTTCAACAAAAACAGCACCTGGAGAATATAGGCAACGAGAAACGACAAAAGGGAGCGTCTGTGATACAGTGGATCGCAGGAGTGATTAAGTAATAAATGGCACAACGGGAAACAGCAAAGTGGGTGGTTATCGGGGAATAAGGTAACAAAGGATCGTTCAGGAACGGTGTTATTGGGAACAGCAGAACCATTATCAGACAATGGGAGCGGTCCTTATGATCAGACATGTTCCAGCTAATGCTGAGGCCAGAAGTCTATAAAATGCCGAAAATATAGGGAGTAAACTCCTTTTAATCAGACCAGGCAGCTTGGCCTCCCCAGATTGATTTCCTGTACGTTTGGAATTCAGCAGCCAAGGAACTAAATCCAAAGCCAGCATCTCACATCTTTTCAGCGCTAGAGAAACAGGACGTACTCATATTCAGGGCAGAGTATGTTTCACCTTGAAGTTAAGATTGTCGCTGAATGTATGCTTATCCCTGTGGAGGGGAGCTCACGCGTGCAGAAAGGAAGATCTACTGATCAAGTATTGGCCTTAATTAAACACGGGTTTAGATTGTCCAATGAGACACAGAGCCGAGTATATCTGAGATACTTTAATTTTACTCAGTGAGTAAAATTCACTTTGCTCCTGGGAATCTCTGGGATTGGGACGCCGTGGGAACAGCTGCGCGAAATCACACGTTTTCATTCGAAATATTTCTGTTTTCGTACATGTCGACCGGCTGTGAGAAGCGGATCTTTGACTGAAAGATGGCGGAGTTTGTCCGGGATTTGAATCTGTGACTTCTTGCATTTCAATTATGAAAAATCCAGAAGCAAGAATACTGAACCGAGACCAACGAGCCAAGTAGGTCTTAACCTCTGACGGTAGTTCACTATTTGGCCCATGCTGATGTGCTGTCTCTCAGAGACCTATCTAATTAGTCCCCATGACCATAGCCCTGCTTATGTTATCCCTTTGATCAATATATTATTAATTTGAAACATTACATGACCAAAGTGCAGCATCCTTGTCACTAAATGTTGAATTTAGTCATGAGATTAAATATGATTGAAAAAATTACTGAAGGGGTTAATTGATTTACCTCATTACGACGAGGATTTGATTCGAACCCACGCATGCAGAACACACTGGATCAACAGATCATCGCCTGAAGTTCTCGGCCATCTCGTCTCCTATTACGAGTTACGTCAGCAATTATTTTGCTGTATTTTGCATCCAAACAGAAACAATGTTGAAGAAAGTCGACTTCACTGCTTGTTCTGCCCGTGCAACCAGATCGACAGTGAAAATGTGCCATTAGCTTTTGAAGCATACAGTCTTTCTTTTCTTCAGGTGAGTGATTGTACGAGATGGCTGGTTTTGCAGCAGAACGACAACAAAGAATATCACATTGCACACAATGAGTTAATATACGGCGGCAAGACACGAACCTGTAAGTTTCTGAAAATGTTGCGGTTACAATCGAAGTCAGACGCCTTAACCATTACGCAACGCGGCTGCTGCCATAAGAAAAAAAATTGTTGTTGTTTATATTAGGAGCAATTTCGGGGCAAAAGCTATGCCAAGGAGTGGGTTTTGGAAAAGGTGATCATATTTCAATTAAATGAACAGATGCGCTGCGATCTGGGTGCGCACCCTAGCTGGGCTTGAAACTTGGAACACAAAGCTTAATAATTCGGTAATCACAGCTGAAATCACACTCCTTTTCAAAATATACATGGTGATCCGGGACTATGAGAAAATCTGTCTTAAAGGGAAAGGTTATGAACCGGAACTGACAACAATCCCTTTTAAACAGACACAGAATAATCCGGGACTGCAAGCACATCCCTTTTTACTCAGACGCAGAATGACGCTTGACTGACAGCAGTTCCCTTTTAAAAGAATAAAGTGAGATTTCTATCATCCCTGAAGGCAATTGTGCACTGAGTGAGCGAGTGGCTCAGGACCACGCGGGACTGGGACGGTGATTGAAGCCCCAGGTGATTGACAGGCAGGAAGGAGGGAGGGAAGTAAAACCAACCCAGACAAAAAGCCAACTTCATAAAATGTATATACTTAATTTTGTAAGGAATGTATACATGTTAAATTTATTAAACAAAAATTGAATTTGATTTGTTTTCATTAAATATATCATCAATTAATAATGTATTTCTTTTTTGACTGAACGATGGAGATAAGGGTGTGCATGCAGTAAATAACAACAGACACAGTCAGTCCATGGTGGTAGACAAGCCACGAGGGAAGATGTGGGATGTAATGGTGATCTTTTAAAGTGACGTGTGTCTGTCTGCTGTTTTTCAGATATGCAATGTCAGGATCCGACAGCAGCTGCTTGTGCTGTGAAAGAGGACAAAAGCAATAGAGCCCAGTGCAGGCAGATCAGAAAAAGCACATTTATTGTGAAAGTTAAAAAGCGGGGAGGTATACATTGTACATAAGTATACACTCACACACACACACACGTATATACTTTTAAATATATATATAAATATATATATCTATATATAAACAAAGTCAGTCAGTCATGTCTTGACTTGTCTTGTCCTGTTTTGATTTGACTTGAATTTGAAAATAAGGTGGTTGAACAAATCATGTCACAAAGTCCACACGCAAATCCTGGCTGGAATCCGTATGTTTCGAACTTGTGTTTTTTGCATTTTTACAGATGTGGAATGGGAAAATCCTTCAGCAGATACTTCTCCTGTAAGATATTCCGCGAAGGAGTGTTCAAGCTAATTGGCATCGCTTTAAATTCCATGTAATGCCTTTTTTCACACATGTTATGAAATGCCAAGCACGATGGCACAACACGTTCGCACTCTCTCCCTCTCTCTCTTACACAAACTCACAAACAAACTTAAATTCCTACACCCTCCAAAGACAGTTTTTGAATTTTGAAATTTGAAATCTGGAAGAGACAGCACATCCCTTTTAAACAGGCACAGAATGATCCGGGACTGATAGCATATCCCTTTTAAACAGTCACATACATTTGCGGGACTGAATGCAAATCCCTGTGAAGCAGATATAGAATGTTCTTGAACTGAGAGATCTTTTATTTTAAACCGGCACAGAATGACCCGGGACTGAAAGCAAATCCTTTGAAAACAGACACAGATTGATCCTGGACTGACAGCAAATCGGTTTAGACAGACACAAACTGATCCGTGACCTCTCGCATTTCCACTGTGAAAAGCACAAAGAGAGATTCATAGCCCTCGACCAACGAGCAGTCGACAGTAAAGTGCGTAACCCTTTCTATATTAAAGCGGCATATTCTGACGGTAGTGAATAAAGCTATTCGGCCCAACGTGGCTGTGCTGTGTCTCTGAGAGAGCGATCAGATTAGCCCCACTCTCAATAGTCCTGCGAATAAGAATGTAATAATGTAAATTTTACCTTTGATGAATATATTGGGCCTGAAGTCATTGTGCTAGGCTTCCCCCAGACGCTCGGCTGCAAATAGTAACAACGTTCCACACCGACCTTTTGCTCCTGCACACTCCGCACCTGAGGCCTTCTCATCGCGCGCTTCGCAGCGCATTCACGTCTTGTAGCTGCGGAGGGAGAAGCTGGATTCACGTGGCTCTGGATAGCCAATGAAGGTACATTATTATCATTCGTAATAATAGCATCTCCGTTAGTAGGGATTCTCAGTATTATGAATGAAAACGCCCCCATCAACCAAACACACATAAAATGTAAAAAAAAAAAATAGTCACGTATTTAATATTAATTTCAATTAAAGTTAACAAATTAATAGAAAAAAATATATTATTCGGGTTTTTTTTAATGTTTGATATTTAGGGTTTAAAATAAACCTTCCTTAGTGGACAGAGTTTTTAAACATAAAAATGTTATTACATTTTATTTCTATATGTTTTTTGTATATTTTTTACATGTTTTAAAACTCTTACGATGAAAAAAGTAGGCTATGCACCTGCTTTTCCCAGGCCCAAGCAATTTAAGGACATTAGCTGGGCAATTGATGGACGAATGGCACATCATCACGCGAATGTCCTTATCCTGAAGAAGCGTTGGGTCTGTCAAGCAAGAATTTGACATTGGAAAACCTGGTTTTCAGTGCATGTGCCTCGCACCCCAAAAAAGGGCTTTTGTGGGTCATTGCCGCTTGCGTACGTACTCCGTACAGACCCAGTGAGGCCGTAATTACAGGCCCTATATTCATTTGAGACATGACATGACCAAAGTACAGCATCCTTGAAAGTAAAAGACAAATTTGGCCATGAGGTTTTATGTGATTGACAAAACAACAAGTGGCTTCAAACGTTTTATACAATAAGGACGATTATGGGATTCGGAGCCACGCATGCAGATCACAATGGATTAGCAGTTATTCGCCTTAAACTCTGGGCCAGCTCCTCTCCCGTTTGAAACAACGCTAGGCATTCAATTGCCTGCTTTTTGCATCCAAACAGAAATATTCTGCAAGAATGTCCAATTCACCGCTTGTCCTGCCTATGCAAGCAGATCGACAACGTTAAAAATGTGCCATCAGCTTCTTAAAGCAAATGGCTTTCATTACTTCAGGTGGTGTATACACACGTGGAATTAAATGCACCAGATACAGCAGAAGTAGGAGTTTCTGAAACAGCGGAGTTAGGATATTCATAGAAAGAATGAATTGGGATGGGGCAGCAGAAACAGTGGAACTAGGAGCTCCGGAAACAGGGGAATTAGGAGCTCCAGAATCAAGGAAATTAGGACCTCCAGAAACATCAGTGTTGGTTGATCTCCAGAAACAACGGAATGAGAGGGCCCTAGAATTACAGGAAATAGGATCAAGAAACATTTGAATTAGGACCTCCAGAAACACGAATAATTAGGAACAACAGAAAAAGTGGAATTCGGACCTCCAAGTTCGGGGGAATTAGCAGACCGTAACAGAAACCGGAAAATTAGTAGAGAACTCCATAAACAGAGAAATTACGATACAGCTACAGTTACAATGAAATTCTTAGATCCAAATACTGGGAAGTTAGGAGAGGGCATCATAATCAGGGAAAGTAGGAGCGCCATAAATAGGGTAATTAAGAATAGGAAAATTAAGAGCTCCAGCACTTTACCTTATAAAGCAGGGGAATTAGGAGCAGCAGAAAAGGAGAGTTAGCAGTAAAAGAAAGAGTTGAATTAGGATCACCTGATACAGGGGAATTCTGAGCTCCAGTAACAGGGGCATTATTTACTCCAAAACATGGGACAAAGATACTACTGAAACATTAGAACAAGGAGCTAGAGAAACATTGTAATTTGAGCGCCAGAAAGAGGATAATCTGGATTTCCTGACACAGGGAAATGAGGAGCAACTGAAACTGGAGAATTAGAAGCTGCTGAAATAGAGAAATGAGGTGTGCAAGAAAATGGAGAATTCGGAGCTCCAGAAACATAGGGATAAGGAGCTCCTGAAACAGAGGGATAAGGAGCTCCAGAAACAGCTGAATTAGGAGCTCCAGAAACAGTGGGATAAGGAGCTCCTGAAACAGCGGAATCAGGAATTCCTGAATCAGAGGGATAAGGAGCTCCAGAAACAGGAATTTGGAGCTCCTGAAACAGAGGGATGAGGAGCTCCTGAAACAGAGGAATTAGGAGCTATTGAAAGATGAGGAATTCAGAGCTGCGGGTACATGGAAATAAGGAGTTTCAGAAACAGGGGCATTTTGTGTTCAAAAGACAGGGAAATTATGACCACCAAAAACAGGGGGATTTGGAGAGATTTCAGTACTTGCACCGCTAAATATCATTCTCAGGCACAGTTTCTCAGTATAATATACTCTGATCCATCTTTCTTAGGTTCAATATGAAATAATTTACACTTCGTCACTGGGACCTATATCTGCATAGTTATTTTCACAAGCACTTAATAAGCGTCCCTTTGCAACATTATGTTCCACGACACTATTTACAGTGCCAGTTACATTTTTATTCACTAAAATTGGACGAGACCGGGACTGAAAAGAGTCTCCCCGTTTGTTTATCTTTCTCTTTCTCCTCATGTCTGTCTTTCTTTCTGTCTCCCCATCTGTTTCCAAAGCTCTCTTGCCCAACCTATCACTCCGCGGTCTTTATCGCCACTTGTGTAACCTCCTTCTGTCTTTCTCTGTGCCCCTCCCGCCTTTCTCTCCGTCTGACTCCCACTGTCTTTTACTCTCCTCTGCTGTTATCTCTATTTCTGTCTCCCCATCTGTGCCCATCAGTCTCTCCCCCTCCATCCCTCTGTCTCTGTCTCTCGAGTCTGTCCCTTGCACTTCTCGGTCCGTCTGGCCCCGCAGTCTGACAACCGATCTCTCTCACTGTCTGTCTCTGTCGTTACCTCCCTGTCTCCCTCCTGTTTAACTCCTCCGTTTGTCACCCTCTCTGTCTCCCCTGTCTGGCTCTCTCTCTCCCTAACTTTTCTGTGTCTGTCTGATTCGTCTGTTCTATTTCTGTCTTCCTCGTTTCCATCAGGTGTATCTCTCTCCCCTTCTACATCCTCCCGTCTGTCTACCACCATCAGCCTCACCCACTCTGTCTCCTTCTTTTACATTTCCAGTCGGTTATCTCCACCACACGGTCTGTCGCTCTCTCTCTATCACCTCCTGTAGGTCACTCTCTCCCTCTGCCCCCACCCCCCGCCACACCCACCGCCCCTCTCTATCTCCTTCCTATTTCTCACCTGTCTTTCTCTCGCTCTCTCTGCCGCCCCTCTGGCTCAACAGTTTTCCTGTTCCCGTCGAGCACCGTCTCAGCTTTTGTCTTTGTAATATATCATCTATCTACCGCAGCCTGTCGCAATGCACCATTCTTCCAGTCAATCTCTATCCCACCACACCAAATTTGTTGCTCCCTCTCTCTTTCTCTCGCTCCCCAAGCTCTTTTTCTTTGTCGACCACGACGTTTTCTCCCTGTCTTTCCGGGTCTGTTTTCTGCCCAATTCTCTCCTGCGTCTATCCCACTCTAACCCTCCGCACGTGTATTCACTTCTGTCTATCCACAGCTGTATCCCCATCTCTCATTCTCGCTGTCACCCCCAAATGTTTATCTCTCTTTACTTCGCCGATCTGTCTATCTGACTCCGCCTTCTGGTTCTCTCCCTCTTTCTCTCAACGTCTGCCTCCCTGCTGTCTCTTCATCTCTCTCACTCTGTTTGACCAATCGATTACCCCGCCGTCTGCCTCTGTCTCTATTTCACTCTCTGTCGGCCTCTTTCCCTGTCTCCCATGTTTTAAAAAAAATTAATTCAGAAATGTGGGCGTAGCTACCAAGGCCTTCCTTCCTTTATTGCCCTTCTGAAACTACGCCGGAGAAGGTGGTGCTGAGCTGAGTATTTGGAACCGCTGCAGTCCGTGTGGTGAAGAGACTCCCGCAGTGCCGACTTTGTCGCTGAAGTTTGCTTCAACTGAGTGTCTCGCTGGGCCATTGTAGAGTGCATTGAATTGTCAACCACATTGCTCTGCGTCTGGAATCACGTATAGACCAGACCAGGAAAGACGGCATATTTCATCCCCGAAAGGACATTAGTGAACCAGATGGATTATTATGACAATCCAGTATTGTCATGGTCATTTCTGATAATAGCTCTTTAAATCCAGATTCATGTAATTAACTCAATTTAAATTCTTCAGGTGCCGTGGCAGGATTTGAACTTACATCTCGGCGATCTTTAGACCAGGTCTCTGGATTAGTAGTTCAGTAATATTCCCACTCTGCTACCGTATGGTTTCTCTCTCTCTCTCTATCTCGGTGTTTTCCCGGTCTGTCTCCTCCTTCTTTCTCCCCCACGTGCCTCTCTCTGTCTTGCCATTTGTCTTTTTCCTCCGCCTTTTTCCATCACTCTATCTCGCTCCCCACCCTCCAACCCGTGTCTGTCTCTCGGTCTGATCCGCCGTATATCTCTCTCATTCTGCCTCCTCGTATGTCTTTCTGTTCCTGTCTCTCCTGTATGCCTCTCTCTCTGTCTATATCTCCTCATCTGACGGCCGTTGCTGTCTGCCCCATCTGTATCTCTCGCCGTTTCGCCCTGTTTGCCCCGATTGTTTCACCACACTCTCTATTTATCTGTCTCTTACACGTCTGCCTCACCCCCTCTCTCTCACTCTCACTGCCTCACCCCGCCTTTTGTCTTTCTCTCTTTATCTCTATCTCAGCCCAGTATGTTATCTTTCTGGCTAACCCCCGTCTGCCTCCCCTGTCTTTCAATTACTGTCCCCTTCCACCATTCAACCTTGTCTGCCCCTGTCTGTCGCTCTCTATCTGCCTTCCTTCAGTCTTCCCTTTCTGCCTCCCCTGTCTGTCACGCACTTCCCCCTTCCATCATTCTCCACGGTCTGCCTCCTCCCTTCTGACTTCCACATCTCCCTCTCTCTTTGTCACCCATCATATCTCCCACCCACCCAGTTTGTCTCCATCCGTTTCTCACCCTGTCAGTCGGTTTTGCCGCCCCTCCCCCCTCAGTATTGTCGCATTCTATTACCCCCACCATAATTAACTCAATCTGTCTACCCTCCCCCTAGTCTGTCGCTCTCTCTCTCTCTCTCTCTTTCAAAATGTGTCTGTCTTGCTTTCTGTCTCTCCGGACTGTCTCCTCTCAATCACAACCCCCTGTCTGTCACTCTCTTTCTGTGACATGCACATAACTGTCTTCCCCTGCCTATCTATCTCTCTGTCACCCTTACCAGGCGTAAGATTTTGAAGGAGATCTTCTCGGCAAGAGTTGGGAAAATAGCGCAAATCTCCGACCGCAATGACCCTTCTCTCGGAGATGCATTGGATCTGTCAAAAGCCATTTTGACTGTCCCAGTGCCAGTTTTCGTCGCACGCACATCGCGCTCTGAGAAGCGCACTTGACGGGCTTCGACGGGTGCGTGCTGACATCATACTTGCCCTTAGAGACCGCAATTGTTGGAAGTTTGGCAGGCTCTCTGTTGCCATGTATTTCCCTCAGTCTGAAACAGAACGTGACAAGTTGTCAATGGCGATAGCAATAATTATTCATCTTTCACAGAATGTTATGTAATTAATTTAGTAAGCTCCATTTTAATTTAATAAATCCCGGAATATGCATCGAACCTGTGCCGACTAGGAGAGAGCGCTGCATCCTAACCACTAGGTGGCGGTCACAGGAGTGAGTAAACGTTGATGTCGTGAACTCGTGAACCAGTCAGACGGCCTCTGTGAGAATATTTAAAAGGAGAATGTTCAAAGTAAACTAGTCGCAACAGCAATGAACTGCAATTTTAAAAAAACAGCCAAAACCTGTCTTTTTCCCCGGCAGACATGGCGGAAATTAAACGGTGGAAGTTAACCGTTTTGAAGATTGAATGTCTTTTGGAACTGGCTCGTTTTATTAATTGTAAAACATATGATTTATCTTAAAGACTTGGATATGTCATTGCAGTCCTCTGCTATTGCGACTTTACCAGAACAACAAAAACAATTTTGCTCCCAGATTAATGCGTGGTAGCCGGATGGTTTCAATACCCACAAACTGGCGCTTGGGGATTACAATGTCGGAAAGTATCTGGATTCCTTTGTTGATGCTTCACGTTAATGACATTTAATCACAACTCCGTCATCAGAAATATTTCCAGAGATGCTGCCTGACTGGCTGAGTATATCCAACATTTCCTGATTTTATTTCAGGCTTACAGGATTCGCAGTACTTTGCTTTTGAAACTAAAAAGTAAGATAAGTTGACGTCATTTGCGATTCGAAAGTCAGTACCTTTCTGCAACGATAAACGTGAGTCATGCGTGGTGTGTATCCTCCCTTCTGCCAGGTAAAGAACATCACTGAGTGGTTGCAGAACATTTTGAGGGGCGCAGGGGAGCAGCATAAGCCGTGATCTATGTGCTAACCAATGACATAAGGAAACAAGGGTTTGAGTTCCTTCAATCAGAGTTTCAGGTCCAATTGAGGAAATTAATTAGCAGGACCACAAAGGTATTCTATGGATTATTCCCAGTGCCCCGCGCTATTGAGTTTAGAAATAGCAACGTATGTCTGGATAAATGGTGCACGAGTTTGGGCGACAGAATCCGGGGCATTGGGACCAGTTCTGGCGCAGGAGGGACCTGTTACAGTAGATTGGGTAGTACATCAATAGAGCTTGGACCAATGTCCTCGCGGGAAGTTTAACAACTGGGGTGGGTGAGCAGTTGAACTAATTTGGCAGTGGATTTGTGTACCAGGATGAAACATCTGTAGATGTTGTAATTATGCCTTTATACACAAGTCCAGATGATTATTATATATCAACTATAGCAGTGAACGTGGCCTCAGACAGCGCATTTCAGCCCATCCTTGGGAAACGATATACCACGGCACAGCCAAACCTTCTCCGACACCGAGCACAAGCAGAGGAAATACAGGAACAGCAAAATTTGGTGAGGACCGTAGAGAGTAAAATGTTCATTGATCAGTGATAGCTCTAAATATATTTTGGTATCTCTGTGTTAAGTTGCAATATGTTCTGTGGGATATAAATATATTTTGTATATGTGTGTTCGTGTTTATGTATTTGAATGCAACAAAGTTATTTATAATAGTATTGTGGAGCATCTATGTTTGTTATAAATGTATTTTCTGTGTATACCTTTGTATCTATGCTAATTGTAAACACCTCGCAAATAAACGTAAATACAATTATAAGCACAGAGATACTTAGAGATAAATTCATAACGGAAGCAGACATAAAAACAAATAGATTTATAATAACACATATATGAACACATATAAATTGATTATCAATGATCCACACAATTTAATTTACAACTCACAGATAGATGCACAAATATATTTATAAAGTTCCCGCACAGACATCCAAATTCATTACAAATAACAAAACATTACACAAATAATAAAACACGTCTATGGTGAAAATCTATGGAGTCTCAATAACTGAAGGCTTCTTGCAGAGAGCCGGCATCGACACGATGGGATGAAAAGCTTCGTTCTGTGTTGAATGATTCGATGATTCATTGTCTTCCTCCTTGTTAGACAGGTGGAACAGGCAGCTGTATGATGGGAGCACAAAGACCACAGGATATGCAGCTCTAGTGGCGCAATCGGTTAGCGCACGGTACTTATATGACAGTACAGGCTTGGGAAATGCCGAGGTTGTGAGTTCGAGCCTCACCTGGAGCAGCCGATGCTTTTGCATGTGATGTTTGCACTTTTCAGAGTTTGAGGCCGTTTTATGTTCATTCATCTCTCTTGTCGATTCCGCCATTTACCACGGTGCTGTCTGTCTCGCTGTTTCGCTGCGGTTATTCCGGTGTCAATCTGTGGGTTATTTCTGATTGAATACTCGTGCCTGTTCCCCACATGAAATAAATGAGGGCATCAAACAATTCCTCATCTGGCACTAGGGAGCGAATGAACCAAAATTTAAAGGACGATATAGTTTATTGTAAATATAACATTCCCTCTTGAGTGGTATAGGTTCAATTCTGTACAAAACCAAACTATGATCACAACGTGTTTCCATTAAGCCAGCGTTTACTGTATTGTCGCAAGCGCTACCATTGTAGCTCAAGGAGATTCATAATTAATAAGCGTAGAAATCAAGCAATGAAACGGTAGAGATGGTTCTGAGAATGTGGAATGCCCTCGCCCAGACCAACATTTAAAACAAGGTTTAAAAACTGGCAGCGTGCAGGAGGAAGGGAAGAGAGGAAAGTGAGCCACAGAAAAGCCACGGGAGTTTCGGAAGTTCAGGGCGTTTTTCTCTGACCACAGCATAGTTGCGCATGGCACGGATATTGTTGCTGTTAAATATGAATAAAATGCAACGTTTGTTTGCAGCTGTTTCTGTTTCTGTCCCTTTTAACGAATTCTTAATTTCATTTGCCTGCGATGATTCCATAAAACTTCGTATCCTTGACGAACAAATATCGATCAATGTGAAACTTGAAAATGTTAATTGCCCCAAACCTCGATAGATTTTTAGGGGAGGAATTATAAGACAGGTGGAATAGGCAGCTGTAACAAAAAGGGCCACTGAATATAAAGGGGCTGCAGGAGGGGTCAAAACTAAAAATCATTGTTTAAAAATTAGGCTCAAAACACTCTACCTAAATGCACGCAGCATTCAAAATAAAGTAAATTAGCTGACGGCACAAATCATTACAAATGGGTATGATTTGGTGGTCATTACAGAAACGTGGTTGCAGGGTGGCCAAGACTTAGAATTAAACATACAGGGATATCTGACGATTTGGAAAGTTAGACAAGAAGGGAAAGGAGGTCGGGGAGCTCTGTTAATAAAGGGTGATGTCAGGTCAGTTGTGAGAGACGATATTGGCTCTAATGAACAAAATGTTGAATCATTGTGGGAGGAGATTAGAGATAGTAAGGGGAAAAAGTCACTGGTGGACGAAGTTTGTAGGCTCCCAAATAATAACTTCACGGTGGGGCGGGCAATAATCAATGGAATAATGGAGGCATGCGAAAAAGGAACGGCAGTAGTCATGGGCGATTTTAACCGACATATCGATTGGTCAACTCAAATCGCACGGGGTAGACTGGAAAAGGAAGTCATAGAATGCATAAGGGATTGTTTCTTAGAACAATATGTAACATAAACTACAAGGGAAAAAGCTATCTTAGATCTGGTCCTGTGTAATGAGACAGGAAAAATAAACGATCTCCGAGTAAAAGATCATTTCGGAATGTGTGATCACAGTATGATTGAATTTGTAATACAGATTGAGTGTGAGGAGGTTGTGTCAGAAACGAATGCACTATGATTAAACAAAGGGGACTACAGTGGGATGAGGGCAGAGTTGGCTAAAGTAGATTGGAAACACAGACTAAACGGTGGCACAAATGAGGAACAGTGGAGGACTTTTACGGAGCTCTTTCATAGTGCGGAAAAAAATATTCCAGTGAAAAAGAAGGGCGGTAAGAGAAGGGATAACCAGCCGTGGATAACCAAGGAAATAAAGGAGAGTATCAAATCAAAGATTAATGCGTATAAGGTGGCCAAGGTTAGTGGGAAACTAGAGGATTGGGAACATTTTAAACAAAAGCAAAGAATGACTAAAAAAGCAGTAAAAAAAGGAAAAATAGATTACGAAGGTAAACTTGCGCAAAACATAAAAACAGACAGTAAAAGCTTTTACAGATATATAAAACGGAAAAGAGTGACTAAAGTAAATGTTGCTCCCTTAGAAGATGAGAAGGGGGATTTAGTAATGGGTGATGCGGAAATGGCTGAGACATTAAAATTATTTTGCTTCGGTCTTCACAGTGGAAGACGCAAAAACCATGCCAAAAATTGCTGGTCACAGGAATGTGGGAAGGGAGGACATTGAGACAATCACTATCACTCGGGGTGTAGTGCTGGACAGGCTAATGGGACTCAAGGTAGACAAGTCCCCTGGTCCTGATGAAATGCATCCCAGAGTATTAATAGAGATGAAGGAAGTTATAGCAGATGCATTCGTTACAATCTACCAAAATTCTCTGGACTCTGGGAGGTACCAGCGGATTGGAAAGCAGCTAATGTAACGCCTCTGTTTAAAAAAGGGGGCAGACAAAAGGCAGGTATCTACAGGCCGGTTAGTTTAACATCTGTAGTGGGGAAAATGCTTGAAACTATCATTAAGGAAGAAATAGCGGGACATCTAGATGGGAATAGTGCACCCAAGCTGACGCAGCATGGATTCATGAAAGTGAAATCATGTTTAACTAATTTACTGGAATTCTTTGAGGATATAACGACCATGGTGGATACAGGTGTACCGATGGATGTGGTGTATCGAGATTTACAAAAGGCATTCGATAAGGTGCCACATAAAAGATTACTGCAGAAGTTAGAGGTACACGGAGTCAGAGGAAATGTATCAGCATCGATAGAGAATTGGCTGGCGAACAGAAAAAAGAGAGTCGGGATAAATTAGTCCTTTTCGGGTTGGAAATCGGTGGTTAGCGGTGTGCCACAGGGATCAGTGCTGGGACCACAACTGTTTACAATTTACATAGATGACCTGGAAGAGGGGACAGAGTGTAGTGTAACAAAATATGCAGATGACACAAAGATTAGTGGGAAAGCGGGTTGTGTAGAGGATACAGAGAGGCTGCAAGGAGATTTGGATAGGTTAAGCGAATGGGCTAAGGTTTGGCAGATGGAATACTATGTCGGAAAGTGTGAGGTCATCCACCTTGGGAAAAAAAACAGTAAAAGGGAATATTATTTGAATGGGTAGAAATTACAACATGCTGAGGTGCAGAGGGACCTGGGGGTCCTTGTGCATGAATCCCAAAAAGTTAGTTTGCAGGTGCAGCAGGAAATCTGGAAGGCGAATGGAATGTTGGCCTTCATTGCGAGAGTGATGGAGTACAAAAGCTGGGAAGTCCTGCTGCAACTATATAGGGTATTGGGAAGGCCGCACATGGAGTACTGAGTACAGTTTTGGTCACCTTACTGAAAAAAGGATATACTGGCTTTGGAGGGGGTACAGCGACGTTTCACTAGGCTGATTCCGCAGATAAGGGGGTTACCATATGATGATAGATTGAGTAGACTGGGTCTTGACTCGTTGGAGTTCAGAAGGCTGAGGGGTGATCTTTTGGAAACATTTAAAATTATGAAAGGGATAGACAAGTAAGAGGCAGATACGTTGTTTCCACTAGGGGAGACTAGAACTAGGGGGAGCCAATTTAAAACCGAGTTGAGAAGGAATTTCTTCTCCCAGAGGGTTGTGATTCTGCGGAATTCTCTGCCCAAGGAAGCAGTTGAGGCTAGCTCATTGAATGTATTCAAGTCACAGATAGATAGATTTTTAACCAATAAGGGAATTCAGGGTTACGGGGAGAGGGCGGGTAAATGGAGCAGAGTCCACGGCAGATCAGCCATGATCATATTGAATGGCGGAGCAGGCTCGACGGACTAGATGACCTACTCCTGTTCCTAATTCTTATGTTCTTATGTTCTTATGTATGATGGGAGCACTAATACCACACAGCATTCGCATCTAATTCCAGCGAAGGAATCGGATAGACGCCATACTGATATGACAGTGGAAGCACCGAGAAAGGCCGAGGTTGTGAGTTCGAGCCTCACCTAATACAGCTGATGGCTTTGCTTGTGACATTTCGACAGTATTCAAATATACAATTGATGTCCTCCCAAACGTTACCTATATATTCACTCTTTTATTCCAGCACACAATATTGCAATGGAGGATGAAAATTGTACGTACATGTGAGATGGAGTGGAGGCGTTTTGACATTTAATCAATAACTCTGATGTAAATAATAATGTACCGGAAACACACTCGATTTCAAAGAGAAGATATGTAAACACATTGGTTATCTCTACATAATTCCTGCACGACATTCAACAGAAACAAGGATTTACCTGAACATTTCACGAAAACTGTTGTGCTCCGTGTTGCAATGGCTCGTGCATTGGACTTCTCGCTGATTCTGTTCTCAAGAAATATTCAAACTTGTCGATTCGAGTCCCATAAAAGTCCAATTGTAAATTAATAGAATGATCACCGCACAGCAGGAGGCCATTCGTCCCATCCAGAGCGTGCCAGCTCTCAGCTAGTCCCACTCCCCCGCCATTTCCCCATAGCCCTGCAGGACAGGGTTGGCTGGTTCCGAGGCTTGAAATTAAAAGTTTGCAGCAAACCGCAACTGCCTGTGATAGCCGGAAGGTTTATTGTTTTGGGCCTGAAATCCACTCAGGTTTTCCTGCTCGCTGCTACAATGTTTAAAGCTCCATTCAGTGCTTGAATAACTAGGAGCTGTAGCTGCCGGGCTGCCTTTATCTCTGTCAGAGCGTGAGCTCCGCCTGGGAGGGAGGCACGTTTTAACTGTCGCCCAATTATCTGCAATGATCTTTTCTGTTATTGTCTTCGCATGCATCTTTCTAACTCTCCCGAACTCTGCCTCTTGTATTTCTTTGGTTTTCAGTGATTGACTTCTCAGGTTTAAATGGACGGCCTGGGTTGATCTAACCTGCAACAAGGACAGCAATGGGCAAAGTAATACGTGGACTATAGGACAGCAATGTTGTAAATTCGGGGCAAATATCTTCATAGATATGTTCCTTCGCGCTCGCAGTGAAATAGAGCAGCACCGATTACAGTTGTCTCAATGTAGAGTGCACCTTATGTGGATGCCGACACAGACGACAATATAGAGCTATTAATGCTGTAAAATCTTATTTGATAATACAGGTCACATATTCAAAACTAGTTATGTAAAGACATTCTAATATTGTTGACGTGGAATAGTCAGCAATGCTCGCACGGCAATTGGATGCCTCTGCCCAGTTGGAAAGCTGTCTGAGTAATGCAGAACAATGATTTTCTGCTGAGCAGACCATAAGCCTACTTCTTGAAAATGGTTCTGTGGTCCCGCTAAGAGGGGATTAAGTACCATGAGAGTTCGATAGGACTGTGCCCACTTGTATAGCAGGACGTGTAGTGGGTATTTTCCCATCTTTAAAGAACAGTAATGACTCAGTTGCAGAATTTGCTCGCACCACTCGCAATTCGGCCCAAGGATGAGCCGAGCTGATCACGTGGAGTTAATACATAGAAAACTTAAAAATAGGTGCAGGAGTAGGCCATTCGGCCCTTCTAGCCTGCACCGCCATTCAATGAGTTCATGACTGAACAGGCAACTTCAGTACCCCTTTCCTGCTTTCTCGCCATACACCTTGATCCCCCTCGTAGTAAGGACTTCATCTAACTCCTTTTTGAATATATTTAGTGAATTGGCCTCAACAACTTTTTGTGGTAGAGAATTCCACAGGTTCACCACTCTCTGGGTGAAGAAGTTCCTCCGCATCTCGGTCCTAAACGGCTTACCCCTTATCCTTAGACTGTGATCCCTGGTTCTGGACTTCACCAATATTGGGAACATTCTTTCTGCATCCAACCTGACTGAACCCATCAGTATTTTAAACGTTTCTATGAGGTCCCCTCTCATTCTTCTGAACTCCAGTGAATACAAGCCCAGTTTTTCCAGTCATTCTTGCTAGGTCAGTCCCGCCATCTCGAGAATCAGTCTGGTGAACCTTCGCTGCACTCCCTCAATAGCAAGAATATCCTTCCTCGTGTTAGGAGACCAGAACTGTACACAATGCTCCAGGTGTGGCCTCACAAAGGCCCTGTACAACTGTAGCAACATCTCCCTGCCCCTGCACTCAAATCCCCTCGCTAAGAAGGCCAACATGCCATTTGCTTTCTTAACCGCCTGCTGTAACTGCATGCCTACCTTCAATGACTGATATACCATGACACCCAGTTCTCGTTGCACCTCCCCTTTTCCTAATCTGTCACCATTCAGATGTCTCTCTGTTTTTACCACCAAAGTGGATAACCTCACATTTATCTACATTATACTTCATCTGCCATGCATTTGCGCACTCACCTAACCTATCCAAGTCACTCTGCCGCCTCATTGCATCCTATGAATTCAATTCCTCCAGTCAGTAAGTTCAGTTGGGATATCAAGAAAAAATAAGAAATCGCCGTGACTTACTCAGTGAGCGCGTAGCATAATGGATAAGATGGTTATTTACGGTATGTACCATAACGTTATCAGGAAATTGCAGTTTTGAGGAGATTTGGATTCAAAGCCTAATTTATGTAAGATTCAGTCAAATGCTTGGAAGGTTTATCAGCAACAAACGCTTAACAAAGAAAATGAGCACAATCCATTAGCAGTCCATCGCCTTAACCTCTCGTCTGCCAACTAGCACAACTCAGCTATTCCATTTCAGGCTTTTTGCATCCGTATAGAAATACGCTGCAAAAAGTCCCCATCACGTCGTGTCCTGCCGTGCAACCAGATCGACAATGTTGAAATTGTACAATCAGCTTCTGTAAGCAAACGGCCTTCAGTTGCTACAGGATGGCTGTGAAATGTCTACTCAAATGATGAGGTGCAGGCCCCTTTTAGTTAGACCTGGCAGCCTGTCCACGCCGGTTTCAAAACCGACCAATGCAGAACTCTCTACAGTTAGACCACATTAGGCGAACTGTGTGCAATTCTGGTCGCTATATTATAAAATAAACTAGTGGGGCACTGGATAGGGTGCAGAGAAGTTAGTACTCTATCAGGAAAGAATCGACAGGCTCAATATATTTTTTCGTGAAATGGGAAGTTTGAGTGATTAACTAATCGAGCTCTTTAATATCTTGAAAGATTTTGATAGAGTTGATATAGTGTTTCCACTTCTGGAGAAAGTATTACTAGACACCATCAATATAAGATAAATCAGCAACAAATCAAATTGGGAATTAAGAATAATCTTCTTTACGCAGTGTGGTAAGGATGTAGAACTCACTACCACCAGAGAAGTTGAATCAAATATTATAGATGCATGTAAGGTGCGGTTAGATAAAAATATGGGGGGGAACTAAATGGAGGGCTATGCTGATAGTGCTGGATGCGAAAAGAGGGGAGGATGCTCCAGTGGACCACTAACGTCGATATTGACAGCTTGAGTCAAATAGCCTGTTTTTGCTTTGAATATCCTATGTAATCGTATGATGTCGACACCATGGGTCCAATTCAAAAGCCAACTTCTCACAACTTTCAGACCTAGAGGAAATAACACTGATTAATATTCCTGGTTAGGGTGTTTCAAAAATATGTCAAGATTGATGCTCCTTAAAGCCTACTTCGTTGAGTAAGCTTTGGGGCATCTGTCGTAAATTCTCTTTTATGTGGTTCGGTGTCAGCGTTGTTTGATTTGTCTTAAGCTTTCGTGGAGCGCCCTGTGACGTCTTACCACGTTAAAGGCGCTACATAAATGAAAGTTGTTGTTGTTGTAATATTTACATTGTCTCCCTGTTTCAGGTTTCACAGAAAACGTGCTGGTTGAGAAGGCATTCGGCATACCTACCTTTATTAGCCGAGATATATAGTACAAGAGCAGTGAAGTCATGCTTGAGCTATATAAAAAATTATTTGGGCCACAGCTAGATTACTGCATACACATCATTACAGGAAAGATGTAATTGCACTAGAGAGGGTGCAAAAGAGATTTACGAGGATGTTGCCTGGACTGGAGAATTTTGGATATGAATAATGATTCGATACGCTGGGTATTTTTTCATTGGAGCATAGGAAACTGAGGGGAAACAAAATTATGAGGGGCCTGGAGAGAGTGAATAGGAAGGGCCTATTTTTCTGAGCAGAATGGTAAACAACCAGGTGACATAGAATTAAAGTAATTGGTAGCAAGTTTAGAGGGGATTTGACGGGTAATGTTTTCACCCAGAGCAAGTTGGTAGTCTGGAACTCACTGCCTGAAAGGGTGGTAGAGGCAGAAACCCTCACCGCATTTAAAACACGCTTGGTTATGCACTTGAAGTGCAATAACCTACAGGGCTATGGACCAAAAGCTGGAACATGGGATTCCGCTGGATAGCTCTTTGTTGGCCGGCGTTGACCGGATGGGCCGAAATATCCTTCTTCCGTTCTGTAAATAACTATGATTCTATGATTCAGTTCGAAGCGAGTATCTAACTACAGATAAGCCGGAGGTGGAGACTTTATGGTAAAATTAAGAAATAGGAAAGGATTTAAGACAATAGTGGGAGTTGTGTATAGGCCCCCTAGTCACAGCTGTGAAGTACTAGAATATATAAATTTAGAGATTAGACAAGCGTGCAGTAAAGACAGTGTGGTTTTAATAGGGGATTTAAATGTTCATATATATTGGGATAATCGGACTAACACCTGTCAGAAAGATTGTGTATTTCTTGAGTGTGTCCGGGCTAGTTCTGCAACAATATGTTCCAGAACGAACAAGGGACATGCCAATTTATATTTAGTAATGAGTAACGAGCCGGGTTTATTCAACAGCCTAAGCGTAAGTGAACATGTATTTAATAGCGATCAAAACATGATCGACTTCAACGTAACGTTTGACAGGGAGATACGTGAAACAGCTACTACCGTTCTAGATTTCGGTAAGACCGACTTCAAGGGGCTGAGACAGAGACTGTCCACAACAAACTGGGAAAATCTGTGAATTGGTAAAACGATAGGAGGTATTAAAAATAATTAAATGTGATACAGAATCAGTGTATACCCCTGGGGGCCAAAAAGAACAGGCATGGGCGACTAAAGAGGTAAGGGACCACGTTAAACTAAAATTAAAAGCGTACACAAATGCAAAAAATAGCACAGATCCTAGTGAATGGGAAAGTTACAAAGAAAAGCTAAGGGGCACAAAGCAGATAGTAATTGCTACAAAGAGGGAGAATGAAAATAACCGACTGGTGAAATGAACAGACACATAGCAGATGTAAGTTAACGCAGAGAATTGTGAAGTGATACATTTTGGTAGGATGAGGAGAGGCAATATGAAATAATGATACTATTTTAACGGGGCCAGATTTATACATGAACATTTAAATCCCCTATTAAGCATCCGCCTCTGGAGATCAATGATCCCGAAACCGGTCAGAATGCTCTCCCTGTATTGTATAAACCAGCTCCAAATCGTACAATTTTAAAGAGGGGGCAGGATCGGAAGACATGAGGACTTTTCCTTTGTTAATAGACGAATAAGGTATAAAAACAAGGAAAATATGCCAAACAATTATGAGGCTTTAGCTGCAATATTGCGTTCAGTTCGTGACAACACGCTTTAGGGAAGAAGTCAAGCCTTTGCCAGAATAGATTTACTAGAATACTGCCAGAGCTGGGGACCTCATTTATACGAAGAGACTGGTGAAGCTGGGATTTCTCTCATTAGAATAGAAAATCTAACCCATGATCTTCGGTTTACGGGACCGACGCCTTAACACTTGGCCACCGCGCCTTGATAAGCTATGTGACTTGCGTTGAATTGCAACAGAATCCCACATCATTTCAATTCCTAAGCACAGACGCATATACAAAAAAATAAAGTGGGATAGTGGAACGGGCAAATGACCAGCGTCATTTATATGAAACTATCATAAAACATTTCATAAAATCATACATTACCAATGGAGAATACTTGGTCCATCGTACTCTTGAACGAGCTATCCAATTAGACCCAGCTCTTTCCACAACGCCCTGCAAAATGTGCTTCTTCAAGCATTTATCCAATTCCATTTTGAGGGTTACAATTGAATTTGCAGTGCTACGGGGAAATGACGGGGTGAGACTGGCCGAGGGTCAGCACGGGCTCGACGGGCTGAATTGTCTTCTTCCGTGCTGTAACAATTCTAAGAATCGATGACTCTATGATTCACCACCCTTTCAGGCAGTGCTTTACAGATCACAACAACTCACAGTTTCAAAACAAACAATTCTCCTCCACTTCCATTTGTTTCCTCTGTTGTTGTGGATGTTCCCAGGACTGGTTAGTTTTGGTGATGGGGAAAGATTGGGGTTATTTTCTTTCGAACAGATGAGGATAAGTGGTGACATAATTGATGTGTATAACATTATGCAGGGCCGAGATAGTGTGCAGAAGAAACACCTATACCCCTGAGCAGAGAGGTCAATAACCAAGGGGCATCGATTTAAAGTAATTGGTAAAAGGATTACACGTGAGTCGAGGAGAAACTTTTTCGCCCAGAATGAATTTCGGTCTGGAGCTCACTGACTGAAAAGTTGGTGGAGACACAATCCCTCATCACATTTAAGCAGTACTTGTATATGGATTGAATGACCCTAATCTGCAACGCTACATATCAAGAGCTGGGAAGTGCGATAGGCTTGATAGCTATTTCGATTGGCCGAGACAGGATGGGCCGAATGACCCCCTTCCCTGATGCAAACTTCTCCAAGTCTGTGATTTTATGAGGTGGGGAATGCTATTTTGTTTCCTGCACATATCTGTATCGATGGGATCTTGCTGTGTGGTAATTGGCTGCCGTATTGCCCTACAGCACATCCAGTGACTACACTTCAAGAAGTACTTCATTTTCTGTAAAACACGTTTGAATAAAATATTAATTCAGTGGATGTGGGCGTAGCTAGGAAGGCTGACATTTATTGCCCAACCCTAATTGCGTTTAAGATGGTAGTGATGTACAAACTTCGTGAACCACTGCCATACTTGGATATCCACTTAATGGCTATGGTCCAAGAGCTCGAAATTGGATTTGGCAGGATAATGCTTTGTCCACCAGCAAGGACGCGATGGGCTAAATGGTTTCCTTCTGTGCTGTAAATTTCTATGGCTCTGTGGTTCAGTCACTGAGATGATGGTACTGCCAATGTGCTGTTGTAGAAGGAGTTCCAAGATTTTCACCCCGCACAATAATGGAAAGGCGATATAATTCATGGTTCATTATCTGCTGAGTTGATACTCGAGTTGGAAAAATCAATCTTTAGCGATCATGCCCACTTCTGACCTTATGATGGAGGGCAGGTCATTGATGAAGCAGGTGATGATGATATCCTGCAGCGATATCCTGGGCTGAGATGATTGGCTTCGAAAATCGACAACCACCTTCTTTTAGGCTAGGTATGTCTCCAGCAGTGAAGATTAACCACGCAATGACTTCAACGTTAGTAGCCTCCTTGATGAAACATTCGGCCAAATACTGCTTTGATGTCAAGGCCAATCACTCTCGCCTCATTTTAGAATTAATCAATTTTGGCATTTTTTGGACCAAGGCTGTAATGATGTCTCGAGGCTGGTGGTACTGTCGGAACTCACACTGAGCAACGGCGGGCAATTCGGTCATTCTATGTTCGTGAAAGATGCTACGGGAATGCAAGCTCGTGCTGTTACTGTCTGAAAACAGCGCACAGTTGCATGATGTATATTTGTAGGATCAGATGGGTCATCGGCCTGAAATCTTACTCCTACCTTCCTCTTCCGACATACCCTACCAGGGCTTCAAAGCATGGCACGTTTTAAAATATCAGTGTTAAAAACATTGTATCATTCTATATTTCTTAAAGATTAAGACACAACTGGCAGCGAGATATCCAGTTTGCCGATGATGCAAATATTGGTGATATAGTAATTAGTGCAGATGTTAGCGTATACTTATAAAGATATATTGATAGATTAAATGAAAGGACGATTCAGTGGCAGATAGATTCCAAACAGGTAATTGTGTGGTCATCCATTTTAGTTCACAAATATAAATCCGAGTACGAATTAAATGGAGCACAGTTTGGAGGGATGGAGTTCCAAAGTGGTTTGCAGTCCCAGTGCGCATACCACTAAAATGCAGTTGCAAGTTACAAATATATTCAAAACAACTAATGGCGTGTTAGGCATTATAACTATGGGATAGACTATAAAGCCATGGAAGTTTTTCTTCAACTGTACAGAGATGTAGTTAGGCTATATCTGGGGTACTCTAAGTTATAGAATATAATAGATTCATAGACGTTTACAGCACGGAAGGAGATAATTTCGGCCCATCCTGTCCGTGCCACGGTTATCCAGCCTAATCCCACTTTCCAGCTCTCGGACCATAACTCTGCACGTTACGGCCCTTCAGGTGCACATCCAAATACGTTTTAAATGTGCTAAAGTTTTCTGCCTCTACCAATCGTTAAGGCAGTGCGTATTAGACAACCACAACTATCTGCATGCGGAAATTTCCCATCACATCTCCTGTAAACCTTCTCTAATTACTATGAATTTATGCCCGCTTGTTGTTAAGCACTCTGCTAAGGGCAATACGCCGTTTCTACCCATTATATCTAGTCCCCTTATGGGCACGGCCCCTTGGCAACTATCGGCTGGATTGGAATGTGCACTGTTCATGCTCCCCAGAATGTTACCAGGATGGCACGGGTTAAATTATGAGGAGCAATTACATAAACTAGGCCTGTACTCCCTGTAATATAGAAGGTTAAGTGTCGATTTGATTGAGATTTTTAAGGTTTTGATACGAATTGATAAGATAGATAGAGATAAAGCTTTTTGCACCGTTCGTGGGAGAGTTTTCGACAAGAGGACATAATGATAAAATCAGAGGCAGGACATTCGACGGAGAAGTTAGGAAAATCTTCTTCATGCAAAGGGTGAAGGATTTGTCTTCTACAAAAGACAGGATATACTAGCTCAATTAAAAATGTTAATTTTAGATTGATAGTTTTTGCTCGACACTGGTAAAAATGATGTGGAGCCAATGCAGATGGATGGAGATAAGATAGAGCTCAGCCAAGAATTAACAGAATGGCGAATAGGCACCAGGAGCAATGGCCTAATCCTGTTCCTATGTTCAGTCAATTGGCAGAACACCTATTATAAATAAAGAAACGTTGTCTTGAAGGGTGTATTAAAGTATATTATTTGCAGAGATTATGGACCGCTTCCACGCTTTCATAACAAACAAGCATTAAGTCTAATACTCAAACCAGTTGTTTGAATGTTTACCAGGAGCAGAGACACATCTGTTGAATTTTAATTCCAACGCATTAACATCTCGGCCGTCCTGGTCATGGGCACGCTGCAGTGCAGTGCTTGGAAATTCGGCAAATCGCTTGCAGACTCAAAATGCAGTTTTCAGCGCAGAGCAACCTACACGTCTGCATACTCTGCAAACGTGGGAGGTTATATGCCTTGTTTTTAACTGTGGATGGTGAAAAGTTGAACCGCAAAAGCACAACAGTTAGGCAAATAACGCAATGAACTGACCGTCTGTAACTAGAAAAGAAAACCCCTTGTTTTAACCCACAGAACATGTAATCTTCCCGTCAACACTGAACATCTTTGAATGAATAATGTTAAAATGCACGTCAACCACCCAGTATCAACAAGCTCAGACTGAACCAGCACTTAAAGTGATAACGCATAACATATGGAGAAAACTGAAGTGGGGAGCGATGGAGAGAGTGACAGAGAGAAAGTCATATTTGGACAGATAAACAGATCCCCAATGAGAAAAGCGTACAGAAATTGACTGCAACTGAGATAGACATAAAGCGAGACTGACACACGGAAAGAAAGTTAGATTCAGAGAGAAATAGAATAAATGATAGAGAGAGAAAAAGAGAACAAGCACATTAAATGTGAGAAAACACCTGACGGCAGGGCTGGGAATTAAATCCGTGAAATGAGGTTTACAGGTAAAAACACAAGCTCACTGAGAGAGAGGATTGTAGCATCCCATGAGACACTTTCCCCAGAGCCCTGCAAACTGTTCGCCATCAACTATTTACCCAATTCCCTTTTAGAGGTGGTCAACCCGCTGCTTAAGAGGTAGAGAGGTAGTGGGTGATCAGCAGACAGAATAGGAGGACGAGGCAGGTAGTGCACAAGCCCCCGAGTCCATCTCGCTCGCCAACAGCGTGGAACCAGATCCAAATCCACGGCAACGAAGGTGGTTCAGCTGCACAGGGGAGGAGAGAGAAGAATGGAAGAGCTATAATGGTAGGGGTTTCAATAATCAGGGGAGCAGACAGGCGTTTCTGCAGCCGCAGACGTGACACCAGAATAAAATGTTGCCTTCCTGGAGGCAAGGATGTCACTGAGCGGCTGCAGGACATTCTGATGGAGGAGGGTGATCAGTCAGCGGTCTTTGTCCATATGTTCCCAATGACATAGGTAGAAAGAGGGGTGAAGTCCTACAGGCAGATTTTGCGGAGGTTAAAAAACAGGAGCTGAAAGATAGTAATCTCCGGAATACTCCAGGTGCCACGAACGAGTGAGTACAGAAATAGGAGGATAGAGCACGTTGATGCATGGCTGGAGAAATGGTGCAGGCGGGAGGGCTTTAATTTCCTGAGACATTTGGACTGCTTTTGGCGGAATTGGTACCTGTACAAGCCAAACGGGTTGCCCCTCAACAGAGCCGGGACCAATAACCTCGAGTGGCGACGGGCTGGGGGGAGGCGATGGTTCCTCCTGCTGTTGGGGAGGGTTTAAACTAGTTTGTCAGGGGGATGGGAACCTTAGAATAGATTCAATAGGGAGGGGAGTAGAGTTGGAATTAAAAAGCAAAAAGGTAGAAAGTTAGTTTGTAGGACAGAGGAAAGAAGTGTAAAAAACAAATTTAAAAAGCTTTTTGTGTAAATGCACGTAGCATTCGTAACAAAACAGATGAGTTGACGGAACAAATAAATACAAATGAGTACGATCTGATAGTAATTACAGAGACGTGGTTGCAAGGTGACCAGGACTGGAAACGAATTATTCAAGGGTATTTGACATTTCGGAAGGACAGACAAAAAGGGAAAGTAGGTGGGATAACATTGTTAATAAACGATGGGATTAGTGCGTTCGTGAGAAACGATATTGGCTCAGAGGGTCAAGAGGTTTATTCATTTTGGGTGGAGATAAGAAACAATAACGGGAAAAAGTCGCGGCTAGGCATAGTCTATAGGCCCCCAAACAGTGGTTGCACGTTAGGACGGAGTATAAATCAAGAAATATTAGAGGCTTGGAAAAAAGGAAAGGAAATAATGATAGGGGCTTTTAACCTTCATATTTACTAGATAAACCTAATTGGCCTGGCTAGATTTGAGGAGGCGTTCATGGAGTGTATCCGGGAGACTTTATTTCTACAGGGAGCAGGCTATCTTAGATCTAGTACTGTGTAATGAGACAGGATTAATAAATGATCTCATAGTAAAAAATCGTATTGGATTGAGTGACCACAATATGGTTGAATTTCAAATTCAGTTGGAGGAATAGAAATGTGTTTCTCCAACCAGTGTCCTAAGGTTAAATAAAGGAGACTACAAAGGTATGATGACAGAGGTGGATAAAGTTGACTGGGAAAGTAACCTAAGGTGTGGGCGGTTGATGAGCAGTGGCAGACATTTAAGGAAATATTTTATAACACGGAACAAAAAATTACCCAATGAGAAGGAAAGGCTTTGAGAGAAGGGATAACCATCCGCATCTAACTAAGGAAATAACGCAGGGTATCATATTGAAATCAAAGGCATACAATGTGGCCAAGACCAGTGGGAGACGAGAGCAGCGCATTGGGATTGTTTTTAAGCCAGCAGAGAAAGATTAAAAACATTATTAAAGAGGGAAGATAGATTATGAAATTAAACTAACACGAAATATAAAAACAGATAATAAGAGTTTCTACAAATACATAAAAGGGAAAAGAGTTGCTCATGTGAATGTTGGCCCCCTGGAGGATGACACTGTGGAATTAATAATGGAGAACAGGGAAATGGCAGAGACGTTGAACAAATATTTTGTATTGGTCTTTCAAGTAGATGACACTAATAAACAACCCAATAGTGGATAATAAAGCGGGTATAGGCAGGGATGAATTAATACTATCACTATCACGAACGAAGTAGTACTAGTAAAATAATTGCCCTAAAGGCAGACAAGTCCCCTGGAACTGATGGCTTACATCCTAGGGTCTTAAGAGAAGTGGTTGCAGAGGTAGTGGATGCATTCGTTATAATTTCTCAAAATTCCCTGCATTCTGGAGCGGTCACAGTGGATTGGAAAACCGAAAATGTAATGCCCCTTAAATACGAGTCAAGCAAAAAGCAGGAAACTATAGAACAGTTAGCCTAACATCTGCCGTTGCGAAAATGCTGGAGTCCATTATTAAGGAAGCAGTAGCGGGACATTTGGAAAAGCATGTTTCAATCAAGCAGAATCAGCATGGTTTTATGAAAAGGAAATCAGGTTTAACAAATCTGCTGGAGTTTTTGAGGATGTAACTTGTGGATAAGGGGAAACCAATAGATGTGGTGTATTTGGATTTCCAGAAGGCATTAGATAATGTGCCACATAAGAGGTTACTGCACAAGATAACAGCTCACTGGGTTGGGAGTAAAATATTAGCATGGAGAGAGGCTTTGCTAAATAACAGAAAACAGAGCGTCGGGATAAATGCGTAATTCTCCATTTAGCAAACATTGACTAGTGGGGTGACTCAGGTATCGGTGCTGGATCCACAACTATTTACAATCTATTTTAATGAATTGCATGAAATGACCGAATGTAAAGGAGCTAAGTTTGCTGATGATACAAAGATGGGTAGGATAGCAAATTCTGAGGAGGACACAAGAAATCTGCAAAGGGATATAGACAGGCTAAGTGTGTGGGCAACAGTTTGGCTGTTGCAAAATAATGTGTGAACATGTGACGATACCAACTGTGGCAGAAAGAATAGAAAAGCGAATTATAATTTAAATGGAGAAAAGTTGCAAAGTGCTGAAGTAGTGGGACACCTGGCGGTCCTTGTGCAAGAAACACAAAAATTAGTGTGCAGGTGCAGCACTGAATCAGGAAGGCAAATGGAATATGCGTTTATTGCAAGTGAGATGCTTTATAAAGGCAGATTAGACCTGCTACAATTGTACCGCGTATTAGTGAGGCCACACCTAGTGTAAGGCGTACAGTTTTAGTCTCCGTATTTAAGGAAGGATATACTTGGAGACTGTTCAGCGAGGGTTCACTAAGTTGAATTCGGAGATGGGGAGGGTTGACTTATGAAGATAGGTTAAGTAGGTTGGGACTATCCACACTGGAGTACAGAAGAATGAGAGGTAATCTTATCGAAACGTATAAGATAATGAGGACTCTCGACAAGGTGGATGCAGAGAGCATATTTGCACTCATACGGGAAACTAAAACTAGTGGACATTGACTTAGAATAAGGGACCGCCAATTTATAAGAACATTAGAACATGTGAAAAATGAGCAGCAATAAGCCATACGGCCCCTCGAGTCTGCACCACCATTTAATACGATAATTGCTGATCGGATCATGGACTCAGGTCCACTTTCCTGCCTGCTCACCATAACTCCGTAATCCCTTATTAGTTAAGAAACTGTCTCTGACTTAAATGTATTCAATGTCCCGGCTCCCACAGCGCTCTGAGGCAGCCAAATCCACAGAAGTATAACCCTCTGAAAGAGGAAATTCCTCCTCATCTCAGTTTTAAATGGGCGGCCGCTTTTTCTAAGATGTTTCCCCCGAGTTCTCGTCTCCCCTATCAATGGAAACCTCCTCTTTGCATCCACCTTGTCATGCCGCCTCATAAACTTATACGTTTCGATAAGATCACCTCTCATTCTTCTGAATTCCAATGAGTAATGGCTGAACCTTCTCAATCTTTCATCATAGATCAACCCCCTCATCTCCGAATGAATCTAGTGAACCTTCTCTGAATTGCGTCCAAAGCAAGTATCCTTTCATAAATATGGAAACCAAAACTATACATTGTATTTCAGGTGTCGCCTCACAATACCGATATAGCTGTAGCAAGACTTCCCTGCTGTTATACTCCATCTCCTTTGTAATAAACGCCATGATTCCATTGGCTTTCCTGATTATTTGCTGCAGCTGCATACTAACCTTTTGTGTTTCATACACAAGTACCCATAGTTCCCGCTGTATTGCAGCACGTTGCAATGTTTCTTCATTTAAATAATAGCTTGCTCTTTTCTGTCAAAGTTTATTTCTGTCAAATTGCATGACCTCACACTTTCCAACATTATACTCATACATTGCTTCTCATCACAACTTGTCATCGTCAGCAAACGTGGCTACATTATACTCGGTCCATTCTTCCCAGTCGTTTATGCAGATTTAAAACTGAGATGAGAAAAAACGTTTTTTCTATGGAATTCTCTCCCCCAGAGAGCCGTGGAGGCTGGGTCAATGAAGATATAAAATCGGAGATAGACACATTTTTGAATGATCAGTGAGTTATGGGGAGCGGGCAGGGAATTGGAGCTGAGTCCTTGATTAGATTATCCATGATCTTATTCAATGGCGGAGCAGGCTCGAGGGGCCTAATACTCCTGCCCCTAATTCTTATGATCTTATATACTTAAGAAAGTTCTGATCGCATCTGTGCCAACCAACTGTTCAGGTAATGCATTCCAAACCTGAACTAATTGGAGAATAATTAAATAATCTCCTCATCTCAACTCCGGTTCATTTGTCAAATAAATTGCTTATTTCAATCTGAGATTGATAGATTTTTACTGGATATTGGTAGGAATTGATTTGGAGTCAAAGCAGATAGATGAGTTTAAGTAATTTTCAAAAATTATCTCACTGAACGACTCGAGGGTTCAACGACCCCTGCTCTTATTTTCCATCAATCGGCAGAGCACCTCTTGTAAATGTAGGATCGCTTCCTGGAAATGTAAAATATAAATACAGAACCTTCCTTTCCAATGATTATAATATTTTAACAAGTTATCGTAATAGACACCATCCGCTAGTACTGGAGCTCAAACTCATCCCAACATTCGCACATTTGATGTTCAGTCCAAAACTTATTACTCACTCAGCCATCCTGACGATTGAAGCAAAAAATGCAATTTTCGACAATGCAGCAAATTCATTCCACACCAAATACCAATCCATTGATAATGCCAGCGATTGGAAAGCTGCTGTAGAATAAAAGTAACATCAGTTACTTTTCAGTTTCCTGGCTCTCAATCTCCCTATCACTATGGTCGTCCAATCACTTTGGTCATCCATTCCCAACCAGGAGGGCTTGAGGCCCCTCCGCTTCTTCATTGAAAGGACGCTCAACCAATATCCATCCATGATCAATTCATCCGCATGGTGGAACTTGATTTAATTGGTATTGGACAACTTCTCCTTTGACTCCACACACTTACTCCAAATTAAATGTGTTGCTATGGTAACCCGCATGCGGCCTAGATATGCCTATATTTCAATGATATAAGTGCAACATTCTTTGTTCTAGTCCTACTCAGGTCTCATCCATCACCTCGTTTTCTGGAACATTGATGAATTTATCTGTGCCATTTCCAGCTTTAGCAATGAACAAGACGTTTAGTCAACTTTGCTTTAAATTTCCACCCTTCCCTGCCCTTCACATGGCCCATCTCAGACTCTTCCCTTACCCTCCTGATTTCGCTACCTCCATTGCTGGGGAGAGTCGGCCGACCAATATCTACTATAACCCCACTGATTCCCACATCTACCTCAATTAAAATTTATCCCACTCGCTTTCTATAAGGACTCTATTCCATTCTCCCAGTTTCTCCATCTCCATCGTATGTGCCCTGACGATGCCAAAGTCAATACCAGTGCTACCGATATGTAGCTAAATGATTCTCCAGCAAGAAAAACCCTCAACCCGAGTGAACATGACCCTGGACCTTGCCCGGCACATTTCCCGCATTTCTGCTCTCATCCCTTCTCCTCCCTTCGCATAACCACGATATGGTTCCACTTGTGCTTAACATTTACTCCACGAACCGTCACATTCAATGGATCATCCTTCCCCATTGCTCACACATCCACCGTGGTCCTACCATTAAATACCTCTTACCCTCCCCTCTCTTTTCAGCAGTACAAAGGGACCAGTCTATCCGGCATGACCTGGTACACTATCCAATCACCACCAACAACGCATTCCTTCCCACAGCACCTTACCGTGCAAGCGCAGGAGAAGCAACACGTGGCAATTTCCTCCTCCCTTCCCACAGTCCAGGCCAGTATAGGTGAAACGACGAACTTGTACTTCTTTGAACATAGTGTACTCTATCGACTGAAATCTCCTCTACATTGGGGCGACTAGACACATACTAGGTGAGCAGTTTACCGAGCAGCTCATTCAATCCGCAACGAGAACGCCAAGCTTTCGGTCGCCTGTCTCGTCCTCCAATACTGTTCCTATGAAGCTCAACGTAAGATCGAGGAACAGCAGCTCATCTTTCCATTCGGCATTTTACAGCCTTCCGGGCTCAAAGTTGAATTCAACAATTTCAGATTCTAACCACTGCTCCCATTTTCTCGGACAGTAGCTGTTCGTAATGATCTTGCTATTCCCTCTTACCCTTTCTCTAAACGCATATTTGTTTCTCGCAGTATCCCATTATCATGCACTTTTGCTTTTGTCATGAAATCTTTCCTGCTTTCCACCATGTCACAGGCCTTCCTTTCCGTTCCTTCCTCCCCTCCACCTTGCCCTGCTTAAGTATCTGCTTAAAACCTGTTACACATCCAACTTCTGACAGTTTTGATGAAATATCATCGACGTGAAACATTATCTCTGTTTCTCACTTCACTAATGCTGCTTGTCCTGCTGAATATGTTCAGCAATTTCTGTTGCATTTCCAATTCCCAGCATCCATAGTAAGTTGCTTCAGAAAAAATAACATCAGTGCGATGGATGAGAGGGTTCGTTATCAAGTGGTGATGTCGCCGTCCTGTAAACCGGAAAATGTGGGTTCAACTCCCGTCCGCGCTTTCATACAAGTGCCCGGAGGATCTCCTGTTGTTCCAAACAGCCCATAATTATCTCAAATGTTAATAGTTCAGCAAGTCCACTGACCCGAGAGTTTGAAGAGCCATTGAATGGTTCTGAGTCCGTTAATGTTCCCAATCGTTTGCTAAATGTATTAATCTGAAGTCACGTGCAGAACATTATTATCCGTTTCCCACAGGACTAAACGAATCAAACCGAGGTAGGCGATGAGTATCCGAGAGTGCCAGAACTGAAGGAGACTTTTTGTCCCATCATGACTAAGCCGGCTTTGTGAAAATGCTATCCAATTAGACCCACTCCCTACACTTTCAACACAGCCCTGCAATTAATTCCTATCAAATGTTATCCAATTCACGTTTGATGGCAAGCATTTCAAGAAAATGTGATAATTCGATACAATGTACATTCCTTGAAGGAATAATAACACAAAACTAAAAATGTTCCAACCGTGGCTATCAAGAGAAATTAAAGATAGTATTAGATTCAAGGAAGAGATTAATAATATTGCCAAAAAGAGTAGTAAGCCTGAACATAAGGGGCTTTTTATAATTAAAAAAGCTGTATGCTTTCAGTCCCGGATCACGCTGTGTCTGTTTAAAAGGGTTGTGCTCTCAGTCCCGGTTCATTCTGTGTTTGTCGAAATGGGATGTGCTATCTATCCTGGATCTTTCTTTGCCTGTTTAAAATGGATATTTTCACTGTCCCGGGTCATTCTGTGCCTGTGTAAAAGGGAAGTGCTCTCAGTCCGGGATCATTCTGTGTGTATGTAAAAGGGATGGGCTATCAGTCCCGGATCATTCTGTGTGTGTGTAAAAGGGATATTCTCTCTGTCCCGGATCATTCTGTGCCTGTTTAAATGGGATGTGCTGTCTGTCCTGGATCTTTCTTTGCCTGTTTAAAAGGGATATTTTCTCTGTCCCGGATCATTCGGTGTGTGTGTAAAAGTGATATTCTCTCAGTCCCGGATCATTCTGTGTATGTGTAAAACGGATGTGCTCTCTTTCCCAGATCATTTTGTGTATGTGTAAAAGGGATATTCTCTCAGTTCGAGATCATTCTGTGTGTGTGTAAAAGAGATATTGTCTCAGTGCTGGATCATTCTGTGTGTGTGTAAAAGAGAAATTCTCTCAGTCCTGGATCATTCTGTGTTTGTGTAAAATTGATATGCTCTCAATCCGGCATCATTCGATGTTTGTGTCTGTTTCAATGGAGCGCGATTACAGTTGTGATTACCGAATATTTAATGTGATGTAATCGAAAGCGCATTTGGTTTACCTGCGTATGTGCGGACCAACTTTGCAATGCTTCTGTTCAGTAATTCAATATGTGTTTATCTTTACGTGAAACATATTTGTATCATAATAGTGACCCTGAAAAAGTTCACAATTCTCTTCACACCAATGCATATCATCGAATCATTGCATTTCATAGTATGGAAGGAGGCCATTCCGGCCCATCGTGTCCACGTTTGCCGAACAAGAGCTATCGAGCCTCATCCCGCTTTCCAGTACTTGTTCCGTACTCTTGTAGCTAACGACACTTTAAGTGCAAATCCAAGTACTTTTTTGCAACATGGGCAGGGAATCTGCCTCGACCATCCTTTCAGCGGTGTGCTACAGAACCCTCTGGGTGAAAAATTGTCCCCACAAATCACCTCTAAGCCTCCTACCAATTACAATAAATTCATGCTTCCTCTTTGTTGACTGCTCTGCTAAGGGAAATAGGTCCGCCTTAACACCTCTACCTAGTCCACTTATAATTGTGTATGCCTGAATATCGTCTCTCCTCAGCCTTCTCTGTTCCACAGAAAACTAACACAGCCTATCGAATCGTTCCTCATAGCTCAAGTTCTCTGTTCCAGGCAACATTCTCGTAAATCTCCTCTGTATTCTCTCCAATGCAATTACATATTTCCTGTAATGTGCTGAAACAGTACTCTACTGGTGGCCTAACTAGTGTTGTATGCAGTTCAAACATAACCCTCCTGCTCTTGAATACTATGCCTCCACTGGTAAAAGCAAGTATTCCATATGCTTTATCAACCACATTATCTACCTCGCCTGCAACATTCAGGGACCTGTGGACCTGCACTCCAAGGTCCATTTGTTCCACTACACTTCTTAATGTTCTACAATTTATTGTGTATTTTCTTGCTTTATTTTTCCATTAAAGTATATATTAATAAGTTGAGACATGTCATGAGCTGAGTGCAGCAAGCTAGGGAAAAAATGTGAATTTGGATAAGAATTTTCAGGTGATTGACAAAAGAACCACATGCATCAAATATTTAACACACTACCAACGAGGATGGGACTGGACACACGTGTGCCGAATACAATGCATTCATAGTCCATCGCGTTATCAAGTCGGTCACCTAGTCTCGCAACACGATCAGCCATTCCGTTCATTTATTTTTGCATCCAAACAGAATTCCCCTGTGACAACGTGCCTTCACCGCTTGTCCTGCCCGTGCACCCAAATCGACAATATTGAAAATCTACAATCAGCTTCTGTAAGCAAAGGGCCGTCCGTTACT
This sequence comes from Pristiophorus japonicus, assembly GCF_044704955.1. NCBI lineage: Eukaryota > Metazoa > Chordata > Chondrichthyes > Pristiophoridae > Pristiophorus > Pristiophorus japonicus. Next base: position 1,396,013 of record NW_027254772.1, read on the forward strand.
TCAAGAGAGCGACTTTCAGAAATGGTCGGTTTTGAGACAGATTCAGAACAGAAAAAAAGATGTTTCGCCCGGTGAGTTAAATGACCGTGACAAGACCTCTATAGCATTGAAGCAAATCACCTTCATCATTCAGCCTCGCGCCAGTGCCATCACCAGACAAACTGTTGCGGGGAGAATTGTGAGCAAAGTAAAGGAGTGCTATTGATTGTGGAAGGCAGAAAAAGCTGGGAGAAGAGGTGGGTTTGAAGGAGTTTATATGTGCCCACCGCTAAAAACGTAATATGTGTTTAATTTTGTAAGGATAGATGTTTGGCTGTGTTCTATCAGCAGGTGCTGTAGTGAATAAAATAAATAATGCGAGACGTGCCATGACTCGGATTCGAACCGAGGTTGCTGCGCCCACAACACAGAGTAGTAACCATTATACGATCACGGCGCCACACACCAGCTGTCACGGTTTTCTTCTGATTGCAGCAAAGTTACACACGGCGCTGGTAAGAAAATATATCGTTTTTTGATGAGGCCAAATTCGACCCCGCCAGAAATTATAGCCACAGTGGTAAGCGACCAAGGCCACGCACTGAATAGGGCCTTAATCCAGAATGGGAACTAGTGCAACCCCAGTTACGTTTAAAACGATTGCAGCTCTGTTCCATGGCAAGAAACTCTCCCTTTGTGAATCATGAAGATAGTAAGTGCCAGCCCCGCTGTGAGTCAAACCGAGCATCTTTTTTTTACTAGATAGGCGCTTTGACTAGTTAAGCCACAGATTCAAACCACGCCTTTGGTCTATCGCCTACACTCACTCATATCTATCAGCCACCTGTCACTTCCATTTAGAGTTTGAGTCCATTTTATATTTAAGCATCTCTCTTGTCAATTCCGCCATGTGTGCCAATGCTGCCTGTATCTCTCGCTGCATTTATCTCGATGTCAATCCGTGCGTTGATTCTGAATGGATACCTATCTTTGTCTCTAACGTGAAATAAATAAAGGACGCAGAGAATTCCTCCTCTGACACCAGGGAAATGAGGAGCCAACATTTATAACAACATATTGTTTATTGTGATCCAGAAAATACAATATTCCAACTTGAACGATTTAGATTCAGTTCTGTGCGAACGAGATTATGACCCCAACGTGTTTCCAATAAGCCATATTTTAAGTCGATGTCCGAAGCAGTCCCATTTCACCTCAACGAGATTCATAACAATAAACATAGAAGCAAGCAGTGAAACGATATTTGCAGAAAGAGTTGTGAGACTGCAGAATGCACTGGCTCAGAGCAGCAGTTTTAAAACAAGGTTTAAAAACATGCAGCCTGTGGGATGAAGGGGTGAGAGAGGCAAGAGAGCCACAGGAAAGTCGGGGGAGTTCTTCCCTGACGACAGCATCATTGCGCGTGGCATGGTTATTTTGCTTTTAAATATGAATAAAATGCAATGTGTGTTTGCAGCTGTTTCTGTTTCTGTCCTGTTACATTCACAGGAAAATAGAAACAGGAGGTGGCTATTCAGCCTCTCAAGCTTGCTCCGACATTTAATTAGATCAGAGCTGGTCTGTGCGATGATTCCAGACACCTTCATAACCTTGTCTAACAACAATCTATCAATCACGAGTTTGAAATTGTCAATCGACCCCCAACATCAACCGATTTTTAGGGGAGGAAGTTCCAGGATTTCCCTACCTTCTGTGAGCAAATCGATTCATTTCATCATCCTTGGACAGGTTAGCTCTAATTTTACGTGTAGCTCCCATTGAACTGGACCCTCCCACTACGGAAACTATTTCTCTCTATCTTTCACCTATTTGTTTGCAGTTCTGACCGAATTCCATACCCCACAACATTACCTTTTCCCGTGATGCTGTCCCTCTAATTTGTATTTTGAGATCATGCCACTTTCTCTGATGATTCTCTGCGCCCGATCTCGACAATTGTATTAGTTGTCGATCATTGGCAGCAGGCGGCAGAAGCGAGCGGGATATGGAACCTGACAGAGAATGCTGCTTCACATGGTTGCCTTATACCCAGGAGAGCTTGTGGGGATTGGAAAACCTTCATGTGTCACAAAATTAGAATTAAGGAAGCGATGTCTCAAAGTGCCACTATGTCGAAGAAGCGTCTCATTGTGTGGGGGTATTTGAGACACAACAGGATTGTATCGGTCTGACTACAGATGATAAGAATGTGTGATCGTATCACACCTGTGTCGCCGCGGCCTTTACTCCAGATGTCCGTCCGAAAAAATCAAAACTCTTCACAGTAAATACTGTCATCTTTTCACGTTTAGAGAAGGGTTTCTCGGAGCAATGTGCTTGGTTCTCTCATTAATGCGTTGCTAAAAATACAGAGGTTAAATGATTTGCAGAGATACCTTCAAAACATATCAAATCTTACATTCACTAACATGAAGCACAAAGTCACTAATTCAGAAACGTATTCTGTATTCGGCCCTGTGTCGCAATCTGTAGCACATTAGATTTCTAGGTAAACTTCAAACAATCATTCCAAGGTTGTGGGTTCGCGTTCCACCCGTGTTGTTACTTATTCAAGTTTCGGTGAGGAACTTTTGCAGCACACCTACAACCCATTCGTTACTGTGCGTCATTGAATTGGAATTGCCGGAATAGCGCAGTCGGCAGCGCGTTTTGCTGAAGACGTAAAGATTCCGGGCTTCGGAAGTTTTTAGTTATTTTGTGTCTCTTTCTTTGGTCCGATTCTCGAAATAGTGCGGACGGAATGAAGACAGATGAGGTTTTGCTCCACATGTTCACTTCCGGGGTCCTAAACACCAAACCCTGCCTAAAATTTGAGCCGATAACCTTTGAATGTGTCTGTATAATAGAATGATATAAATGGTCAATGCAATACCCATTGCGCCACAAAGCCGCTCCAGAGCCCTAACACCTCAACGGTTTTAATGTGTTTCTTGCAGCACCATTGCCAACATCTGCCTAATTGTTCAAGTCAAAAAAACGCCGAAAATCCTATAAATGGCAGTGGTAGTCTGAGGAGTAGGGTTGCTCCCAGCGAGCGGGGCGGTTTGTCCGCTCACGTCAAACTTCATTTCCCACCTCTAAGTGATCGCTTGCAAACGTCGAACACATGTGATGATCTTTATCGAAATTCTCAACAAGCTGTTCAGCGGAATTCTTGCTTGTGTTGAATATTATGTCGGAAGCATATACAGATACTCCGTGTGTTTACACATATTCCACTTTGTGCCAAAACCATTGTCAGAGCGCTGAATTAGAGTCTGTTTCGAGATCATTTTTCCTAACTTTGGAGTTAGTGATTTATGAATGGAAACGGCCCCGCTCCCTCCTATAAATCTGTAATACAAAAACGCTACTGTAAAACTCTCACCTGCACTTGCAACATTGCGGCCCAGAGGAACCTAACTGCTCACATGGAAACTCTAATAAGTAGATAAAGTTTGGGAACCGACCAAGTTTTCTTTCAACTCCGCTGCACATGTTACGAGCAAAACCATTGTCTGTTAGAGTTGAGGCAATTCGCGTGCCTGTACTGTCATATAAATACTGCGCACTAATCGATCATGCCACTAGAGCCACATGCAGATGCTGTGCGGTATCAGTGCTCCCAGCATACAGCTGCCTTTTCAGCTGTCTTTTAAAAAAGAAGACATAGGATCATCGAATCATTCAGCACAAAATGGGGCTGTCCATCCATCGCGTCTGTTCGGCTCTGTAAATTACGCACATACCAATATTTTTTGCCGTAGTACTGGTTTATAATTGTGTTGTTTCTGTTTTTTATTTGTAATGCAGCAAATAAATATTCATATTTGAGTGAGTGCAATGTAATTAAAGAGGAATTAAACCCGGACTCGAGGAGAAATTACGAGGAGAGGATTACAAAAATCAGCGTTGTATGATATTGAATTTGTAAGATTAAGTTGTGATTTGATTGAAGTTGTCACGATATTAAGGGGAACTGATAGTATAACCAGTGAATTTGTTTACGCTGTTTGGATTTTCGCGGATTCCCGTATATACCCTTTCCCTGTGCAGCTTTGATCCCTGCTCACAGCGGTACTTTCTCTATTGAAATCAATTATCCAAATCGTTTAATTTCTTCAATCGGAACCCTCTGGAGGGTTTTCGAGATTTAAAGACCTGTTCTGAGGAAACAAAAGGTTTCGGTAGAGACCTGGAATATTTACGGACTTCAAGAAAGCATGCTGAGATGGCTGACATATTTCCAAACTTATTCTGCAGATTGCCTGGAAGTTTCAGAAAAGGAGGCCTCGAGAGAATGCGGATCACCATCACCTTCTCAAGGACAATGAGAGATGGGCAATAAGTGCTGGCGTTGCCCGCGATACCTACATCCCAGGAATGAATGAAAACATCAGTTTTGCGACGAACGACGCCGATTTAAAAAATATTTTTTTTTGTGAAGAGTTTGTCTCATTCGATATCTTACTAAAGTTTCCAGCAATTTTTATTTTTTGGTTTTAACATTGCAACTCTGAGTTCGTTTAAAAACGGCAATATAAAGTGAACTATGACAGCGGTGGGTTTCTAACACAAACACTCTCTGGAACTGGAATATAAATTCAGCGCCTTACATCGCTCAGCCACGCTACAATGCCAAAGGCAATTCATATGATGCTGGTGGTAGATAATTGAAAGCTAGCTCTCCCGTTGCCTCATTTGAGACCAGGCCTTTGCATTGAGAATGAAGGAAATAAAAGAGCTTCCTGAGCTGTGTTCACGGGTCAAGGTGGTTGAGAGGTTAAGGCCGCTAATCGACTGTGTGTGGTGTGTGGTTTCCAATTATTTTGCATTGAATGATATTATTATTTCCTTTTTTCTACTCATTCAAGACTCCTCCGTCTGAGTTCCATTCTTGCCCAAGCCGCAGTGGGGGAGTTTTATTTTGCTCCTTTAATCTCTTTGTTCAAAACAGCAAAGTCCGAATTCCATCCACAACTTTTGATTCCACGGAGTGGTTGGAATTGTAAGATATGAACTACGTGAAGTATAAATCAAAGTGGAAGTGAGGTCCTGGGAAAAGCAATATTTCTCCACCGATGATGCCTGAGCTGCTGAATGTTGCCAGCACTTTCTTTTCATAATTTTGTGCTTTCACTACAGCAGTTTACCAGACAACTCAAAACTTGCCACAAGGGCGCAAGTCCTAGCTGAACGTTTCTGTGCTCTTCTCAAACACAAGTTCTATATTAACGTTGCTAAATATCAGCATGGTTAATTAAAGCAAACGTTGAAATCGAATGTCACAGATGGTTTGCCGTCTCCCACTTCGGGGATATGGGATGGTCGATTGAGGCCAGACTGAACATTTGAAGCGCTCAAAAATACATTGATAACTAACACAGATCCTCCACCCCAATGCATTAAATAACAATATAGATACCGTTAATTACATTGGAATATTCAGAGACGCAAAAACCGTTGCATTTAACACATTAACAACTCACAAAAAGATGTGAATCTAACGTGGAGACACTCAAGTGTAGTTACAAAAATCACAGTTAATTGATTGTTGTAACAGAACTTTAATTGAGCTTTTTTTTAAACATGCTGTAAATATGAAAGTTTATGTGAACCTTCTTCAAAAGCCGCTGTAGATTTCTGTGGAATGATTAAACTCCTATCCGATAATTTATGATGTTGATTACTGCAACGTTTGAGACCAATGGATTGATTCTCAACAGAATGATCTTAAATAAAGTCGCTTCCAAAGCTATGTAGAGTTGGCTAAAGTTGATAGGTAAAATAGATTAAAGTGTAAGAATGTTGATGAGCAATGGCGGATATTTAAGTTGATATTTCCTAACTCTCCACAACAATATATTCCAGTCAAAAGGAAATACATTAAGAGAAGGGAGAACCAACAGTGGCTAACTAAGGAAGTAAAGGATGGTATCAAATTAAAAACAATGGCATACAATGTAGGCAAGATTAGTGGGAGGCCAGAGTATTTACAAATAACAGCAAAGGACGACTGAAAAAATAATATAGAGTGAACATGGATTATGAGAGTAAAGATACAAGAAATATATAAACAGATATTAAAAGATTCTGCAGGTATATAAAAGATGAAGAGAATTGCTCAAGTAACTTAGAGGTTGAGACTAGGAAATAAATAATGGGGAGCAGGAAAATGGGAGAGACTTTGACAAATATTTTGTACCGGTATTCACGGTAGAAGACACTAAGAATATCCCAATAATAGATAATTAAGGGCCTATATTGGGGGGTAAATTAATACAATCACCATCACTAAAGAAAATGAGTTCAGTAAAATAATGGAACTAAAGCCAGCCACGTCTACTGGAGCTGATTGTCTGCAGCCTCGGGTCTTAAACGAAGATGCTGCAGAGATATTGTTTGTAATCTACCAAAATTCACTGGCGTCTGGAGAGATCCCAGCAGATTGGAAACCTGAAAATCTTAAGTCTCCATATAAAAAAGAAGGGAGGCAGACAGCAGGAAACTATAGACGAGTTAACCTAATATCTGTCGTTGGGAAATTGATGGAATTCATTATAAAGGAAGCAGTACCAGCACAGTTGCAAAATAATAATGCAGTCAAACAGAGACAGCCTAGTTTTATGAAAGGGAAATCATGTTTGACAAATTTTCCTGGGTTATCTGCGGATGTAACGAGCTGGTTGTTTAAGGGGAACCAGGGGTTGAGTTAAATTTGGATTTAAAGAAGGCATTCAATAAGATGCCAAGTAAAATGATACTGCGAAAGATAATAGCTCACGTGATTGGAGGTAACATATTAGCATGGATCGAAGATTGGCTAAATAACAGAAACAGAGAGCGACGATAAATGAGTCATTATCCGCTTGCAAACAGTGACTAGTGAGGTGCCACAGGGATCAGTGCTGGGGCCTCAACTATTTACAATCTTTATCAATGACTTGGATGAAGGGACCGAGTGTAATTTAGCCAAGTTTGCTGATGAAGCACAGATGGGTTGGAAAGCAAGTTCTGAAAATTAAACAAGAAATCTACAAAGGTTTATACACAGGCTAAGTAAACATTTGGCAGAAGCAATATAATGCATGAAATTGTGAAGTTATCCACTTGTCAGAAAACATAACAAAGCAAATTATTACTTAAATGGAGAGAGATTACAAAATGCGGCAGTACATAGGGACCTTATGGTCCCTGTGCATTAAACAGAACAAAACAGTATGCACAAGAGCAAGTAATCAGGAATGCTTTCCTTTATTGTAAGGGAGATGGAGTATAAAAGCAGAGAAGTCCTGTTACAACTGTACAGGGTAGTGGTGAGACCGCACCTAGCAGAGTACTGCTTACAGTTTTGTTCACCTTATTAAAACATTTCATAGAAGGTTCACTTGGTTGACTCCTGCAATAAAGGGGTTGAATTATGATAAAAGGGTGAGCAGATCTCGTCTATTCTCATTGGAGTTTATAAGAAAGAGAGGTGATCTTATTTAAATGAATAAGACAGTGAGGGGACTCACTCAATACGGTAGTTGCCGATAGGACGTTTCCACTAGTGGGGGAATCTAGAACTCGGGGGCATACTTTAAGAATAAGGATTCGCCCATTTAGAACAGATCAGCAGGAATTTCTTCTCTCAGAGGGTCGGATATCTGTGGAATTAGCTGCCCCAGAGAGCTGTGGAGGTTGCGTCATTGAATAAATTAAAGTTGGAGATAGACAGACTTTTGGACGATAAGTTAGTGAAGCGTTACGGGCACACAGCAGTGAAGTGGAACTGAGTCCTAGATCTGATCAGCCTTGAGCTTATTGAATGGCAGAGCAGTCTCCCAGGGAGCAAATAGCCGAATCCTGCTCGTATTTCTTATGTTTTTATTCCACTTGCCCTATTCTGCTGACCCCAACACAATACATACTTACAACTAATAAAACAAACCTGCCATGGCTGCAAGGCGACATCGTTTCCTGGAAGGTATAAATCAACTGCGCTGAAAATGCAGAAACTACATAAAAAGATTCTGTACAAAGAAATGTTTATTTGTCAAATGTAAGATTCGAAGCCACGTCTCCAGAAGAGACTGCAATCTGACTGGAGAGCCTTAAACCACTCAGCATTCCTGAGTTTATCATCCATACATCATTGCCCCTGGATGTACCCCCGAGGTTAATAAAACATATCATTCACTTCAGCCCTTGCTAACTGTTGCTGGAAGGCCGAATGGCCAGTTTAGAATCTCCCATGATTTTATGAACCGCTATGGTCACAGCACAGATCGCTGTAGAACAGCACCTCCCATGTTTTACTACAATTACAGCCTACTGTCTCTTTACTAATATATAACTCGCTGGCTATCCATTCTTCCATTTCCTTACTTTCTATCATAGTTTTGCTGCATCTGTCTTTAAAAGGACAACATTTTCTCTTGCCTCTCCTATTCCCTTAATATACTCAAATAAACATTTGTTGCTAACTTGTATATGCCTTGCACGTTATTTGACATCTGCTTTTATTACATTTGGCATCCCTTCAGATTGGTCTTACTTTGAATTAAAAACGTGGTTTCTGACTCCATTATGCCTCTTAAAAACAGTAACAATTGTAATCATATTACCTACATTATTAGCAAGACGTTCAGTTTGATAACTGATTCTGGTCGATTGTTCATCATTAAATCTAGTTTGACAGGTTCCTTTTTCGGCACCAATACCTAATGTAGAAACTTTCCCATCGACATTAAGACATTCATTGCCTTTCCTGCTTACACTTTTCTGCTTTTCTCAGGCTGTGAAATAAGCGTCTCCCATTAACATGAAATAAATTTATCATGAAGCAAATGTAATATAAATGTGCTACAGATTTAGCAATATTATGACGGATAAAGGAAATGTGTAGGTAATTGCTTTAGACTAAATGAAGACAAAGTGCTGGCATCTGAAAGCTTATATCCCAGGAATCTGAAGGAGATGAGCGAAGAAATTCCGACGGCCCCAGAAACTCTATCTCAGGATTCAAGAGAGTGTGGCTCTATGCTGGGTAACTCGAATGTGGACAATGTAGTAACAATGTTTTTACAGGCAGATAGAGCGAAGCTGGTTAATTACAGGACAGTTGCATTAACAACTGCAGTATGGAACCTTTCCGAATCTCTATTTAAGGACGATTTTTCCACTTGCCGAGATAAAGCGTTATAGGATAGAATTTGCCAATGCGAATTTCATCGGACGGTCATGCATTTCAAACCTCATGTAATTCTTTGAGCAAGTTAAAAAAAACACGGTAGCTGGGGAAATACAGTGGTTGTGATGTAATGGAGTTTAGAAAAAAACTTTGACAAGGTATAACAGGCGGGATAGTTGTCGACGATGGCGGGTTATGGAGTGAAGAACAGGTTAGAAAACTAGGGTAACATGCGGTTTGAGGAAAGAAAGGAGAATATAAGAGTTAAGGCCAGTTTCTCGGAGTGGTTGTGGTTAGTAGAGTCCCATGTTTTCAGTCCTGTTGACTGTGTGTTTTGATAAATGGAATATAGACTGATTGTATCAAGATATAGAGCGGTTATCGCCGAAAATTGTAGTTAAAACCAAACTGTCAAACACGAAAACTGAGAGAGCAAAAAGTAACAATTTACCTTTATAATCAACAGGGAATTTCTATCCTAGTTAAAAATTGTGAAAAATGTGACAAATGTACATATACACTTACACAATATATATCGAAATATTCCACTCATATTTACACACCAAATGTTTATAATATAACAGCGCACTCCTACATACCGACCTCGTTTATATCTAACCCATGTTCTGGTTGCAGTTTTGACCCAGGCCACACATTGACCTTTTGCAAGTTCCAGATTCTGTCCGTCCTGTTTAGCATATTCACCATTGGATGTGCTACAGTCCTTGTAATATTCAAAGTCTAAACACTGATCGTTTAACTGTTTCCAGATACGGTCGTTCCTGATTTGCATTTTAGGATGGGATATGCTGCAGCCCGTTGAAAACAGGCGGTTAAGCCGAGCAAGATTTCGGCTCTGGTGGTGAATGCTGCTTCTGACGGATTTCTCGGTGTCCTGCCGGTGGTGGGGATTGAAAAGCTCTTGTGTCACACTGAGTGAAACTGGAAGTCACCAATATAAGGAAGTCGCTCATGAATCCAATAGGGAGATCAGGAGAAAGAGAGGTTAGAATGTGGAACTAGCTACCACAGGGAGTAGTTGAGGTGAATAGCAGATAGGCATTTAAGGGGGAACTGGATACGAACATGAGCGACATGGCAATCGAAGGATATGCTACTAGACTTAGATGAAGTTGAGTTGGAGAATGGTCCTGTGGAGCATAAACGCCTGAAAAAAACATTTGCGGCGAATGGCCTCTTCATGTCCTGTACAGCAGATGTAAAATATCTGAATACTTCATAGATCCATAGCTTCTTTAGGCTCCAACCCATAATGCAATTATTTTCACGAAAGACAGTTACTAACCTTACGTCCTTGAATCTCGACGTCTCAGGTGCAAGGAGCAACTGCCTCCACAACCCACCGCCTCCCCCCCCCTCCGCACCCCCGAAACTTCCAACATTTATCAATTCTACCGGAGCACTTATCGCGGGAGCAGCAATTCCTTCATTTTGCGATTTTGAAATAGGACAGTGACACTAATCTGTTTCTTTCATTGACCATGTGGTTCGCTATTCTGCCGCTTTCGGGAGAGAGAGAGAGAGAGAGAGAGAGAGAAGGACGCAAGGGGAGAGATAGTCCGAGGGGATGAGATGGGCAAAGAGAGAGGCAGAGACAAAAACGGATTGGAACAAAGAGAGACAGAAAGAGCGAGAAAGAGGGCCAAAGACAGAGAAAGAAAAAAAAGGGAGAATGACAAGGAGAGACAGAACGAGCGAGAGAGAGGACCAAAGATAGAGACAGAAAGGGAGAGAGACAAGGAGAGACAGAGAGAGCGAGAGAGAGGGACAAAGATAGAGTCAGAGACAGAAAGGGAAAGGGACAAGGAGAGTCAGAGAGAGCGAGAGAGAGAGCCAACGACAGAGGCAGAGACAGAAAGGGAGAGGCAGAAGGAGAGACAGAGAGAGCGAGAGAGAGGGCCAAAGACAGTGATAGACACAGAAAGGGAGAGGGACAAGGAGAGACAGAGTGAGCGAGAGAGAGGGCCAAAGACAGAGACAGAAAGGGAGAGGGACAAAGAGAGACAGAGAGAGCGAGAGAGAGGGTCAAAGACAGAGACAGAGACAGAAAGGGAGACGGACAAGGAGAGAGAGAGAGAGCGCGAGAGAGAGGGCCAAAGACAGAGACAGAGACAGAAAGGGAGAGGGTGCAAGGAGAGACAGGGAGAGCGAGAGAGAGGGCTAAAGACAGAGACAGGGACAGAAAGCGAAAGGGACAAAGAGAGAGACAGAGAGATGAGAGAGAGGGCCAAAGACAGAAACAGAGAGAGAAAGGGAGAGCGACAAGGAGACTCAGAGAGAGCGAGAGAGAGGGCCAAAGCTAGAGACAGAGACAGAAAGAGAGAGGGACAAGGAGAGACAGAGAGAGCGAGAGAGAGGGCCAAAGACAGAGACAGAGACAGAAAGGGAGAGGTTCATGGAGAGACAGAGAGAGCGAGAGAGAGGGCCAAAGACAGAGACAGAGACAGAAAGGGAGAGGTTCATGGAGAGACAGAGAGAGCGAGAGAGAGAGCCAAAGACAGAGACAGAGACAGAAAGGGAGAGGGACAAAGAGAGAGACAAAGATCCTTATCAACCTGTTTAATTGTTATCCCTCGCAGTTTGTAAATATGATAAACCAAATGACTTACATTTTGTCGCGCCTTTCAGGATTCGAAAGGTGAAAAAACGTAATTGTGTTGGAACTTCATATTCCTACCCTGGATTTGGGAATATATAGCAAATTCGCGGCAGTTTCTTTCTATCTATTTCTCCCTCTCTCCCTAACTCCCTCTCCCTCGGCCCGCACTCTCCAGTCTCCCTCGCTCGCTCTCGCTCGCTCTCGCTTTCTGTCTGTTTGTTTTTCTCTCGCGCACCATCACTCTTTTTCTTTCTCTCCCTCCCTCTTTCTCTATCTCTCTCTCTTTCGCTCTATCCCTTTCCGCCTCTCTGTCATCCTCACTCTCCCTTGCACTATCCCTCTTCCCTCTCTCTATTTGTTTCCCTCTCACTCACCCTCTTTCTCTTATTTTCTCTCACTCTATATCTCCCTCGATCACTATCTCTCTCTCTCTTTCTCCCATTTTTTCTCTCTGTTTCTCTCTCTCTCTTTCTGTTTCGTGTGCTTCGTATCCCGGATAAACTCTATGAACGTCTTCTCAAGTATATCCTGACCAATTAATTTTATCCAGAAGCTATAAAGGTTAAAAACCCCTATGATTATTGCCGTGCCTTTTGTACAAGCATCCATTTTTTCTTGATTTATACTCCGTCCAACTGTGCAGCTATTGTTTGGGGGCCTATGGACTACGCCCAACAGCGATTTTTTCCTGTTATTGTGTTTTATCTCCACCCAAACTGATTCATACTCCAGAACCTCTGAGCCAATATCGTTTCTAACTAACGTACTGATCCCATCTTTTATTAACAGTGTTACCCCACCTACTTTTCCTTTTTGTCTGCCTTTTCGAAATGTCAAATACCCCTGAATATTTAGTTTCCAAACCTGGTGACGTTGCAACCACGTCTATGTAATGACTATCAGATCGTCCTCATTTGTATCTGTTTGTGCCGTCAACTCATCTATTTTGTTACGAATGCTACGTGCATTTAGACAAAATTATTTAAAAAAAATTTTTTTACCCTTTTTTCCTACTTGTTTCCTCTGTCCTACAAACTCACTTTATACCTTTTTGCTTTCTAATTCAAACTCTACTCCCCTCCCTATTGAATCTATTCTAAGGTTCCCATCCCCCTGCCAAACTAGTTTAAACCCTCCACAACAGCACGAGCAACCAACGCCTCCCCCCGGCCCACCGCAATGCAAGGTTATTACTTTTGGCTCTGTTGAGGTGCAACCCGTCTGGCTTGTACAGGTCCCAACTCCGACAAAAGCAGTCCAAATGTCTCAGGAAATTAAACCCTCCCTCCTGCACCATCTCTCCAGCCATGCATTCACTTGCTCTATCCTCCTATTTCTCGACTAACTAGTTCGTAGCACCTGGAGTATTCTGGAGATTACTACCTTTCTGGTCCTACTTGTTAACGTCTCTCGTAGCTCCCCAAACTCTGCCTGCAGAAATCACCCCTCTTTCTACCTATGTCATTGGTAACAGTATGGAGACTGACCTCTGGCTGATGACCCTCCTCCATCAGAATGCCCTGCAGCCGCTCGGTGACATCCTTGCCTCCAGGAAGGCAAAATATTATTCTGGTGTCACGTCTGCGGTGGCAGAAACGCCTGTCTGCTCCCCTGATTATTGAAACCCCGACCATTATAGTTCTTCCATTCTTCTCTCTCCTCCCCTGTGCAGCTGAACCACCTTCGGTGCCGTGGATTTGGATCTGGCTGCACTCGCCAGAGGCACTATGTCCACACCGATGCTCAGAAGATAATATCTGCTTGCGAGCGAGATGGACTCGGGGGCTCGTGCACTACCTGCCTAGTCCTCCTATTCTGTCTGCTGATCACCCACTCCCTCTCTACCTGCACGCTCTTAAGCTGCGGCATGACCACCTCTAGAAGGGAACTGGGTAAATAGTTGATAGCGAACAGTTTGCCGAGCTCTGGGGAAAGTGTTTCATCCCATGCTTCTGTGATGCTACAATCCTCCCTCTCAGTGAGCTTGTATTTTCACCTGTAAACCTCACAGATTTAATTCCGGGCCGTGCCGGCAGGGATTTTCTACCATTTAGTGTGATGGTTCTCTTTTTCTCTCTCTATCATTCATTCTATTACTCTCTGACTCTAACTTTCTTTCTGTGTGTCACTGTCTATCTCAGTTGCAGTCAATATCTGTATGCTTTTCTCATTGGGGATCTGTTTATCCGTCCAAATATGACTTTCTCTCTGTCACTCTCTCCATCGCCCCCCATATCAGTTTACTCCATACATTATGAGTTATCCCTTAAGCGCTTGTTTAGTCTGAGATTGCTGATACTGGGTCGTTGACGTGCATTTTAACATTATTCATTCAACGATGTTCAGTGTTGACGGGAAGATTACATGTTCTGTGGGTTAATGCAAGGGGGTTTGTTGTCTAGTTACGGACGACCAGTTCAATGCATTATTTGCCTAAGTGCTGTAATTTGCAGTTCAGCTTTTCACCACCCACAGTTTTACAAGATATTTATCCTCCCATGTTTGCAGAGTATGCAGACGTGTAGTTTGCTCTGGGCTTAAAACTAAATTTGGTGTCTCCAAGCGATTTGCCAAATTTTCAAGCACTGCACTGCAGCGTGCCCATGACCAGATCGCCGAGTTGTTAAGGCGTTGGAATTAAAATCCAACTGACGCATGCCTGCGTGGGTTCCAATCCACTCCAAGTAAATGTTCAATTAACTGGTTTCAGAATTAGACTTAATGCTTGTTTGTTATTAAAGCGTATAAGCGGTCCATAATCTCTGCAAATGAGATATTTTTAATTCTCCCTTCAAGACAACGTTTCTTTATTTATAACAGGTGTTCTGCCAATTGACTGAACAAAGGAAAAGGATTCGGTGATTCCGCCCCTTGTGCCTATTCGCCATTCTGTTAATTCTTGGCTGAGCTCTATCATAACTCCATCCATCTGCATTGGCTCGACATCATTTTAACCAATGTCTGGCAAAAACTATCAAACTAAAATTAACATTTTTAATTGACCTAGTCTATCCTGCTTTTTGTAGAAGATAAATCCATCCCCTTTGCGCGAAGAAGATTTTCCTAACTTCTCTGCCGAATAGCCTGTCTCTGATTTTAACATTATGTCCTCTTGTCGTAAACTCCCCCACGGACGGTGAAAAAAGCTTTATCTCTATCTATCTTATCAATTCATTTCAAAACCTTAAAAATTTCAATAAAACCACCACTTAACCTTCTATATTCCAGGGAGTACAGGCCTACTTCATGTAATCTCTCCTCATAATTTAACCCGTGGCACCCTGGCACCATTCTGGTGAGTACTTCAATCCAGCCTATCAATTCTAAGGGTCCGTGCCCTTCAGGGGATAAGATATAATGGATAGAAACGGCTTATTTCCCTTAACAGAGTGCTCAACAACCAGTGGCCATACATTTATAGTAATTAGAGAAGGTTTACAGGAGATGTGATGGGAAATTTCCACACGCAGATAGTTGTGGTTGTGTAAAACGCACTACCTAAAGATTGGTAGAAGCAGAAACCTTTAGCACATTTTAAAAGTATTTGGATGTGCACCTGAAGTGCCGTAAAGTGCAGGGTTATGGAGCTTAAGGTGGAAAGTGTGATGAGGCTGGATAACCGTGGCGTGGACAGGATCGGCCGAAATTGTCTCCTTCCATGCTGTAAACTTCGATGAATCTATTATATTCTATAACTTAGAATACTCCAGATATAGTCGAACTACATCTCTCTTCAGTTGAAGAAAAACTTCCATTGCTTTATCGTCTAACCCCTAGTTATAAAGCTTAACATGCCATTAGTTTTTTCGAATATATTCCTAACTTGCTACTGCATTTTAGCGGAATGCACACTGGGACTGCAAACAACTTTGGAAATCCATCTCTCCGAGCTGTGCTCCATTTAATTAATACTCGGATATAAACGTTGTGATCTAAAATGGGTCACCACACAATTACCAGGTTGTAAACTATCTGCCACTGAATCGTCCATTCATTTAATCTATCAGTATATCTTTATAAGTATACGAGGAACGTCTGTACGAATTACTATATCACCAATATTTGCATCATCGGCAAACTGGGATATCTGGCTGCCTGTTGTGCCTTCTTTATCTGTAAGAAATATAGAATGAAATAATTTTTTTAACACTGACATTTTAAAACGTGCAATGCTTTGACGCCCTGATAGGGTCTGTACAAAGAGGAAGGTAGGAGTAAGATTTCAGCTCGATGACCAATTTGATCCTACAAATATACATCATGCAAGTGTGCGCTGTTTTCAAACAGGAAAGGCACGAGCTTGCATTCCCGTAGCATCGTTCACGAACGTAGGATGACCCAACTGCTCGGCGTTGCTCAGTTTGAGTTCCGACATGACCCCCAGCCTCTAGACGTCATTATAGCCTTGGTCCAAATATGGACAAAAGTGATTAATTCTAAAATGAGGTGAGAGTGATTGTCCTTGACATCAAAGCAGCATTTGGCCGAATGTTTCACCAAGGAGGCTTCTAACGTTGAAGTCATGGCGGGGTTAATCTCCACTGCTGGAGACATACCTAGCCTAAAAGAAAATGGCTGTGGGTGTTCGACGCAAATCATCTCAGCCCAGGATATCGCTGCAGGAGTTCATCTTCACCTGTTTCATCAATGACCTGCCCTTCATCATCAAGTCAAAAGTGGGCATGTACGGTGAAGATTGATTTTTCCAACTCTAGTATCAACTCCGCAGATAATAAACCAGGAAAATTATCGCCTTTCCATTATTGTGGCGTGGTGAAAATCATGGAACTCCTTCTATAACAGCATATTGGTAGTAACATCACCTCAGTGACTGAACCATAAAATCATAGAAATTTACAGCGCAGAAGGAAACCATTGAGCCCATCGTGTCCTTGCTAGCGGACAAAGCACGAGATTTTCTGAGTGCGGTGGCCAAGTGGTCAGGCGTCGGTCTCATAAACCATTTGGCCTATCGAGATTTTACCACATTAAATGCGACATTTTAAAGCTTTTTCCTTTTTAACTATCAAAATACATCATAAGTTTGAACTTATGTCAGAAATCGCCTCTAAACGTTTTCTATTCTAAGGAGAAAAATCTTTCTGACAGGTGCTAGTCCGATTATCCCAATATGTTTGAAAATTTAAATCCCCTATTAAAACCACACTGTCTTGACTACACTCTTGTCTAATCTCCAAATTTCTATATTCTAGTACTTCACAGCTGCGACTAGCGGGCCTATGCACAACTCCCACTATTGTCTTAAATCGTTTCCTATCTCTTAATTCTACCCGTAAAGTCTCCACGTCCGGCTTATCTGTAGTTAGATTCTCGCTTAGAACTGAATCATAGAATCATAGTTATTTACAGCATGGAAGAAGGATATTTCGGCCCATCCGATCAACACGGCCAACAATGAGCTATCCAGCGGAATCCCATGTTCCAGCTTTTGGTCCATAGCCCTGTAGGTTATTACACTTCAAGTGCACATCCAAGCGTGTTTTACATGCGGTGAGGGTTTCTGCCTCAACCACCATTTCAGGCAGTGAGTTCAAGACTCCCAACTTGCTCTGGTTGACGAAATTTCCCGTCAATTCCCCTTTAAACTTGCTGCCAATGACTTTAAATCTATGTCCCCTGTTTGTTGGCCATTCTGCTCAGAAAAATAGGTCCTTCCCGTCCAGTCTCTCTCTACCACCCATAATTTTGAACACATCAATAATGTTTCCCCTCAGCTTCCTATGTTCCAATGAAAACAAACCTAGCCTACCGCATCATTACTCATAGCTAAAATTCCCCAGTCCAGGCACATCCTCGTAAATCTCTTTTGAACCCTCTCGAGAACAATTACATCTTTCCTGCAATGACGTCTACGCAGTACTCTAGCTGTAGCCCAAGTAATGTTTTATAAAGCTCAAGCATAACTTCACTGTTCTTGTACAATATACCTCGGCTAATAAAGGTAAGTATGCCACATGCCTTCTCAACTAGCACGTTTTCTTTGAAACCTGAAACAGGGAGTCAATGATGTAAATACTACAACAACAACAACAACTTGCATTTATGTAGCGCCTTTAACAGAGTCAGACGTCACACGGCGCTCCACAAATGCTTCAGACAAATCAAATAACGCTGACACGGAGCCACATAAAAGAGAATTTACGGCAGATGCCCCAAAGCTTGGTTTTAAAGAGCATCAATTTTGATATATTTTTGAAACACCCTAGGCCAGGAATATTAATCAGTGTTTTCCCTCTAGGTCTGAAAGTTGAGAGAAGTTGACTTTTGAATTGGACCCATGGGTGTCGACTTCTTACGATTACATAGGATATTCAATGCAAAAACAGGCTATTCGGTCCAACCTGTCAATATCGACGTTTGTGGTCCACTGGAGCATCCTCCCCTCCTTCCACATCCAGCACTATCAGCATAGCCCTCCATTCACTTCTCCCGCATATATTTATCTAACCGCTACTTACATGCATCTATAATATTTGATTCAACCTGTCTGGTGGCAGCGAGTTCTACATCCTTCCCACTCTCTGGCTAAAGAAGATTCTTCTTAATTCCCAATTTGATTTGTTGCTAATTTTTCTTATATTGATGGTCTCTAGTAATAAGAACATAGGACATAAAATTAGGAACAGGAGTAGGCCATATAACCCCTCTAGCCTGCTCCGCCACTCAACAAGATCATGGCTGATCTGGCCGTGGACTCAGCTCCACTTACCTGCCCGCTGCCAATAACCCTTAATTCCTTTATTGGTTAAAAATCTATCTATCTGTGATTTGAATACATTCAATCAGCTAGGCTCAACTGCTTCCCTCGGCAGATAATTTCACAGATTCACAACCTTCTGGGAGAAGAAATTCCTTCTCAACTCGGTTTTAATTTGGCTCCCCCGTATTTTGAGGCTGTGCCCCCTAGTTCTAGTCTCCCCAACCAGTGGCAACAACCTCTCTGCCTCAATCTTGTCTATCCCTTGCATTATTTCAAATGTTTCTATAAGATCACCGCTCATCCTTCTGAACTCCAACGAGTAAAGACCCAGTCTACTCAATCTCTCATCATAAGGTAATCTCCTTCTCTCCGGAATCAGCCCAGTGAATCGTATCTGTACCCCCTCCAAAGCTAGTATATCCTTCCTTAAGTAAGGTGAACACAACTGCACGCAGTACTCCAGGTGCGGCCTCAACAATACCCTTTACATTTGCAGCAGGACCTCCCTGCTTTTGCACTCCATCTCTCTCGCAATGAAGACTAACATTCCAATCGCCTTACCTGCTGCATCTGCAAACGAACGTTTTGGGATTCATGCACAAGGACCCCCAGGTCCCTCTACACCGCAGCATGTTGTAATTTCTCCCCATTCAAATAATATTCCCTTTTACTGTTTATTTTTCAAGGTGGATGACTTCACATTTTCCGACACTGTATTGGATCTGCCAAACCTTCACCCATTCGCTTAACCTATCTAAATCTCGTTGCAGCCTCTCTGTGCCCTATACACAACCTGCTTTCCCACTAATCTGTGTGTCATACTTTCCCCACAAGTGAAACCACTCTGTATCTACTCTATCAAAACCTTTCAAGATATTAAGGAGCACTATTAGTTCACCCCTCAGACTTCTCATTTCACGACACAATAAATTCAGCTTGTCGATTCTTTCCTGATAGTATACCATCTTCTCTGCACCCTATCCAGTGCCTCGCTGGTTTATTTTATAATATAGCGATGAGAATTGCACACAGTACTCCTAATGTGATTTAACTGTGGAGACTTCTATATTGGTCGGTTTTGAAACCGGTTTGGCCAGGGTGTCTGGTCCAATTAAAAGGGGCCCGCACCTCATCTTTTGAGGAGACAGTTCACAGGCATCCTGTAGTAACTGAAGGCCGTTTGCTTACAGAAGCTGATTGTACATTTTCAACATTATCGATCTGGGTGCACGGGCAGGACACGTCGTGACAGGGACTTGTTGCAGCGTATTTCTGTATGGATACAAAAAGCCTGAAATGGAATAGCTGAGTTGTGCTAGATGGCAGACGAGAGGTTAAGGCGATGGACTGCAAATCGATTGTGTCTATTTACATTGTTAAGCGTTTGTTGCTGATAAACCTTCCAAGCATTTGACTGAATATTACATAAATTAGGCTTTGAATCCAAATCTTATCAAAACTTTAATTTCCTGGTACCATTATGGTACATACCTTAAATAAACACCTTATCCATTATGCTGCGCGCTCACTGACTAAGTCATGGTCATTTCATACATTTTTCTTGATATGCCAAATGAATTTACTGACTGGAGGAATTGCATTAATTCCACGTGATCGGCTCGGCTCATCCTTGGGCCGAATTGCGAGTGGTGCGAGCAAATTCTGCAACTGAGTCATTTCTGTTTGATAAGGAAGGGAAAAATCCCCTTACACGTCCTGCTATACACGTGGGCACAGCCCCATTCAACTCCCATGATGCTTAATCCCCTCTTAGCGGGACTGAAGAACTATTTTCAAGAAGGAGGCTCATGGTCTGCTCAGCAGAAAGTCACTGTCCTGCGTGTTCTTTCAGCCAGCTTTCCAACTGGCATCCAACTGCCGTGCGAGCATTGCTGAATATTCCAATACAACAATATTGGAATGTCTTTACAAACCTAGTTTTGAATATGTGACCTGTATTATCAAATAAGATTTTGAAGCATTTATAGCTTTATATTGCCGTCTGTGTCGGCATCCACTTAAGGCACACTCTACCTTAAGACAACCATATTCGGTGCTGCTTTATTTCATTGCGAGCGCGAAAGGACATATCTGTGAAGATATTTGCCCCTAATTTATACCATTCCTGTCCAATAGTCTACGTCTTTCGTTATCCATTGCTGTCCTTGTTGCTGGTTAGATCAGCTCAGGCAGTCCATTTAAACCTGAGAAGTCAATCAGCGAAAACCAGAGAAATACAAGAGGCAGAGATAGGGAGAGATAGAAAGAAGCATGCGAAGACAATAACAGAAAAGATCATTGCAGCTTGAGGGGAAATTCTTTTGTTCTCTTGAAATGTTGTAAAAGCGTAAAGGATAATTGGGCGACAGTTTAAAGGTGCCTCCCGCCCTGGCGGATCTCTCAGGCTCTGAGAGAGGGAAATGCAGCCCGGCAGCTACAGCTCTTTGTTATTCAAGCACTGAACGGAGCTTTAAACAGTGTAGCGGCGAACAGGTAAACCTGAGTGGATTTCAGGCCCAAAACATTAAACCTACCGGCTATCGCAGACAGTTGCGGTTTGCTGCAAAAAATTACTTTCCAGCCTCGGAACCAGCCAACCCTGTCCTGCAGGGCTATGGGGAAAGGACGGGGGAGTGGGACTAGCTGAGAGCTAGCACACCCTCGATGGGACGAATGGCCTCCTGCTGTGCAGTAAACATTCTATTAATTTACATTTGGACTTTGATGGGACTCGAATCGATAAGTTTGAATGTTCCTATAGATCAGAATCAGCGAGAAGTCCAATGCACGAGCCATTGCAACACGGAGCACATCATTTTTAGCGAAATGTTCAGGAAATACTTGTTTCTTTTGAATGTGGTGTAGGAATTATGTCGAGATAAACTAGGTGTTTACATATCTTCTCTTTGAAATCGAGTGTATTTCCGGCACATTATTATTTACATCAGAGTTATTGATTAAATGTCAAAACGCCTCGACTCCATCCCACAAATATGTACAATTTTCATCCTCCGTTGCAATATTTTGTGCTGGAATAAAACAGTGAATATATCGGTAAGGTTTGGGGATACATCAATTGCACCTTCGATTACTGACGAAATGTCACAAGCAAAGCCATCAGCTGTATTAGGGGAGGCGCGAGCTCATAACCTCGGCCTTCCTGCGTGCTTACACTGTCATATAAGTACTGCGCGCTATCCGATTCCATCGCTGGAGTTGGATGCGAATGCTGTGTGGTATTTGTGCTCCCATCATACAGCTGCCTATCGCACCTGTCTTATAATTCCTCCCCTAAAGATCTATCGACGTTGGGGTCAATTGACATTTTCAAGTTTCACATTGATCGATTTTTGTTCGGCAAGGATACGAAGATTTATGGAATCATCGCAGGCAAATGGAATTAAGAATTAGGTAAAAGGGACAGAAACGGAAACAGCTGCAAACAAACGTTGCATTTTATTCATATTTAACAGCAACAATATCCGTGCCGTACGCAACTATGCTGTGGTCAGAGACAAACGCCCTTAGCTTCCGAAACTCCCGTGGCTTTTCTGTGGCTCTCTTTCCTTTCTTCCCTTCCTCCTGCAAGCTGCCAGTTTTTAAACCTTGTTTTAAATGTTGTTCTGGCGAGGGCATTCCACATTCTCAGAGCCATCTCTACCGTTTCATTGCTTGATTTCTTTGTTTATTAATTATGAAACTCCTTGAGCTACAATGGTAGCGCTTGCGACAATACATTAAAAGGCGGCTATTGGAAACCGTTGTGATCATAGTTTCGTTTTGTACAGAATTGAACCTCTATCACTCAAGAGGGAATGTTATATTTACAATAAACTATATCTTCTTATAAATGTTGGTTCATTCGCTCCCTAGTGACAGATGAAGAATTGTTTGATCACCTCATTTATTTCATGTGGGCAAAAGGCACGGGTATTCATTCAGATATAATCCACAGATTCACATTGAGATAACTGCAACGAGAGAGACAGAAAGCACCGTGGTACATGGCGGAATAGACAAGAGAAATGGATAAATAGAAAACGGCCTCAGACTCTGAAAAGTAAAAACATCACATGCAAAAGCCTCGGCTGCTCCAGGTGAGGCTCGAACTCACAACCTCGGCATTTCCCAAGCCTGTACTGTCATATAAGTACCGCGCGCTAACCAATTGCGCCACTAGAGCTGCATGTTCTGTGGTCTTTGTGCTCCCATCATACAGCTGCCTGTCCTACCTGTCTTACAAGGAAGAAGACAAAGAATCATCGAATCATTCAACACAGAAGGAAGCTTTTCAACCCATCGTGTCTCTGCCGGCTCTCTGCCAGAAGCCTTCAGTTATTGAGACTCCATAGATTCTCACCGTAGACGTGTTTTATTTTTTGTGTAATGTATTTTATTTTAATGAATTTCGGTGTCCATGCGGGAAATTTATAATATATATTTGTGCATCTATCTGTGAGTTGTAAATTAAATTGTGTGGAACATTGATAATCAAATTATTTGTGTTCATATATGTGTTATTATGAATTTATCTCTAAGTATCTCGGTGCTATAATTGTATTTACGTTTATTTGCGAGGTGTTTACAAGATGCAAAGATGTACACAGAAAATACATTTATAACAAACACAGATGCTCCACAATACTATTATAAATAACTATGTTGCATTCAAATACATAAACACTAAAACAGATATACAAAATATATTTATAACCCACAGAACAAATTGCAACTTAACACAGAGACACCAAAATATATTTAGAGCTATCAATGATCGAAGAACATTTTACTCTCTACGGTCCTCAGCAAGGTCTGCTGTGCCTTTGTTTCCTGTGCTTGTGCTCGGTGTAAGGGAAGGTTTTGCCGAGCCGTGGTATATCGTTTCCCAAGGTAGGGCCGAAATGCGCTGTCTGAGGCCACGTTCACTGCTATAGTTGATATTTAATAATCGTTTGGAATTGTTTATAATGCATAATTACAACATCTACAGATGTTTCATCCTGGTACACAAATCCACTGCCAAATTAGTTCAGCCCCACACCCGCCCCAGTTGTTAAACTTCCCGCGTGGACATTGGTCTTAACTCGATTGATGTACAACTCGACCTACTGCAACAGGTCTTTCCTGCGCCAGAACTAGTCCAAATGTTCGGATTCTGTAGCCCAACCTCGTGCACCTTTTATCCAGACATACGTTGCTTTTTCCAACCTCAATAGCTCGAGGCACTGGGAATAATCCATAGAATACCTTTGTGGTCCTGCTCATTAATTTCCTCAATTGCACCTGAAACTCTGACTGAAGAAACTCTTCCCCTTCTTTCCTTATGTCAGTGGTTAGCACATAGATCACGACTTAAGCAGCTCCCATTCGCCCCTCAAAATGTTCTGCACCCATTCAGTGATGTTCTTTATCTGGCAGAAGGGAGGATATACACAACGCATGACTCACATTTGCCGTTGCAGAATGGTACTGACTTTCGAATCCCAATGACGTCAACTTATGTTACTTTTTAGTTTCAAAAGCAATGCACTGCGAATCCTGTAAATCTGAAATGAAATCAGAAAATGTTGGATATACTCAGCCAGTCAGGCAGCATCTCTGGAAAGATTTCTGATGAAGGGGTTGTCATTAAATGTCATTGACATGGAGCGTCAACAATGCAATCCGGATACGGTCCGATATTGTAATCCCAAGCGCCAGTTTGTGGGTATTGAAACCAATCCGGATACCACGCATTAATCTGGTAGCTAAATTGTTGTTGTTGTTCTGGTAAAGTCGCAACAGCAGAGGACTGCAATGAAATATCCAAGTCTTTAAGATAAATCATATGTTTTACAATTAATAAAACGAGCCAGTCCCAAATGACATTCAATCTTCAAAACGGTTCACTTCCGCCGTTTAATTTCCGCCATGTTTGCCGGGGAAAAACACAGGTTTTGGCTGGTTTTTTTATTGCGGTTCATTGCTGTTGCGACTAGTTTACTTTGAACATTCTCCCTTTAAACATTCTCACAGAGGCCGCCTAACTGGTTCACGAGTTCTTGACATCAACGTTTACTCACCCCTGTGACCGCCACCTAGTGGTTAGGATGCAGCGCTCTCTCCTCGTCGGTACAGGTTCGATGCTCATTCCGGGATTTATTAAATTAAAATGAAGCTTATTCAATTAATTTCAAAACATTCTGTGAAAGATTAATAATTATTGCAATCGCCATTGATAACTTGTCACGTTTGTTCCAGACTAAGGGAAATACATGGCAACAGAGAGCCTGCCAAACTTCCAACAATTGCGGTCTCTAAGGGCACGTATGATGTCAGCACACACCCGTCGAGGCCTCTCAAGTGTGCGTGCGCTGAAAGCCGGCACTGGGACAGTCAAAATGGCTTTTGACAGATCCAACGCATTCCTGAGAGAAGGGTTATTGCGGTCGGAGATTTGCGCTATTTTCCCAACTCTTGCCTAGAAGATCTCCTTGAAAATCTTACGCCTGGTAAAGGTGACAGAGAGATAAAAAGGCAGGGGGACACAATTATATGCATGTCACAGAAAGAGAGAGACAGACAGGTGGTTTTCATGGAGAGGAGACAGTCCGGAGAGACAGAAAGCGAGGCAGACAGATTTTGAAAGAGAGAGAGAGAGAGTGACAACCTAGGGGGAGGGGAGACAGGGTGAGTTTATTATGGTGGGGGATATAGAGAGCGACAATACTGAGGTGAGTGGGCGGCAAGACCGACCGACAGGGTGAGAAACGGATGGAGAAAAACTGGGTGGGTGGGAGATATGATGGGTGACAAAGAGAGAAATAGACGTGGAAGGCAGAAGGGAGGAGGCAGGCGGCGGAGAATAATGTAAGGGGGACAGACAGGGGAGGCAGAAAGGGAAGACTGACAGAAGGCAAATAGAGAGCGATAGACAGGGGCAGACGGGTTTGCATGGTGGAAGGTGACAGTAATTGACAGACAGGGGAGGCAGACGGGGGTTATTCAGAAAGATAACACACTGGGCTCAGCTAGAGTTAAAGAGAGAGAGACAGAAGGTGGGGTGAGGCAGTGAGAGTGAGAGAGAGCGGGTGAGACAGACGTGTAAGAGACAGATAAATAGAGAGTTTGGTGAAACAATCGAGGCAACCAGGGCAAAACGGCGAGAGATACAGATGGGGCAGACAGCAACGGCAGTCAGATGAGGAGACATAGAGAGAGAGGCATACAGGAGATACATGACCAGAAAGACATACGAGGAGGCAGAAAGAGAGAGACATACGGCGGATCAGAGCGAGAGACAGACACGGGTAGGTGGGCGGGGAGAGAGATAGAGTGATGGAGACAGGCGGTGGAAAAAGACACATGGCAAGACAGAGAGAGGCAGGCGACAGACCGAGAAAACACTGAGAGAGAGAAAGAGAGAAACCATACGGTAGCAGAGTGGGAATGTTACTGAACTACTTATCCAGAGGCCATGTCTGAAGATCGCCGAGAGGTAAGTTCAAATCCTGCCACGGCAGCTGAAGAATTTAAATTGAGTTAATTACATGAATCTTGATTTGAAGAGCTAGTATCAGAAATGACCATGATAGTACTGGATTGTCGTAATAATCCATCTTGTTCACTAATGTTCTTTTGGGGATGAAATATGCCGTCCTTTCCTGGTCTGGGCTATACGTGATTCCAGACGCAGAGCAATGTGGTTGACACTTCAATGCCCTGGACAATGGCCCAGCGAAACACTCAGTTGAATCAAACTGCAGCGACAAAGTCGGCACTGCGGGAGTCTCTTCATCACACGGACTGCAGCAGTTACAAATAGTAGGCTCAACACCACCTTCTCCGGGGCAGTTTCAGAAGGGCAATAAAGGAAGGAAGGCCTTGGTAGCGACGCCCACATTTCTGATTTAATTTTTTTTTAAACCTTGGAGACAGGGAAAGAGGTCGACAGAGAGAGATATGGAGACAGAGGCAGACGGCGGGGTAATCGATGGGTCAAACAGAGTGAGAGTGATGAAGAGACAGGTGGGAGATAGACGTGGGGAGAAAGAGGGAGAGAACCAGAAGGCGGAGTCAGATAGGCAGATCGGCGAGGTAAAGAGAGATAAACATTTGGCGGTGACAGAGTGAATGAGAGATGGGGAGACAGCTGTGGATAGACAGAAGTGAGTAGACGTACAGAGGGTTAGAGTGGGACAGACGTGGGAGAGAAATGGGCACAAAACAGACCCGGAAAGACACGGAGAAAACGACGTGGTAGACAAAGAAAACGAGCTGGGGGAGCGAGGGACAGCGTGTGAGAGCAACAAATTGGGTGTGGTGGGATAGAGATTGACTGGAAGAATGGTGCATTGCGAAAGGCTGCGGTAGATAGATGATATGTTACAAAGACAAAGGCTGAGACGGTGCTCGACGGGAGCAGGCAGACTGGTGAGCCAGAGGGGCAACAGAGAGAGTGAGAGAAAGACAGACGAGAGATAGGAAGGAGATAGATAGGGGCGGGGGACAGAGAGAGAGAGAGAGAGACCTACAGGAGGTGATAGAGAGAGAGTGACAGACCGTGTGGGGGAGATAACCGACTGGAAATGTAAAAGAAGGGAACAAAGTGGGTGAGGCTGATGGTGGTAGACAGACGGGAGGATGTCGAAGGGGAGAGAGATACAGCAGAGGGAAACGGGCAAGACAGAAATAGAACAGACGAATCAGACAGACACAGAAAAGTTAAGGAGGGAGAGAGCAAGACTGGGGAGACAGAGAGGGTGACAAACGGGGGAGTTAAACAGGAGGGAGACAGGGATGTAACGACAGAGACAGACAGTGAGAGAGAAAGGTCGACAGACGGCGGGGCCAGACGGACGGAGAACTGCAAGGGACAGACTCGAGAGACAGACGGGAGAGGGAAGGAGTGGAAGAGACTGATGGGCACAGACGGGGAGACAGAAATAGAGATAACAGCAGAGGAAATAAAAATACAGTGGTAGTCAGACGGAGAGACAGGCGGGAGGGCCACAGAGAAAGACAGACGGGGGTTACACAAGTGGCGAGAAAGACGGAGGAGTGATAGGTTGGGCAAGAGAGTGTTGGAAACAGATGGGGAGACAGAAAGAAAGACAGACATGAGGAGACAGAGCACGAAAAACAAACGGCGAGGCACTTTCCAGTTCCGCTCTCTCGTCCAATTTTAGTGAACAAAAATGTAATTGGCAGTTTAAATAGTGTCGTGGAACATAATGTTGCAAATAGACGATTATTAAGTGTTTGTGACAATAACTATGCAGATATAGGTCCCAGTGAGGAAGTGTAAATTATTTCGTATTGAACCTAAGAAAGATGGATCAGAGTATATTATACTTAGAAATTGTGTCTGACAATGATATTTAGGGGTGCAAGTACTGCAATATATCCTAATACCCCTGTTTTTGCTGGTCATCATTCTCGTATTTTGAACACCAAATGCCCCTTTTTCTGAAACTCCTAATTTCCATGTATCCGAGCTCTGAATTCTCCATTTTTCAAGAGCTCCTAATTCATCTTTTTCAGGAGCTCCTTATCCCACTGTTTCAAGAGCTCCTAATTCCTCTGTTTCAGGCGCTCATTATCCCTCTGTTTCAGGAGCTCCTAATTCCTCATTTCAGGAGCACCTTATCCCTCTGTTTCAGGAGCTACTAATTCCTCTGTTTCAGGAGCTCCTTATCCCTCTGTTTCAGGACCTCTTGATTCCCCTATTTCAAGAGCTCCTTCTCCCACTGTTTCTGGAGCTCCAAATTCAGCTGTTTTTGGAGCTCCTTATCCCTCTCTTTCAGGAGCTCCTTATCCCTATGTTTCTGGAGCTCCGAATTCTCCATTTTCTTGCACTCCTCATTTCTCTATTTCAGCAGCTTCTAATTCTCCAGTTTCAGGTACTCCTCATTTCCCTGTGTCAGGAACTCCAGAGTAACCACTTTCTGGTGCTCCAATTACACTGTTTCTGCAGCTCCTACTTCTAATGTTTCAGTAGCATCTTTGTCACATGTTTTGGAGTAAATAATGCCCCTGTCACTGGAGCTCATACTTCCCCTGTATCAGGTGAACCTCGTTCACCTCTTTCTTCAACAGCTAACTCTCCTTTTCTGCTGCTCATAATTCCCCTGCTTAATAAGGTAAAGTGCTGGAGCTCATAATTTTCCTCTTCCTAATTACCCTATTTCTGGCGCTCCTACTTTCCCTGATTATGATGCCCCCTCCTAACGTCGCAGTATTTGGAGTTAAGAATTCCATTGTAACTTTAGCTCTCTCGTAATGTCCCTGTTTATTTAGCTCTCTAATAATTTTCAGGTTTCTGTTACGGTCTCCTAATTCACCCATACCTGGAGGTACTAATTCCCCTGTTTCTGTTGATCCTAATTCTCCGTTTTTCTGGAGATCCTAATTCAACTGTTTCTTCATCCAATTTCCCGTCATTCAGGGCACTCGCATTCCGTTGTTTCTGCAGATCAACCAATGCTGATGTTTCAGAGCTCCTAATTTCTTTGTTTCCAGAGCTCCTATTTCCCCTGTTTCCGGAGCTGCTAGTTCCCCTGTTTCTGCTGCCTCATCCCAATTCATTCTTTTTATGAATAACCAAACTCCTCTATTTCAGCAGCTCCGACTTCTGCTGTATCTGGTGCATTTAATTCCACGTGTGTACACCACCTGAAGTAATGAAAGCCGTTTGCTTTAAGAAGCTGATGGCACATTTTCAACATTGTCGATCTGCTTGCTTAGGCAGGACAAGCGGTGAAGTGAATATTCTTGCACAATATTTCTGTTTGGATGCAAAAAGCAGGAAATTGAATGCCTAGCGTTGCTTGAAACCTGAGAGGAGGTGGCCCAGAGTTTAAGGCGAATACCTGCTAATCCATTGTGATCTGCATGCGTGGCTCCGAATGGCATACTCGTCCTTATTGTGTAAAGCGTTTGAAGCCTCTTGTTGTTTTGTCAATCACGTAAATACCTTTTACTTTCAAGGATGCTGTACTTTGGTCATGTCAGGTCTCAAATTAAGATAGGGCCTGTAATTCCGGCCTGACTGGGTCTGTACGGAGTACGTACGCAACCGGCAAGCACCCACAAAAGCCCTTCTTTGACGTGCGAGGCGCATGCACTGAAAACCAGGTTTTCCAATGTCAAATTCTTGCTTGACAGACCCAACGCTTCTTCAGGAGAAGGACATTCGCGTGTGTATGCGCTATACGCCAATCAATTGCCCAGCGAATGTCCTTAAATTGATTGCGCCTGGGAAAAGCAGGTGCATAGCCTACTTTTATCAGCATAAGAGTTTTTAAACATGTAAAAAATATAAAAACATCGAAAGAAAATGTAAAAACATTTTTATGTTTAAAAACTCTGTCCACTAAGGAAGGTTTATTTAAACCCAAAATATCAAACTTAAAAAAAATCCGAATAGCTTATTTTTTCTAACACATTTGTTAACTTTAATTTAAATTAATATTACATACGTGAGGTGTTTTTTTTTACTTTTTAGGTGTGTTTGGGTGATGGGGGTGTTTTCATTCGTAATACTGAGAATCCCGACTTCCGGAGATGCTATTATTACGAATGATAATAGTGTACATTCATTGGCTGTCCAGAGCCAGTTGAATTCAGCTTCTCCCTCCGCAGCTCCAAGACGTGAATGCGCTGCGATGCGCGGGAAGAGAAGGCCTCAGATGCGGAGGGTGCAGGAGCAAAAGGTAGGTGTGGAACGTTATCACTATTTGCAGCCGAGCGCCTGGGGGAAGCCTAGCACAATGACTTCAGGCCCAATATAGACATCAAAGATAAAATTTACGTACTTCTGTTGTTATTCGCAGGACTATGGAGAGGGGGACTAATTTGTTCGCTCTCTCAGAGACACAGCACAGCCACGTTGGGCCGAATAGCTTTCTTCACTACCGTCAGAATAAGCCGTTTTAATATAGAATGCGTTACGCACTTTACTGTCGGCTGCTCGTTGGTCTCCGGCCTTGAATCTCTCTTTGTGATTTTCACAGTGGAAATGCTAGAGGTCATGGATCATTTTGTGTCTGTCTAAACCGATTTGCTGTCAGTCCAGGATCAATCTCTGTCTGTTTTCAAAGGGATTTGCTCTCAGTCCCGGGTCATTCTGAGCCTGTTTAAAATTAAAGAACTCTCAGTCCAAGAACATTGTATATCTGCTTCACAGGGATTTGCTTTCAGTCCCGCAAATTTCTGTGTCTGTTTAAAAGGGATATGCTATCAGTCCCGGATCATTATGTGTCTGTTTAAAAGGGATGTGCTGTCTATTCCGGATTTCAAATTTCAAATTTCAAAAACTGTCTTTGGATGGTGTAGGAATTCAAGCTTATTTGTGAGTTTGTGTAAGAGAGAGAGGGAGAGAGTGCAAACGTGTTGTGCGATGGTGCTTGGCATTTCATATCATATATGAAAAAAGGCATTACATGGAATTTGAAGCCATGCTGATTTGCTTGAACACTCCTTCGCGGAATATCTTACAGGAGAAGAATCTGCTGTGGGATCTTGCCATTCCACATCTGAAAAAATGCAAAAAAACACAAGTTAGAAACATACGGATTCCAGCGAGGGCTTGCGTGTGGGCTTTGTGACATGATGACCTTAACCACCTTATTTTCAAATTCAAATCAAATCAAAACAGGACAAGACAAGACTTGACTGACTGACAGACTTTGTTTATATATATATATTTATATATATATATTTATAAGTATGTACGTGTGTGTGTGTGAGTGTATACTTATATACAATGTATAACTCCCCGCTTTTTAACTTTCACAATAAATGTGCTTTTTCTGATCTGCCTGCACTGGACTCTATTGCTTTTGTCCACTTTCGCAGCACAAGCAGCTGCTGTCGGATCCTGACATTGCACATCTGAAAAACAGCAGAGAGACACACGTCACTTTAAAAGATGGCCGTTGCCTCCCACATCTTCCCTCGTGGCTTGTCTTCCACCATGGGCTGACGGTGCCTGTTGGTATTTACTGTGTGCACACCCTTATCTCCAATGGTAAACATCTAGACACACACAGCCTTCGTTCGATCTAAAAATAAATACATTATTAATTGATTATATATTTATTGAAATCAAATCAATTTCAATTTTTGTTAACTAAAATTCTTATCAATACATTTCTTAAAAAATTAATAGATAAATGTTATTAAATTGGTTTTTTTCTGGAGGGTTTTTCTTCCCTCCGCCCTTCCTGCCTGTCTATCACATTGGGCTTCAATCACCTTCCCAACCCCACGTGTTTCGGAGCCCCACACTCACTCACGCACTGCACATTTGCGCTCAGGGAAGATAGAAATCCCACTTTATTCTTTTAAAAGAGAACTGCTGTCAGTGAAGGGTCATTCTACACCTGTGTAAAAGGGACGTGCTTGCAGTCCCTGATCATTCTGTGTCTGTTTAAGCGGGATGGTTGTAAGTTTCGGTTCACAATCTTTCTCTTAAATACAGATTTTCTCATAGTCTCGGATCACCATGTATATATTGAAAAGGAGTCTGATTTCAGCTGTGATGACCGAATTGTTAAGCTGTTGTGTTCCAAGTTCGAAGCCCAGCTAAAGTGCGCGCACAGATCGCAGCGCTTCTGTTCATTTACTTGAAATATGCTAATCTTTTCCAAAATCCACTACTTTGTACAGCTATTGCCCCGAATTTGCTCCTAATATAAAAAACAACAATTTTTTTCCTCGTGGCAGCAGCCGCGTGGCTTAATGGATAAGGCATCTGAGTTTGATTGTAACCGCGACGTTATCGGAAATTTGCAGATTTGAGTCGAGCCGCGGTAAATTAACTCGCTGCGCGAAATGTTATATTCTTTGTCGTCATTCTGCTGCAAAACCAGCCATCTCGTACAGTCACTGACCTGAAGCAAAGGAAGGCTGTTTGCTTTAAGAAGGTAATGGCACATTTTCAATATCGATCCTGTTGCACGGACAGAACAAGCGGTGAAGTAGACTTTCTTTAACATTATTTCTGTTTGAATGCAAAAAGCAGCAAATTCAATTGCTGATGTAGCTGTTAATAGAAGACGAGGTGGCTGCGAATGACAGGCGATGGACGTCTAATCCAGTGTGCTGTGCAGGTTAAACAATTGATTCCTTCGGTTACTTTTTCAATCATATTTAATGTCATGGCCAAATTCAACATTTCATGACAAGGATGCTGCACTTCGGTCATGTAATGTTCAAATTAATAATATATTGATCAAAGGTAAAAAATTAGTAGGGCTATGGTCATTTGGGACTAATTAGATAGGTCTCTGAGAGACAGCACATGCAGGATGGGCCGAATAGTGAACTACCGTCAGAGTCTGAGACCTACGCTTCTCGCTGTCGGCGGCTTGTTGGTCTTGGGGTAGAATTGTTTTGGGATTTTCAAATTGAAATGCGAGAGATCCCGGGTTCAAAGCACGAACGAGCTCCGCCAGCTTTTAGTCAAAGATCCGCTTCTCACAGCCGATCGACATGTGAGAAAAATTAAGAATGAAAACGTGTGATTTCGCGGAGTTGTTACCACTGCGTTAAAATCGCAGAGTTTCACAGGAACAAGGTGAAATTTAATAACTGAGTAAAATTAAACTCTCTCGGATATACTCGGCTCGGTGTCTCATTGGACAACCTAAACCAGTATTTAATTTCGGTCAATACTTTATCAGGAAATCTTCCTTTCTGCACGCATGAGCTCATCTCAATTGGGATAAGCATACATTCAGCGTCAATCTTAACTTCAACGTGATACACACTCTGCCCTGAACATGAG
Source organism: Pristiophorus japonicus (assembly GCF_044704955.1). Taxonomy (NCBI): domain Eukaryota; kingdom Metazoa; phylum Chordata; class Chondrichthyes; family Pristiophoridae; genus Pristiophorus; species Pristiophorus japonicus. The sequence goes on from NW_027254772.1 coordinate 1,429,278, forward strand.
TGCGTCCTGTTTATCTAGCGCTGAAATGTTGTGAGAAGATGGCTTTTGAATTAGTCCCTTGGCTGCCGAATTCAAACGTACGAGAAATCAATCCGGAGTGATCAAGCTGCCTGGTCTGATTAAAAGGCGTTGACAACCTATATTTTAGGAATTTTAAAGACTTCTGGCCTCAACATTAGCTTCAAAGTATCGGATCATAAGCACCGCTCCCATTGTCTGGTAATGGTTCTGCTGTTCCCACTAACACCTCCTCTGGACCATCCTTTGTTACGTTATTGCCCGATTACCACTCACTTTGGCGTTTCCCATTGTGCCATTTATTAATTAATCACTGCTGCGTTTCACTGTATCACAGACGTTCGCTTTTTTCCTCCTCGCTGCCTATATTTTCCAGGCTCTTTTTTTGTTGAAAAAAATCAGTAATCTTTAACTTTTCCCTAAAAGATCGGCGTGATTATCCGACTGAACGTGAAAACGTGTAAATTGGATTTGTCGGGTTGGTTTTAATTCCCTCCCTCCTTCCTGCCTTCTATCACCTGGGGCATCATCACCGTCCCAGCCCCACGTGGTCCTGAGCCCCACGCTCATTCACGCACAACCCAATTGTCTTCAGGAATTATAGAAGTCTCACTTTATTCTTTTAAAAGGGATCTGCTGTCAGTCAAGGGTCATTCTGTCTCTGTGTAAGAGGGATATGCTTCAAGTCCCGGATCATTCGGTGTCTGTTTGAACCGAATGGTTGTCATTTCCGGTTCATAATTTGCACATGGAAGTCCGATTTTCTCATAATGCCGGATCATCCTGTATAGTTTTAAAAGAAGTGTGAGTTCAGCTGCGATGATCGAATTGTTAAACTATTGTGTTTCAAGCTACATTGACGTTGCCTGTGCCCGTGCGCATCCATATCGCAGCGCATCGATTCATTACTCGAAATATGTTCATGTTTTCCGAAATGCACTCCTTGATCGAAACCTTGTCCCAAATTTGCTCTCAATATAAACAGCAACAAATTTTGCGCGGACGATAGCTGCTGCGTGGCGGAATGGACAAGACGTCTGACTTCGATTGTTGAAAGCAGTGTTATCAGAAGATTGAAAGTTCCAGTCCTGTTTGCGGTCAACAATCTCGTCGCATGAAATTTTATATTCATTGCTTTGATTCTGCCTCAAAACCAACCATCTCGTTCAGTCACACCTGAAGTAAAGGAAAGCTTTAAGAAGCTATTGGCACATTTACATCACTGCCGATCTGGTTGCACGGGCAGAACAGGCGGTAAAGTAGACTTTCGTGCACATTATTTCTGTTTGGATGCAAAAAGTAAGGGATGGATGTCTGACGTTGCTGTAAATGAGAGACGAGGTGGCCGAGAGGTTCAGGCAATGGATTGCTAATCCAGTGTGCTCCCACCCTCGTCGTTATTGTATTAAACCTTTAACCCGTCGAGTTTATTTGTCAATCACATTTGACCTCAAAATTCAACTTTTACTGACAAGGATGCTGCACTTTGTTTAAGTTGTGTCTCAAATTAATAATACATTCATCAAAGGGAAAACATTAGCAGGACTATGGAGAGGGGGCCTCATTACATAGGTCTCTGAGAGTCAACACAGGCACGATGGGCCGAATAGTAAACTACCGTCAGAATCTGAGAGCTACGCTCCTCACTGTCGGCGTCTCGCTTTTCTCGAAGTATGATGCTCATTTAGCGATATTCATAATTAAAATGCGAGAGGACACGGGTTCAAATCCCGGACGACCCCTGCCAACTTTTAATCAAAGAACCGCTTCTCAGCCAATCGACATGTGAGAAAACGAACATATTTCAAATTAAAACTTGTGATTTCGCTCTGTTGTTCCAACAGCATCCAAATCATCGAGTTTCAGAGGAGCGAAGTGAAACTCATCGAACTGAGTAAAGTTAAAGTATCTCAGATGTACTCGACTCTGTGTTTCATTGGACAACCTAAACTCGTGTTTGGTTCCGGCCAATACTTGATCAGTATATCTTCCTTTAGCACGCATAAGCTCACCTCCATTGAGATAAACATACATTCCGCGTCTATCTCCACTTCAACGTGAAACATACTCTGCTTTGAATATGAGTGCGTCCTGTTTCTCTAGCGCTGAAAAGATGTGAGAAGCTGGCTTTTGAATCAGTCCCTTGGCTGCCGAACTCAAACCGTACAGGAAATCATTCCGGGATGGCCAAGCTGCCTGGTCTGATTAAAAGGCGTTCACATCCTTTAATTCAAGCATGTTATAGTCTTCTTGCCTCAACATTAGGTTCAACGTATCGGATCACGAGCACCGCTCCCATTGTCTGGTAATGGTTGTGCTGTTGCCACTAATACCTCCTCTGGACCATTCTTTGTTACTTTATTCCCCGATTACTACCCACTTTGCCTTTTCGCATTGTGCCATTTATTATTTAATCACTCCTACGCTCCACTGTATCACAGACATCCCCTTTTGTCATTCCTCGCTGCCTATTTCTTCCAGGTGCTACTTATGTTGAAAAAAATCAGCAATTTTTAAATTTTTCCTAAAATATCGGAATGATCATCCGACTGAACGTGGACCCGTGTTCTTCATCCACAGAACCTGCACGACCTGCTGAGTTTTACGGAATTCTCTGTTTTTGTTCATTCTGTTTCCATATCCCTTTTAAGGTGATGTGCTGTCTATCCGGGGTCATTCTCTGTGTCTCTAAAATGCTGTGCTATCAGTCCCGGATCAATCTGTGTCTGTTTGAAGGGACGTGCTGTCTGTCCCGGATTTCAAATTTCAAAAACTGCCTTTGGAATTTTAGTTTATTTGTGTGTTTGTGTAAGCGAGAGAGTGCGTTCAAACGTGCTATCCAATCTTACTGTGCATTTCATGTCATGGAGAAAAAAGGCATTACATGCAACTTGAAGCTACAGTGATTTGATTGAACGCGCATTCGAGGACTGCCTGACAGGAGAAAAATCTGCTGTTTCATAAATCCATGCTGACTTGGAACGATCCTGTCACTGCTATACAAATGTGCTCCTATTTCATCCTTAATAATTTATTCCAACATTTTCCCCACGACTGATGTCAGGCTAACCGGTCTATAATTACCCGTTTTCTCTCTCCCTCCCTTTTTAAAAAGTGGTGTTACATTAGCTACCCTCCAGTACATCGAAACTGATCCAGAGTCGATAGACTGTTGGAAAATGATCACCAATGCATCCATTACTTCCGGACCACTCCCTTAAGTACTCTGGGATGCAGACTATCAGACCCCGGGGATTTATCGGCCTTTAATCCCATCAATTTCCCTAACACAATTTCCCGCCTAATAAGGATATCCTTCAGTTCCTCCTTCTCACTCGATCCTCGGTCCCCGAGTACTTCCGGAAGGTTATTTGTGTCTTCCTTCATGAAGACTGAACCAAAGCTTTTGTTCAATTGGTCTGCGATTTCTTTGTTCCCCATTACGAATTGACATGAATCCGACTGCAAGGGACCAACATTTGTCTTCACTAATCTTTTCCTCTTCACATATATATCGAAGTTTTGCAGTCAGTTTTTATGTTCCCGGCAAGGTTCCTCTCGTACTCTATTTTCCCACTCTTAATTAAGCCCTTTGGCCTCCTCTGCTAAATTCTAAATTTCTGCAGATCCTCAGGTTTGCTGATTTTTCTGGCTAATTTATATGCCTCGTCCTTGGATTTAACACTATCCTTAATTTCCCGTGTTAGTCACGGTTGAGCCACATTCCTCATTTTATTTTTACTCCAGGTAGGGATGTACAATTGGTGAAGTTCATCCATGTGATGTTTATATGTTTGCCATTGCCTTTCCAACGTCAGCCCTTTAAGTGTCATTTGCAAGTCTATTCTAGCCATTTCACGCCTCAAACCATGGAAGTTACCTTTCCTTAATTTAGGACCCTAGTTTCTGAATTAACTGTGTCACTCTCCATCTGAATGGTTCGCTGGCTGTGAGAATTCTGCATTGTGATTGGCTGCTAGACAGCTTTTTAACGTCACAACACCTCATGCGATGGAATTCCCACTAAACTCTACTGATTTTAACTGCACATCGAAAAGGTCAGACTTCTCGCTACTGAGATCATGAGATATTGACCTGCACCACTGACGTTGTTAGGACACTGTAATGGCAAATAAAACTGCCGCTATCAAGTCAGAACTTCAGCCAGTGTGCTGTGCGGAACTTTTACAGTCAATGTGACCTGCGATGTAGGATCCTCATCACTCTATTTAAATCCGCCGCAAATACTTCCTGCTGCACCCTGCGAATGTCTGGTTTTTCAGGCGTTTCCTGGGGAGGGCGTATAATGAGGCGTTCGGGCCTAATTTTCCATCCGGGGTGCTGGCAGAGCACTGCATGACGATTGACATCATAATTTCAGTGAAACTAGAAGGCGGGCCGGTAAGCATTTGCACCGCCGCAAATCATGAGCTGAATTTTCCAGCCTAGTGGTAAAAGCTGGATAAAACATAGCGATTTTAGCGAGAGCTTGCTTGTGACATGTTGAACTCCTTCCACCTTATTTTCAAATACAAATCAAATCAAGACAAGACAAGACATGACTCACTGACTGAATTTGTTTATGTATATATATATGTAAATATTTATATATAAGCAAATTTACATACATTCACTACTTTTTAACTTTGACTACAAATGTGCTTTTTCTGTTCTGCCTGCACTGGGCTCTATTACATTTGACTTCTTTCACAGCACACGCAGCTGCTGTCAGATCCAGCAGAAAGGCACTCGCGACATTAAATGATCGCCTTTGTTGGCCACATCCTCTCTCGTGGTTTGTCTTCCAGCATGGGCTTACTGAGTTTGGGTATTTACTGACTGCACCCCCTGATTTCCAATGGAATTCATCCAGTCACCCAGCCTTCGTCCAACCAAAAGTATACAGATTGTGAAACAATTATTTATTTATTTAAATCAAATCAAATTAAATTTTTTGCAATAAAATTTTAATTTTTTTTTTTATTATGATAAATATATATATAGTTTAAATTGGCTTTTTGTCTTGTTTGGTTTTACTTCCCTCCCTCCTTCCTGCCTATCTATCACCTGTGGCTTCAACAACCGTCCCAACCCCGACTGGTCCTGAGCCCCACACTCACTCATTCACAGCCTTCAGGAATGACAGAATTCCCGTTTTATTCTTTGAAAAGGGAACTGCTGTCCGTTAAGGGTCATTCTGCATCTGTGTAAGAGGGATGTGCCTGCAGTCTCGGATCATTCGATGTCTGTTTAAATGCGAAGGTTGACAGTTCCCATTCATAATTTGCCCCTTTAAGACGTATTTCCTCATAATCCTGATCATCCTGTATAGTTTTAAAAGGAGTTGATTTCAGCTGCGATGACCGAATTGTTAAACTGTTATGTGTCAAGCTACATTGACGTTGCCTGTGCCCGTGCGCATCCATATCGCAGTGCATCTATTCATTACTCGAAATATGCTCATGTTTTCCGAAATCCACAACTTGATTTCACTTTTGTCCCAAATTTGCTCTCTATGTAACCATCAAAAAATTTTCTGTAGCCAGCAGCGGCCGCGTGGCCTAATGGATAAGTGTCTGATTTCAATTGTAACTGCGATGTTATCAAAAGGTTGCAGGCTCGAGTCCTGCTGTGGTCAACTAACTCGCCTTGTCGACTTTTATATTCTTTGTTTTATTCTGCCTCAAAACCAACCATCTCGGACTGTCATTCACCTGAAGTTAAGGAAGGCTGCATGCTTTCAGAAGCTGATGGCACATTTTCATCACTGTCGATCTGGTTGCACGGGCAGAACAAGCGGTGAAGTAGATGTTCATGCACATTATTTCTGTTTGGATGCAAAAAGTAAGGGATGGATATCTGACATCGTTGTAAATAGGAGACGAGGTGGCCGAGAGGTTCAGGCGATGGACTGCTGATCCAGTGTGCTCCTATCCTCGTCGTTATTGTGTTAAATATTTGACCTCTCTGTTTTTTTTATCAATCAATCACATGGCAAAATTCAACATTTACTGACAAGGATACTGCAGTTTGTTTATGCAATGTAATAATACATTCATCAAAGGGAAAACCTAAGCAGGACTATGAAGAGGGGTACTCATCAGATCCGTCTCTGAGAGTGAGCACAGGCAGGAGAGGCCGAAAAGTAAACTACCGTCAGAATCTGACAGCTTCGCTCCTCGTTGTCGGCGGCTCCTTGGTGTAGGGGTATGATTCATGTTTAGGGATGTTCATATTTGAAATGCGAGAGATCCTGGACGAGCGCTGCCAACTTTTAGTCAAAGAACCGGTTCTGATCCGGTCGACATGTGAGAAAACAGACATATTTCAAATCAAAACGTGTAATATCGCTCCGTTGTTCCCACAGCGTCCAAATTTCAAAAACTGCCTTTGGAGGGTGAAGAAATTTTAGTTTGTTTGTGTGTTTGTGTAAGCGAGAGATTTCGTGCAAACGTGCTGGGCGATCTTACTGTGCATTTCATTTCATGTGAGAAAAAAGGCATTATATGCAACTTGAAGCCATACTGATTTGATTGAAATACGGATTCGAGGACCGCCTGACAGGAGAAGAGACTGTTGTGGGATTTTGCTATTCCACATCTGAAAGAAGGCAAATCTCAAAAGTTAGAAACATAGCGATTTTAGCGAGAGCTTGCATATGGGCTGTGTGACATGATGACCTCCTTTCCCCTTATTTTCAAATAAAAATCAAATCAAGACAAGACAAGACATGATTGACTGACTGACTTTGTTTATATATATATATATAAATAAATATTTATATTTACGTATATTTACATACATTCCCTACTTTTTAACTTTCACAATAAATGTACCTATTCTGTTCTGCCTGCACTGGGCTCTATTACATTTGACCTCTTTCACAGCATATGCAGCTGCTGTCAGATCCAGCATAAAGGCACTCGCGACGTTAAAAGATTGCCTTTGTTGCCCACATCTTCCCTCGTGGGTTGCCCTCCACCATGGGCTTACTGTGTTTGGGTATTTGTTGACTGCACCACCTGATTTCAAGTGAAATTCATGCAGTCACACAACTTTCGTTCAATCAAAAGTATATAGGTTATGAAACAATTATTTATTTATATAAATCAAATCAAATTCACTTTTTTGCAATAAAATTGTACAATTATTTATTTTCTTATTATGATAAATATATATATATTTTTAATTGGCTTTTTGTCTGGGTTGGTTTTACTTCCCTCCCTCCTTCCTGCCTGTCTATCACCTGTGGCTGCAACAACCGCCGCAGCCCCGCGTGGTCCTGAGCCCCACGCTCAGTCACGCACAGCATAATTGCCTTCAAGAATGATAGAAATCTCACTTTATTCCTTCAAAAGGGAACTGCTGAGGTCAAGGGTCATTCTACCTCTTTGTAACAGGGATGTGCTTGCTGTTCTGAATTATTCGGTGTCTGCTTAAACGGGATGGTTGTCAGTTCCGGTTCATAATTTGCCCATTTGTGACGTATTTTCTCACTATCCGGATCATCCTTTATAGCTTTAAAAGGAGTGTGATTTCAGCTGCGATGACCGAATTGTTAAACTGTTATTTTTCAAGCTACATTGACGTTACCTGTGCCCGTGCGCATCCATATCACAGCGCATCTGTTCATGACTCGAAATATGCTCATGTTTTCCGACATCCATTCCTTGATATAACTCTTGTTCCAAATTTGCTCTCAATATAAAAAACCGGAAATGTTCGTCCGACAGCAGCGGGCCCGTGACCTAATGGATAAGGCGTCTGACTTCGGTTGCAACAGCGATGCTATCAGAAGATTGCAGGTTCGAGTCCTGTCACGGTCAACTTACGCGCCGGGTGAATTTTTATATTCTTTGTTTTGATTCTGCCTCAAAACCAACCATCTCGTACAGTCACTCACCTGAAGTAAAGGAAGGCTGTTTGCTTTAAGAAGCGAATGGTACTTTTTCATCACTGTTCATAAACAAAACTGGGCAGAGTGTAAATGGAAAGTACAGAAAAAGAGCGCTGAATATAACAGAATTCATTTTGATAATTATCACACAACCGCTGAACAGCCTGTCCCTCAAGCATTATCCACATATAAAAGCAGGTGCTCCTCTTCAATTTGAAGAAAACACAAAATAAACAGAAATTGCCCAAACCCAAGATTTGTGCCCTGCCAGGGACCTTTAGATCTTCAACTAATGCTCTCCCAACTGAGCTTTTTCGGCCCGAAAGCAAATGAAGCAAAACTTTCTCACACTTTTTTGAAAGCAAACCTAACCCCGGGAGGACTTGCCCCGCCCACTCAGGCAATGGGTCCCAAACTGATCTCGGAGCTCAGGTTGTGTTAATGTAATGTATAATGATAATGAAAATCTTAACGTTCAGGTAAGGTTATCATTGCCCACGGCACAGGCAGTATCTGATTCTAGTCTTGCACACGTTGCTTAGTTCAAAATGTGTATTTTTCCACACTGGCAATGAATTGACTGATCGCCGTGCTGTGAGCAGCTAGGTTTGTTAGGGTGATGCCGCCCTAGAACGTAAATGGAAGCCAAATGATAATTGTGATTGTTCTCACACAGCAGTTATATGTTGGCAAAAATTAGTGTCAATCAGTAACTCTCGTTCCATATGTTGATTTTATGTTCTGCTGAAGCGTTTATAAAGATGCAAAGCTCACCAGGCTACATCTCACAGTGTTGAAGACACAGTGAAATATGCTGGTGTGTTTATTCAAATTTCAGAATATAGCATTTTCGTAAAATTCACCATTCTTTTCATGGCACTGATGGGTTGTGAATGGGAGATGTGCCGAAGTCACACTGAGCCGCACTGAATTCGAGCCAAGGTGAAATTACAACAGGTTCAGTCCTTAGCAGTGAGATGCTGAAGAGAGATAAGAGTCGTGAAACAAGGAGAGAGTTAACGGTACTGATGTTGAATCTCCTTTAGATCAGACACTCCATGAAGTCTCTGCTGGGGAATTCAGATCTGGGAAATCGCCTGTGAAACTTAAACATAGATATACAGTGAGCCAATGTGCAATCCAGGAAGGGCCAGGCCAAATGGATATCTTAATGTTCAGGATAAGCCCATGGCCCAGGCATTCTCTGATTACAGTGTTGCACAAGTTACTAAGATTAAAATGTTGAATTTTTCCACACTGGCAATGCATTGATTAATAGTCGTTCTGTGATAAGCGAGGGTGATGTGGTGCAAAAAGGTACATGGAAGACTAATGATAGCCATGATTATAAACATTTGCACCATCGATAAGCAATTCTAGTTCCATTTGTTGAGAGAGATCTAGTCATTTATTGCTGACTTTGAAATAGCAAACACAGAAGTATATTGTATTGTTGCAACGAATGATGCGCTGCTGAAGGTTGGGGCAGCAGCACTGTGGTGAGCTGCAAATTTGTTCAGGAGCAGCCGTTTACCTTGCAGTTCAAGCAACCAAAAATATACTGTTCCCTGACTGGGAAGCAAACCCTGAGCACGAACAGTGAAAGTGAAAATCCTAGCCTCGAGACCACCAGGGAAGCTGCTGCAAGTGACTTTGCCAGCAAGCAGACAAACGCAGTCTTTCCTCCTTGCTCCTTCGATATTCACATCACATTCGTGCCAGGCAAAACTGTTCGTAGCAAATGGCAATTTTGCTGAGAACAGGAAAGGCATGTCCGTGCAACCACAGCATTAAGTGCGGGTGAGCATCCAATGAAATCTATTTCATTCTGTCCTTTTCTCTGGGTTATTCACTCTCGGTGCCGGGTTAAAATTTAATTTGGTGTATTTGTCCTGAACTGGAGCCTTTGTCTTATCTCGGGGGACAGAACCGTTCTGTCTGTCCGTTCCTGCTAATGACCATTTACGGGAACAGGCCGCCAGTTTATTGTTTATCAGCAGACGAAGAAACACAAATAAACAGAAGGATGTGCCTCTCCACCCCGGCGGCAAAGAAGCAATGGATGTTATTCCAAATAATTCCCAACCCTTGGGATATTGTATAGATTTGTTTCATTATAAAGATTGGATTTTAAATGTTGTGAAAAACCGAAAAAAATATCAATTGCATTCAAATGACACGTACTGGGATCAAAGCAGCGGCCTTAGCGTTAGTAGCATCATGCTCTAACCAACTAAGCTAACTGACCACCAAGTGCTTAACGGTGCGTAAAAACCCAGCCTGACGGGATTGTGTTTCCGGCTCACACTATGTGACAGAGTTACTGCATAAACATTGAACACATCACATCGCTTAAACATTTTTCACTGTTCATATTCAAAACTGAGCAGAGTGTGAATAGAAAGTAACAGAAAAAGAGCGCTGCATCTGACAAAATTCGTTTTGAAAATTATCATGGAACCGCTGAACAGCCCATCCATAAAGCACTGTCCCCATACAAAACCAGCCTCTCCCCTTAAATAAAATAATCAAAAATTGCCGAAACCCGAAATTGAAGCAGGTACTTTTTGGTCTTAACGCTAACGCTCTCCGAACTGAGATATATCGGACTGCAAGGAAGTGAACCAGAATTTTCTCACACCTTTTTGAAAGAAAACCTAACCCCCGAAGGTAATGTCTCGCCCACTCAGTCCTCACTTCGGGGCGATGAGTCCCAAACAGATATCGGAGATCAGATTGTGTTACTGTAATGTATAATGACAATGAAAATCTTAACGCTCAAATTAATTTATCACTTCCCACGGGCCAGGCACTTTCTGATTCTGTGCTGTGATGAGCTAGGATTTTCGGGTGATGTAGAGCCAAAACGTACATGGAAGCACAATGATAATTGTGATTGTTCTCACACTGCAATTAAATTTTGGCAAAACTTACATGGTCAATCAGCAATTCTAATTACATCTGTTGATTTAATGTTCTGTTGAATGGTTCATAAAGATACAAAGCCTGCACACCAGGCTAGTATTATGAAGTGTTCCTAAAGAGATAAAATTTGTACACCAGGCTAGATCTCACTGTGTTGCAACTTGAGGCCACACTGATTTGATTGAACACGCATTCGAGGACTGCCTGACAGGAGAAGAATCTGCTGTGGGATTTTGCTATTCCACATCTAAAAGAAGGCAAATTACATAAGTTAGAAACATAGCGATTTTAGTGTATGGGCTGTGTGGCATGATGACCTCCTTCCCCCTTATTTTCAAATACAAATCAAATCAAGACAAGACAAGACATGACTGACTGACTGACTTTGTTTATATATATATATATATTATATTTTATATATGTATATATACATATATATAAATATTTATATATTTGTATATTTAAATACATTCCCTACATGCTAACTTTCACAATAAATGTACTTTTTCTCTTCTGCCTGTACTGGTCTCTATTAATTTGACCTCTTTCACAGCACAAGCAGCTGCTGCCAGATCCAGCAGAAAGGCACTCGCGACTTTAAAAGAACGCATTTGTTGCCCATATCTTCCCTCTTGGCTTGTCTTCCACCATGGGCTGACTGTGTTTGGGTATTTACTGACTGCACCCCCTGATTTCCAATGGAATTCATCCAGTCACGCAGCCTTCGTTCAATCAAAACTATAAAGATTATGAAACAATTATGTATTTAGTTAAATCAAATCAAATTCAATTATTTGAAATAAAAATGTAAATTTATTTATTTTCACATTATGTTAAATATATATATATTTCAAATTGGCTTTTTATCTGGGTTGGTTTTAAGTGTGGCTTCAACACCTGTCCCAGCCCCGCGTGGTCCTGAGCCCCACGCTCACTCACGCATAGCACAGTTGCCTTCAGGAATGATAGAAATTCTACTTTATTCTTTTAAAACGGAACTGCTGTCATTCAAGGTTCATTCTACATCTGTAAGAGGCATGTACTTGCAGTCCCGGATCATTCGGTGTCTTTTTAAACGGGGTGGTTGTCAGTTCCGGTTCATAATTTGCCCTTTTAAGTCGAAATATCTCAGAATGCCTGATCATCCTGTATTTTTAAAAGGAGTGTGATTTCAGCTGCGATGACCGAATTGGTAAACTGTTGAGTTTCAAGCTACAGCGACGTTGCCTGTGCACGTGCGCATCCATATCGCAGCGCATCTATTCATTACACGAAATATGCTCATGGTGTCCCACATCCATTCATTGAAATGAACCCCTGTCCCAAATTTGCTCTCAATATAAAAAGCAACAAATTTTGCGTGCACGACAGCGGCCGCGGCCGCGTGGCCTAATGGATAAGGCGTCTGACTTCGGTTGTAACCGCGTTGTTATCAGAAGATTGCAGATTCGAGTCTTGCCGCGGTCAACTTCCTCGCCGCGTGAAATGTTATATTTATTATTATGATTCTGCCTCAAAACCAACCATCTCGTACAGTCACTCACCTGAAGTGAAGGATGGTTGTTTGCTTTATGAAGCTGATGGTACATTTTCATCACTGCCGATCTGGTTGCACGGGCAGAACAGGCGCTGAAGTAGACTCTCTTGCACAATATACCTGTTTGGATGCAAAAAGTAAGGGATGGATGTCTGACGTCGCTGTAAATAGGAGGCGAGGTGGCCGAGAGGTTCAGGCGATGGACTGCTAATCCAGTGTGCACCCACCAACGTCATTTGACCCCTCTGTTTTTTGTGTCAATCACACTTAATCTCATTACCAAATTCATCTTTTACTGACAAGGATGCAGCACTTTGGTAATGTAATGTTACAAATTAATAATATATTCATCAAAGGGAAAACATTAACAGGACTATGGATCGGGCGACTCATCAGATCGGTCTCTGAGAGACAGCATAGGCACGATGGGCCGAATGGTAAACTACCGTCAGAATCTGAGAGCTACGGTCATTCATGTCGGAGGCTCGTTGGTCTACGTGTACGTTTCTCGCTTCTAGATTTTCATAATTGGAAATGCGATAGGTCACGGGGTCAATTCACGGTCGAGCCCTGTCAATTTTTAGTAAAAGAACCGCTTCTGAGCCTGTCGACCAATGGTTAAACAGATAAATTTCAAATTAAAACGTGTGATTTCGCTCCGTTGTTCCTACATCGTCCAAATCCTGAAGTTTCCCAGGAGTAAAGTTAAACTCACCGAATTGTGTAAAATAAAAGCATTTCTGATGTACTCGACTCTGTGTCTCATTGGACAACCTAAACACGTGTTTGTTTCCGGCCAATACTTGAGCAGTATATCTTCATTTCTGCATGCATGAGCTCACCTCCACTTCAACGTGAACCATACTCTGCGCTGAATATGGGTGCGTCCTTTTTCTCTCGCGCCGAAGAGATGTGAGAAGCTGGCTTTTGAATTATTCCCTTGTTTGCCGAATTCAAACCGTACAGGAAATCAATCCGGGGTGGCCAAGCTGCCTGGTGTGATTAAAAGGCGTTCACACCCTTTATTTCAGGCATGTTATAGTCTTCTGGCCTCAACATTAGGTTCAGCATATCGGATCATAAGCACCGCTCCCATTGTCTGGTAATGATTCTGCTGTTCCCACGAACACCTCCTCTGGCCAATTCTTTGTTACTTTATTGCCCGCTTACCACCCACTTTGCCTTTTCGCATTGTGACATTTATTATTCAATCACTCCTATGCTCCACTGTATCACAAATATTGCCTTTTGTGCTTCCTCGCTGATTATTTTTTCAGGCGTTATTTTTGTTGAAAAATCTGTAAACTTTACATGTTTTTCTAAAATATCGGAATGATCATCTGACTGAATGTGAACCCGGGATCTTCATCCACAGAATCTGCACGACCTGCTGAGTTTTACAGAATTTTCTGATTTTTGATCATTCTGTTTCAGTATCCCTTTTCAGGTGATGTGCTGATGGGCGGGGTCATTCTCTGTCTCTCGAAAATGGTGTGCGATCAGTCCCGGTTCGTTCTGTGTCTGTTTAAAAGGGATGTGCTGTCTGTCCCGGATTTCAATTTCAAATTTCAAAAACTGCCTTTGGAGGGTGCAGGAATTTTAATTTGTTTGTGTATTTGTGTAAGCGAGAGTGCGTGCAAACGTGCTGCGCGATCTTACTGTGCATTTCATGTCATGTGAGAAAAAAGGCATTATTTGCAACTTGAAGACACACTGATTTGATTGAACACGCATTGGAGGACTGTCTGACAGAAGAAGAATCTGCTGTGGGATATCTGAAAGAAGGAAAATTACATAAGTTAGAACCATAGCGTTTTAAGCGAGAGCTTGTGTGTGGGCTGTGTTACATGATGAAATCCTTCCCCTACATTTTCATACACAAATCAAATCAAGACAAGACAAGACATGATTGACTGACTAACTTTGTTTTTATATATATATATATATATGCATGTAAATATTTGTATATACGTATATTTACATACATTGCCGACTTTTTAACTTTCACAATAATTGTACTTTTTTCTGTTCTGCCTGCACTGGGCTCTATTACATTTGACCTCTTTCACAGCACACGCAGCTGCTGATAGATCCAACAGAAAGGCACTCGTGACTTTAAAAGATCGCATTTATTGCCCAATCTTCCATCGTGCCTTGTCTTCCAACATGGTCTGACTGTGTTTGCGTATTTACTGACTGCACCACCTGATTCCCAGTGGAATTCACCCAGTCACACAGCCTTCGTTCAATCAAAAATATATAGATTATGAAACATTATTTATTGATTGAAATCAAATCAAATTCAATTTTATACAAAAAATATTGTAAAATTATTTATTTTCTTATTATGTTAATATATAGATATTTTAAATTGTCTTTTTTACTGGGTTGGTTTTCTTCCCTCCCTCCTTCCTGCCTGTCTATTACCTGTGGCTTCAAGAACCGTCCCAGCCCCGACTTGTCCTGAGCCCCACGCTCACTCACGCACAGCACAATTGCCTTCAAGAATGATAGAAATCCCACATTATTCTATTAAAAGCGAACTGCTGTCAGTCAAGGGACATTCTACATCTTTGTAATAGGGATGTGCTTGCTGTTCAGGATCATTCGGTGTCTGCTTAAATGATATGGTTGTCAGTTCCGGTTCCTAATTTGCCCCTTTATGACGTATTTGCTCATAATCTGGATCATCCTGTATAGTTTTAAAAGGAGTGTGATTTCAGCTGCGATGACCGAATTGTTAAATTGTTGTGTTTCAAGCTACATTGACATTGCCTGTGCCGGTGCGCATCCATATCGCAGCGCATATATTCATTACTCGAAATATGTTCAAGTTTTCCAACATTAATTCCTTGAAATAACCCTTGTCCCAAATTTACTCTCAATATAAAAAACAACACATTTTGTACCGATGGCAGCGGCCGCGTGGCCTAATGGATAACTGATTTGATTGAACACGCATTCGAGGACTGCCTGACAGGAGAAGAATCTGCTGTGGGATTTTGTTATTCCACATCTGAAAGATGGAAAATGACATAAGTTAGAAACATAGCAATTTTAGCGAGAGGCTGCGTATGGGCTGTGTGACATGATGAGGTCCTTCCCCCTTATTTTCAAATACAAATCAAATCAAGACAAGGCAAGACAAGACATGACTGACTGACTGACTAACTTTGCTTATATATATATATAGATATATAAGTATTTATATATACGTATAATTACATACATTCCCTACATTTTAACTTTCACAATAAATGTACTTTTTCTGTTCTGCCTGCACTGGGCTCCATGAAATTTGAGCTCTTTACTAGCACACGCAGCTGCTGTCAGATCCAGCAGAAAGGCACTCGCGACTTTAAAAGATCGCCTTTGTTGCCCACGATGACTTGTCTTCCACCATGGGCTTACTGTGTTTCGAAAAAGGTGGTGTCTGCTGTGGGTTGTTCAGGGCAATCTGTGAACCGCAGCCTCATTTAGTCCAGGTGCTTTCTGCAAATTTGTCCATTGTCTTGTTTGACGACAAACAACCTACTCCCTTCTTTAGCTATCACCATGCCCGCGATCCACTTGGGACCATGTCCATAGTTTAGCACATACACGGTCATTCAGAAAAATTTTCCGTGACACAGTAGCGCGACCATCATTTACATTTTGTTGCTGACGCCTGCTCTCTACCTGATCATGCAGTTTGAGGTGGACCAGCGAGAGTCTGCTTTTAAGTGTCCTTTTCATGAGTCGCTCAGCCGGGGGCACTCCTGTGAGCGAGTGGGGTCTCGTGCTATAGCTGAGCAGTATTCGGGACAGGCGGGTTTGGAGTGAGCCTTCTGTGACTCGTTTAAGGCTCTGTTTGATGGTTTGTACTGCCCACTCTGCCTGCCCATTGGAGGCTGGTTTAACTGGGGTCGAGGTGACATGTTTGATCCCATTGCGGGTCATGAATTCTTTAAATTTGGCACTGGTGAAACATGACCCGTTGTCATTGACCAGTATGTCAGGCAGGCCGTGGGTGGTAAATATGGTCCTCAGGCTTTCAATGGTAGTGGTAGCGGTGCTTCCCGACATTATTTCACATTCAATCCATTTTGAAAAAGCATCCACACCACCAGGAATATTTTACCTACAAATGGGCCCGCATAGTTGACATGGATCCTCGACTATGGTCTGTAGGGCCAGGACCACAAACTTAGTGGTGCCTCTCTTGGCGCGTTGGTCAACTGAGCACATACGCTGCATTGCCATACACAGGACTCGAAGTCAGAGTCGATACCGGGCCACCACACGTGGGATCTGGCTGTCGCTTTCATCATTACGATACTTGGGTGTGTTCTGTGGAGATCCGAGATGAACGTCTCCCTGACCTTTTTTGTTAGCACGATGCGGTTGCCCAACAACAGGCAGTCTGCCTGACTGGACAGCTCGTCCTTTCGCCGCTCGAACGGCTTGATCGCTCATGCATTTCAACGGGGATGCTGGCCCAGTTCCCATGCAGTACATAGTTTTTTTACTAGAGACAGCAGAGGAACTTGGCTGGTGCAAGTCCTAATCTGGTGGGCCGTCACAGGTGATTTATCATTTTCAAACGCTTCCCTAACCATCAACAAGTCAGCGGACTGCTCCACCATCAACAAGTTTGCAGGCTTCGCCATTTCCATCCCCGAGGTGGGCAATGGTAGCCGACTGAGAGCATCCGCGCAGTTCTCAGTGCCTGGCCTGTGGCGGATGGTATAGTTATACGCTGAGAACGTGAGTGCCCACCTTTGTATGCGGGCTGAGGCATTAGTATTTAACCCCTTGTTTTCAGCGAACAGGGATGTGAGGGGTATGTGATCGGTTTCCAGCTCAAATTTGAGGCCAAACAGGTACTGATGCATTTTCTTTACCCCGAACACACATGCTAATGCCTCTTTCTCAATCATGCTGTAGGCCCTCTCGGCCTCAGACAGCTCCTGGAAGCATAGGCGACAGTTTGCAACTTGCCCGCAATGTCAGCTTGGTGTAATACACACCCGACACCGTACTACGACGCATCACATGCTAGCACAAGTCTTTTACATGGGTTATACAATACAAGCAGCTTGTTGGAGCATAAAAGGTTTCTGGCTTTCTCAAAAGCAATTACTTGTTTTTTTTTCCCCATACCCAGTTCTCACCTTTGTGCAATAACACATGTATGGGCTCTAAAAGGTGCTTAACCCCGGTAGGAAGTTACCAAAATAGTTGAGGAGTCCTAGGACCGACCGCAGATCCGTGACCTTCTGTGGCCTGGGCGCATTCCTGATAGCCTCTGTCTTGGCGTCTGTAGGTCGAATGCCGTCCGCCGTGATCTTTCTCCCCAAAAACTCTACTTCTGTTGCCATGAAGATGCATTTAGACCTCGTCAGCCGCAGCCCTATACGATCCAGTCACTGGAGGACCTCCTCCAGGTTTTGACTGTGTTCCGTGGTGTCCCGACCCATAACCAATATGTCGTCCTGAAATACCACCGTGTGTGGTACTGACTAGAGTAGGCGCTCCATGTTTCTCTGGAAGATCGCTGCAGCCGACCGAATTCCAAACGGGCATCTGTTGTAGATGAATAGTCACTTGTGCGTGTTGATGCAGGTGAGGCCCTTCGAAGACTCCTCCAGCTCCTGCGTCATGTCGGCCGAAGTCAGATCAAGCTTGGTGAACGCCTTGCTTCCTGACAGCGCGCCAAATAGGTCGTCTGTCTTAGGTCGCGGGTATTGGTCCTGTAGCGACAAACGATTTATAGTTACTTTATTATCGCCGCAAACCCTGACCGTGCCATCACTTTTGTGCACTGGAACAATCGGGCTGGCCACTCGCTGAATTCCACTGGGGAGATGATGCCCTCGTGGTGCAGCCTATCCAGCTCGATTTCCACTCTCTCCTCATCATGTATGGTACCGCTCGCGCCTTGTGGTGAATGGGTCGTGCCTCTGGGACCAAGTGAATCCGCACCTTCGCCCCGGAAAAGCTTCCAATGCCTGGCTCAGAAATGGAAGGAAATTTGTTCAGAACCTGGGTACATAAGGCCTCATCGTCATGTGATAGCGCTCGGATGGTATCCCAGTTCTAGCCGATTTTGCCCAGCCAGCTCCTTCCAAGCACTGTGGGGCCATCGCCCGGGACAATCCAGAGTGGCAGTTTGTGCACCGTGCCCTCGTAGGTGACCTTGACCATGGCGCTGCCCAGGATAGTGGTAAGCTCTTTGATGTACATTCTCAGTTTCGTGTGGATGGGGCTTCGGGCTGGTCTGAATGCCTTGTTGCACCACAGTCTCTCAAACATATTTTAACTCACGATGGATTGGCTAGCGCCAGTGTCTAGTTCCATGGTTATGGGTAAGCCATTCAATTTTACATTTAGCAGTTTAGGTGGACATTTCGTCGAAAAAGTGTGCACCCCGTGTACTTCAGCATTTGCCTCCTCTCTCTGAGGCTCGAAATTTCTTTGATCCACCATGGACCGATCTTCCTCTGCCACATGGTGGTTAGCAGGTATTGCAGAGCTTGCAGCTCATTCGCAAGACCGTTGGAGATGCCCCTTTCTTCCACAGCTCTTGCAAACATAACCTTTGAAGCGGCATGAATAGGGTGAATGGAAGCCTCCACAACGCCAACAAGGTGTCAATTGCCTTGCATTCATCCTTTGTTGGGGACTCTGAATCATCTGGGTCACCTGAGGCCTGCTGACAGTTGCAGACTCGTGGTTTCTGCCCTGTACATGTCTGCTGACAAACACAGTTCCACTTAATTTATGAAGATTGATAGCACTTGTGTGCTGAGAGGTTTGTTTGGTGTTATCACTGGTGGACATAAATACCTGTGTTATCGCAATGACCTTACTGAGGGCCGGTGTCTCTACAGCCAAAAGCTTTCGTAGGATGGTCTCGTGGCCAATGCCCAGTACAAGAAAGTCTATGAGCATTTGCTCCAGGTAGCCATCAAAGTCGCATTATCCTGTAAGTCGCTTTAGCTCAGCGACGTAGCTCGCCATTTCCTGATCTTCAGATCGCTGGCACGTGTAAAACCGATACCTCACCAATGCACGCTCTCCCTCGGGTTATGATGCTCCCGAACCAGTGTACACAGCTCCTCATACGACTTATCTGTGGGTTTCACTGGAGCCAGAAGATTCTTCATGAGGCTGTAGGTCGGTGCCCCACAGAATGTGAGGAGGACCGCTCTCCTTTTGCAGCACTTCATTCTCCGTCCAGCTCATTGGCTACAAAGTACTGGTCTAGCCATTCGACATAGGATTCCCAGTCCTCACCCTCCGAGAACTTCTTCAGGATGCCAACAGTTTGCTGCAAGTTTGTGTTGGATTCGTATTCTCGTCGCCAGTTATTGTGGTCCTAACACAGATGATGCTGCACACAGGGAGGATAAGTAAGAGTGACCTCAGTCTTTCATAAGACACTCCAGAGTGAGAAGCTCGCCTTAGGGGCCGGCTTCCATACAGTGCTCCCAAGTCGTGCTGGGATCCCTTGGGACTTCAGGGGATGAGCTCCCTGGTGGCAGAACATGGGATTGCATGCTTTACAGATACACAACACATACATTGCCTCAACTTTGATTTCTGCCAACATCCCTTGTGTTTAACATTCGCCGCACCTCCGCCACGAACTCTCACCGTTCCACCACCACGACCTCTCGTCACTCCTCCACCACGACTTCTCACCGCTACTCCACCACGACCTCTCACCGCTCCTCCACCACGACCTCTCACCGTTCCAACACCACGATCTCTCACCGCTCTTCCACCACGACCTCTCACCACTCCTCCACCACGACCTCGCACCGCTCCTCCACCACGACCTATCATCGCTCCTCCACCACGACCTCTCACCGTTCCTCCACCACGATCTCTCACCGTTCCACCACCAAGATGTCTCACCGTTCCTCCACCACGATCTCTCACCGTTCCTCCACCACGATCTCTCACCGTTCCTCCACACTAACCTTCGAGTTCCTCCGCTGTACCTGGGTCCCGCCGATGTTCCTGCCCATGCACCAAACGGCGACCTGGGTTTTTATGACGTGCAGCAGAGCAGGTCTCCAGCCGTCCTCGTTAACCCTTGCCACTGGACCAAGACCTCGCTCTGTCAAGCCCGTGTGGTGGCTGGTGTGCAATGGTCACACCACATTAAAACCATCCACCCACAGGCATCTTCCACCCTTTGATTGGAGTTCAGGCCTGCAACATCGGGTCCTTCATTGAAACACCTGTTAACCCATGTGGAAGTAAGCCTTACTCGTTCGAGGATCTACCTATGATGATGATGATGATGATGTGTGGGACCTTTCCAAATGCCTGCTGGAAACCATCAGTTTAAATCTAGTAAGACCCGTCCCTTGATTCAGTTTTCACTGACCTTGCCTTAGGAAGGCTATATTGGCTTTGGAGGGAGCACTGTGTCGGTTTCCCATAATGATACCTGGATTCCAAGGTTTACATTAAGATACGAGATTACACCCACTGGAAATTACAGGGTCTAGCAGTGATATGATCAAAATTTTCAAGATAATAAGGGAGCAGATAGATTAGGTGGAGAGAAATGATTCCCGCTGGTTGGGGAGTACCAGACTAGGGGCCATAGTCTAAACATTAGAGCCAGACGTTTCAGGAGTGAAATTCGGAAACATTCCTACACACACATGGTGGGAGAGGAATGGAACTCCCTTCTGCAAAGGGCAGTTAGTGCGGGGTCAGTTGTTCATTTTACATCGCATTTTGACCAAAATTATTAAGGAATATGGGCCAAAGGTGGGTATATGGAGTTTCGTCACAGATCAGCCATGATCACATTGAATGGCGGAACCGGCTCGAGGGGCTGAATGGCCTCCTCCTGCTCCTGTGCAACAGGCTCGAGGGGCTGAATGGCCTCCTCCTGTTCCTGTGTAACAGGCTCGAGGGGCTGAATGGCCTCCTCCTTTTCCTGTGTCACAGCCTCTAGGGGCTGAATGGCCTCCTCCTGTTCCTGTGTAACAGCCTCGAGGGCCTGAATGGCCTCCTCCTGTTCCTGTGTAACAGGCTCGAGAGGCTGAATGGGCCTCATCCTGTTCCTGTGTAACAGGCTCGAGGGGCTGAATGGGCCTCCTCCTGTTCCTGTGTAACAGACTCGAGGAGCTGAATGGGCCTCCTCCTGCTCCTATGTAACAGGATCGAGGGGTTGAATGGGCCTCCTCCTGTACCTGTGTGTAAGGTCTGGGAAACAAAGGGAGGTGATATGAGAAAACATAAACTAAATGGTATTATGTTAAAAGGGAAGTTGAAGAATTGAGTGATTTACACACATAAATGTTTGAAGCTGGGTAGATAAGTTGCTAACTTGTTTTAAAAGAATACAGGGCCCTTGGCTTTATATGTCGTGAAATGGAGGACACCACGAGGAAGTTATACCATACCTTTTCAATCCCGGTTTAGGTCTCAGTTGGAGAACTGTTTACAATTCTGAGCACCACAATTTAGGAAGGATATCAAGGCATTGGAGAGAACGTAAGAAATATATAAGAAACATTTTCTGTTGTTGTTGAAGACACAAACACAGGCATTCATCGAGAATCAACCTGCAGGTTACCACATATAACAAAAGAGAGCCAGAGAGACTGACAGAATCGGGAAACACCGGCAAATAGACAAGAGATATTGACAAGGACTGAAATAACTTTGCGATCAGAAAATTGACGACCCAGCTGTGGTTAATGACACGGCTTTTGATGATTGATCTCCTTACAAGTCTTGAAATTCAGGAGAACCGGTTTCGTGGTATGAAGCTCGAGATAAACACACGGGGCGATGCCAACAGGCGCCAGGCAGCAATCAGCGACCGGAAGATGCAACTTTAGCAGGCCCGGCTCATTCAGTCGGCATAGTATTAGACTTTTAATCTCCGGGTCGTGGTATCGAGCCCCATGTTTGGTGAATTATTTTCCTTCAACATTTATGGTGCTTTCACAGGAAAACATCATTAATGAACCCACAATCTTCATTTGCACAATGAAAGAAATGCGAACTGAGGGAGAGTTGTTCATTTGATCATTTGTTCTGTATAAGAACACAAGAACCAGGCACAGGAGTCGGCCATTTGTCACTTCGAGCCTGCCTTCTTTTGCACTGAAACAAATTATAACCGTGTTTTTAAATTCGCAGTGCGAGATATTTAGAGGGCACATTTCAATGTTTCACAAAACCATTCCTTTCGCTACAGCCACCCAGGATCGATTCCCGGTTTGAGAAGTAACTTTGATATCGTTGTTTATCATTGAAGTGGGGTCAGTTTATTGAGTTCGATGGATCTCCCAAAGCACTTTGAGAGTGGTGTCCAAACAAATGAGTTTGTAATTAAAAACACTGAATGTCAGGAGCTGGATTTGAACCCACATCACCAGAAGAAACTGAGTACTGAACACAGCACCTTAGACCGGTTGGCCATCCTGACTGTTAGATACTACAGTTGGAAGTTATTACTCTGGAATGTTTCAGACCGGACACTTGTTCAGTGTTACTGGAAGGACCAATGACCGGGATATTCTCTCCCCCGGGGTTTTCCTGAGCATGTGCTCGGTGGATGGGGCTTTAGTCCGGGTCCGAGGTAGCTTGCATCATGTGACAATGCACACCGGACTGCACTTGTTCCATTTTATCGCACATTAGTTTTTGGTTCAAAAAATATATCAGAAAGGGGACATGAACCCACATCTTCAGAGGAGACAGTGACCTGAACCCAGAACCTTAGACCGCTAGGCCATCCTGATTATTCGGTGTTGGGTGTGGCCACTTGCAGGTTGATTTTGAACTTTTGTGTCCTGTCACATGAAATAAATGAGGGCAGCAGGCTTGTCTCTGCCTGACACCGGGGAAACAGTGATACAGACATTGCATTGTGTTCAGGTTTAATCACAGCAATATCCGCAGTCAGGAGCTGAAAAGGACGAAGAGCTGAAAAAACACAAGAAAAAAGCAAAGAAATGTCAGCAATTGTGGTAAACTCTTTAACGTGTTTCCTGCTCGTTTAGTGATACGGTGCTCACAGAGGGAGCCCGGATGCAGAAAGTAAATCTTTCATTCAAAATCTTTAAAATAATGACATGCAACAAATTAAACTGTGTGTCGGGGGATGGGGATGGGTGAAGATTATTTGTTTTATTCCCCATTCATTAACCGACAGCGTTGTTTTGTAGAATTGCAACTGAGGGACAGTGGAAACTTCAATAACTGAACTTTAACTATTTAAGGATTTTGAATCATTGATGAAGTTTTCTCCCCTTACTGACTTTACTCACTCTGTATTTTGGAGACTGGTTTAAAATGTTCAGTGCTCATGCGAAAAGGAACCGGGGGCGACTTTTGTTCAATTTATTTCACAGCAAAAATAGTCTCCAAAATAATGTTTCCACCCGTGCTCGAACGGGGTACCTTTCGCGTGTAAGGCAAAACTAACAACTGCTACACTACAGGTAAAGTAATCTTAGGAATATAACCCGAGCTTTAACCGACACAGCTGGCCGAAACGTCAGGAGCTGGTTTTACGAGAATAGAATGAAGGTGCTATATTTAAGAAGGCTGTGAGTGTGGCAGGAATTGATCTCGTGTTTCCCAAACTTCACCCATAGGAACAGGAGATGGCCATTTAGCACCGAGTGGTTATGATCTGGGATGCACGTCTTGAAAGGGCGGTGGAGGCAAATTCAATCTTATCTTTCAGACGGGAGTTGGATAATTTTCTGAAGGAAAAACAATTGCAGGGCTACGGGGAAAGGGTGGGGGAGTGGAACTCGCTGAGAGTCTGCACGGGCTCGTTGGGCCGAATGTCCTTCCGTGCTGTAACCATTCCATGATTCGGTAAGTTATTGGCACATTTCATAGTGTGGGTGGGAGCACAACATTGCAAAGGGACATGGATTGAGTCAAAAAACTAGAGGCATCTGATTCAGGAGATTCGCGGGGAGTGGAAATTTCGGAGTTTAATGACTTTGAAAGGAACATTTTTGTTTTGTGCCGTTTCGGTCAGAGGTTTTCCATGAAAGCAACATGAAATGAAAAGAAATCGCCCAACGTGGGGCTCGAACCCACGACCCTGAGATTAAGAGTCTCATGCTCTTCAGACTGAGCTCGCCAGGTTTCTGACCAACACACGTTTTTATCACTCATTGCAGCCAGGCGCCTGTTGGCTCTGCCCCAGATGTTAAAACTTGCTGTTGAAGAACTGACAGGGTCTTCTTCAATGGTGGACCAGGCTCGAGGGGCCGAATGGCAAACTCCGGCCCCTAATCCGTATGTGTTTATGTTTACGTCTTTATGCGGAGCTCCTTCAGAGTGAACGAGCCAAAGGAGGACAGCGGAAAAGTTACAAGGACACCCTCAAAGCCTCCCTGGTGAAGTGCAACATCACCACTGACACCTGGGAGACCATGGCCGCAGACAGCCCGAGCTGGAGAAAGTCCATCCAGGAGGGCGTTGAGCTCTTTGAGGCTCGATGCAACGATAATGAAGAGACCAAGCGCAGGCAGCAGAAGGAGCACGCGGCAAACCAGACCCAACGACCCCTTCCCTCGACGTATGTCTGTCCCACCTGTAACAGGATCTGTGGCTCTCATATCGGACTGTTCAGCCATCAAAGGACTCACTTTGGGAGTGGAAGAAAGTCCTCCTCGATCCCGAGGGACTGCCTCTGATGGTGTCAATGATTTGCGTGTGAGGCGAACGTGTTAACCGCTACACTGCGGAAACATCTCCACTTTCAGCACCAGATTACCAGAATAAAACCCAATGTGATCGGGAGAAAATGTCCTCATATGCTCAGACCAAAATATATCATATGACTATAGAATTTTATGAATTAATAAATGATGTTTAAATCAATGCTTCTATTTTTTTTACACAGTAGATGCATAAAGATGTGTAAAAGAGATGAACTATTTTTTTTATAAGGTTTTGAATTAAAAGTACAATTTCCCTGACCGGGAATCGATCCCGGGTCGCAGACGTGAGAAAGCAGCTCCGTAACACAGGACTCTGTGCTCTACGGGCTGTTCCCAGGGACACACACCGAGACAGACATCACCTGCTGCTGGAGGGCCATCAACTCAGTCAAAAATGCTCTTTGGTCTTGCCGAAACTTGCTGGTCTTCCAGAGCAAGGAGATGTCCACCTCTGCGCGTTGCAGACTGGCGCAATCCAATATCCAGGATTACGTGCTGAGGGACGCACTTAAAATTGGTGCAGTTGCCGCAAAGGCAGGGTGGGGAAGGGCCACAGTTTAAAGCCCTTCTGACACGGTAAACCCCGGGGCAGGAATCAATATAAAACTCCCCTCGGGCCGTACTTGTAACTTCTTTATTGTGTAAATGGAGCACCATGATCTGTAAACACATCTGTAGTGCCATGTACAATGTAAGGTCTGTTTCGTGATGCACGTTGAAAAAAAGTGTAAATGTACCGTTACCCATTCCATGTACTGTACAGTGACACGTGTGATGTAATTTGTTGAATGTACTACAAGGTATCCCGTATTGTACCGAATTGTACTGGAACTGAAAAGCAAGGATATATATCGACAGGAACTGCCGTCAGAACCCAAATGTAGTGTATGGGATTACTGACCGCAGCTAAATGTACTGAACTGCTTTCGAATGTACTGTACAAATTTTGATATGAATAAAGTATTTTTTTAAATAAAAAAATATTCTCTGCCTGACACCGGGGAAACAGTGAGACAGACGTTGGAGCAAGGGTCTGGTTATTGCCAAACAGCAAAAGAAACATTAATTCTGGAAGAACAATATCCGAACGAACAGTGATCCCGACGTGATTTAAACACGTAACCTTCGGATCTAAAGTCAGACACACTACCGTTGCACCATGAGACCTACATAGCGTGCTGGAGATGTTCCTCTATATGAAGGTTCTGTAATACAAGGGTCTTTAAAATCTCCGTCCATTCCCACCAGGTATCACAAGCAGCACTCACCTGACAGGCACTGTATGGTTTCTTCTTAAAGTTTTCTCTTGCTTTCACGGGAAACCATCATTAATTAACCCCTCAACTTCTTTTGCACAATAACACAAATGCTAATTCAGGAACAGTCTGTACTTCAATCATTTATCCTGTGCTTTGCATCTTAACTCGAAAACCATATCTCATTTTACTCACTCTGTTCTAGCTTTCTGGTTCAAAATCTTGATTGCCGATGACACCACGAATCTGGGGCAACTTTTTTCAAATTTAACGGCACCGGTTATTCCGACCATGCACACAAAATACAATCAGTAGTGAAGATAAAATCCCAACATGCGTATTTTCAGATTCAACGCAGTAGCATTTCAAATAAAGTGAAAGAATTTTACACTGGAAAGATTTGCAAGTGTTACTTGTATTTGTGTCTTTAATTCAACTTTGTGGCGTCTGACTCCCGTTCATGCCACTGCTGAATAAGAAAGGAGGGTTTGACATTGACCAGACTGCACTGCCCCTGATATTTGTGAGCTCATCCTTTATATTCAGTGGTTTCTCGCTCTTTGATGGGCTGCAGTGCAGCGGATATCACGTTGGCCTCACATTGAGTACTGTTGAGAGGGAAGACTCATCAGGGGAGGGCAGCAGCAGCCAAGTTCATGGCACCGTGGCTGGCTCTGCTACACAGGAGGGCAGCAAAAAGAGTGGGACAGCGATAGTGATAGGGGATTCGATTGTAAGGGGAATTATTAGGCGTTTCTGAGGCCGCAAAAGAGGCTCCAGAGGGTATGTTGCCTCCCTGGTGCAAGGGTCAAGGATGTCTCGGAAGGGGTGCAGGACATTCTGAAAATGGAGGGTGAACAGCCAGTTGTAGTGGTGCACATTGGTGACCAAAGATTTAGGTAAAAAAAAGGGATGAGGTCCTACGAGATGAATTTAAGGAGCTAGGAGCTAAATTAAAAAGTAGGACCTCAAAATTAGTAATCTCGGGATTGCTACCAGTGTCACGTGTTAGTCAGAGTAGGAATCACAGGATAGCTCAGATGAATACGTGGCTTGAGCAGTGGTGCAGCAGGGAGGGATTCAAATTCCTGGGCATTGGAACCGGTTCTGGGGGAGGTGGGACAAGTACAAAACAGACGGGCTGCACCTGGGCAGGTCCGGAACCAATGTCCTAGGGGGCGAGTTTGCTAGTGCTGTTGGGGAGGAGTTAAACTAATATGGCATGTGGATGGGAAGCAATGCAGGGAGACAGAGGGAAACAAAATGGAGACAGAAACAAAAGACAGAAAGGAGATTAGTATAAGTGGAGGACAGAGAAACCCAAGGCAAAAAACAAAAAGGGCCACTGTACAGCAAAATTCTAAAGGGTCAAAGTGTAATAAAAAGGCAAGCCTGAAAGCTCGGTGCCTCAATGCGAGGAGTGTTCAGAACTCAGGAGAGGGCTCTGAGCTAGTAAGAGTGGGTGAGAGCACAAATAAAGAGGACCTCAAGAAAGAATGCAAAAGGCAGGAGGCAACAGAGCAGAGTAGCACTGGGGTAAGTGTAAACCACAAGGTGATAGGAAGGGACAATATGAATGAATATAAAGGGGCTGCAGGAGGGGTTAATACAAAAAATCATGGTTTAAAAACGAGTATTAAACACTCTACCTAAACGCACGCAGTATTCAAAATAAAGTAAATGAGTTGACGGCACAAATCATGACAAATGGGTATGATTTGGTGGCCATTACAGAAACGTGGTTGCAGGGTGGTGAAGACTGGGAATTAAACATACAGGGGTAGCTGACAATTCGGAAAGATAGACAAGAAGGGAAAGGAGGTGGGGTAGCTCTGTTAATAAAGGATGATATTAGGGCAGTTGTGAGAGATGATATTGGCTCTAATGAATAAAATGTTGAAACATTGTGGGTGGAGATTACAGATAATAAAGGGAAAAAGTCACTGGTGGGCGTAGTTTATAGGCCCCCAATTAATAACTTGACGGTGGGGTGGGCAATAATCAACGGAATAATGGAGTCATGTGAAAAAGGATGGGCAGTAATCATGGGGGATTTTAACCTGCATAATGATTGGTCAAATCAAATCGCACGGGGTAGCCTGGAGGAGTAATTCATAGAATGCATACGGGATTGTTTCTTAGAACAATATGTTACAGAACCGACAAGGGAGCAAGCTATCTTAGATCTGGTCCTGTGCAATGAGACAGGAATAATAAACGATCTCCTAGTAAAAGATCCTCTCGGAATGAGTGATCACAGTATGGTTGAATTTGTAATATAGATTGAGGGTGAGGAAGTAGTGTCACAATCGAGCGTACTATGCTTAAACAAAGGGGACTACAGTGGGATGAGGGCAGAGTTGGCTAAAGTAGTTGGGAACACAGACTAAACGGTGGCACAATTGAGGAACAGCAGAGGACTTTTAAGGAGCTCTTTCACAATGCACAACAAAAATATATTCCAGTTGAAAAGAAGGGCAGTAAGAGAAGGGATATCCTGCCGTGGATAACCAAGGAAATAAAGAGAGTATCAAATTAAAAACCAATCCGTATAAGGTGGCCAAGGTTAGTGGGAAACTAGAAGATTGGGAAAATTTTACACGACAGCAAACAATGACTAAGAAAGCATTAAAGAAAGGAAAGATAGATTACGAAATTAAACTTGTGCAAAACATAAAAACAGATCGTAAAAGCGTTTACCCATATATAAAACGGCAAAGAGTGACTAAAGTAAATGTTGGTCCCTCAGAAGATGAGAAGGGTGATTTAAAAATGGGAAATGTGGAAATGGCTGAGATCTTAAACAATTATTTTGCTTTGGTCTTCACAGTGGAAGACACAAAAACCATGCCAGAAATTGCTGGTTACAGGAATGTGGGAAGGGAGGACCTTGAGACAATCACTATCACTAGGCGGGTAGTGCTGGACAGGCTAATGGGACTCAAGGTAGACAAATTCCCTGCTCCGGATGAAATGCATCCCAGGTTATTAAAAGAGACGGCGGAAGTTATAGCAGATGCATTGGCTATAATCTTCCCAAATTCTCTGGACTCTGGGGAGGTACCAGCGGATCGGAAAGCAGGTAATGTAACGCCTCTGTTCAAAAAAGGGGGCAGACAAAAGGCAGGTAACTATAGGCCGGTTAGTTTAACATCTCTCGTGGGGAAAATGTTTGAAACTATCATTAAGGAAGAAATAGCGGGACATCTAGATAGGCTTAGTGCAATGGAGCAGTCACAGCATGGATTCATGAAGGGGAAATCATGTTGAACTAATTTACTGGAATTCTTTGAGGATATAACGAGCATGGTGGATAGAGGTGTACCGATGGATGTGGTGTATTTAGATTTGCAAAAGGCATTTGATAAGGTACTACACAAAAGGTTACTTTCGAAGATAGATGTACGCGGAGTCAGAGGATATGTATTAGCATGGATCGAGAATTGGCTGGCGAACAGAAAGCAGAGAGTCGGGATAAATGGGTGCTTTTCAGGTTGGAAATCGGTGGTTAGTGGTCTGCCACAGGGATCGGTGCTGGGACCACAACTGTGTGCAATATACATAGATGACCTGGAAGAGGGGACAGAGTGTAGTGTAACAAAATTAGCAGATTACACAAAGATTAGTGGGAAAGCGGGTTGTGCAGAGGACACAGAGAGGCTGCAAAGAAATTTGGATAGGTTAAGCGAATGGGCTAAGATTTTGCAGCTGGAATACAATGTCGGAAAGTGTGAGGTCATCCACCTTGGGAAAAAAATACAGTAAAAGGGAATATTATTTGAATAGGGAGAAATTATAACATGCTGCGGTGCAGAGGGACCTGGGGGTCCTTGTGCATGAATCCCAAAAAGTTAGTTTGCAGGTGCAGCAGGTAATCAGGAAGGTGAATGTAATGTTCGCTTTCATTGCGAGAGGGATGGAGTACAAAAGCAGGGAGGTCCTGCTGCAACTGTACAGTGTATTGGTGAGGCCGCAGCTGGAGTACAGCGTGCAGTTTTGGTCACCTTACTTAAGGAAGGATATACTGGCTTTGGAGGGGATACAGAGATGATTCACTCGGCTGATTCCGCAGATGAGGGGGTTACCTTATGATGATAGATTGAGGAGACTGGGTCTTTACTCGGTGGAGTTCAGAAGGATGAGGGGTGATCTCATAGAAACATTTAAAATAATGAAAGGGATAGACAAAATAGAGGCAGAGAGGTTGTTTCCACTGGCAGGGGAGACTAGAACGAGGAGGCACAGCCTCAAAATACGGGGGAGCCAATTTAAAACCGAGTTGAGAAGGAATTTCTTCTCCCAGAGGGTTGTGAATCTGTGGAATTATCTGCCCAAGGAAGCAGTTGAGGCGAGCTCATTGAATGTATTCAAGTCACAGATAGATAGATTTTTAACCACTAAGGGAATTAAGGGTTACGGGGAGCGGGCGGGTAAGTGGAGCTGAGTCCACGGCCAGATCAGCCATGATCTTGTTGAATGGCGTAGCAGGCTCGAGGGGCTAGATGGCCTACTCCTGTTCGTAATTCTTATGTTTCTTATGTTTCTTATGGAGTAGGCGTCGACTAAAACCAAAAACATTTTTGAAAGGACCTGCGTAGTCCTCTTGGATGCGTGCCCAAGGCTTGGTGGGCCAGGACCAGGGGCTAAGGAGGGCTTCCCTGGGCGCATTACCCAGTTGGGCAAACGTGTTGCACCTGCGAACACAAAGTTCCAGATCTGCATCTATCCCTGGACACCAAATTTGTGACTTGGCAATTGCCTTCCTCATGACAATGCCCGGGTGCTCATTGTGGAGTTCTCTGATGAACACCTCTCTGCCCATGTGGTTTTTACGCGATTTCCCCACAGTAGGCAATCGGCCTGACTCGAGAGTTCATCCCTGCGCCTGTGGAATAGTTTAACTTCCTCAGGGCATGCCCTGTACGTGGCTGCCCAGTCCCCATTCAGGACACATTTATTGACCAGAGACAATAGCGGGTCTCTATTTGTCCAGACTTTAATCTGACGGGCTATCACGGGTGAGCCTTCGCTTTCGAAAGCTTCAACAGCCATGACCATCACAGAACCATGCTCGGTAGCCTCCTTAGTGGTGGCTAGTGGGAGCCTGCTGATTGCATCGGCGCAGTTTTCGGTGCCCGGTCTGAGCCGAATTGTGTAGTCATAGGCGGCTAACGTGAGTGCCCACCTCTGTATGCGGGCCGATGCGTTTGCATTCATGGCCTTGTTGTCGGCCAAAAGGGACGTTAGGGGTTTGTGATCTATCTCAAGCTCAAATTTCCTGCCAAACAGGTACTGGTGCATTTTCTTTACCGCATATACACATGCGAGCGCCTCCTTTTCTACCATCCCTTAGCCCCTTTCTGCCTGGGACAGACTTCTGGAGACCTAAGCTACCGGCTGTAACTGACCCTTACCATTGACATGCTGCAACACACACCCGACACCATAGGACGACGCATCGCACGTTAACACAAGTTTCTTACATGGGTCATATAGCGTTAACAGAGTGTTGGAACATAACAAATTGCATGCTCTATTAAAAGCCCTTTCCTGGCTGTCCCCCCAGACACATGCGCGACCTTTGCGTAGGAGCATGTGTAGCGGCTATCGCAGCGTGCTCAATTTGGAAGAAAGTTAACAAAATAGTTCATGAGCCCCAGGAACGAACGCAGCTCCGTCGTGTTACGGGATCTGGGTGCTCTCTGGATCGCTTCCGTTTTAAAGGCAGTAGGGCTGATCCCGTCTGCTGCTACCCTCCTCCCCAGGAATTCTACCTCTGGAGCTAGGAAGACGCACTTCGCATTTTCCAGTCGCAGCCCTATCCGGTACAGTCTGCGTAGCACCTCCTACAGATTGTGGAGGTTTTCTTCAGTATCGTAACCCGTGATGAGGATGTCGACCTGAAAAACCACCATCCCTGGAATCGACTTGAGGAGGCTTTCCATATTTCATTGGAATATCGTGGCAACCGAGCGAATCCCGAACGGACATCTGTTGTACTCAAACAACCCCTTGTGTGTCGTGACGGTGGTCAGCTTCTTCGACTCACTCGCCAGATCCTGGGTCATGTAAGCTGAGGACAGGTCTAATTTTGAAAAAGGTTTGCCACCGGATGGCGTCGGAAAGAGGTCCTCCGCTATCAGTAGCGGGTACTGGTCTTGGAGTGACACCCAATTGATGGTGACCTTGTAATCACCACATATCCTGACCGACCCATCCGCCTTGAGCACCTGCACAATCGGGCTCGCTCAGTCACTGAATTCGACTGGCGATATGATGCCTTCCCTTAGCAG
Organism: Pristiophorus japonicus; assembly: GCF_044704955.1. NCBI lineage: Eukaryota > Metazoa > Chordata > Chondrichthyes > Pristiophoridae > Pristiophorus > Pristiophorus japonicus. The sequence continues at coordinate 1,461,914 of NW_027254772.1, forward strand.
GCAGTCCAATTCGCCTTCTATCTTTTCCCGCATCACGTACGGCTCCGCCCTGGTCTTGTGGTGTACTGGCCTGGCGTCCGTGTTTATGTGAATCACTACCTTGGCCCCCATGAAAGTGCCAATGCCGGGTTGAAATAATGAGTCAAATTTGTCCAGGATCTGTGAGCATGATACTCGCTCCACAGAGGAAATTGCATTGACATCGTCCCATTTCCAGTTCATGACAGCAAGCCAACTTTGTGGGTCACGACTACCATGGCGCTGCCTAGCACCGGAATGATGTCCTTTGTGTATGTTCGCAGCTGTGCGTCAATCGGCAATAATTTTGGCCTCCTGTCCTTGGACGCCCACAACCTTTGAGCTATTTGATACCCATCAGGGACTGGCTGGCCCACGTGTCTAGCGCCACTGATACTGGGATGCCATTGAGGAGCACTTTCATCATTATTGGTGGCGTCCTTTTGTATGAACTGTATACATGCTCCACATTAACTCGCTGAACTTTAGCTTCCAGCGATTTCCCCCAGTGTCCATTTCGGCAATTCCTGCAGGTATTTTGCTCATCTCTGCAAACTCCGGCTGAGTGTGTGCATGCACGCCTCCAACATGAGCTGCTGTTGGAAACAAAATGTCTCTTGCCAGTCGATCGTCACTGACTGCCCCGTGATTGTCCTTGAGCGCAAATGGCTCCGAGACATGGATTATATACAGCAAACATCTCAAATCACTGGAGAAATACCACCAGGGCTGTCTCCGCAAGATCCTGCAAATCCCCTGGGAGGACAGACGCACCAACATCAGTGTCCTCGCTCAGGCCAACATCCCTAGCACTGAAGCACTGACCACACTCGACCAGCTCCGCTGGGCGGGCCACATTGTCCACATGCCCGACACGAGACTCCCGAAGCAAGCGCTCTACTCAAAATTCCGACACGGTAAGCGAGCCCCAGGTGAGCAGTGTAATTTATTTCACACTACTGTATATAACTGTACCTTACCATGCTATACATGACTGTAACTAGATATGACCTGTAACCACAAGCATACTTTACCACCAGGGATGCACTTGCAGGAGACACTGCATACCTGTTCCACACAGGTATATAAAGGCAGGTCTCAGGCAAGTGTGGCACTCAAGAGCTGTGAAATAAAGGTGCAGGTCAAGAGTGACCTTGACTTCAGCATGTGCCTCGTGTAAGTCTGTACTGCAGGGTCAGGACTTAAAGTGGCGACGAGTTACGGGATCACAGAATCCACAGAATGTCTACCAACGGCTCAGATGAGAAATATAATGCTGGAGACAATTGGGAGGCCTTTATAGAAAGGCTCCAGCAAAGCTTTGTAACCAAAGACTGGTTAGGCGACGATAAGGCAGACAAGAGAAGAGCCCATCTCTTGACCAGCTGTGGCTCGAAAACATACGCCTTAATGAAGGACCTGCTGGCACCCGAGAAACCAGCAAGCAAGTCGTTTGAGGAGTTGAGCACACTGGTGAGAGACCACCTGAAGCAAGCGAGCAGCCTACATATGGCCAGGCACAGGTTCGACAACAACAGACGCTGTGTGGGCCAGAGCATACCCGACTTTGTGGCGGAACTTCGGACGTTGGCTAGTTTATGTGTGTTCTCCAATGAACCAAGGAGAGAAGTACTGAGAGACTTTTTTCATTGAAGGAATAGGCCACGCAGGCATATTCCGAAAGCTTATAGAGACCAAGAACTTGACCCTAGAGGCAGCAGCACTGATTGCAATGACATTCTTGGCAATAGAAGAAGAAACAAGGTTGATCTACACAGCGGGTACGACAATTAACGAAACATCGCAACAAGGGGTTCACAGCTTGAAACAAGCCGCTACCCCCACGCACAGATAAAGGCAGGAGAGCAGGGCTTCACAGCAGGCAGTGGCGCCAGAAGCCGATAAAGGGCCAAATGAACGGCCATTCACACCTCATCAACCCACAATGCGAGCAATCAACTTCAGAATGAGAGAAGCTCAAGAGAGATCAGTCAGACGCAGCTCATCCTTCGGAAAGAAAGGAAGCGGTCTGTGCGAGAGATGTGGGGGAAGGCACTCAACAAGGGGGTGTCGATTTCAGCATGCTGTTTGCAGAAACTGCAACTTTCCAGGACATCTGGCTCACGTGCAAGAAAACAGCAGCTCGGCTGGTATACGAATCAGAAGGGTCGGAAAGCGGACCAGAAGAAGTTGGGGACAGTGCCCGGGACACCGAGGTACAGCGGGTCAACACGATCAATGTCCACTGTTCTTACAACAAGACGCCTCCAATAATCATGAGGGTCCGACTCAACGGGATACCCGTCAACATGGAACTGGACACGGGAGCTAGTCAATCTCTCATGAGCGTTCAACAATTTGAACATCTGTGGCCGCTCAAAAGCAACAGAATAAAACTCACAAGGGATCGACACCAAACTAAGGACCTATACCAAAGAAATCATCCCAGTCCTTGGCAGCGCCATGCTCTCTGTCACACACAAAGGGACAGTGAACCGATTTTCATGTGGATTGTCCCCCGAGATCTCCCAACATTGTTGGGAAGAAGCTGTCAGGCAAAACTAAATTGGAAATGGGATGATGTTCACACCGTGTCGTCAGAGGAACGGACCTCCTGCTCAACAGTTCCAAGTCGTTTTGAACATCTCTTTCAGCCTTCAAAGGGGCGAAAGTTGAATTCTACGTCACACAGGATGCCAGACCGGTCCATCACAAGGCTAGAGCTGTGCCTTATGTGATGAGGGAAAAGATTGAACACGAACTGGACAGGCTTCTGCGGGAAGGCATTATCTCACCCGTGGAATTAAGCGACTGGGCAAGTCCCTTCGTCCCCGTCATGAAGCCTGATGGATCCGTAAAAATCTGTGGGGATTTTCAGTCTACCATAAACAGAGTCTCCCTACAGGACCAGTACCCGCTGACCAGAGCGGAGGATCTATTTGCCACATTGGCTGGAGGAAAACTTTTCTCGAAACTAGATCTCACATCTGCGTATATGACGCAAGAACTGACCAAAGAGACTAAGCTACTCACCACCATCAACGCACATCGAGGCCTTTTCATGTACAATCGATGCCCATTCGGCATCAAGTCGGCAGCTGCTATATTACAGCACAAAATGGAGAGTCTGCTCAAGTCCATCCCGGGGACGGTTGTATTTCAAGACAACATACTTATCACGGGCAGGGACACCGACTCCCATCTCTGCAATTTGGAGGAAGTACGAAGTCGATGGGATCGGGTAGGCCTAAGAGTTAAGAAATCCAAGTGTCTGTTTCTCGCGCCCGAGGTTGAATTTTTGGGCAGAAGGATTGCCGCTGATGGAATCTGCCCAACAGAATCCAAAACAGAAGCAATTCGCCTGGCACACAGGCCCCGGAATGTCTCAGAACTGCGCGCCTTTCTCGGGCTACTCAATTACTTTGGGAACTTTATGCAGACATTAAGCACGCTGCTGGAGCCTCTCCATGTGCTACTCAGGAAGGGGTGCGATTGGTTTTGGGGGGAGACCCAGGAACGCGCCTTCAATAAGGCATGCAACCTTCTATGTTCGAACAGTGTTTTGGTTTTCTTTGATCCAGGTAAAAAGCTAGTTCTCACATCTGATGCGTCAGCGTATGGGGTCGGGTGCATTTTACAACATGTCAATGATGCGGGTAAATTACAACCCATAGCTTCCGCCTCCAGGTCACTTTCGCGGGCGGAGCTCGGGTACTGTATGGTTGAGAAGGTGGCGCTCGTGTGCGTGTACGGTGTCAAAAAGATGCACCAATACCTTTTCGGGGCCAAGTTCGCGTGAGAAACTGACCACAAACCCCTCACGTCCCTGCTATCCGAGTGCAAGGCAATAAACGCCAACGCCTCGGCGCGCATTCAGCGGTGGGCACTCATGCTAGCGTCTTACGACTGTACAATAAGGCACAGACTTGGCACAGACACCTGTGCCGACGCGCTTAGTCGGCTATCCCTGGCGACCACGGAAGGGTCCGACGAACAGGACTATGAGATGGTCATGGCAATCAATGCCTTTGAATCCACAGGTTCACCCATGACGGCTCGCCAAATTAGAGCTTGGACGACCAGCGACCCCACGTTATCCTTCGTCAAAAGATGTGTTTTAACTCGTGACTGGGCAGAAACTCGTGATGCCTGCTCCGAGGAGATCAAACCTTTCCATAGGCGCATGCATGAACTATCACTACAGGCAGACTGCCTGACGTGGGGCAGCAGAGTAGTTATGCCCTTGCGAGGTAGACAGCGTTTGTCCCGGAGCTCCACTGCGACCAGCCAGGGATCATCCTGATGAAGGCCATAGCCACATCCCACGTCTGCTGGCCTGGCATTGACGCGGACTTGGAGCTCTGCGTCCGTCGATGCACCATTTGTGCCCAACGCAGTAATACCCCGAGTGAGGCCTCCCTAAGCCCCTGGCCCTCGCACACCAAACTGTGGTCGCTGGTGCATGTAGACTATGCGGGCGCATTCATGGGCAAAATGTTCCTCGTAGTCGTTGATGCATTTTCAAATTGGATCGAATGCACCATTTTAAACTCGAGCACCACGTCCACCATTGTGGAGAGCCTTAGAACCATGTTTGCTACGCCCGGAATCCCTGACATATTGCTCTGTGATAATGGTCCATGCTTCAACAGCGCAGAATTTCAAGATTTCAGAGTTGACCACGGTATAAATCACGTTCAGACGGCACCATTCAAGCCGGCCTCCAATGGCCAGGTGGCGCGAGCAGTGCAAATCGTGAAACAAGAATGCTAAAAACCCAAGGTCCCACGCTGCAGAGCCGCGACTGCTGCTGACATACGGACCTCGTCCGCATTCGTTGACTGGGGTTCCCCCCGCGCAACTATTGATGAAACGAACCTTAAAGACTAGACTCCCTTTAATCCTCCCAGATATGCATGAAATTGTTGAGGCAAAGCCCCGGAAGCTAACTGAGTACGATGATCGAAATTCGAGGGGGAGGTGAAATGTGATTGAGGACAAAGTGTTTGTGCTCAACTTTGGCCGGGGACCCAAATGGTTTGCAGGGACAGTAACAGATAAGGAAGTAAACAGGCTACTGTGGTACAAATGGACAATGGCCAAACCTGCCGGAGGCGTGTAGGCCAAGTAAAAATAGATTCACTGATAACACTGCAGAACCAGAGGCAGACTACAAATTGGAACTCACACCACACCTGGTGGACAGACAGAGGGAACAAACTGAGAAAAGGGCAGTCTCAAACGACAGCCCAGGCGAGATACCAGCAATCACACCGAAAGAAAAACAGGCACCAAGGCAAACAACTGAACCACAACTAAGACGCTCCACGCGAGAGCGGAGACCACCTGAGAGACTGAACCTATAAAGACAATAATACCTTGGGGGAGGGTTATGTCATGTATCTCACACTACTATATATAACTGTACCTTACCAGGCTATACATGACTGTAACTAGATATGACCTCGAACCAAAGCGTACTTTACCACCAGGGTGCACTTGCAGGAGACACTGCATATCTGTTCCACACTGGTATATAAAGGCAGGTCTCAGGCAAGATTGGCACTTGAGATCTGTGAAATAAAGGTGCAGGTCCAGAGTGACCTTGACTTCAGCATGTGCCTCGTGCATGTCTGTACTGCAAGGGTCAGGATTTTACAGGCAGAGGAAACGTTTCGGGCACACACTCAAAGCCTCCCTGATAAAATGCAACATCCCCAGCGGCACCTGGGAGTCCTTGTTCCTCGGGTTGAGTTGCCTGTGCTGCGTGATCCATGCCGGATCGATAATCCTCTGCCACGTGGTTTGTCACAGCACGTTTGCACATTCACTGGAGGTGCCCCATCATTGTGCAGCCTTTGCACACGTAGTGCTTGAATCGACATTGATGGGCACGATGATTACCGTCGCAGCACCAACACGGTGCTCATAGATTCACATTCACCCCCGATGGCGCACTCTGAGTCATCACAGGTCTTGCAGCCACAGACGTATAGGCCCTGCCATATGCAGTTCGGCCTGCTAGCGACATCATTTTATGCACAGTACTTGCCGGTGAGCTTCGATGTTGAGAAGGTATCTGTTTCGTGTTATCGTCCGTGGCCATGTAAGCCTGGGCGATCGCGATGGCCCTGCTCAGGTCTAGGGTTTCAGCAGCCAGCAGATTTCGAAGAATGACCTCGTGGCTGATGCCCAGCACGGAAAAGTCCCACAGCATTTGCCGCAACGCAGCTGCAAAATCGTAAGTTCCCGTGAGGTGTCTCAGGTCGGTGAAATAATCCGCCAGGTCCTGGTCCCTGGAGCGATGGTGCGTGTAAAAACGAGATCTGACCATGAGGATACTCTCCTTCGGCTTGAGGTAGTCGCAAACCAGTGTGCACAAATTTGAATATTCCTTCTCCGTTGGTTTTGTCGGTGTGAGCAAATTCTTGATGAGGCTGTACATTTTAGGCCCACAGACGGTGAGGAGAACCGCCCTGTGCTTCGCCATGTTAGTGTCTCCTTCCAGCTCGTTGACCACAAAGTACTGGTCGAGCTGCTCGACGAAGGCTTCCCAATCATCACCCTCTACGGATCTCTCTAATATTCCAACAACAGCCATGGTTGCGTGAAGGTTCGTATTCTGTTACTCGTCGCCAATTGTTGTGTATAGAAGAACTCCCCGAGGCTGAGTACTGTGACCTAAACTTCGTGTGACCTTAGTCTTTTTTATTACAACTCCAGAGTGTCTGAACAACATGGCAGCCTACCTTTTATATTGACCCTGTGTGGGCAGGTGACCATTAGGACTCCAACAGTCGCGCCCTCTGGTGGCATGTATTACAGAGTTACATACATCACATAATTGTTATCGTTAAGAAGTTATAATTACAATGAATGCTTATATCGTGCGAAAGGAGCCTGTTTGTAGGACAAAGCTACATATCAGGAAGGAGTGTAGTTAGATGACAACCGAACTGATACTCTGATTATAATTTTGATGAATTAAAGAGTAAATGCTGGAATCAATGAGCACGCCAGGCAGCATCTGTGGAGAGAGAAACAGAGTTAACGTTTCAGGTTAATGACCTTCCATTAGAAGTTGGGCAGTTGTGTTCGGTAATACTATTAAAAGTTTCAATTTCATGTAGCAGGGGTAAGGAAAATATATAAAATGTGGCATTTGGAACAGATAGTTTAGAATCCGATTAATGTTTGATCAATTTGTACAACGACCTGGGAAAGGTAACATGTTTGAGTTCTTCGGCTAACATTCGCAAGGTTTGGCTGTAAGTACTGTTACGTGTATGTTTAATTATTGTCTGCTTAATAACTCTGACATTTAATGTTGCGGACCCTATTACTGCACTGCGCGTTTTCCAGTTCTGTTTGGAGCACCGACCACTTCAATCCGTTGCTTACAGTGACAGTTGGATTCACCGTTTCTTTGTTTGGTGAAATTTCAAAGATTGAAAGCGGCGCACCTCAATCTGGTCACCGACTCACTAACCGCTACACACTGCTCCCGTGAGATGGAAGCCCAGTTACTGTTTCCAGCTTGAACGCAGGTACAAGCAGAACTCATTCATAGGAAGTCCAAGTCCCTGAGGCACCTGATTATTTGCACCGAACTCATTCGCAAAGAGTTGCAGTTCGTGTGGGGTGATTTGGGCACATCTTTCCCCACACGACAAAACTTCAAACATAACTCAACGTCTGTAAAGCGCTTTGGGGCGTCATGAGTTCCTGAAAGGTGTTGTAGAAATGCAAGTCCTTCTTTGCAAAAGTTCGATGCAATTTCAAAATTCTTGGCGAAACTGAGGGCTCGTCCAGGATTTGAACCCGGGACCTCTGGCAAAATTTAAGTAACAACCCAAAGCACGAATCATATCTCTAGACCAAAGAGCCAACTGTTTAACGAATGTGTAGATAAGGTGTAACCATTATTGAAGCATGTTTGGTGTGTTGCTGTTCTTGATCGGAGGAGCACATGGGACGGAATCAGTGACTTTGCTTTTTCGACCTGTCTTCTGAAGCAACGCACAGTCCCACTCCGACAGTCAATGAGCTGTTGGGACGTTAGTGTATCCAGACTGCAAGTGGTCACCCCGAGTGCAGCAGAGGGGTTTCTGCATTAGTTCAGGTGGGGACAGTATATTTCCCCTTCTCTCTTCCTCTTGTCAATATCCCTGTGCTTTGGTTTCTGTATTTATTCCCCTGTCTCAGTTTCTAGTGTTTAAAAGGGAACAAAAGATGAAATGGTTGTCATTGTGGAACAATTTCTCTCACTCAAAGTTAGACACACTACCGTTGCACCATGAGGTCTAGGTAGGTAGCCGTTGATAATCAGGTTCATATATAAATATATATAAATATATCGACATGTATCGTAACTGTTCCCTGGTGGTCGAGGGATTAAGATCTGGCGCACTAACCTGGTTTCAATCCTCGATCAATTCATCGCATAAAAATAATTGAGGTCTGTGAGACGATTAATAATTGCTGTAATCACCATGAATACCAGTACTGTCATGTATCTCACACTACTGTACATAACTGTACCTTACCATGCCATACATGACTGTAACCAGAGATGACCTGCAACCACAAGCTTACCTTACCACCAGGGGAGCATTTGCAGGAGACACTGGAGACCGTTCCCAGACAGGTATATAAGGACAGGTCTTAGGCAAGTGTGGCATTCGAGAGCTGTGTAATAAAGGTGCAGGTCCTGAGTGACCTTGACTTCAGTATGTGCCTCGTGTGAGTCTGTACTACAGGGTCAGGACTTTTCAGTGGCGACGAGTTACGGGATTACAGAATCCACAGAATGGCGACCAACGGCTCAGATGTAAAATACAATGCTGGAGATAATTGGGAGGACTTTATAGAAAGGCTCCAGCAAAGCTTTGTAACCAAAGACTGGTTCGCAACAATAAGGCAGACAAGAGAAGAGCCCATCTCTTGACCAGCTGTGGCTCGAAAACATACGCTTCAATGAAGGATCTGCTGGCACCCGAGAAACCAGCAAGCAAGTCGTTTGAAGAATTGAGCACACTGGTAAGAGACCACCTGATGCCAGCAAGCAGCCTACACATGTAAGCTACCTCGGACCCGTGCCAATAGTCCCCGTACACCGAGCACAGGCTAATGAAAACCACGGGGGAGAGGATATCCCGTTCACTGGGCCTGCCAGCAACACTGAACAAGTGCCCGGTCTGAAACTTTCCAGTGTAATAACTTGCAACTGGAACAGCCAACAGTCAGGTTGGCCGAGCGGTCGAAGGCCGCAGTCTGCTCTGGAGGCGTGTGTTCAAATCCCACTCCTGACATTCAGTGTTTTTAATTACAAACTCATTTGTTTGGACACCACTCTCAAGTGCTTTGGGACATCAGTCGAACTTAATAAAATGACCCCACTTCAATTGCAAACAGTGATATCAAAGTTACTTCCCAAACCGGGATTCCATTACGGGTGGCTGTAACGAAAGGAATGGTTTTGTGAAGCATTGAAAGGTGCCCTCGAAATGTCTCGCACTGCTCATTTCAAAACACGGTTATAATTTGTTTCACTGCAAAAGAAGGCAGGCTCAAATGGCCGACTCCTGCTCCTGGTTCTGGTTCTTGTGTTCTTATACAGAGCACAGAACAAATGATTAAATGATCAACTATCCCTCAGTCGCATTTCTTTCATTGTGCAAAATAATTTATGGGTTAATTAATGATGTTTTCCTGTGAAAGCAACATAAAAATTTAAGGAAAATAAATCGACCAACGTGGGGCTTGAACTCACAACCCTGAGATTAAGAAACTCAGACACGACGAACTGAGCTAACCCGGACTGCTTAAGTTGCGTCTTCCTGTCGCTGATGGCTGCCAGGGGCCTGTTGGCTCCGCACCATGGGCTTATCTCGAAATTCAAACCTCGAAACTGGTTCTCCTGATTTCCAAGCCACTTGCATTGCGGAACCTTCATTTCGACGAACATCTCCAACTTAATGTGTAGGCCTCGTGGTGGAACGGTAGTGTGTCTTACTTTAGATCCAAAAGTTGTGTGTTCAAATCAGGTCGGGGTCTCTATCTGTCAGACATTTTTTTTCCAGAATTAATATTTTTTTTTCTGTTTGGCAATAACCAGACCCTTGCTCCAAGGTCTCTCTCACTATTTCCCCGGTGTCAGGCAGAGATACGCATGTGTTCTCATTTATTTCATGTGACAGGAGACAAAAGTTAAAAATCAACCTGCAGGTGGCCACACACAGCACTGAATCGTCAGGATGGCCTGACTATTATCCCGACCACAGTGGATTACCTCATATTTCATACATTATACTCCATCTGACAAATTACTGCCCAGCCACTGAGCCTATCGATATCGCTTTGCAGATTGTTTGTGTCCTCCTCACAACTTGCTTTCCCACCGATCTTTGGATCACCTTGGCAACATTACCAACATGCAGAGCACAGAACCAATTATTTACCGACTGACTTTCCGTCAGTTAGCATTTCTTTCATTGTGCAAAAGCAGATTATCGATTCATTAACGATGTTATCCCATGAAAGCAAAATAAAAGTTAAACGAAAATAATTTGCACACTTGAAAGGAATATTTTTGGTTGGTGCAATTCCGGTCAGAGAAATGTTGTGAAAGTAACTTTTTGTGGAGAGAGGGATTGAGTATTTCAGCTTATTGCTGAGCACTTCTCTCTGGGCATAGAACTAGGCACCAGTTTCTTCTAGTGTTGCAGTTATCACATTCGCTTCACACGCGAAAGTTCCCCGGTTCAAGCCTGGGCGGAAACATTATTTCTGAAACAAAAACTGGTTTTAAATGTTCATTGTTCATGTGACAATGGCCTCCTTCCGTGCTGCAAACTTCTCTGATTCCATGATGAGCAAGGAACATTTAAAACCAGTCTCCTAAAATACAGAGTGTGTAAAATCAGAAAAGGAATAAAACTTCCTCAATGATTCAAGTTTCACAAATTATTAAAATTAAGTTGTTGAAGTTTCGTCTGTCCCTCAGTGATCATGTTAGCATTTCTTACAATCTGCTAAACAATGCTATCGGTTAATATCAGCAGATACAAGCCGCATTTCAAACCCGGAATCAACTTATTCATTATTCACCCTTCCCAGTTCAACTGCACAGATGGTTATTTATACTCCATCCCAGAAACTCAAATCCAACTTCTGACATTCCTTATTTCGAATTACCAACTCATTTGTTTTGACACCACTCTGAAGTGCTTTGGGTCATCTGTGTAATTTAATTAAATTACTTCACATTAATTAAAAACGCTGGTAGCAAAATTACTTCTCCAACTGTGAATCGAACCCCGGTTGCTGTCGTGATCAGAATGTTTTTGTGAAGCATTTAAATATGCTCTCTAAAAATCTCGCATTCCTAATTTACCAATAGGGTTACCATTTGTTTCAGTGTGAAAGAAGGAGATTGAAAATGACAACAAAAACACCAGGCAGCGACTACATTAAGAAAAATTCAAACTTTTCACAAAGTTGGTTTTACGAAGTAACGGCTGAGCTCAAGTTGGCACTAACCATTCACATCAGAATTTTAAATGTTTCTGTGAGATCCCCGCTCATTCTTCTAAATTCCAATGTATAAAGGTCCAGTTGATCCAGTCTCTCCTCATATGTCAGTCCGGCTTGCCCCTTATCCTCAGACTGTGTCCCCTGGTTCTGGACTTCTCCAACATCGGGAACATTCTTCCTGCATCTAACCTGTCCCGTCCCGTCCAAATTTTAAATGTTTCTATGAGATCCCCTCTCATCCTTCTAAACTCCAGTGAATACAGGCCCAGTTGATCCAGTCTCTCCTCATATGTCAGTCCTGCCATCCCGGGAATCAATCTGATGAACCTTCGTTGCACTCCCTCAATAGCAAGAAGGTCCTTCCTCAGATTAGGAGACCAAAACTGAACACAATATTCCAGGTGTGCCTCACCAAGGCCCTGTACAACTGCAGTAAAACCTCCCTGCTCCTATACTCAAATCCCCTCGCTATGAAGGCCAACATACCATTTGCCTTCTTCATCGCCTGCTGTAGCTGCATGCCAACTTTCAATGACTGATGAACCATGACACCCAGGTCTCGTTGCACCGCCCCTTTTCCAAATCTGCCGCCATTCAGATAATATTCTGCCCTAGTGTTTTTGCCCCCAAAGTGGATAACCTCACATTTATCCACAGTATACTGCATCAGTCATGCATTTGCCCACTCGCCTAACCTGTCCAAGTCACCCTGAAGCCTCCGAGCGTCCCCCTCACAGCTCACACCGTCACACAGTTTAGTGTCATCTGCAAACTTGGAGATATTACACTGTTACATGTTCATTACATGTTAAAATGAACATTCTGAATAAGACACCTCAAGTAAAGTGCGTGCAATGGGCAATGATTCAACAATTAACATAAGTACGCAAGTAGCAGGAGTCGGCCATTCGGCCCCTCGAGCCTGCTCCACCATCCAATAATATCGTGGCTGTTCTGATCCTGCATCCTTGCTCTTTTTATACTCCTCTCGAGTTTCTGCAGTGTCGAGTTATCGCTTTCTGTCCTAAGCTTCCCTTTTTCCTTTATCTTACCCTGTGTGTCCCTTGAGGAATTTTATCCCCCATCTGACTTTACTCACTCTGTGTTTTAGGAGACTGGTTTAAAATGTTAATTGCTCATCATGGAATCAGAGAAATTTACAGCACGGAAGGAGGCCATTCGGCCCATCGTGTCCGTGCCAGCCGACAAACAGCTCCCCAGCCCAGTCCCACTTTCCAGCTCTCGGTCCGTAGACCTGTAGGATACGGCACTTCAGGTGCACATCCAAGTACTTTTTAAATGTGCTGAGTGTTTCTGCCTCTATCACCCTGTCAGGCAGTGAGTTCCAGTGATTTCCCCTCGAATCCCCTCTAAACCGTCGACCAATTACTTTAAATCTGTGCCCCCTGGTTGTTGACCCCTTTTCTAAGGGAAACAGGTCCTTCCTGTCAACTCTATCCAGGCCCTTCATAATGTTAAACACCTCAATCAGGTCTCCCCTCAGCATCCTCTGTTCCAAGGAAAACAAACCCAGCCGATCCAATCTCTGCTCAGAGCTAAAATTCTCCAGTCCGGCAACATCCTCTGTATCCTCTCCAGTGCAATCACGTCCTTGCTGTAATGTGGTGACTAGAACTGCATGCAGTACTCGAGCTGTGGCCTAACAGTTCAAGAATAACCTTCCTGCTCTTGTATTCCAAGCCCCTGTATAATCGATCTGGACAGCAGCCTGTACTGTCGAAAGGTGATCATGGGAGGCTGAGCCTTCGTGGAATCGGACAGGAGGAAGCTCTCTGCTGATCAACATGCTGTCACCCACAATTCCTCATTCTTTAGGCGGGACTGTGTTACTGTAAGTTGGGGTGGATTCGTGAAAGAGTCCATGTCATTACTGGCTTGCAACAAAAGCTATTTACCCAACGTGGGGCTCAAACCCCCAATTCTGAGATTAAGAGTTTTATGTTTGACCAATTGAGCTAGCTGGGCTTGGCAAAGCTATGGATCCTTGTTGTATCTCAAATGTTGTGGGTGGATTAATGATTGAAATAATGATTGAGTATCTCACAGACTTGAATTATTTTTGCCAACTTGTCATCGGGAACATTCTTCCTGCATCCTCGTGAACCTTGTCTGAACTGCCTACAATGTAAGTATATCCCTCCTCAAATATGGAGACTAAAACTGTTAGCATTTCTTTCATTGTGCAAAAGAAGATTAATTCTCGTGAAAGCAACATAAAAGTTTAAGGAAAATAATTCAACCGACGTGGGGCTCGAACCCATGATCTTGAGAATAAGAACCTCATGTTCTACCGACTGTGCTAGCCGGGCTTCTCAACATCACCCAGTCAATCCCCTTCAGTTAGTGGTTAATGGTGATCCCAGGCTGTTGATGGCGGGGGATTCGGCGATGGTAATGCCGTTGATAGCCGGCCCTGCTGAAGTTGCATTTTCCTGTCGCTAAATGCTGCCAGGCGCCTGTTGGCTCCGCCCCGTGGGTTTATCTCGAACTTCAAACCACGGAACAGGTTCTCCTGAATTCCAAGGTGTGTACGGAGATCAACCATCAAAAGCTCTGTCATTAACCACAGGGGGTCCGCCAATTTTCTGATCGCAATGCGCTTTCAGTCCTTGTCCTTAAAATTGCGGACGTGTAAACTGGGGAGTTTAATGACTTTGAAAGGAACATTGTTGTTTGGTGCAGTTCCGGTCAGAGAAATGTTTGTGAAAGGAACGTTTTGCAGAGAGAGGGATTGAGCGCAAGTTGGCGGAAACATTTTTGAAATGAAAACTTGTGGACGATAAAATGGAACAAGAGCTGTCCGGGGTACATTGTCACATGATGCAAGCTATCTCGGACCCGGACCAAAGCTCCCCGTACACCGAGCACAGGCTCAGGAAAACCCCGGGTAGGGGATATCCCGATCACTGTGCCTTCCAGCAACACTGAACAAGTGCCCGGTATGAAACTTTCCAGAGTAATAACTTGTAACAAGAGCATCCAACAGTCTCTTGGGATCCCATGGAACTTCAGATGATGCGCTCCCTGGTGGTGGAACATGGGAGTGCATGCTTTACAGAGACACAACATCACTCCCCCGCCAAAGTCAAAGTAAAAAGTTTTTACATGTTGAGGCGGTCGGGAGCTTTTCTTTCCCTGTTGTACCACCTCGGTACAAATGTCTGTTCTGGTGTGTTGGCTGTGCCCTCGCTGGGCTGGTGTGTTGTTGGCCCTGCAGGGCTGCTGGGTGTGTCTGGCCTTGCTGGGATGTTGGGTGTGATGGGTTCGATTTCCTGGTCCATGGTGGTGTCGTTGATCCTTTGGGTATGTGTTGCGGGTTCGAAAAAGGTGGTGTCTGCTGTGGGTTGTTCAGGGCAGCCTGGAACCACAGCCTCGTTTGGTCCAGGTGCTTTCTGCAAATTTATCCATTGTCTAGTTTGACGACAAACACCCTACTCCCTTCTTTAGCGATCACCGTGCCCGCGATACAATGGGGACCATGTCCATAGTTTAGCACATACAACGGGTCATTCAGATCAATTTCCCGTGACACAGTGGCGCGACCATCATTTACATTTTGTTGCTGACGCCTGCACTCTATCTGATCATGCAAGTTGGGGTGGACCAGCGAGAGTCTGCTTTTAAGTGTCCTTTTCATGAGTAGCTCAGTCGGGGGCACCCCTGTGAGCGAGTGGGGTCTCGTGCTATAGCTGAGCAGTACTCGGGACAGGCGGGTTAGGAGTGAGCCTTCTGTGACTCGTTTGAGGCTCTGTTTGATTGTTTGTGCTGCCCGCTCTGCCTGCCCATTGGAGGCTGGTTTAAACGGGGTCGAGGTGATATGTTTGATCCCATTGCGGGTCATGAATTCTTTAAATTTGGCACTGGTGAAACAGGGCACGTTGGCACTGACCAGTCTGTCACGCATGCCGTGGGTGGCAAACATGGCCCTCAGGCTTTCAATGGTGGCGGTGGCGGTGCTTCCCGACATTATTTCACATTCAATCCATTTTGAAAAATCATCCACCACCACCAGGAACATTTTACCAAGAAATGGGCCTGCATAGTTGACATGGATCCTCGACCCTGTTCTGGAGGCCAGTACCACAAACTTGGTGGTGCCTCTGTGGACGCGTTGCTCAACTGAGCACATACACTGCATTGCCGTACACAGGACTCTAAGTCAGAGTCGATACCGGGCCAGCACATGTGGTATCTCGCTATCGCTTTCATCATTACTATACCCGGGTGTGTGCTGTGGAGATCCGAGATGAACGTCTCCCTGCCCTTTTTTGGCAGCACTACGCGGTTACCCCACAACAGGCAGTCTGCCTGACTGGACAGCTCGGCCTTTCACCGCTGGAACGGCTTGATTGGCTCTTGTATTTCAACGGGGATGCTGGCCCAGCTCCCATGCAATACACAGTTTTTTTACTGGAGATAGCAGAGGATCTTGGCTGGTCCAAGTCCTAATCTGGCGGGCCGCAAAAGGTGATTGGTCATTTTCAAACGCTTCCATGACCATCAACAAGTCAGCGGGCTGCGCCCCCATCAACAAGTTTGCAGGCTGCGCCATGTCTACCCCTGTGTTGGGCAATGGTAGCCGACAGAGCATCCGCAACATTCTCAGTGCCTGGCCTGTGGTGGATTGTCTAGTTATACGCTGAGAACATGAGTGCCCACCTTTGTATGCGGGCTGAGGCATTAGTATTTATCCCCTTGTTTTCAGCGAAAAGGGATGTGAGGGGCATGTGATCGGTTTCCAGCTCAAATTTGAGGCCAAACAGAAACTGATGCATTTTCTTTACCCTGAACACACACGCTAATGCCTCTTTCTCAATCATGCTGTAGGCTCTCTCGGCCTTAGACAAGCTCCTGGAAGCATTGGCGAAAGGTTGCAACTTCCCCGCAATGTTAGCTTGTTGTAATACACACCCGACTCCGTACGACAACACGTCACATGTTAGCACAAGTCTTTTACACGGGTTATACAATACAAGCAGCTTGATGGAGCATAAAAGGATGCTGGCTTTGTCAAAAGCAAACACTTGTTTTTTTCCCCATACTCAGTTCTCATCTTTGTGCAATAACACATGTAGAGGCTCTAAAAGGTGCTTAACCCCGATAGAAAGTTACCAAAATAGTTGAGGATTCCAAAGAACGACCGCAGCTCCGTGACGTTCTGTTGCCTGGGCGCGTTCATGATAACCTCTTTATTGGCGTCTGTGGGCCGAATGCCGTCCGCCGTGATCTTTCTCCCCAAAATCACGACTTCTGTTGCCATGAAGACGCATTTCGACCTCTTCAGCCGCAGCCCTACGCGATCCAGTCGATGGAGGACCTCCTCCAGGTTTTGTATTTGTTCGGCTGTGTCCAGACCCAAAACCAATATGTTTTCCTGAAAGACCACCGTGTGCGGTACCGACTTGAGTAGGCTCTCCATGTTTCTCTGGAAGATAGCTGCAGCTGACCGAATTCTAAACGGGCATTTGTTGTCGCTGAACAGTCCCTTTTGCGTGTTGATGCAGGTGAGGCGCTGCAAAGACTCCTCCAGCTCCTGCGTCATGTAGGCCGAAGTCAGCTCAAGCTTGGTGAACGCCTTGCCTCCTGTCAGCGCGCTAAATAGGTCGTCTGTCTTAGGTAGCGGGTATTGGTCCGGTAGCGAGAAACGATTAATAGTTACTTTATAATCGCCGCAAACCCTGACAGTGCCATCACTATTGAGCACTGAAACAATCGGGCTGGTCCACTCGCTGAATTCCACTGGGGAGATGATGCCCTCGTGTTGCAGCCTGTCCAGCTCGATTTCCCCTCTCTCCTCATCATGTGAGGTACCGCTCGCGCATTGTGGTGAAAGGATCGTGCCTCTGGGACCAAGTGGATCCGCACCTTCGCCCCGGAAAAGTTTCCAATGCCTGGCTCAGAAAGGGAAGGAAATTTGTTCAGAACCTTGGTACATAAGGCCTCATCGACATGTGATAGCGTTCGGATGGTATCCCAGTTCCAGCGGATTTTCCCCGCCAGCTCCTTCCAAGCAGTGGGGGCCATCGCCCGGGACAATCCAGAGTGCCAGTTCGTGCACCGTGCCCTCGTAGGTGACCTTGACCATGGCGCTGCCCAGGACAGTGATAAGCTCTTTGGTGTACATTCTCAGTTTCATGTGGATGGGGCTTCGGGCTGCTCTGAATGCCTTGTTGCACCACAGTCTCTCAAAGATCTTTTTACTGAGGATGGATTGGGTAGCGCCAGAGTCCAGTTCCATGGTTTGGGGTAAGCCATTCAATTTTACATTTAGCCTTATAGCTGGACATTTCGTCGAAAATGTGTGCACCCCGTGTACTTCAGCATCTGCCTCCTCTCTCTGAGGCTCGAAATTGCTTTGATCCACCATGGACCGATCTTCCTCTGCCACATGGTGGTTAGCAGCTTTTGCAGAGCTTGCAGCACATTCGCAAGCTCGTTGGAGATGCCCCATTGTTCCACAGCTCTTGCAAACATACCCTTTGAAGCGGCATGAATAGGCTGAATGAAAGCCTGCACAACGCCAACAAGTTGTGAATTGCCTTGCACTCATCCTTTGTTGGGGACACTGAGTCATCTGGGTCACCTGAGGCCTGCTGGCAGCTGCAGACTCGTGGGTTCTGCCCTGTACATTTCTGCTCACAAACGCAGTTCCAGTTAATTTATGAACATTGCTAGAACTTGTGTGCTGAGAGATTTGTTTGGTGTTATCACTGGTGGACATAAATACCTGTGTTATCACAATGGCCTTACTGAGTGTCGGTGTCTGTACAGCTAAAGTTTTTCGTAGGATGGTCTCGTGGCCGATGCCCAGTACAAAACAGTCTCTTCAGCATTTGCTCCAGGTAGCCATAAAACTCACATTATCCTGCAAGTCGCATTAGCTCCGCGATGTAACTCGCCACTTCCTGACCTTCAGATCGCTGGCACGTGTAGAACCGATACCTCGCCATAGCACACTCTCCCTCGGGTTAAGATGCTCCCGAACCAGTGTACACAGCTCCTCATACGATTTGTCTGTGGGTTTCACCGGAGCCAGAAGATTCTTCATGAGACTGTATGTCTGAGCCCCACAGATTGTGAGGAGTACAACTCTCCTTTTTGCATCACTTCCTTCTCCGTCCAGCTCGTTGGCTACAAAGTACTGGTTTAGCCATTCGACATAGGCTTCCCAGTCCTCACCTTCCGAGAATTTCTCCAGGATGCCCACAGTTTGCTGCAAGTTTGTGCTGGATTCATATACTCGTCGCCAGTTATTGTGTTCCTAACACAGATGATGCTGCACATGGGAGGTTAAAGTAACAGTGACCTCAGTCTTTCATAAGACACTCCAAAGTGAGGAACTGGCCTTAGGGGCCGGCTTATATACAGTGCTCCCAAATGGTGCTGGGATGCCTTGGGACTTAAGGGGATGAGCTCCCTTGTGGCAGAACATGGGAGTGCATGCTTTACAGATACACAACACATACGTTGCCTCAACGTTGATTTCTGCCATCATCACTTGTGTTTAACCTTCGCCGCACCTCCGCCACGATCTCTCACCGTTCCTCCACCACAATCTCACACCGTTCCTCCACCACGATCTCTCACCGTTCCTCCAGCACGATCTCTCACCGTTCCTGCACCACGATTTCTCACCGTTCCTCCGCCACGATCTCTCACAGTTCCTCCACCACGATCTCTCACAGTTCCTCCATCACGACCTATCACCGCTCCTCCACCACGATCTCTCACCATTACTCCGCCATGATCTCTCACCATTCCTCCACCACGACCTCTCACCGTTCCTCCACCACGATCTCTCACCGTTCCTCCACCACGATCTCTCTTCACTCATCCACAACGAACTCTCACCGTTCCACCACCACGTTCTCTCAACTTTCCTCCACCACGACCTATCACCGCTCCTCCACCACGATCTCTCGTCACTCCTCCCCCACGATCTCTCACCGTTCCTCCACCACGATCTCTCGCCGTTCCTCGACCAGGACCTCTCACCGTTCCTCCACCACGATCTCTCACCGCTCCTCCACCACGATCTCTCACTGTTCCTCCACACTGACCTTCCCGCTCCTCCGCTGTACCTGGGTCCCGCCGATGTTCCTGCCCACGCACCAAACGGCGACCTGGGTTTTGATGACGTGCAGCACTGGACCAAGGCCTCGCTCTGTCAATCCCTTGTGGTGGCTGGTGTGCAATGGTCACACCACGTTAAAACAATCCACCCACAGGCATCTTCCACCCTTTGATTGGAGTTCAGAACTGGAACATCGGGTCCTACATTGAAACACCTGTGAACCCATGTGGAATTAAGCCTTCCTCGGTCGAGGACCCGCCTATGATGATGATGATGATGATGTGTGGGTCCTTACCAAATGCCTGCTTGAAACCATCAGATTAAATCTAGTAAGACCCGTCCCTTGATTCAGTTTTCACTGACCTTGCCTTAGGAAGGCTATATTGGCTTTGGAGGGAGCACTGTGCCGGTTTCCCAGAATGATACCTGGATTCCAAGGTTTAAATTAAGATATGAGATTACACCCACTGGAAATTAGAGGGTCGAGCTGTGATTTGATCAAAATTTTCAAGATAATAAGGGAACAGATAGAGAAGATGGAGAGAAATGATTCCCTCTGGTTGGGGAGTCCCAGACTCGTGGCCATAGTCTAAATATTAAAGCCAGATGTTTCAGGAGTGAAATTCGGAAACATTCCAACACACACAGGGTGGGAGAGGTTTGGAACTCCCTTCTGCAAAGGTCAGTTAGTGCTGGGTCAGTTGTTCATTTTACATCTCATTTTGACCAAAGGTATTAAGGAATGTGGGCCAAAGGTGGGTATATGGAGTTTGCTCACAGACCAGCCATGATCTCATTGAATGGCGGAACCGGCTCAAGGGGCTGAATGGGCCTCCTCCTGTTCCTGTGTAGCAGGCTTGAGGGGCTGAATGGCCTCCTCCTGTTCCTGTGCAACAGGCTCGTGTGGCTGAATGAGCCTCCTCCTGTTCCTGTGTATCAGGCTCGAGGGGCTGAATGGGCCTCCTCCTGTTCCTGTGTAACAGGCTTGAGGGGCTGAATGGCCTCCTTCTGTTCCTGTGCAACAGGCTCGAGGGGCTGAATGGGCCTCCTCCTGTTCCTGTGTATCAGGCTCGAGGGGCTGAATGGGCCACCTCCTGTTCCTGTGCAACAGGCTCGAGGGGCTGAATGGGCCTACTCCTGTTCCTGTGTAACAGGATCAAGGGGTTGAATGGGCCTCCTCCTGTTCCTGTCCAACAGGCTCGAGGGACTGAATGGGACTACTCCTGTTCCTGTGTAACAGGCTCAAGGGGCTGAATGGGCCTACTCCTGTTCCTGTGTAACAGGCTCAAGGGGCTGAATGGGACTATTCCTCTTCCTGTGCAACAGGCTCGTGGCGCTGAGTGGGCCCACTCCTGTTCCTGTGTAACAGGCTCGAGAGGCTGAATGGGCCTACTCCTCTTCCTGTGTAACAGGCTCGAGGGGCTGAATGGGCCTCCTCCTGTTCCTGTGTAACAGGCTCAAGGGGCTGAAGGGGCCGCATCCTGTACCTGTGTGCAAGTTCTGTAAAACAAAGGGAGGTGATATGAGAAAACATAAACGAAATGGTATTGTGTTAAAAGGGAAGCAGAAGGATTGAGTGATTTACACACAGAAATCTTTGAAGCTGGGTAGATAAGTTGCTAAGTTGTTTAAAAAGAATACAGGGCCCTTGGCTTGAAATGTAGTGAAATAGAGGACACCAGCGAGGAAGTTATACCATACCTTTTCAATCCCGGTTTAGGCCTCAGTTGGAGAACTGTTTACTGTTCTGAGCACCACAATTTAGGAAGGATATCAATGCATTGGAGAGAACGTAAGAAATATATCAGAAACATTTTATATTGGTGTTGAAGACACAAACACAGGCATTCATCGAGAATCAACCTGCAGGTGACCACACAAAGATTAAAGAGCCAGAGAACCGAAATAATCGGTAAACACCGGCAAATAGACAAGAGATATTGACAAGGACTGAAAGCACTTTGCGATCAATAATTGACGGCCCAGCTGTGGTTAACGACACGGCTTTTGATGATTGATCTCCGTACAAGCCTTGAAGTTCAGGAGAACCGGTTTCGTGGTTTGAAGCTCGACATAAACCCACGGGGCAATGCCAACAGGCGCCTGGCAGCAATCAGCGACAGGAAGATGCAATTTATGCAGGCCCGGCTAGCTCAGTCGGGAGAGTATAAGACTCTTAATCTCCGGGTCGTGGGTTAGAGCCCCATGTTGGGTGAATTATTTTCCTTAAACTTTTATGGTGCTTTCCCAGGAAAACATCATAAATGAACCCATAATTTTCTTTTGCATAATGAAAGAAATGCGAACTGAGGGAGAGTTGATCATTTAATCATTAATTCTGTGCTCTGTATAAGAACACAAGAACCAGGAGCAGGAGTCGGTCATTTGGCCTTTCGAGCCTGCCTTCTTTTGCACTGAAACAAATTATAACCGTGTTTTTAAATGAGCAGTGCGAGATATTTATAGGGCAAATTTCAATGCTTCACAAAACCATTACTTTCGCTACAGCCAACCAGGGTCGGTTCCCAGTTTGAGAAGCAACTTTGATATCATTGTTTGCACTTGAAGTGGGGTCATTC
The DNA here is from genome assembly GCF_044704955.1 of Pristiophorus japonicus. Lineage (NCBI taxonomy): Eukaryota > Metazoa > Chordata > Chondrichthyes > Pristiophoridae > Pristiophorus > Pristiophorus japonicus. The sequence continues at coordinate 1,484,141 of NW_027254772.1, forward strand.
TATTAAGTTCGATGGATGCACTTCAGAGTGGTGTCAAACAAATGAGTTTGCAATTAAAAACACTGAATGTTAGGAGTGGGATTTGAACCCAAATTTCCAGAGGAGACTGTGAATTGAACACAGCACCTGAGACCGATTGGCCATCCTGACTGGTGGAAGTTCCAGGTACAAGTTATTGCTCTGGAAAGTTTCAGACCGGGCACTTGTTCAGTGTGACTGGAAGGCCCAGTGACCGGGATAGCCTCTCCCCCGGGGTTTTCCCGAGCCTGTGCTCGGTGTGTTGGGAGCTTTGGTTCGGATCCGAGGTCGCTTGCATCATGTGACAATGCACCTCGGACTGCTCTTGTTCCATTTTATCGCACATTAGTTTTTGGTTCAAAATAATATCAGAAGTGGGACATGAACCCACATCTCCAGAGGAGACAATGACCTGAACACAGAACGGCCATCTTGCCTATTTAGTGCTGTGTGTGGCTCCCAGCAGGTTGATTTTGAACTTTTGTGTCCTGTCACATGAAATAAATGAGGGCAGCAGGCGTATCGCTGCCTGACACCGGGGAAACAGTGAGACAGACGTTGCATTGTGATCAGGTTTAATCACAGCAATATCTGCTGTCAGGAGCTGAAAAGGAGGAAGAGCTGAAAAAACACAAGAAAAAAGCTAAGAAATGTCAGCAATTGTGGTAAACTCTTTAATGTGTTTCCTGCTCGTTTCGTGGTGCGGTCCTCACAGAGGGAGCCCAGATTCAGAAAGTAACTCTTTCATTCAAAATCTTTAAAATAATGACATGCAACTAATTAAACTGTGTGTCGGGGGATGGGGATGGATGAAGATTATTTGTTTTATTCCCCACTCATTAACCGACAGCGTTGTTTTGTAGAATTGCTACTGAGGGAGAGTGGAAACTTCAATAACTGAACTTTAATTATTTAAGGATTTTGAATCATTGATGAAGTTTTCTCCCCAATCTTATTTTACTCACTCTGTCTGTTGAAGACTGGTTAAAAATGTTCAGTGCTCATGCGACAAGGAACCTGGGGCGACTTTTGTTCAATTTATTTCACAGCAAAAATAATCTCCAAAATAATGTTTCCACCCGTGCTCGAACCAGAGACCTTTCGCGTGTAAGACAAACGTGATAACCACTGCACTACAGTTAAAGTAATCTAAGGTATAAAACCAGAGCTTTAACCTACAGAGCTGGCCGATACTTCAGGAGCTGGCTTTACGAGAATAGAATGAAGGTGCTCTATTTCGGAAGGCTGTGAGTTTGGCAGGAATTGATCTCGTGTTTCCCAGACTTCACACATCGGAACAGGAGATGGCCATTTAGCAGCGAGTGGTTAGGATCTGGAATGCACGGCTTGAAAGGGCGGTGGAGGCAGACTCACTCTTATCTTTCAGACGGGAGTTGGATAAGGATCTGAAGGAAAAACAATTGCAGAGCTACAGAGAAAGAGCGGGGGAGTGGGACTCGCTGAGAGTCGGCACGGGCTCGATTGGCCGAATGGCCTTCCGTGCTGTAACCATTCCATGATTCGATAAGTTAGTGGCACATTTCATAGTGTGGGTGGGAGCACAACTTTGCAAAGGGACATGGATTGAGTCGGCAAAACTAGAGGCATCTGATTCAGGAGATTCGTGGCGCGGCGAAATTTCGGAGTTCAATGACTTTGAAAGGAACATTTTTTTTTGTGCCGTTTCGGTCAGAGGTTTTCCATGAAAGCAACATTAAATGAAAAGAAATACAATCGCCCAACGTGGGGCTCGAACCCACGACTATGAGATTAAGAGTCGCATGCGCTACCGACTGAGCTAGCCAGGCTTTTGTCCAACGCACTTTTTTATCACTCATTGCAGCCAGGCGCCTGTTGGCTCCGCCCCAGATGTTGAATCTTGCTGTTGAAGAACTGCCAGGGTCTTCTTGAATGGTGGACCAGGCTCGAGGGGACGAATAGCCAACTCCGGCCCCGAATCCTTACGTGTTTATGATTAGCTCCTTCAGGGTAAACGAGCCAAAGAAGTACAGCGGAAACGTTACAAGGACACCCGCAAAGTCTCCCTGGTAAAGTGCGACATCACCACTGACACCTGGGAGACCCTGGCCGCAGACCGCGCGAGGTGGAGAAAGTCCATCCGGTAGGGCGTTGAGCTCTTTGAGTCTCGACGCAAGGAGCATGAAGAGACCAAGCGCAGGCAGCGGAAGGAGCACGCGGCAAACCAGTCCCACCGACCCCTTCCCTCGACGTATGTCTGTCCCACCTGTAACAGGGTCTGTGGCTCTCCTATCGGACTGTTCAGCCATCAAAGAACTCACTTTTGGATGGAAGGAAGTCCTCCTCGATCCCGAGAGACTTCCTCTGATGGTGTCTATGATTTGCGGTACACTGCGGAAACATCTCCACTTTCAGCACCAGATTACCAGAATTAAACCCAATGGCATCGGCACAAAAGCTCCTCATCTGCTCAGAGCAAAATATATCATATGACAATAGAATTTTATGAATTAATTAATGATGTTTAAATCAATGGTTCTTTTTTTTTGCATTGGAGATGCACAAAGATGTGTAAAATAGATGAACTATTTTTTTATAAGGTTTTGAATTAAAAGTACAATTTCCCTGACCGCGAATCGAAACGGGGCCGCGGCGGTGAGAGCGCTAAATCCTAACCACTCGACCATCAGGAAACCCAATTTGGACACAGAAGCAGTGGTTTTGTCGAGGTTCACATCGAGCAGCTCCGTAACACAGGACTCTGTGCTCACGGGCTATTACGAGGGACACACACATCACCTGTTGCTGGAGTGCTATCAACTCAATCAAAGTGACCACGACGTGATTTGAACACGTAACCTTCGGATTTGAAGTCAGACACACTACCGTTGCTCCATCAGACCTACACAGTGAGCTGGAGATGTTTGTCTATATGAAGGTTCTGTAATACAAGAGGCTTTAAAAACTCCGCCCATTCCCATCAGGTATCACAAGTAGCGCTCACCTGACAGGCACCGTATAGTTTCTTCTTAAACTTTTCTTTTGCTTTCACGGGAAACCATCATAAATTAACCCCTCGCCTTCTTTTGCACAATCAAACAAATGCTAACTCAGGAACAGTCCATACTTCAATCATTTGTCTTGTGCTTTGCATCTTAACTCGAAAACCATATCCCATTTTACTCACTGTATTGTAGCTTTCTGGTTCAAAATCTCTATTGCCGATGACACCACGAATCTGGGGCAACTTTTATGAAATTTAACAGCACCGGTTAATTCCTACCGTGCACACAAAATATAATCAGTAGTGAAGATAAAATCCCACCGTGCGTATTTTCAGATTCAACGCAGCAGAATTTCAAATAAATTTTACACTGAAAAGATTTGCAAGTGTTGCTTGTATTTGTGTCTTTAATTAAACTTTGTGGCGTCTGACTCCCATTCATGCCACTGCTGAATAAGAAAGGAGTGTTTACATTGACTAGACTGCACTGCCCCTGATATTTGTGAGCTCATCCTTTATATTCATTGCTTTCTCACCCTTTGATGGGCTGCAGTGTAGCGGATATCACGTTGGTCACACATCGAGTACTGTTGAGGGGGATGACTCATCAGGGGAGGGCAGCAGCAGCCAAGTTCATGGCACCATGGCTGGCTCTGCTGCAGAGAAGGGCAGGAAAAAGAGTGGGACAGCGATAGTGATAGGGGATTCGATTGTAAGGGGAATAGATTTGCGTTTCTGCGGCCGCAACCGAGACTCCAGGATGGTATGTTGCCTCCCTGGTGCAAGGGTCAATGATGTCTTGGAGCGGGTGCAGGACATTCTGAAAAGGGAGGGTGAACAGCCAGTTGTAGTGGTGCACATTGGTACCAAAGATTTAGGTAAAAAAAAGGGATGAGGTCCTACGAGATGAATTTAAAGAGCTAGAAGTTAAATTAAAAAGTAGGACCTCAAAAGTAGTAATCTCGGGATTGGTACCAATGCCACGTGCTAGTCAGAGGAGAAATCGCAGGATAGCTCAGATGAATACGTGGCTTGAGCAGTGATGCAGCAGGGAGGGATTCAAATTCCTGGGGCATTGGAACCGGTTCTGGGGGAGGTGGGACCAGTACAAACCAGACGGTCTGCACCTGGGAAGGTCCGGAACCAAAGTCCTAGGGGGGAGTGTTTGCTAGTGCTGTTGGGGAGGAGTTAAACTAATATGGCAGGGGGATGAGTACCAAGGCAGGGAGACAGAGGGAAACAAAATGGAGACAGATTCAAAAGACAGAAAGGAGATGAGTAAAAGTGGAGGGCAGAGAAACCCAAGGCAAAAACCAAAAAGGGCCACTGTACATCCAAATTCTAAAGGGTCAAAGTGTAATAAAAAGGCAAGCCTGAAAGCTCGGTGCCTCAATGCGAGGAGTATTCGAAACGCAGGAGAGGGCTCTAAACTAGAGTGGTTGAGAGCGCAGATAAACAGGACCCCAAGAAAGAATGCAAAAGGCAGGAGGCAACAGAGCAGAGTAGCACTGGGGTAAGTGTAAACCACAAGGTGATAGGAAGGGACAATATGTATGAATATAAAGGGGCTGCAGGAGGGGTCAAAACTAAAAATCATGGAATAAAAACTAGTATTAAATACTTTACCTAAATGCACGCAGCATTCAAAATAAAGTAAATGCGTTGACTGCACAAATCATGACAAATAGGTATGATTTGGTGGCCATTACAGAAACATGGTTGCAGGGTGGCGAAGACTGGGAATTAAACATACAGGGGTAGCTGACAATTCGGAAAGATAGACAAGAAGGGAAAGGAGGTGGGGTAGCTCTGTTAATAAAGGATGATATCAGGGCAGTTGTGAGAGATGATATTGGCTCTAATGAACAAAATGTTGAATCATTGTGGGTGGAGATTAGAGACAGTAAGGGGAAAAAGTCACTGGTGGGCGCAGTTTATCGGCGCGGAAATAATAACTTGACGGTGGGGCGGGCAATAATCAAGGGAATAATGGAGGCATGTGAAAAAGGAACGGCAGTAATCATGGGGGATTTTAACCTACATATTGATTGGTCAATTCAAATCGCACGGGGTAGCCTGGAGGAGGAATTCATAGAATGCATACAGGATTGTTTCTGAGAACAATATGTTACAGAACCGACAAGGGAGCAAGCTATCTTAGATTTGGTCCTGTGCAATGAGACAGGAATAATAAACGATCTCCTAGTAAAAGATCCTCTCGGAATGAGTGATCACAGTTTGGTTGAATTTGTAATATAGATTGAGGGTGAGGAAGTAATGTCTCAAACGAGCATGCAATGCGGAAACAAAGGGGACTACAGTGGGATGAGGGCAGAGTTGGCTAAAGTAGACTGGGAACACAGACTAAACGGCAGCACAATTGAGGTACAGCAGAGGACTTTGAAGGAGCTCTTTCATAGTGCACAGCAAAAATATATTCCAGTGAAAAAGAAGGGCAGTAAGAGAAGGGATAACCTGCCGTGGATAACCAAGGAAATAAAGGAGAGTATCAAATTAAAAACCAATGCGTATAAGGTGGCCAAGGTTAGTGTAAAACTAGAAGATTGGGAAAATGTTAAACGACAGCAAACAATGACTAAGAAAGCAATAAAGAAAGGAAAGATAGATTACGAAATTAAACTTGCGCAAAACATAAAAACAGATATTAAAAGCTTTTACCGATATATAAAATGGCAAAGAATTACTAAAGTAAATGTTGGTCCCTCAGAAGATGAGAAGGGGGATTTAATAATGGGAAATGTGGAAATGGCTGAGATCTTAAACAATTATTTTGCTTCGGTCTTCACAGTGGAAATTACAAAAACCATGCCAGAAATTGCAGGTCACAGGAATGTGGGAAGGGAGGACCTTGAGACAATCACGATCACTAGGCGGGTAGTGCTGGACAGGTTAATGGGACTCAAGGTAGACAAGTTCCCTGGTCCTGATGAAATGCATCCTAGGGTATTAAAAGAGATGGCGGAAGTTATAGCAGATGCATTCGTAATAATCTTCCAAGATTATCTGGACTCTGGGGAGGTACCAGCGGATTGGAAAGCAGCTAATGTTACGCCTCTGTTTAAAAAAGGGGGGAACAAAAGGCAGGTAACAATAGGCCGGGTAGTTTAACATCTGTCGTGGGGAAAATGTTTGAAACTATCATTAAGGAAGAAATAGCGAGACATCGAGATAGGCTTAGTGCACTCAAGCAGACACAGCATGGATTCATGAAGGGGAAATCATGTTTAACTAATTTACTGGAATTCTTTGAGGATATAACGAGCATGGTGGATAGAGGTGTACCGATGGATGTGGTGTATTTATATTTCCAAAAGGCTTTCGATAAGGTACCACGCAAAAGGTTACGTCTGAAGATAGAGGTACGCGGAGTCAGAGGATATGTATTAGCATGGATCGAGATTTGGCTGGTGAACAGAAAGCAGAGAGTCGGGATAAATAGGTGCTTTTCAGGTTGGAAATCGGTGGTTAGTGGTGTGCCACACGGATCGGTGCTAGGACCACAACTATATGCAATATACATAGATGACCTGGAAGAGGGGACAGAGTGTAGTGTAAAAGAATTTGCAGATGACACAAAGATTAGTGGGAAAGCGAGTTGTGTAGAGGACACAGAAAGACTGCAAAGAGATTTGGATAGGTTAAGCGAATGGGCTAAGGTTTGGCAGATGGAATACAATGTCGGAAAGTGTGAGGTCATCCACCTTGGGAAAAAAAACAGTAAAAGGGAATATTCTTTGAATAGGGAGAAATTACAACATGCTGCGGTGCAGAGGGACCCGGGGGTCCTTGTGCATGAATCCCCAAAAATTAGTTTGCAGGTGCAGCAGGTAATCATGAAAGTGAATGGTATGTTCGCCTTCATTGCGAGAGGGATGGAGTACAAAAGCAGGGAGGTCCTGCTGCAACTGTATACGGTATTGGTGAGGCCGCATCTGGAGTACTGCGTGCAGTTTTGGTCACCTTACTTAAGGAAGGATATACTGGCATTGGAGGGGTTACAGAGACGATTCACTCGTTGGTTCCGCAGATGAGGGGGTTATCTTATGATGATAGATTGAGGAGACTGGGTATTTACTCGATGGAGTTCAGAAGGATGAGGCGTGATCTCATAGAAACATTAAAATTAATGAAAGGGATAGACAAAATAGAGGCAGCGAGGTTGTTTCCACTGGTAGGGGAGACTAGAACTAGGAGGCACAGCCTCAAAATACGGGGGAGCCAATTTAATACCGAGTTGAGAAGGAATTTCTTCTCCCAGAGGTTTGTCATTCAGTGGAATTATCTGCCCAAGGAAGCAGTTGAGGCTAGCTCATTGAATGTATTAAAGTCACAGATAGATAGATGTTTAACCACTAAGGGAATTAAGGGTTACGGGAACGGGCGGGTAAGTGGAGCTGAGTCAACGGCCAGATCAGCCATGATCTTGTTGAATGGCGGAGCATGCTCGAGGGCGAAGATGGCCTACTCCTCTTCCTAATTCTTATGTTTCTTATGTTTCTTATGGAGTAGGCGTCGACTACAACCAAAAACATTTTTGAAAGGACCTGCGTAGTCCTCATGTATGCGTGCCCAAGGCTTGGTGGGCCAGGACCAGGGGCTAAGGTGGGCTTCCCTTGGCGCATTAGTCAGCTGGGCAAACGTGTTGCACCTGCGAACACAAAGTTCCAGATCTGCGTCTATCCCTGGACACCAAATGTGTGACTTGGCAATTGCCTTCATCATGACAATGCCCGGGTGCTCATTGTGGAGTTCTCTGATGAACACCTCTCTGCACATCTGGTTTCTACGCAGTTTCCCCACAGTAGGCAATCGGCCTGTATCGAGAGTTCATCCCTGCGCCGGTAAAATAGTTTAACTTCCTCAGGACATGCCCTGTACGTGGCAGCCCAGTCCCCATTCAGGACACATTTCTTGACGAGAGACAATAGCGGGTCTCTATTTGTCCAGACTTTAATCTGCCGGGCTGTCACGGGTGAGCCTTCACTTCCGAATGCTTCAACAGCCATGACCATCTCAGCACCATGCTCGGTAGCCCCCTCAGTGGTGGCGAGTGGGAGCCTGCTGAGTGCATCGGCGCAATTTTTGGTGCCCGGTCTGTGCCAAATTGTGTAATCATAGGCGGCTAACGTTAGTGCCCACCTCTGTATGCGGGCCGATGCGTTTGCATTTATGGCCTTGTTGTCGGCCAAAAGGGACGTTAGGGGTTTGTGATCTGTCTCCAGTTCAAATTTTCAGCCAAACAGGTATTGGTGCATTTTCTTTACTGCATATACACATGCGAGCGCTTCCTTTTCTACCATCCCGTATCCCCTTTCTGCCTGGGACAGACTTCTGGAGGCCTAAGCTAGCGGCTGTAACTGACCCTTGGCATTGACATGCTGCAACACATCCGACACCATCGGACGACGCATCGTTACACAAGCTTCTTACATGGGTCATATAGCGTTAACAGAGTGTTGGAACATAACAAATTGCGTGCTCTATTAAAAGTCCTTTCCTGGCTGTCCCCCCAGACACATTCGCGAACTTTGCGTAGGAGCACGTGTAGCAGCTCTAGCAGTTTGTTCAATTTGGGAAGAAAGTTACCAAAATAGTTCAGGAGCCCCAGGAACGAATGCAGCTCCATCGTGTTACGGGGTTTGCGTGCTCTCTGGATCGCTTCCGTTTTGGAGGCAGTAGGGCTGATCCCGTCTGCTGCTACCCTCCTCCCCAGGAATTATCCCTCTGGAGCTGTAAAGATGCACTTCGCCTTTTTCAGTCGCAGCCCTATCCGGTCCAGTATGCGTCGCATCTCCTCCAGGTTGTGGAGGTGTTCTTCAGTATCGTAACCCGTGAAGAGGATGTCGTCCTAAAAAACCACCGTCCCTCGAATCGACTTGAGGAGGCTTTCCATATTTCATTGTAAGATCGCAGCAACCTAGCGAATCCCGAACCGACATCTGTTGTTCTCAAATAATCCCTTGTATGTCGTGATGGTGGTCAGCTTCTTCGGCTCACTCGGCAGCTCCTGGGTCATGTCAGCTGATGTCAGGCCTAATTTTGAAAAATGTTTGCCACCGGATAGCGTCACAAAGAGGTCCTCCGCTTTCAGTAGCGGATACTGGTCTTGGAGTGACACCCAATTGATGCTGGCCTTGTCATCACCACATATCCTGACCGACCCATCCGCCTTGAGCACCGGCACAATCTGGCTCGCCCAGTCACTGAATTCGACTAGGGAGATGATGCCTTCCCTTAGCAGACGGTCCTATTCGCCTTCTGTCGTTTCCAGCATCACATACGGTTCTGCCCTGGCCTTGAGGTGTACTGGCCTGGCGTCCGGGTTTATGTGAATCACTACCTTGGCCCAAATGAAAGTGCGGGGTTGAAATAATGAGTCAAATTTGTCCAGGATCTGTGAGCATGATACTCGCTCCACAGAGGAAATTGCATTGACATCGCCAAATTTCCAGTTCATGACAGCAAGCGAACTTTGTGGGTCACGACTACTGTGGCGCTGCCTAGCACCGGAATGATCTCCTTTGTGTATGTTCTTAGCTGTGCGTCAATCGGCGATAATTTTGGCCTCCTGGCCTTGGACGCCCACCACTTTTCGAACTATTTGATACCCATCAGGGACTGGCTGGTCCACGTGTCTAGCTCCACTGATAATGGGATGCCATTGAGGAGCACGTTCATCATTATCGGTGGCGTCCTGGTGTATGAACTGTATCCGTGCTCCACATGAACTCGCTGAACTTCAGCTTCCAGCGATTTCCTCCAGTGTTCATTTCTGCAATTTCTGAAGGTATTTTGCTCAGCTCTGCAAAGTCCGGCGAAGTGCCTGCCTCCATGCCTCCAACATGAGCTGCTGTTGGAAACAAAAGGTCTCTTGCCAGTCGATCGTCACTGACTGCCACGTGATTGTCCTTGAGCGCACCATATACAGGTGTTGATGGACCTATTACTGGCCGCATTGTCCCTTGCAATGACGTGAATCGCCGTTCAGCTTGCCATTGTCTCTGTCGAACTTCCCCTCTGGGTATGGCTACATATTGGGGCATGCCTGACTGCCCTTGGCTGCCTGGAGAAGTGTGTGATGCTTTAACAATGTTGAATCTCTGTCCCAACCATTGCTTAATACAGTACCTCTTGTCGGTTCAGCTAGTGGCCATGCTCGTGTGGTTTAAATCCCAGTTTCTCATCGCCATTGATACGTCCTTACTATACAGTGTAAATGCACACGAGGCCCATGCTTCAGAGAAGGTCAGTCTGTGACCTGTCCTTTATTTCTTAGCACTCAAGTGATGGAAGTGAGTGGAGCTTCCCCTTTTATACCTGAAGGTCCAGGTTAGGAGTGTCTCCCACAAGTTCACCACATAGTGGTTATTGTTCTCACAGTGTACAACTTAGGTCAGATTATACATGGGTTACAATGCTGATTGAATACATGACAGTCCCGGCCTCACTCACGCTGGAGCTGGGGACGAGCGATCAGTCGATGGGTTGTTTGCGGTTTCGATCTGCTGTTGTGAAGCGAGGCGGAGATGCAGGATCCTTTAATAATCTCTCACAACTCAACTGAAAGCAGCCGGAACGTGCAGCTTTGAGAGGGGCTTTCTGCACCGTCAGGGCTGGAAAAGGGAGGGAGTGAGAGACACTGTGTAGAGTTTGAGTGTGTACAGAACTGTAGATAGAAACCAGCCAATGTAACAGGGCTGTGAGACACTGTTGATAGTATAGTATTAGGCAGTCCCTCGTATCGAGGATGATTTGTTTCCACTCTAAAAAGGGATGAGTTCACAGGTGTTTCGATGAGGGACCTGACAATCTAGGTCCCGAACTACATCCTGAAGGGTGGAAGATGCCTGTGGGTGGATTTTTTTAACGTGGGGTGACCGTTGCACACCAGCCACCACACGGGCTTGACAGAGTTTGGTCTTGGTCCAGAGGCAAGGATTACCCAAGACGACCATTGACCAAGCTCTGCTGCATGGACCAATTGTGTGCACATGCGCCGACTATCCATCGAACGCAGAATGGGCTGGCCCGTGCTGTACCTGGGCCCTCGCCTCTATTGAGCCCCGATCACGACGCTCCTGGGCCCCGATCTCTCACCACTCCTCCGCCCCGATCAAAAATGGAGCAGTTAGAAAAAGGACATCAATTAGTCTCTCTTATCTTGGAGACATCAAATATCAACAATGTTATTTGAAATATCAAAATATTAAACTCCAGCCGAGTTGAAGGGTTATTAACATCAGCAGAAACAAACATCAACTTTGTTAATATTGAAACATTAATGTCAATTATTCCATTTTTTCTAATATTTAATTGAACAATGTTGAAAATGTTTCCACCCGGTTTCGATCTGGGGATTTGTCGCGTGTTCGGCGAACGTGATAACCACTACACTACAGAAACATTGCGATCCACACACTGCTAGGAACATAACCGGAGCTTTAACCTACACAGCAGGCCGATACTTCAGGAGCTGGTTTTACGAGAATAGAATGACGGTGCTATATTTAGGAAGGCTGTGAGTGTGGCAGGAACTGATCTCGTGTTTCCCAGACTTTACACATAGGAACAGGAGCGAGTGGTTAGGATCTGGGATGCACGGCTTGACATGGTGGTGGAGACAGATGCAATCTTTTCTTTCTGATGGGAGTTGGATAAGTGTCTGAAGGAAAAACAATTGCAGGGCTCCGGGGAAAGGGCGGGGAAGTGGGACTCGCATAGAGTCGGTACGGTCTCGACGGGCCTAATGGCATTCCGTGCTTTAACCATTCCATGATTCGATAAGTAGGTAGCGCATTTCATAGTGTGGGTGGAAGCAGAACATTGCAAAGGGACATGGATTGAGTTGGCAAAACTAGAGGCATCTAATTCAGGAGATTCAGGGGGCACGGAAATTCGGGAGTTTAATGACTTTGAAAGGAACATTTTTGTTTTGTGCCGTTTCGGTCACAGAAATGTTTGTGAAAGGAATTTTTTGCAGAAAGGGATGCAGCATTTAACCTTCTGCCTCAACACTTCTTTCTGGGTGTCAGGTCACATTTCGTTTCAATGTTAATCAATTGCTATAAGCACATAAGAATTAGGAACAGGAGTGGGCCATCTAGCCCATCGAGCCTGCTCCAACTTCCCCAGCATGGGGAACAATCTACCCACATCTAACCAGTCCTGTCCCATCAGAATCTGATATGTTTCGATGAGATCCCCTCTCATCCTTCTAAACTCCAATGTATAAAGGCCCAGTTGATCCAGTCTCTCCTCATATGTCAGTCCAGGCATCCCGGGAATCAGTCTGGTGAACCTTCGCTCCACTCCCTCAATAGCAAGAACGTCCTTCCTCAGATTAGGAGACCAAAATTTAAAACAATATTCCAGTTGAGGCCTCACCAAGGCCCTGTACAACTGCAATAAGAAATCCTTGCTCCTATACTCAAATCACCTAGCTATAAAGGCCAACATACGATTTACCTTTTTCCTGCCTGCTGTACCTGTATGCCAACTTTCAGTAACTGATGAACCATGACACCCAGGTCTCATTGCACCTCCCCTTTTCCTAATCTGCCACCATTCAGATAATATTCTGTCTTCACGTTTTTGCCCTCAAAGTGGATAACCTCACTTTTATCCACATTATACTGCATCTGCCATGAATGTGCCCACTCACCTAACCTGTCTAAGTCAACCTGCAGTCTCTTAGCTTCCGCCTCACAGCTCACACCGCCACCGAGTTTTGTTTCATCTGCAAATCTACACTCAATTCCTTCATCCAAATCATTGATGTATATTGTAAAGAGCTTGGGTCCCAGCACTGGGCCCTGCGGCACTCCACTAGTCGCTGCCTGCCATTCTGAAAAGGACCCTTTTATCCCGACTCTCTGCTTTCTGTCTGCCAACCAGTTCTCGATCCACGTCAGTATATTACCCCCAATACCATGTGCTTTGATTTTGCACAGCAATCTCTTGTGTGGACCCTTGTCAACAACCTTTTGAAAGTCCAAATATACCACATCCACTGGTTCTCCCTTGTCCACTCTACTCGTTACAGCCTCAAAAATTCCAGAAGATTTGTCAAGCATGATTTCCCTTTCATAAATCCATGCAGACTTGGACCGATCCTGTCACTGCTTTCCAAATGCGTTGCTATTTCATCCTTACTAATTGATTCCAACATTTTCCCCACGTCTGATTCAGGCTAACCGGTGTATAATTACCCGCCTTCTCTCTCCCTCCCTTCTTAAAATGTATTTTTACATTAGCTACCCTCTTGTCCATAGGAACTGATCCCGAGTCAATAGACTGTTGGAAAATGATCACCAATGCATCCACTATTTGTAGGGCGACTTGCTTAAGTACTCTTGGATGCAGAATATCAGGCCCCGGGGATTTATCATCCTTCAATCCCATCAATGTCCCACCTCATAAGGATATCCTTCAGTTACTCCTTCTCACTCGACCCTCGGTCCCCGAGTACATTTGGAAGGTTATTCGTGTCTTCCTTCGTGAAGACGGAACTGAAGTATTTGGTCAATTGGTCTGCCATTTCTTTGTTCCCCAATATAAATTCACCTGAATCCGACTGCAAGGGACCTACAGTTGTCTTCACTAATCTTTTTCTCTTCACGTGTTTACAGAAGCTTTTGCAGTCAGTTGTTATGTTCCAAGCAAGCTTCCTCTCAAAATCCATTTTCCCCCTCCTCATGAAACCCTCAGTCCTCCTCTGTTGAATTCAACATTTCTCCCAGTTCACAGGTTTGTTCCTTTTTCTGGCCAATTTATTTTCCTCTTCCTTGGTATTAACACTATCCTTAATTTCCCTTGTTAGCCACGGTTGAGCAACGTTTTCCGTTCTATTTTTACTCCAGACAGGGATGTGCAATTGCTGAAGTCACCCGTGTGATCTTTAAATGTTTGCCATTGCCTATCCACCATCAACCCTTTAAGTATCCTTGGCCAGTCTATTCTAGCCAATTCACACCTCATACCGTCAAAGTTACCTTTCCTTAAGTTCAGGACCCAAGTTTCTGAAATAACTGTGACACTCTCCATCTTAATGAAGAATTCTACCATATTATGTTACTCGTCCCCAAGGGGCCTCGCACAACAAGATTGATAATTAGTCCCTTCTCATTACACATCACCCAGTCAAGAATGGCCAGATCTCTTCTGGGTTGAGAAAACCATCCATAATACACTCCATGAAATTCTCCTCCAACACATCACTACCATGTGTTTAGCTCAATCACGATGTAGATAAAATTACCCATGATAACTGCTGTACCACCACTGCACACATCCCTTCTTTCTTCTTTGATGTTGTCCCCAACCCGACCACTACTAACCAGTGAGACAGATATTGCAGCAAGTGACTGGTTATTGTGAAACAGCAATTGCTAAAAGAACAATGACCACGACATGATTTAAACACGCAACTCGTTGATCTAGAGTCAGGCGCACTACCGTTGTACCACAAGGTCTACACAGTCGTTAAGGGATGTTCGTCTATATGAGGGTTCTGCAATACAAGGGACTTTAAAATCCCAGCCCATTCCCACCAGGTATCACAAGCAGCGCTCACCTGACAGTCACCGGATGGCTTGTTCGAAAACTTTTATCTTGCTTTCACAGGAATGCATCATTAATTAACCCTTCACCCTCTTTTGCACAATCAAACAAATGCTAACTCAGGGACCCTCCACACTTCAATCATTTGGCCTGTGCTTTGGGGAGCGGCCCGAGAAGTGGAACTGAGTCCATGATCAGATCAGCCATGATCGTATCAAATGGCGCAGCAGGATCGAGTGGCCGTATGGCCCACTCCTGCTCCTATTTCATATGTTCTTATGTATGTTAACCCATTTTACTCTCTGTATTTTAGCTTTCTGGTTCAAAGTGTTCATTGCCGATGACACCAGGAATCTGGTGCAAATGTTATCAAATTTATCAGCGCCGATTATTCCTACCGTGCACACAAAATACAATCAGCAGTGAAGATAAAATCCCACCGTGTGTATTTTCAGATTTAAAGCAGTAGCATTTCAAATATAGTGAAAGAATTTTATACTAAAAAATTTGCCAAGTGTTACTTGTATTTGTGTCTTTAATTAAACTTTGTGGCGTCTGACTCCCGTTCATGCCACTGCTGAATAAGAGAGGAGGGTTTGACATTGACCAGACTGCCCTGCCCCTGATATTTGTCAGTTCATCCTTTATATTCAGTGGTTTCTCGCCCTTTGATGGGCTGCAGTGTCGCGGATATCACTTTGGCCTCACACGCAAAAGGTCCCCGTGGATCCGTTTTCTCTCACTCAAAGTTATCTATTTATTGGTGAAATAAAGAGCAATTAATGAATAAGGGAGCCCTTTTGCCAGGAGAATAAATAGCAAATAAAAACAGCAAATGCTGGAAATCTCAGCAGGTCAGGCAGCATTTGCAGGGAGACTAAACTCGCCTCCGATTG
Source organism: Pristiophorus japonicus (assembly GCF_044704955.1). Lineage (NCBI taxonomy): Eukaryota > Metazoa > Chordata > Chondrichthyes > Pristiophoridae > Pristiophorus > Pristiophorus japonicus. Next base: position 1,499,618 of record NW_027254772.1, read on the forward strand.
TTCATCCACAGCAAGTTTAAAAATAATGTTTCTGCCTGGGATTGAACTTAGGACCTATTGCGTGTAAAGCAAACGTGATAACCACTACACTACAGAAACCTCTGGCACAACAGCCCCCTCAGCGAGGAGCAGACCAGTGAGCTCCCTCTGTGCTGATCGGGAATGTGTTGGCTCTCCTGAAACAAATTCTGTCCCACACTGAGAATTCTCAATCCTTCTCCTCCGCTGCCCTTTACAGAAATGTCACGGATCACCAAGGCTCCGTTTTCATTTCCACATCCTCACAGTGGGGCCACAGAGGCTCCTACCGTCTCCCCGCTATCAGCGAACTCACCCAGTTTACAAAATTAAACCCCAATCACGTGCCCGGCAAAGTGCAGAAGAAGCCAGATAGTCTGTAATCTCGGTCTATCACAGGGAGTATTGTTATTCATGGTGATAACAGCAATTATTAAGCGTCTCACAGACCTCAATTATTTTTCTGCGATGAATTGATCGAGGATTGAAACCAGGTTAGTACGCCGGGTCTTAACCCCTCGACCACCAGGGAACAGTTACGATACATGTCGAACCAGGTTAGTGCACCGGATCTTAACCCCTCGACCACCAGGGAACAGTTACGATGCATGTCGATATATTTATATATATTTATATATGAACCTGAATGTCAATGGCTACCTACCTAGACCTCGTGGCGCCCACGGTAGTGCGTCTAACTTTGAGTGAGAGAAACGGTTCCACAGTGACGCCTGTCATGTGTTCGACATGGTAACTGCTTGTACTATTACAAGGTGTGCCACCAGAGGGCACTGCAGTGGGAGACTTGTAGCTTACCTGCACAGGTGTGCCTGGCCTAGTATAAAAGGTAGGCCACCAGGTGTGATCCTCACTCTGTGGTTATCAATAAAGGACTCAGGTCACTACTGTTAAATAACGACACATTGTCTCGTGGAGTCATTATCAGAGCATTTGAAGGTATAACAAGGGAGCCAAAAGCCTCAGAAACTGGAAATTCTACCAAAGCATCGAAGTCATGCTGTAGGTGCCTGGGACAACACATTGCTCAAAGTTCTCCACACGTGAAGGCAGAGTGTTTCTTCGACAGAAAGACTGGGCATCTTGCGAAGTCATGCCGACTGAAGGGTAAACCTATTTTTAAAGCTATGACTCCAGCGTTCAAAGCTATGAGTAGAAATCCCAAGAGACTACATAGTATGGAAGACCAACAACAGGACGATGAGATGTTAGAGTTACACATCATCAGGAGCACTAGTTTAACGGACAGTGATTCGGAAAGCATCAAAATCCACATCGATGCGTGATTTCCAACTGGAGAAACCCAAGATAGAGCAGCGAGGCTATTCGGGAGAGTAAATTCCTGTGGTTGGTCATATCACTGTACCGATCGGTGAAATAGAAAGATTAATTTCAGAACTTGACTCGAATAGTTGTGAAAAGAGACAAGTCTGCCTTACAAGGTAGAAATTGATTAAGCTCACTGAAGCTGGATTGTAGTCAGATTTTCTGTGTGGAAGCGAGATTTTCATCAACGGATGAGGTTATCAAGAAGTATCCAAAGGTGTTCTGCGAAACGGACAGTCCGATCCAGGGCTTCAAGGCGAGTGTCAGGGTACAGAAGGACGCTAGATTGGTTTACTACAAGCCCCGTTCCGTACCATATGCACTCAAGGAGAAAGTTGAGCATGAACTCAAAAAACTAGAAGGTGTTAACCGTTACATTGCGGAAACATCTCCACTTTCAGCACAAGATTAACAAAATTAAACCCAATGAGATCGGGAGAAACGTTCCTCACATGCTCAGGGCAAAATAAGTAATTGTCGTTCTACAAAAGAATGAACAAATTTCAGCACCAGGTCAGACGGAAATGTTAAGCGAGCAGGTGGACTGCTGAATCGCACTTTTAAGGAGTTGGTGGTGACAAAGCAAATGGGTTCTGCCGAATGATTCAATATAAGAAATGTCTGCAATAGGATTCGAACACTATCTGTAGTGACCTGAACACATCGCCTTAGACCACTCGGCCATCATTACTATTCAGTGCTGTGTGTGGCCACCTGCAGGTTGATTTTGAACTTTTGTGTCGTGTCACATGAAATAAATCAGGGCAGCAGGCAGATCTCTGCCTGACACAGGGGAAAGAGTGAGACTGACCTTGGAGCAAGGGTCTGGTTATTGTCAAACAGCAAATGAAATATTAATTCTGGAAGAATAACATTGAAACGAAATATGATCCTGACACCCAGAAACAAGTGCTAAGGCAAAAGGATAAAGGCTGCATCCCTTCCTACAAAAAATTCCTTTCACAAATATTTCTCTGAACAAAACGTCACAAAACAAAAATGTTCCTTTCAAAGTCATTAAACTCCCGAATTTCCACGACCCCGCGACTCTCCTGAATCAGATCCCTCAAGTTTTGCCGATTCCATCCATATCCCTTTGCTCCAAGGTCTGTCTCCCCGTTTCCCCGGTGTCAGGCAGAGATCCGCCTGCGGCCCTCATATATTTCACTCTCTATGAATCTCTCTAATATTCTAAAAGCAGCCATGGTTGTGTGAAGGTTTGTATTCTGTTAATCGTCGTCAATTGTTGTGAAAAGTAGAACACCAGGAGGCTGAGTACTGTGAGCTAAACTTATTGTGATCTTAGTCTTCTTTATTACAACTCCAGAGTGCCTGAACAACATGGCAGCCAACCTTTTATACTGGTACTGCAGGTGTGGGCAGGTGACCATTAGGACTCCAACATTCACGCACTCTGGTGGCAAGTATGACATAGTTACATACTTCACATAATTGTTATCGTTAAGAAGTTATAATTCCAATGAATTGCTGAGTCATCAGAAAGGAGCCTGGTTTGTAGGACAAGGCTACATATCAGGAAGGAGCGTCGTTAGATGAGAAGGGAAGTGATACTCTGATGATAAGTTTGGAGAATAAAATGAGTAAATACTGGAAACACTGAGCAGGCCAGGCAGCATCTGTGGAGAGAAAAACAGAGTTAACGTTTCAGGTTAATGACCTTCCATCAGAAGTTGGTCAGTTGTGTTAGGTAATACTATTAAAAGTTTCAATTGTCACGAATCAGGGGTAAGGAAAAGATATAAAATGTGGCATTTGGAACAGATAGTTTGAATCCGATTAATGTTTGATCAATTTGTATACCGAGCTGAAAACTGCAACGTGTTTGAGTTCTTCGACTAACATTCGCAAGGTTTGGGTGTAAGTACTATTAAGTGTATGTTTCATTATTGTCTGCTTAATAACTCTGACATTTAATGTTGCGGACCCTATTCCTGCACTGCGTGTGTTCCAGTTCTGTTTGGAGCACCGATCCCTTCAATCCGTCGCTTGCAGGGACAGTTGGATTCACCGTTTCTTTGTTTGGTGAAATTTAAAAGATTGAAAGCGGCGCACATCTATCTGGTCACCTACTCACTAACCGCTACACGCTGCTCCCGTGAGATGGATGCACAGTTACTGTTACAAGCTTGAACGCAGGTACAAGCAGAACTCATTCATAGAAAGTCCAAGTCCCTGAGGCATCTGAATTTTTGCACCAAACTCCTTCGCAACGAGTTGCGGTTCGTGTGGGGTGATTTGGGCACATCTTTCCCCACACGACAACACTTCAAACACAACTCAACGGATGCAAAGCGCTTTGGTGCGTCATGAGTTCCTGAAAGGTGTTGCAGAAATGCAAGTCCTTCTTTTCAAAAGTTTGATGCAATTTCAAAATTTTTGGTTAAACTGAGGGCTCGTCCGGGATTTGAACCAGGGACCTCTCGCAAATTTCAAGCAATAACCACGAAGTGAGAATCATACCCCTAGACCAACGAGCCTACTGCTCGATAAACGTGGAGATAAGGTGTAACCATTATTGAAACATTTTTGGTGTGTTGCTGTTCTTGATCGGAGGAGCACATGAGATGGAATCAGTGACTTTGCTTTTTCGACCCGTCTTCTGAAGCACCGCACGGTCCAACTCCGACAGTCAATGAGCTGTTGGGACGTTAGTGTATCCAGGCTGTGTGTGGTCACCCCGAGCACAGCAGAGGGGTTTCTGCATTAGTTCTGGGTGGGGACAGTATCTCTTCCTCTTGTCTATAACCCTGTGCTTTGGTTTCTCTATTTACTCCCCTGTCTCAGTTTCTAGTGTTTCAAAGGGAACAAAAGATAAAATGGGTCTCACTGTGGAACAATTTCTCTCACTCAAAGTTAGACACACTACCGTGGGCAGCACGAGGTCTAGGTAGGCAGCTGTTGATATTCAGGGTCATATATAAATATATATAAATATATGGACATGTATCGTAACAGTTCCCTGGTGGTTGAGAATTAAGACCCGGTGGTCTAACCTGGTTTCAATCCTCGATCAATGCATCGCATAAAAATAATTGAGGTCTGTGAGACGATTAATAATTGCTGTAACCACCATGAATACCAATACTTTCTGTGATTGACCGAGCTTACAGACTATCTGACTTTTCCGGGCATGAATTCCGGGTTGATTTTGTAAACTGGGTGAGTTCGCTGATCGCGGAGAGAAAGGTAGGAGCCTCTGTGGCCCCACTGTGAGGATGTGGAAGTGAACACGGTGGCTGGGTGATCCCTGACATTTCTGTAAAGGGCAGCGTTGGAGAAGGATTGAGAACATTCAGTGCAGGACTAAGTTGCTTTCGGTGAGCCAACACACAATGCCGATCAGCACAGACGGAGCTCACTGGTCACCTCCCCTCTGTTGGGGTTATTGTACCAGAGGTTTCTGTAGTTTAGTGGTTATCACGTTTGCTTTACACGGGGAAGGTCCCTGGTTCACTCCCGAGTTTAGTCTCCTGGAAAATGCTGCCTGACCTGCTGAGATTTCCAGCATTTGCAATTTTTTCTCCTGGTAAAATGGCTCCCTTATTCCTTGATTGATCTTTATTTCACTTCAATAAATAGATAACTTTGACTGAGAGAAAACGGATCCACCGGGGACCTTTTGCGTGTGAGGCCAACGTGATATCCGTTGCACTGCAGCCCATCAAAGGGTGAGAAACCACTGAATATAAAGGATGAGCTGGTCAACGTCAAACCCTCCTTTCTTATTCAGCAGTGGCATGAACGGGAGTCAGACGCCACAAAGTTTAATTAAAGACACAAATACAAGTAACACTTGCAAATCTTTTCACTGTAAAATTATTTCACTTTATTTGAAATCCGACAGCATTGAATCTGAAAATACGCACGGTGGGATTTTATCTTCACGAGTGATTTTATTTTGTGTGCACGATAGGAAAAACCGGTGCTGCTAAATTTGATAAAAGTTGCCCCAGATCCCTGAAGACTTTGAACCAGAAAACTAAAATACAGTGAGTAAAATGGTATATGGCTTTCGAGTTAAGATGTAAAGCACAGGCAAAATGATTTGAAGTAAGGAATGTCCCTGAGTTAGCATTTGTTTGATTGTGCAAAAGAAGGTGAGGGGTTAATTAATGACGGTTTCCCGTGAAAGCAAGAGAAAAGTTTTCGAGCAAACCATTCGGTGACTGTCCGGTGAGCGCTGTTTGTGATACCTGGTGGGAATGGGCGTGGATTTTAAAGCCCCTTGTATTGCAGAACCTTCATACAGACGAACATCTCCGGCTCACTGTGTCGGTCTCATGGTGCAACGGTAGTGTGTTTGATTCCAAATTAGAAGGTTGCATGTTCAAATCACGTTAGGGTCAGTGTTTATTTGGATATTTTTCTTCCAGAATTAATATTTCATTTGCTGTTTGACAATAACCAGACCCTTGCTGCAATGTCTGTCTCACTGTTTCCCCGGTGTCAGGCAGAGATACGCCTGCTGCCCTTATTTATTTCATGTGACAGGACACAAAAGTTCAAAATCAACCTGCAGGTGGCCACATAAAGCACTGCATAGTCAGGATGGCCGAGCGGTCTAAGGTGCTGTTTTCAAATTGCAGTTTTCTCTGAAGGTGAGGGTTCGAATCCCACTTGTGACTTTTCTGATCTTCAAGCGGAACCCATTTGTTTTGTCATCACCAACTCCTAAAAAGTGCAATTCAGGAGTCAACGTGCTCGCTTAACATTTCCGTCTGACCTCGTGCTGAAGTTTGTTCATTCTTTTGTGGACCATCAATCAGATATTTTGCCCTGAGCATGTGAGGAACTTTTATCCCGATCTCATTGGGTTTAATTTTGGTAATCTGGTGCTGAAAGTGGAGATGTTTCCGCAGTGTAACGGTTAACACGTTCGCCTCACACGCGAAAGCACCTCGGCCGGAAATATTTTCTGGAGCTTTCTCATGCATGTTCAGAGGAGAGTTTGTTCTCCTGTGAAAGGTCAAGAGATCATAAGAACGTAAGAGTTACGAACAGGAGTCAGCCATTCGGCCCATTTTCAAGTTTTCAAGATCTTTCCGCCCGGTTTCGGACCGGGGACCTTTCGTGTGTGAGTCGAATGTGATAACGACTACACTTCGGAAACACTATGATAGAATCTATCACAGGATAAAACCACAGCTCTAACCTGCACAGCTAGCCGAGAATTCAGGAACTTGTTTCAAGAGAATAGAATGAGGGTGCTATATTTAAGAAGGCTGTAAGTGTGGCCTTCGACAGCGTGGACCATTTTCCACGCCTCGGGAACCTACTATCAACAAGGGCAGACATCGAAGACGAGGTCCAACACCGCCTCCAGTGTGCCAGCATAGCCTTCGATCACCTGAGGAGGAGAGTGTTTGAAGACCAGGACCTCAAATCTGGCACCAAGCTTATGGTGTGCAGGGCGGTGGTGATAACTGCCCCGCGGTATGGATCCGAGACATGGACTATATACAGCAGACATCTCAAATCACTGGAGAAATAGGTCCAGGGCTGTCTCAGCAAGATCCTGCAAATCCCCTGGGAGGACAGACGCACCAACATCAGTGTTCTCGATCAGGCCAACATCCCCAGCATTGAAGCACGGACCACACTAGGCCAGCTCCGTTGGGCTTGCCACATTGTCCACATGCCCAACACGAGACTCTCTAAGCAAACGCTCTACTCAGAACTCCGACACGGTAAGCGAGCCCCAGGTCGGCAGAGGAAACGTTTCGGCCACACCCTCAAAGCCTCCCTGATAAAATGCAACATCCCCACCGGCACCTGGGAGTCCTTGTTCCTCGGGTTGAGTTGCCTGTGCTGCATAATCCGTGCCGGATCGATCATCCTCTGCCACGTGGTATGTCACAGCACGTTTGCACATTCACTGGAGGTACCACATCGTTGTGCAGCCTTTGCACACGTAGTGCTTGAATCGATATTGATGGGCCCGAGGATTATCCCCGCAGCACCAACACGGTACTGATAGATTCACATCGATCCCCGATGGCGGACTCTGAGTCATCACAGGTCTTGCAGCCACAGACGTATAGACCCTGCCATATGCATTTCGGCCTGCTAGCGACACCATTTTATGCACAGTACTTGCCGATGAGCTTTGATGTTGAGAAAGTATCTGTTTGGTGTTATCGTCCGTGGCCATGCATGCCTGGGGGATCGCGATGGCCCTGCTCTGGTCTCGGGTTTCAGCAGGCAGCAGCTTTCGAAGAATGACCTCGTGGCTGATGCCTAGCACGTAAAAGTCCCACAGCATTTGCCCCAACGTAGCTCCAAAATAGCAATGTCCCGCGAGGTGTCTCAGGTCAGTGACATAAACCGCCAGGTCCTGGTCCCCGGAGTGATGGTGCGTGTTAAAACGATATCTGGCCATGAGGATACTCTCCTTCGGCTTCAGGTACTCCCAAACCAGTGTGCACAACGCTGAATATTCCTTCTCCTTTGGTTTTGTCGGTGTGAGCAGATTCTTGATGAGGCTGTATATTTTAGGCCCACAGATGGTGAGGTGAACCGCCCTGTGCTCGGCCACGTTAGTGTCTCCTTCCAGCTCGTTGGCCACAAAGTACAGGTCGAGCTGCTCGACGAAGGCTTCCCAATCATCATCCTCTTTGGATCTCTCTAATATTCCAACAGCAGCCATGGTTGCGTGAAAATTCGAATTCTGTTACTCGTCGCCAATTGTTGTGCATAGAAGGACTCCCCGAGGCTGAGTTCTGTGAGCTAAATTTAGTGTGATCTTAGTCTTCTTTATTACAACTGCAGTGTGCCTGAACTACATGGCAGCCAACCTTTTATACTGGCCCTGTTCGTGTGGGCAGGTGACCATTAGGACTCCAACAGTCGCGCGCTCTGGTGGCAAGTATTACATCGTTACATACTTCACATAATTGTTATCATTAAGAAGTTATAATTCCAATGAATGCCTGAATCATCCGAAAGGAGCCTGGTTTGTAGGACAAGGCTACATATCAGGAAGGAGTGTAGTTAGATGACAAGGGAAGTGATATTCTGATTATAAGTTTGGAGAATAAAAAGAGTAAATGATGGAAACACTGAGCAGGTCAGGCAGCATCTGTGGAGAGAGAAACAGAGTTAACATTTCAGGTTAATGACCTTACATCAGAAGTTGGGCACTTGTGTTCGGTAATACTATTAAAAGTTTAAATTGTCACGTAGCAGGGGTAAGGAAAAGATATAAAATGTGCCATTTGGAACAGATCGTTTAGAATCCGATTAATGTTTGATCAATTTGTACACCGAGCTGGGAACTGTAACTTGTTTGAGTTCTTCGGCTAACATTCGCATGGTTTGGCTGTAAGTACTGTTAAGTGTATGTTTAATTATTGTCTGCTTAATAACTTTGACATTTAATGTTGCGGACCCTATTCCTGCACTGTGCGTGTTCCAGCTCTGTTTGGAGCAGCGATCCCTTCAATCCGTCGCTTACAGGGACAGTTGGATTCACCGTTTCTTTGTTTGGTGAAATTTCAAAGATTGAAAGCGGCGCACATCAACCTGGTCACCTACTCACTAACCGCTACACACTGCTCCCGTGAGATGGAAGCCCAGTTACTGTTTCAAGCTTGAACGCAGGTACAAGCAAAACTCATTCACAGAAAATCCAAGGCCCTGAGGCACCTGATTATTTGCACCGAACTCCTTCGCAAAGAGTTGCGGTTTGTGTGTGGTGATTTGGGCACATCTTTCCCCACAATACAACACTTCAACACTTCAAACATAACTCAATGGCTATAAAGCGCTTTGGGGTGTCATGAGTTCCTGAAAAGTGTTGAAGAAATGCAAAACCTTCTTTGCAAAAGTTCGATGCAATTTCAAAATTCTTGGGTAAATTGAGGGCTCGTCCAGGATTTGAACCCGGGACTTCTCGCAAATTTCAAGTATCAACCCCGAAAGAAGAATCATACCCCTAGACCAACGAGCCAACTGTTTAAAAAAATTCTGAAGATAAGGTGTAACCATTATTGGAGCATTTTTAGTGTGTTGCTCTTCTTGATTGCAGGAGCACATGAGACGGAATCAGTGACTTTGCTTTTTCGAATTGTCCTCTGAAGCACCGCACAGTCCCACTCCGACAGTCAATGAGCTGTTGGGACGTTAGTGTATCCAGGCTGTGGGTGGTCACCCCGAGCGCAGCAGAGGGGTTTCTGCATTCGTTCTGGGTGGGGACAGTATTTTTCCCCTTCTCTCTTCCTCTTGTCTATAACCCTGTGCTTTGGTTTCTCTATTTATTCCCCTGTCTCAGTTTCTAGTGTTTAAAAGTGAACAAAAGATGAGATGGGTGCCACTGTGGAACAATTTCTCTCACTCAAAGTTAGACACACTACCGTTGCAACACGAGGTCTAGGTAGGTAGCCGTTGATATTCAGGGTCATATATAAATATATATAAGTATATCGACATGTATCGTAACTGTTCCCTGGTGGTCGAGGGGTTAAGATCTGGCGCACTAACCTGGTTTCAATCCTCGATCAATTCATCGCATAAAAATAATTGAGGTCTGTGAGACGATTAATAATTGCTGTCATCACCATAAATATCAACACTGTCATGTATCTCACACTACTGTACATAACTGTACCTTACCATGCCATACATGACTGTAACCAGAGATGACCTGTAACCACAAATTAACCTTACCACCAGGGGTGCATTTGCAGGAGACACTGGATATCTTTCCCAGACAGGGAGACAAGGATAGGTCTCAAGCAAGTGTGGCATTCGAGAGCTGTGTAATAAAGGTGCAGGTTAAGAGTGAACTTGACTTCAGTATGTGCCTCGTGTGAGTCTGTATTACAGGGTCAGGACTTTTCAGTGGCGACGAGTTACGGGATTACAGAATCCACAGAATGGCGACCAACGGCTCAGATGAAAAATACAATGCTGGAGATAATTGGGAGGACGTTATAGAAAGGCTCCAGCAAAGCTTTGTAACCAAAGACTGGTTAGGCGACAAAAAGGCAGACAAGAGAAGAGCCCATCTCTTGACCAGCTGCGGCGCGAAAACATACGCTTCAATGAAGGACCTGCTGGCACAGGAGAGACCAGCAAGCAAGCCGTTTGAAGAATTGATCACACTGGTAAGAGACCACCTGAAGCCAGCAAGCAGCCTACACATGCAAGCTACCTCGGACCCGTGCCAAAGCTCCCCGTACATCGAGCACAGGCTCAGGAAAACCCCGGGGGAGAGGATATCCCGGTCACTGGGCCTTCCAGCTACACTGAACAAGTGCCCGTTTTGAAACATTCCAGTGTAATAACTTGAAACTGGCGCATCCAACAGTCAGGATGGCCGAGCGTCCAAGGCGTTGGTTTAGGTCACTGTCTCCTCTGGAGGCGTGGGTTCAAATCCCAATCCTGACATTCAGTGTTTTTAATTACAAACCCATTTGTTTGGACACCACTCTGAAGTGCTTTGGGACATCCATCGAACTTAATAAAATGACGCCATTTCAATTACAAACAGAGATATCAAAGTTACTTCTCAAACCGGGAATCGATCCTGGGTGGCTGCAGCGAAAGGAATGGTTTTGTGAAGCATTGAAATGTGCCCTCCAAATATCTCGCACTGCTCATTTCAAAACACGGTTAAAATTTGTGTCAGTGCATGAGAAGGCAGGCTCGAAGGGCCAAATGGCCGACTCCTGCTCCTGCTTTTTGTGTTCTTATACAGAGCACAGAATAAATGATTAAATGATCAACTCTCCCTCAGTTCGCATTTCTTTCATTGTGCAAAAGAAGATTATGGGTTCATTAATGATGTTTTCCTGTGAAAGCACCAAAAAAGTGTAAGGAAAATAATTCTTCCAACGTGGGTTTTAAACTCACAACCCTTAGATTAACAGTCTCATACTCTACCGCCTGAGCTAGTCAGGATTGCTTAAGTTGCATCTTCCTGTCACTGATCGTTTCCAGGGATCTGTTGGCTCTGCACCATGGGTTTATCTCAAATTCAAACCTCGAAACTGGTTCTCCTGATTTCCAAGCCCCTTGTATTGCAGATCCTTCATTTCGACGAACATCTCCACCGCACTGTGTAGGCCTCGTGGCGCAATGGTAGTGTATCTAACGGTAAATCCGAATGTTTTGTGTTCCAATCAGGTCGGGGTCACTGTTCTTTCAGACATTTGTTTTCCAGAATTAATATTTACATTGCTTTTTGGCAATAACCAGACGCTTGTTCCAAGGTCTGTCTCACTATTTTCCCGGTGTCAGGCAGAGTTACGCCTGCTGCCCTCATTTATTTCACATAACAGGACACAAAAGTTCAAAATCAACCTGCAGGTGGCCACACACAGCACTCAATAGTGAGGATGGCTATTATTCCTACCACAGTGGATAACCTCAGTTTTCCAACATTATACTCACTCTGACAAACTACTGCCCAGTCACTGAGCCTATCGATATCGCTTTGCAGATTGTTTGTGTCTTCCTCATAACTTGCTTTCCCAGAGATCTTTGGATCATCTTGGCTACATTACCAACATGCAGAGCACAGAACCAATTATTGACCGATTGACTTTCCGTCAGTTACCATTTCTTTCATTGTGCAAAAGAAGATTATCGATTCCTTAACGATGTTATACAATGAAAGCAAAATAAAAGTTAAACGAAAATAATTTGCACACTTGAAAGAAATATTTTATTTTGGTGCAGTTCCGGTCAGAGAGATGTTGTGAAAGGAACTTTTTGCAGAGAGGGATTGAGTATTTCAGCTTGTTGCTGAACATTTCTCTCTGGGCAAATAATTAGGCACCAGTTTCTGTAGTGTGGCGGTTATCACATTCGCCTCACACACGAAAAGTTCCCGGTTCAATCCCGAGTGGAAACATTATTTCTGAAACAAAAACTGGTTTTAAATGTTCATTGTTCATGTGACAATGGCCTCCTTCCGTGCTGTAAACTTCTCTGATTCCATGATGAGCATTGAACATTTAAAACCAGTCTCCCAAAATACAGAGTGTGTAAAATCAGAAAAGGAATAAAACTTCCTCAATGATTCAAGTTTCACAAATTATTAAAATTGAGTTGTTGAAGTTTCGACTGTCCCTCAGTGATCATGTTAGCATTTCTTTCATTCTGCTAAACAATGCTATCGGTTGATACCAGCAGATAAAAGCCGGATTTCAAACCCGGAAACAACTCATTCATTATTCACCCTTCCCAGTTCCAGTGCACAGAGGGTTATTCATCCTCCATCCCAGAAACTCAAATCCAACTTCTGACATTCCTTATTTCTAATTACCAACTCATTTGTTTTGACACCACTCTGAAGTGCTTTGGGTCATCTGTGTAATTTAATTAAATTACTTCACTTTAATTAAAAACGGTGGTAGCAAAATTACTTCTCTAACTGGGAATCGAACCCCGGTAGCTGTCGTGATCAGAATGTTTTTGTGAAGCATTTAAATAAACTCTCTCTAAAAATCTCGCATTCCTAATTTACAAATAGGGTAACCATTTGTTTCAGTGTGAAAGAAGGAGATTGAAAATGACAACAAAAACACCAGGCAGCGACTACATTAAGACAAATTCAAACTTTTCACAAAGTTGGTTTTCCGAAGTAACGGCTGAGCTAATGGCACTAACCAGTCCCATCAGAATTTTAAATGTTTCTATGAGATCGCCGCTCATCCTTCTAAATTTCAATGTATAAAGACCCAGTTGATCCAGTCTCTCCTCATATGTCAGTCCGGCTTGCCCCTTATCCTTAGACTGTGTCCCCAGGTTCTGGACTTCCCCAACATCGGGAACATTCTTCCTGCATCGAACCTGTCCCGTCCCATCCAAATTTTAAATATTTCTATGAGTTCCCCTTTCATCCTTCTAAACTCCAGTGAATACAGGCCTAGTTGATCCAGTCTCTTCATATGTCAGTCCTGCCATCCCGGGAATCAGTCTGGTGAACCTTTGTTGCACTCCCTCAATAGCAAGAACGTCCTTCCTCAGATTAGGAGACCAAAACTGAACACAATATTCCAGGTGGGGCCTCACCAAGGCCCTGCACAACTGCAGTAAGACCTCCCTGCTCCTATACTCAAATTCCCTCGCTATGAATGCCAACATACCATTTGCCTTCTTCATCGCCTGCTGTACCTGCATGCCAACTTTCAATTACTGATGAACCATTAAAACCAGGTCTCGTTGCACTGCCCCTTTTCCTCATCTGCCACCATTCAGGTAATATTCTGCTCTAGTGTTTTTGCCCCCAAACTGGATAACCTCACATTTATCCACATTATACTGCATCTGCCATGCATTTGCCCACTCGCCGAACCTGTCCAAGTCCCCCTGCAGCCTCTTAGCGTCCCCCTCACAGCTCACACCGCCACCCAGTTTAGTGACATCTCCCAACTTGGAGATATTACACTGTTACATGTTACAATGAACATTCTGAATCAGACACCTCAAGTAAAGTGCGTGCAATAGGCAATGATTCAACAATTAACATAAGTACGTAAGGAGCAGGAGTCGGCCATTCGGCCCCTCTAGCCTGCTCCACCATCCAATAATATCGTGGCTGTTCTGATCCTGCACCCCTGCTCTTTTTCTACTCCTCTCGAGTTTCTGCAGTGTCGAGTTCTCGCTATCTGTCCTCAGCTTACCTTTTTCCTTTATCTTACCCAGTGTGTCCCTTGAGGGATTTTTATCCCCTATCTGACTTTACTCACTCTGTCTTTTAGGAGACTGGTTTAAAATGTTAATTGCTCTTCATGGAATCAGAGAAATTTACAGCACGGAAGGAGGCCATTCGGTCCATCGTGTCCGTGCCAGCCGACAAACAGCTCCCCAGCCCAGTCCCACTTTCCAGCTCTCGGTCCGTAGCCCTGTAGGTTAGGCACTTCAGGTGCACATCCAAGTACTTTTTAAATGTGCTGAGTGTTTCTGCCTCGATCACCCTTTCAGGCAGTGAGTTCCAGTGATTTCCCCTCAAATTCCCTCAAAACCTTCGACCAATTACTTTAAATCTGTGCCCCCTGGTTGTTGACCCCTCTTCTAAGAGAAACAGGTCCTTCCTGTCCACTCTATCCAGGCCCTTCATAATTTTATACACCTCAATCCTCTCCCCTCAGCATCTCCTGTTCCAAGGAAAACAAACCCAGCCTATCCAAACTCTGCTCAGAGCTAAAATTCTCCAGTCCCGGCAACATCCTCATAAACCTACTCTGTACCCTCTCCAGTGCAATCACGTCCTTGCTGTAATGTGGTGACCAGAACTGCATGCAGTACTCTAGCTGTGGCCAAACAGTTCAAGAATAACCTCCCTGCCCTTGTATTCCAAGCCTCTGTATAATCGATCTGGACAGCAGCCTGTCCTGTCGAGAGGTGATCGTGGGACGGTGAGCCTTAGTGGAATCGGAGAGGAGGAAGTTCTCTGCTGATCAACATGCAGTCACCCACAATTCCTCATTCGTTAGGCGGGACTGTGTTACTGTAAGTTGGAGTGGATTAGTGAAAGAGTCCATGTCATTACTGGCTTGCAACAAAAGCTATTTACCCAACGTGGGGCTCAAACCCCCAACCCTGAGATTCAGAGTTTTATGTTTGACCAAGTGAGCTGGCTGTTCTTGGCAAAGCTATGGATCCTTGTTGTATCTCAAATCTTGTAGGTAGATTAATTATTGAAATAATGTTTGAGTATCTCACAGACTTTAATTATTTTTGCCAACTTGTCATCGGGAACATTCTTCCTGCATCCTCGTGAACCTTGTCTGAACTGACTACAATGTAAGTATATCGCTCCTTAAATAAGGAGACCAAAACAGTTAGCATTTCTTTCGTTGTGCAAAAGAAGATTAATTCCCGTGAAAGCAACACAAAAGTTTAAGGAAAATAATTCACCCGATGTGGAGCTCGAACCCAGGACCATGAGATTAAGAGTCTCATGTTCTACGGAGTGAGCTAGCCGGGCTTCTCAACATTGCTACTGTCAATCCCCTTCAGTTACTGGTCAATGGTGATCCCAGGCTGTTGATGGCGGGGGATTCGGCGATGGTAATGCCGGTGATAGCCGGGCCTGCTTCAGTTGCATCTTCCTGTCGCTGATTGCTGCCAGGCGCCTGATGGCTACGCCCCGTGGGTTTATCTCGAACTTGAAACCACGAAACAGGTTCTCCTGAATTCCAAGCTGTGTACGGAGATCAACCATCAAAAGCTCTGTTATTAACCACAGGGGGTCCGGCAATTTTCTGATCGCAATGCGCTTTCAGTCCTTGTTCTTAAAATTGCGGACGTGTAAATTGGGGAGTTTAATGACTTTGAAAGGAACATTGTTGTTTGGTGCAGTTCCAGTCAGAGAAATGTTTGTGAAAGGAACGTTTGGCAGAGAAGGGATTGAGCGCCTGTTGGCGGAAACATTTTTGAAATGAAAACTTGTGGACGATAAAATGGAACAAGAGCAGTCCGGGGTACATTGTCACATGATACAAGCTATCTCGGACCCGGACCAAAGCTCCCCGTACACCGAGAACAGGCTCAGGAAAACCCCGGGTAGAGGATATCCCGGTCACTGGGCCTTCCAGCAACACTGAACAAGTGCCCGGTCTGAAACTTTCCAGAGTAATAACTTGTAACGAGAGCATCCAGTCTCTTGGGATCCCTTGGAACTTCAGGTGATGCGCTCCCTGGTGGTGAAACATGGGAGTGCATGCTTTACAGAGACACAACATCACTCCCCCGCCAAAGTCAAAGTGAAAACTATTTACAAGGTGAGGCGGTCGGGAGCCTTTCTTTCCCTGGTGGACCGCCTCGGTACAAATGTCTGTTCTGGTGTGTTGGCTGTGCCCTCGCTGGACTGGCGTGTTGTTGGCCCTACAGGGCTGCTGGGTGAGTCTGGCCTTGCTGGTCTGTTGGGTGTGATGGGTTCGATTTCCGATCCGTGGTGGTGTCGTTGATCCTTTGGGTGTGTGTTGCGGATTCGAAAAATGTGGTGTCTGCTGTGCGTTGTTCAGGGCAGTCTGTGAACCGCAGCCTCGTTTGGTCCTGGTGCTTTCTGCAAATTTGTCCATTGTCTAGTTTGAAGACAAACACCCGACTCCCTTCTTTAGCTATCACCGTGCCCGCGATCCACTTGGGACCATTTCCATAGTTTATCACATACACAGGGTTATTCAGATCAATTTCCCGTGACACAGTGGCGCGACCATCATTTACATTTTGTTGCTGACGCCTGATCTCTACCTGATCATGCAGGTTGGGGTGGACCAGCGAGAGTCTGCCTTTAAGTGTCCTTTTCATGAGTAGCTCAGCCGGGGGCACCCCTGTGAGAGAGTGGGGTCTCGTGCTACAGCTGAGCAGTACTCGGGACAGGCGGGTTAGGAGTCAGCCTTCTGCGACTCGTTTGAGGCTCTGTTTGATTGTTTGTACTGCCCGCTCTGCCTGCCCATTGGAGGCTGGTTTAAACGGGGTCGAGGTGATATGTTTGATCCCATTGCGGGTCAAGAATTCTTTAAATTTGGCACTGGTGAAACAAGGCCCGTTGTCACTGACCAGTATGTCAGGCAGGCCGTGGGTGGCAATCATGGCCCTCAGGCTTTCAATGGTGGCGGTGGCGGTGCTTCCCGACATTATTTCTCATTCAATCAATTTTGAAAAAGCATCCACCACCACCAGGAACATTTTACCAAGAAATGGGCCTGCATAGTTGACATGGATCCTCGACCCTGGTCTGGAGGGCCAGGACCACAAACTTAGTGGTGCCTCTCTGGACGCGTTGCTCTACTGAGCACATACACTGCATTGCCGTACACGGGACTCTAAGTCAGAGTCGATACTGGGCCAGCACATGTGGTATCTCGCTAACGCTTTCATAATTACTATACCCGGGTGTGTGCTGTGGAGATCCGAGATGAACGTCTTCCTGCCCTTTTTTCGTAGCACTACGCGGTTACCCCACAACAGGCAGTCTGCCTGACTGGACAGCTCGTCCTTTCGCCGCTGGAACGGCTTGATTGGCTCTTGTATTTCAACGGGGATGCTGGCCCAGATTCCATGCAATACACAGTTTGTTATTAGGGACAGCAGAGGATCGTGGCTGGTCCATGTCCTAATCTGGCGGGCCGTGACAGGTGATTTATCATTTTCAAATGGTTCCATGACCATCAACAAGTCTGCGGGCTGCGCCACCATCAACAAGTTTGCAGGTTGCCCCATTTCCACCCCCGTGGTGGGCAATGGTAGCCGACAGAGCATCCGCACAGTTCTCAGTGCCTGGCCTGTGGCGGATGGTATAGTTATACGCTGAGAACGTGAGTGCCCACCTTTGTATGCGGACTGAGGCATTAGTATTTATCCCCTTGTTTTCAGCGAACAGGCATGTGAGGGGCATGTGATCGGTTTCCAGCTCAAATTTGAGGCCAAACAGGAACTGATGCATTTTCTTTAACCGAACACACACGCTAATGCCTCTTTCTCAATCATGCTGTAGGCCCTCTCGGCTTTAGACAAGCTCCTGGAAGCATAGGCTACAGGTTGCAACTTCCCTACAATGTTAGCTTGTTGTAATACACACCCGACTCCGTACGACGACGCGTCACATGCTACCACAAGTCTTTTACACGGGTTATACAGTACAAGCAGCTTGTTGGAGCATAAAAGGTTGCTGGCTTTGTCAAAAGCAATTACTTGTTTTTTTTCCCCATACCCAGTTCTCACCTTTGTGCAATAACACATGTAGGGGCTCTAAAAGGTGCTTAACTCCGGTAGGAAGTTACCAAAATAGTTGAGGAGTCCCAGGATTGACCGCAGCTCCGTGACGTTCTGTGGCCTGGGCGCGTACATGATAGCCTCGGTCTTGGCGTCTGTGGCCGAATGCCGTCCGCCGTGATCTTTCTCCCGAAAATCTCCACTTCTGTTGCCAAGAAGACGCATTTCGACCTCTTCAGCCGCAGCCCTACGCGATCCAGTCGCTGGAGGACCTCCTCCAGGTTTTGTATGTGTTCGACGGTGTCCAGACGCATAACCAATATATCATCCTGAAAGACCATCGTGTGTGGTACCGACTTGAGTAGGCTCTCCATGTTTCACTGGAAGATCGCTGCAGACGATTCCTTTCAAAATCTTTAAAATAATGACATGCAACTAATTAAACTGTGTGCCGGGGGATGGGGATGGGTGAAGATTATTTGTTTTGTGTCCCATTCATTAACCGACAGCGTTGTTTTGTAGAATTGTGACTGAGGGACAGTGGAAACTTCAATAACTGAACTTTAATTATTTAAGGATTTTGAATCATTGATGGAGTTTTCTCCCCTATCTGACTTTACTCACTCTGTATGTTGGAGACTGGTTTAAAATGTTCAGTGCTCATGCGACAAGGAACCTGGGGCGACTTTTGTTCAATTTATTTCACAGCAAAAGTATTCTCCAAAATACAATTTCCACCGGGGCTCGAACCGGGGACCTTTCACGTGTGAGGTGAATATAATAACCACTACACTACAGAAACACTGTTTCTAAAGCAACCTTAGGAATATAACCAGAGCTTTAAACTACACAGCTGGCCGATTCTTCAGGAGCTGGTTTTACGAGAAGAGAATGACGGTGCTATATTTCGGAAGGCAGTGAGCGTGGCAGGAATTGATCTCGTGTTTCCCAGACTTCATACATAGGAACAGGAGATGGCCATTTAGCAGCGAGTGGTTAGGATCTGGAATGCACGGCTTGAAAGGGCGGTGGAGGCAGACTCAATCTTATCTTTCAGACGGGAAATGGATAAGTGTCTGAAGGAAAAACAATTGCAGGGCTACGGGGAAAGGGCGGGGAGTGGGACTCGCTGAGGGTCGGCACGGGCTCGATGGGCCGAATGGTCTTCCGTGCTGTAACCATTCCATGATTCGATCAGTTAGTGGCACATTTTATAGTGTGGCTGGGAGCACAACATTGCAAAGGGACATGGATTGAGTCGCCAAAAGTAGAGGCATCTGATTTAGGAGATTCGCGGGGCGTGGGAATTTCGGAGTTTAATGACTTTGAAAGCAACATTTTTGTTTTGTGCCGTTTCGGTCAGAGGTTTTCCATTAAAGCAACATTAAATGAAAAGAAATCGCCCAACGTTGGTATCGAACCCACGACCCTGAGATTAAGAGTCTCATGCTCTACCGACTGAGCTAGCCAGGCTTCCATTCAAAGCAGGTGTTTATCATTCATTGCAGCCAGGCGCCTGTTGGCTCCGCCCCAGATGTTTAAACTTGCTGTTGAAGAACTGCCAGGATCTTCTTGAATGGTGGACCAGGTTGGAGGGGCCGATTGGCCAACTCCGTCCCCTCATCCTTACGTGTTTATGTTTACGTCTTTATGCGGAGCTCCTTTCAGGGTAAACGAGCCAAAGGAGGACAGGGAAAACGTTATAAGGACACCCTCAAAGCCTCCCTGGTAAAGTGCGACATCACCACTGACACCTGGGAGGCCCTGGCCGCAGACCGCCCGATGTGGAGAAAGTCCTTCTGGGAGGGCGTTGAGCTCTTTGACTCTAGACGCAAGGAGCATGAAGAGACCAAGTGCACGCAGCGGAAGGAGCACACGGCAAACCAGTCCCACCGACCCCTTCCCTCGACGAATGTCTGTCCCACCTGTAACAGGGTCTGTGGCTCTCGTATCGGAATGTTCAGCCATCAAAGGACTCACTTTGGGATGGAAGCAAGTCCTCCTCGATCCCGAGAGACTGCCTCTGATGGTGTCTATGATTTGCGGTACACTGCGGAAACATCTCCACTTTCAGCACCAGATTACCAGAATTAAACCCAATGGGATCGGGAGAAAAGTTCCTCATATGCTCAGAGCAAAATATATCATATGACAATAGAATTTAATGTATCAATTAATGATGTTTAAATCAATGCTTCATTTTTTTTTACACAGGAGATGCATAAAGATGTGTAAAATAGATGAACTATTTTTTTATAAGGTTTTGAATTAAAAGTACAATTTCCCTGACCGGGAATCGAAACCGAGCCGTAGCGTTGAAAGCACTAAATCCTAACCACTAGACCATTAGGGAACCTGGTTTGGATAAAGTATTTTTTAAAATAAAAATAATTCTCTGCCTGACACCTTGGAAACAATGAGACAGCCCTTGGAGCAAGGGTCTGGTCATTGCCAAACAGCAAAGGAAATATTAATTCTGGAAGAACATTATCCGAAAGAACAGTGAAAACGACGTGATTTGAACATGCAACTTTCTGATCTGGAGTCAGACACGCTACCATTGCACCATGAAACCTACATAGTCAGCTGGAGATGTTCGTCTCTATGAAGGTTCTGTAATACAATGGGCTTTAAAATCACGGCCCATTCCCACCAGGTATCACAAGTAGCGCTCACCTGACAGGCACCGCATGGTTTCTTCTTAAACGTTTCTCTTGCTTTCACGGGAAACCATCATTAATTAACCCCTCACCTTCTTTTGCACAATCAAACAAATGCTAACTCAGGAACAGTCCATACTTCAATCATTTGTCCTGTGCTTTGCATCTTAACTCGAAAACCATATCCCATTTTACTCACTGTATTATAGCTTTCTGGTTCAAAATCCTCATTGCCGATGACACCACGAATCTGGGGCAACTTTTATCAAATTTAACAGCACCGGTTATTCCTACCGTGCACACAACATACAATCAGTAGTAAAGATAAAATCGCAACATGCGTATTTTCAGATTCAACGCTGTAGCATTTCAAATAAAGTGAAAGAATTTTGCACTGAAAAGATTTGCAAGTGTTGCTTGTATTTGTGTCTTTATTCAAATTTTGTGGCGTCTGACTCCCATTCATGCCACTGCTGAATAAGAAAGGAGGGTTTGACATTGACCAGTCTGCACTGCCCCTGATATTTGTGAGCTCATCCTTTATATTCAGTGGTTTCTCGCCCTTTGATGGGCTGCAGTGTAGCGGATATCACGTTGGCCTCACATTGAGTACTGTTGAGGGGGATGACTCATCAGGGGAGTGCAGCAGCAGCCAAGTTCATGGCACCGTGGCTGGCTCTGCTGCACAGAAGGGCAGGAAAAAGAGTGGGACAGCGATAGTGATAGGGGATTCGATTTAAAGGGGAATAGATAGGCGTTTCTTCGGCCGCAACCGAGACTCCAGTTTGGTATGTTGCCTCCCTGGTGCAAGGGTCAAGGATGTCTCGGAGCGGGTGCAGGACATTCTGAAAAGGGAGGGAGAACAGCCAGTTGTCGTGATGCACATTGGTACCAAAGATTTCGGTAAAAAATGGATGACGTCCTACGAGATGAATTTAAGGAGCTAGAAGCTGAATTAAAAAGTAGGACCTCAAAAGTAGCAATCTCGGGATTGCTACGAATGCCACGTGCTAGTCAGAGTCGGAATCGCAGGATAGCTCAGATGAATCCGTGGCTTGAGCAGTGGTGCAGCAGGGAGGGATTCAAATTCCTGGGGCATTGGAAACGGTTCTGGGGGAGGTCGGACCAGTACAAACCAGACGGTCTGTACCTAGGCAGGTCCTGAATCAAAGTCCTCAGTGGGGAGTGTTTGCTAGTGCTGTTGAGGAGGAGATAAACTAATATGGCAGGGGGATGGGAACCAATGCAGGGAGACAGAGGGAAACAAAATGGAGACAGATACAAAAAACAGAAAGGAGATGAGTATAAATGGAGGGCAGAGAAACCCAAGGCAAAAACCAAAAATGGCCACTGTACAGCAATATTCTAAAGGGTCAAAGTGGAATAAAAAGGCAAGCCTGAAAGCTCGGTGCCTCAATGCGAGGAGTATTCAGAACGCCGGAGAGTGCTCTGAGCTAGTTAGAGTGGGTGAGAGCGCAGATAAAAAGGAGCCCAAGAAAGAATGCAAAAGGCAGGAGGCAACAGAGCAGAGTAGCACTGGGGTAAGTGTAAACCACAAGGTAATAGGAAGGGACAATATGTATGAATATAAAGGGGCTGCAGGAGGGGTCAAAACTAATAATCATAGATTAAAAACTAGTATTAAATACTTTACCTAAACGCACGCAGCATTCAAAATAAAGTAAATGAGTTGATGGCACAAATCATGACAAATGAGTATGATTAATTGGTGGCCATTACAGAAACGTGGTTGCAGGGTGGCGAAGACTGGGAATTAAACATACAGGGGTAGCTGACAATTTGGAAAGATAGACAAGAAGGGAAAGGAGGTGGCATAGCTCTGTTAATAAAGGATGACATCAGGGCAGTTGTGAGAGATGATATTGGCTCCAATGAACAAAATGTTGAATCATTGTGGGTGGAGATTAGAGAAAGTAAGGGGAAAAAGTCACTGGTGGGCGTAGTTTATAGGCGCCCAAATAATAACTTGACGGTGGGGTGGGCATTAATCAAGGGAATAATGGAGGCATGTGAAAAAGGAACGGCAGTAATCATGGTGGATTTTAACCTACATATTGAGTGGTCAATTCAAATCGCACGGGGTAGCCTGGAGGAGGAATTCATCGAATGCATACAGGATTGTTTCTGAGAACAATATGTTACAGAACCTACAAGGGAGCAAGCTATCTTAGATCTGGTCCTGTGCAATGAGACAGGAATAATGAACGATCTCCTAGTAAAAGATCCTCTCAGAAGGAGTGATCACAGTATGGTTGAATTTGTAATATAGATTGAGGGTGAGGAAGTAGTGTCTCAAACGAGCATACAATGCTTAAACAAAGGGGACTAGAGTGGGATGAGGGCAGAGTTGGTTAAAGTAGACTGGGAACACAGAATAAACGGTGGCACAATTGAGGTACAGCAGAGGACTTTTAAGGAGCTCTTTCATAGTGCACAACAAAAATATATTCCAGTGAAAAAGAAGGGCAGTAAGAGAAGGGATAATTTGCTGTGTATAACCAAGGAAATAAAGGAGAGTATCAAATTAAAAACCAATGCGTTTAAGGTGGCCAAGGTTAGTGGGAAACTAGAAGATTGGGAAAATTTTAAACGACAGCAAACAATGACTAAGAAAGCAATAAGGAAAGGAAAGATAGATTACGAAATTAAAATTGCGCAAAACATAAAAACAGATCGTAAAAGCTTTTACCTATATATAAAACGGCAAAGAGTGACTAAAGTAAATGTTGGTCCCTCAGAAGATGAGAAGGGGGATTTAATAATGGGAAATGTGGAAATGGCTGAGAACTTAAACAATTATTTTGCTTCGGTCTTCACAGTGGAAGACACAAAAACTTTGCCAGAAATTGCTGGTCACAGGAATGTGGGAAGGGAGGAACTTGAGACAATCACTATCACTAGGCGGGTAGTGCTGGACAGGCTAATGCGACTCAAGGTAGACAAGTTCCCTGGTCCTGAGGAAATGCATCCCAGGGTATTAAAAGATGTGGCGGAAGTTATAGCAGATGCATTCGTTATAATCTTCCAAAATTCTCTGGAGTCTGGGGAGGTACCAGCGGATTGGAAAGCAGCTAATGTAACGCCTCTGTTTACAAAAGCGGGCAGACAAAATGCAGGTAACAATAGGCCGGTTAGTTTAACATCTGTAGGTGGGAAAATGTTTGAAACTATCATTAAGGAAGAAATAGCGGGACATCTAGATAGGCTTAGTGCAATCAAGCAGACACAGCATGGATTCATGAAGGGGAAATCATGTTTAACTAATATACTGGAATTCTTTGAGGATATAACGAGCATGGTGCATAGAGGTGTACCGATGGATGTGGTGTATTTAGATTTCCAAAAGGCATTCGATAAGGTACCACACAAAAGGTTACTTCCGAAGATAGAGCTACGCGGAGTCAGAGGATATGTATTAGCATGGATCGAGATTTGGATACGACCAGAAAGCAGAGAGTCGGGATAAATGGGTGCTTTTCAGTTCGGAAATCCGTGGTTACTGGTGTGCCACAGGGATCGGTGCTGGGACCACAACTGTTTGCAATATACATAGATGACCTGGAAGAGGGGACAGAGTGTAGTGTAAAATAATTTGCAGATGACACAAAGATTAGTGGGAAAGCGGGTTGTGTAGAGGACACAGAGAGGCTGCAAAGAGATTTGGATAGGTTAAGCGAATGGGCGAAGGTTTAGCAGATGAAATACAATGTCGGAAAGTGTGAGGTCATCCACCTTGGGAAAAAAAACAGTAAAAGGGAATATTATTTGAATAGAGAGAAAGTACAACATGCTGCGGTGCAGAAGGACCTGGGGGTCCTTGTGCATGAATCCCCAAAAGTTAGTTTGCAGGTGCAGCAGGTAATCAGGAAGGTGAATGGAATGTTCGCCTTCATTGCGAGAGGGATGGAGTACAAAAGCAGAGAAGTCCTGCTGCAACTGTATAGGGTATTGGTGAGGTCGCACCTGGAGTACTGCGTGCAGTTTTGGTCACCTTACTTAAGGAAGGATATACTGGCTTTGGAGGGGATACAGAGACGATTCACTCGGCTGATTCCGCAGATGAGGGGGTTACCTTATGATGATAGATTGAGGAGATAGTGTCTTTACTCGGTGGAGTTCAGAAGGATGAGGGGTGATCTCATAGAAACATTTAAAATAATGAAAGGGATAGACAAGATAGAGGCAGGGATGTTGTTTCCACTGGTAGGGGAGACTAGAACTAGGGGGGCACAGCCTCAAAATACGTGGGAGCCAATTTAAAACGGAGTTGAGAAGCAATTTCTTCTCCCAGAGGTTTGTGAATCTGTGGCACTATCTGCCCAAGGAAGAAGTTGAGGCGAGATCATTGAATGTATTCAAGTCACAGATAGATAGATGTTAAACCACTAAGCGAAATAAGGGTTACGGGGTGCGGGTGGGTAAGTGGAGCTGAGTCCACGGCCAGATCAGCCATGATCTTGTTGAATGGCGGAGCAGGCTCGAGGGGGTAGATGGTCTACTCCTGTTCCTAATTCTTATGTTTCTTATGTTTCTTATGGAGCAGGCGTCTACTACAACCAAAAAAACATTTTTTAAACGACCTGCGTAGTCCTCATGGATGCGTGCCCAAGGCTTGGTGGGCCAGGACCATGGGCGAGTGGGGGCTTCCCTGGGCGCATTATCCAGCTGGGCAAACGTGTTGCACCTCCGAACGCAAAGTTCCAGATCTGCGTCTTTCCCTGTACATCAAATGTGTGACTTGGCAATTGCCTTCCACATGACAATGCCCGGGTGCTCATTGTGGAGTTCTCTGATGAACACCTCTCTGCCCATCTGGTTTCTACGCGGTTTCCCCACAGTAGGCAATCGGCCTGAATCGAGAGTTCATCCCTGCGCCTGTGAAATAGTTTAACTTCCTCACGACATGCCCTGTACGTGGCTGCCCAGTCCCCATTCAGGACACATTTCTTGACTGGAGACAATAGCGGGTCTCTATTTGTCCAGACTTTAATCTGACGGGCTGTCACGGGTGAGCCTTCACTTCCGAAAGCTTCAACAGCCATGACCATCTCAGCACCATGCTCGGTAGCCCCCTCAGTGATGGCGAGTGGGAGCCTGCTGAGTGCATCGCCGCAGTTTTCGGAGCCCGGTCTGTGCCGAATTGTGTAGTCATAGGCGGCTAAAGTGAGTGCCCACCTCTGTATGCGGGCCGATGCATTTGCATTTATGGCATTGTTGTCTGCCAAAATGGACGTTAGGGGTTTGTGATCTGTCTCCAGCTCAAATTTCCTTTCAAACAGGTATTGGTGCATTTTCTTTACTGCATATACACATGCGAACGCCTCCTTTTCTACCATCCCGTAGCCCCTTTCTGCCTGGGACAGACTTCTGGAGGCCTAAGCTACCGGCTGTAACTGACACTTGGCATTGACATGCTGCAACACACACCCGACACAATCGGACGACGCATCGCACGTTAACACAAGTTTCTTACATGGGTCATAAAGCGTTAACAGAGTGTTGGAACATAACAAATTGCGAGCTCTATTAAAAGTCCTTTTCTGGCTGTCCCCCCAGACACATTCGTGACCTTTGCGTAGGAGCACGTGTAGCGGCTCTAGCAGCTTGCTCAATTTGGGAAGAAAGTTACCAAAATAGTTCAGGAGCCCCAGAAACGAATGCAGCTCCGTCGTGTTACGTGGTCTGGGTGCTCTCTGGATCTCTTCCGTTTTGGAGGCAGCAGAGCTGATCCCGTCTGCTGCTACCCTTCTCCCCAGGAATTCTATCTCTGGAGCTATGAAGACGCACTTCGCCTTTTTCAGTCGCAGCCCTATCCGGTCCAGTCTGCGTAGCACCTCCTCCAGGTTGTGGAGGTGTTCTTCAGTATCGTAACCCGTGATGAGGATGTCGTCTTGAAAAACCACCGTCCCTCGAATCGACTTGAGGAGGCTTTCCATATTTCATTGTAAGATCGCGGCAACCGCCGAATCCCGAACGGACATCTGTGGTACTCAAACAACCCCTTGTGTGTCGTGATGGTGGTCAGCTTTTTCGACTCACTCGCCAGCTCCTGGGTCATGTAAGCTGAGTTCAGGTCTAATTTTGAAAAAAGCTTGCCACTGGATAGCATCGCAAAGAGGTCCTCCGCTCTCAGTAGCGGGTACTGGTCTTGGAATGACACCCGATTGATGGTGGCCTTGTAATCACCACATATCCTGACCGACCTATCCGCCTTGAGCACCGGCACAATCGGGCTCGCCCAGTCACTGAATTCGTCTGGCGAGTTGATGCCTTCCCTTAGCAGGCGGTCCAATTCGCCTTCTATCGTTTCCCGCATCACGCACGGCTCTGCCCTGACCTTGTGGTGTACTGGCCTGGCGTACACGTTCATGTGAATCACTACCTTGGCCCCCATGAAAGTGCCAATGCCGGGTTGAAATAATGAGTCAAATTTGTTCAGGATCTGTGAGCATGATACTCGCTCCACAGAGGAAATTGCATTGACATCGCCCCATTTCCAGTTCATGACAGAAAGCGAACTTGTGGGTCACGACTACAGCGGCGCTGCCTAGCACCAGAATGATCTCCTTTGTGTACGTTCGTAGCTGTGCGTCAATCGGCAATAATTTTGGCCTCCTGGCCTTGGACGCCCACAACTTTTCGAACTATTTGATACCCATCAGGGACTGGCTGGCCCACGTGTCTAGCTCCACTGATACTGGGATGCCATTGAGGAGCGTCCTGGTGTGTGAACTTTATACGTACACCACATGAACTCGCTGAACTTCAGTTTCCAGCAATTTCCCCCAGTGTTCATTTCTGCAATTTCTGCATGTATTTTGCTCATCTTTGCAAACTCTGGCTGAGTGTGTGCCTCCATGCCTCCAACATGAGCTGCTGTGGGAAACAAAATGTCTCTTGCCAGTCGATCGTCATTGACTGCCCCGTGATTGTCCTTGAGTGCACCATTAACAGGTGTTGATGGCCACATTACTGGCCGCATTGTCCCTTGCAATGACGTGAATCGCTATTCAGCTTGCCATTGTCTCTGTCGAACTCCCCCTCTGGGTTTGGCTACATATTGGGGCATGCCTGACTGCCCTTGGCTGCCTGGAGAACTGTGTGATGCTTTAACAATGTTGAATCTCTGTCCCAACCATTGCTTAACACAGAACCTCTTGTCGGTTCTGCTCGTGGCCATGCTCGTGTGGTTTAAATCCCAGTTTCTCGTCGCCATTGATACGTCCTTACTATACAGTGTAAAGGCACACGAGGCCCATGCTTCAGGGAAGGTCAGTCTGTGACCTGTCTTTTATTTCTTAGCACTCAAGTGATGGAAGTGGGAGGAGCTTCCCCTTTTATACCTGAAGGTCCAGGTTAGGAATGTCTCGAACAAGTTCACCACCAAGTGGTCATTGTTCTCACAGTGCACAACTTAGGTCAGATTATACATGGGTTACAATGCTGGTTGCATACATGACAGCCCTGGCCTCACTCACTGTGGAGCTGTGGACGAGCGATTAGTCGAGGGGTTGTTTGCGGCTTCGATCTGCTGTTTTGAAGCGCGGCGGAGATGCAGGATCCTTTAATAATCTCTCACAGCTCAACTGAAAGCAGCCGGAACGTGCAGCTTTGAGAGGGTCTTTCTGCACCGTCTGGAATGAGAGACGCTGTGTAGAGTTTGAGTGTGTACAGAAC
The DNA here is from genome assembly GCF_044704955.1 of Pristiophorus japonicus. NCBI lineage: Eukaryota > Metazoa > Chordata > Chondrichthyes > Pristiophoridae > Pristiophorus > Pristiophorus japonicus. The sequence continues at coordinate 1,528,027 of NW_027254772.1, forward strand.
TGTGCAGAGAAACCAGCCAATGTGACAGGGCTGTGAGACACTGCATTTTGTTAATAGTATAGTATTAAGCAGTCCCTCGGATCGAGGATGATTTGTTTCCACACTAAAAAGGGATGAGTTCACAGGTGTTTCGATGAGGGACCTGACAATCTAGGTCCCGAAGTACATCATGAAAGGTGGAATATGCCTGTGGGTGGATGGTTTTAACGTGGGGTGACCGTTGCACACCTGCCACCACACGGGCTTGACAGAGCTAGGTCTTGGTCCAGAGGCAAGGATTACCCAAGGCGACCACAGACCAAGCTCTGCTGCATGGACCTTGTGTGTACACATGTGCCGACTATCCATAGATCGCAGTGTGCGCTGGCCCGTACTGTCCTTGGGCCTTCGCCTCTCCTGAGCCCCGATCTCACACCGCCCCTCCGCCCCGATCAAATATGGAGCAGTCAGAAACAGGACATCAATTAGTCCCTCTCATCTTGGAGACATCAAATATTAACACTGTTATTTGAAATATCAAAATATTAAACTCCAGCCTAGTTGAAGGGTTATTAACATCAGCAGAAACAAACACCAACTTTGTTAATATTGAACCATTAATGTCAATTATTCCATTTTTTCTAATATTTAATTGAACAATGTCGAAAATGTTTCCACCCGGTTTCGAACCGGGGACTTTTCGCGTGCAAGGCGAACTTGATAACCACTACACTACAGAAACACTGCGATTGATATGTTCCTAGGAATCTAACCAGAGCCTTAACCTACACAGCTGGCCGATACTTCAGGAGCTGGTTTTACGAGAATAGAATGAATGTGCGATCTTTCGGAAGGCTGTGAGTGTGGCAGGAATTGATCTCGTGTTTCCCAGACTTTACACATAGGAACAGGAGCGAGTGGTTAGGATCTGGGATGCACGGCTTGAAAGGGCGGTGGAGAGAGACTCAATATTATCTTTCAGATGGGAGTTGGAAAAGTGTCTGATGGAAAAACAATTGCAGTACGATGGGGGAAGGGCGGGGGAGTGGGACTCGCTGAGAGACGGCACGGGCTCGATGGGCCGAATGGCCTTCCGTGCTGTAACCATTCCATGATTCGATAAGTTAGTGGCACATTTCATAGTGTGGGTGGAAGCAGAACATTGCAAAGGTACATGGATTGAGTCGGCAAAACTAGAGGCATCTGATTCAGGAGATTCGCGGGGCACGGAAATTCGGGAGTTTAATGACTTTGAAAGGAACATTTTTGCTTTGTGCCGTTTCGGTCAGAGAAATGTTTGTGAAAGGATTTTTTTGCAGAAAGGGATGCAACATTTAACCTTCTACATGAAGACTTGTTTCTGGGTGTCCGGTCACATTTCGTTTCAATGTTATTCTTCCAGAATTGCTGTAAGAACATAAGAACATAAGAATTAGGAACAGTAGTGGACCATCTAGACCCTCGAGCCTGCTCCAACTTCCCCAACATCGGGAACAATCTCCCCGCATCTAACCTGACCAGTCCCATCAGAATATTGTATGTTTCGATGAGATCCCCTCTCATCCTTCTAAACTCCAATGTATAAAGGACCAGTTGATCCAGTCTCTCCTCATATGTCAGTCCAGCCATCCCGGGAATCAGTCTGGTGAACCTTTGCTGCACTCCATCAATAGCAAGAACGTCCTTCCTCAGATTAGGAGACCAAAATAGAAAACAATGTTCCAGTTGAGGCCTCACCAAGGCCCTGTACAACTGCAATAATAACTCCCTGCTCCTATACTCAAATCAACAAGCTATGAAGGCCAACATACGATTTACCTTTTTCCTGCCTACTGTAACTGTATGCCAACTTTCCGTGACTGATGAACCATGACAGCCAGGTCTCATTGCACCTCCCCTTTTCCTAATCTGCCACCATTCAGATAATATTCTGTCTTCACGTTTTTGCCCTCAAAGTGGATAACCTCACATTTATCCACATTTTACTGCATCTGCCATGAATTTGTCCACTCACCTAACCTGTCTAAGTCACCCTGCAGTCCCTTAGCGTCCCCCTCACAGCTCACACCGCCACCCAGTTTGGTGTCATCTGCAAACATAGAGATATTGCACTCAATTCCTTCATCCAAATCATTGATGTATATTGAAAAGAGCTGGGGTCCCAGCACTGAGCCCTGAGGCACTCCACTAGTCACTGCCTGCCATTCTGAAAAGGACCCTTTTATCCCAACTCTCTGCTTCCTGTCTGCCAACCAGTTCTCGATCCAGGTCAGTATATTACCCCCAATACCATGTGCTTTGATTTTGCACAGCAATCTCTTGTGTGGACCCTTGTCAACAACCTTTTGAAGGTCCAAATATACCACATCCACTGGTTCTCCCTTGTCCACTCTACTAGTTACATCCTCAAAAATTCCAGAAGAATTGTCAAGCATGATTTACCTTTCATAAATCCATGCTGACTTGGACCGATCCTGTCACTGCTTTCCAAATGCGCTGCTATTTCATCCTTAATAATTGATTCCAACATTTTCCCCACTACTGATTCAGGCTAACCAGTGTATAATTACCCGCTTTCTCTCTCCCTCCTTTCTTAAAAAGTGGTTTTACATTAATTACCCTCTAGTCGATAGGAACTGATCGCGAGTCAATAGCCTGTTGGAAAATGATCACCAATGCATCCACTATTTCTCGGGCTACTTCCTTAAGTACTCTTAGATGCAGACTATCAATCCCCGGGGATTTATCATCATTCAATCCCATCAATGTCCCACCTCATAAGGATATCCTTCAGTTCCTCCTTCTCACTCGACCCTCGGTCCCCTAGTACTTTTGGAACGTTATTCGTGCCTTCCTTCGTGAAGACGGAACTGAAGTATTTGTTCAATTGGTCTGCCATTACTTTGTTCCCCATTATAAATTCACCTCAATCCGACTGCAAGGGACCGACAGTTGTCTTCACTAATCTTTTTCTCTTCACATATTTAAAGAAGCTTTTGCAGTCAGTTTTTATGTTCCAAGCAAGCTTCCTCTCATAATCCATTTTCCCCCTCCTAATGAAAACCTTAGTCCTCCTCTGTTGAATTCTAAATTTCTCCCAGTCCTCAGGTTTGTTCCTTTTTCAGGCCAATTTATCTGCCTCTTGCTTGGTTTTAGCACTATCTTTAATTTCACTTGTTAGCCACGATTGAGCAACGTTCTCCGTTCTATTTTTATCCAGACAGGGATGTGCAATTGCTGAAGTCACCCATGTGATCTTTAAATGTTTGCCATTGCCGATCCACCGTCAACCCTTTAAGTATCCTTGGCCAGTCTATTCTAGCTAATTCACACCTCATACCGTCAAAGTTACCTTTCCTTAATTTCAGGACCCAAGTTTCTGAATTAACTGTGACACTCTCCATCTTAATGAAGAATTCTACCATATTATGTTACTCGTCCCCAAGGGGCCTCGCACAACAAGATTGCTAATTTGTCCCTTCTCATTACACATCACCCAGTCAAGGATGGCCAGCGCTCTTCTGGGTTGAGAAAACCATCCAAAATTCACTCCATTAATTCCTCCTCCACCACATTACTACCATGTGGTTAGCCAAATCACGATGTCGATTAAAGTCACCCATGATAACTGCTGTCCCACCACTGCACACATCGCTTCTTTCTTGTTTGATGCTGTCCCCAACCTTACCACGACTAACCAGTGAGACAGACATTGCAGCAAGGATCTGTTTTTGTGAAACAGCAATTGCTAAAAGAACAGTGAGCCTGACATGATTTGAATACACAACCCTTTGGTCTAGAGTCAGACGCACTACCGTTGCACCACAAGCTCTACACAGTAGTTAACGGATGTTCGTCTACATGAAGGTTCTGCAATACAAGGCGCTTTAAAATCCCCGCCCATTCCCACAAGTTTTCACAAGCAGCGCTCACCTGACAGTCACCGGATGGTTTGTTCGAAAACTTTTCTCTAGCTTTCACAGGAAAGCATCATTAATTAACCCCTCACCTTCTTTTGCACAATCAAACAAATGCTAACTCAGGGACACTCCATACTTCAATCACTTGGCCTGTGCTTTGGGGAGCGGGCAGGGAAGTGGACCTGAGTCCATGATCAGATCAGCAATGATCGTATTAAATGGAGGAGCAGGATCGAGAGGCCGTATGGCCCATTCCTGCTCCTATTTGTATGTTCTTATGTTCGTATGCATGTTAACCCATTTTACTCACTGTATTTTAGCTTTCTGATTGAAAGTGTTCATTGACGATGACACCAGGTATCTGGGGCAACTTTTATCAAATTTATCATCACCGATTATTCCTACCGTGCACACAGAATACAATCAGTAGTGAGGATAAATTCCCACAGTATGTATTTTCAGATTCAACGCAGTAGCATTTCAAATAAAGTGAAATAATTTTACACTGAAATGATTTGCAAGTGTTACTTGTATTTGTGTCTTTAATTAAACCTTGTGGCGTCTGACTCCCGTTCATGCCACTGCTGAATAAGAAAGGATGGTTTGACATTGACCAGACTGCACTGCACGTGATATTTGTGAGCAAATCCTTTATATTCAGTGGTTTCTCGCCCTTTGATGGGCTGCAGTGTAGCGGATATCACGTTGGCCTCACACGTAAAAGGTCCCCGGTGGATCCGTTTTCTCTCACTCAAAGTTATCTATTTATTGATGAAATAAAGATCAATTAATGAATAAGGGAGCCCTTTTGCCAGGAAAATAAATAGCAACTAAAAACAGCAAATGCTGGGAATCTCAGCAGGTAAGGCAGCATTTGCAGGAAGACTGATCTCACCTCCGATTGTTCATTCACAGCAACTTTAAACATAATGTTTCTGCCTGCGATTGAATCAGGGATTTTACACGTGTAAAGCAAACGTGATAACCACTACACTACAGAAACCTCTTGTACAACAGGCCCCACAGCGAGGAGCTGACCAGTGAGCTCGCTCTGTGCTGATCGGGAATGTGTTGGCTCACCTCAAACAACTTCTGTCCCACACTGAAAGTTCTCAATCCTTCTCCTCCGCTGCCCTTTACAGAAATGTCACGGATCACCCAGCCACCGTGTTCACTTCCACATCCTCACAGTGGGGCCACAGAGGCTCCTACCGTCTCCCCGCGATCAGCGAACTCACCCAGTTTACAAAGTTAAACCCCAAACACGTGCCCGGCAATGTGCAGGAGAAGCCAAATAGTCTGTAAGCTCGGTCTATCACAGAAAGTATTGGCATTCATGGTGATTACAGCAATTATTAATCGTCTCACAGACCTCAATTATTTTTATGCGATGAATTGATCGAGGATTGAAAGCAGGTTAGTGCGCCGGGTCTTAACCCCTCGACCAGTAGGGAACAGTTACGATGCATGTCGAACCAGGTTAGTGCACCGGGTCTTAACCCCTCGACCACCAGGGAACAGTCACGATACATCTCGATATATTTATATATATTTATATATGAACCTGAATGTCAATGGCTACCTATCGAGACCTCGTGGCGCCCACGGTAGTGCGTCTAACTTTCAGTGAGAGAAACGGTTCCACAGTGACACCTGTCATGTGTTCTGCATGGTGACTGCTTGCACGATTACAAGGTGTGCCACCAGAGGGCACTGCGGGGGGTTGAGACTTGTAGCTTACCTGCACAGGTGTGCCTGGCCTAGTATAAAAGTCAGGCCACCAATAAAGGTTATCAATAAAGGACTCAGGTCACGACAGTTAAAGAACGACACATTGTCTCGTGTATTCATTATCAGAGCATTTCAAGGTCTAATAAGGGAGCCCAAAGCCTCAGAAACTGGAAATTCTACAAGAGCGTCGAAGTCATGCTGTAGGTGCCTGGGACAACACATTGCTCAAAGTTGTCCACATGTGAAGGCAGAGTGTTTCTTCGACAGAAAGACTGGGCATCTTGCGAAGGCATGCCGACTGAAGCGAAAAACCTATTGTTAAAGCTATGAGTACAGCGTTCAAAGCTATGAGTAGAAATCCCAAGAGACTACATAGTATGGAAGACCAACAACAGGACGATGAGATGTTAGAGTTACACATCATCAGGAGCACGATTTTAACGGACAGTGATTCGGAAAGAATCAAAATCCACATCGATGTTGCTGGATTCAAGATACCAATGGAAATTGACACGGGTGCATCCGTGAGTGTAATACCGGAGTCACTGTACCGCGACAAATTGCGTGATTTCTAACTGGAGAAACCCAAGATAGAGCTGCGAGGCTCTTCGGGAGAGTAAATTCCTGTCGTTGGTCATATCACTGTACCGATCGGTGAAATATAAAGATCAATTTCAGAACTTGCCTCTAATAGTAGTGAAAAGAGACAAGTCTGCCTTACAAGGATGAAATTCATTAAGCTCACTGAAGCTGGATTGTACTCAGATTTTCTGTGTGGAAGCGAGATTTTCATCAACGGATGAGGTTATCAAGAAGTATCCAAAGTTGTTCTGCGAAACGGACAGTCCGATCCAAGGCTTCAAGGCGAGTGTCAGGGTACAGAAGGACGCTAGATTGGTTTACTACAAGCACCGTTCCGTACCATATGCACTGAAGGAGAAAGTTCAGCATGAACTCAAAAAACTAGAAGGTGTGAATCGTTACACTGCGGAAACATCTCCACTTTCAGCACCAGATTAACAAAATTCAACCCAATGAGATCGGGAGAAAAGTTCCTCACATGCTCAGGGCAAAATAAATAATTGTCGTTCTACAAAAGAATGAACAAATTTCAGCACCAGGTCAGACGGAAATGTTAAGCGAACAGGTAGACTGCTGAATCGCACTTTTAAGGTGTTGATGGTGACAAAGCAAATGGGTTCTGCCTAATGATTCAATCTAAAACATGTCTGAAATAGGATTCGAACACTATCTATCGTGACCAGCGTACCTCATCTTAGACCACGTGGCCATCATTACTATTCAGTGTTGTGTGTGGCCACCTGCAGGTTGATTTTGAACTTTTGTGTCCTGTCACATGAAATAAATCAGGGCAGCAGGCAGATCTCTGCCTGACACCGGGGAAAGAGTGAGACAGACCTTGGAGCAAGGGGCTGGTTATTGTCAAACAGCAAATGAAATATTAATTCTGGAAGAATAACATTGAAACGAAATGTAATCCTGACACCCAGAAACAAGTGTTAAGGCAGAAGGTTAAATGCTGCATCCCATTCTGCAAAAAATTCCTTTCACAAACATTTCATTGAACAAAAAGTCACAAAACAAAAATGTTCCTTTCAAAGTCATTAAACTCCCGAATTTCCACGCCCCGCAACTCTCCTGAATCAGATGCCTCAAGTTTTGCCGACTCCATCCATATCCCTTTGCTCCAAGGTCTGTCTCCCTGTTTCCCCGGTGTCAGGCAGAGATCTGCCTGCTGCCCTCATTTATTTCACTCTCTGTGAATCTCTCTAATATTCCAACAGCAGCCATGGTTGTGTGAAGGTTTGTATTCGGTTAATCGTTGCCAATTGCTATGAAAAGTAGAACACCAGGAAGCTGAGTCCTGTGAGCTAAACTAAGTGTGATCTTAGTCTTCTTTATTCTTCTTTATTCCAACTCCAGAGTGCCTGAACAACATGGCAGCCAACCTTTTATACTGGCCCTGCACGTGTGGGCAGGTGACCATTAGGACTCCAACAGTCACGCCCTCTGATGGCAAGTATTACATAGTTACATACTTCACATAATTTTTATCGTTAAGAAGTTATAATTCCAATGAATGCCTGAATCATCCGAAAGGAGCCTGGTTTGTAGGACAAGGCTACATATCAGAAGGAGCGTAGTTAGATGACAAGGGAAGTGATACTCTGATTATAAGTTTGGAGAATAAAAAGAGTAAATGCTGGAAATACTGAGCAGGCCAGGCAGCATCTGTGGAGAGAGAAACAGAGTTAACGTTTCAGGTTAATGACCTTCCATCAGAAGTTGGGCAGTTGTGTTAGGTAATACTATTAAAAGTTTCAATTGTCACGAAGCAGTTGTGAGGAAAAAATATAAAATGTGGCATTTGGCACTGATAGTTTTGAATCCAATTAATGTTTGAAAATTTGTACACCGAGCTGGGAACTGTAACGTGTTTGAGTTCTTCAGCTAACATTCGCAAGGTTTGGGTGTAAGTACTGTTAAGTGTATGTTTAATTATTGTCTGCTTAATAACTCTGAGATTTAATGTTGCGGACCCTATTCCTGCACTACGTGTGTTCCAGCTCTGTTTGGAGCACCGATCCCTTCACTCCGTCGCTTAAAGTGACAGTTGGATTCACCGGATCTTTGTTTGGTGAAATTTCAAAGATTGAAAGCGGCGCACATCAACCTGGTCACCGACTCACTAACCGCTACACGCTGCTCCCGTGAGATGGAAGCCCAGTTACTGTTACAAGCTTGAACGCAGGTACAAGGAGAACTCATTCATAGAAAGTCCAAGTCCCTGAGGCACCTGATTTTTTGCACCAAAATCCTTCGCAAAGAGTTGCGTATCGTGTGGGGTGATTTGGGCACATCTTTCCCCATTCTACAACTCTTCAAACATAACTCAACGGCTGTAAAGCGCTTTAGGGCGTCATGAGTTCTTGAAAGGTGTTGCAGAAATGCAAGTCATTCTTTGCAAAAGCATGATGCAATTTCAAAATTCTTGAGTAAACTCAGGGCTCGTCCAGAATTTGAACCCGGGACCTCTCGCAAATTTCAAGCAACAACCCCCCAGCATGAATCATACCCCTAGACTAACGAGCCAACTGCTTGATAAATGTGGAGATAAGGTGTAACCATTATTGAAACATTTTTAGTGTGTTGCAATTCTTGATCGGAGGAGCACATGAGATGGAATCAGTGACTTTGCTTTCTCGACCTGTCTTCTGAAGCACCGCACGGTCCCATTCCGACAGTCAATGAGCTTTTGGGACGTTAGTGTATGCAGGCTGTGGGTGGTCACCCCGAGCACAGCAGAGGGGTTTCTCCATTATTTCAGGGAGGGGACAGTATCTTTCCCCTTCTCTCTTCCTCTTGTCTATAACCCTGTGCTATGGTTTCTCTATTTATTCCCCTGAATCAGTTTCTAGTGTTTAAAAGGGAACAAAAGATGAAATGGGTGTCACTGTGGAACAATTTCTCTCACTCAAAGTTAAACGCACTACCGTGGGCAGCACGAGGTCTAGGTTGGTAGCTTTTGATATTCAGGTTCATATCTAAATATATATAAATATATTGACATGTATCGTAACTGTTCCCTGGTGGTCGAGGGGTTAAGATCTGGTGCAATAACCTGGTTTCAATCCTCGATCAATTCATCGCATAAAAATAATTGAGGTCTGTGAGACGATTAATAATTGCTGTAATCACCATGAATACCAATACTGTCATGTATCTCACACTACTGTACATAACTGTACCTTACCATGCAATACATGACTGTAACCAGAGAAGACTTGTAACCACAAACTTAGCTTACCACCAGGGGTGCATTTGCAGGAGACACTGGATACCTTTCCCAGATACGTATATAAGGACAGGTCTCAGGCAAGTGTGGCATTCGAGAGCTGTGTAATAAAGGTGCAGCTCCAAAGTGACCTTGACTTCAGTATGTGCCTCGTGTGAGTCTGTACTACAGGGTCAGGACTTTACAGTGGCGACGAGTTACGGGATTACAGAATCCAAAGAATGGTGACCAACGGCTCAGACGAAAAATACAATGCTGGAGATAATTGGGAGGAATTTATAGAAAGGCTCCAGCAAAGCTTTGTAACCAAATACTGGTTAGGCGACAATAATGCAGACAAGAGAAAAGCCGATCTCTTGACCAGCTGTGGCTCGAAAACATACGCTTTAATGAAGGAGTTGCTGGCACACGAGAAACCAGCAAGCAAGTCGTTTGAAGAATTGATCACACTGGTAAGAGACCACCTGAAGCCAGCAAGCAGCCTACACATGTAAGCTACTTTGGACCCGTGTCAAAGCTCGTCGTACACCGAACACAGGCTCAGGAAAACCCCGGGGGAGAGGATATCCCGGTCACTGGGCCTTCCAGCAACACTGAACGAGTGCCTGTTCTGAAACTTTCCAGTGTAATAACTTGCAACTGGAATATCCAACAGTCAGAATGGACGAGTGGTCGAAGGCGCTGCGTTCAGGTCACTGTCCCCTCTGGAGGCGTGTGTTCAAATCTCAATCCTGACATTCAGTGTTTTTAATTACAAACTCATTTGTTTGGACACCACTCTGAAGTGCTTTGGGACATCCATCGAACTGAATAAAATGACCCCAATTCAATTGCAAACAATGATATCAAAGTTACTTCTCAAACCGGGAATCGATCCTGGGTGGCTGTCGCGAATGGAATGGTTTTGTGAAGCATTGAAATGTGCCCTCTAAATATCTTGCACTGCTCATTTGAAAACACGGTTATAATTTGTTTCAGTGCAAAAGAAGGCAGGCTCTTAGGGCCAAATGGCCGACTCCTGCTCCTGGTTATTGTGTTCTGAACAGAGCACAGAATAAATGATTAAATGATCAACTCTCCCTCAGTTCGCATTTCTTTCATTGTGCAAAAGAAGATTATGGGTTCATTAATGACGTTTTCCTTTGAAAGCACCACAAAAGTTTAAGGAAAATAATTCATCCAACATGGGTGTCGACCCCACGACCCGGAGATTAAAAGTCTTATACTCTACCGACTGAGCTAGCCATGCACTCTTGAGTTGTAATAAAAAAGACTAAGGTCACACTAAGTTTAGCTCACAGTACTCAGCCTCAGGGAGTTCTTCTTTGCAGAACAATTGGCGACGAGCAACAGAATACGAACCTTCACACAACCATGGCTGCTGTTCGAATATTAGAGAGATCCGTAGAGGGTAATGATTGGGAAGCCTGAGTGCCGCAGCTCGATCAGTACTTTCTGGCCAAAGAGCTGGAAGGAGACACGAACGTGGCCAAGCACAGGGCGGTTCTCATCACCATCTGTGGGCCTAAAATGTACAGCCTCATCAAGTATGTGCTCACACCGACAAAACTAACGGAGAGGGAATATTTTCAGTTGTGCACACTGGTTTGGGACTAACTCAAGCCGAAGGAGAGTATCCTCATGGCCAGGTATCGTTTTTACACGCACCATCGCTCCGGGGACCAGGACCTGGCGGATTAGGTTACCGACCTGAGACACCTCGCGGGACCTTGCGATTTTGGAGCTGCGTTGGGGCAAATGCTGTGGGACTTTTACGTGCTGGGCATCAGCCACGAGGTCATTCTTCGAAAGCTGCTGGCTGTTGAAACGCTAGACCTGAGCAGAGCCATCGCGATCGCCCAGGCATGCATGGCCACGGACGAGAACACCAAACAGATACCTTCTCAACATCGAAGCTCACCGGCAAGTACTGTGCATAAAATTATGTCGCTAGCAGGCCGAACTGCTTATGGCAGGGCCTGTACGTCTGTGGCTGAAATACCTGTGATGACTCAGAGTGCGCCATCGGGGATGAATGTGAATCTATCAGCACCGTGTTAGTGCTGCGGGGGTGATCATCGTGCCCATCAATATCGATTCAAGCACTACGTGTGCAAAGGCTGCACAATGATGAGGTACCTCCAATGAATGTGCAAACGTGCTGTGACATACCAAGTGGCAGAGGATGATCGATCCGGCATGGATCATGCAGCACATGCAACTCAACCCGAGGAACAAGGACTCCCAGGTGCCGGTGGGGATGTTGTATTTTATCAGGGAGGCTTTGAGGGTGTGCCCGAAACGTTTCCTCTGCCTGTGAAATCCTGACCCTTGCAGTACAGACTTACACGAGTCACATGCTGAAGTCAAGGTCACTCTGGACCTGCACCTTTATTTCACAGCTCTCAAGTGCCACACTTGCCTGAGACCTGCCTTTATATACCTGTGTGGAACAGATATGCAGTGTCTCCTGCAAGTGCACCCCTGGTGGTAAAGTACGCTGTGGTTACAGGTCATATCTAGTTACAGTCATGTATAGCATGGTAATGTACAGTTATATACAGTAGTGTGAGATACATGACATAGCCCTCCCCCAAGGTCTTATTTTCTTTATAGGTTCAGTCTCTCAGGTGGTCTACGCTGTCGCGTGGAGCGTCTTAGTTGTGGTTCAGTTGTTTGCCTTGGTGCCTGTTTTTCTTTCGGTGTGATTGCTGGTATCTCGCCTGGGCTGTCTGTTGAGACTGCCCTTTTCTCAGGTTGTTCCCTCTGTCTGTCCACCAGGTGTGGTGTGAGTTCCACATTGTAGTCTGCCTCTGGTTCTGCAGTGTCATCATGTGAATCTACATTTTACTTGGTCTACATGCTTCCGGCACGCTTGGCCAATGTCCATTTGTACCACAGTGGCCTGTTCCTTCCTTATCTATTACTGTCCCTGCAAACCATTTGGGAACCCGGCCATTGTTTAGCACAAACACTTTGTCCCCTATCTCATTCCACCTCCCCCTCGAATTTCGATCATGGTACTCAGTTAGCTTCCGGCGCTTTGCCTCAATAATTTCATGCATGTCTGGGAGGATTAAAGGGAGTCTCGTCTTTAAGGTTCGTTTCATCAATAGTTGCGCGGGGGAACCCCAGTCAACGAATGCGGACGAGGTCTGTATGTCTCAGAAGTCGCGACAGGCGGCTCTGCAGCATGGGACCTTGGATTTTTAGCATCCCTTGTTTCACGATTTGCACTGCTCGCTCCGCCTGTCCATTGGAGGCCGGCTTGAACGGTGCCGGACAAACGCCTCTCTACCTCGCAAGGGCATAACTACTCGGCTGCCCCACATCAGGCAGTCTGCCTGTAGTGATAGTTCATGCATGCGCCTATGGAAAGGTTTGATCTCCTCGGAGCAGGCATCACGAGCCTCTGCCCAGTCACCAGTTAAAACACATCTTTTGACTAAGGATACCGTGGGGTCGCTGCTCGTCCAAGCTCTGATTTGGTGAGCCGTCATCGGTGAACCTGTGGATTCAAAGGCATTCATTGCCATGACCATCTCACAGTCTTGTTCGTCGGACCCTTCCGTGGTCGCCAGGGCTAGCCTGCTAAGCGTGTTGGCACAGTTGTCTGTGCCTGGCCTGTGACTTGTTGTATAGTCGTAAGACGCTAGCATGAGTGCCCACCGCTGAATGCGTGCCGAGGCATTGGCGTTTATTGCCTTGCACTCGAATAGCAGGGATGTGAGGTGTTTGTGGTCAGTTTCTCACGCGAAACTGGCCCCGAAAAGGTCTTGGTGCATCTTTTTGACACCGTACACGCACACGAGCGCCTCCTTCTCAACCATACAGTACCCGCGCTCCGCCCGCGAAAGTGAACTGGAGGCATAAGCTATGGGTTGTAATTTACGCGCATCATTGACATGTTATAAAACGCACCCGACCCCATACACTGACGCATCACATGTGAGAACTAGCTTTTTACCTGGAACAAAGAAAACCAAAACACTGTTGGAACATAGAAGGTTGCATGCCTTATTGAAGGCGCGTTCCTGGGTGTCCCCCCAAAACCAATCGCACCCCTTCTTGAGTAGCACATGCTGAGGCGTGGTTAAGTTCTGCATAAAGTTCCCAAAGTAATTGAGTAGCCCGAGAAAGGCGCACAGTTCTGAGAATTCCGGGGCCTGGGTGCCAGGCGAATTGCTTCTGTTTTCGATTCTGTTGGGCGGATTCCATCTGCGGCAATCCTTCTGCCCAAAATTTCAACCTCGGGCGCGAGAAACAGAAACTTGGATTTCTTAACTCTTAGGCCGATCCGTACCAATCGACTTAGTACTTCCTCCAAATTGCAGAGATGGGAGTCGGTGTCCCTGCCCGTGATAAGTATGTCGTCTTGAAATAGAACCGTCCCCGGGATGGACTTGAGCAGACTCTCCATGTTGCGCTGGAATATAGCAGCTGCCGACCTGATGCCGAATGGGCATCGATTGTACGTGAAAAGGCTTCGATATATGTTGATGGTGGTGAGCAGCTTAGTCTCTTTGGTCAGTTCTTGCGTCATATACGCAGATGTGAGATCTAGTTTCAAGAAAAGTTTTCCTCCAGCCAATGTGGCAAATAGATCCTCTGCTCTGGGCAGCGGGTACTGGTCCTGTCGGGAGACTCTGTTTATGGTAGACTTATAATCCCCACAGATTCGTACGGATCCATCAGGCTTCATGACGGGGACGATGGGACTTGCCCAGTCGCTAAATTCCACGGGTGAGATAATGCCTTCCCGAAGAAGCCGGTCCAGTTCGTGTTCAATCTTTTCCCTTATCACATTAGGCATAGCTCTAGCCTTGTGATGGACAGGTCTGGCATCCTGTGTGACGCAGATTTTAACTTTCGCCCCTTTGAAGGCTGAAAGAGATGTTCAAAACGATTTGGAACTGTTGAGCAGGAGGTCCGTTCCTCTGACGGCATGCTGTGCACATCATCTCATTTCCATTTTAGTTTTGCCAGACAGCTTCTTCCCAACAATGCTGGGAGATCTCCGGGGACATTCCACACGGAAATCGGTTCACTGTCTCTTTCTGTGTGGTAGAGAGCATGGCGCTGCCAAGGACTGGGACGATTTCTTTGGTGCAGGTCCTTAGTTTGGTGTCGACCCTTGTGAGTTTTGGTCTGTCGCTTTTGTGCGACCACAGCTGTTCAAATTGTTGGATGCCCATGAGGGATTGACTTGCTCCCTTGTCCAGTTCCATGTTGACGGGTATCCCGTTGACTAGGACCCTCATCATTATTGGAGGTGTCTTGTTGTAATATCAGTGGACATTGATCGTGTTGACCGCTGTACCTCGGGGTCCCGGGCACTGTCCCCACCTTCTTCTGGTCCGCTTTCCGACCCTTCTGATTCGTATACCAGCCGAGCTGCTGTTTTTTTGCACGTGAGCCAGATGTCCTGTATCGTTGCAGTTTCTGCAAACAGCATGCTGAAATCGACACCCCCTTGTTGAGTGCCTTCCCCCACATTTCTAACACAGACCGCTTCCATTGTTTACGAAGGATGAGCTGCGTCTGGCTGATCTCTCTTGAGCTTCTCTCAGTCTGTAGTTGATTGCTCGCATTGTGGGTTGATGAGGTGTGAAAGGACGTCCATGTGGCCCTTGATGGCTTCTGGCGCCACTGCCTGCTTTTGAAGGCCTGCTCTCCTGACTTTGTCTGTGTGTGGGGGTAGCGGCTTGTTTCACGCTGTGAACCCCTTGTTCCGATGTTTCGTTAGTTGTCGTATCCGCAGTGTAGATCAACCTTATTTCTTCTTCTCCTTCCAAGAATGTCTGTGCGATCAGTGCTGCTGCCTTTAGGTTCAAGTTCTTGGTCTCTATAAGCTTTCGGAATATGCCTGCGTGGCCTAATCCTTCAATAAAAAAGTCTCGCAGTACTTCTCTCCTTAGTTCATTGGAGAACTCACGTAAACTCGCCAACGTCCGAAGTTCCGCCACGAAGTCGGGTATGCTCTGGCCCACACAGCGTCTGTAGTTGTAGAACCTGTGTCTGGCCATGTGTCGGCTGCTCGCTGGCTTCAGGTGGTCTCTCACCAGTGTGCTCAACTCCTCAAACGAATTGCTTGCTGGTTTCTCGGGTGCCAGCAGGTCATTCGTAAGGCGTATGTTTTCGAGACACAGCTGGTCAAGAGATTGGCTCTTCTCCTGTCTGCCTTATTGTCGCCCAACCAGTCTTTGGTTACAAAGCTTTGCTGGAGCCTTTCTATAAAGTCCTCCCAATTGTCTCCGGCATTATATTTCTCATCTGAGCCGTTGGTAGCTATTCTATGGATTCCGTGATCCCGTAACTCGTCGCCACTGTAAAGTCCTCACCCTGCAGTACAGACTTACACGAGGCACATGCTGAAGTCAAGGTCACTCTGGACCTGCACCTTTATTTCACAGCTCTTGAGTGCCACACTTGCCTGAGATATGCCTTTATATACCTGTGTGGAACAGGTATGCAGTGTCTCCTGGTGGTAAAGTATGCTTGTGGTTACAGGTCATATCTATTTACAGTCATGTATCGCATGGTAAGGTACAGTTATATACAGTAGTGTGAAATAAATGACACTGCTCACCTGGGGCTCGCTTACCGTGTCGGAGTTCTGTGTAGAGCGCTTGCTTAGTGAGTCTCGTGTTGGGCATGTGGACAATGTGGCCCGCCCAGCGGAGCTGGTCGAGTGTGGTCAGTGCTTCAATGCTGGGAATGTTGGCCTGAGCGAGAACACTGATGTTGGCGCGTCTGTCCACCCAGGGGATTTGCAGGATCTTGCGGAGACAGCCCTGGTGGTATTTCTCCAGTGATTTGAGATGTCTGCTGTATATAGTCCAGGTCTCGGAGCCATACTGCGGAGCTGGTATCACCACCGCCCTGCAGACCATAAGCCTGGTGCCAGATTTGAGGTCCTGGTCTTCAAACTCTCTCCTCCTCAGGTGATCGAATGATGTGCTGGCACACTGGAGGCGGTGTTAGACCTCGTCAACGATGTCTGCCCTTGTTGATAGTATGTTCCCGAGCCGTGGAAAATGATCCACGCTGTCGAAGGCCACACTTACAGCCTTCATAAATGTAGCAAACTCATTCTATTCTCTGAAAACAAGTTCCTGAATTCTCGGCTATCTGTGTAGGTTTAGAGCTGTTGTTTTATCCTAAGATAGATTCTATCACAGTGTTTCCGTAGTGTAGTCGTTATCACATTCTCCTCACACACGAAAGGTCCCCGGTCTGAAACCGGGCGGAAAGATCTTGAAAACTTGAAAATGGGACGAATGGCTGACTCCTGTTCCTAACTCTTACGTTCTTCTGATCTCTTGACCTTTCACAGGAGAACAATCTCTCCTCTGAACATGCATGAGAAAGCTCCAGAAAATATTTCCCCCCGAGGTGCTTTCGCTTGTGAGGCGAACGTGTTAACCGCTACACTGCGGAAACATCTCCACTTTCAGCACCAGATTACCAAAATTAAACCCAATGAGATCGGGATAAAAGTTCCTCACATGCTCAGGGCAAAATATCTGATTGCCGGTCCACAAAAGAATGAACAAACTTCATCACCATGTCAGACGGAAATGTTAAGCGAGCAGGTGGACTGCTGAATCGTACTTTTAAGGAGTTGGTGGTGACAAAACAAATGGGTTCCGCTTAATGATTAAACATAAGAAATGTCAGAAGTGTGACCTAAACCGACATTTCCAGAGGAGACACGGACCTGAACACAGCAGCTGAGACCGCACGGCCATCCTGACTATTCAGTGCTGCATGTGACCATCTGCAGGTTGATTTTGAACTTTTGTGTACTGTCACATAAAATAAATGAGGGGTGCATGCGGATGTCTGCCTGACACCGGGGATACAGTGAGACAGAGCTTGGAGCAAGGGTCTGGTTATTGCCAAACAGCAAAGGAAATATTAATTTTGGAAGAAAAATATCCAAGCGAACAGTGACCCCGAAGTGATTTGAACACACAACCCTTTAAACTGGAGTCAGACACGCTACCGTTGCACCATGAGACATACACAGTGACTTGGAGATGTTCGTCTATATGAAGATTCTGCAATACAAGGGTCTTTAAAATCCCCGCCCATTCCCACCAGGTGTCACAAGCAGCGCTCACCTGACAGGCACCGTATGATTTCATCTTAAGCTTTTCTCTTGCTTTCACGGGAAACCATCATTAATTAACCCCTCACCTTCTGTTGCACAATCAAACAAATGCTAACTCAGGAACAGTCTATACTTCAATCATTTTTCCTGTGCTTTGCTTCTTACCTCGAAAACCATATCCCATTTTACACACTTTATTTTAGCTTTCTGGTTCAAAGTCTTCAGGGATCTGGGTCAACATTTATCAAATTTAACAGCACCGGTTCTTCCTATCGTGCACACAAAATGTAATCATTTGTGAAGATACAATCCCACTGTGCATATTTGCAGATTCAACCCAATAGGATTTCAAATAAAGTGAAAGAATTTTACACTGAAAAGGTTTGCAAGTGTTACTTGTATTTGTGTCTTCAATTAAAATTTGTGGCGTCTGGCCGCCGTTCATGCCACTGCTGAATAAGAAAGGAGGGTTTGACGTTGACCAGACTACACTGCCCCTGATATCTGTCAACTCATCCTTTGTTTTCAGTGGTTTCTCGTCCTTTGATGAGCTGCAGTATAACGGATATTACGTTGGCCTCACACGCAAAAGGTCCCCGGTGGATCCGTTTTCTCTCAGTCAAAGTTATCCATTTATTGAAGTGAAATAAAGAGCAATTAATAAATAAGGGAGCCCTTTTGCCAGGAGAATAAATAGCAAATAAAAACAGCAAATGCTGGAAATCTCAGCAGGTCAGGCAGCATTTGCCGGGAGACTAAACTCGCCTCCGACTGTTCATCCACAGAAAGGTTAAGCATAATGTTTCTGCCTGGGATTGAAACAGGCACATTTTGCGTGCAAAGCAAACGTGATAAACACAGCACAAGTTTCAACAGCAAGTTTCAACATCTGGGGCGGAGCCAACAGGCGCCTGGCTGCAATGAGCGATAAAATACTGCGTTGGGCAGAATCCCGTCGATCTCAGTCGGTAGAGTTTGAGACTTTTAATCTCAGGTTCGTGGGTCCGAGCCCCACTTTGGGTGATTCCATTTCTTTTAATTTAATGCAGCTTTCATGGAAACACATCATTAATTAACCCACAATCTTCTCTTGCACAATTAAAGAAATGCTAACTGAAGGAACTCCAAAATTCAAGTCTGTGAGATACTCAATCATGATTTCAATCATCACTAATCCACCCACAACATTTGACATACGTCAAGGCTTCCACATTTGCCAAACCCGGCGTGCTCAGTCAAAAGAGCATGAGACTCTTAATCTCAGAGTCGTGGGTTCCATCCCCACGTTGCGCGAATAAGTTTTGTTAAATTAAATTTTTATGTTGCTTTGACGGGAAAACATCATTAATTAACTGATCAATTGGAGAGGCTAGGTCCGTTTCCTTTGGAACAGAGTATTTGTCCTCCAGGATCGATAGTTTCCTTGCTGAATCACAATAACCAGACCCAATATCTCCCTCTGGATGTTCGGGGGTCTCTCGTACACTCCCAGTCGTGTGATCGCCCCTTTTCTGTTCTCCAATTGAATCCATAAGGCCTCGTTCAAAAATTTGTCTATCTCCACCTTAAATATATTCAATGACCCAGCCTCCACAGCTCTCTAGGGCAGAGAGCTCCAAAGATTCACCACCCTCTGAGAGAAGAAATTCCACCTCATCTCCGTTTTAAATGGGCGACCCTTAAACGGTCAGGGAATAAGGGGTTATGGGGATCAGCCATGATCGTATTGAATGGTGGAGCAGGCTCGAGGGACCATGTGGCCTACTCCTGCTCCGACTTCTTATGTTCTTATGATCGCTTATTCGGAAACTGTGCACTCAAGTTCTAGATTCCCCCACAAGGGGAAACATAGAAACATAGAAAATAGGTGCAGTAGTAGGCCCTTCGGCCCTTCGAGCCTGCACTGCCATTCACTATTATCAGAGCTGATCATTCCCTCAGTACCCCTTTCCTGCTTTCTCTCCATACCCCTTGATCCTTTTAGCCATAAGGGACATATCTAACTCCTTTTTGAATGTGTGCGTTAATTCCCGTGAAAGTAACATAAAAGTTTAAGGAAAATAATTCATGCAAGGTGGGGCTCGAACGCATGACCTTAAAATTAAAAATCTCATGCTCCATAGACTGAACTAGCCAGACTTGCCCACATCTACTTCATCAATGATAACCTCCAGGATGTTGATGTGTATTAGTGAAAGGAACATAAGAAATAGGAGCAGGAGTCGGCCACACAGCCCCTCGAGCCTGCTCCACAATTTAATAAGATCATGGCTGATCCGATCATGGACTCAGCTCCACTTCCCCGCCCGCTGCACATAACCCCTTAACCCCTTATTGTTTAAGAAACTGTCTATTTCTGTCCTAAATATATTCAATTTCCCAGCTTCCACAGCTCTCTGGGACAGTGAATTCCACAGATTTACAACCCTCTGAGAGAAGAAATTCCTCCTCATCTCAGTTTTAAATGGGCGGCCCCTTATTCTAAGATCATGCCACAATTCTAGTCTCCCCCATCGGTGGAAACATCCTCTCTGCATCCACTGTTAGTGAAAATAAATTCACATAGACTCTGGTAAGGTAAGAGAGACAACTTTATTGCTAACAGAGCTCTGGGAGAAGAGTTGAGATCCAGCGATCTCCCCGAGTGCCTTGTGCCGCGGGGTTATCAGCAGTTTAGAAGGGGGCAGAATACAATCATTTAAATTCATTTACATACAACCAATCGATCCATATGGCAACGCAATTCATTTACATTCAACTTTTTAGTGTTAGTGAAACCTGATAGCATGGTGCGAGTTTGGAACTCTTCCTCTTTATCTTATTTTGTGTTTCGTTATTCTGTTGCAAAGCTTTCGATGAAACAGTGGCCTGCACCTGGCCAGGAGTCACTTGTTGCTGCAGAGTTCATATCAGGGACAGCAGATAGGCTTCTTGGTACAAAGTTCATTTCGTGGTGGCTTACCCCATCATGCTTTGCTATGTCTGAAAATCCACTCCAACACCTTCGTTCTATTCTCGTAAAACCAGCTCCTTATGTATCGGCCAGCTGTGTAGGTTAAATCTCTAGATATATTACGAAGATTACTTTAACCACAACGTTTCTGTAGTGTAGCGGTTATCACATTCACCTCACATGCGAAAACTTCCTGGTTCAAGCCCAGGAGGAAACATTATTTTGGAGGCTATTTTTGCTGCAAATATATTGAACAAAAGTCGCCCAAGGTTTCTTGTCGCATGAGCAGTGAATATTTTAAACCCGTCTCCTAAACACAGAGTGTATAAAGTCAGATAGGGAAGAAAACTTCATCAATGATTCAAGCTCCTTAAATGATTAACATAAGAACACACGAAATAGGGACAGTAGTCGGCCATTCGGCCTCTCGCTCTTGCTCTTCCATTCAATAAGATCATGGCTGATCTGACCATGGACTCTGAGTTAAGGGACTCGGGGGCCTGTTCTCTCTCCCCTGAGATGGTTCACGTTCTACAGTCCAGCCTGCAAAAGGCACCACTCTATGTACAGTACTTGCCTGGTTTGAGACCTGAGGAGGAGTCATCCACCGAGAGCCACAGGTCGAGGTCATGAATGTTTGGCTCACGGAGATGGCCTTCTGCATTGTGTCTGTGGTATCCGCTGACAGTAGCTTAAGAAGGAGGCCCTCGTGCCGATTCCGATGACAAATATATCCCGCAGTGATTCGGTGAGGTGTTCACCAAAATCCCACGGTGCTTCCAGCCTCCTGAGGTCTGCAGCATATTTCGTGATCTTCTGGACTTCGTGCAGTCGGTGTGTATAAAACCGGTGTCTGACTGTGAGGATGATCTCTTTGGGCTTGAGTTGCTCTTGGATCAGTGTTACAAGCTCCTCGTACGTCTTGGTCATTATTTTCGCTGGTGCCAGCAAGTCCCTGACGAGGCCATAGACGGTGGGCCCACAACGGGTTATCTGGATAGCTCTGCAATTATCAGCCAGTGTGGCCGGGTTGTCACCTGCCAGATCGTTTGCTTTGAATTAATGGTCGAGCCTCTCCACAAAGGCTTCCCAAGCATCACCATCGGCGAACTGCTGCAACGTACCAAGGTTAGCCATTTTCGTGTGAAGGTCCGTAATCTCATCGCCAATTTTTATACCTTCAGATGCTCTGATGATGACTCCACGAGACAATGTGTCATGCTTCAACTGTAGTGACCTTAGTCCTTTATTGATAACCATAGAGTGAGGGTCACACCTGGTGGTCTGCCTTTTGTACTAGGCCAGGCACACCTGGACAGGTAAGCTACAAGTCTCCCACTGAAGTGCCCTCTGGTGCACAACTTCTAATAGTACAAGCAATAACCATGTAGGACACATGACAGGTGTCACTGTGGAACCGTTTCTCTCACTCAAATTTAGACACACGACCGTGGGCACCACGAGGTCTAGGTAGGTAGCCATTGACATTCAGGTTCATATATAAATATATATAAATATGTCGCATGTATCGTAACTGTTCCCTGGTGGTCAAGGAGTTAAGATCCAGCGCACTAACCTGGTTTCAATCCTCGATTAGTTCATCGCATAAAAATAATTGAGGTCTGTGAGACGATTAATAATTGCTGTAATCACCATGATTACCAATACTTTCTATGATAGACCGAGCTTACAGACTATCTTGCTTTTCCTGCCCTTTGCCAGGCACGTGTTCGTGGTTTAATTTTGTAAACTGAGTGAGTTCGCTGATCGCAGGGAGATGGTCGGAGCCTCTGTGGCCCCACTGTGAGGAATTGAACACGGTGGCTGGGTTATTGGTGACATTTCTGTAAAGGGCAGCGGAGGAGAAGGATTGAGAACTTTCAGTGTGGGACAGAAGTTGTTTAAGGTGAGCCAACACATTCCCGATCAGCACAGAGGGAGCTCACTGGTCATTGTTCTTTTGGATATTGTTCTTCCAGAATTAATATTTCCTTTGCTGTGTCAAAATAACCAAACCCTTGCTCCAAGGCCTGTCTCACTGTTTCCCGGTGTCAGGCAGAGATACGCGTGCTGCCCTCATTTGTTTCATGTGACAGGACACAAAAGTTCAAAATCAACCTGCAGGTGGCCACACATAGCACTGAATAGTCAGGATGGCCGAGCGGTCTAAAGTGTTGTGTTCAAGTCACTGCCTTCTCTGGAGATGTGGGTTTATGTCCCATTTCTTACATTTCATCATGAAGCGAAACCCATTTGTTTTGTCACCACCAACTCCTTAATAGTGCCATTCAGCAGTCCACCTGCTCGCTGAACATTTCCGTCTGACCTGGTGCTGAAGTTTGTTCATTCTTTTGTAGACCATCAATCATATATTTTGCTCTAAGCATGTGAGGAACTTTTATCCCGATCTCATTGGGTTTAATTTTGGTAATCTGCTGCTGAAAGTGAAGATGTTACCGCAGTGTAACGGTTAACACGTTCGCCTCACACGCGAATGCAGCTCGGGGGAAAATATTTTCTGGAGCTTTCTTATGCATGTTCAGAGGAGAGTTTGTTCTTCTGTGAAAGGACAAGAGATCATAAGAATGTAATAATTCGGAACACGAGTCAGGTATTCGGACCATTTTCAAGTTTTCAAGATCTTTCCGCCCGGTTTCGGACCGGGGACCTTTCATGTGTGAAGCGAATGTGATAACTACTACACTACGGAAACACTGTGTTCGAATCTATCTGAGGATAAAACCACAGTTCGAAAGTACACAGCTAGCCGAGAATTCAGAAACTTGTTTTAAGAGAATGGAATAAGGGTGCTATATTTAGGAAGGTTGTAAGTGCCTTTTCCACGCCTCGGGAACCTTTTCCACGCCTCGCGAACCTACTATCAGCAAGGGCAGACATCGATGACGAGGTCCAACACCGCCTCCAGTGTGCCAGCACAGCCTTCGATCCCGTGAGGAGGAGAGTGTTTGAAGACCAGGACCTCAAATCTGGCACCATGCTTATGGTCTGCAGGGCGGTGGTGATACCTGCCCCGCGGTATGGCTCCAGACATGGGCTACATGCAGCAGACATCTCAAATCACTGGAGAAATACCACCAGGGCTGTCACCGCAAGATCATGCAAATCCCCTGGGAGGACAGACGCACCAACATCAGTGTTCTCGCTCAGGCCAACATCCCCATCATTGAAGCACTGACCAAACTTGTCAAGCTCCGCTGGGCGGGCCACATTGCCCACATGCGCAACATGAGACTCCCTAAGCAAGCGCTCTACTCAGAACTCCGACAGGTAAGCGAGCCACAGGTGGGCAGACGAAACGTTTCCCGCACACCCTCAAAGTCTCCCTGATAAAATGCAACAGCCCCACCTGCACATGGGAGTCCTTGTTCCCTGGGTTGAGCTGCCTGTGCTGCATGATCCGTGCCGAATCGATCATCCTCAGCCACGTGGTATGTCACAGCACGTTTGCACATTCACTGGAGGTACCCAATCGTTGTGCAGCCTTTGCACACGTAGCGCTTGAAACGACATTGATGGGCCCGAGGATTACCCCCGCAGCACCAACACAGTGCTAATAGATTCACATTCACCCCCGATAGCGCACTCTGAGTCATCACAGGTCTTGCAGCTACAGACGTATAGACCCTGCCATATGAAGTTCGGCCTGCTAGCGACATCATTTTATGCACAGTACTTGCCGGTGAGCTTTGATGTTGAGAAGATATCTGTTTGTTGTTATCGTCCGTGACCATGCATGCCTGGGCGATCGCGATGGCCCTGCTCAGGTCTAGGGTTTCAGCAGCCAGCAGCTTTCGAAGAATGATCTCGTGGCTGATACCCAGCACGTAAAAGTCTCACAGCATTTGCCCCAACGCAGCTCCAAAATAGCAAGGTCCCGCGAGGTGTCTCAGGTCGGTGACATAATCCGCCAGGTCCTGGTCCCGGAGCGATGGTGCATGTAAAAACGATATCTGGCCATGAGGATACTCTCTTTCGGCTTGAGGTTGTCCCAAACCAGTGTGCACAACTCTGAATATTCCTTCTCCGTTGGTTTTGTCGGTGTGAGCAGATTCTTGATGAGGCTGTATATTTTACGCCCACAGACAGTGAGGGGAACCGCCCTGTGCTTGGCCACGTTAGTGTCTCCTTCCAGATCGTTGGCCACAAAGTACTGGTCGAGCTGCTCTACAAAGGCTTCACAATCATCACCCTCTATGGATCTCTCTAATATTCCAACAGCAGCCATGGTTGTGTGAAGGTTCGTATTCTGTTACTCGTCGCCAATTGTTGTGTATCGAAGAACTCCCCGAGGCTGAGTACTGTGAGCTAAACTTAGTGTGACCTTAGTCTTCTTTATTACAACTCCAGAGTGCCTGAACAACATGGTAGCCAACCTTTCATACTGGCCCTGCACGTGTGGGCAGGTGACCATTAGGACTCCAAAAGTCGCGCCCTCTGCTGGCAAGTATTACAGAGTTACATACTTCACATAATTGTTATCGTTAAGAAGTTATAATTCCAATGAATGCCTGAATTATCCGAAAGGAGCCTGGTTTGTAGGACAAGGCTACATATCAGGAAGGAGTGTAGTTAGATGACAAGGTAAGTCGTTTTCTGATTATAAGTTTGGAGAATAAAAAGATTAAAGCTGGAAACACTGAGCAGGTCAGGCAGCATCTGTGGAGAGAGAAACAGAGTTAACATTTCAGGTTAATGACCTTCCATCAGAAGTTGGGCACTTGTGTTAGGTCATACTATTAAAAGTTTCAATTCTCACGTAGCAGGGATAAGGAAAATATATAAAATGTGGCATTTGGAACAGATATTTTAGAATCCGATTAATGTTTGATCAATTTGTGCACTGAGCTGGGAACTGGAACGTGTTTGAGTTCTTCGGCGAACATTCGCAAGGTTTGGGTGTAAGTACTGTTGTTAAGTGTATGTTTAATTGTTGTCTGCTTAATAACTCTGACAATTAATGTTGCGGACCCTATTATTGTACTGCGCGTTTTCCTGCTCTGTTTGGAGCACCGATCCCTTCAATGTGTCGCTTACAGGGACAGTTGGATTCACCGTTTCCATGTTTAGTGAAATTTCAAAGATTGAAAGCGGCGCACATCAACCTGGTCACCTACTCACTAACTGCTAGACGCTACTCCCGTGAGATGGAAGCCCAGTTGCTGTTTCAAGTTTGATTTCAGGTACAAGCAGAACTCATTCATAGAAAGTCCAAGTCCCTGAGATATCTGATTCTTTGCACCGAACTCCTTCGCAAAGTGCTGCGGTTCGTGTGGGGTGATTTGTGCACATATTTCCCCACACGACAACACTTCAAACATAACTCAACGGCTGGAAAGCGCTTTGGGGCGTCATGAGTTCCTGAAAGATGATGAAGAAATGCAAGTCCTTGTTTGCAAAAGTTCGATGCAATTTCAAAATTCGTGGGTAAACTGAGGCTTGTCCAGGATTTGAACCCGGGACCTCTCGCAAATTTCAAGTAACAACCCAAAAGCGAAAATCATACCCCTAGACCAACGAGCCAGCTACTTGACAATTGTATAGCTCAGGTGTAAATATTATTGAAGCATTTTCCGTGTGTTGCTATTCTTGATCGGAGGAGCACATGGGACGGAATCAGTGAATTAGCTTTTTCGACCTGTCTTCTGAAGCACCGCACGATCCCACACCGACAGTCAATGAGCTGTTGGGACGTTTGTGTATCCAGGCTGCGGGTGGCCAACAGGCGCCTGGCTGCAATGAGCGATAAAATCCAGCGTTATCCAGAAGCCTGGCGTGCTCAGTCGGTTGAACATGAGACTATTAATTACAGGTTCGTGGGATTAAGCCCCATGTTGGGCGATTGCATTTCTTTTAATTTAATGTTGCTTTCATGGAAAATCATCATTAATTAACCCGCAATCTTCTTTTCCACAATTAAAGAAATGCTAACTGAATGAACTCCATAATTGAATCATTTCTTCTGTGCTCTGCAATTGAACTCTGAAACCATAAACCATTTTACACACTGTGCTTTCGGGGTCTGGGTCAAAATGATCATTGCTGGTAACAACAATCGGAGACTGTGGAAACATTCAGACTGACTTTAGAGAAAGGGTCTGGTTATTGTGAAACACCAAAGAAAATAGCAATTCTGGAAGAATAACATCGAAACGAAATGTGAGCTGACACCCAGAAAGAAGTGTTAAGGCAGAAGGTTAAATGCTGCATCCCTTTCTGCAAAACATTACTTTCAGAAACATTTCAGTGACCGAAACGGCACAAAACAAAAATGTTCCTTTCAAAATCATTAAACTCCCGAATTTCCATGCCCCGCGAATCTCCTGAATCATATGTCTCTAGTTTTGCCGACTCAATCCATGTCCCTTTGCAATGTTGTGCTCCCACCCCCACTATGAAATGTGCCACTAACTTATCGAATCATGGAATGGTTACTGCACGGAAGGCCATTCGGCCCATCGAGCCCGTGCCCACTCTCAGCGAGTCCCACAACCCCCGCCCTTCCCCCATAGCCCTGCAATTGTTTTTCCTTCAGACACTTATCCAACTCCCGTCTGAAACATAAGATTGAGTCTTCCTCCACCGCCCTTTCTAGCCGTGCATTCCAGATCCTAACCACTCGCTGCTAAATAGCCAGCTCCTGTTACTATGTGTAAAGTCTGGGAAACACTAGATCAATTCCTGCCACACTCACAGCCTTCCGAAATATAGCACCGTCATTCTATTCTCGTAAAACCAGCTCCTGAAGTATCGGCCAGCTGTGTAGGTTAAAGCTCTGGTTATATACCTAAGATTGCTTTAACCACACCGTTTGTGTAGTGCAGCGGTTATTCGGTTTGCCTCACACGCGAAAGGTCCCCAGTTCGAGCCCGTGCAGAAACATTATTTTGAAGACTGTTTTTGCTGTGAAATAAATTGAACAAAAGTCGCCCCAGGTTCCTTGTCGCATGAGAACTGAACATGTTATACCAGTCTCCTAAATGCAGAGTGTGTAAAGTCAGATAGGGGAGAAAACTTCATCAATGATTCAAAATCCTTGAATGATTATATTTCAGTTATTGAAGTTTCCACTGACCCTCAGTAACAATTCTACAAAACAACGCTGGCGAGTAATGAATGGGGAATAAAACAAATAATCTTCACCCATCCATGTCTCACAGCCCCTGCCTCGGTTAATACCAGCAGATCTAAGCCGCATTTCAAACCCACAAACAACTCATTAGTTATTCGCTCTTCCCAGTTCCAGAGCTCAGAGGGTTGTTGTCCATCCCAAGGATGCAAGCTACCTCGGACCCGGGCCAAAGCTCCCCGTACACCGAGCACAAGCAGAGGAAAACCACGGGGGAGAGTATATCCTGGTGTGAGGGGCTACAGGACACTCGGACCCTTTAATAATCTCTCACAGCTCATCTGAAAGCAGCCGGAATGTGCCTGCCTCAACCGGGTGGCTACATTTGTTTATTTATAAAAAGAGAAGCAACTATCCTCATTCAGCAGATATAAGGCAAGATATCATCAAAAGAGGTTTTTGGACATTTTAAGTGATGTGTTTAATGCTTCAGTCCTTTTTGTGTTTAATACACACCGCCTCTCTGGCTGTGCCTGCACTGAGCTTACCTCTAGGTAAGGTTGTTCTGAACTTACAAAAGAGGGCACTTACTCCAGCCTAAGTTAGATTGTAGTAAGTTTTCACTGCCGAAACTTGCAAAACAGGCCTGAGTGGCTGGACACACCCTCTTTTGAAAATAAATACCTTACCTGAAGCCAACCTCAACTAACTCAGTTGAACTGAAGCAAACTAATATCCGAGAATTGCAATTTCTAACATTCTCCAAACTAAACTACTTGCTTCAAAAAACTAGGAGCAACTCCACCCGAAACTTTGGCCCTCAGTTTGGGACAGAAGTTGTTTAAGGTGAGCCAACACATTCCCGATCAGTCAAGAGGGAGCTCAGTGGTCAGCTCCCCTCTGTTGGTGCTGTTGTACCAGATGTTTCTGTAAGGCAATAAACGGCAACGCCTCAGCGCGAATTCAACGGTGGGCACTAATGCTGGCATCCTACGACTATACCATAAGGCACAGACCAGGCACAGACAACTTTGCCGACGCGATCAGCAGGCTACCCCTGGCGACCACGGAAGGCTCTGACGAACCGGACTGTGAGATAGTCATGGCAATCAAAGCCTTTGAGTCCACAGGTTCGCCCATAACAGCTCACCAAATTAGAGCCTGGACGGCCAGCGACCCCACGTTATCCTTAGTAAAAAGATGTGTCCTAACCGGTGACTGGGCAGAGGCTCATGATGCCTACCCAGAGGAATTAAAACCCTTTCACAGGAGCATGCTTGAACTATCACTACAAGCAGACTGCCTGATGTGGCGCAGCCGAGTAGTCATGCCTCTGGGAGGCAGAGAGGCATTTGTCCGGGAGCTGCACCGCGAGCACTCGGGGATTGTTCTCATGAAGGCCATAGCCAGATCCCACGTCTGGTGGCCTGGTATCGACGCGGACTTGGAGCTCTGCGTCCGAAGGTGCACTATTTGTGCCCAACTCAGCAATGCCCCCAGGGAGGCTCCACTGAGCACCTGGCCCTGGCCTACCAAACCGTGGCCGCGGGTGCACGTAGATTATTCGGGCCCATTCATGGGCAAAATATTCCTTGTAGTTGTAGATGCATTTTCAAAGTGGAAACAATGCACCATTTTAAACTCGAGCACAACATCCACCACTGTGGAGAACCACAGGTGAAAGGTCTCCGGTTTGCACGTGTAGAAACATTATTTTGGAGACTACTTTTGCTGTGAAATAAATTGAACAAAATTCTCCCCAGGTTCCTTGTCGCATGAGTAGTGAACATTTTAAACCAGTCTCCGAAATACCGACTGTGTAAAGTCAGATAGGGGAGAAAACTTAATCAATGATTCAAGCTCCTTAAATGATTAACATAAGAATAGGAACAGGAGTCGGCCATTCGGCCCCTCGATCCTGCTCTGCCATTCAATAAGATCATGGCTGATCTGACCATGGACTTTGAGTTAAGGGACTCGGGGGCCTGTTCTCTCTCCTCTGAGAAGGTTCACGTTCTACAGTCCAGCCTCTAAAAGGCGCCACTCTATGCATATTACTTGCCGCGTTTGAGTCCTGAGGATGAGTCATCTGCCTGGAGCCACAGGTCGAATGCTTGGCTCACGGAGATGGCCGTCTGCAGTATGACTGTTGTATCCGCTGACAGTAGCTTATGAAGAAGGCCCTCTTGGCCGATTCCGATGACAAAGATATCCCGCAGTGCTTCGGTGAGGTGGTCACCAAAATCCCACGGTGCCGCCAGCCTCCTGAGGGCTGCAGCATATTTCGTGATCTCCTGGCCTTCGGGCCGTCGGTGTGAATAAAACCGCTGTCTGGCTTTGAGGATGCTCTCTTTGGGATTGAGTTGTTCTTGGATCAGTGTTACAAGCTCCTCGTATGTCTTGGTCGTTGTCTTCGCTGGTGCCAGCAAGTCCCTGACGAGTCCATAGACGGTGGGCCCACAACTGGTTAGCAAGATAGCTCTGCACGTATCAGCCAGTCTCCCACTGCAGTGCCCTCTGGTGAACACCTTGAAACCATGTAGAACACATGAAAGGTGTCATTGTGGAACAATTTCTCTCACTCAATGTTAGACACACGACCGTGGGCACCACGAGCTCTAGTTAGCTAGCCATTGACATTCATATATAAATATATATAAATATATCGACATGTATCATAACTGTTCCCCGCTGGTCAAGGGGTTAAGATCTGGCGCACCAACCTGGTTTCAATCCTCGATCAATGCATCGCATAAAAATAATTGAGGTCTGTGAGACGATTAATAATTGCTTTAATCACCATGAATACCAATACTTTCTGTGATAGACCGAGCTTACAGACTATCTGGCTTCTCCTGCCCTTTGCCAGGCACGTGTTCGGGGTTTAATTTTGTAAAGTGGGTGAGTTCGCTGATCGCGGGGAGACGGTAGGAGCCTCTGTGGCCCCACTGTGAGGATGTGGAAGTGAACACGGTGGCTGGGTGATTGGTGACATTTCTGTAAAGGGCAGCGGAGGAGAAGGATTGAGAACTTTCAGTGTGGGACAGAAGTTGTTTGAGGTGAGACAACACATTCCCGATCAGCACAGAGGGAGCTCACTGGTCAGCTCCCCTCTGTTGGAGGCGTTGTACCAGAGGTTTATGTAGTGTAGTGGTTATCACGTTTGCTTTATATGTAAAAGGACCATGGTTCGATCCTTGGTAGAAACATTATGTTTGAACTTTCTGTGGATGAACAATCGGATGCGAGTTTCGTCTCGCTGCAAATGCTGCCTGACCTGCTGAGATTTCCAGCGTTTGCTGTTTTTATTTGTTATTTATTCTTCTGGCACAAGGGCTCCCTTATTCCTTAATTGCTTTTTATTTCACTTCAATAAATAGAAAACTTTGAGTGAGAGAAAACGGATCCACCGAGGACCTTTCGCGTGTGAGACCAACGTGATATCCGCTACACTGCAGCCAATCAAAGGGCGAGAAACCACTGAATTTCAAGGATGAGCTGACAAATATCAGGGGCAGTGCAGTCTGGTCAATGTCAAAACCTCCTTTCTTATTCAGCAGTGGCATGAATGGGAGTCAGACGTCACAAAGTTTAATTAAAGACACAAATACAAGTAACACTTGCAAATCTTATCAGTGTAAAATTATTTCACTTTATTTGAAATCCTACTGCGTTGAATCTGAAAATACGCACAGTGGGATTTTATCTTCAGTACTGATTGTATTTTGTGTGCACGGTAGGAATAACCGGTGCTGTTAAATTTGATAAAAGTTGCCCCTGATTCGTGGTGTCATCGGCAATGAAGACTTTGAACCAGAAAGCTAAAATACAGTTAGTAAAATGGGGTATGGTTTAACAGTTAACATGCAAAGCACAGGACAAATGATTGAAGTATGGAGTGTCCCTGAGTTAGCATTTGTTTGATTGTGCAAAAGAAGGTGAGGGGTTAATTAATGATGCTTTCCTGTGAAAGCAAGAGAAAAGTTTTCGAACAAACCATCCGGTGACTGTCAGGTGACCGCTGCTTGTGATACCTGGTGGGAATGGGCGGGATTTTAAAGCCCCTTGTATTGTAGAACCTTCATATAGCCGAACATCTCTTAACTATTGTGGTGCAATGGCAGTGCGTCTGACTCCAGATCAAAGGGTTGCTTGTTCAAATCATGTCGGGATCACTGTTCTTTTAGCAATTGCTGTTTCACAATAACCAGACCCTTGCTGCAATGTCTGTCTCACTGGTTGGCAGTGGTCGGGTTGGGGACAGCATCAAACAAGAAAGAAGGGATGTGTGCAGTGGTGGGACAGCAGTTATCATGGGTGACTTTAATCGACATAGTGATTGGGCTAACCACATGGTAGCAATTTGGTGGAGGAGGATTTCATGGAGTGTATTATGGATGGTTTTCACAACCAAGAAGAGAGCTGGCCATCCTTGACTGGGTGATGTGTAATGAGGAGCGACTAATTAGCAATCGATTTGTGCGAGGCCCCTTGGGGAAGAGCAACATAATATGGTAGAATTCTTCATTAAGATGGAGAGTGTCACAGTTAATTCAGAAACTTGGGTCCTGAACTTAAGGAAAGGTAACTTTGACGGTATGAGGTGTGAATTGGCTAGAATAGACTGGCCAAGGATACTTAAAGGGTTGACGGTGGATAGGAAATTGCAAACATTTAAAGATCACACGGGTGACTTCAGCAATTGCACATCCCTGTCTGGAGTAAAAATAGAACGGAGAACGTTGCTCAACCGTGGCTAACAAGGGGAATTAAGGATAGTGTTAAAACCAAGGAAGAGGCTGATAAATTGCCCAGAAAAAGGAATAAACCTGAGGACTGGAAGAAATTTAGAATTCAACAGAGGAGGACTAAGGGTTTCATTAGGAGGGTGAAAATGTATTGTGAGAGGAAGCTTGCTTGGAACATAAAAACTGACTGCAAAAGCTTCTGTAGATATGTGAAGAGAAAAAGATTAGTGAAGACAACTGTAGGTCCCTTGCAGTCGGATTCAGGTGAATTTATAATGGGTAACAAAGAGATGGCAGACCAATTGAACAAATACTTCAGTTTTGTCTTCACGAAGGAAGACGCGAATAGCCTTCCAAAAGTTCTGGGGGACCGAGGGTCTAGTGAGAATGAGAAACTGAAGGATATCCTTATGAGGTGGGAAATTGATGGGATTGAATGATGATAAATCCCTGGGGCCTGATAGTCTACATCCAAGAGTACTTAAGGAAGTCGTACTAGAAATGGTGGATGCATTGGTGCTCATTTTCCAACAGTCTATTGACTCGGGATCAGTTCCTATGGACTGGAGGTTAGCTAATGTAAAACCACTTTTAGAGAAGGGAGGAGAGAGAAAGCGAGTAATTATAGACCGGTTAGCCTGACATCAGTCATGGGGAAAAAGTTGGAATCAATTATTAAGGATGAAACAGGAGCGCATTTGGAAAGCAGTGACAGGATCGGTCCAAGTCAGCATGGATTTGTGAAAGGGATGGATTTATGCTTGACAAATCTTCTGGAATTTTTGAGGATATAACTAGGAGGGTGGACAAGGGAGAACCAGTGGATGTGGTGTATTTGGACTTTTAAAAGGCTTTTGACAAGGGTCCACACAAGAGATTGGTGTGCAAAATCAAAGCACATGGTATTGGTGGTAATATACTGACGTGGATAGAGAACTGGTTGGCAGACAGGAAGCAGAGAGTCGGGATAAAAGGGTCCTTTTCAAAATGGCAGGCAGTGACTAGTGGAGTGCCGCAGGGATCAGTGCTGGGACCCCAGCTCTTTACAATGTACATCAATGATTTGGATGAACGAATTGAGTGTAATATCTCCATGTTTGCAGATGAA
The DNA here is from genome assembly GCF_044704955.1 of Pristiophorus japonicus. Taxonomy (NCBI): domain Eukaryota; kingdom Metazoa; phylum Chordata; class Chondrichthyes; family Pristiophoridae; genus Pristiophorus; species Pristiophorus japonicus. Next base: position 1,561,486 of record NW_027254772.1, read on the forward strand.
ACTAAACTGGGTGGCGGTGTGAGCTGTGAGGGGGACGCTAAGAGACTGCAGGGTGACTTGAACAGGTTAGCTGAGTGGGCAAATTCACGGCAGATGCAGTATAATGTGGATTTATGTGAGGTTATCCACTTTGGGGGCAAAAACGTGAAGACAGAATATTATCTGAATGGTGGCAGATTAGGAAAAGGGGAGGTGCAATGAGACCTGGGTGTCATGGTTCATCAGTCACTGAAAGTTGGCATACAGGTACAGCAGGCAGGAAAAAGGTAAATGGTGTGGTGGCCTTCATAGCTAGGTGATTTTAGTATAGGAGCAGGGAAGTCTTACTGCAGTTGTACAGGGCCTTGGTGAGGCCTCACCTGGAATATTGTTTTCAATTTTGGTCTCCTAATCTGAGGAAGGACGTTCTTGCTCTTGAGGGAGTTCAGCGAAGGTTCAGCAGACTGATTCCCGGGATGGCTGGACTGACATCTGAGAAGAGATTGGATCAACTGGGCCTTTAGACATTGGAGTTTAGAAGGATGAGAGGGGATCTCATCGAAACATACAAGATTCTGATGGGACAGGACTGGGTAGATGTGGGTAGATTGTACCCGATGTTGGAGAAGTTGGAGCAGGCTCAAGGTAAAGATGACCCACTCCTGTTCCTAATTCTTATATTCTTATGTTCTTATAGCAATTCTGGAAGAATAACATTGAATCCAAATGTGACCTGACACCCAGAAAGAAGTGTTAAGGCAGAAGGTTAAATGCTGGATCCCTTTCTGGAAAAAAATCCTTTCACAAACATTTCTCTGACCGAAAAGGCACAAAACAAAAATTTCCTTTCAAAGTCATTAAACTCCCGAATTTCCGTGCCCTGCGAATCTCCTGAATCAGATGCCTCCAGTTTTGCCGACTCAATCTATGTCCATTTGCAATGTTCTGCTTCCACCCACACGAGGAAATATGCCACTAACTAATCGAATCATGGAATTATTACAGCACGGAAGGCCATTCGGCCCGTCGAGACCGTACCGACTCTCAGCGAGTTCCACTCCCCCGCCCTTTGCCCATAGCCCTGCAATTGTTTCTCCTTCAGACACTTATCCAACTCCCATCTGAAAGATAAGATTGAGTCTGTCTCCACCGCCCTTGCAAGCAGTGCATTCCAGATCCTAACCACACGCTGCTAAATGGCCAGCTCCTGTTCCTATGTGTAAAACCTGGGAAACACGAGATCAATTCCTGCCACACTCACAGCCTTCCGAAATATAGCACCTTAATTCTATTCTCTTAAAACCAGCTCCTGAGGTATCGGCCAGCTGTGTAGGATAAAGCTCTGGTTATGTTCCTAGCATTGCGTCAATCGCAGTGTTTTTGTAGTGTAGTGGTTATCACGTTCGCCTAACACGCGAAAGGTCCCCCGTTCGAAACCGGGTGGGAACATTTTGAACATTGTTCAATTAAATATTAGAAAAAATGGAATAATTGACATTAATGGTTCAATATTAACAAAGTTGTTTCTGCTGATGTTAATAACACTTCAACTAGGCTGGAGTTTAATATTTTGATATTTCAAATAACAGTGTTGATATTTAATGTCTCCATGATTAGAGAGACTGTTTGATTTTCTGTTTCTGACTGCTCCATTTTTGATCGGGGCGGAGGAGCGGTGAGAGATCGGGGCCCAGGAGCGTCGTGATCGGGGCTCAGGAGAGGCGAGGGCCCAGGAAAAGCACGGGCCAGCCCACACTGCGATCTATGGATAGTCGGCGCATGTGTACACACTACGTCCATGCAGCAGAGCTTGGTCTATGGTCGTCTTGTGTAATCCGTGCCACTGGACCAAGACCTAGCTCTGTCAAGCTCGTGTGGTGGTTGGTGTGCAACGGTCACCCCACGTTAAAACATTCCACCCACAGGCATCTTCCACCCTTCAGCATGTAGTTCTCGACCTAGATTGTCAGGTCTCTCATCGAAACACCTGTAAACTTATCCCTTTTTAGTCTGGAAACAAGTCATCCTCGATACGAGGGACTGCCTAATACTATACTATTAACAAAATGCAGTGTCTCACAGCCCTGTTAAATTGGCTGGTTTCTCTGTACAGTTCTGTACAGACTCAAACTCTACACAGTGTCTCTCACTCCCTCCCGTTTACAGCCCTGACGGTGTCGAAAGGCCCTCTCAAAGCTGCACGTTCCGGCTGCATTCAGTTGAGTTGGGAGAGATTATTAAAGAATCCTGCATCTCCGCCTCGCTTCACAACAGCAGATCGAAGCCGCAAACAACCCATCGACTAATCGCTCGTCCCCAGCTCCAGAGTGAGTGAGGCCGGGACTGTCATGTATTCAACCAGCATTGTAACCCATGTACAATCTGACCGATGTTGGACACTGTGAGAACAATGACCACTTGGTGGTGAACTTGTTCGAGACATTCCTAACCTGGACCTTCAGGTATAAAAGGGGAAGCTCCACCCACTTCCATCACTTGAGTGCTAAGGAATAAAGGACAGGTCATAGACTGACCTTCTCTGAAGCATGGTCCTCGTGTGCATTTACACTCTATAGTAAGGACGTGTTAATGGCGACGTGAAACTGGGATTTAAACCACGCGAGCATGGCCACTAGCAGAACAGGCGAGAGGTACTGTGTTAAGCAATGGTTGGGACAGAGATTCAACATTGTTAAAGCATCACACAGTTCTCCAGGCAGCCAAGGGCAGTCAGGCATGCCCCAATATGTAGCCGAACCCAGAGGGGGAGTTCGACAGTGACAATGGCAAACTGAACGGCAATTCACGTCATTGCAAGGGACAATGCGGCCTCTAATGGGGCCATCAACACCTGTTAATGGTGCACTGAAGGACAATCCCGGGGCAGTCAGTGACGATCGACTGGCAAGAGACCTTTTGTTTCCAACAGCAGCTCATGTTGGAGGCGTGGAGGCACACACTCAGCCGGAGTTTGCAGAGATGAGCAAAATACCTACAGAAATTGCAGAAATGGACACTGGGGGAAATCGCTGGAAGGTGAAGTTCAGTTAGTTCATGTGGAGCACGTATACAGTTCATGCACCAGGACGCCACCGATAATGATAAAATTCTCCTCAATGGCATCCCAGTATCAGTGGAGCTAGACACGTGGGCCAGCCAGTCCCTGATGGTTATCAAATAGTTCGAAAAGTTGTGGGCGTCGAAGGCCTGGAGGCCAAAATTATTGCCGATTGACGCACAGCTACGAACGTACACAAAGGAGATCATTCAGGTGCTAGGCAGCGCCACGGTAGTCGTGACCCACAAAGTTGGCTTGCTGTCATGAACTGGAAATGGGGCGATCTCAATGCAATTTCCTCTGTGGAGCAAGTATCATGCTCACAGATCCTCGACAAATTTGACTCATTATTTCAACCCGGCATTGGCACTTTCATGGGGGCCAAGGTAGTGATTCACATAAATCCGGACGCCAGGCCAGTTCACCACAAGGCCAGGGCGGAGCCGTATGTGATGCGGGAAAAGATAGAAGGCGAATTGGACCGCCTGCTAAGGGAAGGCATCACCTTGCCAGTTGAATTCAGTGACTGAGCGAGCCCGATTGTGCCGCTGCTCAAGGCGGATGGGTCGGTCAGGATATGTGGTGAATACAAGGCAACCATCAATCGGGTGTCACTCCAAGATAGTACCCGCTACTGAGAGCGGAGGATCTCTTTGCGACGCTATCCGGTGGCAAACTCTTTTCAAAATTAGACCTGACCTCAGCTTACATGACCCAGGAGCTGGCGAGTGAGTCGAAGAAGCTGACCACCATTACGACACACAAGGGGTTGTTTGAGTACAACAGATGTCCGTTCGGGATTCGCTCGGTTGCCGCCATCTTCCAATGAAATATGGAAAGCCTCCTCAAGTCGGTTCCAGGGACGGTGGTTTTTCAGGACGAAGTCTTCATTACGGTTTACGATACTGAAGAACACCTCCACAACCTAGAGGAGGTGCTACGCAGACTGGACCGGATCGGGCTGCGACTGAAAAAAGCAAAGTGAGTCTTCATAGCTCCAGAGGTAGAATTCCTGGGAAGGAGGGTAGCAGCAGACGGGATCAGCCCTACTGCCTCCAAAACGGAAGCGATCCGGAGAGCACCCAGACCCCGTAACACGACGGAGCTGCATTCGTTCCTGTGGCTCCTGAACTATTTTGGTAACTTTCTTCCCAAATTGAGCAAGCTGCTAGAGCCGCTACACGTGCTCCTACGCAAAGGTCGCGAAAGTGTCTGGGGGGACAGCCAGGAAAGGACTTTTAATAGAGCTCGCAATTTGTTATGTTCCAACACTCTGTTAACGCTATATGACCGATGTAAGAAACTTGTATAACGATGCGTCGTCCTATGGAGTCGGGTGTGTGTTGCAGCATGTCAATGCCAAATGTCATTTACAGCCGCTAGCTTAGGCCTCCAGATGTCTGTCCCAGGCAGAAAGGGGTTACGGGATGGTAGAACAGGAGGCGCTCGCATGTGTATATGCAGTAAAGGAAATGCACCAATACCTGTTTGGCAGGAAATTTGAGCTGGAGCCAGATCACAAACCCCTAACGTCCCTTTTGGCCGACAACAAGGCCATAAATGCAAATGCATCGGCCCGCATACAGAGGTGGGCACTCACGTTAGCCGCCTATGACTACACAATTCGGACAGACCGGGCACCGAAAACTGCGCCGATGCACTTAGCAGGCTCCCACTAGCCAGACTGAGGGGGCTACCGAGCATGGTGCTGAGATGGTCATGGCTGTTGAAGCTTTCGGAAGTGAAGGCTCACCCTTGACAGCCCGTCAGATTAATGCCTGGAGAAATAGAGACCCGCTATTGTCTCAAGTCAAGAAATGCGTCCTGAATGGGGACTGGGCAGCCACGTACAGGGCATGTCGTGAGGAAGTTAAACTATTTCACAGGCGCAGGGATGAACTCTCGATTCAGGCCGATTGCCGACTGTGGGGAAACCGCGCAGAAACCAGATGGGCAGAGAGGTGTTCATCAGAGAACTCCACAATGAACACCCGGGCATTGTCATGAGGAAGGCAATTGCCAAGTCACACATTTGGTGTCCAGGGAAAGACGCAGATCTGGAACTTTGTGTTCGCAGGTGCAACACGTTTGCCCAGCTGGGTAATGCGCCCAGGGAAGCCCCCCTTAGCCCCTAGTCCTGGCCCACCAAGCATTGGGCACGCATCCATGAGGACTACGCAGGTCCTTTCAAAAATGTTTTTGGTTGTAGTAGACGCCTACTCCATAAGAAACATAAGAAACTTATTAATTAGGAACAGTAGTCGACCATCTACCCCCTCGAGCCTGCTCCGCCATTCAACAAGATCATGGCTGATCTGGCCGTGGACTCAGCTCCACTTACCCACCCGCTCCCCGTAACCCTTAATTCCCTTAGTTGTTTAACATCTATCTATCTGTGACTTGAATACATTCAATGATCTCGCCTCAACTGCTTCCTTGGGCAGATAATTCCACAGATTCACAAATCTCTGGGAGAAGAAATTGCTTCTCAACTCGGTTCTAAATTGGCTCCCCCGTATTTTGAGGCTGTGCCCCCTAGGTCAAGTCTCCCCTACCAGTGGAAACAACATCTCTGTCTCTATCTTGTCTATGCCTTTCATTATTTTAAATGTTTCTATGAGATCACCCCTCATCCTTCTGAACTCCACCGAGTAAAGACCCAGTCTCCTCAATCTATCATCATAAGATAACCCCCTCATCTGCGGAATCAGCCAAGTGAATCGTCTCTGTATCCCCTCCACAGCCAGTATATCCTTCCTTAAGTAGGGTGACCAAAACTGCACGCAGTACTCCAGGTGCGGCCTCACCAATACCCTATACAGTTGCAGCAGGACATCCCTGCTTTTGTACTCCATCCCTCTCGCAATGAAGGCGAACATTCCATTCACCTTCCTGATTACCTGCTGCACCTGCAAACTAACTTTTGGAGAGTTTCATGCACAAGGACCCCCAGGTCCCTCTGCACTGCAGCATGTTGTAATTTCTCCCTATTCAAATAATATTCTCTTTTACAGTTTTTTTTTCCCAAGGTGGATGACCTCACACTTTCCGGCATTGTATTTCATCTGCCAAACCTTAGCCCATTCGCTTAACCTATCCAAATCTCTTTGCAGCCTCTCTGTGTCCTCTACACAACCCGCTTTCCCACTAATCTTTGTGTCATCTGCAAATTCTTTTACACTACACTCTATGTATATTGCAAACAATTGTGGTCCCAGCACCAATCCCTGTGGCACACCATTAACCACCGATTTCTAACCTGAAAAGCACCCATTTTTCCCGACTCTCTGCTTTCTGTTCGCCAGCCAAATCTCGATTCATGCTAATAGATATCCTCTGACTCCGCGTACCTCTATCTTCAGAAGTAACCTTTTGTGTGGTACCTTATCGAATGCCTTTTGGAATCTAAATACACCACATCCATCGGTACACCTCTATCCACCATGCTCGTTATATCCTCAAAGAATTCCAGTAAATTAGTTAAACATGATTTCCCCTTCATGAATCCATGCTGTGTCTGCTTGATTGCACTAAGCCTATCTAGATGTCCCGCTATTTCTTCCTCAATGATAGTTTCAAACATTTTCCCCACTACAGATGTTAAACTAACCGGCCTATTGTTACCTGCCTTTTGTCTGCCCCCTTTTTTAAACAGAGGCGTTACATTAGCTGCTTTCCAAGCCGCTGGTACCTCCCCAGAATCCAGAGAAGTTTGGAAGATTATAACGAATGCATCTGCAAAAACTTCCGCCATCTCTTTTAATACCCTGGGATGCATTTCATCAGGACCAGGGAACTTGTCTACCTTGAGTCCCATTAGCCTGTCCAGCACGACCCACCTAGTGATAGTGATTGTCTCAAGGTCCTCCCTTCCCACATTCCTGTGACCAGCAATTTCTGGCATGGTTTTTGTGTCTCCCACTGTGAAGACCGAAGCAAAATAATTGTTTAAGATCTCAGACATTTCCACATTTCCCATTATTAAATCCCCCTTCTCATCTTCTGAGGGACCAACATTTACTTTAGTCACTCTTTGCCGTTTTATATATCGGTAAAAGCTTTTACTATCTGTTTTTATGTTTTGCACTATTTTAATTTCGTAATCTATCTTTCCTTTCTTTATTGCTTTCAAGTCATTGTTTGCTGTCGTTTATAATTTTCCCAATCTTCTAGTTTCCCACTAACCTTGGCCACTTTATACGCATTGGTTTTTAATTTGATACTCTCCTTTATTTCCTTCGTTATCCACGGCAACTTATCCCTTCTCTTACTGCCCTTCTTTTTCACTGGAATATATTTTTGTTGTGCTCTATGAAAGAGCTCATTAAAAGTCCTCTGCTGTACCTCAATTGTGCCACCGTTTAGTCTGTGTTCCCAGTCTACTTTAGCCAACTCTGACCTCATCCCACTATAGTCCCCTTTGTTTAAGCATTGTATGCTCGTTTGCGACACTACTTCCTCACTCTCAATCTATATTACAAATTCAACCATACTGTGATCACTCATTCCGAGAGATATTTTACGAGGAGATCGTTTATTATTCCTGTCTCATTGCACAGGACCAGATCTAAGATAGCTTGCTCCCTTGTAGGTTCTGTAACATATTGTTCTCAGAAACAATCCTGTATGCATTCTATGAATTCCTCCTCCAGGCTACCCCGTGCGATTTGATTTGACCAATGTAGGTTAAAATCCCCCATGATTACAGCCGTTCCTTTTTCACATGCCTCCATTATTCCCTTGATTATTGCCCACCCCACCGTCAAGTTATTATTTGGGCGCCTATAAACTACACGCACCAGTGACTTTTTCCCCTTACGATCTCTCATCTCCACCCACAATGATTCAACATTTTGTTCATTAGAGCCAATATCATTTCTCACAACTGCCCTGATATCATCCTTTATTAACAGAGCTACGCCACCTCCTTTCCCTTCTTGTCTATCTTTCCGAATTGTCAGCTACCCCTGTATGTTTAATTCCCAGTCTTCGCCACCCTGCAACCAAGTTTCTGTAATGGCCACCAAATCATACCCATTTGTCATGATTTGTGCCGTCAACTCATGTACTTTATTTTGAATGCTGTGTGCGTTTAGGTAAAGTATTTAATACTAGTTTTAATCCATGATTTTTAGTTTTGACCCCTCCTGCAGCCCCTTTATATTCAGACATATTGTCCCTTCCAATTACCTTGTGGTTTACACTTACCCCAGTGCTACTCTGCTCTGTTGCCTCCTGCCTTTTGCATTCTTTCTTGGGATCCTGTTTATCTGCGCTCTCACCCATTCTAACTAGCTCAGAGCCCTCTCCTGCGTTCTGAGTACTCCTCGCATTGAGGCACCGAGCTTTCAGTCTTGCCTTTTTATTACACTTTGAGCCTTTAGAATTTTGATGTACAGTGGCTATTTTTGGTTTTTGCCTTGGGTTTCTCTGCCCTCCACATTTACTCATCTCCTTTCTTTCTTTTGTATCTGTCTCCATTTTGTTTCCCTCTTTCTCCCTGCATTGGTTCCCATCCCCCTGCCATATTAGTTTAACTCCTTCCCAACAGCACTAGCAAACACTCCCCCCGAAGGACTTTGGTTCCGGACCTGCACAGGTACAGACCGTCTGGTTTGTACTGGTCCCACCTCCCTCAGAACCGGTTCCAATGCCCCAGGAACTTGAATCCCTCCCTGCTGCACCACTGCTCCAGCGACGTATTCATCTGAGCTATCCTGCGATTCCGACTCTGACTAGCACGTGGCATTGGTAGCAATCCCGATATTACTATTTTTGTTGTCCTACTTTTTAATTCAGCATCGAGCTCCTTAAATTCATCTCGTAGGACCTCATCCCTTTTTTTACCTAAATCTTTGGTAACAATGTGCACCACGACAACTGGCTGTTCTCCCTCCCTTTTCAGAATGTCCTGCACCCGCTCCGAGACATCCTTGACCCTTGCACCAGGGAGGCAACATACCATCCTGGAGTCTCGGTTGAGGCCGCAGAAACGCCTATCTATTCCCCTTACAATCGAATTCCCTCTCACTATCGCTGTCCCATTCTTTTTCCTGCCCTTCTGTGCAGCAGAGCCAGCCACGGTGCTATGAACTTGGCTGCTGCTGCACTCCCCTGATGAGTCATCCCCCTCAACAGTGCTCAATGTGAGGACAACGTGATATCCGCTAGACTGCAGCCCATCAAAGGGCGAGAAACCACTGAATATAAAGGATGAGCTCACAAATATCAGGGGCAGTGCAGTCTGGTCAATGTCAAACCCTCCTTTCTTATTCAGCAGTGGCATGAATGGGAGTCAGACGCCACAAAGATTAATTAAAGACACAAATACAAGCAACACTTGCAATACTTTTCAGTGTAAAATTCTTTCACTTTATTTGAAATGCTACTGCGTTGAATCTGAAAATACGCACGATGGGATTTTATCTTCACGACTGATTGTATTTTGTGTGCACGGTACGAATAACCGGTGCTGTTAAATTTGATAAAAGTTGCCCCAGATTCGTGGTGTCATCGGCAATGCAGATTTTGAACCAGAAAGCTAAAACACAGTGAGTAAAATGGGATGTGGTTTTCGAGTTATGATGCAAAGCACAGGACAAATGATTGAAGTATGAACTGTTCCTAAGTTAGCATTTGTTTGATTGTGCAAAAGAAGGTGAGCGGTTAATTAATGATGGTTTCCCGTGAAAGCAAAAGAAAAGTTTAAGAAGAAACCATACGGTGCCTGTCAGGTGAGCGCTGCTTGTGATACCTGGTGGGAATGGGCGGAGATTTTACAGCCCATTGTATTACAGAACCTTCATATAGACGAACATCTCCTGCTCACTGTGTAGGTCTCATGGTGCAACGGTAGTGTGTCTGACTACAGCTCCTAAATTGCGTGTTCAAATCACGTCGTGGTCATTGTTCTTCCATAAATTAATATTTCCTTTGATGTTTGGCAACAACCAGACCCTTGCTCCAAGGTCTGACTCACTGTTTCCAAGGTGTCAGGCAGAGATTTTTTTTTTATTTAAAAAAATACTTTATTCTGATAAAAATTTGTACAGTACATTCAAAAGCAGTTCAGTACATTTAGCTGCGGTCATTAATCCCATGCACTACATTTGGGTGCTGACGGCAGTTCTGGTCGATGTATTCCATTGTTTTTCAGTTCCAGTACAATTCGGTACAATACGGGATACCTTGTAGTACATTCAACAAATTGCATCACTCGTGTCACTATACAGTACATGGAATGGGTGACGGAACATTAAACATTTTTTCAACGTGCATCACGAAACAGACCTTACATTGTACATGGCACTACATAGGTGTTTCCAGATCATGGTGCTCCATGTTCACAATAGAGAAGTTACAAGTACGGCCCGAGCGGAGTTTTATTCTGATTCCTGCCCCGGGGTTTACCGTGTCAGAAGGGCTTTACACTGTGGCCCTTCCCCACCCTGCCTTTGCGGCAACTACACCAATTTTAAGTGTGTCCCTCAGCACGTAATCCTGGATCTTGGATTGCGCCAGTCTGCAACACGCAGAAGTGGACATCTCCTTGCTCTGGAAGACCAGCAAGTTTCGGCAAGACCAAAGAGCATCTTTGACTGAGTTGATGGCACTCCAGCAGCAGGTGATGTCTGTTTCAGTGTGTGTCGCTGGGAACAGCCCGGAGAGCACAGAGTCCTGTGTTACGGATCTGCTCGATGTGAACCTCGACACAACCACTGCATGTCTATCCAAACCAGGTTCCCTGATGGTCTAGTGGTTAGGATTTAGTGCTTTCAACGCCACGGCACGGGTTCGATTCCCGGTCAGGGCAATTGTACTTTTAATTCAAAACCGAATAAAAAAATAGTTCATATATTTTACACATCTATATGCATCTCCTGTGTAAAAAAAAAAGAAGCATTGATTTAAAAATCATTAATTAATACATAAAATTCTATTGTCATATGATATATTTTGCTCTGAGCATATGAGGAACTTTTCTCCCGATCCCATTATGTTTAATTCTGGTAATCTGGTGCTGAAAGTGGAGATGTTTCCGCAGTGTACCGCAAATCATAGACACCATCAGAGGCAGCCTCTCGGGATCGAGGAGGACTTGCTTCCATCCCAAAGTGAGTCCTTTGATGGCTGAACATTCCGATACGAGAGCCACAGACCCTGTTACAGGTGGGACAGACAAACGTCGAGGGAAGGGGTCGGTGGAACTGGTTTGCCGCGTGCTCCTTCCGCTGCCTGTGCTTGGTCTCTTCATGCTCCTTGCGTCGAGAGTCAAAGAGCTCAACGCTCTCTCAGAAGATCTTTCTCCACATCGGGCGGTCTGCGGCCAGGGTCTCCCAGGTGTCAGTGGTGATGTCGCACTTTACCAGGGAGGCTTTGATGGTGTTCTTATAACGTTTCCGCTGTCCTCCTTTGGCTCGTTTAACCTAAAGGAGCTCCGCATAAAGACGTAAACATAAACACGTGAGGATTAGGGGCCGGAGTTGGCCATTCGGCCCCTCGAGCCTGGTCCACCATTCAAGAAGATCCTGGCAGTTCTTCAACAGCAAGTTTGAACATCTGGGGCGGATCCAACAGGCGCCTGGCTGCAATGAGTGATAAAAACCTGCTTTGAATGAAAGCCTGGCTAGCTCAGTCGGTAGAGCATGAGACTCTTAATCTCAAGGTCGTGGGTTCGAGACCCACGTTGGGCGATTTCTTTTCATTTAATGTTGCTTTAATGGAAAACCTCTGACCGAAACGGCACAAAACAAAAATGTTGCTTTAAAAGTCATTAAACTCCGAAATTTTCATGCCCCGCGAATCTCCTGAATCAGATGCGTTTAGTTTTGGCGACTCAATCCATGTCCCTTTGCAATGTTGTGCTCCCAGCCACACTATGAAATGTGCCACTAACTTATCGAATCATGGAATGGTTACAGCACGGAAAACCATTCGGCCCATCGAGCCCGTGCCGACCCTCAGCGAGTCCCACTCCCCGCCCTTTCGCCGCAGCCCTCCAATTGTTTTTCCTTCAGACACTTATCCAACTCCCGTCTGAAAGATAAGATTGAGTCTGCCTCCACCGCCCTTTCAAGCCGTGCATTCCAGATCCTAACCACTCGCTGCTAAATGGCCATCTCCTGTTCCTATGTATGAAGTCTGGGAAACACGAGATCAATTCCTGGCACACTCACAGCCTTCCGAAATATCGCACCATCATTCTCTTCTCGTAAAACCAGCTCCTGAAGTATCAGCCAGCTGTGTATGTTAAAGCTCTGATTTTTTTCCTAAGATTGCTTTCGACACAGTGTTTCTGTCGTGTTCTTGTTATCATATTCACCTCACACGTGAAAAGTCCCCGGTTCGAGCCCGGGTGGAAATTGTATTTTGGAGAATACTTTTGCTGTGTAATAAATTGAACAAAAGTCGCCCCAGGTTCCTTGTCGCATGAGCACTGAACATTTTAAACCAGTCTCCAACATACAGAGTGAGTAAAGTCAGATAGGGGAGAAAACTTCATCAATGATTCAAAATCCTGAAATAATTAAAGTTCAGTTATTGAAGTTTCCACTGTCCCTCAGTAACAATTCTACAAAACAACGCTGTCGGTTAATGAATGGGGAATAAAACAAATAATCTTCACTCATCCCCATCCCCCGGCACACAGTTTAATTAGTTGCATGTCATTATTTTAAAGATTTTGAATGGAAGAATTATTTTCTGAATCCATGCTCCCTCTGTGAGCGCCGCATCACGAAACGAGCAGGAAACACATTAAAGAGTTTACCACAATTGCTGACATTTCTTTGTTTTTTTCTTGTGTTTTTTCAGCTCTTCGTCCTTTTCAGCTCCTGACTGCGGATATTGCTGTGATTAAACCTGAACACAATGCAATGTCTGTCTCACTGTTTCCCCGGTGTCAGGCAGAGATACGCCTGCTGCCGTCATTTGTTGCATGTGACAGGACACAAAAGTTCAAAATCAACCTGCAGGTGGCCACACACAGCAATGAATAGTCAGGATGGCCGAGCGGTATGCGGTGCTGTGTTTAGATCACTGTCTCCTCTCGAGATATTATTTTTGCACCAAAAACTAACGTGCGATAAAATGGAAAAAGAGCAGTCCGGGGTGCATTGTCACATGATGCAAGCTACCTCGGACCCGGACCAAAGTTCCCCGGAAACCGTGCACAGGCTCAGGAAAACAACGGGGGAGAGGATATCCCGGCCACGGGGCCTTCCAGAAACACTGAACAAGTGACCAGTCTGAAACTTTCCAGAGTAATAACTTGTAACGGGAGCTTCTGACAGTCCGGATGGCCAAGCGGTCTAAGGTGCTGTGTTCAGGTCACAGTCTCCTCTGGAGGTATGGGTTCAAATCACACTCCTGACATTCAGTGTTTTTAATTACAAACTCATTTGTTTGGACACCACACTCAAGTACTTTGGGACATCCATCGAACTTCATAAAATGACCCCACTTCAATTGCAAACAATGATATCAAAGTTACTTCTCAAACCGTGAATCGATCCTGGTTGGCTGTAACGAAAGGAATGTTTTTGTGAAACATTGAAATGTGCCCTATAAATATCTCGCACTGCTCATTTAAATACACGGTTATAATTTGTTTCAGTGCAAAAGAAGGCAGGCACGAAGGGCCAAATGGCCGACTCCTGCTCCTGGTACTTGTGTTCTTATACAGAGCAGAGAACATATGATCAAATGATCAACTCTCCCTCAGTTCGCATTTCGTTCATTGTGCAAAAGAAGATTATGGGTTCATTAATGATGTTTTCCTGGGAAAGCACCATGAAAGTTTAAGGACAATAATTCACCCAACATGATGTTCAAACCCACGACCCGGAGATTAAAAGTCTAATACTCTACCGACTGAACTAGCCGGGCCTGCTTAAGGTGCATCGTGCTGTCGCTGATTGCTGCCAGGCGCCTGTTGGTATCGCCCCGTGGCTTTATATCGAGCTTTATCTCAAGCTTCAAACCACGAAACCGGTTCTCCTGAATTTCAAGGCTTGTACGGAGATCAATCATCAAAAGCGGTGTCATTAACCACAGCTGTGCCGTCAATTTTCTGATCGCAAAGTGCTTTCAGTCCTTGTCAATATCTCTTGTCTCTGTGCCGGTGTTTCCCGATTCTGTCGGTCTCTCTGGCTCTTTAATCTGTGTGTGGTCACCTGCAGGTTGATTCTCGATGAATGCCTGTGTTTGTGTCTTCTACAACAATAGAAAATGTTTCTTATATATTTCTTACGTTCTATCCAATGCCTTGATATCCTTCCTAAATTGTGGTGCTCAGAACTGTAAACAGTTCTCCAACTGACGCCTAAACCGGGTTTGAAAAGTTGTGGTACAACTTCCTCGCTGGTGTCCTCTATTTCACTTCATATAAAGCCAAGGGCCCTGTATTCATTTTAAACAACTGAGTAAGTTATCTACCCAGCTTCAAAGATTTCTGTGTGTAAATCACTCAATCCTTCTGCGTCTCTTTTAACACAATACCATTTAGTTTATGTTTTCTCATATCACCTCCCTTTGTTTCCCAGACCTTACACACAGGTACAGGAGGAGGCCCATTCAGCCCCTCGAGCCTGTTGCACAGGAACAGGAGGAGGCCCATTCAGCCCCTCGAGCCTGATACACAGGAACAGGAGGAGGCCCATTTAGCCCCTCGAGCCTGTTACACAGGAACAGGAGGAGGCTATTCAGCCGCTCGTGCCTGTTACACAGGAACAGGTGGAGGCCCATACAGCCTCTCGAGCCTGTTACACAGGAACAGGAGGAGGTCCATTCAGGTCCTCGAGCCTGTTACACAGGAACAGGAGGACGCCATTCAGCCGCTCAAGCCTGTTACACAGGAACAGGAGGAGGCCATTCAGCCCCTCGAGCCGGTTCCGCCATTCAATGAGATCATGGCTGATCTGTGAGCAAACTCCATATACCCGCCTTTGGACAATCTTCATTAATACCTTTGATCAAAATGCGATGTAAAATGAACAACTGACCCAGCACGAACTGCCCTTTGCAGAAGGGAGTTCCAAACATCTCCCACCATGTGTGTGTTGGAATGTTTCCGAATTTCACTCCTGAAACGTCTGTCTCTAATGTTTAGACTATGGCCCCTAGCCTGGGACTCCCCAACCAGCGGGAATCATTTCTCTCTATCTACTCTATCTCTTCCCTTATTATCTTTGAAAATTTTGATCAAATCAATGCTCGACCCTCTAATTTCCAGTGGGTGTAATCTCATATTTAATTTAAACCTTGCAATCCAGGTATCATTCTGGGAAACCGACACAGTGCTCCCTCCAACGCCAATATAGCCTTCCTAAGGCAAGGTCAGTGAAAACTGAATAAAGGACGGGTCTTACTAGATTTAATCTGATGGTTTCCAGCAGGCATTTGGTAAGGTCCCACACATCATCATCATCATCATCAGTGGCGGGTCCTCGAACGAGGAAGGCTTACTTCCACATGTGAAGGACCCGATGTTCCAGTTCTGAACTCCAATCAAAGGGTGGAAGATGCCTGTGGGTGGATTCTTTTAACGTGGTGTGACCGTTGGACACCAGCCGCCACCGCACGGGCTTGACAGAGCGAGGTCTTGGTCCAGTGGCAAGGGTTAACCAGGAGAGCTGGAGTCCTGCTGTGCTGCACGTCATCAAAACACAGGTCGCTGTTTTGTGCGTGGGCAGGCAGGAACATCGGCGGGACCCAGGTACAGCGGAGGAGCGGGAAGATCAGTGTGGAGGAACGTTGAGAGGTCGTGGTGGAGGAGCGGTGAGAGATCGTGGTGGAGGAACGGTGAGAGGTCGTGGTGGAGGAACGGCGAGAGATCGTGGTGGTGGAACGGTGAGAGATCGTGGCGGAGGAGTGACGAGAGATCGTGGTGGACGAACTGTGAGAGATCGTGGTGGAGGAGCGGTGAGAGATTGTGGCGGAGTTGCGGCGAAGGTTAAACACAAGCGATGTTGGCAGAAATCAAAGTTGAGGCAACGAATGTGTTGTGTATCTGCAAAGCATGCACTCCCATGTTCCACCATCAGGGAGCTCATCCCCTGAAGTCCCAAGGGATCCCAACACCCCTTGGGAGCACTGCATTTAAGCCGGCCCCTAAGGCCAGTTTCTCACTCTGGAGTGTCTTATTAAAGACTGAGGTCACTGTTACTTTAACGTCCCTGTGTGCAGCCTCATCTGTGTTAGGAATAAATAACTGGCGTCGAGGATACGAATCCAACATAAAGATGCAGCAAACTGTGGGCATCCTGGAGAAGTTCTCGGACGGTGAGGACTGGGAATTCTATGTCGAACGGCTAGGCCAACGAGCTGGACGGAGAAGGAAGTGCTGCAAAAAGGAGAGTGGTCCTCCTCACAGTCTGTAGGGCTCAGACCTACAGCCTCATGAAGAATCTTCTGGCTCTGGTGAAACCCACAGATAAGTCGTATGAGGAGCTGTGTACACTGGTTCGGGACCATCTTAACCCGAGGGAGAGCGTGCTGTGGCGAGGTATCGGTTTAATACGTCCCAGCGAACTGAAGATCAGGAAGTGGCGAGCTACATCGCCGAGCTAAGGCGACTTGCAGGATAATGTGAGTTTGATGGCTACCTGGAGCAAATGCTCAGAGACTTTTTTGTACTGGGCATTGGCCACGAGACCATCCTACGAAAACTTTTGGCTGTAGAGACACCGACCGTCAGTAAGGCCATTGCGATAACAGAGGTATTTATGTCCACTAGTGATAACACCACACAAATCTCTCAGCACACAAGTGCTGGCAATGTTCATAAATTAACTGGAACTGTGTTTGTGAGCAGAAATGTACAGGGCAGAACCCACGAATCTGCAACTGCGAGCAGGCCTCAGGTGACCCAGATGACTCAGAGTCTCCAACAAAGGATGAGTGCAAGGCAATTCACACCTTGTCGGTGATGTGCATGCTTCCATTCAGCCTATTCATGCCGTTTCAAACGGTATGTTTGCAAGAGCTGTGGAACAATGGGGCTTCTCCAACGAGCTTGCGAATGAGCTGAAAGCTCTGCAAAACCTGCTAACCACCATGTGGCAGAGGAAGATCGGTCCATGATGGATCAAAGCAATTTCGAGCCTTAGAGAGCGGAGGCAGATGCTGAAGTACACGGGGTGCACACATTTTCGAAGAAATGTCCACCTATAATGCTAAATGTAAAATGGAATGGCTTACCCGTAACCATGGAACTGGACACGGGCGCTAGCCAGTCCATCGTGAGTAAAAAGATGTTTGAGAGACTGTGGTGCAACAACGCATTCAGACCAGCCCGAAGCCCCATCCACACAAAACTGAGAGTGTAAACCAAAGAGCTTATCACTGACCTGGGCAGCGCCATGGTCAAGGTCACCTACGAGGGCACGGTGCACGAACTGCCACTCTGGATTGTCCCGGGCGATGGCCCCACACTGCTTGGAAGGAGCTGGCTGGGCAAAATCCGCTGGAACTGGGATACCATCCGAACGCTATCACATGTCGATGAGGCATTATGTACCCAGGTTCTGAACAAATTTCCTTCCCTTTCTGAGCCAGGCATTGGAAACATTTCCGGTGCGAATGTGCGGATCCACTTGGTCCCAGAGGCACGACCCATTCACCACAAGGCGCGAGCGGTACCTCATATGATGAGGAGAGAGTGGAAATCGAGCTGGACAGGCGGAAACGCGAGGACATCATCTCCCCAGTGGAATTCAGTGAATGGGCCAGCCCGATTGTTCCAGTACTCAAAAGTGAAGGCACGGTCAGGGTTTGCGGCGATTATAAAGTAATTATTAATCGTTTCTCGCTACAGGACCAATACCCGCTACCTAAGACAGACGACCAATTTCGCGCGCTGGCAGGAGGCAAGGCGTTCATCAAGCTTGAGCTGACTTCGGCCTACATGATGCAGGAGCTGGAGGAGTCTTTGAAGGGCCTCACCTGCATCAACATGCAAAAGGGACTGTTCAGCGACAACAGATGCCCGTTTGGAATTCGGTCGTCTGCAGCGATCTTCCAGAGAAACATGGAGAACCTACTCAAGTCGGTACCACACACGGTGGTCTTTCAGGAGGACATATTGGTTATGGGTCTGGACACCGTCGAACACATACAAAACCTGGAGGAGATCCTCCAGCGACTAGATCGCGCAGGGCTGCGGCTGAAGAGGTCGAAATGCGTCTTCATGGCAACAGAAGTGGAGATTTTCGGGAGAAAGATCACGGCGGTGGCATTCGGCCCACAGACGCCAAGACAGAGGCTATCATGAACGCGCCCAGGCCACAGAACGTCACGGAGCTGCGGTCATTCCTGGGACTCCACAACTATTTTGGTAACTTCCTACAGGAGTTAAGCACCTTTTAGAGCCCCTACATGTGTTATTGCACAAAGGTGAGAACTGGATATGGGGAAAAAAAAACAAGTAATTGCTTTTGACAAAGCCAGCAACCTTTTATGCTCCAACAAGCTGCTTGTATTGTATAACCCGTGTAAAAGACTTGTGCTAGCATGTGACGCGTCGTCGTACGGAGTCGGGTGTGTATTACAACAAGCTAACATTGTAGGGAAGTTGCAACCTGTAGCCTTTGCTTCCAGGAGCTTGTCTAAGGCCGAGAGGGCCTAGAGCATGATTGAGAAAGAGGCATTAGCGTGTGTATTCGGGGTAAAGAAACTGCATCAGTTCCTGTTTGGCCTCAAATTTGAGCTGGAAACCGATCACATGCCCCTCACATGCCTGTTCACTGAAAACAAGGGGATAAATACGAATGCCTCAGCCCGCATACAAAGGTGGGCACTCACGTTCTCAGCGTATAACTAGACCATCCGCCACTGGACAAGCACTGAGAACTGTGCGGATGCTCTGTCGGCTACCATTGCCCACAACGGTGGTGGAAATGGCGCAACCTGCAAACTTGTTGATGGTGGCGCAGCCCGCTGACTTGTTGATGGTCATGGAAGCATTTAAAAATGATAAATCACCTGTCACGGCCCGCCAGATTAGGACTTGGACCAGCCAAGTTCCTCTGCTGTACCTAATAGCAAACTGTGTATTGCATGGGAGCTGGGCCAGCATTCCCGTTGAAATACAAGAGCCAATCAAGCCGTTCCAGCGGCGAAAGGACGAGCTGTCCAGTCAGGCAGACTGCCTGTTGTGGGGTAACCGCGTCGTGCTACGAAAAAAGGGCAGGGAGACGTTCATCTCGGATCTCCACAGCACACACCCGGGTATAGTAATGATGAAAGCGATAGCGAGATAGCACATGTGCTAGCCCAGTATCGACTCTGACTTAGAGTCCTGTGTAAGGCAATGCAGTGTATGTGCTCAGTTGAGCAACGCGTCCAGAGAGGCACCACTAAGTTTGTGGTCCTGGCCCTCCAGACCAGGGTCGAGGATCCATGTCAACTATGCAGGCCCATTTCTTGGTAAAATGTTCCTGGTGGTGGTGGATGCTTTTTCAAAATTGATTGAATGAGAAATAATGTCGGGAAGCACCGCCACCGCCACCATTGAAAGCCTGAGGGCCATGTTTGCCACCCACGGCCTGCCTGAAATACTGGTCAGTGACAACGGGCCTTGTTTCACCATTGCCAAATTTAAAGAATTCATGACCCGCAATGGGATCAAACATCTCACCTCGACCCCGTTTAAACCAGCCTCCAATGGGCAGGCAGAGCGGGCAGTACAAACAATCAAACAGAGCCTCAAACGAGTCACAGAAGGCTCACTCCTAACCCGCCTGTCCCGAGTACTGCTCAGCTATAGCACGATACCCCACTCGCTCACAGGGGTGCCCCCGGCTGAGCTACTCATGAAAAGGACACTTAAAAGTAGACTCTCGCTGGTCCACCACAAACTGCATGATCAGGTAGAGAGCAGGCGTCAGCAACAAAATGGAAATGATGCTCGCGCCACTGTGTCAAGGGAAATTGATCTGAATAACCCTGTATATGTGCTAAACTATGTACATGGTCCCAAGTGGATCGCGGGCACGGTGATCGCGAAAGAAGGGAGTCGGGTGTTTGTCTTCAAACTAGACAATGGACAAATTTGCAGAAAGCACCAGGACCAAACGAGGCTGCAGTTCAAAGACTGCCCTGAACAACCCACAGCAGACACCACCTTTTTCGAATCCGCAACACACACCCAAAGGATCAACGACACCACCACAGATCGGAAATCGAACACATCACACCCAAGAGACCAGCAAGGCCAGACTCACCCAGCAGCCCTGCAGGGCCAACAACACGCCTGCTCAGCGAGGGCACAGCCAAAACACCAGAACAGACATTTGTACCGAGGCGGTCCACCAGGGAAAGAAATGCTCCCGACCGCCTCACCTTGTAAATAGTTTTCACTTTGACTTTAGCGGGGGAGTGATGTTGTGTCTCTGTAAAGCATGCACTCCTATGTTCCACCACCAGGGAGCGCATCCCCTGAAGTTCCAAGGGATCCCAAGAGACTGTTGGATGCTCTCGTTCCAAGTTATTACTCTGGAAAGTTTCAGACCGGGCACTTGTTCAGTGTTGCTGGAAGGCCCAGTGACCGGGATATCCTTACCCGGGTTTTTCCTGAGCATCTGCTCGGTGTACGGGGAGCTTTGGTCCGGGTAAGAGATAGCTTGCATCATGTGACAATCTACCACGGACTGATCTTGTTCCATTTTATCGTCCACAAGATTTCATTTCAAAAATGTTTCCGCCAACAGGCGCTCAATCCCTCTCTCTGCAAAACGATCCTTTCACAAACATTTCTCTGATTGGAACTGCACCAAACAACAATGTTCCTTTCAAAGTCATTAAACTCCCCAATTTACACATCCACAATTTTAAGGACAAGGACTGAAAGCGCATTGCGATCAGAAAATTGCCGGACCCCCTGTGGTTAATGACAGAGCTTTTGATGGTTGATCTCCGTACACACCTTGGAATTCAGGAGAAACTGTTTCGTGGTTTGAAGTTCGAGATTAACCCACGGGGCGGAGCCAACAGGCGCCTGGCAGCAATCAGCGACAGGAAGATGCAACTGAAGCAGGCCCGGCTATCACCGGCATTACCATCGCCGAATCCCCCGCCATCAACAGCCTGGGATCACCATTGACCAGTAACTGAAGGGGATTGACAGGAGCGATGTTGAGAAGCCCGGCTAACTCAGTCGGTAGGACAGGAGGTTCTTAATCTCAGGCTCCTGGGTTCGAGCCTCACGTCGGGTGAATTATTTTCCTTGAACTTTTATGTTGCTTTCACGGGATTTAATCTTCTTTTGCACAATGAAAGAAATGCTAACTGTTTTGGTCTCCTTATTTAAGGAGCGATATACTTACATTGTAGGCAGTTCAGACAAGGTTCACGAGGATGCATGAAGAATGTTCCCGATGACAAGTTGGCAAAAATAATTAAAGTCTGTGAGATACTCAACCATTATTTCAATAATTAATCCACCCACAAGATTTGAGATACAACAAGGATCCATAGCTTTGCCAAGACCAGCCAGCTCACTTGGTCAAATATAAAACTCTTAATCTCAGGGTTGGGGGTTTGAGCCCCACGTTGGGTAAATAGCTTCTGTTGCAAGCCAGTAATGACATGGACTCTCTTACTAATCCACCCCAACTTACAGTAACACAGTCCCGGCTAAAGAATGAGGAATTGTGGGTGACTGCATGTTGATCAGCAGAAAACTTCCTCCTCTCCGATTCCACTAAGGCTCAGCCTCCCACGATCACCTCTCGACAGGACAGGCTGCTGTCCAGATCGATTATACAGAGGCTTGGAATACAAGAGCAGGGAGGTTATTCTTGAACTGTTAGGCCACAGCTAGAGTACTGCATGCAGTTCTGGTCACCACATTGCAGCAAGGACGTGATTGCACTGGAGAGTGTACAGAGTAGGTTTATGAGGATGTAGCCGGGACTGGTGAATTTTAGCTCTGAGCAGAGATTGGATAGGCTGCGTTTGTTTTTCTTGGAACAGAAGATGCTGAGGGGAGAGGATTGAGGTGTATAAAATTATGAAGGGCCTGGATAGAGTGTACAGGAAGGATCTGTTTCCCTTAGAAGAGGGGTCAACAACCAGGGGGCACAGATTTAAAGTAATTGGTCGAAGGCTTAGAGGGGATTTGAGGGGAAATCACTGGAACTCACTGCCTGAAAGGGTGATCGATTCAGAAACACTCTGCACATTTAAAAAAGTACTTGGATGTGCACCTGAAGTGCCGTAACCTACAGGGCTACGGACCAAGAGCTGGAAAGTGTGACTTTGCTGGGGAGCTGTTTGTCGGCTGGCACGGACACGATAGGCCGAATGGTCTCCTTCCGTGCTGTAAATTTCTCTGATTCCATGATGAGCAATTTACATTTTAAACCAGTCTCCTAAAACACAGAGTGAGTAAAGTCAGATAGGGGATAAAAATCCCTCAAGGGACACACAGGGTAAGATAAAGGAAA
This sequence comes from Pristiophorus japonicus, assembly GCF_044704955.1. Taxonomy (NCBI): domain Eukaryota; kingdom Metazoa; phylum Chordata; class Chondrichthyes; family Pristiophoridae; genus Pristiophorus; species Pristiophorus japonicus. The sequence continues at coordinate 1,583,968 of NW_027254772.1, forward strand.
AAGGGAAGCTTAGGACAGATAGCGAGAAATCGACACTGCAGAAACTCGAGAGTAGTATAAAAAGAGCATGGGTGCAGGATCAGAACAGCCACGATATTATTGGATGGTGGAGCAGGCTCGAGGGGCCGAATGGCCGACTCCTGCTCCTTACGTACTTATGTTAATTGTTGAATCATTGCCCATTGCACGCACTTTACTTGAGGTGTCTGATTCAGAATGTTCATTGTAACATGTAATGAACATGTAACAGTGTAATATCTCCAAGTTGGCAGATGACACTAAACTGGGTGGCGGTGTGAGCTGTGAGGGGGACGCTAAGAGGCTGCAGGGTGACTTGGACAGGTTAGGCGAGTGGGCAAATGAGTGGCAGATGCAGTATAATGTAGATAAATGTGAGGTTATCCACTTTGGGGTCAAAAACACTGGGGCAGAATATTATCTGAATGGCGGCAGATTAGGAAAAGGGGCGGTGCAACGAGACCTGGTTGTCATGGTTCATCAGTCATTGAAAGTTGGCATGCAGGTACAGCAGGCGATGAAGAAGGCAAATGGTAAGTTGGCATTCATAGCGAGCGGATTTGAGTATAGGAGCAGGGAGGTCTGACTGCAGTTGTGCAGGGCCTTGGTGAGGCCCCACCTGGAATATTGTGTTCAGTTTTGGTCTCCTAATCTGAGGAAGGACGTTCTTGCTATTGAGGGAGTGCAACGAAGGTTCTCCACACTGATTCCCGGGATGGTAGGACTGACATATGAGGAGAGACTGGATCAACTAGGCCTGTATTCACTGGAGTTTAGAAGGATGAAAGGGGATCTCATAGAAACATTTAAAATTTGGATGGGACGGGACAGGTTCGATGCAGGAAGAATGTTCCCGAAGTTGTGGAAGTCCACAACCAGGGAACACAGTCTAAGGATAAGGGGCAAGCCGGACTGACATATGAGTAGAGACTGGATCAACTGGGTCTTGAGACATTGAAATTTAGAAGGATGAGCGGCGATCTCATAAAACATTTAAAATTCTGATGGGACTGGTGAGTGCCAACTTTAGCTCAGCCGTTACTTCGTAAACCAACTTTGTGAAAAGTTTGAATTTGTCTTAATGTAGTCGCTGCCTGGTGTTTTTGTTGTCATTTTCAATCTCCTTCTTTCAAACTGAAACAAATGGTAACCCTATTTGTAAATTAGGAATGCGAGATTTTTAGAGAGCATATTTAAATGCTTCACAAAAACATTCTGATCACGACAGCTACAGGGTTCGATTCCCAGTTAGAGAAGTAACTTTGCGACCACCGTTTTTAATTAAAGTTAAGTAATTTAATTAAATTACACAGATGACCCAAAGCACTTCAGAGTGGTGTCAAAACAAATGAGTTGGTAATTAGAAAAATAGGAATGTCAGAATTTGTATTTGAGTTTCTGGGATTGAGGATGAATAACCCTCTGTGCACTGGAACTGGGAAGGATGAATAATGAATGATTTGTTTCCGGGTTTGAAATGCGGCTTGTATTTGCTGGTATTAACCGATAGCATTATTTAGCAGAATGAAATAAATGCTAACATGATCACTGAGGGACAGTCGAAACTTGAACAACTTAATTTTAATAATTTGTGAAACTTGAATCATTGAGGAAGTTTTATTCCTTTTCTGATTTTACACACTCTGTATTTTAGGAGACTGGTTTTAAATGTTCATTGCTCACCATGGAATCAGAGAAGTTAACAGCACGGAAGGAGGCCATTGTCACATGAACAATGAACATTTAAAACCAATTTTTGTTTCAGAAATAATGTTTCCACCCGGGCTTGAACCGGGAACCTTTCGTGTGTGAGGCGAATGTGATGACCGCTACACTACAGAAACTAGCACCTAATGCTATGCCCAGTGAGAAATGTACAGCAGCAATCTGCAATACTCAATCCCTCTCTCTGCAAAAAGTTCCTTTCACAACATCTCTCTGACCGGAACTGCACCAAAATAAAATATTCCTTTCAAGTGTGCAAATTATTTTCGTTTAACTTTTATTTTGCTTTCATGGTATAACATCGTTAAGGAATCGATAATCTGCTTTTGCACAATGAAAGAAATGCTAACTGAGGGAAAGTCAGTCGGTCAATAATTGGTTCTGTGCTCTGCATGTTGGTAATGTAGCCATGGTGATCCAAAGATCGGTGGGAAAGCAAGTTGTGAGGAGGACACAAACAATCTGCAAAGCGATATCGATCGGCTCAGTGGCTGGGCAGTAATTTGTCAGGTGGAGTATAATGTGGGAAATATGAGGTTATCCACTGTGGTAGGGATAATAGTCAGGTCATCCTGACTATTCAGTGCTGTGTGTGGTCACCTGCAGGTTGATGTTGAACTTTTGTGTCCTTTTATGTGAAATAAATGAGGGCAGCAGGCGTATCTCTGCCTGACACCGGGAAAATAGTGAGAGAGCCCTTGGAGCAAGGGTCTGGTTATTGCCAAACAGCAAAGGAACGATTAATTCTGGAAAACAAATGTCTGAAAGAACAGTGACCCCGACCTGATTGGAACACAAAATCTTCGGATTTACCGTCAGACACACTACCGTTGCGCCACGAGGCCTACACAGTGCGGTGGAGATGTTCGTCGAAATGAAGGTTCTGCAATACAAGGGGCTTGGAAATCAGGAGAACCAGTTTCGAGGTTTGAATTTCGAGATACATCCATGGTGCGGAGCCAACAGATCCCTGGCAGCGATCAGTGACAGGACGATGCAACTTATGCAGTCCTGACTAGCTCAGTCGGTAGAGTATGAGACTGTTAATCTCAGGGTTGTGAGTTCAAACCCTACGTTGGATGAATTATTTTCCTTAAACTTTTTTGGTGCTTTCACAGGAAAACATCATTAATAAACCCGTAATCTTCTTTTGCACAATGAAAGAAATGCGAACTGAGGGAGAGTTGATCATTTAATCATTTATTCCGTGTTCTGTATAAGCAGGAGCAGGAGTCGGCCATTTGGCCCTTCGAGCCTGCCTTCTCATGCACTGAAACAAATTTTAACCGTGTTTTTAAATGAGCAGTGCGAGATATTTAGAGGGCACATTGCAATGCTTCGCAAAACCATTCCATTCGCTACAGCCACCCAGGATCGATTCCCGGTGTGAGAAGTAACTTTGATATCACTGTTTGTAATTGAAATGCGTCATTTTATTCAGTTCGATGGATTTACCAAAGCACTTCAGAGTGGTGTACAAACAAATGAGTTTGTCATTAAAAACATTGAATGTCATGATTGGGATTTGAACCCACGCCTCCAGAGGAGACAGTGACCTGAACCAACGCCTTAGACCGCTCGGCCATCCTGACTGTTGGATGTTCAAGTTGCAAGTTATTACACTGGAAAGTTTCAGAACGGGCACTTGTTCAGTGTTGCTGGAAGGCCCAGTTACCGGGATATCCACTCCCCCGGGGTTTTCCTGAGCCTGTGCTCGATGTACGGGGAGCTTTGGCACGGGTCCGAGGTAGGTTGCATGTGTAGGCTGCTTGCTGGCTTCAGGTGGTCTCTTATCAGTGTGATCAATTCTTCAAACGGCTTGCTTGCTGGTTTCTCGTGTGCCAGCAGGTCCTTCATTAAAGCGTATGTTTTCGAGCCGCAGCTGGTCAAGAGATGGGCTCTTCTCTTGTCTGCCTTATTGTCGCCGAACCAGTCTTTGGTTACAAAGCTTTGCTGGAGCCTTTCTATAAAGTCCTCCCAATTATCTCCAGCATTGTATTTTTCATCTGAGCCGTTGGTCGCCATTCTGTGGATTCTGTAATCCCGTAACTCGTCGCCACTGAAAAGTCCTGACCCTGTAATACAGACTCACACGAGGCACATACTGAAGTCAAGTTCACTCTGGACCTGCACCTTTATTACACAGCTCTCGAATGCCACACTTGCCTGAGACCTATCCTTATATACCTGTCTGGGAAAGGTATCCAGTGTCTCCTGCAAATGCACCCCTGGTGGTAAGGTAAGTTTGTGGTTACAGGTCATCTCTGGTTGCAGTCATGTATGGCATGGTAAGGTACAGTTATGTACAGTAGTGTGAGATACATGACAGTATTGGTATTTATGGTGATTACAGGAATTATTAATCGTCTCACAGACCTCAATTATTTTTATGCGATGAATTGATCGAGGATTGAAAGCAGGTTAGTCCGGCGGGTCTTAACCGCTCGACCACCAGGGAACAGTTCCGATACATATATATATTTATATATGACCCTGAATATCAACGGCTACCTACCTAGACCTCGTTGTGCAACGGTAGTGTGTCTAACTTTGAGTGAGAGAAATTGTTCCACAGTGACACCCATCTCATCTTTTGTTCCCTTTTAAACACTAGAAACTGAGACAGGGGAATAAATAGAGAAACCAAAGCACATGGTTATAGACAAGAGGAAGTGAGAAGGGGAAAAATACTGTCCCCACCCAGAACAAATGCAGAAACCCCTCTGCTGCGATCGGGGGGACCACCCACAGCCTGGATACACTAACGTCCCAACAGCTCATTGACTGTCGGAGTGGGACTGTGCGGTGCTTCAGAGGACAGCTCGAAAAAGCAAAGTCACTGATTCCGTCTCATGTGCTCCTCCAATCAAGAAGAGCAACACACTAAAAATGCTCCAATAATGGTTAGACCTTATCTTCACATTTGCTGCACAGTTGGCTCGTTGGTCTAAGGTTATGATAATTTTTTCGGACTTGATACATGAAATTTGCGAGAGGTCCCGGATTCAAATCCTGGACGATTTCCTGAATTCTCGGCTAGCTGTGTAGGTTAGAGCTGTGGTTTTATCCTGTGATAGATTCTATCATAGTGTTTCCGAAGTGTAGTAGTTATCACATTCGCCTCACACACGAAAGGTCCCCGGTCCGAAACCGGGTGGAAAGATCTTGAAAACTTGAAAATGGGCCGAATAGCTGACTCCTGTTCCTAACTCTTACGTTCTTTTGATATCTTGACCTTTCACAGGAGAACAAACTCTTCTCTGAACATGCATGATAAAGCTCCAGAAAATATTTCCGTCCGAGGTGCTTTCGCGTGTGAGGCGAACCTGTTCACCGTTACACTTCGGAAACATCTCCACTTTCAGCACCAGATTACCAAAATTAAACCCAATGAGATCGGGATAAAAGTTCCTCACATGCTCAGGGCAAAATATCTGATTGATGGTCCACAAAAGAATGAACAAACTTCAGCACGAGGTCAGAGGGAAATGTTAAGCGAGCACGTGGACTGCTGAATTGCACTTTTGAGGAGTTGGTGATGACAAAACAAATGGGTTCCGCTTAAAGATCAGAAAAGTCACAAGTGGGATTCGAACCCTCACCTTCAGAGAAAACTGCAACTTGAACACAGCACCTTAGACCGCTCGGCCATCCAGACTATGCAGTGCTTTGTGTGGCCACCTGCAGGTTGATTTTGAACTTTTGTGTCATGTCACATGAAATAAATAAGGGCAGCAGGCGTATCTCTGACTGACACCGGGGAAACAGTGAGACAGACATCACAGCAAGGTTCTGGTTATTGTCAAACAGCAAATGAAATATTAATTCTGGAAGAAAAATATCCAAAAAAAACACTGACCCTAACGTGATTTGAAAACGCAACCTTCTAATTTGGAATCAGACACACTACCGTTGCACCATGAGACCGACACAGTAAGCTGGAGATGTTCGTCTATATGAAGGTTCTGCAATACAAGGGGCTTTAACATCCCCGCCCATTCCCACCAGGTATCACAAACAGCGCTCACCGGACAGTCACCGAATGGTTTGCTCGAAAACCTTTCTCTTGCTTTCACGGGAAACCATCATTAATTAACCCCTCACCTTCTTTTGCACAATCAAACAAATGCTAACTCAGGGACATTCCATACTTCAATCATTTGGCCTGTGCTTTACATCTTAACTCGAAAGCCATATCCCATTTTACTCTTCAGGGATCTGTGGCAACTTTTATCAAATTTAGCAGCACCGGTTTTTCCTATCATGCACACAAAATAAAATCAGTCGTGAAGATAAAATCCCACCGTGCGTATTTTCAGATTCAATGCTGTCGGATTTCAAATAAAGTGAGAGAATTTTACACTGAAAAGATTTGCAAGTGTTACTTGTATTTGTGTCTTTAATTAAACTTTGTGGCGTCTGACTCCCGTTCATGCCACTGTTGAATAAGAAAGGAGGGTTTGACGATGACCAGCTCATCCTTTTTGTTCAGTGGTTTCTCACCCTTTGATGGGCTGCAGTACAGCGGATATCACGTTGGCCTCACACGCAAAAGGTCCCCGGTGGATCCGTTTTCTCTCAGTCCAAGTTATCTATTTATTGAAGTGAAATAAAGTGCAATTAAGGAATAAGGGAGCCCTTTTACCATGAGAATAAATAGCAAATGCTGGAAATCTCAGCAGGTCAGGCAGCATTTGCCAGGAGACGAAACACGTGATTAAACCAGGGACTTTTCCCGTGTAAAGCAAAAGATCTTAACCCCTCGACCACCAGGGAACAGATACGATACATTTCGATATACTTATATATATTTAGATATGAACCTGAATATCAACGGCTACCGACTTAGATCTCGTGGTTCAACGGTAGTGTTTCTAACTTTGAGTGAGAGAAATTGTTCCACAGTGACACCCATCTCATCTTTTGTTCACTTTTAAACACTAGAAACTGAGACAGGGGAATAAATAGAGAAACCAAAGCACAGGGTTCTCGGCAAGAGGAAGAGAGAATGGGAAAAATACTGTCCCCACCCAGAACGAATGCAGAAACCCTTCTGCTGCGCTCGGGGTGACCACCCACAGCCTGGATACACTAACGTCCCAACAGCTCATTGACTGTCGGAGTGGGACTGTGCGGTGCTTCAGAGGACAGCTCGAAAAAGCAAAGTCACTGATTCCGTCTCATGTGCTCCTCCAATCAAGAAGAGCAACACACTAAAAATGCTCCAATAATGGTTAGACCTTATCTTCACATTTGCTGCACAGTTGGCTCGTTGGTCTAGGGTTATGATAATTTTTTCGGACTTGATACATGAAATTTGCGAGAGGTCCCGGATTCAAATCCTGGACGATTTCCTGAATTCTCGGCTAGCTGTGTAGGTTAGAGCTGTGGTTTTATCCTGTGATAGATTCTATCATAGTGTTTCCGAAGTGTAGTAGTTATCACATTCGCCTCACACACGAAAGGTCCCCGGTCCGAAACCGGGTGGAAAGATCTTGAAAACTTGAAAATGGGCCGAATAGCTGACTCCTGTTCTTAACTCTTACGTTCTTTTGATCTCTTGACCTTTCACAGGAGAACAAACTCTTCTCTGAACATGCATGATAAAGCTCCAGAAAATATTTCCGTCCGAGGTGCTTTCGCGTGTGAGGCGAACGTGTTCACCGTTACATTTCGGAAACATCTCCACTTTCAGCACCAGATTACCAAAATTAAACCCAATGAGATCGGGATAAAAGTTCCTCACATGCTCAGGGCAAAATATCTGATTGATGGTCCACAAAAGAATGAACAAACTTCAGCACGAGGTCAGAGGGAAATGTTAAGCGAGCACGTGGACTGCTGAATTGCACTTTTGAGGAGTTGGTGATGACAAAACAAATGGGTTCCGCTTAAAGATCAGAAAAGTCACAAGTGGGATTCGAACCCTCACCTTCAGAGAAAACTGCAACTTGAACACAGCACCTTAGACCGCTCGGCCATCCAGACTATGCAGTGCTTTGTGTGGCCACCTGCAGGTTGATTTTGAACTTTTGTGTCATGTCACATGAAATAAATAAGGGCAGCAGGCGTATCTCTGATTGACACCGGGGAAACAGTGAGACAGACATCACAGCAAGGTTCTGGTTATTGTCAAACAGCAAATGAAATATTAATTCTGGAAGAAAAATATCCAAAAAAAACACTGACCCTAACGTGATTTGAAAACGCAACCTTCTAATTTGGAATCAGACATACTACCGTTGCACCATGAGACCGACACAGTAAGCTGGAGATGTTCGTCTATATGAAGGTTCTGCAATACAAGGGGCTTTAACATCCCCGCCCATTCCCACCAGGTATCACAAACAGCGCTCACCGGACAGTCACCGAATGGTTTGCTCGAAAACCTTTCTCTTGCTTTCACGGGAAACCATCATTAATTAACCCCTCACCTTCTTTTGCACAATCAAACAAATGCTAACTCAGGGACATTCCATACTTCAATCATTTGGCCTGTGCTTTACATCTTAACTCGAAAGCCATATCCCATTTTACTCTTCAGGGATCTGTGGCAACTTTTATCAAATTTAGCAGCACCGGTTTTTCCTATCATGCACACAAAATAAAATCAGTCGTGAAGATAAAATCCCACCGTGCGTATTTTCAGATTCAATGCTGTCGGATTTCAAATAAAGTGAGAGAATTTTACACTGAAAAGATTTGCAAGTGTTACTTGTATTTTTGTCTTTAATTAAACTTTGTGGCGTCTGACTCCCGTTCATGCCACTGTTGAATAAGAAAGGAGGGTTTGACGATGACCAGCTCATCCTTTTTGTTCAGTGGTTTCTCACCCTTTGATGGGCTGCAGTACAGCGGATATCACGTTGGCCTCACACGCAAAAGGTCCCCGGTGGATCCGTTTTCTCTCAGTCCAAGTTATCTATTTATTGAAGTGAAATAAAGTGCAATTAAGGAATAAGGGAGCCCTTTTACCATGAGAATAAATAGCAAATGCTGGAAATCTCAGCAGGTCAGGCAGCATTTGCCAGGAGACGAAACACGAGATTAAACCAGGGACTTTTCCCGTGTAAAGCAAAAGATCTTAACCCCTCGACCACCAGGGAACAGATACGATACATTTCGATATACTTATATATATTTAGATATGAACCTGAATATCAACGGCTACCGACTTAGATCTCGTGGTTCAACGGTAGTGTTTCTAACTTTGAGTGAGAGAAATTGTTCCACAGTGACACCCATCTCATCTTTTGTTCACTTTTAAACACTAGAAACTGAGACAGGGGAATAAATAGAGAAACCAAAGCACAGGGTTCTCGGCAAGAGGAAGAGAGAATGGGAAAAATACTGTCCCCACCCAGAACGAATGCAGAAACCCTTCTGCTGCGCTCGGGGTGACCACCCACAGCCTGGATACACTAACGTCCCAACAGCTCATTGACTGTCGGAGTGGGACTGTGCGGTGCTTCAGAGGACAGCTCGAAAAAGCTAAGTCACTGATTGCGTCTCATGTGCTCCTCCAATCAAGAAGAGCAAAACACTAAAAATGCTCGAATAATGGTTACACCTTATCTTCAGATTTGTTAAACAGTTGGCTCGTTGGTCTAGGGGTATGATTCATACTTCGGGGTTGCTACTTGAAACTTGCGAGAGGTCCTGCGTTCAAATCCTGGACGAGCCCTCAATTTATCCAAGAATTTTGAAATTGCATCGAAATTTTGCAAAGAAGGTCTTGCATTTCTTCAACACTTTTCAGGAACTCATGACGCCCCAAAGCGCTTCATAGCCTTTGAGTTTTGTTTGAAGTGTTGAAGTGTTGTATTGTGGGGAAAGATGTGCCCGAATCACCCCACACGAACCGCAACTCTTTGCGAAGGAGTTCGGTGCAAATAATCAGGTGCCTCAGGGACTTGGACTTTCTGTGAATGAGTTTTGCTTGTACCTGCGTTCAAGCTTGAAACAGTAATTGGGCTTCCATCTCACGGGAGCAGTGTGTAGCGGTTAGTGAGTAGGTGACCAGGTTGATGTGCACCGCTTTCAATCTTTGAAATTTCACCAAACAAAGAAACGGTGAATCCAACTGTCCCTGTAAGCGACGGATTGAAGGGATCGCTGCTCCAAACAGAGCTGGAACACGCACAGTGCAGGAATGGGGTCCGCAACATTAAATGCCAAAGTTATTAAGCAGACAATAATTAAAGATACACTTAACAGTACTTACAGCCAAACCATGCGAATGTTAGCCGAAGAACTCAAACACGTTACAGTTCCCAGCTCGGTGTACAAATTGATCAAACATTAATCGGATTCTAAACTATCTGTTCCAAATGGCACATTTTATATCTTTTCCTTACCCCTGCTACGTGACAATTTAAACTTTTAACAGTATTACCGAACACAAGTGCCCAAGTTCTGATGGAACGTCATTAACCTGAAACGTTAACTCTGTTTCTCTCTCCACAGATGCTGCCTGACCTGCTCAGTGTTTCCAGCATTTAACTTTTTATTCTCCAAACTTATAATCAGAATATCACTTCCCATGTCATCTAACTACACTCCTTCCTGATATGTAGCCTTGTCCCACAAACCAGGCTCCTTTCGGATGATTCAGGCATTCATTGGAATTATAACTTCTTAATGATAACATTAATGTGAAGGATGTAACGATGCAATACTTGCCATCAGAGCGCCCGACTGTTGGAGTCCTAATGGTCACCTGCCCACACGAACAGGGCCAGTATAAAAGGTTGGCTGCCATGTAGTTCAGGCACACTGCAGTTGTAATAAAGAAGACTAAGGTCACACTAAGTTTAGCTCACAGTACTCAGCCTCGGGGAGTTCTTCTATGCACAGCAATTGGCGACGAGTAACAGAATTCGAATTTTCACGCAACCATGGCTGCTGTTGGAATATTAGAGAGATCCAAAGAGGATGATGATTGGGAAGCCTTCGTCGAGCAGCTCGACCTGTACTTTGTGGCCAACGAGCTGGAAGGAGACACTAACGTGGCTGAGCACAGGGCGGTTCTCCTCACCATCTGTGGGCCTAAAATATACAGCCTCATCAAGAATCTGCTCACACCGACAAAACCAAAGGAGAAGGAATATTCAGCGTTGTGCACACTGGTTTGGGACTAACTAAAGCCGAAGGAGAGTATCCTCATGGCCAGATATCGTTTTTACACGCACCATCGCTCCGGGGACCAGGATCTGGTGGATTATGTCACCGACCTGAGACACCTCGCGGGACATTGCTATTTTGGAGCTGCGTTGGGGCAAATGCTGTGGGACTTTTACGTGCTGGGCATCAGCCACGAGGTCATTCTTCGAAAGCTGCTGGCTGCTGAAACCCGAGACCAGAGCAGGGCCATCGCGATCGCCCAGGCATGCATGGCCACGGACGATAACACCAAACAGATATCTTCTCAACATCGAAGCTCATCGGTAAGTACTGTGCATAAAATGATGTCGCTAGCAGGCCGAACTGCATATGGCAGGGTCTATACGTCTGTGGCTGCAAGACCTGTGATGACTCAGAGTCCGCCATCGGAGATCGATGTGAATCTATTAGCACCATGTTGGTGCTGCGGGAATAATCCTCAGGCCCATCAATATCGATTCAAGCACTGCGTGTGCAAAGGCGGCACAACGATGGGGTACCTCCAGTGAATGTGCAAACGTGCTGTGACATACCACGTGGCAGAGGATGATCGATCCGGCACGGATCATGCAGCACAGGCAACTCAACCCGAGGAACAAGGACTCCCAGGTGCCGGTGGGGATGTTGCATTTTATCAGGGAGGCTTTGAGGGTGTGCCCGAAACGTTTCCTCTGCCCACCTTGGGCTCGCTTACCGGTCGGAGTTCTGTGTAGAGCGTTGGCTTAGAGAGTCTCGTGTTGGGCATGTGGACAATGTGGCCCGCCCAACGGAGCTGGTCGAGTGTGGTCAGTGCTTCAATGCTGGGGATGTTGGCCTGATCGAGAACACTGATGTTGGTGCGTCTGTCCTCCCCGGAGATTTGCAGGATCTTGCGGAGACAGCCCTGGTGGTATTTCTCCAGTGATTTGAGATGTCTGCTGTATATAGTCCATGCCTCGGATCTATACCGCGGGGCACTTATCACCACCGCCCTGCACACCATAAGCTTGGTGCCAGATTTGAGGTCCTGGTCTTCAAACACTCTCCTCCTCAGGTGATCGAAGGCTGTGCTGCCACACTGGAGGCGGTGTTGGACCTCGTCTTCGATATCTGCCCTTGCTGATAGTAGTTTCCCCAGGCGTGGAAAATGGTCCACGCTGTCGAAGGCCACACTTATAGCCTTCTTAAATATAGCACCCTCATTCTATTCTCTTGAAACAAGTTCCTGAATTCTCGGCTAGCTGTGTAGGTTAGAGCTGTGGTTTTATCCTGAGATAGATTCTATCATAGTGTTTCCGAAGTGTAGTAGTTATCACATTCGCCTCACACACGTAAGGTCCCCGGTCCGAAACCGGGCGGAAAGATCTTGAAAACTTGAAAATGGGCCGAATGACTGACTCCTGTTCCAAACTCTTAAGTTCTTATGATCTCTTGACCTTTCACAGGAGAACAAACTCTCCTCTGAACATGCATGAGAAAGCTCCAGAAAATATTTCCGTCCGAGTTACTTTCGCGTGTGAGGCGAACGTGTTAACCGTTACACTGCGGAAACCTCTCCACTTTCAGCACCAGATTACCAAAATTAAACCCAATGAGATCGGGATAAAAGTTCCGCAGATGCTCAGGGCAAAATATCCGATTGATAGTCCACACAAGAATGAACAAACTTCAGCACGAGATCAGACGGAAATGTTGAGCGAGCAGGTGGACTGCTGAATTGCACTTTTAAGGAGTTGGTGATGACAAAACAAATGGGTTCCGCTTGAAGATCAGAAAAGTCACAAGTGGATTCGAACCCTCAGCTTCAGAGAAAACTGCAATTTGAACACAGCACCTTAGACCGCTCGGCCATCCTGACTATACAGTGCTTTGTGTGGCCACCTGCAGGTTGATTTTGAACATTTGTATCCTGTCACATGATATAAATAAGGGCAGCAGGCGTATCTCTGCCTGACACCGGGGAAACTGTGAGACAGACATTGCAGCAACGGTCTGGTTCTTGTCAAACAGCAAATGAAATAGTAATTCTGGAAGAAAAATATCAAAAAAACAATGACCCTTACGTGATTTGAACACGCAACCTTCTAATTTGGAATCAGACACACTACCGTTGCACCATGAGACCTACGCACTGAACTGGAGATGTTCGTCTATATGAAGATTCTGCAATACAAGGGGCTTTAAAATCCCCGCCCATTCCCACCAGGTATCACAAACAGCGGTCACCGGACAGTCACCGAATGGTTTGCTCGAAAACTTTTCTCTTGCTTTCACGAGAAACCATCATTAATTAACCCCTCACCTTCTTTTGCACAATCAAACAAATGCTAACTCAGGGACATTCCATACTTCAATCATTTGGCCTGTGCTTTACATCTTAACTCGAAAACCATATCCCATTTTACTCACTGTATTTTAGCTTTCTGGTTCAAAGTCTTCAGAGATCTGGGGCAACTTTTATCAAATTTAGCAGCACCGGTTTTTCCTATCGTGCACACAAAATAAAATCATTCGTGAAGATAAAATCCCACCGTGCGTATTTTCAGATTCAATGCTTTCGGATTTCAAGTAAAGTGAAAGAATTTTACAGTGAAAAGATTTGCAAGTGTTACTTGTATTTGTGTCTTTAATTCAACTTTGTGGCGTCTGACTCCCGTTCCTGCCACTGCTGAATAAGAAAGGAGGGTTTGACGTTGACCAGCTCATCCTTTATATTCAGTGGTTTCTCACCCTTTGATGGGCTGCAGTACAGCGGATATCACGTTGGCCTCACACGCAAAAGGTCCCCGGTGGATCCGTTTTCTCTCAGTCAAAGTTATCTATTTATTGAAGTGAAATAAAGAGCAATTGAGGAATAAGGGAGCCCTTTTACCAGGAGAATAAATAGCAAATTCTGGAAATCTCAGCAGGTCAGGCAGCATTTGCCAGGAGACTAAACACGGGATTAAACCAGGGACTTTTCCCGTGTAAAGCAAACGTGATAACCACTACACGACAGAAACCTCTGGTACAATAACCCCAACAGAGGGGAGGTGACCAGTGAGCATCCTCTGTGCTGATCGGCATTGTGTGTTGGCTCACCTTGAACAACTTCTGTCCCACGATGAAAGTTCTCAATCCTTCTCCTCCGCTGCCCTTTACAGAAATGTCAGGGATCACCCAGCCACCGTGTTCACTTCCACATCCTCACAGTGGGGCCACAGACGCTCCTACCTTTCTATCCGCGATCAGCAAACTCACCCAGTTTACAAAATTAAACCCGGAATACGTGCCCGGCAAAGGGCAGGAGAAGCCAGATAGTCTGTAAGCTCGGTCTATCACAGAAAGTATTGGTATTCATGGTGGTTACAGCAATTATTAATCGTCTCACAGACCTCAATTATTTTTATGCGATGAATTGATTGAGGATTGAAACCAGGTTAGTCCGCCGAATCTTAACCGCTCGACCACCAGGGAACAGTTACGATACATGTCGATATATTTATACATATTTATATATGAACCTGAATTTCAACGGCTACCTACCTAGACCTCGTGCTGCCCACGGTAGTGTTTCTAACTTTGAGTGAGATAAATTGTTCCACAGTGACACCCATTTCATCTTTTGTTCCCTTTTAAACACTAGAAACTGAGACAGGGGAGTAAATAGAGAAACCAAAGCACAGGGTGAAAAACAAGAGGAAGAGAGAAGGGGAAAGATACTGTCCTCAACCAGAACTAATGCAGAAACCCCTCTGCTGTGCTCGGGGTGACCACCCAGAGCCTGGATACACTAACGTCCCAACAGCTCATTGACTGTCGGAGTTGGACCGTGCGGTGATTCAGAAGACAGGTCGAAAAATCAAAGTCACTGATTCCATCTCATGTGCTCCTCCGATCAAGAATAGCAACACACTAAAAATGTTTCAATAATGATTACACCTTATCTCCATGTTTATCGAGCAGTTGGCTCGTTGGTCTAGGGGTATGATTCTCGCTGCGGAGTTATTGTTTGAAATTTGCGCGAGGTCCCGGGTTCAAATCCCGGACGAGCTTCAGTTTACCCAAGAATTTTAAAATTGCATCAAACTTTTGCATAGAAGGACTTGCATTTCTGCAACACCTTTCAGGAACTCATGAGCCCCAACGCGCTTTGCATCCGTTGAGATATGTTTGAAGTGTTGTCGTGTGGGGAAAGATGTGCCCAAATCATCCCACATGAACCGCAACTCTTTGCGAAGGAGTTTGGTGCAAAAAAATCAGGTGCCTCAGGGACTTGAACTTTCTATGAATGAGTTTTGCTTGTATCTGCATTCAAGCTTGTAACAGTAACTGTGCTTCCATCTCACGGGAGCAGCGTGTAGCGGTTAGTGAGTAGGTGACCAGGTTGATGTTCGCCGCTTTCAATCTTTTAAATTTCACCAAACAAAGAAACAGAGAATCCAACTGTCCCTGTAAGCGACGGATTGAAGGGATCGGTGCTCCAAACAGAGCTGGAACACGCACAGTGCAGGAATAGGGTCCGCAACATTAAATGTCAGAGTAATTAAGCAGAAAATAATTAAACATACACTTAATAGTACTTACACCCAAACCTTGCGAATGTTAGCCGAAGAACTCAAACACGTTACAGTTCCCAGCACGGTGTAGAAATTGATCAAACATTAATCGGATTCTAAACTATCTGATCCAAATGCCACATTTTATATCTTTTCCTTACCCCTGCTTCGTGACAACTGAAACTTTTAATAGTATTTCCTAACACAACTGCCCAACTTCTGATGGAAGGTTATTAACCTGAAACGTTAACTCTGTTTCTCTCTCCACAGATGCTGCCAAGCCTGCTCAGTGTTTCCAGTATTTACTCTTATTATTCTCCAAACTTATCATCAGAGTATCACTTCCCTTGTCATCTAATTACGCTCCTTCCTGATATGTAGCCTTGTCCTACAAACCAGGCACCTTTCTGATGATTCAGGCATTCATTGGAATTATAACTTCTTCACGATAACAATTATGTGAAGTATGTAACTATATCATACTTGCCACCAGAGGGCGTGACTGTTGGAGTCCTAATGGTCACCTGCCCACACGTGCAGGGCCAGTATAAAAGGTTGGCTGCCATGTTGTTCAGGCACTCTGGAGTTGTAATAAAGAAGACGAAGATCACACTAAGTTTAGCTCACAGTACTCAGCCTCCTGGTGTTTTACTTTTCACAACAATTGGCGACCATTAACAGAAGACAAACCTTCACACAACCATTGCTGCTGTTGGAATATTAGAGAGATTCACAGAGAGTGAAATAAATGAGGGCAGCAGGCGGATCTCTGCCTGACACCGGGGAAACAGGGAGACAGACCTTGGAGCAGAGGGATATGGATGGAGTCGACAAAACTTGAGGCATCTGATTCAGGAGAGTCGCGGGGCGTGGGAATTTGGGAGTTTAATGACTTTGAAAGGAACATTTTTGTTTTGTGCCGTTTTGTTCAGAGAAATGTTTGTGAAAGGATTTTTTTGCAGGAAGGGATGCAGCATTTAATCTTCTGCCTTAACACTTCTTTCTGTGTGTCAGGATCACATTTCGTTTCAATGTTATTCTTCCAGAATTAATATTTCATTTGCTGTTTGACAATAACCAGACCCTTGCTCCAAAGTCTGTCTCACTCTTTCCCCGGTGTCAGGCAGAGATCCGCCTGCTGCCCTGATTTATATCATGTGACAGGACACAAAAGTTCAAAATCAACCTGCAGGTGGCTACATTCAACACTGAATAGTAATGATGGCCGAGTGGTCTAAGGTGATGTGCTCAGGTCACTATAGATAGTGTTCGAATCCTATTGCAGACATTTCTTATGTTGAATCATTCGGCAGAACCCATTTGCTTTGTCACCACCAACTCCTTAAAAGTGCGATTCAGCAGTCCACCTGCTCGCTTCACATTCCCGTCTGACCTGGTGCTGAAATTTGTTCATTCTTTTGTAGAACGACAATTATTTATTTTGCCCTGAGCATGTGAGGAACTTTTCTCCCGATTTCATTGGGTTTAATATTGTGAATCTGGAGCTGAAAGTGGAGATGTTTCCGCAGTGTAATGGTTAACACCTTCTAGTTTTTTGAGTTCATGCTCAACTTTCTCCTTGAGTGCATATGGTACGGAACGGGGCTTGTCGTAAACTAATCTAGCGTCCTTCTGTACCCTGACACTCGCCTTGAAGCCTTGGATCGGACTGTCCGTTTCGCAGAACACCTTTGGATACTTCTTGACAACCTCATCCGTTGATGAAAATCTCGCTTCCACACAGAAAATCTGAGTACAATCCAGGTTCATTGAGCTTAATCAATTTCTTCCTTGTAAGGCAGACTTGTCTGTTTTCACTACTATTCGAGGCAAGTTCTGAAATTAATCTTTATATTTCACCGATTGGTAGAGTGATATGACCAACCACAGGAATTTACTCTCCCGAGTAGCCTGGCAGCTCTATCTTGGGTTTCTCCAGTTGGAAATCACGCAATTTGTCGCGGTACAGTGACTCCGGTATTACACTCACGGATGCACCCGTGTCAATTTCCATTGGTATCTTGAATCCAGCAACATCTATGTGGATTTAAATGCTTTACGAATCACTGTCCGTTAAACTCGTGCTCCTGATGATGTGTAACTCTAACATCTCCTCGTCCTGATGTTGGTCTTCCATACTATGAAGTCTCTTGGGATTTCGACTCAGAGCCTTGAACGCTGGACTCATAGTTTTAACAACAGGTTTACCCTTCAGGCGGCATGCCTTCGTAAGATGCCCAGTCTTTCTGTCGAAGAAACACTCTGTCTTCACGTGTGGACAACTTTGAGCAATGTGTTGTCCCAGGCACCTACAGCATGACTTCGACGCTCTGGTAGAATTTCCAGTTTCTGAGGCTTTGGGCTCCCTTGTAATACCTTCAAATGCTCTGATAATGAATCCACGAGGCAATGTGTCGTTCTTTAACTGCAGTGACCTGAGTCCTTTATTGATATCTTTATTGGTGGCCTGCCTTTTATACTAGGCCAGGCACACCTGTGCAGGTAAGCTACAAATCTCCCACTGCAGTGCCCTCTGGTGGCACACCTTGTAATAGTACAAGCTGTAACCATGCAGAACACATGACAAGTGTCAGTGTGGAACAGTTTCTCTCACTCAAAGTTAGACGCACGACCGTGGGCGCCACGAGGTCTAGGTAGGTAGCCATTGATCTTCAGGTTCATATATAAATATATATAAATATATCGACATGCATCGTAACTATTCCCTGGTGGCCGAGGGGTTAAGACCCGGTGCACTAACCTGGTTTGACATGTATCGTAGCTGTTCCCTGGTGGTCGAGGGGTTAAAACCTGGCGCACGAACCTGGTTTCAATCCTCGATCAATTCATCGCATAAAAATAATTGAGGTCTGTGAGACGATTAATAATTGCTGTAATCACCATGAATACCAATACTTTCTGTGATAGACCGAGCTTGCAGACTATCTGGCTTCTCCTGCACTTGGCCGGGCACGTGTCTGGGGTTTAATTTTGTAAACGGGGTGAGTTCGCTGATCGCGGGTAGATGGTAGGAGCTTCTGTGGCTCCACTGTGAGGATGTGGAAGTGAACACGGTGGCTGGGTGATCCGTGACATTTCTGTAAAGGGCAGCGGAGGAGAAGGATTGAGAACATTCAGTGTGGGACAGAAGTTGTTTCAGGTGAGCCAACACATTCCCGATCAGCACAGAGGGAGCTCACTGGTCAGCTCCTCGCTGTGGGGGCTGTTGTACAAGAGGTTTCTGTAGTGTAGTGGTTATCACGTTTGCTTTACACGTGCAAAGTCCCTGGTTCAATCCGATGCAGAAATATTATATTTAAACTTGCTGTGGATGAACAATCGGAGGCGAGTTTAGTCTCTCTGCAAATGCTGCCTGGCCTGCAGAGATTTTCAGCATTTGCTGTTTTTATTTGCTATTAATTCTCCTGGCAAAAGGGCTCCCTTATTCATTATTTGCTCTTTATTTCACCAATAAATCGATAACTTTGAGTGAGAGAAAATGAATCCACCGGGGACCTTTTGCGTGTGAGGCCTAAGTGATATCCGCTACACTGCAGCCCATCAAAGGGCGAGAAACCACTGAATATAAAGGATGAGCTGACAAATATCAGGGGCAGTGCAGTCTGGTCAATGTCAAACCCTCCTTTCTTATTCAGCAGTGGCATGAACGGGAGTCAGACGCCACAAAGTTTAATTAAAGACACAAATACAAGTAACACTTGCAAATCTTTTCAGTGTAAAATTCTTTCACTTTATTTGAAATGCTGTTGCGTTGAATCTGAAAATACACACGGTGGGATTTTATCTTCACTACTGATTGTATTTTGTGTGCACGGTAGGAATAATCGTTGCTGATAAATTTGATAAAAGTTGCCCCAGATTCGTGGTGTCATCGGCAATGAACACTTTCAACCAGAAAGCTAAAATACATTGAGTAAAATGGGTTAACATGCAAAAGAACATAAGATCATGAGAAATAGGAGCAGGAGTGGGCGATACGGCCCCCCGAGCCTGCTCCACCATTTAATACAATCATGGCTGATTTGATAATGGACTCAGGTTCATTTCCCTGCCCGCTCCCCAAAGCACAGGCCAAATGATTGAAGTATGGAGTGTCCCTGAGTTAGCATTTGTTTGATTGTGTAAAGAAGGTGAGGGGTTAATTAATGATGGTTTCCCGTGAAAGCAAGAGAAAAGTTTTCGAACAAACCATCCGGTGACTGTCAGCTGAGCGCTGCTTTTGATACCTGGTGGGAATGGGCAGGGATTTTAATGCCCCTTGTATTGCAGAACCTTCATATAGATGAACATCTCCAGCTCACTGTGTAGGCCTCGTGGTGCAACGGTAGTGTGTCTGACTCCAAATCAACAGGTTGTGTGTTGAACTCATGTTGGGGTATTGCTCTTTTGGATATTGTTCTTCCAGAATTAATATTTCCTTTGCTGTTTGGCAATAACCAGACCCGTGCACCAAGGTCTGTCTCACTGTTTCCCCGGTGTCAGGCAGAGATACGCCTGCAGCCATCATTTATTTCATGTGACAGGACACAAAAGTTCAAAATCAACCTGCAGGTGGCCACACACAGCGCTGAATAGTCAGGATGGCAGGGCGGTCGAAGGTGCTGTGTTCAGGTCACTGTCTCCTCAACACGTGTGTTCAGCTTGAATTCCAATTCTAACAATAATTATCATTAAACGGATGACATTTGTTTGTCACCACGGCCAACTCCTTCAAAGTGGGATTCAGCTGTTCAGCTGCTCGCTTCACATTTCCGTCTGACCTGGTGCTGGAGTTTGTTAAAGAGAGTCAGTGCAGAAGATTCAACCTTTCACCTTATTCCTGACCACCACCTTCATACCTCAGGCCAGAAAGTCTCAAGCCGTACATTCCTGATCCTAACCACTCGCTGCTAAATGGCCAGCTGCTGTTCCGATGTGTAAAGTCTGGGAAACACGAGATCAATTCCTACCACACTCACAGCCTTCCAAAATATATCACCGTCATTCCATTCTTGTAAAACCAGCTCCTGAAGTATCGGCCAGCTTTGTAGGTTAAAGCGCTGATTATGTTCCTCGCATTGTATCAATTGCAATGTTTACGTAGTGTAGTGGTTATCACATTCGCTTAACACGTGAAAAATCCCCGTATCGCAACCGGCCGTGATCATTGATCAATTAAAGATTAGAAAAAATGAAACAATTGACATTAATGGTTCAATATTAACAAAGTTGTTTTTTGTTTCTGCTTAATGATTAAAAATAATAAACACCAGAAGTGGCATTTGGACCCTTGTCTTCAAGATAGATTTTGAACTGAACATAGCACCTTCGACCGCTCGGCCATCCTGGCGACTCACTGCTGTGTGTGGCCACCTGCAGATTGATTTGAAATTTTGTGACCTGTGGCATGAAATAATTGAGGGCAGCAGTTGTATCTCTGCCTGACACCGGGGAAACAGTGAGACAGACCTTGGAGCAAGGGTCTGGTTATTGTCAAACAGCAAATGAAATGTTAATTCTGGAAGAAAAATATCCAAAAAAACACTGTCCCTAACGTGATTTGAATACGCAACCTTCTGATCAAGAGTCAGACACACTACCGTTGCACCATGAGACCTACACAGTGAACTGGAGATTTTTTGTCTATATGATGGTTCTGCAATACAAGGGGCTTGAAAATCCCCGTCCATTCCCACCAGGTATCACAAACAGCGCTCACCGGACAGTCACCGTATGGTTTATTCGAAAACTTTTCTCTTGCTTTCACTGGAAACCATCATTAATTAACCTCTCACCTACTTTTGCACAATCAAACAAATGCTAACTCAGGTACATTCCATACTTCAATCATTTGGCCTGTGCTTTGCATCTCAACTCGAAAACCATATCCCATTTTACTCACTGTATTTTAGCTTTCTGGTTCAAAGTCTTCAGGGATCTGGGGAAACTTTTATCAAATTTAGCAGCACCGGTTTTTCCTATCGTGCACACAAAATAAAATCAGTAGTGAAGATAAAATCCCACCGTGCGTATTTTCAGATTCAATGCTGTCGGATTTCAAATAAAGTGAAAGAATTTTACACTGAAAAGATTTGCAAGTGTTACTTGTATTTTTGTCTTTAATTAAACTTTGTGGCGTCTGACTCCCGTTCATGCCACTGCTGAATAAGAAAGGAGGGTTTCACGTTGACCAGCTCATCCTTTATATTCAGTGGTTTCTCACTTTTGGATGGGCTGCAGTGCAGCGGATATCACGTTGGCCTCACACGCAAAAGGTCCCCGGTGGATCCGATTTCTCTCAGTCAAAGTTATCTATTTATTGAAGTGAAATGAAGAGCAATTAAGGAACAAGGGAGCCCAGGAGAAAAATAGCAAATGCTGGAAATCTCAGCAGTTCAGGCAGCATTTGCCAGGAGACTAAACTCGGGATTGAATCAAGGACCTTCCCCGTGTAAAGCAAACGTGATAACCACTACACTACAGAAACCTCAGGTACTATAACCCGAACAGAGGGGAGGTGACCAGTGAGCTCCGTCTGTGCTGATCGGCATTGTGTGTTGGCTCATCTGAAACAACTTCTGTCCTGCATTGAATGTCCTCAATCCTTCTCCTCCGCTGCCCTTTACAGAAATGTCAGGGATCACCCAGCCACAGTGTTCACTTCCACATCGTCACAGTGGGGCCACAGAGGCTCCGACCTTTCTATCCGCGATCAGCGAACTCACCCAGTTTACAAAATTAAACCCGGAATACATGCCCGGAAATGGACAGGAGAAGTCAGATAGTCTGTAAGCTCGGTCTATCACAGAAATATTGGTATTCATGGTGGTTTCAGCAATTATTAATCGTCTCACAGACCTCAATTATTTTTATGCGATGAGTTGATCGAGGATTGAAAGCAGGTTAGTCCGCCGGGTCTTAACCGCTCGACCAACAGGGAACTGTTACGATACATGTCGATATATTTATATATATTTATATGTGACCCTGAATATCAACGTCTACCTACCTAGACCTCGTGCTGCCCACGGTAGTGTGTCTAACTTTGAGTGAGAGAAATTGTTCCACAGTGTGACCCATTTCATCTTTTGTTCCCTTTTAATCACTAGAAACCGAGACAGGGGAATAAATAGAGAAACCAAAGCACAGGGTTATAGACAAGAGGAAGAGAGAAGGGGAAAGATACTGTCCGCACCCAGAACTAATGCAGAAACCCCTCTGCTGCGCTCGGGGTGACCGCCCACAGCCTGGATACACTAACGTCCCAACAGCTCATTGACTGTCGGAGTTGGACCGTGCGGTGCTTCAGAAGACAGGTCGAAAAAGCAAAGTCACTGATTCCATCGCATGTGCTCCTCCGATCAAGAATGGCAACACACTAAAAATGTTTCAATAATGGTTGCACCTCATCGCCACGTTCATTAAGCAGTTGGCCCTTTGGTCTAGGGGTATGATTCTCGCTTCGGGGTTGTTGCTTGAAATTTGAGAGAGGTCCCGGGTTCAAATCCCGGACGAGCCCTCAGTTTACCCAAGAATTTTGAAATTGCATCAAACTTTTGCAAAGAAGGACTTGCATTTCTACAACACCTTTCAGGAACTCATGACGCCCCAAAGCGCTTTGCATCCATTGAGTTGTGTTTGAAGTGTTGTCGTGTGGGGAAAGATGTGCCCAAATCACCCCACACGAACCGCAACTCGTTGCGAAGGAGTTTGGTGCTAAAAATCAGGTGCCTCAGGGACTTGGACTTTCTATGAATGAGTTCTGCTTGTACCTGCGTTCAAGCTTGTAACAGTAACTGTGCATCCACCTCACGGGACCAGCGTGTAGCGGTTAGTGAGTAGGTGACCAGTTTGATGTGCGCCGCTTTCAATCTTTTAAATTTCACCAAACAAAGAAACGGTGAATCCAACTGTCCCTGTAAGCGACGGATTGAAGGGATCGGTGCTCCAAACAGAGCTGGAACACACGCAGTGCAGGAATAGGGTCCGCAACATTAAATGTCAGAGTTATTAAGCAGACAATAATGAAACATACATTTAATAGTATTTGCACCCAAACCTTGCGAATGTTAGCCGAATAACTCAAACACGTTGCAGTTTTCAGCTCGGTGTAGAAATTGATCAAACATTAATCGGATTCTAAACTATCTGTTACAAATGCCACATTTTATATATTTTCCTTACCCCTGCTTCGTGACAATTGAAACTTTTAATTGTATTACCGAACACAACTGCCCAACCTCTGATGGAAGGTCATTAACCTGAAACGTTAACTCTGTTTCTTTCTCCACAGATGCTGCCTGGCCTGCTCAGTGTTTCCAGTATTTAATCTTTTTATTCTCCAAACTTATCCTCAGAGTATCACTTCCCTTGTCATCTAACTACGCTCCTTCCTGATATGTAGCCTTGTCCTACAAACCAGGCTCCTTTCTGATTATTCAGGCATTCATTGGAATTATAACTTCTTAATGATAACAATTATGTGAAGTATGTAACTATGTCATACTTGCCACCAGAGGGCGTGACTGTTGGAGTCCTAATGGTCACCTGCCCACACCTGCAGTGCCAGTATAAAAGGTTGGCAGCCATGTTGTTCAGGCACTCTGGAGTTGTAATAAAGAAGACTAAGATCACACTAAGTTTAGCTCACAGTACTCAGACTCTTGGTGTTGAACTTTTCACAACAATTGGCGACGATTAACAGAATACAAACCTTCACACAACCATGGCTGCTGTTGGAATATTAGAGAGTGAAATAAATGAGGGCAGCAGGCGGATCTCTGGCTGACACCGGGGAAACAGGGAGACAGACCTTGGAGCAAAGGGATATGGATGGAGTCCGCAAAACTTGAGGCATCTGATTCAGGAGAGTCGCGGGGCGTGGAAATTCGGGAGTTTAATGACTTTGAAAGGAACATTTTTGTTTTGTGACGTTTTGTTCAGAGAAATGGTTGTGAAAGGAATTTTTTGCAGGAAGGAATGCAGCATTTAACCTTTTGCCTTAGCACTTGTTTCTGGGTGTCAGGATCACATTTCGTTTCAATGTTATTCTTCCAGAATTAATATTTCATTTGCTGTTTGACAATAACCAGACCCTTGCTCCAAGGTCTGTCTCACTCTTTCCCCGGTGTCAGGCAGAGATCTGCCTGCTGCCCTGATTTATTTCATGTGACAGGACACAAAAGTTCAAAATCAACCTGCAGGTGGCCACACACAGCAGTGAATAGTACTGATGGCCGAGTGGTCATGGTGATGTGTTTAGGTCACTATAGATAGTGTTCGAATCCTATTGCAGACATTTCTGATATTGAATCATTCGGCAGAACCCATTTGCTTTGTCACCTCCAACTCCTTAAAAGTGCGATTCAGCAGTCCACCTGCTCGCTGAACATTTCATTCTGACCTGGTGCTGAAATTTGTTCATTCTTTTGTAGAACGACAATTATTTATTTTGCCTTGAGCATGTGAGGAACTTTTCTCCCGATCTCATTGGGTTTAATTTTGTTAATCTTGTGCTGAAAGTGGAGATGTTTCCGCAGTGTAACGTTTAACACCTTCTAGTTTTTTGAGTTCATGCTCAACTATCTCCTTGAGTGCATATGGTACGGAACGAGGCTTGTAGTAAACCAATCTAGCGTCCTTCTGTACCCTGACACTCGCCTTGAAGCCTTTGGATCGGACAGTCCGTTTCGCAGAACACCTTTGGATACTTCTTGATAACCTCATCCGTTGATGAAAATGTCTACAATCCAGCTTCAGTGAGCTTAATCAATTTCTTCCTTCTAAGGCAGACTTGTCTCTTTTCACTACTATTCGAGGCAAGTTCTGAAATTAATCTTTATATTTCACCGATCGGTACAGTGATATGACCAACCACAGGAATTTACTCTCCCGAGTAGCCTCGCTGCTCTATCTTGGGTTTCTCCAGTTGGAAATCACGTAATTTGTCGCGGTACAGTGACGCCGGTATTACACTCACGGATGCACCCGTGTCAATTTCCATTGGTATCTTGAATCCAGCAACATCTATGTGGATTTTGATGCTTTCCGAATCACTGTCCGTTAAACTAGTGCTCCTGATGATGTGTAACTCTAACATCTCCTCATCGTGTTGTTGGTCTTCCATACTATGTAGTCTCTTGAGATTTCTACTCATAGCTTTGAACGCTGGACTCATAGCTTTAAAAATAGGTTTAACCTTCAGTCGGCATGCCTTCGCAAGATGCCCAGTCTTTCTGTCGAAGAAACACTCTGCCTTCACGTGTGGAGAACTTTGAGCAATGTGTTGTCCCAGGCACCTACAGCATGACTCTGACGCTTTGGTAGAATTTCCAGTTTCTGAGGCTTTTGGCTCCCTTGTTATACCTTCAAATGCTCTGATAATGACTTACGAGACAATGAGTCATTCTTTAACTGTCGTGACCTGAGTCCTTTATTGATAACCACAGAGTGAGGATCACACCTGGTGGCCTCCCTTTTATACTAGGCCAGGCACACCTGTGCAGGTAAGCTACAAGTCTCCCACTGCAGTGCCCTCTGGTGGCACTCCTTGTAATAGTACAAGCAGTAACCATGTCGAACACATGACAGGTGTCACTGTGGAACCGTTTCTCTCACTCAAAGTTAGACGCACTACCGTGGGCGCCACGAGGTCTAGGTTGGTAGCCATTGACATTCAGGTTCTTATATAAATATATATAAATGTATCGACATGCATCGTAACTGTTCCCTGGTGGTCGAGGGGTTAAGATCTGGTGCACGAACCTGGTTCGACATGTATCGCAACTGTTCCCTGGTGGTCGAGGGGTTAAGACCCGGCGCACTAACCTGGTTTCAATCCTCGATCAATTCACCGCAGAAAATTAATTGACGTCTGTGAAACGCTTAATAATTGCTGTAATCACCATGAATACCAATACTCTCTGTGATAGACCGAGATTACAGACTATCTGGCTTCTCCTGCACTTTGCCGGGCACGTGTTTGGGGTTTAATTTTGTAAACTGGGTGAGTTCGCTGATCGCGGGGTGACGGTAGGAGCCTCTGTGGCCCCACTGTGAGGATGTGGAAATGAACACGGTGGCTGGGTGATCCGTGACATTTCTGTAAAGTGGAGCAGAGGAGAAGGATTGAAAACTTTCAGTGCGGGGAAGAATTTGTTTCAGGAGAGCCAACACATTCCCGATCTGCACAGAGGGAGCTCACTGGTCAGCTCCACGCTGTGGGGGCCGTTGTACAAGGGGTTTCTGTAGTGTAGTGGTTATCACGTTTGCTTTACATGCACAAGGTCCCTGGTTCAATCCCAGGCAGAAACATTATGTTTAAACTTGCTGTTGATGAACAATCAGAGGCGAGTTTCGTCTCCCTGCAAATGCTGCCTGACCTGCTGAGATTTCCAGTATTTGCTATTTATTCTCCTGGCAAAAGGGCTCCCTTATTCATTAATTGCTCTTTATTTCACCAATAAATAGATAACTTTGAGTGAGATAAAACGGTTCCACCGGGGACCATTTGCGTGTGAGACCAACGTGATATCCGCCAC
This sequence comes from Pristiophorus japonicus, assembly GCF_044704955.1. Classification (NCBI taxonomy): domain Eukaryota; kingdom Metazoa; phylum Chordata; class Chondrichthyes; family Pristiophoridae; genus Pristiophorus; species Pristiophorus japonicus. Next base: position 1,610,930 of record NW_027254772.1, read on the forward strand.
ACTGCAGCCCATCAAAGGGGGAGAAACCACTGAATATAAAGGATGAGCTGACAAATATCAGGGGCAGTGCAGTCTGGTCAATGTCGAATCCTCCTTTCTCATTCAGCAGTGGCATGAACGGGAGTCAGGCGCCTCAAAGTTTAATTAAAGACACAAATACAAGTAAAACTTGCAAATCTTTTCAGTGTAAAATTCTTTCACTTTATTTGAAATGCTACTGCGTTGAATCTGAAAATACACACGGTGGAATTTTATCTTCACTACTGATTGTATTTTGTGTGCACGGTAGGAATAATCGGTGCTGATAAATTTGATAAAAGTTGCGCCAGATTCGTGGTGTCATCGGCAATGAACACTTTCAACCAGAAAGCTAAAATACAGTGCGTAAAATGGGTTAACATGCATAAGAACATAAGATCATGAGAAATAGGAGCAGGAGTGGGCCATACGGCCCCTCGAGCCTGCTCCACCATTTAATACAATCATGGCTGATCTGATAATGGACTCAGGTCCACTTCCCTGCCCGCTCCCCAAAGCACAGGTCAAATGATTGAAGTATGGAGTGTCCCTGAGTTAGCATTTGTTTGATTGTGTAAACAAGGTGAGGGGTTAATTAATGATGGTTTCCCGTGAAAGCAAGAGAAAAGTTTTCGAACAAACCATCCGGTGACTGTCAGCTGAGCGCTGCTTCTGATACCTGGTGGGAATGGGCGGGGATTTTAAAGCCTCTTGTATTGCAGAACCTTCATATAGACGAACATCTCCAGCTCGCAGTGTAGGCCTGGTGGTCCAACGGTAGTGTGTCTGACTCCAGATCCAAAAGCTGTGTGTTCAAATCACGTTATGATATTGCTCTTTTGGATATTGTTCTTCAAGAATTAATATTTCCTTTGCTGTTTGGCAATAACCAGACCCTTGCTCCAAGGTCTGTCTCACTGTTTCCCCTGTGTCAGGCAGAGATACGCCTGCTGCCGTCATTTATTTCATGTGACAGGACACAAAAGTTCAAAATCAACCTGCAGGTGGCCACACACAGCGCTGAGTAGTCAGGATGGCCGGGCAGTCGAAGGTGCTGTGTTCTGGTCACTGTCTCCTCTTCACGTGTGTTCAGCTTGAATTCCATTTCTAACAATTATTATCATTAAACGGAACACATTTGTTTGACACCACGGCCAACTCCTTCAAAGTGGGATTCAGCAGTTCAGCTGCTCGCTTAACATTTCCGTCTGACCTGGTGCTGGAGTTTGTTAAAGAGAGTCAGTGCAGAAGATTCAACCTTTCACCTTATTCCTGAGCACCACCTTCTTACCTGAGGCCAGAAAGTCTCAAGCCGTGCATTCCTGATCCTAACCACTCGCTGCTAAATGGCCAGCTCCTGTTCCGATGTGCAAAGTCTGGGAAACACGAGATCAATTCCTACCACACTCACTGCCTTCCTAAATACAGCACCGTCATTCTATTCTCGGAAAACCAGCTCCTGAAGTATCGGCCAGCTGTGTAGGTTAAAGCTCTGGTTATGTTCCTGGCATTGTGTCAATTGCAGTGTTTCAGTAGTGTAGTGGTTATCACATTCGTTTAACACGTGAAAACTCCCCGCATCGCAACCCCGCGCAAACATTTTGAACATTGATCAATTAAAGATTAGAGAAAATGAAATAATTAACATGAATGGTTCAATATTTACAAAGTTGGTGTTTGTTTCTGCTTAATGATTAAAAATAATAAACACCAGAAGTGGGATTTGGAACCTTGTCTTCAAGATAGATTTTGAACTGAACACAGCACCTTCGACCACTCGGCCATCCTGACTTCTCTCTGCTGTGTGTAGCCACCTGCAGATTGATTTTGAAAATTTGTGTCCTGTCACATGAAATAATTGAGGGCAGCAGGCGTATCTCTGCCTGACACCGGGGAAACAGTGAGACAGACCTTGGAGCAAGGTCTGTTTATTTTCAAACTGCAAATGAAATATTAATTCTGGAAGAACAATATCCAAAAGAACAGTGACCACGACGTGATTTGAACACGTAACCTTCTGATCTGGAGTCAGACGCGCTACCGTTGCGCCACGAGGCCTACACAGTAAGCTGGAGATGTTCGGCTTTATGAAGGTTCTGCAATACAAAAGGCTTTAAAATTACTGCCCATTCCCACCAGGTAGCGCAAGCAGCGCTCACCGGACAGTCACCGTATGGTTTTTTTCTTCACCTTTTGTCTTGCTTTCACGGGAAAGCATCATGAATTAACCCCTCACCTTCTTTTGCACAATCAAACAAATGCTAACTCAGGGACACTCCATACTTCAATCATTTGTCCTGTGTTTTGTGCAATGTATAGAATGACTCGACAGACTTGTTACTGTAAACTCACTCTACTGTAAACCTGGTTCAACTTTACTTATTCCCAAAGTGCCCACGTGACACAGTACTCGCTCTTAAATACCAGGGCCCGCGCACACGCGCGTACAGCCCGATGACCTCCGACAGTGGCGCCCGCTGGCGTCTAGTGACCCCAAGCATCATCACATGACACTTTGCATGTGACTGTTAAACCATATCCCATTTTACTCACTGTATTTTAATAGGCGGGGAATTTAAAGTCCCTTGTATTGCAGAACCTTCATATAGACGAACATCCCTTAACTACTGTGTAAACCTCGTGGTTTAACGGTAGTGCGTCTGATTCTAGATCAAAGGGCTGCTTGTTCAAATCATGTCGGGGTCACTGTTCTTCTAGAATTGTTGTTTCACAATAACCAGACCCTTGCTGCAATGTCTATCTCACTGTTTAGTAGTGGTAAGGTTGGGGACAGCATCAAACAAGAAATAAGGGATGTATGCAGTGGTGGTACAGCAGTTATCATGGGTGACTTTAATCTACTTATAGTTTGGGTTAACCACATGGTCGTAATGTGGTGGAGGAGGATTTCCTGGAGTGTATTTGGGATGGGTTTCTCGACCAATATGTTGAGGAACCAATAAGAGAGCAGGCCATCCTATACTGGGTGATGTGTAATGAGAAGCGTCTAATTAGCAATCTTGTTGTGCGGGGCCACTTAGGGAAATATAACATAATATGGTAGAATTCTTCATTAAGGTGGAGAGTGTCACAGTTAATTCAGAAACTAGGGTCCTGAAATTAAGGAAAAGGAACTTTGACGGTCTGAGGTGTGAATTTGGCAATTCTAGAATAGACTGGCCAAGGATACTAAAAGAGTTGACAGTGGATAGGCAATGGTAAACATTTAAAGAAAACACGGGTGAACTTCAGCAATTGTACATCCCTGTCTGGAGTAAAAATAGAACGGAGAACGTTGCTCAACCGTGATTAACAAGGGAAATTAAGGATAGTTTTAAAACCAAGGAAGAGGCACCAAAATTGGCCAGAAAAAGCAGCAAAACTGTGGACTGGGAGTAATTTAGAATTCAACAGGGGAGGACTAAGGGTTTCATTAGGAGGGAAGCTTGCTTGGAACATAAAAGCTTCTGCAAATATGTGAAGAGAAAAAGATTAGTGAAGACAAACGTAGGTCCCTTGCAGTCGGATTCAGGTGAATTTACAATGGGTAACAAAGAAATGGCAGACCAAAAGAACAAATAATTCGGTTCTGTCTTCATGAAGGAAGACACGAATAATGTTCCGAATGTACTTGGGGACCGAGGGTCGAGTGAGAAGGAGGATCTGAAGGATATCCTTATTAGGCGGGAGATTGTGTTAGGTAAATTGATGGGATTGAAGGCTGATAAATCACCAGGGCCTGATAGTCTGCGTCCCAGAGTATTTAAGGAAGTGGCCCGAGAAATAGTGGATGCATTGGTGGTCATTTTCCAATATTCTATTGACTCGGGATCAGTTCCTATGGACTGGAGGGTAGCTAATGTAACACCACTTTTTAAAAAAGGAGGGAGAGAGAAAACGGGTAATTATTGACCAGTTAGCCTGACATCAGCAGTGGGGAAAATGTTGGAATCAATTATTAAAGATGAAATAGCAGGGCATTTGGAAAGCAGTGACAGGATCAGTCCAAGTCAGCATGGATTTATGAAAGGGAAATCATGCTTGACTAATCTTCTGGAATTTTTGAGGATGTAACTAGCAGAGTGGACTAGGGAGAACCAGTGGATGTGGTGTATTTGGACTTTCAGAAGGCTTTTGACAAGGTCCCACACAAGAGATTGGTGTGCAAAGTCAAAGCACATGGTATTGGGGGTAATGTACTGACGTGAATAGAGAACTGGTTGGCAGACAGGAAGCAGAGAGTCGGGATAAACGGGTCCTTTTCAGAATGGCAGGCAGTGACTTGTGGAGTGCCGCAGCGCTCAGTGCTGGGACCCCAGCTCATTACAATAAAAATCAATGATTTGGATGAAGGACTTGTGTGTAATATCTCCAAGTTTGCAGATGACACTAAACTGGGTGGCGGTGTGAGCTGTGAGGAGGACGCTGACAGGCTGTAGGGTGATTTGGACAGGTTAGGTGAGTCGGCAAATGCATGGCAGATGCAGAATAATGTGGATAAATGTGAGGTTATCCATTTTGGGGGCAAAAACACTGGGGCAGAATATTATCTGAATGGCGGCAGATTAGGAAAAGGGGAGGTGCAACGGGACCTGCGTGTCATGGGTCATCAGTCATTGAAGGTTGGCATACAGGTGCAACAGGCAGTGAAGAAGGCAAATGGTATGTTGGCCTTCATAGCTCGGGTCTTTGAGTATAGGAGCAGGGAGTTCTTACTGCAGCTGTACAGGGTCTTAGTGAGGCCTCACCTGGAATATTGTGTTCCGTTTTGGTCTTCTAATCTGAGGAAGGACGTTATTGCTGTTGAGGGAGTGCAGGGAAGGTTCACCAGACTGATTCCCGGGATGGCTGGACTGTCATATGAGGAGAAACTGGATCAACTGGGCCTTTATTCACTGGAGTTTAGAACGATGAGAGGGTATCTGATGGAAATGTATAAGATTCTGACGGGACTGGACAGGGTAGATGCGGGTAGATTGTTCCCGATGTTGGGGAAGTCCAGAACCAGGGGACATAGTCTTAGGATAAGCGGTAGGCCAATTAAGAAGGAGATGAGGAGAAACCTCTTCACTCAGAGAGTTGTTAACCTGTGGAATTCCCTGCAGAGGTGTATGGGGAACTGCGGCTGATATTTGGCCGGACCCCAGCACACAAATATCAGCATTTGATGTTTTGCTAAATGTCTTGGTTCCTGCAACAAGGTGGCCGCACATGCGCCATGAACCGTCCAAGATGGCGGCCAGTGAACCCGCTGACCCGGGCCTGTCACCACGGGGCCATCACAGGGCCTGTGGCCTGTGATTGGGGCCTGGGACCTAGAGCAGGTGTTTATGAGGCTCACCAGCCCACTTATATCTCCAATTCCTGCCCCGCACCGACAACCGACCGTCTCCTGTCCAATATCATCTGGGCTCCACCAATGTAACAAACAGGGTGGATAAAGGGGAACCAGTGGATGTGGTGTATTTGGACTTCCAGAAGGCATTGACAAGGTGCCACATAAAAGGTTACCACACAAGTTAAAAAAAACATGGGTTTGGGGGTAATATATTAGCATGGATAGAGGTTTGGCTAGCTAACAGAAAACAGAGAGTCGGGATAAATGGTTCATTCTCGGGTTGGAAATCAGTAACTAGTCGGGTGCCACAGGGATCAGTGCTGGGACCCCAACTATTTACAATCTACATTAACGACTTGGAAGAAAGGACCGAGTGTAATGTAGCCAAATTGTTGGGGTGGAAAATATGTTAAAGAATATGACTCAGACACCCATCTGCTCAAGTGGAAAACACCCAAGTTTATTTTTTGTATACAGAGACTCGGCCGAGTTGGAGATCAGTCTAAAAGCTCCGCAGCCTCTTGCCCCCGAACTCGCCCGGCCGTTCCATATTAATCTCACAACCCACAAGCACGTGCGTCATTGTGGTTACAATGGATGAAGAAAAACCTTTCACAATAAAGTACATGGGACCCTGAGTTCAGCGTTTAGGGCATTCGTTCCTCCTTATCAGAGAAAAAACATGCATACATCTGTTTGCACTACAACCATACTTTGTCCAACTTCTTCTTTCCACATGACTCAGAATCAGCAGACTTTATTTGACCATTTTAACATCGCCAGAATGCATAAAGCGGAGTTTCTAAAAATTCCCACTACACTGATGATACAAAGATGGGAGGAAAAGCAATGTGGGAGGAGGTCACAAAAAATCTGCAAAAAGGACATAGGAAGGCTAAGTGAGTGGGCATAAATTTGGCAGATCGAGTAAAATGTGGGAAAGTGTTAGGTCATGCATTTTGGCAGAACAAGAAATCAAAGAGATAATTATTATTTAAATGGAGAAAAATTGCAAATTGCTACAGTACAGTGGGACCTGGGGGTACTTGTGCACGAAACAAAAGTTTAGTATGTAGGTACAGCAATTGAACAGAAAATCCAATGGAATCTTGGTCTCTATTGCAAAGGGGATGGAGTTTTAAAGCAGGGAAGTCTTGCCACAGTCATACAGGGTATTAGTGTGGCCACACTTAGACTACTGCGTGCAGTTTTGGTTTCCACATTTATGAAAGGACAGACTGGCTTTGGAGGCAGTTCAGAGAAGCTTCCTAAGTTGATTCCGGAGATGAGGTGTTGAATTATGAGGAATGTTTGAGGAGCTTGGGCCTCCACTCATTGGAATTCAGAAGAATGAGATGTGATCTTATCGAAACGTATAAGGTTTTGAAGCAGCTTGACAAGGTCGATGCAGAGAGGGTGTTTCCACTGACAGGGGAGACTAGAACTACGGAGCATAATCTCAGAATAAGGGACCTCCCATTTAAAACTGAGATGAGGAAAAATTTCTTCTCCCAGAGCATTGTAAATCTGTGGAATTCACTGCCTCAGAGAGCTGTGGAAGCTGGGTCATTGAATAACTTTAAGAGATTGACAGTTTCTTAACCGATAATGGATTAAAGGGTTATGGGGAGTGGGCAGGGAGGTGGACCCGAGTCCTATTAAGCCATGATCCTATTAAATGGCGCAGCAGGCTCGATGGGCCGTGTGGAATACTCGAGCTCCTATTTCTTATCTTCTTATGTTACCCTCCCCTTCAGTGCTGACTCTGGCTGGATTCAGTTCCGCTCACTGGTTCCCCTCTCCTCCCCTGAAGGTGCTGACTCTGTCTGGGTTCAGTTCTACACTCACTGATTCCCTTCCCCTGAAGGTGCTGACTCGGTATCTAAGCAAGGCAAGAAAACCCTTCCTTAGATAAGGAGACCAAAACTGTGCACACGACTCCAAGTGTGGTGTCACCAAGGCCCTGTACAATTGTAGAGTGAGATTTGAGAGGATTACCCTTTATCTAAATTAAGCTGTACGCGGCCCGAGGAGTGTTTATTTGGAAAGTGTAGAAGGAGCTTTACTTCGTATCTCACCAATGCACTACGTACCCTGGGCGTGTTTGATGCGACTGGGTAGAGGGAGCTTTACTCTATTTAACGCGTGCTGTACCGGCCCTGGCTGTGTTTGATGGTACAATGCAGTTGGAGCTTTACTTTGTATCTGAGTCAAGATAAATGGGGTGATTTTTCCATTGGCAAACGAGCTCCAGCATTGTCATAGGCGTCGGTGCTCAGTCCCCAATCTATATTAATGACTTGGATGAAGGGACCGAGTGCAATCTCGAAAAGTTTGCTGATGATACAAAGATGGGTGGGAAAGAAACTTGTGAAGAGGACACAAAAATCTATAAAGGGATACAAACATGCTAAGTGAGTGGGCAAAACATTCGGCAGATGGAGTATAATGTGGGAAAATGTGAGGTTATCCACTGGGGCAGAAAAAATAAAAAACAAATTATAATTTAAATGGATAAAAATTGCAAAGTGCTGCAATACAGTCGCAACTTGGGGTCCTTGTGCATGAAACACAAAAAGTTAGTATGCAGGTACAGCAAGTAATCAGGAAAGCAAATGGAATCTTGGCCTTTATTGCAAGGTGGATAAAGTATAAAAGCAGTTAAGTCCTGCTACAACTGTACAGAATATTGGTGAGGACACGCCTAGAGTACTGCATACAGTTTTGGTCTCTGTATTTAAGGAAGAATGTATTGGTTTGGAGGCTGTTCAGAGAAGGTTCACTAGGTTGATTCAAGCGATGAGGGGGTTGACTTATGAAGATAGGTTGAGTAGGTTGGGTCTATACCCATTGGAGCTCAGAACAATGAGAGGTGATCTTATCAAAACATATAAGATAATGAAGGGGCTCGACAAGGTGAATGCAGAGAGGATATTTGCAACCATAGGGAAAACTAAAACTAGGGGTCATAGTCTCAGAATAAGAGGCAGCCCATTTAAAACTGAGATTAGATGGAATTTCTTATTTGAGGGTTGTAAATCTATGGAATGTCTGCCCCAGAGAGCTGTGGAGGCTGGGCCATTGAATATATTAAAGGAGGAGATCGACATATTTTTGAGCAATAAGGGAATAAAGTGTCATGGTGAGCAGGCAGGGAAGTGGAGCTGAGCCCAAGATCAGATCAGCCATGATCTTATTAAATGGTGGAACAGGCTCGAGGGGCCAAGTGCCTACTCCTGCTCCTATATCTTATATTATGATCTACCCTGTGCTGTACCTGCCCTGGGATTATTTGTTGGGATAGTGTAGAAAGAGCTTTACTCTGTATCTAACACGTGCTACCTGCCCTAGGATTATTTGTTGGGACAATGCAGAGGGAGAGATTACTCTATATTTATCCCTTGCTGTACTTGCCCTGGGAGTGTTTGATGGGACTGCGTAGATGGAGCATTATTCTGTATCTAACCAATGCTGTATCTACCCTGCAATGCTTTGGATAGTGTCGAGGGAGAAATACTCCATACCTAACCAGTGTTGTACATGCCCTTGGAATGCCTGGTGGGACAGTGTTGAGGGAGCTTTATGCTGTATCTAATGCATGCGGTACCTGCCCTGGCAATGTCAGATGGAACAGTATATAGGGAGATTTACTCAATATTTAAACAATGTTGTACCTGTTCTGGGAGTGTTTGATGCGGCAGAGTAGAGGGAGCTTTACTCTGTATCTATCCCGTGCTGCAGTTGCATTGGGAGTGTTTGATGCGACAATGTAGAGGGAGATTTATTCTGTATCTGCCCTGGGAGTGTTTTATTGTTCAGTGTAGAGGGATCTTTATTCTGTATCTAACCAATGAAGTATCTACTCTAGAATGCTTGAGACAGTGTAGAGGGAGATATACGCCATATCTAGCCTGTGTTGTACCTGCCCATGGAATGTCTGGTGGGACAATGTTGAGGGAGCTTTGCTCTATATCTAAGCAAGGCAAGTATCCTTCCTTAGATAAGGCGACCAAAGATGTGCACAGTACTCCAGGTGTGGTCTCACCAAGGCCCTGTACAATTATTTAGCGAGGTATGAGAGGGTAACCCTTTCACTAAATTATGCTGTACTTGCCCTTGGAGTGTTTATTTGGAAAGTGTGGAGGAAGCTTTACTCTGCATCTAACCACAGCAGTACCTGCTCTGGGAGTGCTTGATGGGACAGTGTAGAGGGAGCTTTACTGTGAATCTAACGCATGCTGTTCCTGCCCCGGGAGAGTTTTATGGGACAATGTAGAGGAACTTTACTCTGTATCTAACCTGTGCAGTTCCTGCCATGGGAATGTCCAGTGGGAAAATGTGTATCTAATCTGTGCTGTACCTGCCCTTTGAGTGTTTGATGGGACAGTGTTGTGGGAGAAATGACTCTGTATTTAACCTGTGCTGGAGCTGCCCTGTGAATGTTGTTGGGGACTGTTCAGAGGGAGATTTATGCTGGACCTAACCTGTTCCGTACCTGCCCTGGGAGAGTTTGACGGGACAGTCTCGAGGGAGCTTTACTCTGTATCTGACCCGTGCTTTACCTACCCTGGACTATTTGATGGGACGGTGTAGAGGGAGCTTTACTCTGTATCTAACCTGTGTTGTAACTGGCCTGGGAGTGTTTGATGCGACAGTGTAGAGGGAGCTTTGCTCTGTAACTAACCCATGTGCAATTGCCCCGGGAGTGTTTGGGATATTGTAGACTGAGATTTACTCTGTATCAACCATGGTAGTGTTTGGGACAGGATGGAGTGAGATTTACTCTGTCTCTAACCGTGCATTGCCGGTAGTCTGGACAGCAATAGTAGGGAAAATGCTAAAATCTATTATTAAGCACGTAGTAACAGGGCACTTCAGAACGAATAACAGAATTGGGCAGAATTAACACGGATATATGAAAGGTAAATTGTTCTTGACAAATCTGTCAGTGTTTTTTCCGGTAACTAGCAGGATAGATAAGGGGGAACCACTGGATGTGGTGTATTTATATATACAGAAGGAATTCGATGAGGTGCCACTCAAGAGATTATTGAATAAATTTAGGGCTCATGGGATTGGGCGTTATATTCTATCAAGGATTAAGGATTGCTTAACGGACAGAAAACAGAGAGTAGGAATAAACAGGCCATTTTCGGGTTGGCAGGCACTTACTGTTGGCGTCGTAGCATCCCTTGGGAGCACGAGATATATAAGCAAGCCTCCATGCTGTACCATCACTCTGGAGTTTGAATAAAGGAGCTAAGGTCAAAATTACTCATAAGGGTGTTAAAAAAACAAGCCTGAAGGCTTTGTGTCTTAATGCAAGGAGTGTCCGCAATAATGTGGATGCATTAACTGTGCAAATAGATGTTAACAAATATGATGTGATTGGGATAACGGAGACGTGGCTCCAGGATGATCAGGGCTGGGAACTCAACATCCAGGGGTATTCAACATTCAGGAAAGTTAGAATAAAAGTAAAAGGAGGTGGGGTAGCATTGCTGGTTAAGGAGGAAATTAAGGCAATAGTTCGGAAGGACATTAGCTTGGATGATGTGGAATCTATATGGGTAGAGCTGCAGAATACCAAAGGGCAAAAAACCTTCGTGGGAGTTGTGTACCGACCTCCATACAGTAGAAGTGATGTTGGGGAGGGCAACAAACATGAAATTAGGGGTGCATGCATGAAAGGTGCAGCAGTTATAATGGGTGACTTTAATATGCACATAGATTGGGTTAACCAAACTGGCAGCAATACGGTGGAGGAGGATTTCCTGGAGTGCATAAGGGATGTTTTTTTTAGACCAATATGTCGAGGAACCAACCAGGGGGGAGGCCATCTTAGACTGGGTGTTGTGTAATGATAGAGGTTTAATTAGCAATCTCGTTGTGCGAGGCCCCTTGGGGAAGAGTGAGCATAATATGGTGGAATTCTGCATTAAGATGGAGAATGAAACAGTTAATTCAGAGACCATGGTCCAGAACTGAAAGAAGGGTAACTTTGAAGGTATGAGGTGTGAATTGGCTAGGATTGATTGGCGAATGATACTGAAGGGGTTGACTGTGGATGGGCAATAGCAGACATTTAGAGACCGCATGGATGAACTACAACAATTGTACATTCCTGTCTGGCGTAAAAATAAAAAAGGGAAGGTGGCTCAACCGTGGCTATCAAGGGAAATCAGGGATAGTATTAAAGCCAAGGAAGTTGCATACAAATTGGCCAGAAATAGCAGAGAACCCGGGGACTGGGAGAAATGTAGAACTCAGCAGAGAGGACAAAGGGTTTGATTAGGGCCGGGAAAATGGAGTATGAGAAGAAGCTTGCAGGGAACATTAAGACGGATTGCAAAAGTTTCTATAGATATGTAAAGAGAAAAAAGTCAGTAAAGACAAACGTAGGTCCCCTGCAGTCAGAATCAGGGGAAGTCATAACGGGGAACAAAGAAATGGCGGACCATTTGAACAAGTACTTTGGTTCGGTATTCACTGAGGAGGACACAAACAACCTTCCGGATATAAAAAGGGTCGGAGGGTCTAGTAAGGAGGAGGAACTGAGGGAAATCCTTATTAGTCGGGATATTGTGTTGGGGAAATTGATGGGATTGAACGCCGATAAATCCCCAGGGCCTGATGCGACTGCATCCCAGAGTACTTAAGGTGGTGGCCTCGGAAATAGTGGATGCAGTGACAGTCATTTTCCAACATTCCATTGAATCTGGATCAGTTCCTATGGAGTGGAGGGTAGCCAATGTAACCCCACTTTTTAAAAAAGGAGGGAGAGAGAAAACAGGGATTTATAGACCGGTCAGCCTGACATCGGTAGTGGGTAAAATGATAGAATCAATTATTAAGGATGTCATAGCAGTGCATTTGGAAAGAGGTGATATGATAGGTCCAAGTCAGCATGGATTTGTGAAAGGGAAATCATGCTTGACAAATCTTCTGGAATTGTTTGAAGGTGTTTCCAGTAAAGTCTACAATTGAGAACCAGTTGATGAATATTTGGACTTTCAGAAGGCTTTCGACAAGGTCCCACACAAGAGATTAATGTGCAAAGTTAAAGCTCATGGGATTGGTGGTAGTGTGCTGACATGGATTGAGAACTGGTTGTCAGACAGGAAGCAAAGAGTAGGAATAAATGGGGACTTTTCAGAATGGCAGGCAGTGACTTCCGGGGTGCCGCAATGTTCTATGCTGGGGCCCCAGCTGTTTACTCTGTACATTAATGATTTAGACGAGGGGATTAAACGTAGTATCTCCAAATTTGCGGATGACACTAAGTTGGGAGGCAGTGTGCGCTGCGAGGAGGATGCTATGAGGCTGCAGAGCGACTTGGATAGGTTCGGTGAGTGGGGAAATGCATGGCAGATGAAGTATAATGTGGATAAATGTGAGTTTATCCACTTTGGTGGTAAAAACAGAGAGACAGACTATTATCTGAATGGTGACAGATTAGGAAAAGGGGAGGTGCAAAGAGACCTGGGTGTCATGGTACATCAGTCATTGAAGGTTGGCATGCACGTACAGCAGGCGGGTAAGAAACCAAATGGCATGTTGGCCTTCATAGCAAGGGGATTTGAGTACAAGGGCAGGGAGGTGTTGCTACAGTTGTACAGGGCCTTGGTGAGGCCACACCTGGAGTATTGTGTACAGTTTTGGTCTCCTAACCTAAGGAAGGACATTCTTGCTATTGAGGGAGTGCAGCGAAGGTTCACCAGACTGATTCCCGGGATGGCGGGACTGACCTATGAAGAAAGATTGGATCAACTGGGCTTGTATTCACTGGAGTTCAGAAGAATGAGAGGGGACCTCATAGAAACGTTTAAAATTCTGACGGGGTTAGACAGGTTAGATGCAGGAAGAATGTTCCCAATGTTGGTGAACTCCAGAACCAGGGGACACAGTCTAAGGATAAGAGGTAAGCCATTTAGGACCGAGATGAGGAGGAATTTCTTCACCCAGTGAGTGGTGAACCTGTGGAATTCTCTACCACAGAAAGTTGTTGAGGCCAATTCACTAAATATATTCAAAAAGGAGTTAGATGAAGTCCTTACTACTAGGGGAATCAAGGGGTATGGTGAGAAAGCAGGAATGGAGTACTGAAGTTACATGTTCAGCCATGAACTCATTGAATGGCGGTGCAGGCTAGAAGGGCCGAATGGCCTACTCCTGCACCTATTTTCTATGTTTCTATGTTTCTATGTTTCTAAAATGGTGGAACTACGGGGGAAGTGTTTCATTGGTTAATACAGGTTACAGCAATTTCATTGGCTGGTACAGTGCAATTAATTTTATTGGATAGAGTAAATTCTACTGATACCATTGGTACATTCAGTTCTGGCGACTGTTGCAGAGGAAAAGCCTTTGCATGTTATGTGTTAATTTTCTGCGAAAGTCTTCCCAGGCTTATTCTCAGGCTAATGTTCTTGGCAGACATATGGCTACCATCTACTTAATAGAGGCATTGCCCCTGTTATCTTCTGTGGCTGGAACATCGTGGCCTCCTCACATTATATCTGAGAGTTGTCTACATAAATCTTGTGCGTGTTCTTATCTCCTAAGCGAATTTCTCTGACCTCAGTGTTTCTGCCGAACACAGCTATGTTTCCATGAACGCAATTTAAATATTACTCTCAGTCTTCCTTACTTTATTTTAATTACAACGAATTACTTTACCTCTAATTAAAGTTTTTCACTCTAACTCTCATATACATCCACATCTAGCCAGTCTTGAGCCTGGGAGCCTCTGTCTCCAAGCACTGGTTTTGGCAGAGCTCATCTTCAACCTCAATACAAGCTTTTTTTGTTATGTTTTTAAGTTTCCATGCTGACGACGCAATACAGGATTTTGATAGTAATGAATCCTAACTAAGTGCATTACAATTTGAAAAAACTATTTATAATTTATTATTTTCAACAGTTTGCAAGTGCTCTGTGTGATTCTACCTTCAGAGAAGCGACATGAGCGATAAACTAAGACAGATCTGAGCTCCTCGGTATTATTTCCCAGTGCGTTTGTTTCGCAGTGATAATGTGTGACGTAACACCATAATGACTGCTGGCAGAGCCAGAGCCTTGCGTCAGCAGAAAATCCAAAGCGGTGTCTTTGTCTTTGCAGAAGCAAGCTTTTCAATGAATGTCCTTGGTTCATTTTATACTTGCAATGCCTAATCCCTCAAAATACTCACCAAAGCCTGTATTCTTACAGCTGGATGGAAGTTGTGATCTCCATGTGAGGTGCAGTTTGTTCAGGTCATGTTCCCGAGCTGCCCCAGGGAGGGGGCAGTGTGAGATGTCCCTTTGCGGTGCAGTATCTGAATCTGAGATGCCCCACGGAGGGGAAAGTGTGTGATGTCACTGTGGGATGCAGTGTGTTCAGTGTCTGGCCTTGAGCTGCCCCAGAGAGCGCGCCGTGTGTGATGTCCCTGTGAGGTGCAGTAAGCCGTGAGTCTGACACTGGGCTGTCCCAGGGAGGGGGCAGTGTCTGATGTCACTGTGGTGTGCAGTGTCTGACCGTGAGCTGGCCGGGAAGCGGGCGGTGTATGATGTACCTCTGTGGTGCAGTCTTTTCATTGTCTGACCATGAGCTGCCCCAGGAGTGGGCAGTGCGTGATGTCCCTGTGGGGTGAGATAAAGCGAGAGTCTGACCCTGAACTGCACCAGGGACGGGTTAATGTGTGATGACACTCTGGGGTGCAGTGTCTGCCCGTCAGCTGCCGCAGGGAGAGGCAGCGTGTGATGTACTTGTGGGGTGCAGTGCCTGAACCTGAACTGCCCCAAGGAGCGGGCAATGTGTGCTGACGCTGTGGGTTGCATATCCTCAGTGTCAGACCCTGGGCTGCCCTAGGGAGGAGGCAGTGTGAAATGTCCCTCAGGGATGCAGTAAGTGGTGAATCTGACCCAGAGCTGCCCCACGGAGAGGCAGTGTGTGATGTCCCTGTGGGTGCAGTATGTTCAGTGTCTGATCCAGAGCTGCCCCAGGGAGGGGGCAGTGTGAAATGTCCCTGTGGGATGCAGTAAGTGGTGAGTCTGACCCAGAGCTGCCCCAGGGAAGGTGCTGTGTGTGATGTCCCTGTACGGTGCAGTATGTTCAGTGCCTGACCCAGAGCTGACCCAGGGATGGTGCAGTATGTGATGTCCCTGTGGGGAGCTATATGCTCAGAATCTGACCCTGAGTTCTCCTCACACATACTTTTCTCGGGGACAGTTACACGCTTCTCAGTTGGAATTAAATTGTCGGACATACCCATCTGCTGGACGCAGGTGGCACTACTGAAAAGATCGTGATGGCTCAGCCGTTTCACAGAGTAATCTAATTGCAACGACCGGCAAGAAGAATTAATCTTATTTAGGTTGTATTGACGTCATACTTGGTAGTTTACAGTATTGGAAGTAAGTACTTTAAAAAGCCCATCACTCTTTACGTTATTTGAAAAATATGCAGAATAGTATCCACAGCTCAGGTGCAGTTCAGACCTGGATGTGATTAAAACTTGCACGAACAGCAGAAGTGATCAGGTCGACTCTCTTATGAACTGCTCGGTGTGTGTTTCAGCAGAAAGCTCCAGTAAGTACCTCCCTTTGCACATTGGGGGCTGGTGAACATAGAAATATAGAAATAGAGAAAATAGATTCAGGAGTTGGCCAATCTGCACTTCGGGAGTGCACCGTCATTCAATAAGATCATGGCTGAACATTCCCTCAGTACACCTTTCCTGCTTTCTCTCCATACCCCTTGATACCCTTAGCTGCAAGCGCCATATCTAACTACCTCTTGAATATATCCAATGAAGTGGCATCAACAACTCTCTGCGGCAGGGAATTCCATAGGTTAAGAACTCTCTGAGTGAAGAAGTTTCTCCTCTTCTCAGTGCTAAATGGCAAACCTCATGTCCTAAGACACAGTCCCCTGGTTCTGGACTTCCCTAACATCGGGGACATTCTTCCCACATCTAACATTTCCAGTTCCCTCAGAATCCTATCGGTTTCTATGAGATCCGCTCTCATCCTTCTAAACTCCAGTGAATGAAGGCGCAGTTTATCCAGTCTCTCCTGACATGACAGTCCAGCCATCCCTGGAATCAGTCTGGTGAACCTTCGTTGCACTCACTCAATAGCAAGAACGTCCTTCCTCAGATTAGGAGACCAAACTGAACACAATACTCCAGGTGAGGCATCACCAAGGGCCTGTGCAACTGTAAAAGACCTCCCTGTTCCTATCCACAAATCCCTGTGCTATAAAGGCCAACATGCAATTTGCCTTCTTCACGGCCTGCTGTACCTGCATGTCAACTTTCAATGACTGATGAAACATGATACCAAGGTCTCGTTGCATCTCTCCTTTTCTTAATCTGCGGAAATTCAGATAATATTCTGCCTTTCGTGTTTTTCCACCAATTGCACATTATACTGCATCTGCCATTCATTTGTCCACTCATCTTACCTGTCCAAGTCACCCTGCAGCCCTTTAACGTCCTCCTCATAGCTCACACCGCCACCCAGTCTAGTGCCATCAGCAAACTTGGAGATAATACACTCAATTCCTTCATCTAAACCGTTAATGTATATTATAAAGAGCTGGGGTCACAGCACTGAGCCCTGTGGCACTCCACCAGTCACTGCCTGCCATTCTGAAAAGGACCCGTTTATCCCGACTCTCTGCTTCCTGTCTGCCAACCAGTTCTCTATCCACGTCAGTACACTACCCCCAATACCATGCGCTTTGATTTTGCACACCAATCTCTCGTGCGGGACCTTGTCAAAAGCCTTTTGAAAGTCAAATACAACACATCCACTGGTTCTCCCTTGTCCACTCTGCTAGTTGCATCCCCCAAAAATGCCTGAAGATTCGTCAAGCATGATACCCCTTCATAAATCCCATGGTGAATTGGTCCGATCATGGTCACTGCTTTCCAAATGCGCTGCTATTTCATCCGTAACGATTGATTCCAACATTTTCCCCACGACTGATGTCAGTCTAACTTCTCTATAATTGCCAGTTTTCTGTTTCCCTACTTTTTTAAAAAAGTGGTGTTACGTTAGCTACCCTCCAGTCCATAGGAACTGATCCAGAATCGACAGACTGTTGGAAAATGATCACCAATGCATCCACTATTTCTAGGGCCACTTCCTTATGTACTCTGTATGCAGACTATCAGGCTCCCGGTATTTATCGGCCTTCAAACCCATCAATTTCCCTAAAACAATGTCCTGCCGAATAAGGATATCCTTCAGTTCCCCCTCACCAGACCCATTGTCCCCGAGTACATTCGGACGTTATTTCTGCATTCCTTCGTGAAGACAGAACCGAAGTATTTGTTCAATAGGTCTGCCATTTCTTTGTTCCCCATTATAAATTCAACGAATCCGATTGCAAGCGACATACATTTGCCTTTACTAATCTTTTTCTCTTCACATTTCTTTAGATGCTTTTGCAATCAGTTTTTATGTCCCTGCAAGCTTCCTCTCGTAATCTATGTTCCTCCCCTCAATTAAATCAGTAGTCCTCCTCTGTTGAATACTAAATTTCTCCCAGTCCTCAGGTTTGTAACTTTTTCAAGCCAATTTATATTCCTCTTCCTTGGCTTTAACACTATCCTTAATTTTCCTTGTTAGCCATGGTTGAGCCACCTTCCCCGTTTCATTTTTACCCTAGACAGAGATTATAATTGCTGAAGTTCATCCATGTGATCTTTAAATGTTTGACATTGCTTATCCACCATCAACACTTTAAGTATCCTTAGGATGTCTTTTCTAGCCAATTCACGCCTCATACCGTCGAAGTTACCTTTCCTTAAGTTCTGCACCCTAGTTTCTGAATTAATTGTGTCACTGTCCATCTTAATAATGAAATCTACCATATTATAGTCACTCTTCCCCAAGGGGCCTCGCACAAAAAATTGCGAAATAATCCCTTCTCATTACACATCACATTATGATGGTCAGATCTCCAGTTGGTTCCGAGACATATTGGTCTAGAAACAATCCCTAATACACTCTCGGATATTCTCCCCCAATGCATTGCTACCAGTGTGGTAAGCACAATCAATATGTAGATTAAAGTCGCCCATGATAACTGATGTAACTTTATTACACACACCGCTTATTTCTTGTTTGATGCTGTCCCCAACATCACTACTACTGTCTGGTGGTCCCACTAACGTTTTCTGCCCTTAGGAATTACGCAGCTCCACCCATAACTATTCCACATCATCCAGACTAATGTCCCTACTTACTAAAGCATTAATTTCCTCTTTAATCAGCAACGCCACCCCGCCCCCTTTTCCTCTCTCCTGTCCTTCAAAATGTTGAATACCCCTGGCTGTTGCGTTCCCAACCTTAGTCAACCTGGAGCCATGTCTTTGTGATGCAAAATACATCATATCCATTCTCACAGAGCTTTCAGGCTTGTATTTCCAACACACTTTGCCTCTTCAGAATGTTTCTGTTATGCGGCCCTTTTTGTTGTTTGCCTTGGGTTTATCTGCCCTCCACCTTTACTATTCCCCTTTCTATCTTTTGATTCTGCCTCCATTTTACTTCCCTCTGTCTCCCTGCTTAGGTTCCCATCCCCCATGATGGTAGCTTAAATCCTCCCCAATATCACTAACAAACACTCTCCCGAGGACATTGGTTCCGGTCCTGCCCAGGTGCAGACCATCCGGTTTGTACTGGTCCCACCTCCCCCAGAACCGGTTTCCATGTTCTCGGAATTTGAATCCCTCCCTCTTGCACCACTTCTCAAGCCACCTATTCATCTGAGCTATCTTGCAATTCCTCCTCTGCCTAGCACGTGGCACTGCTACCATTCTTGAGATTACTCACTTTGAGATCCTAGCTTTTAATTTAGCTCCTAGCTCCCGAAATTCGTCTCGTAGGACCTCATCCCGTTTTTTACCTACATCGTTGGTACCTACAGCACCACGACAATTGACTGTTCACCCTCCATTTTCAGAATTTCCTGCACCCATTGCGAGACATTCTTCACTGCTGCACTAGGGTGGCAACATACCATCCTGGCGTCTCGGTTGCGGCTGCAGAAACGCCTAGCTATTCCCCTTACAATCGAATCCCCTCTCACTATAACTTTCCCACTGATTTTCCTGTGCAGCAGAGGCTCCCACGGTGCCTTGACCTTGGCTGCTGCTGCTCCCACCCGATGAGTCATCCCCCTCAAAAGTACCAAAAATGGTGTATCTGTTTTGCAGGTGGCAGGACGCATGGGACCCCTAGACTGCTTCCTTGCACTGCTCTCCCCAGTGTGAACTCGCTGATGCACCATCAAGCGGGAGGGATGCGTGGATCCATTGCCATACACGGTACATTTAACAGCATATGGACATAAGAAGATAATAAATAGGAGCAGGAGCAGGCCACATTGCCCTTCGAGCCTGCTCCACCATTTAATACGACCAAGCCTGATCTGATCACGGATTCATGTCAACTTCCCTGCCTCTTCCCCATAACCAGTTATCCCCACATCTGTTAATAAACTGTCTATTTCTGTCTTAATTTTATTCAATGACCCACCTTCCGCAGCGCTCTGAGGCAGCAAATTTAACACCTCTACTATGCTTTGAAAGAAGAAATTCCTCCTCATATCACGATTAAATGGGCGTGGCACCTCCCCTTTTCCTAATCTGCCGCCATTCAGAATATTATCTGAATGATAGCAGATTAGGAAAAGGGGAGGAGCAACAAGACTTGGGTGTCATGGTGCATCAATCATTGAAAGGTGGCATGCAGGTACAGCAGGCGGTGAAGAAGTCAAATTGGTTGTTGACCTTCATAGCGAGGGGATATGAATATAGTAGCAGGGAGGTCTTACTGCAGTTGTACAGGGCCTCAGTGAGGCCTCACCTGGAATATTGTGTTCAATATTGGTCTCCCAATCTGAGCAAGGACGTTCTTGCTATTGACAGAGTGCAGCGAAGGTTTACCAGACTGATTCCCGGGATGGCACGACAGACATATGAGGAGAGACTGGAGCGATTGGGATTGTATTCACTGGAGTTCAGAAGGATGCGAAGGGATCTCATAGAAACAACTAAAATTCTGTCCGGACTCGACAGGTTAGATGCAGGAAAAATATTCCCGATGTTGTAGAAGTCCAGAACCAGCGGATAGTCTTAGGATAAGGGGTAGGCCATTTAGGACTGAGATGAGGAGAAACGTCTTCACTCAGGGAGTTGTGAACCTGTGGAATTCCCTACTGCAGATATTTGTGAATGCCAGTTAATTGGATATAGTCAAGAGGAAGTTAGATATGGCCCTTACAGCTAAATGGATGAAGGGTTATGGAGAGAAAGGTTCAAATGGGTACTGAGGTGAATGATCAGCCATGAACTTATTGAATGGTTGTGCAGGTTCGAAGGGCCGAATGGCCTACTCCTGCAACTATTTTACATGATTCTTTGTTTTTACTGTCCCCTTATTCTAAGATTTACCTTGTTTCTCTCCGCTGTGAATCCAGTTGCACGGGGTTCGTGGACTGAGTGAATCCCTTCGCACGCCCGTGGCAGGAAAACAATCTCTCTCCAGTGTGAACTCTTTGGTGTGTCAGCAGGTGGAACGAGTGCGTAAATGACTTTCCACAGTAAGAGCCTCTGAGTGGTAGCTCTCGTCAGTGTGAACTATCGCGTGCTTCTGCACGCCGGATGATTTATTGATTTGCTTCCCACACACGGCACAGAACTACCTCCCTTTGATGTGAACACGCTGATTATTTTCCAAATATCACTATTACCAAGCTAACGTTTTTGGACTTCAGAATAACTTGCCTAAATTATTGCTCCTCGATTTCGCTCCCAACGCATCATTTGTCGGCGTGGAAGTAAGTCCTCTT
This sequence comes from Pristiophorus japonicus, assembly GCF_044704955.1. Taxonomy (NCBI): domain Eukaryota; kingdom Metazoa; phylum Chordata; class Chondrichthyes; family Pristiophoridae; genus Pristiophorus; species Pristiophorus japonicus. The sequence continues at coordinate 1,632,133 of NW_027254772.1, forward strand.
CATGCTTGAACAATCTTCAAGAATCTTTTGAGGATTTAACGAGTAGAGTGGACAAGGCGGAACCAGTGGTTGTGGTGTCTTTCAAAAAGCGTTGGACAAGGGCCCACACAAGAGATGGATGTGCAACATTAATGCACATGGTATTGGTGGTAATATTTTGACGTGGGTAGAGATATGTTTGGCAGACAGGAAGCAGAGATTCGGGATGAACGGGTCCTTTTCAGAATGGCAGGCAGTGACTAGTTGGATGCAGATGGGCTCAGTGCTGGGACCCCAGCAATTTACAATTTACATCGATGATTTAGGGGAAGGAATTGTGTGTAATATCTCCCAGTTTGAAGATGATACTAAGCTGGGTGGCGGTATGAGCTGTGAGGAATATGCTAAGAGGCTGCAGGGTGAGTTGGACAGGTTCATGGCAAATGCATGACAGATGAGGTATAATGTGGATAATTGTGAATTTATCAATTTTGGTGGCGAAAACGTGAAGGCAGAATATTATCTGAATGGTGGCTGATTCGGAAAAGGGGAGGTGCAACGAGACCTGGGAGTCATGGTGCATGTGTTATTGAAAGTTTGTAAGTGGTGAACAAGACAAATTGCATGTTCGCGTTCACAGCTAGGGGATTTGAGTATTGGAGCAGGGAGGTTTACTGCAGTTGTACAGGGCCTTGGTGAGGCATCACCTGGATTATCATGATCAGTTTTGGTGTCCTAATCTGAGGAAGGACCGTCTTGCTATTGAGAGAGTGCAGCGAAGTTTCACCAGACTGATTCCCGGGATGCATGGCTGGCATATGAGAAGAGATTGCATCCAATGGGCCTGTATTCACTGGAGTTTAAATGAATGAGAGTGGACACCTTCGATACATATTAAATTCTGACGGGACTCGACAGTTTAGATGCAGAAAGAATGTTCCCAATGTTGGGGAAGTCCAAAGCTACTGGTCACAGTCTAAGGATAATGCGTAAGAAATTTAGGACCGAGATAAGGAGAAACCTTTTCACTCAGAGAGTTGTGAACCTGTGGAATTCACTACCACAGAGAGTTGTTGATGCCAATTCGTCAAATATATTCAAAATATGGCCCTCACGGATGGATCAATGGGTATGGAGAGAAATCAGGAAAGGGCTACTGATGTGAATGATCAGTCATGATCTTATTGAATGGTGGTGCAGTCTCGAAAGGCCGAATGGCCTACTCCTGCAACTATTTTCTATATTTATATGTTTCTATATTTCGTGGGACTGCCGATAATGCTGATGGTGATTCACCCGGACTGTAGGCCCCTCATAGGGAGACCGTTGTAGACAGTGCGTGAGTGAGAGTATTATTATTCACGCCAATCACTGGCCACGCCGGGGAGAGCAGCTCGCTCACAATATCAGGACACAGGGAGTCTGATGCAGGAACATTTCTGCGTCTTCTCATTGCTTAATTAATTTCAGAATCAGTGTGAAGGGATATTTCCCTACATTATTCAACTGCTGTCTGAACTTAGTCTGGGTCACGGCATAAATTGCCGTGTTTGTGCAGCAACTCAGCAGCTGCAGCATTATTCCAACGTTCATTACATAAATAGGTTTATATACAGAATCATACCCTAAAAAGTACATCTGGGTCCATATAGAATTCACCATAAACATCACCCACAACAGGATGAAATTGCCGGAGATAGCAAACAATAAAGTGATGTAATTCCTGCGGCTCGCCATCTCTGAGTCACTGGGATACTCCCCACTGCTGGCACCCCGGAGTTGCCTGCGGGCTCTGCTGGCTAATATAATATGCCTGGCGGTGACAGGATTGAGCAGCAGAATCAGAGCAAATTGGATACATGGGATGAGAATAGAATAAAGGAATATGATTGCTGCCCAGACCAGTGAATTCAGGACATCATCTGTTATAAAGCAAAACCAGGGCATGTTTTCAAGTATATAGAAATGTGTCAACCTAAAATACCAGAACATGTTCTTGAACCCGCTCAGCAAAGTCACGGTTCCCACAAACACAGCCGCCGTTCTCTCGGTGCAATATTTAGTTTTCAGCTTCTGGCAACAAATGGCCACAAAGCGATCAAAGGTGAAACTGACGGTGAACCAGACAGAACAGTCTGTGGCTGCGTGAAGTAAGACGGCGTGAATATTACACAAGTGGAAGAACCGCACGAAATGGAACTCTTTCTGGTAAAGAATCGGAATGTGCCTCAGTATCAGGTCGAGGATAATGACCAGGAGATCCGTCGCTGCCATGGCCACCAGATAGCGAGTGACACATCTGGAGAGCCCGCACTTTCCACGAGGCAGGATCACAATCGTCAGGATGTTAACTGTCAGGCAGGGAAATAAACAGGTAAATTAAACATTAATTTTGGAGCAAGGAATAGACTCCAAACTAAAATAATTAACAATCATTGACAAGGTAATCACCATATAAATTAATTTATCAGCATTAAATCAGACGACCCATCCCTCAGTCAATGAGCCGCCAAATGCTAATGTAACATCATCATCATAGGCAGCCCCTCGAAATCGAGAAAGACTTGCTTCCACGCTAAAAGTGAGTTATCAGGTGACTGAACAGTCCAACATGGTAATTACAGTCTCTGTCATAGGCGGGAAAGAGAGTGGTTGAAGAAAAGGGTGGGTGGGGAGTCTGGTTTGCCACACGCTCATTCCGCAGCCCTCACTTGGTTTCTACATTTTCTTGGCGACGACTCGAAGTGATCAGCGCCCTTCCGGATGCACTTTCTCCACTTAGGGTGGTCTTTTGCTCGGAGCTACCATGTATCGGTGGGGATGTTGCATTTTAATATGGAAGCTTTGAGGGTGTCCTTGAAACGAGTATTTAAAGTATTTGAATACAAATGGAAGAGATTAATTGCTGCAGCTTTTCACCTGTTGGTTTCCACTTGTGCAGAGAATATCAGACGAGAAAATATGAAAGTTTGTTCATATTCTAAGTTCCTAAGTTGAAATCAGCTGGGGTTGTTTATCCTGCAATACAACGATTTTTGATTTAAACTATATATGAATTGCTCCCTCATTATAGAAACACAGAAAATATAGAAAATAGTTGAAGGAGTAGGCCATTCGGCTCTTCGAGCCTGCACCGCCATTCAATGAATTCATGGTTGAACATGCGACTTCAGTACCACTTTCCTGCTTTCTCGCCATACCCCTTGATCTCCCTGGTAGAAAGGACTATATTTAACTCCTTTTTGGATATATTTAGTGAATTAGCCTCAACAACTTTCTGTGGTAGAGAATTCCACAGGTTCACCACTCTCTGGATGAAGAAGTTTCTCCTCATCTCAGTCCTAAATGGCTTACCCCTTATCCTTGGACTGTGACCCCTGGTTCTGGACTTCCCCAACATTGGGAACATTCTTCCTGCATCTAACCTGTCCAAACCCGTCAGAATTTGAAACATTTCTATGAGATCCCCACTCATTCTTCTGACTCCATTGAATACAAGCGCTGTTGATCCAATCTTTCTTGATATGTCAGTCCCGCCATCCCGGGAATCAGTCTGGTGAACCTTCGCTGCACTCCTTCAATTGCAAGAATGTCCTTCCTCAACTTGGGAGACCAAAACTGTACACAATACTCCAGGTGTAGCCTCACCAAAGCCCTGTACAACTGTAGCAATACCTCCCTGCCCCTGTACTCAAATCTCCTTGCAATGAAGGCCAACATGCCATTTACTTTCTTAACCGTCTGCTGCACCTGCATGCAACGTTCAATGACTGATGTACCATGACACCCAGGTCTCGTTGCACCTTCCCTTTTCGTAATCTGTCACCAGTCAGATAATAGTATGTCTCTCTGTTTTTACCACCAAAGTGGATAACCTCACATTTATCCACATTATACTTCATCTGCCATGCATTTGCCCACTCGCCTAATCTAGCCAATTTACTCTGCAGCCTCATAGCATCCTCCTCGCAGGTCACACTGGCCCCCAACTTAGTGTCATCCGCAAATTTGGAGATTCTACATTTAATCCCCTCGTCCAAACCATTAATGTACAAAGTAAACAGCTGTGGCCCCAGCACAGAACCTTGCGGTACCCCACTAGGCACTGCCTGCCATTCTGAACAGTAGCCATTTACTCCAAAACTTTGCTTTCTGTCTGACAGCCAGTTCTCAATCCATGTCAGCACACTAACCCCAAACCCATGTGCTTTAACTTTGCACATTAATCCCTTGTGTGGGAACTTGTCGAAAGCCTTCTGAAAGTCCAAATATACCACGTCAACTGGTTCTCCCTTGTCCACTCTACTGGAAACATCCTCAAATAATTCCAGAAGATTTGTCAAGCATGATTTCCCTTTCACAAATCCTTGCTGACTTGGACCTATCATGCCACCTCTTTCCAAATGCGCTGCTATGATATAAATGTGCAATAAAACCGATAACTGTAATGATATTACACTTTTACCATTGAAGAAGCGAAATAAATCTGGTTGCCGGTGTAGATGATGCACTTCAGTCCCTCCGGCAGCCACCTCTCGTGGACGGCCGCGAACGTTCCGGTGGACACCGCGTGCTCCATCTCCAGGGACACCTTGGCTTGAATTTATCCGCGGAAGAGAGGGAGGCAGCCGGGCTGAACGATCCTCTCGACCGCCTGCTGCCTGGACCAGCTGATGCTCCGCTTGGCCATGCCCCGGAGCAGTCCGACGAGGAGGCCTTCTGACCTCCCGCTCCCCCTCCGCACGAGGGGCCCAAAGATCAGAAGTGCACAGCCGTTGGCAACAGATATATCCACTCTGTTTCTCGCTGAGAGACCTACTGAACTGTGACAGATCGGCATGCGACCAAATTGCAAATTCAAAATAAAGATTGGAAATAAATGAATGAAATCTGGCTGAACGAACATTTTGTTTGTGAATGTTAATGATGCTTGTAATCCTATTCCACCCATCAGAAGCACTGCCATTAATGCAGAACTTGAGATGGTGACAAAGGAGACACTGACTGGAACTAAATGATCAGCGGATATTTACCCGCCTATAATATAGCGTGGATAGAACAGAGCGAACAGAGTTTCGCTTCCTCTGTTCAACTCCAAGTGAGAACAAAAGATGGGAATTGGCTGATAAAAGGAAGGAATTAAATAATAACAAATGGACGGCCTCTTATATGATTTCTGAATTATTGCATCAAAGAAAATAATGGTAAAACATTCACAATAAATAAATATTCATGTACCTCAGGATCTATGAGATGATTCCAGTGATGCGATGATGTGACTTCCCAGATAGGGTTCCCACCTCGCTCCAGGAGTTCACACCAACATCTGCCTAGATTACACTGCTCCCTCCCTCAGTCTAGATATTTAATGACCAGGTTCGCCTACATTACATTACTCCCACCTCTGTTGAGAAATTTCATTCCCAGGTTTGCCTAACTTCCAGTGCTCTCACGTCGGTCCAGGGATTTCATTCCGAGAGCCAAAAACATGACTCCGCTCCCGCCTCTGTGAATGGACCTGACTCTTTGGAATGAACATATGATCTTGGCCGCAACTCCCCTTCCGTGCGCACACCCTTAACTCTCTTCTCGTTTAAAACTCAGTCTATCTCCAGTGAATAAGATTCAATGAAGCTGCCTCCACAGCTTTCTGTCGAAGAGAATTCCAAAGATTCACGCACCCCTGAGAGAATAAATTGCTTCTTATTTGTGATATAAATGGGCGATCCCTTATTCTGAACCTATGTCCCCTGGTTCTAGATTTCTCCCACTAGAGGAAACATCATCTCTGCGTCTACCCCATCAAGCCCCGATAGAATCTTACATATTTCAATAAGATCACCTCGTAGTTTTCTAAACTCCAATGTATACATGCCCAACCTGCTCAACCTTTATTCTTATGACAACATATTCATCCCAGTAATCAATGTCGTGAACCTTCTCTGAACTGCCTCCAATGCAAGTAAATCCTTCCTTCACTAATGTGAACAAAACTGTACACACTACTCCAGCTGTAGTCTTATCGACAACCTGTACATTTGTAGCAGGACTACTATATTCTGTCCCACTTGAAATAAAGACAGACCTTCTGCTGCCTTTTCGAATTGCTAGTTGTACCTCCATGCTAACGTTCTGTGTTTTATGTAGAAGAACCCCTAGATCAATCTGGACCACAGCAATTTGGTATCTCTCCCAATTTAATGATAATTTGCTTATTTATTTTTCATAACAAAGAAGATAGCGTCACATTTTCCACATTATACCCCATCTGCCATTGTTGTGGCCCACCCACTTAGACTATCTATATGCCTTTGCAGATTTTTTGCGTCCTCCTCACAACATGCTTTCACACTTATCTTTGTATTATCAGTGCTTCGATGCTGGTACACCTGGACAGTTCCATTGGGCGGGCCACATCTTCCGGATGCCTGACACAAGACTCGCAAGCAAGCGCTCTAATTGGAACTCCTACGCAGTAAGCGAGCCCCAGGTGCGCAGAGGAAACTTTTGAATGAAACGATCAAAGCCTCCTTGATAAAATGTAACATACCGACCGACAGCTGGAAGTCCCTGGCCCAAAACTGCCTGAAGTGCAGGAAGCGCATCCAGGAGGGCACTGAGCACCTCGAGTCTCGTCGCCGAGAGCATGCAGAGACCAAGCGCAGGAGGAAGAAGGAGCATGCGGCAAACGAGTCCCACCACCCTTTCCTTAAACCACTGTTTGTCCCACGTGTGACAGAGACTGTAATTCCCGTATTGCACTGTTCAGTTCCATACGAACTCATTTTTAGAGCGGAAGCAAGCCTTCCTCTATTTAAAGTGACTGCCTACGATGATAACGTTGTATCATCAGCAAAGATTTAACATTTAATATATATTTTTAAATTATGATGGGTTGTGATAGAGCGATATGTCGAAAATGTTTCCAGTTGCACAATGGTGCATATCCAGAGGAGACAGGTTTAAGGTAATTGACAAAAGAACCACAGGAGAGATGGGAAGAGTGTTCTTTGTGCAGTGAGCTTTTGCGATCTGGAATGCGATTTGTGAGATCACGGTGGAAGTAGATTCAATCGTTATTTTCGAAAGGGAATTGCTTTAATCGTGGAAGGAGATATATTTACATTTTTCTGGCTAAAGAGTTGGCTTTTGAGATAGTTCTATCCAAGAGACGGCATGGACACGACGGACCGAGCGGCCTCTTTCTTTGCTGTGTTAATCTAACAGTCGATGAGCAAGAGACAGAGACAGGGAAATGTGGAGAGACAGCGTGAAACTGCCAGAGAGACAGAGAGAAAGTGAGAAATTCACAAAGTGCCAGCATGAATGAGAAAAAGAGAATAGAGACAGTATGACTGGAGGACGTATAGAGGGAAGTTAATTAACATTTTTTGGACAGTTGGATAAATATTTGAAGGGGAAAAAATTGCTGGACTATGGGAATAGAGCAATTGAATGGGAATAATTGGAGGGGGTTAGACCATGGTGGGATTTGAACACATGGATAAGAATGAGGTATTATTTAATCGGGAGCCAATGTTGAAAGAGCAGATTATTGATGGGTGAACAGGACTTAGTGGAGTTAGGTTATGATCAGCAACTTGTTTAGTTGAGCTCTAATTTATAGTGGACTGCAACTGCGAGGTGGGCTAGGAAAGCATTGCAATGGTTGATTCTTGTTTCACAAAGTCACTGGGTTTTTGAGGCGAAGGAATGAGTTGGGCAGTATTATGGAGATGATATTGGGCAGAACCAGTGATTCAGAGGAGAAGAAGTCAGAACTGAACCCAGGTAAAAAAACAGAATGCCGAATTTGTGAACAATCTCGTTCAGATTCAGACATTGGCCACAGAGGGGACTGAGTCAGCAGATATACAATGTGACAAAGACTTCCATAGAATTAAGTGACATACTCAGTAATACAGTGAAATATAGAGTAGAGTTATAATTGTTGGATATAGAGACTTACCAGGAACGCCAACTACAGGAAATATTGTGGAATAAATTAAAATATCACTCGTACAATTAACAACGTATGCATAGTTAACAGCTGTATGAAGAGATTTCCCAGGAACAACAACTGCATCAAAGATGAGAAAGCAATTTACAAGTCTTGTAATACAGCGAAATTTGGTTGCAGAGTTAATATTTGGATACAGAGACGACTCGGAACAACAAATGCAGCAAGGAGGGGAGAGTAAAATATTAGATCAGTAATACATTGAACCATGATTACTGGAATAATTAAATAGACTTACCAGTAAAACCAACAACAGCAAGGACGGGAAAGTAAATGTATTGAATAATACGAAATGCGTAACGGATAATTCCTCAAAATGTGCAAAATGAAAGTTAAAATACAAGATGAAACTCCTGCCATTTGTTGTAACATTCCAATCCATTTTTTTCAGATTCTGATACATTGTTGTATCATTCCAATCTACTGTTCTCAGATTCTGACTCCCTCTCTGTGGAGCAGTGCAATGATCGCAGTTAGTGCCAGATGTGATGTATTCACTGTGACTGTGGGGTAACACTTTGAAAGGAGTGCCTTATCAATATGAGCGAGAATCACTGAAGTGACACAAAGGGTTTTAAAATAACAAGCCTGAAGGCTTTGTGTCTTAATGCAAGGAGTCTCCGCAATAAGGTGGATGAATTAACTGTGCAAATAGATGTCAACAAATATGATGTGATTGCGATTACGGAGACGTGGCTCCAGAATGATCAGGGCTGGGAACTCAACATCCAGGGGTATTCAACATTCAGGAAATATAGAATAAAATGAAAAGGAGGTGGGATAGCATTGATGGTTAAGGAGGAGATTAAGGCAATAGTTAGGAAGGACATTAGCCTGGATGATGTGGAATCTTTTTGGTTAGAGCTGCAGAACACCAAAGGGCAAAAAACGTTAATGGGAGTTGTGTACAGACCTCCAAACAGTAGTAGTGATGTTGGGGATGGCATCAAACAGGAAATTAGGAGTGCATGCAATAAAGGTGCAGCAGTTATAATGGGAGACTTTAATATGCACGTAGATTGGGTTAACCAAACTGGAAGCAATACGGTGGAGGCGGATTTCCTGGAGTGCATAAGGGATGGTTTTTTAGACCAATATGTTGAGGAACCAACTAGGGGGGAGGCCATCTTAGACTGGGTGTTGTGTAATGAGAGAGGATTAATTAGCAATCTCGTTGTGCGAGGCCCCTTTAGGGAAGAGTGACCATAATATGGTGGAATTCTGCATTAGGATGGAGAATGAAACAGTTAATTCAGAGACCATGGTCCAGATCTTAAAGAAGGGTAACTTTGAAGGTATGAGGCGTGAATTGGCTAGGATAGATTGGCGAATGATACTTAAGGGGTTGACTGTGGATGGGCAATGGCAGACATTTAGAGACCGCATAGAAACATAGAAAACATAGAAAATAGGTGCAGGAGCAGGCCATTCAGCCCTTCTAGCCTGCACCGCCATTCAATGAGTTCATGGCTGAACATGAAACTTCAGTACCCCCTTCCTGCTTTCTCGCCATAACCCTTGATCCCCCGAGTAGTAAGGACTTCATCTAACTCCCTTTTGAATATATTTAGTGAATTGGCCTCAACTACTTTCTGTGGTAGAGAATTCCACAGGTTCACCACTCTCTGGGTGAAGAAGTTTCTCCTCATCTCGGTCCTAAATGGCTTACCCCTTATCCTCAGACTGTGACCCCTGGTTCTGGACTTCCCCAACATTGGGAACATTCTTTCTGCATCTAACCTGTCTAAACCCGTCAGAATTTTAAACGTTTCTATGAGGACCCCTCTCATTCTTCTGAACTCCAGTGAATACAAGCCCAGTTGATCCAATCTTTCTTGATAGGTCAGTCCCGCCATCCCGGGAATCAGTCTGGTGAACCTTCGCTGCACTCGCTCAATAGCAAGAATGTCCTTCCTCAAGTTAGGAGACCAAAACTGTACACAATACTCCAGGTGTGGCCTCACCAAGGCCCTGTACAACTGTAGCAACACCTCCCTGCCCCTGTATTCAAATCCCCTCGCTATGAAGGCCAACATGCCATTTGCTTTCTTAACCGCCTGCTGTACCTGCATGCTTACCTTCAATGACTGATGTACCATGACACCCAGGTCTCGTTGCACCTTCCCTTTTCCTAATCTGTCACCATTCAGATAATAGTCTGTCTCTCTGTTTTTACCACCAAAGTGGATAACCTCACATGTATCCACATTATACTTCATCTGCCATGCATTTGCCCACTCACCTAACCTATCCAAGTCACTCTGCAGCCTAATAGCATCCTCCTCGCAGCTCACACTGCCACCCAACTTAGTATCATCCGCAAATTTGGAGATACTGCATTTAATCCCCTCGTCTAAATCATTAATGTACAAAGTAAACAGCTGGGGCCCCAGCACAGAACCTTGCGGCACTCCACTAGTCACTGCCTGCCATTCTGAAAAGTACCCGTTTACTCCTACTCTTTGCTTCCTGTCTGACAACCAGTTCTCAATCCACGTCAGCACACTACCCCCAATCCCAGCTGCTTTAACTTTGCACATTAATCTCATGTGTGGGACCTTGTCGAAAGCCTTCTGAAAGTCCAAATATACCACATCAACTGGTTCTCCTTTGTCCACTTTACTGGAAACATCCTCAAAAAATTCTAGAAGATTTGTCAAGCATGATTTCCCTTTCACAAATCCATGCTGACTTGGACCTATCATGTCACTATTTTCCAGATGCACTGCTATGACATCCTTAATAATTGATTCCATCATTTTACCCACTACTGAGGTCAGGCTGACCGGTCTATAATTCACTGTTTTCTCTCTCCCTCCTTTTTTAAAAAGTGGGGTTACATTGGCTACCCTCCACTCCATAGGAACTGATACAGAGTCAATGGAATGTTGGAAAATGACTGTCAATGCATCCGCTATTTCCAAGGCCACCTCCTTAAGTAGTCTAGGATGCAGTCCATCAGGCCCTGGGGATTTATCGGCCTTCAATCCCATCAATTTCCCCAACACAATTTCCCGACTAATAAAGATTTCCCTCAGTTCCCCCTCCTTACTAGACCCTCTGACCCCTTTTATATCCGGAAGGTTGTTTGTATCCTCCTTAGTGAATGGATGAACTACAACAATTGTACATTCCTGTCTGCCGTAAAAATAAAAAAGAGAAGAGGGCTCAACCGTGGCTATCAAGGGAAATCAGGGATAGTATTAAAGGCAACGGAAGTGGCATACAAATTGGCCAGAAATAGCAGCGATCCCGGGGACTGGGAGAAATTTAGAACTCAGCAGAGGAGGACAAAGGGTTTGATTAGGGCAGGAAAAATGGAGTACGAGAAGAAGCTTGCAGGGAACATTAAGACGGATTGCAAAAGTTTCTATGCATAAGTAAAGGGAAAAAGGTTAGTAAAGACAAACGTAGGTCCCCTGCAGTCAGAATCAGGGGAAGTCATAACGGAGAACAAAGAAATGGCGGACCAATTGAATAAGTACTTTCGTTCGGTATTCACTAAGAAGGACACAAACAACCTTCCGGATATAAAAGGAGTCAGAGGGACTAGTAAGGAGGAGGAACTGAGGGAAATCCTTATTAGTCGGGAAATTGTGTTGGGGAAATTGATGGGATTGAAGGCCGATAAGTCCCCAGGGCCTGATGGACTGCATCCCAGAGTACTTAAGGAGGTGGCCTTGGAAATAGTGGATGCATTGACAGTCATTTTCCAACATTCCATTGATTCTGGTTCAGTTGCTATGGAGTGCAGGGTAGCCAATGTAACCCCACTTTTTAAAAAAGGAGGGAGAGAGAAAAAAGGGAATTATAGACCGGTCAGCCTGACATCGGTCGTGTGTAAAATGATGGAATCAATTATTAAGGATGTCATAGCAGTGCATTTGGAAAGAGGTGACATGATAGGTCCAAGTCAGCATGGATTTGTGAAAGGGAAATCATCTTTGACAAATTTTTTGGAATTTTTTGAGGATGTTTCCAGTAGAGTGGACAAGGGAGAACCAGTTGATGTGGTATATTTGGACTTTCAGAAGGCTTTCGACAATGTCCCACACAAGAGATTGATGTGCAAAGTTAAAGCACATGGGATTGGGGGTAGTGTGCTGACATGGATTGAGAACTGGTTGTCAGACAGGAAACAAAGAGTAGGAGTAAATGGGTACTTTTCAGAATGGCAGGCAGTGACTAGTGGGGTACCCCAAGGTTCTGTGCTGGGGCCCCAGCTGTTTACACTGTACATTAATGATTTAGACGAGGGGATTAAATTTAGTATCTCCAAATTTGCGGATGAGACTAAGTTGGGTGGCAGTGTGAGCTGCGAGTAGGATGCTATGAGGCTGCAGAACGACTTGGATCGGTTAGGTGAGTGGGCAAAGGCATGGCAGATGAAGTATAATGTGGATAAATGTGAGGTTATCCACTTTGGTGGTAAATACAGAGAGACAGACTATTATCTGAATGGTGACAGATTAGGAAAAGGGGAGGTGCAAAGAGACCTGGCTGTCATGGTACATCAGTCATTGAAGGTTGGCATGCAGGTACAGCAGGCGGTTAAGAAAGCAAATGGCATGTTGGCCTTCATAGCGAGGTGATTTAAGTACAGGGGCAGGGACGTGTTGCTACAGTTGTACAGGGCCTTGGTGAGGCCACACCTGGAGTATTGTGTACAGTTTTGGTCTCCGAACCAGAGGAAAGACATTCTTGCTATTGAGGGAGTGCAGTGTAGGTTCACCAGACTGATTCCCGGGATGGCGGGATTGACATATCAAGAAAGACTGGATCAACTGGGCTTGTATTCTTTGGAGTTCAGAAGAATGAGTGGAGACCTCATAGAAACGTTAAAGATTCTGACGGGGTTAGACAGGTTGGATGCAGGAAGAATGTTCCCAATGTTGCGGAAGTCCAGAACCAGGGGACACAGTCTAATGATAAGGGGTAAACCATTTAGGACCGAGATGAGGAGGAACTTCTTCACCCAGAGAGTGGTGAACCTGTGGAATTCTCTGCCACAGAAAGTTGTTGAGGCCAATTCACTAAATATATTCAAAAAGGAGTTAGATGTAGTCCTTATTAGTAGGGGGATCAAGGGGTATGGCGAGAAAGCAGGAATGGGGTACTGAAGTTGCATGTTCAGCCATAAACTCATTGAATGGCGGTGCAGGCTAGAAGGGACGAATGGCCTACTCCTGCACCTATTTTCTAAGGTTATTTGTTTCTAGAGACTTATATTAATTACAGTCACTGCACAAATAGTTTCTGTAAACCCGTGGAGACTGATATTAATTACAGTCCCTGAACAAACATTTTCAATTAATCCCTTTCAATCCAACACTTTTCCCGAAATTGACCTGGATTTTAAACTGGTTTTTGCCTCTCCCGGGAGATCTAATTGCTCCGGTTGGGTTGGAGTGTATACTGTTTCAGTTTATGGTGTGTCACAGTTGTGTAGGGCAGTCTGCTTGTGCTTGCTGCTCGATACTTTTCCCCATTGTTAATGGTTCAAAGGATTACATGTAAGCTTCAGGGCTGCTGACCGATGGCCTGAGTCTTTGTCGGCCGGCGTGGATATGATGGGCCGGAAATGGCCTCCTGTGTTGTAAATTTCTATGTTTCTATATAACTTGTCGGAATGGGATTTATGAGTGTTGCTAAGTGAAGGAATGATGGAAATCGCTCAGGCCAGAATCTTTAATCCTCCCTGGATATGCCAGTGGTGCCAGAGGACTGGAGGTTCGCAAATGGTACACGCTGGTCAAAAAAGGAGAGAGGGAAAAAACCTGTAGCTACAGGCCAGTCAGACGAACGTCTGTGGTGGGGAAACTTCTAAAGGCCATAATCTGGTATGAAATTATCTGTCACTTGGAAAAACATGGATTAATAAATGACAACCAGCGCAAATTGTGTTAATGTCATAGTGTGTCTGAAAAACCTGATTGAGTTCTTTGATGTAATAACCTAAAGGTTTGAGGAGCGTAGTGCAGCTGATGTTGTATATATCGACTTTCAAAAGGCGTTTGATAAAATGTCACTTCATCGACTTGATAGGGAAACTGAACCTCATGGAATTAAAGGGACAGTGGCTGTGTGGAGACAACATTGGCACCGGAACAAATAACTGAGAGTGGCAGTGAAAATTTGGCGTTCAGACAGAAGAGAATTTAGAGTGGTGAAACCCAGGGTTCTATATTAGTGCCAGTGTTCTTTCTGATAGAGATTAATAGCCAGGACCTAAGTCTAAAGACATAATTTCGAATTTGCAGATGTCACGAAACTCAGAAATGTAGTTAGCAGTAGGGAGCATAGCAGATATCAGGAGCACAGCGATAGTCTGCTTAAATGGGAAGACACATGACAGGCAAAATTAAACATGTGTGAAGTGATACATTTTTGTGAAGGAACATGACAAGAGGCAATGTAAGTTAAACAATACATTTTTTAAATGGCGTGCGGGTGCAGAACACCTGGGAGTCGATGTGCACAAATCTTTGAAGGTGGCAGGGCAAGTTAATAAAACTGTTAAAAAAAGAGGAAGAATCTTTGACTTAATGAATCATCGGGTATGGCAGCAAAGTGATTGTGCTACTGTACTAATGATCCAGAGACCTGGAGTAAAGATCCAAGGGCATGAGTTCAGATCCCACCACGGCAGCTGTGCAATTTAAGGTGAATTAAATAAATCTAGAATTAAAAGATTGTGTCAGCAATGGTGACCGTGTGGATCTCGGATTGTCATTACCCATCGAGTTCAATAACCTGTTTTCGGGATGGAAATCCCCCGTCCGAAACGAGTCTGGCAGCTATATGACCCCAGTCCCATAGCAATATGGTCAACTCTAAATAGCCCTCTAGATGTATCGATGAATTCAACAGCAGCTTCTCGGTGGAATTTGGGATGGACAATAAATGCTGCCAACACCACCGATTCACACATCATGAAGGTACAATAAAAATCTGTTCAACATCGGTTAATCTCTGCATGACGATTCAGCAGCACACATTAGAAAAGCCTTGGAGAAGGTGTGGAAGAGACTTAATCATCATCATAGGCAGTAGCTCGAAATCGGGGATTACTTGCTTCCACTCGAAAAGTGAGTTCTCAGGTGATTGAACAGTCTAATGTGGGAATATCGGTCTCTGTACCAGGTGGGGTAGATAATGGTTGAGGGAAAGGGTGGGTGGGACTGGTTTGCCGCACACTCATACCGCTCTCTGCGCTTGTTTGCTGCATGCTCTTGGCGACGAGACTTGAGGTGCTCAGCGACCACCCGGATGCTCTTCCTCCATTAGTGCAGTCTTTGGCCAGGGACTCCCAGCTGTGAGTGGGAATGTTGCACTTTTTCAAGGAGACGTTGAGGGTGTGCTTGTAACGTTTCATATGCCCACGCGGGGCTCGTTTGCCGTGCAGGAGTTCCAAGTGGAGCGCTTGCTTTGCGAGTCTCGTTTCAGGAATGTGGACAATGTGGCCCACCTAGCGGATCTGATCAAGTGTGCTCAGTGCTTCGATGTGGGGTTGTTGGCCTGATCGAGGGAGCTTACGTCTGACATCCCAAGGGATCTGCAGGATATTCAGGAGACATAGGTATTTATCCAGTAATTTGTGGTACCTATTTTATACGGTCCACGTTTGTCATCCGGACAGTAGGCTGGCTATGTCTAAATTCTCGTAGACCATGAGCTTGGTGCCAGATTTTATGGCGTGATCTTCCAACACTCTCTTCCTCATGCGACCGAAGGCTGCGCTGGTGCACTGGTACCCCCAGAGAGAGTTATAAGTAGATATAAGCAACTGTGATTTTTCCCGTTCAATCAGAGAATATTAACGAGAGATTTAATAGAGCTTTTCAAGAATATGAGGGCTTTGGATGAAGTAACTGAAGAGAAACTCTGCCAGTGGTAGAAGAGTTGTTAACCAGAGGGAAGAGCTTTACGAAAATTAACAGAGGGAAGATGAGGAGAATTTGTCTTACACTGCGAGTTTGCATCATGTGGATTGTTCTCACTGAAAATGGGATGGAAGCAGATTTAACAATAACTTTTAAAATTTGCAGATGACACAAAGATTAGTGGGAAAGCGGGTTGTGTGGAGGACACATAGAGGCTGCAAAGAGATTTAGATCGATTAAGCGAATGGGCTAAATTTTGGCAGATGGAATACAATGTCGGAAAATGTGAGATCATCCACTTTGGAAAGAAAAACAGTAAAAGAGAATATTATTTGAATGGGGAGAAATTACAACATGCTGCGGTGCAGAGGGACCTGGGGGTCCTTGTGCATGAATCTCAAAAAGTTAGTTTGCAGGTGCAGCAGGTCATCAGGAAGGCGAATGGAATGTTGGCCTTCATTACGAGAGGGATGGAATACAAAAGCAGGGAGGTCATGGTGCAACTGTATAGGGTATTGGCGAGGCCGCACCAGGGGTACTGCTTGCAGTTCTGCTCACCTTACTTAAGGTATGAAATACTAGCTTTGGAAGGGGTAAACAGAGACGATTCACTAGGCTGATCCAGGAGATGAGGGGGTTACCTTATGATGATAGATTGAGTAGACGATGTTTTTACTCGTTGAAGTTCAGAAGGATGAGGGGTGATCTTATAGAAAAATTGAAAATAATGAAAGGGATAGACAAGATAGAGGCAGAGATGTTGTTTCCACAGGTCGGGGAGACTAGAACTAGGGGGCACAGCCTCAAAATACCGCGGGGGGCAATTTAAACGGAATTGAGAAGGAATTTCTTCTCCCAGAGGGTTGTGAATCTATGGAATGCTCTGCCCAAGGAAGCAGTTGAGGCTAGCTCATTGAATGTATTCAAATCACAGATAGATAGATTTTTAACCATTCAGGGAATTAAGGGTTATGGGGAGCGGACGGGTAAGTGATGCTCAGTCCACGGTCAGATCAGCCATGATCTTGTTGATTGGTGGAGCAGACTCGAGGGGCTAGATGGCTGACTCCTGTTCCTAATTCTTATGTTCTTATGTTCATGTGTAATTGGAATCAATACTGGAATTCCGGTATTTGAAGGGATCTGGGAACAGAACAGGAGTGTATGGCTGATTGAATAGCTCGATCACAGAGCCTGGAGCAGCATGATGAATCGAATGGGCTCTTCTGTGCTGTGTGATTCTGTGGTCCTTTGATAACAGAAGCCATTGAGTCCTTGTCTCGTGTGCAGAATCGATGCTGTGCTCTTTTTGAGCATGTTTCGAATCGTTACTTGTGATTTGATAAATGCAATAGCGGAAAAGCAAGCACAGTTTAAAATAGAGTTTAAAATAGAGTTTAAAAAAATCGAAATCTTGAAATAATTATGATACCAAAAATAGGGCCATGATGATGAAATCGTCAGCAATAAATCCAATAATAATTTCAGGAGAAGCCGATGTAACCAGAGAAGTGAAAATGGGGAACCAACCTCCAGAGTCAGTGGTTGAGGCGAATAGTACAGAACCATTTAATGGGAAGCAAGATCAACAAATCAGGCAGAAAACATTAGTAGATTCTGCTCATAGTGTAAGCATGGAGCAGTCGGTCCGAATGGCTGCTTTGTGTGCTGTACGTGATATATCATTAGCGTAGCGAAGCATAAGCCCCGCTCTGATCACATCCCGCGCCGGGATTCAATCCGCGCATGATGAAGCATTGCTCTGATACCTATTACATTAATTGTATCTATTTCCTCTCCGTATATCATGGCTAGATGTAACCAAATCACAGATGAAGGTTGCAGCAGAAGAGATGCTCGGGCAGACAGTCAAAGTTATGAAGGTGAAAATCATTATGGAGACAGAACATGATGCCACCGATGCTTCAATCGCAACACTTAGCGCTGACGAGTGAAGGAAGTGCCTGAGGAAGCCGAAACCCAGCCAGGGACAGCAACTACCAGGGTGAACAGAATGAGTTTAATAATAATACGACTGACCAAGAAAAATGGTGCAGCTGCGTTAAATGCTGAGCAATTCGAGGCGTGGAGAATGACAACCAGTTCAGGTTAAATTGTTCCACCGGCAGGTACAGCACGGGCTTAGATACACAGTAAATTTATCTCTACTCCGTCCCATCAAACACTCCCAGGGCAGGTACAGCACGGGTTAGACACACAATAAATTTCTCTCTACACTGGCCCATCAAACACGCCCAGGGCAGGTAAAGCACGGGGTGAGATACAGATAAATCCCTCTCTACATTGACCCATTCGGTGTGTGTTGGGCTCAGAGCCTCACTGGGTGTGAGATCAGCCGAACTCAGAACCAGCCTGGATTAAGGAAAAGACTTTCGCAATGATCATTGCCTCCCCTCCCTCAGTGATACCCCTCGCTGGGCTGCTTTGCTCCAGTCTCCCCATGCGATCCATGACGAGATTTCAACTCCTCCTTCTGTTGCCTACTCTATATAAATTAATCTACTTTCATCATTGAACGACTCTATTGATCATCTGCAAGGGCAAGGTTGATTAGCAAATATGTTATAGGCTATTATGAAGGCCCTGAGCTATCTCAACAAGAGCTGTGCTTAAAACCAAACCTTCGCATAGAACACACCAGATGACCACGCGTTGACCTCGGACTCAAGGGAGAAATAAAGAAAATTCAAAGATAAACTTGTACAACAATATAACAATATAAGGCAAGTGACACCTGGAAAAAGTGAGCAATTGGGTTTTCGATCATGCATTGGTAAAACCAATCACGTCACTGTTAAGGTCTGTCCACGAGTACACACATGTGCCAAATCCTGGATAATCAACGTGTAATTTGAACAGATCGGTTGAGATCCTCTCAGGCGGATGGGAAGTGAAATGCTCCACATGTACGTGCTGAAATAAAAAATCGTTGAACATTATTGAAGGTATCAGTCTGTTGATTCCGAGTTTGTTAATTGAGTAGAATGGCGATCCTCCCCATCAATTGGCGTAGTTTGCAGGATTTTTATACGCAAACCCGAAATGATGTTGCAGTTGTTGGGGTGAATTCCTTTTATTAAATACCAGCTACAAGTTGGAGCTGTTAAACTGTTTACGGGAAAGCAGGAGATCTACAGAGAGAACAAATAAACGCGACAAGGAGAGGACGGAGACCAAGTAAAAATTTGGGGTGTGAGTAGGCTGAAATGAGTTTAACCGGCGTGCGATACTAACGACCAAGAATCGGTCAAAGACACGATGGAGGTTCAAGAGGAGCCCACTAAGGGAATGGTAGTCTCTTATCACTATTAGAAATGGCGGGGAATACGACTGGTGACTCTCAGGATATATACGGAAAATGCTAGCAGGTAAAAACATAACACGAAATGAGGGAATGAAGAAATAGGAATCGCAAGCAGACGATACAGTGGAGAGGCAGGCAAGGTGATTGAGGTGCAAGCCAAGGAATAAAGGAGACCGGGCTCACACGGTAGTATTTGCCTGCTATCGGGTACAAAATAAAGTGATGGAACGAAAGGATCAGAGAATACAGGAGCTAAAAGCTAAAATAAAATAGATGGAAGCGGCAGAAGTAAGCAGTAGGAATGTTACAATATGTGCAGCAGTAACTGGGCGACCGACAGCGCACACTGCACTGCCTGCACCGATACCAATATAACCCCCACTGGAACATTTGAGTGAAGAAATAGAGAATAGTTAGGGACCACAGATGGTGAAGGGCAAACACGGGGAGTAGCTTAATCGGAATCGAGCCTCTCAGCCCAAGTGGCTGAATTAGTCTCCCTAACGGAAGCCCTCAAAGGGGCAAAAGGTAAAAGGATAAATATATGTAAAGACAACCGATACGCATTTGGGATGGTCCACAATTACATGATAGCCTGGAGTCCGCGAGGTGACATGACATCGGGGCGAGGAACAATTCGACACGAGAACATATTTACCGAACAGGTAGAGACTTCCATCCAGCCCCAGGAATATGCAATAATAAAAATCAAAGCCCATCAGAAAATAACTGACCGGCATCAGCAAGGCAATGCATCGGCAGATGAGGCAGGTTGGAAATTGCCAGAAGCATCGGCCTATTGACTAAAATAAGCACCTGTGCGCTTGGGCCGGAAGAAATTAATATGTTTAATGTACAGGAGGCTAACCTACAACAGGGAAATGGTGATTGGAAAAGGCAGGAAGCTAAACAAGGAATGGATGGAATCTGGAGAAAAGATTGTAATGTGATAGCCCAGGGTGTATCCGACAACACCTACTGAGTATATAGCACGGGTATGCATATACAGGTAAGATATGCATGAAGAGTTCAAAGGCCCGATGTTGGTGGTGGAAGGGAATGGGAAGCGATATAGAAAAGTAGTGTAGGAAGTGCTTAACATGCGCAAAGCATTACCTTGGTGGAAAAACAAAGTTGAGAATGAGAGAGCAACCCCGACAAAAGGGAGCATGATAAAACATGCTGAAGGATTCAATGGCCCACTGCCAAATCACCAGAGGAACATGTAGTGCTTGGTTATAATAGATCAATTCAGAAAATGGGGAAAACCAATCACAACAAAAATTGCTCAATGAGACGGTGGCTGGAATATTAGCAGAAGAAATTATACCTAGTTGAGGATTGCCTATACAGATAGACTCAGATCAGGTTACAAACCTCACTGGTCAAGTAATAAAACAAATATGCTGCCTAATGGGAACCGGGCAGAAATTCCATATCCCCTATCATCCGGAATCATCCGGATTAGTAGAACGAGAGAATAGGACCCTGAAGAAGGCACTGGCCAAAGTGATCAACGAAAGAGGAAAAGGATGGGTAGATATACTGACCCTCATTTGAACGAAGTTCAGGGCGAGCCGAAACCGGACCACTCGCCGCACGCCTTTCGAACTAATGACAGGAAGAGCAATGCGATCACCTGCGTTTCTTGTGATGGGGAGTGATGATATCGGACCTTAGTCAGATCCTACCGGGACCGAGTAAGGAGATAAGTGACGCAATTATGTTAACAATTACAAGATCTGAGGCATACACCAGGGATCAGCAAGTGATCAAGGACTGGGAAGCTGGCACCAAGGAACAAAAGGCTCAGAAACCACAGATTGGGAGCAAGGTAACGGTAGAAATATACGCCGAAAAGCCAGGATTCTCAACAAAATGGACAGGCACTCACCAGGTAATAATGGTAAGCGACAGCTGCATGTTTGTGGCGATAAGGGGAGCCGGACGGTGGACACATTGGATACAGTTAAAACATTATGCATAACATGAAACCCTAACCGACTGGTGATGCGCGGAAAACATGTTCTGTTTTACAGGACCTTCGTCAGAGTAGGAGGAATACTGGCTAAATCCATCTTATACCACGACCCAGCGATAAGTTGTCCAGAGGGCTATCAATAAAATATTTCCAATACAAACTCAATCTTTCACGGAAAATGCAAAAGGGGGCGAATTGAAGTGGAATGGACAAGCCTGGAACAGGGTCCGTCATGGCTGAACCAATCATGGACATGCACGAATAGCTCGAACCAAGGAAATCCACACAAGTGTGTGTGGTTAAGATAAAACATCACCAGGGAACTGGAGGGGACTAAACCCAAGCCCATTAGTGAATCACAATGCGGGAACGGTTGCATTTTGGGAATGTTCTTGTGTAAAATAGAGATCCCAAACATCACTAGAGCCCAAAGCAAAACGACCCAGAAGCACAAGGATGCCCAGTCATTGACCTCGGAGTTCAAGCAGAGGATTAGAAAGGAAAATAACGAAAGAAAAAATCCACATCATGGTATGCCAAAGGATAATTACAAGATGGAGGCAGAGCGGATGTTCCACTGGTCGGGGAGACGAGAACTAGTGGGCATAGCCTCAAAATACGGGGGAGCCAATTTAAAACCAAGTATATCTGCCTTGAAGGTATTTCTTCTCCCAGAGGGTTGTGAATCTGTGGAATTCTCTGCCCAAGGAAGTCGGTGAGTCTAGCTCATTGAGTGTATTCAAATCACAGATGGATAGATTTTTAACCAATAAGGGAATTAAGGGTTATGGAGAGCGGGCGGGTAAGTGGAGCTGAGTCCACGGCCAGATCAGCCATAATCAAGTTGAAAGGCGGAGCAGGCTCGAGGGGCAAGATGGCTTACTCCTGTTCCTAATTCTTAAATTATATAGAGTATGAACACAAGGAAGTTATTCTAAACCTTTGTAAATTAGAGATTAGGTATAATCTGGAGTAATGTGTCCAATTCCTGGCTCCCTTTATATGAAGTATATCTGCCTTGAAGATGATGCTGAGGGATTCAACACAAAGATCCCAGGGATGAGGGAACCCCGTTACGTGGAGAGAATAGAGAGGCTGCGATTCTTCTTCTTAGAGCAAAGTGGAAAACGACGAGATTTAACAGAGGTATTCAACATTATTGGATTTATTTACAGGACAGATAGGGTAGACTGCTTCCACTGGGAAGAGGGGCTGTACCATCGGACACATATTTACATAGGAACATAGGAACATAAGAAGTAGGAGCAGGAGTGGACCATATGGCCCCTCGCGACTGCTCCGCCATTTAATATCATCATGGCTGATCCGATCATGGACTCAGGTCAACATTCGTGTCCGCTACAAATGTCCCCGTATTCCCTTATCGGTTTAGAAACTGTCTCTACCTATCTTAAAGTTATTCAATGACCCAGCTTCCACAGCTCTCTGAGGCAGCGAATTCTACAGAATTACAACACTCTGAGAGAAGAAATTCCTGTTCATCTCAGTGTTAAAATGTCGGCCCCTTATTCTAAGATTATGCTTCCTAATTCTAGTCTCCCCCATCAGTGGACACATCCCATTTGCATCCACGTTCTCGAGCCCCTCGTAATCCTATACGTTTCGATAATAACACCTCTTATTCGTATTTAAGTTATATACCAAATAAATAGCCAGTGGGCTGATGAGGAGAGTTGTTTATGCACCACGTTATCATGATCTGGAATGCACTGCTGGAAAAGATTTTTTGGCCGCTTCAACGGTAACTTTCAAAATGAAATTGGATATATCGTTTGAAGGGAAACATTCACAGGGCAATGGGGAAAGAGCACTGTAGTGGCACTAATGGGTAGCACTTTCAAAGAGCCTGCACAAAAATGATGGTTCGAATGGCCTCATGCTGTGCTGTGTCATTGTGTGATTGTTTTTAAATGTAATTAGTTAAGTAATATATGACTTGGTTAATATTAACTGTTATGGGTTACCATTCTTACTTTTACTGACTTGTTATAAGGGATAGATTAATGCATCGGATTTAGGTTTGGGGAATAATTTGAACGCTGTTGGTAATAAAATCATTGATATCAGGCATGTGGCAAAAGCGACTAAAGAAAGGCTTACTGTTTGTGTACATAATGGCATGGAATCTGAGCAAGTAGATGGGGCCTTGGTTTCATATCTCACACAAAAGACAGCACTATGGACGTTGGCCCACTCCCTCAGTACTGCACTGGAGTGCCAGCCTAGTGCATATGCTGAAGTCTGTGGTTTGCGACTGGACCCTCTGACATTCCGCCACAGAAGTGAGTGCACCCATTGAGTCACAGCTGACAATTTGGTGCCAGATTTCGATGTCGAGTGCTTACAGTCGGAATTATCCTCCATTCCCTCCCTGTTTGGAGAAATCGGCCTGCTTTCTTTGGTTATTCTATGTAGATCTTGCAGAAAAGGTCAATGGTATTGAGGAACTATTGATTTTGAAGGCTGGGAAATATTTTCTTTGTTAACCATACCATTGTTGGTAGCAGCGTATAGTGTTGCTGGAAGAGTTTAAGAAAGTTCCATTGGTACAGGGTTCCTTTTATTTATCCATTTATGGGATGTGGCCGTCGTTGGCAAGGCCGTGATTTATTGCCCATCCCTAACTGTCCTTGAGAAGGTGGTGGTGAACCGCCTTCTGTATCCGTTGTTCTCGGTACAACTGAATGGCTCGGTAGACCGTTTCAGAGATCAGTTAGACCTAAACTAAATCTGTATCCGCGCTCTTGGTCTGGAGTCACAAATATATGCCAGACTGGGTAAGTACGGTAGATTTCCCTGTAATGAAGGAGTTTAATAGATGGGCTTTTAAGACAATCCGGAAATATTGTTTTCACTTGTACGGTAGCTTCCTGGTCACAATTACTGCCAATAGCTTTTTATTGCAGATTTAATTAAGTAACTGTACTGAAATGTACCAGCAGCCATAGTGGGCTTTTATATCTCGAGGTCATTACTGGATTACTAGTCCAGTAACATAACCACTATGCGACCGTTCTCGGTTATGTGAATCGAAATGACTAACTGGTAAGTAACAGGTTAAAGATACCTGGGAACAGGAGGTGGTAACTCGTCTGTTTATATTTCACGGGATGCCAGTCGCGTTGGGAATGAAGCAGTGATATCCTTTTCATTCCTCCGCGCCCTGTCGGCTGGTGATCAGGGGTTGATGCTGCTCCTGACGCAATCTGCTACAACCCCTCATTTCCCCTTCCCCAACAACCCTGAACACAACAGTGCACTCCCAGACCATCAACAAGCGCCTCTCACTCAAATACTTGGTACTTTATCACTATGTACCAACCCACTGTATCCACCTGGTAATATTGTTGTCAAGATAGGATTACTTTTTCTCCGTAGAAAACAATGTCCTTCAAATTAAAACTTCTTAAATTATATAATTTTTTCACAAATATAAGTAACTATAATCTCCAGACTCTAGGTCAGCACGATCATAGAATCATAGAAATTCACAGCACGGATGGAGGCCATTTTTGACCTATCCTGTCTCCGCAGGCCAACCAAGAGCTATCCAGTCTAACCCAACCATCCAGCTCTGGGTCCGTATCCCTGTGGGTTACTGCAGTTTAAGTGCACATCCAATGCTCTTTTTAAATGTGGTGAGCATTTCTACCTCTACCTTCCTTTCAGGCAGTGCGTTCCAGACCCCCACCACTCTTGGCATGAATACATTTACCTTCAAATCCCCTCTAAACCGTCTACCAATTACTTTAAGTCTGTGACCCTGGTTGTTGGCCACTCTGCTAAGGGAAATATCCACTCTATCTCGTCCCTTCATAATTTTATACACCTCAACAATGTCTCCCTTCTCTGTTCGAAACTAACCAACCGCAGCCTATCCAATCTTGCATCATAGCCAACATTCTCCAGTCCAGGCAACATCCTCTTCAATATCCTCTGTACCCTTTCTTGTGCAATCACATCTTTCCTGCAGTAGATGTGCAGGAATTGCACTCTAACTGTGGCTGAACCAGTGTTTTATGCAGTTGAAGCATAATCGGTCTGCTTTTATATTCATCGGTGATACACTCAGTGAGACTGAATTAAATGTTCAGTTTGTATATAGTGGTTGAAGAAGAAGTAAACCAAATCATTTTGTTGGTGTATGTTCCGATTGGGGAACTGGTACCCATAGCACTGTGTGTGTCACGTGTTCACTACGAGGTGGCCTATTGGTACGATTAATTATTTATCTATCTCTTCAATGAAGTATATATGAGAAACAACAGGTTATTCTGCATCGGCAGAGGGGAGAAATGTCTAATCTTCTCCCATGGGACCCTGTATGTCCATCATTTCCTGGGCCATGATCTGACGTCTTATTCGAAAGCACTGGGCCAATTAGTTCTCTGTCAGTCCTGCGACAGAATACGATTAAATGTCCAAATTCAGAAAGTGGCGTGAATTATCGAGACATTTGAACAATTACGGACAGGTAAAGACACTCTTTTCCACCGTGCTTGCATAACAAAATTCCGACACCATGTGTACTAGAATATATCCACACCTACCAAACCGAACCAGTGTGATCTCATGTGACAGGCAAACAAGCAAAAACAAACACTCCAATTTGGGGAAAAAATCTATGAAATTCCTCTGGGTACAATCTCGGTTATACAGAAGATCACTCTAACCGTGAATTCCCTGAGATCCAGCTCTCAGTTGAAGGAACTTAGCGAAATTGCATTCACCACATGAAATGACACCTTGTTCCAGATGTCCATTAATTACCCGGTAAATAACCAGCTCCTTACATCTAAGCTAGTGCTGGCCTTATACAAGTTAAATGTGCGACCGCTGGGTCTGGTTCAGACTGGGACAGCGGCTGATTAGGGAGGGTCTGGTTCAGACTGTGCCGGGGGCTGATTAGAGATGTTCTGGTTCAGACTGGGGACGGAGAATGATTAGCGAGTTTCTGATTCAGACTGGGACAGGCTCTGATTCGGGAGTTTATGGTTCAGGCTGGTACAGGAGTGATTTGGGTATTTCTGATTCCGACTTGAACAGAGACAGATTAGCGATTTCTGGTTCAGTCTGAGACAAGGACTGATTAGATAAGGGTCTGCTTTAGTCTGTTAAATGGACGAAAAAGGGAGATTCTGTTTCAGACTGGGACAGGCACTGATTAGGAAGGGTAAGGTTCAGTCTGGGAAAGGGAACGATAAGGGTGTTGCGGGTTCAAACTGGGACAGGGAAAAATAGGGAGGCTTTGGTCCAGACAGGGATAGGGACTGATTGGGGAGCTTCTGGTTCAGACTGGGAGCGGGGCTTATTATGGAGTTGATGGTTCAGTCTGGGACAGACTGGGACAGGTATTCTGGTTCAGACTCGGACAGGGACAGATTAGGAAAGGTGTGGTTCAGGCTGGGACAGGGCTGATTCGTGAGTTTCTGGTTCAGCTTGGGACAGGGTCTGATTACGGAGTTTCTTTTTCAGTCTGGGATTGGGACTGATCACACAGTTTCTGGTTCAGACTGGGCAGGCAATGATTAGAGAGATTCTGGTTCAGACTGGATAGGGTCTGGTTAAGGACGGACAGGTTCAGCGTACAACAGGGACTGATTATCGAGTTTTTTGTTCAGCATAGGATAGGACTGATTAGGAATCTTTTGCTTCACACTGGGACAGTGACTGATTCGGGAGTTTCCAGTTCAGACTGCGACAGTTGCTGATTAGGGAGTTTATGTTTCAGTGTGTGAGAGGAACTGATAAAGGAATTTCAGGTTCAGTCTGGAACTGGGACTGATTAGTGAGTTTCGGATTCAGTCTGTGACAGAAACTAATTAGGGAATTTCTGTTCTGTCTGGGACATGGACTGAATTGAGAGTTTCTGGTTTAGTCTGTGACAAGAACTGATTCGGGATTTCCTGATTCAGTCTGGGACAGGGACGTATTAGGGTGTTTCTGCTTCAGACAGGGACAGATACGGATTAGGGTGTTTCGGGTTCAGTCTGGGACAGGGACTGATTATGGAGTTTCTGGTTCACACTGGGATAGCGACTGATTCTGGAGTTTCTGTTAAATCTGGGACAGGGACTGATTAGTTAGTTTCTGGTTCAGACTGAGACAGGGTCTGGTTCTAGAGTTTCTGGTTCAGACCGGGAAAGGAACGGATTAGGGAGTTTCTGGATCCGTCTGGGATAGGGACTGATTAGGGAGTTTCTGGATCCGTCTGGGATAGGGACTGATTAGGGAATTTCTGTTTCAGTCTGTGACAGGGACTGATTGAGATCTTTCTGGTTCAGACTGTGACAGGATCTGATTAGCGAGGGTCTGATTCAGTCTGGGATAAATGCTAATTATGGAGTTTCTGGTTCAGGCCAGGGGATGTACTGATTAGGGAGTATCTGGTTCAGTCTGGGAAATTGACTGATTAGGGAGTTTCCTGTTCAAACTGGAAGAGGGACTCGTTCGGGAGTTTCTGGTTCAGACTGGGACAGGTACAGATTAGCGCGTTTCTGGTTCAGACTGGGAAAGGGACTGATTTGGGAGTTTCTGGTTCAGACTGCGATAGGGACTGATTAGGAACTTTCTGGTTCAGACTTGGACAGGAACTGATTAGGACGTTTCTGGTTGAGACTAGGACAGGGACCGATTAGGGAGTTTCTGGTTCAATTGGGACAGGGAAAGATGAGGGAGTTTCTGCCTCAGTCTGGGACAGGTGCTAATTAGGTGGTTTGCGGTTCAGACTGGGAAAGGGACTGATTAGTGAGGGACTGGTTCAGTTTGGGACATAGAAACATAGCAACATAGAAAAGTGTTGCAGGAGTTGGCCATTCGGTCCTTCTAGCCTGCACCACCATTCAATAAGATCATGGCTGAGCATGCACCTCAGTACCCGTTTCGTGCTTTCTCTCCATATCCCTTTTTCCACTTATCCGTAAGGGTAATATGTAACTCACTCTTGAATATATCCAATGAACTGGCATCATCAACTCTGTGCGGCAGGAAATTCGACCGATTAACAACTCTCTGAGTGAAAAGGTTTCCCCTCATCTCAGTCCTAAATGGCCTACCCATTATCTGAAGACTGTCCCCTTACGATGGGCTTCCCCAACATCGGGAACATTCTACCCGCATGTAACCTATACTGTAACCGTCAGAATCATATATGTTTCTATGAGATTGGGACAGGGACTGATTTGGGAGTGTCTGATTCAGTACGGGACAGGGGCTGATTCGGGAGTTTCATGTTCAGACTGGGAAAGGTAGTGATTAGCGAGTATCTGGTTCAATCTGGTTCAGGGGCCGATTACTATGTTTCCGGTTCAGTCTGGGATGGGGAATTGTTTAGGGAGAGTCTGGGTCAGACTGGGAGAGTGAATGATTCTGGAGTTTCTGGTTCTGACTTGGACAGGGGCTGATTAGGCAGTGTCTGGTGCACTCTGGGATGGGGACTAATCGTGGAGTTTTTGTTTCAGACTCAAAGAGGTACTGAATCGGGAGTATCTGATTCAGTCTGGGATAAGAACTGATTAGGGACGTTTTGGTTCTGTCTGGGATAATGACTGATTCGGGAATTTCTGGTTCTGTTTGGGAAAGGGACTGATTATGTAGTTGCGAGTTCAGACTGCGACAGGGTCTTATTAGGGAGGGTTTGGTTCACTCTGGTATCGGGACTGGTTATTGAGTTTCTGGTTAAGACGAGGAGGTGTACTGAACATAGAGTATCTGATTCAGTCTGGGGTAGGGACTGATTAGGGCGTTTCTGGTTCAAACTGGGAAAGGGAATGATTTGGGAGTTTCTGGTTCATAATGGGAAAGGGACGGATTAGGGTGTTTCTGGTTCAGTCTGGGAGAGGGTCTGATTATGGCGTTCCTGGCTTAGACGAGGACAGGGACCGACTAGAGAGTTTCTGGTTCAGACTGGGACAGGGGCTGATTAGGTTGTTTCCGGTTCTGACTGGGACAGGGACTGATTAGAGAGGGTCTGGTTCAGTTTGGGGCTGAGAAACATAGAAACATGGAAAATAGTTGCAGGAGTAACTTAACTATTCGGTCCTCCGAGCCTGCAACACCATTCAATAAGATTATGGCTGATCATTCACCTCAGTACCGCTTTCTTGCTTCCTCTCCATACCCCTTGATCCCCTTAGCCATAAGGGCCATATCTAAATCACTCTTGAATATATCCATTGAACTGACATCAACAGCTCTCTCCGGTAGGTAATTCCACAGGTTAACAACTCTCTGAGTGAAGAAGTTTCTCCTCATCTCAGTTCTAAATGGCCTACCCGTTATCCTACGACTGTGTCCCTTGGTTATGGGCTTCACCAAGATCGGGAACACTCTACCCGCATGTAACCTATAGTGCAACCGACAGAATCGTATATGTTTCTATGAGATTGGGGCAGGTACTGGTTACGGAGGGTCTGGTTCATTCTGGCACAGGGGTTGACTAGGGAGTTTCATGTTCAGACTGGGAAAGGGACTGATTAAGAAGGATCTGGTTCAGTCTGGGACAGTGGCCGATTAGGGAGTTTCCGGTTCAGTCTATGACGGGGAATTGATTAGGGATAGTCTGGTTCAGACTGGGAGAGTTACTGATTATAGCGTTTCTGGTTCTGACTGGGACAGCGGCTGATTCGGTCGTTTGTGGCTCAGTCTGGGACCGGGACAGATTCAGGAGTTTCTGGTTTAGACTGGGACAGGGATTGATTAGGGAGTTTCTGGTTCATTCGCAGACAAGTACAAATCAGGGCGTTTCTAGTTCAGACTGGGAAATGGACAGATTAGGGAGTTTCTGTTTCTGTCTAGGACAGGACTGATTAGGAATGTTGTGGTTCATACTGGGAAATGTTCTGAATAGGGAGGGTTTGGTTCATTCTGGGACAGGGACGGATTAAGGATTTTCTGGTCAGACTGGGAGGGGGACTGATTATGGAGTTTCTGGTTCAGACTAGGAGAGGGTCTGATTAGGGAGTTTCTGGTTCAGACTGGGAGTGTGGCTGATTAGGGAGTTTCTTGTACAAACTGGGAGAGGGACTGATTCGGGAGTTTCTGCTTCAGACTGGTTAAGACCTGGTCGGTGGCTGGTGCAGTAGGTTTGGTTCAGTCTATTTCTGTCTGGTACAGGGGCTGGCGGGGACCGGTTTGGGTCAGTCTGGTTCAGACTGGGACAGTGAATTGTGAAGGAGGTCTGGGACTGTCTGGTTCTGACTGGGTCAGTGGATGGTGAGGATGAGTCTGATTCAGTCTGGTTCAGGATGGGACAGAGGCTGGTGACAGAG
Organism: Pristiophorus japonicus; assembly: GCF_044704955.1. Classification (NCBI taxonomy): domain Eukaryota; kingdom Metazoa; phylum Chordata; class Chondrichthyes; family Pristiophoridae; genus Pristiophorus; species Pristiophorus japonicus. The sequence continues at coordinate 1,662,611 of NW_027254772.1, forward strand.
GGTTTGGCTCAGTGTGGTTCACACTGCGACAGGAGATGGTGAGGGATGGTTTGGGTCAGTGTTTTTCATACTGGGACAGAGGATGGTGATGGAGGTCCACTTCCGTCTGGTGCATACTTTGAAAGTGCCTGGTGAAGGGGTCGATTTCACTCCGTTGAAGACTGGAACAATGGATGGTGGGAGCATCTGGTTCAGTCTGATTCAGTCTGGGACAGGCGCTCGTGAGGCAGTGTCTGTTTCAGTCTGCTACGGAATGGGACAGGAGCGAGTGGGGACGATTGTGCTTCAGCATTGCACAGGGATTGGTGGGCGGATCTGGTTCGGTCTTGTTCACCTGAAACAGAGACTGGTGAGAGTATCTGAATCAATCTGCTACAGGACTGGTGAAGGAGAGTCTATGTCAGTCTGGTTCAGACTGGGACAGGGGATGATGAGTGAAGGTGTTGTTTAGTCTGCACAGGGACTGGTGAGGGGGCGGGGGGGCGTCGGACAGGAGACCGTGAGAGAGGTTCTGGTTGAGACTCGGACAGTGGCCGATGAGAGTTTTCAATTGGAAGACTTGTGGTATCAATCGAAGATGATCAGTGATTAATTCTCCCCCGAGCCCGAGTCAGCATCTTCAAGGGAGTATAGCTGCTGTGGAGAAATGACAGAGCTGTTCACCTGTGGGGTCTGGAATGGGGGAGATATGACTTCTTCCGTTTCGTGACCCAATCGCTCAGGTCTGTTAGCCAAAGTTTTGGGTTCTGGGAGAGGATGGAGCAAACAATCCTTTGGAGAGACAATGATCCCTCTGTCGCAGGTCGATTGCCCTAACCTGTGGGGCCTGCGGTGGTAGTGAGTGTGATTTTTCTGTAGGGTCCGTGTGATTCCCGTCGTGTCTGTGGCTTCACAGAGTGCAGCCGGAAATTGCAGGATTCGGTCCGGATCCGATTATGGATTCATGGCAAGAAGGTGTGGAGTAGATTCGCTTCTAGCTGCAATTCCTCGAACACTGATTTCACCAGGGTGGGGGCAGTGTGCGCATCATCGCAAGGGTGCAGCCTTTTCACATTATGACGCCGAGCTACCTTCGGGGGGGGATGTTTTTATGTCAATGTGGGTTGATGTATGTGCAGTTCATAACAGTGAGCTTCCCCAGGGATTGACATCCTGTGATTTCCCCGTCGGGGCAGTGAGTGACCGTGAGCTGCCCCAGGGAGGGGGCCGTGTGTGATTGTCCTGTGTAAGATTAAATTGGAAGTCTCTTTGGATTGTCTGCTCAATGTACTGAAGGTGAAACTACATTATTTATTATTTTCAACAGTTTGCAAATTTTCTGTGTGAATCTACCTTGAAAAAAGCTAGATGCGCGATAAACTAAGAAAGTTCTGAGCTCCCCGGTGTTATTTCCAAGTGATAATACGTCTGTTTCCCAGTGATAATGTGTGATTCAAACAACAAAGTCACTGGTGACAGAGCCAGATCCTTGCGTCAGCAGAAACTCCAAAGCCATGTGTTAGTCATTGCAGAAGCAAGTTTTTCAAATAAAGTCTTTGGTTCATTTTACACTTGCAATGCCTCATCCTGAAAAATACTCTCCAAAGCCAGTGTTCTTGCAGGTGGATGCAGTTTGTGATCTCCATGTGAGGTACAGATTATTCAGGTGATGTCCCTGAGCAGCCCCATGGATTGGGCAGTGTGTGATGTCCCTGTGGGGTTCAGTATGTTCAGTATCTTAGCTGAACTGCCCCAGGGAGCGGGAAGTATGTGATGCTTCTGTGGTGTGTAGTCTGTTCAGTGTCTGACTCTGAGCTGCCCCAGGGAGGGGGCAGTGTTTGATGTCCCTGTTGGGTGCAGTGTCTAAACCTGAGCATCTCCAGGTAAGCGGGAGTGTGTGATGTCCATGTGGGCTGCAGTGATTGACCTGAGCTGCCCCAGGAAGAGGGTAGTATGTGATGTCCCTGCAGGGTGCAGTACGTTCTGAGTCGGATCCTTAGCAGCCACAGGGAGGGGGCGGTGTGCGATGTCCCTGTGTGGTGCAGTGTCTCACCCTGAGCTGCCCCAGGGAGGGAGCAGTGTGTGATGTCCCTGTAGGGTGTAGTACGTTCTGAGTCTGACCGTTAGCTGCCACAGGGATGGGGCAGTGTGTGATGTCCCTGTGGGGTGCAGTGTCTCACCCTGAGCTGCCCCAGGGAGGGAGCAGTGTTTGATGGCACTGTAGGTTGCAGTACATTCTGAGTCTGACCCTTAGCTGCCACAGAAATGGGGCAGTGTGTGATGTCCCTGTGGGGTGTAGTACATTCTGAGTCTGACCCTTAGCTGCCACAGGGATGGGGCAGTGTGTGATGTCCCTGTAGGGTATAGTACGTTCTGAGTCTGACCCTTAGCTGCCACAGGGATGGGGCAGTGTGTGATGTGCCTGTGGGTGCAGTGTCTCACCCTGAGCTACCCCAGGGAGGGAGCAGTGTGTGATGTCCCTGTGGGGTGCAGTACATTCTGAGTCTGACACTTGGCTGCCACAGGGATGGGGCAGTGTGTGATGTCCCTGTGGTGTGCAGTGTCTGACCCTCAGCTGCCCGAGGGAAAGGGCGTTGCGTGATGTTCCTGTGGGGTGCAGTGTCTGATCCTGAGCTGCCCCAGGGAGCGGGCAGTGTGTGACGTCAATATGTGGTCGGGGGCGGGGGGAGCACTTTGAGCAGTAAGTGACTGTGAGCTGCCCCAGGGAGGGGGCAGTGTGTGATGTCCCTGTGGGGGGTTGGCACTTTATGCAGCAAGTGACCCTGAGCCGGCCGTGTCTAATGTCTCTGTGGAGAGGATTATTTTGCAATGATGACCCTGAACTGCCCCAGGGAGTGGATAATGTGTGATGTCCCTGTGAAAAGCAGTGTGTTGCAATTATGACCCTGAGCTGCCCCAGGGAAGGGGTAATGTGTGACGTCCCTGTGGAGTGCAGTTTGTTCAGTGTCTGACCCTGAGCTTCCCCAGGGAGCGGGTAATGTGTGATGTCCCTGTGAATTGCAGTTTGCTCAGTGCCTGACCCTGAGCTGCCCCAGGGAGGGAGCAGTGTGTGATGTCCCTGTGGGTTGGTGGGGCGGGGGGGTGGCACTATTTTGCAGTGAGTGACTGTGAGCTGCCCCGACGAGAGGGCAGTGTATGATGTGCCTGCGTGAGATTAAATTGGAACTCTCTTTGGACTGTCTGCTCAAAAGACTGAAGCTGACACCACAGTGCGAATAGTTCAGATTTTATTTAAGGATAAGCGAAAATTAATAACGGAGTTTAGCAGAAGTTTTCTAATTAAAAATGAGAATGATATTACTCGTGATGGTGATTTGGGATGGAGGAAGGATTATTCCTCGCTCCTGCTACTGGTATACCGTCTGCCCGTCTCTGGATCGGTGCCTTTCCTGACACGATCACGATGAGAATAATCCAAATTCACGAAGATACACCCCAGGAACGGAGCCACCGAAAAATCTGTCCAACCGTGTATCTCCTGGTGTGGATTATTAAAAATAAAACACTCACAAGAAAGGTATTTTATAGAGAAAAGTGTTGTTTATTAAAACCAGATCAATCAACGGAGATCCAGCCTCATTAGTACCGTTACTGACTGCTCTCAACGCCGATCTCATGGGACAAGCTCCGCAGTTACATTCTTATACAGTTCAAATACAGTCAAAATGGTGGAACTACGCGGGGAAGTGTTCTATTGGTCAATACAGGTTACAGCAATTTCATTTGGTGGTACAGTTACATTAATTTTATTGGATACAGCAAATTCTAATGATTCCATTGGTTCATTCAGTTCTAGCGACTGTTGCTGGGGAAAAGCCTCTGCAGGTTTTGTGTAACTTTTCTGCGAAGGTCTTCTCAGGCTAATTCTCGGGCTAATTTCCTTGGCAGACATATGGTTACCCTCTGCTTAAAAGAGGCATTGTCCCTGTTATCTCCTGTGGCTGGAACATCGTGGCCTCCTCTCATTATGTTTGTGAAGTGTCTGCATAAATCTTGTGGGTGCACTTATCTCCTAAGAGAATTTCTCTGACTTCAGTGTTTCTGCCTAATACAACTATTCGACCATGAACTCACTTTAAATCCTACTCTCAGACGTTCTTACTTTATTTTAATCACACCGAATTACTTTACCCAATTCAGGTATTTCGCTCTTAAACTCCTATAGATCCACATCTTCCCAGTCTGGAGCCTGGGACCCTCTGTCTCCAGGCATTGGTTATAGAAGACCTTATCTTCAACCTCAGTGCAAGCTTTTTCTGTTATGCGTTTCAGTTTCCATGCTGACGACGCAACACAGGAGTTTGATAGTATCGAGTTATAATTAAGTGCATTACAATTTGAAAAAACGATTTATAATTTATTATTTTCAACAGTTTGCTAGTGCTCTGTGTGATTCTACGTACAGAGAAGTGAGATGAGCGACAAACTAAGACAGATCTGAGCTCCTCCGTATTATTTCCCAGTGATAATACATTTGTTTCGCAGTGAAAATGTGTGAAGTAACACCATCGTGACTGGTGGCAGAGCCAGGACCTTGCGTCAGCATAAAATCCAAAGCAGTCTCTTTGACTTTGCAGAAGCAAGCTTTTCAATGAATGTCTTTGGTTCGTTTGACACTTGCAATGCCTAATTCCTCAAAATACACAACAAAGCCTGTATTCGTACAGGCGGATGCAATTTGTGATCGCCTGTGAGGTGCAGATTGTTCAGGTCATGTTCCTGAGCTGCCCCATGGAGGGGACAGTGTGTGATGTCCCTTTGCGGTGCAGTTTCTGAATCAGAGATGCTCCAGTGAGGGGGCAGTGTGTGATGTCACTGCGGATTGCAGTGTGTTCAGTGTCTCGCCCTGAGCTGCCCCAGAGAGGGCGCCGTGTGTCATGTCCCTGTGGGGTGCAGTAAGGCGTGAGTCTGACCCTGGGCTGCCCCAGGGACGGGGATGTGCGTGATATCACTGTGAGGTGAATTGTCTGACCCTGAGCTGCCCCAAGGAGCGGGCAAAGTATGATGACGCTGTGGGGTGCAGAATGCTCAGTGTCTGATCCTGAGCTGCCCCAGGTAGGGGGCAGTGAGAAATGTCCCTGTGGGATGCAGTAAGTGGTGAGTCTGACGCTGAGCTGCCCCACGGAGGGGCAGTGTGTGATGTCGCTGTAGGGGGCAGTATGTTCAGTGTCAGACCCAGAGCTGCCCCAGTGAGGGTGCAGTGTGTGATGTCCCTGTAGGGTGCAGTATGTTCAGTGTCTGACCCAGAGCTGCCCCAGGGAGGGTGCAGTGTGTGATGACCATGTGGGGAGCTGTATGCTCAGAATCTGACCCTGAGCTCTCCTCACACATACTTTTCTCGGGGACTTTTCCGCGCCTCTCAGTTGGAATTAAATTGTGGAACATCCCCATCTGCTGGACGCAGGTGTCACTACTGAACAGATCGTGATGGCTCAGATCATTCACAGGGTCATCTAATTGCAACGTCCGGCCAGAGGAATGAATCTTATTTTCGGATGTATTGACGACATACTTGGTAATTTAAAGCAATGGAACTAAGCCCTTTTAAAGGCCCATCACTCTTTCCTTTATTTGAAAAATATCCAGAATATTAACCGCAGCTCAGGTACAGTTCAGACCTGGATGTGATTAAAACTAGCACTAACAGCAGAAGTGAACAGGGGGAATCTTTTGTGAACTGCTCGGTGTGTGTTTCAGCAGATAGCGCTAATAAGTACCTCCCTTCCCACACTGGGAGCAGGTGAACATAGATATAGATAAACAGAGAAAATAGGTGCAGGAGTAGGCCAATCTGCACTTCGGGAGTGCACCGTCATTCAATAAGATCATGGCTTGAACTTTCGCTCAATACACCTTTCCTGCTTTCTCTCCATACTCCTTGATCCCCTTAGCTGTAAGCGCCATATTTAACTCCCTCTTGAATATATCCAATGAAGTGGCATCAACAACTCTCTGCGGCAGGGAATTCCATAGGTTAAGAACACTCTGAGTGAAGAAGTTTCTCCTCATCTCAGTCGTAAATGGCAAACCTCATATCCGAAGACAAAGTCCCTTCCCTAACATCGGGAACATTCTTCCCACATCTAACCTCTCCAGTTGCCTCAGAATCCTACACGTTTCGATGAGATCCCCTCTCATCCTTCTAAACTCCAGTGAATGAAGGCGCGGTTGATCCAGTCTCTCCTCACATGACAGTCCAGCCATCCCTGGTATCAGTCTGGTGAACCTTCGCTGCACTCCCTCAATAGCAAGAACGTCCTTCCTCAGATTAGGAGACCAAAACTGAACAAAATACTACAGGTGAGGCCTCACCAAGGCCCTGTACAACTGCAGTAAGACCACCCTGTTACTATCCACAAATCCCGGTGCTATTAAGGTCAACATGCAATTTGCCTTCTTCACTGCCTGCTGTACCCGCATGTCAACTTTCAACGACTGATGAACCATAATACCAAGGTCTGATTGCATCTCCCCTTTTCTTAATCTGCCGCCATTCAGATAATATTCTGCCTTCGTGTTTTTGCCACCAATTACACATTATACTGCATCTGCCATGCATTTGACCACTCACCTTCCCTGCCGAAGTCACCCTGCAGCCCTTTAACGTCCTTCTCACAGCTCACACCGCCACCCAGTTTAGTGTCATCAGCAAACTTGGAGATATTACACTCAATTCCTTCATCTAAATCGTTAATGTATATAATAAAGAGCTGGGGTCACAGCACTGAGCGCTGCGGCACTCCACTCGTCACTGCATACATTCTGAAAAGGATCCGTTTATCCCGACTCTCTGCTTCCTGTCTGCCAACCAATTCTCTATCAGTACACTACCCCCTAGATCATGCGCTTTGATTTTGCACACCAATCTCTCGTGCAGGACCTTGTCAAAAGCCTTTTGAAAGTCAAATACACCACATCCACTGTTTCTCCCTTGTTCACTCTGCCAGTTTCATCCCAAAATAATGCCAGAAGATTCGTCAAGCATGATTTACCTTTCATAAATCCAAGCTGACTTGGTCCGTACTTGTCACTGCTTTCCAAATGCGCTGCTTTTTCATCCTTAACGAATGATTCCAACATTTTCCCCACTACTCATGTCATTCTAACTGATGTATAATTAGCCGTTTTCGCTCTCCCTTCTTTTTTAAAAAGTGATGTTACGTTAGCTACCCTTCAGTCCATAGGAACTGATCCAGAATCGATAGACTGTTGGAAAATGATCACCAATGCATCCACTATTTCTAGGGCCATTTCCTTACGTACTCTGGTTGCACACTATCAGGCTCCTGGTATTTATCGGCCTTCAATCCCATTAATTTCCCGCAAGCAATGTCCTGCCTGATAAGGATATCCTTCAGTTCCTCCTCACTGGACACATTGTCCCCTCGAACATTCGGAAGATTATTTGTGCAGTCCTTCGTGAATACAGAACCGAAGTATTTGTTCAATTGGTCTGCCATTTCTTTCTTCCCCATTATAATTTCACCTAAATCCGCTTGCAAGCGACCTATATTTGCCTTCACTAGAATTTTTCTCTTCACATTTCTTTAGAAACTTTTGCAGTCTGTTTTTACGTACCTGCAAGCCACCTCTTGTAATCTATGTCCCCCCTCTAAGTTAAATCATTAGTCCTCCTCTGTTGAATTCTAAATTTCTCCCAGTCCTCAGGTTTGTAGCTTTTTCAACCAATTTTTATGCCTCTTCCTTGGCTTTAACACTATCCTTATTTTCCCTTGTTTGCCATGGTTGAGCCACCTTCCCCGTTTTATTTTTACTCTGGACAGAGATGTACAATTGCTGAAGTTCATCCATGTGATCTTCAAATGTTTACCATTGCTTATCCACCATCAACCCTTTAAGTATCCTTTGCAAGTCTATTCTATCCAATTCACGCCTCATAACCGACGACGTTACGTTTCCTTAAGTTCAGCACCCTTGTTTCCAAATTAAGTGTGCCACTCTCCATCTTAATATTGAAATCTACCATATTACAGTCACTCCTCCCCAAGGGTCCTCGCACAAAAAGATTGCTAAAAATCCCTTCTCATTATACATCACCAGCTCTCTAGTTGGTTCCGAGATATATTGGTCCAGAAACCACCCCTAATACACTCCGGGAAATCCTCCCCCACCGCATCGCTACCAGTTTGGTTTGCCCAATCAATATGTAGATTAAAGTCGCCCATGATAACTGATGTTCCTTTATTGCACACACCGCTTATTTCTTGTTTGATGCTGTGTCCAACATCACTACTACTGTTTGCTGGTCTGTACACAAGTACCACTAACGTTTTCTGCCCTTTGGAATTCCGCCGCACCACCCATACCTATTCCACATCATCCAGTCTAAAGTTCCTCCTTATTAAAGCATTACTTTCTTCTTTAATCAGCAACGCCACCCGGACTTCTTTTCCTCTCTCCTAACCTTCGAAATGTTGAATACCCCTGGCTGTTGCGTTCCCAAACTTGGTCAACCTGGAGCCATGTCTCTGTGATTCAAAATACATCATATCCATTCACTGCTGTCTGAGCAGTTTATTCGTCCACCTTATTCCGAATACTCCTCGCATTGCGGCACAGAGCTTTCAGGCTTGTCTTTTTAACACACTTTGTCTCTTCAGAATGTTTCTGTTGTAGCGGCCCTTTTTGTTGTTTGCCTTGGGTTTATCTGCCCTCCACCTTTACTATTCCCCATTCTATCTTTTGCTTCTGTCTCCATTTTACATCCCTCTGTCTCCCTGCATAGGTTCCCATCCCCCGTGATGTTAGTTTAAGTCCTCCCCAACATCACCAACAAACACTCCCCCTGGGACGTTGGTTCCGGTCCTGCCCAGGTGCAGACCGTCTGCTTTGTACTGGTCCCACCTCCCCCAGAACCGATTCGCATGTCCTAGTAATTTGAAGCCCTCCCTCTTGCACCACTTCTCAAGCCACGGATTCATCTCAGCTATCCTGTGATTCCTCCTCTGACTAGCACGTGGCACTGGTACCAATCTTAAGTTTACTACCTTTGATATCCTACCTTTTAATTTAGCTCCTACCTCCCGAAATTCGTCTCGGAGGAACTCATTCCTTTTTTTTACCGATATTGTTGTTACCTACAGCACCACAATTGGCTGTTTACCCTCCCTTTTCAGAATGTCATGCACCCGCTTCGAGACATTCTTGACTTTTGCAGCAGGGAGGCAACATACCATCCTGGCGTCTCGGTTGCGGCTGCAGAAAGGCTTATCTATTCCCGTTACAATCGAATCCCCTCTCACGAGAGCTTTCCCACTGATTTCCCTGCCCTCCTGTGCAGCAGAGCCACCCACGGTGCCTTGACCTTGGCTGCTGCTACTCCCACCCGATGACTCTTCCCCCTCAAAAATACCCAAAGCGGTGTATCTGTTTTGAAGGGGACTGAATGCATTGGACCCCTGCACTACCTTCCTTGCACTGCTCTCCTCAGTGTGAACTCGCTGATGCACCATCATGGGTGGAGCCATTGCCATACACGGTACGTTTAACAGCGTAAGGACATAAGAACATGAGAAATAGGATCAGGAGCAGGCCACACGACTCTTCGAGCCTGCTCCACCATTTAATACGACCATGCCTGATCTGATCACGGATTCAGGTCAACTTCCCTGCCTGCTCCCCATAACCCCTTATCCCCACATCTGTTAAGAATCTGTCTATTTCTGTCTTAATTATATTCAATAACGCACCTTCCACAGCGCTCTGAGGCAGCGAATTGAACACCTCTACTAAGCTTTGAGAGAAGAAATTCCTAATCATATCAGGTTTAAATGGGCGTTGCACCTCCCGTTTTCCGAATCTTCCGCCATTCAGAATATTATCTGAATGGCAGCAGATTAGGAAAAGGGTAGGTGCAACGAGACCTGGCTGTCATGGTACATCAGTCATTTAAAGGTGGCATGCAGCTACAGAAGGTGGTGAAGAAGGCAAATTGGTTGTTGGACTTCAGAGCGAGGGGATTTGAATATCGTAGCATGGAGGTCTTACTGCAGTTGTACAAGGACTCAGTGAGGCCTCACCTGGAATATTTTGTTCAATTTTGATCTCCTAATCCGAACAAGGACGTTCTTGGATTTGAGGGAGTGCACCAAAGCTTTAACAGAGTGATTCCCTAGATGGCAGGACAGTTTTATGAGGAGAGACTGGAGCGACTGGGACTGTATTCATTGGATTTCAGAAGGATGAGAAGCGATCTCATAGAAACAACAAACATTCTGACCGTACTCGACAGGGTAGATGCCGTAAGAATGTTCCCGATGTTGTAGAAGTCCAGAACCAGGGGACAGTCTTAGGATAAGGGGCAGGCCATTTAGTACTGAAATGAGGAGAAACTTCTTCACTCATGGAGTTCTTAACCTGTGGAATTCCCTACTGCAGAGATTTGTTAATGCCAGTTAATTGGATAAAGTCAAGAGGGAATTAGATATGGCCCTTAAAGCTAAATGGATGAAGGGTTATGGAGAGAAAGGAGTAAATGGGTACTGAGGTGAATGATCAGCCATGATCTTATTGACTGGTGGTGCAGGTTCAAAGGGCCGAATGGCCTACTCCTGCATCTATTTTATATGTGTCTCTGTTTTTAATGTCCCCTTATTCTAAGATTTAACTTGTTTCTCTCCGCTGTGAATCCACTGCAGTTCCACGGGGTTCGTGGACTGAGTGAATCCCTTCGCACGCCCGTGGCAGGTAAACAATCTCTCTCCAGTGTGAACTCTCTGGTGTGTCAGCAGATGGAACAAGTGCTTAAAAGGCTTTCCACAGTAAGAGCCTCTGAGTGGTAGCTCTCGTCAGTGTGAACTATCGCGTGCTTCTGCACGCCGGATGAATTATTGATTTGCTTCCCACACACGGCACAGAACTCCCTCCCTATGATGTGAACACGCTGTTTTCCAAATATCACTATTACTACCCTAACGTTTTTTGGTCTTCACAATAATTTGCCTAAATTATTGCTCCTCGATTTCGCTCCCAACGCATCAGTTGTCGGCGTGGAAGTAAGCCCTCTTAATGCTTGACCAATCTTCAAGAATTTTTTGAGGATTTTACGAGTAGAGTGGAAAAGGCGGAACCAGTGGTTGTGGTGTCTTTCAAAAAGCGTTGGACAAGGGCCCACACAAGAGATGGTTGTGCAACATTAATGCACATGGTATTGGTGGTAATATATTGACGTGGGTAGAGATCTAGTTGGCAGAAGGGAAGCAGAGATTCGGGATGAACGGGTCATTTTCTGAAAGGCAGGCAGTGACTAGTGTGGTGCAGATGGGCTCAGTGCTGGGACCCCAGCAATTTACAATATACATCGATAATTTAGGTGAAGGAATTGTGTGTAATATCTCCCAGTTTCAAGATGATACCAAGCTAGGTGGCGGTGTGAGTTGTGAGGAATATGCTAAGAGGCTGCAGGGTGACTTGGACAGGTTAGGTGAGTGGGCAAATGCATGGCAGATGAGGTATAATGTGGATAATTGTGAATTTATCAATTTTGGCGGCGAAAACGTGAAGGCAGAATATTATCTGAATGGTGGCTGCTTAGGAAAAGGGGAGGTGCAACGAGACCTGGGAGTCATGGTGCATCTGTTATTGAAAATTGGCAAGTGGTGAACAAGACAAATGGCATGTTCGCGTTCATAGCTAGGAGATTTGAGTAATGGAGCAGGCAGGTCTTACTGCAGTTGTACAGGTCTTTGATGAGGCATTACCTGGATTATCATGATCAGTTTTGGTGTCCGAATCTGAGGAAGGACGGTCTTGCTATTGAGAGAATGCAGCGAAGTTTCACCAGATTGATTCCCGGGATGCATGGCTGGCATATGAGAAGAGATTGGATGCACTGTGCATGTAGTCACTGGAGTTTAAATGAATGTGAGAGCACCTCTTCGAAAAATATAACATTCTGACGGGACTGGACATTTTAGATACAGAAAGAATGCTCCCAATGTTGGGGAAGTCCAAAGCTACTGGTCACAGTCTAAGGATAATGCGTAAGACATTTTGGACCGAGATAAGGAGAAACCTTTTCACTCAGAGAGTTGTGAACCTGTGGAATTCGCTACCACAGAGAGTTGTTGAAGCCAATTCGTTAAATATATTCAAAATATGGCCCTTACGCATGGATCAATGGGTATGGAGAGAAAGCAGGAACGGGGTACTGAGGTGAACGATCAGTCATGATCTTATTGAATGGTGGTGCAGTCTCGAAAGGCCGACTGGCCTACTCCTGCACTTATTTTCTATGATTCTATGTTTCTATATTTCGTGGGATTGTCTATGATGCTGATGGTGATTCATCCGGACTGTAGGACCCTCACAGGGCGCCCGTTGTCATCAGTGTGTGAGTGAGAGTGTTATTATTCACGCGAATCACTGGCCACGCGGGGGAGAGCAGCTCGCTCACAATATCAGGACACAGGGAGTCTGATGCAGGAACGTTTCTGCATCCTCTCATCGTTTAATTAATTTCAGAATCAGTGTGAAGGGATATTTCCCTACATTCTTCAACTGCTGTCTGAACTTAGTCTGGGTCACGGCATAAATTGCCGTGTTTGTGCAGCAACTCAGCAGCTGCAGCATTATTCCAACTTCCATTACATAAATAGGTTTATATACAGAATCATACCCTAAAAAGTACATGTGGGTCCAGATAGAATTCACCATAAGCACCGCCCACAACAGGATGAAATTGCCGGAGATAACAAACAGTAAAATGATGGAATTCCTGCGGCTCGCCATCTCTGGGTCTCTGGGACACTCCCCACTGCTGGCACCCAGGAGATACCTGCGGGCTCTGCTGGCCAATATAATATGCCTGGCGGTGACAGTATTGAGCAGCATAATCAGAGCAAATGGGATACATGGGGTGAGAATATAATGAATGAGGGTGATTGCTCCCCAGACCGGTGAATTCAGAACATCTTCTGTTATATAGCAAAACCAGGGCATGTAGTCAAGTATATAGAAACCTGTCAACATAAAATACCAGAAAATGTTCTTCAACCCGCTCAGCAAAGTCACGGTTCCCAGAACCACAGCCGCCGTTCTCTCGGTGCAATATTTAGTTTTCAGCTTCTGGCAACAAATGGCGACAAAGCGATCAAAGGTGAAACTGACGGTGAACCAGACAGAACAATCTGTGGCTGCGTGAAGTAAGACGGCGTGAATATTAGACACATGGAAGAACCGCACGAAATGGAACACTTTCTGATAAAGAATCGGAATGTGTCTCAGTATCAGGTCGAGGACAATGACCAGGAGATCTGTCACTGCCATGGCCACCAGATAGCGAGTGACACATCTGGAGAGACCGCACTTTCCACGAGGCAAGATCACAATCGTCAGGATGTTAACTATCAGGCAGGGAAATAAACAGGTAATTTAAACGTTAATTTGGGAGCAAGGAATAGACTGCAAACTAAAATAATTAACAATCTTTGACAAGGTAATCACCAACTAAATTCAATTATCAGCACTAAATCAGACGAACCATCCCTCAGTCAATGAGCCGCCAAATGCTTATGTAACATCATCATCATATGAAGCCCCTCGAAAGCGAGAAAGACTTGCTTCCACGCTAAAAGTGAGTTAGCAGGTGACTTGAACAGTCCAACATGGTAATTACAGTCTCTGTCACAGGCGAGACAGAGAGTGGTTGAAGAAAAGGCTCGGTGGGGAGTCTGGTTTGCCGCACGCTCATTCCGCAGCCCTCGCTTGGTTTCTACATGTTCTCGGCGACGACTCGAGGTGATCAGCGCCCTTCCGGATGCATTTTCTCCACTTCAGGTGATCTTTGGCTCGGAACTACCATGTGTCGGTGGGGATGTTTAGTTTTAATATGAAGGCTTTGAGGGTGTCCTTGAAACGAGCATTTGAAGTATTTGAACACCAATGGAAGAGATTAATTGTTGTAGCTTTTCACCTGTTGGTTTCCACTTGTGCAGAGAATATTAGACGAGAAAATATGATAGTTTGTTCATATTCTAAGTACCGAAGTTACAATCAGCCGGGGTTGTTTATCCTGAAATACAACTATTTTTGATTGAAACTAGATATGAATTGCTCCCTCATTATAGAAACATAGAAAATATAGAAAATAGTTGCAGGAGTAGGCCATTCGGCCCTTCGAGCCTGCACCGCCATTCATTGAGTTCATGGCTGAACATGCAACTTCAGTACCCCATTCCTGCTTTCTCGCCATACCCCTTGATCCCCCTGGTAGTAAGTACTGTATCTAACTCCTTTTTGAATATATTTAGTGAATTGGCCTCAACAACTTTCTGTGGTAGAGAATTCCACAGGTTCATCACTCTCCGGGTGAAGATGTTTCTCCTCATCTCAGTCCTAAATGGCTTACCCCTTATCCTTAGTCTGTGACCAGTGGTTCTGGACTTCAGCAACATTGAGAACATTCTTCCTGCATCTAACCTGTTTAAACACGTCAGAATTTTATACGTTTCTGTGAGATCCCATCTCATTCTTCTGACTCCAGTGAATACAAGCCCAGTTGAACCAGTCTTTCTTGATATGTCAGTCCCGCCATCCCGGGAATAAGTCTGGTGAACCTTCGCTGCACTCCCTCAATAGCAAGAATGTCCTTCCTCAAGTTAGGAGACCGAAACTGCACACAATACTCCAGGTGTGGCCTCACAAAGGCCCTGGACAACTGCAGCAATACCTCCCTGCCCCTGTACTCAAATTTCCTTGCAATGAAGGCCAACATGCCATTTGCTGTACCTGCATTCCAACCTTCAATGACTGATGTACCATGACACACAAGTCTCGTTGCAACTCCCCTTTTCCTAATCTGTCATCATTCAGATAATAGTCTGTCTCACAGTTTTTACCACCAAAGTGGATAACCTCACATTTATCCACATTATACTTCATCTGCCATGCATTTGCCCACTCGCCTAACCTACGCAAGTTACTCCGCAGCCTCAGGGCATCCTCCTCGCTCCTCACACTGGCACCCAACTTAGTGTCATCCGCAAATTTGGAGATTCTACATTTAATCCCCTCGTCCAAATCATTAATGTACAATGTAAACAGCTGGGGCCCCAGCACAGAACCTGGTAAGTACCCCACTAGTCACTGCCTGCCATTCTGAAAAGTAGCCATATGCTCCTACACTTTGCTTCGTGTCTGACAGCCAGTTGTCAATCCACGTCAGCACACTACCCCCAATACCATGTGCTTTAACTTTGCACATTAATCTCTTGTGTGGGACCTTGTCGAAAGCCTTCTGAAAGTCCAAATATACCACATCAACTGATTCTCCCTTGTCCACTCGACTGGAAACATCCTCAAAAAATTCCAGAAGATTTGTCAAGCATGATTTCCCTTTCACAAATCCATGCTGACTTGGACCTATCATGCCACCTCTTTCCAAATGCGATGCTATGATATAAATGTGCAATAAAACCGATAACTGTAATGATATTACACTTTTACCATTGAAGAACCGAATTAAATCTGGTTGCCGGTGTTGTTGATGCACTTCAGTCCCTCCGGCAGCCACCTCTCGTGGAAGGCCGCGAACGTTCCGGAGGACACCGCGTGCTCCATCTCAAGGGACACCTTGGCTTGAACGTATCCGCGGAAGAGAGGGAGGCAGCCTGGCTGAACGATCCTCTCGACCGCCCGCTGCCTGGACCAGCTGATGCTCCGCTTGGCCATGCCCCGGAGCAGTCCGACGAGGAGGCATTCTGACCTCCCGCTCCCCCTCCGCACGAGTGGTCCAAAGATCAGAAGTATACAGCCGGAGGCAACAGATATATCCACTCTGTTTCTCGCTGAGAGACCTGCTGAACTGTGACAGATCGGCATGGGACCAAATTGCAAATTCAAAATAAAGATTGGAAATAAATGAATGAAATCTGGCTGAACGAACATTTTGTTTGTGAATGTTAATGACGCTTGAAATCCTGTTCCACCTATTAGAAGCACTGCCATGAATGCAGAACTTGAGATGGTGAAAAAGGAGACACTGACTGGAACTAAATGATAGCGGATATTTACCCGCCTGTAATATAGCGTGGACAGAACAGAGCGAACAGAGTTTCGCTTCCTCTGTTCAACTCCAAGTGAGAACAAATGACGAGAAATTGGCTGATAAAAGGAAGCAATAAAATAATAAAAAATGGACTGCCTCTTATATGATTTCTGAATTATTGCATCAAAGAAAATAACGGTAAAACATTCCCAATAAATAAATATTCATGAACCTCAGGATCTCTGAGATGATTCCAGTGATGCGATGATGCGACTTCCCAGAGACGGCTCCCACCTCGCTCCAGGAGTTCACACCAACATCTGCCCAGATTACACGCTCCCTCCCACAGTCCAGATATTTAATGAACAGCTTCGCCGACATTAAACTACTCCCACCTCTGTCGAGAAATTTCATTCCCAGGTTCGCCTAACTTCCAGTGCTCTCACGTCGGTCCAGGGGTTTCATTCCGAGAGCCAAAAACATTACTCCGCTCCCGCCTCTGTGATTGGACCTGACTCTTTGGAATGAACATATGATCTTGGCCGCAACTCCCCTTCCGTGCACTCTCGCTTGACTCCCTTCTCGTTTAAAAGTCAGTCTATCTCCAGTGAATAAGATTCAATGAAGCTGCCTCCACAGCTTTCTGTCGAAGAGAATTCCAAAGATTCACGCCCCCCTGAGAGAATAAATTGCTTCTTATTTGTGATATAAATGGGCGATCCCTTATTCTGAACTTATGTCCCCTGGTTCTAGATTTCTCCCACTCGAGGAAACATCATCTCTGCGTCTACACCATCAAGCCCCTATAGAATCTTACACATTTCAATAAGATCACCTCGTAGTTTTTTAAACTCCAATGTATACACGCCCAACCTGCTCAACCTTTATTCTTATGGCAACATATTCATCCCAGTAATCAACGTCGTGAACCTTCTCTGAATGCCTCCAATGTAGGTAAATCCTTCTTTCACTAAAGTGACCAAAACTATACACAATACTCCAGCTGTAAACTTATCGACAACCTGTACAGTTGTAGCAGGACTTCAATCTTCTGTCCCACTTGAAATAAAGCCAGACATTCTGCTGCCATTTCTAATTGCTAGCTGTACCTACATGCTCACCTTCTGTGTATTATGTACAAGAACACCCAGATCAATCTGGACCACAGCAAATTGGTATCTCTCCCCATTTATTTATAATTTGCTTATTTGTTTTTCATAACAAAGAAGATAGCGTCACATTTTTCACATTATACCCCATCTGCCATTGTTGTGGCCCACCCACTTAGACTATCTATATGCCTTTGCAGATTTTTTGCGTCCTCCTCACAACATGCTTTCACACTTATCTTTGTATTATCAGTGCTTCGATGCTGGTACACCTGGACAGTTTCATTGGGCGGGCCACATCATCCGGGTGCCTGACACAAGACTCGCAAGCAAGCGCTCTACTCGGAACTCCTACACAGTAAGCGAGGCCCAGGTGGGCAGATGCAACTTTTGAATGAAACGATCAAAGCCTCCTTGATAAAATGCAACATCCCGACCGACAGCTGGAAGTCCCTGGCCCAAAACTACCTGAAGTGGAGGAAGTGCATCCAGGAGGGCACTGAGCACCTCGAGTCTCGTCGCCGAGAGCATGCAGAGACCAGGCGCAGGAGTAAGGAGGAGCATGCGGCAAACGAGTCCCACCACCCTTTCCTTCAACCACTGTTCGTCCCACGTGTAACAGAGACTGTAATTCCCTTATTGCATGTTCAGTTACATACGAACTCATTTTTAGAGTGGAAACAAGCCTTCCTCCATTTAAAGTGACTTTCTATGACGATGACGTTGTATCATCAGCAAATATTTAACATTTCACATAGATTTTAAAATTATGATGGGTTTTGATAGGGCGAGTATGTCGAAAATATTTCCAGTTGCACAATGGTGCATAACCAGAGGAGACAGGGTTAAGGTAATTGACAAAATAACCAGAGGAGAGATAGGAAGAGTGTTCTTTATGCAGTGAGCTGTTGCGACCTGTAATGCGATTTGTGAGAACACGGTAGTAGTAGATTCAATCGTTATTTTCGAAAGGGAATTGCTTTATTCGTGGAAGGGGATATATTGACATTTTTCTGGCTAAAGAGTTGGGCTTCTGAGATAGTTCTATCCAATAGACGGCATGGACACGATGGACCGAGCGGCCTCTATCTTTGCTGTATTAATCTGACAGTCGATGAGCAAGAGACAGAGACAGAGAAATGTGGAGAGACAACGTGAAACTGACAGAGAGACAGGGAGAAAGTGAGAAATTCACAAAGTGCCAGAATGAATGAGAAAAAGAGAATAGAGACAGTATGACTGGAGGACATTTCGAGGGAACTAAATTAACATTTATTGGACAATTGGATAAATAATTGAAGGGGAAAAAATTGCCTGACTATGGGAAGAGAGCAGGGGAATGGGACTAATTGGAGCGGGTGAGGTCATGGTGGGATTTGAACACATGGATGAGAATAATAAAAATGAGGTATTACTTAATCGGGAGCCAATGTTGAAGAGCAGATTGTTGATGGGTGAACAGGACTGAGGGGAGTTAGGTTATGATGAACAACTTGTTTTGGTGAGCTCTAACTTATAGTGGACTGCAACTGCGAGGTGGGCAAGGAAAGCATTGCAATGGTCGATTCTTGTTTCACAAAGTCACTGGGTTATTGAGGCGAAGGAATGAGGTGACCAGTATTATGGAGATGATAATGGGCAGAACCAGTGATTCAGAGGACAAGAGGTCAGAACTGAACTCAGGGAAAAAACTGAATGCCGAATTTGTGAACAATCTCGTTCAGCCTCAGACATTGGCCACAGAGGGGACTGAGTCAGTAGATATACAATGTGACGAAGACTTCCAAAGAATTAAGTGACATACTCAGTAATACAGTGAAATATAGAGTAGAGTTATAATTGTTGGATGTAGAGACTTACCAGGAACACCAACCAGCGAAATTTGGTTGCAGAGTTAATAGTTGGATACAGAGACTACCAGGAACAATAATTGCAGCAAGGAGGGGAGAGTAAAATATAAGATCAGTAATACATTGAACCATGATTACTGGAATAATTAGATAGACTTACCAATAAAACCAACACCAGCAAGGACGGGAAAGTAAATGTATTGAATAATACGAAATGCATAACGGATTCGCAATAACAATGATAATTCCTCATAATGTGCAACAAGAAAGTCAAAATACAAGATGAAACTCCTGCCATTTGTTGTAACATTCCAATCCATTATTTTCAGATTCTGATACATTGTTGTATCATTCCAATCTACTGTTCTCAGATTCCGACTCGCTCTCTGTGGAGCAGTGCGATGATCGCTGTTAGTGCCAGATGTGATGTATTCACTGTGATAATGGGGCAACACTTTGAAAGGAGTGCCTTATCAATATGAGCGAGAATGACTCCAGAGATACAATTCGGTAAATAGAGACTTATATTAATTACAGTCCCTGAACAAACATTTTCAATTCACCCCTTTCAATCCAACACTTTATGTACCACAATAATGTAGATATCCTGGAGTAGTTTTGATCACCTGGATGGGTAAGAGAGGAAGGTTCCCAGATACTTTTCCCGAAATTGACCTGGATTTTAAACTGGTTTTTGCCTCTCCCGGGAGATCACATTGCTCCGGTTGGGTTGGAGTGTATAGTGTTTCAGTTTAAGGTGTGTCACAGTTGTGTGGGGCAGTCTGCTTGTGCTTGCTGCTCGATACCTTTCCCCATGGTTAATGGTTCAAAGGATTACATGTAAGCTTCAGGGCTGCTGACCGATGGCCTGAGTCTTTGCCGGCCGGCGTGGATATGATGGGCCGGAAATGGCCTCCTGTGTTGTAAATTTCTATGTTTCTATATAACTGGTCCGAATGGGATTTATGAGTGTTGCTGAGTGAAGGAATAATGGAAATAGCTCAGGCCAGAATCTTTAATCCTCCCTGGATATGTCAGTGGTGACAGAGGACTGCAGGTTCGCAAATGGTACACGCTGTTCAAAAAAGGAGAGAGTGATAAAACCTGTAGCTACAGGCCAGTCAGAATAACGTCTGTGGTGGGGATACTTCTAGAGGCCATAATCCGGTATGAAATTATCTGTCACTTGGAAAAACATGGATTAATAAATGGCAACCAGCACAAATTGTGTTGATGTCGAAGTGTGTCAGAAAAACCTGATTGAGTTCTTTGATTAATAACCTAAAGGTTTGATGAGCATAGTGCAGCTGATGTTGTATATATCGACTTTCAAAAGGCGTTTGATAAAATGTCACTTCATCGACTTGATAGGGAAACTGAACCTCATGGAATTAAAGGGACAGTGGTTGTGTGGAGACAACATTGGCACCGGAACAAATAACTGAGAGTGGCGGTGAAAAGTTGGCGTTCAGACAGAAGGGAAGTTTAGAGTGGTGAAACCCAGGGTTCTATATTAGTGCCAGTGCACTTTCTGATAGAGATTAATAGCCAGGACCTAAGTCTAAAGGCATAATTTCAAATTTGCAGATGTCACCAAAAACTAATGTAGTTAGCAGTAGAGAGCATAGCAGACATTAGGAGCACAGCGATAGTCTGCTTGAATGGGAAGACACATGACAGGCAAAAGGAAACGTGTGAAGTGGTACATTTTTGTGAAGGAACATGACAAGATGCAATATAAGTTAAACAATACATTTTATAAATGGCGTGCGGGTGCAGAGACATCTGGGAGTCGATGTGCACAAACCTTTGAATGTGGCAGGGCAAGTTAATAAAACTGTTAAAAACGGAGGAAGAATCTTTGACTTTATGAATCATCGGGTATGGCAGCAAAGTGATTGTACTACTGTACTAATGATCCAGAGACTGAAGTAAGATCCAATGGCATGAGTTCAAATCCCACCACGGCAGCTGTGCAATTTAAGGTGAATTAAATAAATCTAGAATTAAAATATTGTGTCAGCAATGGTGACCGTGTGGATCTCGGATTGTCATTACCCATCGAGTTCAATAACCTGTTTTCGGGATGGAAATCCCCGGTTCTTACCTAGTCTGGCAGCTATATGATCCCAGTTCCACAGCAATATGGTCAGCTCTAAATAGCCCTCTAGATGTATCGATGAATTCACCAGCAGCTTCTCGGTGGAATTTGGGATGGACAATAAATGCTGCCCACACCACCGATTCACACATCATGAAGGTACAATAAAAATCTGTTCAACATCGGTTAACCTCTGCATGATGATTCGGCAGCACACATTAGGAAAGCCTTGGAGAAGGTGTGGAAGAGATTTAATCATCATCATAGGCAGTACCTCGAAATCGGGGATTACTTGCTTCCACTCTAAAAGTGAGTTCTCAGGTGATTGAACAGTCTAATGTGGGAATATCGGTGTCTGTACCAGGTGGGGTATATAATGGTTGAGGTAAAGGGTGGGTGGGACTGGTTTGCCGCACATTCTTTCCGCTCTCTGCGCTTGTTTGCTGCATGCTCTTGGCGACGAGACTCGAGATGCTCAGCGACCTCCAGGATGCTCTTCATCCATTAGTGCAGTTTTTGGCCAGGGACTCCCAGCTGTCAGTGGGAATGTTGCTCTTTTTCAAGGAGACGTTGAGGATGTCCTTGTAACGTTTCATCTGCCCACGCGGGGCTCGTTTGCCATGTAGGAGTTCCAATTAGAGCGCTTGCTTTGCAAGTCTCGTTTCAGGCATGCGGACAATGTGGCCCGCCCAGCGGATCTGATCAAGTGTGCTCTGTGCTTCACTGTGGGGATGCTGGCCTGATCGCGGGCGCTAACGTCTGACATCCCAAGGGATCTGCAGGATCTTGAGGAGACATAGGTATTTATCCAGTAATTTGTGGTACCTACTTTATACGGTCCACGTTTGTGATACGTACAGTAGGCTGGCTATGTCTACATATTCGTAGACCATGAGCTTGGTTCCAGATTTTATGGTGTGATCTTCCAACACTCTCTTCCTCATTCGACCGAAGGCTGCGCTGGTGCACTGGTAGCCCCAGAGACAGTTATAAGTAGATATAAGCAACTGTGATTTTTCCCGTTCGATAAGAGAATATTAACGAGAGATTTAACAGAGGTTTTCAAGAATATGAGGGCTTTGGATAAAGTAACTGAAGAGAAACTCTGCCAGTGGTAGAAGAGTTGTTAACCAGAGGGAAGAGTTTTACGAAAATTAACAGAGGGAAGATGAGGAGAATTTGTCTTACACTGCGAGTTTGCATCATCTGGATTGTTCTCACTGAAAATAGGATGGAAACAGATTTAACAATAACTTTTCAATTTGCAGATGACACAAAGAAGAGTGGGAAAGCGGGTTGTGTGGAGGACACAGAGAGGCTGCAAAGAGATTTGGATAGATTAAGCGAATGGGCTAAATTTTGCCAGATGGAATACAATGTCGGAAAATGTGAGATCATCCACCTTGGAAAAGAAAACAGTAAAAGAGAATATTATTTGAATGGGGAGAAATTACAACATGCTGCGGTGCAGAGGGACCTGGGGGTCCTTGTGCATGATTCTCAAAAAGTTAGTTTGCAGGTGCAGCAGGTCATCAGGAAGGCGAATGGAATGTTGGCCTTCATTCCGAGAGGGATGGAATACAAAAGCAGGGAAGTCATGCTGCAACTGTACAGGGTATTGGCGAGGCCGCACCAGGAGTACTGCGTGCAGTGCTGGTCACCTTACTTAAGGTCTGATATATTAGCTTTGGAAGGGGTACAGAGACGATTCACTAGGCTGATCCCAGAGATGAGGGGGTTACCTTATGATGATAGATTGAGTAGACGATGTATTTACTCGTTGGAGTTCAGAAGGATGAGGGATGATCTTATAGAAAAATTGAAAATAATGAAAGGGATAGACAAGATAGAGGCAGAGATGTTGTTTCCACTGGTCGGGGAGACTAGAACTAGGGGACACAGCCTCAAAATACCGGGGGGGGCAATTTAAACGGAGTTGAGAAGGAATTTCTTCTCCCAGAGGGTTGTGAATCTGTGGAATGCTCTGCCTAAGGAAGCAGTTCAGGCTAGCTCATTTAATGTATTCAAATCACAGATAAATAGATTTTTAACAATTCAGGGAATTAAGGTTTATGGAGAGCGGACGGGTAAGTGATGCTCAGTCCACGGTCAGATCAGCCATAATCTAGTTGAAAGTCGGAGCAGCCTCGAGGGACAAGATGGCTTACTCCTGTTACTAATTCTTATGTTCTTATGTTCTTATGTAATTGGAATCAATACTGGAATTCCGGTATTTGAAGGGATCTGGGAACAGAACAAGGGTGTGGGGCTGATTGAATAGCTCGATCACAGAGCCTGGAGCAGCATCATGAATCGAATGGTCTCTTCTGTGCTGTATGATTCTGTGGTCCTGTGATAACAGAAGCTATTGAGTCCCTGTCTCGTGTGTAGAATCGATGCTGTGCTCTTTTTGAGCCTGTTTCTAATCGTTACTTGTGCTGTGATAAATGCAATAGCGGAAAAGCAAGCACAGTTTAAAATAGAGTTTAAAAAAACTGAAATCATGAAATAATTATGATACCAAAAATGGGGCCATGATGATAAAATCGTCACCAATAAATCCAATAATAATTTCAGCAGAAGTCTCTGCAACCAGTGAAGTGGGAATGGGGAACCAACCTCCAGAGGCAGTGGTTGAGGCGAATACTACAGTACCATTTAATGGGAAGCAAGATCAACAAATCAGGCATAAAACTTTAGAAGAATCTGCTAATACGGCAAGATGCAGAGTTGTGGGTGTTGTGTGGGTGTAGGGTGGTGGTATGTGTGGTGCATAAACGCCAGCATGGAACAGTCGGTCCGATTGTCTGCTTTGTGTGCTGTACGTGATATGTCATTTGCGTAGCGGAGCATGAGCCCCGCTCTGTTCACATCCCGCGCCGGGATTCAATCCACGCATTATAAATCATTGCTCTGATACCTATTACATTATTTGTATCTATTTCCTCTAAGTATCTCAATGATAAATGTAACCAAATCACAGATGAAGGTTGCAGCAGAAGAGAAGCTCGGGCAGGAGGGCAGACAGTCAAAGTTATGAAGGTGGAAATCACGATGGAGACAGAACATGATGCCACCGCTGCTTCAATCGCAACACTCAGCGCTGACGAGTGAAGGAAGTGCCTGAGGAACATGAACCCCAGCCAGAGACAGAAACTGCCAGGCTGAACAGAATGAGTTTAGTAAAAATACGACTGACCAACAAAAATGCTGCATCTGTGTTAAATGCTCAGCAATTTGAGGCATGGAGAATGACAACCAGTTCAGGTTAATTTGTACCATTGGCAGGGACATCACAGGGTTAGTTACACAGTAAATGTCTCTCTACACCGTCCCATTAAACACTCCCAGTGCAGGTACAGCACGATTTAGACAAACAATAAATTTCTCTCTACACTGGCCCATCAAACACGCCCAGGGCAGGTAAAGCAATGATTAGATACAGAGCAAAGCTCATTCTACACCGTCCCATCAAACACTCCCAGGGCAGGTACAGAACAGGTTATATACTGATTAAAGCTCCCTCTATACTGCCCATCAAATAATTCCAGCGCAGGTACAGCACCGGTTACAAATAGAGTAAACTTCCCTCTACACTGTCCCGATCAAACACTCCCAGGTCAGGTACAGCGGGTTAGATACAAAGGTAAGCTCCTGCACAATATCCAATCAAACAATCCTAGGACAGGTACAGCACGGGTTAGATGCAGAGTAAAGCTCACTCTAGACTTTCCCATCAAACATTCTCATGGCAGGTCCATCACCGGTTTGATACAGAGAAACGCTCCCTCTTAACTGTCCCATCAAACTTTCCCAGAGCTGGTGCACACGGGTTAGACACAGATAAATCCCTCTCTACAATGTTCCATTCGGTGTGTGTTGGGCTCAGACCCTCACTGGGTGTGAGAAGAGCCGAACTCAGAACCAGCCTGGATTCAGTAACAGACTTTCGCAATGATCACTGCCTCCCCTCCCTCAGTGATTGCCCTCGCTGGGCTGCTTTGCTACAGTCTCCCCATGCGATCCATGACGAGATTTCAATTCCTCCTTCTGTCGCCCACTCTATATAAATTAATCCACTTTATTCCTGGAACGACTCTATTGACCATCTGCAAGGGCGTTGTTGATTAGCAAAGATGTTATCTGGCTATTGTGAAGGCCCTGAGCTATCTCAACAAGAGCAATGCTTAAAACCACACCTCCACATAAAACACACCAGATGACCACGCGTTGACCTCGGAATCAAAGGAACAATAAAGAAAATCCAAAGATAAACTTGTACGACAATATAAGGCAAGTGACACCTGGAAGAAGCGACCAATTGGGTTTTCGATCATGCTTTGGAAAAACCAATCACGCCACTGTTAGGGTCTGTCCACGAGGTCACTCATGTGCCAAAACCTGTATAATTAAAGTCTAATTTGTACAGTTCATTTGAGATCCTCTCAGGCGGATGGGAAGTGAAATGCTCCCCCTGTCCGTGCTGAAATAAAAAATCGTTGAACATTATTAAAGGTATCAGTCTGTTGATTCCGGGTTTGTTAATTGAGTAGAAGGGCGATCCTCCCCATCAATTGGCGTAGTTTTCAGGATTCTGAAATGCAAACCCGAAACGATGTGGCAGCTGTTGGGGTGAATATCTTTTATTAAATACCACCTCCAAGTTGGAGCTGTTAAACTGTTTACGGGAAAGCAGGAGATCTACAGAGAGAACAAATAAACGCGACAAGGAGAGGAAGGAGATCAAGGAATAAGGGAAATTTGCGGTGTGAGTAGTCTAAAATGAGTTTAACCGGCGTGCGGTACTAACGACCAAGAATCGGTCAAAGACACGATGGAGGTTCAAGAGTAGCCCAATAAGGGAATGGTAGTCTCTTAGCAATCTTAGAAATGGCGGGATATACGACTGGTGACTCTCAGGATCTATACAGAAAATGCTAGCAGGTAAAAACATAACACTAAATGAGGGAATGAAGAAATAGGAATGGCAACCAGACGACACAATGGAGAGGCAGGCAAAGTGATTGAGGTGCAAGCCAAGGAATAAAGGAGACCGGGCTCACACGGTAGTTTTAGCCTGCTATCGGGTACAAAATAAAGTGATGGAAAGAAAGGATCAGATAATACAGGAGCTAAAAGCTAAAATAAAATAGATGGAAGAGGCAGAAGTAAGCAGTAGGAATGTTACAATATGTGCAGCAGTAACTGGGCGACCGACAGCGCAACCTGCACTGCCTGCACCGATAACAACATAACCCCCACTGGAACATTTGAGTGAAGAAATAGAGAATCGTAGGGGACCACAGATGGTGAAGGGCAAATACGGGGAGTAGCTTAATCGGAATCGAGCCTCTCAGCCCAAGTCGCTGAATTAGTGTCCCTAACGGAAGCCCTTAAAGAGGAAAAAGGTAAAAGGGTAAATATATGTGCAGACAACCGATACGCATTTCGGGTGGTCCACAATTACATGATAGCCTGGAGTCCGCGAGGTGATATGACATCGGGCCGAGGAACAATTCGACACGAGAACATATTTACCGAACAGGTAGAGACTTCCCTCCAGCACCAGGAATATGCAATAATAAAAATCAAAGCCCATCAGAAAATAACAGACCGGCATCAGCAAGGCAATGCATAGGCAGATGAGGCAGGTTGGAAATTGCCAGAAGCATGGGGCCTATGGGCTATAATAAGCACCTGTGCGCTTGTGCCGGAAGAAATAAATATGTATAACGTACAGGAGGCAAACCTACAGCAGGGAAATGTTGAATGGAAAAGGCAGGAAGCTAAACAAGGAATGGATGGAATGTGGAGAAAAGATTGTAATGTGATAGCCCAGGGTGCATCCGACAACACCTACTGAGTGTATAGCACGGATATGCACACACAGGTAAGATATGCATGACGAGTTCAATATCCCGATGTAGGTGGTGGAAGGGAATGGGAAGAGATAAAGAAAATTACTGTAGGAAGTGCTTAACATGCGCAAAGCATTACCTTGGTGGAAAAACAAAGTTGAGAATTAGAGAGCAACACCGACCAAAGGGAGCATTGTAAAACATGCTGACAGGCTTCATGGGCCCACTGTCAAATCACCAGGGGAAAATGTAGTGCTTGGTTATAATAGATCAATTCATAAAATGGGGAGAAGCATCACAACAAAAATTGCTCCATGAGACGGTGGCTAGAATATTAGCAGAAGAAATTATACCGAGTTGAGGATTGCCCTTACTGAAAGACTCAGATCAGGTTACAAACCTCACTGGTCAAGTAATGAAACAAACATGCTGCCTAATGGGAACCGGGCAGAAATTCCATATCCCCTATCATCCGGTATCATGCGGATTAGTAGAACGAATGAATAGGACCCTGAAGAAGGCACTGGCGAAAGTGATCAACGAAAGAGGAAAAGGATGAGTAGATATAGTGACCCTCATTTTAACGAAGTTCAGGGCGAGCCGAAACCGGACCACTAGCCGCACGCCTTTCGAACTAATGACAGGAAGAGCAATGAGATCACCTACGTTTCTTGTGATGGGGAGTGATGATATCGGACCTTAGTCAGATCCTACCGGGACCGAGTAGGGAGATTAGTGATGCAATTATTTTAACAATTACAAGATCTAAGGCATACACCAGGGATCAGCAAGTGATCAAGGACTGGGAAGCTGGCACCAAAGAACAAAAGGATCAGAAACCACAGATTGGGAGCAAGGTAACGGTAGAAATATACGCCGAAAAGCCAGGTTTCTCAACAAAATGGACAGGCACTCACCAGGTAATAATGGTAAGCGACAGCTGCATGTTTGTGGCGATAAGGGGAACCGGACGGTGGACACATTGGATACAGTTAAAACATTATGCATAACATGAAACCCTAACCGACTGGTGATGCGCGGAAAACATGTTATGTTTTACAGGACCTGAGTCCTAGTCGGAGGAATACTGGGTAACTCCATCTTATACCACGACCCAGCGATAAGTTGTCCAGAGGGCTATCAATAAAATAATTCCAATACAAACTCAATCTTTCACGTAAAATGCAAAAGGGGGCGAATTGAAGTGGAACGGACAAACCTGAAAAAGGGTCCGTCATGGCTGAACCAATCATGGACATGCACGAATAGCTCGAACCAAGGAAATCCACACAAGTGTGTGTGGGTAAGATAAAACATCACCAGGGAACTGGAGGGGACTACACCCAAGCCCATTCGTGAATCACAATGCGGTAATGGTTACTTTTGGGGAATGTTCTTGTGTAAGATAGAGATCCAAAACATCACAAGAGCCCTAAGCAAAACGACCCCAGAAACACAAGGATGCCCTATCATTGACCCCGGAGTTCAAGCAGAGGATTAGAAAGGAAAATAACGAAAGAAAAAATCCACATCATGGTATGCCAAAGGATAATTACAAGATGGAGGCAGAGCGGTTGTTCCACTGGTCGGGGAGACTAGAACCCGGGGGCACAGCCTCAAAATACGGGGGATCCAATTTAAAACCGAGTTGAGAAGGTATTTCTTCTCCCAGAGGGTTGTGAATCTGTGGAATTCTCTGCCCAAGGAAGTCGTTGAGGCTAGCTCATTGAGTGTATTCAAATCACAGATGGATAGATTTTTAACCAATAAGGGAATTGAGGGTTACGGAAAGCGGGCGGGTAAGTGGAGCTGAGTCCACGACCAGATCAGCCATAATCTATTTGAAAGGCGGAGCAGGCTCGAGGGGCAAGATGGCTTACTCCTGTTCCTAATTCTTATATTATAAAGAGTATAAACACAAGGAAGTTATTCGAAATCTTTGTAAATTAGAGATGAGGTCGAATCTAGAGTAATGTGTCCAATTCCTGGCTCCACGTTATAAGAATATATCTGCCTTGAAGATGATGCTGAGGGATTTAACACAAAGATCCCAGGGATGAGGGAATCCCGTTACATGGAGAGAATAGAGAGGCTGCGATACTTCTTCTTCGAGCAAAGTGGAATACGACGAGATTTAACAGAGGTGATCAACATTATTGGATTTATTTACAGGACAGATAGGGTAGACTGCTTCCACTGGGAAGAGGGGCTGTACCATCGGACACATATTTACATAAGAACATAGGAACATCAGAAATAGGAGCAGGAGTGCACCATATGGCCCCTCGTGACTGCTCCGCCATTTAATATCATCATGGCTGATCCGATCATGGACTCAGGTCAACATTCCTGTCCACTACCAATATCCCCGTAATCCCTTATCGGTTTAGAAACTGTTTCTCTCTATCTTAAAGTTATTCAATGACCCAGCTTCCTCAGCTCTCTGACGCAGCGAATTCTACAGAATTACATCCCTCTGAGAGAAGAAATGCCTTCTCATCTCAGTGTTAAATTATCGGCCCCTTATTCTAAGATTATGATTCCTAATTCTAGACTCCCCCATCAGTGGAAACATCCCATTTGCATCCACTTTGTCGAGCCCCTCGGAATCTTATACGTTTCGATAAGATCACCTCTCATTCGTATTTAAGTTCTCTCCAAAATAAATAGCCACTGGGCTGATGAGGAGAGTTTTTTATGCACCACGTTATCATGATCTGGAATGCACTGCTCGAAAAGGTTTTTGAGGCCGCTTCAACGGTAACTTTCAAAATGTAATTGGATATATCGTTTAAAGGGAAACATTCACAGGGTAATGGGGAAAGAGCACTGTAGTGGGACTAATGGGTAGCACTTTCAAAGAGCCTACACAATCATGATGGTTCGTATGACCTCATTCTGTGCTGTGTCATTCTGTGTTGCTTTTAAATGTAATTAGTTAAGTAATATATGACTTGGTTTAGTATTAACTGTTATGGGTTACTATCCTTACTTTTACTGACTTGTTATAAGGGATGGATTAATGCATCGGGTTTTGCTTTGGGGAATAATGTGAACGTTGTTGGTAATAAAATCATTGATATCAGGCATGTGGCAAAAGCGACTAAAGAAAGGCTTACTGTTTGTGTACATAATGTCATGGAATCTGAGCAAGTAGATGGGGCCTTGGTTTCATATCTCACACAAAAGACAGCATTATGGACGTTGGCCCACTCCCTCAGTACTGCACTGGAGTGCCAGCCTCGAGCATATGCTGAAGTCTGTGGTGTGGGGCTGGAACCTCTGACATTCCGCCACTGAAGTGAGTGCTCCCATTGAGTCACAGCTGACACTTTGGTGCCAGATCTCGATGTCGAGTGCTTACAGTCGGAATTATCCTCCACGCCCTCCCTGTTTGGAGAAATCGGCCTGCTTTCTTTGGTTATTCTATGCAAATCTTGCAGAAAAGGTCAATGGTATTGAGGAGCTATTGTTTTTGAAGCCTGGGAAATATTTTCTTTGTTAACCATACCATTGTTGATAGCAGCGTATAGTGTTGCTGGAAGAGTACAAGAAAGTCCCATTGGTACAGGGTTTCTTTTTTTTATCCGTTTATGGGATGTGGCCGTCGCTGGCAAGGCCGGGATTTATTGCCCATCCCTAACTGTCCTTGAGAAGGTGGTGGTGAACCGCCTTCTGCATCCGTTGTTCTCGGTACAACTGAATGTCTCGGTAGACCGTTTCAGAGATCAGTTAGACCTAAACTAAATCTGGATCCGCGCTCTTGGTCTGGAGTCACAAATATATGCCAGACTGTGTAAGTACGGTAGATTTCCCTGTAAGGAAGGAGTTTAATAGATGGGCTTTTAAGACAATCCGGAAATGTCGTTTTCACTATTACGGTAGCTTTCTGGTCACAATTACTGCCAATAGCTTTTTATTGCTGATTTAATTAAGTAACTGTACTGAAATGCCCCGGCTGCCATAGTGGGCTTTTATATCTCCAGGTCATTATTGGATTATTAGTCCAGTAACATAACCACTATGCGACCGTTCTCGGTTATGTGAATCGAAATGACTAACTGGCAAGTAACAGGTTAAAGATACCTGGGAACAGGAGGAGGTAACTCGTCTGTTTATATTTCACGGGATGCCAATAGCGTTGAGAATAAAGCAGTGATATCCTTTTCATTCCTCCGCGCCCTGTAGAATGGTGAACAGCGGTTGACGCTGCTCTTGGCGCAATCTGCTACAACCCCTTATTTCCCCTTCCCCAACAACCCTGAAAACATCAGTGCACTCCCCGACCATCAACAAGCGTCTCTCACTCAAATAATTGGTAGTTTATCATTAGGTACCAACCCACTGTATCCACCTGGTAATATTGTTGTCGAGATAGGATAACTTTTTCTCCGTAGAAAACAATGTCCTTCGTTTTAAACTTCTTGAATTATGTAATTTTTACACAAATATATCTAACTATAATCTCCAGGCTCTAGGTCAGCACGATCATAGAATCATAGAAATTTACAGCACGGAAAGAGGCCATTTTTGACCTATCCTGTCTCCGCAGGCCGACCAAGAGCTATCCAGTCTAACCCAACCTTCAATCTCTGGATCCGTATCCCTGTGGGTTACAGCAGTTTAAGTGCACATCCAATGCTCTTTTTAAATGTGGTGAGCATTTCTACCTCTACCTTCCTTTCAGGCAGTGCGTTCCAGACCCCCACCACTCTTGGCATGAATACATTTCCCTTCAAATCCCCTCTAAACCGTCTACCAATTACTTTAAGTCTGTGACCCTGGTTGTTGGCCACTCTGCTGAGGGAAATATCCACTCTATCTAGTCCCTTCATAATTTTATACACCTCAACAATGTCTCCCTTCTCTGTTCGAAACAAACCAACCGCAGCCTATCCAACCTTGCCTCATAGCCAACATTCTCCAGTCCAGGCAACATCCTCTTAAATATCCTCTGTACCCTCTCTTGTGCAATCACATCTTTCCTGTAGTAGATGTGCACGAATTGCACTCTAACTGTGGCTGAACCAGTGTTTTATGCTGTTGAAGCATAACCGGTCTGCTCTTATATTCATCGGTGAGACTCTCAGTGAGACTGAATTAAATGTTCAGTTGGGATATAGTGGTTGAAGAAGAAGTAAAACAAATCATTTTGTTGGTGTATGTTCCGATTGGGGAACTGGAACCCGTATAACTGAGGTGTCACGTGTTCACTACGAGGTGGCCTATTGATACGATTATATATTTATCTATCCTTTCAATGAAGTATATATGAGAAATAACCGGTTATTCTGCATCGGCAGAGGGGAGAAATCTCTAACCTTCTCCCATGGGACCTTGTATGTCCGACACCTTGTGTACTACAATATATACACGCCTACCAAACCAAACTGGTGTGATCTCATGGGACAGGCAAACAAGCAGAAATAAACATTCCAATTTGGGAGGAAAAATCTATGAAATTCCTCTGCGTCCAATCTCGTTTATAGAAACGTTGTCCAGAGATCACTCTAACCGTGAATTCCCTGAGATCCAGCGCTCGGTTGAAGGAACTAAGTGAAATTGCATTCACCACATGAAATGACACCTTGTTCCAGATGTCCATTCATTACCCGGTAAATAACCAGCTCCTTACATCTACCCTAGTGCTAGCCTTATACAACTTAAATGTGCGACCGCTGGGTCTGGTTCAGACTGGCACAGCGGCTGATTAGGGAGGGTCTGGTTCAGACTGTGACGGGGGCTGATTAGAAATGTTCTGGTTCAGACTGGGGCAGAAGAATGATTAGCGAGTTTCAGATTCAGACTGGGAGAGGGCCTGATTAGGGAGTTTATGGTTCAGACTGGGACAGGCGTGATTAGGGTATTTCTGATTCCGACTTTAACAGGGACAGATTAGCGAGTTTCTGGTTCAGTCTGAGACAAGGACTGATTAGATAAGGCTCTGCTTTAGTCTGGGAAAAGGACGAATAAGGGAGATTCTGTTTGAGACTGGGACAGGCACTGATTAGGAAGGGTCAGGTTCATTCTGGGAAAGGGAACGATAAGGGATTTTCGGGTTCAGACTGGGACAGGGAAAAATAGGGAGGCTCTCGTCCAGACAGGGATAGGGACTGATTGGGGAGCTTCTGGTTCAGACTTGGAGCGGGGCTTATATGGAGTTGGTGGATAAGTCTGGGACAGGGACTCTTTAGGGAGGGTCCGGTTCGGACTGGGACAGATACTGATTAGGGATGGTCTAGTTGAGTCTGGGACAGGGACTGATTAGTGCGTTTCTGGTTCAGCCTGGTAAAGTGTCTGATTTGGAAGGGTCTGGTTCAGACTGGGACAGGGTCTTATTAATGAGCGTTTGATTCAGACTGGGAGTTGGACTGAAAAGGCAGTTCCTGTTTCAGTCTGGGACAGGGACTGATTAGGGACTTTCGGGTTCAGTCTGAGCCAGCGACTGATGAGGGACTTTCTAGTTCAGACTGGAACAGGGATTGATTACGGTGGGTCTGGGTCAGTTTGGGACAGTGACTGATTCGGGAGTTTCTGGTTGAGACTGAGACAGGGACTGATTAGGGACTTTCTGGTTCCGTCTGGGACAGGGACTGATGAGGGAGTTTTTGGTTCAGACTGCGACAAGTGCAGGTTAGGGAGTTTCTCGTTCAGGCTGGGGCAGGGACTGATTAGGGAGTTTTGTATTCAGTCTGGGAGAGGAACAGATTAGGGAGGGTCTGTTTTAGACTAAGACGGGGAATGATTAAGGAGTTTCTGGTTCAGACATGGACTGGGAGTGATTACGGAGTTTCTGGTTCGTTCGGGGATAGGTACAGATTAGGGCGTTTCTGGTTCAGCCTGGGACAGGGACTGGTTAGGGAGTTTCTGTTTCAGTCCAAGACAGGACTGATTAGGCAGCTTCTGGTTCAGACAAGGGCAAGATCTGATGACGCAGGATCTGGTTCACTTTCGGAAAGGGACTAATAAGGCAGTTTCTGGTTCAATTTGGGTCAGGGATTGATTATGGTGTTTCTGGTTCACCCTGGGACAGGGACTGATTAGTAAGTTTCTGGTTCAGCCTGTGACAGGAACTGATTTGTGAATTACTGGTTCAGTCTAGAACAGGGACTGATTCTGGGGTTTCTGGTTCAATCTGTGTCAGGAACTGATTTGGGAGTTCCTGATTCAGTCTGGGACAGGGACTGATTATCGAGTTTTTGGTTCAGACAACGAGAGGAACTGAATAGGGAGTATCTGGTTCAGTCTGGGATAGGGACTAATTCGGCACTTTCTGGTTCAGTCTGGGATAGGTACTGAATCGGGAGTTTCTGGATCTGTCTGGGATAGGGACTGATTAGGGAATTTCTGTTTCATTCTGTGACAGGGACTGATTGAGATATTTCTGGTTCAGACTGTGACAGAATCTGATTAGCGAGGGTCTGGTTCACTCTGGGATAGAGACTAATTATGGAGTTTCTGGTTCAGACTTGGAGAGGAACTGATTAGCAAATTTCTGGCTGAGACTAGGACAGTGACCGATTGGGGAGTTTCTGGTTCAGTCTGGGACAAGAACTGATTCGGGAGTTTCTTGTTCAAACTGGGAGAGGGACTGATTCGGGAGATTCTGCTTCAGCCTGGTTTAGACCGAGTCGGTGGCTGGTGCAGTAGGTTTGGTTCAGTCTATTTCTGTCTGGTACAGGGGCTGGCGGGGACCGGTCTGGTTGAGTCTGGTTCAGACTGGGACAGTGAATTGTGAAGGAGGCTGGGTCAGTCTGGTTCTGACTAGGACAGTGAATTGTGAAGGAGGACTGGGTCAGTCTGTTTCTGACTGGGTCAGTGGACGGTGAGGATGAGTCTGATTCAGTCTGCTTCAGGATGGGACAGAGGCTGGTGATAGAGGGTTTGGCTCAGCGTGGTTCACACTGCGACAGGCGATGGTAAGGCATGGTTTGGGTCAGTCTTTTTCATACTGGGACAGAGGATGGTGATGGAGGTCCACTTCCGTCTGGTGCATACTGTGACAGTGCCTGGTGATCGGGTCGATTTCACTCTGTTGGAGACTGGGACAGTGGATGGTGAGAGCATCTGGTTCAGTGTGATTCAGTCTGGGACAGGCGCTCGTGAGGCAGTGTCTGTTTTAGTCTGCTACGGAATGGGACAGGAGTTAGTGGGGACGATTGTGCTTCAGCATTGGACAGGGACTGGTGGGCGGATCTGGCTCCGTCTTGTTCACCCTGAAACAGAGACTGGTGAGAGGAGCTGAATCAATCTGCGACAGGACTGGTGAAGGAGAGTCTATGTCAGTCTGGTTCAGACTGGGACAGGGGATGATGAGTGAAGGTGTGGTTTAGTCTGCACAGGGACTGGTGAGGGGACGGGGGGGGCGTTGGACAGGAGACCGTGAGAGAGGTTCTGGTTGAGACTCGGACAGTGGCCGAAGAGAGTTTTCAATTGTATGACTTGTGGTATCAATCGAAGATGATCAGCGATTAATGCTCCCCCAAGCCCGAGTCAGCATCTTCAAGGGAGTATAGCTGCTGTTGAGGAATGACAGAGCTGTTCACTTGTGGGGTCTGGAATGGGGGAGAGATGTCTTCTTCCTTTTCGTGACCCAATCGCCCAGGTCTGTTAGCCAATGCGTTGGGTTCTGGGAGAGGATAGAGCAAACAATCCTTTGGAGAAACAATGTTCCTACTGTCCCAGGACGATTGTCCTAAACTGTGGGGTCTGCGGTGGGAGCGAGTGTAATTTTCTGTAGTGTTTCTGTGATTCCCGTGGTGTCTGTGGCTTCACAGACTGCAGCCGGGAATGGATGGATTCGGTCCGGGTCAGATTCTGGATTCATGGCAAGAAGGTGTGGAGTAGATTCACTTCTAGCAGCAATTCCTCCAACACTGACTTCCCCAGGGTGGGGGCAGTGTGCACATCACCGCAAGGGTGCAGCCTTTTCACTTTATGACGCCGAGCTACCTTCGGAAGGGGGATGTTTTTATGTCAATGTGGCTTGATGTATGTGCAGTTCGTAACAGTGAGCTTCCCCAGGGATTGACATCCTGTGATTTCCCAGTAGGAGCAGTGAGTGACCGTGAGCTGCCCCATGGAGGGGGCAGTGTGTGATGTCCCTGTGTGGGCGGGTTGGGTGGAAATTATGTGCAGTGAGTGACCGTGAACTGCCCCGGGGTGGTAGCAGTGTGTGGTGTCCCCGTGGGGGGTGGGGGGCAGGGCATATTGTTCAGTGAGTGAAACTGAGCTGCCCCGGGGAGGGGGCCGTGTGTGATGTCCCTGTGTAAGATTAAATTGGAAGTCTCTTTGGATTGTGTGCTCAATGTACTGAAGGTGAAACTACATTATTTATTATTTTCAACAGTTTGCAAATTTTCTGTGTGAATCTACCTTGATAGAAGCTAGATGCGCAACAAACTAAGAAAGTTCTGAGCTCAACGATGTTATTTCCTCGTGATAATACGTATGTTTCCCAGTGATAATGTGTGATTCAAACACCATCGTCACTGGTGACAGAGCTAGATCCTTGCATCAGCAGAAACTCCAAAGCCATGTGTTAGTCATTGGAGAAGCAAGTTTTTCAAATAAAGACTTTGGTTCATGTTTCACTTGCAATGCCTTATCCTGAAAAATACTCTCCAAAGCCAGTGATCTCCATGTCAGGTACAGTTTCTTCAGGTCATGTCCCTGTGCAGCCCCATGGATTGGGCAGTGTGTGATGTCCCTGTGGGGTTCAGTATGTTCAGTATCTTAGTTGAACTGCCACAGGGAGCGGGCAGTATGTGATGCCCCTGTGGGGTGCAGTATGTTCAGAGTCTGACCCTGAGCTGCCCCAGGGAGGGGGCAGTGTGTGATGTCCCTGTGGTGTGCAGTATGTTCAGAGTCTGACCCTGAGCTGCCCCAGGGAGGGGGCAGTGTGTGTTGTACCTGTGGGTTGCAGTTTCTGACTGAGCTGACCCAGGGAGGGGGCAGTGTGTGATGTCCCTGTGGTGTGCAGTGTCTCACTCTGAGCTCCCCCAGGGCGGGAGCAATGTGTGATGTCCCTGTAGGGTGCAGTACGATCTGAGTCTGACCCTTAGCTGCCACAGAAATGGGGCAGTGTGTGATGTCCCTGTGGGTTGCAGTGTCTGACCCTCAGCTGCCCTAGGGAAAGGGCGTTGCGTGATGTTCCTGTGGGGTGCAGTGTCTGATCCTGAGCTGCCCCAGGGAGCAGGCAGTGTGTGACGTCAATGTGTGGTCGGGGGCGTGGGGACCACTTTGAGCAGTGAGTGACTGTGAGCTGCGCCAGGGAGGGGGCAGTGTGTGATGTCCCTGTTTGGTGCAGTGTCTGAACCTCAGCTGCGCCAATGAGGGGGCAGTGTGTGATGTCTCTGTGGGGGTTTGGCATTTTATGCAGCGAATGAACCTGAGCCGGCCGTGTCTAATGTCTCTGTGGAGAGCAGTATGTTGCAATTATGACCCTGAGCTGCCCCAGGGAGGGGATAATGTGTGATGTTCCTGTGGGGTGCAGTGTGTTCAGTGTCTGAAACTGAGCTCCCCCAGGGAGGGGGTAATGTGTGCTGTCCCTGTGGGGTGCAGTATGTTCAGTGTCTGATCGTGAGCTGCCCCAGGGAGGGGATAATGTGTGATGTTCCTGTGGGGTGCAGTGTGTTCAGTGTCTGACCGTGAGCTGCCCCAAGGAGGGAGCAGTGTGTGATGTCCCTGTGGGGGTTCGGGGGGGTGGGGTCAGGGGGTGGCACTTTGAGCAGTGAGTGACTGTGAGCTGCCCCGACGAGGGGCAGTGTGTGATGTGCCTGCGTAAGATTAAATTGGAACTCTCCTTGGACTGTCCGCTCAAAAGACTGAAGCTGACACCACAGTGCGAATAGTTCAGATTTTATTTAAGAATAAGCGAGAATTAATAACGGAGTTTAGCAGAATTTTCTAATTAAAAATGAGAATGATATTACTCCTGATGGTGATTTGGGAAGGAGGAAGGATTATTCCTCATTCCTGCTACTGGTATACCGTCTGCCCCTCTCTGGATCGGTGCCTCTCCTGACACGATCACGATGAGAATAATCCAAATTCACGAAGATACACCCCAGGAACGGAGCCACCGAAAAATCTGTCCCAGCGTGTAACTCCTGGTGTGGATTATTAAAAATTTCACACTCACACGAAAGGTCATTTATAGAGAAAAGTGTTGTTTATTAAAACCACATTAAACAACGGAGATCCAGCCTCATTAGTACCGATACTGACTGCTCTCAACGCCGATCTCATGGGACAAGCTACGCAGTTACATTCTTATACAGTTCAAATACAGTTAAAATGGTGGAACTACGCGAGGAAGTGTTCCATTGGTTAATACAGGTTACAGCAATTTCATTTGGTGGTACAGTTACATTAATTTTATTGGATACAGTAAATTCTACTGATTCCATTGGAACATTCAGTTCTGGCGACTGTTGCTGGGGAAAATCCTCTGCAGGTTTTGTGTTACTTTTCTGCGAAGGTCTACCCAGGCTAATTGTCAGGCTAATGTTCTTGGCAGGCATATGACTACCCTCTGCTTAAAAGAGGCATTGTCCCTTTTATCTCCTGTGGCTGGAACATCGTGGCCTCCTCTCATTATATTTGTGAGGTGTCTACATAAATCTTATGGGTGCTCTTATCTCCTTAGAGAATTTCTCTGACTGTCGTGTTTCTGCCTAATACAGCTATTCCAGCATGAACGCACTTTAAATCTTGCTCTCAGACAATTTTACTTTATTTAAATTACACCTAATTACTTTACCCCTAATTCAGGTATTTCGCTCTTACACTCATATAGATCCACATCTTCCCAGTCTGGAGCCTGGGACCCTCTGTCTCCAGGCATTGGTTTTGGCAGATAATATCTTCAACCTTTTACAAGCTTTTTCTGTTATGTTTTTCAGCTTCCATGCTGACGACGCAACACAGGATGTTGATAGTAATGAGTACTAACTAAGTGCATTACAGTTTGATTTGTAAAAACGATTTATCATTTATTATTTTCAACAGTTTGCAAATGTTCTTTGTGATTCTACGTTCAGTGAAGCGTGATAAGCGATACACTAAGACAGATCTGAGCTCCTCGGTGCTATTTCCCAGTGATAATATGTTTGTTTCCGATTGATAATGTGTGATGTAACACCATAGTAACTGGTGGCAGAGCCAGATCTTTACGTCAGCAGAAAATACAAAGCAGTGTCTTTGTCTTTGCAGAAGCAAGCTTTTCAATAGAAACATAGAAAATAGGTGCAGGAGCAGGCCATTCAGCCCTTCTAGCCTGCACCGCCATTCAATGAGTTCATGGCTGAACATGAAACTTCAGTACCCCCTTCCTGCTTTCTCGCCATAACCCTTGATCCCCCGAGTAGTAAGGACTTCATCTAACTCCCTTTTGAATATATTTAGTGAATTGGCCTCAACTACTTTCTGTGGTAGAGAATTCCACAGGTTCACCACTCTCTGGGTGAAGAAGTTTCTCCTCATCTCGGTCCTAAATGGCTTACCCCTTATCCTCAGACTGTGACCCCTGGTTCTGGACTTCCCCAACATTGGGAACATTCTTTCTGCATCTAACCTGTCTAAACCTGTCAGAATTTTAAACGTTTCTATGAGGTCCCCTCTCATTCTTCTGAACTCCAGTGAATACAATCCCAATTGATCCAATCTTTCTTGATAGGTCAGTCACGCCATCCCGGGAATCAGTCTGGTGAACCTTCGCTGCACTCCCTCAATAGCAAGAATGTCCTTCCTCAAGTTAGGAGACCAAAACTGTACACAATACTCCAGGTGTGGCCTCACCAAGGCCCTGTACAACTGTAGCAACACCTCCCTGCCCCTGTATTCAAATCCCCTCGCTATGAAGGCAAGCATGCCATTTGCTTTCTTAACCGCCTGCTGTACCTGCATGCCAACCTTCAATGACTGATGTACCATGACACCCAGGTCTCGTTGCACCTTCCCTTTTCCTAATCTGTCACCATTCAGATAATAGTCTGTCTCTCTGTTTTTACCACCAAAGTGGATAACCTCACATTTATCCACATTATACTTCATCTGCCATGCATTTGCCCACTCACCTAACCTATCCAAGTCACTCTGCAGCCTAATAGCATCCTCCACGCAGCTCACACTGCCACCCAACTTAGTATCATCCGCAAATTTGGAGATACTGCATTTAATCCCCTCGTCTAAATCATTAATGTACAATGTAAACAGCTGGGGCCCCAGCACAGAACCTTGCGGCACTCCACTAGTCACTGCCTGCCATTCTGAAAAGTACCCGTTTACTCCTACTCTTTGCTTCCTGTCTGACAACCAGTTCTCAATCCACGTCAGCACACTACCCCCAATCCCATGTGCTTTAACTTTGCACATTAATCTCTTGTGTGGGACCTTGTCGAAAGCCTTCTGAAAGTCCAAATATACCACATCAACTGGTTCTCCCTTGTCCACTTTACTGGAAACATCCTCAAAAAATTCCAGAAGATTTGTCAAGCATGATTTCCCTTTCACAAATCCATGCTGACTTGGACCAATCATGTCACCATTTTCCAGATGCACTGCTATGACATCCTTAATAATTGATTCCATCACTTTACCCACTACTGAGGTCAGGCTGACCGGTCTATAATTCCCTGTTTTCTCTCTCCCTCCTTTTTTAAAAAGTGGGGTTACATTGGCTACCCTCCACTCCATAGGAACTGATCCAGAGTCAATGGAATGTTGGAAAATGACTGTCAATGCATCCGCTATTTCCAAGGCCACCTCCTTAAGTACTCTAGGATGCAGTCCATCAGGCCCTGGGGATTTATCGGCCTTCAATCCCATCAATTTCCCCAACACAATTTCCCGACTAATAAAGATTTCCCTCAGTTCCTCTTCCTTACTAGACCCTCTGACCCCTTTTATATCCGGAAGGTTGTTTGTATCCTCCTTAGTGAATACCGAACCAAAGTACTTGTTCAATTGATCCGCCATTTCTTTGTTCCCCGTTATGACTTCCCCTGATTCTGACTGCAGGGGACCTACGTTTGTCTTCACCAACCTTTTTCTCTTTACATACCTATAGAAACTTTTGCAATCCGCCTTAATGTTCCCTGCAAGCTTCTTCTCGTACTCCATTTTCCCTGTCCTAATCAAACCCTTTGTCCTCCTCTGCTGAGTTCTAAATTTCTCCCAGTCCCCAGGTTCGCTGCTATTTCTGGTCTTTGGTTCATTTTACACTTGCAACACCTCATCCCTCAAAATATTCTACGAAGCCGGTATTCTTACAGGTGCATGCAGGTTGTGATCACCCTGTGAGGTGCATTTTGTTGAGGTCATGTCCCTGAGCTGCCCCAGGGAGCGGCCAATGTGTGATGTCCCTGTGGGGTGCAGTTTCTAATTCTTAGCTGCCCCAAGGAGGGTGCAGTGTGTGATGTCCCTGTGGTGTGCAGTGAGTTCAGTGTCTGGCCCTGAGCTGCCACAGAGAGGGCGCCGTGTGTGATGTCCCTGTGGGGTGCAGTAAGGCGTGAGACTGACCCTGGGCTGCCCCAGGGACGGGGCAGTGTGTGATGTCCTTGTGTGCTGCAGTCTCAGACCCTGAGCTGCTCTCGGGAGCGGGCAGTGCATGATGTCATTCTGCGGTGCAGTATGTTCAGTATCTGACCCTGAGCTGCCCCGGGGTGCAGGCAGTGCGTGATGTCCTGTGGGGTGAAGTAAGGCGTGAGTCTTACCCTGAGCTGCCCCAGGGAGGGGGAAGTGTGTTTTGAACTGTGGGGTGCAGTTTCTGACCTGAGATGCCCCAGGGAGGGGCGGTGTTTGATGTCCTTTTGGGGTGCAGTGTCTGACCTTGAGCTGCCCCAAGGAGCGGGC
The DNA here is from genome assembly GCF_044704955.1 of Pristiophorus japonicus. NCBI lineage: Eukaryota > Metazoa > Chordata > Chondrichthyes > Pristiophoridae > Pristiophorus > Pristiophorus japonicus. The sequence continues at coordinate 1,704,391 of NW_027254772.1, forward strand.
AAAGTGTGATGACGCTGTGGGGTGCAGAATGCTCAGTGTCTGACCCTGAGCTGCCCCAGGGAGGGGGCAGTGTGAAATGTCACTGTGGGATGCAGTAAGTGGTGAGTCTGACGCTGAGCAGCCCCACGGAGGGGCAGTGTGTGATGTCCCTGTAGGATGCAGTATGTACAGTGTCTGACCCAGAGCTGCCGCAGTGAGGGTGCAGTGTGTGATGTCCCTGTGGGGAGCTGTATGCTCAGAATCTGATCCTGAGCTCTCCTCACACATACTTTTCTCGGGGACATTTCCGCCCCTCTCAGTTGGAATTAATTTGTGGGACATCCCCATCCGCTGGACGCAGGTGGCACTACTGAACAGATCGTGATGGCTCAGATCATTCACAGAGTAATCCAATTGCAACGTCCGGCCAGAAGAATTAATCTTATCTTCGGTTGTATTGACGACATACTTGTTAATTTACAGTATTGGAAGTAAGCCTTTAAAAAGCCCATCACTCTTTCCTTTATTTTAAAAATATATCCAGAATATTAGCCACAGCTCAGGTACAGTTCAGACATTGATGTGATTAAAACTAGCACGAACATCAGAAGTGAACAGGGGGAATCTTTTGTGAACTGCACGGTGTGCGTTTCAGCAGATAACTCTAATAAGTACCTCCCTTCCCACACTGGGAGCAGGTGAACATAGAAAGAGAGAAACAGTGAAAATAGGTGCAGGAGTAGGCCACTCTGCACTTCGGGATTGCACCGTCATTCAATAAGATCATGGCTTGAACATTCGCTCAATACACCTTTCCTGCTTTCTCCCCATACCCCTTGATCCCCTTAACCGTAAGGGCCATATCTAACTCCCTCTTGAATATATCCAATGAAGTGGCATCAACAACTCTCTGCGGCAAGGAATTCCATCGGTTAAGAACTCTCTGAGTGAAGAAGTTTCTGCTCATCTCAGTCCTAAATGGAAAACCTCATGTCCTAAGACAAAGTTCCTGGTTCTGGACTTCCCTAACATCGGGAACATTCTTCCCACATCTAACCTCTCCAGTTGCCTCAGAATCCTATACGTTTCTGTGAGATCCACTCTCATCCTTCTAAACTCCAGTGAATCAAGGCGCAGTTGATCCAGTCTCTCCTCACATGACAGTCCTGCCATCCCGGGAATCAGTCTGGTGAACCTTCGCTGCACTCCCTCAATAGCAAGAACGTCCTTCCTCAGATTAGGGGAACAAACTGAACACAATACACCAGGTGAGGCCTCACTCAGGCCCTGTACAACAGCAGTAATACCTCCCTGTTCCTATCCACAAATGTTCGTGCTATAAAGGCCACACTGCAATTTTCCTTCTTCACTGCCTGCTGTACCTGCATGTCAACTTTCAATGACTGATGAACCATGATACCAAGGTGTCGTTCCATCTTCCCTTTTCTTAATGTGCCGCCATTCAGATAATATTCTGCGTTTCGTATTTTTGCCACCAATTGCACATTATACTGCATCTGCCATGCATTTGTCCACTCACCTTACCTGCCCAAGTCACCCTGCAGCCTTTTAACGTCCTCCTCACAGCTCACCCCGCCACCCAGTTTCGTGTCATCAGCAAACTTGGAGATATTACAATTAATTCCTTCATCTAAATCGTTAATGTATGTTATAAAGAGCTGGGGTCATAGGACTGTGCACTGCTGCACTCCACTATTCACTGCCTGCCATTCTGAAAAGGAACATTTATCACGACTCTCTGCTTCCTGTCTGCCAAACAGTTCTCTATCCACGTCAGTACACTGCCGCCAATAACATGCGCTTTGATATTGCAGACCAATCTCTCGTGCAGGACCTTGTCAAAAGCCTTTCGAAAGTCAAATACACCACATCCACTGGTTCTCCCTTGTCCACTCTGCTAGTTGCATCCCAAAAAAATGCCAGACAATTCGACAAGCATGATTTCCCTTTCATAAATCCATGCTGACTTGATCCGATCTTATCGCTGCTTTCCAAATGCACTGCTCTTCGTCCTTTACGATTGATTCCAACATTTTCCCCACGACTGATGTCAGTCTAACTAGTCCATAATTATCAGTTTTCTCTCTCCCTTCTTTTTTAAAAAGTGGTGCTACGTTAGCTACCCTCCAATCCATAGGAACTGATCGAGAATCGATAGACTGTTGGAAAATGATCACCAATGCATCCACTATTTCGAGGGCCACTTTCTTAAGTACTCTGTTTGCAGACTGTGAGGCTCCCGGTATTTATCGGCCTTCAATCCCATCAATTTCCCGAAAATAATGTCCTACCTAATAAGGATATCCTTCAGTTCCTCCTCACTAGACCCATTGTCCGCTAGTACATTCGGAAGGTTATTGTTGCATTCGTTCATGAAGACAGAACCGAAGTATTTGTTCAATTCATCTGCCATTTCTTTGTTCCCCATTATAAATTCACCTGAATCCGATTACAAGCGATCTACATTTGCCTTCACTAATCTTTTTCTCTTCACGTTTCTTTAGAAGCTTTTGCAATCAGTTTTTATGTACCTGCAAGCTTCCTCTCCTAATCTATGTTCCCCCTCTCAATTAAATCATTAGTCCTCCTCTGTTGAATTCCAACCTTCTCCCAGCCCTCAGGTTTGTTGCTTTTTCTGGCCAATTTATATGCCTCTTCCTTGGCTTTAACACTCTCCTTAATTTCCCTTGTTAGCCATGGTTGAGCCACCTTCCCCGTTTTATTTTTACTCTAGACAGAGATGAATAATTGCTGAAGTTCATCCATGTGATCTTTAAATGTTTGCCACTGTTTAACCACCATTAACCCTTTAAGTATCCTTTGCAAGTCTGTTCTAGAAATTCACGCCTCACACCGTCGAAGTTACCTTTCCTTAAGTTCAGCATCCCAGTTTCCGAATTAATTGTGTCACTCTCCATCTTAATAATGAAATCACTCTTCCCCAAGGGGCCTCGCACAAAAAGAATGCTAAATAGTCCCCTCTCATTACACATCACATTATGATGGCCAGCTCTCTAGTTGGTTCCCAGACTTATTGGTCTAGAAACCATCACTAATACACTCCAGGTTATTATCCCCCACCACTTTGCTGCCAGTGTGGTTCGCCCAATCAATATGTAGATTAAAGTCGTCCATGATAACTGATGTACCTTTATTACACACACCGCTTATTTCTTGTTTGATGCTGTCCCCAACATCACGATTCCTGTTTGGTGGTCTGTACACAAGTCCCACTAACGTGTTCTGCCCTTTGGAATTCCACAGCTCCACCCATACCTATTCCACATCATCCAGGCTAATGTCCCTCCTTACTATAGCATTAATTTCCACTTTAATCAGCAACGCCACCCCGCCTCATTTTCTTCTCTCCTATCCTTCTAAATGTTGAATACCTCTGGCTGTTGCGTTCCCAGCCTTGGTAAACCTGGAGCCATGTCTCTGTGATGCAAAATACATCATATCCATCCATTTGTTTTCTTGCCTTGGGTTTATCTGCCCTCCACCTTTACTATTCCCCTTTCTATCTTTTGCTTCTGCCTCAATTTTACTTTCCTCTGTCTCCCTGCATAGGTTCCCATCCCCCGTGATGTTAGTTTAAGTCCTCCCCAACATCACTAACAAACGCTCCCCCTAGAAATTGGATCCGGTCCTGCCCAGGTGCAGACCGTCCTGTTTGTACTTTTCCCACCTCCCCCAGAACCGGTTCCCATGTTCTAGGAATTTGAATCCTGACCTCTTGCACCACTCCTCAAGCCACGTATTCATCTGAGCTTTCCTGCGATTCCTCCTCTGACTAGTACGTGGCACTGGTACCAATCTTGAGATTACTACATTTGAGATCCAACCTTTTAATTTAGATCCTACCTCGCGAAATTCGTCTCGTAGGATCTCATCCCTTTTTTTTTTAGATCGTCGGAACCTACAACATCATGACAATTGGCTGTTCACCCTCCCTTTTCAGAATGTCCTGCACCCGCTCCGAGACATTCTTCACTGTTGCACCAGGGAGGTAACATAACATCCTGGCGTCTCGGTTGCGGCTCCAGAAACGCCGATCTATTTCCCTTACAATCGCATCCCCTCTCACTGGAGCTTTCCAACTGATTTTCCTGCCCTGCTGTGCAGCAGAGACACCCACTGTGCCTTGACCTTGGATGCTGCTTCTACCACCTGATGAGTCATCCCCCTCAAAAGTACCCAAAGCAGTGTAATTGTTTTGCAGGGGGCTGGACGCATGGGACCCCTGCACTACCTTCATTGCACTGCTCCACTCAGTGTGAACTCGCTGGTGCACCATCAAGCGGGAGGCATGGGTGGACACATTGCCGTAAACGGTACATTTAACAGCATAAAGACATAAGAACATAAGAAATAGGAGCAGGAGCAGGCCACACGGCTCTTCGAGCCTGCTCCACATTTAATACGACCAAGCCTGTTCTGATCACAACTGGAGCATCGTCTCGCTACAGAGCATAGTTCCCTCTACACTGTCCAATAAACATTCCCAAGGTATCACACGGGTTATGTCTTGTTTAAATATCGCACTAGGGTGTGGAGCAGACAGGAAGCGACCGGGGTGGGCATGGAGAGAGAGAGCTTGGCAGGGAGAGAGCGAGCGGGGCAAGGAGAGAGATAGCAGGGCAGGGAGAGAGAGAGCGGGGCAGTGATAGAGAGAGCGGCGAAGGGATAGAGAGCAGGGCAGCGAGAAGAGAGAGTGGGGCAGGGAGAGAACGAGCAGGGCAGGGAGAGAGAGTGGGGCAGGGAGGGAGAGCGCGGAGCAGGAATAGAGAGTTGGGCAGCGAGAGAGAGAGAGTGGGGCAGGGAGAGAACGTGCAGGGCAGGGAGAGAGAGTGGAGCAGGGAGGGAGAGAGCGGAGCAGGAATAGAGAGTTGGGCAGCGAGAGAGAGAGCGCAGGGCAGGGAGAGAGAGTGGGGCAGGGAGAGAGAGAGAGAGAGCGGGAATGATAGTGAGAGAGAGCGGGGCAGGGAGATAGAGAGGTGGGGGCAGGGAAAGAGAGAGCGGGCAGGGAGAGAGAGAGCGGGGCAGGGAGAGAGAAAAGAGCGGGACAGGGCGAGAGTGCGCGGGGCAGTAAGAGAGAGCCGGGCAGGGAGAGAGGGAGGGCAGGTCAGGTAGAGGGAGAGAGTGAGAGTGGGGCAGGAAGAGGGAGAGAGGGGGCAGGGAGAGAGAGAGCGGAGCAGGGAGAGAGAGAGCGGGTCAGGGAGAGAGAGCGGGACAGGGAGAGAGAGAAGGGGCGCAGGGAGAGAGAGAAAGGCGTCAGGAAGTGAGAGCGGACGGCAGCGAGAGAGAGCGGCGGGCAGGGACAGAGAGAGCATGGCAGGGAGAGGGACAGGCGGGGAGGGAGATCGAGCCTGGGGTGCAGGGAGATAGCGCGTGGCAGGGAGAGAAAGTGGGGGGCAGTGAGGGAGAGTGGGGGGTTTGCAGAGAGAGCGAGCGGTGGGTCAGGGAGAGAGAGAGGGAGGCAAGGAGAGAGAGAGTGGGGCAGAGAGAGAGAACGGGGGGCAGAGACACATAGCAGTGGGGCAGTGAGAGAGAGCAGAGCATGTGACGAGAGAGGGAGGGCAGGGAGAGAGAGAGCGGGGCAAGGAGAGAGAGATGGAGCAGGGATAGAGAGCGAGGCAGGGATAGAAAGCGGAGCAGGGATAGACAGCGGGACAGGGATAGACAGCGGGGCAGGGGAGAGAGTGGTGCAGGGAGAGAGAGCCGGTCAGGGAAGCGGGGGAAGGGAGAAAAAGTGGGGCAGGGAGAGAGAGCGGAGCAGGGCGAGAGAACGGGGCAGGGAGAGAAAGCAGGGCAGGGAGAAAAATCGAGGGGCATGGAGAGTGAACGGGGGCAGGGAGAGAGAGAGGTGGCAGAGAGCTTTTATGTTCCCTGGAAGCTTCCGCTCATACCTTATTTTCACTATCCTAATTAGACCCTTTGTCTTCTCCCAAATTCTAAATTTCACCCAGTCCTCAGGTTTGCTGCTTTTTCTCGGCAATTTAGATGCCTCTTCCATGGATTTAACACTATCCATAATTTCCCTTGTTAGGCACGGTTGTGCTACCTAACCCGTTTTATTTTTGCTCCAGAACGGGATGTTCACTTGTTGAAGTTCATCCATGTAATCTATAAATGTGTTCCATTGCCTATCCACTGTCAATGCTTTCAGTAGCATTTACCAGTCTATCCTCGCCAATTCACATCTCAAACCTTCGGAGTGACCTTTCCTTAAGTTCAGGACCCTTGCCTCTGAATTAACTGTCACTCTCCACCTTCATAAAAAATTCTACCATATTATTGTCATTGTTACCCAGGGGACTTCGCACAACAAAATTGCTAATTAGTCCTCTCTCATTACACAACACCCAGTCGAGGATGGCCAGCTCTCCGGTTGGTTCCTCGACATATTGGTCTCGAAAACCATCCCTAATACACTCCAGGAAATCCTCCTCCACCGCATTGCTACCAAATTAACCCAATCTGTAAGCAGATTTAGTCGCCCATGATAACTGCTGTACCTTTATTACATGCATCCCTTATTTCTTGTTTGATACCATCCCCAACGTTATTACTACTGTTTGATGGTCTGTGCACAACTCCCACTTGCGTGTTCTGCCCATTTGGTAATCTGCTGGTCTACCCACACAGATTCCACATCATCCAGGCTAATGTTCTTTCTTGCTATTGTGTTCATTTCCTCTTTAACCAGCAACGTTATCCCACCACTTTTTCCTTTCTGCCTGCCTACCCTTGGAGCTTTACTCTGTATCTAACCCCGTGCTGTACCTGCCCCGAGGGTTTGGTGGGACAGTGCAGAGGGAGCTTTACTCTGTATCTAACCCCCTGTACCTGCCCTGGGAATGTTTGGTGGGACAGTGCAGAGGGAGCTTTACTCTGTATCTCACCCACTTAACCTGCCCTGGGCGTGTTTGATGGGATCGTGTAGAGGGACTTTTAGTCTGTATATAACCGCGTGCTGTACCTGCCATGGAAGAGAAATGCTTGACTCTATAATTGTTATAAATTATTTATTGACATTCAGAAATGACAGTTTTAGCTATAACGATGTTGTACAAACATATTGTGGGGAGGGTTGCTCAGACTCGGGATGATCATGACCTGATTGTGAGGAGCCTCGCTCAGACCCGGGATGATCAGGACCTTATTGTTGGGAGCGTTGCTCAGACCCGGTGTGACCAGGACACAATTGTGGGAGATATGAGGAAGTTCCCGATATTCTTGCTGGAATTGTCTCCTGTGGATCTCCCGGCATCGCTGTAAGTCTGGGTATTTTCAAAACCTTAGCGTCCTGGGTTTGTTGCTGGGCAGAATACAACATTTGTAAAGCATTTGTAATAAAATAGATGAGTTGATAGCAAAAATAGATGCAAATGGGTATGATCTGATAGCTATTACAGAGAAGTGGTTGCAAGGCGACCAGGACTGGGAATTAAATATTCAGGGGTACTTGACAATCCTGAAGGACAGCCAGAAAGGAAACGGAGGTGGGGTAGCTCTATTGATGAAGGATGGAATCACTGCAATAGTAAGAAACGATATTGGCTCAAACGATCAGATTGTTGAAAGAGTTTGGCTGGAGATAAGGAACAATAAGGGGAAAAAGTCACAGGTGGGCATAGTCTATAGGCCCCCCAATAGTAGCAACTCTGTTGGTCGGAACACAAAGCAGGAAATAGTGGAGGCTTGTAAAATGGGAACAACAATAATCATGGGTGATTTTAACCTCCATATTCTTTGGACAAATGAAATTGATCAGGTTGCCTTGAGGAGGAGTTCATAGAGTCCATATGGGAAGGGTTCCTTGAGCAGTATAGAACGGAACCAACCAGGGGGCAGGTTATCTTAGATCTGGATCAATAAACAATCGCCTAGTAAAGGATCCCCTTGGAATGAGTGATCATAACATGATTGAAATTCAAATTCAGATAGAGGGTGAGAAATTTGGATCTCAAGACAGCTTACTAAGATTAAATAAAATAGACTATGAAGGTATGAGGACAAAATTGAGCAAAGTGGACTGGGAATATCGTTAAATTCTAGGACGATTGATGAACAGTGGTCTATATTTAAGGAGATATTTCACAACTCCAAGAAAAATATATCCCAGTGAGGAGGAAAAGGTGTAAGAGAAAGGATAGCGATCCATGGCTAACGAAAGAAATAAAGGATGGTATCCTGTTAAAAACAAGCGCATACAAAGTGGCCAAAACTAGTGGGAGGACAGAAGACTGGGAATCTTTGAAAAGGCAGCAAAGAACGACTGAAATGATTAAGAAAGGGAAGTTAGACTGTGAAAGTAAACTAGCACGAAATATAAAAATCAGATAGCAAGAGTTTTCAATATGTATATGAAAAGGAAAAGAATGGCTAAAGTAAATGTTGGTGCTTAAGAGGACAAGCCGGGGAATTAGTAATGGGGAATATGGAGATTGCAAACACACTGAACAAATATTTTGTATCAATCTGTACGGTAGAGGATACTAACAATATTTCAATAGTGGATAATCAAGGGAATTTGGCCTGAGGAAATTAACAAAATCACAATCACTAAGGAGGTGATATTCAGTAAGATAATGGCACGAATGGCAGATAAATCCCCTGGACCTGATCGCTTGCATCTGATGGGGAGAATCGGCATTCTCCTCTCTTAACACGCCTTGATTCAACAGACGGACAATTTGGATAAGTCCAATGACTTTAATTCGAAAACATGAAGGGGGATCATCTCAATACTCAGCGGCCGGAGAGAAGATCTCCAACGAGGTGTCCAAATTACATCTTAATTTTGCAGGGTATAGCACATGGGTATCCTCATGGACAGACCTTAACAGTAATATGATTGGTTGTGCCAATGTTTGATCACATACCCATTTGTTCGATTGTTCCAAGTGCCACTCTCCTTATATTATATTGATCCCTTAAGCCCGACTTCAGCGAGTGGCCATCTTGCGTACGTGGAATTTAAGCATACATTAAACGAGTGGTCAGCTGGTGGCTCCAAGTTTGCATGCATTTTTAAGCCTACCTTCTCTTTAGCCAGTTGACGGCCTTCAAATTAGCCAGATAACAACTGTGATAATCGAACTTGCCTCTGCAATTCTCCATTTTGGCCCTTCGCTATATACCCCAAGGTAGGCCAATGTGCCATCCACTAATTATTTCATCCAAAGGGGAAGTGATATTGTCAGCTTAATTGTTCCGTCTGGGTTGCCAAGCTCTAACGTTCGGATGGCTTCTCGTTTCCTTTTCCCTTGACACACCATTTACCTGTTTGATAGATTTTTCTTCAGATCATACTGCTTTTGTTTTTTCGAAGTCTTTTATGAGGGCCGGAGCTATGGCTTTCCTCGTTCGTCGTTAACATCTCCAACATAATTCATTCAACAATACCATTAAAACCACAGATGGCACAATCTCCAAGACATAGGATAATATTTTTATCCTGCGGTGCACCTGCACGTTTGGTCCAAAGAAGCAAAGCCTGGCATACCAAGGTTGGTTTGCCAACATTTGATTCGTGTCTTTCTGGAGTTTGTCGATGTTCTTCATCGGATTTCTGCCGCTGTTCATGGACGCCGCATGGGGAAGAGTGACCATATATGGTGGAATTCTGCATTAGGATGGGGAATGAAACAGTTAAGTCAGAGACAATGCTCTGGAACTTAAAGAAGGGTAACTTTGAAGGTATGAGTCGTGAATTGGCTGGGATAGATTGGCGAATGATACTTAAGGGGTAGACTGTGATTGGGCAATGGCAGACATTTAGAGACCGCATGGATGAACTACAACTATTGCCCATTCCTGTCTGGCGTAAAAATAAAAAAGGGAAGGTGGCTCAACCGTGGCTATCAAGGGAAATCATGGATAGTATTAAAGCCGAGGAAGTTGCATACAAATTGGCCAGAAATAGCAGTGAACTTGGGGACTGGGAGAAATGTAGAACTCAGCAGAGGAGGACAAAGGGTTTGATTAGGGCAGTGAAAATGAAGTACGAGAAGAAGTTTGCAGGGAACATTAAAACGGACTGCAAATGTTTCTATCGATATGTAAAGAGAAAAAGGGTAGTAAAGACAAACGTAGGTCCCCTACAGTCAGAATCAGGGGAAGTCATAACGGGGAACAAAGAAATGGCAGACAAATTGAACAAGTACTTTGGTTCGGTATTCATTAAGGAGGACATAAACAACCTTCCGGATATAAAAGGGGTCAGAGGGTCTAGTAAGAAGGAAGAACTGAGGGAAATCCTTATTATTCGGGAAATTGTGTTGGAGAAATTGATGGGATTGAAGGCCGATAAATCCCCAGGGCCTGATGGACTGCATCCCACAGTACTTATGGAGGTGGCCTTGGAAATAGCGGATGCATTGACAGTCAATTTCCAACATTCCATTGACTCTGGATCAGTTCCGATGGAGTGGAGGGTAGCCAATGTAATCCCACTTTTTAAAAATGGAGGGAGAAAAAACAGGAAATTATAGACCTGTCAGCCTGACCTCAGTAGTGAGTAAAATGATGGAATAAATTATGAAGAATGTCATAGCAGCGCATCTGGAAAGAGGTGAAATGATAGGACCAAGTCAGCATGGATTTCTGAAAGGGAAATCATGCTTGACAACTCTTGTGGAATTTTTTGTGGATGTTTCCAGTAGAGTGGACAAGGGAGAACCAGTTGATGTAGTATATTTGGACTTTCAGAAGGCTTTCGACAAAGTCCCACACAAGAGATTAATGTGCAAAGATAAAGCACACGGGATTTGGGGTAGTGTGCTGACATGAATTGCGAACTTCTTGTCACACAGGAAGCAAAGAGTAGGAGTAAATGGGTACATTTCAGAAATGCTGGCAGTGACTAATGGGGTACCGCAAGGTTCTATGCTGGGGCCCCAGCTGTTTACACTGTACATTAATGATTAAACGAGGTGATTAAATGTAGTATCTCCAAATTTGCGGATGACACTAAGTTGGGTGGCAGTGTGAGCTGCGAGGAGGATGCTATGAGGCTGCAGAGTTGCTTGGATAGGTTAGGTGAGCGGGCAAATGCATGGCAGATGAAATATAATGCAGATAAAAGTGAGGTTATCCACTTTGGTGGTAAAAACAGAGAGACAGACTATTATCTGAATGGTGACAGATTAGGAAAAGGGCAGGTGCAACGAGACCTGGGTGTCATGGTACATGAAGATTTCATGTTTGATGCCCTCCGCAACATCTCTACTACTGTTTGAGGTCTGTACACAACTCCCGTAACGTTATTTGCCCTTTGGTATTCTGCAGCTCTACCCATATAGATTCCACATCATCCAAGCTAATGTCCTTCCGAACTATTGCCTTAATTTGCTCCTTAACCAGCAATGCAACCCCACCTCCTTTTCCTTTTATTCTATTTTTCCTGAATGTTGAATACCCCTGGATGTTGATTTCCCAGCCGTGATCATCCTGGAGCCACGTCTCCGTAATCCCAATCACATCATATTTGTTAACATCTATTTGTACAGTTAATTCATGAACCTTATTGCAGATACTCCTTGCATTAAGACACAAAGCCTTCAGGCTTGTTTTTTTAACACCCTTTGTCCTTTTAGTATGTTGCTGTAGAGTAGCCCTTCTTGTTTTTTGCCTTGGGTTTCTCTGCCCTCCACTTTTCCTCATCTCCTTTCTGTCTTTTGCTTTTGCCTCCTTTTTGTTTCCCTCTGTCTCCCTGCATTGGTTCCCATCCCCCTGCAATATTAGTTTAAATCCTCCACAACAGCACTAGCAAACACTCCCACTAGGACATTGGTTCCGGTCCTGCCCAGGTGCAGACCGTCCGGTTTGTACTGGTCCCACCTCCCTCAGAACCGGTTCCAATGCCCCAGGAATTTGAATCCCTCCCTGCTGCACCACTGCTCAAGCCACGTATTCATCTGCGCTATCCTGCAATTCCTACTCTGACTATCACGTGGCACTGGTAGCAATCCCGAGATTACTACTTTTGAGGTCGTACTTTTTAATTTAGCTCCTAACTCCTTAAATTCGTTTCGTAGGACCTCATCCCTTTTTTCACCTATGTATTTGGTACCAATGTGCACCGAGACAACTGGCTGTTCTCCCTCCCTTTTTAGAATGTCCTGCAGCCGCTCCGAGACATCCTTGACCCTTGCACCATGGAGTCAACATACCATCGTGGAGTCTCGGTTGCGGCCGCAGAAACGCCTATCTATTCCCCTCACCATTGAATCCCCAATCACTATTGCTCTCCCACTTTTTTTCCTGCCCTCCTGTGCAGCAGAGCCAGCCATGGTGCCATGAACTTGGCTGCTGCTGCCCTCCCGTGATGAGTCATCCCCCCCAACAGTACCCAAAGCAGTGTATATGTTTTGCAGGGGGATGACCACATGGGACTACTACACTACCTTCCTTGCACTGCTCTTTCTGTTGGTCTTCCATTCCCTACCTGGCTGTGGACCCTTTCCCTGCGGTACGACCAACTCGCTGCACGTGATATTCACGTCATTCACAGCATCGTGGATGCTCCAGAGTGTATCCACCCTCAGCTCCAACTCCGCAACCCGGACCATCAGGAGCTTGAGGTGGATACACTTCCTGCAGATATAGTCGTCAGGGACACTGGTGTCGTCCCTGAGTTCCCACATGGTGCAGGAGGAGCATAACACCCGACCGAGCTCTCCTGCCATGACTTAACCCTTAGATACCCTTAAATTGGCAACAATAATGTTAAAAGTTACTCACTGATATCGAAGAGAAAAAATAAAAACTACTCACCAATCACCAGCCAATCACTTACCCTCTTGACTGTAACGTCACCTTTTGATTTCTTTCTACTTTTTGCCTTCTCCCTGTAGCTGCACAAGTCACGCCTTTTAAAGGCCTCTCCACGCACCTCCTCGACGCAGCTCCCGACTGCCGCCGACGCTCGGCCCCGGACTCCCTGCTGTGCCTTTTATAGGTCTCTGCACGCACCTCCTCGACACTGCTACCGACTGCCGCCGACGCTGGGCCCCTGACTCCCTGCTGTGCCTTTTATAGACCACTCCACGCACCTCCTCGACGCTGCTCCTGACTGCCGCCGATGTTGGCCTTCATAGCGAGGGGATTTGAGTACAGGGGCAGGGAGGTGTTACTACAGGGCCTTGGCGAGGCCACACCTGGAGTATTGTGTACAGTTTTGGTCTCCTAATTTGAGGAAATACATTCTTGCTATTGAGGGAGTGCAGCGGAGGTTCACCAGACTGATTCCCGGGATGGCAGGACTGACTGATCAAGAAGAACTGGAACAACTGGGCTTGTATTCACTGGAGTTCAGAAGAATGAGAGGGGATCTCATAGAAACATATAAAATTCTGACGGGGTTAGACAGGTTAGATGCAGGAAGAATGTTCCCAATGTTGGGGAAGTCCAGAACCAGGGGTCACAGTCTAAGGATAAGGGGTAAGCCATTTAGGACCGAGATGCGGAGGAACTTCTTCACCCAGAGAGTGGTGAACCTGTGGAATTCTCTACCACAGAAAGTTGTTGAGGTCAATTCACTAAATATATTCAAAAATGAGTTAGATGAAGTTCTTGCTTCTCGGGGGATCAAGGGGTATGGCGAGAAAGCAGGAATGGGGTACTGTAGTTGCATTTCCCCCAATAACTCATTGAATGGCGCTGCAGGCTAGAAGGGCCGAATGGCCTACTCCTGCATCTATTTTATATGTTTCTATGTTTCTATGTCCTGTTACAACTTAGTTTGTTCTTCACTAAGTCTGAGTACATGTCGTACTTGTGGTTCCTCGAAACCTTTATACCTTGCTTCGATAGTGTCCACCATCTCCCACTGAAGGACGTTCCTTTCAATTCTGGATATATATTATATTCCTGGATATCGGCTTCTTCTTCTGGGGCAAAACAGAAGTTGATGCTCGTGATACGGCAGTTGGTGACTTCCACACCGTAATGTTGACCGCCGTGGTGCTCAAACACCATCCTCCCTTGACGTGTGAGTCTGCAGTCGTTTCGGAGTCCAGTTTTAACGCTGTTACTCTCAACACACATCCATCTGTTCGGCCATATCCAGAGTCGTTGTTATTAAGTTCTGGGTGCTCTTGGCATAAAACAACTTGATTATTCTTGTAACAACTTTTAATATCGGCACATTTCGTATTGTTTCGCTTTTTATTTACGTACTAGTGCAATTTGTGACATTGCACATGGATCTGATTATTTATTTATTTAAAATATATCTTCCTTGGTACTATTTGTTTCCCTTAGTCACGTCGTATTGTGTTATTGATAATATAAGCCGTATTATATTCCGATTTCTGCTTCCATAACTGTTATTAGGGAACAGGCATGGCGTTTGCTCCGGACCTCATAGGATTGGGTGTCATTCTTGCCCAATGTCCATTCAGCAAATACACCATTGGTTATCCAATCCGGCACCCACACATTCTGCAATTGTTCTAGGTTATGTTCAACCGTATTGAGATCCAAACCGCATATCCCGCACAAACTATCCCGGCCTCCATTCATTTAATCATGGTCCGTCCAGCCTGGTTTAAAATTGATCGTTTTTGCATGGTCCCGCAAAGTATGGGCAACCTGTTGCAGCTCCCATTCCTCCCCGTCCCATAGCTGGGTCTGCATTTTCCCGTTACAATCTCACCTTTCCAGCAGTTCTTTTAATGAATGTGTGAGGGTGATGACCTACTCTGCTGTTGTTTGATAATCTATTGCATTAACCGTCACAACGCCAGCCGCCTATCCTGTTGCCACCATTTCTAAACTTCCCCTCTTTCTCCTCATGCATTTCCCATTTTTGCTTTGCTCTTTTACATTGAACGTCATAGTCTTGTATTCGGGCCCGTCAAGGGCTCTTAGTATTAGGTTTTTGACGAACCATATGGTTTACTTATCGCACAGCAGTGGGATAATTATATTCATTAGGTCTAACAATACTGTAATAATCCTTTGGAGTACCATGTTGTGGATGTTTTCTTTC
Source organism: Pristiophorus japonicus (assembly GCF_044704955.1). NCBI lineage: Eukaryota > Metazoa > Chordata > Chondrichthyes > Pristiophoridae > Pristiophorus > Pristiophorus japonicus. Next base: position 1,719,392 of record NW_027254772.1, read on the forward strand.
GTTATTTTCCTTTCTAATCCTCTGCTTGAACCCCGGGGTCAATGACTGGGCAAACTTGGGGTTCTGGGGTCGTTTTGCTTTGGGCTCTTGTGATGGTTGGGATCTTTATCTTGCACAAGAACATTCCCCAAAAGTAACCATTACCGAATTGTGATTCACTAATGGGCATGGGCGTAGTCCCCCCCACTTCCCTGGTGATGTTTCATCTTACCCACACACACTTGTGTGGATTGTCTTGGTCCGAGCTATTCATGCATGTCCATGATTGGTTCAGCCATGACGGACCCTTTACCAGGCTTGTCCATTCCATTTCAATTCGCCCCATTTTGCATTTTTCGTGAAAGATTGAGTTTGTATTCGAAATATTTCATTGATATCCGTCTGGACAAATTATCGCTGGGTCGTGGTCTAAGATGGAGTTATCCAATATTCCTCCTACTAGGAATAAGGTTCTCTAAAGCACAACATGTTTTCCAGGAGTCATGTTACGCATAATGTTTTAACTGTATTCAATGTGTCCACCGTCCGGTTCCCCTTATCACCACAAACATGCAGCTGCCGCTTACCATTATTACCTGGTGAGTGGCTGTCCATTTTGCTGAGAATCCTGGCTTTTCGGCGTATATTTCTACCGTTACCTTGCTCCCAATCTGTGTTTCTGAGCCTTTTGTTCCTTGCTATCAGTTTCCCAGTCCTTGATCACTTGCTGATCCCTGATGTATGCCTCAGATCATGTAATTGTTAATATAATTGCGTCACTAATCTCCTTGCTCGGTCGCGGTAGGGTCTGAGTAATGTCCGATATCATCACTCCCCATCACTCGAAACGCAGGTCATCTCATTGCTCTTCCTGTCATTAATTTGAAAGGCGTGCGTCTGGTGATCCGGATTACGGTCGCCCTGAACTTCGTTAAAATGAGGGGCAGTATATCTACCCATCCCTTTCCTCTATCGTTGATCACTTTGGCCAATGCGTTCATCAGGGTCCTATTCATTCGTTCTACTAATCCGGATAATGCCGGATGATAGGGGATATGGAATTTCTGCCTGGTTCCCAGTCGGCAGCATGTTTGTTTCATTACTTGACCCGTGATGTTTGTAAGCTGACCTGAATCTATCTGTAGGGGCAATCCTCAAAGAGGTATAATTTCTTCTGCAAATATTCTAGCCACCGTCTCATTGAGCAATTTTTGTTGTGATTGCTTCTCCCCATTTTCTGAATTGATCTGTTATAAACAAGCAATACGTTCGCCCTGGTGATTTGACAGTGGGCCCATGAAGCCTGTCAGCATGTTTTACCATGCTCCCTTTGGTTGGGGTTGCTCTCTCATTCTCAACTTTGTTTTTCCACCTAGTTAATGCTTTGTGCATGTTAAGCACTTCCTACAGTAATTTTCTTTATCTCTTCCCATTCCCTTCCACCACCAACATCGGGACATTGAACTCGTCACGCTGGTCTTTCCTGTGTGCGCATACCCGTGCTATATACTCAGTAGGTGTTGTCGGATGCACCCTGGGGCTACCACATTAAAATCTTTTCTCCAGATTCCATCCATTCCTTGTTTAACTTCCTGTCTTTTCCATTCAACATTTCCCTGCAGTAGGGTTGCCTCCTGTACGTTAAACATATTTTTTTCTTCCGGCCCAAGCGCACAGGTGCTTATTTTAGCCCATAGGCCCCATGCTTCTGGCAATTTCCTACCTGCCTCATCTGCCTATGAATTGCCTTTTTGATGTCAGTCAGTTATTTAGTTATGGTCTTTGTTCTTTATTATGACATATCCCTGGGGCTGGAGGGAAGTCTCTACCTCTTCGGTAAATATGTTCTCGTGTCGAATTGGTCCTCGCCCCGATGTCATATGACCTCGCGGACTCCAGGCCACCATGTAATTGTGGACCACTCCAAATGCGTATCAGTTGTCCGTATACATATTTACCCTTTTACCTTTTGCCTCTTTGAGGGCTTCCTTTAGGGCGACTAATTCGTCCACTTGGGCTGTGAGGCTCGATTCCGATTAAGCAGCTCCCCGTGTTAGCCCTTCACCATCTGTGGTCCCCAACTATTCTCTATTTCTTCACTGAAATGTTCAAGTGGGCGTTATATTGGTATCGGTGCAGGCAGTGTAGGTCGCCCAGTTACTGCTGCCCATATTGTAACATTCCTACTGCTTACTTCTGCCTCTTCCATCTATTTTATTTTAGCTTTTAGCTCCTGCATTATCTGATCCTTTGTTTCTATCACTTTATTTTGTGCCCGATAGCAGGCTAATACTACCGTATGATCCCGGTCTCCTTTATTCCTTGGCTTGCATCTCAGTCACTTTGCCTGCCTCTCCAGTCTGGTTGCCATTCCTATTTCTTCATTCCCTCAATTAGTTTTATGTTTTTATCTGCTCGCATTTTCCGTATAGATCCTGATGGTCACCAGTCGTATTCCCCGCCATTTCCAAGCTTGCTAAGGGACTATCATTCCCTTAGTGGGCTATTCTTGTACCTCTATCGTGTCTCCTGACCGATTCTTGGTCGTTAGTACTGCACGCCACATAAGCTCATTGCAGCCTACTCATAACCCAAATTGTCCTTATTCCTTTGTCTCCGTCCTCTCCTTGTCGCATTTATTTGTTCTCTCTGTAGATTTCCTGCTTTCCCGTAAACAGTTTAACAGCTCCAACTTGTAGCTGGTATTTAATAAAGGTTATTCACCCCAAGAGCTGCCACATCGTTTCGGGTTTGCGTTTAAGATTCCTGAAAACTACGCCAATTGATGGGGAGGATCGCCCTTCTACTCAATTAACAAACTCGGAATCAACAGACTGATACCTTCAATAATGTTCAACGATTTTTTATTTCAGCACGTACAGGGGGATCATTTCACTTCCCATCCGCCTGAGAGGATCTCAACCGAACTGTTCAAATTACACGTTAATTATACAGGTTTTGCCACATGAGTGACCTCGTGGACAGGCCTTAACAGTGACGTGATTGGTTTTTCCAAAGCATGATCGAAAACCCAATGGGTCGTTCTTCCAGGTGTCACTTACCTTATATTGTTATATTGTTGTGCAAGTTTATATTTGGATTTTCTTTATTGCTCCCTTGAGTCCGAGGTCAACGCGTGGTCATCTGGTGTGTTTTATGCGATGGTGTGGTGTTAAGCATAGCTCTTGTTGAGATAGCTCAGGGCCTTAACAATAGCCAGATAACATCTTTGCTAATCAACCATGCCCTTGCAGATGGTCAATAGAGTCGTTCCAGAATGAAAGTGGATTAATTTATAGAGAGTGGGCGACAGAAGGAGGAATTGAAATCTCGTCATGGATCGCATGGGGAGACTGGAGCAAAACAGCCCAGCGAGGGAATCACTGAGGGAGGGGAGGCAGTGATCATTGCGAAAGTCTGTTACTTAATCCAGGCTGGTTCTAAGTTCGGCTGATCTCACACCCAGTGAGGGTCTGAGCCCAACACACACCGAATGGGACAGTGCAGAAATAGAATTATCTGTGTCGATCCCGTGTGCACCAGCTCTGGGAACGTTTGATGGGACAGTTAAGAGGAAGCGTTTCTCTGTATCTAACCGGTGATGGACCTGCCCTGGGTATGTTTGATGGGACAGTCTCGAGGGAGCTTTACTCTGCATCGAACCCTTGCTGTACCTGTCCTAGGATTGTTTGATTGGATATTGTGCAGGAGCTTACCTTTGTATCTAACCCGCTGTACATAACCTGGGAGTGTTTGATCGGGACAGTGTGGAGGGAAGTTTACTCCATATGTAACCGGTGCTGTACCTGCGCTGGAAGTATTTGATGGGACGGTGTAGAGATAAATTTACTGTGTATCTAACCCCGTGCTGTACCTGCCGGTGGAACAATTTAACCTGAACTGGTTGTCATTCTCCACGCCTCAAATTGCTGAGCATTTAACGCAGATGCAGCATTTTTGTTGGTCAGTCGTATTATTACAAAACTCATTCTGTTCACCCTGGTAGTTTCTGTCTCTGGCTGGGTTTCGGGTTCCTCAGGCACTTCCTTCACTCGTCAGCGCTGAGTGTTGCGATTGAAGCATCGGTGGCATCATGCTCTGTCCTCATCGTGATTTCCACCTTCATAACTTTGACTGTCTGCCCTCCTGCCCGAGCTTCTCTTCTGCTGCAACCTTCATCTGTGATTTGGTTACATTTATCCCTGATATACTTAGAGGAAATAGATACAAATATTGTAATAGGAATCAGAACAATGCTTTATAAAGCATGGATTGAATCCCGGCGCGGGATGTGATCAGAGCGGGCCTCTTGCTCGGCTTAGCAAATTATATATATCGTACAGCACACAAAGCAGGCATTCGAACCGACTGCTCCATGCTGGCGTTTATGCAGCACACACACCACCACCATTCCTCCACACAACTCCCACAACTCTGCATCTTACCCTATTAGCAGAATCTTCTATTGTTTTCTCCCTGATTTGTTGATCTGGCTTCCCATTAAATGGTTCTGTACTATTCGTCTCAACCACTGCCTCTGGAGGTTTGTTCCACATTCTCACCCCTCTGGTTACAGAGGCTTCTCCTGAAATTATTATTGGATTTATTGGTGACGATTTTATCATCATGGCCCTATATTTGGTCTCATAATTATTTCATGATTTCAGGTTTTTTAAACTCTATTTTATACTGTGCTTGCTATTCCGCTATTGCATTTATCAGAGCACAAGTAACGATTAGAAACAGGCTCAAAAAGAGCACAGCATCGATTCCACACACGAGACAAGGACTCAATGGCTTCTGTTATCACAGGACCACAGAATCATACAGCACAGAAGAGGCCATTCGATCCATCATGCTGCTCCAGGCTCTGTGATCGAGCTATTCAATCAGCCGCACACACCTGTTCTGTTCCCAGATCCCTTCAAATACCGGAATTCCAGTATTGATTCCAATTACATAAGAATATAAGAACATAAGAATTAGTAACAGGAGTAAGCAATCTTGCCCCTCGAGCCTGCTCCGCCTTTCAACTAGATTATGGCTGATCTGAACGTGGACTGAGCATCACTTACCCGTCCGCTCCCCATAAACCTTAATTCCGTGAATTGTTTACAATCTATCTATCTGTGATTTGAATACATTCAATGAGCCAGCCTCAACTGCTTCCTTGGGCAGAGCATTCCACAGATTCACAACCCTCTGGGAGAAGAAATTCCTTCTCAACTCCGTTTAAATTGCCACCCCCCGGTATTTTGAGGCTGTGTCCCCTAGTTCTAGTCTCCCCGACCAGTGGAATCAACATCTCTGCCTCTATCTTGTCTATCCCTTTCATTATTTTCAATTTTACTATCAGATCACCCCTCATCCTTCTGAACTCCAACGAGTAAAAACATAGTCTACTCAATCTATCATCATAAGTTAACCCCCTTATCTCTGGGATCAGCCTCGTGAATCGTCTCTGTACCCCTTCCAAAGCTAGCATATCCTACCTTAAGTAAGGTGACCAGAACTGCACGCAGTACTCCTGGTGCGGCCTCGCCAATACCCTGTACAGTTGCAGCATGACCTCCCTGTCAGTAATTGAAGGTTGGCATGCAGGTACAGCAGGCGTGTAAGAAACCAAATGGCATGTTGACCTTCATAGCGAGGGGATTTGAGTACAGGGTAGGGAGTTGTTGCTACAGTTGTACAGGGCCTTGGTGAGGCCACACCTGGAGTATTGTGTACAGTTTTGGTCTCCTAACCTGAGAAAGGACATTCTTGCTATTGAGGGAGTGCAGCGAAGGTTCACCAGACTGATTCCCGGGATGGCGGGACTGACCTATGAAGAAAGATTGGATCAACTGGGCTTGTATTCACTGGAGTTCTGAAGAATGAGAGCGGACCTCATAGAAACATTTAAAATTCTGACGGGGTTAGACAGGTTAGATGCAGGAAGAATGTTCCCAATGTTGGGTACTCCAGAACCAGGGGACACAGTCGAAGCATAAGAGGTAAGCCATTTAGGACCGAGATGAGGAGGAATTTCTTCACCCAGAGAGTGGTGAACCTGTGGAATTCTCTAAAACAGAAAGTTGTTGAGGCCAATTCACTAAATATATTCAAAAAGGAGTTAGATGAAGTCCTTACTACTAGGGGAATCAAGGGGTATGGTGAGAAAGCAGGAATGGGGTACTGAAGTTGCATGTTCAGCCATGAACTCATTGAATGGCGGTGCAGGCTAGAAGGGCCGAATGGCCTACTCCTGCACCTATTTTCTATGTTTCCATGTTTCTATTTTTCTAAAATGGTGGAACTACGTGGGGAAGTGTTCCATTGGTTAATACAGGTTACAGCAATATCATTGGCTGGTACAGTGCAATTCATTTTATTGGATAGAGTAAATTCTACTTATTCCATTGGTACATTCAGTTCTGACGACTGTTGCTGAGGAAAAGCCTTTGCAGGTTATGTGTTAATTCTCTGCGAACGTCTTCCCAGGCTTATTCTCAGGCTAATGTTCTTGGCAGACATATGGCTACCATCTACTTAATAGTAGCATTTTCCCTGTTATCTTCTGAGGCTGGAACATCGTGGCCTCCTCACATTATATCTGAGAGCTATCTACATAAATCTTGTGAGTGTTCTTATCTCCTAAGCGAATTTCTCTGACCTCAGTGTTTCTGCCGAACACAGCTATATTACCATGAACGCAATTTAAATCTTACTCTCAGTCTTCCTTACTTTATTTTAATTACACCGAATTACTTTACCTCTAATTAAAGTTTTTCGCTCTAACACTCATATACATCCACATCTACCCAGTCTTGAGCCTGGGAGCCTCTGTCTCCACGCACTGGTTTTGGCAGAACTCATCTTCAACCTCAATACAAGCTTTTTCTGTTATGTTTTTAAGTTTCCATGCTGACGACGCAATACAGGATTTTGATAGTAATGAGTCCTAACTAAGTGCATTACAATTTGAAAAAACGATTTATAATTTATTATTTTCAACAGTTTGCAAGTGCTCTGTGTGATTCTACCTTCAGAGAAGCGACATGAGCGATAAACTAAGACAGATCTGAGCTCCTCGGTATTATTTCCCAGTGCGTTTGTTTCACAGTGATAATGTGTGACGTAACACCATAATGAATGGTGGCAGATCCAGAGCCTTGCGTCAGCAGAAAATCCAAAGCAGTGTCTTTGTCTTTGCAGAAGCAATCTTTTCAATTAATGTCCTTGGTTCATTTTATACTTGCAATGCCTAATCCCTCAAAATGCTCACCAAAGCCTGTATTCTTACAGCTGGATGCAAGTTGTGATCTCCTTGTGAGCTGCAGTTTGTTCAGGTCATGTTCCTAAGCTGCCCCAAGGAGGGGGCAGTGTGAGATGTCCCTTTGCGGTGCAGTTTCTGAATCTGAGATGCCCCACGGAGGGGAAAGTGTGTGATGTCACTGTGGGATGCAGTGTTTTCAGTGTCTGGCCTTGAGCTGCCCGAGAGAGCGTGCCGTGTGTGATGTCCCTGTGAGGTGCAGTAAGCAGTGAGTCTGACACTGGGCTGTCCCAGGGAGGGGGCAGTGTGTGATATCACTGTGGTGTGCAGTGTCTGACCGTGAGCTGGCCGGGAAGCGGGCGGTGTATGATGTCCCTCTATGGTGCAGTCTTTTCAGTATCTGACCATGAGCTGCCCCAGGAGTGGGCAGTGCGTGATGTCCCTGTGGGGTGAGATAAAGCGAGAGTATGACCCTGAGCTGCACCTGGGAGGGCTTAATGTGTGATGACACTCTGGATGCAGTGTCTACTCCTCAGCTGCCGCAGGGAGAGGCAATGTGTGATGTACTTGTGGGGTGCAGTGCCTGAAACTGAACTGCCCCAAGGAGCGGGCAATGTGTGCTGACGCTGTGGGGTGCATATCCTCAGTGTCAGACCCTGGGCTGCCCTAGGGAGGAGGCAGTGTGAAATGTCCCTCAGGGATGCATTAAGTGGTGAGTCTGACCCAGAGCTGACCCACCGAGAGGCAGTGTGTGATGTCCCTGTCGGTGCAGTATGTTCAGTGTCTGATCCAGAGCTGCCCCAGGGAGGGGGCAGTGTGAAATGTCCCTGTGGGATGCATAAGTGGTGAGTCTGACCCAGAGCTGCCCAGGGGAGGGTGCTGTGTGTGATGTCCCTGTACGGTGCAGTATGTTCAGTGTCTGACCCAGAGCTGCCCCAGGGAGGGTGCAGTGTGTGATGTCCCTGTGGGGAGCAGTATGCTCAGAATCTAACCCTGAGCTCTCCTCACACATACTTTTCTCGGGGACAGTTGCACGCTTCTCAGTTGGAATTAAATTGTCGGACATCCCCATCTGCTGGACGCAGGTAGCACTACTGAACAGATCGTGATGGCTCAGCCGTTTCACAGAGTAATCTAATTGCAACGACCGGCAAGAAGAATTAATCTTATTTCGGTTGTATTGACGACATACTTGGTAGTTTACAGTATTGGAAGTAAGCACTTTAAAAAGCCCATCACTCTTTACGTTAGTTGAAAAATATACAGAATAGTATCCACAGCTCAGGTACAGTTCAGACCTGGATGTCATTAAAACTTGCACGAACTGTAGAAGTGAACAGGGCGACTCTCTTCTGAACTGCTCGGTGTGTGTTTCAGCAGAAAGCTCCAGTAAGTACCTCCCTTTCCACATTGGGGGCAGGTGAACATAGAAATATATAAACAGAGAAAATAGGTGCAGGAGTAGGCCAATCTGCAATTCGGGAGTGCACCGTCATTCAATAAGATCATGGCTGAACATTCCCTCAGTACACCTTTCCTGCTTTCTCTCCATACCACTTGATACACTTAGCTGTAAGCGCCATATCTAACTACCTCTTGAATATATCCAATGAAGTGGCATCAACAACTCTCTGCGGCAGGGAATTCCATAGGTTAAGAACTCTCTGAGTGAAGAAGTTTCTCCTCTTCTCAGTGCTAAATGGCAAACCTCATGTCCTAAGACACAATCCCCTGGTTCTGGACTTCCCTAACATCGGGGACATTCTTCCCACATCTAACCTTTCCAGTTCCCTCAGAATCCTATCGGTTTCTGTGAGATCATCTCTCATCCTTCTAAACTCCAGTGAATCAAGGCGCAGTTGATCCAGTCTCTCCTCACATGACAGTCCAGCCATCCCTGGAATCAGTCTGGTGAACCTTCGCTGCACTCCCTCAATAGCAAGAACGTCCTTCCTCAGATTAGGAGACCAAACTGAACACAATACTCCAGGTGAGGCATCACCAAGGCCCTGTGCAACTGTAAAAGACCTCCCTGTTCCTATCCACAAATCCCTGTGCTCTCAAGGCCAGCATGCAATTTGCCTTCTTCACTGCCTGCTGTACCTGCATGTCAACTTTCAATGACTGCTGAAACATGATACCAAATTCTCGTTGCATCTCTCCTTTTCTTAATCTGCCGAAATTCAGATAATATTCTGCCTTTCGTGTTTTTCCATCAATTGCACATTATACTGCATCTGCCATGCATTTGTCCATTCATCGTACCTGCCCAAGTCACCCTGCAGCCCTTTAACTTCCTGCTCATAGCTCACACCGCCACGCAGTTTAGTGTCATCAGCAAACTTGGAGATAATGCACTCAATTCCTTCATCTAAACCTTGAATGTGTATTATAAAGAGTTGGGGTCACAGCACTGAGCGCTGCGGCACTGCACTAGTCACTGCCTGCCATTCCGAAAAGGACCCGTTTATCCCGACTCTCTGCTTCCTGTCTGCCAACCAGTTCTCTATCCACGTCTGTACACTACACCCAAATCCATGCACTTTGATTTTGCACGCCAATCTCTCGTGCGGGACCTTGTCAAAAGCCTTTTGAAAGTCATATACACCACATCCACTGGTTCTCCCTTGTCCACTCTGCTAGTTGCATCCCCCACAAATGCCTGAAGATTCGTCAAGCATGATTTCCCCTTCATAAATCCATGGTGACTTGGTCCGATCTTGTCATTGCTTTCCAAATGTGCTGCTATTTCATCCGTACCGATTGATTCCAACAGTTTCCCCACTACTGATGTCAGTCTAACTTCTATATAATTACCCGTTTTCTCTTTCCCTACTTTTTTTAAAAAGTGGTGTTACGTTAGCTACCCTCTAGTCCATAGGAACTGATCCAGAATCGATAGACTGTTGGAAAATGATCACCAATGCATGCACTATTTCTAGGGCCACTTCCTTATGTACTCTGTTTGCAGACTATCAGGCTCCCGGTATTTATCGGCCTTCAAAACCATCAATTTCCCTAAAACAATGTCCTGCCTAATAAGGATATCCTTCAGTTCCTCCTCACCAGATCCATTGTCCCCTAGTACATTCGGAAAGTTATTTGTGCATTCATTCGTGAAGACAGAACGGAACTATTTGTTCAATAGGTCTGCCATTTCTTTGTTACCCATTATAAATTCAACGAATCCGATTGTAAGCGACATACATTTGGCTTTACTAATCTTTTTCTCTTCACATTTCTTCCGAAGCTTTTGCAATCAGTTTTTATGTCCCTGCAAGCTTCCTCTCGTAATCTATGTTCCTCCCTTCAATTAAATCATTAGTCCTCCTCTGTTGAATACTAAATTTCTCCCAGTCCTCAGGTTTGTAGCTTTTTCTAGCCAATTTATATTCCTCTTCCTTGGCTTTAACACTATCCTTAATTTTCCTTGTTAGCCATGGTTGAGCCACCTTCCCCTTCTTATTTTTACCCATGACAGAGATTACAATTGCTGAAGTTCATCCATGTCATCTTTAAATGTTTGACATTGCTTATCCACCATCAACACTTTAAGTATCCTTAGGAAGTCTATTCTAGCCAATTCACGCCTCATAACGTCGATGTTACCTTTCCTTAAGTTCTGCACCCTAGTTTCCGAATTAATTGTGTCACTCTCCATCTTAATAATGAAATCTACCATATTATGGTCACTCTTCCCCAAGGGGCATCGCACAAAAAAATTGTTAAATAGTCCCTTCTCATTACACATCACATTATGATGGTCAGCTCTCCAGTTGGTTCCGAGACATATTGGTCTGGAAACAATCCCTAATACACTCTAGGATTTTCTCCCCCACTGCATTGCTACCAGTGTGGTTGGACCAATCAATATGTAGATTAAAGTCGCCCATGATAACTGATGTACCTTTATTACACACACCGCTTATTTCTTGTTTGATGCTGTCCCCAACATCACTACTACTGTTTGGTGGTCCCACTAACGTTTTCTGCCCTTTGGAATTACGCAGCTCCACCCATAACTATTCCACATCATCCAGACTAATGTCCCTACTTACTAAAGCATTAATTTCCTCTTTAATCAGCAACGCCACCCCGCCTCCTTTTACTCTCTCCTATCCTTCAAAATGTTGAATACCCCTGGCTGTTGCGTTCCCAACCTTAGTCAACCTGGAGCCATGTGTCTGTGATGCAAAACATATCATATCCATTCTCACAGAGCTTTCAGTCTTGTATTTTCAACACACTTTGCCTCTTCAGAATGTTTCTGTTATGCGGCCCTTTTTGTTGTTTGCCTTGGGTTTTTCTGCCCTCCTCCTTTACTATTCCCCTTTCTATCTTTTGCTTCTGCCTCCATTTTACTTCCCTCTGTCTCCCTGCATAGGTTCCCATCCCCCATGATGGGAGCTTAAATCCTCCCCAACATCACTAACATTGGTTCCGGTCCTGCCCAGGTGCAGACCGTCCGGTTTGTGCTGGTCCCACCTCCCCCAGAACCGGTTCCCATGTCCTAGGAATTTGAATCCCTCCCTCTTGCACCACTTCTCAAGCCACGTATTCATCTGAGCTATCCTGCGATTCCTCCTCTGACTAGCACGTGGCACTGCTACCAATCTTGAGATTACTACCTTTGAGATCCTAGCTTTTCATTTAGATCCTAGCTCCAGAAATTCGTCTCGTAAGGACCTCATCCGGTTTTTTACCTACATCGTTGGTACCTACAGCACCACGACAATTGGCTGTTCACCCTCCATTTAATAATGTCCTGCACCCGCTCCGAGACATTCTTCACTGTTGCACCAGGGAGGCAACATACCATCCTGGCATCTCGGTTGCGGCTGCAGAAACGCCGAGCTATTCCCCTTACAATCGAATCCCCTCTCACTATAACTTTCACACTGATTTTCCTGCCCTCCTGTGCAGCAGAGGCTCCCATGGTGCATTGACCTTGGCTGCTGCTGCTCCCACCTGATGAGTCATCCCCCTCAAAAGTACCCAAAACGGTGTATCTGATTTGCAGGTGGCAGGACGCATGGGACCCCTAGACTACCTTCCTTGCACTGCTCTCCCCAGTGTGAACTCGCTGATGCACCATCAAGCGGGAGGGATGGGTGGATCCATTGCCATACACGGTACATTTAACAGCATATGGACATAAGAAGATAATAAATAGGAGCAGGAGCAGGCCACACTGCCCTTCGAGCCAGCTCCACCATTTAATACGACCAAGCCTGATCTGATCACGGATTCATGTCAACTTCGCTGCCTATTACCCATAACCCGTAATCCCCACATCTGTTAATAAACTGTCTATTTCTGTCTTAATTTTATTCAAAGACCCACCTTCCAGAGGGGCTCTGAGGAATCGAATTTAACACCTCTACTAACCTTTGAAAGAAGAAATTCCTCCTCATATCAGGTTTAAATGGGCGTTGCACCTCCCCTTTTCCTAATCTGCCGCCATTCAGAATATTATCTGAAAGATAGCAGATTAGGAAAAGCGGAGGTGCAACAAGACCTGGGTGTCATGTACATCAATCATTGAAAGTTGGCATGCAGGTGCAGCAGGCAGTGAAGAAGGCAAATTGGTTGTTGGCCTTCATAGCGAGGGGATTTGAATATAGTCGCAGGGACGTCTTACTGCAGTTGTACAGGGCCTCAGTAAGGCCTCACCTGGAATATTGTGTTCAATATTGGTCTCCTATTCTGAGCAAGGACGTTCTTGTTATTGACGGAGTGCAGCGAAGGTTTACCAGACTGATTCCCGGGATGGCACGACAGACATATGAAGAGAGACTGGAGCGACTGGGACTGTATTCACTGGAGTTCAGAAGGATGCGAAGGGATCTCATAGAAACAACTAAAATTCTGTCCGGCCTCTACAGGTTAGATGCAGGAAAAATATTCCCGATGTTGTAGGAGTCCAGAACCAGCGGATAGTCTTAGGATAAGGGGTAGGCCATATAGAACTGAGATGAGGAGAAACGTCTTCACTCAGGGAGTTCTTAACCCGTGGAATTCCCTACTGCAGAGATTTGTTACTGTCAGTTCATTGGATATAGTCAAGAGGTAGTTAGATATGGCCCTTACAGCTAAATGGATGAAGGGTTATGGAGAGAAAGGTGCAAATGGATACTGAGGTGAATGATCAGCCATGATCTTATTGAATGGTTGTGCTGGTTCGAAGGGCCGAATGGCCTACTCCTGCAACTATTTTATATGATTCTATGTTTTTAATGTCCCCTTATTCTAAGATTTAACTTGTTTCTCTCCGCTGTGAATCCACTGCAGTTCCATGGGGTTCGTGGACTGAGTGAATCCCTTTGCACGCCCGTGGCAGGAAAACAATCTCTCTCCAGTGTGAACTCTTGATGTGTCAGCAGGTGGAAAGAGTGCGTAAAAGACTTTCCACAGTGAGAGCCTCTGAGTGGTAGCTCTCATCATTGTGAACTATCGCGTGCTTCTGCACGCCGGATGAATTATTGATTTGCTTCCCACACACTGCACAGAACTACCTCCCTATGATCTGAACACGCTGATTATTTTCCAAGTATCACTATTACTACCCTAACGTTTTTAGACTTCACAATAACTTGCCTAAATTATTGCTCCTCGATTTCGCTCCCAACGCATCATTTGTCGGCGTGGAAGTAAGCCCTCTTCATGCTTGGCCAATCTTCAAGAATGTTTTGAGGAACCAGTGGTTGTGGTGCCTTTCAAAAAGCGTTGGGCAAGGGCCCACACAAGAGATGGTTGTGCAACATTAATGCACATGGTATTGGTGGTAATATTTTGACGTGGATAGTGATCTCGTTGGCAGACAGGAAGCAGAGATTCGGGATGAGCGGGTCCTTTTCAGAATGGCAGGCAGTGACTAATGGGGTGCAGATGTGCTCAGTGCTGGGACTCCAGCAATTTACAATTTACATCGATGATTTAGGTGAAGGAATTGTGTATAATATCTCCCAGTTTGAAGATGATACTAAGCTGGGTGGCGGTGTGAGCTGTGAGGAATATGCTAAGAGTCTGCAGGGTGACTTGGACTGGTTCGGTGAGTGGGGAAATGCAGGCAGATGAGGTATAATGTGGATAATTGTGAAGTTATCAATTTTGGTGGCAAAAACGTGAAGGCAGAATATTATCTGAATGGTGGCTGATTAGGAAAAGGGGAGGTGCAACGAGACCTGGGAGTCATGGTGCATTTGTCATTGAAAGTTGGCAAGTGGTGAACAAGACAAATGGCATGTTCGCCTTCATATCTGGGGCATTTGAGTATTGGAGAAGGGAGGTATTACTGCAGTTGCACAGGGCCTTGGTGAGGCATCACCTGGATTATTATGATAAATTTTGGTGTCCTAATCTGAGGAAGGACGATCTTGCGATTGAGAGAGTGCAGCGAAAGTTCACCAGACTGATTCCCGGGATGCCATGGCTGGCCAATGAGATGAGAGTGGGTCCACTGAGCCTGTATTCACTGGAGTTTAAATGAATGAGATGGAACCTCTTCGAAACATATACAATTCTGACGGGACTGGACAGTTTAGATGCAAAAAGAATGTTTTCCGATTTGTGGAAGTCCAAAACGACTGGTCACAGTCTAAGGATAATTCGTAAGCCATTTAGGACCGAGATCAGGAGGAAGCTTTTCACTCAGAGAGTTGTGAACCTGTGGAATTCACTACCACAGAGAGTTGTTGATGCCAATTCGTTAAATATATTCAAAATATGGCCATACGGGTGGATAAAGGGGTATGGAGAGAAAGCAGGAACGGGGTACTGTTGTGAATGATCAGTCATGATCTGATTGAACGGTGGTGCAGTCTTGGAAGGCCGGATGACCTACTCCTGCACCTATTTTCCATGTTTCTGTGAATCTATATTTCGTGCGACTGCCTATGTTGCTGATGGTGATTCAGCCGGACTGCAGGCCCCTCACAGGCCGCCCGTTGTAGACAGTGTGTGAGTGAGAGTGTTATTATTCACGCGAATCACTGGCCACGCGGGGGAGAGCAGCTCGCTCACAATATCAGGACACAGGGAATCTGATGTAGGAACGTTTCTGCGTCTTCTCATCGTTTAATTAATTTCAGCATCAGTGTGAAGGGATATTTCCCTACATTCTTCTACTGCTGTCTGAACTTAGTCTGGGTCACGGCATAAATTGCCGTGTTTGTGCAGCAACTCAGCAGCTGAAGCATTATTCCAACGTCCATTACATAAATAAGTATATATACAGAATCATATCCCAAAAGGTACATCTGGGTCCAGATAGAATTCACCATAAGCACCGCCCACAACAGGATGAAATTGCGGGAGATAACAAACAGTAAAATGATGGAATTCCTGCGGCTCGCCATCTCTGTGTCACTGGGACACTCCCCACTGCTGGCACCCAGCAGTTGCCTGCGGGCTCTGCTGGCCAATATAATATGCCTGGCGGTGACAGTATTGAGCAGCAGAATCAGAGCAAATGGGATATAATGAAGGAATGTGATTGCTGCCAGACCGGTGAATTCAGAACATCATCTGTTATAAAGCAAAACCAGGGCATGTAGTCAAGTATATAGAAACCTGTCAACATAAATTACCAGAAAATGTTCTTGAACCCGCTCAGCAAAGTCACGGTTCCCAGAACCACAGCCGCCGTTCTCCCGGTGCACTATTTAGTTTTCAGCTTCCGGCAACAAATGGCCACAAAGCGATCAAAGGTGAAACTGACGGTGAACCAGACAGAACAATCTGTGGCTGCGTGAAGTAAGACGGCGTGAAAATTACACACATGGATGGACCGCACGAAATGGAACTCTTTCTGACAAAGAATCGGAATGTGTCTCAGTATCAGGTCGAGGATAATGACCAGGAGATCTGTCACGGCCATGGCCACCAGATAGCGAGTGACACATCTGGAGAGACCGCACTTTCCACGAGGCAGGATCACTATCGTAAGGATGTTAACTGTCAGGCAGGGAAATAAACAGGTAAATTAAACGTTAATTTGGGAGCAAGGAATAGACTCCAAACTAAAATAATTAACAATCTTTGACAAGGTAATCACCAACTAAATTCATTTATCAGCATTAAATCAGACGACCCATCCCTCAGTCAATGAGCCGCCAAATGCTTATGTAACATCATCATCATAGGCAGCCCCACGAAAGCGAAAAAGACTTGCTTCCACGCTAAAAGTGAGTTATCAGGTGACTTGAACAGTCCAAAATGGTAATTACAGTCTCTGTCACAGGCGGGACAGAGAGTGGTTGAAGAAAACCGTGGGTGGGTAGTCTGGTTTGCCGCACGCTCATTCCGCAGCCCTCGCTTGGTTTCTACATGTTCTCGGCGACGACTCGAGGTGATCAGCGCCCTTCCGGATGCAGTTTCTCCACTTCAGATGATCTTTGGCTCGGAACTACCATGTGTCGGTGGGGATGTTGAGTTTTAACATGAAGGCTTTGAGGGTGTCCTTGAAACGAGCATTTGAAGTATTTGAACACAAATGGAAGAGATTAATTGTTGTAGCTTTTCACCTGTTGGTTTCCACTTGTGCAGAGAATATTAGACGAGAAAATATGATAGTTTGTTCATATTCTAAGTACCTAAGTTACAATCAGCCGGGGTTGTTTATCCTGAAATACAACTATTTTTGATTGAAACTAGATATGAATTGCTCCCTCATTATAGAAACATAGAAAATATAGAAAATAGTTGCAGGAGTAGACCATTCGGCCCTTCGAGCCTGCACTACCATTCAATGAATTCATGGTTGAACATGCAACTTCAGTACCCCATTCCTGATTTCTCGCCATACCCCTTGATCCCCCTGGTAGTAAGTACTTTTTGAATATATTTTTGAATATATTTAGTGAATTGGCCTCAACAACTTTCTGTGGTAGAGAATTCCACAGGTTCACCACTCTCCGGGTGAAGAAGTTTCTCCTCATCTCAGTCCTAAATGGCTTACCCCTTATCCTTAGTCTGTGACCCCTGGTTCTGGACTTCAGCAACATTGGTAACATTCTTCCTGCATCTAACCTGTTTAAACCCGTCAGAATTTAATACGTTTCTGTGAGATCCCATCTCATTCTTCTGACTCCAGTGAATACAAGCCCAGTTGATCCAGTCTTTCTTGATATGTCAGTCCCACCATCCCGGGAATCAGTCTGGTGAACCTTCGCTGCACTCCTTCAATAGCAAGAATGTCCTTCCTTAAGTTAGGAGACCAGAACTGTACACAATACTCCAGGTGTGGCCTCACCATGGCCCTGAGCAACTGCAGCAATACCTCCCTGCCCCAGTACTCAAATTTCCTCGCTATTAAGGCCAACATGCCATTTGCTTTCTTAACCGCCTGCTGTACCTGTATTCCAACCTTCAATGACTGACGTACCATGACACCCAGGTCTCGTTGCACCTCCCCTTTTCCCAATCTATCACCATTCAGATAATAGTCTGTCTCTCTGTTTTTACCACCAAAGTGGATAACCTCACATTTATCCACATTATACTTCATCTGCCATGCATTTGCCCACTCGCCTAACCTATCCAAGTTACTGTGCACCCTCATAGCATCCTCCTCGCTCCTCACACTGACAGCCAACTTAGTGTCATCCGCAAATTTGGAGATTCTACATTTAATCCCTTCGTCCAAATTATTAATGTACAATGTAAACAGCTGGGGCCCCAGCACAGAACCTTGCGGTACCCCACTAGTCACTGCCTGCCATTCTGAAAAGTAGCCATTTACTCCAACACTTTGCTTCCTGTCTGACAGCCAGTTCTCAATCCATGTCAGCACACAAAACCCAATCCCAAGTGCTTTAACTTTGCACATTAATCTCTTGTGTGGGACCTTGTCGAAAGCGTTCTGAAAGTCCAAATATACCACATCAACTGCTGCTCCCTTGTCCACTCTACTGGAAACATCCTCAAAAAATTCCAGAAGATTTGTCAAGCATGATTTCCCTTTTACAAATCCATGCTGACTTGGACCTATCATGCCACCTCTTTCCAAATGCGCTGCTATGATATAAATGTGCAATAAAACCGATAACTGTAATGATATTACACTTTTACCATTGAAGAAGCGAATTAAATCTGGTTGCCGGTGTTGATGATGCACTTCAGTCCCTCCGGCAGCCACCTCTCGTGGAAGGCCGCGAACGTTCCGGTGGACACCACGTGCTCCATCTCAAGGTACACCTTGGCTTGAACGTATCCGAGGAATTGAGGGAGGCAGCCGGGCTGAACGATCCACTCGACCACCCGCTGCCTGGACCAGCTGATGGTCCGCTTGGCCATGCCCCGGAGCAGTCCGACGATGATGATTCTGACCTCCCGCTCCCCTCCCCACGAGGGGCCCAAAGATCAGAAGTGTACAGCCGGAGGCAACAGATATATCCACTCTGTTTCTCGCTGAGAGACCTACTGAACTGTGACAGATCGGCATGGTACCAAATTGCAAACTCAAAATAAAGATTGTAAATAAATGAATGAATTCTGGCTGAACGAACATTTAGTTTGAATGTTAATGACGCCTGAATTCCTGTTCCACCCATCAGAAGCACTGCAATTAATGCAGAACTTGAGATGGTGACAAAGGAGACACTGACTGGAACTAAACGATCAGCGGATATTTACCCGCCAATAACAAAGCGTGGACAGAACAGAGCGAAGAGAGTTTCGCTTCCTCTGTTCAACTCCAAGTGAGAACAAAAGACGAGAAATTTGCTGAGAAAAGGAAGGAATAAAATAATAAAAAATGGACGGCCTCTTATATGATTTCTGAATTTTGCATCACAGAAAATAACGGTAAAACATTCACAATAAATAAATATTCATGAACCTCAGGATCTCTGAGATGATTCCAGTGATGCGATGATGCTACTTCCCAGATAGGGCTCCCACCTCGCTCCAGGAGTGCACACCAACATCTGCCTAGATTACACTGCTCCCTCCCTCAGTCTCGATATTTAATGACCAGATTCGCCGACATTACACTACTCCCACCTCTGTCGAGAAATTTCATTCCCAGGTTCGCCTAGCTTCAAGTGCTCTCACGTCGGTCCAGGGATTTCATTCCGAGAGCCAAAAACATTTCTCCGCTCCCGCCTCTGTGATTGGACCTGACTTTTTGGAATGAATATATGATCTTGGCCGCAACTCCCCTTCCGTGCCCACTCCCTTAACTCCCTTCCCGTTTAAAACTCAGACTATCTCCAGTGAATAATATTCAATGAATCTGCCTACATAGCTTTCTGTCGAAGAGAATTCCAAAGATTCACGCCCCCCTGAGAGAATAAATTGCTTCTTATTTGTGATATAAATGGGCGATCCCTTATTCTGAACCTCTGTCCCCTGGTTCTAGCTTCCTCCCACGAGAGGAAACATCATCACAGCGTCTACCCCATCAAGCCCCTATAGAATCTTACACATTTCAATAAGATCACCTCGTAGTTTTCTAAACTCCAATATATACACGCCCAACCTGCTCAACCTTTATTCTTATGACAACATATTCATCCCAGTAATCAACGTCGTGAACCTTCTCTGAACTGCCTCCAATGCAAGTAAATCCTTCCTTCGCTAAAGTGACAAAAACTGTACACAATACTCCAGATGTAGTCTTATCGACAACTTGTACAGTTGTAGCAGGACTTCTATATTCTGTCCCACTTCAAATAAAGCCAGACATTCTGCTGCCTTTTCTAATTGCGAGCTGTACCTCCATGCTAACCTTCTGTGTTTTATGTACAAGATCCCCCAGATCAATCTGGACCACAGCAATTTGGTATCTCTCCCCATTTAATTATAATTTGCTAATTTATTTTTCATAACAAAGAAGATAGCGTCACATTTTCCACATTATAACCCATCTGCCATTGTTGTGGCCCACCCACTTAGACTATCTATATGCCTTTGCAGATTTTTTGCGTCCTCCTCACAACATGCTTTGACACTTATCTTGTATTATTAGTGCTTCGATGCTGGTACACCTGGACAGTTCCATTGGGCGGGCCACATCTTCCGGATGCCTGACACAAGACTCGCAAGCAAGCGCTCTACTCGGAACTCCTACACAGTCAGCGAGCCCCAGGTGGGCAGAGGAAACTCTTGAATGAAACGATCAAAGCCTCCTTGATAAAATGCAACACCTCGACCGACAGCTGAAGTCCCTGGCCCAAAACTGCCTGAAGTGCAGGAAGTGCATCCAGGAGGGCACTGAGCACCTCGAGTCTCATCGCCGAGAGCATGCAGAGACCAAGCGCAGGAGTAAGAAGGAGCATGCGTCAAACGAGTCCCAGCACCCTTTCCTTCAACCACTGTTTGTCCCACGTGTGACAGAGACTGTAATTCCCGTATTGCACTGTTCAGTTACATTAGAACTAATTTTTAGAGTGGAAGCAAGCCTTCCTCTATTTAAAGTGACTGCCTACGATGATGACGTTGTATCATCAGCAAAGATTTAACATTTAATATAGATTTTTAAATTATGATGGGTTTTGATAGAGCGAGTATGTCGAAAATGTTTCCAGTTGCACAATGGTGCATAACCAGAGGAGACAGGATTAAGGTAATTGACAAAAGAACCACAGGAGAGATGGGAAGAGTGTTCTTTATGCAGTGAGCTGTTGCGATCTCGAATGCGATTTGATAGAACACGGTGGAAGTCGATTCAATCCTTATTTTCGAAAGTTAATTGCTTTATTCGTGGAAGGGGATATATTTACATTTTTCTGGCTAAAGAGTTGGGCTTCTTAGATAGTTTTATCCAAGAGACGGCATGGACACGATGGACCGAGCGGCCTCTTTCTTTGCTGTATTAATCTAACAGTCGATGACAAGAGACAGAGATAGTGAAATGTGGAGAGGCAGCGTGAAACTGCCAGAGAGACAGAGAGAAAGTGTACTGATTCCCGGGATGGCGGGACAGAACTATCAAGAAAGATTGGATCAACTGGGCTTGTATTCACTGGAGTTCAGATGACTGAGAGGGGATCTCATAGAAACGTTTAAAATTCTGACGTGGTTAGACAGGTTAGATGCAGGAAGAATGTTCCCAATGTTGGGGAAATCCAGAACCAGGGGACACAGTCTAAGGATAAGGGGGCAGCCATTTAGGACCGAGATGAGGAGGAATTTCTTCACCCAGAGAGTGGTGAACCTGTGGAATTCTCTACCATAGAAAGTTGTTGAAGCCAATTCACTAAATATATTCAAAAAGGAGTTCGATGAAGTCCTATATTCCTCGAGGAATCAAAGGGTATGGTGAGAAAGCAGGAATGGGGTACTGAAGTTGCATGTTCAGCCATGAACTCGTTGAATGGCGGCGCACGCTAGAGGGGCCGAATGGTCTACTGCTGCACCTATTTTCTATGTTTCTATGGAAGGTTTAGAGGGACCTCCCCAGATACAGGAGTGTGAGAGAGGGGTTAGAGGGAGCTCCCCAGATACAGGAGTGTGAGAGAAGAGTTAGAGCGAGTTCCCCAGACAGGCGTGTGCACGATGGTTTAGAGGGACCTCCCCAGATACAGGAGTGTGAGAGAGGGGTTAGATGAACCTCCCCAGATACAGAAGTGTGAGAGAGGGGTTAGAGGTAGCTCCCCAGATACAGGAGGATGAGAGAGTGATGAGCGGGATCTCATCAGACACAGGAATGTGGGAGAGAGGGGTTAGAGGGAGCTCCCCAGATAGAGGAGCGTGAGAAAGGAGTTAGATGAACCTTCCCAAATACTGGATTGGGAGAGAGGGGTTTAAGGGACCTCCCCAGACACGGAGTGGGAGAGAGGAGTTAGGAAATTCCCAACATACAGGATTAATGTGGGCGGGGTTAGAGGGACATCCTCAATTAGAGGAGTGATGTGAGAGGGGTTAGTTGGACCTCCCCAGAGACATAAGTGTGAGAGAGGGGTTATAGGAGCCTCCCTAGATACAGGAGTGTGGGAGAAGGCTTAGAGGTACCTCCCCAAATACAGGAATGTGAGTGGAGAGAGGGACGCCCCGCCCCTCCCCCCCGATACAGGAATGTGAGGGGTGAGAATGAACTCACAAGATGCAGGTGTGTGAGTGGTTAGGGGAACCTCTCCAGATGCACAAGTGTGAGAGAGAGTATAGAGGGACACCCCCCAGATACAGGAATGTGAGCGAGGCGTTAGAGGTTGCTCTCCAGACACAGGAATGTGAGCAGTTAGCGGGTCCCCGGCAGCTACAGGAGTTTGAGGGGTTAGAGGGAGCTCCCCAGATACAGGAGTGAGAGAGAAGGCTTTGAGGTCCCTCCCCAAATAGCGGCATGTGAGTGGATAGAGGGACGTTCCGCCCCCCCCCCAGATCCAGGTGTGTGAGGGGTTAGAGGGACCCCTTTAGATAGAGGAGTGTGAGGGGGCACTTTCACTGTGTGTGTAAACGCTCCTATTTAAAAAAAGAGGCAGACAGAAAGAAAGGAAACTATAGACCAGTTAGCCTAGCATCTGTGGTTCGGAAAATGTTGGAGTCCATTATTAAAGAAGCAATAGCAGGACATTTGGAAAAGCAAAATTCGGTCAGGCAGAGTCACATGGATTTACAAAGGGGAGGTCATGTTTGACAAATTTGCTGGACATTTTTTGAAGATGTAACGAACAGGGTTGATAAAGGGGAACCAGTGGACGTTCTGTATTTGAACTTCCAGAATGCATTTGATAAGGTACCACATAAAAATGTTAATGCCCAAGATAAAAGTTCATGGGTTCTGGGTTAATTAGCCCGGATAGAGGATTGGCTAACTAACAGAAAACAGAGAGCCTGATAAATGCTTCATTCTCTGGTTGGTAACTAGTGGGGTGCCGCAGGGATCAGTGCTGGGAACCCAACTATTTACAATCTATATTAACGACTTGGAAGAACGTGTAACCTTGCCAAGTTTGTTGATGATATTAAGATGGGAGGTAAAGCAATCTGTGAGGAGGATACAGAAAATCTGCAAAACTGGCGAAGTGAGTGGGCAAAAATTTATTAGATGGAATATAAAGTTGGAAAGTGTGAGGTCATGCACTTTGGTAGAAAAAATTATTATTTAAAAGGAGAAAGATTGCCTGGGGGTACTTGTGCATGAAACACAAAAGGATACTGTACAGATACAGCAAGTGATCAGAAAGGCCAATGGAATCTTGGCCTATATTGCAAAGGATGGAGTATAAGAGCAGGGATGTCGTACAGCAGCAAAACAGGATATTGGTGAGGCCACACCTGGAGTACTGCGTGCAGTTTTGGTTTCCATATTTACGAAAGGATATACTTGCTTTGGAGGCAGTTCAGAGAAGATTCACTAGGTTGATTCCGGGGATGAGGCGGTTGACTTATGAGGAAAGGTTGAGTAAGTTGGGCATCTACTCATTTTAATTTAGAAGAATGAATAAGAGGGGAACTTATCGAATCGTATAAGATTAAGAGGGAGCATGTCTCGGTGGATGCAGAGAGGATGTTTCCACTGACGGGAGAGACTAGAACTAGAGTTCGTGATCTTAGAATAAGGGAGATGAGGAGAAATTTATTCTCTCAGGGATGTAAATCTGTGGAAGCTGGGACATTGAATACATTTAAGACAGAAATAGGCAGTTTCTTAAACGATAACAGGATAAAGGGTTCTGGGGAGTGTTTGGGGAAGTGGAGCTGAGTCAATGATCAGATCAGCCATGAAATTATATTGAATGGCAGAGCAGGCTCGAGGGGCCGTATGGCCAACGCGAGTTCCTATTTCCTCTTCTTCTGGGTTAGAGGGACCCCCCCAGATACAGGAGTGTGAGGGTTTAGAAGGAACTCCCCAGACACAGAAGTATGAGAGAGAGTTTAGAGGCTCCTCCCCGGGTACAGGAGTGTATGAGAGGGGTTAGAGGGAGCTCCCTCGATATAGGAGTTAGCGGGACCTCCCCAGATAAAAGAGTGTGAGAGGTTAGAGGGACCTCCCCAGATACAGGAGTTTGAAAGGTTAGAGGGAGCTCACCAGATACAGGGGTGTGTGAGAGACAGGTTAGAGGGACCTCCCCGGGTACAGGAATGTGAGAGAGAGGTTAGAGGGTCCTCCCCAGATACAAGTGTGTGAGAGAGGGGTTAGAGGGAGCTCACCAGATACAGGAGTGTGAGAGAGGGTTTAGAGGGACCCCCATCCCAGATACAGGAGTGTGAGGGTTTACAGGGAGCTCCCCAGCTACAGGACTGTGAGGGGTTAGTGGGACCTCCCCAGATACAGGAGTGTGAGAGGTTAGTGGGACCTCCTCAGATACAGGAATGTGAGCAGTTAGAGGGAGCTCTCCAGATACAGTAGTGTTAGAGAGGGGTTAGAAGTAGCTCCCTAGTTACAGTAATGTGCCAGAGGAGTTAGAGGCCCCTCCCTAGATACAGGAGTTTGAGGGCGAGTGTGACTGAGAGTGGGAACGCCCCTATTCAAAAAATGAGGCAGACAAACAGCAGGAAAACTATAGACCAGTTAGCTTAACATCTGTGGTTGGGAAAATGTTGGAGTCCATTATTAAACAAACAGTAGCAGGACATATGGAAAAGCAAAATTCGGTCAGTCAGAGTCAGCATGGATTTATGAAGGGGAGGTCATGTTTGACAAATTTGCTGGAATTCTTTTAGGATGTTACGAACAGGGTTGATAAAGGGGAACCAGTGGATATGACGTATTTGTACTTCCATAATGCATTTGATAAGGTGGCACATAAAAGGTTACTACACAAATTCACAGGGTTGGGGTTAATATATTAGCATGGATAGATGATTGGCTAATTAACAGAAAACAGAGAGTCGGGATAAATGCTTCATTCTCTGGTTGGCAACCATTAACTAGTGTGGTGCTGCAGGGATCAGTGCTGGGAACCCAACTATTTACAGTCGATATTGACGATTTGGAAGAACATGTAACGTTGCCAAGTTTGCTGACGATACAAAGATGGGAGGAAAAGCAATTTGTGAGGAGGACACAAAAAATCTGCAAAAGCACATAGACAAGCGAAGTGAGTGGGCAAACATTTGGCAGATGGAATATAATGTTGGAAAGTGCGAGATCATGCACTTGAAAACAATCAAAGAAAAGTTATTATTTAAGTGGAGCAAGTTTGCAAAATGCTGCTGTACAGCGGGACCTGGGGGTTACTTGTGCATAAATCACAAAAGGATAGTATGCAGATACAGCAAGTGATCAGGAAGGCCAATGGAATCTGGGCCTTTATTCGAAAGAGGATGGAGTATAAAAGCAGGGAAGTCTTGCAATAGCGATACAGGGTATTGGTGAGGCCACACCTGGAATACTGTGTGCAGTTTTGATTTCCTTATTTTCGAAAGGATATACTTGCTTTGGAGGCAGTTCAGAGCAGGTTCACGAGGTTAATTCAAGAGATGAGGGGGTTGACTTATGAGGAAAGGTGCGGTAGGTTGGGCATCTGCTCATTTCAGAAGAATGAATGAGAGATGATCTTATCGAAACGTCTGAGATTAAGAGGGGGTTTGACAAGGTGGATGCAGAGAGTATGTTTCCACTGATGGGGAAGACGAGAACTAGAGGGCATGGTCTTAGAATAAGGAAAATGAGGAGAAATATCTTCTCTCAGAGGGATGTAAATCTGTGGAATTCGCTGCCTCAGAGAGCTATAGAAGCTGGGTCATTGAATATATTTACGAAAAAATATACAGTTTATTAAACGATAAGGGAATAAGGGTGGGAAGTGGAGCTGAGTCCATAATCAGCTCAGCCTTGAAATTATGGAGTGCGAGAGAGGGTTGAGAGGGACCTCCCCTGACACAGGAGTGTGAGAGAGAGGTTGGAGGGATCTCGCCAGATACAGGAGAGTGAAAGATGGGTTAGAGATACTTCCTGCGATACAGGAGTGAGTGCAAGGGGTTAGAAGGACCTCCCCAGATACAGGATTGTGAGAGGGGGGTTTTGAAGGATCTCCCCAGATACAGAAGTGTGTGCAAGGGGTTAGAGGGACCTCCCGGGATACAGGAGTGTGAGAGGGGGGTTTAGAGGGACCTCCCCAGATACAGGAGTGTGTGCAAGGGGTTAGAGGGACCTTCCCAGATACAGGAGTGTGAGAGGGGTTACAGGGACCTCCCCAGATACAGGAGCGTGAGAGAGGGGTTAGAGGGACCTCCGCAGATACAGGAGTGTGAGATGGGGGTTTAGTAGGACCTCCCCAGATACAGGAGTGCGTGCAAGGTGTTAGAGTGACCTCCCGGGATACAGGAGTGTGAGAGGGGGGTTTAGAGGGAACTCCCCAGATACAGGAGTGTGAGAGAGGGGTTAGAGGGACCTCCCCAGATACAGGAGTGTGAGAGAGGGGTTAGAGGCACTTACCCAGATACAGGAGTGTAAGAGAGGGGTTAGAGGAAACTCCCCAGATACAGGAATGCGAGAGAGGGGTGAGAGGGACCTCCCAAGATAAAGGAGTGGGAAAGAGGGGTTAGAGGGACCTCCCCAGATACAGGAGTGTGAGAGAGGGGTTAGATGAACGTCCCCAGAAACAGGAGTGTGCAGGAGGGTTTAGAGGGACCTCCCAAGATACAGGAGCGTGAGAGAGAGGTTAGAGTGTCCTCCCCAGATACAGGAATGTGAGAGGGGGGTTAGAGGGACCTCTCCATATACAGGAGTGTGAGAGGGAGGTTAGAGGGATCTCACCAAATACAGGAGTGTGAGAGAGGGGTTAAAGGGAACTCCACAGATACAGGAGTGTGAGGGAGGGGTTAGTGGGACCTCCCCAGATACAGGACTGTGAGAGAGGTGGGGGGTTAGATGGACCTCCCGAGGTACAGGAGTGCGAGAGAGGGGTTGGAGGGACCTCCCCTGATATCGGAGTGTGAGAGGGGGAGTTAGAGGGAACTCGCCAGATACAGGAGTGTGAGAGAAGGGTTAGAGGGACCTCACCAGATACATGAGTGTGAGAGAAGGGTTAGAGGCACCTCCCCAGATACAGGAATGCGAGAGAGGGGTGAGAGGGACCGCCCCAGATACAGGAGTGCGAGAGAGGTGTTAGAGGGACCTCCCCAGATACAGGAGTGTGAGAGTGGGGTTAGAGGAACGTCCCCAGAAACAGGAGTGTGCAGGAGGGGTTAGAGGGACCTCGCAAGATACAGGAGTGTGAGGGAGAGGTTAGAGTATCCTCCCCAGATACAGGAATGTGAGAGGGGGGTTAGAGGGACCTCTCCAGATACAGGAGTGTGAGAGAGAGGTTAGAGGGAGCTCACCAAATACAGTAGTGTGAGAGAGGGGTTAGAGGGAACTCCCCAGATACAGGAGTGTGAGAGAGGGGTTAGTGGGACCTCCCCAGCTACAGGACTGTGAGAGGGGTGGGGGGTTAGATGGACCTCCCGAGGTACAGGAGTATGAGAGAGGGGTTACAGGGACAACCCCAGATACAGGAGTGCGAGAGAGGGGTTAGAGGAACGTCCCCAGAAACAGGAGTGTGCAGGAGGGGTTAGAGGGACCTCCCAAGATACAGGAGTGTGAGAGAGAGGTTACATTGTCCTCCCCAGATACAGGAATATGAGAGGGGGGTTAGAGGGACCTCCCCAGATACAGGAGTGTGACAGAGAGGTTAGAGGGACCACCCAGATACAGGAGTGTGAGAGAGGGGTTAGAGGGACCTCCCCAGATACAGGAGTGTGAGGGGTTAGAGGGTCCTACCCAGATACAGGAGTGTGAGATACGGGTTAGATGGACCTCCCCTGATATCGGAGTGTGAGAGGGGGAGTTAGAGGGAACTCGCCAGATACAGGAGTGTGAGAGGGGGGTTAGAGGGACCTCCTAGATACTGAGGTGAGAGAGATGGGTAAAAGGATCTCCCCAGACACAGGAGTGTGAGAGGTTAGAGGGACCTACCCAGATTCAGGAGTGTGAGAGAGGGGTTAGAGGGACCTCCCCTGATATCGGAGTGTGAGAGGGGGAGTTAGAGGGAACTCGCCAGATACAGGAGTGTGAGAGAAGGGTTAGAGGAATCTCCCCAGATGCAGGAGTGTGAGAGAGGGACCTCCCCAGATACAGGAGTGTGAGGGGTTATAGGGATCTACCCAGACACTGGAATGTGAGAGAGGCGTTAGAGGGACCTCCCCAGATACAGGTGTGTGAGAGAGGGTTCGGGGAACCTCCCCAGATACACGAGTGTGACCGAGGGGTTAGAGGGTCCTACGCAGATACAGGAGTGTGAGAGGGGCGTTAGTGGGACCTCTCCAGATACAGGAGTGTGAGAGAGGAGTTAGTGGGACCTCACCAGATACAGGAGTGTGAGAGGGGTTGGGGTTTAGATGGAACTCCCGAGGTACAGGAGTGTGAGAGAGGGGTTAGAGGGACCTTCCCTGATACAGGAGTGTGAGAGAGGGGTTAGAGTGACCTCCCCAGATACAAGAGTGTGAGAGAGGTCTTAGAGGGACCTCCCCAGATACAGGAGTGCGATAAAGGGGTTAGAGGGAACGCGCCAGATACAGGAGTGTGAGAGAGGGGTTAGAGGGACCTCCCCAGATACAGGAGTGTGACAGAGGGGTCAGAGGGACCTCCCCAGATACAGGAGTGTGAGAGGGGGGTTAGAGGGACCTCCCAAGATACAGGAGTGTGAGAGAGGGTTTAAAGGGACCTCACCAGATACAGGAGTGTGAGGAGTTAGAGGAATCTACCCAGATACAGGAGTTTGAGATAGGGGTTAGAGGGACCTCCTCAGATACAGGAGTGTGAGAGGTTAGAGGGATCTCCCCAGATACAGGAGTGTGAGAGAGGGGTTAGAGGGAGCTTCCCAGATACAGGATTTTGGGAGATGTGTTAAAGGAACCTCTCTAGATACTGAGGTGAGAGAGATGGTGAAAAAGAATCTCCCCAGACACAGTAGTGTGAGAGGTTAGAGAGACCTCCCAAGATATAGGAGTGTGAGAGAGGGGTTAGAGGGACGTCCCCAGATACAGAAGTGTGAGAGAGAGGTTAGTAGGATCGCCCAGATATAGGAGTGTGTGAGAGGGGTTGGAGGGACCTCCCCAGGAATAGGAGTATGAGAGAGGTGTCAGAGAGACCTCCCTTGATATCGGAGTGTGAGAGGGGGGGTTAGAGGTAACTCGCCAGATACAGGAGTGTGAGAGATGGGTTAGAGGGACATCCCCTGATATCAGAGTGTGAGAGAGGGGTTAGTGGGACCTCACCAGATACAGGACTGTGAGAGAGGGGTTAGAGGGACCTCACCAGATACAAGAGTGTGAGAAGGAGTTAGAGGGACCTCCCCAGATACTGGAGTCTGAGTGAGGGGTTAGAGGTACTTTCCCAGATACAGGAGTGTGAGAGAGGGGTTAGAGGAACCTAGCCAGAAACAGGTGTGTGAGAGAGGGTTTAGTGGGACTTCCCCAGATACAGGAGTGTGAGAGAGGGGTTAGAGGGACCTCCCCAGATACAGGAGTGTGATAGAAGGGTTAGATCGATCTCCCCAGATACAGGAGTGTGAGAGAGTGTTAGAGGGACCTCCCCAGATACAGGAGTGTGACAGAGGGGTGAGAGGGACCTCCCCAGATACAGGAGTGTGAGAGAGGGGTTAGTGGGACCTCCCCAGATGCAGGAGTTTGAGAGAGAGGTTAGATGGAGCTCACCAAATATAGGAGTGTGAGAGAGGGGTTAGTGGGACCTCCCCAGATACAGGAGTATGAGAGAGGGGTGAGAGAGACCTACCCAGATACAGGAGTGATAGAGAGTGGTTAGAGGGAGCTCCCTTGATACAATAGTGTGAGAGATGGCTTAAAGGAACCTCTCTAAATACGGAGGTGAGAGAGATGATGAAAAGGACCTCCCCAGACTTAGGAGAGTGAGCGAGATGTTAGAGCGAGCTCCCCAGAAACCTGACCTCGTAATTGCGCCCAGAGTCAGACTGTGTTGATTTCAGTTTATAACTGGGAGCTTTTGTGTTTGTCTCAAGCTCAGAGACGAGGTCAGTTTTCCAACCATTTTTTAACCTGCCCTTTCAAAACCTGAGCAAATATTTCAGGTTGAAATAAGTATAGCTGCAGTAAACTGGAATGAATATCACAGCTGATTCTCCCCCTGTGAAACGACAGAGTCACGAACATCTGCCAAACACACCCAGTCAATTGTTCACCCCTTACTGTCAACAATACCAGGGAAATAGCAAGAGAGGTATTCACAGTAGATATTATCTAATCACAGGTCCTTCCTCATTCTCTCCTCCCTCAAGCAAATCACTGACGTCAACCTGCCACAGGTCCATGCAAGGATTCTTGCTCTGTACAGTAACATGGGCACTGGCTCACTGATTAAAAGGGACGTCCACAGATACAGGAGTGTGAGAGAGGGGTTAGAGGGACCTCCCCAGATACAGGACTGTGAGACAATGGTTATGAGCGACCTCCCCAGATACAGGAGTGTGAGAGAGGGGTTAGAGGGACCACCCCAGTTATAGGAGTGTGAGGGGTTAGAGGGTCCTCCCCAGACACAGAAGTGTGAGAGAGGGGTTAGAGAGACCTCCCCAGACACAGGAGTGAGCGAGAGAGGTTAGAGGCACCTCCCCAGAAACAGGAGTGTGAGAGAAGGGTTAATGGAACCTCTCTAAATACTGAGCTGAGACAGATGGTGAAAATGACCTCCCCAAACACAGGAGTCTGAGCGAGATGTTAGAGCGAGCTCCCCAGAAAACTGACCTCGGAATTGTGTCCAGAGTCAGACTGTGTTGATATCAGTTTATAACTGGGAGCTTTTGTCTTTGTCTCAAGCTCAGAGACGAGGTCAGTTTTACAGCCATTTTTTAACCTGCCCTTTCACAAAACCTGAGCAAATATTTCAGGTTGAAATAAAGATAGCTGCAGTAAACTGGAATGAATATCACAGACGATTATATCCCTGTGAAACGACAGAGTCACGTACATCTTCCAAACACACCCAGTCAATTGTTCACCCCTCACTGTCAACAGTACCAGGGAAATAGCAAGAGAGGTATTCACAGTAGATATTATCGAATCACAGCTCTTTCCTCATTCTCTCCTCCCTTAAGCAAAAACTGACCTCAACCTAACACAGGCCCATGCAACGATACTTGCTCTGTACAGTAAAATGGGCACTGGCTCACTGATTAAAAGGGACGTCCACAGATACAGGAGTGTGAGAGAGGGGTTGGAGCGACCTCCCCAGATATCGGAGTGTGAGAGGGGTTAGAGGGACCTGCCCACATACAGGAGTGTGAGAGAAGGGATAGAGGGACCTCCCCAGATACAGGAGTGTGAGAGAGAGGGGTTAGATGGAGTTCCCCAGATACAGGAGTATGAGAGAGGTGTTAGAGGGACCTCCCCAGATATATGAATGTCTGAGAGAGGGGTTTGAGGAACCTGTCCAGATACAGGAGTGTGAGCGAGGGTTTAGAGGGACCTCCCCAGATACAGGAGTGTGACAGAGGGGTTAGAGGGACCTTCCCAGATACAGGAGTGTGACAGATTGGTTACAGGGACCTCCCCAGATACAGGAGTGTGAGAGAGGGGTTAGAGGGACCTCCCCAGATACAGGAGTGTTACAGAGCGGTTAGAGGGACTTCCCCAGATACCGGACTGTGAGCGAGGTGTTAGAGCGACCTCCCAGATACAGGAGTATGAGTGGTTAGAGGGAACTACCCAGATACAGGAATGTGAGAGAGGAGTTAGAGGGTCCTCCCCAGATACAGTAGCGTAAGAGAGGGGTTAGAGGGACCTCCCCAGATACAGGAATGTGACAGAGGTGTTAGAGGGACCTCCCCAGATACAGGAGTGTGAGAGACGGGTTAGAGGGACCTCTCCAGATACAGGAGTGTGAGAGAAATGGGTTCGAGGGACTTTCCCAGATACCGGAGTGTGACAGCGGGGTTAGAGGGACCTCCCCAGATATAGGAATGTGTGAGAGATGGGTTAGAGGGACTTCCCCAGATATAGGAGTGTGAGAGTGGTCAGAGAGACCTAACCAGATATTGGAGTATGAGAGGGGGGATTAGAGGGAACTCGCCAGATACAGGAGTGTGAGAGAGGGGTTAGAGGGACCTCCCCAGATATAGGAGTGTGAGAGAGGGGTTAGAGGGACCTCCCCAGATACAGGAGCGTGAGAGACCGGTTAGAGGGACGTTCCCAGATACAGGAGTGTGAGAGAGGGATTAGATGGAGCTCCCAGATACAGGAGTGTGAGAGGGGGGTTAGAGGGACCTCCCCAGATACAGGAGTGTGAGAGAGGGGTTAGAAGGAGCTCCCAGATATAGGATTGTGAGATGGGGGTTAGAGGGACCTTGCCAGATACAGGAGTGTGAGAGGGGGGTTAGAGCGACCTCTCCAGATACAGGAGTGTGAGTTGGGGTTTAGAGGTACTTTCCCAGATACAGGAGCGTAAGAGAGGGGTTAGAGGCACCTCCCCAGATACAGGAATGTGACAGAGGGGTTAGAGGGACCTCCCCAGATACAGGAGTGTGAGAGACGGGTTAGAGGGACCTCTCCAGATACAGGAGTGTGAGAGAAATGGGTTCGAGGGACTTTCCCAGATACAGGAGTGTGAGAGCGGGGTTAGAGGGACCTCCCCAGATACAGGATTGCGCAGGAGGGTTTAGAGGGATCTCCCCAGACACAGGAGTGTGAGAGAGAGGTTAGAGGGTCCTCTCCAGATACAGGAGTGTGAGAGGGGGGTTAGATGGAGCTCTCCAGGTACAGGGGTGTGAGAGAGGGGTTAGTGGGACCTCCCCAGATACAGGAGTGTGAGAGAGAGATTAGAGGGAGCTCACCAAATACAGGAGTGTGAGAGAGGGTTTAGAAGGAACTCTCCAAATACAGGAGTGTGTGAGAGAGCGGTTAGAGGGACTTCCCCAGATATAGGAGGGTGAGAGAGGGGTCAGAGTGACCTCCCCAGATATCAGAGTGTGAGAGGGTGGGTTAGGGGGAAATCGCCAGATACAGGAGTGTGAGAGAGTGGTTAGAGGGCCCTCCCCAGATTCAGTAGTGTGTGAGAGAGGGGTTAGTGGGCCCTCCACAGATACAGGAGTGTGAGAGAGGGTTTAGAGGGAACTCCCCAAATACAGGAGTGTGAGAGAGGGTTTAGAGGGACTTCCACAGATACAGGGGCGTGAGAGAGGGCTAATTGGGAGCTCCCCAGTTACAGAAATGTGAGGGGTTCGAGGGACATCCCCAGATATAGGAGTGTGTAAGAGAGTGTTAGAGGGACCTCCCCAGATATAGGAGAGTGAGAGAGGGGTTAGACGGACGTCCCCAGATAGAGGAGCGTGAGAGAGGGGTTAGAGGGACCTTGCCAGATACAGGAGTGTGAGAGA
Source organism: Pristiophorus japonicus (assembly GCF_044704955.1). Taxonomy (NCBI): domain Eukaryota; kingdom Metazoa; phylum Chordata; class Chondrichthyes; family Pristiophoridae; genus Pristiophorus; species Pristiophorus japonicus. The sequence goes on from NW_027254772.1 coordinate 1,752,899, forward strand.
GGGGATAGAGGGACTTCCACAGATACAGGAGTGTGAGGGGTTCGAGGGACATCTCTAGATACAGGAGTGTGAGAGAGGGGTTAGAGGGAGCTCCCCAGATACAGGAGTGTGAGAGATGGGTTAATGGAACCTCTCTAGATACTGAGGTGGGAGAGATGGTGAAAAGTCTCTCCCCAGACACAGGAGTGTGAGCGAGATGTTAGAGCGAGCTCCCCAGAAACCTGACCTCGGAATTGCTTCCAGAATCAGACTGTGTTGGTATCAGTTTATAACTGGGAGCTGTTGTCTTAATCTCAAGCTCAGAGACGAGGTCAGTTTTACAACCATTTTTTAACTTGCCCTTTCACAAAACCTGAGCAAATATTTCAGGTTGAAATAAGGATAGCTGCAGTAAACTGGAATGAATATCACAGCTGATTATACCCCTGTGAAACGACAGAGTCACGTACAACTTCCAAACGCACCCAGTCAATTGTTCACCCCTTTCTGTCAACAATACCAGGGAAATAGCAAGAGAGGTATTCACAGTAGATATTATCGAATCAAAGCTCCTTCCTCATTATCTCCTCCCTGAACCAAATCACTGACCTCAACCTGACACAGGTCCATGCAACGATTCTTGCTGTGTCGAGTAAAATGGGCACTAGTTCACTTATTGAAAGGGACGACCACAGATACAGGAGTGGGAGAAAGGGGTTAGAGGGACCTCCCCAGATACCGGAGTGTGAGGGGTTCGAGGGACATCTCCAGATACAGGAGTGTGAGAGAGGGGTTAGAGGGAGCTCCCCAGATACAGGAGTGTGAGAGATTGGTTAAGTGAATCTCTCTAGATACTGAGGTGAGAGAGAAGGTGAAAAGGACCTACCCAGACACAGGAGTGTGAGCGAGATGTTAGAGCGAGCTCCCCAGAAACCTGACCTCGCAATTGCGTCCAGAGTCAGACTGTGTTGATATCAGTTTATAACTGGGAGCTGTTGTCTAATCTCAAGCTCAGAACGAGGTCAGTTTTACAACCATTTTTTAACCTGCCATTTCACAAAACCTGAGCAAATATTTCAGGTTGCAATAAGGATAGCTGCAGTAAACTGGAATGAATATAACAGCTGATTATACCCCTGTGAAACGACGGAGTCACGTACATCTTCCAAACACACCCAGTGAATTGTTCACCCCTTACTTTCAACAATACCAGCGAAATAGCAAGTGAGGTATTCACAGTAGATATTATCGAATCACAGCTCCTTCCTCATTCTTTCCTCCCTCAAGCAAATCACTGAACTCAACCTGACACAGGTGCATGCAACGATTCTTGCTGGGTAGAGTAAAATGGGCACTAGCTCACTGATTAAAATGGACTTCCACAGATACAGGAGTGTGAGAGAGGGGTTAGAGGGACCTACCAGATAAAGGACGGTGAGAGAAGGGTTTAGAGGGACCTCCCGAGATACAGGAGTGTGCAGGAGGGGTTAGAGCGACCTTCGAAGATAAAGAAGTGTGAAAGCCGTGTTAGAGGGAGCTCCCCAGATACAGGAGTGTGGGAGAGGGGTTAGAGTGACTTACCCAGATACAGGAGTGTGAGAGAGGGGTTAGAGAGACCTCTCCAGATACAGGAGTGTGAGAGAGGGATTAGAGGGATCTCCCCAGATACAGGAGTGTGAGGGGTTAGAGGGACCTCCCCAGATACAGGAGTGTGAGAGAGGCGTTAGAGGGACCTCCCCAGATACAGGAATTTGAGAGAGGGGTTAGAGGAACCTCCCCAGATACAGGAGTGTGAGCGAGGGGTTAGAGGGTCATCCCCAGATACAGGAGTGTGAGAGGTGCGTTAGAGGGACTTCTCAAGATATAGGAGTGCGAGAGAGGTGTCAGTGGGACCTCCCCAGATACAGGAGTGTGAGAGAGGTGTTAGTGGGCCCTCACCATATACAGGAGTGTGAGAGGGGTGGGGGTTAGATGGACCTCCCGAGGTACAGGAGAGTGAGAGAGGGGTTAGAGTGACCTCCTTAGATACAGGAGTGTGAGAGTGGGGTTAGAGGGACGATGCCAGATACAGGAGTGTGAGAGAGAGGTTAGAGGGCGCTCCCCAGATACAGGAGTGTGAGAGATGGGTTAAGGGAACCTCTCTAGATACTGAGGTGAGAGAGATGGTGAAAACGACCTCCCCAGACACAGGAGTGTGAGCGAGATGTTAGAGCGAGCTCCCCAGAAATCTGACGTCGGAATTGCGTCCAGAATCAGACTGTGTTGATATCAGTTTATAACTGGGAGCTGTTGTCTTAGTCTCAAGCTTTGAGACGAGGTCAGTTTTACAACCATTTTTTAACCTGCCCTTTCACAAATCCTGAGCAAATATTTCAGGTTGAAGTAAGGATAGCTGCAGTAAACTGGAATGAATAGCACAGCTGATTATATCCCTGTGAAACGACAGAGTCACGTACATCTTCCAAACATACCCAGTCAATTGTTCACTCCTTACTGTCAACAATACCAGGGAAATAGCAAGAGAGGTATTCACAGTAGATATTATCGAATCAAAGCTCCTTTCTCATTCACTCCTCCCTCAAGCTAATCACTGACCTCAACCTGACACAGGTCCATGCAACGATTATTGCTGTGTAGAGTAAAATGGGCACTAGCTCACTGATTAAAAGGAACGTCCACAGATACAGGAGTGTGAGAGAAGGGTTAGAGGGACCTCCGTAGATACAGGACGGTGAGAGAAGGGTTTAGCGGGACGTCTCCAGATACTGGAGTGTGCAGGAGGGGTTAGAGTGACCTGCGCAGATACAGAAGTGTGAGAGCCGTGTTCGAGGGAGCTTCCAGATACAGGAGTGTGGGAGAGGGGTTAGAGTGAACTATCCAGATACAGGAGTGTGAGAGAGGGGTTAGAGTGACCTCCCCAGATACAGGAGTGTGAGAGAGGGGTTAGAGAGACCTCCCCAGATAGAGCAGTGTGAGAGAGGGGTTAGAGGGACCTTGCCAGATACAGGAGTGTGACAGAGGGGTTACAGGGACCTCCCCAGATACAGGAGTGTGAGGGGTTCGAGGGACATCCCCAGATACAGGAGTGTGAGAGAGGGGTTAGAGTGAGCTCCCCAGATACAGGAGTGTGAGAGATGGGTTAAGGGAACCTCTCTAGGTACTGAGGTGAGAGAGATGGTGAAAAGGATCTCCCCAGACACAGGAGTGTGAGCGAGAGTTAGAGCGAGCTCCCCAGAAACTTAACCTCGGAATTGCGTCCAGAGTCAGACTGTGTTGATATCAGTTTATAAATGGGAGCTATTGTCTTAGTCTCAAGCTCAGAGACGAGGTCAGTTTTACAAGCATTTTTTAACCTACCCTTTCACAAAACCTAAGCAAATATTTCAGGTTGAAATAAGGATAGCTGCAGTAAACTGGAATGAATATCACAGCTGATTATACCCCTGTGAAACGACTGAGTCAGGTACATCTTCCAAACACACCCAGTCAATTGTTCACCCCTTATTGTCCACAATACAAGGGAAATATTAAGAGAGGTATTCACAATAGAAATTATGGAATCACAGCTCCTTCCTCATTCTCTCCTCCCTCAAGCAAATCACTGACCTCAACCTGACACAGGTCGATGCAAGGATTCTTGCTGTGTACAATAAAATGGGCACCAGCTCACTGATTAAAAGAGACGTCCACAGATACAGGAGTGTGCAGGATTGGTTAGAGGGACCTCCCCAGATAGAGGAGTGTGAGAGAGGGGTTAGAGGGACCTTGCCAGATACAGGAGTGTGAGAGAGGGGTTAGAGGGAATTCCACAGATACAGGATTGTGAGGGGTTCGAGGGACATCTCCAGATAGAGGAGTGTGAGAGAGGGGTTAATGGAACCTCTCTAGATACTGAGGTGGGAGAGATGGTGAAAAGTGCCTTCCCAGACACAGGAGTGTGAGCGAGATGTTAGAGCGAGCTACCCAGAAACCTGACCTCGGAATTGCTTCCAGAATCAGACTGTGTTTATATCAGTTTATAACTGGGAGCTGTTGTCTTAGTCTCAAGCTCAGAGACGAGGTCAGTTTTACAACCATTTTTTAACTTGCCCTTTCACAAAACCTGAGCAAATATTTCAGGTTGAAATAAGGATAGCTGCAGTAAACTGGAATGAATATCACAGCTGATTATACCCCTGCGAAACGACAGAGTCACGTACACCTTCCAAACACACCCAGTCAATTGTTCACCCCTTTCTGTCAACAATACCAGGGAAATAGCAAGAGAGGTATTCACAGTAGATATTATCGAATCAAAGCTCCTTCCTCATTATCTACTCCCTGAACCAAATCACTGACCTCAACCTGACACAGGTCTATGCAACGATTCTTGCTGTGTAGAGTAAAATGGGCACTAGTTCACTTATTGAAAGGGACGACCACAGATACAGGAGTGTGAGAAAGGGGTTAGAGGGACCTCCCCAGATACCGGAGTGTGAGGGGTTCGAGGGACATCTCCAGATACAGGAGTGTGAGAGAGGGGTTAGAGGGAGCTCCCCAGATACAGGAGTGTGAGAGATTGGTTAAGTGAATCTCTCTAGATACTGAGGTGAGAGAGAAGGTGAAAAGTACCTACCCAGACACAGGAGTGTGAGCGAGATGTTAGAGCGAGCTCCCCAGAAACCTGACCTCGCAATTGCGTCCTGAGTCAGACTGTGTTGATATCAGTTTATAACTGGGAGCTGTTGTCTAATCTCAAGCTCAGAACGGGGTCAGTTTTACAACCATTTTTTAACCTGCCATTTCACAAAACCTGAGCAAATATTTCAGGTTGAAATAAGGATAGCTGCAGTAAACTGGAATGAATATAACAGCTGATTATACCCCTGTGAAACGACGGAGTCACGTACATCTTCCAAACACACCCAGTGAATTGTTCACCCCTTACTTTCAACAATACCAGCGAAATAGCAAGTGAGGTATTCACAGTAGATATTATCGAATCACAGCTCCTTCCTCATTCTTTCCTCCCTCAAGCAAATCACTGAACTCAACCTGACACAGGTGCATGCAACGATTCTTGCTGGGTAGAGTAAAATGGGCACTAGCTCACTGATTAAAAGGGACTTCCACAGATACAGGAGTGTGAGAGAGGGGTTAGAGGGACCTCCCCAGATATAGGACGGTGAGAGAAGGGTTTAGAGGGACCTCCCGAGATACAGGAGTGTGCAGGAGGGGTTAGAGCGAGCTTCGCAGATAAAGAAGTGTGAAAGCCGTGTTAGAGGGAGCTCCCGAGGTACAGGAGTGTGGGAGAGGGGTTAGAGTGACTTACCCAGATACAGGAGTGTGAGAGAGGGGTTAGAGGGACCTCCCCAGATACAGGAGTGTGAGAGAGGAATTAGAGGGATCTCCCCAGATACAGGAGTGTGAGGGGTTAGAGGGATCTCCCCAGATACAGGAGTGTGAGAGAGGCGTTAGAGGGACCTCCCCAGATACAGGAATTTGAGAGAGGGGTTAGAGGAACCTCCCCAGATACAGGAGTGTGAGCGAGGGGTTAGAGGGTCATCCCCAGATACAGGAGTGTGAGAGGTGCGTTAGAGGGACTTCTCAAGATATAGGAGTGCGAGAGAGGTGTCAATGGGACCTCCCCAGATACAGGAGTGTGAGAGAGGGGTTAGTGGGCCCTCACCATATACAGGAGTGTGAGAGGGGTGGGGGTTAGATGGCCCTCCCGAGGTACAGGAGAGTGAGAGAGGGGTTAGAGTGACCTCCTTAGATACAGGAGTGTGAGAGTGGGGTTAGAGGGACGATGCCAGATACAGGAGTGTGAGAGAGGGGTTAGAGGGCGCTCCCCAGATACAGGAGTGTGAGAGATGGGTTAAGGGAACCTCTCTAGATACTGAGGTGAGAGAGATGGTGAAAACGACCTCCCCAGACACAGGAGTGTGAGCGAGATGTTAGAGCGAGCTCCCCAGAAATCTGACCTCGGAATTGCGTCCAGAATCAGACTGTGTTGATATCAGTTTATAACTGGGAGCTGTTGTCTTAGTCTCAAGCTTTGAGACGAGGTCAGTTTTACAACCATTTTTTAACCTACCCTTTCACAAATCCTGAGCAAATATTTCAGGTTGAAGTAAAGATAGCTGCAGTAAACTGGAATGAATATCACAGCTGATTATATCCCTGTGAAACGACAGAGTCACGTACCTCTTCCAAACACACCCAGTCAATTGTTCACTCCTTACTGTCAACAATACCAGGGAAATAGCAAGAGAGGTATTCACAGTAGATATTATCGAATCAAAGCTCCTTTCTCATTCACTCCTCCCTCAAGCTAATCACTGACCTCAAACTGACAATGGTCCATGCAACGATTCTTGCTGTGTAGAGTAAAATGGGCACTAGCTCACTGATTAAAAGGGACGTCCACAGATACAGGAGTGTGAGAGAAGGGTTAGTGGGACCTCCTCAGATACAGGACGGATTGAGAAGGATTTAGCGGGACGTCTCCAGATACTGGAGTGTGCAGGAGGGGTTAGAGTGACCTGCGCAGATACAGAAGTGTGAGAGCCGTGTTCGAGGGAGCTTCCAGATACAGGAGTTTGGGAGAGGGGTTAGAGTGAACTATCCAGATACAGGAGTGTGAGAGAGGGGTTAGAGTGACCTCCCCAGATACAGGAGTGTGAGAGAGGGGTTAGAGAGACCTCCCCAAATAGAGCAGTGTGAGAGAGGGGTTAGAGGGACCTTGCCAGATACAGGAGTGTGACAGAGGGGTTACAGGGACCTCCCCAGATACAGGAGTGTGAGGGGTTCGAGGGACATCCCCAGATACAGGAGTGTGAGAGAGGGGTTAGAGTGAGCTCCCCAGATACAGGAGTGTGAGAGATGGGTTAAGGGAACCTCTCTAGGTACTGAGGTGAGAGAGATGGTGAAAAGGACCTCCCCAGACACAGGAGTGTGAGCGAGAGTTAGAGCGAGCTCCCCAGAAACTTAACCTCGGAATTGCGTCCAGAGTCAGACTGTGTTGATATCAGTTTTTAAATGGGAGCTGTTGTCTTAGTCTCAAGCTCAGAGACGAGGTCAGTTTTACAAGCATTTTTTAACCTACCCTTTCACAAAACCTAAGCAAATATTTCAGGTTGAAATAAGGATAGCTGCAGTAAACTGGAATGAATATCACAGCTGATTATACCCCTGTGAAACGACTGAGTCACGTACATCTTCCAAACACACCCAGTCAATTGTTCATTCCTTACTGTCAACAATACCAGGGAAATAGCAAGAGAGGTATTCACAGTAGATATTATCGAATCAAAGCTCCTTTCTCATTCACTCCTCCCTCAAGCTAATCACTGACCTCAACCTGACACAGGTCCATGCAACGATTCTTGCTGTGTAGAGTAAAATGGGCACTAGCTCACTGTTTAAAAGGGACGTCCACAGATACAGGAGTGTGAGAGAAGTGTTAGAGGGACCTCCCCAGATACAGGACGGTGAGAGAAGGGTTTAGCGGGACGTCTCCAGATACTGGAGTGTGCAGGAGGGGTTAGAGTGACCTGCGCAGATACAGAAGTGTGAGAGCCGTGTTCGAGGGAGCTTCCAGATACAGGAGTGTGGGAGAGGGGTTAGAGTGAACTATCCAGATACAGGAGTGTGAGAGAGGGGTTAGAGTGACCTCCCCAGATACAGGATTGTGAGAGAGGGGTTAGAGAGACCTCCCCAAATAGAGCAGTGTGAGAGAGGGGTTAGAGGGACCTTGCCAGATACAGGAGTGTGACAGAGGGGTTACAGGGACCTCCCCAGATACAGGAGTGTGAGGGGTTCGAGGGACATCCCCAGATACAGGAGTGTGAGAGAGGGGTTAGAGTGAGCTCCCCAGATACAGGAGTGTGAGAGATGGGTTAAGGGAACCTCTCTAGGTACTGAGGTGAGAGAGATGGTGAAAAGGTCCTCCCCAGACACAGGAGTGTGAGCGAGAGTTAGAGCGAGCTCCCCAGAAACTTAACCTCGGAATTGCGTCCAGAGTCAGACTGTGTTGATATCAGTTTTTAAATGGGAGCTGTTGTCTTCGTCTCAAGCTCAGAGACGAGGTCAGTTTTACAAGCATTTTTTAACCTACCCTTTCACAAAACCTAAGCAAATATTTCAGGTTGAAATAAGGATAGCTGCAGTAAACTGGAATGAATATCACAGCTGATTATACCCCTGTGAAACGACTGAGTCACGTACATCTTCCAAACACACCCAGTCAATTGTTCATTCCTTACTGTCAACAATACCAGGGAAATAGCAAGAGAGGTATTCACAGTAGATATTATCGAATCAAAGCTCCTTTCTCATTCACTCCTCCCTCAAGCTAATCACTGACCTCAACCTGACACGGGTCCATGCAACGATTCTTGCTGTGTAGAGTAAAATGGGCACCAGCTCACTGATTAAAAGGGACGTCCACAGATACAGGAGTGTGCAGGATTGGTTAGAGGGACCTCCCCAGATAGAGGAGTGTGAGAGAGGGGTTAGAGGGACCTTGTCAGATACAGGAGTGTGAGAGAGGGGTTAGAGGTAATTCCACAGATACAGGATTGTGAGGGGTTCGAGGGACATCTCCAGATACAGGAGTGTGAGAGAGGGGTTAATGGAACCTCTCTAGATACTGAGTTGGGAGAGATGGTGAAAAGTGCCTCCCCAGACACAGGAGTGTGAGCGAGGTGTTAGAGCGAGCTCCCCAGAAACCTGACCTCGGAATTGCGTCCAGAATCAGACTGTGTTGATATCAGTTTATAACTGGGAGCAGTTGTCTTAGTCTCAAGCTCAGAGACGAGGTCAGTTTTACAACCATTTTTTAACTTGCCCTTTCACAAAACCTGATCAAATATTTCAGGTTGAAATAAGGATAGCTGCAGTAAACTGGAATGAATATCACAGCTGATTATACCCCTGTGAAACGACAGAGTCACGTACACCTTCCAAACACACCCAGTCAATTGTTCACCCCTTTCTGTCAACAATACCATGGAAATAGCAAGAGAGGTATTCACAGTAGATATTATCGAATCACAGCTCCTTCCTCATTCTTTCCTCCCTCAAGCAAATCACTGAACTCAACCTGACACAGTGCATGCAACGATTCTTGCTGGGTAGAGTAAAATGGGCACTAGCTCACTGATTAAAAGGGACTTCCACAGATACAGGAGTGTGAGAGAGGGGTTAGAGGGACCTCCCCAGATATAGGACGGTGAGAGAAGGGTTTAGAGGGACCTCCCGAGATACAGGAGTGTCCAGGAGGGGTTAGAGCGACCTTTGCAGATAAAGAAGTGTGAAAGCCGTGTTAGAGGGAGCTCCCCAGATACAGGAGTGTGGGAGAGGGGTTAGAGTGACTTACCCAGATACAGGAGTGTGAGAGAGAGGTTAGAGGGACCTCCCCAGATACAGGAGTGTGAGAGAGGGATTAGAGGGATCTCCCCAGATACAGGAGTGTGAGCGGTTAGCGGGACCTCCCCAGATACAGGAGTGTGAGAGAGGCGTTAGAGGGACCTCCCCAGATACAGGAATTTGAGAGAGGGTTTAGAGGAACCTCCCCAGATACAGGAGTGTGAGCGAGGGGTTAGAGGGTCATACCCAGATACAGGAGTGTGAGAGGTGCGTTAGAGGGACTTCTCAAGATATAGGAGTGCGAGAGAGGTGTCAGTGGGACCTCCCCAGATACAGGAGTGTGAGAGAGGGGTTAGTGGGCCCTCACCATATACAGGAGCGTGAGAGGGGTGGGGGTTAGATGGACCTCCCGAGGTACAGGAGAGTGAGAGAGGGGTTAGAGTGACCTCCTTAGATACAGGAGTGTGAGAGTGGGGTTAGAGGGACGATGCCAGATACAGGAGTGTGAGAGAGGGGTTAGAGGGCGCTCCCCAGATACAGGAGTGTGAGAGATGGGTTAAGGGAACCTCTCTAGATACTGAGGTGAGAGAGATGGTGAAAACGACCTCCCCAGACACAGGAGTGTGAGCGAGATGTTAGAGCGAGCTCCCCAGAAATCTGACCTCGGAATTGCGTCCAGAATCAGACTGTGTTGATATCAGTTTATAACTGGGAGCTGTTGTCTTAGTCTCAAGCTTTGAGACGAGGTCAGTTTTACAACCATTTTTTAACCTGCCCTTTCACAAATCCTGACCAAATATTTCAGGTTGAAGTAAGGATAGCTGCAGTAAACTGGAATGAATATCACAGCTGATTATATCCCTGTGAAACGACAGAGTCACGTACATCTTCCAAACACACCCAGTCAATTGTTCACTCCTTACTGTCAACAATACCAGGGAAATAGCAAGAGAGGTATTCACAGTAGATATTATCGAATCAAAGCTCCTTTCTCGTTCACTCCTCCCTCAAGCTAATCACTGACCTCAACCTGACACAGGTCCATGCAACGATTCTGCTGTGTAGAGTAAAATGGGCACTAGCTCACTGATTAAAAGGGACGTCCACAGATACAGGAGTGTGAGAGAAGGGTTAGAGGGACGTCCTCAGATACAGGACGGTGAGAGAAGGGTTTAGCGGGACGTCTCCAGATACTGGAGTGTGCAGGAGGGGTTAGAGTGACCTGCGCAGATACAGAAGTGTGAGAGCCGTGTTCGAGGGAGCTTCCAGATACAGGAGTGTGGGAGAGGGGTTAGAGTGAACTATCCAGACACAGGAGTGTGAGAGAGGGGTTAGAGTGACCTCCCCAAATAGAGCAGTGTGAGAGAGGGGTTAGAGGGACCTTGCCAGATACAGGAGTGTGACAGAGGGGTTACAGGGACCTCCCCAGATACAGGAGTGTGAGAGATGGGTTAAGGGAACCTCTCTAGGTACTGAGGTGAGAGAGATGGTGAAAAGGACCTCCCCAGACACAGGAGTGTGAGCGAGAGTTAGAGCGAGCTCCCCAGAAACTTAACCTCGGAATTGCGTCCAGAGTCAGACTGTGTTGATATCAGTTTATAAATGGGAGCTGTTGACTTAGTCTCAAGCTCAGAGACGAGGTCAGTTTTACAAGCATTTTTTAACCTACCCTTTCACAAAACCTAAGCAAATATTTCAGGTTGAAATACGGATAGCTGCAGTAAACTGGAATGAATATCACAGCTGATTATACCCCTGTGAAACGACTGAGTCAGGTACATCTTCCAAACACACCCAGTCAATTGTTCACTCCATATTGTCCACAATACCAGGGAAATAGCAAGAAAGGTATTCACAATAGAAATTATGGAATCAAAGCTACTTCCTCATTCTCTCCTCCCTCAACCAAATCACTGACCTAAACCTGACACAGGTCCATGCAAGGATTGTTGCTGTGTACAGTAAAATGGTCACTAGCTCACTGATTAAAAGGGACGTCCACAGATACTGGAGTGTGAGAGAGGGGTTAGAGTGACCTCCCCAGATACAGGATTGCGCAGGAGGGTTTAGAGGGATCTCCCCAGACACAGGAGTGTGAGAGAGAGGTTAGAGGGTCCTCACCAGATACAGTAGTGTGAGAGGGGGGTTAGATGGAGCTCTCCAGATACAGGAGTGTGAGAGAGGGGTGAGAGGGAGCTCACAAAATACAGGAGTGTGAGAGAAGGGTTAGAAGGAACTCTCCATATACAGGAGTGTGTGAGAGAGCGGTTAGAGGGACTTCCCCAGATATGGGAGGGTGAGAGATGGGTCAGAGTGACCTCCTCAGATATCGGAGTGTGAGAGGGTGGGTTAGGGGGAAATCGCCAGATACAGGAGTGTGAGAGAGTGGTTAGAGGGCCCTCCCCAGATACAGAAGTGTGTGAGAGAGGGGTTAGAGGGACATCGCCAGATACAGTGTGTGATAGAGGGGTTAGTGGGCCCTCCACAGATACAGGAGTGTGAGAGAGGGTTTCGAGGGAACTCCCCAAATACAGGAATGTGCAGGAGGGGTTAGAGGGACCTCCGCAGATACAGAAGTGTGAGAGCCGTGATAGGGGGAGATCCCCAGATACAGGAGTGTGGGAGAGGGGTTAGAGGGACCTACCCATATACAGGAGTGTGAGAGAGGGGTTAGAGGGACCACCCCAGATACAGGAATGTGAGAGAGTGGTTCGAGGGAGCTCCCCAGATACAGGAATGTGAGAGATGGGTTAAAGGAACCTCTGTAGAAACTGAGGTGCGAGAGATGGTGAAAAGGACCTCCCCAGACACAGGAGTGTGAGCGAGAGGTTACAGCGAGCTCCCCCGGAAACCTGACCTCGGAATTGCGTCCAGAGTCAGACTGTGTTGATATCAGTTTATAACTGCGAGCTGTTGTCTTAGTCTCATGCTCAGAGACGAGGTCAGTTTTACAACAATTTTTTAACCTGCCCTTTCACAAAACCTGAGCAAATATTTCAGGTTGAAATAAGAATAACTGCCGTAAAGTAGAATGAATATCACAGCTGATTATACCCCTGTGAAACGTCAGAGTCACGGACATCTTCCAAACACACCCAGTCAATTGTTCACCTCTTACTGTCAACAATACCAGAGAAATAGCAGGAGACGTATTCACAGTAGACATTATCGAATCACAGCTCCTTCCTCATTCTCTACTCCCTCAAGCAAATCACTGACCTCAACCTGACACAGGTCCATGCAAGGACTCTTGCTGTGTAGTGTAAAATGGGCACTAGCGCACTGATTAAAAGGAACGTCCACAGATATAGGAGTTTGAGAGAGGAGTTAGAGGGACCTCCCCACATACAGGACTGTGAGAGAAGGGTTTGGATGGACCTCACCAGATACAGGAGTGTGAGAGAGGGGTGCGACGGACCTCCCCAGATCCAAGAGTCTGAGGCGTTAGAGCAGTGGTGGGCAATCTGCGGCCCGCCAGGTCATTCTATCCCGCCCGCTGGATGTGACAGAAATGGAACTCGAGGCAGAGTTCAAGCTGCATTTCTTTCAAATTAATAATTCGCAAAAGCGATTCTCCCAGGCCCAATATTAAAAGGATCCATTCGGTGATTCTGGGACCCAGTGGCGGATGTCGGTATCCAGAATGCACTGCCTACTAGAATATGCCCTATCCTTTTTTGAACTGAATAATGGCTGTGTGGGATGTGTGTAATAAAGATACAGCAGTAATCATGGGCGACATTAATCTACATATAGATTGGGCTAACTTAACTGGTAGCAAAGCGGTGGAGGTGGATTTCCTGGAGTGTATTAGGGATGGTTTTCTGGACCAATATGTCGAGGAATGAACCAGGGAGCTGGCCATTCTAGATTTGTGATGTGTAATGAGAAAGGACTAATTATCAATCTTGTTGTGTGAGGCCCTTTGGAAAAAAGTGAGCATAATATGATAGAAGTCGTTATTAAGATGGAGAGTGACAACGTTAATTCGGGAACCAGTGTCCTGAACTTAAGGAAAGGTAACGTCGATGGTATGAAACGTGAATTGACTAGAATAGACTGGCATTGGATACTAAAAGGTTTGACGGTGGATAAGCAATGGCAAATATTTGAAGATCACATGGATGAACTTCAGCAATTGTACATCCCTATCTGGAGTAAAAATAAAACTGGGAAGGTGGCTCAACCATGGCTAACAAGGGAAATTAAGGAGAGTGTTAAAAACAAGGAAGAGGCATATACATTGGCTAGAAAAAGCAACAAACCTGAGGAGTGGGAGAAATTTAGAATTCGACAGAGGAGCACTAAGGGTTTAATTAAGAGGGGGAAAATAGAGTACGAGAGGAAGCTTGCAGGAAATATAAAAACTGACTGCAAAAGCTTCTTTAAATATGTTAAGAGTAAAAGATTAGTAAAGACAAACGTAGGTCGCTTGCAGTCGGATTCAGTTGAATTTATAATGGGGAACAAAAAAATGGCAGACCAATTGAACCAATACTTCGGTTCTGTCTTCACAAAGGAAGTTACAAATAATCTTCCGAATGTATTGGGGACAGTGGGTCTCGTGAGAATGAGGAACTGAACTATATCCTTATTAGTGGGGAAATTGTGTTCGGGAAATTAATGGGATTAAAGGCCAATAAATCACCAGGTTCTGATAGTCTGCGTCCCAGAGTACTTAAGGAAGTGGCCCTAGAAATAGTGGATGCATTGGTGATCATTTTCCAACAGTCTCAGGACTCTGGTTCAGTTCCTATGGACTGGAGGGTAGCTAATGTAACACCACTTTTTACAAAAGGAGGGAGAGATAAAGCGGGTAATTATGGACCGGTTAGCCTGACATCAGTAGTGGGGAAAATGTTGGAATCAATCATTAAGGATGAAATAGCAGCCCATTTGGAAAACAGTGACAGGATCGGGCCGAGTCAGCATGGCTTTCGGAAAGGGAAATCATGCTTGAAGAAACTTATGGAATTTTTTGGGGATATAACTAGTAGAGTGGACAAAGGAGAACCAGTGGATGTGGTGTATTTGGACTTTCAAAAGGCTTCTGACAAGGTCCCAGACAAGAGATTGGTGTACAAAATCAAGGCGCATGGTATTGGGGGTAATGTACTGACGTGCATAGAGAACTGGTTGGCAGACAGGAAGCAGAGAGTCGGGATAAACGGGTCCTTTTCAGAATGGCAGGCAGTGACTAGTGGTATGCCGCAGGCTCAGTACTGGGACCCCAGATCTTTACAACATACATTAACGATTTGGATGAAGGAATAGGGTATAATATCTCCAAGTTTGCGGATGACACTAAACTGGGTCGCGGTGTGAGCTGTGAGGAGGACGCTAAGCGGCTGCAGGGTGACTTGGACAGATTAGGTGACTGGCCAAATACATGGCAGATGTAGTATAATGTGGATAAATGTGAGATTATCCATTTTGGGGGCAAAAACACGAAGGGAGAATATTATTTTATTGGCGGCAGACTGGAAAAAGGGGAGTTGCAACGAGACCTGGGTGTCATGGTTCATCAGTCACTGAATGTGAGCATGCAGGTACAGCAGGCGGTAAAGAAGGCAAAAGGTATGTTGGCCTTCATAGCTAGGGGATTTGAATATAGAAGCAGGGAGGTCTTACTGCAGTTGTACAGGGCCTTAGTGAGGCCTCACCTGGAATATTGTGTTCAGTTATGATATCATAATCTGAGGAAGGAAGTTGTTGCTATTGAGGGAGTGCAACGAAGATTCACCAGACTGATTCCAGGGATGGTTGGACTGTCAGACGAGCAGAGACTGGATCAACTGGGCCTTTATTCACTGGCGTTTAGAAGGATGAGAGGTGATCTCATAGAAACATATAAGATCCTGGCGGGACTGGACAGGTTAGATGCGGGAAGAATTTTCTCGATGTTGGTGAAGTCCAGAACCAGGGAACTTAGTCTTAGGATAAGGTGAAGGCCATTGAGGACTGAGATGAGAAGAAACATCTTCACTCAGAGAGTTGTTAACCCGTGGAATTCCCTGCCGCAGAGAGTTGTTGATGCCAGTTCATTGGATATATTCACGAGTGAATTAGATATGGCCCTTACGGTTAAGGGGATCAAGCGGTATGGAGAGAAAGCAGGAAAGGGGTAGTGAGGGGAATGATCAGCCATGAACTCATTGAATGGCGGTGCAGGCTTGAAGGGCCGAATGGCCTACTCCTGCACCTATTTTCTATGCTTCCATGTTTCTATGGCTACTCATCTCCTCAACTCCTTTACCGAAGAAAGTGACCAGCGGTGCATCTTTCCTCTCCCGGTATCCAGAGTATGACGGCAGGGGAGTTGCCTCTGGCACCAATTGTGACAGCATTGATAATCTTTGCAGAGGGACATAAGGGGGTGGGAAATTGATGCTGACACAGGCTCGAAACAGGTTACAGTTCTATTTCACAGCACTGGTTTACACAGACCAGAAGTCACCACAACATTTTCAATCTGTTATATTTGTTTCCTTTCTAAGCAGTCGCCAATGCATGCTGTGTATGTAATTTAGCATATGACGACTATCTGAATTTATGTTCATGAAATGTTCATGTTTGTGCAATGCTCCATCGAATATTTTTATCGCACACGGTCCCTTGTACTTTGTTGCTGGGCCGGGCCATTATTCAGCTGCACATGCACAGTATCTCTTCCACCGGCAGGAGCTGGGGATCTGCCTGCACGGGACCGCACAATTGGTGGACGACCGTTCAGCCTCACATCTGAGGGGAAGCATTGGTGGGCGGCATTGGTGATCAACAGATCAACAAAACTTGTTAATTGCAAGTCCATCCCAAATAATTATCCGCTCATGTGTTAGAGGGTGAGAGAGGGGTTAGAGGGATATTCCTCGATACAGGAGTGAGAGAGAGGGTTTAGAGGGAGTTTCCGCGATACAGGAGTGTGAGAGAGGGGTTCGAGGGAGCTCCCCAGATACAGGAGTGTGAGAGATGGGTTAAAGGAACCTCTGTAGATACTGAGGTGAGAGAGATGGTGAAAAGGACCTCCCCAGACACCGGAGTGTGAGCGAGAGGTTAGAGCGAGCTCCCCCGGAAACCTGACCTCGGAATTGCGTCCAGAGTCAGACTGTGGCGATATCAGTTTATAACTGCGAGCTGTTGTCTTAGTCTCATGCTCAGAGACGAGGTCAGTTTTACAACAATTTTTTAACCTGCCCTTTCACAAAACCTGAGCAAATATTTCAGGTTGAAATAAGGATAGCTGCCGTAAAGTAGAATGAATATCACAGCTGATTATACCCCTGTGAAACGTCAGAGTCACGGACATCTTCCAAACACCCAGTCAATTGTTCACCTCTGACTGTCAACAATACCAGAGAAATAGCAGGAGACGTATTCACAGTAGACATTATCGAATCACAGCTCCTTCCTCATTCTCTCCTCCCTCAAGCAAATCACTGACCTCAACCTGACACAGGTCCATGCAAGGACTCTTGCTGTGTAGTGTAAAATGGGCACTTGCTCACTGATTAAAAGGGACGTCCACAGATATAGAAGTGTGAGAGAGGGGTTAGAGGGACCTCCCCACATACAGGACTGTGAGAGGAGGGTTTGGAGGGACCTCACCAATAACAGGAGTTAGCAGGAGGCGTTAGAGGGACCTCGGCAGATACAGAAGTGTGAGAGCCGTGTTAGAGGGAGCTCCTCAGATACAGGAGAGTGAGAGAGGGGTTAGAGGGACCTACCCAGATACAGGAGTGTGAGAGAGGGGTTAGAGGGACGTCCCCAGATACAGGAGTGTGAGAGAGGGTTGAGAGTGACCTCCTCAGATACAGGAGTGTGAGGGGTTTGAGGGACCTCCCCAGATACAGGAGTGTGAGAGAGGGGTTAGAGGGACCTCCCCAGATACAGGAGTGTGAGAGAGGGGTTTGAAGAATCTCCCCAGATACAGGAGTGTGAGCGAGAGGTTAGAAGGAGCTCACCAAATACAGGAGTGTGAGAGAGGTGTTAGAGGGACCTCCCCAGATGCAGGAGTGTGAGAGAGGGGTGCGACGGACCTCCCCAGATACAAAAGTCTGAGGCGTTAGTGCAGTGGTGGGCAATCTGCGGCCCGCCAGGTCATTCTATCCCGCCCGCTGGATGTGACAGAAATGGAACTCGAGGCAGAGTTCAAGCTGCATTTCTTTCAAATTAATAATTCGCAAAAGCGATTCTCCCAGGCCCAATATAAAAAGGATCCATTCGGTGATTCTGAGACCCAGTGGCGGATGTCGGTACCCAGAATGCACTGCCTACTAGAATATGCCCTATCCTTTTTTGAACTGAATAATGGCTGTGTGGAATGTGTGTAATAAAGATACAGCAGTAATCATGGACGACATTAATCTACATATAGATTGGGCTAACTTAACCGGTAGCAAAGCGGTGGAGGAGGATTTCCTGGAGTGTATTAGGGATGGTTTTCTAGACCAATATGTCGAGGAATGAACCAGGGAGCTGGCCATTCTAGACTTTGTGATGTGTAATGAGAAAGGACTAATTATCAATCTTGTTGTGTGAGGCCCTTTGGGAAAAAGTGAGCATAATATGATAGACGTCGTTATTAAGATGGAGAGTGACAACGTTAATTCGGGAACCAGTGTCCTGAACTTAAGGAATGGTAACGTCGACGGTATGAAACGTGAATTGACTAGAATAGACTGGCATTGGATACTAAAAGGGTTGACGGTGGATAAGCAATGGCAAACATTTGAAGATCACATGGATGAACTTCAGCAATTGTACATCCCTATCTGGAGTAAAAATAAAACTGGGAACGTGGCTCAACCATGGCTAACAATGGAAATTAAGGAGAGTGTTAAAAACAAGGAAGAGGCGTATACATTGGCTAGAAAAAGCAACAAACCTGAGGACTGGGAGAAATTTAGAATTCGACAGAGGAGCACTAAGGGTTTAATTAAGAGGGGGAAAATAGAGTACGAGAGGAAGCTTGCAGGGAATATAAAAACTGACTGCAAAAGCTTCTCTAAATATGTGAAGAGTAAAAGATTAGTAAAGACAAACGTAGGTCCCTTGCAGTCGGATTCAGTTGAATTTATAATGGGGAACAAAGAAATGGCAGACCAATTGAACCAATACTTCGGTTCTGTCTTCACAAAGGAAGATACAAATAATCATCCGAATGTACGAGGGGACAGTGGGTCTCGTGAGAATGAGGAACTGAAAGATATCCTTATTAGGCGGGAAATTGTGTTCGGGAAATTAATGGGATTAAAGGCCAATAAATCACCAGGTTCTGATAGTCTGCGTCCCAGAGTACTTAAGGAAGTAGCCCTAGAAATAGTGGAGGCATTGGTGATCATTTTCCAACAGTCTCTGGATTCTGGTTCAGTTCCTATGGACTGGAGGGTAGCTAATGTAACACCACTTTTTACAAAAGGAGCGAGAGAGAAAGCGGATAATTATAGACAGGTTAGCCTGACATCAGTAGTGGGGAAAATGTTGGAATCAATCATTAACGATGAAATAGCAGCCCATTTGGATAACAGTGACAGGATCGGGCCGAGTCAGCATGGCTTTAGGAAAGGGAAATCATGCTTGAAGAAACTTCTGGAATTTTTTGGGGATGTAACTAGTAGAGTGGACAAAGGAGAACCTGTGGATGTGGTGTATTTGGACTTTCAAAAGGCTTCTGACAAGGTCCCGCACAAGAGATTGGTGTACAAAATCAAGGCGCATGGTATTGGGGGTAATGTACTGACGTGCATAGAGAACTGGTTGGCAGACAGGAAGCAGAGAGTCGGGATAAACTGGTCGGTTTCAGAATGGCAGGCAGTGACTAGTGGTATGCCGCAGGCTCAGTACTGGGACCCCAGCTCTTTACAATATACATTAACGATTTGGATGAAGGAATAGGGTATAATATCTCCAAGTTTGCGGATGACACGAAACTGGGTGGCGGTGTGAGCTGTGAGGAGGACGCTAAGAGGCTGCAGAGTGACTTGGACAGATTAGGTGAGTGGCCAAATACATGGCAAATGTAGTATAATGTGGATAAATGTGAGATTATCCATTTTGGGGGCAAAAACACGAAGGGAGAATATTATCTGAATGGCGGCAGACTGGAAAAAGGGGAGGTGCAACGAGACCTGAGTGTCATAGAAACATAGAAACATAGAAACATAGAAAATAGGTGCAGGAGTAGGTCATTCGGCCCTTCTAGCCTGCACCGCCATTCGATGAGTTCATGGCTGAACATGCAACTTCAGTACCCCATTCCTGCTTTTTCACCATACCCCTTGATTCCCCTAGTCGTAAGGACTTCATCTAACTCCTTTTTGAATATATTTAGTGAATTGGCCTCAACAACTTTCTGTGGTAGAGAATTCCACAGGTTCACCACCATCTGGGTGAAGAAATACCTCCTCATCTCGGTCCTAAATGGCTTCCCCCTTATCCTTAGACTGTGTCCCCTGGTTCTGGACTTCCCCAACATTGGGAACATTCTTCCTGCATCTAACGTGTCGAACCACGTCAGAATTTTAAACGTTTCTATGAGGTCCCCTCTCATTCTTCTGAACTCCAGTGAATACAGGCCAAGTTGATCCAGTCTTTCTTGATAGGTCAGTCCCGCCATCCCGGGAATCAGTCTGGTGAACCTTCGCTGCACTCCCTCAATAGCAAGAATGTCCTTCCTTAGTTTAGGAGACCAAAACTGGACACAATACTCCAGGTGTGGCCTCACCAAGGCCCTGTACAATTGTAGCAACCCCTCCCTGCCCTTGTACTCAATTCCCCTCGCTATGAAGGCCAACATGCCATTTGCTTTCTTAACCGCCTGCTGTACCTGCATGCCAAACTTCAATGACTGATGTACCATGACACCCAGGTCTCTTTGCACCTCCCCTTTTCCTAATCTGTCACCATTCAGATAATAGTCTGTCTCTCCGTTTTTACCACCAAAGTGGAAAACCTCACATTTATCCACATTATACTTCATCTGCCATGCATTTGCCCACTCACCTAACCTATCCAAGTCGCTCTGCAGCCTCATAGAATCCTCCTTGCAGCTCACACTGCCACCCAACTTAGTGTCATCCGCAAATTTGGAGATACTACATTTAATCCCCTCGTCTAAATCATTAATGTACAGTGCAAACAGCTGGGGGCCCAGCACAGAACCTTGCGGTACCCCACTAGTCACTGCCTGCCATTCTGAAAAGTCCCCATTTACTCCTACTCTTTGCTTCCTGTCTGACAACCAGTTCTCAATCCATGTCAGCACACTACCCCCAATCCCATGTGCTTTAACTTTGCACATTAATCTCTTGTGTGGGACCTTGTCGAAAGCCTTCTGAAAGTCCAAATATACCACACCAACTGGTTCTCCCTTGTCCACTCTAATGGAAACATCCTCAAAAAATTCCAGAAGATTTGTCAAGCATGATTTCCCTTTCACAAATCCATGCTGACTTGGACCTATCATATTACCTCTTTCCAAATGCACTGCTATGACATCCTTAATAATTGATTCCATCATTTTACCCACTACCGATGTCAGGCTGACTGGTCTGCAATTCCCTGTTTTCTCTCTCCCTCCTTTTTTAAAAAGTGGGGTTACATTGGCTGCCCTCCACTCCATCGGAACTGATCCAGAGTCAATGGAATGTTGGAAAATGACTGTCAATGCATCCACTATTTCCAAGGCCACCTCCTTGAGTACTCTGGGATGCAGTCCATCAGGCCCTGGGGATTTATCGGCCTTCAATCCCATCAATTTCCCCAACACAATTTCCCGACTAATAAGGATTTCCCTCAGTTCCTCCTCCTTACTAGACACTCCGACCTCTTTTATATCCGGAAGGTTGTTTGTGCTCTCCTCAGTGATTACCGAACCAAAGTACTTGTGCAATTGGATCGCCATTTCTTTGTTCCCCGTTATGACTTCCCCTGATTCTGACTGCAGGGGACCCACGTTTGTCTTTACTAACCTTTTTCTCTTTACATGTCGATATAAACTTTTGCATTCCGTCTTAATGTTCCCTGCAAGTTTCTTCTCGTACTCCATTTTCCCTGCCCTTATCAAACCTTTTGTCCTCCTCTGCTGAGTTCTAAATTTCTCCCAGTCCCCGGGTTCGCTGCTATTTCTGGCCAATTTGTATGCCACTTCCTTGGCTTTAATGCTATCCCTGATTTCCCTTGATAGCCACGGTTGAGCCACCTTCCCTTTTTTATTTTTACGACAGACAGGAATGTACAATTGTTGTAGTTCATCCATGCGGTCTCTAAATGTCTGCCATTGCCCATCCACAGTCAACCCCTGCAGTATCATTCGCCAATCTATCCTAGCCAATTCACGCCTCATACCTTCAAAGTTACCCTTCTTTAAGTTCTGGACCATGGTCTCTGAATTAACTATTTCATTCTCCATCCTAATGCAGAATTCCACCATATTATGGTCACTCTTCCCCAAGGGGCCTCGCACAACGAGATTGCTAATTAACCCTCTCTCATTACACAACACCCAGTCTAAGATGGCCTCTTCGAAATATTGGTCTAAAAAACCATCCCTTATGCTCTCCAGGAAATCCTCCTCTACTGAAAGTGGGCATGCAGGTACAGCAGGCGGTAAAGAAGGCAAAAGGTATGTTGGCCTTCATAGCTAGGGGATTTGAATATTGAAGCAGGGAGGTCTTACTGCAGTTGTACCGGGTCTTAGTGAGGCCTCACCTGGAATATTGTGTTCAGTTATGATATCCTAATCTGAGGAAGGACGTTCTTGCTATTGAGGGAGTGCAACGAAGATTCACCAGACTGATTCCAGGGATGGCTGGGCTGTCAGACGAGCAGAGACTGGATCAACTGGGCCTTTATTCACTGGCGTTTAGAAGGGTGAGAGGGGATCTCATAGAAACATATAAGATCCTGTCGGGACTGGACAGGTTAGATGCGGGAAGACTTTTCTCGATGTTGGGAAAGTCCAGAACCAGGGAACATAGTCTTAGGATAAGTAGAAGGCCATTGAGGACTGAGATGAGAAGAAACATCTTCACTCAGAGAGTTGTTAACCTGTGGAATTCCCTGCCGCTGAAAGTTGTTGCTGCCAGTTCATTGGATATATTCAAGAGTGAATTAGATATGGTCCTTACGGTTAAGGGGATCAAGCGGTATGGAAAGAAAGCAGGAAAGGGGTACTGAGGGGAATGATCAGCCATGAACTCATTGAATGGCGGTGCAGGCTCGAAGGGCCGAATGGCCTACTCCTGCACCTATTTTCTATGCTTCCATGTTTCTATGGCTACTCATCTCCTCAACTCCTTTACCGAAGAAAGTGACCAGCGGTGCATCTTTCCTCTCCCGGTATCCAGAGTATGAGGGCAGGGGAGTTGCCTCTGGCACCAATTGGAACAGCATTGAAAATCTTTGCAGAGGGACATAAGGAAGAGGGAGGTGGGAAATTGATGCTGACACAGGCTCGAAACAGGTTACAGTTCTATTTCACAGCACTGGTTTACACAGACCAGAAATCACCACAACATTTTCAATCTGTTATATTTGTTTCCTTTCTAAGCAGTAGCCAAGACATGCTGTGTATGTAATTTAGCATCTGACGACTATCTGAATTTATGTTTATGAAATATTCATGTTTGTGCAATGCTCCCTCGAATATTTTTATCGCAAACGGTCCCTTGTACTTTGTTGCTGGGCCGGGCCATTATTCAGCTGCACATGCACAGTATCTATTCCAGCGGCAGGAGCTGGGGAGCTGCCTGCACTGGACCGCACAATTGGTGGACGACCGTTCAGCCTCACATCTGAGGGGAAGTATTGGTGGGCGGCATTGGTGATCAACAGATCAACAAAACTTGTTAAGTGCAAGTCCATCCCAAATAATTATCCGCTCATGTGTTAGAGGGTGAGAGAGGGGTTAGAGGGATATTCCTCGATACAGGAGTGAGAGAGAGGAGTTAGAGGGAGTTTCCGCGATACAGGAGTGTGAGTAAGGGGTTAGAGGGTCCTCCGCAGCTACAGGAGTGTGAGAGAGGGGTTAGAGCATCCTCGCCAGATACCGGAGTGTGAGAGGGGGGTTAGAGGGACCAACCCACATACAGGAGTGAGAGAGAGGGGTTAGAGGAAGCTCCCCAGATACAGGAGTGTGCAGGACGGGTTAGATGGAACTCCCCAGATACAGGAGTGTGAGAGAGTGGTTAGAGTGACCTCCCCAGATACAGGAGTGAGAGAGAGGGGTTCGAGGAAGCTCCCCAGAAACAGCAGTGTGAGAGTGGGGTTCGAGGGAGCTCCCCAGATACAGGAGTGTGAGAGATGGGTTAAAGGAACCTCTCTCGATACTGATGTGAGAGAGAAGGTGAAAAGGACCTCCTCAGACACAGGAGTATGAGCGAGAGGTTAGAGCGAGCTCCCCAGAAACCTGATCACGGAATTGCGTCCTGAGTCAGACTGTGTTGATATCGGTTTATAACTGGGCGCTGTTGTCTTCGTCTCAAGCTCAGAGACGAGGTCAGTTTTACAACCATTTTTTAACCTGCCCTTTCACAAAACCTGAGCAAATATTTCAGGTTGAAATAAGGATAGCTGCAGTAAAGTAGAATGAATATCATAGCTGATTATACCCCTATGAAACGACAGAGTTACGGACATCTTCCAAACACACCCAGTCAATTGTTCACACCTTACTGTCAACAATACCAGAAAAATAGCAGGAGACGTATTCACATTAGATATTATGGAATCACAGCTCTTTCCTCATTCTCTACTCCCTCAAGCAAATCACTGACCTCAACCTGACACAGGTCCATGCAAGGACTCTTGCTGTGTAGAATAAAATGGGCACTAGCTCACTGATTAAAAGGGACGTCCACAGATACAGGAGTGTGAGAGAGGGGTTAGAGGGACCTCCCCAGATACAGGACTGTGAGAGAAGGGTTTAGAGGGAGCTCCTCAGATACAGGAATGTGCAGGAGGGGTTAGAGGGACCTCTGCAGATACAGAAGTGTGAGAGCCGTGTTAGAGGGAGATCCCCAGATACAGGAGTGTGGGAGAGGGGTTAGAGGGACCTACCCAGATACAGGAGTGTGAGAGAGGGGTTAGAGGGACCACCCCAGATACATGAGTGTGAGAGAGGGGTTCGAGGGAGCTCCCCAGATCCAGGAGTGTGAGAGATGGGTTAAAGGAACCTCTGTAGATACTGAGGTGAGAGAGATGGTGAAAAGGACCTCCCCAGACACAGGAGTGTGAGCGAGAGGATAGAGCGAGCTCCCCCGGAAACCTGACCTCGGAATTGCGTCCAGAGTCAGACTGTGTTGATATCAGTTTATAACTGAGAGCTGTTGTCTTCGTCTCATGCTCAGAGACGAGGTCAGTTTTACAACAATTTTTTAACCTGCCCTTTCACAAAACCTGAGCAAATATTTCAGGTTGAAAGAAGTATAGCTGCCGTAAAGTAGAGTGAATATCACAGCTGATTATACCCCTGTGAAACATCAGAGTCACGGACATCTTCCAAACACACCCAGTCAATTGTTCATCTCTTACTGTCAACAATACCAGGGAAATAGCAGGAGAGGTATTCACAATAGACATTATCGAATCACAGCTCCTTCCTCATTCTCTCCTCCCTCAAGCAAATCACTGACCTCAACCTGACAGAGGTCCATGCAAGGACTCTTGCTGTGTACAGTAAAATGGGCACTAGCTCACTGATTAAAAGGGACGTCCACAGATATAGGAGTGTGAGAGAGGGGTGAGAGGGAGCTCCCTAGATACAGGAGTGTGAGAGAGGGGTTAGAGGGACCTCCCCAGACACAGGAGTGTGAGAGAGGGGTGAGAGGGACCTCCCCAGATACAGGAGTGGGAGAAAGGAATTAGGAAATTCCCGAAATACAGGATTAATTTGGGAGGGTTTAGAGGGACATTCTCAATTAGAGGAGTGATGTGATTTGGGTTAGGTGCACCTCCCCAAAGACATAACTTTGCGAGAGGGGTTATAGGAGCCTCACTAGAAACTGGAGTGACAGAGAAGGGTTAGAATTATATCCGCAGATACAGGAGTGAGAGAGAAGCTTTAAAGGGAGCTTGCCAGATGCAGGAGTGTGAGAGAGGGGTTAGAGGGACCTCTACAGATACAGGAGTGAGAGAGAAGCTTTAAAGGGAGCTTGCCAGATACAGGAGTGTGAGAGAGGGGTTAGAGGGACCTCCCCCCCAGATACAGGAGTGAGAGAGAGGCTTTAAAGGGAGCTTGCCAGGGATACAGGAGTGTGAGAGAGTGGTTAGAGGGAACTCCCCAGATACAGGAGTGTGGGAGAGGGCTTAGTGAGAACTCCCCAGATACAGGAGTGTGAGAGGGGTGAGGGGCTAGGTGGATCTCCCGAGGTACATGAGAGTGAGAGGGGTTAGAGGGACCTCCCCAGATACAGGAGTCTGAGAGAGGGGTTAGAGGGAGCGCCAAGAAAAAGGAGTGTGAGAGAGGTGTTAGAGGGACCTCCCCAGATAGAGGAATGTGTGAGAGAGGGGTTAGAGCGACTTCTCCAGATATCGGAGTGTGAGAGCGGGGGGTTAGAGGGATCTCGCCAGATACAGGAGTGTGAGAGAGGGGTTAGAGGGACCTCCCCAGATACAGAAGTGTGTGATAGAGGGGTGAGAGGGACCTCACCAGATACAGGAGTGTGAGAGAGGGGTTAGAGTGACCTCCCCAGATACAGGAGTGTGAGAGGGGGGTTAGAGGGAACTCCCCAGATACAGGAGTGTGAGAGAGGGGTTAGAGGTATTTCCCAGATACAGGAGTGTGAGAGCGGGGTTAGAGGGAACTCCCCAGATACAGGAGTGTGAGAGAGGCGTTAAGAGGCAACTCCCCATATACAGGAGTGTGAGAGAGGGGTTAGAGGGACCTCCCCAGATACATGGGCGTGAGAGGGGTTAGCCGGAGCTCCCCCATTTAGGAGTGTGAGATGGGTGTTCGAGGGACCTCCCCAGATACAGGAGTGTGAGAGAGGGGTTAGAGGGACCTCCCCAGAAACAGGAGTGTGAGAGAGGGCTTAGATGGACCTCCCCAGATACAGGAGTGTGAGAGAGGGGTTAGAGGGAGCGCCCAGATATATGAGTGTGAGAGAGGGGTAAGAGGGACTTCTCCAGATACAGTAGTGTGAGAGGGGGGTGGGGTTAGATAGACCTCCCGAGGTACAGGAGTGTGAGAGAGGGGTTAGAGGGACCTCCCCTGATAAAGGAGTATGTGAGAGAGGGGTTAGAGGGACCTCCCCTGATACAGGTATGTGAGAAAGGGTTTAGAGGGAGCGCCCAGATATAGTAGCGTGAGAAAGGTGTCAGAGATACCTCCCCCGATATCGGAGTGTGAGAGCTGGGGTTAGACGGAGCTCCCCAGATACAGGAGTGTGCAGGAGTGGTTAGACGGACCTCCCCAGATACAGGAGTGTGAGAGAGTGGTTAGAGGGACCTCCCCAGATACAATAGTGAGAGAGAGGGGTTAGAGGGACCTCCCCAGATACAGGAGTGTGAGCGAGGGTTTAGAGGGACCTCCCCAGATACAGGAGTGTGCGACAGTGGTTAGAGCGACGTCCCCAGATACAGGATTGTGAGTGAGAGGGGTAGAGGGTCCTCCCCAGATACAGGATTGCGCGAGAGTCGTTAGAGGGACGTCCGAAAATACAGCAGTGTGAGAGAAGGCTTAGTGGTTCCTCCGCAAATACAGGAATGTGAGTGATTAGATGGACGCCCCGCCCTCCCTCCAAGATCCAGGTGTGTGAGGGGTTAGAGGGACCCCCCCCCCCCAGATAGAGGAGTGTGAGGGGTCAGTGTCACTGTGATTGTAAAAGCCCCCATTTGAAAGAAGTGGCAGACAAAAAGCAGGGAAACTATAGACCAGTTAGCCTACCATCTGTGGTTGGTAAAATGTTGGAGTCCGTTAGTAAAGAAGCAATAGCAGGACATTTGGAAAAGCAAAATTCGGTCAGGCAGAGTCAGCATGGATTTACAAAGGGGAAGTCATGTTTTACAAATTTGCTGGAATTTTTTGAGGATGTCACGAACTGGGTTGATAAAGGGGAACCAGTGGATGTGCTGTATTTGAACTTCCAGAATGCATTTGATAAGGTACCACATAAAAAGGTTAATGCCCAAGATAAAAGTTCATGGGGTTGGGGTTAATTAGCCCGGATAGAGGATTGGCTAACTAACAGAAAACAGAGAGTCGGGATAAATGCTTCAATCTCTGGTTGGTAACTAGTGGGGTGCCGCAGGGATCAGTGCTGGGAACCCAACAATTTACAATCTATATTAACGACTTGGATGAACGTGTAACCTTTGCAAAGTTTGTTGATGATATAAAGATGGGAGGAAAAGCAATGTGTGAGGAGGACACAACAAATCTGAAAATGGACATAAACTGGCGAAGTGAGTGGGAAAAAAATTGGCAGATGGAATATAATGTTGGAAACTGTGAGGTCATGCACTTTGATAGAAAAAATTATTATTTAAATGGAGAAAGATTGCCTGGGGGTACTTGTGCATGAAACACAAAACGATAGTACACATATACAGCAAGTGATCAGAAAGGCCAATGGAATCTTGGCCTATATTGCAAAGAGGATGGAGTATCAAAGTAGGGAAGTCTTACAACAGCTATACAGGTTATTGGTGAGGCCACACCTGGAGTACTGCGTGCAGTTTTGGTTTCCATATTTACGAAAGGATATACTTTCTTTGGAGGCAGTTCAGAGAAGATTCACTCGGTTGATTCCAGGGATGAGGCGGTTGCTTTATGCGGAAAGGTTGAGTAGGTTGGACTTCTACTCATTGGATTCCGGAGAATGAATAAGAGGGGACCTTATCGAAACGTATAAGATTAAGAGGGAGCATGTCAAGGTGGATGCAGAGAAGATGATTCCACTGACGGGGGAGACGAGAACTAGAGTTCGTGATCTTAGAATAAGTAACATGGGGAGAAATTTCTTCTCTCAGGGATGTAAATCTATGGAATTCGCTGCCTCAGGAAGCTGGGACATTGAATAAATTTAAGACAGAAATAGCAGTTTCTGAAACGATAACAGGATAAGGGGTTATGGGGAGTGGGTGGGGAAGTGGAGCTGAGTCCATGATCAGATCAGTCACGAAATTATATTGAATGGAAGAGCAGGCTCGAGGGGCCGTATGGCCTACGCCAGTTCCTATTTTCTCTTCTTCTGGGTTAGAAGGACCTCCCCAGATACAGGACTGTGAGGGTTTAGAACGAACTCCCCAGAAACAGAAGTATGAGAGAGGGGTTAGAAGGACCTCCCCGGGTACAGAAGTGTGGGAGAGGGGTCAGAGTGTATCCCTCGATACAGGAGTGTGGGAGAGGGGTTAGAGGGACCTCCTGCGTTACAGGAGTGTGAACGAGGGATTAGATGGAGCTCCCCAGAAACCTGACCTAGGAATTGCGTCCGGAGTCAGACTGTGTTGACCCAGTATATAACTGGGAGCTGTTGTCTTAGTCTGACAGCTCACAGGCGAGGTCATTTTTAAAACCATTTTTTAACCTGCCATTTCACAAAACCTGGACAAATATTTCAGATTGCTATGAGGATCGCTGCAGTAAACTGGAATGAATATCACAGCTGATTATTTTCCTGATAAACGACAGTTACGTATATCTTCCAAACACACCGAGTCAATAGCTCACCCCTTACTGTCAACAATACCAGGGAAATCGCAAGAGAGGTATTCACAATAGGTATTATGGAATCACAGCTCCTTCCTCATTCTCTCCTCCCTCAAGCAAATCATTGACCTCAACCTGACACAGCTCCATGCAAGGACGTTTGCTGTGTACAGTAAAATGGGCACGAGCTCACTGATTAAAAGGGACGTCCACAGATATGGGAGTGTGAGAGAGAGGTTAGAGGGTCCTCCACAGATACAGAAATGTGAGAGAAGGGTTTAGAGAGACCTCGCCAGATACAGGAGTGTGCAGGAAGTGTTCGAGGGATCTCCGCAGATACAGGAGTGTGAGAGAGGGGTTAGAGGGAGCTCCCCAGATACAGGAGTGTGAGAGAGGGTTTAGAGGGACCACCCCAGATACAGGAGTGTGAGAGAGGGGTTAGAAAGAGCTCGCCAGATACAGGAGTGTGAGAAAGGGGTTAGAGGAACCTCCCTAGATACACGAGTGTGCAGGAGTGGTTAGAGGGACCTCCCCAGTTACAGGAGTGAGAGAGAGTGGTTAGAGGGAGCTCCCCAGAAAGAGGAGTGTGCAGGGGGGTTCGAGGGACCTCCCCAGATAAACGAGTGTGCAGGAGGGGTTAGAGGGTCCTCCCCAGTTACAGGTGTGTGAGAGAGGTGTTAGCGGGATCTCCCCAGACACAGGAATGTGGGAGAGAGGTGTTAGATGGAGCTCCCCAGATACAGGAGTGTGCGAAAGGAGTTACATGAAAACCCCCAAATACTGGATTGGGAGAGAGGGGTTTAAGAGACCTCCCCAGACTCGGTGTGGGAGAAAGGAGTTAGGAAATTCCGAAATACAGGATTAATGTGCGAGGGGTTAGAGGGAATTCCTCAATTAGAGGAGTGATGTGAGAGGGCTTAGGATCACCTGCTCAGAGACATATGTGTGAGAGAGGGGTTATAGCAGCCTCCCTAGATACTGGAGTGAAAGAGAAGGGTTAGAAGTAACTCCGCAGATACAGGAGTGCGAGAGAGGGATTCGAGCGACCACCCGAGATACAGGAATGTGAGAGAGGGTGTAGAGGGACACCCCCAGATATAGGACAGTGAGAGAAGAGTGTGAGGGACCTCCCCAAATAAAGGAGTGAGAGAGTGGCTTTAAAGGGAGCTTCTCAGATACAGGAGTGTGAGAGAGGCGTTAGAGGGACCCCTCCAGATGGAGGAGTGTGAGGGGTCAGTGTCACTGTGAGTGTAAACGCCCCTATTTTAAAAAAGAGGCAGACAAAAAGCAGGGAAACTATAGACCAGTTAGCCTAGTATCTGTGGTTGGGAAAATGTTCGATACGTTATTAAAGAAGCAATAGCAGGACATTTGGAAAAGCAAAATTCGGACAGGCAGAGGCAGTATGGATTTACAAACGGGAGGTCATGTTTGACAAATTTGCTGGATATTTTTTGACGATATCACGAACAGGGTTGATAAAGGGGAACCAGTGGATGTGCTGTATTTGAACTTCCAGAATGCATTTGATAAGATACCACGTAAAAAGGTTACTGCCCAAGATAAAATTTCATGGGGTTGGGGTTAATTAGCCCGGATAGAGGATTGGCTAACTAACAGAAAACAGAGAGTCGGGATAAATGCTTCATTCTCTGGTTGGTAACAAGTGGGGTGCCGTAGGGATCAGTGCTGGCAACCCAACTATTTACAATCTATATTAACGACTTGAAAGAACGTGTAACCTTGCCAAGTTTGTTGATGATATAAAGATGGGAGGAAAAGCAATGTGTGAGGAGGATACAAAAAATCTGCAAATGGACATAAACTGGCGAAGTGAGTGGGAAAAAAATTGGCAGATGGAATATAATGTTGGAAACTGTGAGGTCATGCAATTTGGTAGAAAAAATTATTATTTAAATGGTGAAAGATTGCCTGGGGGTACTTGTGCATGAAACACAAAACGATAGTACACATATACAGCAAGTCATCTGGAAGGCCAATGGAATATAGGCCTATATTGCAAAGAGGATGGAGTATAAAAGCAGGGAAGTCTTACAACAGCTATTCAGGGTATTGGTGAGGCCAAAATTGGAGTACTGCGTGCAGTTTTGGTTTCCATATTTACGAAAGGATATACTTGATTGGAGCCAGTTCAGATAAGATTCACTAGGTTGATTCCGGGGATGAGGCGGTTGCTTTATGAGGAAAGGTTGAGTCGGTTGGACTTCTACTCATTGGACTTCAGAAGAATGAATAAGAGGGGACCTTATCGAAACGTATAAGATTAAAAGGGAGCATGTCAAGGTGGATGCAGAGAGGATGATTCCACTGACGGGGGAGACTAGAACTCGAGTTCGTGATCTTAGAATAAGTGACATGGGTAGAAATTTCTTCTCTCAGGGATGTAAATCTATGAAATTCGCTTCCTCAGGAAGCTGGGACATTGAATAAATTTAAGACAGAAATAGGCAGTTTCTTAAACGATGAGGAAATGGGGTTATGGGGAGTGGGTGGGGAAGTGGAGCTGAGTCCATGATCAGATCATCCATGAAATTATATTGAATGGCAGAGCAGGCTCGAGGGGCGGTATGGCTTATGCCAGTTCTTATTTCCTCTTCTTCTGGGTTAGAGGGACCTCCCTAGAGATAGGAGTGTGAGGGTTTAGAACGAACTCCCCAGACACAGAAGTATGAGAGACGGGTTAGAGGGACCTCCCCGGGTACAGGAGTGTGAGAGAGGGGTTTGAGGGAGCTCACTCGATACAGGAGTGTGGGAGAAGGGTTAGAGGGACCTCCTGCATTACAGGAGTGTGTGCGAGGGGTGAGAGGAACCTGCTCAGATACAGCAGTTTGGGAGGTTAGAGGGACCTCCCAGATACAGAAGTGTGAGTAAGAGGTTAGATGGAGCTCCCCAGAAACATGACCTCGGAATTGCGACCGGAGTCAGACTGTGTTGACACCAGTATATAACTGGGAGCTGTTGTCTTACGCTGACAGCTCACAGGCGAGGTCAGTTTTACAATCATTTTTTAACCTGCCATTTCACAAAACCTAAACAAATATTTCAGGTTGAAATAAGGATAGCTGCAGTAAACTGGAATGAATATCACACCTGAGTATACACCTGTGAAACGACAGAGTCACGTACATCTTCCAAACACATCCAGTCAATTGTTCACCCCATACTGTCAACAACACCAGGGAAATGCAGGAGAGGTATTCACAGTAGATATTATCGCATCACAGCTCCTTCCTCATTCTCTCCTCCCTCAAGCAAATCACTGACCTCAACCAGACACAGGTCCATGCAAGGACTCTTGCTGTGTACAGTAAAATGGGCACTAGCTAACTGATTAAAAGGGACGTCCACAGATACAGGAGTGTGAGAGAGGTGTTAGAGCGACATCCCCAAATACAGGACTGTGAGAGAAGGGTTTAGAGGGACCTCCCCAGATATAGGAGTGTGCAGGAGGGTTTAGAGGGACCTCCGCAGATACAGGAGTGTGAGAGCCGTGTTAAGGGAGCTCCCCAGATACAGGAATGTGAGGGGTTAGAGGGACCTACCCAGATACAGGAGTGTGAGAGAGGGGTAAAAGGGACCTCCCCAGATAGAGGAGTGTGAGAGAGGGGTTAGAGGGACTTCCCCAGATACAGGAGTGTGAGGGAGGGTTTAGAGGGACCTCCCCAGATACAGGAGTGTGAGAGAGGGGTTAGAGGGACCTCCCCAGATACAGGAGTGTGAGAGAGGGGTTAGAGGGACCTTCCCAGACACAGGAGTGTGAGTGGTTAGAGGGAACTGCCCCAGATAAAGGAGTGTGAAAGAGGGTTTAGAGCGACTTCCCCAGATACAGGAGTGTGAGAGAGGGTTTATAGGGACCTCCCGGGATACAGGAGTGTGAGAGAGGGGATAGAGGGACCTCCCCAGATACAGGATTGTGACAGAGGGGTTAGAGGGAACTCCCCAGATGCAGGAGTGTGAGAGAGCGGTTAGTGGGATCTGCCCAGATACAGGAGTGTCGGGGTTAGTGGAACCTCCCCAGATACAGGAGTGTGAGAGAAGGGTTAAAGGAACCTCTCTAGATACTGAGGTGTGAAAGATGGTGAAAAGGACCTCCCCAGACACAGGAGTATGAGCGAGAGATTAGAGCGAGCTCCCCAGAAACCTGACCTCGGAATTGCGTCTAGAGTCTACTGTGTTGATATCAGTTTATAACTGCAAGCTTTTGTCTTTGTCTCAAGCTCAGAGACGAGGTCAGTTTTACAACCATTTTTTAACCTGCCCTTTCACAAAACCTGAGCAAATATTTCAGGTTGAAATAAGGATAGCTGCAGTAAACTGGAATGAATATCACAGCTGATTATACCCCTGTGAAACGACAGTGTCACGTACATCTTCGAAACACACCCAGTCAATTGTTCACCCCTTACTGTCAACAATACCAGGGAAATAGCAAGAGAGGTATTCACAATCGATATTATGGAATCACAGCTCCTTCCTCATTCTCTCCTCCCTCAAGCAACTCACTGACCTCAACCTGACACAGGTCCATGCAAGGATTCTTGCTGTGTACAGTAAAATGGACATTAGCTCATTGATTTAAAAGGACGTCCACAGATGCAGGAGTGTGAGAGAGGTGTTAGAGGGAGCTCCCCAGATACAGGACTGTGAGAGAGGGGTTAGAGGGAACTCCCCAGATGCAGGAGTGTGAGAGAGGGTTTAGAGGGAGCTCTCCAGATACAGGACTGTGAGAGAGGGGTTAGAGGGAGCTCCCCAGATGCAGGAGTGTGAGAGAGGTGTTAGAGGGACCTCCCCAGATACAGGAGAGTGAGGAAGGAGTTTGATGAAACTTCCCAAATACTGGATTGGGAGAGAGGGGTTTAAGGGACCTCCCCAGACTCGGAGTGGGAGAAAGGAGTTAGGAAATTCCGAAATACAGGATTAATGTGGAATGGGTTAGAGGGACATCCTCAATTAGAGGAGTTATGCGAGAGGGGTAAGTTGCACCTCCCCAGAGACATGTGTGAGAGAGGGGTTATAGGACCCCCCCCTAGATATTGGAGTGACAGAGAAGGGTTAGAAGTATCTCCGCAGGAGTGAGAGAAAGGGGTTCGAGAGAGCTCTCCAGATACAGGAGTGTGAGAGAGGAGTTAGATGCACCTCCCCAGATACAGGAGTGTGACAGAAGGGATTAGAGGGACCTTTCCAGATACGGGAGTGTGAGAGAGGGGTTAGAGGCACCTCCCAAGATACAGGAGTGTGAGAGAAGGGATTAGAGGGACCTTCCCAGATACAGGAGTGTGAGAGAGGATTCAGAGTGACAACCCCAGATATAGGAGAGTGAGAGAAGGGTTAGAGGGACCTCCCCAGATACAGGAGTGTGCGAGAGGGGTTGGAGGGACGTCCCCAGATACAGCAGTGTGAGACAAGACTTCGAGGTTCCTCCGCAAATACAGGAATGTGAGTGGTTAGATGGACGTCCCGCCCCGCCCAGATCCAGGTGTGTGAGTGGTTAGAGGGAGCCCCACAGATAGAGGAGTGTGAGGGGTCAGTGTCACTGTGAGTGTAAACGCCCCAATTTAAAAAAAGTGGCAGACAATAAGCAGGGAAACTATAGATCATTTAGCCTAGCATCTGTGGTTGGGTAAATGTTGGAGTCCGTTATTAACGAAGCAAGGACTGTGTTTGAACTCCCCACATCCATTTCACAGCAGGCGGTGAAGAAGGCAAATGGTATGTTGGCCTTAATAGCTAGGGGATTTGAACATCGGAGCAGGGAGGTCTTACTGCAGTTGTGCAGGGCCATCGTGAGGCCTCACCTGGAATATTGTGTTCAGTTTTGGTATCCTAGTCTGAGGAAGGACGTTCATGTTATTGAGGGATTGCAGCGATAGTTCACCACACTGATTCCAGTGATGGCTGGGCTTTCATATGAGGAGATACTGGGTCAACTGGGCCTTTATTCACTGGTGTTTAGAAGGATGAGAGGGGATCTCATAGAAACATACAAGATCCTGACTGGACTGGGCAGACTAGATGCTGGAAGAATGTTCTCGATGTTGGGGAAGTCCAGAACCAGGGGACATAGTCTTAGGATAAGGGATAGGCCATTTAGGACTGAGATGAGGAGAAACTTCTTCACTCAGAGAGTTGTTGACCTGTGGAATTCCCTGCCGCAGAGAGTTGTTGATGCCAGTTCATTGGATATCTTCAAGAGGGAGTTTGATTTGGCTGTTACGGTAAAGGGGATCACGGGGTATGGAGAGAAAGCAGTAAAGGGGTGCTGAAGGAATGATCAGCCATGATCTTATTGAGTGGCGGTGCAGGCTCGAAGGGCCGAATGGCCTACTCCTGCACCTATTTTCAATGTTTCTATGATAGAGAATTAGCTAACCAAGAGAAAACAGAGAGTCGGGATAAATGGTTCATCCTCGGTTTGGCAATCAGGAACTAGTGGGGTGCAGCAGGGATCAGTACCGGGACCCCAACTATTTACAATCTATATTAACGATTTAGAGAGAGGGACCGCGTGTAACGTAGCCAAGTTTGCTGACCATACAAAGATGGGAGGAAAAGCAATGTGTGAGGAGGACACACAAAATCTGCAAAAGGCCATAAACAGGCTAAGCGTGTGGGCAAAAATTTCGGTAGATGGAGTATAATGTTGGAAAGTGTGAGGTCATGCACTTCGGCAGAAAAAAATTAAAAAGAGAAAGTTATTATTTAAATGCAGAAAGATTGCAAAGTTTTGCGGTGCAGCGGTACCTGGGGGTAAATGTGCATGAAACACAAAAGGTTAGTATGCAGGTACAGCAAGTGATCAGGAAGGCCAATGGAATCTTGGCCTATATTGCAAAGGAGATGGAGTATAAAAGAAGGGAAGTCTTGTTCCAACTATACAGGGTTTTGGTGAGGCCACACCTGGAATACTGCGTGCAGTTTTGATTTGCATATTTACGAAAGAATATACTTGCTTTGGAGGCAATTCAGAGAAGATTCATTAGGTTGATTCCAGAGATCTGGGGCTTGACTTATGAGGAAAGGTTGTCGCGTTTGGGACTCTACTCATTGGAATTCAGAAGAATGAGAGGTGATCTTATCGAAACGTATAAGCTTATGAGGGGGCTTGACAAGGTGGATGCAGAGAGGATGTTTCCACTGATGGGGGAGACTAGAACGAGAGGGCATAAATTTAGAATAAGGGGCCGCCCATTTAAATCTGAGATGAGGAGGAATCTTTTCTCTCAAAGGCTTGTAAATCTGGAATTCGCTGCCTCAGAGAGCTGTGGAAGCTGGGACATTGAATAAATATAAGACAGAGATAGACAGTTTCTTAACCGATAAGGGAATAAAGGGTAATGGGAAGCGGGCGGGGAAGTGCAGCGGAGTCAATGATCAGATCAGCCAGGATCATATTAAATGGCGGAGCAGGCTTGAGGTGCCGTATGGCCTACTCCTGCTTCTAATTTTATGTCTTATGTACAAGGACTCCATGGTCCCTCTGTACTGCAGCATTTTTAATATATCTCTATTTAAATAATAATTTGCGTTTTTTTTTCTTGCCAAAGTGGATAACCTCACAATTCCCACATTATACACCATCTACAACATTTTTCCACTCTCTTAGCCTGCCAATATCCCTCTGCATATTCGTTGTGTCCTCCTCACAACTTGCTTTCCCACACATATTTGTATCATCAGGAAACTTGGCCCCATTACACTTGGTCCCAACAGTAGAGGTTCCAAGCACCGATCCCTGTGGGACCACACAAGTTACTGTTTGACAACCGGAGGGAGAATGAACCATTTAGCCTGATTCTCTGTCTTCTGTCAGTTAGTCCACCCTCTATCCATAAGAACATCAGAAATAGAACCAGGATTAGGCAATTTGGCCCACCGAACCTGCTCCTCCATTTAGTACGATCATGGCTGATCTGATCGTGGTCATAGTTCCACTTGCCTGCCTGCCCGTTCCCCATAACTCTTTACTCCCTGATCACTCAAAGATCTGTCTATCTCTGCCTTAAATATATTCAATGACCCAGCCTCCATAACTCTCTGGGGGAGAGAATTCTATAGATTTACAACCCTCAGAGAAAAAATTCCTCCTCATCACAGTTTTAAATGGGCGGCCCATTATTCTTAGACTATGTCCGGTAGTATGAGTGGAAATATCCTCTCTGCATCCACCTTGTCGAACCACCTCATTATCTTGTATGTTTCGATAAGATCACCTCATTCTTCTGAACTCCAATGTGTATAGGCCCAACCGACTCAACCTATCTTCATAAGTCAACCCCCACTTCTCTGGCATCAACCTAGTGAACCTTCTCTGAACAGCGTCCACTGCAAGTATATCCTTCCTTAAATACGGAGACCAAAATTGCATGCAGTACTCCAGGTGTGGCCTCACCAATACGCTGTACAGTTGTAGCAGGACCTCTCTGCTTTATCCCCCTTGCAATAAAGGCCAACATTCCATTTGCCTTCCTGATTACTTGCTGTACCTGCATACTAACCTTTTGTGTTTGATGTACAAATCCCCCCAGGTCTCTCTGTACTGCAGCACTTTGCAATTTGTCTCCATTTAAATTATAATTTGCTTTTCTATTTGTTCTGCCAAAGTGGATAACCTCACATTTTCCCACATTATACTCGATCTGACATTTTTTTGCCCACTCACTTTGCCTGTCTATATCTATTAGTAGATTGTTTGTGTCCTCCTCACAATTTGCTTTCCCACCCATCTTTATAACATCGGAAAACTTGGCTACATTACACTTGATCCCCTCATCCGAGTCATTAATATAAGATTGTAAATAGTTGAGGCCCCAGCATCGATCCCTGCGGCACCTCACTAGTCACTGATTTCCAACACGAAAATGACACATTTATCCAGACCATCTGTTTTCTGTTAGTTAAACAATCCTCTATCCATGCTAATATATTACCCCCAACCCCGTGAACTTTTATCTTCTGCAATAACCTGTTATGTGGCACCTTGTCAAATACTCCACATTCACTGGTTCCCCCTTATCCACCCTGCTCGTTACATCCTCAAAGTATTCCAGCACATTTGTGAAATGAGAGTGCCCTTTCATAAAACCATGCTGACTCTGCTTGATTGTATTATGCTTTTCCAAATGTCCTGCTACTGCTTCCTTAATAACAGACTACAGCATTTTGCTAACCACAGATGTTAGGCTAACTGGTCTATAGTTTCCTGCTTTTTGTCTGGCTCCTTTTGTTTGGACAAAGCAGCCCACTTGATTGGCCCTGCATCCACCACATTAAACATTCACTCCCTCCAGCACCGGCACACCGTCGAAAAGATGCACTGCAGCAACTCGCCAAGGCTTCGTTGTCAGCACCTCCCAAAGCCGCGACCCCTACCACCGAGAAGGACAAGGGCAGCAAGTGCATGGAAAACCATTATCTGCAAGACCACCTCCAAGATACTCACCATCCTGACTTCTAAATATATTGGCTGTTCCATCATAGTCGCTGGGTCAAAATCCTGGCACTCCCTCCCAAACAGCACTGTGGTAACACCTTCAGCACACGGACTGCAGCGGTTCAAGAAGGCGGCTCACTCACATTCTCGGGGACAATTAGGGATCGGCAATAAATACTGACCTGGAGTGGGCAATCAATGCTGACCTGGAGAGTGCAATAAATACTGACCTGGAGAGTACAATAACATCTGACCTGGAGAGTACAATAAATACTGACCTGGAGAGGGCAATAAATACTGACATGGAGGGAACAATAAATACTGACCTGGAGAGTACAATAAATACTGACCTGAAGAGTACAATAAATACTGACCTGGAGAGGGCAATAAATACTGACCTGGAGTGTACAATAAATACTGACATGGAGAGTACAATAAATACTGCCCTGGAGAGTACAATAAACACTGACCTGGAGAGTACAATAAATATTGACCAGGAGAATACAATAAATACTGACCTGGAGAGTACAATAAATACTGAATTAGAGAGGGCAATAAATACTGACCTGGAGAGAGCAATAAATACTCTCCTGGAGAGTACAATAAAACTGTCCTGGAGTGTACAATAAATACTGACCTGGAGAGTACAATAAATACCGACCTGGAGAGTACAATAAATACTGACCTGGAGAGAACAATAAATACTAAACTGGAGAGTACAATAAATAGTGACTTGCAGAGTACAATAAATACTGCCCTGGAGAGTACAATAAACACTGACCTGGAGAGTACAATAAATACTGACCTGGAGAGGACTATAAATATTGACCAGGAGAATACAATAAATACTGACCTGGAGAGTACAATAAATACTGAACTAGAGAGGGCAATAAATACTGACCTGGAGAGGGCAATAAATACTGACCTGGAATTTACAATAAAACTGTCCTGGAGAGTACAATAAATACTGACCTGGAGTGTACAATAAATACTGACATGGAGAGTACAATAAATACTGCCATGGAGAGTACAATAAATACTGACCTGGAGAGTACAATAAATACTGACCTGGAGAGTACAATAAATATTGACCAGGAGAATACAATAAATACTGACCTGGAGTGTACAATAAATACTGAACTAGAGAGGGCAATAAATACTGACCTGGAGAGGGCAATAAATACTGACCTGGAGTGTACAATAAATACTGACATGGAGAGTACAATAAATATTGCCCTGGAGAGTACAATAAACACTGACCTGGAGAGTACAATAAATACTGACCTGGAGATTACAATAAATACTGACCTGGAGAGTACAATAAATACTGACCTGGAAAGTACAATAAAAACTGACTTGGATATTACAATAAATACTGACCTGGAGAATACAATAAATAGTGACCTGGAGAGTACAATAAATACTGACATGGGGAGTACAATAAATACTGACCTGGAGAGAGTAATAAATACTGACCTGGAGAGGGTAATAAATACTGACCTGGAGAGTATAAGAAATACTGACCTGGAGAGTACAATAAAAACTGACCTGGAGAGTAAAATAAATATTGACTTGGAGAGTACAATAAATACTGACCTGGAGAGGGTAATAAATACTGATCTGGAGAGGGTAATAAATACTGATCTGGAGAGTACAATAAATATTGACCTGGAGAGTACAATAAATAATGACTTGGAGAGTACAATCAATATTGACCTGGAGAATACAATAAATATTGACCTGGGGAGTAAATTAAATACTGACCTGGAGAGGGCAATAAATACTGGCCTGGGGAGTACAATAAATACTGACCTGGAGAGTAAAATATATACTGACCAGGAGAGTACAATAAAAACTGACCTGGTGAGTAAAATAAATACTGACCTGGAGAGTACAATAAATACTGACCTGGGGAGTACAATAAATACTGATCTGGAGTGGGCAATAAATTCTGACCTAGAGAGTACAATAAATACTGACCTGGAGAGCACAATAAATACTGACCTGGAAGTACAATAAATACTGACCTTGAGAGTACAATAAGTACTGACCTGGGGAGTACAATAAATACTGACCTGGAGATTACAATAAATACTGACCTGGAGAGGGCAATAAATACTGAGCTGGAGAGCACAATACATACTGAACTGGAGAGTACAATAATTAATGAATTGGAGAGGGTAATAAATACCGACCTGGAGAGAGTAATAAATACTGACCTGGAGAGTATAATATATACTGACCTGGAGAGCGCAATAAGTACTGACCTGGAGAGTACAATAAATACTGACCTGGAGAGTACAATAAATACTGATCTGGAGAGAACAATAAATACTGACCTGGAGAGTACAATAAATACTGAACTGGAGAGGGCAATACATACTGATCTGGAGAGTACAATAAATAGTGACTTGGAGAGTAGTATAAATACTGATCTGGAGAGTACATTAAATACTGACCTGGAGAGTACAATAAATAATGACTTGGAGAGTACAATAAATATTGACCTGGAGAGTACAATAACTATTGACCTGGGGAGTACAATAAATACCGACCTGCAGAGTAAAATAAATACTGACCGGGAGAATACAATAAATACTGACCATGAGAGGACAATAAATACTGACCTGGAGACTGCAATAAATACTGACATGGAGAGTACAATAAATACTGATCTGGGGAGCACAATAAATAGTGATCTGGAGAGTACAATAAAAACTGAATTGGAGAGTACAAAAAATACTGACCTGGAGAGTACAATAAATAATGACTTGGAGAGTACAATAAATACTGATCTAGAGAGTACAATAAATACTGACCTGGACAGTACATTAAATACTGACCTCGAGAGGGTAATAAATACTGACATGGAGAGTACAATAAATGCTGACCTGGAGAGTACAATAAGAACTGACCTGGAGAGTACAATATATACTGACCTGGAGAGTTCAATATATACTGACCTGGTTGTACAATAAGTACTGACTTGGAGAGTACATTAAATTCTGACCTGGAGAGTACAATAACTACTGACCTGGAGAGTACAATACATACTGACCTGGAGAGGGCAATAAATACTGACCTGGAGAGGGCAATAGATATTGACGAGGAGAGTGCAATAAATACTGACCTGGAGAGTACAATGCAAACTGATCTGGAGAGTGCAATACATACTGACCTGGGCAGTGTAATAAAAATTGATCTGAAGAGTATAATAAATACTGACCTGACAGTACAATAAATACTGACCTGGAGAGTACAAAAAATAATGACCTTTTCAGTACAATAAATACTGACCTGGAGAATACAATAAATACGGACCTGGAGAGGGTAATAAATACTTACCTGGAGAGTACAATAAATTCTGAACTGGAGAGTACATTAAATACTGATCTGAAGAGTACAATAAATACTGACCTGGAGAGGGTAATAAATACTGACCTGGAGAGCACAATAAAAATTTACCTGGAGAGTAGAATAAATGCTGACCTGGAGATTAAAATAAACACTGACCTGGAGAATACAATAACGACTGACCTGGAGAGTACAATAAATACTGACCTGGAGAGGGCAATAAATACTGACTTGGAGAGTACAATAAATACGGAGCTGGAGAGGGTGATACATACTGACCTGAAGAGTACAATAAATTCTGACCTGGAGAGTACAATAAATAATGACCTGGAGAGTACAATAAATACTGACCTAAAGAGGGTAATAAATACTGACCTGGATTGCACAATAAATACTGACCTGGAGAGTACAATAAATACTGACCTGGAGATTACAATAAACATTGACCTGGAGAATACAATAACTACTGACCTGGAGAGTACAAT
The DNA here is from genome assembly GCF_044704955.1 of Pristiophorus japonicus. Taxonomy (NCBI): domain Eukaryota; kingdom Metazoa; phylum Chordata; class Chondrichthyes; family Pristiophoridae; genus Pristiophorus; species Pristiophorus japonicus. The sequence goes on from NW_027254772.1 coordinate 1,795,167, forward strand.
AAATACTGACCTGGAGAGGGCAATAAATACTGACCTGGAGAGAACAAGAAATACTGACCTGGAGAGTATAATAAATACTGACCTGGACAGTACAATAAATACTGACCTGGAGAGTACAATAACTACTGACATGGAGAGTACAATAAATACTGACCTGGAGAGGGCAATAAATACTGACCTGGAGAGAACAATAAATATTGACCTGGAGATTACAAAAAATACTTACCTGGTGCATACAATAAATACTGAACTGGAGAGTATAATTAATACGAACCTGGAGAGAGCAATAAATACTGACTTGGAGAGGGCAATAAATATTGACCTTGAGACTGCAATAAATACTGACCTGGAGAGTACAATAAATACTGATCTGGAGAGTACAATAAATACTGACCTGGAGAGTACAATAAATACTGACCTGGAGAGTTCAATACATACTGATCTGGAAAGTACAATAAATACTGACCTGGAGATTACAAAAAACACTGACCTGGAGAATACAATAACTGCTGACCTGGAGAGTACAATAAATACTGACCTGGAGAGGGCAATAAAAACTGACCTGGAGAGAACAATTGTTATTGACCAGGAGACTGTAATAAATACTGACCTGGAGAGTACAATTAATACTGACCTGGAGAGTACAATAAATACTGACCTGGAGAGTTCAATAAATACTGATCTGGAGAGTACAATATATACTGACCTGGAGAGTACAATAAATACTGACCTGGAGAGGGCATTAAATACTGACCTGGAGAGAACAATAAATACTGACCTAGAGAGTATCATAAATACTGACATGGAGTGTACAATAAATACTGACCTGGAGAGTATAATAAATACTGAACTGGACAGCACAATAAATGCTGACCTGGAGAATACAATAACCACTGACCTGGAGAGTACAATAAATACTGACATGGAGTGGGTAATAAATACTGAACTGGAGAGGGCAATAAATACTGACCTGGAGAGAACAATAAATATTGACCTGGTGAATACAATAAACACTGACCTGGAGAATACAATAACTGCTGACCTGGAGAGTACAATAAATACTGACCTGGAGAGGCAATAAAAACTGACCTGGAGAGAACAATTATTATTGACCAGGAGACTGCAATAAATACTGACCTGGAGAGTACAATAAATACTTATCTGGAGAGTACAATAAATACTGACCTGGAGAGTACAATAAATACTGACCTGGAGAGTTCAATAAATACTGATCTGGAAAGTATAATAAATACTGACCTGGAGATTACAATAAACACTGACCTGGAGAATACAATAACTGCTGACCTGGAGAGTACAATAAATACTGACCTGGAGAGGGCAACAAAAACTGACCTGGAGAGAACAATTATTATTGACCAGGAGACTGTAATAAATACTGACCTGGAGAGTACAATAAATACTGATCTGGAGAGTACAATAAATACTGACCTGGAGAGTACAATAAATACTGACCTGGAGAGTTCAATAAATACTGATCTGGAGAGTACAATAAATACTGACCTGGAGAGTACAATAAATACTGACCTGGAGAGGGCATTAAATACTGACCTGGAGAGAACAATAAATACTGACCTGGAGAGTATCATAAATACTGACATGGAGTGTACAATAAATACTGACCTGGAGAGTATAATAAATACTGAACTGGACAGCACAATAAATGCTGACCTGGAGAATACAATAACCACTGACCTGGAGAGTACAATAAATACTGACATGGAGTGGGCTATAAATACTGAACTGGAGAGAACAATAAATACTGAACTGGAGAGTACAATAAATACTGACCTGGAGATTACAATAAATATTGACCTGGAGAGTACAATATATACTGACCTGGAGTTTACAATAAATACTGACCTGGAGAGAACAATAAATTCTGACCTGGAGAGTACAATAAATAATGACCTGGAGAGTACAATAAATACTGACCTAGAGAGGGTAATAAATACTGACCTGGAATGCACAACAAATACTGACCTGGAGAGTACAATAAATACTGACCTGGAGATTACAATAAACACTGACCTGGAGAATACAATAAATACTGACCTGGAGAGGGCATTAAATACTGACCTGGAGAGAACAATAAATAATGACCTTGAGAGTACAATACGTACTAACCTGGAGAGTACAATAAATACTGACCTGGACAGTACAATAAACACTGAGCTGGAGAGTATAATAAATACTGACCTGGAGAGTACAATAAATACTGACCTGGAGAGTACAATAAATACTGACCTGGAGTGTACAATAAATAATGACCTTGAGAGTACAATAATAACTAACCTGGAGAGTACAATAAATACTGACCTGCAGAGTACAATAAATACTGACCTGGAGAGGGCAATTAATACTGATCTGGAGAGTACAATAAATACTGACCTAGAGAGTACAATAAATACGGACCTGGAGAGTGCAATAAATACTGACCTGGAGAGTACAATAAACACTGACCTAGAGAGTACAATAAATACTGACCTGGACAGGGTAATAAATACTGACTTGGAGAGTGCAATAAATACTGACCTGGAGAGTACATTAAACACTGACCTTGAGAGCATAATAAATACTGACCTGGAGAGTACTATAAATACTGACCTGGAGAGGGTTATAAATACTGACCTGGAGAGCACAATAAATACTGACCTGGAGAGTACAATAAACACTGCCCTGGAGAGAGCAATAAATATTGACCTGGAGACTGCAATAAATACTGAGCTGGAGAGTACAATAAATAGTGAACTGAAGTGTACAATAAATACTGACCTGGAGAGAGTAATAAATACTGACCTGCAGATAACAATACATAATGACCTGGAGAGGATAAAAAAAACTTAACTGGAGAGGGCAATAAATACTGACCTGGAAAGTACAATAAACTCTGACCTGGAGAGTACAATAAATACTGACCTGGAGATTACAAAAAATACTTACCTGGTGCATACAATAAATACTGAACTGGAGAGTATAATTAATACGAACCTGGAGAGAGCAATAAATACTGACTTGGAGAGGGCAATAAATATTGACCTTGAGAGTGCGATATATACTGACCTGGAGAGTACAATAAATACTGACATGGAGAGGACAATAAATACTGACCTGGAGAGTACAATAAATACTGATGTGGAGAGTACAATAAATACTGACCTGGAGAGTACAATGAATACTGACCTGGAGAGTACAATAAATACTGACATGGAGAGGACAATAAATACTGACCTGGAGAGTACAATAAATACTGACCTGGAGTGTACAATAAATAATGACCTGGAGAGTACAATAAATACTAATCTGTCGAGTGCAATAAATACTGACCTGTAGATTACAATAAATACTGACCTGTAGAGTACAATAAATACTGACCTGGAGAGGGCAATAAATACTGACCTGGAGAGTGTAATAAATACTGACCAGGAGAGTATAATAAATACGGACTTGGAAAGTGCAATATATACTGACCTGGAGAGTACAATAAATACTGACATGGAGAGGACAGTAAATACTGACCTGGAGAGTACAATAAATACTGACCTAGAGAGGGTAATAAATACTGACCTGGAATGCACAACAAATACTGACCTGGAGAGTACAATAAATACTGACCTGGAGATTACAATAAACACTGACCTGGAGAATACAATAACTACTGACCTGGAGAGTACAATAAATACTGACCTGGAGAGGGCATTAAATACTGACCTGGAGAGAACAATAAATAATGACCTTGAGAGTACAATACGTACTAACCTGGAGAGTACAATAAATACTGACCTGGACAGTACAATAAACACTGAGCTGGAGAGTATAATAAATACTGACCTGGAGAGTACAATAAATACTGTCCTGGAGAGTACAATAAATACTGACCTGGAGTGTACAATAAATAATGACCTTGAGAGTACAATAATAACTAACCTGGAGAGTACAATAAATACTGACCTGCAGAGTACAATAAATACTGACCTGGAGAGGGCAATTAATACTGATCTGGAGAGTACAATAAATACTGACCTAGAGAGTACAATAAATACGGACCTGGAGAGTGCAATAAATACTGACCTGGAGAGTACAATAAACACTGACCTAGAGAGTACAATAAATACTGACCTGGACAGGGTAATAAATACTGACTTGGAGAGTGCAATAAATACTGACCTGGAGAGTACATTAAACACTGACCTTGAGAGCATAATAAATACTGACCTGGAGAGTACTATAAATACTGACCTGGAGAGGGTTATAAATACTGACCTGGAGAGCACAATAAATACTGACCTGGAGAGTACAATAAATACTGCCCTGGAGAGAGCAATAAATGCTGACCTGGAGACTGCAATAAATACTGAGCTGGAGAGTACAATAAATAGTGAACTGAAGTGTAGAATAAATACAGACCTGGAGAGAGTAATAAATACTGACCTGTAGATAACAATACATAGTGACCTGGAGAGGATAAAAAAAACTTAACTGGAGAGGGCAATAAATACTGACCTGGAAAGTACAATAAACACTGACCTGGAGAGTACAATAAATACTGACCTGGAGATTACAAAAAATACTTACCTGGTGCATACAATAAATACTGAACTGGAGAGTATAATTAATACGAAACTGGAGAGAGCAATAAATACTGACTTGGAGAGGGCAATAAATATTGACCTTGAGAGTGCGATATATACTGACCTGGAGAGTACAATAAATACTGACATGGAGAGGACAATAAATACTGACCTGGAGAGTACAATAAATACTGATGTGGAGAGTACAATAAATACTGACCTGGAGAGTACAATGAATACTGACCTGGAGAGTACAATAAATACTGACATGGAGAGGACAATAAATACTGACCTGGAGAGTACAATAAATACTGACCTGGAGTGTACAATAAATAATGACCTGGAGAGTACAATAAATACTAATCTGTCGAGTGCAATAAATACTGACCTGTAGATTACAATAAATACTGACCTGTAGAGTACAATAAATACTGACCTGGAGAGGGCAATAAATACTGACCTGGAGAGTGTAATAAATACTGACCAGGAGAGTATAATAAATACGGACTTGTAAAGTGCAATATATACTGACCTGGAGAGTACAATAAATACTGACATGGAGAGGACAGTAAATACTGACCTGGAGAGTACAATAAATACTGACCTGGAGTGTACAATAAATAATGACCTGGAGAGTACAATAAATACTAATCTGTAGAGTACAATAAATACTGACCTGTAGAGTACAATAAATACTGACCTGGAGAGGGCAATAAATACTGACCTGGAGAGTATAATAAATACTGACCAGGAGAGTATAATAAATACGGACTTGGAAAGTGCAATATATACTGACCTGGAGTGTACAATAAATACTAACCTGGAGAGTACAATAAATACTGACCTGGAGAGCACAAAAAATACTAACCTGGAGAGTACAATAAATACTGACCTGGAGAGGGTAATAAATACTGACCTGGAGAGTACAATAAATACTGACCTAGAGAGTACAATAAATACTGACCTGGAGAGCTCAATAAATACTGACCTGGAGAGTACAATAAATACAGACCTGGAGAGGGTAATAAATACTGACCTGGAGAGTACAATAAATACTGACCTGGAGTGTACAATAAATACTGACCTGGAGATTACAAAAAATACTTACTTGGTGCATACAATAAATACTGAAATGGAGAGTACAATAAATACGAACCTGGAGAGAGCAATAAATAATGACCTGGAGAGGGCAATAAATATTGACCTTGAGAGTGCGATATATACTGACCTGGAGAGTACAATAAATACTGACATGGAGAGGACAATAAATACTGACCTGGAGAGTACAATAAATACTGATCTGGAGAGTACAATAAATACTGACCTGGAGAGTAAAATGAATACTGACCTGGAGAGTACAATAAATACTGACATGGAGAGGACAATAAATACTGACCTGGACAGTACAATAAATACTGACCTGGAGTGTACAATAAATAATGACCTGAAGAGTACAATAAATACTAATCTGTAGAGTACAATAAATACTGACCTGTAGAGTACAATAAATATTGACCTGTAGAGTACAATAAATACTGACCTGGAGAGGGCAATAAATACTGACCTGGAGAGTGTAATAAATACTGACCAGGAGAGTATAATAAATACGGACTTGGAAAGTGCAATATATACTGACCTGGAGAGTACAATAAATACTGACATGGAGAGGACAATAAATACTGACCTGGAGAGTACAATAAATACTGACCTGGAGTGTACAAGAAATAATGACCTGGAGAGTACAATAAATACTAATCTGTAGAGTACAATAAATACTGACCTGTAGAGTACAATAAATACTGACCTGGAGAGGGCAATAAATACTGACCTGGAGAGTACAATAAATACTGACCTAGAGAGTACAATAAATACTGACCTGGAGAGCTCAATAAATACTGACCTGGAGAGTACAATAAATACTGACCTGGAGAGGGTAATAAATACTGACCTGGAGAGTACAATAAATACTGACCTTGAGAGTATAATAAATTGTGACCTGGAGAGTAAAATAAATAGTGATTTGGAGAGTACAGTAAATACTGACCTGGAGAGGGTAATAAATACTGACCTGGAGAGTGCAATAAATACTGACCTGGAGAGTACAATAAATACCGACCTGGAGAGCACAATAAATACTGCCCTGGAGAGTACAATAAATACTGACCTGGAGACGGAAATAAATATTGACCTGGAGAGTAAAATAAATACTGAGCTTGAGAGTGCAATAAATACTGACCTGGAAAGTACAATAAATACAGACGTGACGAGTACAATAAATACTGACATGGAGAGTACAATAAAAAGTGACTTGGAGAGGGTAATAAATACTTACCGGGAGAGGGCAATAAATACTGACCTGGAAAGTACAATAAACTGAGCTGGAGAGTATAATAAATGCTGACCTGGAGAGTACAATAAATACTGACTTGGAGAGTACAATAAATACTGACCTGGAGTGTACAATAAATAATGACCTGGAGAGTACAATAAATACTAACCTGGAGAGTACAATAAATACTGACCTATCGAGTACAATAAATACTGACCTGGAGATGGCAATAAATGCTGACCTGGAGAGTACAAATAAATACTGACCTGGAGAGTACATTACATATTGTCCTTGATAGTACAATTAATACAGCCCGGGAGAGAGCAATAAATGCTGACCTGGAGACTCTAATTAAATACTGACCTGGAGAGTACAATAAATAATGAACTGAAGTGTACTTTAAAGAGTGACCTGGAGAGGGTTATAAATACTGACCTGCAGAGAACAATAAATAGTGACCTGGAAAGGGTAATAAATACTTAACTGGAGAGGGCAAAAATACTGACCTGGAGAGTACAATAAACTCTGACCTGGAGAGTACAATAAAAACTGACCTGGAGTTTACAATAAATACTTACCTGGGGAATACAATAAATACTGACCTGGAGAGGGCAATAAATATTGACCTTGAGAGTGCGATATATACTGACCTGGAGAGTACAATAAATACTGATCTGCAGAGTAAAATATATACTGACCTTGAGAGTACAATAAATACTGACCTGGAGAGGGTAATAAATACTGACCGGGAGAGTGTAATAAATACAGACCTGGAGAGTACAATATAGTACTGACATGGAGAGGACAATAAATACTGACATGGACTGTACAATAAACACTGAGCTGGAGAGTATAATAAATACTGACCTGGAGAGTACAATAAATACTGAGCTGGAAAGTACAATAAACACTGACCTGGAGTGTAGAATAAATAATGACCTGGAGAGTACAATAAATACAAATCTGTAAAGTACAATAAATACTGACCTGGAGAGGGCAATAACTACTTACCTAGAGAGTATAATAAATACTGACCAGGAGAGTATCGTAAATACGGACCTGGAAAGTGCAATATATACTGACCTGTAAAGTACAATAAATACTGACTTGGAGAGTACAATAAATACTGACCTGGAGAGCACAATAAATACTGACTTGGAGAATACAATAAATACTGTCCTGGAGAGGGTAATAAATACTGACCTGGAGAGTACAATAAATACTGAACTGGAGAGTACAATAAATACTGACCTGGAGTGCACAATAAATACTGACCTGGAGAGTACAATAAATACGGACATGGAGAGGATAATAAATACTGACCTGGAGAGTACAATAAATACTGAGCTGGAGAGTGCAATAAATACTGACCAGGAGTGTAGAATAAATAATGTCCTGGAGAGTACAATAAATACTAATCTGTAAAGTACAATAAATACTGACCTGGAGAGGGCTATAAATAATTACCTAGAGAGTATAATAAATTTTGACCAGGAGAGTATAATAAATACGGACCTAGAAAGTGCAATATATACTGATCTACAGAGTACAATAAATACTGACCTGGAGAGTACAATAAATACTGACCTGGAGAGCACAATAAATACTGAACTGGAGAATACAATAAATACTGACCTGGAGAGGATAATAAATACTGACCTGGAGAGTACAATAAATACTGAACTAGAGAGTACAATAAATACTGACCTGGAGAGTACAATAAATACTGACCTGGAGAGCACAATAAATACTGACCTGGAGAGTATAATAAATACTGACATGGAGAGGGTAATAAATACTGAACTGGAGAGTACAATAAATACTGAACTGGAGAGTACAATAAATACTGACCTGGAGCGTACAATAAATAATGACCGGGAGAGTGCAATAAATAGTGATTTGGAGAGTACAATAAATACTGACCTGGACAGGGGAATAAATACTGACCTGGAGAGTGCAATAAATACTGACCTGGAGAGAACAATAAATACTGATCTGGAGAGGGTAATAAATATTGACCTGGAGAGTACAATAAATACTGACCTGGAGAGTACAATAAATAATGACCTGGAGTGTACAATAAATAATGACCTGGAGAGTACAATAAATACTAACCTGGAGAGGGCAATAAATACTGAACTAGACAGTACAATAAATACTGACCTGGAGAGAGTAATAAATACTGTCCTGGAGAGTGTAAAAAATACAGACATGGAGAGTACAATAAATACTGACCTGGAGAGGACAATAAATACTGACCTGGACAGTACAATAAACACTGAGCTGGAGAGTATAATAAACACTGACCTGGAGAGTACAATATATACTGACCTGGAGAGTACAATAAATACTGACATGGAGTGTACAATAAATAATGACCTGGAGAATACAATAAATACTAACCTGGAGAGTACAATAAATACTGAACTGTCGAGTAAAATAAATACTGACCTGGAGAGTGCAATAAATACTGACCTGGAGAGTACAATATATACGGACCTGGAGAGTACAATAAATACTGTTCTGGAGAGTACAATAAAGAGGGACCTGGAGGGTGCAATAAACGCTGACCTGGAGAGTACAATAAATACTGACCTGAAGATTACAATAAATACTGACCTGGAGAGAACAATAAAAAGTGACCTGGAGAGGGTAATGAATACTTACCTGGAGAGGGTAATAAATACTGACCTGGAGAGGGTAATAAATACAGACATGGAGAGTACAATAAATACTGACCTGGAGAGGACAATAAATACTGCCCTGGAGAGTACAATAAATACTGACCTGGACTGTACAATAAATAATGACCTGGAGAGTATAATAAAAACTGACCTAGAGAGAGCAATATATACTGCCCTGGACACGGCACTAAATACTGACCTGGAGAGTACAATAAATACTGACCTGGAGAGTACAATATATACTGACCTTGTGAATACAATAAATACTGACCTGGAGAGTACATTAAATACTGACCTGGAGAGTACAATAAATACTGACCTGGAGAGGGAAAAACAAAATGCCCTGGAGAGGGTAATGAATACTTACCTGGAGAGGGTAATAAATACTGAGCTGGAGAGGGTAATAAATACAGACATGGAGAGTACAATAAATACTGACCTGGACAGTACAATAAACACTGAGCTGGAGAGTATTATAAATACTGACCTGAAGAGAACAATAAAGAGGGACCTGGAGAGTGCAATAAATACTGACCTGGAGAGTACAATAAATACGGAGCGGGAGAATACAATAAATACTGACCTGGAGAGTCCAATAAATACTGACCTGGAGAGTACAATAAATACTGACCTGGAGTGTACAATAAATACTGACTTGGAGAGTACAATAAATACTGACCTGTAGAGTACAATAAACATTGACCTGGAGAGTACAATAAATACTTACCTGGAGGTACAATAAATACTGACCTGGAGAGTACAGTAAATACTGACCTGGAGTGTATAAAAAATACTGACCTCGGGAGTACAATGAATACTGACCTGGAGAGTGCAATAAATACTGACCTAGAGAATACCGTAAAAATGACCTGGAGAGGGCAATCACTATTGACCAGGAGAGTGCAATTAATACTGAACTGGAGAGTACTATAAATACTGATCTGGAGAGTACAATAAATAGTGACTTGGAGAGTACAGTAAATACTGACCTGGAGAGTACAATAAATACAGTCCTGGAGTGTACAGTAAATAATGACCTGGAGAGTATAATAAAAACTGACCTAGAGAGAGCAATATATACTGCCCTGGACACGGCACTAAATACTGACCTGGAGAGTACAATAAATACTGACCTGGAGAGTACAATATATACTGACCTTGTGAATACAATAAATACTGACCTGGAGAGTACATTAAATACTGACCTGGAGAGTACAATAAATACTGACCTGGAGAGGGAAAAACAAAATGCCCTGGAGAGGGCAATAAATACTGACCTGGAGAGTACAGTAAATACTGACCTGGAGAGTACACTAATTACTGACCTGGTGAGTACAATAAATACTGCCCTGGGGAGTACAATAAATACTGACCTGGAAAGGGTAATAAATACTTGCCTGGACAGTACAATAAATAGTGAGCTGGAGAGTACAATAAATACTGACCTGACGAGTACAATAAATACTGACATAGAGAGAACAATAAAAAGTGACCTGGAGAGGGTAATGAATACTTTATATGGAGAGGGCTATAAATACTGACATGGAAAGTACAATAAAGTCTGACATAGAGAGTACAATAAATACTGACCTGGAGAGTACAATAAATACTGACCTGGAGAGCACAATAAATAGTGACCAGGAGTGTACAATAAATACTGACCTGGAGAGTACAATAAATACTGACCTGGAGAGCTCAATAAATACTGACCTGGAGAGTACAATAAATACTGACCTGGAGAGGGTAATAAATACTGACCTAGAGAGTACAATAAATACTGACCTGGAGAGCTCAATAAATACTGACCTGGAGAGTACAATAAATACAGACCTGGAGAGGGTAATAAATACTGACCTGGAGAGTACAATAAGTACTGACCTGGAGTGTACAATAAATACTGACCTGGAGATTACAAAAAATACTTACTTGGTGCATACAATAAATACTGAAATGGAGAGTACAATAAATACGAACCTGGAGAGAGCAATAAATAATGACCTGGAGAGGGCAATAAATATTGACCTTGAGAGTGCGATATATACTGACGTGGAGAGTACAATAAATACTGACATGGAGAGGACAATAAATACTGACCTGGAGGGTACAATAAATACTGATCTGGAGAGTACAATAAATACTGACCTGGAGAGTAAAATGAATACTGACCTGGAGAGTACAATAAATACTGACATGGAGAGGACAATAAATACTGACCTGGACAGTACAATAAATACTGACCTGGAGTGTACAATAAATAATGACCTGAAGAGTACAATAAATACTAATCTGTAGAGTACAATAAATACTGACCTGTAGAGTACAATAAATATTGACCTGTAGAGTACAATAAATACTGACCTGGAGAGGGCAATAAATACTGACCTGGAGAGTGTAATAAATACTGACCAGGAGAGTATAATAAATACGGACTTGGAAAGTGCAATATATACTGACCTGGAGAGTACAATAAATACTGACATGGAGAGGACAATAAATACTGACCTGGAGAGTACAATAAATACTGACCTGGAGTGTACAAGAAATAATGACCTGGAGAGTACAATAAATACTAATCTGTAGAGTACAATAAATACTGACCTGTAGAGTACAATAAATACTGACCTGGAGAGGGCAATAAATACTGACCTGGAGAGTACAATAAATACTGACCTAGAGAGTACAATAAATACTGACCTGGAGAGCTCAATAAATACTGACCTGGAGAGTACAATAAATACTGACCTGGAGAGGGTAATAAATACTGACCTGGAGAGTACAATAAATACTGACCTTGAGAGTATAATAAATAGTGACCTGGAGAGTAAAATAAATAGTGATTTGGAGAGTACAGTAAATACTGACCTGGAGAGGGTAATAAATACTGACCTGGAGAGTGCAATAAATACTGACCTGGAGAGTACAATAAATACCGACCTGGAGAGCACAATAAATACTGCCCTGGAGAGTACAATAAATACTGACCTGGAGACGGAAATAAATATTGACCTGGAGAGTAAAATAAATACTGAGCTTGAGAGTGCAATAAATACTGACCTGGAAAGTACAATAAATACAGACGTGACGAGTACAATAAATACTGACATGGAGAGTACAATAAAAAGTGACTTGGAGAGGGTAATAAATACTTACCGGGAGAGGGCAATAAATACTGACCTGGAAAGTACAATAAACTGAGCTGGAGAGTATAATAAATGCTGACCTGGAGAGTACAATAAATACTGACTTGGAGAGTACAATAAATACTGACCTGGAGTGTACAATAAATAATGACCTGGAGAGTACAATAAATACTAACCTGGAGAGTACAATAAATACTGACCTATCGAGTACAATAAATACTGACCTGGAGATGGCAATAAATGCTGACCTGGAGAGTACAAATAAATACTGACCTGGAGAGTACATTACATATTGTCCTTGATAGTACAATTAATACAGCCCGGGAGAGAGCAATAAATGCTGACCTGGAGACTCTAATTAAATACTGACCTGGAGAGTACAATAAATAATGAACTGAAGTGTACAATAAAGAGTGACCTGGAGAGGGTTATAAATACTGAACTGCAGAGAACAATAAATAGTGACCTGGAGAGGGTAATAAATACTTAACTGGAGAGGGCAAAAATACTGACCTGGAGAGTACAATAAACTCTGACCTGGAGAGTACAATAAAAACTGACCTGGAGTTTACAATAAATACTTACCTGGGGAATACAATAAATACTGACCTGGAGAGGGCAATAAATATTGACCTTGAGAGTGCGATATATACTGACCTGGAGAGTACAATAAATACTGATCTGCAGAGTAAAATATATACTGACCTTGAGAGTACAATAAATACTGACCTGGAGAGGGTAATAAATACTGACCGGGAGAGTGTAATAAATACAGACCTGGAGAGTACAATATAGTACTGACATGGAGAGGACAATAAATACTGACATGGACTGTACAATAAACACTGAGCTGGAGAGTATAATAAATACTGACCTGGAGAGTACAATAAATACTGAGCTGGAAAGTACAATAAACACTGACCTGGAGTGTAGAATAAATAATGACCTGGAGAGTACAATAAATACAAATCTGTAAAGTACAATAAATACTGACCTGGAGAGGGCAATAACTACTTACCTAGAGAGTATAATAAATACTGACCAGGAGAGTATCGTAAATACGGACCTGGAAAGTGCAATATATACTGACCTGTAAAGTACAATAAATACTGACTTGGAGAGTACAATAAATACTGACCTGGAGAGCACAATAAATACTGACTTGGAGAATACAATAAATACTGTCCTGGAGAGGGTAATAAATACTGACCTGGAGAGTACAATAAATACTGAACTGGAGAGTACAATAAATACTGACCTGGAGAGTACAATAAATACTGACCTGGAGTGCACAATAAATACTGACCTGGAGAGTACAATAAATACGGACATGGAGAGGATAATAAATACTGACCTGGAGAGTACAATAAATACTGAGCTGGAGAGTGCAATAAATACTGACCAGGAGTGTAGAATAAATAATGTCCTGGAGAGTACAATAAATACTAATCTGTAAAGTACAATAAATACTGACCTGGAGAGGGCTATAAATAATTACCTAGAGAGTATAATAAATTTTGACCAGGAGAGTATAATAAATACGGACCTAGAAAGTGCAATATATACTGATCTACAGAGTACAATAAATACTGACCTGGAGAGTACAATAAATACTGACCTGGAGAGCACAATAAATACTGAACTGGAGAATACAATAAATACTGACCTGGAGAGGATAATAAATACTGACCTGGAGAGTACAATAAATACTGAACTAGAGAGTACAATAAATACTGACCTGGAGAGTACAATAAATACTGACCTGGAGAGCACAATAAATACTGACCTGGAGAGTATAATAAATACTGACATGGAGAGGGTAATAAATACTGAACTGGAGAGTACAATAAATACTGAACTGGAGAGTACAATAAATACTGACCTGGAGCGTACAATAAATAATGACCGGGAGAGTGCAATAAATAGTGATTTGGAGAGTACAATAAATACTGACCTGGACAGGGGAATAAATACTGACCTGGAGAGTACAATAAATACTGACCTGGAGAGTACAATAAATAATGACCGGGAGAGAACAATAAATACTGATCTGGAGAGGGTAATAAATATTGACCTGGAGAGTACAATAAATACTGACCTGGAGAGTACAATAAATAATGACCTGGAGAGTGTAAAAAATACAGACATGGAGAGTACAATAAATACTGACCTGGAGAGGACAATAAATACTGACCTGGACAGTACAATAAACACTGAGCTGGAGAGTATAATAAACACTGACCTGGAGAGTACAATATATACTGACCTGGAGAGTACAATAAATACTGACATGGAGTGTACAATAAATAATGACCTGGAGAATACAATAAATACTAACCTGGAGAGTACAATAAATACTGAACTGTCGAGTAAAATAAATACTGACCTGGAGAGTGCAATAAATACTGACCTGGAGAGTACAATATATACGGACCTGGAGAGTACAATAAATACTGTTCTGGAGAGTACAATAAAGAGGGACCTGGAGGGTGCAATAAACGCTGACCTGGAGAGTACAATAAATACTGACCTGAAGATTACAATAAATACTGACCTGGAGAGAACAATAAAAAGTGACCTGGAGAGGGTAATGAATACTTACCTGGAGAGGGTAATAAATACTGACCTGGAGAGGGTAATAAATACAGACATGGAGAGTACAATAAATACTGACCTGGAGAGGACAATAAATACTGCCCTGGAGAGTACAATAAATACTGACCTGGACTGTACAATAAATAATGACCTGGAGAGTATAATAAAAACTGACCTAGAGAGAGCAATATATACTGCCCTGGACACGGCACTAAATACTGACCTGGAGAGTACAATAAATACTGACCTGGAGAGTACAATATATACTGACCTTGTGAATACAATAAATACTGACCTGGAGAGTACATTAAATACTGACCTGGTGAGTACAATAAATACTGACCTGGAGAGGGAAAAACAAAATGCCCTGGAGAGGGTAATGAATACTTACCTGGAGAGGGTAATAAATACTGACCTGGAGAGGGTAATAAATACAGACATGGAGAGTACAATAAATACTGACCTGGACAGTACAATAAACACTGAGCTGGAGAGTATTATAAATACTGACCTGAAGAGAACAATAAAGAGGGACCTGGAGAGTGCAATAAATACTGACCTGGAGAGTACAATAAATACGGAGCGGGAGAATACAATAAATACTGACCTGGAGAGTCCAATAAATACTGACCTGGAGAGTACAATAAATACTGACCTGGAGTGTACAATAAATACTGACCTGGAGAGTACAATAAATACTGACCTGTAGAGTACAATAAACATTGACCTGGAGAGTACAATAAATACTTACCTGGAGGTACAATAAATACTGACCTGGAGAGTACAGTAAATACTGACCTGGAGTGTATAAAAAATACTGACCTCGGGAGTACAATGAATACTGACCTGGAGAGTGCAATAAATACTGACCTAGAGAATACCGTAAAAATGACCTGGAGAGGGCAATCACTATTGACCAGGAGAGTGCAATTAATACTGAACTGGAGAGTACTATAAATACTGATCTGGAGAGTACAATAAATAGTGACTTGGAGAGTACAGTAAATACTGACCTGGAGAGTACAATAAATACAGTCCTGGAGTGTACAGTAAATAATGACCTGGAGAGTATAATAAAAACTGACCTAGAGAGAGCAATATATACTGCCCTGGACACGGCACTAAATACTGACCTGGAGAGTACAATAAATACTGACCTGGAGAGTACAATATATACTGACCTTGTGAATACAATAAATACTGACCGGGAGAGTACATTAAATACTGACCTGGAGAGTACAATAAATACTGACCTGGAGAGGGAAAAACAAAATGCCCTGGAGAGGGCAATAAATACTGACCTGGAGAGTACAGTAAATACTGACCTGGAGAGTACACTAATTACTGACCTGGTGAGTACAATAAATACTGCCCTGGGGAGTACAATAAATACTGACCTGGAAAGGGTAATAAATACTTGCCTGGACAGTACAATAAATAGTGAGCTGGAGAGTACAATAAATACTGACCTGACGAGTACAATAAATACTGACATAGAGAGAACAATAAAAAGTGACCTGGAGAGGGTAATGAATACTTTATCTGGAGAGGGCTATAAATTCTGACATGGAAAGTACAATAAAGTCTGACATAGAGAGTACAATAAATACTGACCTGGAGAGTACAATAAATACTGACCTGGAGAGCACAATAAATAGTGACCAGGAGTGTACAATAAATACTGACCTGGAGAGTACAATAAATACTGACCTGGAGAGGACAATAAATAATGACCTGGACATTACAATAAATACTGACCTGGAGAGGGAATAAATACTGTCCTGGAGAGGGTAATAAATACAGACATGGAGAGTACAATAAATAATGACCTGGAGAGGATATTAAATATTGTCCTGGACAGTACAATAAACACTGAGCTGGAGAGTATAATAAATACTGACCTGGAGAGTACAATAAATACTGGCCTGGAGTGTGCAATAAATAATGACCTGGCGAGTACAATAAATACTAACCTGGAGAGTACAACAAATACTGACCTGTCGAGTAAAATAAATACTAACCTGCAGAGTGCAATAAATACTGACCTGGAGAGTACAATATATACGGACCTGGAGAGTACAAAAAATACTGACCTGGAGAGTACAATAAAGACGGACCTGGATAGTGCAATAAACACTGACGTGGAGAGTACAATAAATACTGACCTGAAGAGTACAATAAATACTGACCTGGAGAGAACAATAAAAAGTGACCTGGAGAGGGGAATGAATACTTCCCTGGAGAGGGTAATAAATACTGATGGGGAGAGGGTAATAAATACAGACATGGAGAGTACAATAAATAATGCCCTGGAGAATACATTAAATACTGTCCTGGACAGTACAATAAACACTGAGCTGGAGAGTATAATAAATACTGACCTGTAGAATACAATAAATACTGGCCTGGAGTGTGCAATAAATAATGACCTGGCGAGTACAATAAATACTAACCTGGAGAGTACAACAAATACTGACCTGTCGAGTAAAATAAATACTAACCTGCAGAGTGCAATAAATACTGACCTGGAGAGTACAATATATACGGACCTGGAGAGTACAATAAATACTGACCTGGAGAGTACAATAAAGACGGACCTGGATAGTGCAATAAACACTGACGTGGAGAGTACAATAAATACTGACCTGAAGAGTACAATAAATACTGACCTGGAGAGAACAATAAAAAGTGACCTGGAAAGGGGAATGAATACTTACCTGGAGAGGGTAATAAATACTGATGGGGAGAGGGTAATAAATACAGACATGGAGAGTACAATAAATACTGACCTGGAGAGGACAATAAATACTCACCTGGAGAGTACAATAAATACTGACCTGGAGTGTACAATAAATAATGACCTGGAGAGTACAATAAATACAAACCTGGAGAGTACAATAAATACTGACCTGGAGTGGACAATAAATACTGACCTGGACAGTACAGTAAATACTGACCTGGAGAGGATAATAAATACTGACCTGGAGAGGGTAATGAATACAGACATGGAGAGTACAATAAATACTGATCTGGAGAGGACAATAAATACTGACCTGGACAGTACAATAAACACTGAGCTGGAGAGTATTATAAATACTGACCTGGAGAGTACAATAAATACTGACCTGGAGAGTACAATAAATACAGACCTTGAGTGTACAATAAATAATTACCAGGAGAGTACAATAAATACTAACCTGGAGAGTACAATAAATACTGACCTATCGAGTAAAATAAATACTGACCTGGAGAGTGCAATAAATACTGACCTGGAGAGTACAATATATACGGACCTGGAGAGTACAATAAATACTGACCTGGAGAGTACAATAAAGACGGACCTGGAGGGTGCAATAAACGCTGACCTGGAGAGTACAATAAATACTGACCTGAAGAGTACAATAAACACTGACCTGGAGAGCGTAATAAATACTGACCTGGAGAGGGTAATAAATACAGACATGGAGAGTACAATAAATACTGACCTGGAGAGGACAATAACTACTGACCTGGAGAGTTCAATAAATACTGACCTGGACTGTACGATAAATAATGACCTGGAGAGTACAATAAATACAAACCTGGAGAGTACAATAAATACTGACCAGTCGAGTACAATAAATACTGACCAGTCGAGTACAATAAATACTGACCTGAAGAGGGCAATAAATACTGACCTGAAGAGTACAATAAAGAGGGACCTGGAGAGTGCAATAAATACTGACCTGGAGAGTACAATAAATACGGAGCGGGAAACTACAATAAATACTGACTGTGGGGAGAGTACAATAAATACTGACCTGGAGAGTACAATAAATACTGACCTGGAGTGTACAATAAATACTGACCTGGAGAGTACAATAAATACTGACCTGTAGAGTACAATAAATACGGACCTGGAGAGTACAATAAACATTGACCTGGAGAGTACAGTAAATACTTTCCTGGAAAGTACAATAAATACTGACCTGGAGAGTACAATAAATACTGACCTGTAGAGTACAATAAATACTGACCTGGAGTGTACAATAAATACTGACCTGGAGAGGACAATAAATACTGACCTGGAGAGTACAATAAACATTGACCTGGAGAGTACAATAAATACTTACCTGGAGAGTACAATAAATACTGACCTGGAGAGTACAGTAAATACTGACCTGGAGTGTATAAAAAATACTGACCTCGGGAGTACAATAAATACTGACCTGGAGAGTACAATAAATACTGACCGAGAGAATACCGTAAAAATGACCAGGAGAGGGCAATCACTATTGATCAGGAGAGTGCAATAAACACTGAACTGGAGAGTACTATAAATACTGATCTGGAGAGTACAATGAATAGTGACTTGGAGAGTACAGTAAATACTGACCTGGAGAGTACAATAAATACAGACCTGGAGTGTACAATAAATAATGACCTGGAGAGTATAATAAAAACTGCCCTAGAGAGACCAATATATACTGCCCTGGACACGGCAATAAATACTGACCTTGTGAATACAATAAATACTGACCTGGAGAGTACATTAAATACTGACCTGGAGAGTACAATAAATACTGATCTGGAGAGGGAAATACAAAATGCCCTGGAGAGATCAATAAATACTGACCTGGAGAGTACAGTAAATACTGACCTGGAGAGTACACTAATTACTGACCTGGTGAGTACAATAAATACTGCCCTGGGGAGTACAATAAATACTGACATGGAGACGGTAATAAATATTTGCCTGGACAGTACAATAAATAGTGAGCTGGAGAGTACAATAAATACTGACCTGGAGAGTGCAATAAATACTGACCTGGAGATTACAATAAATACTGACCTGGAGAATACAATAAATACTGACCTGGAGAGTATAATAAATACTGACCTGGAGAGGGCAATAAATACTGACCTGGAGAGTACAATTAATACTGACCTGGAGAGGGTAATAAATACTGACCTGGAGAGTATAATAAATACTGACATGGAGAGGACAGTAAATACTGACCTGGAGAGTACGATAAATATTTACCTGGAGATTACAATAAATACTGACCTGGAGTGTAGAATAAATAATGACCTAGAGAGTACAATAAATACTAATCTGGAGAGTACAATAAATACTGACCTGTAGAGTACTATAAATACTGACCTGGAGAGGGCAATAAATACTGACCTGGAGAGTACAATAAATACTGACCAGGAGAGTGCAATAAATACGGACCTGGAGAGTGCAATAAATACTGACCTGGAGAGTACAATAAATACTGACCTGGAGTGTACAATAAATACTGACCTGGAGAGCGCAATAAATACTGACCTGGAGAGTACAATAAATACTGACCTGGAGAGGGTAATAAATACTGACCTGGAGAGTACAATAAATACAGACCTGGATAGTGAAATAAATACTGACCTGGAGAGCAAATAAATACTGAGCTGGAGAGTACAATAAATATTAACCTGGAGATGGTAATAAATACTGACCTGGAGAGTACAATAAATACTGACCTGCAGATCGCAATAAATACTGCCCTGGAGAGTGCAATAAAAGCTGACCTGGAGACTGCAATAAATACTGACCTGGAGAGTCTAATAAATAGTGACCTAAAGAGTACAATAAATACTGACCTGGAGTTTACAATAAATACTGACCTGGAGAATACAATAAATACTGACCTGGAGAGTACAATAATTACTGACCTGGAGACGGCAATAAATACTGATCTGGAAAAAGCAATAGATATTGACCTTGGGAATGCAATATATACTGACCTGGAAAGTACAATAAATACTGACCTGGAGAGTACAATAAATATTGACCTGGAGAGTACAATAAATACTGACAGGGAGAGGGTAATAAATTCTGACTTGGAGAGGTTTATAAATACAGACATGGAGAGTACAATAAATACTGACATGGAGAGGACAATAAATACTGTCCTGGAGAGTATGATAAATACTGACCTGGAGAGCACAATAAATACTGCCCTGGGGAGTACAATAAATACTGACCTGGAGAGGGGAATAAATACTGGCCTGGACAGTACAATAAATACTGACCTGGAGAGTACAATAAATACTGACCTGGAGAGTGCAGTAAATACTGACCTGGAGATTACAATAAATACTGACCTGGGGAATACAATAAATGCTGACCTGGAGAGTACAATAAATACTGACCTGGAGAGGGTAATAAATACTGATCTAGAAAAAGCAATTGATATTGACCTTCAGAGTGCAATATATACTGACCTGGAGAGTTCAATAAATACTGACCTGGAGAGTACAATAAATACTGACCTGGAGAGTACAATAAATATTGACCTGGAGAGTACGATAAATACTGACCTGGAGAGTACGATAAATACTGACCTCGAGAGTACAATAAATACTTACCTGGAGTGTACAATAAATAAAGACCTGGAGAGTACAATAAATACTAATCTGGAGAGTACAATAAATACTGACTGTAGAGTACAATAAATACTGACCAAAGAGAGCAATAAATACTGATCTGGAGAGTACAATAAATACTGACCAGGAGAGTACAATAACTACGGACCTGGAGAGTGCAATAAATACTGACCTGGAGCATACAATCAATACTGACATGCAGAGTACAATACATACTGACCTTGAGAGCGCAATAAATACTGATCTGGAGAGTACAATAAAGACTGACCTGGAGAGGGTAATAAATACTGGCCTGGAGAGTACAATAAATACAGACTTGGATAGTGCAATAAATACTGACCTGGAGAGCAAATAAATACTGAGCTGGAGAGTACAATAAATACTGACCTGGAGAGGGTAATAAATACTGACCTGGAGAGTACAATAAAAACTGACCTGCAGAGTGCAATAAATACTGCCCTGGAGAGTGCAAAAAAAGCTGACCTGGAGACTACAATAAATACTGACCTGGAGAGTACAATAAATACTTACATGAAGAGTACAATAAATACTGACCTGGAGATTACAATAAATACTGACCAGGGGAATACAATAAATACTGACCTGGAGAGTACAATAAATACTGAACTGGAGAGGGCAATAAATACTGATCTGGAAAAAGCAATAGATATTGACCTTAGGAATGCAATATATACTGACCTGGAGAGTACAATAAATACTGACCTGGAGAGTACAATAAATATTGAGCTGGAGAGTACAATAAATACTGACCAGGAGAGGGTAATAAATTCTGACTTGGAGAGGGTAATAAATACAGACCTGGAGAGGACAATAAATACTGACATGGAGAGGACAATAAATACTGACCTGGAGAGTACGATAAATAGTGACCTGGAGAGTACAATAAATATTGACCTGGAGTATACAATTGATAATGACCTGGAGAGTACAATAAATACTAATCTGGAGAGTACAATAAATCCTGACCTGGAGAGTACAATAAATACTGACCTGGAGAGTACAATAAATACTGACCTGCAGAGCGCAATAAATACTGACCTGGAGAGTACAATAAATACTGACCTGGAGAGTGTAATAAATACTGACCTGGAGAGTACAATAAATACTGACCTGGAGAGTGCAATAAATACTGACCAGGACAGTACAATAAATACTGACCTGGAGTGCACATTAAATACTGACCTGGAGAGTACAATAAATACTGACCTGGAGAGGGTAATAAATACTGACCTGGAGAGTACAATAAATACTGACCTGCAGAGTGCAATAAATACTGCCCTGGAGAATGCAATAAAAGCTGACCTGGAGACTGCAATAAATACTGACCTGGACAGTACAATAAATACTGACCTGGAGAGCACATTAAATACTGACCTGGAGAGTAGAATAAATACTGACCTGGAGAGGGTAATAAATACTGACCTGGAGAGTACAATAAATACTGACCTGCAGAGTGCAATAAATACTGCCCTGGAGAGTGCAATAAAAGCTGACCTGGAGACTGCAATAAATACTGACCTGGAGAGTACAATAAATACTGACCTGAAGAGTACAATAAATACTGACCTGGAGATTCCAATAAATACTGACCTGGAGAGTACAATAAATACTGACCTGGAGAGCACAATAAATACTGACCTGGAGTGTACAATAAATACTGACCTGGAGAGTACAATAAATACTGACCTGGAGAGTACAATAAATATTGACCTGGAGAGGACAATAAATACTGACCTGGACAGTAAAATAAATACTGACCTGGAGAGGCTAGTAAATACTGACCTGGAGAGGGTAATGACTTCAGACCTGGAGCGTACAATAAATACTGACCTGGAGAGTGCAATAAAAACAATGGGCCTTCAAGTTCAGCAGTTCCCTTTCAAAAGAATAAAGTGGGATTTCTATCATTCCTGAAGGCAATTGTTTGTGCGTGAATGAGCGCGGGTCTCAGGACCACGCGGGGCTGGGACGGTTGTTTATGCCACAGGTCATAGACAGGCAGGAAGGAGGGAGGGAAGTAAAACCCACCCGGAATAAAAGACAATTTAAAACATATATATATTTATCATAATAAGAAAATAAATAAATTTACAATTTTATTGCAAAAAATTGTATTTTATTTGTTTTAAATAAATAACTAATTGTTTCTTAATCTATATATTTTTGATAGACCAAAGGCTGTGTGACTGCATGACATCCAATGGAAATCAGGGTGTGCAGTCAGTAAATTCCCAAACACAGTAAGCCCATGGTGTAAGACAAGCCACGAGGGAAGATGTGGGCAACAAAGGCGATCTTTAAAAGTCGCGCGTGCCTTTCTGCAGGATCCGAGTGCAGCTGCGTGTGCTGTGAAAGAGGTGAAATGTAATAGTGCCAAAGCAGGCAGAACAGAAAAAGCACATTTATTCTGAAGGTTAAAAAGTAGGGAATGTATATAAATATACGCATATATAAATATTTATACATATATTTATATAAACAAAGTCAGTCAGCCATGTCCTGTCTTGTATTGATTTGATTTGTATTTGAAAATAAGGCGGAAGGAGCTCATCATGTCACACAGACCATCCGCTAGCTCTCGCTAAAATCGCTATGTTTCTACCTTATATAATTTGCCTTCTTTCACTTGTGGAATAGCAAAATCCCACAGCAGATTCTTCTCCTGTCAGGCAGTGTTGAATCAAATCAGTGTGGCTTCAAGTTGCATGTAATGCATTTTTTCGCCCATGACATGAAATGCATAGTAAGATCACGCAGAACGTTTGCACGTTCTCTCTCGCTTACACAAACACACCAACAACCTAAAATTCCTGCACCCTCCAAAGGCAGTTTTTGAAATTTGAAATTTGAAATCCGGGACAGACAGCACATTTCTTTTAAACAGATACATAATGATCCGATACTGACAGCACACCATTTTGGAGAGACAGAGAACGAACCCGGGCAGAACAGCACATCACCTTAAAAGGGATACAGAAACACAATGAACAAAAACAAAGAATTCTGTAAAACTCAGCAGGTCGTGAACATTCTGTGGATGAAGAACCCGGGCTCACGTTCAGTCAGATGACCATTCCGATATATTCAGTAAAATGTAAAGTTTACAGATTTTTTTGCACGAAAATAGCGCCTGGAAATAAATAGGAGTAAGGAAGGACAAAAGGGAATGTCTGTGATGCAGTGGAGCGTAGGAGTGATTGAATAATAAATGGCAGAATGCGAAAAGGCAAAGTGGGTGGTACGCGGGCAATAAAGTAACAAAGGATGGACCAGAGGAGGTGTTAGTGGGAACAGCAGAACCATTACCAGACAGTGGGAGCGGTGCTTATGATCCGATACGTTGAATCGAATGTAGAGGCCAGAACACTATAACATGCCTGGAATGGAGGCTATGAACGCGTTTTAATCAGACCAGGCAGCTTGGCCAGCCCGGTTTGATGTCCTGTGCGGTTTAAATTCGGCAGCCAAGCGGTTAAATCCAAAGCCAGCTTCTCACATCTTTTCAGCGCTAGAGAAAAAGGATGCACTCATATTCAGGTCATAGTCTGTATCACGTTGAAGTGGAGATTGGCGCTGAATGTCTGCTTATCCCAAAGGAGGTGAGCTCATGCGTGCAGAAAGGAAGATATATTGATCAAGTATTGGCCGGAATCAAACATGGGTTTAGGTTGTCCAATGATACACAGAGCCGAGTGCTTCAGAGATACATGAACTTTACTCAGTTCGGTGAGTTTCACTTTGCTCCTGGCAATCTCCAGGATTTTGAGACGCTGTGGGGACAACGGAGTGCAATCACACGTTTTAATTTGAAACATGTCAGTTTGCTCACATGTCGACCGGCTGAGAACTGGTATTTTGACTAAACGATGGCAGGGTTCGTCCGAGATTTGAACCACGGACCTCTCACATTTCAATTATTAAAATCCCAAAGCCAGAATCATACCACTAGACCAACGAGCCGCCGACAGTGAGGGACGAAGCTCTCAGATTCTGACGTTAGTTTGCTATTCGGCCCATTGTGCCTGTGCTGACTCTCAGGGGCGTTTCTCATGATTCCCCCTATCCATAGTCCTGCTAATGTTTTCCCTTTGATTAATAGATTATTTTTTGAGACATTACTTCACCAACGAGCTGCATCCTTGTCAGTCAAAGGAGAATTTGGCAATGAGGTTCAATGTGTGACGAAAAAAAACGAGGGGAAAATGTTTGTCACAATAACGACGAAGCTGGGGGCATACTGGATCAGCAGTTCAGTGCCTGAACTACTCAGTCACCTTGTCTCATATTTACTGCAAAGTCAGACATCCATCACCTAATTTTTGCATTCAAACAGAAATAATGTGCACGAAAGTCTACTTCACCGCTTTTTGTGCCCGTGCAACCAGACCGATAGTGATGAAAATTTGCCATTAGCTTCAAAAAGCAAACAGCCTTCCTTTACTTCAGGTGAGTGACTATATGAGATGGTTGATTTTGAGGCACAATCAAAACAAATAATATAAAATGTCAGGCTACAAGGTAGTTGATTGCGGTAGGACTCGAATCTGTGATATTCTGATAACATCGTGGTTATAATTGAAGTCAGACGCCTTGTCCATTAGGCCATTGGCACACATTTGTTGTTTTTTATATTGAGAGCAAATTTGGGATAAGGGTTATTTCAAGAAATGGATGTTGGAAAACATGAGCACATTTCGAGTAATGAATCGATGCGCTGCGATATGGATTCGCACGGGCACAGGCAACGTCAATGTAGCTTGAAACACAACAGTTTCACAATTCGGTCATCGCAGCTGAAATCAAACACCTTTTACAACTATACAGAATGGACCGGATTATGAGAAAAACGTCATAAAGGGACAAATTATGAACCGGAACTGACAACCATCCCGTTTAAGCAGACACCGAATGATCCTGAACAGCAAGCACATCCCAATTACAAAGATGTAGAAAGACCCTTGACTGACACAGTACGCTTTTAAAAGAATAAATTGGGATTTTGTCATTCTTGAAAGCAATTGTGCTGAGCGTGAGTGAGCGTGGGGCTCAGGACCAGTCGGGGCTGGGACGGTTGTTGAAGACACAGGTGATCGACAGGCAGGAAGGAGGGAGGGAAGTAAAACCAACCCAGACAAAAATACAATGTAAAACATATATATATTTATCATAGTAAGAAAATAATTAATTTTACAATTTTATTGCAAAAAATTGAATTTGATTTGATTTGAATAAATAAATAATTGTTTCATAATCTATATATTTTTTATTGAACGAAGACTGTGTGACTGGATGAATTCCACTGGAAACCAGGTGGTGCAGTCAGTAAATACCACAACTCAGTACGCCCATGGTGGAAGACAAGCCACGATGGCAGATGTGGGCAACAAAGGCGATCTTTCATAATCGCGAGTGCCTTTTTGCTGTATCTGACAGCAGCTGCGTGTGCTGTGAAAGAGTTCAAATATAATAGAGCCCAGTGCAGGCAGAACGGAAAATGTACATTTATCGTGAAAGTTAAAAAGTAGGGAATGTATATAAATATACGTACATTTAAATATTTATATACATATATATATAAACAAAGTCAGTCAGTTAGTCATGTCTTGTCTTGTCTTGATTTGATTTATATTGGAAAATAAGGGTGAAGGAGGTCATCATGTCACACAGCGCATATGCAAGCTCTCGCTAAAATCACTATGTTTCTAACTTATGTCATCTGCCTTCTTTCAGATGTGGAATTGCAAAATACCAAAGCAGATTCTGCTCCTGTCAGGCAATCCTCGAATGCGTGTTCAATCAAATCAGAATGGCTTCAAGTAGCATGTGATGCCTTTTTTCTCACGTGACATGATTGCACATTAAGGTCGCGCAGCACATTTGCACGCACTCTATCGCTTACACAAACACACAAACAAACTAATATTCCTGCACTCTCCAAAAGCAGTTTTTGAAATTTGAAATTTGATATCTGGGAGAGTCAGCACAATCCCTTTCAAACAGGAAGGACAAAAGGGAATGTCTGTGATACAGTGGAGCTTAGGAGTGATTGAATAATAAATGGGACAATGCGAAAAGGCAAAGTGGGTAAAATGAAAAATATTGTATGTTACATTTTCCAAGGGTCTAGTTACTCTCTGCTGATGTTAAAATTGTAAGCGGGCAAAAAAGTAAAAACGAATGATATAGAGGAGGTGTTAGTGGGAACAGCAGAGCCATTACCAGACAATGGGAGTGGTGTTTATGATCCGATAAGCTGGACCTAATGTTGAGGCCAGAAGACAATAACATGCCTGAAATATAGGGTGTGAACCCCTTTTAATCAGACTAGGCAGTTTGGCCACCCCGGATTGATTTCCTGTAAGGTGTGAATACGGCAGCCAAGGGACTAATTCAAAAGCCAGCTTCTCACGTCTTTCCGGCATGAGAGAAACAGGATGCACTCATATTCAGGGCAGAGTATGTTTCACGTTGAAGTGGAGATTGACGCCGAATGTGTGCTTATCCCAATGGAGGTGAGCTCATGCATGCAGAAATGAAGATATACTGATCAGGTATTGGCCGGAACCAAACACGGGTTTAGGATGTCCATTGAGACACAGAGCCGAGAACATCTGAGATACTTTAACTTTACTCAGTTCGGTGAGTTTCACTTTGCTCCTGGGAAACTCCAGGATTTGGACTCTGTGGGAACAACGGAGCGAAATCATACGTTTTAATTTGAAATATGTACATTTTCTCACATGTCGACCTGCTCAGAAGAGGTTATTTTACTAAAAGTTGGCAGGGATCGTCCGGCATTTGAACACGGGATCTCTTGCATTTCCATTTTGAAAATCCCAAAGCGAGAATCATACACCTGGACCAACGAGCCGCCAACTACGAAGAGCGTAGCTCTCAGATTCTGACGGTAGTTTACTAATCGGCCCATCGTGCCTGTGCTGAATCTCAGAGAGCTATCGCATGAGTCCCTCTATCCATACTCCTGCTCATGTTTTCCCTTTGATGAATATATTATTAATTTGAGACATTACATTACCAAAGAGCTGCATCCTTTTCAGTAAAAGTTGAATTTGGCAATGTGGTTGACAATAAAACCAGAGGGTTCAAATTTTTAACGCAATAACGACGAGGGTGGGAGCACACTGGATCAGCAGTCCATCGCCTGAACCTCTCAGCTGCCTCGTCTCCTATTTACAGCAACGGCAGACATCCATCCCCTACTTTTTGCATCCAAACAGAAAAATGTGCAAGGATGTCTACTTCATCGCCTGTTCTGCCCGTGCAACCAGTTCGGCAGTGATGAAAATGTGCCATTAGCTTCTGAAAGCAAATAAACTTCCTTTACTTCAGGTGAGTGACTGTCCGAGATTGTCAATTTTGAGGCACAATCAAAACAAAGAATATAAAATTTCACGTGGCGAGTTAGTTGACCGGTGTAGGAGTCGAACCTGTAATTTTCTGATAACATCATGGTTACAATTGACGTGCGATGCCTTATCCATTAGGCCACGCAGCCGCTGCCATCGGTACAACATTTGTTGTTTTTATATTGAGAGCAAACTTGGGACAAGGGTGCTTTCAAAGAATGGATGCAGGAAAACATGAGCATATTTCGAGTAATGAATAGATGCGCTTCGATATGGATGTGCACGGGCATAGGCAACGTCAATGTAGCTTGAAACACAACAGTTTAACAATTCGGTCATCGTAGCTGCAATCACACTCCTTTCAGAACTATACAGAATGATCCGGATTATAAGAAAATACGTCATAAAGGGGCAAATTATGAACCGGAACTGACAGCCATCCCGTTAAATCAGACATCGAATGATACTGAACTGCAAACACATCCCTATTACAAAGATATAGAATGACCCTTAACTGACAGCAGTTCGCTTTTAAAAGAATAAAGTGGGACTTCTATCAGTCTTGAAGGCAAATCTGCTGTGCGTGAGTGAGCGTGGGGCTCAGGACCAGTCGGGGCTGGGACGGTTGTTGAAGCCAAAGGTGATATACAGGCAGGAAGGAGGGAGGGAAGTAAAATCAACCCAGAGAAAAAGACAAATTGAAAAATCTATATATTTATCATAATAAATAAATAAATAAATACTTTTTCAATTTTATTGCAAAACGCTGAATTTGATTTGATTTAAATAAGTAAATAATTGTTTCATAATCTATTTATTCCACTGGAAATCAGGGGGTGCAGTCAGTAAATACCCAAACTCTGTAAGCCCATGTTGGAAGACAAGCCACGAGGGAAGATGTGGGCAACAAAGGCGATCTTTTAAAGTCGCGCGTGCCTTTCTGCTGAAGCTGACAGCAGCTGCGTGTGCTGTGAAAGAGGTCAAATGTAATAGAGCCAATGCAGGCAGAACAGAAAAATCACATTTATTGTGAACGTTAATAAGTAGGGAATGTATGTAAATATACGTATATATAAATATTTATATACATATACATAGAAACAAAGTCAGTCAGTCAGTCATGTCTTGTCTTGTCTTGATTTGATTTGTATTTGAAAATAAGGGGGAAGGAGGTCATCATGTCAGACAGCCCATGCACGAGCTCTCGCTTAAATCGCTATGTTTCTAACTTATGACATTTGCCTGCTTTCAGATGTGGAAGAGCAAAATCCCATGCAAGATTCATCTCCTGTCAGGCAGTCCTCGAATGCGTGTTCAATCAAATCAGTGTGGCTTCACGTTGCATGTCATGCCTTTTTTCTCACGTGACATGAAATGCACAGTAAGATCGCGACGCACTCTCTCGCTTACACAAACACACAAACAACCTAACATTCCTGTACCATCCAAACGCAGTTTTTGAAATTTGAAATTTTAATTCCTGGACAGACAGCACAGCCCTTTTAAACAGACACAGAATGAACCGGGACTGATCGCACACCATTTTAGAGAGAGAGACAGAGAATGACCCCGACTGTGACCTTAAAAGGGATACAGAAGCAGAAGGAAAGAAAACAAAGAATTCTGTAAAACTGAGCAGGTCGTGCATATTCTGCGGATGAAGATCCCGGGTTCACGTTCAGTCAGATGATCATTCCGATATTTTGAGAAAAATGTAAAATTTACAGATTTTTTCAACAAAAATAGAGCCTGGAAAAAAATAGGCAGCGAGGAAGGACAAAAGGGAATGTCTGTGATACAGTAGAGTGTAGGAGTGATTGAATAATAAATGGCACAATGCGAAAAGGCAAAGTGGGTGGTAAGCGGGCAATAAAGTAACAAAGAATGGTCCAGAGGAGGTGTTAGTGGGAACAACAGCACCATTACCAGACAATGGGAGCGGTGCTTATGATCCGATACGCTGAACCTAATGTTGAGGCTAGAAGACTATAACATGCCTGAAATATAGGATGTGAACGCCTTTTAAACAGACCAGGCAGCTTGGCCACCTATACAGTTTGAATTCGGCAGCCAAGTGACTAATTCAAAAGCCAGCTTCTCACATCTTTTCGGCACAAGAGAAACAGGATGCACTCATATTCAGGGCAGAGTATGTTTCACGTTGAAGTGGAGATCGTCGCCGAATGTATGCTTATCCCAATGGACGTGAGCTCATGCATGGAGAAATGAAGACACACTGATCAAGTATTGGCCGGAACCAAACACAGGTTTACGTTGTCCAATGAGACACAGAGCCGAGTGCATCTGAGATACTTTAACTTGACTAAGTTCGGTGAGTTTCACTTTGCTCGTGGGAAACTCCAGGATTTGGAAGCTGTGGGTTCAATGTAGCGAAATCACACGTTTGAATTTGAAATATTTCCGCTTTTTCATTGTCGACCGACTCAGAAGCGGTTCCTTGACATGAAGTTGACAGGGCTGGTCCTGGTCTTGATCCTGGGTCTTCTCGCATTTCAATTTTGAAAATTCATTCGCCAGCATCGTACCACTAGACCACCTCGCCGCCGACAACGAAGAGCGTAGCTCTCAGATTCTGATGGTAGTTTACTTTTCTGCCCATCGTGCCTGTGCCGACTCTCAGAGACCTATCGAATGAGTTACCCTATCCATAGTCGTGCTAATATTTTCCATTTGATGAATATATGATTAATTTGAGACATTACATCATCAAAAAGCTGCATCCTTGTCAGTAAATGGTGAATTTGGCAATGAGGTTAAATGTGATTGACAAAAAAACCAGAGGTGTCAAATGTTTAACACAATAACGACGAGGGTGGGTGCACACTGGATTAGCAGTCCATCGCCTGAACCTCTCTGCCACCTCGTCTCCTATTTACAGCAAGGTCAGACAACCTTCCCCTACTTTTTGCTTCCAAACAGACATAATGTGCAAGAAAGTCTCCTTCACCGCCTGTTCTGCCCGTGCAACCAGATCAGCAGTGAGGAAAATATGCCATTAGCTTCTTAAAGCAAACAACCTTCCTTTACTTCAGGTGAGTGACTGTTCGAGATAGTTGGGCTTGAGGCAGAATCAAAATAAAGAATATAAAATTTCACACGGCGAGTAAGTTGACCGCGGCAAGACTCGAACCTGCAATCTTCTGATAACATCACAGTTACAATCGAAGTCAGACGCCTTCGTTGACGCAACATTTGTTGTTGTTTTTAAAATTGAGAGGAAATTTGGGACAAGGTTTTTTCAAGGAATGGATGCAACATCGTGTTTACAATTGAAGTCAGTCGCCTTGCCGCTTGCGTATGTACTCCGTACACACCCAGTGATGCCGTAATTATAGGCCCTATATTCATTTGAGACATGACATGACCAAAGTACAGCATCCTTGAAAGTAAAAGGCAAATTTGGCCATGAGGTTTTATGTGATTGACAAAACAACAAGTGGCTTCAAACGTTTTATACAATAAGGACGATTATGGGATTCGGAGCGACGCATGCAGATCACAATGGATTAGCAGTTATTCGCCTTAAACTCTGGGCCAGCTCCTCTCCCGTTTGAAACAACGCTAGGCATTCAATTGCCTGCTTTTTGCATCCAAACAGAAATATTCTGCAAGAATGTCCAATTAACCGCTTGTCCTGCCTATGCAAGCAGATCGACAATGTTAGAAATGTGCCATCAGCTTCTTAAAGCAAATGGCTTTCATTACTTCAGGTGGTGTATACACACGTGGAATTAAATGCACCAGATACAGCAGAAGTAGGAGTTTCTGAAACAGCGGAGTTAGGATATTCATAAAAAGAATGAATTGGGATGGGGCAGCAGAAACAGTGGAACTAGGAGCTCCGGAAACAGGGGAATTAGGAGCTCCGGAAACAAGGAAATTAGGACCTCCAGAAACATCCGTATTGGTTGATCTCCAGAAACAACGGAATGAGAGTGCCCTAGAATGACAGGAAATATGATCAAGAAACATTTGAATTCGGATCTCCAGAAACACGAATAATTAGGAACAACAGAAAAAGTGGAATTCGGACCTCCAAGTTCGGGGGAATTAGGAGACCGTAACAGAAACCTGAAAATTAGTAGAGAGCTCCATAAACAAAGTAATTATGATACAGCTACAGTTACAATGAAATTCTTAGATCCAAATACTGGGAAGTTATGAGAGGGCATCATAATCAGGGAAAGTAGGAGCGCCATAAATAGGGTAATTAAGAATAAAAAATTAAGAGCTCCAGCACTTACCTTATAAATCAGGGGAATTAGGAGCAGCAGAAAAGGAGAGTTAGCAGTTCAAGAAAGAGTTGAATTAGGATCACCTGATACAGGGGAATTATGAGCTCCAGTAACAGTGGCATTATTTACTCCAAAACATGGAACAAAGATACTACTGAAACATTAGAACAAGGAGCGACAGAAACAGTGTAATTTGAGCGCCAGAAAGAGGATAATCTGGATTTCCTGACACAGGGAAATGAGGAGCACCTGAAGCTGGAGAATTAGAAGCTGCTGAAATAGAGAAATGAGGTGTGCAAGAAAATGGAGAATTCGGAGCTCCAGAAACATAGGGAAAAGGAGCTCCTGTAACAGAGGTATAAGGAGCTCCAGAAACAGCTGAATTAGGAGCTCCAGAAACAGTGGGATAAGGAGCTCCTGCAACAGGGGAATCAGTGGTTCCTGAATCAGAGGGATAAGGAGCTCCAGAAACAGGAATTTGGAGCTCCTGAAACAGAGGGATGAGGAGCTCCTGAAACAGAGGAATTAGGAGCTATTGAAACATGAGGAATTCAGAGCTCCGGGTACATGGAAATAAGGAGTTTCAGAAACAGGGGCATTTTGTGTTCAAAAGACAGGGAAATTATGACCACCAAAAACAGGGGGATTTGGAGAGATTTCATTACTTGCACCGCTAAATATCATTCTCAGGCACAGTTTCTCAGTATAATATACTCTGATCCATCTTTCTTAGGTTCAATATGAAATAATTTACACTTCGTCACTGGGACCTATATCTGCATAGTTATTTTCACAAGCACTTAATAAGCGTCTCTTTGCAACATTATGTTCCACGACACTATTTACAGTGCCAGTTACATTTTTATTTGCTAAAATTGGACGAGACCGGGACTGAAAAGAGTCTCCCCGTTTGTTTTTCTTTCACTTTCTCCTCATGTCTGTCTTTCTTTCTGTCTCCCCATCTGTTTCCAAAACTCTCTTGCCCAACCTATCACTCCGCGGTCTTTCTCGCCACTTGTGTAACCTCTGTCTGTCTTTCTCTGTGTCCCTCCCGCCTTTCTCTCCGTCTGACTCCCACTGTCTTTTACTTTCCTCTGCTGTTATCTCTATTTCTGTCTCCTCATCTGTGCCCATCAGTCTCTCCCCCTCCATCCCTCTGTCTCTGTCTCTCGAGTCTGTCCCTTGCACTTCTCGGTCCGTCTGGCCCCGCAGTCTGTCAACCGATCTCTCTCACTGTCTGTCTCTGTCGTTACCTCCCTTTCTCCCTCCTGTTTAACTCCCCCGTTTGTCACCCTCTCTGTCTCACCTGTCTGGCTCTCTCTCTCCCTAACTTTTCTGTGTCTGTCTGATTCGTCTGTTCTATTTCTGTCTTCCTCGTTTACATCAGGTGTATCTCTCTCCCCTTCTACATCCTCCCGTCTGTCTACCACCATCAGCCTCACCCACTCTGTCTCCTTCTTTTACATTTCCAGTCGGTTATCTCCACCACACGGTCTGTCGCTCTCTCTCTATCACCTCCTGTAGGTCACTCTCTCCCTCTGCCCCCAACCCCCACCACCCACACCGCCCCTCTCTATCTCCTTCCTATCTCTCACCTGTCTTTCTCTCGCTCTCTCTGCCGCCCCTCTGGCTCACCAGTTTTCCTGTTCCCGTCGAGCACCGTCTCAGCTTTTGTCTTTGTAATATATCATCTATCTACCGCAGTCTGTCGCAGTGCACCATTCTTCCAGTCAATCTCTATCCGACCACACCCAATTTGTTGCTCCCTCTCTCTTTCTCTCGCTCCCCAAGCTCTTTTTCTTTGTCTACCACGACGTTTTCTCCCTGTCTTTCCGGGTCTGTTTTCTGCCCATTTCTCTCCTGCGTCTGTCCCACTCTAACCCTCCGCACGTGTATTCACTTCTGTCTATCCACAGCTGCATCCCCATCTCTCATTATCGCTGTCACCCCCAAATGTTTATCTCTCTTTACTTCGCCGATCTGTCTATCTGACTCCGCCTTCTGGTTCTCTCCCTCTTTCTCTCCACGTCTGCCTCCCTGCTGTCTCTTCATCTCTCTCACTCTGTTTGACCAATCGATTACCCCGCCGTCTGCCTCTGTCTCTATTTCACTCTCTGTCGGCATCTTTCCCTGTCTCCCATGTTTTTTAAAAAATTAATTCAGAAATGTGGGCGTAGCTACCAAGGCCTTCCTTCCTTTATTGCCCTTCTGAAATTACGCCGGAGAAGGTGGTGCTGAGCTGAGTATTTTGAACCGCTGCAGTCCGTGTGGTGAAGAGACTCCCGCAGTGCCGACTTTGTCGCTGCAGTTTGCTTCAACTGAGTGTCTCGCTGGGCCATTGTAGCGGGAATTGAAGTGTCAACCACATTGCTCTGCGTCTGGAATCACGGAAAGCCCAGACCAGGAAAGGACGGCATATTTCATCCCCGAAAGGACATTAGTGAACCAGATGGATTATTATGACAATCCAGTATTGTCATGGTCATTTCTGATACTAGCTCTTTAAATCCAGATTCATGTAATTAACTCAATTTAAATTCTTCAGCTGCCGTGGCAGGATTTGAACTTACATCTCGGCGATCTTCAGACATGGCCTCTGGATTAGTAGTTCAGTAACATTCCCACTCTGCTACTGTATGGTTTCTCTCTCTCTCTCTCTCGGTGTTTTCCCGGTCTGTCTCCTCCTACTTTCTCCCCCACCTGCCTCTCTCTGTCTTGCCATCTGTCTTTTTCCACCGCCTTTTTCCATCACTCTATCTCTCTCCCCACCCTCCTACCCGTGTCTGTCTCTCGGTCTGATCCGCCGTATATCTCTCTCATTCTGCTTCCTCGTATGTCTTTCTGTTCCTGTCTCTCCTGTATGCCTCTCTCTCTGTCTATATCTCCTCATCTGACTGCCGTTGCTGTCTGCCCCATCTGTATCTCTCGCCGTTTCGCCCTGTTTGCCCCGATTATTTCACCACACTCTCTATTTATCTGTCTCTTACACGTCTGTCTCACCCCCTCTCTCTCACTCTCACTGCCTCACCCCGCCTTTTGTCTCTCTCTCTTTATCTCTATCTCAGCCCACTATGTTATCTTTCTGGCTAACCCCCGTCTGCCTCCCCTGTCTGTCAATTACTGTCCCCTTCCACCATTCAACCTTGTCTGCCCCTATCTGTCGCTCTCTATCTGCCCTCCGTCAGTCTTCCCTTTCTGCCTCCCCTGTCTGTCACGCACTTCCCCCTTCCATCATTCTCCACGTTCTGCCTCCTCCCTTCTGACTTCCACGTCTCCCTCTCTCTTTGTCACCCATCATAACTCCCTACCACCCAGTTTGTCTCCATCCGTTTCTCATCCTGTCAGTAGGTTTTGCCGCCCCTCCCCCCTCAGTATTGTCGCATTCTATAACCCCCACCATAATTAACTCAATCTGTCTCCCCTCCCCCTAGTCTGTCGCTCTCTCTCTCTCTCTCTTTCAAAATCTGTCTGTCTTGCTTTCTGTCTCTCCGGACTGTCTCCTCTCAATCACAACCCCCTGTCTGTCTCTCTCTTTCTGTGACATGCACATAACTGTCTTCCCCTGCCTATCTATCTCTCTGTCACCCTTACCAGGCGTAAGATTTTGAAGGAGATCTTCTAGGCAAGAGTTGGGAAAATAGCGCAAATCTCCGACCGCAATGACCCTTCTCTCGGGGATGCGTTGGATCTGTCAAAAGCCATTTTGACTGTCCCAGTGCCAGTTTTCGGCGCACGCACATCGCGCTCTGAGAAGCGCACTTGAGGGGCTTCGACGGGTGCGTGCTGACATCATACTTGCCCTTAGAGACCGCAATAGTTGGAAGTTTGGCAGGCTCTCTGTTGCCATGTATTTCCCTCAGTCTGAAACAGAACGTGACAAGTTGTCAATGGCGATAGCAATAATTATTCATCTTTCACAGAATGTTATGTAATAAACTTAATAAGCTTCATTTTAATTTAATAAATCCCGGAATATGCATCGAACCTGTGCCGACGAGGAGTGAGCGCTGCATCCTAACCACGAGGTTGCGGTCACAGGAGTGAGTAAACGTTGATGTCGTGAACTCGTGAACCAGTCAGACGGCCTCTGTGAGAATATTTAAAGGGAGAATGTTCAAAGTAAACTAGTCGCAACAGCAATGAATTGCAATTAAAAAAAACAGCCAAAACCTGTCTTTTTCCCCGGCAGACATGGCGGAAATTAAACGGTGGAAGTTAACCGTTTTGAAGATTGAATGTCTTTTGGAACTGGCTCGTTTTATTAATTGTAAAACATATGATTTATCTTAAAGACTTGGATATTTCATTGCAGTCCTCTGCTATTGCGACTTTACCAGAACAACAACAAAAATTGAGCTACCAGATTAATGCGTGGTAGCCGGATTGGTTTCAATACCCAGAAACTGGCGCTTGGGGATTACAATATCGGAACGTATCTGGATTCAATTGTTGACGCTTCACGTCAATGACATTTAATAACAACTCCGTCATCAGAAATATTTCCAGAGATGCTGCCTGACTGGCTGAGTATATCCAACATTTCCTGATTTCATTTCAGGCTTACAGGATTCGCAGTACTTTGCTTTTGAAACTAAAAAGTAAGATAAGTTGACGTCATTGGCGATTCGAAAGTCAGTACCTTTCTGCAACGATAAACGTGAGTCATGCGTGGTGTGTATCCTCCCTTCTGCCAGGTAAAGAACATCACTGAGTGGTTGCAGAACATTTTGAGGGGCGAAGGGGAGCAGCATAAGCCGTGATCTATGTGCTAACCAATGACATAAGGAAACAAGGGGATGAGTTCCTTCAATCAGAGTTTCAGGTCCAATTGAGAAAATTAATCAGCACGACCACAAAGGTATTCTGTGGATTATTCCCAGTGCCCCGCGCTATTGAGTTTAGAAATAGCAACGTATGTCTGGATAAATGGTGCACGAGTTTGGGCTACATAATCCGGGGCATTGGGACCAGTTGTGGCGCAGGAGGCCCTGTTACAGTAGATCGGGTAGTACATCAATAGAGCTTGGACCAATGTCCTCGCGGGAAGTTTAACAACTGGGGCGGGTGAGCCGTTGAACTAATTTGGCAGTGGATTTGTGTACCAGGATGAAACATCTGTAGATGTTGTAATTATGCCTTTATACACAAGTCCAGATGATTATTATATATCAACTATAGCAGTGAACGTGGCCTCAGACAGCGCATTTCAGCCCATCCTTGGGAAACGATATACCAC
The DNA here is from genome assembly GCF_044704955.1 of Pristiophorus japonicus. Classification (NCBI taxonomy): domain Eukaryota; kingdom Metazoa; phylum Chordata; class Chondrichthyes; family Pristiophoridae; genus Pristiophorus; species Pristiophorus japonicus. The sequence goes on from NW_027254772.1 coordinate 1,833,792, forward strand.
GGCTCGGCAAAACCTTCCCTTACACCGAGCCCAAGCAGAGGAAATACAGGCACAGCAAAATTTGCTGAGGACCGTAGAGAGTAAAATGTTCATTGATCAGTGCTAGCTCTAAATATATTTTGGTGTCTCTGTGTTAAGTTGCAATATGTTCTGTGGGATATAAATATATTTTGTATATCTGTGATCGTGTTTATGTCTTTGAATGCAACAAAGTTATTTATAATAGTATTGTGGAGCATCTATGTTTGTTATAAATGTATTTTCTGTGAATACCTTTGTATCTATGCTAATTGTAAACACCTCGCAAATAAACGTAAATACAATTATAAGCACAGAGATACTTAGAGATAAATTCATAACGGAAACAGACATAAAAACAAATAGATTTATAATAACACATATATGAACAAATATAATTTGATTATCAATGTTCCACACAATTTAATTTACAACTCACAGATAGATGCACAAATATATTTATAAAGTTCCCGAACAGACATCCAAATTCATTACAAATAACAAAACATTACACAAATAATAAAACACGTCTATGGTGAAAATCTATGGAGTCTCAATAACTGAAGGCTTCTTGCAGAGAGCCGGCATCGACACGATGGGATGAAAAGCTTCCTTCTGTGTTGAATGATTCGATGATTCATTGTCTTCCTCCTTGTTAGACAGGTGGAACAGGCAGCTGTATGATGGGAGCACAAAGACCACAGGACATGCAGCTCTAGTGGCGCAATCGGTTAGCGCGCGGTACTTATATGACAGTACAGGCTTGGGAAATGCCGAGGTTGTGAGTTCGAGCCTCACCTGGAGCAGCGGATGCTTTTGCATGTGATGTTTGCACTTTTCAGAGTCTGAGGCCGTTTTCTGTTCATCCATCTCTCTTGTCGATTCCGCCATTTCCCACGGTGCTGTCTGTCTCGCTGTCTCGCTGTGGTTATTCCGGTGTCAATCTGTGGGTTATTTCTGATTGAATACCCGTGCCTGTTCCCCACATGAAATAAATGAGGGCATCAAACAATTCCTCATCTGGCACTCGGGAGCGAATGAACCAAAATTTAAAGGACGATATAGTTTATTGTAAATATAACATTCCCTCTTGAGTGATATAGATTCAATTCTGTACAAAACCAAACTATGATCACAACGTGTTTCCTATAAGCGACCTTTTACTGTATTGTCGCAAGCGCTACCATTGTAGCTCAAGGAGATTCATAATTAATAAGCGTAGAAATCAAGCAATGAAACGGTAGAGATGGCTCTGAGAATGTGGAATGCCCTCGGCCAGTGCAACATTTAAAACAAGGTTTAAAAACTGGCAGCGTGCAGGAGCTAGGGAAGAGAGGAAAGTGAGCCACAGAAAAGCCACGGGAGTTTCGGAAGTTCAGGGCGTTTTTCTCTGACCACAGCATAGTTGCGCATGGCACGGATATTGTTGCTGTTAAATATGAATAAAATGCAACGTTTGTTTGCAGCTGTTTCTGTTTCTGTCCCTTTTAACTAATTCTTAATTTCATTTGCCTGCGATGATTGCATAAATCTTCGTATCCTTGCCGAACAAATATCGATCAATGTGAAACTTGAAAATGTTAATTGCCCCTAACCTCGATAGAATTTTATGGGAGGAATTATAAGACAGGTGGAATAGGCATCTGTAACAAAAAGGGCCACTGAATATAAAGGGGCTGCAGGAGGGGTCAAAACTAAAAATCATTGTTTAAAAACTAGGCTTAAAACACTCTACCTAAATGCACGCAGCATTCAAAATAAAGTAAATTAGTTGACGGCACAAATCATTACAAATGGGTATGATTTGGTGGCCATTACAGAAACGTGGTTGCAGGGTGGCCAAGACTTAGAATTAAACATACAGGGATATCTGACGATTTGGAAAGTTAGACAAGAAGGGAAAGGAGGTCGGGGAGCTCTGTTAATAAAGGGTGATGTCAGGTCAGTTGTGAGAGACGATATTGGCTCTAATGAACAAAATGTTGAATCATTGTGGGTGGAGATTCGAGATAGTAAGGGGAAAAAGTCACTGGTGGGCGAAGTTTGTAGGCTCACAAATAATAACGTCACGGTGGGGCGGGCAATAATCAATGGAATAATGGAGGCATGCGAAAAAGGAACGGCAGTAGTCATGGGCGATTTTAACCTACATATCGATTGGTCAACTCAAATCGCACGGGGTAGCCTGGAAAAGGAAGTCATAGAATGCATAAGGGATTGTTTCTTAGAACAATATGTAACATAAACTACAAGGGAAAAAGCTATCTTAGATCTGGTCCTGTGTAATGTGACAGGAAAAATAAACGATCTCCGAGTAAAAGATCATTTCGGAATGTGTGATCACAGTATGATTGAATTTGTAATACAGATTGAGGGTGAGGAGGTTGTGTCAGAAACAAGTGCACTATGATTAAACAAAGGGGACTACAGTGGGATGATGGCAGAGTTGGCTAAAGTAGATTGGAAACACAGACTAAACGTTGGCACAAATGAGGAACAGTGGAGGACTTTTAAGGAGCTCTTTCATAGTGCGGAAAAAAAATATTCCAGTGAAAAAGAAGGGCAGTAAGTGAAGGGATAACCAGCCGTGGATAACCAAGGAAATAAAGGAGAGTATCAAATCAAAGATTAATGCGTATAAGGTGGCCAAGGTTAGTGGGAAACTAGAGGATTGGGAACATTTTAAACAAAACCAAAGAATGACTAAAAAAGCAGTAAAGAAAGGAAAAATAGATTACGAAGGTAAACTTGCGCAAAACATAAAAACAGATAATAAAAGCTTTTACAGATATATAAAACGGAAAAGAGTGACTAAAGTAAATGTTGGTCCCTTAGAAGATGAGAAGGGGGATTTAGTAATGGGTGATGCGGAAATGGCTGAGACCTTAAAATTATTTTGCTTCGGTCTTCACAGTGGAAGACGCAAAAACCATGCCAAAAATTGCTGGTCACAGGAATGTGGGAAGGGAGGACATTGAGACAATCACTATCACTAGGGGCGTAGTGCTGGACAGGCTAATGGGCCTCAAGGTAGACAAGTCCCCTGGTCCTGAAGAAATGCATCCCAGAGTATTAAAAGAGATGGCGGAAGTTATAGCAGATGCATTCGTTATAATCTACCAAAATTCTCTGGACTCTGGGAGGTACCAGCGGATTGGAAAGCAGCTAATGTAACGCCTCTGTTTAAAAAAGGGGGCAGACAAAAGGCAGGTATCTACAGGCCGGTTAGTTTAACATCTGTAGTGGGGAAAATGCTTGAAACTATCATTAAGGAAGAAATAGCGGGACATCTAGATGGGAACAGTGCACCCAAGCTGACGCAGCATGGATTCATGAAAGGGAAATCATGTTTAACTAATTTACTGGAATTCTTTGAGGATATAACGACCATGGTGGATAGAGGTGTACCGATGGATGTGGTGTATCTAGATTTACAAAATGCATTCGATAAGGTGCCACATAAAAGATTACTGCAGAAGATAGAGGTACACGGAGTCAGAGGAAATGTATCAGCATGGATAGAGAATTGGCTGGCGAACAGAAAAAAGAGAATCGGGATAAATTGTTCCTTTTCGGGTTGGAAATCGGTGGTTAGCGGTGTGCCACAGGGATCATTGCTGGGACCACAACTGTTTACAATATACATAGATGACCTGGAAGAGGGGACAGAGTGTAGTGTAACAAAATATGCAGATGACACAAAGATTAGTGGGAAAGCGGGTTGTGTAGAGAATACAGAGAGGCTGCAAGGAGATTTGGATAGGTTAAGCGAATGGGCTAAGGTTTGGCAGATGGAATACTATGTCGGAAAGTGTGAGGTTATCCACCTTGGGAAAAAAAAACAGTAAAAGGGAATATTATTTGAATGGGGAGAAATTACAACATGCTGAGGTGCAGAGGGACCTGGGGGTCCTTGTGCATGAATCCCAAAAATTTAGTTTGCAGGTGCAGCAGGTAATCTGGAAGGCGAATGGAATGTTGGCCTTCATTGCGAGAGGGATGGAGTACAAAAGCTGGGAGGTCCTGCTGCAACTATATAGGGTATTGGTAAGGCCGCACATGGAGTACTGAGTACAGTTTTGGTCACCTTACTGAAAAAAGGATATACTGTCTTTGGAGGGGGTACAGCGACGTTTCACTAGGCTGATTCCGCAGATGAGGGGGCTACCATATGATGATAGATTGAGTAGACTGGGTCTTGACTCGTTGGAGTTCAGAAGGCTGAGGGGTGATCTTTTGGAAACATTTAAAATTATGAAAGAGATAGACAAGTAAGAGGCAGAGACGTTGTTTCCACTAGGGGAGACTAGAACTAGGGGGCATAGCCTCAAAATACGGGGGAGCCAATTTAAAACCGAGTTGAGAAGGAATTTCTTCTCCCAGAGGTTTGTGAATTTGTGGAATTCTCTGCCCAAGGAAGCAGTTGAGGCTAGCTCATTGAATGTATTCAAGTCACAGATAGATAGATTTTTAACCAATAAGGGAATTCAGGGTTACGGGGAGAGGGCGGGTAAATGGAGCTGAGTCCACGGCAGATCAGCCATGATCACATTGAATGGCGGAGCAGGCTCGACGGACTGGATGGCCTACTCCTGTTCCTAATTCTTGTGTTCTTATGTTCTTATGTATGATGGGAGCACTAATACCACACAGCATTCGCATCCAATTTCAGCGACGGAAACGGATAGACGCCGTACTTATATGACAGGGTAAACACCCAGAAAGGCCGAGGTTGTGAGTACGAGCCTCACCTAATACAGCTGATGGCTTTGCTTGTGACATTTCGACAGTATTCAAATATACAATTGATGTTCTCCCAAACGTTACCTATATATTCACTCTTTTATTCCAGCACACAATATTGCAATGGAGGATGAAAATTGTACGTACATGTGAGATGGAGTGGAGGCGTTTTGACATTTAATCAATAACTCTGATGTAAATAATAATGTTCCGGAAACACACTCGATTTCAAAGAGAAGATATGTAAACACATTGGTTATCTGTACATAATTCCTGCACGACATTCAACAGAAACAAGGATTTTCCTGAACATTTCACTAAAACTGTTGTGCTCCGTGTTGCAATGGCTCGTGCATTGGACTTCTCGCTGATTCTGTTCTCAAGAAATATTCAAACTTGTCTATTCGAGTCCCATAAACGTCCAATTGTAAATTAATAGAATGATTACCGCACAGCAGGAGGCCATTCGTACCATCCAGAGCGTGCCAGCTCTCAGCTAGTCCCACTCCCCCGCCATTTCCCCATAGCCCTGCAGGACAGAGTTGGCTGGTTCCGAGGCTGGAAATTAAAAGTTTGCAGCAAACCACAACTGCCTGTGATAGCCGGAAGGTTTATTGTTTTGGGCCTGAAATCCACTCAGGTTTACCTGCTCGCTGCTACATGTTTAAAGCTCCATTCAGTGCTTGAATAACTAGGAGCTGTAGCTGCCGGGCTGCCTTTATCTCTGTCAGAGCGTGAGCTCCGCCAGGGAGGGAGGCACTTTTAAACTGTCGCCCAATTATTTTTATGGTTTTACAACATTTCAAGAAAGCAAAAGGCTTTCCCCTCAAGCTGCAATGATCTTTTCTGTTATTGTCTTCGCATGCATCTTTCTAACTCTCCCGATCTCTGCCTCTTGTATTTCTTTGGTTTTCGCTGATTGACTTCTCAGGTTTAAATGGACGGCCTGGGTTGATCAAACCTGCAACAAGGACAGCAATGGGCAAAGTAATACGTGGACTATAGGACAGCAATGTTGTAAATTCGGGGCAAATATCTTCATAGATATGTTCCTTCGCGCTCGCAGTGAAATAAAGCAGCACCGATTACAGTTGTCTTAAAGTAGAGTGTACCTTATGTGGATGCCGACACATACGACAATATAGAGCTATTAATGCTGTAAAATCTTATTTGATAATACAGGTCACATATTCAAAACTAGTTATGTAATGACATTCTAATATTGTTGACGTGGAACAGTCAGCAATGCTCGCACGGCAATTGGATGCCTCTGCCCAGTTGGAAAGCTGTCTGAGCAATGCAGAACAATGAATTTCTGCTGAGCAGACCATGAGCCTACTTCTTGAAAATGGTTCTCCGGTCCCGCTAAGAGGAGATTAAGTACCATGAGAGTTCGATAGGACTGTGCCCACTTGTATAGCAGGACGTGTAGTGGGTATTTTCTCTTCCTTAAAGAACAGTAATGACTCAGTTGCAGAATTTGCTCGCACCACTCGCAATTCGGCCCAAGGATGAGCCGAGCCGATCACGTGGAGTTAATACAATTCCTCCAGTCAGTAAATTCAGTTGGGATATCAAGAAAAAATAAGAAATATCCGTGACTTACTCAGTGAGCACGTAGCATAATGGATAAGATGGTTATTTACGGTATGTACCATAATGTTAACAGGAAATTGCAGTTTTGAGGAGATTTGGATTCAAAGCCTAATTTATGTAAGATTCAGTCAAATGCTTGGAAGGTTTATCAGCAACAAACGCTTAACAAAGAAAATGAGCACAATCCATTAGCAGTCCATCGCCTTAACCTCTCGTCTGCCAACTAGCACAACTCAGCTATTCCATTTCAGGCTTTTTGCATCCGTATAGCAATACGCTGCAAAAAGTCCCCATCACGTCGTGTCCTGCCGTGCCACCAGATCGACAATGTTGAAATTGTACAATCAGCTTCTGTAAGCAAACGGCCTTCAGTTGCTACAGGATGGCTGTGAAATGTCTACTCAAATGATGAGATGCAGGCCCCTTTTAGTTAGACCTGGCAGCCTGGCCACGCCGGTTTCAAACCCGATCAATGCATAACTCTCTACAGTTAGACCACATTAGGCGTACTGTGTGCAATTCTGGTCGCTATATTATAATAGAAACTAGTGGGGCACTGGATAGGGTGCAGAGAAGTTAGTACTCTATCAGGAAAGAATCGACAGGCTCAATTTATTTTTTCGTGAAATGGGAAGTTTGAGGGATTACCTAATCGAGCTCTTTAATATCTTGAAAGATTTTGATAGAGTTGATATAGTGTTTCCACTTCTGGAGAAATTATTACTAGAGACCATCAATATAAGATAAATCAGCAACAAATCAAATTGGGAATTAAGAATAATCTTCTTTACGCAGAGAGTGGTAAGAATGTAGAACTCACTACCACCAGAGGAGTTGAATCAAATATTATAGATGCATGTAAGGAGCGGTTAGATAAAAATATGAGGGAGAACTAAATGGAGGGCTATGCTGATAGTGCTGGATGCAGAAAGAGGGGAGGATGCTCCAGTGGACCACAAACGTCGATATTGACAGCTTGGGCCGAATAGCCTGTTTTTGCTTTGAATATCCTATGTAATCCTATGATGTCGAGACCATGGGTCCAATTCAAAAGCCAACTTCTCACAACTTTCAGACCTAGAGGAAATAACACTGATTAATATTCCTGGTTAGGGTGTTTTAAAAAGATGTCAAGATTGATGCTCCTTAAAGCCTACCTCGTTGACCAAGCTTTGGGGCATCTGTCGTAAATTCTATTTTATGTGGTTCGGTGTCAGCGTTGTTTGATTTGTCTTAAGCTTTCGTGGAGCGCCCTGTGACGTCTTACTATGTTAAAGGCGCTACATAAATGAAAGTTGTTGTTATTGTAATATTTACATTGTCTCCCTGTTTCAGGTTTCACAGAAAACGTGCTGGTTGAGAAGGCATTCGGCATACCTACCTTTATTAGCCGAGATAAATAGTACAAGAGCAGTGAAGTTATGCTTGAGCTATATAAAACATTATTTGGGCTACAGCTAGATTACTGCGTACACATCATTACAGGAAAGATGTAATTGCACTAGAGAGGGTGCAAAAGAGATTTACGAGGATGTTGCCTGGACTGGAGAATTTTGGATATGAGTAATGATTCGATCGGCTGGGTTTTTTTTCATTGGAGTATAGGAAACTGAATTATGAGGGGCCTGGAGAGAGTGGATAGGAAGGGCCTATTTTTCTGAGCAGAATGGTAAACAACCAGGGGACATAGAATTAAAGTAATTGGTTGCAAGTTTAGAGGGGATTTGACGGGTAATGTTTTCACCCAGAGCAAGTTGGTAGTCTGGAAAAAACTGCCTGAAAGGGTGGTAGAGGCAGAAACCCTCACCGCATTTAAAACACGCTTGGTTATGCACTTGAAGTGCAATAACCTACAGGGGTATGGACCAAAAGCTGGAACATGGGATTCCGCTGGATAGCTCTTTGTTGGCAGCGTTGACCGAATGGGGTGAAATATCCTTCTTCCGTGCTGTAAATAACTATGATTGTATGATTCAGTTCTAAGCGAGTATCTAACTACAGATAAGCCGGAGGTGGAGACTTTATGGTAAAATTAAGAAATAGGAAAGGATTTAAGACAATAGTGGGAGTTGTGTATAGGCCTCCTAGACACAGCTGTGAAGTACTAGAATATATAAAATTAGAGATTAGACAAGCGTGCAATAAAGACAGTGTGGTTTTAATAGGGGATTTTAATGTTCATATATATTGGGATAATCGGACTAACACCTGTCAGAAAGATTGTGTATTTTTGAGTGTGTCCGGGCTAGTTCTGCAACAATATTTTCCAGTACGAACAAGGGACATGCCAATTTACATTTAGTAATGAGTAACGAGCCGGGTTTATTCAACAGCCTAAGCGTAAGTGAACATGTATTTAATAGCGATCAAAACATGATCGACTTCAACGTAACGTTTGACAGGGAGAATCGCGAAACAGCTACTACCGTTCCAGATTTCGGTAAGACCGAATTCAAGGGGCTGAGACAGAGACTGTCCACAACAAACTGGGAAAATATGTTAATTGTTAATAAGATAGGAGGTATTAAAAATAATTAAATGTGATACAGAATCAGTGTATCCCCCTGGGGGCCAAAAAAAACAGGCATGGGCGACTAAAGAGGTAAGGGACCAGATTAAACTAAAATTAAAAGCGTACACAAATGCAAAAAATAGCACAGATCCTGGTGAATGGGAAAGTTACAAAGAAGAGCAAATAGACACAAAGCAGATAGTAAGTGGCACAAAGAGGGAGTAAGAAAATAACCGACTGGTGAAATGAACAGACACATAGCAGATGTAAGTTAACGCAGAGAATTGTGAAGTGATACATTTTGATAGGATGAGGAGAGGCAATATGAAATAATGATACTATTTTAACGGGGCCAGATTTATACATGAACATTTAAATCCCCTATTAAGCATCCGCCTCTGGAGATCAATGATCCCGAAACCGGTCAGAATGCTCTCCCTGTATTGTATAAACCTGCTCCAAATCGTACAATTTTAAAGAGGGGGCAGGATCTGGAAGACATGAGGACTTTTCCTTTGTTAATAGACGAATAAGGTATAAAAACAAGGAAATTATGCCAAACAATTATGAGGCTTTAGCTGCAATATTGCATTCAGTTCGTGACAACACGCTTTAGGGAAGAAGTCAAGCCTTTGGCAGAATAGATTTACTAGAATACTGCCAGAGCTGTGGACCTCATTTATACGAAGAGACTGGTGAAGCTGGGATTACTCTCCTTAGAATAGAAAATCGAACCCATGATCTTCGGTTTACGGGACCGACGCCTTACCACTTGGCCACCGCGCCTTGACAAGCTATGTGACTTGCGTTGAATTGCTACAGAATCCCACATCATTTCAATTCCGTTGTCGAAGACATGACGCATATATAAAAAAATAAAGTGGGATAGTGGAACGGGCAAATGACCAGCGTCATTTAAATGAAACTATCATAAAACATTTCATAAAATCATACATTACCAATGGAGAATACTTGGTCCATCGTACTCTTGAACGAGCTATCCAATTAGACCCAGCTCTTTCCACAACGCCCTGCAAAATGTGCTTCTTCAAGCATTTATCCAATTCCATTTTGAGGGTTACAATTGAATCTGCAGTGCTACGGGGAAATGACGGGGTGAGACTGGCCGAGGGTCAGCACGGGCTCGACGGGCTGAATTGTCTTCTTCCGTGCTGTAACAATTCTAAGAATCGATGACTCTATGATTCACCACCCTTTCAGGCAGTGCTTTACAGATCACAACAACTCACAGTTTCAAAACAAACAATTCTCCTCCACTTCCATTTGTTTCCTCTGTTGTTGTGGATGTTCCCAGGACTGGATAGTTTTGGTTATGGGGAAAGATTGGGGTTGTTTTCTTTCGAACAGATGAGTATAAGTGGTGACATAATTGATGTGTATAACATTATGCGGGGCCGAGATAGTGTGCAGAAGAAACACCTATACCCCTGAGCAAAGAGGTCAATAACCAAGGGGCATAGATTTAAAGTAATTGGTAAAAGGATTACACGAGAGTCGAGGAGAAATTTTTTCGCCCAGAATGAATTTGGGTCTGGAGCTCACTGACTGAAATTTGGTGGAGACACAATCCCTCATCACATTTAAGCAGTACTTGTATATGGATTGAATGATCCTAATCTGCAACGCGACATATCAAGAGCTGGGAAGTGCGATAGGCTTGATAGCTATTTCGATTGGCCGAGACAGGATGGGCCGAATGACCGCCTTCCCTGATGCAAACTTATCCGATTCTATGATATTATGAGGTGGGGAATGCTATTTTGTTTCCTGCACATATCTGTATCGATGGGATCTTGTTGTGTGGTAATTGGCGGCCGTATTGGCCTACAGCACATCCAGTGACTACACTTCAAGAAGTACTTCATTTTCTGTAAAACACGTTTGAATAAAATATTAATTCAGTGAATGTGGGCGTAGCTAGGAAGGCTGACATTTATTGCCCAACCCTAATTGCGTTTAAGAAGATAGTGATGTACAAACTTCGTGAACCACTGCCATACTTGGATATCCACTTAATGGCTATGGTCCAAGAGCTCGAAATTGGATTTGGCAGGATAATGCTTTGTCCACCAGCAAGGACAGGATGGGCTAAATCGTTTCCTTCTGTGCTGAAAATTTCTATGGCTCTGTGGTTCAGTCACTGAGATGATGGTACTGCCAATATGCTGTTGTAGAAGGAGTTCCAAGATTTTCACCCCGCACAATAATGGAAAGGCGATATAATTCATGGTTCATTATCTGCGGAGTTGATACTCGAGTTGGAAAAATCAATCTTTAGCGATCATGCCCACTTTTGACCTTATGATGGAGGGCAGGTCATTGATGAAGCAGGTGATGATGATATCCTGCAGGCATATCCTGGACTGAGATGATTGGCGGCGAAAATCCACAACCACCTTCTTTTAGGCTAGGTATGTCTCCAGCAGTGAAGATTAACCACGCAATTACTTCAACGTTAGTAGCCTCCTTGATGAAACATTCGGCCAAATATTGCTTTGATGTCAAGGCCAATCACTCGCGCCTCATTTTAGAATTAATCACGTTTGATATTATTTGGACCAAGGCTGTAATGATGTCTCGAGGCTGGTGGTACTGTCAGAACTCAAACTGAGCAACGGCGGGCAATTCGGTCATTCTATGTTCGTGAAAGATGCTACAGGAATGCAAGCTCGTGCTGTTACTGTCTGAAAACAGCGCACAGTTGCATGATGTATATTTGTAGGATCAGATAGGTCATCGGCCTGAAATCTTACTCCTACCATCCTCTTCCGAAATACCCTACCAGGGCTTCAAAGCATGGCACGTTTTAAAATATCAGTGTTAAAAACATCGTATCATTCTATATTTCTTAAAGATTAAGACAAAACTGGCAGCGAGATATCCAGTTTGCCGATGATGCAAATATTGGTGATATAGTAATTAGTGCAGATGTTAGCGTATACTTATAAAGATATATTGATAGATTAAATGAAACGACGATTCAGTTGCAGATAGATTCCAAACAGGTAATTGTGTGGTCATCCATTTTAGTTCACAAATATAAATCCGAGTACGAATTAAATGGAGCACAGCTTGGAGGGATGGATTTCCAAAGTGGTTTGCAGTCCCAGTGCGCATACCAGTAAAATGCAGTTGCAAGTTACAAATATATTCAAAACAACTAATGGCGTGTTAGGCTTTATAACTATGGGTTAGACTATAAAGCCATGGAAGTTTTTCTTCAACTGTACAGAGATGTAGTTAGGCTATATCTCGAGTACTCTAAGTTATAGAATATAATAGATTCATAGACGTTTACAGCACGGAAGGAGATAATTTCGGCCCATCCTGTCCGTGCCACGGTTATCCAGCCTAATCCCACTTTCCAGCTCTAGGTCCATAACTCTGCACGTTACGGCCCTTCAGGTGCACATCCAAATACGTTTTAAATGTGCTAAAGTTTTCTGCCACTACCAATCTTTAAGGCAGTGCGTTTTAGACAACCACAACTATCTGCGTGTGGAAATTTCCCATCACATCTCCTTGAAACCTTCTCTAATTACTATAAATTTATGCCCGCTTGTTGTTAAGCACTCTGCTAAGGGCAATAAGCCGTTTCTACCCATTATATCTAGTCCCCATATGGGCACGGCCCCTTGGAATCGATCGGCTGGATTGGAATGTGCACTGTTCATGCTCACCAGAATGTTACCAGGATGCCACGGGTTAAATTATGAGGAGAAATTACATAAACTAGGCCTGTACTCCCTGGAATATAGAAGGTTAAGTGTCGATTTGATTGAGATTTTTAAGATTTTGATACGAATTGATAAGATAGATAGAGATAAAGCTTTTTTCACCGTTCGTGGGAGAGTTTACGACAAGAGGACATAATGATAAAATCAGAGGCAGGACATTCGACGGAGAAGTTAGGAAAATCTTCGTCATGCAAAGGGTGAAGGATTTATCTTCTACAAAAGACAGGATATACTAGCTCAATTAAAAATGTTAATTTTAGATTGATAGTTTTTGCTACACACTGGTAAAAATGATGTGGAGCCAATGTAGATGGATGGAGATAAGATAGAGCTCAGCCAAGAATTAACAGAATGGCGAATAGGCACCAGGAGCGGAATGGCCTAATCCTGTTCCTATGTTCATAACACCTATTATAAATAAAGAAACGTTGTCTTGAAGGGTGAATTAAAGGATATTATTTGCAGAGATTATGGACCGCTTCTACGCTTTCATGACAAACAAGCATTAAGTCTAATACTCAAACCAGTTGTTTGAATATTTATCAGGAGCAGAGACACATCTGTTGACTTTTAATTCCAACGCATTAACATCTCGGCCATCCTGGTCATGGGCACGCTGCAGTGCAGTGCTTGGAAATTCGGCAAATCGCTTGCAGACTCAAAATGCAGTTTTCAGCGCAGAGCAACTTACACGTCTGCATACTCTGCAAACGTGGGAGGTTATGTGCCTTGTTTTTAACTGTGGATGGTGAAAAGTTGAACCGCAAAAGCACAGCAGTTAGGCAAATAACGCAATGAACTGACCGTCTGTAACTAGAAAAGAAACCCCCTTGCTTTAACCCACAGAACATGTAATCTTCCCGTCAACACTGAACATCTTTGAATGAATAATGTTAAAATGCACGTCAACCACCCAGTATCAGCAAGCTCAGACTGAACCAGCACTTAAAGTGATAACGCATAAGGTATGGAGAAAACTGAAGTGGGGAGCGATGGAGAGAGTGACAGAGAGAACGTCATATTTGGACGGATAAACATATCCCCAATGAGAAAAGCGGACAGAAATTGAATGCAACTGAGATAGACATAAAGCGAGACTGACACACGGAAAGGAAGTAAGATTCAGAGAGAAATAGAATAAATGATAGAGAGAGAAAAAGAGAACCAGCACATTAAATGTGAGAAAATACCTGACGGCAGGGCTGGGAATTAAATCCGTGAACTGAGGTTTACAGGTAAAAACACAAGCTCACTGAGAGAGAGGATTGTAGCATCCCATGAGACACTTTCGCCAGAGTCCTGCAAACTGTTCGCCATCAACTATTTAACCAATTCCCTTTTAGAGGTGGTCAACCCGCTGCTTAAGAGGGAGAGAGGGAGTGGGTGATCAGCAGACAGAATAGGAGGACTAGGCAGGTAGTGCACGAGCCCCCGAGTCCATCTCGCTCGCCAACAGCGTGGAACCAGATCCAAATCCACGGCAACGAAGGTGGTTCAGCTGCACAGGGGAAGAGAGAGAAGAATGGAAGAGCTATAATGGTAGTGGTTTCAATAATCAGGGGAGCAGATAGGCGTTTCTGCAGCCGCAGACGTGACACCAGAATAATATGTTGCCTTCCTGGAGGCAAGGATGTCACCGAGCGGCTGCAGGACATTCTGATGGAGGAGGGTGATCAGTCAGCGGTCTTTGTCCATATGTTCCCAATGACATAGGTAGAAAGAGGGGTGAAGTCCTGCAGGCAGAGTTTGCGGAGCTATGAGAGAGGTTAAAAAACAGGAGCTGAAAGGTAGTAATCTCCGGAATACTCCAGGTGCCACGAACGAGTGAGTACAGAAATAGGAGGATAGAGCACGTGGATGCATGGCTGGAGAAATGGTGCAGGAGGGAGGGCGTTAGTTTCCTGAGACATTTGGACTGCTTTTGGCGGAGTTGGTACCTGTACAAGCCAGACGGGTTGCCCCTGAACAGAGCCGGGACCAATATCCTCGAGTGGCGACGGGCTGGGGGGAGGCGGTGGTTCCTCGTGCTGTTGGGGAGGGTTTAAATTAGTTTGGCAGGGGGTTGGGAACCTTAGAATAGATTCAATAGGGAGGGGAGTAGAGTTGGAATTAAAAAGCAAAAAGGTAGAAAGTTAGTTTGTAGGACAGAGGAAAGAAGTGTAAAAAACATATTTAAAAAGCTTTTTGTGTAAATGCACGTAGCATTCGTAACAAAACAGATGAGTTGACGGAACAAATAAATACAAATGAGTACGATCTGATAGTAATTACAGAGACGTGGTTGCAAGGTGACCAGGACTGGAAACGAATTATTCAAGGGTATTTGACATTTCGGAAGGACAGACTAAAAGGGAAAGTAGGTGGGATAACATTGTTAATAAAAGATGGGATTAGTGCGTTCTTGAGAAACGATATTGGCTCAGAGGGTCAAGAGGGTGAATCATTTTGGGTGGAGATAAGAAACAATAACGGGAAAAAGTCGCGGCTAGGCATAGTCTATAGGCCCCCAAACAGTGGTTGCACGTTTGGACGGAGTATAAATCAAGAAATATTAGAGGCTTGGAAAAAAGGAACGGCAATAATGATAGGGGCTTTTAACCTTCATATTTACTGGATAATCCTAATTGGCCTGGCTAGATTTGAGGTGGCGTTCATGGAGTGTATCCGGGAGACTTTATTTCTACAGGGAGCAGGCTATCTTAGATCTAGTACTGTGTAATGAGACAGGATTAATAAATGATCTCATAGTAAAAGATCGTATTGGATTGAGTGACCACAATATGGTTGAATTTCAAATTCAGTTGGAGGAATAGAAATGTGTTTCTCCAAACAGTGTCCTAAGGTTAAATAAAGGAGACTACAAAGGTATGATGACAGAGGTGGATAAAGTTGACTGGGAAAGTAACCTAAGGTGTGGGCGGTTGATGAGCAGTGGCAGACATTTAAGGAGATATTTTATAACACGCAACAAAAAATTACCCAATGAGAAGGAAAGGCTGTGAGAGAAGGGATAACCATCCGCATCTAACTAAGGAAATAACTGAGGGTATCATATTGAAATCAAAGGCATACAATGTGGCCAAGACTAGTGGGAGACGAGGGCAGCGCATTGGGATTGTTTTGAAGCCAGCAGAGAAAGATTAAAAACATTATTAAAGAGGGAAGATAGATTATGAAATTAAACTAGAACGAAATATAAAAACAGATAATAAGAGTTTCTACAAATACATAAATGGGAAAAGAGTTGCTCATGTGAATGTTGGCCCCTGGAGGATGACACTGTGGAATTAATAATGGAGAACAGGGAAATGGCAGAGACGTTGAACAAATATTTTGTATTGGTCTTTCAAGTAGATGACACTAATAAACAACCCAATAGTGGATAATAAAGCGGGTATAGGCAGGGATGAATTAATACTATCACTATCACGAACGATGTAGTACTAGTAAAATAATTGCCCTAACGGCAGACAAGTCCCCTGGACCTGATGGTTTACATCCTAGGGTCTTAAGAGAAGTGGTTGCAGAGGTAGTGGATGCATTCGTTATAATTTCTCAAAATTCCCTGCATTCTGGAGCGGTCACAGTGGATTGGAAAACCGAAAATGTAATGCCCCTTAAATACGAGTCAAGCTAAAAGCAGGAAACTATAGAACAGTTAGCCTAACATCTGCCGTTGCGAAAATGCTGGAGTCCATTATTAAGGAAGCAGTAGCGGGACATTTGGAAAAGCATGATTCAATCAAGCAGAATTAGCATGGTTTTATGAAAAGGAAATCATGTTTAACAAATCTGCTGGAGTTTTTGAGGATGTAACGTGTGGATAAGTGGAAACCAATCGATGTGTGTATTTGGATTTCCAGAAGGCATTAGATAATGTGCCACATAAGAGGTTACTGCACAAGATAACAGCTCATGTGGTTGGGAGTACAATATTAGCATGGAGAGAGGCTTTGCTAAATAACAGAAAACAGAGCGTCGGGATATATGCGTAATTCTCCATTTAGCAAACAGTGACTAGTGGGGTGACTCAGGTATCGGTGCTTGGTCCACAACTATTTACAATCTATTTTAATGAATTGCATGAAATGACCGAGTGTAAAGGAGCTAAGTTTGCTGATGATACAAAGATGGGTAGGATAGCAAATTCTGAGGAGGACACAAGAAATCTGCAAAGGGATATCGACAGGCTAAGTGTGTGGGCAACAGTTTGGCTGTTGCAATATAATGTGTGAAAATGTCACGATACCAACTGTGGCAGAAAGAATAGAAAAGCAAATTATAATTTAAATGGAGAAAAGTTGCAAAGTGCTGAAGTAGTGGGACACCTGGGGGTCCTTGTGCAAGAAACACAAACATTAGTGTGCAGGTGCAGCACTTAATCAGGAAGGCAAATGGAATATGCGTTTATTGCAAGTGAAATGCTTTATAAAGGCAGATTAGACCTGCTACAATTGTACCGCGTATTAGTGAGGCCACACCTAGTGTAAGGCGTACAGTTTTAGTCTCCGTATTTAAGGAAGGATATACTTGGAGACTGTTCAGAGAGGGTTCACTAAGTTGAATTCGGAGATGGGGAGGGTTGACTTATGAAGATAGGTTAAGTAGGTTGGGACTATCCACACTGGAGTACAGAAGAATGAGAGGTAATCTTATCGAAACGTATAAGATAATGAGGACGCTCGACAAGGTGGATGGAGAGAGCATATTTGCACTCATACGGGAAACTAAAACTAGTGGACATAAACTTAGAATGAGGGACCGCCAATTTATAAGAACATTAGAACATGTGAAAAATGAGCAGCAATAAGCCATACGGCCACTCGAGTCTGCACCACCATTTAATACGATAATTGCTGATCGGATCATGGACTCAGGTCCACTTTCCTGCCTGCTCACCATAACTCCGTAATCCCTTATTAGTTAAGAAACTGTCTCTGACTTAAATTTATTCAATGTCCCGGCTCCCACAGCGCTCTGAGGCAGCCAAATCCACAGAAGTCTAACCCTCTGAAAGAGGAAATTCCTCCTCATCTCAGTTTTAAATGGGCGGCCGCTTTTTCTAAGATGTTGCCCCCGAGTTCTCGTATCCCCTATCAATGGAAACCTCCTCTTTGCATCCACCTTATCATGCCCCCTCATAAACTTATACGTTTCGATAAGATCACCTCTCATTCTTCTGAATTCCAATGAGTAATGGCTGAACCTTCTCAATCTTTCATCATAGATCAACCCCCTCATCTCCGAATGAACCAAGTGAACCTTCACTGAATTGCGTCCAAAGCAAGTATCCTTTCAGAAATATGGAACCCAAAACTATACATTGTATTTCAGTTGTCGCCTCACAATACCGATATAGCTGTAGCAAGACTTCCCTGCTGTTATACTCCATCTCCTTTGTAATAAACGCCTTGATTCCATTGGCTTTCCTGATTATTTGCTGCAGCTGCATACTAACCTTTTGTGTTTCATACACAAGTACCCATAGTTCCCGCTGTATTGCAGCACGTTGCAATGTTTCTTCATTTAAATAATAGCTTGCTCTTTTCTGTCAAAGTTTAGAGTTTCATACACAAGTACCCATAGTTCCCGCTGTATTGCAGCACTTTGCAATGTTTCTTCATTTAAATAATAGCTTGCTCTTTTCTGTCAAAGTTTATTTCTGTCAAGTTGCATGACCTCACACTTTCCAACATTATACTCATACATTGCTTTTCATCACAACTTTTCATTGTCAGCAAACGTGGCTACGTTATACTCGGTCCATTCTTCCCAGTGTTTTATGCAGATTTAAAACTGAGATGAGAAGAAACGTATTTTCTATGGAATTCTCTCCCTCAGAGAGCCGTGGAGGCTGGGCCAATGAATATATAAAATCGGAGATAGACACATTTTTGAATGATCAGGGCGTAAAGGGTTATGGGGAGCGGGCAGGGAAGTGGAGCTGAATCCTTGATTAGATTATCCATGATCTTATACAATGGCGGAGCAGGCTCGAGGGGCCTAATACTCCTGCCCCTAATTCTTATGTTCTTATATACTTAAGAACGTTCTGATCGCATCTGTGCCAACCAACTGTTCAGGTAATGCATTCCAAACCTGAACTAATTGGAGAATAATTAAATAATCTCCTCATCTCAACTCCGGTTCATTTGTCAAATAAATTGCTAATTTAAATCTAAGATTGATAGATTTTTACTGGATATTGGTAGGAATTGATTTGGAGTCAAATCAGATAGATGAGTTTAAGTAATTTTCAAAAATTATCTCACTGAACGACTCGAGGTTTCAACGACCC
Source organism: Pristiophorus japonicus (assembly GCF_044704955.1). Classification (NCBI taxonomy): domain Eukaryota; kingdom Metazoa; phylum Chordata; class Chondrichthyes; family Pristiophoridae; genus Pristiophorus; species Pristiophorus japonicus. Next base: position 1,852,717 of record NW_027254772.1, read on the forward strand.
CTGCACTTATTTTGCATCAATCAGCAGAGCACCTCTTGTAAATGTAGGATCGTTTCCTGGAAATGTAAAATATAAATACAGAACCTTCCTTTCCAATGATTATAATATTTTAACAAGTTATCGTAATAGACACCATCCGCTAGTACTGGAGCTCAAACTCATGCCAACATTTGCACATTTGATGTTCAGTCCAAAACTTATTACTCACTCAGCAATCCTGAGGATTGAAGCAATAAATGCAATTTTCGACAATTCAGCAAATTCATTCCACACCAAATACCAATCCATTGATAATGCCAGTGATTGGACAGCTGCTGTAGAATAAAAGTAACATCAGTTACTTTTCAGTTTCCTGGCTCTCAATCTCCCGATCACTATGGTCGTCCAATCACTTTGGTCATCCATTCCCCACCAGGAGGGCTTGAGGCCCCTCCGCTTCTTCATTGAAAGGACGCTCAACCAATATCCATCCACGATCAATTCATCCGCCTGGCGGAGCTTGATTTAAACTGGCATTGGACAACTTCTCCTTTGACTCCACACACTTACTCCAAATTAAATGTGTTGCTATGGTAACCCGCATGCGGCCTAGATATGCCTATATTTCAATGGTATAAGTGCAACATTCTTTGTTCTAGTCCTACTCAGGTCTCATCCATCACCTCGTTTTCTGGAACATTGATGAATTTATCTGTGCCATTTCCAGCTTTAGTAATGAACAAGACGTTTAGTCAACTTTGCTTTAAATTTCCAACCTTCCCTGCCCTTCACATGGCCCATCTCAGACTCTTCCCTTACCCTCCTGATTTCGCTACCTCCATTGCTGGGAAGAGTCGGCCGACCAATATCTACTATAACCCCACTGATTCCCACATCTACGTTAATTAAACTTTATCCCACTCGCTTTCTATAAGGACTCTATTCCATTCTCCCAGTTTCTCCATCTCCATCGTATGTGCCCTGACGATGCCAAAGTAAATACCAGTGCTACCGATATGTAGCTAAATGATTCTCCAGCAAGAAAAACCCTCAACCCGAGTGCACATGACCCTCGACCTTGCCCGGCACATTTCCCGCATTTCTGCTCTCATCCCTTCTCCTCCCTTCGCATAACCACGATAGGGTTCCACTTGTGCTTAACATTTACTCCACGAACCGTCACATTCAATGGATCATCCTCCCCCATTGCTGACACATCCATCGTGGTCCTACCATTAAATACTTCTTACCCTCCCCTCTCTTTTCAGCAGTACAAAGGGACCAGTCTATCCGGAATGACCTGGTACACTATCCTATCACCACCAACAACACATCCCTTCCCACAGCACCTTACCGTGCAAGCGCAGGAGAAGCAACACGTGGCCATTTCCTCCTCCCTTCCCACAGTCCAGGCCAGTATAGGTGAAACGACGTACTTGTACTTCTTTCAACATAGCTTACTCTATCGATTGAAATCTCCTCTACATTGGGGCGACCAGACACATCCTAGGTGAGCAGTTTACTGAGCAGCTCATTCAATCCGCAACGAGAACCCCAAGCTTTCGGTCGCCTGTCTCGTCCTCCTATACTGTTCCTATGAAGCTCAACGTAAGATCGAGGAACAGCAGCTCATCTTTCCATTCGGCATTTTACAGCCTTCCGGGCTCAAAGTTGAATTCAACAATTTCAGATTCTAACCACTGCTCCCATTTTCTCGGACAGTAGCTGTTCGTAATGATCTTGCTATTCCCTCTTACCCTTTCTACAACGCATATTTGTTTCTTGCAGTATCCCATTATCATGCACTTTTGCTTTTGTCATGAAATCTTTCCTGCTTTCCACCATGTCACAGGCCTTCCTTTTCGTTCCTTCCTCCCCTCCACCTTGCCCTGCTTAAGTATCTGCTTAAAACCAGTTACACATCCAAATTCTGACAGTTTTGATGAAATATCATCTCCGTGAAACATTATCTCTGTTTCTCACTTCACTAATGCTGCTTGTCCTGCTGAATATGTTCAGCAATTTCTGTTGCATTTCTAATTCCCAGCATCCATAGTAAGTTGCTTCAGAAAAAATAACATCAGTGCTATGGATGAGAGGGTTCGTTATCAAGTGGTGATGGCGCCGTCCTGTAAACCGGAAAATGTGGGTTGAACTCCCGTCCGCGCTTTCATACAAGTGCCTGGAGGATCTCCTGTTGTTCCAAACAGCCCTTAATTATCTCAAATGTTAATAGTTCAGCAAGTCCACTGACCCTAGAGTTTGAAGAGCCATTGAATGTTTCTGAGTCCGTTAATGTTCCCAATCTTTTGCTAAATGTATTAATCTGAAGTCACGTGCAGAACATTATTATTCGTTTCCCACAGGACTAAATGAATCAAACCGAGGTAGGCGATGAGTATCCGAGAGTGCCAGAACTGAAGGAGACTTTTTGTCCCATCATGACTAAGCCGGCTTTGTGAAAATGCTATCCAAATAGACCCACTCCCTACACTTTCAACACAGCCCTGCAATTGATTCCTATCAAATGTTATCCAATTCACGTTTGATGGCAAGCATTTCAAGAAAATGTGATAATTCGCTACAATGTACATTCCTTGAAGAATAATAACACTAAACTAAAAATGTTCCAACCGTGGCTATCAAGAGAAATTAACGATAGTATTAGATTCAAGGAAGAGATTAATAATATTGCCAAAAAGAGTAGTAAGCCTGAACATAAGGGGCTTTTTATAATTTAAAAAGCTGTATGCTTTCAGTCCCGGATCACGCTGTGTCTGTTTAAAAGGGATCTGATCTCAGTGCCGGGTAATTCTGTGTCTGTTTAAAAGGGATATGTTTTAAGTCCTGGGCCATTTTGTGTCTGTTAAAAAGGGATGTGCTGTCAGTCCCTGATCATGCTGTGTCTGTTTAAAAGGGTTGTGCTCTCAGTCCAGGATCATTCTGTGTTTGTCGAAATGGGATGTGCTATCTATCCTGGATGTTTCTTTGCCTGTTTAAAATGGATATTTTCACTGTCCCGGGTCATTCTATGCCTGTGTAAAAGGGAAGTGCTCTCAGTCCGGGATCATTCTGTGTGTATGTAAAAGGGATGGGCTATCAGTCCCGGATCATTCTGTGTGTGTGTAAAAGGGATATTCTCTCTGTCCCGGATCATTCTGTGCCTGTTTAACTGGGATGTACTGTCTGTCCTGGATCTTTCTTTGCCTGTTTAAAAGGGATATTTTCTCTGTCCCGGATCATTCTGTGAGTGTGTAAAACGGATGTGCTCTCTGTCCCAGATCATTCTGTGTATGTCTAAAAGGGATATTCTCTCAGTTCGGGATCATTCTGTGTGTGTGTAAAAGAGAAATTCTCTCAGTCCTGGATCATTCTGTGTTTGTATAAAATTGATATGCTCTCAATCCGGCATCATTCGATGTTTGTGTCTGTTTCAATGGAGCGCGATTACAGTTGTGATTACCGAATATTTAATGTGATGTAATCGAAAGCGCATTTGGTTTACCTTCGTATGTGCGGACCCACTTTGCAATGCTTCTGTTCAGTAATTCAATATGTGTTTATCTTTACGTGAAACATATTTTTATCATAATAGTGACCCTGAAAAAGTTCACAATTCTCTTCACACCAATGCATATCATCGAATGGAAGGAAGCCATTCCGGCCCATCGTGTCCACGTTTGCCGAACAAGAGCAATCGAGCCTCATCCCACTTTCCAGTACTTGTTCCGTACTCTTGTAGCTAACGACACTTTAAGTGCAAATCCAAGTACTTTTTTGCAACGTGGGCAGGGAATCTGCCTCGACCATCCTTTCAGCGGTGTGCTACAGAACCCTCTGGGTGAAAAATTGTCCCCAGAAATCACCTCTAACCAATTACAATAAATTCATGCTTCCTCTTTGTTGACTGCTCTGCTAAGGAAAATAGGTCCGCCTTAACACCTCTACCTAGTCCACTTATAATTGTGTATGCCTGAATATCGTCTCTCCTCAGCCTTCTCTGTTCCAGAGAAAACTAACACAGCCTATCTAATCGTTCCTCATAGCTCAAGTTCTCTGTTCCAGGCAACATTCTCGTAAATCTCCTCTGTATTCTCTCCAATGCAATTACATCTTCCCTGTAATGTGCTGAAACAGTACTCGAGTGGTGGCCTAACTAGTGTTGTATGCAGTTCAAGCATAACCCTCCTGCTCTTGAATACTATGCCTCCACTGGTAAAAGTAGGTATTCCATATGCTTTATCAACCACATTATCTACCTCGCCTGCAACGTTCAGGGACCAATGGACCTGCACTCCAAGGTCCATTTGTTCCACTACACTTCTTAATGTTCTACAATTTATCGTGTATTTTCTTGCCTTATTTTCCCATTAAAGTATATATTAATAATTTGAGACATGTCATGAGCTGAGTGTAAAAAGCTAGGTAAAAAAGGTGAATTTGGATAAGAATTTTCAGGTGATTGACAAAAGAACCACATGCATCAAATATTTAACACACTACCCACGAGGATAGGACTGGACACACGTGTGCAGAATACAATGGATTCATAGTCCATCGCGTTATCAAGTCGGTCACCTCGTCTCGCAACACGATCAGCCATTCCGTTTATTTATTTTTGCATCCAAACAGAATTCCCCTGTGACAACGTGCCTTCACCGCTTGTCCTGCCTGTGCACCCAAATCGACAATATTGAAAATCTACAATCAGCTTCTGTAAGCAAAGGTCCTTCCGTTACTTCAAGTGAGCGACTTTCAGAAATGGTAGGTTTTGAGACAGATTCAGAACAGAAAAAAAGATGTTTCACCCGGTGAGTTAAATGACCGTGACAAGACCTCTACAGCATTGAAGCAAATCACTTTCATCATTCAGCCTCGCGCCAGTGCCATCACCAGACAAACTGTTGCGGGGAGAATTGTGAGCAAAGTAAAGGAGTGCTATTGATTGTGGAAGGCAGAAAAAGCTGGGAGAAGAGGTGGGTTTGAAGGAGTAAATATGTGCCCACCGCTAAAAACGTAATATCTGTTTAATTTTGTAAGGATAGATGTTTGGCTGTGTTCTATCAGCAGGTGCTGTAGTGAATAAAATAAATAAAGCGAGATGTGCCATGACTCGGATTCGAACCGAGGTTGCTGCGCCCACAACACAGAGTACTAACCACTATACGATCACGGCGCCACACACCAGCTGTCACGGTTTTCTTCTGATTGCAGCAAAGTTACACACGGCGCTGGTCAGAAAATATATCGTTTTTTGATGAGGCCAAATTCGACCCCGCCACAAATTATAGCCACAGTGGCAAGCGACCAAGGCCACGCACTGAATAGGGCCTTAATCCAGAATGGGAACTAGTGCAACCCCAGTTACGTTTAAAACGATTGCAGCTCTGTTCCATGGCAAGAAACTCTCCCTTTGTGAATCATGAAGATAGTAAGTGCCAGCCCCGCTGTGAGTCAAACCGAGCATCTTTTGTTTACTAGATAGGCGCTTTGACTAGTTAAGCCACAGATTCAAACCACGCCTTTGGTCTATCGCCTACACTCACTCATATCTATCAGCCACCTGTCACTTCCATTTAGAGTTTGAGTCCATTTTATATTTAAGCATCTCTCTTGTCTATTCCGCCATGTGTGCCAATGCTGCCTGTATCTCTCGCTGCATTTATCTCGATGTCAATCCGTGCGTTGATTCTGAATGGATACCTATGTTTGTCCCTAACGTGAAATGAATAAAGGACGCAGAGAATTCCTCCTCTGACACCAGGGAAATGAGGAGCCAACATTTATAACAACATATTGTTTATTGTGATCCAGAAAATACAATATTCCAACTTGAACGATTTAGATTCAGTTCTGTGCGAACGAGATTATGACCCCAACGTGTTTCCAATAAGCCATATTTTAAATCGATGTCCGAAGCAATCCCATTTCAGCTCAACGAGATTCATAACAATAAATAGAGAAGCAAGCAGTGAAACGATATTTGCAGAAAGAGTTGTGAGACTGCAGAATGCACTGGCTCAGAGCAGCAGATTTAAAACAAGGTTTAAAAACATGCAGCGTGTGGGATGAAGGGGTGAGAGAGGCAAGTGAGCCACAGGAAAGTGGGCGGAGTTCTTCCCTGACGACAGCATCATTGCGCGTGGCATGGTTATTTTGCTGTTAAATATGAATAAAATGCAACGTGTGTTTGCAGCTGTTTCTGTTTCTGTCCTGTTACATTCACAGGAAAATAGAAACAGGAGGTGGCTATTCAGCCTCTCAAGCTTGCTCCGACATTTAATTAGATCAGAGCTGGTCTGTGCGATGATTCCATACACCTTCATAACCTTGTCTAACAACAATCTATCAATCACGAGTTTGAAATTTTCAATCGACCCCCAACATCAACCGATTTTTAGGGGAGGAAGTTCCAGGAATTCCCTAACTTCTGTGAGCAAATCGATTCCTTTCATCATCCTTGGACAGGTGAGCTCTAATTTTACGTGTAGCTCCCATTGAACTGGACCCTCCCACTACGGAAAATATTTCTCTCTATCTTTCACCTATTTGTTTGCAGCTCTGACCGAATTCCATACCCCACAACATTACCTGTTCCCGTGATGCTGTCCCTCTAATTTGTATTTTGAGATCATGCCACTTTCTCTGATGATTCTCTGCGCCCGATCTCTACAATTGTATTACTTGTCGATCATTGGCAGCAGGCGGCAGAAGCGAGCGGGATATAGAACCTGACAGAGAATGCTGCTTCACATGGTTGCCTTATACCCCACGAGAGCTTGTGGGGATTGGAAAACCTTCATGTGTCACAAAATTAGAATTAAGGAAGCGATGTCTCAAAGTGCCACTATGTAGAAGAAGCGTCTCATTGTTTGGGGGTATTTGAGACACAACAGGATTGTATCCGTCTGACTGCAGATTATAAGACTATGTGATCGTATCACACCTGTGTCGTGGCGGCCTTTACTCCAGATGTCCGTCCGAATAAATCAAAACTCTTCACAGTAAATACTGTCATCTTTTCACGTTTAGAGAAGGGTTTCTCGGAGCAATGTGCTTGGTTCTCTCATTAATGCGTTGCTAAAAATACAGAGGTTAAATGATTTGCAGAGGTACCTTCAAAACATATCAAATCTTACATTCACTAACATGAAGCACAAAGTCACTAATTCAGAAACGTATTCTGTATTCGGCCCTGTGTTGCAATCTGCAGCACATTAGATTTTTAGGTAAACTTCAAACAATCATTCCAAGGTTGTGGGTTCGCGTTCAACCCGTGTTGTTACTTATTCAAGTTTCGGTGAGGAACTTTTGCAGCACACCTACAACTCATTCGTTACTGTGGGTCATTGAATTGGAATTGCCGGAATAGCACAGTTGGCAGCGCGTTTTGCTGAAGACGTAAAGATTCCGGGTTTTCGGAAGTTTTTAGTTATTTTGTGTCTCTTTCTTTGGTCCGATTCTCGAAATAGTGCGGACGGAATGAAGACAGATGAGGTTTTGCTCCACATGTTCACTTCCGGGGTCCTCAACACCAAACCCTGCCTAAAATTTGAGCCGATAACCTTTGGATGTGTCTGTATAATAGAATGATATAAATGGTCAATGCAAGACCCATTGCGCCACAAAGCCGCTCCCGAGCCCTAACACCTCAACGGTTTTAATGTGTTTCTTGCAGCACCATTGCCAACATCTGCCTAATTGTTCAAATCAAAAAAACGCCGAAAATCCTATAAATGGCAGTGGTAGTCTGAGGAGTAGGGTTGCTCCCAGCGAGCGGGGCGGTTTGTCCGCACCCGTCAAACTTCATTTCCCACCTCTAAGTGATCGCTTGCAAACGTCGAACACATGTGATGATCTTTATCGAAATTCTCAACAAGCTGTTCAGCGGAATTCTTGCTTGTGTTGAATATTATGTCGGAAGCATATACAGATACTCCGTGTGTTTACACATATTCCACTTTGTGTCAAAACCATTGTCAGAGCGTTGAATTAGAGTCTGTTTCTAGATCATTTTTCCTAACTTTGGAGTTAGTGATTTATGAATGGAAACGGCCCCGCTCCCTCCTATAAATCTGTAATACAAAAACGCTACTGTAAAACTCTCACCTGCACTTGCAACATTGCGGCCCAGAGGAACCTAACTGCTCACATGGAAACTCTCATAAGTAGATAAAGTTTGGGAACCGACCAAGTGTTCCTTCAACTCCGCTGCACATGTTACTAGCAAAACTATTGTCTGTTAGAGTTGAGGCATTTCGCGTGCCTGTACTGTCATATAAATACTGCGCACTAATCGATCATGCCACTAGAGCCACATGCAGATGCTGTGCGGTATCAGTGCTCCCAGCATACAGCTGCCTTTTCAGCTGTCTTTTAAAAAAGAAGACATAGGATCATCGAATCATTCAGCACAAAATGGGGCTGTCCATCCATCGCGTCTGTTCCGGCTCTGTAAATTACACACATACCAATCATGTTTCGCCGTAGTACTGCTTTATAATTGTGTTGTTTCTGTTTTTTATTTGTAATGCCGGAAATAAATATTCATATTTGAGTGAGTGCAATGTAATTAAAGAGGAATTAAACCCGGACTCGAGGAGAAATTACGAGGAGAGGATTACAAAAACCAGCGTTGTATGATATTGAATTTGTAAGATTAAGTTGTGATTTGATTGAAGTTGTCACGATATTAAGGGGAACTGATAGTACAACCAGTGAATTTGTTTACGCTGTTTGGATTTTCGCGGATTCCCGTGTCTACCCTTTCCCTGTGCAGCTTTGATCCCTGCTCGCAGCGGGTACTTTCTCTATTGACATCAATTATCCAAATCGTTTAATTTCTTCAATCGGAACCCTCTGGAGGGTTTTGGAGATTTCAAGACCTGTTCTGAGGAAACAAAAGGTTTCGGGAGAGACCTACAATATTTACGTACTTCAAGAAAGCATGCTGAGACGGCTGACCTATTTCCAAACTTATTCTGCAGATTGCCTGGAAGTTTCAGAAAAGGAGGCCTCGAGAGAATGCGGATCACCATCACCTTCTCAAGGACAATGAGAGATGGGCAATAAGTGCTGGCGTTGCCCGCGATACCTACATCCCAGGAATGAATGAAAAAATCAGTTTTGCGACGAACGACGCCGATTTAAAAAATATTTTTTTTTGTGAAGAGTTTGTCTCATTCGATATCTTACTAAAGTTTCCAGCAATTTTTATTTCTTGGTTTCAACATTGCAACTCTGAGTTCGTTTAAAAACACCAATATAAAGTGAACTATGACAGCGGTGGGTTTCTAACACAAACACTCTCGGGAACTGGAACATAAATTCAGCGCCTTAGATCGCTCAGCCACGCTACAATGCCAAAGGCAATTCATATGATGCTGGTGATAGATAATTGAAAGCTAGCTCTCCCGTTGCCTCATTTGAGACCAGGCCTTTGCCTTGAGAATGAAGGAAATGAAAGAGCTTCCTGAGCTGTGTTCACGGGTCAAGGTGGTTGAGAGGTTAAGGTGATGGGCCGCTAATCGACTGTGTGTGGTTTCCAATTATATCGTTTTTGCATTGAATAATATTATTAATTGCTTTTATCTACTCATTCAAGACTCCTCCGTCTGAGTTCCATTCTTGCCCAAGCCGCAGTGGGGGAGTTTTATTTTGCTCCTTTAATCTCTTTGCTCAAAACAGCAAAGTCCGAATTCCATCCACAACTTTTGATTCCACGGAGTGGTTGGAATTGTAAGATATGAACTACGTGAAGTCTAAATCAAAGTGGAAGTGAGGTCCTGGGAAAAGCAATATTTCTCCACCGATGATGCCTGAGCTGCTGAATGTTGCCAGCACTTTATTTTCATAATTTTGTGCTTTCACTATAGCAGTTTACCAGACAACTCAAAACTTGCCGCAAGGGCGCAAGTCCTAGCTGAACGTTTCTGTGCTCTTCTCAAACACAAGTTCTAACTGCAGGAGTCAGTCGAGGAGGCGGGAGCTCGGAGCAGCGCGAGTCCGGGGTCGGCGAGAGGCCTATAAAGGCCAGCGGGAGTCGAGCAGTTCGAGCAGTCAGTCGAGGAGGCGGGAGTTCGGAGCAACGCGAGTCCGGGGTCGGCGAGAGGCCTATAAAGGCCAGCGGGAGTCGAGCAGTTCTAGCAGTCAGTCGAGGAGGCAGGAGCTCGGAGCAGCGCGAGTCCGGGGTCGGCTAGAGGCGTACCGGTGCAGCGACAGGGAGAAGGCAAAGATACAAAGGTGACGTCACAGCCTAGGGGGTAAGTGATTGGCTGGTGATTGGTGAGTAGTTTTTCTTTTTCTTCTTATATTGGTCAGTAACTTTTAACATTGTTATTACCAGGTTAAGTGTATTTAAGGGTTAAGACATGGCAGGAGAGCTCGGGCGGGTGTTATGCTCCTCCTGTACCATGTGGGAACTCAGGGACGCTTCCGGTGTCCCTGACGACTACGTGTGCGGGAAGTGTGTCCACCTCAAGCTCCTGACGGTCCGCGTTACGGAATTGGAGCTGATGGTGGATTTACTCTGGAGCATCCACGATGCTGAGAATGACGTGAGTATCACGTGTAGTGAGTTGGTCTTACCGCAGGGAAAGGGTCCACAGCCAGATAGGGAATGGAAGACCAGCAGGAAGAGTAGTGCAAGGAAGGTAGTGCAGGGGTCCCCTGTGGTCATCCCCCTGCAAAACAGATACACCGCTTTGGGTACTGTTGAGGGGAATGACACATCAGGGGAGGGCAGCAGCAGCCAAGTTCATTGCACCGTGGCTGGCTCTGCTGCACAGGAGGGCAAGAAAAAGAGTGGGAGAGCGATAGTGATAGGGGATTCAATTGTGAGGGGAATAGATAGGCGTTTATGCGGCCGCAACCGAGACTCCAGGATGGTATGTTGCCTCCCTGGTGCAAGGGTCAAGGATGTCTCGGAGCGGGTGCAGGACATTCTGAAATGGGAGGAAGAACAGCCATTTGTCGTGGTGCACATTGGTACCAACGACATAGGTAAAAAAAGAGATGAGGTCCTACGAAACGAATTTAAGGAGCTAGGAGCTAAATTATAAAATAGGACCTCAAAAGTAGTAACCTCGGGATTGCTACCAGTGCCACGTGATAATCAGAGTAGGAATCGCAGGATAGCGCAGATGAATACGTGGCTTGAGCAGTGGTGCAGCAGGGAGGGATTCAAATTCCTGGGGCATTGGGACCGGTTCTGGGGGAGGTGGGACCAGTACAAACCGGACGGTCTGCAACTGGGCAGGACCGGAACCAATGTCCTAGGGGGAGGGTTTGCTAGTGCTGTTGGGGAGGATTTAAACTAATATGGCAGGGGGATGGGAACCAATGCAGGGAGACAGAGGGAAACAAAAAGGAGACAAAAGCAAAAGACAGAAAGGAGATGAGGAAAAGTGGAGGGCAGAGAAACCCAAGGCAAAGAACAAAAAGGGCCACTGTACAGCAAAATTCTAAAAGGACAAAGGGTGTTAATAAAGCAAGCCTGAAGGCTTTGTGTCTTAATGCAAGGAGTATCCGCAATGAGGTGGATGAATTAATTGTGCAAATAGATGTTAACAAATATGATGTGATTGGGATTACGGAGACGTGGCTCCAGGAAGATCAGGGCTGGGAACTCAACATTCAGGGGTATTCAACATTCAGGAAGGATAGAATAAAAGGAAAAGGAGGTGGGGTAGCATTGCTGGTTAAAGAGAAGATTAATGCAATAGTTAGGAAACACATTAGCTTGGATGATGTGGAATCTATATGGGTAGAGCTGCAGAACACCAAAGGGCAAAAAACGTTAGTAGGAGTTGTGTACAGACCTCCAAACAGTAATAGGGATGTTGGGGAGGGCATCAAACAGGAAATTAGGGGTGCATGCAATAAAGGTTTAGCAGTTATAATGGGTGACTTTAAAATGCACATAGATTGGGCTAGCCAAACTGGAAGCAATACGGTGGAGGAGGATTTCCTGGAGTGCATAAGGGATGGTTTTCTAGACCAATATGTTGAGGAACCAACTAGGGGGGAGGCCATCTTAGACTGGGTGTTGTGTAATGAGAGAGGATTAATTAGCAATCTCATTGTGCGAGGCCCCTTGGGGAAGAGTGACCATAATATGGTGGAATTCTGCATTAGGATGGAGAATGAAACAGTAATTTCAGAGACCATGGTCCAGAACTTAAAGAAGGGTAACTTTGAAGGTATGAGGCGTGAATTGGCTTGGATAGATTGGCGAATGATACTTAGGGGGTTGACTGTGGATGGGCAATGGCTGACATTTAGAGACCGCATGGATGAATTACAACAATTGTACATTCCTGTCTGGCGTAAAAATAAAAAAGGGAAGGTGGCTCAACCGTGGCTATCTAGGGAAATCAGGGATAGTATTAACGCCAAGGAAGTGGCATACAAATTGGCCAGAAATAGCAGCGAACCTGGGGACTGGGAGAAATTTAGAACTCAGCAGAGGAGGACAAAGGGTTTGATTAGGGCAGGGAAAATGGAGTACGAGAAGAAGCTTGCAGGGAACATTAAGGCGGATTGCAAAAGTTTCTATAGGTATGTAAAGAGAAAAAGGTTGGTGAAGACAAACGTAGGTCCCCTGCAGTCAGAATCAGGGGAAGTCATAACGGGGAACAAAGAAATGGCAGACCAATTGAACAAGTACTTTGGTTCGGTATTCACTAAGGAGGATACAAACAACCTTCCGGATATAAGAGGGGTCAGAGGGTCTAGTAAGGAGGGGGAACTGAGGGAAATCTTTATTAGTCGGGAAATTGTGTTGGGGAAATTGATGGGATTGAAGGCCGATAAATCTCCACGGCCTGATGGACTGCATCCAGGAGTACTTAAGGAGGTGGCCTTGGAAATAGCGGATGCATTGAAAGTCATTTTCCAACATTCCATTGACTCTGGATCAGTTCCTATGGAGTGGAGGGTAGCCAATGTAACCCCACTTTTTAAAAAAGGAGAGAGATAGAAAACAGGGAATTATTGACCGGTCAGCCTGACCTCAGTAGTGGGTAAAATGATGGAATCAATTATTAAGGATGTCATAGCAGTGCATCTGGAAAATGGTGACATGATAGGTCCAAGTCAGCATGGATTTGTGAGAGGTTAGAATGTGGAACTAGCTACCACAGGGAGTAGTTGTGGTGAATAGCAGATAGGCATTTAAGGGGGAACTGGATACGAACATGAGCGACATGGCAATCGAAGGATATGCTACTAGACTTAGATGAAGTAGAGTTGGAGAATGATCCTGCGGAGCATAAACGCCTGAAAAGACCAACTGCGGCGAATGGCCTCTTCATGTCCTGTACAGCAGATGTAAAATATCTGAATACTTCATAGATCCGTAGCTTCTTTAGGCTCCAAACCATAATGCAATTATTTTCACGAAAGACTGTTACTAACCTTACGTCCTTGAATCTCGACGTCTCAGGTGCAAGGAGCAACTGCCTCCACAACCCACCGCCTCCCCCCCTCCCCCGCACCCCCGAAACTTCCAACATTTATCAATTCTACCGGAGCACTTATCGCGGCAGCAGCAATTCCTTTATTTTGCGATTTTGAAATAGGACAGTGACACTAATCTGTTTCTTTCATTGAGCATGTGGTTTGCTATTCTGCCGGTATTCGGGAGAGAGAGAGAGAGAGAGAGAGAGAGAGAGAGAGAGAAGGACGCAAGGGGAGAGATATTCCGAGGGGATGAGATGGGCAAAGAGAGAGGCAGAGACAAAAAGGGATTGGAACAAAGAGAGACAGAAAGAGCGAGAAAGAGGGCCAAAGACAGAGAAAGAAAAAAAAAAGGAGAATGACAAGGAGAGACAGAACGAGCGAGAGAGAGGACCAAAGATAGAGACAGAAAGGGAGAGGGACAAGGAGAGACAGAGAGAGCGAGAGAGAGGGCCAAAGATAGAGTCAGAGACACAAAGGGAGAGGGACAAGTAGAGTCAGAGAGAGCGAGAGAGAGAGCCAACGACAGAGGCAGAGACAGAAAGGGAGAGGCAGAAGGAGAGACAGAGAGAGCGAGAGAGAGGGCCAAAGACAGTGATAGAAACAGAAAGGGAGAGGGACAAGGAGAGACAGAGTGAGCGAGAGAGAGTGCCAAACACAGAGACAGAAAGGGAGAGGGACAAAGAGAGACAGAGAGAGCGAGAGAGAGGGTCAAAGACAGAGACAGAGACAGAAAGGGAGACGGACAAGGAGAGAGAGAGAGAGCGCGAGAGAGAGGGCCAAAGACAGAGACAGAGACAGAAAGGGAGAGGGGGTAAGAAGAGACAGGGAGAGCGAGAGAGAGGGCCAAAGACAGAGACAGGGACACAAAACGGAAGGGACAAAGAGAGAGACAGAGAGAGTGAGAGAGAGGGCCAAAGACAGAAACAGAGACAGAAAGGGAGAGCGACAAGGAGAGTCAGAGAGAGCGAGAGAGAGTGCCAAAGCTAGAGACAGAGACAGAAAGGGAGACGGACAAGGAGAGACAGAGAGAGCGAGAGAGAGGGCCAAAGACAGAGACAGAGGCAGAAAGGGTAGAGGGACATGGAGAGACAGAGAGAGCGAGAGAGAGGGCCAAAGACAGAGACAGAAAGGGAGAGGGACAACGAGAGAGACAAACATCCTTAACAACCTGTTTAATTGTTATCCCTCACAGTTTGTAAATATGATGAACCAAATGACTTCCATTTTGTCGCGCCTTTCAGGATTCGAAAGGTGAAAAAACGTAATTGTGTTGGAACTTCATGTTCCTACACTGGATTTGGGAATATATAGCAAATTCGCGGCAGTTTCTTTCTATCTATTTCTCACTCTCTCCCTAACTCCGTCTCCCTCGGCCCGCAGCCTCCAGTCTCCCTCGCTCGCTCTCGCTCGATCTCGCTTTCTGTCTGTTTGTTTTTCTCTCGCGCACCATCACTCTTTCTCCTTCTCTCCCTCCCTCTTTCTCTATCTCTCTCTCTTTCGCTCTATCCCTTTCCGCCTCTCTGTCATCCTCACTCTCCCTTGCACTATCCCTCTTCCCTCTCTCTATTTGTTTCCCTCTCACTCACCCTCTTTCTCTCATTTTCTCTCATTCTATATCTCCCTCGATCACTATCTCTCTCTCTCTTTCTCCCATTCTTTCTCTCTGATTCTCTCTCTCTCTTTCTGTTTCGTGTGCTTCGTATCCTGGATAAACTCTATGAACGTCTTCTCAAGTATATCCTGACCAATTAATTTTATCCAGAAGCTATGAAGGTTAAAAGCCCCTATGATTATTTGCGTGCCTCTTGTACAAGCATACATTTTTTCTTGATTTATACTCCGTCCAACTGTGCAGCTATTGTTTGGGGGCCTATGGACTACGACCAACAGCGATTTTTTCCTGTTATTGTGTCTTATCTCCACCCAAACTGATTCATACTCCAGATCCTCTGAGCCAATATCGTTTCTCACTAACGTACTGATCCCATCTTTTATTAACAGTGTTACCCCACCTACTTTTCCTTTTTGTCTGCCTTTCCGAAATGTCAAATACCCCTGAATATTTCGTTTCCAATCCTGGTGACGTTGCAACCACGTCTATGTAATGACTATCAGATCGTCCTCATTTGTATCTATTTGTGCCGTTAACCCATCTGTTTTGTTACGAATGCTACGTGCATTTAGACAAAATTATTTTTAATTTTTTTTTTACCCTTTTTTACTACTTGTTTCCTCTGTCCTACAAACTCACTTTATACCTTTTTGCTTTTTAATTCAAACTCTACTCCCCTCCCTATTGAATCTATTCTAAGGTTCCCATCCCCCTGCCAAACTAGTTTAAACCCTCCACAACAGCACGAACAACCAGCGCCTCCCCCCGGCCCACCGCAATGCAAGGTTATTAGTTTTGGCTCTGTTGAGGTGCAACCCGTCCGGCTTGTACAGGTCCCAACTCCGACAAAAGCAGTCCAAATGTCTCAGGAAATTAAACCCTCCCTCCTGCACCATCTCTCCAGCCATGCATTCACTTGCTCTATCCTCCTATTTCGCGACTAACTAGTTCGTAGCACCTGGAGTATTCTGGAGATTACTACCTTTCTGGTCCTACTTTTTAACGTCTCTCGTAGCTCCCCAAATTCTGCCTGCAGAAATCACCCCACTTTCTACCTATGGCATTGGTAACAGTATGGAGACTGACCTCTGGCTGATGACCCTCCTCCATCAGAATGCCCTGCAGCCGCTCGGTGACATCCTTGCCTCCAGGAAGGCAAAATATTATTCTGGTGTCACGTTTGCGGTGGCAGAAACGCCTGTCTGCTCCCCTGATTATTGAAACCCCGACCATTATAGTTCTTCCATTCTTCTCTCTCCTCCCCTGTGCAGCTGAACCACCTTCGGTGCCATGGATTTGGATCTGGCTGCACTCGCCAGAGGCACTATGTCCACACCGATGCTCAGAAGATAATATCTGCTTGCGAGCGAGATGGACTCGGGGGCTCGTGCACTACCTGCCTAGTACTCCTATTCTGTCTGCTGATCACCCACTCCCTCTCTACCTGCACGCTCTTAAGCTGCGGCATGACCACCTCTAGAAGGGAACTGTGTAAATAGTAAATAGCGAACAGTTTGCCGAGCTCTGGGGAAAGTGTTTCATCCCATGCTTCTGTGATGCTACAATCCTCTCTCTCAGTGAGCTTGTATTTTCACCTGTAAACCTCACGGATTTAATTCCGGGCCGTGCCGGCAGGGATTTTCTCACATTTAGTGTGATGGTTCTCGTTTTCTCTCTCTATCATTCATTCTATTTCTCTCTGACTCTAACTTTCTTTCTGTGTGTCAGTGTCTATCTCAGTTGCAGTCAATTTCTGTATCCTTTTCTCATTGGGGATCTGTTTATCCGTCCAAATATGACTTTCTCTCTGTCACTGTCTCCATCGCCCCCCATATCAGTTTACTCCATACATGAGGAGTTATCCCTTAAGCGCTGGTTTAGTCTGAGATTGCTGATACTGGGTCGTTGACGTGCATTTTAACATTATTCATTCAAAGATGTTCAGTGTTGACGGGAAGATTACATGTTCTGTGGGTTAATGCAAGGGGGTTTGTTGTCTAGTTACGGACGACCAGTTCAATGCGTTATTTGCCTAAGTGCTGTATTTTGCAGTTCAGCTTTTCACCACCCACAGTTTTACAAGATATTTATCCTCCCATGTTTGCAGAGTATGCAGACGTGTAGTTCTCTCTGGGCTTAAAAATAAATTTGGTGTCTCCAAGCGATTTGCCAAATTTTCAAGCACTGCACTGCAGCGTGCCAATGACCAGATCGCCGAGTTTTAAGGCGTTGGAATTAAGATCCAACTGATGCATGCCTGCGTGGGTTCCAATCCACTCCAAGTAAATGTTCAATGAACTGGTTTCAGAATTAGACTTAATGCTTGTTTGTTATTAAAGCGTATAAGCGGTCCATAATCTCTGCAAATGAGATATTTTTAATTCTCCCTTCAAGACAACGTTTCTTTATTTATAACAGGTGTTCTGCCAATTGACTGAACAAAGGAACAGGATTAGGCTATTCCGCCCCTTGTGCCTATTCGCCATTCTGTTAATTCTTGGCTGAGCTCTATCATAACTCCATCCATCTGCATTGGCTCCACATCATTTTAACCAATGTCTAGCAAAAACTATCAAACTCAAATTAATATTTTTAATTGACCTAGTCTATCCTGCTTTTTGTAGAAGATAAATCCATCACCCTTTGCGCGAAGAAGATTTTCCTAACTTCTCTGCCGAATAGCCTGTCTCTGATTTTAACATTATGTCCTCTTGTCGTAAACTCCCCCACGAACGGTGAAAAAAGCTTTATCTCTATCTATCTTATCAATTCATTTCAAAACCTTAAAAATCTCAATAAAATCACCACTTAACCTTCTATATTCCAGGGAGTACAGGCCTAGTTCATGTATTCTCTTTTCATAATTTAACCCGTGGCACCCTGAAACCATTCTGGTGAGTACTTCAATCCAGCCTATCAATTCTAAGGGTCCGTGCCCTTCAGCGGACTAGATATAATGGATAGAAACGGCTTATTTCCCTTAACAGAGTGCTCAACAACCAGCGGCCATACATTTATAGTAATTAGAGAAGGTTTACAGGAGATGTGATGGGAAATTTCCACAAGCAGATAGTTGTGCTTGTGTAAAACGCACTACCTAAAGAGTGGTAGAAGCTGAAACCTTTAGCACATTTTAAAAGTATTTGGATGTGCACCTGAAGTGCCGTAACGTGCAGGGTTATGGAGCTTAAGGTGGAAAGTGTGATGAGGCTGGATAACCGTGGCGTGAACAGGATCGGTCGAAATTGTCTCCTTCCATGCTGTAAACTTCGATGAATCTATTATATTCTATAACTTAGAGTACTCCAGATATAGTCTAACTACATCTCTCTTCAGTTGAAGAAAAACTTTCATTGCTTTATCGTCTAACCCCTAGTTATAAAGCTTAACATGCCATTAGTTTTTTCGAATATATTCCTAACTTGCTACTGCATTTTAGCGGAATGCGCACTGGGACTGCAAACCACTTTGGAAATCCATCTCTCCGAGCTGTGCTCCATTTAATTAATACTCGGATATAAACTTTGTGATCTAAAATGGGTGACCACACAATTACCAGTTTGTTAACTATCTTCCACTGAATCGTCCATTCATTTAATCTATCAGTATATCTTTATACGTATACGCTAACGTCTGTACGAATTACTATATCACCAATATTTGCATCATCGGCAAACTGGGATATCTGGCTGCCTGTTGTGCCTTCTTTATCTGTAAGAAATATAGAATGAAATAATTTTTTTAACACTGACATTTTAAAACGTGCAATGCTTTGACGCCCTGATAGGGTCTGTGCAAAGAGGAAGGTAGGAGTAAGATTTCAGCTCGATGACCCATTTGATCCTACAAATATACATCATGCAAGTGTGCGCTGTTTTCAAACAGGAAAGGCACGAGCTTGCATTCCCGTAGCATCTTTCACGAACGTAGGATGACCCAACTGCTCGGCGTTGCTCAGTTTGAGTTCCGACAGGACCCCCAGCCTCTAGACGTCATTATAGCCTTGGTCCAAATATGGACAAAAGTGATTAATTCTAAAATGAGGTGAGAGTGATTGTCCTTGACATCAAAGCAGCATTTTGCCGAATGTTTCACCAAGGAGGCTTCTAACGTTGAAGTCATGGCGGGGTTAATCTGCACTGCTGGAGACATACCTAGCCTAAAAGAAAATGGCTGTGGGTGTTCGACGCAAATCATCTCAGCCCAGGATATCGCTGCAGGAGTTCATCTTCACCTGTTTCATCAATGACCTGCCCTTCATCATCAAGTCAGAAATGGGCATGTACGGTGAAGATTGATTTTTCCAACTCTAGTATCAACTCCGCAGATAATAAACCAGGAAAAATATCGCCTTTCCATTATTGTGGCGTGGTGAAAATCATGGAACTCCTTCTATAACAGCATATTGGTAGTAACATCACCTCAGTGACTGAACCATAAAACCATAGAAATTTACAGCGCAGAAGGAAAGCATTGAGCCCATCGTGTCCTTGCTAGCGGACAAAGCACGAGATTTTCAGGGTGCGGTGGCCAAGTGGTCAGGCATCGGTCTCATAAACCATTTGGCCTATCGAGATTTTATCACATTAAATGCGACATATTAAAGCTTTTTCCTTTTTAACTATCAAAATACATCATAATTTTGAACTTATGTCAGAAATCGCCTCTAAACGTTTTCTATTCTAAGGAGAAAAAGCTTTCTGACAGGTGCTTGTCCGATTATCCCAATATGTATGAAAATTTAAATCCCCTATTAAAACCACACTGTCTTGACTACACGCTTGTCTAATCTCCAAATTTATATATTCTGGTA
This sequence comes from Pristiophorus japonicus, assembly GCF_044704955.1. Classification (NCBI taxonomy): domain Eukaryota; kingdom Metazoa; phylum Chordata; class Chondrichthyes; family Pristiophoridae; genus Pristiophorus; species Pristiophorus japonicus. The sequence goes on from NW_027254772.1 coordinate 1,872,582, forward strand.
CTTCACAGCTGCGACTAGCGGGCCTATGCACAACTCCCAATATTGTCTTAAATCCTTTCCTATCTCTTAATTCTACGCGTAAAGTCTCCACGTCCGGCTTATCTGTCGTTAGATCCTCACTTAGAACTGAATCATAGAATCATAGTTATTTACACATGGAAGAAGGATATTTCGGCCCATCCGATCAACACGGCCAACAATGAGCTATCCAGCGGAATCCCATGTTCCAGCTTTTGGTCCATAGCCCTGCAGGTTATTACACTTCAAGTGCATATCCAAGCGTGTTTTAAATGCGGTGAGGGTTTCTGCCTCAACTACCATTTCAGGCAGCGAGATCAAGACTCCCAACTTGCTCTGGTTGAAGAAATTTCCCGTCAATTCCCCTTTAAACTTGCTGCCAATGACGTTAAATCTATGTCCCCTGTTTGTTGACCATCCTGCTCAGAAAAATAGGTCCTTCCTGTCCAGTCTCTCTCTACCACTCATAATTTTGAACACATCAATAATATGTTCCAAGGAAAACAAACCTAGCCTACCGAATCATTACTCATAGCTAAAATTCCCCAGTCCAGGCACATCCTCGTAAATCTCTTTTGAACCCTCTCTAGAGCAATTACATCTTTCCTGCAATGACGTCTACGCAGTACTCTAGCTGTAGCCCAAGTAATGTTTTATAAAGCTCAAGCATAACTTCACTCTTCTTGTACAATATACCTCGGCTAATAAAGATAAGTATGCCACATGCCTTCTCAACTAGCACGTTTTCTTTGAAACCTGAAACAGGGAGTCAATTATGTAAATACTACAACAACAACTTGCATTTATGTAGCGCCTTTAACAGAGTAAGACGTCACACGGTGCTCCACAAATGCTTCAGACAAATCAAATAACGCTGACACGGAGCCACATAAAAGAGAATTTACGGCAGATGCCCCAAAGCTTGGTTTTAAAGAGCATCAATTTTGATATCTTTTTGAAACACCCTAGGCCAGGAATATTAATCAGTGTTATTCCCTCTAGGTCTAAAAGTTGAGAGAAGTTGACTTTTGAATTGGACCCATGGGTGTCGATTTCTTACGATTACATAGGGTATTCAATGCAAAAACAGGCTATTCGGTCCAACCTGTCAATATCGACGTTTGTGGTCCACTGGAGCATCCTCCCCTCTTTCCACACCCAGCACTATCAGCATAGCCCTCCATTCAGTTCTCCCTCATATATTTATCTAACCGCTACTTACATGCATCTATAATATTTGATTCAACCTGTCTGGTGGTAGCGAGTTCTACATCCTTACCACTCTCTGGCTAAAGAAGATTCTTCTTAATTCCCAATTTGATTTGTTGCTGATTTTTCTTATATTGATGGTCTCTAGTAATAAGAACATAGGACATAAAATTAAGAACAGGAGTAGGCCATATAGCCCCTCGAGCCTGCTCCGCCACTCAACAAGATCATGGCTGATCTGGCCGTGGACTCAGCTCCACTTACCTGCCCGCTGCCAATAACCCTTAATTCCTTTATTGGTTAAAAATCTATCTATCTGTGATTTGAATACATTCAATCAGCTAAGCTCAACTGCTTCCCTCGGCAGAGAATTTCACAGATTCACAACCTTCTGGGAGAAGAAATTCCTTCTCAACTCGGTTTTAAATTGGCTCCCCCGTATTTTGAGGCTCTGCCCCCTAGTTCTAGTCTCCCTAACCAGTGGAAACAACCTCTCTGCCTCTATCTTGTCTATCCCTTTCATTATTTCAAATGTTTCTATAAGATCACCGCTCATCCTTCTGAACTCCAACGAGTAAAGACCCAGTCTACTCAATCTCTCATCATAAGGTAATCTCCTCCTCTCCGGAATCAGCCCAGTAAATCGTCTCTGTACCCCCTCCAAAGCTAGTATATCTTTCCTTAAGTAAGGTGAACAAAACTGCACGCAGTACTCCAGGTGCGGCCTCAACAATACCCTTTACAGTTGCAGCAGGACCTCCCTGCTTTTGCACTCCATCCCTCTCGCAATGAAGACTAACATTCCATTCGCCTTACCTGCTGCATCTGCAAACGAACGTTTTGGGATTCATGCACAAGGACCCCCAGGTCCCTCTGCACCGCAGCATGTTGTAATTTCTCCCCATTCAAATAATATTCCCTTTTAATGTTTATTTTTCAAGGTGGATGACTTCACATTTTCCGACACTGTATTAGATCTGCCAAACCTTCACCCATTCGCTTAACCTATCTAACTCTCGTTGCAGCCTCTCTGTGCCCTATACACAACCTGCTTTCCCACTAATCTATGTGTCATACTTTCCCCACAAGTGAAACCACTCTGTATCTACTCTATCAAAACCTTTCAAGATATTAAGGAGCTCTATTAGTTCACCCCTCAGACTTCTCATTTCACGACACAATAAATTGAGCTTGTCGATTCTTTCCTGATAGTATACCATCTTCTCTGCAACCTATCCAGTGCCTCGCTAGTTTATTTTATAATATAGCGATGAGAATTGCACACAGTACTCCTAATGTCATTTAACTGTAGAGACTTCTATATTGGTCGGTTTTGAAACCGGCTTGGTCAGGGTGTCTGATCCAATTAAAAGGGGCCCGCACCTCATCTTTTGAGGAGACAGTTCACAGGCGTCCTGTAGTAACTGAGGCCGTTTGCTTACAGAAGCTGATTGTACATTTTCAACGTTATCGATCTGGGTGCACGGGCAGGACATGTCGTGACAGGGACTTGTTACAGCGTATTTCTGTATGGATGCAAAAAGCCTGAAATGGAATAGCTGAGTTGTGCTAGATGGCAGACGAGAGGTTAAGGCGATGGACTGCAAATCGATTGTGTCAATTTACATTGTTAAGCGTTTGTTGCTGATAAACCTTCCAAGCATTTGACTGAATATTACATAAATTAGGCTTTGAATCCAAATCTTATCAAAACTTTAATTTCCTGGTAACATTATGGTACATACCTTAAATAAACACCTTATCCATTAAGCTGCGGGCTTTCACTGACTAAATCATGGTCATTTCATACATTGTCCTTGATATGCCAACTGAATTTACTGACTGGAGGAATTGCATTAACTCCACGTGATCGGCTCGGCTCATCCTTGGGCCGAATTGCGAGTGGTGCGAGCAAATTCTGCAACTGAGTCATTACTGTTCTTTAAGGAAGGGAAAAATCCCCTTACACGTCCTGATATACACGTGGGCACAGCCCCATTCAACTCCCATGATGCTTAATCCCCTCTTAGCGGGACTGAAGAACTATTTTCAAGAAGGAGGCTCATGGTCTGCTCAGCAGAAAGTCACTGTTCTGCGTGTTCTTTCAGCCAGCTTTCCAACTGGCATCCAACTGCCGTGCGAGCATTGCTGACTATTCCAATACAACAATATTGGAATGTCTTTACAAAACTAGTTTTGATTACGTGACCTGTATTATCAAATACGATTTTGAAGCATTTATAGCTTTTTATTGTCGTCTGTGTCGGCATCCACTTAAGGCACACTCTACCTTAAGACAACTATATTCGGTGCTGCTTTATTTCACTGCGAGCGCGAAAAGACATATCTGTGAAGATATTTGCCCCTAATTTATACCATTCCTGTCCTATAGTCCACGTCTTTCGTTATCCATTGTTGTCCTTGTCGCTGGTTACATCAGCTCAGGCAGTCCATTTAAACCTGAGAAGTCAATCAGCGAAAACCAGAGAAATACAAGAGGCAGAGATAGGGAGAGATAGAAAGAAGCATGCGAAGACAATAACAGAAAAATCATTGCAGCTTGAGGGGAAATTCTTTTGCTCTCTTGAAAAGTTGTAAAAGCGTAAAGGATAATTGGGCGACAGTTTAAAGGTGCCTCCCGCCCTGGCGGATCAATCAGGCTCTGAGAGAGGGAAATGCAGCCCGGCAGCTACAGCTCTTTGTTATTCAAGCACTGAACGGAGCTTTAAACAGTGTAGCGGCGAACAGGTAAACCTGAGTGGATTTCAGGCCCAAAACATTAAACATTCCGGCTATCGCAGACAGTTGCGGTTTGCTGCAAAAAATTACTTTCCAGCCTCGGAACCAGCCAACCTTGTCCGGCAGGGCTATGGGGAAAGGACGGGGGAGTGGGACTAGCTGAGAGCTAGCACACTCTCGATGGGACGAATGGCCTCCTGCTGTGCAGTAAACATTCTATTAATTTACATTTGGACTTTGATGGGACTCGAATCGATAAGTTTGAATGTTTCTATAGAACAGAATCAGCGAGAAGTCCAATGCACGAGCCATTGCAACACGGAGCACATCATTTTTAGCGAAATGTTCAGGAAATACTTGTTTCTTTTGAATGTGGTGTAGGAATTATGTCGAGATAAACAATGTGTTTACATATCTTCTCTTTGAAATCGAGTGTATTTCCGGCACATTATTATTTACATCAGAGTTATTGATTAAATGTCAAAACGCCTCCACTCCATCCCACAAATATGTACAATTTTCATCCTCCATTGCAATATTTTGTGCTGGAATAAAACAGTGAATATATCGGTAAGGTTTGGGGATACATCAATTGCACCTTCGATTACTGTCGAAATGTCACAAGCAAAGCCATCAGCTGTATTAGGGGAGGCGCGAGCTCACAACCTCGGCTTTCCTGGGTGCTTATACTGTCATATAAGTGCTGCGCGCTATCCGATTCCGTCGCTGGAGCTGGATGCGAATGCTGTGTGGTATTTGTGCTCCCATCATCCAGCTGCCTATCGCACCTGTCTTATTATTCCTCCCCTAAAGATCTATCGACGTTGGGGTCAATTGACATTTTCAAGTTTCACATTGATCGATTTTTGTTCGGCAAGTATACGAAGATTTATGGAATCATCGCAGGCAAATGGAATTAAGAATTAGGTAAAAGGGACAGAAACGGAAACAGCTGCAAACAAACGTTGCATTTTATTCATATTTAACAGCAACAATATCCGTGCCGTGCGCAACTATGCTGTGGTCAGAGACAAACGCCCTTAGCTTCCGAAACTCCCGTGGCTTTTCTGTGGCTATCTTTCCTTTCTTCCCTTCCTCCTGCAAGCTGCCAGTTTTTAAACCTTGTTTTAAATGTTGTTCTGGCCGAGGGCATTCCACATTCTCAGAACCATCTCTACCGTTTCATTGCTTGATTTCTTTGCTTATTAATTATGAAACTCCTTGAGCTACAATGGTAGCGCTTGCGACAATACATTAAAAGGAGGCTATTGGAAACCGTTGTGATCATAGTTTCGTTTTGCACAGAATTGAACCTCTATTACTCAGGAGGGAATGTTATATTTACAATAAACTATATCTTCTTATAAATGTTGGTTCATTCGCCCCCTAGTGCCAGATGAAGAATTGTTTGATCACCTCATTTATTTCATGTGGGCAACAGGCACGGGTATTCATTCAGATATAACCTACAGATTCACATTGAGATAACTGCAACGAGAGAGACAGAAAGCACCCTGGTACCTGGCGGAATAGACAAGAGAAATGGATGAATAGAAAACGGCCTCAGACTCTGAAAAGTACAAACATCACATGCAAAAGCCTCGGCTGCTCCAGGTGAGGCTCGAACACACAACCTCAGCATTTCCCAAACCTGTACTGTCATATAAGTACCGCGCGCTAACCGATTGCGCCACTAGAGCTGCATGTCCTTTGGGCTTTGTGCTCCCATCATACAGCTGCCTGTCCTACCTGACTTACAAGGAAGAAGACAAAGAATCATCGAATCATTCAACACAGAAGGAAGCTTTTCATCCCATCGTGTCGATGCCGGCTCTCTGCAAGAAGCCTTCAGTTATTGAGACTCCATAGATTCTCGCCGTAGACGTGTTTTATTTTTTGTGTAATGTATTGTTATTTGTAATGAATTTCGATGTCCATGCGGGAAATTTATAATATATATTTGTGCATATATCTGTGAGTTGTAAATTAAATTGTGTGAAACATTGATAATCAAATTATTTGTGTTCATATATGTGTTATTATGAATTTATCTCTAAGTATCTCGGTGCTATAATTGTATTTACGTTTATTTGCGAGGTGTTTACAAGATGCAAAGATGTACACAGAAAATACAATTATAACAAACACAGATGCTCCACAATACTATTATAAATAACTATGTTGCATTCAAATACATAAACACTAAAGCAGATATACAAAATATATTTATAACCCACAGAACAAATTGCAACTTAACACAGAGACACCAAACTATATTTAGAGCTATCACTGATCGAAGATCATTTTACTCTCTACGGTCCTCAGCAAAGTCTGCTGTGCCTTTGTTTCCTGTGCTTGTGCTCGGTGTAAGGGAAGGTTTTGCCGAGCCGTGGTATATCGTTTCCCAAGGTAGGGCCGAAATGCGCTGTCTGAGGCCACGTTCACTGCTATAGTTGATATTTAATAATCGTTTGGAATTGTGTATAATGCATAATTACAACATCTACAGATGTTTCATCCTTGTACACAAATCCACTGCCAAATTAATTCAACCCCTCACCCGCCCCAGTTGTTAAACATCCCGCGTGGACATTGGTCCTAATTCGATTGATGTACAACTCGACCTACTGCAACAGGTCTCTCCTGCGCCAGAACTGGTCCAAATGCCCCGGATTCTGTAGCCCAACCTCGTGCACCTTTTATCCAGACATACGTTGCTATTTCCAACCTCAATAGCGCGAAGCACTGGGAATAATCCATAGAATACCTTTGTGGTCCTGCTCATTAATTTCCTCAATTGCACCTGAAACTCTGACTGAAGAAACTCATCCCCTTCTTTCCTTATGTCAGTGGTTAGCACATAGATCACGACTTAAGCAGCTCCCATTCGCCCCTCAAAATGTTCTGCACCCATTCAGTGATGTTCTTTATCTGGCAGAAGGGAGAATACACACCATGCATGACTCACATTTGCCGTTGCAGAATGGTACTGACATTCGATTCCCAATGACGTCAACTTATGTTACTTTTTAGTTTCAAAAGCAAAGCACTGCGAATCCTGTAAATCTGAAATGAAATCAGAAAATGTTGGATATACTCAGCCAGTCAGGCAGCATCTCTGGAAAGATTTCTGATGACGGAGTTGTCATTAATTGTCATTGACATGGAGCGTCAACAATGCAATCCAGATACGGTCCGATATTGTAATCCCAAGAGCCAGTATGTTGGTATTGAAACCAATCGGGATACCACGCATTAATCTGGTAGCTAAATTGTTGTTGTTGTTATGGTAAAGTCGCAACAGCAGAGGACTGCAATGAAATATCCAAGTCTTTAAGATAAATCATATGTTTTACAATTAATAAAACGAGCCAGTCCCAAATGACATTCAATCTTCAAAACGGTTCACTTCCGCCGTTTAATTTCCGCCATGTCTGCCGGGGAAAAACACAGGTTTTGGCTGTTTTTTTTTTATTGCGGTTCATTGCTGTTGCGACGAGTTTACTTTGAACATTCTCCCTTTAAACATTCTCACAGAGGCCGCCTAACTGGTTCACGAGTTCTTGACATCAACGTTTACTCACCCTGTGACCGCCACCTAGTGGTTAGGATGCAGCGCTCTCTCCTCGTCGGTACAGGTTCGATGCCCATTCCGGGATTTATTAAATTAAAATGTAGCTTATTCAATTAATTTTATAACATTCTGTGAAAGATTAATAATTATTGCAATCGCCATTGATAACTTGTCACGTTTGTTTCAGACGAAGGGAAATACATGGCAACAGAGAGCCTTCCAAACTTCCAACAATTGCGGTCTCCAAGGGCACGTATGATGTCAGCACACACCCGTCGAGGCCTCTCAAGTGCGCTTCTCAGAGCGCGATGTGCGTGCGCTGAAAGCCGGCAATGGGACAGTAAAAATGGCTTTTGACAGATCCGACGCATCCCTGAGAGAAGGCTTATTGCGGTCGGATATTTGCGCTATTTTTCCATCTCTAGCCGAGAAGATCTCCTTCAAAATCTTACGCCTGGTAAAGGTGACAGATTGATAGATAGGCAGGGGGACACAATTATATGCATGTCACAGAAAGAGAGAGACAGACAGGTTGTTTTCGTGGAGAGGAGACAGTCCGGAGAGACAGAAAGCGAGGCAGACAGATTTTGAAAGAGAGAGAGAGAGAGTGACAGCCTAGGGGGAGGGGAGACAGGGTGAGTTTATTATGGTGGGGGATATAGAGACCGACAATACTGAGGTGAGGGGGCGGCAAGACCGACCGACAGGGTGAGAAACGGATGGAGAAAAACTGGGTGGGTGGGAGATATGATGCGTGACAAAGAGAGAGATAGACGTGGAAGGCAGAAGGGAGGAGGCAGGCGGCGGAGAATATTGTAAGGGGGAAAGACAGGGGAGGCAGAAAAGGGAAGACTGACGGAAGGCAAATAGAGAGCGACAGACAGGGGCAGACGGGTTTGCATGGTGGAAGGGGACAGTAATTGACAGACAGGGGAGGCAGACGGGGGTTAGCCAGAAAAATAACACACTGGGCTCAGATAGAGTTAAAGAGAGAGAGACAGAAGGTGGGGTGAGGCAGTGAGAGTGAGAGAGAGCGGGTGAGACAGACGTGTAAGAGACAGATAAATAGAGAGTATAGTGAAACAATCGAGGCAAACAGGGCAAAACGGCGAGAGATACAGATGGGGCAGACAGCAACGGCAGTCAGATGAGGAGACATAGAGAGAGAGAGAGGCATACAGGAGAGACATGACCAGAAAGACATACGAGGAAGCAGAATGAGAGAGACATACGGCGGATCAGAGCGAGAGACAGACACGGGTAGGTGGGTGTGGAGAGAGATAGAGTGATGGAGACAGGCGGTGGAAAAAGACAGATGGCAAGACAGAGAGAGGCAGGTGGGGGAGAAAGAAGGAGGCGACAGACTGAGAACACACTGAGAGAGAGAGAGAGAGAGAAACCATACGGTAGCAGAGTGGGAATGTTACTGAACTACTAATCCAGAGGCTTGGTCTGAAGATCGCCGAGAGGTAAGTTCAAATCCTGCCACGGCAGCTGAAGAATTTAAATTGAGTTAATTACATGAATCTTGATTTGAAGAGCTAGTATCAGAAATGACCATGATAGTACTGGATTGTCGTAATAATCCATCTTGTTCACTAATGTCCTTTTGGGGATGAAATATGTCGTCCTTTCCTGGTCTGGGCTGTACATGATTCCAGACGCAGAGCAATGTGGATGACACTTCAATGCCCTCGACAATGGCCCAGCGAAACACTCAGTTGAATCAAACTGCAGCGACAAAGTCGGCACTGCGGGAGTCTCTTCACCACACGGACTGCAGCGGTTACAAATAGTCGGCTCAACACCACCTTCTCCGGGGCAGTTTCAGAAGGGCAATAAAGGAAGGAAGGCCTTGGTAGCGACGCCCACATTTCTGATTTAATTTTTTTTAAAACCTTGGAGACAGGGAAAGAGGTCAACAGAGAGAGATATGGAGACAGAGGCAGACGGCGGGGTAATCGATGGGTCAAACAGAGTGAGAGTGATGAAGAGACAGCAGTGAGATAGACGTGGGGAGAAAGAGGGAGAGAACCAGAAGGCGGAGTCAGATAGGCAGATCGGCGAGGTAAAGAGAGATAAACATTTGGCAGTAACAGAGAGAATGAGAGATGGGGAGACAGCTGTGGATAGACAGAAGTGAGTAGACGTACAGAGGGTTAGAGTGGGACAGACGTTGGAGAGAAATGGGCAGAAAACAGACCCGGAAAGACACGGAGAAAACGACGTGGTAGACAAAGAAAACGAGCTGGGGGAGCGAGGGACAGCGTGTGAGAGCAACAAATTGGGTGCGGTGGGATAGAGATTGACTGGAAGAATGGTGCATTGCGAGAGGCTGCGGTAGATGGATGATATGTTACAAAGACAAAGGCTGAGACGGTGCTCGACGGGAGCAGGCAAACTGGTGAGCCAGAGGGGCAACAGAGAGAGTGAGAGAAAGACAGACGAGAGATAGGAAGGAGATAGATAGGGGCAGGGGACAGAGAGAGAGAGAGAGAGACCTACAGGAGGTGATAGAGAGAGAGCGACAGACCGTGTGGTGGAGATAACCGACTGGAAATGTAAAAAAAGGGAACAGAGTGGGCGAGGCTGATGGTGGTAGACAAACGGGAGGATGCAGAAGGGGAGAGAAATATAGCAGAGGGAAACGGGCAAGACAGAAATAGAACAGACGAATCAGACAGACACAGAAAAGTTAAGGAGGGAGAGGGCAAGACTGGGGAGACAGAGAGGGTGACAAACGGGGGAGTTAAACAGGAGGGAGACAGGGAGGTAACGACAGAGACAGACAGTGAGAGAGAAAGGTCGACAGACGGCGGGGCCAGACAGACGGAGAACTGCAAGGGACTGACTCGAGAGACATACGGGAGAGGGAAGGAGGGGAAGAGACTGATGGGCACAGACGGGGAGACAGAAATAGAGATAACAGCAGAGGAAAGAAAAATACAGTGGTAGTCAGACGGAGAGACAGGCGGGAGGGCCACAGAGAAAGACAGACGGGGGTTACACAAGTGGCGAGAAAGACGGAGGAGTGATAGGTTGGGCAAGAGAGTGTTGGAAACAGATGGGGAGACAGAAAGAAAGACAGACATGAGGAGACAGAGCACGAAAAACAAACGGCGAGGCACTTTACAGTTCCGCTCTCTCGTCCAATTTTAGTGAATAAAAATGTAACTGGCACTGTAAATAGTGTCGTGGAACATAATGTTGCAAAGAGACGATTATTAAGTGTTTGTGACAATAACTATGCAGATATAGGTCCCAGTGAGGAAGTGTAAATTATTTCATATTGAACCTAAGAAAGATGGATCAGAGTATATTATACTTAGAAACTGTATCTGACAATGATATGTAGGGGTGCAAGTACTGCAATATCTCCTAATCCCCCTGTTTTTGCTGGTCATCATTCTCGTATTTTGAACACCAAATGCCCCTGTTTCTGAAACTCCTAATTTCCATGTATCCGAGCTCTGAATTCCCCATTTTTCAAGAGCTCCTAATTCATTTTTTTCAGGAGATTCTTATCCCACTGTTTCAAGAGCTCCAAATTCCTCTGTTTCAGGCGCTCCTTATCCCTCTTTTTCAGGAGCTCCTAATTCCTCATTTCAGGAGCTCCTTATCCCTCTGTTTCAGGAGCTCCTAATTCCTCTGTTTCAGGAGCTCCTTATCCCTCTGTTACAGGACCTCTTGATTCCCCTATTTCAAGAGCTCCTTCTCCCACTGTTTCTGGAGCTCCAAATTCAGCTGTTTTTGGAGCTCCTTATCGCTCTGTTTCAGGAGTTCCTTATCCCTATGTTTCTGGAGCTCCAAATTCTCCATTTTCTTGCACTCCTCATTTCTCTATTTCAGCAGCTTCTAATTCTCCAGTTTCAGGTGCTCCTCATTTCTCTGTGTCAGGAACTCCAGAGTAACCTCTTTCTGGCGCTCCAATTACACTGTTTCTGCAGCTCCTACTTCTAATGTTTCAGTAGCATCTTTGTCCCATGTTTTGGAGTAAACAATGCTCCTGTCACTGGAGCTCATACTTCCCCTGTATCAGGTGAACCTCGTTCACCTCTTTCTTCAACTGCTAACTCTCCTTTTCTGCTGCTCATAATTCCCCTCCAGGTAAAGTGCTGGAGCTCATAATTTTCCTCTTCCTAATTACCCTATTTCTGGCGCTCCTACTTTCCCTGATTATGATGACCCTCCTTACGTCGCAGTATTTGGAGTTAAGAATTCCATTGTAACTGTAACGCTCTCGTAATGTCCCTGTTTGTTTAGCTCTCTAATAATTTTCAGGTTTCTGTTACGGTCTCCTAATTCACCCATACCTCGAGGTACTAATTCCCCTGTTTCTGTTGATCCTAATTCTCCGTTTTTCTGGAGATCCTAATTCAACTGTTTATTGGTCCAATTTCCCGTCATTCGAGGGCACTCTCATTCCGTTGTTTCTGCAGATCAACCAATGCTGATGTTTCAGAGCTCCTAATTTCTTTGTTTCCAGAGCTCCTAATTCCCCTGTTTCCGGAGCTGCTAGTTCCCCTGTTTCTGCTGCCCCATCCCAATTCATTCTTTTTATGAATAACCAAACTCCTCTATTTCAGCAGTTCCGACTTCTGCTGTATCTGGTGCATTTAATTCCACGTGTGTACACCACCTGAAGTAAAGAAAGCCGTTTGCTTTAAGAAGCTGATGGCACATTTTCAACATTGTCGATCTGCTTGCATAGGCAGGACAAGCGGTGAAGTGGACATTCTTGCACAATATTTCTGTTTGGATGCAAAAAGCAGGAAATTGAATGCCTAGCGTTGCTTCAAACGTGAGAGGAGGTGGCCCAGAGTTTAAGGCGAATACCTGCTAATCCATTGTGATCTGCATGCGTGGCTCCGAATCGCATACTCGTCCTTATTGTGTAAAGCGTTTGAAGCCTCTTGTTGTTTTGTCAATCACGTAAATACCTTTTACTTTCAAGGATGCTGTACTTTGGTCATGTCATGTCTCAAATTAAGATAGGGCCTGTAATTCCGGCCTGACTGCGTCTGTACTGAGTACGTACGCAACCGGCAAGCACCCACAAAAGCCGTTCTTTGACGTGCGAGGCGCATGCACTGAAAACCAGGTTTTCCAATGTCAAATTCTTGCTTGACAGACCCAACGCTTCTTCAGGAGAAGGACATTCGCGTGTGTATGCGCTATTCGCCCATCAATTGCCCAGCGAATGTCCTTAAATTGCTTGCGCCTGGGAAAAGCAGGTGCATAGCCTACTTTTATCAGCATAAGAGTTTTTAAACATGTAAAAAATATAAAAACATATAGAAAGAAAATGTAATAACATTTTATGTTTAAAAACTCTGTCCACTAAGGAAGGTTTATTTCAACCCAAAATATCAAACTTTAAAAAAAAATTCGAATAATTTATTTTTTCTAACACATTTGTTAACTTTAATTTAAATTAATATTACATACGTGAGGTGTTTTTTTTTAGTTTTTAGGTGTGTTTGGGTGATGGGGGTGTTTTCATTCGTAATACTGAGAATCCCGACTTCCGGAGATGCTATTAATACGAATGATAATACTGTACATTCATTGGCTCTCCAGAGCCAGGTGAATTCAGCTTCTCCCTCCGCAGCTCCAAGACGTGAATGCGCTGCGAAGCGCGCGAAGAGAAGGCGTCAGATGCGGACGGTGCAGGAGCAAAAGGTAGGTGTGGAACGTTATCACTATTTGCAGCCGAGCGCCTGGGGGAAGCCGAGCACAATGTCTTCAGGCCCAATATACACATCAAAGATAACATTTACGTTCTTATGTTGTTATTCGCAGGACTATGGAGAGGGGGACTAATTTGTTCGCTCTCTCAGAGACACAGCACAGCCACGTTGGGCCGAATAGCTTTCTTCACTACCGTCAGAATAAGCCATTTTAATATAGAATGGGTTACGCACTTTACTGTCGGCTGCTCGTTGGTCTCCGGCCTTGAATCTCTCTTTGTGATTTTCACAGTGGAAATGCTAGAGGTCATGGATCATTTTGTGTCTGTCTAAACCGATTTGCTGTAAGTCCAGGATCATTCTGTGTCTGTTTTCAAAGAGATTTGCTCTCAGTCCCGGGTCATTCTGAGCCTGTTTAAAATTAAAGACCTCTCAGTCCAAGAACATTCTATATCTGCTTCACAGGGATTTGCTTTCAGTCCCGCAAATTTCTGTGTCTGTTTAAAAGGGATATGCTATCAGTCCCGGATCATTATGTGTCTGTTTAAAAGGGATGTGCTGTCTATTTCGGATTTCAAATTTCAAATTTCAAAAACTATCTTTGGATGGTGTAGGAATTTAAGCTTGTTTTTGAGTTTGTGTAAGAGAGAGAGTGAGAGAGTGCAAACGTGTTGTGCGATGGTGCTTGGCATTTCATATCATGTATGAAAAAAGGCATTACATGGAATTTGAAGCCATGCCGATTTGCTTCAACACTCCTTCGCGGAATATCTTACAGGAGAAGAATCTGCTGTGGGATCTTGCCATTCCGCATCTGAAAAAATGCAAAAAAAAGTTGGAAACTTACGGATTCCAGCGAGGGCTTGCGTGTGGGCTTTGTGACATGATGACCTCAACCACCTTATTTTCAAATTCAAATCAAATCAAAACAGGACAAGACAAGACTTGACTGACTGACAGACTTTGTTTATATATATATATTTATATATATATTTATAAGTATATACGTGTGTGTGTGTGAGTGCATACTTATATACAATGTATAACTCCCCGCTTTTTAACTTTCACAATAAATGTGCTTTTTCTGATCTGCCTGCACTGGACTCTATTGCTTTTGTCCACTTTCGCAGCACAAGCAGATGCTGTCAGATCCTGACATTGCACATCTGAAAAACAGCAGAGAGACACACGTCACTTTAAAAGATGGTCGTTGCCTCCCACCTCTTCCCTCGTGGCTTGTCTTCCACCATGGGCTGACGGTGCCTGTTGGTATTTACTGGGTGCACACCCTTATCTCCAATGGTAAACATCTAGACACACACAGCCTTCGTTCGATCTAAAAATAAATACATTATTCATTGATTATATATTTATTGAAATCAAATCAATTTCAATTTTTGTTAACTAAAATTCTTATCAATACATTTCTTAAAAAATTAAGTAGATAAATGTTGTTAAATTGTTTTTTTTCTGGAGGGTTTTACTTCCCTCCGTCCTTCCTGCCTGTCTATCACCTTGGGCTTCAATCACCTTCCCAACCCCACGTGTTTCGGAGCCCCACACTCACTCACGCACAGCATATTTGCACTCAGGGATGATAGAAATCCCACTTTATTCTTTTAAAAGAGAACTGCTGTCAGTGAAGGATCATTCTACAGCTGTGTAAAAGGGATGTGCTTGCAGTCCCTGATCATTCTGTGTCTGTTTAAACGGGATGGTTGTAAGTTTCGGTTCACAATTTTCTCTTAAAGACAGGTTTTCTCATAGTCCCGGATCACCATGTATATTTTGAAAAGGAGTCTGATTTCAGCTGTGCTGAACGAATTGTTAAGCGGTTGTGTTCCAACTTCGAAGCCCAGCTAAAGTGCGCACACAGATCGCAACGCTTCTGTTCATTTACTTGAAATATGCTCATATTTTCCAAAACCCACTACTTTGTACAGCTATTGCCCCGAATTTGCTCCTAATATAAAAAACAACAATTTTTTTCCTCGTGGCAGCAGCCACGTGGCGTAATGGATAAGGCATCTGAGTTCGATTGTAACCGCGACGTTATCGGAAATTTGCAGATTTGAGTCGAGCGCGGTAAATTAACTCGCTGCGCGAAATGTTATATTCTTTGTCGTCATTCTGCTGCAAAACCAGCTATCTCGTACAGTCACTGACCTGAAGGAAAGGAAGGCTGTTTGCTTTAAGAAGGTAATGGCACATTTTCAATCTCGATCCTGTTGCACGGACAGAACAAGCGGTGAAGTAGTCTTTCTTTAACATTATTTCTGTTTGAATGCAAAAAACAGCAAATTCAATTGCTGATGTAGCTGTTAATAGGAGACGAGGTGGCTGCGAACGACAGGCGATGGACGTCTAATCCAGTGTGCTGTGCAGGTTAAACAATTGATTCCTTCGGTTACTTTTTCAATCATATTTAATGTCATGGCCAAATTCAACATTTCATGACAAGAATGCTGCACTTCGGTCATGTAATGTTTCAAATTAATAATATATTGATCAAAGGGAAAACATTAGTAGGGCTATGGTCATTTGGGATTAATTAGATAGGTCTCTGAGAGACAGCACATGCAGAATGGGCCGAATAGTGAACTACCGTCAGAGTCTGAGACATACGCTTCTCGCTGTGGGCGGCTTGTTGGTCTTGGGGTAGGATTGTTTTGGGATTTTCAAATTGAAATGCGAGAGATCCCGGGTTCAAAGCACGAACGAGCTCCGCCAGCTTTTAGTCAAAGATCCGCTTCTCACAGCCGGTCGAAATGTGAGAAAAATTAAGAATGAAAAAGTGTGATTTCGCGGAGTTGTTCCCACTGCGTTAAAATCGCAGAGTTTCACAGGAACAAGGTGAAATTTAATAACTGAGTAAAATTAAACTCTCTCGGATATACTCGGCTCGGTGTCTCACTGAACAACCTAAACCAGTATTTAATTTCGGTCAATACTTGATTAAGGAAATCTTCCTTTCTGCACGCATGAGCTCATCTCAATTGGGATAAGCATACATTCAGCGTCAATCTTAACTTCAACGTGATACACACTCTGCCCTGAATATGAGTGCGTCCTGTTTCTCTAGCGCTGAAATGTTGTGAGAAGATGGCTTTTGAATTAGTCCCTTGGCTGCCGAATTCAAACGTACAAGAAATCAATCCGGAGTGATCAAGCTGCCTGGTCTGATTAAAAGGCGTTGACAACCTATATTTTAGGAATTTTAAAGACTTCTGGCCTCAACATTAGCTTCAATGTATCGGAGCATAAGCACCGCTCCCATTGTCTGGTAATGGTTCTCCTGTTCCCACTAACACCTCCTCTGGTCCATCCTTTGTTACGTTATTGCCCGATTACCACTCACTTTGGCGTTTCCCATTGTGCCATTTATTAATTAATCACTGCTGCGTTTCACTGTACACAGGCGCTTGCTTTTGTCCTTTCTCGCTGCCTATATTTTCCAGGCTCTTTTTTTGTTGAAAAAAATCAGTAATCTTTAACTTTTCCCTTAAAGATCGGCGTGATTATCCGACTGAACTTGAAAACGTGTAAATTGGATTTGTCGGGTTGGTTTTAATTCCCTCCCTCCTTCCTGCCTTCTATCACCTGAGGCATCAACAACCGTCCCAGCCCCACGTGGTCCTGAGCCCCACGCTCATTCACGCACAACCCAATTGTCTTCAGAAATTATAGAAGTCTCACTTTATTCTTTTAAAAGGGATCTGCTGTCAGTCAAGGGTCATTCTGTCTCTGTGTAAGAGGGATATGCTTCAAGTCCCGGATCATTCGGTGTCTGTTTGAACCGAATGGTTGTCATTTCCAGTTCATAATTTGCACCTTGAAGTCCGATTTTCTCATAATGCCGGATCATCCTGTATGGTTTTAAAAGAAGTGTGATTTCAGCTGCGATGACCGCATTGTTAAACTATTGTGTTTCAAGCTATATTGACGTTGCCTCTACCCGTGCGCATCCATATCGCAGCGCATCGATTCATTACTCGAAATATGTTCATGTTTTCCGAAATCCACTCCTTGATCTAAACCTTGTCCCAAATTTGCTCTCAATATAAACAGCAACAAATTTTGCGCGGACGGTAGCTGCTGCGTGGCGTAATTGACAAGACGTCTGACTTCGATTGTTAAACGCAATGTTATCAGAAGATTGAAAATTCCAGTCCTGTTTGCGGTCAACCATCTCGCTGCATGAAATTTTATATTCATTGTTTTAATTATGCCTCAAAACCAACCATCTCGTTCAGTCACTCACCTGAAGTAAAGGAAAGTTTAAGAAGCTCATGGCACATTTACATCACTGCCGAACTGGTTGCACGGGCAGAACAGGCGGTGAAATAGACTTTCGTGCACATTATTTCTGTTTGGATGCAAAAAGTAAGGGATGGATGTCTGACGTTGCTGTAAATGAGAGACGAGGTGGTCGAGAGATTCAGGCAATGGATTGCTAATCCAGTGCGCTCCCACCCTCGTCGTTATTGTATTAAACATTTAACCCGTCGAGTTTATTTGTCAATCACATTTGACCTCAATATTCAACTTTTACTGACAAGGATGCTGCACTTTGTTTAAGTTGTGTCTCAATTTAATAATGCATTCATCAAAGGGAAAACATTAGCAGGACTATGGAGAGGGGGACTCATGAGATAGGTCTCTGAGAGTCAACACAGGAACGATGGGCCGAATAGTAAACTACCGTCAGAATCTGAGAGCTCCGCTCCTCACTGTCGGCGTCTCGCTTTTCTCGAAGTATGATGCTCATTTAGCGATATTCATAATTAAAATGCAAGAGGACACGGGTTCAAATCCGGGACGACCCCTGCCAACTTTTAATCAAAGAATCGCTTCTCAGCCAATCGACATGTGAGAAAACGGACATATTTCAAATTAAAACTTGTGATTTCATCCGTTGTTCCCACAGCATCCAAATCATCGAGTTTCAGAGGAGCAAAGTGAAATTCATCGATCTGAGTAAAGTTAAAGTATCTCAGATGTACTCGGCTCTGTGTTTCATTGGACAACCTAAACCCGTGTTTGTTTCCGGCCAATACTTGGTCAGTTTATCTTCCTTTAGCACGCATAAGCTCATCTCCATTGAGATAAACATACATTCCGCGTCTATGTCCACTTCAACGTGAAACATACTCTGCTTTGAATATGAGTGTGTCCTGTTTCTCTTGCGCTGAAAAGATGTGAGAAGCTGCCTTTTGAATTAGTCCCTTGGCTGCCGAACTCAAACTGTACAGGAAATCATTCCGGGGTGGCCAAGCTGCCTGGTCTGATTAAAAGGCGTTCATATCCTATAATTCAAGCATGTTATAGTCTTCTTGCCTCAACATTAGGTTCAACGTATCGGATCACGTGCACCGCTCCCATTGTCTGATAATGGTTCTGCTGTTCTCACTAACACCTCCTCTGGACCATTCTTTGTTACTTTATTCCCCGATTACCACCCACTTTGCCTTTTCGCATGTGCCATTTATTATTTAATCACTCCTACGCTCCACCTTATCACAGAAATCCCCTTTTGTCATTCCTCGCTGCCTATTTCTTCCAGGCGCTACTTTTGTTGAAAAAAATCAGCAATCTTTACATTTTTCCTAAAATATCGGAATGATCATTCGACTGAACGTGGACCCGGGTTCTTCATCCACAGAATCTGCACGACCTGCTGAGTTTTACAGAATTCTCTGTTTTTGTTCATTCTGTTTCCGTATCCCTTTTAAGGTGATGTGCTGTCAATTCAGGGTCATTTTCTGTGTCTCTGAAATGCTGTGCTATCAGTCCCGGATCATTCTGTGTCTGTTTAAAGGGGCGTGCTGTCTGTCCCGGATTTCAAATTTAAATTTGAAAAACTGCCTTTAGAGTGTGCAGGAGTTGTAGTTTGTTTGTGTGTTTGTGTAACTGAGAGAGTGCGTGCAAACGTGCTTCGCGATTTACTGTGCATTTCATGTCATGTGACAAAAAAGGCATTACATGCAACTTGAAGCCATACTGATTTGATTGAACACGCATTCGAGGACTGCCTGACAGGAGAAAAATCTGCTGTGAGATTTTGCTCTTCCACATCTGAAAGAAGGCAAATGACATAAGTTACAACCATAGAAACATTGAAAATAGGTGCAGGAGTCGGCCGTTCGGCCCTTTGAGCCTGCACCACCATTCAATATCAAGGCTGATCATTCCCTCAGTACACCTTTCCTGCATTCTTTCCATACCCATTGATCCCTTTAGCCTTAAGGGCCATATCTAACACCCTCTTGAATATATCCAATGAACTGGCATCAGCAACTCTCTGCAGCAGGGAATTCCACAGGTTAACAACTCTCTGAGTGAAGTAGTTTCTCCTCACCTCATTCCTAAATTGCCTGTCCCTTATCCAAAGACTGTGGCCCCTGGTTCTGGACTTCCCCAACATCGGGAACATTCTTCCCGCATCGCACTTGTACTGTCCCCTCAGAATCTTATATCTTTCTATGAGATCGCCTCTCATCCTTCGAAACTCCAGTGTACAAAGGCCCAGTGATCCAGTCTCTCCTCATATGTCAGTCCAGCCATCCCGGGAATCAGTCTGGTGAACCTTCGCTGCACTCCCTCAATAGCAAGAACGTCCTTCCTCAGATTAGGAGAACAAAACTGAACAAAATATTCAAGGTGAAACCTCAACAAGGTCCTGTACAACTGCAGTAAGACCTCCTTGCTCCTCTTCTCAAATCCCCTAGCTATGAAGGCCAAGATACCATTTGCCTTCTTCACTACCTGCTGTATCTGCATGCCAAATTTCAATGACTGATGTACCATGACACCCATGTCTCATTGCATCTCCCCTTTTCCTAATCTGCCGCCATTCAGATAATATTCTGCGTTCATGTTTTGTCACCAAAGTGGATAACCTCCCATTTATCCACATTATACTGCATCTGCCATTCATTTGCCTACTTCCCTAACCGATCCAAGTCAACCTGCAGCCTCTTAGCGTCCTCCTTACAGCTCACACCGCCAGCCAGTTTAGTTTCATCTGTAAACTTAGAAATACTACACTTAATTATTTCATCTAAATGATTAATTTATGTAGTAAAGAGCTGGTGTCCCAGCACTGAGCCTTGCGGCACTCCATTCGTCACTGCCTGCCATTCTGAAAAGGACCAGTTTATCCCGACTCTCTGGTTCCTGTCTGCCAAACAATTCTCTATCCACGTCAGTACGTTACCCCCAATACCATGTGATTTGATTTTGCAGACCAATCTCTTGTGTGGGACCTTGTCAAAAGCTTTTTGGAAGTCCAAATACACCACATGCACTGGCCCTACCTTGTCCACGCTAATAGTTACATCCTCAAAAAATTCCAGAAGATTGGTCAAGCATGATTCTCTTTCATAAATCTTTGCTGACTTGGAACGATCCTGTCACTGCTGTCCAAATGTGCTCTTATTTCATCCTTAATAATTGATTCCAACATTTTCCCCAAGATTGATGTCAGGCTAACCGGTCTATAATTACCCGTTTTCTCTCTCCCACTCTTTTTAAAAAGTGGTGTTACCTTTGCTACGCTCCAGTCCATAGAAACTGATCCAGATTCGATAGACTGTTGGGAAATGATCACCAATGCGTCCATTATTTCAAGTGCCACTCTGTTAAGTACTCTGGGATGCAGAGTATCAGGCCCTGGGGATTTATCGGCCTTTAATCCCATCAATTTCCCAAACACAATTTCCCGCCTAATAAGGATATCCTTCAGTTCCTCCTTCTCACTAGACCCTCGGTCCCCTAGTACCTCTGGAAGTTTATTTGTGTCTTCCTTCAGGAAGACTGAACCAAAGCATTTGTTCAATTGTTCTGCCATTTCTTTGTTCCCCATTATAAATTGACCTGAATCCGACTGCAAGGGACCTACGTTTGTCTTCAATAATCTTGTTCTCTTCACATATATATAGAAGCTTTTGCAGTCAGTTTTTAAATTCCCAGCAAGGTTCCTCTTGTACTCTATTTTCCCACTCTTAATTAGACATTTTGGTCTCCTCTGCTAAATTCTAAATTACTCCGAGTCCTCAGGTTTGCTGATTTTGCTCACTAATTTATATGTTTCGTCATTGGATTTAACACTATCCTTAATTTCCTGTGTTAGTCACGGTTGAGCCACTCTCCGCGTTTTACTTTTACTCCAGGCAGTGATGTACAATTGCTGAAGTTCATCCATGTGATGTTTATATGTTTGCAATTGCCTATCCACCGTCAGCCCTTTAAGTGTCATTTGCCAGTCTATTTTGGCCAGTTCACACCTCAAACCATCGAAGTTACCTTTCCTTAATTTAGGACCCTAGTTTCTGAATTAACTGTGTCACTCTCCTTCTGAACGGTTCGCTGGCTCTGAGAATCTGCATTGTGATTGGCTGCTAGCCAGCTTGTTAACGTCACAGCACCTCACGCGATGGAATTCCCACTAAACTATACTGATTTTCACTGCACGTCGAAAAAGTCAAACTTTTCGCAACTGAGATCATGAGATCTTTAACTCAAACCACTGACATTGATGGACACTGTAATGGCAAATAAAACTGCCGCTTTCAAGTCGGAACTTCAGCCAGTGTACTGTGCGCAACTGTTACAGTCAATGTGACCTGCGATGTAGGATCCTCATCACTCTATTTAAATACGCCGCAAATACTGCCTGCTGCACCCTGCGAATGTCTGGTTTTTCAGGCGTTTCCAGGGGAGGGCGTATAATGAGGCGTTACGGCCTAATTTTCCATCCGGGGTGCTGGCAGAGCACTACATGACGATTGACATCATAATTTCAGTGAAACTAGAAGGCGGGCCGGTAAGCTTTTGCACTTCCGCGAATCAGGAGCTGAATCTTCCGGCCTAGTGCTAAAAGCAGGATAAAACATAGCGATTTTAACGAGAGCTTGTGTGCGGGGTGTGTGACATGTTGACCTCCTTCCCCTTTATTTTCAAATACAAATCAAATCAAGATAAGACAAGAAATGACTGACTGACTAAATTTGTTTATTTTTATACATAAGTAAATATTTATACATAAATATATTTATATACATTCCCTATTTTTTAACTTTGACTATAAATGTACTTTTTCTGTTCTGCCTGCATTGGCTCTATATTACATTTCACCTCTTTCACAGCACATGCAGCTGCTGTCAGATCCAGCAGAAGGCACTCGCGACTTTAAAAGATCGCCTTTGTTGCCCACATCTTCCCTCGTGGCTTGTCTTTCACCATGGGCTTACTGTGTTTGGGTATTTAATGACTGCACCCGCTGATTTCCAGTGGATTTCATCCAGTCACACAGCCTTCGTCCAACCAAAAATATACAGGTTATAAATCAATTATTTATTTATTTAAATCAAATCAAGTTCAATTTTTTGCAATAAAATTGTAAATTTATTTATTTTCATATTATGATAAATATGTTTTAAATTGTCTTTTTGTTTGGGTTGGTTTTGCTTCCCTCCCTCCTTCCTGCCTGTCTGTCACCTGTAGTTTCAACAACTGTGCCAGCCCAGACTGGTCCTGAGCCCCACACTCACTCACGCACAGCACAATTGCCTTCAGGAAATATAGAAATCCCACTTTATTCTTTGAAAAGGGAACTGCTATCCGTCAAGGGTCATTCTGCATCTGTGCAAGACGGATGTGCTTGCAGTCCCGGACCATTCGATGTCCGTTTAATCGGGTTGGTTGTCAGTTCCCATTCATAATTTGCCCCTTTATGACGTATTTCCTCATAATCCGGATCATCCTGTATAGTTTTAAAAGGAGTTGATTTTAACTGCGATGACCGAATTGTTAAACTGTTGTGTGTCAAGCTACATTGACGTTGCCTGTGCCCGTGCAAATCTATATCACAGCGCGTCGATTCATTACTCGAAATATGCTCATGTTTTCCGAAATCCACAACTTGATTTCACTCTTGTGCCAAATTTGCTCTCTATATAATCAACAACAAATTTTGCAGAGCCAGCAGCGGCCGCGTGGCCGAATGGATAAGCTATGTCAATTGTAACTGCGATATTATCGAAAGATTGTAGGCTCGAGTCTTGCAACGGTCAACTAACTTGCCGCATCGAATTTTATATTCTTTGTTTTGGTTCTGCCTCAAAACCAACCATCTCGTACAGTCACTCACCTGAAGTAAAGGAAGGCTGTTTGCTTTAAGAAGCTAATGGCACATTTTCATCACTGTCGATCTGGTTGCACGGACAAAACAAGCGGTGAAGTAAACTTTCGTGCACATTATTTCTGTTTGGATGCAATAAGTAACGGATGGATATCTGACGTCGTTGTAAATAGGAGACGAGGTGGCCGAGAGGTTCAGGCGATTGATTGCTGATCCAGTGTGCTCGTCGTTATTGTGTTAAACATTTGATCCCTCTGTTTTTTTTATCAATCACATTTAACCTCATGGCAAAATTAAATATTTGCTTACAAGGATACTGCAATTTGGTTATGCAATGTAATAATACATTCATCAAAGGGAAAACCTAAGCAGGACTATGAAGAGGGGGACTCATTAAATCGGTCTTTATGAGTGAGCACAGGCAGGATGGGCGGAATAGTAAACTACCGTCAGAATTTTACAGCTACGCTCCTCGTTGTCGGCGGCTCCTTCGTGTAAGGGTATGAATCTTGTTTCGGGATATTCATATTTGAAATACGAGAGATCCTGGACGAGCGCTGCCAACTTTTAGTCAAAGAACCGTTTCTGAGTCGGTCGACATGTGAGAAAACAGACATATTTCAAATTAAAACGTGTGATTTCGCTCCGTTGTTCCCACAGCGTCCAAATGTCAAAAAGTGCCTTTGGAGGTTGCAGAAATTTTAGTTTGTTTGTGTATTTGTGTAAGCGAGAGAGTGCGTGCAAACGTGCTTCACGATCTTACTGTGCATTTCATGTCACGTGAGAAAAAAGGCATTACATGCAACTTGAAGCCACACTGATTGGATTGAACACGCATTCTAGGACTGCCTGACAGGCGAAGAATCTGCTCTGGGATTTTGCTATTCCACATCTGAAAGAAGGCAAATGACATAAGTTAGAAACATAGCGATTTTAGCGAGAGCTTGTGGATGGGCTGTGTGACAGGATGACCTCCTTCCCCCTTATTTTCAAATACAAATCAAATAAAGACAAGACAAGACATGACTGACTGACTGACTTTGTTCATGTAAATATATGTATAAATATTTATATATACGTATATTTATATACATTCCCTACTTTTTAACTTTCACAATAAATGTACTTTTTCTGTTCTGCCTGCACTGGACTCTATTACATTTGACCTCTATCACAGCACACGCAGCTGCTGTCAGATCCAGCAGAAAGGCACTCGCGACTTTAAAAGATCGCCTTTGTTGCCCACATCTTCAATCGTGGCTTGTGTTCCACCATGGACTTACTGTGTTCGGGTATTTACCGACTGCACGTCCTGATTTCCAGTGGAATTCATCCAGTCACATAGCCTTCGTTCAATCAAAAATATATAGATTATGAAACAATTACTTATTTATTTAATTCAAATCAAATTCAATTTTTTGCAATAAAATTGTAAAATTATTTATTTTCTTACTTTGATAAATATATAGATATTTTAAATTGTCTTTTTGTCTGGGTTGGTTTTACTTCCATCCCTCCTTCCTGCCTATCTATCACCTGTGGTTTCAACAACCGTCGCAGCCCCCACTGGTCCTGAGCCCCACACTCACTCACGCACAGCAAAATTGCCTTCAAGAATGATAGAAATCACACTTTATTCTTTTAAATCGAACTGCTGTCAGTCAAGGGTCATTCCATATCTTTGCAATCGGGATGTGCTTGCTGTTCAAGATCATTCGGTGTCTGCTTAGACGGGATGGTTGTCAATTCCGTTTCATAATTTGCCCCTTTATGACGTATTTTCTCATAATCCGGATCATCCTGTATAGTTTTAAAAGGAGTGTGATTTCAGTTGCGATAACCGAATTGTTAAACTGTTGTGTTTCAAACTACATTGACATTGCCTGTGCCGGTGCGCATCCATATCGCAGCGCTTCGGTTCATTACTCGAAATATGTTCATGTTTTCCACCATCCATGCCTTGAAATAACCCTTGTCCCAAATTTGCTCTCAAGATCAAATACAACGAATTCTGTGCCCATGGCTGCGGACGCCTGGCCTCATGGATAATGCATCTAACTTCGATTGTAACCACAATGTTATCAGAAGATTACAGATTCGAGTCACACCACGGTCAACTAACTCGGAGCGTGAAATTTTAGATTCTTTGTTTTGATTCTGCCTCAAAACCAACCATCTCGGCAGTCACTCACCTGAAGTAAAGGAAGGCTGTTTGATTTAAGAAGCTAATGGCACATTTTCATCACTGTCGATCTCGTTTCACGGGCAGAACAGGCGGTGAAGTCGACTTCCTTGCACATTATTTCTATTTGGATGTAAAAGTAGGGGATGGATGTCTGACGTTGCTGTAAATAGGAGACGAGGTGGCCGAAAGGTTCAGGCGATGGACTGCTGATCCAGTGTGCTCAAACCCTCGTCGTTATTGTGTTAAAAATTTGATCCCTCTGGTTTTTTTGTCAATCACATTTAACCTCATTGCCAAATTCACTTTTTATGACAAGGATACGGATCTTTGGTAATGTAATGTCTCAAATTAATAATATATTCATCAAAGGGAAAACATTAGCAGGACTATGGATCGGGAGAGTCATTAGATAGGTCTCTGAGAGTCAGTCCAGGCATGATCGGCCGAATAGTAAACTACCGTCAGAATCTGAAAACTGGGCGGCTCGTTGTCGGCGGTTCGTTGGTCTCGGGGTATGATTCTCACTTTGGGATTTTTCAAAATTGAAATGCGAGAGGTCCCGTGTTCAAATCCTGGACGAACCCTGCCAATTTTTAGTCAAAGAACCGCTTCTGAGCAGGTCGACATGTGAGTAAACAGACATATTTTAAATTTAAAAGTGTGATTTCGCTCCGTTGTTCCCACAGCGTCCAAATCCTGGAGTTTCCCAGAAGCAAAGTGAAATTCACCTAACTGAGTAAAGTTAAAGTCTCTTAGATGTACTCGGCTCTGTGTCTCATTGGACAACCTAAACCCGTGTTTGGTTCCGGACAATACTTGATCAGTGTATCTTCCTTTCTGCATGCATGAGCTCACCTCCATTGGGATAAACATACATTCAGTGTCAATCTCCACTTCAACGTCAAACATACTCTGCCCTGAATATGAGTGCGTCCTATTTCTCTAGCGCCGAAAAGATGTGAGAAGCTGGTTTTGACTTGGGCGGAGACTATTCCTTCCAGTGCCCCTCGCAGGAGGGTGGCACCGTCCTGGTCTACCAGCCCCATCTGGTGCGGAATTTCCCGTCGATATATCGTCGGGACCCATCAACGTAAATGTTTAAATCGGGATCGCTCATAGGTTCATCGGCTATTCCCCCTTCTGTTCCTTGGTCTATCTCAGTTTTGCAGCCATGGGGTTCACCTTCGGTCACTATTCCCTCCGCGGGATTAAACCCTGTATCCCTGATTACTTGTATGGATTCGTCTTTGGGTAATAGTACTGCCTCCCAGGTAGCTCGTCGCGCATCTGACACTGTTTTTAACCACCCAGTGTTTAGCAATTCAACTATGGTTTGCTTCGTGTGTATGATTAGCTGCCCCGACATCGTGACTGGTTCGCATATTCTTGTAGCCCAAGCGGCGCAATCGAGGGCAGTCACACACCGATGAAGTCCGTTCACTACTGGGGACTCTTGTGTTGCGTAATACGCTACTGGTCTCATTCCCCCCCCCCCACCCTTTTCCTGGGTTATGACGGCGCTATATAAACCTCCCTCAAGATCATAATATACGTGGAACGGCTTCGTCATGTCAGGTAGCTTCAGCGCCGGGGCTGCCAATAATTCAGCTTTTAATTTCCCATCGGCTTCTTCTTGCTCCAATCCCCACTCTACCAGTTCTGTTCCTGGTTTTCCTCCCCTCACTAGTCGCTGAATGGGTTCGGCCACATTCGGAAATTGAGGAATGAAATTCCTGCAATAGTTGAACAAGCCCATCACCCGTCGCACTGCCCGCACCGTAGTTGGTCCGGGCACAGCAGCGATGTCTGTCTTTCGGTCTGTCGGAAGGGTCTTTTTTCCCTGACTGATATCATGTCCCAGATATCGAAACGTGGCTTGCCCGATCTGTGCTTTTTTTGGAATTATTTTAAAACCTGCCTTGTCTAGAGTCCTTAAAACCTTGGCTACGGCCCCTAAGTGCTCTCGGTCGCTTGACGAGGCTATCAAGATGTCATCTACGTACTGAAGAATTGTGCTATTGTAAGGGGTTAAGTTACACTGTTCCAAGGCATTACTCATGATTCGGTCGAAAATGTTCGGACTATTGTGGAATCCCTGAGGGAGTCGGGTGCACGTGTATTGTCTGCCACTGGTTGTAAATGCGAATCTTTCCTGAGACTCAGGATCCAGTGGGATTGACCAAAATCCGTTAGCAATGTCTAAAACGGTGAAAATCCTGTGTTCCGGATTCAGACCGTTGAAGATAGTCGCTGGGCTGGCCACAATCGGGTGTTCCCTGGGCGTTACTTTATTTAGGGCTGTATAATCTATCGTTAGTCGGTAACTCACATCCGGCTTTTTAACTGGCCACATCGGGGAGTTCGTGATTGACACTGTCTGTCGCAATATGCCTTGGTCTACCAGGGCTTCTATTATTTCCTCAGTGACCCGCATGGCCTCTGGTTTAATAGGGCATTGCTTGTGGGGAGGATGTACTGGCCCCGTTACCTTCTCGGGTGTCATATCAATTAGTCCACAGTCCTGTTTGCTTTTTGCCCAAACTCCCGGGATTGCCTGACACAGTAATCCCAACATTCCGTCCTTCGACCAGTCTCTTGCCAAGGTGCCTTTTTTACCTAATGTGGCTATATTTTGTTACTTGGGCCCATCTCCTGGCAACTTTATCCTTGTATCCTTTCTTAGTCTTCCAGGTTACCCGCCTTCGCTGTGCGTCCACTATGGTGCCTAATTCGTGGAGTAGGTCCATCCCTAATATAGTGCCCTCTGAATTTTGACAGACCCAGAACTGGACCGGTACGATTATACCGTCCACCTCGAGTACTTGTGTTTCACTTTGATATGCCGTGGTCCTATCTCCCCCTACCCCTTGGATTATGATAGATCTCCGGGTAGTGGGTAGTTCGAGATTGGTTAGGGATACCGATGCCCCTGAGTCTATCAACATATCGCATCGCCGGCCCCCTAACGATGCATTGATCCACATTCGGGGATCGGGTTCCTGGCTGGGGGCCGATGCGATTCATTGGGGATTCTTCTGCTTCTGAGTCAGCTGCTGTATAATGTTCAGCAGCTGCTGATTTCCGAGCGTACTAACGTCCGGGGCTCTTTCATTGGGGTTTTGTCCCGTTTTAGGTCCCCGTTGCGGTCCCATCCCTTTCTTACCACGTCCTTTTGCCCAACAGTCCTTTGACTCGTGACCTGATCGGTCACAGTTGTTACACTTTTTACGTCCGATGCGTTTTGCGGCTCTACACTCGGCGTGGCGATGTCCAGTTTTGTTGCAGTTACATCATGTCTCAGCCGCCTTTTTGTCGGTGGCCATGCAGACCTCCGCTGTACTGGTGGCTATTTTCGACCTATGTTGATTGTCTACCGAGGTCGCCCAACTTTCCAGCTCATCATAATTATTATACACCACTAAGCCTGTTTTCAGGATGGCTTGGTGTGCGGAGCTTATTCCGTCCTTATACAACTGTAGGAAGGCCGGGTTCCGCCGGTCTGCGTCCGGTACTCCGCTATGTGCTAAGAACGCCTCAAATTTCCTAACCCCGTACTCTTGTGCCCGTTTGTCCTTCTTCTGCACTACCCCCGCTATAGAGTTCCAGTTTACGGGAACCTGGCCTAAGACGAGTGTCACGTTTGCTTTGAATGCTGTGATGTCCACCTTCTGCTGCTGCTTAGTAGCAGACAGGTCGGTACACCAGGCACCGTTTCGGTAATCATTAGGTAGTCTGTCCCAGTAGGTTTCTGGCATTTTAATCCTAACTATACCAGCGATGTCTTGATTGTGGAGCTGGTGGCAAATTGTCATTTCCTTGAGCTTCTGCCAGAAGGTTGCATTGCTATTGCGGGGTATTAGGGGTGGCAGTTTGTCCCGGGTGAACAACGATGTGTACGTTATTCGTGTTTGTATGGGTATGGCGGGACTGCCATTGTGTCTTGCTCCTGCTGGGACCCCGGGTATGCGTTCCACATTTATCGGCGCGATCTGGGCCGGGTTTAATGTGTCATAATAATATGACACAATAAAACGTCCCCTCTAACCGAATCGCAACTATGCGTTTCATTCTTTGGCATTCCCAATCTTCCTCATTAGGTGTTGCACTTGGACTATTTATGGACAGGACTGGCAAAACTGTCTGTCCGTTTTCAACAGTTACTTGCTTTCTTTTTATTTGCACATACTGGTTTACTTTCTCTGTTAACTTTACATGTGCTCGCAGTATCAAAACTATTGCCTTTTCCTCTTTTTCTTTCTTTTCCTTCTCCCACCATTCCCTTTGCTTTGCTGGCAGGTCCTGAGGATCCCACCCCGCTTTTATCATTTTTTCGATAGATTTATTTTGTTTATCCACCAGGTGGCGGCTAAGGGACCCTTCTGGTCCCCACTCGAGTTCACTTGCATTCATGGCCATTCCTGGGTAGGACTAGATCCGTTATGTATCTACTCTCAGAGGACCGCTTTCTACCTAGCGTAACTTGTAGTAGACCGTCTCCTAGCTACTGTCAGGTCACAAGTTCTGCTGTTACACAAACTTATACAATTCTTAAAACGCATTTAAGCAATTCCCGCAGTGCTCTACGTTAACCTTAACGACTACCTACCATCACTCTTGCCCGTTGGTCCGACCCTGTTCACAGGTTTGGATTCCGTTAGCCGCTGTACACCGCTTGGTTCTACCCTGGGGTACATCTCAAATTACACTACTGGGTCCGGAAGATTTCTTTCAGTATCACGATCCCACGGTCGAAGTGTGTTCCCAGCACCTACTTAATTACTGGCCGTCACGTGGGACTAAAGTCCTCTTAATTCAGGCTCAGGCTAGGTGTTTGAGATATTGGACCAACTCCTCGTGTCGATCAACCTGCATCCACCTTCCGCACCCTTTATAAAATGTTTTATTTGTAAGCTATACTCACCCGGTTTCTCCAAGAGCGTCAGCGACCCCGAAATCATGTTTGTGACGCCACTGTTAGTGTTAGTGTTTATCAGAAGAATCACTCAACACTTAAAGTCGGTTCCAACGCCAGTGCGGCCTTTATTGACTCCAGCGGGGAGTAAGTCACAGGACTGAAACCAGGCATCTCTCCGCTGAACAAAGGGTTTCATGGATTTTTATATGTTTTTACAACACTTTACTACAGTTACATACTATCCAATCATATTGATTATAAATTCAATTGGACCAATTGGTAAAGTTAGTTTCTAAACATAAAGTGGCTTATGTGTTGCCAAGAGATGTGTTGCCAAGGGGTGTGTTGCTAGGGATGACTCATATGTCTTGTAACATGGCCTGGGCCTCCCTTATCTTATTGTCCTTGAATGCTGTCTTTGGGTAGCGTCCTTATCTCCATCCTGCTACAGAGTCGTATTGTTAGGCCTAGCTGATTAGAGACAACTTTAGAGCTTGCTTGCTGGTTCTGTGTGGGAAACAACAAGTATCAGTCTCCAGGAATGCGGTCTAGTTCAGCGAACAGAAATCCCTTGAGGCTTCACTGGTAGCCATTTTATGGTACAAGTTACATACTTAATTCTAACCTTATACTACAGGTGTATTTCTAACCTTATCCGACAGATGCCGTTGCCTTACGGTGCCTAATACCTACAACAGGTCTCCTCACATGGTGGGTGATATTGAGGTTCTGGAAAGGGCCACTAGACTAAGTCCAAGTCGAAAGCATCTTAGTTATCAAGGTAGGTTCAAAAAGTTGAGACTCTTTACCTCAGTGCAGCGTAGACGTAGGGCGATATGATTGTGGTTTATAAGATAATGAAGGTGAAAGAGAATGTTTCAGCTGACCACTTATTACAAGTAAATAGGTTAGGCAGGACCAGGGGACACAAATTTCAGTTGTATAAGGATAGATCTAGGTTAGACATCAGGAGGTGGATCTTTTTCCAGAGAACAGTCGACCTCATGTGGTGGATGCAGACTCACTGAATTCCTTCAAGTAAAAGCTGGATTTGTTTCTGGCTGCGGCAGAGATTAACACTTACAGAAGGTAGGTACTGCAGGGAATTTAATGGTAAGAGTGATCTCCTGGACTAGTTTCGATCGGTTAGATGACTCGAAGAGGAATTTCCCAGATTTCATTTTCCCAAATTGTCCCAAGTCTTTTTGTAATCTGTACTTTTGCCTCTCCCAGGAGATCACATGGACTCGGGTGGAGTGGAGTGTATACGCTGTGACAGGCTTGATGGACCAGACGGTCTTCATCTGTGCATAATCTTTCGTATGTATTAAAGCGTTTCGTCGACACTGTCCCATCGAACAATCCCAGGACAGGTACAGCACTGATTAGATTCAAAGTAAAGCACCTCTACACTATCTCATCAAACAATCCCAGGGCAGGTACAGCACGGCTTAGATACAGAATAAATCTCAGGCCCCGAATTCGAGCCCACAGGCCCCGTGGTGACAGGATCGGGTGAGCGGGGTCACTGGCGCCCATCTTGCACATGGATGGATCAGGGCGCATGCGCGGCCATCTTGGTTCAGGAACAGAGAGTGGGTGGGGCTTGGGGCTTCAGAATCTCTGTTCCCAACTGGGTCCCAGTGCCTGGGAGATGGATCATCCTGGACAACACATTTTCCATCATCTTAGAATCAGAGACTAGTTACAACATGGAAGGAGGCCATTTGATCCGTCGAGCCCATGCCGGCTATCTGCAAGAGCTTCTGCTAATCCCACTCTATCTACTCTGTCCAGACCCCTCATGCTTTTGAGCACCTCTGTCAAATCTCCTCTCAATCTCCTCTGTTCTGAGAACAATCCCAACTTATCCAGACTATCCACGTAACTGAAGTCCCTCATTCCTGGAATCATTCTCGTAAATCTTTTCTGCACGCTTCAAAAGGCCTTCGTTTTCTTACTAAAATGCCGTAACCAGAATTTCTCCACCTCTTTCAACAAGCTCTCTGCTGGAGAGGAATTAAACGACAGTACCAGTGGGAAGCTGTTCAACCTTCATCGTCTCCAGGCCAGGTACAAGACCACACCAATCTCTGTCGTTGAGCTACCATACGCTGACAATACCTGTGTCTGCGCACATACAGAGGCTGAACTCCAAGTCGTAGTCAACGTATTTACGGATGTTTAGGGCCTTACACTAAACGTCAATAAGACAAAGGTCCTCCACCAACCTGTAATCCGCCACACAGCACTCCCGCCCACCCCCCTCCACAGTCAGCAAAATCTACAGCGCGGCCCTGGACAACGTGGACCATTTCCAATACCTCGGGAACCTCCTATCAACAAGAGCAGAGATTGACGACGAGAGTCAACACAGCCTCCAGTGCAGCCTTCGGCCGCCTGAGGAAATGAGGGTTTGAAGAGCAAGCCCTCAAATTTGCGACTAAGCTCATGGTCTCGAGGGCTGTAGTAATACCCACCCTCCTCTATGGCTCAGAGACAGGGACCATGTACAGTAGGTATCTCACCCACAGCACCCAGCTCATGGTCTACAGGACTGTAGTAATACCCACCTCCTGTATGGCTCAGAAACATGGACTATGTACTGTAGACACCTCAAGTCACTGGAGAAATACCACCACCGATTTCTCCGCAAGATCCTACAAATCCCCTGGGAGGACAGACACACCAACGTTCGCGTCGTCGACCAGGCCAACATCCCCAGCATTGAAGCACTGACCACATTTGATCAGCTCCGCTGGGCAGGCCACATTGTTCGCATGCCAGACACAAGTTTCCAAAAGGAAGCGCTCTACTAGGAACTCGTCCACGGCAAATGAGCCAAAGGTGTGGCAGAGCAAACGTTACAAGGACATCTTCAAAGCCTCCCTGATAAAGTACAACATCCCCACTGACACCTGGGAGTCCCTGGCTAAAGACCGCCCTAAGTGGAGGAAGAGCATCCGGGAGGGCACTGAGCACCTCGAGTCTCATCGCCGAGAGCATGCAGAAATCAACCGCAGGCATCAGAAAGTGCGTGTGGCAAACCTGTCCCACCCACCCCTTCCGTCAACGCCTATCTGTCCCACCTGCGACAGGGACTGCGGTTTCGTATTGGACTGTTCAGCCACCTAAGGACTCATTTTTAGAGAGGAAACATGTCTTCCTCGATCCGAGGGACTGCCTATGATGATGATGATGACGCAGAATTGGACAAAATACTCCAGTTGAGGCCGAACCAGAGTTTTATGCAGGTTCAACATAATATCCACACTTCTGTACTCCATACCTCTATTCATGAAAAATAGGATCCCGTAAGTCTTTGTAACCACTTTCTCAACCAGCACTGCCACCCTCAGTGATTGGTGCACACATACTCCTGGGTCTCTCTGTTCACGCACCCCTTGACAATTGTACTCTTTAGTTTATATTTCCTCTCCTCTTTCTTCCTCCGAAAATGTATCACTTTTGAACTTTTCTACATTAAATTTCATCTGCCACATGTCTGCCCATTCGACCAGCGTGTCTATGCCTTTCTGAAGTCTATCACCATCCTCCTCACTGGTCACTGTACTTCCAAGTTTTGTGTGAGCTGCAGATTTGGAAATTGTGCCCTGTACACCCAAGTCGAGGTCATTAATATAGATCAGGAAAAGCAGTGGCCCCAATACCGACCCCTGGGGAACACCACTTCCTCCAGTCTGAAAAACAACTGTTCACCACTACTCTGTTTGTGTCAGTTAGCCACTTTCATATCCATGCTGCCACTGTCCCCGTTATTCCATGGGCTTCGATTTTGCTGGTATTGGTAACACGCCTGGGATCACTAAACACAAAACCCAGTCTGTTAGTAACTTTCAGCTGCTGGACTTAGCATGTGTCCCACAGCATCTCTTCTACCCTCAATATGTGAATAGAGCATCACGCCTGTAAACCTGGTTTAAGTTTATATCCACTTAGCAAATCCATTTAAGAAAAGACTGTCGGCCAATGAGACACTGTTAAGGTGCCAGTGTGCTGCTGGTTTGATTGGCATTTTGCCTGTTAAGGACTCTGTATTTTGGTCTCCGTATTTAAGGAAGGATATACTTGCATTGGAGACAGTTCAGTGAAGGTTCACTAGGTTGATTCCAGAGATGAGGGGATTGACTTATGATGATACGTCGAGTAGATTGGGCCTAAACACATTGGAGTTCAGAAGAATGAGAGGTGATTTTATCGAAACATAAGATAATGAGAGGGTTCGTTAAGGTGGATGCAGAGAGGATATTTCCACTAATACGGGAAACTAAAACTAGGGGACATAGTCTTAGAATAAGGGGCCACCCAATTAAAACCGAGTTGAGGAATTTCTTCTCTGAGGGTTGTAAATCTGTGGAACTTTCTGCCCAGGAGAGCTGTGGAGGCTGAGTCTTTGAATATCTTTAAGGCGGAAATAGACAGATTTCTCAGCGATAAGTGAGTAAAGGATTATGGGGAGCAGGCAGGGAAGTGGAACGGAGCCTTGATCAGATCAGCCATGATCTTATTGAATGGCGGAGCAGGCACGAGGGGACAAATGGCCTTATCCTGCTCCTATTTCTTATGTTCTTATGTTCTAACTGAACATTTCTCCCAGTGTAACCTTGTCTGTAATGAAATATGTGCCTTTTAATAAGCCTCAGGTCCTTGCTCATGTCTCCTGCAGATTCCGGAGTTGATGGGATTGACCTATGACGATAGTTTGAGTCGGTTGGGCCTATACACATTGGAGTTCAGAAGAATGAGGTGATCTCAGTGAGGCCCTGAAGGACTGTGTCCAGGCTGAAGTTCTGTTCCCCCTGTAAGATCCTTCCCACAGATTGTCCTTTCTCAGCTCCTGCCAGGTGATGCTAAACACTCAGGTGGGAAAGGCAAAAATCGACAGCAATGTGTTGGAAGCAACACTAATTTATGTGTCTGTATCCCAAATATTAAACTCCAGTCCAGTTACAGGAGTTATTAAAATCAGCTTTACAGGAGTTATAAACCCCAACTGTCAGAATGAAGACAATGCAGTCCAGAATGCGATTAACAGCAAAATCCAACCCCTGCGTTCACTTGTGAACTTGCTAGTGTCTCAGCAGGTTGCCTGACAGAGAGAATCCCTTCCCACACTCAGAGCAGGTTAATGGCTTCTCCCCAGTGTGACCTCGCTGGTGTGTCAGTAGGTAGGATGATGTAGCGAATCCCTTCCCACAGTCAGAGCAGGTGAACGGCTTCTCCCCAGTGTGAACTCGCTGGTGTGTTAGCAGGTCGGATGACCGAGTGAAACCCTTCCTACAGTCGGAGCAGGTGTACGGCCTCTCCCCAGTGTGAACTCGCTGGTGTACCAGCAAGTCGGATGACCGAGTGAATCCCTTCCCACAGTCGGAGCAGGTTAACTGCCTCTCCCCAGTGTGTACTCGCTGGTGTATCAGCAGGTTGGGCGATGCAGTGAATCCCATCCCACAGTGGGAGCAGGTGAGCGGCCTCTCCCCAGTATGAACTCACTGGTGTGTCAGCAGGTTGGATGACTGAATGAATCCCTTCCCACAGTCGGAGCAGGTGAACGGCCTCTCCCCAGTGTGAACTGGCCGATGTGTTTCTTGCTGGGATGGGTAGTTGAAACGTTTCCCACAATCCCCACGTTTACACGGTTTCTCTCCAGTGTGACTGCGCTTGTGTCTCTCCATTTTGGACGATTGGCTGAAGCCTTGTCCACACACAGAGCACGTGTACCGTTTCTCCCCACTGTGAACGGTGCCTTCTGCTTCCATGGTCAAAAGCTGATGATATTCCAGTCCCGATGTATCGACTGACTGTCAGATCTTGAGGTGATGTTTGGTTTGAGCTTCCAGTCTACAAATCCTGCCCTTTTAACATCCTGCAAAGTGAATTTCAAACAGGAAAGTGAGTGTGAGAGAACCCACAAAAACACAAAGGCAGGTTGTGAAATTGAGCTTAATGAATCTGGTCATTTGTGAGGCCGGCACGAGAAAAAAGTGACCATGAAAACTGCCGGATTGTTGTAAAAACACATCTGGGTCACTACTGTCCTTCAGGGAAGGGAACCCATCTCCCTCGACAGGCCCACATAGGAAATTTTTGGTCCCACTGGGCACAGAAGTACAGAAGTACAGGGGGTGAAACCCAGCAGCTTCTCCCCCTCTCCATCCAGCTCAAACTGATGTAACAAACAGACCCACACAGTTATAAACCCCAACTGTCAGAATGAAGACAATGCAGTCCAGAATGCGATTAACAGCAAAATCCAACCCCTGCGTTCACTTGTGAACTTGCTTGTGTCTCAGCAGGTTGCCTGACAGAGAGAATCCCTTCCCACACTCAGAGCAGGTTAATGGCTTCTCCCCAGTGTGAACTCGCTGGTGTCTCTGCAGGTCGGTTGAGGTAGTGAATCCCTTCCCACACTCAGAGCAGGTTAATGGCTTCTCCCCAGTGTGAACTCTCTGGTGTGTTAGCAGGTCGGATGACCGAGTGAAACCCTTCCCACAGTCGGAGCAGGTGAACGGCCTCTCCCCAGTGTGGTACTCAGGGAGTAATTCCACATCCAGTGCCCACCTGATACGGAGCGGCTGGGAATTGCTGGGCCGCTGTATAAATGCAAGTTGTTGTTTTCCTGGTGTGAGTGAGGGGCTGCCCCCGGGGGTTGCTGGGGCCGGGCCCGGTGGTTCTGCCTCAGGCCCTGAGACCCGCGCTTGGTGTTGCCCGGGGCCTGAGAGCCGCGTTCGGTGTTGTCCGGGGCCCGAGAGCCGCACTCGGTGTTGCCCGCGGACTGAGAGCCGCACTCGGTGTTGCCCGGGGACTGAGGGCCGCACTCGGTGCTGCCCGGGGACTGAGAGCCGCACTCGCTGTTGCCCGGGGCCCGAGAGCCGCACTCGGTGATACCGGGGGCCCGAGAGCCGCGCTCGGTGTTGCCCGGGACCCGAGAGCCACGCTCGGTGTTGCCCGGGACCCGAGAGCCGCGCTCGGTGTTGCCCGGGGCCCGAGAGCCGCACTCGGTGTTGCCTGGGGACTGGGAGCTGCACTCGGTGTTGCCCGGGGACTGAGAGCCACACTTGTTTAAAAAGGAGGCAGACAAAATGCAGGAAACTGCAGACCAGTTCGCCAAAATGCAGGAAACTGCAGAACAGTTCGCCTAACATCTGTGATGGGAAAATGTTGAAGAGTTCATTCTTTAAGAAGCATTAGCACGACATTTGGAAAAGCATAATTCGGTCAGGCAGAGTCAGCATGGATTTATGAAGGGGAAGTTAAGTTTGACAAATTTGCTGGAATTCTTTGAGCATGTAACGAGCAGGGTGGATAAAGTGGATGTGGTGTATTTGGAATCCCAGAAGGCATTTGACAATATGCCACATAAAAGGTTACTGCACAAAATAAAATTTCACGGGGCTGGGGGTAATATATTAGCATGGATTGAGGATTGGCTAACTAAGAGAAAGCAGAGAGTTGGGGTAAATTGTTCATTCTTGGGTTGGCAATTAGTAACTAGTGGGGTGCCGCAGGGATCAGTGCTGGGACCCCAACTATTTACCATCTATATTAACGTCTTGGAAGAAGGGACCGACTGTAACATAGCCAAATTTGCTGGCAATAAAAAGATGGGAGGAAAAGCAATGTGTGAGGCGGACACAAACATTCTGCAAAAGGACACAGATAGGCTAAGTGAGTGGGCAAAAATTTGGCCGATGGAGCGTAATGTTGGAAAGTGTGAGTTCATGCACTATGGCAGAAAAAAAATCAAAGAGCAAGTTATTGTATAGATGGAGAAAGTTTGCAAAGTACTGCAGTACAGCGGGACTTGGGAGTACTTGTGCATGAAACACAAAAGGTTAGTATGCAGGTATAGCAAGTGATCAGGAAGGCCAACTGAATCTTGGCCTTTATTGGACTATAAAAGCAGGGAGGTCTTGCCACAGTTATACAAGTTATTGGTGAGGCCACACCTGGAATACTGCGTTCAGTTTTGGTTTCCATATTAACGAAAGGATATACTTGCTTTGGAGGAAGTTGAGAGAAGCTTCACTGGGTTGATTCCGGAGATGAGGGGTTCACTTATGAGAAAATGTTGAGGAGGTTGGGCCTCTATTCATTGGAATTCAGAAGAATGAATGAGAGGTGATTTATCGAAATGTATAAGATTATGAGGGGGCTTGACAAGGTGGTAGCAGAGAGGATGTTTCCACTGATAGGGGAGACTAGATCTAGGGGGCATAATCTTAGAATAAGGGTCCCTCCATTTAAAACTGACGTGAGGAGGAATTTCTTCTCTCAGAGGGTTGTAAATCTTTGGAATTCGCTGCCTCAGAGAGCTGTGGAAGCTGGGACATTGAATATATTTAAGACAGAGATAGACACTGTCTTAACCGATAAGGGAATGGGGAGTGGCCAGAGAAGTGAACCTGAGTCCATGATTGGATCAGCCATGTTCGTATTAAATGGTGGAGCAGGCTCGAGGGGCCATATGGTCTACACCTGCTCCTATTTCTTATCTTCTTATGTTCTTATATAGTGGGTGTCTGGTATGGAAGTGTGGATTTGACTCGAATCCGTCCATCTCTGGTATATGGATGAGGGTTTTACACTGTTCGTTTCTGATACGAGAGCATGGATTTTATCCTGTACCTGTCAATTTCTGGTAATTGCCTGTGGGTTTCATTCTGTATCAAAAAGGGCCACATTACAACATAATTCTAAAAGGACAAAGAGTGTTAAAAAAACAAGCCTGAAGGCTCTGAGTCTCAAAGCGAGGAGCATTGGTAATAAGGTGGACAAATTAACTGCACATATAGCTGTTAACGGATGTGAAGTAATTGGGATTACTGAGACATGGCTCCAGGGTAACCAAGGCTGGGAACATAACATCCAGGGGTATTCAAAATTCAGGATGGATAGCCAGAAAGGAAAAGGAGTTGGTGGAGTGTTAATGGTTAAAGAGGAGGTTAAAGCAATAGTAAGGAAGGACATTAGCTGGGATAATGTGGAATCTACATGGGTCGAGCTGCGAAACACCAAAGGGGAGAAAACTTTAGTTGGGGTTGTGTACAGACCACCAAACAGTAGTAGGGAGGTTGGGGATGGCATCAAACAGGAAATTAGGGACGCGTGCAATAAGGGTACAGCAGTTATCATGGGTGACAACCTGCATATTCATTGGGCTAACCAAACTTGTAGCAATACTGTGGAGGAGGATTTTCTGGGGTGAATCAGGGATGGTTTTCTACACCAATATGTCGAGGAACCAACGAGAGCAGCTCATCCCAGACTGGGTCTTGTGTAACGAGAGAGGATTAATTAGCAAACTAGTCGTGCGTGGCCCCTTGGGGAAAAGTGACCATAATATGGTAGAATTCTTCATTAAGCTGGAGAGCAACGCAGTTATCTCAGAGACTAGGATCCTGAACTTGAAGGAAACTTCGATGGTATGAGACGTGATTTGGCTAGGATACACTGGCGAATGATACTTAAACGGTTGACGGTGGATAGGCAATGGCAGACATTTAAAGATCACATGGATGAATTACAACTATTGTACATCCCTGCCTGGCGTAAAAATAAAACAGGAAATGTGGCTCAACCGTGGTTAACAAGGCAAATTAGGGACAGTATTGAATCCAAGGAAGAGGCATATAAATTGGCCTGAAAAAGCAGCAAACCTGAGGACTGGGAGAAATTTAAAATTCAGCAGAGGAGGACTAAGGGTGTAATTAGGATTGGGAAAATAGAATATGAGAGTAAGCTTGCAGGGAACATAAAAAACTGACTGCAAAAGCTTCTATAGATATGTGAAGAGAAAAAGATTAGTGAAGTCTAATGTAGGCCCCTTGCAGTCAGAATCAGGTGAATTCATATTGCGAACAAGGAAATGGTAGACCAATTGAACAAACACTTTGGTTCTGTCTTCACTAAGGAAGACACGAATACCTCCCAAATTACTAGGGGACCGAGGGTCTGGCGGGAAGGAGGAACTGAGGGAAATCCTTATTAGTCAGGAAATGGTGTTAGGGAAACTGATGGGACTGAAGTCCAATAAATCCCCAGGGCTTGATAGTCTGCATCCCAGAGTAGTTAGAAAAGTGGCCCTAGAAATAGTAGATGCACTGGTGATCATTTTCCGGAATTCCATGGACTGTGGATCAGTACCTATGGATTGGAGGGTAGCTAATGTAACACCACTTTTTAAAAAGGAGGGAGAGAGAAAACAGGGAATTATATACCGGTTGGCCTGACATCGGTGGTGGGGAAAATGCTGGAATGAATTATTAAAGATGTAATAGCAGAGCATTTGTAAAGTAGTGACAGGATTGCTCCAAGTCAGCATGGATTTATGAGAGGGAAATCATGCTTGACAAATCTTCCAGAGTTTTTTGAGGATGTAACTAGTAGAGTGGATAAGGGAGAACCAGCGGATGTGGTGTATTTGGAATTTCAAAAGGCTTTTGACAAGATCCCACACAAGAGATTAGTGTGCAAAATTAAAGCACATGGTATTGGGGTAATGTATTGACGTGGATAGAGAATCCGTTGGCAGACAGGAAGCAAAGAATGGGAATAAACAGGTCCTTTTTAGAACGGCAGGCAGTGACTAGTGGGATGCCGCAGGGCTCAGTGCTGGGATCACAGCTATTTACAATATACATCAATGATTTAAATGAAGGAATTGAGTGTAATATCTCCGAATTTGCAGATGACACTAAGCTGGATGGCAGTGTTAGCTGTGCGGAGGTGCTAAGAGCCATCAGGGTGACTTGGATAGGTTAGGTGAATGCGCAATTGCATGGCAGATGCAGTATAGTGTGGATAAATGTGAGGTTATTCACTTGGGTGGCAAAAACAGGAAGGCAGATTGTTATCTGAATGGTGACAGATTAGTAAAGTGGGATGTGCAAAAAGACCTGGGTGTCATGGTACATCAGTCACTGAAGGTAGGCATGCAGGTACGGCAGGCAGCAAAGAAAGCAAATAGCATGCTGGCATTCATAGCAAGAGGATTTGAGTATAGGAGCAGGGAGGTCGTACTGCAATTGTACAGGGCCTTGGTGAGACCACACCTGGAGTATTGTGTGCAGTTTTGGTCTCTTAATCTGAGCAGGAAATGCTTGCTATTGAGGGAGTGAAGCGAAGGTTCACCGAACTGACTCCCGGGATGGCAGGAGTGACATATGAAGGAAGAATGGATCAGCTAGGCTTATACTCACTGGAATTTAGAAGAAGGAGAGGGGATCTCATAGAAACATGTAACATTATAACGGGAGTGAACAGGTTAGATGCAGTAAGAGTGTTCCCGATGTTGGGGAACGCCA
Source organism: Pristiophorus japonicus (assembly GCF_044704955.1). Lineage (NCBI taxonomy): Eukaryota > Metazoa > Chordata > Chondrichthyes > Pristiophoridae > Pristiophorus > Pristiophorus japonicus. Next base: position 1,914,377 of record NW_027254772.1, read on the forward strand.
GAACCTGGGGTCACAATCTAAGGATAACGGGTAAGCCATATAGGACTGATATGAGGAGAAACTTTTTCAGCCAGAGAGTGGTAAACCTGTGCAATTCTCTGCCACAGAAAGTTGTGGAGTCCAGTTCGTTGGATATATTCAAGAGGGAGTTAGATGTGGCCGTTACGGCTAAGGGGATCAGGGAGTATGGAGAGAAAGCGGGAGTGCGGTACTGAAGTTGCATGATCAGCCATGATCATATTGAATGGCAGTGCAGGCTCGAAGGGCCCAATGGCCTTCTCCTGCACCTATTTTCTATGTTTCTTTGTATCTTTCCATTCCTGGTGTGTGTGTGTGTGTTCTGTGCTGTATCTGTCCATCTCTGTTATGTGAATGTGAGCTCTACTCCATACCCGTCATTCTCCAGTATGTTAGTATTGTTTTACTCTGTACCCCCAATTCCTGATAGTTAGAAAATAAAACGAATACTGTATCAATTTGTGTTGTGGAGGTGAGTGTTTATGCTGAATCTGTCGGTCTCTGGTAAATGAGTCTGTGTTTCACTCTGTATCTATCCGTCTCTGCTATGTGAGTGTGTGCCTTTCTCTGTATCTTTCCATTTCTGTTATGGGAGTCTGGGTTTTATGCTGTACCTGTCAAGTTCTGACATGTGATTGTGAGCCTCACTCTATAACTGCCAGTTTCTGCTTAATTGTGAGTGGACTTTCCTTTGTACCTGTAAGTTTCTGGAATGAAAGAGAGACCTTTACCCTGTACCTGTCAATTACTGGCTCGTGAGTCTGGGCATGTCACTGTATGTCAATTTATGTTATGGGAATATGGATTGTAATATGTAAGCCTCTGATATGTGAGTGTGGGTTTTATATTGTATCTCTCAGTCTCTGATGTGCAAGTGTGTGTATTTTTCTGTAACTGTCAGATTTTGGTGGATGTTGAGGTTTAATCTGTGCCTCTCAATTTCTTCGATGTTGGACTGTACCTCTTTGTTCCTGCTACTTGATTGTGTGTTTCAGACTGTTCCTGTCAGTTCCTGCTATGTGAGTGTGGAATTTCCTCTGTATCTGCTAGTCTCTGGTATGTGAACGTGAGAATCAATGTTAATTTTTACCTGTATTTCTCTGATATGTGAGTGAAGATTTTGCCTTTTCCCTGTCATTTTTCAGATGTGTGGGTGTGGGTTTTACTCTGCCCCGATCAGTTCCTGCGAAGCAAGTAATAATTTTACTTACTGCCTTTCAGTTTTCGATATGTGCCCATGGGATTTACACTTTATCTGTCACTCTCTGGTATGCAAGTGGGGATTTTATTCTGTTACTGTCACTTTCATATATGTGGGTGTGTGTTGTATAATGTATCTGTCAGTCTATGGTACGGGAATGTGGGGTTTATTCTGCACCAGTCATCTTCTGGCATGTTCGGGGGGTTAAATACTGAATCCGTCAGATTCTGAAACATGAATATGGCTTTTGCTCTGTACACGTTAGCATCTGATATGCGAGTGTGGTTTATACTTCCTGTTTAACATTTTTTCTGATAGATGATTGTCTTTTATTCTCGACCTGCCAGTTTCTGGCAAGTGATTGTGGGTGTTTAATGTACCTGTCAGTGTGATCTGTTTCAATGGTGAAACAGCATCTGATTCTACTGCTCCATGTGGCTGTAAGATTCACAATGTAACTCTGCCACTACGGATCACTGTGGGACTGACATCTTCTGCTGTCTGTGACAATAGGATTGAGGCCAGTTCTGTGTCTCTGCCCTCTGTGAGTGATAATCTACTTACTGTGTGTGAGAAGGAGCTGCCTGCACTGTTCCTTGTATTCTGGGTGGAGGAATGATCACATATGTTCTGGCTGGTTGAAGAATTTTGTTCTGAGAATAATAATAAGAGAATATTAATAGGTCTAAGATATGGATGCGGGGAGAATATGATGTATCTGAGGGAGTGACAATGTATCTCTAGATCATCAGCAACATGGTTCTGGAGCACTCAGCTCACCGAAACAATATAACCCGTCTTTAAAATATCTTCTCCCAGACTCCTCTCCTGGTGCCTGCAATCGATGCACTCTGAGAAACTCCTCACATTCTCACTGTCAGGCTGTGTTTCCACTGCTCACTGTCCGAGAACAACAGACACGGTGAGATTGGAACTGAATCAGGACCATTGACTACTGATTTGGGGAAGGAAAGCAGCAATGATTTGAAAGAGCGAGGTGGTTTACTTTCTCTGTTACCTTACACTTTCCACACACAGCCCGAGAATGGCCTCTCTCTTCCCCCACTCACATCATGTTCCAGAACTAGTTCCTGCTTCACTCTGCCTCTTACACACAGCCCCTGACGGAACTAAACCAGGAACGTTCACTACTGGTTTGGAGAGAGAAAGCAGCAGATTGTAAATAGTGATTCTGACCAATCTGTCTCCCTTACCCTGGACACACACTGACCAAACACAGCCCGAGAATGGCCTCTCCTTTCCCCCACTCACACCACGCACTGACACTGGATCTTGCTCCACTCTGCCTCTTACACACAGCCCCCGACTCCCCCTGAACTCCCCCCGGACTCAATGCCGATCTCTCAGCCCATCTGCGGACAGGCTCCCAAAGTGCTGCGCTGTTGTAAGGTGGCTGCTGCTCGCTGCTTTAGCCCAGGGCCGTTGTGCCTTCATTCCCGACTGTTTTAAACCATCTTCTTCTGCTCACTGAGTGAATGGCGATCACAGGCAGTGCTGGGGGAGGGGAGGCACATGCGCTCTTCTGCTCACTGGGAATCGACACAGGGGGCGGTGCTGAACCGCGCAATGTGCAACTCTCTGCAATAATTCAGCCTGTAAAAATCAAAGTGCACTTTTCGCAAGTTACTTTTATCAGAATCTGAGCAAAGTATCTGGGCCTAGGGGGAAAGGACAGAGAATGATTAAAGCTGGGAGCCTTGTCCCTTGGAGATGCTCAATTTGGGATCATTCTGTGCAGGGTGTTTCTCTCCATGAGCCCGTCTTCTCAAAGCAATTCTTCAGAAACATCGGAGCGACCAGGAAGTGGGAGTGTTTCCTGAGTCCGTACAGGAGTTAATATCTGACAGAAACAGTCCGAGATGAGTTTAATTACAGTAAAACACTCGCTCACTGAGAGTAAGAGTGAAGTGGATAATGAAGGGGTTATAGTGAGGGAAGAACTTAATACAATCACTATTCATAATGACGTAGTACTCAGAAAAATAATAGGAGTAAAGGCAGACAAGTCACCTTGCCCTGATGGCTTACATCGTAGGGTCTTAAGAGAAGTGGCTGCAGAGATAGTGGGCACATTAGTTGTAATCTACCAAAATTCCCTCGATTCTGGGGCGGTCCCAACAGATCGGAAAACCGAAAATGTAACGCCTCTATTTAAAAAAGGAGGCAGACAAAGTGCAGGAAACTATAGACCAGTTAGCCTAACATCTGTCATTGGGAAAGTGCTGGAGACCATTATTAAGGAAGCAGTAGTGGGACATTTGGAAAAGCATGATTCAATCAAGCAGAGTTAGTATGGCTTCATGAAAGAGAAATCATGTTTGACAAATTTGCTGGAGTTCTTTGAGGATATAATGAGTAGGATGGATAAGGCGGAACCAGTGGATGTGGTGTATTTGGATTTCCAGAAGGCATTTGAAAAGGTGGTACATAAGAGGTTACTGCACAAGATAAAAGCTCACTGGGTTGAGGGCAGTATATTAGCATGGATAGAGGATAGGCTAACTAACAGAAAACAGAGAGTCGGGATAAATGGGTCTTTTTCTGGTTGGCAAATGGTGACTAGTGGGGTGCCGCAGGAATCGATGCTGGGTCCTCACCTATTTACAATCTATATTAATGACTTGGATAAAAGGACTGAGTGTAATATAGCCAAGTTTGCTGATGATACAAAGGTGAGTGAGAAAGCAAATTGAGGACACAAAAAATCTGCAAAGGGATATCGACAGGGTAAATGAGTGGGCAAATAATATGGCAAAATGTGAGGTTATCCACTTTGGCAGAAATAATAGAAAAACAAATTATAATTTAAATGCAGAAAAATTGCAAGTGCTACAGGACAGAGAGACCTGAGGGTGTTTGTGCATAAAACATTAAAAGTTAGTGTGCAGGTACAGCAAGTAATGAAGAAGGCAAATGGAATGTTGGCCTTTATTGCAAGGGGGATAGAGTATAAAAGCAGAGAAGTCCTGCTATAACTGTACAGGGTTACAGGGTATTGGTGAGACCACACCTGGAATACTGCATGCATTTTTGCTCTGCGTATTTAAGAAAGCATATACTTGCATTGGAGGCTGTTTAGAGGTTGATTCCGGCGATGAGGGGGTTGTCCGATGAGGATATGTTGAGAAGGTTGGGCTGATACACATTGCAGTTCAAAAGAATGAGAGTTGATCTTATTGAAACATATGATAACAAAGGAACTTGACAAGGTGAATCCAGAGAGGATATTGCCATTCATAGGTTAAACTAAAACTAGGGTACATCATCTCAGAATAAGGGGTCACCCATTTAAAACTGAGATGAGGAGGAATTTCTTCTCTCTGTGGGTTGTAATTCTGTGGAATTCTCTGCCCGAGAGCTGTGGAAGCTGGGCCATTGAATATATTTAAGGCAGATAGACAGATTTTTGTGCGATAAGGGATTATGGGGAGCGGGCAGAGAAGTGGAGCTGAGTCCATGATCAGATCAGCCATGATCTTATTGAATGGCAGAGCATGATCCAGGGGCCAAATGATCCACTCCTACTCCTATTTCTTAAGTTATTATGTTCTTATGAGATAATAACCCTGGGTCTGTACATGGGGACTCTAACCCTGGGACTGTACATGGGGACTCTAACCCTGGGACTGTACATGGGGACTCTAACCCTGGGACTGTACATGGGGACTCTAAACCTGGGACTGCATGGGAACTCTTATCCTGGGACTGTACATGGGGACTCTAACCCTGGGACTGTAAATGGGGACTCTAACCCTGGGACTGTACATGGGGAATCTAACCCTGGGACTGTACATGGGGACTCTAACCCTGGGACTGTACATGGGGACTCTAACCCTGGGACTCTACATGGGGACTCTAACACTGGGACTGTACATGGGGACTCTAACCCTGGGACTGTACTTGGGGACTCTAACCCTGGGACTGTACATGCGGATTGTAACCCTGGGACTGTACATGGGGACTCTAAACCTGGGACTGTATATGGGGACACTAACCCTGGGACTGTACATGGGGACTCTAACCCTGGGACTGTACATGGGGACTCTAACCCTGGGACTGTACATGGGGACTCTAACCCTGGGACTGTACATGGGGATGCTAACCCTGGGACTGTACATGGGGACTCTAACCCTGGGAGTGAACAGCTCTGGGGCTTTCCTGTTATAATTGTCTGGGATGTAACCAGAAGCTTAGCACTGAGCAGCGCCTTTAGGAGATGGTGAGAAATCCCAGGTGTCGAGAATATAACTCAGCTGTTACTTTACCAAGATGGCCGCGCATGCGCTTTGCTGCTCACTGAACCAAGATGTCGGAGGACTGACCCTGCCTTCCTGTACAAAGATGGCCGCCGTTACCCGGGGCCTGTGACCGGGAGAAAGCCTCGAGGCTGCAGTCGCCGATATTTCGGTTATTATTCCGGGCTTGCAGTGGGCACCAGTTGTTTATGAAGCCTCCCCGGCTCCCCGCTGCTCCATTACTGCCCTCCGCCCCGCTGAAAAAGGACTGTTTTGTGGAACATATGTTCAAGATGTCCATTCCGCCATTGCACGCACGGCGCATGTTCAAAACAAAGCTCGGCCTCGCGCCTGCGCACTGGGTCTCTGGGGTCGGCAAGTCCTCCGTCGCGGGGAATGCTGGGTAAATACCAAAGGGAACGTCAATGAATGGGACAGGATTTACTGGCTCCCATTGGGCACTGAACCATGTTCATTCTGGCACTTCGACTTTGTTTCTGCTGCTCTGAATAACCCTGTACCTGAGCTGGAGATTAATGTCTGTATAAATATTGAATAAATCAGCTTGTTTCAAACACCGTGTGTCCCATATTTCATTTCTCCATAAAAAGAGACGAATTAATGTTTCCTTCCCTTCCATTTTGGGCCTTTTCTTACTCTATATTATTTCACTTCTCAAGTAATTCATCTTTTCCCACATCAAATCCCAAACTTGTTTCATTTGAGTATACAGCTTGTGGATGTCTCAGACTGAACCGGCGTGTCTCACTTTACATTCATTTAACGTTCCTTTCAATCAACCCTTCAAAGAACTACCTTGCGTAAGACTGTAAATCTATTATTTTCTGTATTTAACGATTTTTGAATGCGGTTAATAGATCTTTAAACAAACTGCATGTGATCAACTTTGAAATTGCCTTTGCTAATTTTGATGGGTTAGTTGATTACAATTACTTGTTACTAACAAACCTTGCAGTATTTCTTGCATCAAAATAATTGTTTAAATACTTCCTTTATCAGGTCTTTAGCTTCCACACTGATCTCTGTTTCTTCTTGTGGGGGAATCGAGAACTAGGTGGCAAAGTCTGAGTATAAGGGGGCGCCCATTTAAAATGGAAATGAAGAGGAATTTCTTCTCTGAGGGTCGTGAATCCTTGAAATTCTCTACCCCAAAGAACAGTGGAGTTTGGGTCATTGAAAATATTTTAGTTGCAGATAGAGTGATTTTTGAAAGATAGTCGAATCAAGGTTTATGGGGAGAGGGCAGGGAAATGGAATTGAGGCCAAGATCAGATCAGCCAAGATCTTATTGAATGGCAGGTGGGCTGAAGGGGCCAGATGGCCTACTGCTGCCCCTATTTCTTATGTTCTTAGCCTTGGTTAGGGGCTGGGTTGAGATGTAGGTTTAGTGGCTGTGGTTTGTGGTTAACTGTTACGATTGGGATTAGTGATTGGGATAGTTAATAGCATATTCGGCTTAGGATATAAAGATTAACTTAGAAAGCACTATTGGCAATATAAGTGGTACTGGACATGCCCTTTTCCATTTCATGTTTTTAACCTCACAGAGCTGAGTCACAAAACAGCCCCACAATGTGATCATTCAAGGAACCTTCTTTCCTGCGCAAGCCTAATTTCTTTCTGTCAACAACACATCGTAATCTCTACATTTCTCATGGAAAAAAAATTAGTGACATTAGATTTGTTATTTTGGAACAATAACAGATGGATACATTTGTTGGACTGGTTACATCTAATCATCAACCTGCCTATAAAGGACTTCTGACAATAATCTGCCACCAGGCCCCACCAGTCACCGTCTGATTCCTCCATCGTCTCTTCATTTATTACCCACCTCTCCCACTAGAGCTGCTTTCACCGGCATGACCATTCTCCATACTGAGGCTCTCTCATTACCAAGCAGAGCATAATTCCCGGCACAGACTGGTTAGACCGAATGGCTCATTTCTGTGTCATTCTGTAATTTTGTAGTCTCATTGTAAGTGGTCCCTGGATTTGATGATTCATTGTAAGTGGTCCCTGGATTTGGTGCCTCAGTGTAAGGGGTCTCCGGATTTGGAGTCACAATGCAAGTGGTTCCTGGATTTAGTGTCTTAATGTAAGTGGTCCCATTGATTTTGTCATGTATTCAACTATCATTGTAACCCATGTATAAGCTGACCTAAGTTGTACACCTTGAGAACATTGGCCACAAGGGGGTGAACTTGTGGCAGACACTCCGAACCTGGACTTTCAGGTATAAAGTGGAAGCTCCACCCACCTTCATCGCTTGAGGTCTTGGTAATAAAGATAACTGGTCACAGAGTGACCTTCTCTAAATATGGGCCTCGTATCCATTTATGCTGTATAGTAAGGACATATCATTGGCGACGAGAAACTGGGATTTAAACCACGTGAGCTTAGCCACAAGTAGCACAGAAGGGAGGTACTGTGTTGATGATGATTGGGACGACTTTATTGAGAGACTACAGCAAAGTTTTGTCACTAAGGAATGGTTGTGACAGGATTCGGCCAACAAACGCAGAGCTCATCTCCTGACGATTTGTGGATCCAGAACGTACTCCCTGATGAAGGCCCTTCTAGCACCAGAGAAGCCGGGACAAGACGTTCCAAGAGCTCAGTAATTTGATCGGGGAACACCTTAAACTTGCGAGCAGCATGCACATAGCGAGACACCAGTTTTACATGCACTGGCGCTGAGAAGGGCAAAGCGTTCCTGACTTCATGGCAGATCTCCGGCGACTGGCGAGCGTATGTAAGTTCACAGATGCAGGCAGAGCGGAGATGATGCGAGACTTTTTTATTGAGGGCATTGGGCATGCTGGGGTTTTCAGGAAACTGATTGAGACCAAAGACTTTACCTTGCAAATGGCGGCTTTGATAGCCCAGACATTTATCTCAGGGGAGGAAGAGACCAGAATGATGTATGACAAAAATCTTGGCTCAAATGCGGCAAACGACCAGGAAGTCAACATTGTTAACGATGCACACAGTTCTCTAGGCAGACAAGGTCAATCGGACATGCCCCAGCGTGTAGTCGAACCGAAAAAGTGAATTCAACAGAGACAATGGCTAGCTGAACTGTGAATCATGCCATTGCAATGGACAATGCGGCCAGTAATGGGGCCATCAACACCTGTTAATGGTGCACTTAAGGACAGTTACAAAGACAGTCATAGACGATCGACTGGTAATGGACCTTTTGTTTCCAACAACGGGTCCTCCAGCTCATGCTGGAGGTGTGGAGCCAAACACCCAGACAGAGCCTGCAGGTATCAGCAATATACCTGCAGAAACTGCAACGCCAGCAGTCATTTGGCGCATATGTGCAGGAAGCCTGCAGCCAGGTTAATGTACGAGGAGTACGGGTCCGATGTAAGCTCTACAAGGCCAAATAAACACTGGGCAAAATCACTTGAAGCTGAAGTTCAGCGAGTTCATGTGGAGCATATATACAGTTCATACACCAGGACGCCACCGATAATGATGAAAGTGCTCCTCAATGGCATCCCAGTATTAATGGAGCTAGATACGGCGGCCAGCCAGTCCTTGATGAGTATCAAACAGTTTGAAAGATTGTGGGTGTCCAAGGCCAGGAGGCCAAAATTATTGCCGATTGATGCACAGCTACGGAGATCATTCGGAGAACAGGTTGCCACTCTGGATTGTCCTGGGGGACGGTCCCACACTACTGGGGAGGAGTTGGCTTGCTGTCATGAACAGGAAATGGGGCGATGTCAATGCATTTCTTCTGTGGAGCGAGCATCATGCTCACAGGTCCTGGACAAATTCGACTCATTATTTCAACCCGGCATCGGCACTTTCATGGGGACTAAGGTAGTAATTCACATAAACCCTGACGCCAGGCCAGTACACCACAAGGCCAGAGTGGTGCCATACGTGAGGCGGGAAAAAATAGAATGTAAATTGGACTGCCTGCTGCGGGAAGGCATCATCTCGCCAGTTGAATTCAGTGACTGGGCACGCCCGATTGCGCCGGTGCTCAAGGCGGATGGGTCGGTCAGGATATGTGGCGCTTACAAGGCCACCATCAATCGGTGTCACTCCAAGACCAGTACCCGCTACCGAGAGCGGATGACCTCTTTGCAACACTATCCGCTGGCAAACCTTTTTCAAAATTAGACCGGACCTCAGCTCACATGACCCAGGAGCTGGCGAGTGAGTCGAAAAGGCTGACCCCCAACACGACACACAAGGGGTTGTTTGAGTATAACAGATGTCCGTTCTGGATTCGTTCAGCCACCGTGATCTTTCAGCAAAATATGGAACGCCTCCTCAAGTCGATTCCAAGAACGATCGTTTTTCAGGACGACATCCTCATCACGGGTCGCGATGCTGTAGAACACCTCCAGGACCTGGATGAGGTGCTACGCAGACTGGACCGGGTAGGGCTGCAACTGAAAAAGGCAAAGTGCGTCATCTTAGCTCCAGAGGTAGAATTCCTGGAGAGGAGGGTAGCAGCAGACGGGATCAGACCTACTGTGTGCAAAACGGAAGCGATCCGGAGAGCACCCAGTCTCCGTAACACGATAGAGCTGCATTCATTCCTGCACTTTTTTGGTAACTTTCTTCCCAAATTGAGCATGCTGTTAGAGCCGGAACATGTGCTCCCACGCAAAGGTCGCGATTGGGGCTGGGGGAACATCCAGGAAAGGGCTTTTGATAGAGCATGCAACATGTTATGCTCCAACAAATTGTTAACATTACATGACCCATGCTGTACCTGCATCTCTCTGGAAAGAGAGAAGACTGCCTGGAAGGATCCCAGACTGAGGAAATTCAGAATCACGGTCACCTTCACAGCTAGTAGCAGCGCTGTCCTTGTCATGGAGTATGGCTGCAGGTTTGGTTACAAGAGGTGTCAGAATTCTGTGAGCACCTCCTTTGTAAAGGGCAGACACCTCCCACACTGCTTCTGGCTCAGGCTGAGGTAAAAGAATTGCTCTTGGAAGGCCCTAGTTTGGCAGGAAATTTGAGCTGGAGACAGATCACAAATCCCTAACGTCCTTTTTGGCCGACAACAAGGCCATAAATGCGAATGCGTCGGCCCGCCTACATAGGTGGGCACTTACATTAGCCGCCTATCACTACACAATTCAGCACAGATCAGGCACTGAACACTCTGCCGATGCACTCAGCAGGCTCCCACAAGCCACCACTGAGGGGGAAACTGAGCACGATGCTGAGATGGTCATGGCTGTTGAAGCTTTCGAAAGCGAAGATTCACCTGTGACAGCCCGTCAGATTAAAGTCTGGACAAATAAAGACCCGCTACTGTCTTTAGTTAAGAAATGTGTCCTGAATGGGGACTGGGCAGCCACGTACAGGGCATGCCCTGAGAAATTTAAACCGGTTCATAGGCGCAAGGATGAACTCACAATTCAGGCCGATTGCCAACTATGGGGAACCGAGTAGTCATGCCCCAGATGGGCAAAGAGGTGTTTATCAGAGATCTTCACAATGAGCACCCGGGCATTGTCATGATGAAGGCAATTGCCAGGTCACACATTTGGTGGACAGGGATAGATGCAGACCTGGAATTTTGTGTTCGCAGGTGTAACACGTGTCCTCAGCTGGCCAACGCATCCAGGGAAGCCGCTCTTAGCCCCTGGTCCTGGACCGCTAAGCCATGGTCACGCATCCATGTAGATTACGCAGGTCCTTTCATGGGAAAACTGTTTTTGGTGTAGTAAATGGATTGAGTGTGCCATTTTAAATTCAAGCACATCCTCTGCCTCGGTAGAAACTCTACGGACATTGTTCGCTGCCGATGGTCAGCTACAATGGCCCGTGCTTCACAAGCATTGATTTCCAAGACTTCATGACAGGCAATGGAATCAACCAGGTCAGAACGGCACTGTTCAAACCGGCCTCAAATGGCCAGGCGGAACGAGCAGTGCAGATAATCAAACAGGGGATGCTCAGAATCCAAGGGGGTTCCCTACAAAGGTGCTTTATCACGCCTTCTGTAGGCCAATATGTCCCGACCACACTCGCTCACAGGGGTTTCACCCGCAGAGCTGCTAATGAAAAGGACGCTCAAAACCAGATTATCACATATACACCCTGCTATGAAAGAAATTGTTGAGAGCAGGCGTTAGTCACAATGTAACTACCATGACAGGAATGCGAGGGCGCCATTATTGATGTCAATACACTGTTTTTTCCTTAATTACGCTGCAGGGCCCAAATGGCTTGCAGGCACTGTGATTGCCAAAAACGGGAATTAGGGTTTTGGTAATTAAACTTACCAATGGACAAATCTGCCGCAAACTCGTGGATCAAACTAAAAGGAGGTTTAGCAACCCCATAGAAGAAGCAGAGGAAGAACATGACGTAGAGTTTACTCCACCACAGGTGACTGAACACCGGAACTAAGTGGAGGAAAGCCCAGTCACTGTGGGCAGTCCAGACAGGCCTGAGACACCGCAAACGGCAGACACTCAGGCCAGCGCCCAACAACCGGAGCCCCAACTCAGGCGCTCTAAAAGGGAGTGTAAACCACCAGAGAGACTTAACCTGTGATCTCAATAAGACTTTGGGGGGAGGTGATGTCATGTATTCAACTATCATTGTCACCCACGTATAAGCTGACCGAAGTAGTAAATCTTGAGAACTTTGACCACAAGTGGGTGAACTTGTGGGAGACACTCCTAACTTGGACTTTCAAATATAAAAGGGGAAGCTCCACCCACCTTCATCACTTGAGGTCTTGGTAATAAAGGTAACTGGTCACAGAGTGACCTTCTCTCAAGTATGGGCTTCGTGTGTATTTATACGGTATCGTAAGGACATATCAGATTTGGTGTCACAATGTAAGTGGTCCCTAGATTTGGTGTCACAATGTAAGGGAATCCTGGATTTGTTGTCGGCAGCACCACGTCATTGGGACAATGGACAACCCCGCAGCCCAGCAATGCATTCAGCACAGAATGATCCCACTAAAATCTATTCCCAATTAACACTACCCACATTAATTCACCAGAAACAGCCCAGTGCCTGCAAGAAACTGCAGCCCCATGTCTACCTTCGGGGGAACACACAATACAAAATATTTTAAAGGAAAAATAAACCCAACAAGGCAATTAATGGGCAGTAAATACCCCTCACTCATACACCTCCTTCACCTCTACTCTCCAATTACCCCTCCCCATCTACACTTTATCCACGACCCTCCAAACCCCTCACCCCAACTCCTCTATCACCCCATTTCTTTCAAACACTCACCCCAACTCCTCTTTCACCCTTCTCTCCAAACCCCTCCCCCAAATCCTCTTTTACCCTTCTCTCCAAACCCCTCCCCCAACTCCTCTTTCACCCCTACAATTTAATTTTCAACATCACTTGCACAAGTCATCCACACTGGAGGTAAATCTAGGATCTTCTGTGTGATGGTGAGGTGATCACTGGACAATAAAGTGCAGAGACTGGTGGGTGGCTGCTCATTACCCTCGGTGTAATTTAATCCACTTAGCACTGAATGCTGCGGACAGACGGTCACCTTGGTAATGGAATGGTCATTGTGACATCACTTTCTAAACAAGGGCACACAGGACAATGGGTCATCAATAAATGGTAAAGGGATTAAACACTCTACAATTACATCATAAATAATAGGAAATAAATGCTGAAAAATAACTGGTGAAGATAATAGCTTATCTCTGTGGAATTCACTAGAAAACAATAAGAATGATGTGTTTCGTTTACACACACACACACTTACACATATATGTATAGCAAAGACTTTGCGTACACACTTTTCAGTTGTTGTGCTTAAGCTGATGCAATGTGTTTTATTAGGTCTTGCTGCATCAGGATATAAAGATACCGCACGCTATTGCTCCTCCCACTACCTGGAGGAATGTGGCAGATATTTAAAGGGACAGGGACTCCCTTTTCTCTCTCTAGTTATACTTAAAAGAACAGTCCAGTTTATCTCGGAGTGTCGGAGGACTTCACAAGCCGAGCTCCCATTAACAGTCGGTCCCTTCTGTACTGTGCAGTGATTGTAAAGCTGTTTATTTTCAGTGACTTGAGCCTTTCTATAATGTCTCAATTGTTTTTGATGATACATTTGATATGCTTTTCTAATTTGAAAGGATTTCAGAATTGTGCATTGTGACGAAGGTTTTGTTGAAAGGTAGAATAAAGTTTGTTTGAAAATATTTTTTCTAACACTCCCCCAACCCCACAAATTTTAGAACACTCTGCAATACTGAGTGGGAAGTTCCCACGTTCGGTCCTTGATCTGGGCTGTTAGTTGTTCTCAGTCAAGGCAGCAGTTCAGCGGTTCTAATTGTCCTCACTACCACTGGTCTAAATATAAGTAAATATTATCCAGTGCCCTTGCTCTTGATACCGATCCAGTGACATCAACTGGGAAGTGTGTGGATGTCACTTGAGGGCAGGATTGAACTCGGCTCTGATGCCTATCACAGTGGAAATTTGTATCCTGTACTTAAAGTAACAACTTTTGTAACCTCCATTTGCAGGGTATTAGAAGGGGAGGATCTGCAGCTTGGAAACTCAAATCAAGCATCACGTCAAGATTTGAGGGAATCATCGGATTCATCAGGATCACCTCATCATCAGTCTTTGGAAAAACACCAATCACAGCGGGGAGAAACAGGACATATGTTCTGTGTGTGGATGCACCTTCAACCAATCGTCTAGCCTGTGAGACTCCTATGCCCAGCTGACTGAACACTGTGAATGTGGGGACAGTGGGAATGGATGTAGATGCGCCTCGGGTGAAAACACATCAGGGAGAGACCGTTTACCAGCTGAGTGTGGAAAGAGATGCAGTCGGTTATCTCAACAACTGCTGTAGGCACATGCTAAGTCCTGTCACTGAAAGTGATTAACAGACTGGAATTTGTGTTAGTGATCCCGGGCGTGTTAGCTATCCCTAATCTGGACACCAAGGCAAAGAGAGGCACTCTGGAATGTGTGGAGCACTGGGACTTGTCCCTGAGAGTAACCAAAGGCATGAGAACTGAAACAATCGAGAGTTAAAGGAGAAAAGGCCCAAAATGGAGCAGTCGGTAACAGGACATCAATAGTCTCCTCTTATCATAGAGATATCAAATATTGACACATTGTGTAATTTGAAATATCAAAATATTAAACTCCAGCCCAGTTTTCAGAATGATTAGCATCAGCAGAAACAAATCCCAACTGACAGGACAAACATGATTCAGTCAGGATATGATTAACAGCAGTAATAACAGTAGAACAAAACCCCTGCAGTCACTTGAGAACTCACAATTCAGATGACTGAAAGAATCTCTTCCCACACTTCCCCCGTGTGAACACGCTGGAGATTCAGCAGATGATGGAGTGAAACCCTACCCACACACAGAGCAGGTGAACGGCCTCTTCCTGGTGACTGTGACAATGAATTTGTAGATCAGACGGGGAGTGAATCCCTCCCCACAGTCTCCACATTCCCACGGTTTCTCCATGGTGTGGGTGTCCTTGTGTCTCTCCAGTTTGGACGATCAGTTGAATATTCGTCCACACACTCTGTCCCTCTTCTCTTTTCACCGAAGGACTCCCAGTTCTGGACTCACTGCCGCTTCTGCGTGTGATCGATCGATAATCTATGAAATCCAACTTTTACAAAGTTTGAGCTGGAATGTGTCCCGATACAGAATCAGTGGAGATTGATTCCACTCATTGCAGATAGTTTGAAACGGAACCCGAATTTAATCCTGATTGTAACAGCCTGGGATTTACATGTGAAATATGGATTAAGACAAAAGGAAACAAAAAGTGTTTGGAAATATTTGGCTAATGGTGAAGTTACCAACATAATCCGCAATTTTAACAATTTTTGGCGGGATTTTTGAATTTCTAAATCATTTGAGGAGCGACTGTTGAACAGTCATTTCGGCCTCGGTTTCATTGGCGGACTGAACAGGCTTCGATTGGTCAACAGAAAAGACCAATGAAATTCACCACAGAGCGACCAATCACATGTTCGCTCCCTGCATTTATCCTGAAGGTATAAGAAGGGCAGATGTGGGAGGAGTTTCTCATTCTTTCTCTGAACGTGTGCATTGTGGAAACGTGTAGAAGATGAAAAACCGGTTGTAAAGCTCGGGCCAAGGCCAAGTCTCGCTCCTCCCTGCCGGACTGCAGTTCCCTGTGGGCCGTGTTCTCCGGCTCCTGCGAAAGAGTAACTACGCTGAGCGTGTGGGTGCCGGAGCCCCGGTCTACATGGCTGCGGTGCTCGAGTATCTGACCGCTGAAATCCTGGAGCTGGCCGGCAACCCGACCCGCGACTACAAGAAGACCCGCCTCATCCCCAGACACCTGCAGCTGGCCATCCGCAACGACCAGGAGCTCAATAAGCTGCTGGGAAAGGTGACCATCGCTCAGGGCGGGGTGCTGCCTAATATCCAGGCTGTGCTACTGTCATGAACTGGAAATGGGGCAATGCCAATGCAATTTCCTCTGTGGAGCGAAGATCATGCTCACAGGCGCTGGACAAATTTGACTCATTATTTCAACCAGGCATTGGCACTTTCATGTGGACCAAGGTAATGATTCACATCAGCCCGGACACCAGTCCAGTACACCAAAAGGTCAAAGCGGTGCCGTACGTGATGCAGGAAAAGATAGAAGGCGAATTGGAATGCTTGCTGAGGGAAGTTGAATTCAGTCACTGGGTGAGCCTGATTGTGCCGGTGCTCAAGGCGGATGGGTCGGTCATGATATGTGGTGATTACAAGGCCATCATCAATCGGGTGTCACTCCAAGACCAGTATAAGTTACCGAGAGCGGAGGACCTCTTTGCAACGCTATCCGGTGGCAAAATTTTTTCAGAATTGGACCGGACCTCAGCTGACATGGCCCAGGAGCTGGCGAGTGAATCAAAGAAGCTGAGCACCATCACGACATACAAAGGGTTGTTTGAGTACAACATATGTCCGTTTGGAATTTGCTCGGCCACCGCGATCTTTCAATGAAATATGGAAAGCCTCCTCAATTCCAAGGACAGTGGTTTTTCAAGACTAAATCCTCATCACGGGTTGTGATACTAAAGGACACCGCCGCAACCTGGAGGAGGTGCTACGGAGACTGGTAGGTCTGCGACTGAAAAAGGCGAAGTGAATCTTTCTAGCTCCAGATGTAGAATTCCTGTGGATGAGGGTAGCAGCAGACGGGATCGGACCGACTGTGTCCAAAACGGAAACAATCCAGAGAGCACCCAGACCCTGTAACACGACGGAGTTGCATCATTCCTGGGGCTCCTGAATTATTTTGAGAACTTTCTTCCCAAAGTGAGCAGGCTTTTAGAGCCGCTACACGTGCTCCTGCGCAATGGTCATAAATGGGTCTTGGGGGACAGCCATGAAAGAGCTTTTGATAGGGCACAAAATTTGTTTTGCTCCAACAATCTGTTAACGCTATATGACCCATGTAAGAAACTTGTTTTAACATGTGATTCGTCGTCCTATGGGGTTCAGGTGTGTGTTGCAGCACTTTAATGCCAAGGGCCAATTACAGCCGGTAGCTTATGCATCCAGAAGTCTGTCCCAGGCAGAACGGGGCTACAGGATGGTAGAAAGGTAAGCCCTTGCATGGATATATGCTGTAAAAAATGCACCTGTACCTGTTTGACAGGAAATTTGAGCTGGAGACAGATCACAAACCCTTAACGTCCCTTTTGTCCGACAACAAGGCCATAAATGCAAACGCATCGGCCCGCATATGGAGGTGGGCACTCACGTTAGCCGCCTTTGACTACACAATTCGGCACAGACCAGGCACTGAAAACTGCGCCCATGCACTCAGCAGGCTCCCACTAGCCACCACCGAGGGGCCAACCTAACATCTGCTTAGATGGTCAAGGCTGTTGAAGTTTTAGAAAGCGAAGGCTCACCTGTGACAGCCCGTCAGATTAAAGTCTGGACAAATAGAGATGCGCTGCTGTCTTTCGACAAGAAATGTGTCTTGAATTGGGACTGGGCAGCCAGGTACGGGGCATTCCCTGAGGAATTCAAACCATTTCACAGGCGCAATGATGAACTCTCGATTCAGCCCGATTGCCTACGATGGGGAAACCGTGTCGTCATGCCCCAGATGGGCTGAAAAATGTTCATCAGAGAACTCCACAATGAGCAGCCGGGCATTGTCACGATTAAGTCAATTGCCAAGTCACACGTTTGGTGGCCAGGGATAGACGCAGATCTGGAACGTTGTGTTCACAGATGCAACACGTGTGCCCAGCTGGGCAATGCGCCCAGGGAAGCCCCCCCTTAGCCCCTGGTCCTGGCCCGCCAAACCATGGTCACTCATCCATGTGGACTACGCAGGTCCTTTCATGAGAAAAATGTTTTTGGTTGTTGTAGACGCCTACTCCAAATGGATCAAGTGTGACATTCTCAATTCAATCACATCCCCTGCCACGATATAACTTCTACGTGCAATGTTCGCCGCCCATGGCCTACTGGACGTCTTGGTCAGCGACAATGGCCCGTGCTTTACAAGTATTGAATTCCAGGACTTCATGGCAGGAAATGGTCTCAACCATGTTAGAACGTCACCGTTCAAGCCGGCCTCAAATGGTCATGTGGAACGAGCAGTGCAGATAATCAATCAGGGAATGCTCAGAATCCAAGGGGGTTCCCTACAAAGCCGCTTATCGTGCCTCCTGTTGCCCAATAGATCCCGACCACACTCGCTCAGAGGGGTTCCACCTGCAGAGCTGCTAATGAAAAGGAAGCTCAAAATCAGGTTGTCCCTTATACAACCCACCATGAAAGAAATTGTTGAGAGCAGGCGCCAGTCACAATGTGACTACCATGACGGGAATGCGAGGGCGCGATGTAATGATGTCAATGAACCTGTCTTTGTCCTCAACTACGCTGCAGGGCCCAAATTGCTCACAGGCACTGTGATTGCCAAAGAGGGGAATAGGATTCTGATAGTTAATCTTACCAATGGACAAATCTGCCGCAAACACGTGGATCAAACAAAAAGGAGATTCAGCAACCCCATAGAAGAAGCAGAGGAAGAACACGATATAGAGTTCACTCCACCACAGGTGACCGAACACAAGAACCAAGCGCAGGAGAGCCCAGTCACTGTGGGCAGTCCGGCCAGGCCTGAGGCACCGCAAACAGCAGATACTCAGACCAACCCCCAACAACTGGAATCCCAACTCAGGCGCTCTACAAGGGTGGGTAAACCACCAGAGAGACTTAACCTGTGATCCCAATAAGACTTTGGGGAGAGGTGATGTCATGTATTCAACTGTCATTGTAACCCATATATAAACTGACCTATGTTGTACACCGTGAGCACATTGACCACATGGGGTGAACTTGTGGGAGACACTCCTAACCTGGATTTTCAGGTATAAAAAGGGAAGATCCACCCACTTCCATCACTTCAGTGCTGGCTAATAAATGTTACTGGTCACAGAGTGACCTTCTCTCAAGTATGGGCCTCGTGTGCATTTATACTGTATAGTAAGGACATATTAGACAGAGTATTCAAACTGCCCCGGTTCTGGTCTCTGTAAGAACTCCCATTCTGGATTGTTACACTGCGGGGAGTGTCGGGTTAATAAACGGACTGACGCAACAGGAATTGAAAAATAAACTTGATAAGTAATTGTGAGAGAGAATGTGTGACTGAAATCTGAGTCTCAGCCCCTAAACATGATCTTAATTCGGCAGGGTGTGTAAATGAACAGGTCTGAGAGTGAAGCTGCTTATCTGAGAATTCAAAACTAAATCTACAGCTGGAACTCCAAAGTTTCTCACACAATTGTTGAGGAAATAATTAGTCATTTAAGTTTAAAGGGAGATGCGTTTGTGCTGCTCTTTCAGAGAAGTTGTGGGTGGCTCTTAAAAGAGCTGTTGTGTTTGGGTTTGATCTCTCAGGACAGCGTGCAGTTTGACTTGGAGCTGGTGTACTTGGTCACCGCCTTTGTCCCTTCCGACACGGCGTGCTTGGCCAGCTCCCCGGGCAGCAGCAGGCGCACAGCGGTCTGGATCTCCCGGGAGCTGATGGTGCGGCGCTTGTTGTAATGGGCCAGGCGGGAAGCCTCACTCGCAATGCGCTCCAAAATATCGTTCACAACCGAGTTCATGATGACCATGGCCTTGGAGGCGAAGCCAGTGTCGGGGTGAACCTGTTTCATCACTTTGTAGGTGTAAATGGAGTAATTCTCCTTCCTCCACTTTTTGTGCTTCTTACCGCTCTTCGGTGGTGTTTTAGTGACCGTTTTCTTGGCACCGTTCTTGGCAGTAACTGTATTCCCCGGTGGTGGGAGTGTGCTCAGCTGCCGCCATATTGGTCAGGGCGGACTCACAGCGCATGCAAGGTCCTTTGTGCAGGGACAAATGGGTGGGCGGGGCTTCAGGATATCTGTCAATTTGATTGGTCACATGTTTATGTCCAGCTCAGTGACCCCTGAAAGGGAACATTGTTGTTCTGATAGATGTCTGGTGACCCTGGGCCTGCACACCTCACCCTATTGGGCCAGCCCAGCCCAAGCTAACCCTATTGGGCCAGTCCAGGATCACCCTATTGGGCAAACATAGTCTCACCCCATTCGGTCAGCCCAGGCTCAAACTATTGGGCCAGAACGGGCTCACCCTATTGGGCCACGCAGATTCACCCTATTGGGCCAGCCCGGGTTCACCCTAATTTGGCCAACACAAAAGGCCCAGTGACCAGCAGAGAAAATCAGCAACTCATTGATTTTATTCTCACTTTGCGTATTTACCCAACCATGTAAGTTGGAAATGATGAATATCATCGGCCTTTGAATTTGGAAGGTGAAACATTTTTCTGTTCTGTCTGTGGGAAAATATTTCAAACATCAGTGTGACTGGAAAAGCACCGAGACAACCATACCCTATCCGAGTGAGAATGTTCCAGTCCACTGACTGTGGAAAGAGCTTCAACCTGTTGTACAGCCTGAAAAACATCGCGCCATTCACAGCGGGGAGAAACTACACGTGTTCTGTGTGTGGACGAAACTTCAACTGATCGTCCAAACTGGACAGACACAAGGACACCTGCTCCATGGAGAACTCATCAAAATGTGAAGACTTAAGGAAGGGATTCAGTTCCTGGTCTGAACAAGAAATCCATCATCGCAGTCACACTGGGGAGAGACCATTCACCTGCTCGATGTGTGGCCAAGGTTTCACTCAATCATCTGATCTGCTGAAACTCCTGCGAGTTCACACTGGCGAAGTGTGGGAAGGGATTTACTCAGTCATTTGAATTGCGAGTTCGCAAGTGACTGCAGGGGTTGGGTTGTACTGGCATTACTGCTGTTAATCACATCCTGACTGAATCGTGTTCATTCTGTGAGTTGGGATTTGTTTCTGCTGATGTTAATCACCCAAAAAACTGAGCTGGAGTTTACTATTTTGATATTTCAAATAACAGTGTGTCGATACTTGAGGTCTCCATGATAAGAGGAGACAAATTGATGTCTTGTTATCGACTGCTTCATTTTGCGCCTTTACTCCTTTCTAACTGTAGATTGTTTCAGTTCTCAGACCTTTGGTTACTCTCAGGACAAGTCCCAGTTCCCCATACCATCCAGAGTGACTTGATGTCCAGGGTAGGGGTAGCTAACACGCCCAGGATCACTAAACACAAAATCCAGTCTGTTAATCACTTACACATACTGGAATGTTCGTGTGTCGACAGCATCTCTCTCACCTTCAATGTGTGAATAGAGTATCACCCCTGCAAAGCTGGTTTCAATTTAAATTTGAATCCACTCAATAAATGTATTTTTTAAAAACTACAATTAAACCGATCACATCAGCTAATTGGCAAAGGTTTACGGTCAACTAGATGAACAAGTAAACACATCACGGCACAATAACACAGCTCTATATTCACAGGAGAAAGTCTGTTATCTAAATCCTCGAATGTCCGTTGGTGAGATGAGAGACTGAATATCTTTCCACACTCAGCTGGAAAATGGCCTCTCTCTCATATTTTTCGACCGAACGCACATCTGCATCCATTTCCACAGTCCCCACATTTACAGTGTTTAGTCAGCTGGGCACAGGAGTCTCACAGGTTGACGAATGATTGAAGTTCTATCCACGCACAGACCATGTGTCCTGTTTCTCACGGCTGTGATTGGTGTTTTTCCAAAGGCTGATGATAAGGTGATCCTGATGAATCTGGTGAATCTCTCAAATCTTGACGTGATGTTTGGTTTGAGTTACCAAGCTGCAGATTCTCCCATTCTAATACCCTGCAAATGTAGGTTACAAAAGTTGTTCCTTTAAGTACAGGATATAAATTAAGAATAGACAAATCTAGATTCTGTAGGACATTCTGTCCCCTCCTGTCGCTCCAAAGATGTAAAAGCCTTATTCTAGACACTCTCCCTCCATCCTTACTGTCTAAAATAAACTGCGAGTTACTTTCTCCAGGAAGTGCTGAATCTGGCTGGGTGCAATTCCACAGAAATGTGTTAACCTCTGGGGCTTCACCATCAGTCCACTCAGTGAGTGTCAGCAGGATTTCCACTGTGGTAGGCATCAAAGCCGAATCCAATCCTACCCTCAAATGACATCCACAAACCTCCCAATTGATGTCACTGGATCAGTATCAAGAGCAAGGGCAGTGGCTAATTTTTACTCATATTTAGCCCAGTGGTACTGAGGATAATTATAAACCCTGAACTGCTGCCTTGGCTGAGATCAACGAACAGCCCAGACCAAGGACCGAACTTGTGAACTTCCCAGACAGTATTGCAGAGTGTTCTAAAATTTGGGGGGTTGATGGAGGGTTGGAAAGAATATTTTGAAACACATTTTACTCCACCTTTAAACAAAACCTTCGTCACACTGCACAATTCTGATTTTTTTCCAAATTAAACAAGCAAGTCAAATGGATTGTAAAAACAATGTGCCATTTTAGAAAGGCTCAAGTCACTCGAATAGACAGCTTTACAATCACAGGACAATACAGGAGGGAGCGAATGTTAATGGGAGCTCGGTTAGAGAAGTCCGCCGACACTTTGAGATAAACTGAACTGTTCCTTTAAGTATAAATCGGCAGAGAAAATAGAGGCCCTGTCCCTTTAAATAGCTGCCCCTTTCCCCCGGGCAGTGGGAGGAGCAACGGCGCGCAACTTCTTGAGATACTGACACAGCAAACAGCGCTGGTTTGGTTCCCGCAAGTTCCTAAAGTCCGAAGAAATAAATTGCATCAGGTTAAGTAGAACAACTGAAAAGACTGCACACAGAGTCGTTGCTATGTGCGTGTGTGTGTGTGTGTACACAAAACACATCATTCTAAATCTTTGCGAGAGATAAGCTACTTTCTGCACCATTATCCAGCATTTTATTTCCTATTAATTACAATGTAATTGCAGAGTGTTTAATTCATTTACAATTTATTGATGACCCATTGTCTTGTGTGCTATTGTTTAGATGGTGATGACAGAATGACCATTCCGCTACCAAGGTGACCATGTCTGTCCGCAGTATTCAGTGGGAAGGGAATTCACTGGAAGAGATGGCTGGTTTCTCGGCAGAATCACAACAAAGAATATAACATTTCACGTAGCAAGCTAAGTTGACCGCGGCAGGACTCAAACGCGCAATCTTCTGATAATTTTGCGGTTATAATCGAAGTCAGACGCCTTATCCATTAGGCCACGCGCCCATTGCCAGCGCCATCCATTGTGTTGTTGTATATATTGCGAGCAAATTCGGGGCAACTGCAATATCAAGGAGTGGATTTAGGAAAAGATGAGCATATTTCGAGTCAATGAACAGATGCACTGCGATCTGGGTGCGCACAGGTGCAGGCAAGCCCAATGTAAATTGGAACACTACAGTTTAACAATCGGTCATTGCAGCTGAAATCATACTCCTTCTCAAACTATACAGATGACCCGGGTTTATGAGAAAATCCGTTTTAAAGGGAAAGATTATGAACCGGAACTGACAACCAGCCCATTTAAATAGACAGAGAATGATCCGGGACTGCAAGGACATCCCTTTTACCCAGATGCAGAATAATCCTTGACTGACAGCAGTTCCCTTTCAAAAGAATAAAGTGAAATCTCGATCATCCCTGAAGGCAATTGTGCAGTGGGGCTCAGGACCACGCGGGGCAGAGACTGTTATTGAAGCCACAGGTGATAGACAGGCAGGAAGGAGGGAGGGACGTAAAACCAGCCCAGTCTGAAATATATAAATATTTAACATTTAAGAAAATAAATGCATTTAAATTGTAATTAAAAAAAATTTAATTTGATTTGTTTTAAATAAATAAATAATTGATTCATAATCTATGTATTTTTTGATTGAACGAAGGCTGTGTAACTAGAAAAATTCCATTGTAAATGAGGGGTGCAGTCAATAAATACCCAAACGCAGTAAGCCCTTGGTGGAAGACAAGCCACGAGGGAAGATGTGGGCTACAAGGGCGATCTTTTAAAGTCGCGTGTGTCTTTCTGCTGGATCTGACAGCAGCTGCTTGTGCTGTGAAAGAGGTCAAATGTAATAGAGCCCAGCGCAGGCAGAACAGAAAAAGCATATTTATTTTGGAAGATAAAAATTTGGGATTATATATCAATATACACATATATATATGCACATGTATAAACAATGTCAGTCAGTCAGTCATGTCTTATCTTGGTTTGATTTGATTTGAATTTGAAAATAAGGATGGAGGATGTCATCATGTCACACAGCCCACACGCAAGCCCTGCCTAAAATCGCTATATTTCTAACTTGTGTATTTTCCCTTCTTGCAGATGTGGAATAGCAAAATCCCACAGCAGATTCTTCTACGTCAGAGAGTCCACGAAGGAGTGTTCAATCAAACCAGTACGGTTTCAAGTTGCCTGCATTGCATTTTTCTCACATGACAGTAAGATCGCACAGCACGTTTGCACACACTCTAGCTTACACAAACACACAAACAAACTAATATTCCGTAACCTCCAAAGGCAGGTTTTGCAATTTGAAATTGGAAATCCCGGACAGACAACACATCCCTTTTAAACAAACACAGAATTATGAGGGTCTGATAGCACACCATTTTAAAGAGACAGAGAATGATCTCGGACAGACAACACATCCCCTTAAAAGGGACACGGAAATAGAATGAATAAAAACAGATAAATATGTAAAACTCGACAGGTCGTGCAGATTTTGTGGAGGAAGAATGCGTTTTCAAGTTCTGTCGGATAATCATTCCGATATTTCAGGAAAAAGTTATAGATTACAGAAGTTTTCAACACAAATAGCGCCTGGAAAAAATACGCAGCGAGAAAGGTCAAATGGGAACGTCTGTGATACAGCGGAACGCAGGAGTGATTAATAATAAATGGCACAATGGAGAAAGGCAAAGTGGGTGGTAATCGGGCAATAACGCAACAAAGGATGGTCCAGAGGAGGTGTTAGTGGGAACAGTAGAACCATTACCAGACAATGGGAGCGGTGCTTATGTTCCGATACGTTGAACATAATGTTGAGGCCAGAAGACGAGAACATGCCTACACTATCGGGTGTCGCCGCCTTTTAATCAGACCAGGCAGCTTTGACAGCCCGGATTGATTTCCTGTCCGCTTTGAATTCGGCAGCCAAGGGACGAATTCAAAAGGCAGCTTCTCTCATCTTTTCAGCTCTAGAGAAACAGGACGCACTCATATTCAGGACAGAGGTGGAGATTGACGCTGAATGTATGCTTATCCCAATTGAGGTGAACTTATGCGTTCAGACAGGAAGATATACTGATCAAGTCTTGGCCGGAACCAAACAAGGGTTTAGGTTATCCAACGAATCACAGAGTCGAGTACCTCTGAGATATTTTAACTTTACTCAGTTTGGCGGGTTTCACTTTGCTCTGTGATTTGGATGCTAAGGGAACATCGGCCTAAAATCACACGTTTTAACGTGAAATATGTCTGTTTTCTCACATGTCGAGCGGCTGTTAGAAGCGGAAATTTGAGTAAAACATGGCGGGGCTCGTCTGGGATTTGGCCCGTGACCTCTTGCATTACAAATGTGATCATTCCGATGCGAGAACCATACCCGTGGACCAACAAGCCGCCGACAAGAAAAGCGCAGCTCTCAGATTCTGACGGTGGTGAGAAATGATATTATGACCCATCGTTCATGTGCTGTCTCTCAGATACCTATCTAATTAGTGCCCCTCGCCATTGTCCTGCGACTGTTCTCCTTTTGACGAATATATTATTAATTTGAGACATGACACGAGGAAAGTTCAGCATCCCTGTAATTAAAATGTGAATTTGGCGATGAGGTGAAATGTGAATGTCAAAACTTGGTCAAGCTGTAAGCCAACGACGACGAGGACTGGATTCGAATCCATGCGTGCAGTGAACAATGGATTAGCAGTCCATAGCCTTAACCTCTCGGACACCTCGTCTCTGCTTTAACATGTCGTCAGCCATTCAATCTCCTGCTTTTTGAATCCAAACAGAGATAATGTGCAAGAAAGTCCACTTCACAGCTTGCTCTGCCCGTGCATGCAGATCGAAATGATGAAAACTTGCCATGAGATTCTATAAGCAAACAGCCTTCCTTTACTTCAGGTGAGTGACTGGAAGAAATGGTTGTTTTCTCGGCAGAATCACAACAAAGAATATAAAATTTCACGTAACGAGATAAGTTGACCGCGTCAGGACTCGAACCTGCAATCTTCTGATAACTTTGTGGTTATAATCGAAGTCAGACGACTTATCCATTAGGCCACGCGGCCGCTGCCAGCACCATCCATTGTGTTGTTGTGTATATTGCGAGCAAATTCGGGGCAACTGCAATATCAAGGAATGGATTTTGGAAAAGATGAGCATATTTCGAGTGAATGAACTGATGTACTGCGATCTGGGTGCGCACCGGCGCAGGCAAGCCCAATGTCAATTGGAATACAACAGTTTAACAATTCGGTTATTGCAGCTGAAATTATACTCCTTCTCAAACTATACAGGATGACCCGAGTTTATGAGAAAATCAGTTTTAAAGGGAAAGATTATGAACCGGAACTGACAACCAGCCCATTTAAACAGACACAGAATGATCCGGGACTGCAAGGACATCCCTTTTACCCAGATGCAGAATGACCCTTGACTGACAGCAGTTCCCTTTTTTTCAAGAATAAAGTGAGATTTCGATCATGCCTGAAGGCAATTGTGCAGTGGGGCTCAGGACCACGCGGGGCAGAGACTGTTATGGAAGCCACAGGTGATAGACAGGCAGGAAGGAGGGAGGGAGTGAGGGACGTAAAACCAGCCCAGACTGAAATATATAAATATTTAACATTTTAAGAAAATAAATGCATTTAAATTGTAATTAAAAAAAATGTAATTTGAGTTGTCTTAAATAAATAAATAATTGATTCATAATCTATGTATTTTTTGATTGAACGAAGGCTGTGTAACTCGAACAATTCCATTGGAAATGAGGGGTGCAGTAAATAAATAACAAAACACAGTAAGCCCATGGTGGACGACAAGCCATGAGGGAAGTTGTGGGCTACAAGGGCGATCTTTTAAAGTCGTGTGTGTCTTTCTGCTGGATCTGACAGCAGCTGCTTGTGCTGTGAAAGAGGTCAAATGTAATAGAGCCCAGCGCAGGCAGAACAGAAAAAGCATATTTATTTTGGAAGTTAAAAATTTGGGATTATATATTAATATACACATATATATATACACATGTATAAACAAAGTCAGTCAGTCAGTCATGTCTTATCTTGGTTTGATTTGATTTGAATTTGAAAATAAGGATGGAGGATGTCATCATGTCACACAGCCCACACGTAAGCCCTGCCTAAAATCGTTATATTTTTAACTTGTGTATTTTCCCTTCTTTCAGATGTGGAATAGCAAAATCCCACAGCAGATTTTTCTACCGTCAGGGAGTCCACGAAGGAGGGTTCAATCAAATCAGTACGGTTTCAAGTTGCATGTAATGCATTTTTCTCACATGACAGTAAGATCGCACAGCACGTTTGCACACACTCTAGCTTACACAAACACACAAACAAACTAATATTCCGTAACCTCCAAAGGCAGGTTTTAAAATTTGAAATTGGAAATCCCGGACAGACAACACATCCCTTTTAAGCAGACACAGAATGATGAGGGTCTGATAGCACACCATTTTAAAGAGACAGAGAATGATCTCGGACAGACAGCACATCCCCTTAAAAGGGACACGGAAATAGAATGAATAAAAACAGATAAATATGTAAAACTCGGCAGGTCGTGAAGATTTTGTGGAGGAAGAATCCGTTTTCACGTTCTGTCGGATAATCATTCCTATATTTCAGGAAAAAGTTATCGATTACAGATGTTTTCAACAAAAATAGCGCCTGGAAAAAATACGCAGCGAGAAAGGTCAAATGGGAACGTCTGTGATACAGTGGAACGCAGGAGTGATTAAATAATAAATGGCACAATGGAGAAAGGCAAACTGGGTGGTAATCGGGCAATAACGTAACAAAGGATGGTCCAGAGGAGGTGTTAGTGGGAACAGCAGAACCATTACCAGACAATGGGAGCGGTGCTTATGATCCGATACGTTGAACATAATGTTGAGGCCAGATGACGAGAACATGCCTACAGTATAGGGTGTCACCGCCTTTTAATCAGACCAGGCAGCTTTGACAGCCCGGATTGATTTCCTGTCTGCTTTGAATTCGGCAGCCAAGGGACGAATTCAAAGTGCAGCTTCTCTCATCTTTTCAGCTCTAGAGAAACAGGACGCACTCATATTGAGGGCAGACGTGGAGATTGAAGCTGAATGTATGCTTATCCCAATTGAGGTGAACTTATGCGTTCAGTCAGGAAGATATACTGATCAAGTCTTGGCCGGAACCAAACAATGGTTTAGGTTATCCAACGAATCACAGAGCCGAGTACCTCTGAGATATTTTAACTTTACTCAGTTTGGCGGGTTTCACTTTGCTCTGTGATTTGGATGCTAAGGGAACATCGGCCTAAAATCACACGTTTTAACGTGAAATATGTCTGTTTTCTCACATGTCGAGCGGCTGTTAGAAGCGGAAATTTGAGTAAAACATGGCGGGGCTCGTCCGGGATTTGGCCCGTGACCTCTTGCATTTCAAATGTGATCATTCCGAAGCGAGAACCATATCCGTGGACCAACAAGCCTCCGACAAGAGAAGCGCAGCTCTCAGATTCTGACGGTGGTGAGAAATGATATTATGACCCATCGTTCATGTGCTGTCTCTCAGATACCTATCTAATTAGTGACCCTCGCCATTGTCCTGCTGCTGTTCTCCTTTTGACGAATATATTATTAATTTGAGACATGACACGAGGAAAGTTCAGCATCCCTGTAATTAAAATGTGAATTTGGCGATGAGGTGAAATGTGAATGTCAAAACGTGGTCAAGCTGTAAGCCAACGACGACGAGGACGGGATTCGAACCCATGCGTGCAGTGAACAATGGATTAGCAGTCCATAGCCTTAACTTCTCGGACACCTCGTCTCTGCTTTAACACATCGTCAGCCATTCACTCTCCTGCTTTTTGTATCCAAACAGAGATAACGTGCAAGAAAGTCCACTTCACAGCTTGCTCTGCCCGTGCATGCAGATCGACAATGATGAAAACTTGCCATGAGATTCTATAAGCAAACAGCCTTCCGTTACTTCAGGTGAGTGACTGGAAGAGATGGTTGTTTTCTCGGCAGAATCACAACAAAGAATATAAAATTTCACGTAACGAGATAAGTTGACCGCGTCAGAACTCGAACCTGCAATCTTCTGATAATTTTGCGGTTATAATCGAAGTCAGATGCCTTATCCATTAGGCCACGCGGCCGCTGCCAGCACCATCCATTGTGTTGTTGTGTATATTGCGAGCAAATTCGGGGCAACTGCAATATCAAGGAGTGGATTTTGGAAAAGATGAGCATATTTCGAGTGAATGAACAGATGCACTGCGATCTGGTTGCGCACCGGCGCAGGCAAGCGCAATGTCAATTGGAACACAACAGTTTAACAATTCGGTTATTGCAGCTGAAATCATACTCCTTCTCAGACTATACAGATGACCCGGGTTTATGAGAAAATCAGTTTTAAAGGAAAGATTATGAACCGGAACTGACAACCAGCCCATTTAAACAGACACAGAATGATCCGGGACTGCTAGGACATCCCTTTTTCCCAGCTGCAGAATAACCCTTGACTGACAGCAGTTCCCTTTTTTACAAGAATAAAGTGAGATTTCGATCATCCCTGAAGGCAATTGTGCAGTGGGGCTCAGGACCACGCGGGGCAGAGACTGTTCTTGAAGCCACAGGTGATAGACAGGCAGGAAGGAGGGAGGGACGTAAAACCAGCCCAGTCTGAAATATATAAATATTTAACATTTTAAGAAAATAAATGCATTTAAATTGTAATTAAAAAAAATTGAATTTGAGTTGTTTAAATAAATAAATAATTGAATCATAATCTATGTATTTTTTGATTGAACGAAGGCTGTGTAACTAGAAAAATTCCATTGTAAATAAGGGGTGCAGTCAATAAATACCCAAACACAGTAAGCCCATGGTGGAAGACAAGCCATGAGGGAAGATGTGGGCTACAAGGGCGATCTTTTAAAGTCGCGTCTGTCTTTCTGCTGGATCTGACAGCAGCTGCTTGTGCTGTGAAAGAGGTCAAATATAATAGAGCCCAGCGCAGGACGAACAGAAAAAGCATATTTATTTTGGAAGTAAAAAATTTGGGATTATATATTAATATACACATATATATATACACATGTATAAACAAAGTCAGTAAGTCAGTCATGTCGGATCTTGGTTTGATTTGATTTGAATTTGAAAATAAGGATGGAGGATGTCATCATGTCACACAGCCAACACGCAAGCCCTGCCTAAAATCGCTATATTTCTAACTTGTGTATTTTCGCTTCTTTCAGATGTGGAATAGCAAAATCCCACAGCAGATTCTTCTACCGTCAGGGAGTCCACGAAGGAGTGTTCAATCAAATCAGTCCAGCAGCTTTGCCAGACCGGCTTGATTTCCTGTCCGCTTTGAATTCGGCAGCTAAGGGACGAATTCAAAAGGAAACTTCGCTCATCTTTTCAGCTCTAGATAAACAGGACGCACTCATATTCAGGGTAGAGGTTGAGATTGACGCTGAATGTTTGTTTATCCCAATTGAGGTTAACTTATACCTTCAGACAGGAAGATATACTGAACCAAACAAGGATTTAGATTATCCAACGAGTCACAGAGCCGAGTACTTCTGAGATATTTTAACTTTACTCACTTTGGCGGGTTTCACTTTGCTCTGGGATTTGGATGCTAAGGGAACATCGGCGTAAAATCACACGTTTTAACGTGAAATATGTCTGTTTTCTCACATGTAGAGCGGCTGTTCGAAGCGGAAATTTGTGTAAAACATGGCGGGGCTCGTCCGGGATTTGGCCCGTGACCTCTCGCATTTCAAATGTGATCATTCCGAAGCGAGAATCATAACCGTGGACCAACGAGCCGCCGACAGTGAAAAGCGCAGCTCTCAGATTCTGACGGTGGTAAGAAATGATATTATGGCCCATCGTGCATGTGATTTCTCTCAGATACCTATCTAATTAGTGCCGCTCGCCATGGTACTGCCACTGTTCTCCTTTTGACGAATGTATTATTAATTTGAGACATGACATGAGCAAAGTACAGCATCCCTGTAAGTAAAAGGGGAATTTGGCGATGAGGTTAAATGTGAATGTCAAAACGTGGTCAAGCTGCAAGCCAACGACAATGGGATTCGAACCCATAAGTGCAGAGCACAATGGCTTAACAGTTCATCGCATTAACCTCTCGGCCACCTCGTCTCTTAGGTAGTGTTTTGTCAGCCCTTCAATCTTCTGCTAGTATTCAAACAGAAATACTATGCAAGACTGTCCACTTTACAGCTTGCTCTGCCCGTGCATGCAGATCGACAATGATAAAAACGTGCCATTCGATTCTTCAAGCAAACAGCCTTCCTTTCCTTCAGGTGAGTGACTGGAAGAGATGGTTGGTTTCTCGGCAGAATCAAAACAAAGAATACAACATTTCACGCAGCGAGCTAAGTTGACCGCGGCAGGACTCGAACCTGCAATCTTCTGATATTTTCGCTGTTTTCATTGAAGACAGACGCCTTATTCTTCAGGCCACGCGACCTCTGCCAGCAACATGTCGTGTGTTGTTGTTTATATTGGGAGAAAATTCGGGGCAACTGCAACATCAAGGAGTGGATGTCGGAAAAAATGAGCATATTTCGAGTGAGTGAACTGATGAAATGCGATCTGCGTGCGCACCGGCGCAGGCAAGCCCAATGTAAATTGGAACACAACAGTTTAACAATTCGGTTATTGCAGCTGAAATCACACTCCTTCTCAAACTATACAGGATGTCCCAGGTTTATGAGAAAAAAGGAAAGATTATGAACCGGAACTGACAACCAGCCCGTTTAAACAGACACAGAATGATCCGGGACAGCAAGGACACCCTTGTACCCAGATGCAGAATGACATTTGACTGACAGCAGTGCCATTTTAAAAGAATAAAGTGAGATTTCTATCATCCCTGAAGGCAGTTGCGCAGTGGGGCTCAGGACCACGCGGGACAGAAACTGTTATTGAAGCCACAGGTGCTCGACTGGCAGGAAGGAGGGAGGGACGTAAAACCAGCCCACACTCAAACATATATATATTTGAAATTTTTAGAAAATAAGTACAGTTAAATTTTATTTTAAACTAATTGAATTTGATTTGTTTGAAATAAATAAATAATTGAATCGTTATCTGGATATATTTTTTGATAGAACGAAGGCTGTGTGAGCAGAAGAATTTCATTGGAAATGAGAGCTGCAGTCAATAAATACCCAAACACAGTAAGCCCATGGTGGAAGACAAGCCACGAGGGAAGATGTGGGCTACAAAGGCGATCTTTTAAAGTCGCGTGTGTCTTTCTCCTGGATCTGACAGCAGCTGCTTGTGCTGTTGAAAGAGGTCAAATGTAATAGAGCCAATGCAGACAGAACAGAAAAAGCACATTTATTGTGAAAGTTAAAAAGTTCAGATTGAATTCATGTATAAATATATATATTTACATGTATACACACAGTCTGTCAGTGAGTTATGTCTTGTCTTGTCTTGATTTGATTTGATTTGAATTTCAAAATATGGGTGGAGGATGTCATCATGTCACATAGCCCACACGCAAGCCCTGGAGAAAATCGCTATATTTCTAACTTGTGTATTATCCCTTCTTTCAGATGTGGAATAGCAAAATCCAACAGCAAATTCTTCTACCGTCAGAATGTCCACGAAGGAGTATTCAATCAAATCAGTATGGCTTCAAGTTGCAAGTAATGCATTTTTCTCACATGACATGAAATGCACAGTAAGATCGCACACACGTTTGCACACACTCTGGCTTACACAAACAAACACACAAATTAAAATTCCTGCACCCTCCAAAGGCAGTTTTTAAAATTTGAAATTTGAAATCCGTGACAGACAGCACATCGCTTTTAAACAGACACAGAACGATCGGGGCTGATAGCCCACCATTTTAAACAATTAGAGAATGATCACGGACTGAAAGCACATCCCCTTAAAAGGGACACGGAAACACAATGAATAAAAAGAGATAAATATGTGAAACTCAGCAGGTCGTGCAGATTCTGTGGCTGAAGAACCCGGTTTCACATTCTGTCGGATAATCATTCCTATATTTTAGGAAAATGTTCAAGGTTACAGATTTTTTCAACAAAAATAGCGCCTGGAAATAAATACGCAGCGACAAAGGTCAAATGGAAACGTATGCGATACAGTGGTAAGCAGGAGTGATTAAATAATAAATGGCACAATGGAGTAAGGCAAAGTGGGTGGTAATCGGGCAATAACGTAACAAAGGATGGTCCAGAGGAGGTGTTAGTGGGAATAGCAGACATTACCAGACAATGGGAGCGGTACTTATGATCCGATACGTTGAACCTAATGTTGAGGTCAGAAGACTATTACATGCCTACAATATAAGGTGTCACCGCCTTTAATCAGACCAGGCAGCTTGGACACCCCGGATTGATATCCTCTCCGCTTGGAATTCGGTAGCCAATGGACTAATTCCAAAGCCAGCTTCTCAGATCTTGTCAGCTCCATAGAAACAGGACGCATTCATATTCAGGGCAGAGGTGGAGATTGACGCTGAATGTATGCTTATCCCCTGTGAGGTGAGTTTATGCGTACAGACAGGAAGACATCCTGGTCAAGTATTGGCCGGAACCAAACACGCGTTTAGGTTATCCAACCAGTCACAGAGCCGAGTACTTCTGAGATTCTTTAACTTTACTCAGTTGGGTGAGTTTCACTTTGCTCTGGGTTTTGGACGCTGTGGGAACATCCGCGCAAAATCACACGTTTTAACATGAAATATGTCTGTTTTCTCACATGTCGAGTAAAAAATGGCGGGGCTCGTCCGAGATTTGGCCTGAGACCTGTCGCATTTCAAATGTGATCATCTCTAAGCGAGAATCGTACACCTCGACCAACGAGCCGCCACAGTGAAGAGCGTAGCTCTCAAATTCTGACGGTTGTGAGAAAAGATATTAGGCCCCTCGTGCTTGTACTGTCCCTCAGAGACCTATCTAATTAGTCCACCTCCCCATAGTCCTGCAAATGTTATCCTTTTGACGAATATATTTTTAATTTGAGACACGACATGAGCAAATACAGCATCCTTGTCAATAAAAGGGGAATTTGGCGACGAGGTTAAATGTGATTGACAATAGGACCAGGGGGGGTCAAAGCTGTATTACAACACCGACGAGGATGGGATTCTTAAAAAATCCGTGTCAGGGCATAGTGGATTAACAGTCCAACGCTTTAACCTCTCGGCCATTTCATCTCTCACTCAGCGCACCCTCCGCCGTTCAATCTCCTGCTTTTTGTATGCAAACATAAATAATGTGCAAGAAAGTCCACTTCACAGCTTGCTCTGCCCGTGCATGCAGATCGAAAATGATGAAAAGGTGCCATGAGATTGTTAAAGCAAACAGCCTTCCTTAACTTCATCTGATTGACTGGAACTGATCACAACAAAGAATATAAAATTTCCGGCAGCGAGCTATTTGACCGAGGCAGGATTTGAAGCTGTAATTTTCTGATAACTTCGTGGTTACAATCGAAGTCAGACGCCTTAACCATTACGCCAAGCGGCCTCTGGCATCAGCGTCCATTGTGTTGTTGGGTATATTGGGAACAAATTCGGGGCAACTGCAATATCAAGGAGTGGATTGAGGAAAGATGAGCATATTTCGAGTAAATGAACAGATGCTCTGCGATCTGGGTGTGCACCTGCGCAGGCAACCCCTATGTAAGTGGGAACACAACAGTTTAACAATTCGGTCATTGCAGCTGAAATCATACTCCTTCTCAAACTATACAGGATGACCCGGGTTTATGAGACAATCCGTTTTAAAGGGAAAGATTATGAACCGGAACTGACACCCAGCCCGTTTAAACAGACACAGAATGATCTGGGACTGCAAGGACATCCCTTTTACCCAGATGCAGAATGAGCCTGGACTGACAGCAGTTCCCTTTTAAAAGAATAAAGTGAGATTTCTATCATCCCTGAAGGCAATTGTGCAGTGGGGCTCAGGAGCACGCGGGACAGAGACGGTTATTGAAGCCACAAGTGATAGACAGGCAGGAAGGAGGGTGGGAGGGACGTAAAACCAGCCCAGACTGAAAGCCAATTTTTAAATATAGATATATTTCACATTTTAAGAAAATAAATACATTTAATTTATTTTTTAATTGAATTTGATTTGTTTTAAATAAATAAATAATTGATTCATAATCGATATATTTTTGATTGAACGAAGGCTGTGTGACTGGAAAAATTCCATTGGAAATGAGGGGTGCAGTCAATAAATACCCAAACACAGTAAGCCCATGGTGGAAGACAAGCCACGAGGGAAGATTTGGCCTACAAAGGCGATCTTTTAAAGTCGCGAGTGTCTTTCTGCTGCATCTGACAGCAGCTGCTTGTGCTGTGAAAGAGGTCAAATGTAATAGAGCCCCTTGCAGGCAGAACAGAAAAAGTACATTTATTTTGGAAGTTAAAAAGTTGGGATTGGACATAAATATATATATATACACAGTCAGTCAGTCAGTCATGTCTTGCCTTGTCTTGTCTCGTCTTGTCTTGATTTGATTTGATTTGAATTGATTTGAATTTGAAAATAAGGGTGGAGGATGTCATCATGTCACACAGCCCACACGCAAGCCCTGGCTACAATCGCTATATTTCTAACTTGTGTATTTTCCATTCTTTCAGGTGTGGAATAGCAAAATCCCACAGCAGATTCTTTTACCGTCCGTGAATCCACGAAAGATGTTCAATCAAATCAGTACGGTTTCAAGCTGCATGTAATGCATTTTTCTCACATAACAGTAAGATCGCACAGCACGTTTGCACACACACTGGCTTACACAAACACACAAACAAACTAAAATTCCTGCACCCTCTAAAGGCAGTTTTTGAAATTTGAAATTTGAACTCCGGGACAGACAGCACATCGCTTTTTAACAGACATAGAATGATGTAGAGCTGATAGCACACCATTTTAAATAGACAGAGAATGATCCCAGACAGACAGCACATCCCCTTAAAAGGGACACGGAAACAGGATGAATAAAAACAGGTAAATATGCAAAACACAGCAGGTCGTGCAGATTCTGTGGATGAAGTACACGGTTTCACGTTCTGTCGGATAATCATTGCAATATTTTAGGAAAACGTTCAAGATTACAGATTTTTCAACAAAAATGGCGCCTGGAAATAATACGCAGCGAGAAATGTCAAATGGGAACGTCTGTGATACAGTGAAACGCAGGAGTGATTAAATAATAAATGGCACAATGGATAAAGGTAAAGTGGGTGGTAATCGGGCAAGAACGTATCAAAGGATGGTCCAGAGGACGTGTTAATGGGAATAGCAGAACCATTACCAGACAATGGGAGCGGTGCTTATCACCCGATACGTTGAACCTAATGTTGAGGCCAGAAGACTATAACATGCCTACAATATAAGTGTCAACGCCTTTTAATCAGACCAGGACGCTTGGCCACCCCGGATTGATTTCCTGTCCGCTCTGAATTCGGCAACCAAGATGCGAATTCAACAGCTAGCTTCTCTCATCTTTTCAGCTCTAGATAAACAAGACGCATTCATATTCATGGGAGAGGTGGAGATTGACGCTGAATGTATGCGTATCCCCATTGAGTAGAGCTGATGCGCACAGACAGGAAGATTCACTGCTCAATTATTGGCCGGAACTAAACACGGGTTTAGTTATCCAACGAGTCACAGAGCCGAGTACTTCTGCGATACTTTAACTTTACTCTGTTTTGTGAGTTTCACTTTGCTCTGGGATTTGGACGCTGTGGGAACAATCGCCGCAAAATCACACGTTTTAATGTGAAATATGTCTGTTTTCTCACATGTCAAGAGGCTGTAAGGAGCGGAACTTTGAGTAAAAATAGGCGGGGCTTGTTCAGGATTTGGCCCGAGACTTGTTGCATTTCAAATGTGATCATTCCTAGGCGAGAATCATACCCCGAGACCAACGAGCCGCCGACAGTGAAGAGCGCAGCTCTCAGATTGTGACGGTAGTGAGAAAAGATATTAGGCCCATCGTGCTTGTGCTGTCCCTCAGAGACCTATTTAATTAGTGCCACTCGCCATAGTCCTGCAAATGTTATCCTTTTGACGAATATATTATTAATTTGAGACATGACATGATCAAAGTGCAGCATCCTTGTCAGTGAAAGGGAAATTCGGCGATGACGTTAATGTGATTAACAAAG
Organism: Pristiophorus japonicus; assembly: GCF_044704955.1. Taxonomy (NCBI): domain Eukaryota; kingdom Metazoa; phylum Chordata; class Chondrichthyes; family Pristiophoridae; genus Pristiophorus; species Pristiophorus japonicus. The sequence continues at coordinate 1,951,772 of NW_027254772.1, forward strand.
TGACCAGGGAAGTCAAAGCTGAACACAAATACGATGAGGATGGGATTTAAACCCATGCGTGCAGAACAAAATTGATTGGTAGTCCATCGCCTTAATTTCTCGGCCACCCTCGTCTCTTATTCAGCCAAGCGTCAGCCTTTCAATCTCCTGCTTTTTGTAACCCAACATAAATAATGTGCAAGAAAGTCCACTTCACAGCTTGCTCTGCCCGTGCATGCAGATCGAAAATGATGAAAAGGTGCCATGAGATTGTTAAAGCAAACATCCTTCCTTAACTTCATCTGATTGACTGGAACTGATCACAACAAAGAATATAAAATTTCTGACAGCGAGCTATTTGACCGAGGCAGGATTTGAAGCTGTAATTTTCTGATAACTTCGTGGTTACAATCGAAGTCAGACTCCTTAACCATTACGCCAAGCGGCCTCTGGCATCAGCGTCCATTGTGTTGTTGGGTATATTGGGAACAAATTCGGGACAACTGCAATATCAAGGAGTGGATTGAGGAAAGATGAGCATATTTCGAGTAAATGAACAGATGCTCTGCGATCTGGGTGTGCACCAGCGCAGGCAACCCCTATGTAAGTGGGAACACAACAGTTTAACAATTCGGTCATTGCAGCTGAAATCATACTCCTTCTCAAACTATACAGGATGACCCGGGTTTATGAGACAATCCGTTTTAAAGGGAAAGATTATGAAACGGAACTGACACCCAGCCCGTTTAAACAGACACAGAATGATCTGGGACTGCAAGGACATCCCTTTTACCCAGATGCAGAATGAGCCTGGACTGACAGCAGTTCCCTTTTAAAAGAATAAAGTGAGATTTCTATCATCCCTGAAGGCAATTGTGCAGGGGGGCTGAGGAGCACGCGGGACAGAGACGGTTATTGAAGCCACAAGTGATAGACAGGCAGGAAGGAGGGAGGGAGGGACGTAAAACCAGCCCAGACTGAAAGCCAATTTTTAAATATAGATATATTTCACATTTTAAGAAAATAAATACATTTAATTTATTTTTTAATTGAATTTGATTTGTTTTAAATAAATAAATAATTGATTCATAATCGATATATTTTTGATTGAACGAAGGCTGTGTGACTGGAAGAATTCCATTGGAAATGAGGGGTGCAGTCAATAAATACCCAAACACAGTAAGCCCATGGTGGAAGACAAGCCACGAGGGAAGATTTGGCCTAAAAAGGCGATCTTTTAAAGTCGCGAGTGTCTTTCTGCTGCATATGACAGCAGCTGCTTGTGCTGTGAAAGAGGTCAAATGTAATAGAGCCCAGCGCAGGCAGAACAGAAAAAGTACATTTATTTTGGAAGTTAAAAAGTTGGGATTGGACATAAATATATATATATACAAAGTCAGTCAGTCAGTCATGTCTTGCCTTGTCTTGTCTCGTCTTGTCTTGATATGATTTGATTTGATTTCAATTTGAAAATAAGGGTGGAGGATGTCATCATGTCACACAGCCCACACGCAAGCCCTGGCTAAACTCGCTATATTTCTAACTTGTGTATTTTCCATTCTTTCAGGTGTGGAATAGCAAAATCCCACAGCAGTTTCTTTACCGTCCGAGAATCCACGAAAGAGTGTTCAATCAAATCAGTACGGTTTCAAGCTGCATGTAATGCATTTTTCTCACATAACAGTAAGATCGCACAGCACGTTTGCACACACACTGGCTTACACAAACACACAAACAAACTAAAATTCCTGCACCCTCTAAAGGCAGTTTTTGAAATTTGAAATTTGAACTCCGGGACAGACAGCACATCGCTTTTAAACAGACATAGAATGATGCAGAGCTGATAGCACACCATTTTAAATAGACAGAGAATGATCCCAGACAGACAGCACATCCCCTTAAAAGGGACACGGAAACAGGATGAATAAAAACAGATAAATATGCAAAATGCAGCAGGTCGTGCAGATTCTGTGGATGAAGTACACGGTTTCACGTTCTGTCGGATAATCATTGCAATATTTTAGGAAAACGTTCAAGATTACAGATTTTTCAACAAAAATGGCGCCTGGAAATAATACGCAGCGAGAAATGTCAAATGGGAACGTCTGTGATACAGTGAAACGCAGGAGTGATTAAATAATAAATGGCACAATGGATAAAGGTAAAGTGGGTGGTAATCGGGCAAGAACGTATCAAAGGATGGTCCAGAGGACGTGTTAATGGGAATAGCAGAACCATTACCAGACAATGGGAGCGGTGCTTATCACCCGATACGTTGAACCTAATGTTGAGGCCAGAAGACTATAACATGCCTACAATATAAGTGTCAACGCCTTTTAATCAGACCAGGACGCTTGGCCACCCCGGATTGATTTCCTGTCCGCTCTGAATTCGGCAACCAAGATGCGAATTCTACAGCTAGCTTCTCTCATCTTTTCAGCTCTAGATAAACAAGACGCATTCATATTCATGGGAGAGGTGGAGATTGACGCTGAATGTATGCGTATCCCCATTGAGTAGAGCTGATGCGCACAGACAGGAAGATACACTGCTCAATTATTGGCCGGAACTAAACACGGGTTTAGTTATCCAACGAGTCACAGAGCCGAGTACTTCTGCGATACTTTAACTTTACTCTGTTTTGTGAGTTTCACTTTGCTCTGGGATTTGGACGCTGTGGGAACAATCGCCGCAAAATCACACGTTTTAATGTGAAATATGTCTGTTTTCTCACATGTCAAGAGGCTGTGAGGAGCGGAACTTTGAGTAAAAAATGGCGGGGCTTGTTCAGGATTTGGCCCGAGACTTGTTGCATTTCAAATGTGATCATTCCTAGGCGAGAATCATACCCCGAGACCAACGAGCCGCCGACAGTGAAGAGCGCAGCTCTCAGATTGTGACGGTAGTGAGAAAAGATATTAGGCCCATCGTGCTTGTGCTGTCCCTCAGAGACCTATCTAATTAGTGCCACTCGCCATAGTCCTGCAAATGTTATCCTTTTGACGAATATATTATTAATTTGAGACATGACATGATCAAAGTGCAGCATCCTTGTCAGTGAAAGGGAAATTCGGCGATGACGTTAATGTGATTGACAAAGTGACCAGGGAAGTCAAAGCTGAACACAAATACGATGAGGATGGGATTTAAACCCATGCGTGCAGAACAAAATTGATTGGTAGTCCATCGCCTTAATTTCTCGGCCACCCTCGTCTCTTATTCAGCCAAGCGTCAGCCTTTCAATCTCCTGCTTTTTGTAACCCAACATAAATAATGTGCAAGAAAGTCCACTTCACAGCTTGCTCTGCCCGTGCATGCAGATCGAAAATGATGAAAAGGTGCCATGAGATTGTTAAAGCAAACATCCTTCCTTAACTTCATCTGATTGACTGGAACTGATCACAACAAAGAATATAAAATTTCTGGCAGCGAGCTATTTGACCGAGGCAGGATTTGAAGCTGTAATTTTCTGATAACTTCGTGGTTACAATCGAAGTCAGACTCCTTAACCATTACGCCAAGCGGCCTCTGGCATCAGCGTCCATTGTGTTGTTGGGTATATTGGGAACAAATTCGGGACAACTGCAATATCAAGGAGTGGATTGAGGAAAGATGAGCATATTTCGAGTAAATGAACAGATGCTCTGCGATCTGGGTGTGCACCAGCGCAGGCAACCCCTATGTAAGTGGGAACACAACAGTTTAACAATTCGGTCATTGCAGCTGAAATCATACTCCTTCTCAAACTATACAGGATGACCCGGGTTTATGAGACAATCCGTTTTAAAGGGAAAGATTATGAAACGGAACTGACACCCAGCCCGTTTAAACAGACACAGAATGATCTGGGACTGCAAGGACATCCCTTTTACCCAGATGCAGAATGAGCCTGGACTGACAGCAGTTCCCTTTTAAAAGAATAAAGTGAGATTTCTATCATCCCTGAAGGCAATTGTGCAGTGGGGCTGAGGAGCACGCGGGACAGAGACGGTTATTGAAGCCACAAGTGATAGACAGGCAGGAAGGAGGGAGGGAGGGACGTAAAACCAGCCCAGACTGAAAGCCAATTTTTAAATATAGATATATTTCACATTTTAAGAAAATAAATACATTTAATTTATTTTTTAATTGAATTTGATTTGTTTTAAATAAATAAATAATTGATTCATAATCGATATATTTTTGATTGAACGAAGGCTGTGTGACTGGAAGAATTCCATTGGAAATGAGGGGTGCAGTCAATAAATACCCAAACACAGTAAGCCCATGGTGGAATACAAGCCACGAGGGAAGATTTGGCCTAAAAAGGCGATCTTTTAAAGTCGCGAGTGTCTTTCTGCTGCATATGACAGCAGCTGCTTGTGCTGTGAAAGAGGTCAAATGTAATAGAGCCCAGCGCAGGCAGAACAGAAAAAGTACATTTATTTTGGAAGTTAAAAAGTTGGGATTGGACATAAATATATATATATACAAAGTCAGTCAGTCAGTCATGTCTTGCCTTGTCTTGTCTCGTCTTGTCTTGATATGATTTGATTTGATTTCAATTTGAAAATAAGGGTGGAGGATGTCATCATGTCACACAGCCCACACGCAAGCCCTGGCTAAACTCGCTATATTTCTAACTTGTGTATTTTCCATTCTTTCAGGTGTGGAATAGCAAAATCCCACAGCAGTTTCTTTTACCGTCCGAGAATCCACGAAAGAGTGTTCAATCAAATCAGTACGGTTTCAAGCTGCATGTAATGCATTTTTCTCACATAACAGTAAGATCGCACAGCACGTTTGCACACACACTGGCTTACACAAACACACAAACAAACTAAAATTCCTGCACCCTCTAAAGGCAGTTTTTGAAATTTGACATTTGAACTCCGGGACAGACAGCACATCGCTTTTAAACAGACATAGAATGATGCAGAGCTGATAGCACACCATTTTAAATAGACAGAGAATGATCCCAGACAGACAGCACATCCCCTTAAAAGGGACACGGAAACAAGATGAATAAAAACAGATAAATATGCAAAATGCAGCAGGTCGTGCAGATTCTGTGGATGAAGTACACGGTTTCACGTTCTGTCGGATAATCATTGCAATATTTTAGGAAAACGTTCAAGATTACAGATTTTTCAACAAAAATGGCGCCTGGAAATAATACGCAGCGAGAAAGGTCAAATGGGAACGTCTGTGATACAGTGGAACGCAGGAGTGATTAAATAATAAATGGCACAATGGATAAAGGCAAAGTGGGTGGTAATCGGGCAAGAACGTATCAAAGGATGTTCCAGAGGACGTGTTAGTGGGAATGGCAGAACCATTACCAGACAATGGGAGCGGTGCTTATCACCCGATACGTTGAACCTAATGTTGAGGCCAGAAGACTATAACATGCCTACAATATAAGTGTCAACGCCTTTTAATCAGACCAGGACGCTTGGCCACCCCGGATTGATTTCCTGTCCGCTCTGAATTCGGCAACCAAGAGGCGAATTCAACAGCTAGCTTCTCTCATCTTTTCAGCTCTAGATAAACAAGACGCATTCATATTCATGGGAGAGGTGGAGATTGACGCTGAATGTATGCGTATCCCCATTGAGTAGAGCTGATGCGCACAGACAGGAAAATACACTGCTCAATTATTGGCCGGAACTAAACACGGGTTTAGTTATCCAACGAGTCACAGAGCCGAGTACTTCTGAGATACTTTAACTTTACTCTGTTTTGTGAGTTTCACTTTGCTCTGGGATTTGGACGCTGTGGGAACAATCGCCGCAAAATCACACGTTTTAATGTGAAATATGTCTGTTTTCTCACATGTCAAGAGGCTGTGAGGAGCGGAACTTTGAATAAAAAATGGCGGGGCTTGTTCAGGATTTGGCCCGAGACTTGTTGCATTTCAAATGTGATCATTCCTAGGCGAGAATCATACCCCGAGACCAACGAGCCGCCGACAGTGAAGAGAGCAGCTCTCAGACTGTGACGGTAGTGAGAAAAGATATTAGGCCCATCGTGCTTGTGCTGTCCCTCAGAGACCTATCTAATTAGTGCCACTCGCCATAGTCCTGCAAATGTTATCCTTTTGACGAATATATTATTAATTTGACACATGACATGATCAAAGTGCAGCATCCTTGTCAGTGAAAGGGAAATTCGGCGATGACGTGAATGTGATTGACAAAGTGACCAGGGAAGTCAAAGCTGAACACAAATACGATGAGGATGGGATTTAAACCCATGCGTGCAGAACAACATTGATTGGTAGTCCATCGCCTTAATTTCTCGGCCACCCTCGTCTCTTATTCAGCCAAGCGTCAGCCTTTCAATCTCCTGCTTTTTGTAACCCAACAGAAATAATGTGCAAGAAAGTCCACTTCACAGCTTGCTGCGCCCGTGCATGCAGATCGACAATGATGAACACGTGCCATTAGATTCTTAAAGCAAACAGCCTTCCTTTACTTCAGGTGAGTGACTCGAAGAGATGGTTGGTTTTTCGGCAGAATCGCAACAAATATAAAATTTCACGCAGCGTGTTAATTGACCGCGGCAAGATACAAATCTGCAATGTTTTGATAAGTTCGCGGTTATAATCGAAGTCAGACGCCGTCACCATTAGACCACGCGGCCGCTGCCGCCATCATACAATGTGTTGCTGTGTATATTGCGAGCAAAATCAAGGAGTGGATTTAGGAAAAGATTACCATATTTCGAGTAAATGAACAGATGCACGGCGATCTGGGTGCAAACCCGGCGCAGGCAACCCCAATGTAAATTGGAACACAACAGTTTAACAATTCGGTCATTGCAGCTGAAATCATACTCCTTCTCAAACTATACAGGATGACCCGGGTTTATGATACAATCCGTTTTAAAGGGAAAGATTATGAACCGGAACTGACACCCAGCCCGTTTAAACAGACACAGAATGATCTGGGACTGCAAGGACATCCCTTTTACCCAGATGCAGAATGAGCCTGGACTGACAGCAGTTCCCTTTTAAAAGAATAAAGTAAGATTTCTATCATCCCTGAAGGCAATTGTGCAGTGGGGCTCAGGAGCACGCGGGACAGAGACGGTTATTGAAGCCACAAGTGATAGACAGGCAGGAAGGAGGGTGGGAGGGAGGGACGTAAAACCAGCCCAGACTGAAAGCCAATTTTTAAATATAGATATATTTCACATTTTAAGAAAATAAATACATTTAATTTATTTTTTAATTGAATTTGATTTGTTTTAAATAAATAAATAATTGATTCATAATCGATATATTTTTGATTGAACGAAGGCTGTGTGACTGGAAGAATTCCATTGGAAATGAGGGGTGCAGTCAATAAATACCCAAACACAGTAAGCCCATGGTGGAAGACAAGCCACGAGGGAAGATTTGGCCTACAAAGGCGATCTTTTAAAGTCGCGAGTGTCTTTCTGCTGCATCTGACAGCAGCTGCTTGTGCTGTGAAAGAGGTCAAATGTAATAGAGCCCCGTGCAGGCAGAACAGAAAAAGTACATTTATTTTGGAAGTTAAAAAGTTGGGATTGGACATAAATATATATATATATAAAGTCAGTCAGTCAGTCATGTCTTGCCTTGTCTTGTCTCGTCTTGTCTTGATTTGATTTGATTTGATTTGAATTTGAAAATAAGGGTGGAGGATGTCATCATGTCACACAGCCCACACGCAAGCCCTGGCTAAAATCGCTATATTTCTAACTTGTGTATTTTCCATTCTTTCAGGTGTGGAATAGCAAAATCCCACAGCAGATTCTTTTACCGTCCGAGAATCCACGAAAGAGTGTTCAATCAAATCAGTACGGTTTCAAGCTGCATGTAATGCATTTTTCTCACATAACAGTAAGATCGCACAGCACGTTTGCACACACACTGGCTTACACAAACACACAAACAAACTAAAATTCCTGCACCCTCTAAAGGCAGTTTTTGAAATTTGAAATTTGAACTCCGGGACAGACAGCACATCGCTTTTAAACAGACATAGAATGATGTAGAGCTGATAGCACACCATTTTAAATAGACAGAGAATGATCCCAGACAGACAGCACATCCCCTTAAAAGGGACACGGAAACAGGATGAATAAAAACAGATAAATATGCAAAACACAGCAGGTCGTGCAGATTCTGTGGATGAAGTACACGGTTTCACGTTCTGTCGGATAATCATTGCAATATTTTAGGAAAACGTTCAAGATTACAGATTTTTCAACAAAAATGGCGCCTGGAAATAATACGCAGCGAGAAAGGTAAAATGGGAACGTCTGTGATACAGTGGAACGCAGGAGTGATTAAATAATAAATGGCACAATGGATAAAGGCAAAGTGGGTGGTAATCGGGCAAGAACGTATCAAAGGATGGTCCAGAGGACGTGTTAGTGGGAATAGCAGAACCATTACCAGACAATGGGAGCGGTGCTTATCACCCGATACGTTGAACCTAATGTTGAGGCCAGAAGACTATAACATGCCTACAATATAAGTGTCAACGCCTTTTAATCAGACCAGGACGCTTGGCCACCCCGGATTGATTTCCTGTCCGCTCTGAATTCGGCAACCAAGATGCGAATTCAACAGCTAGCTTCTCTCATCTTTTCAGCTCTAGATAAACAAGACGCATTCATATTCATGGGAGAGGTGGAGATTGACGCTGAATGTATGCGTATCCCCATTGAGTAGAGCTGATGCGCACAGACAGGAAGATACACTGCTCAATTATTGGCCGGAACTAAACACGGGTTTAGTTATCCAACGAGTCACAGAGCCGAGTACTTCTGCGATACTTTAACTTTACTCTGTTTTGTGAGTTTCACTTTGCTCTGGGATTTGGACGCTGTGGGAACAATCGCCGCAAAATCACACGTTTTAATGTGAAATATGTCTGTTTTCTCACATGTCAAGAGGCTGTGAGGAGCGGAACTTTGAGTAAAAAATGGCGGGGCTTGTTCAGGATTTGGCCCGAGACTTGTTGCATTTCAAATGTGATCATTCCTAGGCGAGAATCATACCCCGAGACCAACGAGCCGCCGACAGTGAAGAGCGCAGCTCTCAGATTGTGACGGTAGTGAGAAAAGATATTAGGCCCATCGTGCTTGTGCTGTCCCTCAGAGACCTATCTAATTAGTGCCACTCGCCATAGTCCTGCAAATGTTATCCTTTTGACGAATATATTATTAATTTGAGACATGACATGATCAAAGTGCAGCATCCTTGTCAGTGAAAGGGAAATTCGGCGATGACGTTAATGTGATTGACAAAGTGACCAGGGAAGTCAAAGCTGAACACAAATACGATGAGGATGGGATTTAAACCCATGCGTGCAGAACAAAATTGATTGGTAGTCCATCGCCTTAATTTCTCGGCCACCCTCGTCTCTTATTCAGCCAAGCGTCAGCCTTTCAATCTCCTGCTTTTTGTAACCCAACAGAAATAATGTGCAAGAAAGTCCACTTCACAGCTTGCTGCGCCCGTGCATGCAGATCGACAATGATGAACACGTGCCATTAGATTCTTAAAGCAAACAGCCTTCCTTTACTTCAGGTGAGTGACTCGAAGAGATGGTTGGTTTTTCGGCAGAATCGCAACAAATATAACATTTCACGCAGCGTGTTAATTGACCGCGGCAAGATACAGATCTGCAATGTTTTGATAAGTTCGCGGTTATAATCGAAGTCAGACGCCGTATCCATTAGACCACGCGGCCGCTGCCGCCATCATACAATGTGTTGCTGTGTATATTGCGAGCAAAATCAAGGAGTGGATTTAGGAAAAGATTACCATATTTCGAGTAAATGAACAGATGCACGGCGATCTGGGTGCAAACCCGGCGCAGGCAACCCCAATGTAAATTGGAACACAACAGTTTAACAATTCGGTCATTGCAGCTGAAATCATACTCCTTCTCAAACTATACAGGATGACCCGGGTTTATGAGACAATCCGTTTTAAAGGGAAAGATTATGAACCGGAACTGACACCCAGCCCGTTTAAACAGACACAGAATGATCTGGGACTGCAAGGACATCCCTTTTACCCAGATGCAGAATGAGCCTGGACTGACAGCAGTTCCCTTTTAAAAGAATAAAGTGAGATTTCTATCATCCCTGAAGGCAATTGTGCAGTGGGGCTCAGGAGCACGCGGGACAGAGACGGTTATTGAAGCCACAAGTGATAGACAGGCAGGAAGGAAGGAGGGAGGGACGTAAAACCAGCCCAGACTGAAAGCCAATTTTTAAATATAGATATATTTCACATTTTAAGAAAATAAATACATTTAATTTATTTTTTAATTGAATTTGATTTGTTTTAAATAAATAAATAATTGATTCATAATCGATATATTTTTGATTGAACGAAGGCTGTGTGACTGGAAGAATTCCATTGGAAATGAGGGGTGCAGTCAATAAATACCCAAACACAGTAAGCCCATGGTGGAAGACAAGCCACGAGGGAAGATTTGGCCTACAAAGGCGATCTTTTAAAGTCGCGAGTGTCTTTCTGCTGCATCTGACAGCAGCTGCTTGTGCTGTGAAAGAGGTCAAATGTAATAGAGCCCAGCGCAGGCAGAACAGAAAAAGTACATTTATTTTGGAAGTTAAAAAGTTGGGATTGGACATAAATATATATATATACAAAGTCAGTCAGTTAGTCATGTCTTGCCTTGTCTTGTCTCGTCTTGTCTTGATATGATTTGATTTGATTTGAATTTGAAAATAAGGGTGGAGGATGTCATCATGTCACACAGCCCACACGCAAGCCCTGGCTAAAATCGCTATATTTCTAACTTGTGTATTTTCCATTCTTTCAGGTGTGGAATAGCAAAATCCCACAGCAGTTTCTTTTACCGTCCGAGAATCCACGAAAGAGTGTTCAATCAAATCAGTACGGTTTCAAGCTGCATGTAATGCATTTTTCTCACATAACAGTAAGATCGCACAGCACGTTTGCACACACACTGGCTTACACAAACACACAAACAAACTAAAATTCCTGCACCCTCTAAAGGCAGTTTTTGAAATTTGAAATTTGAACTCCGGGACAGACAGCACATCGCTTTTAAACAGACATAGAATGATGCAGAGCTGATAGCACACCATTTTAAATAGACAGATAATGATCCCAGACAGACAGCACATCCCCTTAAAAGGGACACGGAAACAGGATGAATAAAAACAGATAAATATGCAAAACGCAGCAGGTCGTGCAGATTCTGTGGATGAAGTACACGGTTTCACGTTCTGTCGGATAATCATTGCAATATTTTAGGAAAACGTTCAACATTACAGATTTTTCAACAAAAATGGCGCCTGGAAATAATACGCAACGAGAAAGGTCAAATGGGAACGTCTGTGATACAGTGGAACGCAGGAGTGATTAAATAATAAATGGCACAATGGATAAAGGCAAAGTGGGTGGTAATCGGGCAAGAACGTATCAAAGGATGGTCCAGAGGACGTGTTAGTGGGAATAGCAGAACCATTACCAGACAATGGGAGCGGTGCTTATCACCCGATACGTTGAACCTAATGTTGAGGCCAGAAGACTATAACATGCCTACAATATAAGTGTCAACGCCTTTTAATCAGACCAGGACGCTTGGCCACCCCGGATTGATTTCCTGTCCGCTCTGAATTCGGCAACCAAGAGGCGAATTCAACAGCTAGCTTCTCTCATCTTTTCAGCTCTAGATAAACAAGACGCATTCATATTCATGGGAGAGGTGGAGATTGACGCTGAATGTATGCGTATCCCCATTGAGTAGAGCTGATGCGCACAGACAGGAAGATACACTGCTCAATTATTGGCCGGAACTAAACACGGGTTTAGTTATCCAACGAGTCACAGAGCCGAGTACTTCTGAGATACTTTAACTTTACTCTGTTTTGTGAGTTTCACTTTGCTCTGGGAATTGGACGCTGTGGGAACAATCGCCGCAAAATCACACGTTTTAATGTGAAATATGTCTGTTTTCTCACATGTCAAGAGGCTGTGAGGAGCGGAACTTTGAGTAAAAAATGGCGGGGCTTGTTCAGGATTTGGCCCTTGACTTGTTGCATTTCAAATGTGATCATTCCTAGGCGAGAATCATAACCCGAGACCAACGAGCCGCCGACTGTGAAGAGAGCAGCTCTCAGATTGTGACGGTAGTGAGAAAAGATATTAGGCCCATCGTGCTTGTGCTGTCCCTCAGAGACCTATCTAATTAGTGCCACTCGCCATAGTCCTGCAAATGTTATCCTTTTGACGAATATATTATTAATTTGAGACATGACATGATCAAAGTGCAGCATCCTTGTCAGTGAAAGTGAAATTCGGCGATGACGTTAATGTGATTGACAAAGTGACCAGGGAAGTCAAAGCTGAACACAAATACGATGAGGATGGGATTTAAACCCATGCGTGCAGAACAAAATTGATTGGTAGTCCATCGCCTTAAATTCTCGGCCACCCTCGTCTCTTATTCAGCCAAGCGTCAGCCTTTCAATCTCCTGCTTTTTGTAACCCAACAGAAATAATGTGCAAGAAAGTCCACTTCACAGCTTGCTGCGCCCGTGCATGCAGATCGACAATGATGAACACGTGCCATTAGATTCTTAAAGCAAACAGCCTTCCTTTACTTCAGGTGAGTGACTCGAAGAGATGGTTGGTTTTTCGGCAGAATCGCAACAAATATAAAATTTCACGCAGCGTGTTAATTGACCGCGGCAAGATACAAATCTGCAATGTTTTGATAAGTTCGCGGTTATAATCGAAGTCAGACGCCGTATCCATTAGACCACGCGGCCGCTGCCGCCATCATACAATGTGTTGCTGTGTATATTGCGAGCAAAATCAAGGAGTGGATTTAGGAAAAGATTACCATATTTCGAGTAAATGAACAGATGCACGGCGATCTGGGTGCAAACCCGGCGCAGGCAACCCCAATGTAAATTGGAACACAACAGTTTAACAATTCGGTCATTGCAGCTGAAATCATACTCCTTCTCAAACTATAGAGGATGACCCGGGTTTATGAGAAAATCGGTTTTAAAGGGAAAGATTATGAACCGGACCTGACAACCAGCCCTTTTAAACAGACAAAGAATGATCGGGGACTGCAAGGACATCTCTTTTACCTAGATGCAGAATGACTCTTGAGTGACCGCAGTTCCCTTTAAAAAGAATAAAGTGAGATTTCTATCATCCCTGAAGGCAATTGTGCTGTGGACCTCAGGACCACGCGGGGCAGAGACGGTTATTGAAGCCACAGGTGATAGACTGGCAGGAAAGAGGGAGGGACGTAAAACCAGACCACTGAAAGCCAATTTACAAATATATATATTTTAAACAACGTAAGAAAATAAATACATTTAATTTTTATTTAAAAAAAATTGAATTTGATTTGTTTTAAATAAATAAATAATTGATTCATAATCTAGATATTTTTTGATTGAACGAAGGCTGTGTGACTGGAAGAATTCCATTGGAAATGAGGGGGTGCCTCTTATCAACAAAGGCAGAAATTGATGTGGAGATTCAGCATCTCCTCCAGTGCTCCAGTGCAGCCTTCGGCCGCCTGCGGAAAAGACTGTTTGAAGACCAGGCCCTCAAATCTACCACCTAACTCATGGTCTACAAGGCTGTAATAGTACCCGCCCTCCTGTATGGGTCTGAGGCATGGACGATGTGCAGAAGGCACCTCAGGTCGCTGGAGATATATCATCAACGATGTTTCCACAAGATCCTGCAAATCTCCTGGGAGGACAGACGCATCAACATCAGTGTCCTCGACTAGGGTAACATCCCCAGTATAGAAGCACTGACCACACTCGATCAGCTTCGCTGGGCAGGCCACATAGCATGCATGCCAGATGTGAGACTCCATAAGCAATGCTTTATGCGGAACTCCTTCATGGTAAACGAGCCAAAGGAGGACAGCGTAAACGTTATAAGGACACCCTCAAAGCCTCGCTGGGAAAGTGCGACATCACCACTGACACCTGTGAGACACTGGCCGCAGATCGCCCGAGGTGGAGAAAATCCATCCGGGAGGGCGTTGAGCTCTTTGAGTCTAGATGCAAGGAGCATGAAGAGCCCAGGCGCACGCAGCAGAAGGAGCGTGCGGCAAACCAGCCCTACCGACCCCTTCCCCTGACGAATGTTTGTCCCACCTGTGAAAGGGTCTGTGGCTCTCGTATAGGACTGCTCAGCCATCAAAGAATTCACTTTGGGAGTGGAAGCAAGTCCTCCATAGGACCCCTGGACCTGATGGATTTTATCCTGTGGATACAACCAATGCATCCATAGGATATAAGCCATCAGGTCCAGGGGACTTGTCCGCCTTTAGTCCCATCATTGTACCTCATACTACTTCATTCGTGACAATGATAGTATTAAGTTCCTCCCTCCATATAGCCGTTGGATTATCCACTATTTGGATGTATTTACTGACTTCTACCGTGAGAACTGAAACAAAATATTTTGTTCAAAGTCTCTGCCATTTCCCTGTTCTCCATTATTAATTCCCCAGTCTTATCCTCCAGGAGACTAACATTTACTTTAGCCACTCTTTTCCTTTTTACATCCCTGTAGAAACTCTTACTATCTGTTTTTATATTTCGTTCAAGTTAACATTCATAATCTACCCTCTTTTAACCATATTTTTAGTCATTCTTTGCTGGATTATAAAAATGTCCCAATCCTCTGGACTCGCACAAGTGGATGATTGGGTGAGCGAGACGGAACAGGTGGCGTTCCAATTTTAGTATATGTGTTGCCGAAGCGAGCACGAATACAGAGCTAAGATGGAGAGTTATGTAAAGCACCGATAATCTCAACACCTTCAGGTCATGGTCTCGTATTATTTCTCATATTTCGACCTAAAATTCGCCAACAATATCATAGACGAGACGCAGCTCATCTGAAATTAAAAATGTCTCCTTTCATCACTTATCACTTCTTAACAGAAATATTCAAAGCAAAATACACCGAAATGTAAATGAGGGCGGTGGGCGGGTTTATCCGCTGCAATTCAGACTCCACTTGTCGAGCACTCAGGGGCAGCGCCTGCCTTTCCACACACTTCGCTCTTGGCCTGGGCACTTCTCTCCCTCCCCCTCAGCACTCCTGCCCCCTTCTCCCCTCCCCCTCAGCGCTCCTGCCCACTTCTCCCCTCCCCCTCAGCGCTGCTACCTCCTTCTGCCATTGGCGCTGTGCCTTCACCTCTCTGGGGCTGAAGCTGTGCAACACTGTTCGTAAACCTCCACCTTTATCTTCCATTAAGGCCTCCTTACAATTTATCTCTTTAACCATACTTTTGGCCACCTGTGCTAATATCTCCTTATGTCAAATGTTGTCTGATTGCTTTCCTCTGAAGCAGGACGTTTTGCTCTGCTAACGGCGCTATATCAATGCAAGTTGTTGTCTTCTACATTGTTGCTGCAAAATACTTCAGAACAAATGCACCTCAAACGACCTCCAAACAGAGCGGATTACGTGCCAATGCCTACAGCTACTAATTCATTGTGAACAGGGCTCGAACTTACTCAGAACCAATTCAATTACATTCCAAATCCAAAGATTTAACCACCCAGCCACGGCAGCTAGCACGTCGCATTTTTTTAAACACACACTGAATGAAGCAGCACTGAGAGCGCAAAACTTTTAAACAGATAAAGCCTGATCCGAGACTGACAGTACAACAACTTGATGTCGCTGTATTACACAATAGAAAGCGGGAATGGCTGAATCGCTTTCGGCGGGAATTAAATTATGTACTCCCTGCTTATCTCAGCTAATCAGCTCGTTGGTCAAGGGGTATGATTGTCACTAATATAGGAAAATAATGGAACCCTTACTAATGGAGAAAATAGAAGAACATCTAGAAACCAAAAGTATAAAAATAAATAATCAGCATGGATTTCAATCGGGAAAGTACTGCTGGACCAAACTCATAATGTTTGAAGAGGTTAAAGAGAGGGTAGACATTGATCATGCAATAAGTGTAAGGTATCTAGATTTTCAAAAGACCCTCGCTATGATACCCAATAATAACCTGCTGAGCAACGTCAGGCTATAAGCAGCAGAATGCATAGCGAGCTCGCTTCAAGACTGAAATCAGAGATTGGAGGTAAAAGGCAGATATTCACATTGGCAGAAGATGGGTAGTGGTGTTCCAAAAGGATCAATGCCGGAACCACTATTGTTCACAATTTATATTAACGATTTCGAATTTGGAACTAAAAACAGAATTTCCAAATTTGCCAATGATACCAAATTGGAGGAAATTTATACTGAGGAGGGCTGCAACAAATTAAGGACAACATTAATAAACACGCAGAATGGGCATATAATTTTCAATTGAGTTCCACACACATACATGTGAGGTATTACATTTTGGTAGGAAGAATATGGAGGTCACTAATTACTTGGCACAAACGACTCTCGGTGGGGTAGAGTAACAATAGGATCTCTGAGTACAACTACACAAATCACAAAAATTGTCACAGAGTTTAGCAAGATAAAATAAAGGTAACTAAGCAGTGGAGGTTATTTCTAGTGGTATAAAATTGCAAAATAGGAAGGTTATGCTAAACCTGTATTGAATCTCGGTTACACCACACTTAGAGTACTGTATGAAGTTCTGGTCATCCTATTATAAAGATGATATAGAGGCATTCGGGAGGGAGCAGAGAAGATTTACACGGATGCTACCAGAAATGGGAGGTTATTCATAAGTGGAAATAATGAACAAGCTGCGTCTCTTTTCTCTTGAAGATTGATCTACAGGGGTGACCTAATAGATTTATATCAAATTATGAAAGATTTTGATAGAGTGTTTACAGAGAGAATGTTTTCACATGTGGGGAAGAGCATAACTGGAGGCCACCAATATAAGATAGTCATCAAGAAATCCAGAAATCAAACAGAGAATTCAGAAGCAACTTCTTTCTGGAAAGAGTGATGAGAATGTGGAACTCAAAAGCGTAGGTGTGGTTCAAGCGAATATTATAGATACATTTAAGGAGAGGCTATACAAGCATATGAGGTAGAAAGGAATAGATGGCAATGCTGATAGATTTAAATCAAGAAAGACTCCAGAATATTCGAGTGGAACATAAACGCTGGCATGGTCAGAATAGCAAGAAAGGCAGTATACGCTATGCTGTCCTTTGTAAGCCTATTTAATTCAGTTATCTGCAGCATAATGCATTGGATTCAATGACACGCTCTCTGAGTATAGTTAGGAGTTTCTGGGTCACTGTAAGAACTTTCTGTTTCTGTGTAATAGTTTCTGGGTCTCTTTAGGTGCTGTCTGGGTCTGTGTTGCAGCTGCCTGTGTCAGATTATGAGCTGACTGTGTCTGTTTAAGTGTTGTCCGGGTTTGTGTAGGAGCGTCGGGGTTTGTGTTGCACCTCCATGTGTCAGGTTTAGAGCTGACTGGGTCTGTGCAAGAGTTTTCTCTGTTTGTGCCGTAGAGTCTGCGTCTGTGTTGGAGTGTCTCTGTCTCTGGTTGATCTCGCTGGGTCAGTGTGGTTCTGCATTGAGCATTTTGATTCAGTACCGGTGCTGTCTTGATCTTTAAATGAGGTGTCTGCATCTCCGAAGCGAGCTGTGTGGCTCGGTGAACGAGCAGTCTGGTCCTTTGTCGGAACAGTCTGCGCCCGTGTAAGAACTGCTTATTTCTGTGTAAGAGCTCTCTTGGATCTGTGTTGGTGATGCCTTGGCCAGGGTAGAGCTGTCTATGTCTATGTAGGAGGGAATTAATCTGTCGCGGAAGAAGTCCCTATGTCTCTGAAAGGAGCTGTATGGGTCTGTTTAGTAAAGTTTGTGCCTGTGCTGTTAATCCGCGCTTCAGTGTAGCACCTGCCTGGTTCTTTACAGGAGCTGCCTGCTTTCGCGAAGGAAATGTCAGTGTCTCTGTCGAAGCTATCTGGAAATGTGTTGGTGTTGTGTGCGGCTGATGAGGGCATGTTTGCTCCTGTGTAGGTGATTCTGGGTCACTGAAAGGAACTGTCTGAGTCTGTACACAAGCATTTCGATGCTGTGTATGCGCTTTGCCTGTCTGCACAGGAGTGTATGGATCTGTGCAGTAATGTCTGGCTCAGTGTAGGATCAGTATTCCTCTGTACGGGAGCTGACTGGGTCTGTTTAGCCGCTGTCTGGATCTGTGAAGGTAGAGTGTGGGACTGTGTCGGAAGATTGTGAATCTGTGAAGGTAGAGTCTGGGACTGTGAAAGAGCCGCCTGAATATGTGTTGCAGCTGTCTGGCTCTGTGAAGGAATAGTCTGGGGCTGTGAAAGTAAATAGAAATCTAGAAATCAACAGCGCTGAAGGAGGCCACTTCGGCCCATAGTATACATGTCAGCCGACAAAGAGACACAAGGCCATTTGATCAACAACCCTGAAGGCTATATATGAACCTGTGAAGTATGACAATGGCGGAAATATAAAGAACGCCCAGCCCAATAAGTCCGCCCCACACAACCTCTACACCCCTTGCAGCGAAACATTACACACACCACCACAACCCGAGCCATGCGAACGCATGGGAGAAGCAAAAAACAGAAAAAAAACCCAGGCTAATTGTTGGAAGAAAATCCGTTAAAATTCCTCTCCATCTACGCGATCAAATTAGTCCAAGAGATCAACTTGGCCGTATTGGAATCCCTGCAGTACTTACCATCGTATCTGCGTCAGCCAACAAAAGGTTATCCAACCTAATCCCACTTACCAGCTCTCGGTCCATAACTCTGCTGGTTACAGCAAGGACATTGTACTTGACTGTATAAAACACTGGTTAGGCCGCAGATGGAGTACTGTGTGCAGTTCTGGTCACCACATTTCAAAAAAAAGATGTGATTGCGCTGGAAAGGGTACTGAGGAGATTTACAAAAAAAGTTGCCTGGACTGGAGTATTTTGGTGATGAGGAAAGATTGGAAATGCTGAGTCTGTTTTCTTTGGACCAGAGGCGGATGAGGGGAGACTATATTGAGGTGCATAACTTTATGAGGGCTCTAGATAGAGTTGGTAGGAAAGTCCTGTTTTCCTTTGCCGAGTGGTCAACAACCAGGCGGAATCGATTTAAACTAATTTCGGGGTGGACCAATTCCCCTATCTCGGGCGCCTCCAATCAACATGAGCAGGCATTGATGACGAGATCCACCATCGCCTCCAGTAAGCCAGTGCAGCTTTCCGCCGCCTGAGGAAAAGAGTGTTTGAAGATGAGTCCCTCAAAACTTTCACCAAGCTCATGCTCTACAAGGCTGTAGTAATACCCGCCCTCCTGTATGGCCCAGAGTCGTGGACCATGTACAGTAAACACCTCATGTCGCTGGAGAAATGCCACCAGAGATGTCTCCTCAAGATCCTGCAAATCCCCTGGCAGGACAGACGCGCAAACATTCGCGTCCTCGTCCAGGGCATTAACCCCAGCATTGCACCACTTACCACACTTGATCAGCGCCGCTGGGCAGGCCATATGCCACACACGAGACTGCCAGAGCAAGCGCTCTTCTCGGAACTCGTCCACGGCAAATTAGCCAAAGGCGGACAGAGGAAACGTTACAAAGACACACTCAAAGCCTCCCTGATAAATTGTGACATCCCCACTGTGACCTGGGAGTCCTTGGCCATAGATCGCCCTAAGTGGAGGAAGTGCATGCGGGAGTGTGCTGAGCTCCTCGAGTATCGTCGCCGAGAGCATGCAGAAATCAGGTGCAGGCAGCGGAAGGAGCTGCGGCAAACCTGGCTCCCTGCCCATCCTTTCCCTCAACGACGGTCTGTCTGACCTGTGACAGAGACTGTGGTTCCCGTATTGAACTGTACAGCCATCTAAGAACACATGCTAAGAGTGGAAGCAAGTCTTCCTCGATTCCGAGGGACTGCCTATGATGATGAATTAGGGGGAGGGTTAGAGGAGCTGTGAGGATAAATGTCTTTACCCAGGGCGTCATGGTGGTCGGGATCTCAATGCCTCAATGCGGCAGAAACCCTCACACATTTTTAAAATACTTGAATGCCACTTAAATTGCTGTAACCCACAGGACGGACTTAGAGCTGGGAAGTGGGAATTAGACTGGAAAGCTCTTGATCGGCCTCCTCGGGCACTATTGGCTGAAATGGCCTCCTTCCATGCTGTACATTTTTGCATTTCCTGCACAACAAAGTGATCACATTTTAAAAGTAATTAATTTGCTCTGAACTGCTTTGGGAAGTGCTGAGGTGAAAGTCGCTGTAGGAATGCTATCATTTTAATGTAAAAGTGGCATAAGAAAGTACATAGCATGAAGGCCGGTTGCCTCACTCGGTTAGCGCTTGGTGTTACTAACGCCAAATTGGCGAGTTCGAACTCATTACGAGCTACTTATTTTATTTTTGGTGGTGCTGTTGGGCTACAAGTATTTTAGAGCAGCTTAAACATTCAGGGACGAAACTCACACCAAACCTGTAATACATTGAAGCAATGCTGCAAAACATTAGTTCTGCCGAGAGCAGGTGGCCCTGCGGAGTGTTTCCAGCATTTAATGAACAATTCCATATCCTCCGGGGATTTGTGACTTCTCGTATTTCAATCAGTGAAAGTCTCACTGCCGCTGATTGGTTTGTAGTGCAAAGTATGGAACTGATTTAAATACAATTCCACTGCGTAATACCTCATTGTAAGAACATAAGAAATGGAACAGGAGTAGGCCATCTAGCCCCTCGAGCCTGATCCGCCTTTCAACAAGATCATGGCTGATCTGGCCGTGGACTCAGCTCCACTGACCCGCCCGCTCCCCGTAACCCTTAATTCCGTTATTAGTTAAAAATGTATCGATCTGTGATTTGAATACATTCAATGAGCTAGCCTCAACTGCTTCCTTGGGCAGAGAATTCCACAGATTCACAACTCTGGGAGAAGAAATTCCTTCTCAACTCGGTTTAAAATTGGCTCCCCCGTATTTTGAGGCTGTGCCCCCTAGTTCTAGTCTCCCCGACCAGTGGAAACAACACGTCTGCCTCTATCTTGTCTATCCCTTTCATTATTTTAAATGTTTCTTTTAGATCACCCCTCATCCTTCTGAACTCCAACGAGTAAAGACCCAGTCTACGCAATCTATCATAATAAGGTAGCCCCC
This sequence comes from Pristiophorus japonicus, assembly GCF_044704955.1. NCBI lineage: Eukaryota > Metazoa > Chordata > Chondrichthyes > Pristiophoridae > Pristiophorus > Pristiophorus japonicus. The sequence goes on from NW_027254772.1 coordinate 1,972,857, forward strand.
TCATCTCCGGAATCAGCCTAGTGAATCGTCTCTGTACCCCCTTCCCAAAGAAAGGTGATCAAAACTGCACGCAGTACTCCAGGTGCGTCCTCAACAATGCCCTATACAGTTGCAGCAGGACCTCCCTGCTGTTGTACTCCATCCCTCGCACAATGAAGGCCAACATTTCATTCGCCTTCCTAATTACTTGCAGCACCTACAAACTAACATTTTGGGATTCATGCACAAGGACCCCCAGGTCCCTCTGCACCTCAGCATGTTGTAATTTCTCCCCATTCAAATAATATTCCTTTTTGCTGTTTTTTTTTCCCCAAGGTGGATGACCTCACATTTTCCGACATTGTATTCCATCTGCCAGACCTTAGCCCAGTCGCTTAACCATTCTAAATCGCTTTGCAGCCTCTCTGTGTCTTCTACACAATCCGCTTTCCCACTAATCTTTGTGTCATCTGAAAATTTTGCTACACGACACTCTGTCCCCTCTTCCAGGTCCTCTATGCATATTGTAAACAGTTGTGGTCCCAGCACCGATCCCTGTGGCACGCCACTGACCACCGATTTCCAACCCGAAAAGGACCGATTTATCCAGACTCTCTGCTTTCTGTTAGCTAGCCAATTCTCTATCCATGCTAATACATTTCCTCTGACTCCGCGTACCTCTATCTTCTGCAGTAATCTTTTGTGTGGCACCTTATCGAAAGCCTTTTGGAAATCTAAATTCACCACATCCATCGGTACACCTCTATCCACCATGCTCGTTATATCCTCAAAGAATTCAAGCAAATTAATTAAACATGCTTTCCCCTTCCTGAATCCATGTTGCGTCTGCTTGATTGTACTATTCCTATCTAGATGTCCCGCTATTTCTTCCTTAATGATAGCTTCAAGCATTTTCCCCCCTATAGATGTTAAACTAACCGGCCTATAGTTACCTGCCTTTTGTCTGCCCACTTTTTTAAACAGAGGCGTTACATTAGCTGTTTTTTAATTCGCTGGTACCTCCCCAGAGTCCAGAGAATGTTGGTAGATTATAACGAATGCATCTGCTAGAACGTCCGCCATCTCTTTTAATCCCCTGGGATGCATTTCATCAGGACCAGGGGGATTGTCTACCTTGAGTCCTATTAGCCTGTCCAGCACTACCCTCCTAGTGATAGTGATTATCTCAAGGTCCTTCCTTCCCACATTCCCGTGACCAGCAATTTTTGGCATGGTTTTTGTGTGTTCCACTGTGAAGACCGAAGCAAAATAATTGTTTGAGGTCTCAGCCATTTCCACATTTCCCATTATTAAATCCCCCTACTCATCTTCTAAGGGACCAACATTTACTTTAGTCACTCTATTCCGTTTTATATATCGGTAAAAACTTTTACGAATTATTTTTATGTTTTGTGCAAATTTATCTTCGTAATCTATCTTTCCTTTCTTTATTGCTTTCTTCGTCATTCTTTGCTGTCGTTAAAAAATTTCCCAATCTGCTAGTTTCCCACTAACCTTGGCCACCTTATAAGCATTGGTTTTTATTTTGATACTCTCCTTTATTTCCTTGGTTTTCCATGGCAGGTTATCCCTTCTCTTACCGCTCTTCTTTTTCACTGGAATATATATTTTGTTGAGCATTATGAAAGAGCTCCATAAAAGTCCTCCACTGTTCCTCAATTGTGTCACCGTTTAGTCTGTGTTTCCAGTCTACTTCAGCCAACTCTGCCCTCATCCCACTATCGTCACTTTTAGTTAAGCATAGTGCGCCCGTTTGAGACACTACTTCCTCACCCTCACATTCTATTACAAATTCAACCATACTGTGATCACTCATTCCGAGAGTATCTTTTACTGGGAGATCGTTTATTATTCCTGTCTCATTACACAGGACCAGATCTAAGATAGCTTGCTCCCTTGTAGGTTCTGTGACATACTGTTCTAAGAAACAATCCCGTGTGCATTCTATGAATTCCTCCTCAAGGCGACCCAGTGCGATTTGATTTGACCAATCGATATGTAGGTTAAAATCCCCCATGATAACTGCCGTCCCTTTTTCACATGCCTCCATTATTCCCTTGGTTATTGACCGCCCCACCATGAAGCTATTATTTGGGGGCCTATAAACTACGCCCACCAGTGACTTTTTCCCCTTACTATCTCGAATCTCCACCCACAATCATTCAACATTTTGTTCATTAGAGCCAATATCGTCTCTCACACCAGCCCTGATATCATCCCTTATGAACAGAGCTACCACACCTCCTTTCCCTTCTTGTCTATCTTTCCGAATTGTCAGACACCGCTGTATGTTTAATTCCCTGTCCTGGCCAACCTGCAACGTTTCTGTAATGGCCACCAAATCATACCCATTTATATGATTTGTGCCGTCAAATCATTTACTTTATTTCGAGTGCTGCGTGCGGTTAGCTAGAGTGTTTTAATACTAGATTTTAAACCAGGATTTTTAGTTTTGACCCCTCCTGCAGCCTCTTTAGATTCATACAAATTGTCCCTTCCTATCACCTTGTCGTTTACATTTACCCCAGTGCTACTTTGCTCTGTTGCCTCCTGTCTTTTGCATTTTTTCTTGGGGTCCTGTGATATGAGCTCTCACCCACTCTAACTAGCTCAGAGCCCTCTCCTGGGATCCGAATACTCCTTGCATTGCGGCACCGAGAATTCATGCTTGCCTTTCTATTACACTTTGACCCTTTAGAACTTTGCTCTACATTAGTCTGCTGCAAACTGCAGGTGACACATCGTTTAATGGATAAGGTATCTACTTTGATGCAAACACTGATGTTATCAGAAAATTGCAACGTCAAACGCTGCCGTGGTCATTTTGGCAAAACTTGTTCATCTTCATAAAACCAAACCTCGTTCAAACTCATTAACGAAAGGTGAGTTCCTCCCAAACAATGCACTGATCTTTATTAAAAGGCATTTTTTCATGCTCTGTATATTGCTCACTGATTTGCGCAGATAATGTCCAACAAACTAACAATGAATACCGATAAACTATTACTGTTTCCAGTTCGAACAACAGCTTCGCGTCAATCAGTGTAACAAAGGACAGTGCAGGTAATTGTGATCAGATTCCAATGAGATCCCCGTGAGTCGATAAAATAAGAGCACTGTAGAATCGCTGCGAGCAGGGTTACCCCCATTGGATTTCAAGTCCAACGCCTTAACCACTCGGCCATCACAACTACACAGTAGACCTGCTTTAATAGTCGAATCGTCGGTGCAATTTATCAGAGAGACCGCCTGCATGCTTGCCCGATTGGATCTCCCAGACGATGTGAAAATTAAATCACAGAATCACAGAATCTCACAGCAAAGAAGGAAAAATTTCGGTCAGAACTGAAATAATTTACATTTCGGGAAAAACTGAACAGTCTGGGGAGCTTCTTTCTCGAAAAACAAGTGACATATATTTTTAACATTATGAAGGTATTTGATCGAGTTGATGTGGAGAAAATGTTTGCGATTGTGCAGGAGTTCAGAATGTGAGGTCACTGATAAATTCAGTGGACAATTCAAGAGCAACTTATTTACCAAAGAGTGGTTAGAATGTGGAAGATGCTACATGAGCAGTAGTTGAGGCGAATAGCACAGATTCATTTTAAAAGGAATTACCTGAGCACATGACTGAGAAAACAATAGAACAATATGCTGATAGGATCAAGTGAAGTAAGGTAGTGTGCAGCATTAACTCTAGCAACACCATTTAGGTACAATTGTCTCTTTCTGTGATGCAATCTCTATATAACGTTATGTAAAACACATTTTAAACAACAACAACAATTTATATATAATTAGCACCTTGAAATTAGCGAAACGTCCAAGGCGCTTCACAAGATTATTATGCGATACAAATTTGACACCGAGCCACTAAATACTAATTAGCGCAGGTGACTAAAAGATTGGTCAACCAGGTATGCTTGATAATGAGGAAGAAAGCTGTATATTGCAGATAGATATCAAAGAACTGTTCAGGGGTTTAATGGAATTCAACCCGGAGAAGTGTTAGATAATGCATTTGGGGAGTGCTTATAGGGAAAGTGAATAAACATTAAATGTTCGGCCACTGATAAGTGTAGAGGTGCAAATGACCTAGGAGTGCATGTCGACAGAATCCTTGATGGTAACAGGGCAGGTAGATAAGATGCTTGTGAAGGATAGACAGAAAGGAAAAGGAGGCGGGGTGGCGTTGCTGGTTAAAGAGGAAATTAATGCAATGATAAGGAGGGACATCAGCTTGGATGATTTGGAAGCGGTATGGGGGGAGCTGCCGAATACCAAATGGCAGAAAACGCTAGTGGGCATTGTGTACAGACCTCCAAACAGTAGTAGTGAGGTTGGGGACAGCATCAAACAAGAAATAAGGGATGTGTGCAATAAAGGTACAGCAGTTACCATGGGCGACTGTAATCTATATATTGATTGGGCTGACCAAACTGGTAGCAATGCGGTGGAGGGCGATTTCCTGGAGTATATTAGGGATGGTTTTCCAGACCAATATGTCGAGGAACCACCGAGAGAGCTGGCCATCGTGGACTAGGTGATGTGCAATGAGAAGGGACTAATTGGCAATCTTGTTGTGCGAGGCCCCTTGGGGAAGAGTGACCATAACATGGTAGAATTCTTTATAAGATGGAGAGTGACACAGTTAATTCAGAAACTAGGGACCTGAACTTTAGGAAAGGTAATTTCGATGGTATGAGGCGGGAATTAGCTAGAATAGACTGGCAAATGATACTTAAAGGATTGACGGTGGATAGGCAATGGCAAACATTTAAAGACCACATGGATGAACTTCAACAATTGTACATCCCTGTCTGGAGTAAAAATACAACGGGGAAGATGGCTCAACCGTGGCTAACAAGGGAAATTAAGGATAGTGTTAAATCCAAGGAAGAGTTATATAAATTGGCCAGAAAAATCAGGAAACCTGAGGACTGGGAAAAAATTAGAATTCAGCCAAGGGGGACTAAGGGTTTTGTTAAGAGGGGGAAAAAAGAGTACGAGACGAAGCGTGCCAGAAGCGTAACAAATGACTGCCAAAGCTTTTATATATATGTGAAGAGGAAAAGATTAGTGAAGGCAAACGTAGGTCCCTTGCAGTCGGATTCAGGTGAATTTATAATGGGGAACAAAGAAAAGGCAGACTAATTGAACAAATACTTTGGTTCTGTCTTCAATAACCTTTTGGATGTACTAGGGGACCGAGGGTCTAGTGCGAAGGAGGAACTGAAGGATATGCTGATTAGATGCGAAATTGTGTTGCGGAAATTGATGGGATTGAAGGCCGATAAATCCGCGGGGCCTGATAGTCTGCATCCCAGAGTACTTAAGGAAGTGTCCCGAGAAATGGTGGATGCATTGGTGATCATTTTCCAACAGTCTATCGACTCTGGATCAGTTCCCATGGACTGGAGGGTTGGTAATGTAACACCACTTTTTTAAAAAGGAGGGAGAGAGAAAAGGGGTAATTATAGATCGGTTAGCCTGACATCAGTCGTGTGGAAAATGTTGGAATCAATTATTAAATATGAAATCGCAGCGCATTTGGAAAGCAGTGACAGGGTCGGTCCAAGTCAGCATGGATTTATGAAGGGAAAATCAAGCTTGACGAATCAACGAGAATTTTCTGAATATGTAACTTGCAGAGTGGACAAGGGAGAACCAATGGATGTGGTGTATTTGGACTTTCAAAAGGCTTTAGATAAGGTCCCACACAAGAGATTTGTGTGCAAAATCAAAGCACATGATATTGGGGGTGATGTACTTACGTGGATAGAAACAGAGAAACAAAGAAAATAGTTGCAGGAGTAGGCCATTCGGCCATTCGAGCCTGCACCGGCATTCAATCAGATCATGGCTGACCATTCCTTCAGTACCGCTGTCCTGCTGTCTTTCCATACCCCTTGATCCCCTTAATCGTAAGGGCCATATTTAACTCCCTCTTGAATATATCCAATGAACTGGCATCAACAACTCTCTGCGGCAGGGAATTCCACAGGTCAACAACTCTCTGAGTGAAGAAGTTTCTCCTCATCTCAGTCGTAAATGGCCTGTCCCTTATCCTAAGACTGGACTTCCCAATTATAGAGAACATTCTTCCCGTATCTAACCTGTCCAGTCCCGTCAGAATCTTATATGTTTCTATGTGATCCCCTCTGATCCTTCTGAACTCCAGTGAATAAAGGCCTAGTTGATCCAGTGTCTCCTCATATGACAGCCCAGCCATCCTTGGAATCAGTCTGGTGAACCTTCGCTGCAGTCCCTCAATAACAAGAACGTCCTTCCTCAGACTAGGAGACCAAAACTGAACACAATATTCCAGGTGAGGCCTCATTAAGGCCCTGTACAACTGCAGTAAGACCTCCCTGCTCCTATATTCAAATCCCCTAGCTACGAAGGCCAACATACCATTTGTTTTTTTACCACCTCCTGTACCTGCGTACCCACCTTCAGTGACTGATGAACCATGACACCCAGGTCTCGCTGCACCTCCCGTTTTTCTAGTCTGCCACCATTCAGATAATATTCTGCCTTCGTGTTTTTGCCCCCAAAATGGATAATCTCACATTTATCCAGGTTAGACCGCATCTGCCATGTATTTGGCCACTCACCTAATCTGCCCACGTCACCCTGCAGCCTCTTAGCGTCCTCCTCACAGCTCACACCGCCACCTAGTTTATCGTCATCCACAAACTCTATCCCTTTATCCGAATCGTTAATGTATTTTGTAAAGAGGTGGGGTCCCAGCACTGAGCCCTGCAGCACCCCACTAGTCACTGCCTGCCATTCTGGAAAGGACCCGTTTATCCCGACGCTCTGCTTCCTGTCTGCCAAATAGATCTCTATCCACGTCAGTACATTACCACCAATACCATGTGCTTTGATTTTGTACACCAATCTCTTGTGCGGGACCTCGTCAAAAGCCTTTTTAAAGTACAAATACACTACATCCATTGGTTCTCCTTGTGCACACTACTAGTTACATCCTCAAAAAATTCCAGAAATTTCGTCAAGCATGATTTCCCTTTCATAAATCTATGCTGACTCGATCCGATCCTGTCACTGCTTTCCAAATGGGCTCCTTAATGATTGATTCCAACATTTTCCCCATTACGGATGTCAGGCGAACCAGTTTATAATTATCGGCTTTCTCTCTCCCTCCATTTTTAAAAAGTGGCGTTACATTAGCTACCCTCCAGTCCATAGGAACTGATCCAGATCGATAGATTGTTGGAAAATGATCACCATTGCATCCACTATTTATCGGGCCACTTCCTTAAGTACTCTGACATGCAGACTATCAGGACTCGGGGATTTATCGGCCTTTAATCCCATCAACTTCCCTAACACAATTTCCCACCTAATAAGGATAACTTTCAGTTCCTCATTCTCACTAGACCCACTGTCCCCTAGTACATTCGGAAGATGATCTGTATCTTCCTTTGTGAAGACAGAACCGAAGTCTCGAAAACTGGTTGGCAAACAGGAAGCAGAGAGTCGGGATAAACGGGTCCTTTTCAGAATGGCCGGCAATGACTAGTGGAGAGCCTCAGGGCTCAGTGCTTGGAACCCCGCTCTTCACAGAATACATTAATGATTCAGATGAAAGAACTGAGTGCAATATCTCCAGGTTTGCAGATGAAACTAAATTAGCTGGCGGTGTGAGCCGTGAGGAGGACGCTAAAGGCTGCAGGTTGACTTGGGCAGGTTTGGCGAGTGGGAAAATACATGGCAGATGCAGTATAATGTTGATAAATGTGCAGTTATCCACTTTTATGGCAAAACAACGAAGGCAGAATATTATCCGCATGGCGGCAGATTAGGAAAAGGTGAGGTGTAACGAGACCTGTGTGTCATGGTTCATCAGTCATTGAAAGTTGGCATGCAGGTACAGCAGGCTGTGAAGAAGACAAATGGTATGTTGGCCTTCATAGCTCGGGGATTTGAGTATAGGAGCAGGGTCGTCTTACTGCAATTATAAAGGGCATTGGTGAGACCTCACCTGGAATATTGTGTTCAGTTTTGGTCTCCTAATCTGAGAAAGGAAGTGCTTGCTATTGAGGGAGTGCAGCGAAGTTTCACCAGACTGATTCCAGGAATGGCTAGACTGACATATGAAAAGAGACTGCATCAACTGGGCCTTTATACACTGGAGTTTAGAAGGATGAGAGGGGATCTGGTAGAAACATGTAAGTTTCCGATGGGACTGGACAGGTTAGATGCGGGAAGAATGTTCAAAATGTTGGGAAAGTCCAGAACCAGGGGACACAGTCTTAGGATAAGGGGTAGGCCATTTAGAACATAGGTGAGGAGAAACTTCTTCACTCAGAGAGTTGTTAACCTGTGCAATTACCTGCCGCAAAGAGTTGTTGATGCCAGTTCATTGGATATATTCAACAGGGAGTTATTGTGGCCCTTATGGCTAAAAGGATCAAGAAGTAGGGAGGAAAAAGGAAAGGGGTACTGAGGGAATTATCAGCCATGAACTTATTGAGTGGTGGTGCAGGCGTGAAGTGTCGAATGGCGTACTGCTGAATCTATTTTCGATGTTTCTAATTTGAGGAGCAACACGGAATACTTGCCTTCATTCGATGAGCCATAGAATATAAGATCTGGGAAGTAATGCTTCAAATGTGTAAAACTCTAGTTGGGCCACCGCTAGATTATTGCATGCTTCTCTGGTCATCGCCTTACAGGAATGATCAGGCAGCACTCGTGAACATACAGGTTAGATTTCGGCGGATGGTGAATTTAGCTCTGAGTAAATATTGCATCGGCTGGGTTTGTTTTCTTTGGAACAGAGGAGGCTAAGGGGGTCAGTATTGAAGTGAATAAAATTATGAGTGGCCTAGATCGAGTGCATAGAAAGGATCTATTTCCCTTAGCAGAGTGGTCAACAACTAGGCGTCATAGATTTAAAGTAATTGGTAGGAGGTTTTCCGGAATTTGAGGTACACTGTTTCCAGCCAGGGGTGTTGAGAGTCTGGAACTCACTCCTGAAAGTGATTTAGAGGCAGAAGTCCTCACCACTTTTAAAAGTCCTTGAATGTGCACTTCAATTCCAGTAACCTAAATGGCTATGGACCAAGAGCTGGAAAGTGGCATTAGTCTGGATAGTTCGGAGTTTAGTCGGAATTTAGGTCATGATCTGGTGTTTCTTCGGCAGCTCAGTGCATTTTGCCGCAAATCAATACTTCAGAGAAGGGAAACTGCGTTCCCTGCAATTCCTGCTATACAAGTGGCTCCAATCCTACTCACTTTTCCATTGAGTTCTCTTAGAACCTGAGTCTATGACACAGGAACAAGAGCAAGCCATCGAACCTGTTACAGAAGGACAGCAGAATTCCATTAGCCCCTCGAGCCAGTTGCAAAGGACAAGAGGAAGTAATTCAGATACTTGGACTTTTTATACCAGAATAGTAGAACGCCTTCGGCCGCTCCAACCTGCTGTTTAGATGACGAGGAGACACACTTTCCTGTTACTCAGAATTAGCTGGGGGCCATTCAGCCGCACCGCACTGTTGCACAGGGAAAGGAGGAAGCTATTAACGCCTCAAATCTGAGCCTTCGGAGAGGCAGAAGCCGATCAGTTCCTTGAGCTTGCTCTACAAGAAGAGTACAAGTCCATTTAGATCCTAGAATATAGAAACATAGAAAACGAGAGCAGTATTAGTCCATTCGGCCCTTCGAGTCTGCACCGCCATTTAATATGATCATTCCTAATCCTCTATCTCAACACCATATTCACGCTTTTCCCCCATATCACTTGATGTCTTTTGTGTCTAGAAATCTATCTCCCTCTTAAATATATTCAGTGACTCGGCATTCACAGCCTTATGTGGAAGGGAATTCCTCAGCTGCACTGCTATCTGAAAGAAAAAAAACTCCTCTTCTCCTTCCTAAATTTCCTACCCCGTATCCTGAGACTGTGACCCCTTGTTATAACCTTCCCAATCAGGTGAATCATCTTCCCCGCATCCAGTCTATTCAACCTTTTCAGAATGGTATACATTTCAATGAGATCCTCTCTCATTCTTCTAAACTCGACAGAATACAGGCCGAGTCGACCCAATCTCTGCTCATACGACAGTTCTGCCATCCCAATAATCCATCTGGTGAACCTTCGCTGCACTCCCTCTATGGCAAGTATATCCTTTCTTGTGTAACGAAAGCAACACTGCACACAATACTCCAGGTGCGGTCTCACCAAGGCCCTGTAGACCTGTAGTAACACATCTTTACTCATTTGCTCACATCCTCTTGGAATGAAGGCCAACATACCATCTGCCTTCCTAACTGCTTGCTGCACCGGCATGTATGCTTTCAATATACTATTTTACAAGGACACCAGGTCCCTCTGCCCATCGATCCTGTTTCCTGTCCATTAACCAAATTTCAATCCATGCGAGTATATTACCCCCAATCATATATGCTTTAATTTTGCACACTACATCTTACATGGGACTTTATCAGAGGCCTTCTGAAAATCCAAATACACTATATCCACTGGTTCTCCCTTAACTTTTCTATCAGTTACATCCTCAAAAACTCGAGGAAGTTTGTCATACATGATTTTCTTTTCATGAATTCATGTTGACTTTGTCTATTCCCTTTGGTATTATCTAAGTGTTCATTTATAATATCCTTTACTATAGATTCTCGCATTTTCCCTACAACTGGTGTTCGGCTAACCGGTCTGTCGTTCCTTGTTTTCTCTCTCCCTCATTTTTAAACAGTGGGGTTACATTTGCCACCGTGCAAACTGCAGGAACTGTTCCATAATCTATAGATGTTTGGAAGTTGTCAACCAATGCATGCACTATTTCCATTGCAACCTCTTTTAGTACTCTGGGATGTAGATCATCAGGCCCTGGGGATTTATCGGCCTTCATTCCCATTAGTTTCCTCAGCACTATTTTCTTACAAATAATCATGTCCGTTAATTCCTCTTGCTCACTTGACCTTTGGTTGACAAGCATTTTTGGGATGTTATTTATGTCCTCCGTGAAGACAGAACCAAAGTATTTATTTAATTGTCCTGCCATTTCCTTGTTCCAGGTTATAAATTCCCCCGTTTCTGTCTGTAAAGGGCCTACATTTGTCTTCACTAATCTTTTCCTTTTTACGAACTTGGAGAATCTACGGCAGCGGTTTTTATGTTCGTTGCAAGTTCACTCTTATACTCTATTTCTCGCCTCACAATCAATCTCATGGCACATTTTTGCTGAATTCTAAATTGTTCCCCATCCTCAGGCTTGTACTTTATCTGGCAACTTTGTATAACTCTTTTTTGAATCAAATACTATCCTTAATTTATTTTGTTAACCATGATTGGGCCAGCATCCTTTTTTTTTTACACCAGAAAGGAAAGTACAACTGCCGCAATTGATACTTTCGTTCCTGAAATGTTAGTCCTTGCCCATCCACCAACATGACATTTATCGCCTCTTCCCAATCTATCATACCCCATGCAAATCATTCCCCATGCATTCGTAGTTTCCTTTGCTTAGATTTAGCACCATAGATTCGGATTTGGCTACTTCACTTTCCATCTTAATAACGAGTTTAATCGAGTTATTGCCACTCTTCGCTAAAGGACCCCAGACAATTTGACTTTTAATTAACCCCTTCTCATTACACAAGACCCAATCTAGGATATTCTGTTCCCTATTCCACTCCGCAAAATACTGGGCTAAAAAAACAACTGGTACAAACGCCAGGAATTCATCGGCCACATTATTATCACTTTAATTTATATGTAGTTGAAAGTCACCTTCGATGATGGTAGTACCCTTGTTACATGCAGCTCTAATTTCCTGTTAATGTTATCCTCTACACTACCACAACTGTTTGGAGGCGTATGGACAACTCACACCAATCTTTTCTGGTCCTTCATTCTCCTTAGCGCCATCCAACTGAATGTACATCTTGTCTTTCTGAGCCGAATACCTTTCTCATTATTGCACTGATATCATCCTTTACCAACAACGCAACACAACCCGCTCTTCCTTTTTGCCTGTCCTTTCTAACTACCGAATATCATTTGATATTCAGTTCTCAACCCTGGTCACCGTGCAACCATATATCTGTAATTGCAACGATATTGTATCTGTTTACATCTGTTTGCGCTTTAATTCTTCTATCTTTATTACAGAAGGTCCGTCCATTCAGATACAATGCTTTTGGATTTGTCTTTTTAACAATATTAGAGATAATAACATTTTTTTGCACTATAGCCCGATTTATCTTATCGCTTTTTTTCTTATCAGGATCCTATTTTTTAGTGCACTCTTTTGTTTGTATACTCTGTCCCTTCTTGACATAATGTGGTTACATTACAACAATCACTTTCCGGCATTGCTTCATTTTCATTTCTATTTATCATTCTAGATTTATCTGCACCACGCCCCCCACCCCTCCCCCCCCGGCCCCACATCCCGAACCCCACTCAGCTCTCCCCTTAATAGAACATGTTGAATAGGATTAGGACGAGGCATTTCAAACCAACCGACCTGTTATATAGGAACAGGTGGAGACTAATCATCCCTTAGAACCTGTTACATAGGACGCGGGGGATGACAATCCATCCCTCAAACTATTGCACAGGAACAGCCTGAGTCATTCAGCCCCTCTAGCACATTACACAGCCGGAGGCCTGTGGCACTGGACTAGTAATCCAGTGAGAGAAAATCACGGTCCACCAAGGGAGTAGGACAATTTAAAAATTCAATTAAATACATCTAGAATTTTAAAAGTATTAATAATTTGACAATTGATGCAACACACCCATCTCGTTCAATAGTCTCCTTTAGTGAAGGAAATTTGCCGTCCTTACTGGTCTGGGCCCAAATGTGGCTCCAGATCCAGAGCAACGTGGTTGGCTCTTTACGGCCCTCTGAAAAGGCCTAGCGAGAAACTAATTTGCATAAATTGGCAAACCATCACCTTCACAAGGGCAATTAGGGAAGTACAACAAAGGCTGCCCTTGCTTGCATTGTCCACATGCTAGAATGAATAAAATAAACAATAGGATCTCTAGATTGTTACACAGGAAAAAGAAGAACTGCAAGAGAGGTCAGAGAATATGGAGTCTGGAGACAACTAGATAAATGCATAGCTAGCTGGCTTAAAGGCAGAAAGCAGAGAGTAGGGGTAAAAGTTAGCTTTTTAGAGTGGAAGAATGTGGGTAGTGCTGTTCCACAAGAATCAGTGCTGGGACCACTGTTGTTTACAATTTAAATTAATGACTTCTACCTGGGAATCAAAAACACAATTTCTCAATTTGCGGAGGATGCCAAATTAGTTGGATATTCAATACTGAGGATGACTGCAACAAATCTGGTCCCGCAAACCTGTTGCATAGATGAGGAGAAGGCAATGCCAAACCAACGAACCTGTTGCACAGAAATGGTAAGAGGCAATTGAGCCTCTCCAGTCTGTTACACAAGAACAGGAGAAGGCCATTAACCGCTTGCTAGCGATGTCAACATGCTTGAATGAACAAAATAAAAACATAGATTGTTACATGGTTAAAAGAAGAGTTGGAAAGTGGGATTAGTTGGGATAGCAATTTTCGGACGGTGCGGACACGCTGGGCCGAAGTAGCCTCCTTCCGTGCTGAAAGGTTCTCCGAGTCCATGACAAAACATCCCTTTCAAACATAATGATTCGGGTCTGACAGGGCATCCGTTTTAGACGGCCGAGGTTGATCCAATGGCGATGAAAGTTCATCGACCTGAAACGTTCACTCTGTTTCTCTCTCCGCAGATTCTGCCTCATCTGCTGCGTGTTTCCAATTTTTTTTAGCTCAGATTACACAACAACACTATTTTACTTTTGTATTGATGCACAATTTGGCGACTCTGTGGCGCAATGGATAGCACGTTAGATTTTTAATTCTTGGCATATTAAACATTCAAAGTTTTTGTGCTCGACTCCCACCAGAGTCAGGATTTGAGCCTGGGCCGTATAGTGAACTTTGCATCAAAGCACTACTTCAGAGAAGGCTAACTGTGGTCCCTGCACTTTCTGTTACACAAGTGGCTCCAGTCCTTCCCAAGTATTATCTGAATATTTTGCACAGTAACAGATGCAAGCAATCGCGCCTGTTACTCAGGGACAGGTGGAGGCAAATGAGTCACTTAACCCCTCAAACCAATTGCAAAGGGCAGGAGGAAGCCATTCAGCTGTGTGCGCCTGTTTTACAAGAAATTTCGAACTCCATTCGGTCGCTCGAACCTTTCGCATAGTTGACCAGAAGGCAATGCCAAACCAACGAAGCTGTTGAGCAGAAATAGTAGGATGCCATTGAGCCTCTCCAGTCTGTTGCACAAGGATAGGGGAAGGCCATTAACCCCTCGGGCCTGAGGCAGAGGACTGGCGGAAGCCATTCAGGTCCTTGAGACTTATCTATAAGAAGAGTAGAAGTCCATTTTGCCATTCGAAAGGCTGAGGATGAAGCATTTGTGACTCACGAACCTGTTATACAGGAACAGGAGGAGGCTAATCAATCTCCCGATCCTTTTGCGTAGGAACAGGGCACACCATTCCTTCCCTCAACCTGTTGCAAAGGAATAGGAGGTGTCATTCAGCCCCTTGAGCGCATTACATAGATGGAGGTCAATCATAGTAGCATGATGGTTATGTCACTGGACTAATAATCCAGAGAGAAGAAATCATAGCCCACTACGAGAGTGGGGAAATTTAAATTCAATTAAGTAAATCTGGAATTTTAAAAGTATCAATAATGATGACCATTGTAACAAACTCCTCATCTGGTTCACTTGACTCCTTTCGGGAAAGAATTCTGCCGTCCTTACCGGTCTGGGCCTACATGGGACTCCAAACCCACAGCAAACTCGTTGGCACTTCACTGACCTCTGAAATGGCCTGGTGAGCCAGTCGGTTGCGTAAAGTGACTCACCAACAATTTCACAAGGGCAGATGGAGATGGCAACAAATCCGGCCTTTGCTACCGATGTCGACATGCTTGAATGAATAAAATAAAAAATATAGATTGTTCATCGGAACAAGAAGAGCCTCAAGCCAGGTCAGAGAATGCGGAGTCAAGTGACAACTAGCAGAATGGATAGCTAGCTGGCTTCAAGACAGAAATCAAAGAGTAGGTGTAAAGGTTGGCGTTTCTTAGATGCAGAAGGCGGGTAGTGGTGTTCCACAAGGATCGGTGTTGGGACCACTGTTGTTCAAAATTTATATTAAAGATTTCGACCTCGGAATTAAAAACAACATTTCTAAATGTGCGGGTGACACCAAATTAGGAGGGATAGTCAATACGGAGGAACACTGCAGCAACTTACAAGAGGACATTAATAAACTTGCAGAATGGGCATATAATTGCCAAATGAATTTCAAACCATATAAATGTGAGGTGTTACATTTAAGTAGGAGACTTAGTGACGTCACTTATTATTGGCAGGTGCTAGTCTGGGTAGTGTACAGGAACAAAGGGATATCCGAGGACAAATACAAAAACTCTAAATAATAACGGCATAAGTGAGCAAGGCCATAAAAAAGCAAACCAAACACGCTGATTTATTGCTAAACATGCAGAATTGAAAAGCAGCGACATTATGCTAAACCTGTATTTAACCTTCATTAGATCACGCTGAGAGTACTACGTACAGTTCTGGTCGCCATATTATAAAAAGGACATAGAGGCATTTCAGAGAATGCAGAGAAGATTTTCAAGGATGATACCAGAACAGCCAGCGTATACAAATCAGGAAAGGATGAACAGGCAGTGTCTCTTTTCTCTTGAAAAAGGAAGGCTGAGGCGTGACCTGATACAGATATTTAAAATTGTGAAAGATATTGATGGAGTGGATACAGTTATAATGCTTCAACTTGTGGGGAACAGAATAACTGGATGCTATCAATATAAGATAGTCACCATGAAATCAAAATAGTGAATTAGAAGAAACTTATTTACCCAAAGAGTGGTGAGATTGTGTAACTCGGTACCACAGGGAGTGGTTGAAGAGAATAGTTTGGAAGTATTTAAGGAGGGGCTAGACAGGCATATGAGAGAGAAGGAAATAGAGCATTAGGCTGTTGAGGAATGTTGAGCGGAGGCTCCAGTGGAGCATAAAAGACTGGCTGAGGCGAATGGCCTGTTTCAGTGCTGTATATCCGATGTAATCCAATGCTTGACATGAGTGTACTTGACTCCATTTCCGAAGAATGCTACCCGCCACCACCTCAATGAGACCCTAACACTGCACGAGGTAGAAAACGCCATAAGAAAGCTAAAAAATAGCAAGGCTACGGGGGCTGACTGAAGTATGGCGGTGAGGCACAGCTGGCGCGAAAACCTGACCTTCTTTCTCTCATCTGGAGGGAGGAAAGCATGCCGGCAGATCTTAGTGATTCAATGATCGTGAACATCTATAATAAGCCAATAAGTCCGACTGCAGCAACTAAAAGGGAATCTCCCTGCTATCAGCCATTTGGAAAGCCGTCGCTCGCCTCCTCCTCAACTGACTTCTCCCTGTGGCCGAGGAGCTCCTCACGGAGTTGCAGAGCGGATTTCGTCCCTTCCGGGGAACAACGGACATGATTTTTTGCAGCATGACAGCTGCTGGAAAAATGCAGGTAACATGGCGTTCTTCGACCTTACAAATGCCTTTCCCACTCTCAACCACGAGAGCCGAAGGAGAGTCCTCCTCCGTTTCAGACGCCACCAAAAGTACGTCACCATCCTCCGCCTGCTCCACGATGACATGCAGGCCGTAATCCTTACCAACGGATCCATCACAGACGCAATCCACTTCCGGATCGGGGGTCAAGCAGTCTGCGTCAAACTCCAACCCTCTTCTCATTCTGCCTCGCTGCCATGTTCCACCTCACAGTCCACAAGCTCCCCGCTGGAGTGGAACTAAACTACAGAACCAGGGGAAACGTGTTCATCCTTCGCCATCCCTAGGCCAGGTCCAAGCCCATCCCAACCTCTGTCTTGAGCTACAGTACGCGGATGACACCTGCGTCTGTGCTCACACAGAGGCTGAACTCCAGGACACAGTCGAGGTATTTACTGAGGCACACGAAAGCATGGCGCTTGCGCTAAACATCAGTAAGACAAAGGTCCTCCACCAACCAGTCCTCGCTGCACAGCACTGCCCTCCCAGTCATCAACATCCATGGTACGGCCCTGGACAACGTGGACCAATTCATTATTTCTGGCGCCTCCTATCAACAATAGCAGGCATTGACGACAAGTTCCAACAACGTCTCCAGTGCGCCAGTGCAGCCTTCGGCCGCCTGTGGAAAAGTGTGTTTGAAGACCAGAACTTCAATACTTTCATCAAGCTCATGGTCGACAGGCCGTAATAATACCCGCCCTCCTGTACTGCTCAGAGATGTGGAACATGTAAAGTAGACACCGCACGTCGCTGGAGAAATACCACCAACGATTTGTCCGAAAGATCCTACAAATCTCCTGGGAGGACAGACGCACCAAACTTAATATCCTCGTCCAGGCCAAAATACCCAGCATTGTAGCACTGACTACACATGATCAGCTCCGTTGGGAAGGCCACAAAGTTCGCATGTCAGACACGAGACACCCAAAGTAAGCGCTCTGCTCACAACTCGTCCACGGCCAACGAGCCAAAGGTGGGCAGTGGAAACGTTACAAGGACACACTCAATGCCTCCCTGATAAAGTGTGATATTCCCACTGACACTTGGGAGTCACTGGCCCATGACCGCCCTAAGTGGAGCAAGTGCATCCGGGAGGGCACTGAGCTGCTCGAGTCTCATCCCCGAGAGCATGCAGACATCAAGCACAGGCAGCGGAAAGAGCGTGCAGCAAACCAGACTCCCCGCCCACCCTTTACTTCAAACACTGTCTGTGCAACATGTGACAGACTGTGGTTCTCGTATTAGACTGTACAGCCACCTACCAACTCATGCTAAGAGTTGAAGCAAGTTTTCCTCGATTCCGAGGGACTGCCTATGATGATGTGAGGCTATTGCACAGGAAGAAGCCTTTCAGTACCTTGACCCTTGTACGCAGGAGCAGGCTATTCATCCCCTCATACATGTTAAATAGTAACAGGTGGCCACCATTCAACTTTTCAAACGTTTTAAATATGAACAGGAGGTGGGTCATTCCGCACTTTCCAGACAGTTTTATAGTTATCGGAAAAGGCAATTCTGCCACTCGAATCCATTGCATAGGAACAGGAGGTTGTCATTAAGCCCATAGATGCTCCCACACTAGAAAAACAGGAAGACATTCAATCTCCCGAGCCGGTTACATAGGAACAGGAGAAGAATATTCAACCCACAGAGGCTGGTTAATCAGGAACAGGAGGAGTTCATTCACTCCCTCAAGCTTGTTAGACAAGACAGCAGGAGGGCATTCAGCCATTCGAGCTTGTTACACAAGAATAGGAGGAGGCCATTCATCCATTTGAGCCTGTTACACTGGAACGGATAGAGGCGATTCAGTCCTTCGAGCCTGTGGCATTGGAACAAGAGGACGTCATTCAGCCTCCATAAATTGTTACACAGAAGCACACTATTCGGCCCCTCAAAACACTTACATTGGAATGATTATACGTTGTTCAGCCTATTAGACATCAACAGGATACATAGAAACATACAAACATAGAAAATAGATGCAGGAGTAGGCCATTCGGCCTTTTGAGCCTGCACAACCATTCATTATATGATGGCTGATCATGCAAAATCAGTACACAATTCCTGCTTTCTCTCTATACCACTTGATCCCATTAGCAGTAAGTGGCACATCTTACTCCCTTTTGAATATATCTAACGAACTGGAAACAACAACTTTCTGTGATAGAGAATTCCACAGATTCACAATTCTCTGAGTGAAGAAGTTTCTCCTCATCTCAGTCCTAAATGGCTTATCCCTTATCCTTAGACTCTGACCCCTAGTTCTGGATTTCCCGAATATCGGGAACATTCTTCCCGCATTTAACCTGTGCAATCCCGTCAGAATTGTATCTGTTTCTATGCAATCCCCTCTCATTCTTCTAAATTCCAGTTAATATAAGCCAGTCGATCCAGGAGGAGGCGATTCAAGCCCTCGACCCTTGTATTTAGGAAACGGAGCAGGCCATTCAGCCACTCAAGTTTGTTACATCGGAGCTGAAGGAGGCTATTCACCCCCTTGACCCAGTTGCACAAGTAAAGGATGAAGTTAAGAGTACGGTTGCACAGTGGTTATGTTACTGGTTGAGTAATTCAGAGGCATGTGTACACATTCAACCATGGCAGCTGTGGAATTTAAATTGAATTCATTAAATACATCCTGTCCTTCCTCGTCAACTCTATCAGCCTAATGTTCTATTCCCTTCTCCCTCATATACGTATCTCAATTTTCCTCACCGCCATGCTCCACCTCACAATCAACAAGCTCCCCATTTAAACTCAGGACCAGTGGGAAGCTGTTTAAACAACGCTACCTCCAGGGCAGGTACAAGATCACCCCTACCTCTGTCAATGAGCTGCTCTATGCGGACGATGCCTGCGTCTGTGCACATTCAGTGGCTGAAATCCAGGGTATAATCACTGTATTCCCTGAGGCATATGAAAGCATGGGCCTTACGCTGAACATCCGTAAGACAAAATTCCTTCACCAGCCTGCCATCGCCACACAGCACTGCCCTCCAATCATCAAGGCCCAAGGCACGGCCCTGGATAACGTGGACCATTTCACATATCTCGGCAGCCTCTTTTCCACAAAGGCATATGTGAATGCAGAGATTCAGCATCGCCTCCAGTGCGCCAGAACAGCCTTCGGCCGCCTGCGGAAGTAAGTGTTTTAAGATCAGATCTTAATAAGTCTACGACCAAACTCATGGTTGATAGGGCTGTATGGGTCTGAGGCATGCACGATGTACAGAAGGCACCTCAAGTCGCTGGAGACATATCACTAACGATGTCTCCGCTAGATCGTGAAAATCTCCGGGGAGGACAGGCACACCAACATCAGTGCCCTCGACCAGGCTGAAATCCCCAGTATTGAAGCACTACCCACACTCGATCAGCTTCGCTGTGCAGGCCACATAGTCTGCATGCCAGATACGAGACTCCCGAAGCAAATGCTTTAGGCGGAGCTACTTCATGGTGACCGAGCCAAAGGAGGACAGCATAAACGTTATAAGAACATCCTCAAAGCCTCCCTGGTAAACTGCGACATCACCACAGACAACTGGGAGACCCTGACCACAGATCGCCCGAGGTGGAGAAAGTCCATCCGGGAGGGCGTTGAGCTCTTTAAGGCTTGACGCAAGGTGCATGAAGAGCCCAGGCGCACGCAGCGGAAGGAGTGCGTGGCAATCCAGCCCAACCGACCCCTTCCCCGAATGTCTGTCCCACCTGTGACAGAGTCTGTGGACCTCGTATCGGACTGTTCAGCCACGAAAGAAATCACTTTGGGAGTGGAAGCAACTCCTCCTCAATTCCGAGGGACTGCCTATGATGATGGGGGAGTGTTAGGATTGAGCAAAGTCGACCAATATGTGTTTAAATATGTCTGTGCTGTCAGTCCCGGATCATTTTGTGTCTATTTAAATGGATATGCTGTCAGTTCAGTTCATTCTTTGTCAGTATAAAAGGGATGTGCTGTCTGTCCAGGATCATTCTGTGCGTGTGTCTGCTTAATATTAGTGTGATTACAGCTGTGAAGATCGAATTTCTAAGGTGATATATTTGAAAGCGAAATGGGTTTCCTTGCGTAGGAGTGAACCCAGTTAACAGCGCGCCTGTTGAATAATTCAAAATGTATTTATATTTGAGTAAAACCCTTTCTCTAATCATAGCTGAAGCCCTGAAAAAGCTCCCAATTCTCTCCACAACAAAGTGACCAGCTGTGGACACATTGCCGAATGAATAAGGCATCCGCGTTCAGTTTTAATCGTGATGTTGTCAGAAAATTGCAGGTTCGGCTTGTGCTCCGGTTGTTTAACTGACCGGGCAAAACTTATTCTTCTGTGTTCCGAATCTCCCCAAAAAGCGACCAATTCTGACAGTTACTCAACTGAAGTTAGGAAACGCCTGCTTACAGAGACTGTTTCTGCGTTTTCCACATTGTCGATCTGTGGGCACCCGCAAAACATGCGACGAAATAAGAAAATAAGCATTCGTAGAAATGGTCGGCCATTCTGCCCTTCGAGCCTGCTCCGCAATGAAATCACCTGCTATTCTTCTAAACTCTGTAGAATATAGGCCTAGTCTGCTCAACCTCTCCTCATGGAAAATAACATTGTGGTTTCAAGTCTGTTGAGGTCGGTTTGTCCAGTGGCTTCCAACGTGGAAAGCAACTGTTTATACCCGACCATTTCTAACAGTCTCTGACCTTACGTAACGGACTTAGCGAAATTAATTTTGCTCACAGAAGCTGACTGTCAGTTTTTCACATTGTTGATCGGGGTGCACGGGCAGGTCTTGTGGTAAAGAGAACTGTCGTGCACGTTTTCTCTTTGAATGTCATTTCTTAAAAAATCTTTGTCAGTTCACTCCAGACGAATGATCTGAAGGAAGAAGTGAGGAAAAGTTCCATCTCCGATCCGGATCTCTGTTCCACCTTCATTCAAGAAGTGAAGAATTCCAATAGTCAGTGTTCATTTTAACAAGACGTGAACAATGCTGGGGCAGAGACCAGCGGTTATAAGGAGATTTGGATTCAATGCCTATTGTATGTAAGTTTCAGTCAAATTCTGGGCTGATTCTTCAGCATCAAAATTTACAATAAATGAGCAGAACGGTTTAGGCGGCAGTTGCCTTAACATCCCGTCTACTGTCGAAGACAACTCAGCTATTCAATCTGGTGCTGTTAGTCTCCAACCAGAAATACTCTGCTAGAACGTGCCCCTCACCTTCAAAGTCCTGCCCGTGCACCCAGATTGACAAAGTTCAAAATGTAGAATCAGATTCTGCAAGCAACATGCCTTCAGCAATGCTCTAAACGACCTTATCGAATGAAGCCTTTTACTCTGATCAGACAGCCTGGCGACGCCGGGTTCATTCCCAGTCATTGCAGAATACTCTACAGATAGACCACATTGGGCGTACGTTGTGCAAATCTGGTCGCCATATTATTTACAAAATTGATATAATAGAACTGGAGAGGGTAAAGAGAGGATTTACAAGGAGGATACATGAAATGCGAGGATATATATCAGGAAAGGATGAACAGGCCGCGTCTCTTTTCGCTTGAAAAGAGAAGTCTGAGGGTGACCTAATAGAGGTCTGCTAGACATGAAAGGGTTTGATAGTTTAAATGCACAGAGAGAGAGTTTCCACATGTGGGGAGGACCGTCACTGGAGTGTATCAATATAAGATCGTCACCAACAAATCCAATAAAGAATTCACAAGAAACGTATTTATCATAGATTGAGAAGGTGGAACTCACTATCACAGGAATTTGTTGAAGCAAGTAGGATATAATCATTTAAAGGACAGTTAGATAAGTATATGTGCGAAAAAGGAATATAGCTTTATTCTGAAGAGAGGATGTCCAGTGGACCATAAAGGTGGGAATCGACTGGTTGGGTCGAATGGCCTGCTCCTGCTCTGTATATCCTAAATAATCGTATGCATTCGGCACACATGATACTAATTCAAAGGCCAGCTCCTTTAAACCTTCAGCACTAGAGAATGGGCACTGACTAAAATACAGTGCAGAGGATTTTTCAAGATTATTTTGAGATTGACGCTGACTTTAAATGTATCCAAATTCAGGCGAGTTCCTGCGTGCTGAATGGAACACGGGTGGCAGACGTCAAGTCGACACAGCGCCGCATACACCGGGAAACATTTAACTTTACCCAGTTGATTAGTTTTCATTAGTTGCTTATGTGAAGCTCTGAGATTTTGGAAAATGTGGGGAAAATGGAGCAAATTCATAAGTTTATATTTACTTTTATCTAAAAGCTATCGAGGCTCGCTTATTAATTTGAGAAATTTCATGAGCTGAGTGTAACATGCTTGGTAGAAAAAGATGAATTTGGACATGAGCTTCAAGGTAAAAGTACAATGAAAAAAAAAACAGAGGCATGAAACATTCCACAAAAAAAACTACGAGAATGGGATCCGAACCAACACGTGCAGAGTATAAGGGATCAGCATTACATCGACTTAACCACACGGCCACCTTGTCTGAGGCCTAAAGTGTGATCTGCCCTTCGGTTTCCTGTTTTTTGCATCCAAACATATATACCCTGCGACAGAGTGCAGTTCACCACTTGAATGGCCCGAGCATCCAGGTCGACAACGTTCAAAGTCTACAATCAGCTTCTGTCAGCAAAAGCCCTTCCAATACTTTAGATGAGGGAGTATCAGAAATGGCCAGTTTTGAGACAGTTTCACAGCAGAATAGAAAAGGTATTACCCGGTGAGTTGTATGGCCCCGACAGATCATGGTTAGCACCAAAGTCAGACGCCATATCCACTGGGCCACATCCTACTGCCGTTGCCAGAGGATGTGTTGTATGTGGAACATAAGAACATAAGAAATAGGTGCAGGAGTCGGCTATTTGGCCTGCTCGGCTATTCAATAAGATGATGGCTGATCTGATAATGGAATCAGCTCCACTTCCCTGTCCGCACTCCATAACCCTTCACCCAATTATTGCTCAAAAAGCTATCTATCTCCGCTTTAAATATATTCAGACCAAGCCTCCACAGCGCTCTGGGGCATTGTTTAACAAAACTCTGAGAGATGAAATATTTCCTCATCTCAGTTTTAAATAGGCGGCACATTATTTTAAGACTATATCCCCTTGTTTTATTTTCTTCTATGAGTGGAAATATCTTCTCTGCATCCACCTAGTCGAGCTCCCGATCGATCTTATACGTTTCAATCAGATCACCTCGCATTCTTCAGAACTCCAATGTCTATAGTGCCAACCTTCCAAACCTATCCTCAAATCAACGCCCTCATCTCCGGAATGAACCTCTAAAAACCTTCTCTGAGCAGCCTCCAATGCAAGTATAACCTTCCTTAAAAACTGTACGCAGTACTCCACGTGGTAGCCTGTACAGCTGTAGCAGGACTTCATTGTTTTTATACTCTATCTCCCTTGCAATAAATGCCAACAAGCTGTATGCCTTCCTGATTACTTACTGTAACTGAATAATAACATGTTTGTGTTTAATGCACAAGGACCCCCAGGTCTCCTTTTATTGCTTCATGTTGCAACGTTTCTCCATTTAAATTGTGGGCAATGAAATGCCGTTTTGGCCTTCCCGCGGGCATTTTAGAGAAAACATACGCATCGACATTAAGCTGTTGACCACGTTCGACTTTCTTGTGGACTCCTTCGACTGCGCTTCGCAGCGTGTGCACGGTCTAGAGCTGGAGTCACATGGCTTTGGCCAGCCAATCAGGTGAGGTATCATAGTAATAGGAGTTCCGCAGGATCCTGTGCTCCTGTTACGATAATTGTGATAGAGCCTCAAACACTAAAAACACAGATCCAAACAGCTAAAACACTTATAAAGAAAATAATTACACTACTTCCATTTAAATTAAAGTTAATAATGTCTTTAAAAAACTCACGATTTTTTAACATTTTCTTTAACAAACTTACCGTTGTGGGGAGGGTTTTTAATGATAAAATATGTTATAATAACTTTATTTTTATATGTTTTTGTGTTTTGTAAAACATTTGCGCCTGTAAAAGTCGGCTATGCGCCTGCTTTTTCAAGCGCAAGATTTTTGAGCACATTAGTAAGAATAAATATCGGAAATTTCCACTTGCAAGTGTCCGTGCTCCAGACATACGGCCATCTCTCATGTCAGAAACTTGCACACTGAAAACCGGCATTTCCGATGCCTTCCCAGGTCCATAGGAACTCTGTACAGACCCGGGGAAGCCGGAATTTCAGGGCCAATATTTGCTTTTCTAATATTTCTGCCAAAGTTGATAACCTCACATGTTCCCACATTATAATCAATCTGCCTAATTATTGCCCAGTCACTTTGCCTGTCTAAATCCCTTTGAAGATTTTTTTTGTGCTGCTCACGATTTGCTTTCCCACGCATCTTTGTATCATCAGCAAACTTGGCTACTTTACACTCGGTCCTTTCATCCAAGTAATTAATATAGATTTTAAATATTTGAGGACCCAGCACAAATCTCTGCGGCACCTCATTAGTCTCTGTTTCCCATCCGGAAAATGACCCGTTTATCCTGACTCTCTGATTTCTGTTAGTAAGCCAATCCTCTATCCATGCTAATATATTACCGCCAATCCCGTGAGCGGTTATCTTGTGCAGTAATCTCTTATGTGGCATTTTATCGAATGCCTTCTGGAAATCCAAATGCACCACATCCACTTGTTCCCCCTTATCCACTCTGCTCGATATATCGTCAAAGATTTGCAGGATATTTGTCAAACATGACTTCCCTTTCATAAAACCATGTTGACTCTGCTTGATTCAATCATGTTTTATCAAATGTCCTGCTACTGCTTCCTTAATAATGGACTTCAGCTTCTTTCCAACAACAGGCGTTAGTCTAACTGGTTTATAGTTTCCTGCTTTGCGTCTGCCTCTTTATTTAAATAGGGGATTTACGTTTGTGGTATTCCAATCCGCTGGGACGAACCCAGAATCGAGGGAATTTTGGTAGATTACAACCAAACCATCCAGTATCTCTGCTGCCTTTTCTCTTAAGACACTAGGATATAAGCCATCAGATTCAGGGGACTTGTCCGCCTTTAGTCCCATTATTTTACCTCTGATTGCTTCATTAGTGATAATGATAGTATTAAGTGCCTCCCTCCCTATAGCCCATGGATAATCCACTATTGGGATGTTTTTAGTGACTTCTACCCTGAGAACTGATACAAAATATTTGTTCAAAGTCTCTGCCATTTCCCTGTTCGCCATTATTAATTCCCCATTCTCATCCTCCAGGAGACCAACATTTACTTTAGCCACTCTTTTCCTTTTTATACACCTGTAGAAACTCTTACTATCTAATGTTATATTTCGTGTAAGTTAACATTCATAATCTATCCACTTTTAATCATATTTTTTGTAGTTCTTGGCTGGATTTTAAAAATGTCCCAATCCTCTGGACTCACACGAGTGGATGATTGGGGGAGTGTGATGCAACAGGTGGCCAAAAAATTACTGCAAAATAATTCAGAAGAATTTCAGCTCAAATGAACTCCAATCAGAGTGGTTTACGAACAAATGCCGACACCTACTGATTCACTACGAGTAGGGCTCTAACCGACTCGGAAACAATTCCATTAAATTCCGAATCCAACGATTAAAGCACATTACCACTGCAGATAGCACGTTGCATTTTTAAACACACACCGAGTGAAGCAGCACTGACAGCACAACCAGTTTAAACAGACAAAGACTAATCCCAGACTGACAGTACAACTTGATGTCGCTGTATTACGCAGTAGAAAGCGGGATTGGCTGAATCACTTTAGGCGGAAAATAAACTGCACTCCCTGCTTGTCTCAGCTAATCAGTTCGGTGGTCAAGGGGTATAATTGTCTCTTAGATAGGAAAATAATGGAACCCTTACTAATGGATGTTGGAGCGGATTTTTTGACATATACTTGACTAGTATAAGGGACCAAACATTTGCTTTATTTTCTCCTTTAATGAATTTTGTAAGGGACAATACTGATGCAATATGCTTTGTATAAAACACACAGTTAGACTTTAAGGTATGCTGGCCTTGAGTTATGGAGATAGGAAAGTGAGATAATGAACGACTGGAGAGATAATTAAGTGGGATGTTTGTCTATACCGGTGCCAAAGAGTCTGCCCTTGTTTATAATGCTCTGTCATAATGCAGGCTGGTTTATATCAAAAAGTCTCAGCCTTGGAGGAAATGCTCTGTAAACCTTGTAATGCGATGATAGAGCATGTGATGTAAAGTGACGTAATTTGTAAGATAAAAGAACCTCACTGGAGATACCAAATTGAGAAGCTGGTTCAAAGACAGGGGTCTTTAACACTTCTCCCAAAGTTTTGTCTCCAATTTAATAAACCTCTCTTTATATATTATACAGTCTCGGAAATATTTTTCCACAAAAAAATGGCGTCACGACAGGATACTGTCCGATGAGACTTGATCACTTAAGACAGTATCTGGAATCTCGTGTTACAGACTGAAAAGAGAGGTGTACGGGCACGACGGGATAGTGTATAAGATACGAGTAAGTAGATAGCGGGAAGAGGCTGACTAACAGTTTGATTTTACCCTTTGTTAAATAAGGTCGTTGCGGAAGGGAACTGATCATTCCAACCAAGAGCCGAAAAACTCCGGTGGCAAGGAAACACGCTAGCTTTGTTGTGAAGACAAAGAGTCCCCACTGAGTAGTCGTGGCCGTGAGTATTACAGGAACAAAGGGAAACGTCCGAGACTGGCAAAGATGGAAGGTAAGGAAGGGATTGTAAAACGCGGGCCGCCCGGGTCGTTAATTAATTCCTATATGACCGATCGACAGGTCTTAATCAAGAAATTGCAAAAGGACGTTTGGGATGTATCCCAGACTTTAGAACAACAGCGAAGTTGGATAGTTAAACAAAAGAAAGATAAAACTAAAAAAGCCGGAGTATTATTGGTGCATCAGTTAGCAGGACTAATTGAACAGGTTAAGGAGGTTAAAGAGCAAATGAATGAAAAAAGTAAAAATGAAACCAGGCAAAAAGGAAAAACTTAGAGTGGGAAAAGAAATGCCTGGCGCTGGAACAACAGATCCAGGATCGATCTCAATGGGGGGGATCGCTGCCGCCTTACGAGAATTATCAATGCGAAGCAACCGCCCCGGGTCAGGAAGATTTAGAAACCCTCCCAGTGGCGCCGGTAACAAAAGGGAGGACGGTCGTAAATCCCACTGCGACCTATAAGCCCTTTACCCCCGTCGAAAGACAGCAGATAATAGCATCCCTGGGTAAATTACAGCCCCGATGTGCGAATATTAAATTTTGGGCAGAGCTGGATACAGTTTGGGTGGGCCACCAACTACACCTCAGAGATATCCACCAACTAGTCCGAGCGGCTTGCCCGGCAGATCGGTGGAGAGTAGTGGCCGGAGGAGCCGCGGTAGCAGCCAATGTGAACTTTTCAGGGGAACGTTGGACACACGCGGTACCTTAAACCACCGAAGTAGATGGTCAACAGGCGGCCTTTGTCCCTTTTAAAACCGAGATCCAACGGGTTTTAGGCAACGCCCCTACTAATTGGGTTAAAATTACTACAACCAAACAGCAAAAAGGGGAAGGAGCCTCAGAGTATGGGGAACGATTGTTCCCGATATATCAATAATGCTCTGGACAGGGAAACCCAGGCCGCGGTGACCGAACATTTATTCAGGCATTCAAGGACGGACTATCCGCTGTACATCAGACCATTATAAAAATGGGAGTAATTGTAACCCAGGATTATGATGAACTGGTCGAGTGGGCTAGTGGCGTCCAGGGAGGGGGCGATGAAAAATCTCAGACAAAGATAAAGCAGGAAAAGGTCTCTGCCACGGGAACAGGAGGAGGGCAGAAAAGCGGGACTTGCCATAATTGAGGAAAACCGGGCCATTTTGCCAAGGAATGGAAAGGGAAAGGCAGTGAAAAGCAATGTACGTATTGTGTTAAGAAAGGGCACCTGGAAGCGACATGCTATGGTAAAAATGGCTATCTTAATAAGGCAAGGACCCTGTCTGAACAGGAATACCAGAAGTGGCAGGCGTACAAAGCCACCGGTGATGTCGGGCGGCCCCTGTACAAAGTAAAAAGGAGGGAAGGATATATGTGTCTGCACTAGTAGGGGGCCGACAGTGTGAAATGCTAGTGGACACGGGAGCCTCAATATCCATTACCAATATGTCCCTTCTCGTCACCGACAAGAAGGCTCTGATAAACGGAATAGATGGACGGCCCACACTGGCCTACCTGAGCACCACACAATTGGTGGAAATTGATAACTTATATATACCCATGAGATTTTATGTATGCAAGAATCGTGAGGGAACACTATTGGGGAATGATGTAATGAGGGAATTTAAGGCCCTGATTGATTGCGGCAAGGGGAAACTGACATGGCCAAAGGTGGATGGCAGTAAGGAAGATTTAGGACAGATAGCCCACCATGTGGAAAGTATAGGTGTAGCTACAGCCACAATAACTGACTGGCTTATCGGGACTGGAGGGTATGGAGGCATATGTGTCTGTGTGCCCGGGGTCAGCGCACAGACAAAATTAGATACTGGAAAGGCGAAGATGGACCCTATTAAAGTCCCTGGACCACCTCATAAACCACACGGACAATACCCTATTAGACCTGAAGCTAGAACAGCGGCTGTAGAAATAGTAAAAGGGCTAGTGGAAAAGGGTATCGTAAAAGAAACAGTTAGCACCACTAACTCCCCAACATGGCAGGTAGGGAAACCAGATGGGAGTTATAGACTCACTATCGACTACATTGCCCTAAACAAGGTCACCCCCAAATTACACCCCATAGTGGCCAGCCCCTCCACAATCCTTAATGGATTATCACCTGAACATAATATATTTACAGTCCTGGACATAGCCAATGGTTTTTGGGCCCTTCCCTTCGACCTAGAATCACAAGAAAAATTTCCCTTCACGGTGGAGGATAAACAATATACTTGGACCCGATTACCGCAAGGATTCGATAATAGTCCTGCCATATTCCATCGAGTCATGAGGGATATACTAAAACAAATAGAGGTACCGGCAGGAAATAGTATTTTACAATAGCCTCAGAAACCAAGGAAGGACATCAGGCAAACCTATACTTAGTATAAAGGGCTCTGGAAACGGCGGGTCTTAAGGTTAACCCCAAAAAGGCCCAGGTAGGGGAATCCCAGGTCCTGTACCTAGGGTACTGCCTCTTAAAGGGACTGAAAAAAATGCTCTCGGATAGGAAAAAGGCTGTCAAGGACATGCTTAGACCAGTAATGGTAAGGGGGGTGAGGAAGTTACTGGGCATCTTTAATTACAGCCGGAACTTTATCCCTGATTTTGCAAAAATTGCTGAGCAAATACAAAGATTAGTGAAAGGGGGGAAACCGGCCCTAGACCTCATAGAGTGGGGCCCTGAACAAGAACAGGCGTATAGTAAACTCAAGTCAGAACTAGTCTCCGCACCTGGATTGGGACTGCCTGACATGGGTAAGGATTTCCACATCCACTGTAACAATGTAGGTGGGTTCTATATGGCCGTGCTCACCCAAGATCACGGGGATAAAAGGAGACTTATAGCCTATTACTCTACCACCGAAAGCTCGGTGGTGACTGGGTTATCCAGATGTATAGCCGCGCTAGATTGCGCAGATTGGGCGGTAAAAATTAAGCGAGCCTGTGGTGATGACTGGAAACATCATTCGCCACACTAAACACACATTGGTAGAAATGTTAAGCACAGGAAAACTGAGAACCGTATCTAATATGAGACAGGCAAATTGGGAAGCAGTCCTCTTAACACCCAACAAGGCGGTAACCATAATTAGAGAACAGGAAACAATCCCGCAGAAGGTACGATGGGTGAGGGGGAACCCCACTTTTGCGAAGAGGTATGTGAGGATATGGAAGAGGATAGAATAAAAGACGCCCCCCTTCAAACCGCAGAACAAACCTTGTTTATGGACGGCTCTCGAAAATACGTAGAGCGACTACCTCGTCCCGGATGGGCCGTAGTTAACCAGGATCTAGAGAGAGTTGAATCAGGGCGAATTAATGGGCGTCGTCAGCTCAAGTGGCAGAACTGGTAGCCCTCACACGGGCAGTGGAATTATCGGAAAATAAGATTGTTAATATCTATATGGACAGTAGATATGCATTGGGGGTAGTACACGATTATATGACAGCATGAGGGAGAAGGGGTTTTATCACAACTAGCGGACATCCCATAAAGCATCAGCTGAGAATAGAAGCTCTTTTAGCAGCCAGTAATAAACCAAAACAGGTACCGGTTATTAAAATTAAAGCCCACAGGAGGGAGCCGGACCGAACCAGACCAGATTGGCTGAGTCACCAGGGAAATAAAGCTGCAGATGTAGCTGCACAGAAGGCATTAGAGCAGGAAGCGTGTGAGGAAGCCTCAGTCAGTGCCGCTGGGGCCCGAGACGAACTGATAAGTGTTGAGAAACTACACCAGGACACTTCTGAGGAGGAAATAGGTATGTGGACAAAGCAGGGCACAACACAAGGGAAGGATAACGTTTGGAGACGAAACGACAAGGTAATGGCGCCTGAATGCATACAGAATACCTTATTGGAGTTGCATCATGGCCTGTCTCATTCAGGACGAGAGGCCATGTCCGGGAGTCTTGGAAGAGATTGGTGGTGGAAAGGGATGGGGAGAGATATCGCCAAATATTGCCATCGATGCGTTACGTGCGCACAATATAATCCAGGCAGGCCCATTAAAATTAAAATTGGACATCAGCCCCGTCCACGGGGGCCATGGGAACACATACAAATTGATTTCACAGGTCCTTTGCCCCCATCCCATGGAAAAATATATTGCCTAGTGATTATAGATCAATTTACCCGGTGGGTGGAATCTTTCCCCACACGTGATTGCACTGCCTCAACAGTGGCAAGGATATTCTGACCAAGGCACCCACTTCACCGGGAAAATAGTAAAAACAATATGCCAGCTGATGGGCATAAAACAAAAATTCCACATCCCCTACCACCCGCAGAGTTCTGGGATGGTAGAGCGCATGAACCATACCCTTCAGAACGCCCTGGCAAAGGCCATGAAAACGTCAGGAAAAACGTGGACAGAAGTATTACCCATTATATTGATGAAGTTAAGAGCCAAGACAAACCGGACAACCGGATTAACCCCTTATGAACTTATGACAGGAAGGGCGATGCAATTACCAGAGAACATCATAACAGGGGGGGCCGATGTAGGCCCATTAAAAGACAAAATAAAACGGTATGTTTTGGAACTAAGTACTCAATTAAAAGGGATGTGTAAATTAGTTAGGTACAATCAGGAAGAAAGAGACGCGGAAGCAGAGCTTACAAAGCTCCCTGAAGTCCCGTTGGCGGGAAGTCGCGTTATGGTAAGGGTCCTCCCGGGAAAACCGTGGTTTGCCCCAAAAATGAATAGGACCGTATGAGGTTATAATCAGCATGGATACTTGTGCCTGCATCGATGTTAAAGGGAACGGACAATGGAAGCATCGGACCCAGCTTAAGGTTTTTGAACCAGCCGTTTAGCACACGTATTAGTTGTTGTTGTTTGTCTACTTGCAGATTGACAGCGAGAGATTCTTCAAAGCCATACGGCCATTTTGCCTTTGACTATTTGTTAATTGTAGAGTAATAAGATGAAACTATATATTGCAATCGGTGAGATTATCATAGTTCGTGTAAGGTCCGGCCTGCTAGCTAGACCGAAACGAGAGTTACATGTGAATACCTTTTTGTACATGTCTTATGTTTATGCGTAAAATGAGAACTTTTCCAGTTGCTGGGTATGTTCGCACATCCCCATACATAGCAAAGGAGGCATCCCTTTGAGGTCAATCTCCCTTAACATCTCGGAAGTTGCGGAGTGGCTAATGCGACAAAACGGTACAGGGGAAGTAAATGATACCTGGAACCAGAGTAGAGATAAAGAAACGTGGAGATCGGGGGGGTTACCTTTTGGATGCATTGACGGATGGTACCAGCCGGAATACAATAGTTAGGTACGACCCCCGTTCCTGGTTTTGACCAACACCTCAGGTGTTGGAAGGCCCACTGCTGACATTTGTTTCACTAGAACCCTGACTGGTGAGGAAACAGGTTTTGTAGCAGGATACTTTAACCTCGCCAGGTGTAACATAATAGCCAGCGAAACAACAAACCAGGGGTTCTTTGAAATAGAGGGTTTGAAGAATCAGACAAGTAGCCAGGACTGGGAGCCGAAGATTAGGTGGCGATGGGGTATGAGAGAGAGATTGGGATCGAATCTAACAGCATACAATGGCATGTATTTTGTGTGCAGGCATAAGGCCTACCCCTGATTGCCACAGGACTGGAGGGGGTCCTGTCATTTGGGATATGTGTTCCCTTTTGTCAGACGGGTACGTACTTTAGCAGAAGTACAGACACCGGGTCGACTAAGACGAGATCTTACCCCGGTAGAGAGGCTATTTGGGGTCATGATGCTCACATTCGGGATAGGATGCACCATAGATGAATTAGGTAATCTAGAGAGTATACTGGAACAGATAGTTAACGACAGTGCTGAAGCAATGGAGGGCATAACGGCTGAAATGGTAGCCATAGGCACAATGGTACTACAGAACCGAATGGCCCTAGATTATATATTAGCACAAAGTGGGGGCACATTTGCCTTAATTGGAGCTGAATGTTGCACTTACATTCCCGATAGTTCAGAAAACATAACCAACCTCGCTGATCACATAAGAAGGGAGGTAAAGAAGTTATCCACGACAGCAGGAGGATCTGGCTGGTTTGACTGGCTGTTAGCGGAATCCTGTGGGTCCTATCTTATGCATGGAGTAATTATTCTGGATGTAATAATAATTACTTGCTGTCTGATTATCGGATGTTTTAATATCTGCTGTAAAGTTATGATCGCTCGACTGCTGGCAGTAGCCAGTGTAATCGCCGAAGAAGAAGCACACCTGATGGAAATACTTGAAGACACCAAGGATGAAGAAACAGATGACGATGACACCGATCACTGTCTTTGAAGGGTAGCCTAGAGCTACAAGCAAGGTGGACATACGCAACATCAGGGAAGTAACATACCCCAAAGGACGAATATATGACACCATGCAACTATCATTGTGGTCATCTGGATTTCGTGAACATCCTCCAGGACCAAAAGGGGGAATATTGTTGGAGCGGATTTTTGGACATATACTTGACTAGTATACGGGACCAAACATTTGTTTTTATTTTCCCCTTTAATGAATTTTGTAAGGGACAATACTGATGCATTATGCTTTATATAAAAAAAACACAGTTTGACTTCAAGGTCTGCTGGCCTTGAGTTATGGATATAGGAAAGTGAGATAATGAACGACTGGAGAGATAAGTGGGGGTATGTTTGTCTATACCGGTGCAAAAAGCCTGCACTTGTTTATAATGCCCTGTCACAATGCGAGGATGGTTTATATCAAGAGCTCAGCCTTGGATATTAATTGTATGAAAAGCTTTGTAAACTTTGTAATGCGATGATTAGACTTAAGAACTAGTTCTAAAGCATGTGATGTAAAGTGACGTAATTTGTAAGATAAAAGAACCTCACTGGAGATATCAAATTGAGAAGCTGGTTCAGAGACAGGGGTCTCTAACACTTCTCCCAGAGCTTTGTCTCCGATTTAATAAACCTCTCTTTATATATTATACAGTCTCGGAAATATTTTTCCACATGTCTGTGGGAAAATATCTCAAACATCAGTGTGACTGGAAAAGCACACACATATCCGAGTGAGAATGTTCCAGTGCACTGACTGTGGAAAGAGCTTCAATCAGATACACAGCTGAAAAAATATTGCACCATTCACAGCAGGGAGAAACTACGCGTGTTCTGTATATGGACAAAACTTAAACTGATCATCCAACCTAGGAGACACAAGGACACCTGCATCATGGAGAAACCGTGGGAATGTGGAGACTGTGAGAAGGGATTCAGTTCCCCGTCTGATCTAGAAATTCATCGTCACAGCCACACCGACGAGAGGCCGGTCACCTACTCTGTGTGTGGGCAGGGGTTCACTCAGTCATCCAACCTGCTGAAACTCCAGCGAGTTCACACTGGGGAAGTGTGGGAAGGGATTCACTCAGTCATCTGAATTGCGTGTTCACAAGTGACTGCACGGGTTATGTTCTACTGTTATTACTGCTGTTAATCGCATCCTGACTGAATCGTGTTCGTTCTGTCAGTTGCGATTTGTTTCTGCTGATATTACTCACCCCGAAAACTGGGATGGAGTTTAATATTTTGATATTTCAAATAATACAATGTGTCGATATTTGAAATATCCTTGATAAGAGGAGACTAATTGATGTCCTGTTATATTTTGGTCCTTTTCTCCTTTCTATCTCTAGATTGTTTCTGTTATCATGCCTTTGGTTACTCTCAGGGAGAAGTCCCAGTTAATTATACCTTCCAGACTGCCGCTCCTTGCCTTGGTGTCCAGAGTAGGGATAGCTATCACGCCTGGGATCACTAAACACAAAACACAGTCTGTTAATCTCTTTCTGCAACAGGACTTAGCGCGTTCCTGGCAGCATCTCTCTCACCTTCGATGTGTGAATAGAGAATCGTGCAAATCTGGTTTCAATTTAAATTTGAATCCACTCAGTAAATGTATTTAAAGAAAAATGTACAAGTAAACCCATCACGTCAAGTAATTGGCAAAGGTTTACACTCAACAAGTAAAAATATCACGGCCCAGTAACCCAGCTCTATATTCACAGGAGAAAGTCTGTTATCTACGTCCTCGAATGTCAGTTGGTGAGATGAGAGACTGAATCACTTTCCACATTCAGCTGGTAAACGGTCTCTCCCTGATGTCTTTCCACCCAACGTGCATCTGCATCCATTCCCATTGTCCCTACATTCACAGTGTTGAGTCAGCTGGCCACACGAGTCTCACAGGCTAGACGATTGGTTGAAGGTGCATCCACGCACAGAACATGTGTCCTGTTTCTCACCGCTGTGATTGGTGTTTTTCCAAAGGCTGATGATAGGATGCTCCTGATCAATCCGGTGAATCTCTCAAATCTTGCCATGATGTTTGGTTTCAGCTTCCCAGCTGTAGACCCTCACCTTCTAATACCCTGCAAATTGAGGTTACAAACGTTGTTACTTTAAGGACAGGATACACATTTCCACTGTGGTAGGCATCAGAGTCGAGTCCAGTCCTGCCCTCAAATTACAACCACACACTTCCCAGTTGAGGTCATTTCCCAGTTGAGGTCATTGGATCGGTATCAAGAGCAGGGGCACTGGCTAATTTTTAATCATATTTAGCCAACTGATAGCGAGGACAAATTTAACCACTGAACTGCTGCCTTGGCTGAGATCAACCAACAGCACAGATCAAGGAACGAACTTGGGAACTTCCCAGTCAATATTGCAGAGTGTTCTAAAATTTGGGGGATGGGGGGGAGGGTTAGAAATGATATTTTGAAACACATTTTATTCCAGCTTTAAACGAAACTTTCGTCACACTGCACAATTCTGAAGTCTTTCCAAATTCAAGTCAAATGGATCATCAAAAAGTGTGTGACATTTTAGAAAGGCGCAAGTCACTGAAATAGACAGCTTTTCAATCACTGCACAGTACAGAAGGGAACAACTGTTAATGGGAGGTCGGTTCGTGAAGTCCCCCGACACTCCGAGATAAACTGCACTGTTCCTTTAAGTATAAATAGGCAGTGAAAAGGGAGTCCGAGTCCCTTTAAATATCTGCTCCATTCCCCCAGGTTTGGGAGGAGCAAACGCGCGGGGTCTCCTTTTGTCCTCACACAGCAAGCACCGCCGGTGGGCTCCCGCAAGGTCCTAAAGACCGAAAATTCTTTCGCATCTGGTTAAGCACAACAACTGAAAAGTGCACACACAAAGTCTTTGCTATATATGCCTGTGTGTGTGCGTGTATGTAAACAAAACACATCATTCTTAATGTTTGACAATGAATTCCACAGAGATAAGCTATTGTCTTCGCCAGTTATTTTCCAGCATGTTATTTGCTCTTATTTACAATGTAATTGCAGAGTGTTCAATCTCTTTCCCATTTATTGATGACCCATTTCTTGTGTGCTCTTGATTCGAAAGTGATGTCACACTGACCATTCCGTACAACTGTAGCAACACCTCCTGGAACCTCGAATCAATTATTAAGGATGTCATAGCAGTGCATCTGGAAAATGGTGACATGATAGGTCCAAGTCAGCATGGATTTGTGAAAGGGAAATCATGCTTGACAAATCTTCTGGAATTTCTTGAGGATGTTTCCAGTAAAGTGGACAAAGGAGAACCAGTTGATGTGGTATATTTGGACTTTCAGAAGGCTTTCGACAAGGTCCCACACAAGAGATTAATGTGCAAAGTTAAAGCACATGGGATTGGGTGTAGTGTGCTGACGTGGATTGAGAACTGGTTGTCAGACAGGAAGCAAAGAGTAGGAGTAAACGGGTACTTTTCAGAATGGCAGGCAGTGACTAGTGGGGTGCCGCAAGGTTCTGTGCTGGGGCCCCAGCTGTTTACATTGTACATTAATGATTTAGATGAGGGGATTAAATGCAGTATCTCCAAATTTGCGGATGACACTAAGTTGGGTGGCATTGTGAGCTGCGAGGAGGATGCTATCAGGCTGCAGAGTGACTTGGATAGGTTAGGTGAGTGGGCAAATGCATGGCAGATGAAGTATAATGTGGATTAATGTGAGGTTATCCACTTTGGTGGTAAAAACAGAGAGACAGACTATTATCTGAATGGTGACAGATTAGGAAAAGGGAAGGTGCAACGAGACCTGGGTGTCATGGTACATCAGTCATTGAAGGTTAGCATGCAGGTACAGCAGGCGGTTCAGAAAGCAAATGGCATTTTGGCCTTCATAGCGAGGGGATTTGAATACAGGGGCAGGGAGGTGTTGCTACAGTTGTACAGGGCCTTGGTGAGGCCACACCTGGAGTATTGTGTACAGTTTTGGGCTCCTAACTTGAGAAGGGACATTCTTGCTATTGAGGGAGTGCAGCGAAGATTCACCAGACTGATTCCCGGGATGGCGGGACTGACCTATCAAGAAAGACTGGATCAACTGGGCTTGTATTCACTGGAGTTCAGAAGAATGAGAGGGGACCTCATAGAAACGTTTAAAATTCTGACGGGTTTAGACAGGTTAGATGCAGGAAGAATGTTCCCAATGTTGGGGAAGTCCAGAACAGTCTGAGGATAAGGGGTAAGCCATTTAGGACTGAGATGAGGAGAAACTTCTTCACACAGAGAGTGGTGAACCTGTGGAATTCTCTACCACAGAAAGTAGTTGAGGCCAATTCACTAAATATATTCAAAAGGGAGTTAGATGAAGTCCTTACTACTCGGGGGATCAAGGTTTATGGCGAGAAAGCAGGAAGGGGGTACTGAAGTTTCATGTTCAGCCATGAACTCATTGAATGGCGGTGCAGGCTAGAAGGGATGAATGGCCTGCTCCTGCACCTATTTTCTATGTTTCTACGTTTCTATGTTTCTATGTTACCAAGGTGACCACTTGTCCGCAGTATACTGTGGGAGAGGGGATTAAATCTCACCGAGGGTAATAAGCAGCCTCCCACCAGTATCTGCATTTTATTGCCCAGTGATCACCTCACCATTACACAGAAGGTCCTGAGATTTACCTCCAGTGTGGATGACTTGTGTAAGTGATGTTAAAAATTAAATTGTAGGTTAAAAGAGGAGTTGGGTGAGGAGGGTTTGGAGAGTAGGCGTAAAAGAGGAGTTGGGTTGAGGGTTTGAGAGAAATACGGTGATAGAGGAGTTGGGGTGAGGGGTTGGGGAGTTGGGTTGAAAGAGTAGTTGGGGAGGGGGAGGTGGAGAGTAGGGGTGAAGAAGGTGTATGAGTGAATGGGATTTACATCCCTTTAATTGTCTTTGTTGAACTATGATGGGGTTTATTTTTCCTTTAAAATGTTTTGTATTGTGCGTTTCACTGAAGTTAGACGTGGGCAGTGTTAATTTGGAATAGATTTGAGTGGGATCATTCTGTGCTGAATGCGTGGCTGGGCGGCGTGTTTGCCCTCAGTCCCAGCGACGAGGAGTTGTTGACACCAAATCCAGGGACCACATACATTGTGACTCCAAATCCAGGGACAACTTACATTGAGGTATCAAATCCAGGGACCCCTTACACTGAGGCAACAAATACAGGGACCAGTTACAATGACACATCAAATCCATGATGAATTACATCGTGACACCAAATTGAGGGATTACTAATAACGTGACAACAAATCCAGGGACCAATAACACTGAGGCACCAAATCCTTGGACCACTTACACTGAGACTATAGAATTACATCAGATATATGGGATAGAAATGGGCCATTCAGACAAACCAGTCTGTGCCGGTGTTCATGCTCTGCTCGGTAATTAGAGAGACGCAGTATGGGGAATGGCCATGCTGCTGAAAGCAGCTCTAGTTAGGGGGAAAGGTGGGTAATGAATGAAGATATGATGGTGGAATCAGACGGTGACTGGTGAGGCCTGGTGACAGATTATTGTCAGAAGCCCTTTTCAAGCAGGCTGAGGATTAAATGTAACCAGCACAACAACTGTATCCGTCTGTTATTGTCCCAAAATCCACAAATCTAATGTCACTAATTGATTTTTCTGTGAGAAATGTAGAGATGTAAAAGAAGGGAGGAAATGAAGCTTGCGCAGAAACGAAGGTTCCTTGAATTAACACATTGAGAGGCTGTTTTGTGACTCGTCTGTGAGAGGTTAAAAACATGAAATGGAAAAGGGCAAGTTCAGTGACACTTATATTGCCAATAGTGCTTTCTACGTTAATCACTATATCCTAAGCCGAATATCATATTGACTATCCCAATCACTAATCCCAATCCTAACACATAGCCACAAACCACACCCACTAACCACTAAACCTACATCTAAACCCAGCCCATAATCAATGCGAAGAACATAAGAAATAGGAGCAGAAGTAGGTCATCTAGCCCCTTGAGTCCGCTCTGCCATTCAATAATATCATGGCTGATCTGATCTTGGCCTCAATTCCACTTCCCTGCCCTCTCCACAGAACGCTTGACTTCCCTATGTTTCAAAAATCAGTCTGTCTGCAACTTAAATATATTCAATGACCCAGCCTCCGTTGCTCTCTGGGGTAGAGAATTTCAAAGATTCACTACTCTCTGAGAGAAGAAATTCATCCTCATTTCCGGTTAAAATGGGTGACCCCTTATGCTCAGACTTTGCCACCTAGTTCTAGATTCCCCCCACAAGAGGAAACAGAGATCAGTGGGGAAGCTAAAGACCCGATAAAGGAAGTGTTTAAACAATTATTTTGATGCAAAAATTTCTGCAACGCATTTAGTAACAAGTAATTATAATCAAATAACCCATCAAAATTAGCAAAGACAATTACAAAGACCAGAACATTTCAAAGGCAATATGCAGTATGTGTGGAGATCTATTAACCGCATTCAAAAATCGTTAAACAATATAGAAAATAAGAGAGTTCCAGTCTTAAGCAAGATAGTTCTTTCAAGGAACGTCAAATAAGTGTAAAGTGAGACACGCCGGTTCAGTGTATGACATCCACAAGCCGTATGCTCAAACGAAACAAGCTTGGGATTTGATGTCGCAAAAGATGAATTGTGTGAGAAGTGAAATAATCTAGAGTAAGAAAAGGCCCAAAATGGAAGGGAAGGGAACATGAATTAGTCTCCCGTGCAGCGGCATGGACCCGGCCTGGATGACCATCAGCAGGTCGGGGCCATCAGAGGGAGCATGGTGCGGCGGTGGCATTCCATTGTAGGATGGTGACGGCTGCAAAGTCACGTCGCTAATTGCAGTGCGGGCAGGCACAGCAGGAGGGGCGAAGGAGCGGCAAGAGATTATAGAAGGACGTGACCGGGGACCGAGGCATGAGTCTAGGGCCCAGAAGCGGCAAGGGCCTAGGGGCAGCATGGGCCAGCCCAAACTTGTATATGTGTGCGCTCAGTCCGTGCAGCACAGCTGGTCTACAGTCGTCTGGGGTAATCCTTGCCACTGGACCAAGACCAAGCTCTGACAAGCCAGTGTGGTGACTGGTGTGCAAAATCCAAACACAGGCAGGTTCCACCCTTCAAGATGTAGCTCGGGATCTGGAATACTGGGTCCTTCATTAAAACACCTGTGAACTCATTCCTTTTTGGCGTGGAAGCAAATCATCCTCGCTTCCAGGGACTGCCTGTGATGATGATGAGGGTTGTGGAGAAATGAAATATTGGACACCCGGTGTTTGAAACAATCCTGAGACAGAACACTAATCTCCAGCTCAGGGACAGGGTTATACAGAGCAGCAGAAACAAAGTCTCAGTGCCAGAATGAACATGGTTCAGTGCCCAATGGGAGGCCAGTAATTCCTGTCCCAGTCACTTAAGTAGTCTTGGGTATTTACCCAGCATTCCCCGCGATGGAGAATGTGCCGACCCCAGACTTCAGGGGACCAGTGCGCACGCGCGAGAACTGGCTGTATTTGGAGCATGCGCGGTGCGTGTAATGGCGGAGCGGCTGTGGTGAAATGTGCTCCGTAAAACAGCTCACTTTCAGCGCGGCGGAGGTGAGTAATGGACCAGCGGGGAGTCGGGGAGGCTTCATAAACACCTGGTGCCTTCCGGAAGCCCGGAATAATAACCGGAATATCGGCGCCTGCAGCCTCGAGGCTTTCTCCCGGTCACAGGCCCCGGGTAACGGCGGCCACCTTTGTACAGGAAGGCAGGGTCAGTCCTCCGCCATCTTTGTCAGTTAGCAGCAAAGCGCATGCGCGGCCATCTTGGTAAAGTAACAGCTGAGTTATATTCTGACACCTCGGATTTCTCACCATCTCCTAAAGGCGCTGCTCAGTGCTAAGCTTCTGGTTACATCCCAGACAATTGTAACAGGAAAGCCCCAGAGCTGTTCATTCCCAGGGTTAGAGACCCCATGTACAGTCCCAGGGTTAGAGAACCAATGTACAGTCCCAGGGTAGAGTCCCCATGTACAGTCCCAGGGTTAGAGTCCCCAGGTACAGTCCCAGGGTTAGAGTCCCCATGTACAGTCCCAGGGTTAGAGTCCCCATATACACTCCCAGGGTTAGAGTCCCCATGTACAGTCCCAGTGTTAGAGTCCCCGGGTACAGTCCCAGGGTAGAGTCCCCATGTACAGTCCCAGTGTTAGAGTCCCCATGTACAGTCCCAGGGTTAAAGACCCCATGTACAGTCCCAGGGTTAGAGTCCCCATGTACAGTCCCAGGGTTAGAGTCCCCATGTACAGTCCCAGGGTTAGAGTCCCCATATACACTCCCAGGGTTAGAGTCCCCATGTACAGTCCCAGTGTTAGAGTCCCCATGTACAGTCCCAGGGTTAAAGTCCCCACGTACAGTCCCAGGGTTAGAGTCCCCATGTACAGTCCCAGGGTTAGAGTCCCCAGGTACACTCCCAGGGTTAGAGTCCCCATGTACAGTCCCAGTGTTAGAGTCCCCAGGTACAGTCCCAGGGTTAGAGTCCCCATGTTCAGTCCCAGTGTTAGAGTCCCATGTACAGTCCCAGGGTTAGAGTCCCCATGTACAGTCCCAGGGTTAGAGTCCCCATGTACAGTCCCAGGGTTAGAGTCCCCAGGTACAGTCCCAGGGTTAGAGTCCCCATGTACAGTCCCAGGGTTAGAGTCCCCACGTACAGTCCCAGGTTTAGAGTCCCCACGCACAGTCCCAGGGTTAGAGTCCCCATGTACAGTCCCAGGGTTAGAGTCCCCATGTACAGTCCCAGGGTTAGAGTCCCCATATACAGTCACAGGGTTATTATCTCATAAGAACATAATAACCTAAGAAATAGGAGCAGGAGTGGATCATTTGGCCCCTGGATCCTGCTCTGCCATTCAATAAGATGATGGCTGATCTATTCATGTACTCACCTCCACTTCCCTGCCCGCTCCCCATCACCCTTTAATCCCTTATTGCTCAAAAATCTGTCTATCTCTGCCTTAAATACATTCAATGACCCAGCCTCCACAGCTCTCGGGCAGAGAATTCCACAGATTTACAACCCTCTGAGCGAATAAATTTCTACTCATCTCAGTTTTAAATGGGTGGCCCCTTATTCTGAGACTATGCACACTAGTTTTAGTTTACCCTGAGTGGAAATATCCTCTCTGGATCCACCTTGTCCAGTCCCCTCGTTATATGTTTCAATAAGATCACCTCTCATTCTTTTGAACTCCAATGTGTATCGGACCAACCTAATCAACCTATCCTCATAAGACAATCTCCTCATCGCCAGAATTAACCTCTGAAGAGCCTCCAATGCAAGTATATCCTTCCTTAAATACAGAGACCAAACTGCATGCAGTATTCTGGGTGTGGTCTCACCAATACCCTGTACAGTTGTAGCAGGACTTATCTGCTTTATCCCCCTTGCAATAAAGGCCAATGTTCCATTTGCCTTCCTGATTACTTGCTGTACTTGCACATTAACTTTTTGTGTTTTATGCACAAACATCCTCAGGTCTCTCTGTCCTGTAGCACTTTGCAATTTTTCTCCATTTAAATTATAATTTGCTTTTCTATTATTTCTGCCAAAGTGGATAACCTCACATTTTCCCATATTATACTACATCTGACAAATTTTTGCCCACTCATTTCGCCTGTCTATATCCCTTTGCAGATTTTTTGTGTTCTCGATTTGCTTTCCCCCCCATCTTTGTATCATCGGCAAACTTGGCTCTATTACACTCGGTGCCTTCTTCCAAGTCATTAATATAGATTGTAAATAGTTGAGGAACCAGCACCGATACCTGCGGTACCCCACTAGTCACCATTTGCCAACCGGAAAAAGACCCATTTATCCTGACTCTCTGTTTTCTGTTAGTTAACCAATCCTCTCTCCATGCTAATATACTGCCCCCAACACTATGAGGTTTATCTTGTGCAGTAACCTCTTATGTGGTACCTTATCAAATGCCTTCTGGAAATCCAAATACACCACATCCACTGGTTCCCCCTTATCTATTCTGCTTCTTACATCATCAAAGGACTCCAGCAAATTTGTCAAACATGATTTCCCTTTCATAAAGCGATACTGACTCTGCTGGATTGAATCGTGCTTTTCCAAATGTCCCGCGACTGCTTCCTTAATAATGGTCTCCAGCATTTTCCCAATGACAGATGTTAGGCCAACTGGTCTATAGTTTCCTGCTTTTTGTCTGCCTCCTTTTTTAAATAGAGGCATTACATTTTTGGTTTCCAATCTGTTGGGACCACCCCAGAATCCAGGGAATTTTGGTAGATTACAACTAATGTGTCCACCATCTTTGCAGCCACTTCTCTTAAGACCTTACGATGTAAGCCATCAGGGCAAGGTGACTTGTCTGACTTTAGTCCCATTATTTTACCGAGTTCTACTTCATAATGAATAGTGATTGTATTAAGTTCCTGCCTCATGAAAGCCCCTTGATTATCCACTTCGGTATTACTCTCAGTGACCGAGTATTTTACTCTAATTAAACTGATCTCAGATTGTTTCTGTTAGATATTAACTCCTGCACGGTCCCAGCAAACACTCCCACTCCCTCACCCCTCCGATGTTGCTGCAGGATAGCTTTGTGAAGATGGGCTCATGGAGAGAAACACCCTGCACGGAATGATCTCAAATTGAGCATCTCCAAGGGACAAAGCTCCCAGCTTTAATCATTCTCTGTCCTTTCCCCCCAAGCCCAGTTCCTTTGCTCAGATTCTGATAAAAGTAAATTGGGAAAAGTGCACTTTGATTTTAACAGGCTGAATTATTGCAGAGAGCTGCGCATGCACGGTTCAGCCCCACCCCCTGTGTCAATTCCCAGTGAGCAGAAGAGCACATGCACCCTCCCCTCCCCCAGCACTGCCTGCAATCACCATTCACTCAGTGAGCAGAAGAAGATGGTTTAAAACAGCCAGGAATGGTGACACAGTAGCCCCGGGGTAAGGCAGCGAGCA
The DNA here is from genome assembly GCF_044704955.1 of Pristiophorus japonicus. NCBI lineage: Eukaryota > Metazoa > Chordata > Chondrichthyes > Pristiophoridae > Pristiophorus > Pristiophorus japonicus. The sequence continues at coordinate 2,017,560 of NW_027254772.1, forward strand.
GCAGCCTCCTTACAGCAGCACAGCACTTTGGGAGCGTGTCCGCAGATGGGCTCAGAGATCAGCATTGAGTCCGGGGGAAACAGCCTGACAGTGAGGATGTGGGGAGTCTCACAAGGTCATCTATTGCAGGCAACAGGAGAGGAGTGTGGGAGAAGATATTTTAAAGACGGGTTATATTGTTTCGGTGAGCTGAGTTCTCCAAAACCGTGTTGCTGGTGATTGAGAGCTACATTGTTGCTCCCTCAGGTACATCATATTCTCTCCTGCATCCATATCTTAGAACTAATAATGTTCTCGTATTATTATTCTCACAGCAAAATTATTCAACCAGCCAGAACAAATGTGATCTTTCCTCCACCCAGAACACAAGGAACAGTGCAGGCAGCTCCTTCTCACACACAGTAAGTAGATTATCACTCACAGAGCGCAGACACACAGAACTGGCCTCAAGTCTATTGTCACAGACAGCAGAAGCTGTCAGTCCCACAGTGATCCGAAGTGACAGAGTTACATTGTGAATCTTACAGCCACATGGAGCAGTAGAATCACATGCTGTTTCATCATTGAAACAGATCACACTGACAGGTACATTAAACACCCACACTCACTTGCCAGAAACTGGAAGGTAGAGAATAAAAGACAATCATCTATCAGAAAAAATGTCAAACAGATAGTATAAACCACATTAGCATATCAGAAGCTGATGGGTACAGAGCAAAAGCCATATTCATGTTTCAGAATCTGACAGATTCAGTATTTAAACCCCCCGAACATACCAGAAGATGACAGGTGCAGAATAAACCCCACATTCCCGTACCACAGACTGACAGATACAGTATATAACACACACCCACATATATGAAAGTGGCAGTAACAGAATAAAATCCCCACTTGCATACCAGAGAGTGACAGGTAAAGTGTAAATCCCATGAGCACATATCGAAAAACTGAAAGGCAGTCAGTAAAGTTTTTACTTGCATCGCAGAAACTGATAGGGGCAGAATAAAACCCACACACACATATCTGAACAATGACAGGTAGAAGGCAAAATCTTCACACACATATCAGAGAAATACAGGTTAAAAGTTCAATTGATTCTCATGTTCACATACCAGAGACAAGCAGATACAGAGTAAATTCCACACTCACATAGCAGCAACTGACAGGTACAGTCTAAAACATACAATCAAGAAGCAGGAACAAATAGGTACAGTCTAACATAGCAGAAACTGAGAAGCACAGATTAAACCTGAACACACAACAAAACCCGACAGTTACAGAAAAATACACACATTTGCATATGAGAGACTGAGAAATACAGTATAAAACCCACACTCACACATCAGAGGCTGACTTATTACAATCCATATTCCCATAACATAAATTGACATACAGTGACATGCCCAGACTCACAAACCAGTAATTGACAGGTACAAGGTAAAGAGCTCTCTTTCATTCCAGAAACTGACAGGTACAAAGGAAAGCCCACTCGCAATTAAACAGAAACTGGCAGTTATAGAGTAAGGCCCACAATCACATATCAGAACTTGACGGGTACAGAATAAAACCTAGACTCCCATAACAGAAATGGAGATACAGAGAAAGGCCCACACTCACATCGCAGACACAGATAGAAACCGAGTGAAACTCAGACTCATTTACCAGAGACCGACAGATTCAGCATAAACACTCACCTCCACAACACAAATTGACAGTTAGAAAGTAAAACCAATACTATAAGAGATTGGGGGTACACAGTAAAACAATACTAACATACTGGAGAATGACGGGTATGCAGTAGAGCTCACATTCACATCACAGAGATGGACAGATACAGCACAAAATACACACTCACTCACCAAGAATGGAAAGATACATTGAAACATTGAAAATAGGTGCAGGAGTAGGCCATTCGGCCCTTCTAGCCTGCACCACCATTCTATATGATCATGGCTCATCATGCAACTTCAGTACCCCACTCCCGCTTTCTCTCCATACCCCCTGAGCCCCTTAGCCGTAAGGGCCACATCTAACTCCCTCTTGAATAAATCCAACAAACAGTACTCCACAACTTTCTGTGGTAGAGAACTTCACAGGTTTACCACTCTGGGTGAAAAAGTTTCTCCTCATTTCAGTCCGATAAGGCTTACCCCTTATCCTTAGACTGTGACCCCTGATTCTGGACTTCCCCAACATCAGGAACATTCTTCCTGCCTCTAACCTGTCCAGTTCCGTCATAATTTTATATGTTGCTATGAGATCCCCTCTCATTCTTCTAAATTCCAGTGAGTGTAAGCCTAGCCGATCCAGTCTTTCTTCATATGTCAGTACTGCCATCCCGGGAATTAGTCTGGTGAACCTTCGCTGCAGTCCCTCAATAGCAAGCACATTCTTCCTTAGATTAAGAGACCAAAACTGCACACAATACTCAAGGTGTGGTCTCAGCAAGGCCCTGTACAATTGCAGTAAGACTTCCCTGCTCGTATACTCAAATCGCCTTACTATGAAGGCCAGCATGCCAGTTGCTTTCTTTACTGCCTGCTGGACCTGCATGTCTACCTTCAGTGACTGATGTACCATGACACCCAGGTCTCTTTGCACCTCCCATTTTAATAATCTGTCACCATTCAGATAATCTGCCTTCCTGTTTTTGCACCCAAAGTGAATAACCTCACATTTATCCACATTATACTGCATCTGCCATGCAATTGCCCATTCACCTAACCTGTCCAAGTCACCCTGCAGCCTTTTAGCATCCTACTCACAGCTCACACTGCCACCCAGCTTAGTATCATCTGCAAATTTGTAGATATTACGTTAAATTCCCTCATCTAAATAATTAATGGATGTTGTAAATTACTGAGATCCCAGCACTGAACCTTACGGCACCCCACTAGTCAATGCCTGCCATTCTGAAAAGGACACGTTTATTCCCACTCTTTGCTTCCTGTCTGCCAAGCAGTTCTCCCTCCACATCAATACATTACCCGCAATACTATGTACCTTAATTTTGCACACTAATCTCTTGTGTGGGACGTTGTCAAAAGCCTTTTTTAATTCCAAATGCACCACATCCACTGGTTCTCCCTTATCCACTCTACTAGTTACATCCACAAAAAACTCAAGAAGATTTGTCAAGCATGATTTCCCTTTCATAAATCCATGCTGACTTGGACCGATCCTGTCACTGCTTTCCAAATGCTATGCTATTACATCTTTAATAATTGATTCCAGCATTTTCCCCACCACCGATGTCAGGCTAACCGGTCTATAATTCCCTGTTTTCTCTCTCCCTCATTTTTTAAAAAGTGGGTTTACATTAGCTACCCTCCAATCCATAGGTACTGATCCAGAATCTATAGAATGTTGGAAAATGACCACCAATGCATCTACTATTTCTAGGGCCACTTCTTTAACTACTCTGGGACGCAGACTATCAGACCCTGGGGATTTATCGGCCTTCAGTCCCATCAGTTTCCCTACAACCATTTCCTGACCAGTAAGGATTTCCCTCAGTTCATCTTTCCCGTTAGACCCTCGGTCCCCTAGTATTTTCGGGAGGTTATTCGTGTCTTCCTTAGTGAAGACAGAACCAAAGCATTTGTTCAATTGGTCTGCCATTTCCTTGTTCCCCCATTATAAATTCACCTGATTCTGACTGCAAGGGGCCGACATTAGATTTCACTAATCTTTTTCTCTTCACATATCTATAGAAGCTTTTGCAGTCAGTTTTTTATGTTCCCTGCAAGCTTACTCTCATATTCTATTTTCCCCCTCCTTATTACACCCTTAGTCCTCCTCTGCTGAATTCTAAATTGCTCCCAGTCCTCAGGTTTGCTGCTTTTTCAGGCCAATTTATGTGCCACTGTCCCTAATTTCCTTGGTTAGCCACGGTTGAGCCACCTTTCATGTTTTATTTTTACGCCAGACAGGGATGTATAATAGTTTTAATTCATCCATGTGATCTTTAAATGTCTGCCATTGCCTATCCACCATCAACCCTTTAAGTATTATTCGCCTGTTTATCCCAGCCAAATCACGTCTCATACCATCGAAGTTTCCTTCAAGTTCAGGACCCTAGTCTCTGAGTTAACTGTGTCGCTCTCCATCTTAATGAAGAATTCTACCATATTATGGTCACTCTTCCCTATGGGGCCACGCACGACTAATTGCTAATTAATCCTCTCTCGTTACACAAGACCCAGTCTAGGATGGCCGGCTCTCTAGTTGGTTCCTCGACATATTGGTCTAGAAAACCATCCCTTATACACTCCAGGAAATCCTCCTCTACAATATTGCTATCGGTTTGGTTCGCCCAATCAATATGTAGGTAAAAGTCACCTATGGTAACTGCTGTACCCTTATTGCACGCCTCCCTAATTTCCTTTTTGATGCCATCCCCAACCTCCCTACTACTGTTAGTTGGGTTTGTTTACAGACCACCAAACGTTTTCTGCCCTTTGTTGTTTCGCAGCTTGACCCATACAGATTCCACATTATCCCAGCCAATGTCCTTCCTTACTACTGCATTAACCTCCTCTTTAACCATTAACTCTACCCCACCTCCTTTTCTTCTTCAATATTGAATACCCCTGCATATTATGTTCCCAGCCTTGGTTACCCTGGAGCCATGTCTCTGTAATCCCAATTACATCATATCCATTAACAGCTATATGTGCAGTTAATTTGTCCACCTTATTACCAATGATCCTCACTTTGAGACTCAGAGCCTTCAGGCTTGTTTTTTTAACACTCTTTATCCTTTTAGAATTATGTAGTAATGTGGCCCTTTTTGATACAGAATGAAACCCACAGGCAATTACCAGAAATTGACAGGAACAGGATAAAATCCACGCTCTCGTATCAGAAACTAACATACAGAGTAAAATCCTCATCCACATACCAGAGATGGACAGATATGAGTAAAATCCACACTCCCATACGAGACTACATTAAAAAATAAGAACATAAAAAATAGGAGCAAGAGCAGGCCATACGGCCCCTCGGGCCTGCTCCACCATTTAATACGATCATGGCTGATCCAATCATGGACTCGGGTCCACTTTCCTGCCCACTCCCCATAACCCCTTATTCCCTTATCGGTTAAGACACTGTCTATCTCTGTCTTAAATATATTCAATGTCCCAGATTCCACAGCTCTCTGAGGCAGCGAATTCCACAGATTTACAACCCTCAGAGAAGAAATTCCTCCTCATCTCAGTTTTAAATGGAGAGCCCCTTATTCTAAGATTATGGCCCCTATTTCTAGTCTCCCCGATCAGTGAAAACATCCTCTCTGCTACCACCTTGTCAAACCCCCTAATTATCTTATACGTTTCGATAAATCACCTCTCATTCGTTCTTCTGAATTCAATGAGTAGAGGCCCAACCTCCTCAACCTTTTCTCATAAGTCAACCCCCTCATCTCCGGAAACAACTCAGTGGACTTTCTCTCAACTTCCTGCAAACAAGTGTATCCTTTCATAAATATGGAAACCAAAACTGCATGCAGTATTCCAGGTGTGGCCTCACCAATACCCTGTGTAACTGTAGCAAGACTTCCCTGCTTTTATACTCCAGCCCCTTTGCAATAAAGGCCAAGATTGCATTGGCCTTCCTGATCACTTGCTGCACCTGCATACTAACCTTTTGTGTTTCATGCACAAGTACCCCCAGGTCCCGCTGTACTGCGGCACTTTGCAATCTCTCTCCATTTAAATAATAACTTGCTCTTTGATTTTTTTCTGCCATAATGCATGACCTCACACTTTCCAACATTATACTCCATCTGCCAAATTTTTGCCCACTCACTTAGCCTGTCTATGTCCTTTTACAGATTATTTGTGTCCTCCTCACACGTTGCTTTTCCTCCCATCTTCATATCGTCAGCAAACTTGGCTACGTTAAAGTCGGTCCCTTCTTCCAAGTCGTTAATATAGATTGTTAATAGCTGGGGTCCCAGCACTGATCCCTGCGGCACCCCACTAGTCACTGATTGCCAACCCAAGAATGAACCATTTACCCCAACTCTCTGTTGTCTGTTAGTTAGCCAGTCCTCTATCCATGCTAATATATTACCCCCAGCCCCGTGAACTTTTATCTTGTGCAGTAACCTTTTATGTGGCATATTGTCAAATGTCTTCTGGGAATCCAAATACAAAAGACCCACTTTATCCACCCTGTTCATTACATGCTCAAAGAATTCCAGCAAATTTGTCAAACTTAACTTCCCCTTCATAAATCCATGCTGACTCTGCCTGACCGAATTATGCTTTTCCAAATGTCGTGCTATTGATTCTTTAAAAATGAACTCTTCAACATTTTCCCAACCACAGATGTTAGGCTAACTGGTCTATAGTTTCCTGCTTTTTGTCTGCCTCCTTTTTAACCGAGTGCGGCTCTCAGTCCCCAGGCAACACCGAGTGCGGCTCCCGGGCCCCGGGCAACACTGAGTGCGGCTCTCGGGCCCCGGGCAGCACCGAGTGCGGCTCTCAGTCACCGGGCAACACCAAGTGCGGCTCCCGGGCCCCGGGCAACACCGAATGCGGCTCTCAGTCCCCGGGCAGCACCGAGTGTGGCTTTCAGTCCCCGGGCAACACCGAGTGCGGCTCTCAGTCCCCGGACAACACCGAGTGTGGCTCTCAGTCCCCGGGCAACACCGAGTGTGGCTCTCAGTCCCCGGACAACACCGAGTGTGGCTCTCAGTCCCCGGGCAACACCGAGTGCGGCTCCCGGGCCCCGGGCAACACTGAGTGCGGCTCTCGGGCCCCGGGCAGCACCGAGTTCGGCTCTCAGTCACCGGGCAACACCGAGTGCGGCTCCCGGGCCCCGGGCAACACCGAATGCGGCTCTCAGTCCCCGGGCAACACCGAGTGTGGCTCTCATTCCCCGGCCAACACCGAGTGCGGCTCTCAGTCCCCGGACAACACCGAGTGTGGCTCTCAGTCCCCGGGCAACACCGAGTGTGGCTCTCAGTCCCCGGACAACACTGAGTGTGGCTCTCAGTCCCCGGGCAACACCGAGTGCGGCTCTCAGTCCCCGGGCAACACCGAGTGCGGCTCCCGGGCCCCGGGCAACACCGAGTGTGGCTCTCATTCCTCGGGCAACACCGAGTGTGGCTCTCAGTCCCCGGACAACACCGAGTGTGGCTCTCAGTCCCCGGGCAACACCGAGTGTGGCTCTCAGTCCCCGGACAACACCGAGTGTGGCTCTCAGTCCCCGGGCAACACCGAGTGTGGCTCTCAGTCCCCGGGCAACACCGAGTGAGGCTCTCGGTCCCTGGACAACACCGAGTGCGGCTCTCGGTCCCCGGGCAATGCCAAGCGCGGCTCTCGGGCCCCGAGTCAGAGCCACCGGGCCCGGCCCCAGCAACCCCCGGGGGCAGCACCTCCCCCACACCAGGCAAACAACAACTTACATTTATACAGCAGGCCCAGCAATTCCCAGCCGCTCTGTATCAGGGTGGGCGCTGGATGTGGAAGTCATTCACTGGCCTCCTGTGTGGGTCTGTTTGTTACATCAGTTTGAGCTGGATGGAGAGCGGGGAGAAGCTGCTGGGTATCACCCCCAGTAATTCTGGGCCCAGTGGGAACAACAATTTCCCATGTGGGCCTGTCGAGGGAGTGTGTTCCCTTCCCTGAATGACAACAGTGACCCAGATGTGTTTTTACGACAATCCGGCAGCTTTCATGGTCACTTTTTTCTTGTGCCGGCCCCACAAATGACCAGATTCATTAAGCTCAATTTCACAACCTGCCTTTGTGTTTTTGTGGGTTCTCTCTCACACTCACTTTTTCCTGTTTAAAATTCACTTTACAGGGTGTTAAAAGGGAAGGATTTGTAGACTGGAAGCTCAAACCAAACATCACCTCAAGATCTGACGGTCACTCAATACATCGGGACTGGAATATCATCAGCTTTTGACCATGGAAGCAGAAGGCACCGTTCACAGTGGGGAGAAACGGTACACGTGCTCTGTGTGTGGACAAGGCTTCAGTCGATCGTCCAACCTGGAGAGACACAAGTGCAGTCACACTGGGGAGAAACCGTGTAAATGTGGGGATTGTGGGAAACGTTTCAACTACCCATCCCAGCTGGAAACACATCGACGAGTTCACACTGGGGAGAGTCCATTCACCTGCTCCGACTGTGGGAAGGGATTCATTCAGTCATCCGACCTGCTGATACACCAGCGAGTTCACACTGGGGAGAGACCGTTCACCTGCTCCGAGTGTGGGAAGAGATTCGCTACATCATCCCACCTGCTGAAACACCAGCGAGTTCACACTGGGGAGAGGCCATTCACCTGCTCCGAGTGTGGGAAGGGATTCATTCAGTTATCCCACCTACTGATACACCAGCGAGTTCACACTGGGGAGAGGCCGTTCACCTGCTCCGACTGTGGGAAGGGATTCACTGCATCATCCAGCCTGCTGATACACCAGCGAGTTCACACTGGGGAGAGGCCGTTCACCTGCTCCGTGTGGGAAGGGATTCGCTGTATCATCCAGCCTGCTGATACACCAGGGAGTTCACACTGGGGAGAGACCGTTCACCTGCTCCGAGTGTGGGAAGGGATTCGCTGTATCATCCAGCCTGCTGATACACCAGGGAGTTCACACTGGGGAGAGGCCGTTCACCTGCTCCGAGTGTGGGAAGAGATTCACTGCATCACCCCACCTGCTGATACACCAGCGAATTCACACTGGGGAGAGACCGTTCACCTGCTCTGAGTGTGGGAAGGGATTTACTCGGTCATCCCACCTGCTGACACACCAGCGAGTTCACACTGGGGAGAGGCCGTTCACCTGCTCTGAGTGTGGAAGGGATTCTCTCTGTCAGGCAACCTGCTGAGACACCAGCGAGTTCACAAGTGACTGCAGGGGTTGGATTCTGTTGTTATTGCTGCTGGTAATCACATCCTGGACTAAATTGTGTTAATTCTGATAGTTGGGGTTTATAAATCCTGTAACGCTGATGTTAATAACTCCTGTAACTGGATTGGAGTTTAATATTTGGGATATCGACACACAAATTAGTGTTGCTTTCAACACATTGCTGTGGATTTTTGTCTTTACCACCTGAGTGTTTCGCATCACCTGATTGGAGCTGAGAAAGGACATTCTGTGGGGAGGATTTTACAGGGGGAACAGAACTTCAGCCTGGACACAGTCCTTCAGGGCCACACAGAGATCACCTCATTCTTTTGAACTCCAATGTGTCTAGGTCCAACCTAATCAACCTATCGTCATAAGTCAACCCCCTCATCTCTGGAATCAACTCTGGAATCTGCAGCAGACATGAGCAAGGACTTGAGGCTTATTAAATGACACATATTTCATTACAGACAAGGTTAGACTGGGATAAATGTTCAGTTAGAACATGAGAACATAATAAATAGGAGCTGAAGTAGGCCATTTGACCCCTCGGGCCTGCTCCGCCATTCAATAAGATCATGGCTGATCTGATCATGGACTCAGTTCCACTTCCCTGCCCGCTGCCCATAATCCTTTACTCCCTTAATCGCTCAAACATCTGTCTATGTTTCCGCCTGAAATATATTCAAAGACCCAGCCTCCACAGCTCTCCTGGGCAGAGTATTCCACAGATTTATAACCCTCAGAGAAGAAATTCCTCATCTCAGTTTTAATTGGGTGGTCCCTTATTCTAAGACTATGTCTCCTTCTTTTAGTTTCCCCTATGAGTGGAAATATCCTCTCAGCATCCACCTTGTCGAATCCCCTTATTATCTTATGTTTCGATAAAATCACCTCTCATTCTTCTGCACTCCAATGTGTTTAGGCCCAATCTACTCAACCTATTTTCATAAGTCAATCCCCTCATCTCCAGAATCAACCGAGTGAACCATCTCCGAACAGCCTCCAATGCAGATATATCCTTTTGTAAATATGGAGACCAAAATACAGAGTCTATTACAGGCAAAATGCCAATCAAACCAGCAACACACTGGCACCTTAACAGTGTCTCATTGGCCTATAGGCTTTTCTTTAATAGATTTGCTGAGTGGATATAAACTTAAACCAGGTTTACAGATGTGATGCTCTATTCACATATTGAAGGTAGAAGAGATGCTGTGGGGCACATGCTAAGTCCAGTAGCTGAAAGTGATTAACAGACTGGGTTTTGTGTTTACTGATCCCAGGCGTGTTACCAATACCAGCAAAATCGAGGCCCATGGAATAACGGGGACAGTGGCAGCATGGATATGAAAGTGGCTAAGTGACACAAACAGTCGTGGTGAATGGTTGTTTTTCAGACTGGAGGAAGTGGTGTTCCCCAGAGGTCGGTATTGGGTCCACTGCTTTCTTTTACCTATATTAATGACCTATGTACAGGGCACAATTTCCAAATCTACAGCTCACACAAAACTTGGAAGTACAGTGAACCGTGAGGAGGTAGTGATAGACTTCGAACCCCCTTATTATCTTATGTTTCGATAAAATCACCTCTCATTCTTCTGCACTCCAATGTGTTTAGGCCCACTAGCTTCCACTCTAAAAATGAGTCCTTTGGTGGCTGAACAGCCCACCCATTACACCAGCGTGTCTATGTGGCAGATGAAATTTAACGTCGAAATGTTCAAAAGTGATACATCTTTGTCGGAAGAAAGAGGAGAGGAAATATAAGCTAAAGGGTACAATTGTAAAGGGGTGCGTGAACAGAGAGACCCAGGAGTATATGTGCACCAATCACTGAGGGTGGCAGTGCTGGTTGAGAAAGTGGTTACAAAGACTTACGGGATCCTATTTTTCATGAATAGAGGTATAGAGTACAGAAGTGTGGATATTATGTTGAACCTGCATAAAACACTGGTTCGGCCTCAACTGGAGTATTGTGTGCAGTTCTGGGTCGTCATCATCATCATAGGCAGTCCCTCGAATCGAGGAAGACATGCTTCCACTCTAAAAATGAGTCCTTTGGTGGCTGAACAGTCCAATACGAGAGCCACAGTCCCTGTCACAGGTGGGACAGATAGTCGTTGAGGGAAGGGGTGGGTGGGACAGGTTGCCGCACGCCCTTTTTAATGCCACGGTTGATTTCTACATGCTCTCGGCGATGAGACTCGAGGTGCTCAGCGCCCTCCCGGATGCTCTTCCTCCACTTAGGGCGGTCTTTAGCCAGGGACTCCCAGGTGTATCAGGGAGGCTTTGATGGTGTCCTTGTAACATTTCATCAGCCACACCTTTGGCTCGTTTGCTGTGAAGGAGTTCTGAGTAGAGTGCTTGCTTTGGGAGTCTCGTGTCTGGCATGCGAACAATGTGGCCTGCCCAGCGGAGCTGATCAAATGTGGTCAGTGCTTCAATGCTGCAGATGTTGGCCTGGTCGATGACGCTAACGTTTGTGTGTCTGTCCTCCCAGGTAATTTGTATGATCTTGCGGAGACATCGTTATTGGTATTTCTCCAGCAACTTGAGGTGTCTACTGTACATAGTCCATGTCTCTCAGCCATACAGGAGGGTGGGTATTACAACAGCCCTGTAGACCATGTGCTTGGTTGTAGATTTGAGGACGTGGTCTTCAAAGACACTTTTCCTCAAGCGGCCGAAGGCTGCACTGGAGGCGGTGTTGAATCTTGTCGTCAATGTCTGCTCTTGCTGACAAGAGGTTCCTGAGGTATGGGAAATGGTCCACACTGGCCAGGGCCGTGCCATGGATTTTGATGACTACGGGGGGTGGGTGAAGTGGGGAGTGCTATGTGGCGAGGACAGGCTGGTGGAGGACCTTTCTCTTATGGATGTTTAGTGCAAAGCCTATGCTTTCGTAACGTCAGTAAATACGTCGACTATGATTTGAAGTTCAGCCTCTATATGTGCGCAGACACAGGTATTATCCGCGTACGGTAGCTCAACGACAGAGATTGAAGTGGTCTTGGACCTGGCCTGGAGACGACGAAGGTTGAACAGGTTCCCACTGGTTCTGCAGTATAGTTCCACTCCAGCGGGGAGCTTGTTGACTGAACTGGAGCAATTCTGGCTACCACATTTTAGTAAGCATGCGAAGGCCTTTTAAGAGCGTGCAGAAAAGATTTACGAGAATGAATCCAGGGATGAGGGACTTCAATTACGTGGATAGTCTGGAGAAGTTGAGGTTGTTCTCAGAACAGAGAAGATTGAGAGGACATTTGACAGAGGTGTTCAAAATCATTAGAGGTCTGGTCAGAGTAGCTGGAGTGGGATTAGCAGAAGCTCTTGCAGATAGCCAACATAGGCTCGACGGGCAAATGGCCTCCTTCCATTTTGTAACCAGTCTCTGATTCTATGAAGAAGAAAAATGTGTTGCCCAGGATGCTCCATCTCCCGGGCACTGGGACCCAGTTGGGAACAGAGACTCTGAAGCCCCGCCCACTCTCTGATCCTGAACGAAGATGGCCACGCATGCGCCCTGATCCCGCCCTGTGCAAGATGGCGGCCAGTGACACCGCTCACCCGGAGCCTGTCACCACGGGGCCTGTGGGCTCTAATTCGGGGCCTGAGATTTATTCTGTATCTAAGCCGTGCTGTACCTGCTCTGGTAGTGTTAAATAGGACAGTGTAGATGAAGCATTTTAAAACATACGAAAAATGACGGACAGGTAAAGACCATCTGGTCCATCAAGCCTGTCCCACACAATTGCGATATATCACAGCGTATACACTCCACTCCACCCGAATCCATGTGATCTCCTGGGAGAGGCAAAAATACAGATTTAAAATAAACCTAGGACAATTTGGGAAAATAAAATCTGGGAAATTCCTCTCCAACCCAAGTGATGGAAACTAGTCCAGGAGATCACTCTGGCCATGAAACTCCCTGCAGTACCTACCTTCTGTAAGTGTTAATCTCCGCCGCAGCCAGAAACAAATCCAGCTTTTACTTGAAGGAATTCAATGAGTCTGTATCCACCACATGAGAGGGCAGCTTGTTCCAGAGGTCTACTGTTCTCTGGGAAAAGAACCACCTCCTGATGTCTAACCTAGATCTAGCCTTGTACAACTGAAATTTGTGTCCCCTGGTCCTGCCTAACCTATTTAAGTGAAATAAACAGTCAGCTGGAACACTCTCTTTCACTTTCATTATCTTATAAACCGCAATCATATCGCCCTAAGTCTACGCTGCTCTAAGGTAAAGAGTCCCAACTCTTTTAACCCATCTTGATAACTAAGATCCTTTAGACTTGGAATTAGTCGAGTGACCCTTTCCAGAACCTCAATATCACCCACCATGTGAGGAGACCAAAACTGGACACAGTATTCCAAGTGTGGTCTGACTAAGGTCTTGTACTCGGACAAAACAGTACTCCTCGTCTTATACTGAATTGTCCTATGGATACACCCCAGCACCCTATTTGCTCTAACTGTCGCTGCACTGCGTTGCTCGTGTACCTTTAAGGGTGTATTCACTAGAATGTCTAAATCTCTTTCTATCTCCACCATCTTTAATGCCTTTCCCTGGAGGGTGTATGAATGTTGAGCATTTGCCCTGCCCACATGCATAACACTGAACTTATCTAAGTTATACATCATTTTCCAGTTGTTAGTGTTAGTTTTTATCAGAAGAATCACTCAACACTCAGAGTCGGTTCCAACGTCAGTGCGGCCTTTAATTACGCCAGCGGGGAGGAAATCACAAGACTGAGTCCAGGCTTCTCTCCGCTGAACAAAGGGTTTCATGGATCTTTATAGGTTTTACAACAGTTTACTACAGTTACATACAACAGTTTACTACAGTTACATTAGACCAATAGCGTTAGTCTCCAAACGTAAAGTGGCTCATGTGTTGCCAAGAGATGTGTTGCGAAGGGGTGTGTTGCTAGGGATGACTCATGTGTCTTGTAACATGGCCTGGGCTTCTCTTATCTTACTGTCCTTGGATGCTGGAATTGGGTAGCCTCCTTATCCCCATCCAGCTACAGAGCCGTATTGTTACGAGAACATTTGGTCCTGAGGTATGCTGATTAGAGACACCTGCAGAGCTTGCATGCTGGTCATGTGTGTGGGAAACAACAAGTATCAGTCTCCAGGAATGCAGTCTATTTCAGCTAACAGAAATCCCTTGAGGCTTCACTGGTTACCATTTTATGGTACAAGTTACATGTTACATATTTAATTCTAACCTTATCCTACAGGTGCCGTTGCCCGATGGTGCCTAATACCTACAACACAGTCATGAGGCCAGTGTCCCAACACTTCAACATCTGCCTGAATCAGACGAGCCACTTCTACAGTTCGAGCACTCGCACAGATCTTGGTATCATTTCAAAATTGTGCCCCAACCCCAAAATCCAGATCATTAATAAAAATAGGGAAAAGCAATGGTCCCAACACTGATCCCTGCAGGACACCACTGGTGACTGGTCTCCAAACAGATCCAAATCCATCAAAAACTGCTCTTTACCTATATCCTGCCGGCCAGTTCTGTATCCACTTCAATATATTTCACTAATACCAAAGACTCCGATCTTAGAGAAGCCTCTTGTGCGATACCTTATCAAAAGGTTTTTGGAAATCTAAGCAGACAATGTCTACTGGGCTTCCCTCATCCACTAACATTGTAACTTCTTCAAAAAAAACAATTAGAGTTGTGAGACATGAACTCTTTATGAAGCCATGTTGGCTTTCCCTAATATGTCCCTCCCTATCCAAGTATTCATATATTGCATCCCTTATGATTCTTTCAAGCATCTTACCTATTACTGATATTAAACTGATGGGCCTATAGTTACCCAGGTCTGCCTTGTCACATTGTTTTAAAAATGGGGACTACTTTAGCCTCCTTCCTATCTGTAAGGCCCATTCCAGAGTGCAGTGAGCTATTAAACATACAGGCCAGGGGCTCACACAGCACATGTCCCATCTCCCGGAGGGGCTCACACAGCACATATCCCATCTCCCGGAGGACCCTCACACAGCACATGTCCCATCTCCCGGAGGACCCTCACACAGCACATGTCCCATCTCCCGGAGGGGCTCACACAGCACATGTCCCATCTTCCGGAGGACCCTCACACAGCACATGTCCCATCTCCCGGAGGGGCTCACACAGCACATGTCCCATCTCCGGGAGAGGCTCACACAGCACATGTCCCATCTCCCAGAGGACCCTCACACATCACATGTCCCATCTCCCGGAGGGGCTCACACAGCAAATGTCCCATCTCCCGGAGGGGCTCACACAGCACATGTCCCATCTCCCGGAGGACCCTCACACAGCACATGTCCCACCTCCCGGAGGACCCTCACACAGCACATGTCCCATCTCCCGGAGGACCCTCACAAAGCACATGTCCCATCTCCCGGAGGACCCTCACACAGCACATGTCCATCTCCCGGAGGACCCTCACACAGCACATGTCCCATCTCCCGGAGGACCCTCACACAACACATGTCCATCTCCCGGAGGACCCTCACACAGCACATGTCCCATCTCCCGGAGCGGCTTACACAGCACATGTCCCATCTCCCGGAGGGGCTCACACAGCACATGTCCCATCTTCCGGAGGACCCTCACACAGCACATGTCCCATCTCCCGGAGGATCCTCACACAGCACATGTCCCATCTCCCGGAGGGTTTCACAGAGCACATGTCCCATCTCCCGGAGGGGCTCACACAGCACATGTCCCGTCTCCCGGAGGACCCTCACACAGCACATGACCCATCTCCCAGAGGGGCTCACACAGCACATGTCTCATCTCCCGGAGAACCCTCACACAGCACACGTCCCATCTCCCGGAGGATCCTCACACAGCACATGTCCCATCTCCCGGAGGACCCTCACACAGCACACGTCACATCTCCCGGTGGACCCTCACACAGCACATGTCCCATCTCCCGGAGGGGCTCACACAGCACATGTCCCATTTCCCGGAGGATCCTCACACAGCACATGTCCCATCTCCCGGAGGACCCTCACACAGCACATGTCCCATCTCCCGGAGGACCCTCACACAGCACATATCCTATCTCCTGGAGGACCCTCACACAACACAAGTCCCATCTCCCGGAGGACCCTCACACAGCACATGTCCCATCTCCCGGAGGATCCTCACACAGCACATGTCCTATCTCCCGGAGGATCCTCACACAGCACATGTCCTATCTCCCGGAGGACCCTCACACAGCACATGTCCCATCTCCCGGAGGGGCTCACACAGCACATGTCCTATCTCCCGGAGGATCCTCACACAGCACATGTCCTATCTCCCGGAGGACCCTCACACAGCACATGTCCCATCTCCCGGATGATCCTCATACAGCACATGTCCCATCTCCTGGAGGACCCTCACACAGCAAATGTCCCATCTCCCGGAGGATCCTCACACAGCACATGTCCCATCTCCCAGAGGACCCTCACACAACACAAGTCCCATCTCCCGGAGGAGCTCACACAGCACATGTCCCATCTCCCGGAGGACCCTCACACAGCACATGTCCCATCTCCCGGAGGACCCTCGCACAGCACATGTCCCATCTCTCGGAGGGGCTCACACAGCACATGTCCCATCTCCTGGAGAACCCTCACACAGCACATGTCCCATGTCCAGGAGGACCTTCGGCTGGCTACTCTATGTATTTTTAAGTTCTTACTTTTTTTCTAAAGCAATATTCTTATCTATATTAATGTTACTGAGGAAAACTAGTGTTATTAAATTCTAATATTTTTGCATGATCTTCAAGGGTGAAGACTCATAAAAGTGCTGATTAATATTTCCGCCATACTCAGTGAGTCCTTTGTAACCTGTCCTTGAACACCCTTCAGTGGCCCAACACAGTCCTTGATAGTTCTCTGACTCTTTACATAAATAAAAAAGGCTCTTCCCATGACTGCCACAGTTGCCTACAATTCTTTTTTCCAAATAACCTTTTTGCTGATCGAATAGCCGCTTCCGTTTTCTTTGTATTCAACGCTATTTATTTGTGTGTTAAATTTCTTTAATTTATAGAGACATTTCTGTTTACATGTTATTTGTCTTTGCACAGAGCCAGTCAGCCACCTTGGCTTTTTCTTACCACATTTCCATCTTTAGATTTTGGCTACGTTAGTTTTCCACATTTTAATTCTGAAATACGTTCCATTTGTATTCAACATCGGTCACATCACCACCGAGTAGGATTGGCCAATTTACCTGTTGCAAGTCCTCTGCCATTTTCGAGAAGTTTGCCCTTCTGAAATGCGGTGCGAGTTGCAGGTTCTCAGTCACTTTGGTTCTCCTGGCCAATTGGGACCCTACAATGTGATTACTGTTGCCCAGATGTTCCCCCACACGGAGACCTGATAGGAGGTCAGGCTCACTACTAAACACCACATCCAATATATAATTTTCCCAAGTTACTTCATTAACATGTTGAGTCAGGAAACATTCCTGTATATTTTCAATAAATAAGAACAGAAGAAATAGGAGCAGGAGTAGGCCATAAGGCCTCTTGAACCTGCTCCTCCGTTCAATAAGATCATGGCTGATGCGATCATGGACTCAGCTCCACTTCCCTGCCCGCTCCCCATAACCCCTTAACCCCTTATCGTTTAAATAAATTTAAGACAGAAATAGACATTTTCTTAATGTCCTAACTTCCACAGCTCTCTGAGGCAACGAATTCCACAGATTCACAACCGTTTGAGAGCAGAAATTTCTCATCATCTCAGTTCTAAATGGGCGGCCCCTTATTCTAACATCAAGCCATCTAGTTATAGTCTCCCCCATCAGTGGAAACATCTTCTCTGCATCCACCTTGTCCAGTCCTGTCATAATCTTACATGTTTCTATAAGATCAAATCTCATTCATAGAACCATAGAAAATCGGTGCAGGAGTAGGCCATTCGGCCCTTCCAGCCTGCACCACCATTCAATAAGATCATGGCTGATCACTCCCTCAGTATCCCTTTCCTGCTTTCTCTCCATACCCCTTGATCCCCTTAGCCGCAAGGGCCATGTCTAACTCCCTCTTGAATATATCCAATGAACTGGCATCAACTGTCTGCGGCAGGGAATTCCACAGGTTAACAACTCACTGAGTGAAGAAGTTTCTCCTCATCTCAGTCCTAAATGGCCTACCCCTTATCCTAAGACTGTGTCCCCTGGTTCTGGACTTCCCCAACATTGGGAACATTCTTCCCGCATCTATCCTGTCCTGTCAGAATCTTTTATGTTTCTATGAGATCCCCTCTCATCCTTCTAAATTCCAATGTATAAAGGCCCAGGTGATTCAGTCTCTCCTCATTTGTCAGTCCTGCCATCCCGGGAATCAGTCTGGTGAATCTTCGCTGCACTCCCTCAATAGCAAGAAAGTCCTTCCTCAGATTAGGAGACCAAAGCTGAACACAATATTCCAGGTGAGGCCTCCCCCAGAGCCTGTATAACTTGCTCCTATACTCAAATCCCCTAGCTATGAAGGCCAACATTCCATTTGTCTTCTTCACCACCTGCTGAACCTGCATGCCAACTTTCAATGACTGATGAACCATGACACCCAGGTCTCGTTGCACCTCCCCTTTTCCTAATCTGCCACCATTCAAATAATATTGTCATCGCGTTTTTGCCCCCAAAGTGGATAACCTCACATTTATCCACATTATACTGCATCTGCCATGCATTGGCCCACTACCTAACCTGTCCAAGTCAACCTGCAGTCTTTTAGCGTCCCCCTCACAGCTCACACTGCCACCCACTTTAGTGTCATCTGCAAACTTGGAGATATTACATTCAATTCCTTCATCCAAATCATTGATGTATGTTGTAACGAGCTGGGATCCCAGCATTGAGCCCTGCGGCACTCCACTGGTCACTGCCTGCCATTTAGAAAGGGACCCGTTTATCCCGACTCTCTGCTTCCTGTCTGCCAACCAGTTCTCTATCCACGTCAGTATATTACCCCCAATACCATGTGTTTTAATTTTGCACACCAATCTCTTGTGTGGGACTTTGTCAAAAACCTTTTGAAAGGCCAAATACATGACTTCCACTGGTTCTCCTTGTCCACTCTACTAGTTACATCCTCAAAAAATTGCAGAAGATTTGTCAAGCATGATTTCCCCTTCATAAATCCATGCTGACTTGGACCGATCCTGTCACTGTGTTTCAAATGTGCTGCTATTTAATCTTTAATAATTGATTCCAACAATTTACCCACTACTGATGTCAGGCTAACCAGTCTATAATTACCCGTTTTCCCTCTCCCTCCCTTTTTAAAAAGTGTTGTTACATTAGCTACCCTCCAGTCCATAGGAACTGATCCAAAGTCGATAGACTTTTGGAAAATGATCACCAATGAATCTACTATTTCTAGGGCCACTTCCTTAAGTACTCTGGGTTGCAGACTATCAGGCCCCGGGGATTTATCGGACTTCAATCCTATCAATTTCCCTAACACAATGTCCAACCTTATATGGATATCCTTCAGTTCTCACTGGCACTCTGTCCCCTAGTACTTCCAGAAGGTTATTTGTGTCTTCCTTTGTGAAGACAGAACCGAATTATTTGTTCAATTGGTTTGCCATTTCTTTGTTCCTCATTATAAATTCACCTGAATCCGACTGCAAGGGACCTACGTTTGTCTTCACTAATCTTTTTCTCTTCACATATCTATATAAGCTTTTGCAGTCAGTTTTTATGTTCCCAGCAAGATTCTTCTCATACTCAATTTCCCCCTCTTAATTATACCTTTGTCCTCCTCTGCTGAATACTAAATTTCTCCCAGTCCTCAGGTTTGCTGCTTTTTCTGGCCAATTTATAAGTCGCTATCTTGGATTTAACACTATCCTTAATTTCCTTTGTTAGCCACAGTTGAGCCACCTTCCCAGTTTTATTTTTACTCCAGACAGGGATGTACAATTGCTGAATTCATCCATGTGATCTTTAAATGTTTGTCATTGCCCATCCACCGTCAAACCTTTAAGTAACATTTGCCAGTCTATTCAAGCCAATTCACACATCAAACCATCAAAGTTACCTTTCCTTAAGTTCAGGACCTTAGTTTCTGAATTAAGTGTGTCACTCTTCATCATAATAAAGAATTCTACCATATTATGGTCACTCTGCCCCAAGGGGCCTCGCCCAACAAGATTGCTAATTAGTCCCTTCTCATTACATGTCACCCAGTCTAGGATGGTCAGCTCCCTCGTTGGTTCCTCGACATATTGGTCTAGAAAACTATCCCCAATACACTCCAGGAAATCCTCCTCCACCGCATTGCTACCAGTTTGGTTAGCCCAATCTATATGTAGATTAATGTCGCCCATGATAACTGCTGTATCTTTATTGCATGCATCTCTAATTTCTTGTTTGAAGCTGTCCCCAACCTCACTACTATGGTTTGGTGCTCTGTACACAATTCCCTCTAGTGTTTTCTGCCTTTCCGTATTCCGTAGCTCCACCCATACCGATTCCACATCATCAAAGCAAATGTCCTTTCTTACTATTGCATTAATTTCCTCTTTACTTAACAATGCCACCCTGCCTCCTTTTCCTTTCTGTCTACCCTTCCTAAATGTTGAATACCCCTGAATGTTGAGTTCCCAGCCTTGGTCACCCTGAAGCCATGTCTCCGTGATGCCAATTACTTCATACCAGTTAATAGCTATCTGTGCAGTTAATTTGTCCAGCTTATTCCGAATACTCCTCGCATTGAGGCACAGGGCCTTCAGTCTTTCTAACACACTTTGCCCCTTTAGAATTTTGCTGTAATGTGGCCCTTTTTGCCTTAGGTTTCTCTGCCCTCCACTTTTACTTTTCTTCTTTCTATCTATCTTTTGCTTCTGCCCCCATTCTACTTCTCTGTCTCCCTGCATAGGTTCCCATCCCCCTGCTATATTAATTTAACTCCTCCCCAACAGCATGAGCAAACACTTCCCCTGTGACATTGGTTCCAGCCCTGCCCAGGTGCAAACCGTCCAGTTTGTACTGGTCCCACCTCCTCCAGAACCGGTTCCAATGTCCCAGGAATTTGAATCCCTCCCGTTTGTACCACTCCTCAAGCCACATATTCATCTGAGCTTTTCTGAGATTCCTACTCTGACTAGCACGTGGCATGTGGCACTGGTAGCAATCTTGAGATTACTACTTTTGAGGGAGCATTATTCTGTATTTAACCCATGTTGTACCTGTACAGGGAGTGTTTGATGGGACAATGTAGAGGGAGCTTTATTCTGTATCTAACCCATGTTGAACCTGTACTGGAAGTATTTGATGGGTTAGTGTAGAGGAAGCCTTACTATGTTTGTAACCCATGTGGTAGGTGTCCTGAGATTGTTTCATGGGACATTGTCGACGGAGCTTCACTCAGCATGTAACCTCTGCTGTATGTGTTTGGGAATGTTTGATGGGACAGTGTAGAGGGAGCTTTACTCTGCACCTAACCCGTGCTGGACCTGCCCTGGGATTGTTTGATGGGACAGTGTAGAGGGAGCTTTACTCTGTATCTAACCCCCTGTACCTGCCCTGGGAGTGTTTGATGGGACAGTGTAGAGAGAGCTTTACTCTGTATCTAACCCCCTGTACCTGTCCTGGGAGTGTTTGATGGGACAGTGTAGAGGGAGCTTTACTCTGGATCTAACCCTTGATGTACCTGTCCTGGTAATTGGACCGTGCAGAGGGAGCTTTACTCTGTATCCAACCCATGCTGTATTTGCCCCTGGGAGTGTTTAGTTGGACAGTGCAGAAGGAGCTTTCCTCTATATCCAACGCTTGGTGTACCTGCCTGAGTGTTTGATGGGACAGTGTAGAGGGAGCCTTACTCTGTATCTAACCCCCTCTACCTGCCTGGGAGTGTTTGATGGGACAGTGTAGAGGGAGCTTTACTCTGTATCTAACCCGTGTTGTACCTGCCTGGGAGTGTTTGATGGGACAGTGTAGAGGGAGTTTTACTCTGTATATAACCCGTGCTGTACCTGCTCTGGGAGTGGTGAAGTGAACCGAGCTGTGTCCATTCTCATTCTTGTTGAAGATGTTGGATCTTTTCCCCATGTTTGGACCTTCAGTCATGGTGGTGACAGACGTTCCCAGGTTCTGATGCTCTATAATAAATATATTAATGGGAGGGTTAGAGGGAAATATTTAAATGGGAAGGAGGACATTGCCTTGGTAAACATGATACCCAGTCCCTCCTCCCCCACCAGTACAACAGCGGTTAGCTCTGGGATCGAGCATTTCCCGAATGTTACGATGAACTCTCCACAACCCAATTCCAGACGGGCTCCCGTCGGCCGAGACTTCGCACTGGGAGCGACCATTGGTGAGATTTATTCACAGTGTAGGCCCAAACCATTATTCCCAAGGTAGGGAATATTCAGCAGGGAAATGTGGAGCGGGTGATCATTGATGAATTAAATGATCCTTCATTCAGTTTTACTTGGTCTGGCATAATAACATATGAAATAGGAGGAGTAGGCCATCTGGCCCTCAAGCCTGCTCCGCCATTTAATGGTGGTATTGTATTATTTTTATTCACAGATGTGTGTTTAATATTTTTGAGTTGGGATATTAATTTATGGCATTTTATGACTATTATATCTATCCACATACACAGCATATAGCTGGGTGTAATTCCTCTGGTCTCTATGGGCAGTGATATTGTCCGTGTGTTCAGGGAGATGTGAACTGGTTGCTGCTTCTATTTTATATTGACCATATCTCATGGTGTCAGCAGCTGACTAATGAACTCCACTGGGTGGGCCACATTGTTCACATGCCTCACACAAGACTCCCAAATCAAGCGCTCTGCTTGGAACTCCTTCACGGCAAACAAGCCCAAGGTGGACGGACGAAACATTTCAAGGACATCCTCAAAGCGTCCTTGATGAAATGCAACATTACCATCGACACCTGGGAGTCCCTGGCCAAAGACCGCCCTAAGTGGAGGAAGTGCATCCGGGAGGACGTTGAGCACCTCGAGTCTCGTTGCTAAGAGCATGCAGAAATCAAGCTCAGGTAGCAGAAGGAGCGTGTGGCAAACCAGCGCCACCCACCCTTTCCCTCAACCACTGTCTGTCCCACCTGTGACAGAGATTGTGGTTCTCGTATTGGACTCACTTTTAGAGTGGAAGCAAGTTTTCCTCGATTCTAACGGACTGCCTGCGATGATGAAGAATGAGCACTTTAGGGGGTGAGGACATTTCCCACTGTCCCACTGATAACATAATGTAGAATGAATTGTGTACCTTCAGTCAGGGGATACATAACATTGATTTGTTTCATTATATTTAGGTGTTTTACAATCTCAAAACACCATAAATATATCATTGGTAAAGTTAGCTGCTGTTTTACAATCACAATTATCCACTTGTGCGTGTGCAGACACACGCTCATGCACGTTAACTCTCAGCATCCTTTCCTTTCCCCACAGTGGAAATGCAAGCGCTTCAATCTCGGATACGGAATTTCTCCAAACAGGTGTTGAAGTTCTTCTCTGGCATTAATTTGTGAGGAGTTAGGAAATGAGCAACAGGGTTTTGGATGAGTGCAAGTTTACGGAGGGTGTAAGAAGGGAGGCCGGCCAGGAGAATGATGGAATATTCAAGTCTAGAGGTAGCAAAGGATGAGATAAGGTTTTCAGCAATAGATGGTTCACCTGCTTTTGTTCCTCAGTCTGCAAAGCCTGTTCACTTCCAGCTGCAGACCTTTTTCTGTCACTCCATCATTTACCCGAGATCTAATTATGCGAGACAGAAAATTAGATAAATATTGATAAAGTGACGTGGATTGGGACTCCCTCTGACCTTTCTCCCCAGTCGATCCCCAGGACCAGTATGTATCTGAGTCATAGGGACTCTCTCTGAGCTTTCTCCCCAGTCTATCCCCAGGACCAGTGTGTATCTGAGTCAATGGGACTGTCTCTGACCTTTCTCCCCAGTCCCCCAGGACCAGTGTTTATCTGAGTCAATGGGACTCTCTGACCTTTCTCCGCAGTCTATCCCCAGGACCAGTGTGTATCTGAGTCAATGGAACTCTCTCTGATCTTTCTCCCCAGACCCCCAGGACCAGTGTTTATCTGAGTCAATGGGACTCATAGAAAACATAGAAACATAGAAAATAGGTGCAGGAGCAGGCCATTCAGCCCTTCTAGCCTGCACCGCCATTCAATGAGTTCATGGCTGAACATGAAACTTCAGTACCCCCTTCCTGCTTTCTCGCCATAACCCTTGATCCCCCGAGTAGTAAGGACTTCATCTAACTCCCTTTTGAATATATTTAGTGAATTGGCCTCAACTACTTTCTGTGGTAGAGAATTCCACAGGTTCACCACTCTCTGGGTGAAGAAGTTTCTCCTCATCTCGGTCCTAAATGGCTTACCCCTTATCCTCAGACTGTGACCCCTGGTTCTGGACTTCCCCAACATTGGGAACATTCTTTCTGCATCTAACCTGTTAAACCCGTCAGAATTTTAAACGTTTCTATGAGGTCCCCTCTCATTCTTCTGAACTCCAGTGAATACAAGCCCAATTGATCCAATCTTTCTTGATAGGTCAGTCCCGCCATCCCGGGAATCAGTCTGGTGAACCTTCGCTGCACTCCCTCAATAGCAAGAATGTCCTTCCTCAAGTTAGGAGACCAAAACTGTACACAATACTCCAGGTGTGGCCTCACCAAGGCCCTGTACAACTGTAGCAACACCTCCCTGCCCCTGTATTCAAATCCCCTCGCTATGAAGGCCAACATGCCATTTGCTTTCTTAACCGCCTGCTGTACCTGCATGCCAACCTTCAATGACTGATGTACCATGACACCCAGGTCTCGTTGCACCTTCCCTTTTCCTAATCTGTCACCATTCAGATAATAGTCTGTCTCTCTGTTTTTACCACCAAAGTGGATAACCTCACATTTATCCACATTATACTTCATCTGCCATGCATTTGCCCACTCACCTAACCTATCCAAGTCACTCTGCAGCCTAATAGCATCCTCTTCGCAGCTCACACTGCCACCCAACTTAGTATCATCCGCAAATTTGGAGATACTGCATTTAATCCCCTCGTCTAAATCATTAATGTACAATGTAAACAGCTGGGGCCCCAGCACAGAACCTTGCGGCACTCCACTAGTCACTGCCTGCCATTCTGAAAAGTACCCGTTTACTCCTACTCTTTGCTTCCTGTCTGACAACCAGTTCTCAATCCACGTCAGCACACTACCCCCAATCCCATGTGCTTTAACTTTGCACATTAATCTCTTGTGTGGGACCTTGTCGAAAGCCTTCTGAAAGTCCAAATATACCACATCAACTGGTTCTCCTTTGTCCACTTTACTGGAAACATCCTCAAAAAATTCCAGAAGATTTGTCAAGCATGATTTCCCTTTCACAAATCCATGCTGACTTGGACCTATCATGTCACCATTTTCCAGATGCACTGCTATGACATCCTTAATAATTGATTCCATCATTTTACCCACTACTGAGGTCAGGCTGACCGGTCTATAATTCCCTGTTTTCTCTCTCCCTCCTTTTTTAAAAAGTGGGGTTACATTGGCTACCCTCCACTCCATAGGAACTGATCCAGAGTCAATGGAATGTTGGAAAATGACTGTCAATGCATCCGCTATTTCCAAGGCCACCTCCTTAAGTACTCTAGGATGCAGGCCATCAGGCCCTGGGGATTTATCTGCCTTCAATCCCATCAATTTCCCCAACACAATTTCCCGACTAATAAAGATTTCCCTCAGTTCCTCTTCCTTACTAGACCCTCTGACCCCTTTTATATCCGGAAGGTTGTTTGTATCCTCCTTAGTGAATACCGAACCAAAGTACTTGTTCAATTGATCCGCCATTTCTTTGTTCCCCGTTATGACTTCCCCTGATTCTGACTGCAGGGGACCTACGTTTGTCTTCACCAACCTTTTTCTCTTTACATACCTATAGAAACTTTTGCAATCCGCCTTAATGTTCCCTGCAAGCTTCTTCTCGTACTCCATTTTCCCTGTCCTAATCAAACCCTTTGTCCTCCTCTGCGGACTTCTAAATTTCTCCCAGTCCCCAGGTTCGCTGCTATTTCTGGCCAATTTGTATGCCACTTCCTTGGCTTTAATACTATCCCTGATTTCCCTAGATAGCCACGGTTGAGCCACCTTCCCCTTTTTATTTTTACGCCAGACAGGAATGTACAATTGTTGTACTTCATCCATGCGGTCTCTAAATGTCTGCCATTGCCCATCCACAGTCAACCCCCTAAGTATCATTCGCCAATCTATCCTAGCCAATTCTCGCCTCATACCTTCAAAGTTACCCTTCTTTAAGTTCTGGACCATGGTCTCTGAATTTACTGTTTCATTCTCCATCCTAATGCAGAATTCCACCATATTATGGTCACTCTTCCCCAAGGGGCCTCGCACAATGAGATTGCTAATTAATCCTCTCTCATTACACAACACCCAGTCTAAGATGGCCTCCCCCCTAGTTGGTTCCTCAACATATTGGTCTAGAAAACCATCCCTTATGCACTCCAGGAAATCCTCCTCCACCGTATTGCTTCCAGTTTGGCTAGCCCAATCTATGTGCATATTAAAGTCACCCATTATAACTGCTACACCTTTATTGCATGCACCCCTAATTTCCTGTTTGATGCCCTCCCCAACATCCCTATTACTGTTTGGAGGTCTGTACACAACTCCTACTAACGTTTTTTGCCCTTTGGTGTTCTGCAGCTCTACCCATATAGATTCCACATCATCCAAGCTAATGTCTTTCCTAACTCTGACCTTTCTCCCCAGACCCCCAGGACCAGTGTGTATCTGAGTCAATGGGACTCTGTCTGATCTTTCTCCCCAGTCTATCCCCAGGACCAGTGTTTATCTAAGTCAATGGGACTCTCTGACCTTTCTCCCTAGTCTATCCCCAGGACCAGTGTGTATCTGAGTCAATGGGACTCTCTCTGATCTTTCTCTCCAGTCTATCCCTAGGACCAGTGTGTATCTGAGTCAATGGGACTCTCTCTGACCTTTCTCCCCAGTCTATTGCCAGGACCAGTGTGTATCTGAGTCAATGGGACTCTCTCTGATCTTTCTCCCCATTCTATTGCCAGGACCAGTGAGTATCTGAGTCAATGGGACTCTCTCTGATCTTTCTCCCCATTCTATCCCCAGGACCAGTGTTTATCTGAGTCAATGGGACTCTCTCTGTCCTTTCTCCCCAGTCAACCCCAGGACCAGTGTTTATCTGAGTCAATGGGACTCTCTGACCTTTCTCCCCAGTCTATCCCCAGGACCAGTGTTTATCTGAGTCAATGGGACTCTCTCTGACCTTTCTCCCCAGTCTATCCCCAGGACCAGTGTTTAACTGAGTCAATGGGACTCTCTCTGATCTTTCTCCCCAGACCCCCAGGACCAGAGTGTATCTGAGTCAATGGGACTCTCTCTGACCTTTCTCCCCAGTCTATCCCCAGGACCAGAGTGTATCTGAGTCAATGGGACTCTCTCTGACCTTTCTCCCCAGTCTATCCCCAGCACCAGTGTGTATCTGAGTCAATGGGACTCTCTGACCTTTCTCCCCAGTCTATCCCCATGGACCAGGGTGTATCTGAATCAATGGGACTCTCTCTTACCTTTCGCCCCTATCGATGTATGAAAGCTCTTTGAATCAATAGTTTTCTCTCACAATCCTGGGCTGGTTCACCTGGTGTTGTTCCTCAGTCTACAATCCCTGTTAGGTCCACAGCTGGAATTTTCTCAAGCACTCCTACATTCACCGGGACATCTAATCAGGACAGAAAATGAGAACAATATTATCGGTGTGAAATAGGGTGCGATGTTAACCTACCTTGTAGTTACTGGTCGAAACAAAACATTCAAGTAAAAATAATTCCATATTCCGCGGTTAGAGACTCCTCATATACTGGCCGTGCATTTTCCAGGAGTAGGTCACATATTAAAGATAGAAACATAGAAAATAGGTGCAGGAGCAGGCCATACGGCCGTACTAGCCTGCACCGACATTCAATAAGATCATGGCTGATCATTCAACCACAGTACCCCACCCCTGCCTTCTCTCCATACCCCTTGATCCCTTTAGCCCTAAGGGCCACATGTAACTCCCTTTTGAAGATATTTAGTGAACTGGCCTCAACAACTCTCTGTGGTAGAGAATTCCACAGGTTTACCACTCTCTGGGTGAAGAAGTTTATCTTCATCTCGGTCCTAATTGGCTTACCCCTTATCCTTAGACTATGTCCCCTGGTTCTGGACTTCCCCAACATCGGGAACATTCTTCCTGAATCTACCCTGTCCAATCACATCAGAATTTTATGTTTCTATGAGATCGCCTCCCATTCTTCAAAATTCCAGTGAGGATAAGCCTAGCCGATCCAGTCTTTCCTCATATGTCAGTCCTGCCATCCCCGGACTCAGTCTGGTGAACCTTCGCTGCACTCCCTCAATAGCAAGAATGACCTTCCTCAGATTAGGAGACTAAAACTGATCACAATATTCCATGTGTGGCCTCACCAAGGCCCTGTACAAATGCAGTAAGACCTCCCTGCTCCTATACTCAAATCCTCTCGCTATGAAGGCCAGCATGCTTTCTCCGCTATCTACAATCACTGCCCATTCCTTTATATTCCTGGCTGAAGCCCATCCAGGACACACCCGCCCAGTCTTCACCTGTCTGCCTGTCCCTCGTGTTTTGCTTTCTCTCAGTGACACCTCAGGCAGAGAAAGAGCTGACAGACAATATATTCAGCTCAGACACTCAGCAACTTCCCTGGAGCGTTGGCCAGCTTTAATGACACTGATTAACAAGGGGTTTCTCCCTCCCACTGTCTGGGGCTCACTCTGTGTCCGGAGAGACAACAATGGACATCCAACTCGCTCTCAATTCCTGTCTGAGAGAGGGACTGCCCACCATGTGTGAGGTCAGGGCCCCGCCCACACAACGCGAGGGACATGGCCCCGCCCACCGTGTGAGGGGTCAGGGCCCCGCCCACATAGCCCCTGAGCCCAGCAGCGGGAATGCTGCAATTTGAGAGAATAAAGAGAGAAGGTGCTGGGAACAGTCAGCCTGAGAGCTCAGGCAGTGTGTGTGGGGGGAGAGAGAGAGAATGGAGCTGAGGAAAGATCATTTCCATTGGCCTGACATTCAGGGGCACGGGCCTTTACCTGCTGCTGGGGGCAGTGCAGCTGAAAGATTGAGTGACAATATACAGCACTGTTTCCTGACACAACATGTTAATGCAGTAACTGGGGAAAACCAGAGATTGGATCTGGTGTTTAGTAGTGAGCCTGACCTGGGATCAGGCCTCCGTGTGGGGAACATCTAGGCAACACTGATCACATTATACCGTCCCGATTGGCCGGGAGAACCAAAGGGACTGAGACCCTGCGACACGGACCGCATTTCAGGGCAAACTTCTCCAAACTGGCAGAGGATTGTAACAGGTAAATTGGTCAACCCTCCTCGGTGGTGATGTGACCGATGTTGGATATAAATGGAAAGGTTTTAAGAACAAGTTTAAAAATGTGATTAACAAACGTAGTCAAAATTAAAAGACAGAAATGTGGTAAGAAAAAGCCGAGGTGGCCGACTGGCTCTGTACAAAGATGTAAACAGAAAAGTTTCCATAAATTAAATAATTTAACCTTAAATAAATAGGGGGAATACAAGGAACAACTAAAGAAAACGAAGGCTGCTGTTCAATCAGGAAAAAGTCTCTGGGAAGAAAAGGATTGTAGACAACTGGCCGTCATGGGCAGAGCTTTTTCAGTTATGTGCAGAGTCTGAGAACAATCAAAGTCTGTATTGGGCCACTTTAGGGTGTTCAAGGGCAGGTTACACAGGACTCACTGAGTATGGTGGGAATATTAGTGAGTACTTTGCATCAGTCTTCACCCTTTAACATCATCTCAAATATTAGAATTTACTAACAATACTTTTATCAGTAACATTGACATAGATAAGCATATTGTTTTAGAAAACATTCAGAACTTAAAAAGAGATAGAGCAGCCGAACTGGAGGATATCCATTCAAGGGTCCACCGGGAGATGGGACATGTGCTGTGTGAGGGTCCTCCGGGAGATGGGACATGTGCTGTGTGAGGGTCCTCCGGGAGATGGGACATGTGCTGTGTGAGGGTCCTCCGGGAGATGGGACATGTGCTGTGTGAGGGTCCTCCGGGAGATGGGACCTGTGCTGTGTGAGGGTCCTCCGCGAGATGGGACATGTGCTGTGTGAGGGTCCTCTGGGTGATGGGACTTGTGTTGTGCGAGCCCCTGGCATGTATGTTTAATAGCTCACTCTGAAATAGTTTCGACAGATTGGAAGGATGCTAATGAAGTCCCCATTTTAATAAAAATGTGACAAGGCAGACCCGGGTAACCAGAGGCCCATCAGATTAATATCAGTAATAGGTAAGATGATTGAAAGAATCATAAGGGATGCAATATATGAATACTTGGATCGGGAGGGACATATTAGGGACACCACAACCCATTATAAAGAGTTCATGTCTCACAACTCGAATTATATTTTTTGTCTACTTAGATTTCCAAAAAACTTTTGACAAGGTTCCACACAAGAGGCTTCTCTATAAGATCGGAGCCTCTGGTACTGATAATATATTGAGCTGGATACAGAACTGGCCGGCAGGATGTAGGTAAAGAGCAGTTTTTGATGGATTTGGATCTGTTTGGAGACCAGTCACCAGTGGTGTCCTGCATGGATCAGTTTTGGGACTGTTGCTTTTCCCTATTTTTATTAATGATCTGGATTTTGGGGTTGGGGCACAATTTTGAAATGATTCCAAGATCTGTGCGAGTGCTCAAACTGTAGAAGAGGCTCGTCTGATTCAGGCAGATGTTGAAGTGTCGGGACACTGGCCTCATGACTGGAAAATTATGTATAACTTAGATAAGTTCAGTGTTATGCATTTGGGCAGGGCAAATGCTCAACATTCATACACCCCCCAGGGAAAGGCATTAAAGATGGTGGAGATAGAAAGAGATTTCAACATTCTAGTGAATACATCCTTAAAGGTACACGAGCAATGCAGTGTAGCGACAGTTAGAGCAAATAGGGTGTTGGAGTATATCCATAGGACAATTCAGTTTAAGACGAGGAGTACTGTTTTGTCCGAGTACAAGACCTTAGTCAGGCCATACTTGGAATACTGTGTCCAGTTTTGGTCTCCTCACATGGTGGGTGATATTGAGGTTCTGGAAAGGGTCACTCGACTAGAAACATAGAAACATAGAAAATAGGTGCAGGAGCAGGCCATTCAGCCCTTCTAGCCTGCACCGCCATTCAATGAGTTCATGGTTGAACATGAAACTTCAGTACCCCCTTCCTGCTTTCTCGCCATAACCCTTGATCCCCCGAGTAGTAAGGACTTCATCTAACACCCTTTTGAATATATTTAGTGAATTGGCCTCAACTACTTTCTGTGGTAGAGAATTCCACAGGTTCACCACTCTATGGGTGAAGAGGTTTCTCCTCATCTCGGTCCTAAATGGCTTATTCCTTATCCTCAGACTGTGACCCCTGGTTCTGGACTTCCCCAACATTGGAAACATTCTTCCTGCATCTAACCTGTCTAAACCCGTCAGAATTTTAAACGTTTCTATGAGGTCCCCTCTCATTCTTCTGAACCCCAGTGAATACAAGCCCAGTTGATCCAGTCTTTCTTGATAGGTCAGTCCCGCCATCCCGGGAATCAGTCTGGTGAATCTTCGCTGCACTCCGTCAATAGCAAGAATGTCCTTCCTCAAGTTAGGAGACCAAAACTGTACACAATACTCCAGGTGTGGCCTCACCAAGGCCCTGTACAACTGTAGCAACACCTCCCTGCCCCTGTATTCAAATCCCCTCGCTATGAAGGCCAACATGCCATTTGCTTTCTTAACCGCCTGCTGTACCTGCATGCTAACCTTCAATGACTGATGTACCATGACACCCAGGTCTCGTTGCACCTTCCCTTTTCCTAATCTGTCACCATTCAGATAATAGTCTGTCTCTCTCTTTTTACCACCAAAGTGGATAACCTCACATTTATCACATTATACTTCATCTGCCATGCATTTGCCCACTCACCTAACCGATCCAAGTCACTCTGCAGCCTAATAGCATCCTCCTCGCAGCACACACTGCCACCCAACTTAGTGTCATCCGCAAATTTGGAGATACTACATTTAATCCCCTCGTCTAAATCATTAATGTACAATGAAAACAGCTGGGGCCCCAGCACAGAACCTTGAGCACCCCACTAGTCACTGCCTGCCATTCTGAAAAGTACCCGTTTACTCCTACTCTTTGCTTCCTGTCTGACAACCAGTTCTCAATCCACGTCAGCACACTACCCCCAATCCCATGTGCTTTAACTTTGCACATTAATCTCTTGTGTGAGACCTTGTCGAAAGCCTTCTGAAAGTCCAAATATACCACATCAACTGGTTCTCCTTTGTCCACTTTACTGGAAACATCCTCAAAAAATTCCAGAAGATTTGTCAAGCATGATTTCCCTTTCACAAATCCATGCTGACTTGGATCTATCATGTCACCATTTTCCAGATGCACTGCTATGACATTCTTAATAATTGATTCCATCATTTTACCCACTACTGAGGTCAGGCTGACCGGTCTATAATTGCATGTGTTCTCTCTCCCTCCTTTTTTAAAAAGTGGGGTTACATTGGCTACCCTCCACTCCATAGGAACTGATCCAGAGTCAATGGAATGTTGGAAAATGACTGTCAATGCATCCACTATTTCCAAGGCCACCTCCTTAAGTACTCTGGGATGCAGTCCATCAGGCCCTGGGGATTTATCGGCCTTCAATCCCATCAATTTCCCCAACACAATTTCCCGACTAATAAATATTTCCCTCAGTTCCCCCTCCTTACTAGACCCTCTGACCACTTTTATATCCGGAAGGTTGTTTGTATCCTCCTTAGTAAATACCGAACCAAAGTACTTGTTCAATTGGTCTGCCATTTCTTTGTTCCCCGTTATGACTTCCCCTGATTCTGACTGCAGGGGAGCTACGTTTGTCTTTACTAACCTTTTTCTCTTTACATACCTATAGAAACCTTTGCAATCCGCCTTAATGTTCCCTGCAAGCTTCTTCTCGTACTCCATTTTCCCTGCTCTAATCAAACCCTTTGTCCTCCTCTGCTGAGTTCTAAATTTCTCCCAGTCCCCAGGTTCGCTGCTATTTCTGGCCAATTTGTATGCCACTTCCTTGGCTTTAATACTATCCCTGATTTCCCTCGATAGCCACGGTTGAGCCACCTTCCCTTTTTTATTTTTACGCCAGACATGAATGTACAATTGTTGTAATTCATCCATGCGGTCTCTAAATGTCTGCCATTGCCCATCGACAGTCAACCCCTGAAGTATCATTCGCCAATCTATCTTTGCCAATTCGCGCCTCATACCTTCAAAGTTACCCTTCTTTAAGTTCTGGACCATGGTCTCTGAATTTACTGTTTCATTCTCCATCCTAATGCAGAATTCCACCATATTATGGTCACTCTTCCCCAAGGGGCCTCGCACAATGAGATTGCTAATTAATCCTCTCTCATTACACAACACCCAGTCTAAGATGGCCTCCCCCCTAGTTGGTTCCTCAACATATTGGTCAAGAAAACCATCCCTTATGCACTCGAGGAAATACTCCTCCACCGTATTGCTTCCAGTTTGGCTAGCCCAATCTATGTGCATATTAAAGTCATCCATTATAACTGCTGCACCTTTATTGCATGCACCCCTAATTTCCTGTTTGATGCCCTCCCCAACATCCCTATTACTGTTTGGTGATCTGTACACAACTCCTCCTAACGTTTTTTGCCCTTTGGTGTTCTGCAGCTCTACCCATATAGATTCCACATCATCCAAGCTAATGTCTTTCCTAACTATTGCATTAATCTCTTTAACCAGCAATGCTACCCCACCTCATTTTCCTTTTATTCTATCCTTCCTGAATGTTGAATACCCCTGAATATTGAGTTCCCAGCCCTGATCATCCTGGAGCCACGTCTCCGTAATCCCAATCACATCATATTTGTTCACATCTATTTGCACAGTTAATTCATCCAGCTTATTGCGGATACTCCTTGCATTAAGACACAAAGCCTTCAGGCTTGTTTTTTTAACACCCTTTGTCCTTTTAGAATTTTGCTGTACACTGGCCCTTTTTGTTCTTTGCCTTGGGTTTCTCTGCCCTCCACTTTTCCTCATCTCCTTTCTGTCTTTTGCTTTTGCCTCCTTTTTGTTTCCCTCTGTCTCCCTGCATTGGTTCCCATCCCCCTGCCATATTAGTTTAACTCCTCCACAACAGCACTAGCAAACACTCCGACTAGGACATTGGTTCCGGTCCTGCCCAGGTGCTCTCAGCCTGTTCTCAATGGGCCTCTGGGTTACACAATGCCTGATCTCACTGCGTCCAGTGTGTAAACCGTGGCCCAGTGAGATCAGACAGTATGGAACCCAGAGGCCCAGTGAGAACAAAACGTTTGTAATCCGGGGGCCCAGTGAGTTCAGACAGTGATCTGGGTAAAACAAACTGTCCTAGGTTTTTTTTAAAATCTGTATTTTTGCCTCTCCCAGGAGATCACATGGACTCGGGTGGAGTGGAGTGTATACGCTGTGATATATTGCAATTTTGTGGGACAGGCTTGATGGACCAGATGGTCTTTACCTGTCCGTCATTTTTCGTATGTATTAAAATGCTTCCTCTACACTGTCCCATCGAACACTACCAGGGCAGGTACAGCACGGCTTAGATACAGAATAAATCTCAGGCCCTAAATTAGAGCCCACAGGCCCCGTGCTGACAGGCCAGGGTGAGCGGGGTCACTGGCCGCCATCTTGCACAGGGCGGGATCAGGGCGCATGCGTGGCCATCTTGGTTTGGGAACAGAGAGTGGGTGGGACTTCAGGGTCTCTGTTCCCAACTGGGTCCCAGTGCCCGGGAGATGGAACATTTTGGGCAACACACTTTTCATCATCTTAAAATCAGAGACTGGTTACAACATGGAAGGAGGCCATGCCGGCTAACTGCAAGAGCTTCTACTAATCCACGCTAGCTACTCTGTCCAGACCTCTCATGATTTTGAACACCTCTGTCAAATCTCTTTCAATCTTCTCTGTTCTGAGAACAACCCCAACTTCTCCAGACTATCCACGTAACTGAAGTCCCTCATCGCTGGAATCATTATTGTAAAACTTTTCTGCACGGTCTCAAAAGGCCTTTGTATACTTACTAAAATGCAGAAGCCAGAATTGCTCCAGCTCAGTCAACAAGCTCCCCGCTGGAGTGGAACTAAACTACAGAAACAGTGGCAACCTGTTCAACCTTCGTCGTCTCCAGGCCAGGTCCAAGACCACTCCAATCTCTGTCGTTGAGCTAACGTATGCGGACAATACCTGCGTCTGTGAACATACAGAGGCTGAACTTCAAGTCATAGTCAACGTATTTACTGAGGCGTTCCAAAGCATTGGCCTTACACTAAACATCTGTCAGCCCGAGGTCCTCCACCAGCCTGTCCTCGCCGCACAGTACTCCATCCACCCACCCTCCGCAGTCATCAAAATCTATGGCGCGGCCCTGGACAATGTGGACCATTTCCCATACCTCGGGAACCTCTTATCAACAAGACCAGACATTGACGACAAGATTCAACACCGCATCCAGTGCAGCCTTCAGCCGCTTGAGGAAAAGAGTGTTTGAAGACCACGCCCTTAAATCTACCACTAAGCTCATGGTCTACAGGGCTGCAGTAATACCCACCCTCAGAGACATGGACTATGTACAGTAGACACCTCAAATTGCTGGAGAGGTCTCCGCAAGATCCTACAAATTGCCTGGGAGGACAGACACACCAACGTTGGCGTTGTCGGCCAGGCCAACATCCCCAGCATTGATGCACGGACCACATTTGATCATCTCCGCTGCACAGGCCACATTGTTCGCATGCCAGACACGAGATTCCCAAAGCAAGCACTCTAATCAGATATTCTTCACAGCAAACGAGCCAAAGGTGGGCAGAGGAAACGTTACAGGGACACCCTCAATGCCTCCCTGATAAAGTACAACATCCCCATCGACCACCCTAAGTGGAGGAAGTGCATCCGGGAGGGCGTTGATCACCTCGAGTCTCATCGCCGAGAGCATGCAGAAATCAACCGCAGGCATCAGAAAGAGTGTGCGGCAAACTTGTCTCACCCACCCCTTCGCTCAACGACTATCTGTCCCACCTGTGACAGGGACTGTGGCTTCGTATTGGACTGTTCAGCCACCTAAGGACTCATTTTTAGAGTGGAAGCATGTCTTCCTCGATCCGAGGGACTGCCTATGATGATGATGATGAACCAGAATTGGACACAATACTCCAGTTGAGGCCGAACCAGAGTTTTACGTGGGTTCAAAATAATATCCACACTTCTGTACTCGATACCTCTATTCATGAAGCCTAGGATCCTGTCAGTCTTTGTAACCACTTTCTCAACCTGTGCTGCCACCTTCAGTGATTGGTGCACATATACTCCTGGGTCTCTCTGTTCACGCACCCCTTTACAATTGTACCCTTTAGTTTATATTTCCTCTCCTCTTTCTTCCTCCCAAAATGTATCACTTTTAAACTTTTCTACGTTAAGTTCCACCAGCCTGTCTATGTCTTTCTGAAGTCTATCACCATCCTCCTCACTGTTCACTGTACTTCCAAGTTTTGTGTGAGCTGTAGATTTGGAAATTGTGCCCTGTACACTCAAGTCTAGGTCATTATTATAGATCAAAAAAAGCAGTGGCCCCAATACCGAACCCTGGGGAACACCACTTCCTCCAGTCTGAAAAACAACCGTTCACCACTACTGTGTGTGTATCACTTAGCCACTTTTATATCCATGCTGCCACTGTCCCCGTTATTCCATGGGCTTCGATTTTGCTGGTATTGGTTACACCCCTGGGATCAGTAAACACAAAACCCAGTCTGTTAATCACTTTCAGCTACTGGACTTAGCATGTACCCCACAGCATCTCTTCTACCTTCAATATGTGAATAGAGCATCACGCCTGTAAACCTGGTTTAAGTTCATATCCACTCAGCAAATCTATTTAAGAAAAGCCTGTCGGCCAATGAGACACTGTTAAGGTGCCAGTGTGCTGCTGGTTTGATTGGCATGTTGCCTGTAATGGACTCTGTATTTTGGTCTCTGTATTTAAGGAAGGATAGACCTGCATTGGAGGCAGTTCAGAGAAGGTTCACTAGGTTGTTTCGGAGATGAGGGGATTGACTTATAAAGATAGCTTGAGTAAGTTGGGCCGAAACACATTGGAGTTCAGAAGAATGAGGTGATTTTATCAAAATATAAGATAATGAGGGGGCTTGATAGGTGGATGCAGAGAGGATATTTCCACTTACACGGGGAACTAAAACTAGGGGACATCGTCTTAGAATAATGGGCCACCCAATTAAAACTGAGACGAGGAATTTCTTCTCTGAGGGTTGTAAATCTGTGGAATTCTCTGCCAAGGAGAGGTGTGGAGGCTGGGTCTTTGAATATATTTAAGGCGGAGATAGACAGATTTTTGAGCGATAAGAGAGTAAAGGGTGATGGGGAGTGGGCAGGGAAGTGGAACTGAGTCCATGATCAGATCAGCCATGATCTTATTGAATGGCGGAGCAGGCCCGAGGGGCCAAATGGCCTACTCCTGCTACTATTTCTTATGATCTAACTGAACATTTCTCCCAGTCTAACCTTGTCTGTAATGAAATATGTGTCTTTTAATAAGTCTCAAGTCCTTGCTCATGTCTGCTGCAGATTCCAGAGTTGATTCCAGAGATGAGGGGATTGACTTATGGTTGAGTAGGTTGAGTAGGTTGGGCCAATACACATTGGAGTTGAGATGAATGAGATCTGTGTGTGGCCCTGAAAGACTGTGTCCAGGCTGAAATTCTGAACCCCCTGTAAGATCCTCCTCACAGATTGTCCTTTCTCAGCTCCAGCCAGGTGATGCTAAACACTCAGGTGGGAAAGACAAAAATCCACAGCAATGTGTTGAAAGCAAAACTAATTTATGTGTCTTTATCCCAAATATTAAACTCCAGTCGATTTCAGGAGTTATTAACATCAGTGTTACAGGAGTTATAAACCCCAACTGTCAGAATGATCACGATTCAGTCCGGGATGTGAATAACAGCAGAATCCAACCCCTGCAGTCACTTGTGAACTCGCTGATGTCTCAGCAGGTTGCCTGACAGAGAGAATCCCTTGTCACACTCAGAGCAGGTGAATGGTCTCTCCCAACTGTGAACTCGCTGGTGTCTCAGCAGGTCGGATGATCGAATGAATCCCTTCCCACATACAGAGCACGTGTACCATTTCTCCCCACTGTGAACAGGTCCTTCTGCTTCCATGGTCAAAAGCTGATGATATTCCAGTCCCGATGTACCGAGTGACTCTGTCAGATCTTGAGGTGATGTTTGGTTTGAGCTTCCAGTCTACAAATCCTCCCCTTTTGACACCCTGCAAAGTGAATTTCAAACAGGAAAAGTGAGTGTGAGAGAGAACCCACAAAAACAAAAAGGCAGGTTGTGAAATTGAGCTGAATTAGTCTGTGTGGGGCCGGCACGAGAAAAAAGTGACCATGAAAGCTGCCGGATTGTCGTAAAAACACATCTGGGTCACTGCTGTCCCTCAGGGAAGGGAACCCACCTCCCTCGACAGGCCCACATGGGAAGTTGTTGGCCCCACTGGGCCCAGAAGTACTGGGGGTGAAACCCAGCAGCTTCTCCCCGCTCTCCATCCAGCTCAAACTGATGTAACAAACAGACGCACACAGGAGACCAGTGAGTGACTTCCACATCCAGTGCCCACCTGATACAGAGCGGCTGGGAATTGCTGGGCCTGCTGTATAAATGTAAGTTGTTGTTTTCCTGGTGTGGAGGAGGGGCTGGGCCCGGTGGCTCTGACTCGGGGCCCGAGAGCCGCGCTCGATGTTGCCCGGGGACGGAGAGCCACACTCGGTGTTGCCCGGGGACTGAGAGCCACACTCGGTGTTGTCCGGGGACTGAGAGCCACACTCGGTGTTGCCCGGGGCCCGAGTGCCACACTCGGTGTTGTCCGGGGACTGAGAGCCACACTCGGTGTTGCCCGGGGCCCGAGTGCCACGCTCGGTGTTGCCCGGGGACTGAGAGCCGCGCTCGGTGTTGCCCGGGGACTGAGAGCCACACTCGGTGTTGCCCGGGGACTGAGAGCCGTACTCGGTGTTGCCCGGGGACTGAGAGCCACACTCGGTGTTGCCCGGGGACAGAGAGCCACACTCGGTGTTGCCCGGGGACAGAGAGCCACACTCGGTGTTGCCCGGGGACTGAGAGCCACACTCGGTGTTGCCCGGCGACTGAGAGCCACACTCGGTGTTGCCCGGGGACCGAGAGCCACACTCGGTGTTGCCCGGGGACTGAGAGCCACCATCGGTGTTGCCCGGGGACTGAGAGCCACACTCGGTGTTGTCCGGGGACTGAGAGCCACACTCGGTGTTGCCCGGGGACTGAGAGTCACACTCGGTGTTGCCCGGCGACTGAGAGCCACACTCGGTGTTGCCCGGGGACCGAGAGCCACACTCGGTGTTGCCCGGGGACTGAGAGCCACACTCGGTGTTGCCCGGGGACTGAGAGCCACACTTGGTGCTGCCCGGGGCCCGAGAGCCACACTCGGTGTTGCCCGGGGACTGAGAGACGCGCTCGGTGCTGCCCGGGGCCCGAGTGCCACACTCGGTGTTGCCCGGGGACAGAGAGCCACACTCGGTGTTGCCCGGGGACAGAGAGCCACACTCGGCGTTGCCCGGGGACTGAGAGCCACACTCGGTGATGCCCGGGGACTGAGAGCCACACTCGGTGTTGCCCGGGGACTGAGAGCCACACTCGGTGTTGCCCGGGGACTGAGAGCCACACTCGTTGTTGCCCGGAGACTGAGAGCCGCACTCGGTGTTGCCCGGGGCCCGAGTGCTACACTCGGTGTTTCCCGGGGACTGAGAGCCGCACTCGGTGTTGCCCGGGGCCCGAGTGCCACACTCGGTGTTGTCCGGGGACTGAGAGCCACACTCGGTGTTGCCCGGGGCCCGAGTGCCACACTCGGTGTTGCCCGGGGACTGAGAGCCGTACTCGGTGTTGTCCGGGGACTGAGAGCCACACTCGGTGTTGCCCGGGGCCCGAGTGCCACACTCGGTGTTGCCCGGGGACTGAGAGCCGCACTCGGTGTTGCCCGGGGCCCGAGTGCCACACTCGGTGTTGCCCGGGGACTGAGAGCCACACTCGGTGTTGCCCGGGGCCCGAGTGCCACACTCGGTGTTGCCCGGGGACTGAGAGCCGCGCTCGGTGTTCCCCGGGGACTGAGAGCCACACTTGGTGTTGCCCAGGGACAGAGAGCCACACTCGGTGTTGCCCGGGGACTGAGAGCCACACTCGGTGATGCCCGGGGACTGAGAGCCACACTCGGTGTTGCCCGGGGACTGAGAGCCACACTCGGTGTTGCCCGGGGACTGAGAGCCACACTCGGTGTTGCCCGGCGACTGAGAGCCACACTCGGTGTTGCCCGGGGACCGAGAGCCACACTCGGTGTTGTCCGGGGACTGAGAGCCACCATCGGTGTTGCCCGGGGACTGAGAGCCACACTCGGTGTTGCCCGGGGACTGAGAGCCACACTCGGTGTTGCCGGGGGACTGAGAGCCACACTCGGTGTTGCCCGGGGACTGAAAGCCACACTTGGTGCTGCCCGGGGCCCGAGAGCCACACTCGGTGTTGCCCGGGGACTGAGAGCCACACTCGGTGCTGCCCGGGGCCCGAGTGCCACACTCGGTGTTGCCCGGGGACTGAGAGCCACACTTGGTGCTGCCCGGGGCCCGAGAGCCACACTCGGTGTTGCCCGGGGACTGAGAGACGCGCTCGGTGCTGCCCGGGGCCCGAGTGCCACACTCGGTGCTGCCCGGGGACTGAGAGCCACACTCGGTGTTGCCCGGGGACTGAGAGCCACACTCGGTGCTGCCCGGGGACCGAGTGCCACACTCGGTGCTGCCCGGGGACTGAGAACCGCACTCGTTGTTGCCCGGGGACTGAGAGCCACACTCGGTGCTGCCCGGGGACTGAGAACCGCACTCGGTTAAAAAGGAGGCAGACAAAAAGCAGGAAACTGTAGACCAGTTTAGCCTAACATCTGTGGTTGGGAAAATGTTGAAGAGTTCATTCTTAAAGAAGCATTAGCACGACATTTGGAAAAACATAATTCGGTCAGGCAGAGTCAGCATGGATTTATGAAGTGGAAGTTAAGTTTGACAAATTTGCTAGAATTCTTTGAGCATGTAACGAACATAGAAACATAGAAAAATAGTTGCAGGTTCGGCCATTCGGCCCTTCGAGCCTGCACCACCATTCAATACCATGGCTGATCATTCCTTCAGTCCCCCTTTCCTGCTTTCTCTCCATACCTCTTGATCCCCTTAACCGTAAGAGCCATATCTAACTCCCTCTTGAATATATCCAGTGAACTGGCATCAACAACTCTCTGCGGCAGGGAATTCCACAGGTTAACAACTCTCGAGTGAAGAAATTTCTCCTCATCTCAGTCCTAAATGGCCTACCCCTTCTCCTAAATGCAATGATTATTTTCATTTTCGATGTTATTCAAAACAGGTGGAAATACACAGCAAATCAAAACTTTAAAAAATTAGAAGAAAATATGCAATAGCAGCCAACTAAATCAGTTCTCTATTAGGCAATGGCATACGTCATCAAACTCCTTCGCTGCTTGTACCATGTTGAAAAAAATTCTGAAATGAAATATTTTTGTCCTCAAATATCAGTTTATTTTTAAACAGTATGCGAAAGTTATAATTTTATCTCATCTCAAAATCACTAATCCATCATTCAGACCAGGCCTGGACATTTGGAAGAAATGCATTCTTTCTATTTTTGTCTTGTACAATACCAAACATTCAGGAATTCATTTTTCACATTTGGTCGGTCAGTTTCTCCTCAACACTGTCAGAGGTGCTTTCAATGAATTATGTTCCACTTCACATCATGGGCCAGGGTGGATAAAGTGGGTGTGGTGTATTTGGACTTCCAGAAGGCATTTGACAATATGCCACATAAAAGGTTACTGCACAAGATAAAAGTTCACTGGGCTGGGGGTAATATATTAGCATGGATAGAGGATTGCCTAACTAACAGACAACAGAGAATCTGGGTAAATGGTTCATAATCGGGTTGGCAATCAGTAATGAGTGGGGTGCCGCAGGGATCAGTGCTGGGACCCCAACTATTTACAATCTATATTAACGACTTGGAAGAAGGGACCGAGGGGCCACTGTACGGCAAAATTCTAAAAGGAAAAGTGTGTTAAAAAAACAAGTCTGAATGCTTTGTGTCTTAATGCAAGGAGTATCCGCAATAAGGTGGATGAATTAACTGTGCAAATAGATGTTAACAGATATGATGTGATTGGGATTACAGAGACGTGGCTCCAGGATGATCAGGGCTGGGAACTCAACATCCATGGGTATGCAACATTCAGGAAGGATAGAATAAAAGGAAAAGGAGGTGGGGTAGCATTGCTGGTTAAAGAGGAGATTAATGCAATCGTCAGGAAGGACATTAGCTTGGATGATGTGGAATCTATATGGGTAGAGCTGCAGAACACCAAAGGGCAAAAAACATTCCTGGGTGTTGTGTACAGACCTCCAAACAGTAGTAGTGATGTTGGGGAGGACATCAAACAGGAAGTTAAGGGTGCATGCAATAAAGGTGCAGCAGTTATAATGGGTGACTTTAATATGCACATAGATTGGGCTAACCAAACTGGAAGCAATACGGTGGAGGAGGATTTCCTGGAGTGCATAAGGGATGATTTTTTTAGACCAATATGTCGAGGAACCAACTCGGGGGGAGGCCATCTTAGACTGGGTGTTGTGTAATGAGAGAGGATTAATTAGCAATCTCGTTGTGCGAGGCCACTTGGGGAAGAGTGACAATAATATGGTGGAATTCTGCATTAGGATGGAGAATGAAACAGTTAATTCAGAGATCATGCTCCAGAACTGAAAGAAGGGCAACTTTGAAGGTATGAGGCGTGAATTGACAAGGATAGATTAGTGAATGATATTTAAGTGATTGACTGTCGATGGGCAATGGCAGACATTTAGAGACCGCATGGATGAACTACAATAATTGTACATTCCTGTCTGGCGTAAAAATAAAAAAAGGGAAGGTGGCTAAACCGTGGCTATCAAGGGAAATCAGGGATAGTATTAAAGCCAAGGAAGTGGCATACAAATTGGCCAGAAATAGCAGTGAACCTGGCGACTGGGAGAAATTTAGAACTCAGCAGAGGAGGACAAAGGTTTGATTAGGGCAGGGAAAATGAAGTACGAGAAGAAGCTTGCAGGGAACATTAAGACGGATTGTAAAAGTTTCTATAGATATGTAAAGAGAAAAAGGTTAGTAAAGTCAAACGTAGGTCCCCTGCAGTCAGAATCAGGGGAAGTCATAACGGGGAACAAAGAAATGGCGGACCAATTGAACAAGTACTTTGGTTCGGTATTCATGAAGGACGACACAAACAACCTTCCGGATATAAAAGGGGTCAGAGGGTCTAGTAAGAAGGAGGAACTGAGGGAAAGCCTTATTAGTCGGGAAATTGTGTTGGAGAAATTGATGGGATTGAAGGCCGATAAATCCCCAGGGCCTGATGGACTGCATCCCAGAGTACTTAAGGAGGTGGCCTTGGAAATAGCGGATGCATTGACAGTCATTTTCCAACATTCCATTGACTCTGGATCAGTTCCTATGGAGTGGAGGGTAGCCAATGTAACCCCACTTTTTAAAAAAGGAGGGAGAAAACAGGGAATTATAGACCGGTCAGCCTGACATCGGTAGTGGGTAAAATGATGGAATCAATTTCTAAGGATGTCATAGCAGCGCATTTGGAAAGACGTGACATGATAGGTCCAAGTCAGCATGGATTTGTGAAAGGGAAATCATGCTTGACAAATCTTCTGGAATTTTTGAGGATGTTTCCAGTAGAGTGGACAAGGGAGAACCAGTTGATGTGGTATATTTGGACTTTCAGAAGGCTTTCGACAAGGTCCCACACAAGAGATTAATGTGCAAAGTTAAAGCACATGGGATTGGGGGTAGTGTGCTGACATGGATTGAGAACTGGTTGTCAGATAGGAAACAAAGAGTAGGAGTAAATGGGTACTTTTCAGAATGGCAGGCAGTGACTAGTGTGGTACC
Organism: Pristiophorus japonicus; assembly: GCF_044704955.1. NCBI lineage: Eukaryota > Metazoa > Chordata > Chondrichthyes > Pristiophoridae > Pristiophorus > Pristiophorus japonicus. The sequence goes on from NW_027254772.1 coordinate 2,061,757, forward strand.
GCAATGTTCTGTGCTGGGGCCCCAGCTGTTTACATTGTACATTAATGATTTAGACGAGGGGATTAAATGTAGTATCTCCCAATTTGGGGATGACACTAAGTTGGGTGGCAGTGTGAGCTACGAGGAGGATGCTATCAGGCTGCAGAGTGACTGGGATAGGTTAGGTGAGTGGGCAAATGCGTGGCAGATGAAGTATAATGTGGATAAATGTGAGGTTATCCACTATGGTGGTAAAAACAGAGAGACAGACTATTATCTGAATGGTGAGAGATTAGGAAAAGGGGAGGTGCAACGAGACCTGGGTGTCATGGTACAACAGTCATTGAAGGTTGGCATGCAGGTACAGCAGGCGGTTAAGAAAGCAAATGGCATGTTGGCCTTCATAGCGAAGGGATTTGAGTACAAGGGCAGGGAGGTGTTGCTACAGTTGTACAGGGCCTTGGTGAGGCCACACGTGGAGTATTGAGTACAGTTTTGGTCTGCTAACTTGAGGAAGGACATTCTTGCTATTGAGGGAGTGCAGCGAAGGTTCACCAGACTGATTCCCGGGATGGTGGGACTGACCTATCAAGAAAGACTGGATCAACGGGGCTTGTATTCACTGGAGTTCAGAAGAATGAGAGGGGACCTCATAGAAATGTTTAAAATTCTGATGGGTTTAGACAGGTTAGATGCAGGAAGAATGTTCCCAATGTTGGGGAAGTCCAGAACTAGGGGTCACAGTCTGAGGATAAGGGGTAAGCCATTTAGGAACGAGATGAGGAGAAACTTCTTCACCCAGAGAGTGGTGAACCTGTGCAATTCTCTACCACAGAAAGTAGTTGAGGCCAATTCACTAAATATATTCAAAACGGAGTTAGATGAAGTCCTTACTACTCGGGGGATCAAGGGGTATGGCGAGAAAGCAGGAATGGGGTACTTAAGTTGCATGTTCATCCATGAACTCATTGAATGGCGGTGCAGGCTAGAAGGGCCGAATGGCCTACTCCTGCACCTATTTTCTTTGTTTCTATGTAACGTAGCCAAGTCTGCTGATGATACAAAGATGGGAGGAAAAGCAATCTGTGAGGAGGATACAAAAAATCTGCAAAAGGACACAGACTAAGTAAGTGGGCAATAATTTGGCAGATGGAGTATAATGTTGGAACGTGTGAAGTGATGCATGATGGCAGAAAAAAAATCAAAGATCAAGTTATTATTTAAATGGAGAAAGATTGCAAAGTGCTGCAGTACAGACGGACCTGGGGGTACTTGTGCATGAAACACAAAAGGTTAGTATGCAGGTACAGCAAGTGATCAGGAAGGCCAATGGTATCTTGGCCTTTATTGCAAAGGGGCTGGAGTATAAAAGCAGGGAGGGCTTGCTACAGTTATACAAGTTATTGGTGAGGCCACACCTGGAATACTGCGTGCAGTTTTGGTTTCCATATTTATGAAAGGATATACTTGCTTTGGAGGAAGTTGAGAGAAGGTTCACTGGGTTGATTCCAGAGATGAGGGGTTGACTTATGAGAAAAGGTTGAGGAGGTTGGGGCTCTACTCATTGAATTCAGAAGAATGAATGAAAGGTGATTTATCGAAACGTATAAGATTATGAGGGGGCTTGACAAGGTAGTCGCAGAGAGGATGTTTTCACTGATAGGGGAGACTAGAACTCGGGGGCATAATCTTAGAATAAGGGCACCCCCCATTTAAAACTGAGAGGAGGATGAATTTCTTCTCTCAGTGGGTTGCAAACCTGTGAAATTCGCTGCCTCAGAGAGCTGTGTAAGCTGGGACATTGAATATATTTAAGACAGAGATAGACAGTGTCTTAACCGATAAGGGAATAAGGGGTTATGGAGAACGGGCAGGGAAGTGAAGCTGAGTCCCTGATCGGATCAGCCATGATTGTATTAAATGGCGGAGCACTCTCGAAGGGCCGTATGGCCTACTCCTGCTCCTATTTCTTATGTTCTTATTTTCTTATATAGTGGGTGTCTGGTATGGGACTGTGGATTTGACTCTATCTGTCCATTTCTGGTATGTGGATGAGGGTTTTACTCTGTATGTTAGTTTCTGATACGAGAGGTGGATTTTATCCTGTACCTGTCAATTTGTGGTAGTTGCCTGTGGGTTTCATTCTGTATCAAAAAGGGCCACATTACAACATAATTCTAAAAGGAAAAAGAGTGTTAAAAAAACAAGCCTGAAGGCTCAGAGTCACAAAGCGAGGAGCATTGTAATAAGGTGGACTAATTAACTGCGCAGATAGCTGTTAACGGATATGATGTAATTGGGATTACAGAGACATGGCTCCAGAGTAACCAAAGCTGGGAACATAACATCCAGGGGTATTCAATATTCAGGAAGAATAGCCAGAAAGGAAAAGGATGTGGGGTAGTGTTAATGGTTAAAGAGGAGATTAATGCAATAGAAAGGAAGGACATTAGCTGGGAAGATGTGGAATCTATATGGGTAGAGCTGCGAAACATCAAAGGGCAGAAAACGTTAGTTGGGGTTGTGTACAGACCACCAAACAGTAGTAGGGAGGTTGGGGATTGCATCAAACAGGAAATTAAGGACACGTGCAATAAGGGTACAGCAGTTATCATGGGTGACCTTAACCTACATATTGATTGGGCTAACCAAACTTGTAGCAATACTGTGGTGGAAGATTTCCAAGAGTGGAAAAGGGATGGTTTTCTCGACCAATATGTTGAGGAACCTACGGGAGAGCAGGCCATCCTAGACTGGGTTTTATGTAACGAGAGAGGATTAATTAGCAATCTGGTCTTGCATGGCTCCTTGGGGAAGAGTGACCATAATATGGTAGAATTCTTCATTAAGCTGGAGAGCGACACAGTTAACTCAGAGACTAGGGTCCTGAACTTGAAGGAAACTTCGATGGTATGAGACGTGATTTGGCTGGGATAAACAGGCGAATAATACTTAAAGGGTTGATGGTGGATAGGCAATGGCAGACATTTAAAGATCACATGGATGAATTAAAACTATTATACATCCCTGTCTGGCGGAAAAATAAAACATGAAAGGTGGCTCAACCGTGGCTAACCAAGGAAATTAGGGACAGTGGCACATAAATTGGCCTGAAAAAGCAGCAAACCTGAGGACTGGGAGCAATTTAGAATTCAGCAGAGGAGGACTAAGGGTGTAATAAGGAGGGGGAAAATAGAATATGAGAGTAAGCTTGCAGGGAACATAAAAAACTGACTGCAAAAGCTTCTATAGATATGTGAAGAGAAAAAGATTAGTGAAATCTAATGTCGGCCCCTTGCAGTCAGAATCAGGTGAATTTATAATGGGGAACAAGGAAATTGCAGACCAATTGAACAAATGCTTTGGTTCTGTCTTCACTAAGGAAGACACGAATAACCTGCCGAAAATACTAGGGGACCGAGGGTCTAACGGGAAAGATGAACTGAGGGAAATCCTTATTAGTCAGGAAATGGTTGTAGGGAAACTGATGGGACTGAAGGCCGATAAATCCCCAGGGCCTGATAGTCTGCGTCCCAGAGTAGTTAAAGAAGTGGCCCTAGAAATAGTAGATGCATTGGTGGTCATTTTCCAACATTCTATAGATTCTGGATCAGTACCTATGGATTGGAGGGTAGCTAATGTAAACCCACTTTTTAAAAAAGGAGGGAGAGAGAAAACAGGGAATTATAGACCGGTTAGCCTGACATCGGTGGTGGGGAAAATGCTGGAATCAATTATTAAAGATGTAATAGCATAGCATTTGGAAAGCAGTGACAGGTCAAGTCAGCATGGATTTATGAAAGAGAAATCATGCTTGACAAATCTTCTAGAAGTTTTTGAGGATGTAACTAGTAGAGTGGATAAGGGAGAACCAGTGGATGTGGTGTATTTGGAATTTCAAAAGGCTTTTGACAAGGTCCCACACCAGAGATTAGTGTGCAAAATTAAAGCACATGGTATTGGGGGTAATGTACTGACATGGAGGCAGAACTGGTTGGCAGACAGGAAGCAAAGAGTGGGAATAAACGGATCCTTTTCAGAATGGCAGGCAGTGACAAGTGGGGTGCCACAAGGTTCAGTGCTGGGACCCCAGCTATTTACAATATATATTAATGATTTAGACGATGGAATTGAAAGTAATATCTCCAAGTTGGCAGTGTGAGCTGTGAGGAGGATGCGAAGAGGCTGCAGGTTGACTTGGACAGGTTAGGTGAATGGGCAATTGCATGGCAGATGCAGTATAATGTGGATAAATGAGAGGTTATCCACTTTGGTGGCAAAAACAGGAAGGCAGATTATTACCTGAATGGTGACAGATTAGTAAAAGGGGAGGTTCAAAGAGACCTGGGTGTCATGGTACATCAGTCACTGAAGGAAGGCATGCAGGAACAGCAGGCAGTAAAGAAAGCAACTGGCATGCTGGACTTCATAGCGAGAGGATTTGAGTGTAGGAGCAGGGAGGTGTTCCTGCAGTTGTAGAGGGCCTTGGTGACACCACACCTTGAGTATGGTGTGCAGTTTTGGTCTCTTAATCTGAGCAAGGATGTGCTTGCTATTGAGGGAGTGCAGTGAAGGTTCACCAGACTAATTTCCGGGATGGCAGGACTGACATATGAAGAAAGACTGGATCGGCAAGGCTTACACTCACTGGAATTTAGAAGAATGAGGGGGGATCTCATAGAAACATATAAAATTATGACAGGACTGGACAGGTTAGAGGCAGGAAGAATGTTCCCGATGTTGGGGGAAGTCCAGAACCAGGGGTCACAGTCTAACGATAAGGGGTAAGCCATGTCGGACTGAAATGAGGAGAAACGTTTCCACCCAGAGAGTGGTAAACCTGTGCAATTCTCTACCACAGAAAGTTGTGGAGCGCAGTTCGTTGGATATATTCAAGCGGGAGTTAGATGTGGCCCTTACGGCTAAGGGGATCAAGGGATAGGGAGAGAAAGCGGGAATGGGGTACTGAAGTTGCATGATCAGCCATGATTATATTGAATGGCGGGGCAGGTCAAAGGGCCAAATGGCCAGCTCCTGCACCTATTTTCTCTGTTTCTTTCCATTCTTGGTGTGTGATGTGTATTTTGCGCTGTATCTGTCCATCTCTTATGTGAATGTGAGCTCTACTCCATACCCGTCATTCTCCAGTATGTTAGTATTGTTTTACTGTGTACCACCAATTCCTGATAGAGTATTCGTTTTACTTTTTAACTGTTCAATTTGTGTTCTCGAGGTGAGTGTTTATGCTGACTCGGTCGGTCTCTGGTAAATGAGTCTGAGTTTCACTCTGCATCTATCTGTCTCTACTATGAGTGTGGGCCTTTCTCTGTATCTCTCCATTTCTGTTGTGGGAGTCTAGGTTTTATTCTGTATCTGTCAAGTTCTGATATGTGATTGTGGGCCTTACTCTATACCTGCCAGTTTCTGCTGAATTGCGAGTGGGCTTTCCTTTGTACCTGTCAGTTTCTGGAATGAAAGAGAGCTCTTTACCCTGTACCTGTCAATTACTGGTTTGTGAGTCTGGGCATGTCACTGTATATCAATTTATGTTATGGGAATATGGATTGTAATATGTCAGCCTCTGATATGTGAGTTTGGGTTTTATACGTTATCACTCAGACTCTGATATGCAAGTGTGTGTATTTTTCTGTAACTGTCAGGTTTTGGCATGTGTTGAGGTTTAATCTGTGCTTCTCAGTTTCTGCTATGTTAGATTGTACCTATTTGTTCCTGATACTTGATTGTGTGTTTTAGACTGTACCTGTCAGTTCCTGCTATGTGAGTGTAGAATTTACTCTGCATTTGCCAGTCTCTGGTATGTGAACGTGAGAATCAATTTCACTTTTTAACCTGTATTTCTCTGATATGTGAGTGAAGATTTTGCGTTCTCCATGTCATTTTTTCTGATATGTGTGTGTGGGTTTTACCCTGTCCCGATCAGTTTCTGCGATGCAAGTAACAATTTTACTTACTGCCTTTCAGTTTTTCGATATGTGCCCATGGGATTTACACTTTACCTGTCACTCTCTGGTATATAAGTGGGGATTTTATTCTGTTACTGTCACTTTCATATATGTGGGTGTGTGTTGTATACTGTATCTGTCAGTCTGTGGTACAGGAATATGGGTTTTATTCTGCACCTGTCATCTTCTGGTATGTTCGGGGGGTTTAAATACTGAATCCATCAGATTCTAAAACATGAATATGGCTTTTGCTCTGTACCCATCAGCTTCTGATATGCGAGTGTGGTTTATACTTTCTATTGGACATTTCTTCTGATAGATGATTGTGTTTTATTCTCTACCTGCCAGTTTCTGGCAAGTGAGTGTGGGTGTTTAATGTACCGTCAGTGTGATCTGTTTCAAAGGTGAAATAGCATCTGATTCTACTGCTCCATGTGGCTGTAAGATTCACAATGCAACTCTGCCACTTCGGATCGCTGTGGGACTGACAGCTTCTGCTGTCTGTGACAATAGGATTGAGGTCAGTTCTGTGTCTCTGCACTCTGAGTGATAATCTACTTACTGTGTGTGAGAAGGAGCTGCCTGCACTGTTCCTTGTGTTCCAGGTGGAGGAAAGCTCACATTTGTTCTGGCTGAAGAATTTTGCTCTGAGAATAATAATACGAGAACATTATTAGTTCTAAGAGATGGATGCGGGGGAGAATATGAGGGAGCGACAATGTATCTCTCGACCACCAGCAACAAGGTTCTGGAGAACTCAGCTCACCGAAACAATATAACTGGTCTTTAAAATATCTTCTCCCACACTCCTCTTCTGGTGCCTGCAATAGATGCACTTTGCAAAACTCCCCACATCCTCACTGACAGGCTGTGTTTCCACTGCTTACTGTCCAAGAACAACAGACACGGTGAGATTGGAACTGAATCAGGAACATTCACTACTGATTTGGGGAAAGAAAGCAGCAATGATTGGAAAGAGCGAGGTGGTTTACTTTCTCTGTTACCTTACACTGTCCACACACAGCCCAAGAATGGCTTCTCCCTTCCCCCACACACACCATCTTCCACAACTAGTTTCTGATCCACTCTGCCTCTTACACACAGCCCCCGAGGGAACTAAACCAGGAACATTCACTCCTGGTTTGGAGAGAGAAAGCAGCAGATTGTAAACAGCAGATTCTGCCCATTCTGTCTCCCTTACCCTGGACACACGCTATCCACACACAGTCCAAGAATGGCCTCTCACTTCCCCCACTCACACTACGCACTGACACTGATTCTTGGTCCATTCTGCCTCTGACACATAGCCCCCGACTCCCCCTGAACTCCCCCCGGACTCAATGCCGATCTCTGAGCTCATCTGCGGACACGCTCCCAAAGAGCTGTGTTGCTGCAAGGAGGCTGCTGCTCGCTGCCTTACCCCGGGGCCGCGGTGTCTCCATTCCTGGCTGTTTTAAACCATCTTCTTCCGCTCACTGAGTGAATGGTGATCACAGGCAGGGCTGAGGGAGGGGAGGGCGCCTGCACTCTTCTGCTCACTGGAAATCGACACAGGGGGCTGGGCTGAACCGCACATGTGCAGCTCTCTGCAATAATTCAATCTGTAAAAATCAAAGTGCACTTTTCCCAATTTACTTTTATCAGAATCTGAGCAAAGGAACTGGGCCTGGGGGGAAAGGACAGAGAATGATTAAAGCTGCAAGCCTTGTCCCTTGGAGATGATCAATTTGGGATCATTCCGTGCAGGGTGTTTCTCTCCATGAGCCCGTCTTCACAAAGCAATGCTGCAGCAACATCGGAGGGACGAGGTAGTGGGAGTGTTTGCTGGGACCGTGCAGGAGTTAATATCTGACAGAAATAGTCCGAGATCAGTTTAATTAGAGTAAAACACTCGGTCACTGAGAGTAATACCGAAGTGGATAATCAAGGGGCTGTAATGAGGGAAGAACTTAATTCAATAACTATTTATAATGAAATAGTACTCAGTAAAATAGTGGACTAAAGGCAGACAAGTCACCTTGCCCTGATGGTTTACATCGTAGGGTGTTAAGAGAAGTGGCTGCTGAGATAGTGGACACATGAGTTGTAATCTACCAAAATTCCCTGGATTCTGGGGCAGTCCCAACAGATTGGAAAATTGCAAATGTAACGCCTCTCTCTAAACAAAGGAGGCAGACAAAAAGCAGGAAACTATAGACTAGTTAGTCTAACATCTGTCATTGGGAAAGTGCTGGAGACCATTATGAAGGAAGCAGTAGCGGAACATTTGGAAAAGCATGATTCAATCAAGCAGAGTCAGTATGGCTTTATGAAAGGGAAATCATGTTTGACAAATTTGCTGGAGTTCTTTGGGGATATAATGAGTAGGATGGATAAGGCGGAACCAGTGGATGTGGTGTATTTGGATTTCCAGAAGGCATTTGATAAAGTGCCACATAAGAGGTTACTGGACAAGATAAAATCTCACTGGGTTGGGGGCAGTATATTAGCATAGATAGAGGTTTGGTTAAATAACAGTAAACAGACAGTCGGGATGAATGGGTCTTTTTCCGGTTGGCAAATGGTAACCAGTGGGGTGCCGCAGGTATTGGTGCTGGGTCCTCAACTATTTACAATCTATATTATAGAATTGGAAGAAGGTACCGAGTGTAAAATAGCCAAGTTTGCTGATGATACAAAGATGGGTGGGAAAGCAAATTGAGGACACAAAAAATCTGCAAAGGGATATAGACAGGGTAAATGAGTGGGCAAAAATTTATCAGATGGAGTATAATATGGGAAAATGTGAGGTTATCCACGTTGGCAGAAATAATAGAAAAGCAAATTATAATTTAAATGGAGAAAAATTGCAAAGTGCTACAGGACAGTGATACCTGAGGGTGTTTGTGCATAAAACACAAAAAGTCAGTCTGCAGGTTCAGGAAGTAGTCAGGAAGGTAAATGTAATGTTGGCCTTTATTGTCAGGGGGATAGAATAAAAAGCAGAGAATCCTGCTCCAAGTGACCAGGGTATTGGTGGGACCACACCTGGAACACTGTGTGTTTAAGCAGAGAAGTCCTGCTCCAAGTGTACAGGGTATTGGTGGGACCACACCTGGAACACTGTGTGTTTAAGGAAGGATATACTTACACTGGAGGCTGTTCAGAGGTTGATTCCGGCGAGCAGGGGGTTCTCTGATGAGGACAGGTTGAGCAGGTTGGGACGATACACTTTGGAGATCAGAACAATGAGAGAAATCCGAGGTGTGAGAATACAATAACTCAGCTCTTACTTTACCAAGATGGCCGCGCATGCGCTCTGCTGCTCACTGAACCAAGATGGCGGAGGACTGGCCTCGCCTTCCTTTACAAAGATGGCCGCCGTTACCCGGGATCTATAACCGGGAGAAAGCCTCGAGGCTGCAGCCGCCGATATTCCGGTTATTATTCCGGGCTTTCGCCAGGCACCAGGTGTTTATGAAGCCTCCCCGGCTCCCCGCTGGTCCTTTACTCACCTCCGCCCCGCAAAAAGAGAGCTGTTTTACGGAGCACATTTCACCACAGCCGCTCCGCCATTACACGCACCGCGCATGCTCCAAATACAGCCAGTTCTCACGCGTGCGCACTGGTCCCCTGAAGTCTGGGGTCGGCACATTCTCAATCGCGGCGAATGCTGGGTAAATACCCAAGACTACTTAAGTGACTGGGACAGGATTTACTGGCCTCCCATTGGGCACTGAACCATGTTCATTCTGGCACTGAGACTTTGTTTCTGCTGCTCCAATAACCCTGTCCCTGAGCTGGAGATTAGTGTTCTGTCTCAGGATTGTTTCAAACACCGGGTGTCCAATATTTCATTTCTCCACAACCATCATCATCATCACAGGCAGTCCCTGGAAGCGAGGATGATTTGCTTCCACGCCAAAAAGGAATGAGTTCACAGGTGTTTTAATGAAGGACCTAGTATTCCAGATCCCGAGCTACATCTTGAAGGGTGGAACCTGCCTGTGTTTGGATTTTGCACACCAGTCACCACACTGGCTTGTCAGAGCTCGGTCTTGGTCCAGTGGCAAGGATTATCCCAGACGACTGGAGACCAGTTGTGCTGCACGGACTGAGCGCACACATATACAAGTTTGGGCTGGCCCATGCTGCCCCTAGGCCCTTGCCCCTTCTGGGCCCCAGACTCATGCCTCTCCTGGGCCCCGGTCACGTCCTTCTATAATCTATTGCCGCTCCTTCTCCCCTCCTGCTGTGCCTGCCCGCACTGCAATTAGCGACGTGACTTTGCAGCCATTACCATCCTACAATGGAATGCCACCGCCGCACACTGCTCCCTCTGATGGCCCCGACCTGCTGATGGTCATCCAGGCCGGGTCCGTGCCGCTGCACGGGAGACTAATTCATGTTCCCTTCCCTTCCATTTTGTCCTTTTCTTACTCTAGATTTTTTCACTTCTCACGCAATTCATCTTTTGCGACATCAAATCCCAAGCTTGTTTCGTTTGAGCATACGGCTTGTGGATGTCATACACTGAACCGGCGTGTCTCACTTTACACTCATTTGACGTTCCTTGAAAGAACTATCTTGCTTAAGACTGGAACTCTCTTATTTTCTATATTGTTTAACGATTTTTGAATGCGGTTAATAGATCTCCACACATACTGCATATTGCCTTTGAAATGTTCTGGTCTTTGTAATTGTCTTTGCTAATTTTGATGGGTTATTTGATTATAATTACTTGTTACTAAATGCGTTGCAGAAATTTTTGCATCAAAATAATTGTTTAAACACTTCCTTTATCGGGTCTTTAGCTTCCCCACTGATCTCTGTTTCCTCTTGTGGGGGGAATCTAGAACTAGGTGGCAAAGTCTGAGCATAAGGGGTCACCCATTTTAACCGGAAATGAGGATGAATTTCTTCTCTCAGAGAGTAGTGAATCTTTGAAATTCTCTACCCCAGAGAGCAACGGAGGCTGGGTCATTGAATATATTTAAGTTGCAGACAGACTGATTTTTGAAAGATTGGGAAGTCAAGCGTTCTGTGGAGAGGGCAGGGAAGTGGAATTGAGGCCAAGATCAGATCAGCCATGATATTATTGAATGGCAGAGCGGACTCAAGGGGCTAGATGACCTACTTCTGCTCCTATTTCTTATGTTCTTAGCATTGATTATGGGCTGGGTTTAGATGTAGGTTTAGTGGTTAGTGGGTGTGGTTTGTGGCTATGTGTTAGGATTGGGATTAGTGATTGGGATAGTCAATATGATATTCGGCTTAGGATATAGTGATTAACGTAGAAAGCACTATTGGCAATATAAGTGTCACTGAACTTGCCCTTTTCCATTTCATGTTTTTAACCTCTCACAGACGAGTCACAAAACAGCCTCAAAATGTGTTATTTCAAGGAACCTTCGTTTCTGCGCAAGCCTCATTTCCTCCCTTCTTTTAAATCTCTACAATTCTCACAGAAAAATCAATTAGTGACATTAGATTTGTGGATTTTGGGACAATAACAGACGGATACAGTTGTTGTGCTGGTTACATTTAATCCTCAGCCTGCTTGAAAAGGGCTTCTGACAATAATCTGTCACCAGGCCTCACCAGTCACCGTCTGATTCCACCATCATATCTTCATTCATTACCCACCTTTCCCCTTAACTAGAGCTGCTTTCAGCAGTATGGCCATTCCCCATACTGAGGCTCTCTAATTACCGAGCAGAGCATGAACACCGGCACAGACTGGTTAGTCTGAATGGCCCATTTCTATCCCATATATCTGATGTAATTCTATATTCTCAGTGTAAGTGGTCCAAGGATTTGGTGCCTCAGTGTTATTGGTCCCTGGATTTGTTGTCACGTTATTAGTAATCCCTCAATTTGCTGTCACGATGTAATTCATCATGGATTTGATGTGTCATTGTAACTGGTCCCTGTATTTGTTGCCTCAGTGTAAGGGGTCCCTGGATTTGATACCTCAATGTAAGTTGTCCCTGGATTTGGAGTCACAATGTATGTGGTCCCTGGATTTGGTGTCAACAACTCCTCGTCGCTGGGACTGAGGGCAAACACGCCGCCCAGCCACGCATTCAGCACTGAATGATCCCACTCAAATCTATTCCCCATTAACACTGCCCACGTCCAACTTCAGTGAAAAGCACAATACAAAACATTTTAAAGGAAAAGTAAACCCCATCATAGTTCAACAAAGGCAATTAAAGGGCTGTAAATCCCATTCACTCATACACCTTCTTCACCCCTACTCTCCACCTCCCCCTACCCAACTACTCTTTCAACCCAACTCCCCAACCCCTCACCCCAACTCCTCTATCACCGTATTTCTCTCAAACCCTCAACCCAACTCCTCTTTTACGCCTACTCTCCAAACCCTCCTCACCAAACTCCTCTTTTAACCTACAATTTAATTTTTAACATCACTTACACAAGTCATCCACACTGGAGGTAAATCTCAGGACCTTCTGTGTAATGGTGAGGTGATCACTGGGCAATAAAATGCAGAGACTGGTGGGAGGCTGCTTATTACCCTCGGTGAGATTTAATCCCCTCTCCCACAGTATACTGTGGACAAGTGGTCACCTTGGTAACATAGAAACATAGAAACGTAGAAACATAGAAAATAGGTGCAGGAGCAGGCCATTCATCCCTTCTAGCCTGCACCGCCATTCAATGAGTTCATGGCTGAACATGAAACTTCAGTACCCCCTTCCTGCTTTCTCGCCATAAACCTTGATCCCCCGAGTAGTAAGGACTTCATCTAACTCCCTTTTGAATATATTTAGTGAATTGGCCTCAACTACTTTCTGTGGTAGAGAATTCCACAGGTTCACCACTCTCTGGGTGAAGAAGTTTCTCCTCATCTCAGTCCTAAATGGCTTACCCCTTATCCTCAGACTGTGACCCCTGGTTCTGGACTTCCCCAACATTGGGAACATTCTTCCTGCATCTAACCTGTCTAAACCCGTCAGAATTTTAAACGTTTCTATGAGGTCCCCTCTCATTCTTCTGAACTCCAGTGAATACAAGCCCAGTTGATCCAGTCTTTCTTGATAGGTCAGTCCCGCCATCCCGGGAATCAGTCTGGTGAATCTTCGCTGCACTCCCTCAATAGCAGGAATGTCCCTTCTCAAGTTAGGAGCCCAAAACTGTACACAATACTCCAGGTGTGGCCTCACCAAGGCCCTGTACACTGTAGCAACACCTCCCTGCCCCTGTATTCAAATCCCCTCCCTATGAAGGCCAAAATGCCATTTGCTTTCTTAACCGCCTGCTGTACCTGCATGCTAACCTTCAATGACTGATGTACCATGACACCCAGGTCTCGTTGCACCTTCCCTTTTCCTAATCTGTCACCATTCAGATAATAGTCTGTCTCTCTGTTTTTACCACCAAAGTGGATAACCTCACATTTATCCACATTATACTTCATCTGCCATGCATTTGCCCACTCACCTAACCTATCCAAGTCATTCTGCAGCCTCATAGCATCCTCCTCGAAGCTCACAATGCCACCCAACTTAGTGTCATCCGCAAATTTGGAGATACTGCATTTAATCCCCTCGTCTAAATCATTAATGTACAATGTAAACAGCTGGGGCCCCAGCACAGAACCTTGCGGCACCCCACTAGTCACTGCCTGCCATTCTGAAAAGTACCCGTTTACTCCTACTCTTTGCTTCCTGTCTGACAACCAGTTCTCAATCCACGTCAGCACACTACTCCCAATCCCATGTGCTTTAACTTTGCACATTAATCTCTTGTGTGGGACCTTGTCGAAAGCCTTCTGAAAGTCCAAATATACCACATCAACTGGTTCTCCTTTGTCCACTTTACTGGAAACATCCTCAAAAAATTCCAGAAGATTTGTCAAGCATGATTTCCCTTTCACAAATCCATGCTGACTTGGACCTATCATGTCACCATTTTCCAGATGCACTGCTATGACATCCTTAATAATTGATTCGAGGTTCCAGGAGGTGTTGCTGCAGTTGTACGGAATGGTCAGTGTGACATCACTTTCGAATCAAGAGCACACAAGACAATGGGTCATCAATAAATGGGAAAGAGATTGAACACTCTGCAATTACATTGTAAATAAGAGCAAATAAAATGCTGGAAAATAACTGGCGAAGACAATCGCTTATCTCTGTGGAATTCATTGTCAAACATTAAGAATGATGTGTTTTGTTTACATACACACACACACACACGCATATATAGCAAAGACTTTGTGTGTGCACTTTTCAGTTGTTGTGCTTAACCAGATGCGACTAAATTCTTCGGTCTTTAGGACCTTGCGGGAGCCCACCGGCGGTGCTTGCTGTGTGAGGATATAAGGAGACCCCGCGCGTTTGCTCCTCCCAAACCTGGGGGAATGGAGCAGATATTTAAAGGGACTCGGACTCCCTTTTCACTGCCTATTTATACTTAAAGGAACAGTGCAGTTTATCTCGGAGTGTCGGGGGACTTCACGAACCGACCTCCCATTAACAGTTGTTCCCTTCTGTACTGTGCAGTGATTGAAAAGCTGTCTATTTCAGTGACTTGCGCCTTTCTAAAATGTCACACACTTTTTGATGATCCATTTGACTTGAATTTGGAACGACTTCAGAATTGTGCAGTGTGACGAAGGTTTCGTTTAAAGCTGGAATAAAATGTGTTTCAAAATATAATTTCTAACCCTCCCCCCCATCCCCCAAATTTTAGAACACTCTGCAATATTGACTGGGAAGTTCCCAAGTTCGTTCCTTGATCTGTGCTGTTGGTTGATCTCAGCCAAGGCAGCTGTTCAGTGGTTATAATTGTCCTCGGTACCAGTTGGCTAAATATGATTAAAAATTAGCCAGTGCCCCTGCTCTTGATACCGATCCAATGACCTCAACTGGGAAATGACCTCAACTGGGAAGTGTGTGGTTGTAATTTGAGGGCAGGACTGGACTCGACTCTGATGCCTACCACAGTGGAAATGTGTATCCTGTCCTTAAAGTAACAACGTTTGTGACCTCAAATGCAGGGTATCAGAAGGTGAGGGTCTACAGCTGGGAAACTGAAACCAAACATCATGGCAAGATTTGAGAGATTCACCGGATTGATCAGGATAACCCTATCATCAGCCTTTGGAAAAACACCAATCACAGCGGTGAGAAACAGGACACATGTTCTGTGCGTGGATGCACCTTCAACCAATCGTCCAGCCTGTGAGACTCGTGTGGCCAGCTGACTCAACACTGTGAATGTAGGGACAGTGGGAATGGATGCAGATGCACGTTGGGTGGAAAGACATCAGGGAGAGACCGTTTACCAGCTGAATGTGGAAAGTGATTCAGTCTCTCATCTCACCAACTGACATTCGAGGACGTAGATAACAGACTTTCTCCTGTGAATATAGAGCTGGGTTACTGGGCCGTGATATTTTTACTTGTTGAGTGTAAACCTTTGCCAATTACTTGACGTGATGGGTTTACTTGTACATTTTTCTTTAAATACATTTACTGAGTGGATTCAAATTTAAATTGAAACCAGATTTGCACGATTCTCTATTCACACATCGAAGGTGAGAGAGATGCTGCCAGGAACGCGCTAAGTCCTGTAGCAGAAATAGATTAACAGACTGTGTTTTGTGTTTAGTGATCCCAGGCGTGATAGCTATCCCTACTCTGGACACCAAGGCAAGGAGCGGCAGTCTGGAAGGTATAATTAACTGGGACATCTCCCTGAGAGTAACCAAAGGCATGAGAACAGAAACAATCTAGAGATAGAAAGGAGAAAAGGACCAAAATATAACAGGACATCAATTAGTCTCCTCTTATCAAGGATATTTCAAATATCGACACATTGTATTATTTGAAATATCAAAATATTAAACTCCATCCCAGTTTTCGGGGTGAGTAATATCAGCAGAAACAAATCCCAACTGACAGAACGAACACGATTCAGTCAGGATGCGATTAACAGCAGTAATAACAGTAGAACATAACCCGTGCAGTCACTTGTGAACACGCAATTCAGATGACTGAGTGAATCCCTTCCCACACTTCCCCAGTGTGAACTCGCTGGAGTTTCAGCAGGTTGGATGACTGAGTGAACCCCTGCCCACACACAGAGTAGGTGACCGGCCTCTCGTCGGTGTGACTGTGACAATGAATTTCGAGATCAGACGGGGAACTGAATCCCTTCTCACAGTCTCCACATTCCCACGGTTTCTCCATGATGCAGGTGTCCTTGTGTCTCCTAGGTTGGATGATCAGTTGAAGTTTTGTCCACATACAGAACACGCGTAGTTTCTCCCTGCTGTGAATGGTGCAATATTTTTTCAGCTGTGTAACTGATTGAAGCTCTTTCCACAGTCAGTGCACTGGAACACTCTCACTCGGATATGTGTGTGCTTTTCCAGTCACACTGAAGTTTGAGATATTTTCCCACAGACATATGGAAAAATATTTCCGAGACTGTATAATATATAAAGAGAGGTTTATTAAATCGGAGACAAAGCTCTGGGAGAAGTGTTAGAGACCCCTGTCTCTGAACCAGCTTCTCAATTTGATATCTCCAGTGAGGTTCTTTTATCTTACAAATTACGTCACTTTACATCACATGCTTTAGAACTAGTTCTTAAGTCTAATCATCGCATTACAAAGTTTACAAAGCTTTTCATACAATTACTATCCAAGGCTGAGCTCTTGATATAAACCATCCTCGCATTGTGACAGGGCATTATAAACAAGTGCAGGCTTTTTGCACCGGTATAGACAAACATACCCCCACTTATCTCTCCAGTCGTTCATTATCTCACTTTCCTATATCCATAACTCAAGGCCAGCAGACCTTGAAGTCAAACTGTGTTTTTTTTATATAAAGCATAATGCATCAGTATTGTCCCTTACAAAATTCATTAAAGGGGAAAATAAAAACAAATGTTTGGTCCCGTATACTAGTCAAGTATATGTCCAAAAATCCGCTCCAACAATATTCCCCCTTTTGGTCCTGGAGGATGTTCACGAAATCCAGATGACCACAATGATAGTAGCATGGTGTCATATATTCGTCCTTTGGGGTATGTTACTTCCCTGATGTTGCGTATGTCCACCTTGCTTGTAGCTCTAGGCTACCCTTCAAAGACAGTGGTCGGTGTCATCGTCATCTGTTTCTTCATCCTTGGTGTCTTCAAGTATTTCCATCAGGTGTGCTTCTTCTTCGGCGATTACACTGGCTACTGGCATCAGTCGAGCCATCATAACTTTACAGCAGATATTAAAACACCCGATAATCAGATAGCAAGTAATTATTATTACAACCAGAATAATTATTCCATGCATAAGATAGGACCCACAGGATTCCGCTAACAGCCAGTCAAACCAGCCAGATCCTCCTGCTGTCGTGGATAACTTCTTTACCTCCCTTCTTATGTGATCAGCGAGGTTGGTTATGTTTTCTGAACTATCGGGAATGTAAGTGCAACATTCAGCTCCAATTAAGGCAAATGTGCCCCCACTTTGTGCTAATATATAATCTAGGGCCATTCGGTTCTGGAGTACCATTGTGCCTATGGCTACCATTTCAGCCGTTATGCCCTCCATTGCTTCAGCACTGTCGTTAACTATCTGTTCCAGTATACTCTCTAGTTTACCTAATTCATCTATGGTGCATCCTATCCCGAATGTGAGCATCATGACCCCAAATAGCCTCTCTACCGGGGTAAGATCTCGTCTTAGTCGACCCGGTGTCTGTACTTCTGCTAAAGTACGTACCCGTCTGACAAAAGGGAACACATATCCCAAATGACAGGACCCCCTCCAGTCCTGTGGCAATCAGGGGTAGGCCTTATGCCTGCACACAAAATACATGCCATTGTATGCTGTTAGATTCGATCCCAATCTCTCTCTCATACCCCATCGCCACCTAATCTTCGGCTCCCAGTCCTGGCTACTTGTCTGATTCTTCAAACCCTCTATTTCAAAGAACCCCTGGTTTGTTGTTTCGCTGGCTATTATGTTACACCTGGCGAGGTTAAAGTATCCTGCTACAAAACCTGTTTCCTCACCAGTCAGGGTTCTAGTGAAACAAATGTCAGCAGTGGGCCTTCCAACACCTGAGGTGTTGGTCAAAACCAGGAACGGGGGTCGCACCTAACTATTGTATTCCGGCTGGTACCATCCGTCAATGCATCCAAAAGGTAACCCCCCCGATCTCCACGTTTCTTTATCTCTACTCTGGTTCCAGGTATCATTTACTTCCCCTGTACCGTTTTGTCGCATTTCCCACTCCGCAACTTCCGAGATGTTAAGGGAGATTGACCTCAAAGGGATGCCTCCTTTGCTATGTATGGGGATGTGCGAACATACCCAGCAACTGGAAAAGTTCTCATTTTACGCATAAACATAAGACATGTACAAAAAGGTATTCACATGTAACTCTCGTTTCGGTCTAGCTAGCAGGCCGGACATTACACGAACTATGATAATCTCACCGATTGCAATATATAGTTTCATCTTATTACTCTACAATTAACAAATAGTCAAAGGCAAAATGGCCGTATGGCTTTGAAGAATCTCTCGCTGTCAATCTGCAAGTAGACAAACAACAACAACTAATACGTGTGCTAAACGGCTGGTTCAAAAACCTTAAGCTGGGTCCGATGCTTCCATTGTCCGTTCCCTTTAACATCGATGCAGGCACAAGTATCCCTTCTGATTATAACCTCATACGGTCCTATTCATTTTTGGGGCAAACCACGGTTTTCCCGGGAGGACCCTTACCATAACGCGACTTCCCGCCAACGGGACTTCAGGGAGCTTTGTAAGCTCTGCTTCCGCGTCTCTTTCTTCCTGATTGTACCTAACTAATTTACACATCCCTTTTAATTGAGTACTTAGTTCCAAAACATACCGTTTTATTTTGTCTTTTAATGGGCCTACATCGGCCCCCCCTGTTATGATGTTCTCTGGTAATTGCATCGCCCTTCCTGTCATAAGTTCATAAGGGGTTAATCCGGTTGTCCGGTTTGTCTTGGCTCTTAACTTCATCAATATAATGGGTAATACTTCTGTCCACGTTTTTCCTGACGTTTTCATGGCCTTTGCCAGGGCGTTCTTAAGGGTATGGTTCATGCGCTCTACCATCCCAGAACTCTGCGGGTGGTAGGGGATGTGGAATTTTTGTTTTATGCCCATCAGCTGGCATATTGTTTTTACAATTTTCCCGGTGAAGTGGGTGCCTTGGTCAGAATATCCTTGCCACTGTTGAGGCAGTGCAATCACATGTGGGGAAAGATTCCACCCACCGGGTAAATTGATCTATAATCACTAGGCAATATATTTTTCCATGGGATGGGGGCAAAGGACCTGTGAAATCAATTTGTATGTGTTCCCATGGCCCCCGTGGACGGGGCTGATGTCCAATTTTAATTTTAATGGGCCTGCCTGGATTATATTGTGCGCACGTAACGCATCGATGGCAATATTTGGCGATATCTCTCCCCATCCCTTTCCACCACCAATCTCTTCCAAGACTCCCGGACATGGCCTCTCGTCCTGAATGAGACAGGCCATGATGCAACTCCAATAAGGTATTCTGTATGCATTCAGGCGCCATTACCTTGTCGTTTCGTCTCCAAACGTTATCCTTCCCTTGTGTTGTGCCCTGCTTTGTCCACATACCTATTTCCTCCTCAGAAGTGTCCTGGTGTAGTTTCTCAACACTTATCAGTTCGTCTCGGGCCCCAGCGGCACTGACTGAGGCTTCCTCACACGCTTATGGCTCTAATGCCTTCTGTGCAGCTACATCTGCAGCATTATTTCCCTGGTGACTCAGCCAATCTGGTCTGGTTCGGTCCGGCTCCCTCCTGTGGGCTTTAATTTTAATAACCGGTACCTGTTTTGGTTTATTACTGGCTGCTAAAAGAGCTTCTATTCTCAGCTGATGCTTTATGGGATGTCCGCTAGTTGTGATAAAACCCCATCTCCCTCATGCTGTCATATAATCGTGTACTACCCCCAATGCATATCTACTGTCCATATAGATATTAACAATCTTATTTTCCGATAATTCCACTGCCCGTGTGAGGGCTACCAGTTCTGACACTTGAGCTGACGACGCCCATTAATTCGCCCTGATTCAACTCTCTCTAGATCCTGGTTAACTACGGCCCATCCGGGACGAGGTAGTCGCTCTACGTATTTTCGAGAGCCGTCCACAAACAAGGTTTGTTCTGCGGTTTGAAGGGGGGCGTCTTTTATTCTATCCTCTTCCATATCCTCACATACCTCTTCGCAAAATTGGGGTTCCCCCTCACCCATCGTACCTTCTGCGGGATTGTTTCCTGCATCTCTAATTATGGTTACCGCCTTGTTGGGTGTTAAGAGGACTGCTTCCCAATTTGCCTGTCTCATATTAGATACGGTTCTCAGTTTTCCTGTGCTTAACATTTCTACCAATGTGTGTTTAGTGTGGCGAATGATGTTTCCAGTCATCACCACAGGCTCGCTTAATTTTTACCGCCCAATCTGCGCAATCTAGCGCGGCTATACATCTGGATAACCCAGTCACCACCGAGCTTTCGGTGGTAGAGTAATAGCCTATAAGTCTCCTGTTATCCCCGTGATCTTGGGTGAGCACGGCCATATAGAACCCACCTACATTGTTACAGTGGATGTGGAAATCCTTACCCATGTCAGGCAGTCCCAATCCAGGTGCGGAGACTAGTTCTGACTTGAGTTTACTATACGCCTGTTCTTGTTCAGGACCCCACTCTCTGAGGTCGAGGGCCGGTTTCCCCCCTTTCACTAATCTTTGTATTTGCTCAGCAATTTTTGCAAAATCAGGGATAAAGTTCCGGCTGTAATTAAAGATGCCCAGTACCTTCCTCACCCCCCTTACCATTACTGGTCTAAGCATGTCCTTGACAGCCGTTTTCCTATCCGAGAGCATTTTTTTCAGTCCCTTTAAGAGGCAGTACCCTAGGTACAGGGCCTGGGATTCCCCTACCTGGGCCTTTTTGGGGTTAACCTTAAGACCCGCCGTTTCCAGAGCCCTTTATACTAAGTATAGGTTTGCCTGATGTCCTTCCTTGGTTTCTGAGGCTATTGTAAAATACTATTTCCTGCCGGTACCTCTATTTGTTTTAGTATATCCCTCATGACTCGATGGAATATGGCAGGACTATTATGGAATCCTTGCGGTAATCGGGTCCAAGTATATTGTTTATCCTCCACCGTGAAGGGAAATTTTTCTTGTGATTCTAGGTCAAGGGGAAGGGCCCAAAAACCATTGGCTATGTGCAGGACTGTAAAGATCTTATGTTCAGGTGATAATCCATTAAGGATTGTGGAGGGGCTGGCCACTATGGGGTGTAATTTGGGGGTGACCTTGTTAAGGGCAGTGTAATCGATAGTGAGTCTATAACTCCCATCTGGTTTCCCTACCTGCCATGTTGGGGAGTTAGTGGTGCTAACTGTTTCTTTTACGATACCCTTTTCCACTAGCCCTTTTACTATTTCTACAGCCGCCGTTCTCGCTTCAGGGCTTATAGGGTATTGTCGGTGTGGTTTATGAGGTGGTCCAGGGACTTTAATAGGGTCCATCTTCGCCTTTCCAGTATCTAATTTTGTCTGTGCCCTGACCCCGGGCACACAGGCATATATGCCTCCATACCCTCCAGTCCCGATAAGCCAGTCAGTTTTTGTGGCTGTAGCTACACCTATACTTTCCACATGGTGGGCTATCTGTCCTAAATCTTCCTTACTGCCATCGGCCTTTGGCCATGTCAGTTTCCCCTTGCCGCAATCAATCAGGGCCTTAAATTCCCTCATTACATCATTCCCCAATAGTGTTCCCTCACGATTCTTGCATACATAAAATCTCATGGGTATATATAAGTTATCAATTTCCACCAATTGGGTGGTGCTCAGGTCGGCCAGTGTGAGCCGTCCATCTATTCCGTTTATCAGAGCCTTCTTGTCGGTGACGAGAAGGGACATATTGGTAATGGATATTGAGGCTCCCGTGTCCACTAGCATTTCACACTGTCGGCCCCCTACTAGTGCAGGCACATATATCCTTCCCTCCTTTTTACTTTGTACAGGGGCCGCCCGACATCACCGGTGGCTTTGTACGCCTGCCACTTCTGGTATTCCTGTTCTGACAGGGTCCTTGCCTTATTAGTATAGCCATTTTTACCATAGCATGTCGCTTCCAGGTGCCCTTTCTTAACACAATACGTACATTGCTTTTCACTGCCTTTCCCTTTGCATTCCTTGGCAAAATGGCCCGGTTTTCCTCAATTATGGCAAGTCCCGCTTTTCTGCCCTCTTCCTGTTCCCGTGGCAGAGACCTTTTCCTGCTTTATCTTTGTCTGAGATTTTTCATCGCCCCCTCCCTGGACGCCACTAGACCACTCGACCAGTTCACCATAATCCTGGGTTACAATTACTCCCATTTTTATAATGGTCTGGTGTACAGCGGATAGTCCATCCTTGAATGCCTGAATAAATGTTCGGTCACCGCGGCCTGGGTTTCCCTGTCCAGAGCATTCTTGATATATCGGGAACAATCTTTCCCATACTCTGAGGCTCCTTCCCCTTTTTGCTGTTTGGTTGTCGTAATTTTACCCCAATTAGTAGGGGCATTGCCTAAAACCCATTGGATCTCGGTTTTAAAAGGGACAAAGGCCGCCTGTTGACCATCTACTTCGGTGGTTAAAGGTACCGCGTGTGTCCAACGTCCCCCTGAAAAGTCGACAGGCTACCGCGGCTCCTCCGGCCACTACTCTCCACCGATCTGCCTGGCAAGCCGCTCGGACTAGTTGGTGGATATCTCTGAGGTGTAGTTGGTGGCCCACCCAAACTGTATGCAGCTCTGCCCAACATTTAATATTCGCACATCGGGACTGTAATTTACCCAGGGATGCTATTATCTGCTGTCTTTTGCCGGGGGTAAAGGGCTTATAGGTCGCAGTGGGATTTACGGCCGTCCGCCCTCTTGTTACCGGCGCCACCGGGAGGGTTTCTAAATCTTCCTGACCCGGGGCGGTTGCTTCGCATTGATAATTCTCGTAAGGGGGCAGCGATCCCCCCCATTGAGATCGATCCTGGATCTGTTGTTCCAGCGCCAGGCATTTCTTTTCCCACTCTAAGTTTTTCCTTTTTGCCTGGTTTAATTGTTTACTTTTTTCATTCATTTTCTCTTTAACCTCCTTAACTTGTTCAATTAGTCCACCGAACTGATGCACCAATAATACTCCGGCTTTTTTAGTTTTATCTTTCTTTTGTTTAACTATCCAACTTCGCTGTTGTTCTAACGTCTGGGATACATCCCAAACGTACTTTTGCATTTTCTTGATTAAGACCTGTCGATCGGTCATATAGGAATTAATTAACGACCCAGGCGGCCCGTGTTTTACATTCCATTCCTTACCTTCCATCTTTGCCAGTCTCGGACGTTTCCCTTTGTTCCTGTAATACTCACGGCCACGACTACTCAGTGGGGACTCTTTGTCTTCACAACAAAGCTAGCGTGTTTCCTTGTCACCGGAGTTTTTCGGCTCTTGGTTGGAGTGATCAGTTCCCTTCCGCAACGACCTTATTTACCAAAGGGTAAAATCAAACTGTTAGTCAGCCTCTTCCCGCTATCTAGTTACTCGTATCTTATACACTATCCCGTCGTGCCTGTACACCTCTCTTTTCAGTCTCTAACACGAGATTCCAGATACTGTCTTAAGTGATCAAGTCTGATCGGACAGTATCCTGTCGTGACGCCATTTTTTTGTGGAAAAATATTTCCGAGACTGTATAATATATAAAGAGAGGTTTATTAAATTGGAGAAAAAGCTTTGGGAGAAGTGTTAAAGACCCCTGTCTTTGAACCAGCTTCTCAATTTGGTATCTCCAGTGAGGTTCTTTTATCTTACAAATTACGTCACTTTGCATCACATGCTCTATCATCGCATTACAAGGTTTACAAAGCATTTCCTCCAAGGCTGAGGATTTTTGATATAAACCAGCCTGCATTATGACAGAGCATTATAAACAAGGGCATACTCTTTGGCACCGGTATAGACAAACATCCCACTTAATTATCTCTCCAGTTGTTCATTATCTCACTTTCGTATCTCCATAACTCAAGGCCAGCATACCTTAAAGTCTAACTGTGTGTTTTATACAAAGCATATTGCATCAGTATTGTCCCTTACAAAATTCATTAAAGGAGAAAATAAAGCAAATGTATGGTCCCGTATACTAGTCAAGTATATGTCAAAAAATCCGCTCCAACATCCATTAGTAAGGGTTCCATTATTTTCCTATCTAAGAGACAATTATACCCCTTGACCAACGAACTGATTAGCTGAGACAAGCAGGGAGTGCAGTTTATTTTCCGCCGAAAGTGATTCAGCCTATCCCGCGTTCTACTGCGTAATACAGCGACATCAAGTTGTACTGTCAGTCTCGGATTAGTCTTTCTCTGTTTAAAATGGTTGTGCTGTCAGTGCTGCTTCACTCGGTGTGTGTTTAAAAATGCAATGTGCTATCTGCAGTGGTAATGTGCTTAAATCGTTGGATTCGGAATTTAATGGAATTGTTTCCGAGTCGGTTAGAGCCCTACTCGTAGTGAATCAGTAGGTGGCGGCATTTGTTCGTAATCCGCTCTGATTGGAGTTCATTTGAGCTGAAATTCTTCTGAATTATTTTGCAGTAACGTTTCGGCCACCTGTTGCATCACACTCCCCCAATCATCCACTCGTGTGAGTCCAGAGGATTGGGACATTTTTAAAATCCAGCCAAGAACTACAAAAAATATGATTAAAAGTGGATAGATTATGAATGTTAACTTACACGAAATATAACATTAGATAGTAAGAGGTTCTACAGGTGTATAAAAAGGAAAAGAGTGGCTAAAGTAAATGTTGGTCTCCTGGAGGATGAGAATGGGGAATTAATAATGGCGAATAGGGAAATGGCAGAGACTTTGAACAAATATTTTGTATCAGTTCTCAGGGTAGAAGTCACTAAAAACATCCCAATAGTAGATTATCCATGGGCTATAGGGAGGGAGGCACTTAATACTATCATTATCACTAATGAAGTAATCAGAGGTAAAATAATGGGACTAAAGGCGGACAAGTCCCCTGAATCTGATGGCTTATATCCTAGTGTCTTAAGAGAAAAGGCAGCAGTGATACTGGATGGTTTGGTTGTAATCTACCAAAATTCCCTCGATTCTGGGTTCGTCCCAGCGGATTGGAATACCACAAACGTAAAGCCCCTATTTAAATAAAGAGGCAGACGCAAAGCAGGAAACTATAAACCAGTTACACTAACATCTGTCGTTGGAAAGAAGCTGGAGTCGATTATTAAGGAAGCAGTAGCAGGACATTTGATAAAACATGATTGAATCAAGCAGAGTCAACATGGTTTTATGAAAGGGAAGTCATGTTTGACAAATATCCTGCAAATCTTTGACGATATATCGAGCAGAGTGGATAAGGGGGAACAGGTGGATGTGGTGCATTTGGATTTCCAGAAGGAATTCGATAAAATGCCACATAAGAGATTACTGCACAAGATAAACGCTCACGGGATTGGCGGTAATATATTAGCTTGGATAGAGGATTGGCTTACTAACAGAAATCAGAGAGTCAGGATAAACGGGTCATTTTCCAGATGGGAAACAGAGACTAATGAGGTGCCGCAGAGATTTGTGCTGGGTCCT
Source organism: Pristiophorus japonicus (assembly GCF_044704955.1). Taxonomy (NCBI): domain Eukaryota; kingdom Metazoa; phylum Chordata; class Chondrichthyes; family Pristiophoridae; genus Pristiophorus; species Pristiophorus japonicus. The sequence goes on from NW_027254772.1 coordinate 2,087,394, forward strand.
CAACTATTTAAAATCTGTATTAATTACTTGGATGAAAGGACCGAGTGTAAAGTAGCCAAGTTTGCTGATGATACAAAGATGCGTGGAAAAGCAAATCGTGAGCAGCACAAAAAAAATCTTCAAAGGGATTTAGACAGGCAAAGTGACTGGGCAATAATTAGGCAGATTGATTATAATGTGGGAACATGTGAGGTTATCAACTTTGGCAGAAATATTAGAAAATCAAATATTGGCCCTGAAATTCCGGCTTCCCCGGGTCTGTACAGAGTTCCAATGGACCTGGGAAGGCATCGGAAATGCCGGTTTTCAGTGTGCAAGTTTCTGACATGAGAGATGGCCGTATGTCTGGAGCAAGGACACTTGCAAGTGGAAATTTCCGATATTTATTCTTACTAATGTGCTCAAAAATCTTGCGCCTGAAAAAGCAGGCGCATAGCCGACTTTTACAGGCGCAAATGTTTTACAAAACACAAAAACATATAAAAATAAAGTTATTATAACATATTTTATCATTAAAAACCCTCCCCATAACGGTAAGTTTGTTAAAGAAAATGTTAAAAAATCGTGAGTTTTTTAAAGACATTATTAACTTTAATTTAAATGGAAGTAGTGTAATTATTTTCTTTATAATGTTTTAGCTGTTTGGATCTGTGTTTTTAGTGTTTCAGGCTCTATCACAATTATCGTAACAGGAGCACAGGATCCTGCGGAACTCCTATTACTATGATACCTCACTTGATTGGCTGCCCAATGCCATGTGACTCCAGCTCGAGACCGTGCACACGCTGCGAAGCGCAGTCGAAGGAGTCCTCAAGAAAGTCGAACGTGGTCAACAGCTTAATGTAGATGCGTATGTTTTGTCCAAAATGCCCGCGGGAAGGCCAAAACGGCATTTCATGGCCCACAATTTAAATGGAGAAACGTTGCAACATGATGCAATAAAAGGAGACCTGGGGGTCCTTGTGCATTAAACACAAAAATGTTATTATTCAGTTACAGTAAGTAATCAGGAAGGCATACAGCTTGTTGGCATTTATTGCAAGGGAGATAGAGTATAAAAACAATGAAGTCCTGCTACAGCTGTACAGGCTACCACGTGGAGTACTGCGTACAGTTTTTAAGGAAGGTTATACTTGCGTTGGAGGCTGCTCAGAGAAGGTTCACGAGGTTCATTCCGGAGATGAGGGCGTTGATTTGAGGATAGGTTTGGAAGGTTGGCCCTATAGACATTGGAGTTCTGAAGAATTCGAGGTGATCTGATTGAAACGTATAAGATCGATCGGGAGCTCGACTATAAGATCGATCGGGAGCTCGACTAGGTGGATGCAGAGAAGATATTTCCACTCATAGGAGAAAATAAAACAAGGGGATATAGTCTTAAAATAATATGCCACCTATTTAAAACTGAGATGAGGAAACATTTCATCTCTCAGAGTTTTGTTAAACAATGCCCCAGAGCGCTGTGGAGGCTTGGTCTGAATATATTTAAAGCGGAAATAGATAGCTTTTTGAGCAATAATTGGGTGAAGGGTTATGGAGTGCGGACAGGGAAGTGGAGCTGATTCCATTATCAGATCAGCCATCATCTTATTGAATAGCCGAGCAGGGTCAAATAGCCTACTCCTGCTCCTATTTCTTATGTTCTTATGTTCCAAATACAACACATCTTCTGGAAACGGCAGTAGGATGTGGCCCAGTCGATATGGCGTCTGACTTCGGTGCTAACCATGACCTGTCGGGGCCGTACAACTCACCGGGTAATACATTTTCTATTCTGCTGTGAAACTGTCTCAAAACTGGCCATTTCTGATACTCCCTCATCTAAAGTATTGGAAGGGCTTTTGCTGACAGAAGCTGATTGTAGACTTTGAACGTTGTCGACCTGGATGCTCGGGCCATTCAAGTGGTGAACTGCACTCTGTCGCAGGGTATATATGTTTGGATGCAAAAAACAGGAAACCGAAGGGCAGATCGCACTTTAGGCCTCAGACAAGGTGGCCGTGTGGTTAAGTCGATGTACTGCTGATCCCTTATACTCTGCACGTGTTGGTTCGGATCCCATTCTCGTAGTTTTTTTGTGGAATGTTTCATGCCTCTGTTTTTTTTTCATTGTACTTTTACCTTGAAGCTCATGTCCAAATTCATCTTTTTCTACCAAGCATGTTACACTCAGCTCATGAAATTTCTCAAATTAATATGCGAGCCTCGATGGCTTTTAGATAAAAGTAAATATAAACTTATGAATTTGCTCCATTTTCCCCACATTTTCCGAAATCTCAGAGCTTCACATGAGCAACTAATGAAAACTAATCAACTGAGTAAAGTTAAATGTTTCCCGGTGTATGATGCGCTGTGTCGACTTGACGTCTGACACCCGTGTTCCATTCAGCACGCAGGAACTCGCCTGAATTTGGATACATTTAAATTCAGCGTCAATCTCAAAATAATCTTGAAAAATCCTCTGCACTGTATTTTAGTTAGTGCCCATTCTCTAGTGCTGAAGGTATTAAGGAGCTGGCCTTTGAATTAGTATCATGTGTGCCGAATGCATACGATTATTTAGGATATACAGAGCAGGCGCAGGCCATTCGACCCAACCAGTCGATTCCCACCTTTATGGTCTACTGGACATCCTCTCGTCAGAATAAAGCTATATTCCTTTTTCGCACATATACTTATCTAACTGTCCTTTAAATGATTATATCCTACTTGCTTCAACAAATCCCTGTGATAGTGAGTTCCACATTCTCAATCTATGATAAATACGTTTCTTGTGAATTCTTTATTGGATTTGTTGGTGATGATCTTATATTGATACCTTCCAGTGACGGTCCTCCCCACATGTGGAAACTCTCTCTCTGTGCATTTAACGTATCAAACCCTTTCATGTCGAGCAGACCTCTATTCGGTCACCCTCAGACTTCTCTTTTCAAGCGAAAAGAGACGCGGCCTGTTCATCCTTTCCTGATATATATCCTCGCATTTCATGTATCCTCCTTGTAAATCCTCTCTTTACCCTCTCCAGTTCCATTATATCAATTTTGTAAATTATATGGCGACCAGATTTGCACACCGTACGCCAAATGTGGTCTATCTGTAGAGTATTCTGCAATGACTGGGAATGAACCCGGCGTCGCCAGGCTGTCTGATCAGAGTAAAAGGCTTCATTCGATAAGGTAGTTTAGAGCATTTCTGAAGGCATTTTGCTTGCAGAATCTGATTCTACATTTTGAACTTTGTCAATCTGGGTGCACGGGCAGGACTTTGAAGGTGAGGGGGACGTTCTAGCAGAGTATTTCTGGTTGGAGACTAACAGCACCAGATTGAATAGCTGAGTTGTCTTCGACAGTAGACGGGATGTTAAGGCAACTGCCGCCTAAACCGTTCTGCTCATTTATTGTAAATTTTGATGCTGAAGAATCAGCCCAGAATTTGACTGAAACTTACATACAATAGGCATTGAATCCAAATCTCCTTAAAACCACTGGTCTCTGCCCCAGCATTTATCACGTCTTGTTAAAATGAACATTGACTATTGCAATTCTTCACTTCTTGAATGAAGGTGGAACAGAGATCCGGATCGCAGATGGAACTTTTCCTCACTTCTTCCTTCAGATCATTCGTCTGGAGTGAACTGACAAATATTTTTTAAGAAATGACATTCAAAGAGAAAACGTGCACGACAGTTCTCTTTACCACAAGACCTGCCCGTGCACCCCGATCAACAATGTGAAAAACTGACAATCAGCTTCTGTGAGCAAAATTAATTTCGCTAAGTCCGTTACGTAAGGTCAGAGACTGTTAGAAATGGTCGGGTAAAAACAGTTCCTTTCCACCTTGGAAGCCACTGGACAAACCGACCTCAACAGACTTGAAACCACAATGTTATTTTCCATGAGGAGAGGTTGAGTAGACTAGGCCTATATTCTACAGAGTTTAGAAGAATAGGAGGTGATTTCATTGCGGAGCAGGCTCGAAGGGCAGAATGGCCGACCCTTTCTACGATTGCTTATTTTCTTATGTTCGTCACATGCTTTGCGGATGCCGCCAGATCGACAATGTGGAAAACGCAGAATCAGTCTCTGTAAGCAGGCATTTCCATAACTTAAGTTGAGTAACTGTCAGAATTGGTCGCTTTTTGGGGAGATTCGGAACACAGAAGAATAAGTTTTGCCCGGTGAGTTAAACAACCGGAGCACAAGCCGAACCTGCAATCTTCTGACAACATCACGATTAAAACTGAACGCGGATGCCTTATTCATTCGGCAATGTGTCCACAGCTGGTGACTTTGTTGTGGAGAGAATTGGGAGCTTTTTCAGGGCTTCAGCTATGATTAGAGAAAGGGTTTTACTCAAATATAAATACATTTTGAATTATTCAACAGGCGCGCTGTCAACTGGGTTCACTCCTACGCAAGGAAACCCATTTCGCTTTCAAATATATCACCTTAGAAATTCGGTCTTCACAACTGTAAGCACACTAATATTAAGCAGACACACGCACAGGATGATCCTGGACAGACAGCACATCCCGTTTATACTGACAAAGAATGAACTGAACTGACAGCATATCCATTTAAAGAGTCACAGAATGATCCGGGACTGACAGCACAGACATATTTAAACACATATTGGTCTACTTTGCTCAATCCTAAAACTCCCCCATCATCATAGGCAGTCCCTCGGAATTGAGGAGGAGTTGCTTCCATTCCCAAAGTGATTTCTTTCGTGGCTGAACAGTCCGATACGAGGTCCACAGACTCTGTCACAGGTGGGACAGACATTCGATGGGGGAAGGGGTCGGTTGGGCTGGATTGCCACGCACTCCTTCCGCTGCGTGCGCCTGGGCTCTTCATGCACCTTGCGTCAAGCCTTAAAGAGCTCAACGCCCTCCCGGATGGACTTTCTCCACCTCGGGCGATCTGTGGTCAGGGTCTCCCAGTTGTCTGTGGTGATGTCGCAGTTTACCAGGGAGGCTTCGAGGATGTTCTTATAACGTTTATGCTGTCCTCCTTTGGCTCGGTCACCATGAAGGAGCTCCGCCTGAAGCATTTGCTTCGGGAGTCTCGTATCTGGCATGCGGACTATGTGGTCTGCACAGTGAAGCTGATCGAGTGTGGGCAGTGCTTCAATACTGGGTTTCTTAGCCTGGTCGAGGGCACTGATGTTGGTGTGCCTGTCCTCCCCGGAGATTTTATCGATCTAGCGGAGACATCGTTAGTGATATATCTCCTGCGACTTGAGGTGCCTTCTGTACATCGTGCATGCCTCAGACCCATACAGCCCTATCAACCATGAGTTTGGTCGTAGATTTGTTAAGATCCGATCTTAAAACACTTACTTCCGCAGGCGGCCGAAGGCTGTTCTGGCGCACTGGAGGCGATGCTGAATCTCTGCATTCACATATGCCTTTGTTGAAAAGAGGCTGCCGAGATATGTGAAATGGTCCACGTTATCCAGGGCCGTGCCTTGGGCCTTGATGATTGGAGGGCAGTGCTGTGCGGCGATGGCAGGCTGGTGAAGGAATTTTGTCTTACGGATGTTCAGCGTAAGGCCCATGCTTTCATATGCCTCAGGGAATACAATGATTATACCCTGGAGTTCAGCCACTGAATGTGCACAGATGCAGGCATCGTCCGCATAGTGCAGCTCAATGACAGAGGTAGGGGTGATCTTGTACCTGCCCTGGAGGTAGCGTTGTTTAAACAGCTTCCCACTGGTCCTGAGTTTAAATGGGGAGCTTGTTGATTGTGAGGGGGAGCATGGCGGCGAGGAAAATTGAGATACGTATATGAGGGAGAAGGGAATAGAACATTAGGCTGATAGAGTTGACGAGGAAGGACAGGATGTATTTAATGAATTCAATTTAAATTCCACAGCTGCCATGGTTGAATGTGTACACATGCCTCTGAATTACTCAACCAGTAACATAACCACTATGCAACCGTACTCTTAACTTCATCCTTTACTTGTGCAACTGGGTCAAGGGGGTGAATAGCCTCCTTCAGCTCCGATGTTACAAACTTGAGTGGCTGAATGGCCTGCTCCGTTTCCTAAATACAAGGGTCGAGGGCATGAATCGCCTCCTCCTGGATCGACTGGCTTATATTAACTGGAATTTAGAAGAATGAGAGCGGATTGCATAGAAACAGATACAATTCTGACGGGATTGCACAGGTTAAATGCAGGAAGAATCTTCCCGATGTTAGGGAAATCCAGAACTAGAGGTCAGAGTCTAAGGATAAGGGATAAGCCATTTAGGACTGAGATGAGGAGAAACTTCTTCACTCAGAGAATTGTGAATCTGTGGAATTCTCTATCACAGAAAGTTGTTGCTTCCAGTTCGTTAGATATATTCAAAAGGGAGTAAGATGTGCCACTTACTGCTAAAGGGATCAAGTGGTATAGAGAGAAAGCAGGAATTGTGTACTGATTTTGCATGATCAGCCATCAGCTAATGAATGGTGGTGCAGGCTCAAAAGGCCGAATGGCCTACTCCTGCATCCATTTTCTATGTTTGTATGTTTCTATGTATCCTGTTGATGTCTAATAGGCTGTACAACGTTTAATCATCCCCTCTATTCCAATGTAAGTGTTTTGAGGGGCCGAATAGTGTGCTTCTGTGTAACAATTTGTGGAGGCTGAATGACGTCCTCTTGTTCCACTGCCACAGGCTCGAAGGACTGAATCGCCTCTATCCGTTCCAGTGTAACAGGCTCAAATGGATGAATGGCCTCCTCCTATTCTTGTGTAACAAGCTCGAGTGGCTGAATGCCCTCCTGCTGTCTTGTCTAACAAGCTTGAGGGAGTGAATGAACTCCTCCTGATCCTGATTAACCAGCCTCTGTGGGTTGAATATTCTTCTCCTGTTCCTATGTAACTGGCTCGGGAGATTGAATGTCTTCCTCTTTTTCTAGTGTGGGAGCACCTATGGGCTTAATGACAACCTCCTGTTCCTATGCAATGGATTCGAGGGGCAGAATTGCCTTTTCCGATAACTATAAAACTGTCTGGAAAGTGCGGAATGACCCACCTCCTGTTCTTATTTAAAACGCTTGAAAAGTTGAATGGTGGCCACCTGTTACTATTTAACATGTATGAGGGGATGAATATCCTGCTCCTGCGTACAAGGGTCAAGGTACTGAAAGGCTTCTTCCTGTGCAATAGCCTCACATCATCATAGGCAGTCCCTCGGAATCGAGGAATACTTGCTTCCACTCTTAGCATGAGTTGGTAGGTGGCTGTACAGTCTAATACGAGAACCACAGTCTCTGTCACAAGTGGGACAGACAGTGTTTGAAGTAAAGGGTGGGCGGGGAGTCTGGTTTGCTGCACGCTCTTTCCGCTGCCTGTGCTTGATGTCTGCATGCTCTCGGGGATGAGACTCGAGCAGCTCAGTGCCCTCCCGGATGCACTTGCTCCACTTAGGGCGGTCATGGGCCAGTGACTCCCAATTGTCAGTGGGAATGTCACATTTATCAGGGAGGCATTGAGTGTGTCCTTGTAACGTTTCCACTGCCCACCTTTGGCTCGTTGGCCGTGGACGAGTTGTGAGCAGAGCGCTTGCGTTGGGTGTCTCGTGTCTGACATGCGAACTTTGTGGCCTTCCCAACGGAGCTGATCATGTGTAGTCAGTGCTACAATGCTGGGTATGTTGGCCTGGACGAGGATATTAAGTTTGGTGCGTCTGTCCTCCCAGGAGATTTGTAGGATCTTTCGGACAAATCGTTGGTGGTATTTCACCAGCGACGTGCGGTGTCTACTTTACATGTTCCACATCTCTGAGCAGTCCAGGAGGGCTGGTATTACTATGGCCTGTCGACCATGAGCTTGGTGAAAGTATTGAAGTTCTGGTCTTCAAACACACTTTTCCACAGGCGGCCGAAGGCTGCACTGGCGCACTGGAGACGTTGTTGGAACTTGTCGTCAATGCCTGCTATTGTTGATAGGAGGCGCCAGAAATAATGAATTGGATCACGTTGTCCAGGGCCGTACCTTGGATGTTGATGACTGGGGGGGCAGTGCTGTGCAGCGAGGACTGGTTGGTGGAGGACCTTTGTCTTACTGATGTTTAGCGCAAGCGCCATGCTTTCGTGTGCCTCAGTAAATACCTCGACTGTGTCCTGGAGTTCAGCCTCTGTGTGAGCACAGACGCAGGTGTCATCCGCGTACTGTAGCTCAAGACAGAGGTTGGGATGGGCTTAGACCTGGCCTAGGGATGGCGAAGGATGAACAGGTTTTCCCTGGTTCTGTAGTTTAGTTCCACTCCAGCGGGGAGCTTGTGGACTGTGAGGTGGAACATGGCAGCGAGGAAGAATGAGAAGAGGGTTGGAGTGTTGACGCAGACTGCTTGACCCCCGATCCGGAAGTGGATTGCGTCTGTGATGGATCCGTTGGTAAGGATCACGGCCTGCATGTCATCGTGGAGCAGGCGGAGGATGGTGACGTACTTTTGGTGCCGTCTGAAACGGAGGAGGACGCTCCTTAGGCTCTCGTGGTTGAGAGTGGGAAAGGCATTTGTAAGGTCAAAGAAGGCCATGTTACCTGCATTTTTCCTGCAGCTGTCATGCTGCAAAAAATCATGTCCGTTGTTCCCCGGAAGGGACGAAATCCGCTCTGCAACTCCGTGAGGAGCTCCTCGGCCACAGGGAGAAGTCAGTTGAGGAGGAGGCGAGCGACGGCTTTCCAAATGGCTGATAGCAGGGAGATTCCCTTTTAGTTGCTGCAGTCGGACTTATTGCCTTATTAAAGATGTTCACGATCAATGAATCACTAAGATGTTCCGGCATGCTTTCCTCCCTCCAGATGAGAGAAAGAAGGTCAGGTATTCGCGCCAGCAGTGCCTCACCGCCATACTTTAGTGCCTCAGCAATGATTCAGTCAGCCCCCGTAGCCTTGTTATTTTTTAGCTTTCTTATGGCGTTTTCTACCTCGTGCAGTGTTGGGGTCTCATTGAGGTGGTGGCGGGAATGGAGGCAAGTACACTCATGTCAAGCATTGGATTACATCGGATATACAGCACTGAAACAGGCCATTCGCCTCAGCCAGTCTTTTATGCTCCACTGGAGCCTCCGCTCAACATTCCTCAACAGCCTAATGCTCTATTTCCTTCTCTCTCATATGCCTGTCTAGTCCCTCCTTAAATACTTCCATACAATGCTCTTCAACCACTCCCTGTGGTACCGAGTTACACAATATCACCACTCTTTGGGTAAATAAGTTTCTTCTGAATTCACTATTTTGATTTCATGGTGACTATCTTATATTGATAGCGTCTAGTTATTCTGTTTCCCACAAGTTGAAACATTCTAACTGTATCCACTCCATCAAAATCTTTCATAATTTTAAATGTCTGTATCAGGTCACGCATCAGCCTTCCTTTTTCAAGAGAAAAGAGACACTGCCTGTTCATCCTTTCCTGATTTGTATACGCTGGCTGTTCTGGTATCATCCTTGAAAATCTTCTCTGCATTCTCTGAAATGCCTCTATGTCCTTTTTATAATATGGCGACCAGAACTGTACGTAGTACTCTCAGCGTGATCTAATGAAGGTTAAATACAGGTTTAGCATAATGTCGCTGCTTTTCAATTCTGTATGTCTAGAAATAAATCAGCGTGTTTGGTTTGCTTTTTTATGGCCTTGCTCACTTATGCCGTTATTATTTAGAGTTTTTGTATTTGTACTCCGATATCCCTTTGTTCCTGTACACTACCCAGACTGGCACCTTCCAATAATAAGTCACTAAGTCTCCTACTTAAATGTAACACCTCACATTTATATGGTTTGAAATTCATTTGGCAATTATATGCCCATTTTGCAAGTTTATTAATGTCCTCTTGTAAGTTGCTGCAGTGTTCCTCCGTATTGACTATCCCTCCTAATTTGGTGTCACCCGCACATTTAGAAATGTTGTTTTTAATTCCGAGGTCTAAATCTTTAATATAAATTTTGAACAACAGTGGTCCCAGCACCGATCCTTGTGGAACACCACTACCCGCCTTCTGCGTCTAAGAAACGCCAACCTTTACACCTACTCTTTGATTTCTGTCTTGAAGCCAGCTAGCTATCCATTCTGCTAGTTGTCACTTGACTCCGCATTCTCTGACCTGGCTTGAGGCTCTTCTTGTTCCGATGAACAATCTATATTTTTTATTTTATTCATTCAAGCATGTCGACATCGGTAGCAAAGGCCGGATTTGTTGCCATCTCCATCTGCCCTTGTGAAATTGTTGGTGAGTCACTTTACGCAACCGACTGGCTCGCCAGGCCATTTCAGAGGTCAGTTAAGTGCCAACGACATTGCTGTGGGTTTGGAGTCCCATGTAGGCCCAGACCGGTAAGGACGGCAGAATTCTTTCCCGAAAGGAGTCAAGTGAACCAGATGAGGAGTTTGTTACAATGGTCATCATTATTGATACTTTTAAAATTCCAGATTTACTTAATTGAATTTAAATTTCCCCACTCTCGTGGTGGGCTATGATTTCTTCTCTCTGGATTATTAGTCCAGTGACATAACCATCATGCTACTATGATTGACCTCCATCTATGTAATGCGCTCAAGGGGCTGAATGAGACCTCCTATTCCTTTGCAACAGGTTGAGGGAAGGAATGGTGTGGCCTGTTCCTACGCAAAAGGATCGGGAGATTGATTAGCCTCCTCCTGTTCCTGTATAACAGGTTCGTGAGTCGCAAATGCCTCATCCTCAGCCTTTCGAATGGCTAACTGGACTTCTACTCTTCTTATAGATAAGTCTCAAGGACCTGAATGGCTTCCGCCAGTCCTCTGCCTCAGGCCCGAGGGGTTAATGGCCTTCCCCTATCCTTGTGCAACAGACTGGAGAGGCTCAATGGCATCCTACTATTTCTGCTCAACAGCTTCGTTGGTTTGGCATTGCCTTCTGGTCAACTATGCAAAAGGTTCGAGCGACCGAATGGAGTTCGACATTTCTTGTAAAACAGGCGCACACAGCTGAATGGCTTCCTCCTGCCCTTTGCAATTGGTTTGAGCGGTTAAGTGACTCATTTGCCTCCACCTGTCCCTGAGTAACAGGCGCGATTGCTTGCATCTGTTACTGTGCAAAATATTCAGATGATACTTGGGAAGGACTGGAGCCACTTGTGTAACAGAAAGTGCAGGGACCACAGTTAGCCTTCTCTGAAGTATTGCTTTGATGCATGTTCACTATACGGCCCAGGCTCAAATCTTGACTCTGGTGGGAGTCGAGCACAAAAACTTTGAATGTTTAATATGCAAAGAATTAAAAATCTAACGTGCTATCCATTGCGCCACAGAGTCGCCAAATTGTGCATCAATACAAAAGTAAAATAGTGTTGTTGCGTAATCTGAGCTAAAAAAATCTGGAAACACGCAGCAGATGAGGCAGAATCTGCGGAGAGAGAAACAGAGTGAACGTTTCAGGTCGATGAACTTTCATCGCCATTGTATCAACCTCCGCCATCTAAAACGGATGCCCTGTCAGACCCGAATCATTATGTTTGAAAGGGATGTTTTGTCATGGACTCGGAGAACCTTTCAGCACGGAAGGAGGCTACTTCGGCCCAGCGTGTCCGCACCGTCCGAAAATTGCTATCCCACCTAATCCCACTTTCCAACTCTTCTTTTAACCATGTAACAGTCTATGTTTTTATTTTGTTCATTCAAGCATGTTGACATCGCTAGCAAGCGGTTAATGGCCTTCTCCTGTTCTTGTGTAACAGACTGGAGAGGCTCAATTGCCTCCTACTATTTCTGAGCAACAGGTTCGTTGGTTTGGCATTGCCTTCTCCTCATCTATGCAACAGATTTGCGGGACCAAATTTGTGGCAGTCATCCTCAGTATTGAATATCCAACTAATTTGGCATCCTCCGCAAATTGAGAAATTGTGTTTTTGATTCCCAGGTAGAAGTCATTAATACAAATTGTAAACAACAGTGGTCCCAGCACTGATTCTTGTGGAACAGCACTACCCACCTTCTTCCACTCTAAAAAGCTAACTTTTACCCCTACTCTCTGCTTTCTGCCTTTGAGCCAGCTAGCTATGCATTTATCTAGTTGTCTCCAGACTCCATATTCTCTGACCTCTCTTGCAGTTCTTCTTTTTCCTGTGTAACAATCTAGAGATCCTATTGTTTATTTTATTCATTCTAGCATGTGGACAATGCAAGCAAGGGCAGCCTTTGTTGTACTTCCCTAATTGCCCTTGTGAAGGTGATGGTTTGCTAACTTATGCAAATTAGTTTCTCGCTAGGCCTTTTCAGAGGGCCGTAAAGAGCCAACCACGTTGCTCTGGATCTAGAGCCACATTTGGGCCCAGACCAGTAAGGACTGCAAATTTCCTTCACTAAAGGAGACTATTGAACGAGATGGGTGTGTTGCATCAATGGTCAAATTATTAATACTTTTAAAATTCTAGATGTATTTAATTGAATTTAAATTGTCCTACTCCCTTGGTGGACCGTGATTTTCTCTCACTGGATTACGAGTCCAGTGCCACAGGCCTCCTGCTGTGTAATGTGCTAGAGGGGCTGAATGACTCAGGCTGTTCCTGTGCAATAGTTTGAGGGATGGATTGTCATCCCCCGCGTCCTATGTAACAGGTTCTCGGGGATGATTAGCCTCCACCTGTTCCTATATAACTGGTCGGTTGGTCTGAAATGCCTCGTCCTAATCCTATGCAACATGTTCTATTAAGGGGAGAGCTGAGTAGGGTTCGGGATGTGGGGCCGGGGGGGGGGGGGTGGGGGGGCGTGGTGCAGATAAATCTAGAATGCTAAAGAGAAATGAAAATGAAGCAATGCCGGAAAGTGATTGTTGTAATGTAACCACATTATGTCAAGAAGGGACAGAGTATACAAACAAAAGAGTGCACTAAAAAATAGGATCCTGATAAGAAATAAAGCGATAAGATAAATCGGGCTATAGTGCAAAAAAATGTTATGATCTCTAATATTGTTAAAAAGACAAATCCAAAAGCATTGTATCTGAATGGACGAAGCTTCTGTAATAAAGATAGAAGACTTAAAGCGCAAACAGATGTAAACAGATACAATATCGTTGCAATTACAGATATATGGTTGCACGGTGACCAGGGTTGGGAACTGAATATCAAATGATATTCGGTAGTTAGAAAGGACAGGCAAAAAGGAAGAGCGGGTTGTGTTGCGTTGTTGGTAAAGGATGATATCAGTGCAATAATGAGAAAGTTATTCGGCTCAGAAAGACAAGATGTTAATTCAGTTGGATGGCGCTAAGGAGAATGAAGGACCAGAAAAGATTGGTGTGAGTTGTCCATAGGCCTCCAAACAGTTGTGCTAGTGTAGATGATAACATTAACAGGAAATTAGAGCTGCATGTAACAAGGGTACTACCATCATCGAAGGTGACTTTAAACTACATATAAATTGAAGTGATAATAATGTGGCCGATGAATTCCTGGCGTTTGTACCAGTTGTTTTTTTAGCCCAGTATTTTGCGGAGCCTACTAGGGAACAGAATATCCTGGATTGGGTCTTGTGTAATGAGAAGGGGTTAATTAAAAGTCAAGTTTTCTGGGGTCCTTTAGCGAAGAGTGGCAATAACTCGATTAAACTCGTTATTAAGATGGAAAGTGAAGTAGCCCAATCCGAATCTATGGTCCTAAATCTAAGCAAAGGAAACTACGAATGCATGGGGAATGATTTGCATGGGGTATGATAGATTGGGAAGAGTCGATAAACGTCATGTTGGTGGATGGGCAAGGATTAACATTTCAGGAACGAATGTATCAATTGCGGCAGTTGTACTTTCCTTTCTGGTGTAAAAATAAAAGGATGCTGGCCCAACCATGGTTAACAAAATAAATTAAGGATAGTATTTGATTCAAAAAAGAGTTATACAAAGTTGCCAGAAAAAGTACAAGCCTGAGGATGGGGAACAATTTAGAATTCAGCAAAAATGTGCCATGAGATTGATTGTGAGGCGAGAAATAGAGTATAATAGTGAACTTGCAACGAACATAAAAACCGCTGCCGTAGATTCTCCAAGTTCGTAAAAAGGAAAAGATTAGTGAAGACAAATGTAGGCCCTTTGCAGACAGAAACGCGGGAATTTATAACCTGGAACAAGGAAATGGCAGGACAATTAAATAAATACTTTGGTTCTGTCTTCACGGAGGACATAAATAACATCCCAAAAATGCTTGTGAACCAAAGGTCTAGTGAGCAAGAGGAATTAACGGACAGTGATTATTTGTAAGAAAATAGTGCTGAGGAAACTAATGGGAATGAAGGCCGATAAATCCCCAGGGCCTGATGATCTGCATCCCAGAGTACTAAAAGAGGTTGCAATGGAAATAGTGCATGCATTGGTTGACAACTTCCAAACATCTATAGATTATGGAACAGTTCCTGCAGTTTGCACGGTGGCAAATGTAACCCCACTGTTTAAAAATGAGGGAGAGAGAAAACAAGGAACTACAGACCGGTTAGCCGAACACCAGTTGTAGGGAAAATGCGAGAATCTATAGTAAAGGATATTATAAAGGAACACTTAGATAATACCAAAGGGAATAGACAAAGTCAACATGAATTCATGAAAAGAAAATCATGTATGACAAACCTACTCGAGTTTTTGAGGATGTAACTGATAGAAAAGTTAAGGGAGAACCAGTGGATATAGTGTATTTGGATTTTCAGGTGGCCTCTGATAAAGTCCCATGTAAGATGTAGTGTGCAAAATTAAAGCATATATGATTCGGGGTAATATACTAGCATGGATTGAAATTTGGTTAATGGACAGGAAACAGGATCGATGGGCAGCGGGACCTGGTGTCCTTATAAAATAGTATATTGAAAGCATACATGCAGGTGCAGCAAGCAGTTAGGAAGGCAGATGGTATGTTGGCCTTCATTCCAAGAGGATGTGAGCAAATGAGTAAAGATGTGTTACTGCAGGTCTACACGGCCTTGGTGAGACAGCACCTGGAGTATTGTGTGCAGTGTTGCTTTCGTTACACAAGAAAGGATATACTTGCCATAGAGGGAGTGCAGCGAAGGTTCACCAGATGGATTATTGGGATGGCAGAACTGTCGTATGAGCAGAGATTGGGTCGACTCGGCCTGTATTCTGTCGAGTTTAGAAGAATGAGAGAGGATCTCATTGAAATGTATACCATTCTGAAAGGGTTGAATAGACTGGATGCGGGGAAGATGATTCACCTGATTGGGAAGGTTATAACAAGGGGTCACAGTCTCCGGATACGGGGTAGGAAATTTAGGAAGGAGAAGAGGAGATTTTTTTCTTTCAGAGAGCAGTGCAGCTGTGGAATTCCCTTCCACAGAAGGCTGTGAATGCCGAGTCACTGAATATATTTAAGAGGGAGATAGATTTCTAGACACAAAAGACATCAAGTGATATGCGGGAAAAGCGTGAATATGGTGTTGAGATAGAGGATTAGGAATGATCATATTAAATGGCGGTGCAGACTCGAAGGGCCGAATGGACTAATACTGCTCCCGTTTTCTATGTTTCTATATTCTAGGATCTAAATGGACTTATACTCTTCTTGTAGAGCAAGCTCAAGGAACTGATCGGCTTCTGCCTCTCCGAAGGCTCAGATTTGAGGCGTTAATGGCTTCCTCCTTTCCCTGTGCAACAGTGCGGTGCGGCTGAATGGCCTCCAGCTAATTCTGTGTAACAGGAAAGTGTGCCTCCTCGTCATCTATGCAGCAGGTACGAGCGGCCGAAGGCGTTCTACTATTCTTGTATAAAAAGCCCAAGTATCTGAATTACTTCCTCTTGTCCTTTGCAACTGGCTCGAGGGTCTAATGGAATTCTGCTGTCCTTCTGTAACAGGTTCGATGGCTTGCTCTTGTTCCTGTTTAATAGACTCAGGTTCTAAGAGTACTCAATGGAAAAGTGGGTAGGATTGGAGCCACTTGTGTAGCAGGAATTGCAGGGAACGCAGTTTCCCTTCTCTGAAGTATTGATTTGCGGCAAAATGCACTGAGCTGCCGAAGAAACACCAGATCATGACCTAAATTCCGACAAAAATCCGACCTATCCAGACTAATGCCACTTTCCAGCTCTTGGTCCATAGCCGTTTAGGTTACTGGAATTGAAGTGCACATTCAAGGACTTTTAAAAGTGGTGAGGACTTCTGTCTCTAAATCACTTTCAGGAGTGAGTTCCAGACTCTCACCACCCCTGGGTGAAAACAGTGTACCTCAAATTCCGGAAAACTTCCTACCAATTACTTTAAATCTATGACGCCTGGTTGTTGACCACTCTGCGAAGGGAAATAGATCCTTTCTATGCACTCGATCTAGGCCACTCATAATTTTATTCACATCAATAAGGACCCTCTTAGCTTCCTCTGTTCCAAAGAAAACAAACCCAGCCGATGCAATATTAACTCAGAGCTAAATTCACCATCCGCCTAAATCTAACCTGTATGCTCACGAGTGCTGCCTGATCATTCCTGTAATAAGGTGACCAGAGAAGCATGCAATAATCTAGCGGTGGCCCAACTAGAGTTTTACAAATTTGAAGCATAACTTCACCGATCTTATATTCTATGGCTCATCTAATGAAGGCAAGTATTCCGTGTTGCTCCTCAACATAGAAACATCGAAAATAGATTCAGCAGTGCGCCATTCGACACTTCGAGCCTGCACCACCACTCAATAAGATCATGGCTGATCATTCCCTCAGTACCGCTTTCATGTTTCCTCCCTATCTCTTGATCCTTTTAGCCATAAGGGCCACAATAACTCCCTGTTGAATATATCCAATGAACTGGCATCAACAACTCTTTGCTGCAAGGAATTGCACAGGTTAACAACTCTCTGAGTGAAGAAGTTTCTCCTCATCTATGTTCTAAATGGCCAACCCCTTATCCTAAGACTGTGTCCCCTGGTTCTGGACTTTCCCAACATTTTGAACATTCTTCCCGCATCTAACCTGTCCAGTCCCATCGGAAACTTACATGTTTCTACGAGATCCCCTCTCATCCTTCTAAACTCCAGTGTATAAAGGCCCAGTTGATGCAGTCTCTTTTCATATGTCAGTCTAGCCATCCATGCAATCAGTCTGGTGAAACTTCGCTGCACTCCCTCAATAGCAAGCACTTCCTTTCTCAGATTAGGAGACCAAAACTGAACACAATATTCCAGGTGAGGTCTCACCAATGCCCTTTACAATTGCAGTAAGACGACCCTGCTCCTATACTCAAATCCCCGAGCTATGAAGGCCAACACACCATTTGTCTTCTTCACAGCCTGCTTTACCTGCATGCCAACTTTCAATGACTGATGAACCATGACACACAGGTCTCGTTACACATCACCTTTTCCTAATCTGCCGCCATGCGGATAATATTCTGCCTTCGTTGTTTTGCCATAAAAGTGGATAACTGCACATTTATCAACATTATACTGCATCTGCCATGTATTTTCCCACTCGCCAAACCTGCCCAAGTCAACCTGCAGCCTCTTAGCGTCCTCCTCACGGCTCACACCGCCAGCTAATTTAGTTTCATCTGCAAACCTGGAGATATTGCACTCAATTCTTTCATCTGAATCATTAATGTATTCTGTGAAGAGCTGGGGTCCAAGCACTGAGCCCTGAGGCTCTCCACTAGTCATTGCCGGCCATTCTGAAAAGGACCCGTTTATCCGGACTCTCTGCTTCCTGTTTGCCAACCAGTTTTCGAGACTTCGGTTCTGTCTTCACAAAGGAAGATACAGATCACCTTCCGAATGTACTAGGGTACAGTGGGTCTAGTGAGAATGAGGAACTGAAAGTTATCCTTATTAGGTGGGAAATTGTGTTAGGGAAGCTGATGGGATTAAAGGCCGATAAATCCCCGAGTCCTGATAGTCTGCATGTCAGAGTACTTAAAGAAGTGGCCCGATAAATAGTGGATGCAATGGTGATCATTTTCCAACAATCTATCGATCTGGATCAGTTCCTATGGACTGGAGGGTAGCTAATGTAACGCCACTTTTTAAAAATGGAGGGAGCGAGAAAGCCGATAATTATAAACTGGTTCGCCTGACATCCGTAATGGGGAAAATGTTGGAATCAATCATGAAGGAGCCCATTTAAAAAGCAGTGACAGGATCGGACCGAGTCAGCATAGATTTATGAAAGGGAAATCATGCTTGACGAAATTTCTGGAATTTTTTGAGGATGTAACTAGTAGTGTGCACAAGGAGAACCAATGGATGTAGTGTATTTGGACTTTAAAAAGGCTTTTGACGAGGTCCCGCACAAGAGATTGGTGTACAAAATCAAAGCACATGGTATTGGTGGTAATGTACTGACGTGGATAGAGATCTGTTTGGCAGACAGGAAGCAGAGCGTCGGGATAAACGGGTCCTTTCCAGAATGGCAGGCAGTGACTAGTGGGGTGCCGCAGGGCTCAGTGCTGGGACCCCAGCTCTTTACAAAATACATTAACGATTCGGATAAAGGGATAGAATTTGTGGATAACGATAAACTAGGTGGCGGTGTGAGCTGTGAGGAGGACGCTAAGAGGCTGCAGGGTGACGTGGGCAGATTAGGTGAGTGGCCAAATACATGGCAGATGCGGTCTAATCTGGATAAATGTGAGGTTATCCATTTTGGGGGCAAAAACACGAAGGCAGAATATTATCTGAATGGTGGCAGACTAGAAAAAGGGGAGGTGCAGCGAGACCTGGGTGACATGGTTCATCAGTCTCTGAAGGTGGGCACGCAGGTACAGGAGGTGGTAAAAAAGCAAATGGTATGTTGGCCTTCGTAGCTAGGGGATTTGAATATAGGAGCAGGGAGGTCTTACTGCAGTTGTACAGGGCCTTAGTGAGGCCTCACCTGGAATATTGTGTTCAGTTTTGGTCTCCTAGTCTGAGGAAGGACGTTCTTGTTATTGAGGGAGTGCAGTGAAGGTTCACCAGACTGATTCCAGGGATGGCTGGGCTGTCATATGAGGAGACACTGGATCAACTAGGCCTTTATTCACTGGAGTTTAGAAGGATCAGAGGGGATCTCATAGAAACATATAAGATTCTGACGGGACTGGACAGTTTAGATACGGGAAGAATGTTCTCTATAATTGGGAAGTCCAGAACCAGGGGAGACAGTCTTAGGATAAGGGACAGGCCATTTACGACTGAGATGAGGAGAAACTTCTTCACTCAGAGAGTTGTTGACCTGTGGAATTTCCTGCCGCAGAGAGTTGTTGATGCCAGTTCATTGGATATATTCAAGAGGGAGTTAAATATGGCCCTTACGGTTAAGGTGATCAAGGGGTATGGAAGGACAGCAGGACAGCGGTACTGAAGGAATGGTCAGCCATGATCTGATTGAATGCCGGTGCAGGCTCGAATGGCCGAATGGCCTACTCCTGCACCTATTTTCTTTGTTTCTCTGTTTCTATCCACGTAAGTACATCACCCCCAATATCATGTGCTTTGATTTTGCACACAAATCTCTTGTGTGGGACCTTATCTAAAGCCTTTTGAAAGTCCAAATACACCACATCCATTGGTTCTCCCTTGTCCACTCTGCAAGTTACATATTCAGAAAATTCTGGTTGATTCGTCAAGCTTGATTTTCCCTTCATAAATCCATGCTGACTTGGACCGACCCTGTCACTGCTTTCCAAATGCGCTGCGATTTCATATTTAATAATTGATTCCAACATTTTCCACACGACTGATGTCAGGCTAACCGATCTATAATTACCCCTTTTCTCTCTCCCTCCTTTTTAAAAAAGTGGTGTTACATTACCTACCCTCCAGTCCATGGGAACTGATCCAGAGTCGATAGACTGTTGGAAAATGATCACGAATGCATCCACCATTTCTCGGGACACTTCCTTAAGTACTCTGGGATGCAGACTATCAGGCCCCGCGGATTTATCGGCCTTCAATCCCATCAATTTCCGCAACACAATTTCGCATCTAATCAGCATATCCTTCAGTTCCTCCTTCGCACTAGACCCTCGGTCCCCTAGTACATCCAAAAGGTTATTTGTGTCTTCCGTCGTGAAGACAGAACCAAAGTATTTGTTCAATTAGTCTGCCTTTTCTTTGTTCCCCATTATAAATTCACCTGAATCCGACTGCAAGGGACCTACCTTTGCCTTCACTAATCTTTTCCTCTTCACATATGTATAGAAGCTTTGGCAGTAATTTTTTACGCTTCTGGCACGCTTCGCCTCGTACTCTTTTTTCCCCCTCTTAACAAAACCCTTAGTCCCCCTTGGCTGAATTCTAAATTTCTCGCAGTCCTCAGGTTTCCTGATTTTTCTGGCCAATTTATATAACTCTTCCTTGGATTTAACACTATCCTTAATTTACCTTGTTAGCCACGGTTGCGCCATCTTCTCCGTTGTATTTTTACTCCAGACAGGGATGTACAATTGTTGAAGTTCATCCATGCGGTCTTTAAATGTTTGCCATTGCCTATCCACCGTCAACCCTTTAAGTATCATTTGCCAGTCAATTCTAGCTAATTCACGCCTCATACCATCGAAATTACCTTTCCTAAAGTTCAGGTCCCTAGTTTCTGAATTAACTGTGTCACTCTCCATCTTATAAAGAATTCTACCATGTTATGGTCACTCTTCCCCAAGGGGCCTCGCACAACAAGATTGCCAATTAGTCCCTTCTCATTGCACATCACCTAGTCCACGATGGCCAGCTCTCGCGGTGGTTCCTCGACATATTGTTCTGGAAAACCTTCCCTAATATACTCCAGGAAATCGCCCTCCACCGCATTGCTACCAGTTTGGTCAGCCCAATCAATATATAGATTACAGTCGCCCATGGTAACTGCTGTACCTTTATTGCACACATCCCTTATTTCTTGTTTGATGCTGTCCCCAACCTCACTACTACTGTTTGGTGGCCTGTACACAATTCCCACTAGCGTTTTCTGCCATTTTGTATTCTGCAGCTCCCCCCATACCACTTCCAAATCATCCAAGCTAATGTCCCTCCTTATCATTTCATTAATTTCCTCTTTAACCAGCAACGCCACCCTGCCTCCTTTTCCTTTCTGTCTATCCTTCACAAGCATCTTATCTACCTGCCCTGCTACCGTCAAGGATTCTGTGGACATGCACTCCAAGGTCATTTGCACCTCTACACACATCAGTCGCCTCACATTTAATGTTTATTCGCTTTCCCTATAAGCACTCCCCAAATGAATTATCGAACACTTCTCCGGGTTGATTTCCATTAAACCCCTGACCAGTTCTTTGATATCTACCTGCAAAGTACAGCTTTCTTCCTCATTATCAAACATACCTGGTTGACCAATCTTTTAGTCACCTGCGCTATTTTTTATTTAGTAGCTCGGTGTCAAATTTGTATCGCATAATACTCTTGTGAAGCGCCTTGGACGTTTCGCTAATTTCAAGGTGCTAATTATATATAAGTTGTTGTTGTTTAAAATGTGTGTTACATAACGTTATATAGAGATTGCATCACAGAAAGAGACAATTGTACCTAACTGGTGCTGCTAGAGTTAATGCTGCACACTACCCTACTTCACTTGATCCTATCAGCATATTGTTCTATTGCTTTCTCAGTCATGTGCTTTGGTAATTTCCCTTTAAAATGAATCTGTGCTATTCGCCTCAACTGCTGCTTATGTAGCATCTTCCACATTCTAACCACTCTTTGGTAAATAAGTTGCTCTTGAATTGTCCACTGAATTTACCGTTGATCTCCCGTTCTGAACTCCTGCACAATAGCAAACATTTTCTCCACATCAACTCGATCAAATACCTTCATCATCTTAAAAATATATCTCACTTGTTTTTCGAGAAAGAAGCTCCCCAGACTGTTCAGTTTTTCCCGAAATGTAAATTCTTTCAGTTCTAACCGAAATTTTTCCTTCTTTGCTGCGAGATTCTGCGATTCGATGATTTCATTTTCACATCGTCTGGTTGATCCAATTGGGCAAGCATGCAGGCGGTCTCTCTGATAAATTGCACCGACGATTCGACTTTTAAAGCAGCTCTAGTGTGTAGCTGCTATGGCCGAGTGGTTAAGGCGTTGGACTTGAAATCCAGTGGGGATTTCCCTGCCCAGGTTCGAACCCTGCCCGCAGCGATTCTGCAAGTGCTCTTTTTTATCGACACACGGGGATCTCATTGGAATCTGATTACAATTCCCTCCACTGCCCTTTGTTACACTGATTGACGCGAAGCTGCTGTTCGAACTGGAAACATTAATAGTTTATCGGTATTAATTGTTGGTTTGCTGGACACTATCTGCAAAAATCAGTGAGCAATATAGACAGTATAAAAAAATGCCTTTTAATAAAGTCAAGTGCATTGTTTGGGAGGAACTCACCTTTAGTTAATGAGTGCGAACGAGGTTTGGTTTTCTAAAGATGAACAAGTTTTGCCAAAATGACCAAGGCAGCGTTTGACGTTGCAATTTTCTGATAACATCAGTGTTTGCATCAACGTAGATGGCTTATCCATTAAACGACGTGGCCCCTGCAGTTTGCAGCAGAATAATGTACAGCAAAATTCTAATGGGTCAAAGTGTAATAGAAAGGCAAGCATGAAATCTCCGTGCCGCAATGCAAGGAGTATTCGGAACCCAGTACAGGGCTCTGAGCTAGTTAGAGTGGTTGACAGCTCAGATCACAGGACCCCAAAAATGCAAAAGGCAGGAGGCAACAGAGCAGAGTAGCACTGGGGAAAGTGTAAACGACAAGGTGATAGGAAGAGACAATATGTATGAATATAAAGAGGCTGCAGGAGGGGTCAAAACTAAAAATCCTGGTTTAAAAACTAGTACTAAAACACTCTACCTAACCGCACGCAGCTTTTGAAATAAAGTAATGATTTGACGGCACAACTCATCATAAATGGGTATGATTTGTTGGCCATTACAGAAACATTGCAGGTTGGCCAGAACAGGGAATTAAACATACAGCGGTATCTGACAATTCGGAAGGATAGACAAGAAGGGAAAGGAGGTGGGGTAGCTCTGTTAATAAAGGATGTTATCAGGGCAGGTGTGAGAGACGATATTGGCTCTAATTAACAAAATATTGAATCATTGTGGGTAGATATTAGAGATAGTAAGGGGAAAAAGGCACTGGTGGGCGTAGTTTATAGGCTCCCAAATAATACCTTCACGATGGGGCGGGCAATAACCAAGGGAATAATGGAGGCATGTGAAAAAGGAACGGCAGTTATCATGGGGGATTTTAACCTACATTTCGATTGGTCAAATCAAATCGCACTGCGTAGCCTTGAGGAGGAATTCATAGAATGCATACGGGATTGTTTCTTAGAACATTATGTTACAGAACGTAAAGCGAAGCAAGCTATCTTAGATCTGGTCCTGTGTAATGAGGCAGGAATAATAAACGATCTCCCAGTACAAGATCCTCTCGGAATGAGTGATCACAGTATGGTTGAATTTGTAATACAGTTTGAGGGTGAGGAAGTAGTGTCTCAAACGAGCGTACTATGCTTAACCAAAAGTGACTACAGTGGGATGAGGGCAGAGTTGGCTGAAGTAGACTGGAACACAGACTAAACGGTGGCACAATTGAGGAACAGTGGAGGAATTTTATGGAGCTCTTTCATAGTGCTCAACAAAAATATATTCCAGTGAAAAAGAAGGGCGGTAAGAGAAGGGATAACCAGCCGTGGATAACCAAGGAAATAAAGGAGAGTGTCAAAATAAAAACCAATGCGTAAAAGGTGGCTAAGGTTAGATGGAAATTAGCAGGTTGGGAAAATTTTAAACGACAGCAAAGAATGACGAAGAAAGCAATAAAGAAAGGAAAGCTAGATTACGAAGGTAAACTTGCACAAAACATAAAAATAGTTAGTAAAAGCTTTTACCGATATATAAAACGGATAAGAGTGACTATAGTAAATGCTGGTGCCTGAGAAGGTGCGAAGGGGGATTTAATAATGGGAAATGTGGAAATGGCTGAGACCTCAAACAATTATTTTGCTTCGGTCTTCACAGTGGAACACACAAAAACCATGCCAAAAATTGCTGGTCACGGGAATGTGGGAAGGAAGGACCTTGAGATAATCACTATCACTAGGGGGCTAGTGCTGGACAGGTTAATAGGACTCAAGGTAGACAAGTCCCCTGATTCTGATGAAATTCAACCCAGGGTATTAAAAGAGATGGCGGACGTTCTAGCAGATGCATTCGTTATAATCTACCAACATTCTCTGGACTCTAGGGAGGTACCAGTGAATTAAAAAGCAGCAAATGTAACGCCTCTGTTTCAAAAAGGGGGCAGACAAAAGGCAGGTAACAATAGGCCGGTTAGTTTACATCTGTAGTGGGGAAAATGCTTGAAGCTATCATGAAGGAAGAAATAGCGGGAACCGAGAGAGGAACAGTGCAATCAAGCAGACGCAACATGGATTCAGGAAGGCAAAAGCATGTTTAAATAATTTACTGGAATTCTTTGAGGATATAACGGGCATGGTGGATAGAGGTGTACCGACGGATGTGGTGTATTTAGATTACCAAAAGGCTTTCGATAAGGTGCCACACAAAAGGTTACTGCAGAAGATAAAGATACCTGGAGTCATAGGAAATCTATTAGCATGGATAGAGAATTGGCTAACGAACAGAAAGCAGAAAGTCTGGATAAATGGGTCCTTTTCGGGTTGGAAATCGGTGGTTAGTGGTGTGCCACAAGGATCGGAGCTGGGACCACAACTATTTAAAATATACATAGATGACCTGGAAGAGGGGACAGAGTGTCGTGCAACAAAATTTGCAGATGACACAAAGATTACTGGGAAAGAGGTTTGTGTAGAGGACACAGAGAGGCTGCAAAGAGATTTAGATCGGTTAAGCGAATGGGCTAAGTTTTGGCAGATGGAATACAATGTCAGAAAATGTGAGGTCATCCACCTTGGGGAAAAACAACAGTAAAAAGGAATATTATTTGAATGGGGAGAAATTACAACATGCTGAGGTGCAGAGGGACCTGGGGGTCCTTGTGCATGAATCCCAAAATGTTAGTTTGCAGGTGCAGCAATAATCAGGAAGGCGAATGGAATGTTGGCCTTCATTGTGAGAGGGATGGAATAGAAAAGCAGGGAGGTCCTGCTGTAACTGTATAGGGCATTGTTGAGGACGCACCTGGAGTACTCCGTGCAATTTTGATCACCTTTCCTTAGGAAGGATATACTTGCTTTGAAGGGTGTACAGAGACGATTTAATAGGCTGATTCCGGAGATGAGGGGGTTACCTTATTAAGATAGATTGCGTCGACTGGGTCTTTACTCGTTGGAGTTCAGAAGGATGAGGGGTGATCTGAAAGAAACATTTAAACGAATGAAAGGGAGAGACAAGATAGAGGCAGAAAGGTTGTTTCCACTGGTCGGGGAGACTAGTACTAGGGGCACAGCCTCAAAATAAGGGGGAGCCAATTTAAAACCGAGTTGAGAAGGAATTTCTTCTCCCAGAGGGTTGTGAATCTGTGCACTTCTCTGCCCAAGGAAGCAGTTGAGGTTAGCTAATTGAATGTATTCAAATCACAGATAGATACATTTTTAACGAATAAGGGAATTAGCGGTTACGGGGAGCGGGCGAGTCCGTGGAGCTGAGTCCTCGGCCAGATCAGCCATGATCTTGTTGAATGGTGGATCAGGCTCAAGGGGCTAGATGGCCTACTCCTGTTCCTAATTCTTATGTTCTTATAATGAGGGATTATGCAGTAGAATTGTATTTAGATCAGTTCCATACTTTGCACTACAAACCAATCAGCGGCAGTGAGCCTTTCACTGATTGAAATACGAGAAGTCACAAATCCCCGGAGGATATGGAATTATTCATTTAATGCTGGAAACACTCCTCAGGGCCACCAGCTCTCGGCAGAACTAATGTTTTGCAGGATTGCTTCAATGTATTACAGGTTTGGTGTGAGTTTCGTCCCTGAATGTTTAAGCTGCTCTAAAATACTTGCAGGCCAACCGCACCACCAAAAATAAAATAAATGGCCCGCAATGGGTTCGAACTCGCCAATTTGGCGTTAGTAAGACCAAGCGCTAACCAAGTGAGGCAATCGGCCTTAATGCCATGTACTTTCTTATGGCACTTTTACATTAAAATGATAGCATTCCGATAGCGACTTTTACCTCAGCACTTCCCAAAGCAGTTCAGATCAAATTAATTACTTTTAAGATGTGATCACTATGTAGTGCAGGATATGCAAAAATGTACAGCATGGAAGGAGGCCATTTCAGCCAATAGTGCCCGAGGAGGCCGATCAAGAGCTTTCCAGCCTAATTCCCACCTCCCAGCTCTAAGTCCGTCCTACGGGTTAGAGCAATTTAAGTGGAATTCAAGTATTTTTAAAATGTGTGAGGGTTTCTGCCGCATTGAGACATTGAGTTTCCGACTACCATGACGCCTTGGGTAAAGACATTTATCCTCACAGCTCGTCTAACCCTCCCCCTAATTCATCATCATAGACAGTCCCTCGCAATCGAGGAAGACTTGCTTCCACTCTTAGCATGTGTTCTTCGATGGCTGTACAGTTCAATACGGGAACCACACTCTCTGTCACAGGTCAGACAGACCGTCGTTGAGGCAAAGGATGGGCAGGGAGCCTGGTTTGCCGCAGCTCCTTCCGCTGCCTGCACCTGATTTCTCCATGCTCTCGGCGACGATACTCGATGAGTTCAGCACGCACCCCCATGCACTTCCTCCACTTAGGGCGATCTATGGCCAAGGACTCCCAGGTCACAGTGGGGATGTCACACTTTATCAGGGAGGCTTTAAGGGTGTCTTTTTAACGTTTCCTCTGTCTGCCTTTGGCTCATTTGCCGTGGACGAGTTCCAAGAAGAGCGCTTGCTCTGGCAGTCTCGTGTGTGGCATATGGCCTGCCCAGCGGAGCTGATCAAGTGTGGTAAGTGGTGCAATGCTGGGGATGATGTCTTGGACGAGGACGCGAATGTTTGCGCGTCTGTCCTGCCAGGGGATTTGCAGGATCTTGAGGAGACATCGCTGGTGGCATTTTTCCAGCGACTTGAGGTGTTTACTGTACATAGTCCACGTCTCTGAGCCACACAGGAGGGCGGGTATTACTACAGCCTTGGAGACCATGAGCTTGGTGACAGTTTTGAGGGAATCATCTTCAAACACTCTTTTCCTCAGGCGGCCGAAGGCTGCACTGGCACACTGCAGGCGGTGTTGGATCTCGTCATCAATGCCTGCTCTTGTTGATAGGAGGCGCCCGAGATAGGGAAATTGGTCCATCCCGAAATTAGTTTAAATCTATTCCCCCTGGATGTTGACCACTCTGCAAACGGAAACAGGACCTTCCTTCCAACTCTATCTAGGGCCGTCATAAAGTTATGCACCTCAATATAGTCTCCCCTCAGCCTCCTCTGGTCCAAAGAAAACAGACTCAGCATTTCCAATCTTTCCTCGTCACCAAAATTCTCCATTCCAGTCAACTTTTTTTGTAAATCTCCTCAGTACACTTTCCAGCGTAATCACATCTTTTTTTTGAAATGTGGTGACCAGAACTGCACACAGTACTCCAGCAGCGGCCTAAACAATGTTTTATACAGTCAAGTGCAATGTCTTTGCTGTAACTAGCAGAGTTACGGACCGAGAGCTGGTAAGTGGGATTAGGCTGGATTACCTTTTGTTGGCTGGCGCAGATACGATGGTAAGTACTGCAAGGATTCCAATACGGCCAAGTTGATCTCGTGGACTAATTTGATCGCGTCGATGGAGAGGAATTTTAACAGATTTTTTTCCCATAATTAGCCTGGGGGATTTTTTTGCTTTTTTGCTTCTCCCATGCGTTCGCATGGCTCGGGTTGGGGTGGTGTGTATAATTTTTCGGTGCAAGGGTTGTAGAAGTTGTGTGGGGCGGACTTATTGGGCTGGGCGTTCTTTATCTTTCCGCCATTGTCATACTTCACAGGTTCATATATAGCCTTCAGGGTTGTTGATCAAAGGGCCCTGTGGCTTTTTGTCGGCTGGCATGTATACTATGGGCCGAATTGGCCTCCTTCAGCGCTGTGGATTTCTAGATTTCTATGTACTTTCACAACCCCAGACTATTCCTTCACAGAGCCAGACAGCTGCAACACACATTCAGACGGCTCTTTCACAGTCCCAGACTCGACCTTCACAGATTCACAATCTTCCGACACAGTACCACAATCTACCTTCACAGATCCAAACTTTTCATGCACCGACCCAGACAGCGGCTAAACAGACCCAGGCAGCTCCCGTACAGAGGGGTAGTGATCCTACACTGAGTCAGACATTACGGCACAGATCCATACACACTTGTGCAGATTGGCAAAGCGCATACACAGCATCAAAATGCTTGTGTACAGACTGAGACAGTTCTTTTCAGAGACCCAGCATCACCTACACAGGAGCAAACATGTCCTCATCAGCTGCAGACTATACCAACACATTTCCAGAGAGCTTCGACAGAGACACTGACATTTCCTTCGTGAAAGTAGGCAGCTCCTGTACAGAACCAGGCAGGTGCTACACTGAAGCAGGGATTAACAGCACAGGGATAAACCTTCCGACACAAACCCATACAGCTCCGTTCAAAGACATTTGGACCTCCGAGACAGATTAAGTCCCTCCTACATAGACATAGACAGCTCTACCCTGGCCAAGGCATCACCAACACAGATCCAAGAACTCCTACACAGATATAAGCAGTTCTTGCACGGGCGCAGACTGTTCCGACAAAGGACCAGACTGCTCGTTCACCGAGCCAGACACCTCGCTTCGGAGATGCAGACATTTCATTTAAAGATAAAGACAGCACCGGTACTGAATCAAAAAGCTCAATGCAGAACCACACTGACCCAGGGAGATCAACCAGAGTCAGACACACTCCATCACAGATGCAGACTCTCCGGCACAAAAAGAGACAACTCTTGCAGAGACCCAGTCAGCTCCAAACCTGACACATGGAGCTGCAACACAAAGCCCAACGCTCCTACACAAACCCGGACAACACTTAAACAGACACAGTCAGCTCAAATTCTGACACAGGCAGCTGCAACACAGACCCAGACAGCACCTAAAGAGACCCAGAAACTATTACACAGAAACAGAAGGCTCTGACAGTGACACAGACAGTCCTACCTATACTCAGAGAGCTTGTCATTGAATCCAATGCATAATGCTGCAGATAACTGAATTAAATAGGCTTACAAAGGACAGCATAGCGTATACAGCCTTTCTCGAATATTCTGGAGTCTTTCTTGATTTAAATCTATCAGCATAGCCATCTATTCCTTTCTACTTCATATGCTTGTATAGCTTATCCGTAAATGTATCTATAGTATTCGCTTGAACCACTCCTACGCTTTTGAGTTCCACATTCTCATCACTCTTTCCAGAAAGAAGTTGCTTCTGAATTCTCGATTTGATTTCTGGATTTCTTGATGACTATCTTATATTGGTGGCCTCCAGGTATGCTCTTCCCCACATGTGAAAACATTCTCTCTGTAAACACTCTATCAAAATCTTTCATAATTTTAAATAAATCTATTAGGTCACCCCTATAGATCAATCTTCAAGAGAAAAGAGACCCAGCTTGTTCAGTATTTCCACTTATGAATAACCTCCCATTTCTGGTAGCATCCGTGTAAATCTTCTCTGCACCCTCCCAAATGCCTCTATATCATCTTTATCATAGGATGACCAGAACTGCATGCAGAACTCTAAGTGTGGTCTAACCGAGGTTCAATACAGGTTTAGCATAACCTTCCTATTTTGCAATTTTATACCACTAGAAATAACCTCCACTGCTTAGTTACCTTTATTTTGTCTTGCTAAACTCTGTGACAATTTTTGTGATTTGTGTAGTTGTACTCAGATATCCTATTGTTCCTCTAACCCACCGAGAGTCGTTTGTGCCAAGTAATTAGTGACCTCCATATTCTTCCTACCAGAATGTAATACCTCACATGTGTGTGTGTGGAACTTAATTGAAAATTATATGCCCATTCTGCGTGTTATTAATGTTGTCCTTAATTTGTTGCAGCCCTCCTCAGTATAAATTTCCTCAAATTTGGTATCATTGGCAAATTTGGAAATTCTGTTTTTAGTTCCAAATTCTAAATCGTTAATATAAATTGTGAACAATAGTGGTTCCAGCATTGATCCTTTTGGAACACCACTACCCATCTTCTGCCAATGTGAATATCTGCCTTTTACCTCCAATCTCTGATTTCAGTCTTGAAGCTAGCTCGCTATGCATTCTGCTGCTTATACCCTGACGTTGCTCAGCAGGTTATTATTGGGTATTATAGCGAGGGTCTTTTGAAAATCTAGATACCTTATACTTATTGCATGATCAATGTCTACCCTCTCTATAACCTCTTCAAACATTATGAGTTTGGTCCAGCAGTACTTTCCCTATTGAAATCCATGCTGATTATTCATTTTTATACTTTTGGTTTCTAGATGTTCTTCTATTTTCTCCATTAGTAAGGGTTCCATTATTTTCCTATATAAGTGACAATCATACCACTTGACCAACGAGCTGATTAGCTGAGACAAGCAGGGAGTACAGCATTTAATTCCCGCCGAAAGCAATTTAGCCATTCCCGCTTTCTATTGTGTAATACAGCGACATCAAGTTGTTGTACTGTCAGTCTCGGATCAGGCTTTTTCTGTTTAAAAGGATTGCGATCTCAGTGCTGCTTCATTCAGTGTGTGTTTAAATAAATGCGACGTGCTAGCTGCCGTGGCTGGGTGGTTAAATTGTTGGATTAGGAATGTAATCGAATTGCTTCTGAGTAAGTTCGAGCCCTGTTCACAATGAATCAGTAGATATAGGCATTCGCACGTAATCCGCTCTGTTTGGAGGTCGTTTGAGGTGTAATTGTTTTGCAGCAACTTGTCGGCCACCTGTTCCGTCACGCTCACCCAATCATCCACTCGCGCGAGTCCAGAGGATTGGGACATTGCTATAATCCAGCAAAGAATTACTAAAAATTTGGTTAAAAGAGGGTAGATTATGAATGTTAACTTGAACGAAATATAAAAACAGATAGTAAGAGTTTCTATCGGTATGTAAAAAGGAAAAGAGTGGCTAAAGTAAATGTTAGTCTCGTGGAGGATGAGACTGGGGCATTAATAATCGAGAACAGGGAAATGGCAGAGACTTTGAACAAATATTTTGTTTCAGTTCTCACGGTAGAAGTCAGTAAAAATATTCAAATAGTGGATAATCCAAGGGCTATATGGAGGGAGGAACTTAATACTATCATTATCACTAATGAAGCAGTATGAGGTAAAATAATGGGACTAAAGGCGGACAAGTCCCCTGGACCTGATGGCTTATATCCTATGGATGCATTGGTTGTATCCACAGGATATAAGCCATCAGGTCCAGGGGTCCTATGGAGGAGTTGCTTCCACTCCCAAAGTGAATTCTTTGATGGCTGAGCAGTCCGATACGAGAGCCACAGACGCTTTCACAGGTGGGACAGACATTCGTCAGGGGAGGGGGTCGGTAGGGCTGGTTTGCCGCACGCTCCTTCTGCTGCGTGCGCCTGGGCTCTTCATGCTCCTTGCATCGAGCCTCAAAGAGCTCAACGCCCTCCCGGATGGATTTTCTCCACCTCGGGCTATCTGCGGCCAGGGTCTCACAGGTGTCAGTGGTGATGTCGCACTTTCCCAGCGAGGCTTTCAGGGTGTCCTTATAACGTTTACGCTGTCCTACTTTTGCTCGTTTACCATGAAGGAGTTCCGCATAAAGCATTGCTTATGGAGTCTCACATCTGGCATGCGTGCTATGTTGCCTGCCCAGCGAAGCTGATCGAGTGTGGTCAGTGCTTCAGTACTGGGGATCTTACCCTGGTCGAGGACACTGATGTTGATGCGTCTGTCCTGCCAGGAGATTTGCAGGATCTTGCGGAGACATCGTTGGTGATATATCTCCAGCGACCTGAGGTGCCTTCTGCACATCGTCCATGCCTCAGACCCATACAGGAGGGCGGGTACTATTACAGCCCTGTAGACCATGAGTTAGGTGGTAGATTTCAGGGCCTGGTCTTCAAACAGTCTTTTCCGCAGGCGGCCGAAGGCTGCACTGGAGCACTGGAGGAGATGCTGAATCTCCACATCAATGTCTGCCTTTGTTGATAAGAGGCACCCCCTCATTTCCAATGGAATTCTTCCAGTCACACAGCCTTCGTTCAATCAAAAAATATCTAGATTATGAATCAATTATTTATTTATTTAAAACAAATCAAATTCATTTTTTTTAAAATAAAAATTAAATGTATTTATTTTCTTAAGTTGTTTAATATATATATATTTGTAAATTGGCTTTCAGTGGGCTGGTTTTACGTACCTCCCTCTTTCCTGCCTGTCTATCACCTGTGGCTTCAATATCCGTCTCTGCCCCGCGTGGTCCTGAGCCCCACTGCACAATTGCCTTCAGTGATGATAGAAATCTCACTTTATTCATTTAAAAGGGAACTGCGGTCAGTCAAGGGTGATTCTGCATCTGGGTAAAAGGGATGTTATTGCAGTCCCCGATCATTCTGTATCTCTTTAAAAGGGCTGGTTGTCAGTTCCGGTTCATAATCTTTCCCTTTAAAACGGATTGTCTCATAAACCCGGGTCATCCTGTATAGTTTGAGAAGGAGTATGATTTCAGCTGCAATGACCGAATTGTTAAACTGTTGTGTTCCAATTTACATTGGGGTTTCCTCTGCCGGGTGCGCACCCAGATCGCAGTGCATCTGTTCATTTACTCGAAATATGCTCATCTTTTCCTCAATCCACTCCTTGATTTTGCTCGCAATATACACAACAACACATTGGGTGATGGGGGCAGCGGCCGTGTGGTCTAATGGATACAGCGTCTGACTTCGATTATAACCGCGAACTTATCAAAACATTGCAGAGTCGTATCTTGCCGCGGTCAATTAACCCGCTGCCTGAAATTTTATATTCGTTGTTGTGATTCTGCCGAGAAACCAACCATCACTTCCAGTCACTCAGCTGAAGTAAAGGAAGGCTGTTTGCTTTTGGAATCGAATAGCACGTTTTCATCATTGTCGATCTGCATGCACGGGCGCAGCAAGCTGTGAAGTGGACATTCTTGCACATTATTTCTGTTGGGTTACAAAAAGCAGGAGATTGAAAGGCTGACGCTTGGCTGAATAAAAGGCGAGGTGGCCGAGAAGTTAAGGCGATGAACTACTAATCAATTTTGTTCTGCACGCATGGGTTCGAATCCCATCCTCGTCGTATTTGTGTTCAGCTTTGACTCCCCTGGTCACTTTGTCAATCACATTAACCTCATCGCCGAGTTTCCCTTTCACTGACAAGGATGCTGCACTTTGCTCATGTTATGTCTCAAATTAATAATATATTCGTCAAAAGGATAACAGTTGCAGGACTGCGGAGAGGGGGACTAATTAGATAGCTCTCTGAGGGACAGCACAAGCACGATGGGCCTAATATCTTTTCTCACTACCGTCAGAATCTGAGAGCTGCGCTTTTCACTGTCGGCGGCTCTTGTTCTCGGGTTATGAATCTTGCTTAGGAATGATCACATTTGAAATGCGTGAGGTCTCGGGCCAAATCCTGAACGAGCCCCGTCATTTTTTATTCAAAGTTCCGCTTCTCACAGTCGCTTGACATGTGAGAAAACAGACATATTTCACATTAAAACGTGTAATTTTGCGCCGATTGTTCCCACAGCGTCCAAATCCCAGAGCAAAGTGAAACTCACACAACTGAGAAAGTTAAAGTATCTCAGAGGTACTCGGCTCTGTGATTCGTTGGATAACCTAAACCCGTGTTTAGTTCCGGCCAATAATTGATCAGTATATCCTCCTGTCTGTCCGCATCAGCTCTGCTCAGTGGGGATACGCATACATTCAGCGTCAATCTCCACCTCTGCCCTGAATATGAAGGCGTCTTGTTTCTCTAGATGTGAGAAGCTAGCTTTTGAATTAGCCTCTTAATTAACAAATTCAGAGCGGACAGGAAATCAATCCGGGGTGGCCAAGCTACCTGGTCTGATGAAAAGGCGTTGACACCTAATATTGCAGGCATGTTATAGTCTTCTGGCCTCAACATTAGGTTCAACGTATCGGGTGATAAGCACCGCTCCCATTGTCTAGTAATGGTTCTGCTATTCCCACGAACACCTCCTTTGGACCATCCTTTGTAACCTTATTACCCGATTACCACCCACTTTGCCTTCTCCATTGTGCCATTTATTATTAATCACTCCTGCGTTTCACTGTATCACAGACATTCCCATTTGACCTTTCTCGCTGCGTATTATTTCCAGGCGCTATTTTTGTTGAACAAAATCTGTAATCTTGAAATGTTTCCTAAAATATCGGAATGATTATCCGACAGAACGTGAAACCGGGTTCTTCATCCACAGAATCTGCACGACCTGCTGAGTTTTACATATTTATCTGTTTTTATTCATTCTATTTCCGTGTCCCTTTTAAGGGGATGTGCTGTCTGTCCGAGATCATTCTCTATCTGTTTAAAATGGTGTGCTATCAGACCCGCATCATTCTGTGTCTGTATAAAAGCGATGTGCTGTCTGTCCCGGAGTTCACATTTCAAATTTCAAAAACTGCCTTAGAGGGTGCAGGAATTTAGTTTGTTTGTGTGTTTGTGTAAGCCAGTGTGTGTGCAAACGTGCTGTGCGATCTTACTATCATGTGAGAAAAATGCATTACATGCAGCTTGAAACCGTACTGATTTGATTGAACACTCCTTCGTGGACTCTCTGACGGTAGAAGAATCTGCTGTGGGATTTTGCTATTCCACATCTAAAAGAAGGGAAAATACACAAGTTAGAAATATAGCGATTTTATCGAGGGCTTGCGTGTGGGCTGTGTGACATGATGACATCCTCCACCCTTATTTTCAAATTCAAATCAAATCAAATAAAATCAAGAAAAGACGAGACAAGACAAGCCAAGACATGACTGACTGAGTGACTTTGTATATTTAAATATATGTATATTTATATCCAATCCCAACTTTTTAACTTCCAAAATAAATGTACTTTTTCTGTTCTGCCTGCACGGGGCTCGATTACATTTGACCTCTTTCACAGCACAAGCAGCTGCTGTCAGATCCAGCAGAAAGACACACGCGACACATACTGGATCAGTATTAAGAGCAATTGCAGTGGCTAAATTTTACTCATATTTAGCACAGTGGTACTGAGGACAACTATAACCCGTGAATTGCTGCCTTGGCTGAGATCAACTAACAGCCCAGATCAAGGACCGAATTTGGCACTTTCCCAGTCAGTATTGCCGAGTATTCTAAAATTTGGGAGCTGAGGGAGGGTTAGAAAGAATATTTTGAAACTAATTTTACTCTACCTTTAAACAAAACCTTTGTCAAACTGCACAATTCTGAAATTTTGACAAATAAGACAAGCAAGTCAAATGGATTATAAAAACAATGTGACATTTTAGAAAGGCTCAAGTCACTGAAATAGACAGCTTTACAATCACAGCACATTACAGAAGGGAGCGAATGGTAATGGTATCTCGGTTCCTGAAGTCCGCCAACACTCTGAGATGAACTGGACTGTTCCTTTAAGTTTAAATAGGCAGAGAAAAGAGAGTCCCTGTCCGTTTAAATAGCAACCCGATTCCCCCGGGCAGTGGGAGGAGCAACTGCGCGCTATCTCTTGAGATACTGAAACAGCAAACACCGCCTGATGGCTTCCCGCGGTTCCTAAACTCCGAAGAAATAAAATTGCATCAGGTTAAGTCGAACAACTGAAAAGAATGCACACAGAGTCAATGCTGTGTGTGTGTGTAAATAAAACACATCATTCTTAATGTTTGATAGAGATAAGCTATTATCTGCACCAGTTATTTTCCAGCATTTTATTTCCTATTATTTACAATGTAATTGAAGAGTGTTTAATTCATTTGCCATTTATTGATGACGCATTGTCTTGTGTGCTATTGGATAGAAAGTGATGTCACAATGACCATTCCGTTACCAAGGTGACCGTCTGTCCAGAGTATTCAGTGGGAAAGGGGATTAACTATCACCGAGGGTAATGAGCAGCCATCCATCAGTCTCTGCACTTTATTGTCCAGTGATCACCTCACCATCACACAGAAGATCCTAGATTTACCTCCAGTGTAGATGACTTGTGTAAGTGATGTTGAAAATGAAACTGTAGGAATGAAAGAGGAGTTGGAGGAGGTGGGTTTGGAGAGTAGGGTGAAAGAGGAGTTGGGGTGAAGGTTTGAAAGAAATGGGGTGATAGAGGAGTTGGGGTGAGGGGTTTGGTAAGTAGGGGTGAAAGAATAGTTGGCGAGGGGGTGTTGGAGAGTAGGGGTGAAGGAGGTGTATGAATCAGTGGGATTTACTGCCCATTAATTGCATTTGTTGAACTATGATGGGTTTATTTTTCTTTTAAAATGTTTTGCACTGTGTTCCACTGAAGCGAAATGCGGGGCAGCAGTTCCTTGCAGGCACTGGACTGTTACTGGTGAATTACTATGGGTTAGTGTTAATTGGGAATAGATTTTAATGATTTTTTTCTGTGCTGAATGCGCTGCTGGGCTGCAGGTTTGTCATCAGTCCCAATGACGAGGTGCTGTTGACAACAAATCCAAGATTCCCTCACATTGTGACACCAAATCCAGGGACCACAGGAAATGAGGCATCAAATCCAGGGACCCCTTACACTGAAGCACCAAATCCAGGGAGCCCTTACACTGAGGGATCAAATCCAGGGACCCCTTACACTGAGGCACCAAATCCAGGGACCGCTCACACTGAGACACCAAATCCAGGGACCCCTTACACTGAGGCATCAAATCCAGGGAACCTTGACACTGAGGCACCAAATCCAGGGACCCCTTATGCTGAGGCATCAAATCCAAGGAACCTTTACACTGAGGCATCAAATCCAGGGATCCCTTACAATGAGAGACCAAATCCAGGGTACCCTTAATCTGAGGCACCAAATCCAGGGAACTTTTACACTGAGGCACCAAATCCAGGGACCCCTTACAATGAGACACCAAATCCAGGGACCCCTTGCTCTGAGGCACCAAATCCATGAACCCCTTACACTGATGCACCAAATCTAGGGACCCCTTACACTGAGGCATCAAATCCAGGGACCCCTTACACTGAGGCACTAATACAGGAAACCCTTACACTGAGGCACCAAATCCAGGGACCCCTTACACTGAGGCATCAAATCCAGGGAGCCCTCACAATGAGACATCAAATCCACGGACCCTTTACACTGAGACATCAAATCCAGGGACCCCTTACAATGAGACATCAAATCCAGCGACACCTTACACAGAGACATCAAATCCAGGGACCCCTTACACTGAGACATCAAATCCAGGGACCCCTTACACAGAGACATCAAATCCAGGGACCACTTACACTGAGACATCAAATCCAGGGACCCCTTACACTGAGACATCAAATCCAGGGACCCCTTACACTGAGGCACCAAATACAGGAAACCCTTACACTGAGGCACCAAATCCAAACACTGAGGCATCAAATCCAGGGACCCCTTACACTGAGGCACCAAATACAGGAAGCACTTACACTGAGGCACCAAATCCAGGGACCACTTACACTGCGGCATCAAATCCAGGGACCCCTTACACTGAGGCATCAAATCGAGGGATCCCTTACACTGAGACACCAAATCCATGAACCCCTTACACTGAGACACCAAATCCAGGGACCCTTTACACTGAGGCACCAAATCCAGGGACCCCTTAGACTGAGGCATCAAATCCAGCGACCCCTTACACTGAGGCATCAAATCCAGGGACCCCTTACACTGAGGCACCAAATACAGGAAACCCTTACACTGAGGCACCAAATCCAAACACTGAGGCATCAAATCCAGGGACCCCTTACACTGAGGCACCAAATACAGGAAACACTTACACTGAGGCACCAAATCCAGGGACCCCTTACACTGAGGCATCAAATCCAGGGAGCCCTTACACTGAGACATCAAAAACATCGGAAAACATGAGCATATTTTGAGTAATGAACAGATGCGCTGCGATATGGATGTACACGGACACAGGCAAAGTCAATGTATCTTGAAACACAGCAGTTTAACAATTCGGTTATCACAGCTGATAATCACACTCCTTTTTAAATGTACAGGATGATCCGGATAATGAGAAAATACGTTTTAAAGGGGCAATTGATGAACCGGAACTGACAACCATCCCGTTGAAACAGACACCGAATGATCCTGGACAGGAAGCACATCCCTCTTACACAGCTGTAGAATTGCCCTTCACGGACAGCAGTTCCCTTTCAGAAGAATAAAGTGGAATTTCTATCATTCCTGAATGCAATTGTGTTGTGCGTGAATGAGCGCGGTTCTCATGAGCACGCGGGACTGGGACGGTTGTTGAAGCCACATTTAATAGACAAGCAGGAAAGAGGGAGGGAAATAAAACCAACCCAGACAAAAAG
The DNA here is from genome assembly GCF_044704955.1 of Pristiophorus japonicus. Classification (NCBI taxonomy): domain Eukaryota; kingdom Metazoa; phylum Chordata; class Chondrichthyes; family Pristiophoridae; genus Pristiophorus; species Pristiophorus japonicus. The sequence goes on from NW_027254772.1 coordinate 2,125,872, forward strand.
ACAATTTAAAACATATATATATTTATTATAAGAAGAAAATAAATAAATTTACAATTTTATTGCAAAAAATTGAATTTGATTTGATTGAAATAAATAAATAATTGTTTCTTAATCTATATATTTTTGATTGAACGAAGTCTGTGCGACTGCAAGAAATGCACTGGAAATCAGGGTGTGCAGTCAGTAAATTCCAAAACACAGTAAGCCCATGGTGTAAGACAAGCCACGAGGGAAGATGTGGGCAACAAAGGCCATCTTTTAAAGTCGCGAGTGCTTTTCTGCAGGATCAGACAGAAGCTGCGTGTGCTGTGAAAGAGGTCAAATGTAATAGAGTCAATGCAGGCAGAACAGAAAAGCACATTTATTGTGAAAGTTAAAAAGTAGGGAATGTATGTAAATATATGCATACATAAATATTGATACAGAAATTTATATAAACAAAGTCAGTCAGTCAGTCATGTCTTGTCTTGTCTTGATTTGATTTGTATTTGAAAATAAGGGGGAAGGAGCTCATCATGTCACACAGCCCATCCGCAAGCTCTCGCTAAAATCGCTATGTTTCTAACTTATATAATTTGCCTTCTTTCACATGTGGAATAGCAAAATCCCACAGCAGACTCTTCTCCTGTCAGTCAGTCCCTGAATGCGTGCTGAATCAAATCAGTGTGGCTTCAAGTTGCATGTAATGCATTTTTCCTCACATGACATGAAATGCACAGTAATATCGCGCAGAACGTTTCCACGCACTCTCTCACTTACACAAACACACCAACAAACTAAAAATTCTGCACTCTCCAAAGGCAGTTTTTGAAATTTGAAATTTGAAATCCGGGACAGACAGCACATTCCTTTTAAACAGATAGATAATGATCCGATACTGATAGCACACCATTTTGGAGAGACAGAGAATGACCCTGGGCAGACCAGCACATCACCTTAAAAGGGATACAGAAACACAATGAACAAAAACAAAGCATTCTGTAAAACTCAGCAGGCCGTGAACATTCTGTGGATGAATTTCCCGGGCTCACGTTCAGTCAGATGATCATTCCGATATTTTAAGAAAAATGTAAAGTTTACAGATTTTTCCTGGAAAATAGCGCCTGGAAAAATAGGCAGCGAGGAAGGACAAAAGGGAATGCCTGTGATACAGTGGAGCGTAGGAGTGATTGAATAATAAATGGCACAATGCAAAAAGGCAAAGTGAGTGGTAAGCGGGCAATAAAGTAACAAAGGATGGACCAGAGGAGGTGTTCGTGTGAACAGCAGAACCATTAGCAGACAATGGGAGCGGTGCTTATGATCCGATACGTTGAACCGAATGTTGAGGCCAGAACACTATAACCTGCCTGGAATCTAGGGTTTGAACGCCTTTTAATTAGACCAGGCAGCTTGGCCACCCCGGATCGATTTCCTGCACGGTTTAAATTCGGCAGCCAAGGGACTAAATCCAAAGCCAGCTTCTCACATCTTTTCAGCGCGAGAGAAACAGGACGCACTCATATTCAGGGCAGAGTCTGTTTCACGTTGAATTTGAGATTGACGTTGAATGTATGCTTATCCCTATGGAGGTGAGCTCATGCGTGCAGAAAGGAAGATACACTGATCAAGTATTTGCCGGAATCAAAACGGGGTTTATGTTGTCCAATGAGACGCAGAGCCGAGCACATCTGAGAAACATGAACTTTACTCAGTTCGGTGAGTTTCACTTTGCTCCTGGGAATCTCCAGGATTTTTGTACGCTGTGTGAACAACGGAGTGCAATCACACGTTTTAATTTGAAACATGTCAGTTTTCTCACATGTCGTCCGGCTGAGAAGTCGTTTTTTGACAAAAGGTTGGCAGGGCTCGTCCTGGATTTGAACCCGGGACCTCTCGCATTTCAATTATTATAATCCCAAAGCGAGAATCATACCCCTAGACCAACAAGCCGCCGACAGTGAGGAGCGTAGCTCTCAGTTTCTGACGTTAGTTTGCTATTCGGCCCATCGTGCCTGTGCTGACTCTCAGAGACCGATTTCATGAGTCCCCCTCTCCATCGTTCTGCTGATGTTTTCCCTTTGATGAAGTGATTATTTTTTGTGACATTACTTCATCAACGAGCTGCATCCTTTTCAGTAAAAGGTGAATTTGGCAATGAGGATAAATGTGATTGAATAAAAAAACTAGGGGAAAATGTTTAACACATTGCTTCAACCTGTCAGTCACCTTGTCTCCTATTGACTGCAAAGTCAGACATCCATCCCCTACTTTTTGCATTCAAACAGAAATAATATGCACGAAAATCTACTTCACCACTTTCTTTGCCCGTGCAACCAGATCGACAGTGATGAAAATGTGCCATTAGCTTCTTAAAGCACACAGCATTCCTTTACTTCAGGTGAGTGACTGTCCGAGATGGTTGGTTTTGAGGCAGAATCAAAACAAAGAATATAAAATTTCACAAAGCGCGATAGCTGACCACTGCCGGACTCGAACCTGCAATCATCTGATAAGATCACAGTTACAATCGAAATCAGACACCTTATCCTTTAGGCCACGCGGCCGCTACCGTCGGTGCATAATTTGTTGTTTTTTATATTGAGAGCAAATTTGGGACAAGGGTTACATCAAGGAGTGGATATCGGAAAACATGAGCATATTTTGAGTAATGAACAGATGCGCTGCGATATGGATGTACACGGACACAGGCAAAGTCAATGTATCTTGAAACACAGCAGTTTAACAATTCGGTTATCACAGCTGATAATCACACTCCTTTTTAAATGTACAGGATGATCCGGATAATGAGAAAATACGTTTTAAAGGGGCAATTGATGAACCGGAACTGACAACCATCCCGTTGAAACAGACACCGAATGATCCTGGACAGGAAGCACATCCCTCTTACACAGCTGTAGAATTGCCCTTCACGGACAGCAGTTCCCTTTCAGAAGAATAAATTGGAATTTCTATCATTCCTGAATGCAATTGTGTTGTGCGTGAATGAGCGCGGTTCTCATGAGCACGCGGGACTGGGACGGTTGTTGAAGCCACATTTAATAGACAAGCAGGAAAGAGGGAGGGAAATAAAACCAACCCAGACAAAAAGACAATTTAAAACATATATATATTTATTATAAGAAGAAAATAAATAAATTTACAATTTTATTGCAAAAAATTGAATTTGATTTGATTGAAATAAATAAATAATTGTTTCTTAATCTATATATTTTTGATTGAACGAAGTCTGTGCGACTGCATGAAATGCACTGGAAATCAGGGTGTGCAGTCAGTAAATTCCAAAACACAGTAAGCCCATGGTGTAAGACAAGCCACGAGGGAAGATGTGGGCAACAAGGCCATCTTTTAAAGTCGCGAGTGCTTTTCTGCAGGATCAGACAGAAGCTGCGTGTGCTGTGAAAGAGGTCAAATGTAATAGAGTCAATGCAGGCAGAACAGAAAAGCACATTTATTGTGAAAGTTAAAAAGTAGGGAATGTATGTAAATATATGCATATATAAATATTGATACAGAAATTTATATAAACAAAGTCAGTCAGTCAGTCATGTCTTGTCTTGTCTTGATTTGATTTGTATTTGAAAATAAGGGGGAAGGAGCTCATCATGTCACACAGCCCATCCGCAAGCTCTCGCTAAAATCGCTATGTTTCTAACTTATATAATTTGCCTTCTTTCACATGTGGAATAGCAAAATCCCACAGCAGACTCTTCTCCTGTCAGTCAGTCCCTGAATGCGTGTTGAATCAAATCAGTGTGGCTTCAAGTTGCATGTAATGCATTTTTCCTCCCATGACATGAAATGCACAGTAAGATCGCGCAGAACGTTTCCACGCACTCTCTCACTTACACAAACACACCAACAAACTAAAAATTCTGCACTCTCCAAAGGCAGATTTTGAAATTTGAAATCCGAGACAGACAGCACATTCCTTTTAAACAGATAGATAATGATCCGATACTGATAGCACACCATTTTGGAGAGACAGAGAATGACCCCGGGCAGACCAGCACATCACCTTAAAAGGGATACAGAAACACAATGAACAAAAACAAAGCATTCTGTAAAACTCAGCAGGCCGTGAACATTCTGTGGATGAATTTCCCGGGCTCACGTTCAGTCAGATGATCATTCCGATATTTTAAGAAAAATGTAAAGTTTACAGATTTTTCCTGGAAAATAGCGCCTGGAAAAATAGGCAGCGAGGAAGGACAAAAGGGAATGCCTGTGATACAGTGGAGCGTAGGAGTGATTGAATAATAAATGGCACAATGCAAAAAGGCAAAGTGAGTGGTAAGCGGGCAATAAAGTAACAAAGGATGGACCAGAGGAGGTGTTAGTGTGAACAGCAGAACCATTAGCAGACAATGGGAGCGGTGCTTATGATCCGATACGTTGAACCGAATGTTGAGGCCAGAACACTATAACCTGCCTGGAATGTAGGGTTTGAACGCCTTTTAATTAGACCAGGCAGCTTGGCCACCCCGGATTGATTTCCTGCACGGTTTAAATTCGGCAGCCAAGGGACTAAATCCAAAGCCAGCTTCTCACATCTTTTCAGCGCGAGAGAAACAGGACGCACTCATATTCAGGGCAGAGTCTGTTTCACGTTGAATTTGAGATTGACGTTGAATGTATGCTTATCCCCATGGAGGTGAGCTCATGCGTGCAGAAAGGAAGATACACTGATCAAGTATTTGCCGGAATCAAACCGGGGTTTATGTTGTCCAATGAGACGCAGAGCCGAGCACATCTGAGAAACATGAACTTTACTCAGTTCGGTGAGTTTCACTGTGCTCCTGGGAATCTCCAGGATTTTTGTACGCTGTGTGAACAACGGAGTGCAATCACGCGTTTTAATTTGAAACATGTCAGTTTTCTCACATGTCGACCGGCTGAGAAGTCGTTTTTTGACAAAAGGTTGGCAGGGCTCGTCCGGGATTTGAACCCGGGACCTCTCGCATTTCAATTATTATAATCCCAAAGCGAGAATCATACCCCTAGACCAACGAGCCGCCGACAGTGAAGAGCGTAGCTCTCAGTTTCTGATGTTAGTTTGCTATTCGGCCCATCGTGCCTGTGCTGACTCTCAGAGACCGATTTCATGAGTCCCCCTCTCCATCGTTCTGCTAATGTTTTCCCTTTGATGAAGTGATTATTTTTTGTGACATTACTTCATCAACGAGCTGCATCCTTTTCAGTAAAAGGTGAATTTGGCAATGAGGATAAATGTGATTGAATAAAAAAACTAGGGGAAAATGTTTAACACAATAACGACGAAGCTGGGGCATACTGGATCAGCAGTCCATTGCTTCAACCTGTCAGTCACCTTGTCTCCTATTGACTGCAAAGTCAGACATCCATCCCCTACTTTTTGCATTCAAACAGAAATAATATGCACGAAAATCTACTTCACCACTTGTTTTGCCCGTGCAACCAGATCGACAGTGATGAAAATGTGCCATTAGCTTCTTAAAGCACACAGCCTTCCTTTACTTCAGGTGAGTGACTGTCCGAGATGGTTGGTTTTGAGGCAGAATCAAAACAAAGAATATAAAATTTCACAAAGCGCGATAGCTGACCTCTGCCGGACTCGAACCAGCAATCATCTGATAAGATCACAGTTACAATCGAAATCAGACACCTTATCCTTTAGGCCACGCGGCCGCTACCGTCGGTGCATAATTTGTTGTTTTTTATATTGAGAGCAAATTTGGGACAAGGATTACATCAAGGAGTGGATATCGGAAAACATGAGCAAATTTTGAGTAATGAACAGATGCGCTGCGATATGGATGTACACGGACACAGGCAAAGTCAATGTATCTTGAAACACAACAGTTTAACAATTCGGTTATCACAGCTGATAATCACACTCATTTTTAAATGTACAGGATGATCCGGATAATGAGAAAATACGTTTTAAAGGGGCAATTGATGAACCGGAACTGACAACCATCCCGTTGAAACAGACACCGAATGATCCTGGACAGGAAGCACATCCCTCTTACACAGCTGTAGAATTGCCCTTCACGGACAGCAGTTCCCTTTCAGAAGAATAAATTGGAATTTCTATCATTCCTGAATGCAATTGTGTTGTGCGTGAATGAGCGCGGTTCTCATGAGCACGCGGGACTGGGACGGTTGTTGAAGCCACATTTAATAGACAAGCAGGAAAGAGGGAGGGAAATAAAACCAACCCAGACAAAAAGACAATTTAAAACATATATATATTTATTATAATAAGAAAATAAATAAATTTACAATTTTATTGCAAAAAATTGAATTTGATTTGATTGAAATAAATAAATAATTGTTTCTTAATCTATATATTTTTGATTGAACGAAGTCTGTGCGACTGCAAGAAATGCACTGGAAATCAGGGTGTGCAGTCAGTAAATTCCAAAACACAGTAAGCCCATGGTGTAAGACAAGCCACGAGGGAAGATGTGGGCAACAAAGGCCATCTTTTAAAGTCGCGAGTGCTTTTCTGCAGGATCAGACAGAAGCTGCGTGTGCTGTGAAAGAGGTCAAATGTAATAGAGTCAATGCGGGCAGAACAGAAAAGCACATTTATTGTGAAAGTTAAAAAGTAGGGAATGTATGTAAATATATGCATACATAAATATTGATACAGAAATTTATATAAACAAAGTCAGTCAGTCAGTCATGTCCTGTCTTGTCTTGATTTGATTTGTATTTGAAAATAAGGGGGAAGGAGCTCATCATGTCACACAGCCCATCCGCAAGCTCTCGCTAAAATCGCTATGTTTCTAACTTATATAATTTGCCTTCTTTCACATGTGGAATAGCAAAATCCCACAGCAGACTCTTCTCCTGTCAGTCAGTCCCTGAATGCGTGTTGAATCAAATCAGTGTGGCTTCAAGTTGCATGTAATGCATTTTTCCTCACATGACATGAAATGCACAGTAAGATCGCGCAGAACGTTTCCACGCACTCTCTCACTTACACAAACACACCAACAAACTAAAAATTCTGCACTCTCCAAAGGCAGTTTTTGAAATTTGAAATTTGAAATCCGGACAGACAGCACATTCCTTTTAAACAGATAGATAATGATCCGATACTGATAGCACACCATTTTGGAGAGACAGAGAATGACCCTGGGCAGACCAGCACATCACCTTAAAAAGGATACAGAAACACAATGAACAAAAACAAAGCATTCTGTAAAACTCAGCAGGCCGTGAACATTCTGTGGATGAATTTCCCGGGCTCACGTTCAGTCAGATGATCATTCCGATATTTTAAGAAAAATGTAAAGTTTACAGATTTTTCCTGGAAAATAGCGCCTGGAAAAATAGGCAGCGAGGAAGGACAAAAGGGAATGCCTGTGATACAGTGGAGCGTAGGAGTGATTGAATAATAAATGGCACAATGCAAAAAGGCAAAGTGAGTGGTAAGCGGGCAATAAAGTAACAAAGGATGGACCAGAGGAGGTGTTAGTGTGAACAGCAGAACCATTAGCAGACAATGGGAGCGGTGCTTATGATCCGATACGTTGAACCGAATGTTGAGGCCAGAACACTATAACCTGCCTGGAATGTAGGGTTTGAACGCCTTTTAATTAGACCAGGCAGCTTGGCCACCCCGGATTGATTTCCTGCACGGTTTAAATTCGGCAGCCAAGGGACTAAATCCAAAGCCAGCTTCTCACATCTTTTCAGCGCGAGAGAAACAGGACGCACTCATATTCAGGGCAGAGTCTGTTTCACGTTGAATTTGAGATTGACGTTGAATGTATGCTTATCCCCATGGAGGTGAGCTCATGCGTGCAGAAAGGAAGATACACTGATCAAGTATTTGCCGGAATCCAACCGGGGTTTATGTTGTCCAATGAGACGCAGAGCCGAGCACATCTGAGAAACATGAACTTTACTCAGTTCGGTGAGTTTCACTGTGCTCCTGGGAATCTCCAGGATTTTTGTACGCTGTGTGAACAACGGAGTGCAATCACGCGTTTTAATTTGAAACATGTCAGTTTTCTCACATGTCGACCGGCTGAGAAGTCGTTTTTTGACAAAAGGTTGGCAGGGCTCGTCCGGGATTTGAACCCGGGACCTCTCGCATTTCAATTATTATAATCCCAAAGCGAGATTCATACCCCTAGACCAACGAGCCGCCGACAGTGAGGAGCGTAGCTCTCAGTTTCTGATGTTAGTTTGCTATTCGGCCCATCGTGCCTGTGCTGACTCTCAGAGACCGATTTCATGAGTCCCCCTCTCCATCGTTCTGCTAATGTTTTCCCTTTGATGAAGTGATTATTTTTTGTGACATTACTTCATCAACGAGCTGCATCCTTTTCAGTAAAAGGTAAATTTGGCAATGAGGATAAATGTGATTGAATAAAAAAACTAGGGGAAAATGTTTAACACAATAACGACGAAGCTGGGGGCATACTGGATCAGCAGTCCATTGCTTCAACCTGTCAGTCACCTTGTCTCCTATTGACTGCAAAGTCAGACATCCATCCCCTACTTTTTGCATTCAAACAGAAATAATATGCACGAAAATCTACTTCACCACTTGTTTTGCCCGTGCAACCAGATCGACAGTGATGAAAATGTGCCATTAGCTTCTTAAAGCACACAGCCTTCCTTTACTTCAGGTGAGTGACTGTCCGAGATGGTTGGTTTTGAGGCAGAATCAAAACAAAGAATATAAAATTTCACAAAGCGCGATAGCTGACCACTGCCGGACTCGAACCTGCAATCATCTGATAAGATCACAGTTACAATCGAAATCAGACACCTTATCCTTTAGGCCACGCGGCCGCTACCGTCGGTGCATAATTTGTTGTTTTTTATATTGAGAGCAAATTTGGGACAAGGATTACATCAAGGAGTGGATATCGGAAAACATGAGCAAATTTGAGTAATGAACAGATGCGCTGCGATATGGATGTACACGGACACAGGCAAAGTCAATGTATCTTGAAACACAACAGTTTAACAATTCGGTTATCACAGCTGATAATCACACTCCTTTTTAAATGTACAGGATGATCCGCATAATGAGAAAATACGTTTTAAAGGGGCAATTGATGAACCGGAACTGACAACCATCCCGTTGAAACAGACACCGAATGATCCTGGACAGGAAGCAGTTCCCTCTTACACAGCTGGAGAATTGCCCTTCACGGACAGCAGTTCCCTTTCAGAAGAATAAATTGGAATTTCTATCATTCCTGAATGCAATTGTGTTGTGCGTGAATGAGCGCGGTTCTCATGAGCACGCGGGACTGGGACGGTTGTTGAAGCCACAGGTGATAGACAAGCAGGAAAGAGGGAGGGAAATAAAACCAACCCAGACAAAAAGACAATTTAAAACATATATATGTTTATTATAATAAGAAAATAAATAAATTTACAATTTTATTGCAAAAAATTGAATTTGATTTGATTGAAATAAATAAATAATTGTTTCTTAATCTATATATTTTTGATTGAACGAAGTCTGTGCGACTGCATGAAATGCACTGGAAATCAGGGTGTGCAGTCAGTAAATTCCCAAACACAGTAAGCCCATGGTGTAAGACAAGCCACGAGGGAAGATGTGGGCAACAAAGGCCATCTTTTAAAGTCGCGAGTGCTTTTCTGCACGATCAGACAGAAGCTGCGTGTGCTGTGAAAGAGGTCAAATGTAATAGAGCCAATGCAGGCAGAACAGAAAAGCACATTTATTGTGAAAGTTAAAAAGTAGGGAATGTATGTAAATATATGCATATATAAATATTGTTACAGAAATTTATATAAACAAAGTCAGTCAGTCAGTCATGTCTTGTCTTGTCTTGATTTGATTTGTATTTGAAAATAAGGGGGAAGGAGCTCATCATGTCACACAGCCCATCCGCACGCTCTCGCTAAAATCGCTATGTTTCTAACTTATATAATTTGCCTTCTTTCACATGTGGAATAGCAAAATCCCACAGCAGACTCTTCTCCTGTCAGTCAGTCCCTGAATGCGTGTTGAATCAAATCAGTGTGGCTTCAAGTTGCATGTAATGCATTTTTCCTCACATGACATGAAATGCACAGTAAGATCGCGCAGAACGTTTCCACGCACTCTCTCACTTACACAAACACACCAACAAACTAAAAATTCTGCACTCTCCAAAGGCAGTTTTTGAAATTTGAAATTTGAAATCCGGGACAGACAGCACATTCCTTTTAAACAGATAGATAATGATCCGATACTGATAGCACACCATTTTGGAGAGACAGAGAATGACCCCGGGCAGACAAGCACATCACCTTAAAAGGGATACAGAAACACAATGAACAAAAACAAAGCATTCTGTAAAACTCAGCAGGCCGTGAACATTCTGTGGATGAATTTCCCGGGCTCACGTTCAGTCAGATGATCATTCCGATATTTTAAGAAAAATGTAAAGTTTACAGATTTTTCCTGGAAAATAGCGCCTGGAAAAATAGGCAGCGAGGAAGGACAAAAGGGAATGCCTGTGATACAGTGGAGCGTAGGAGTGATTGAATAATAAATGGCACAATGCAAAAAGGCAAAGTGAGTGGTAAGCGGGCAATAAAGTAACAAAGGATGGACCAGAGGAGGTGTTCGTGTGAACAGCAGAACCATTAGCAGACAATGGGAGCGGTGCTTATGATCCGATACGTTGAACCGAATGTTGAGGCCAGAACACTATAACCTGCCTGGAATCTAGGGTTTGAACGCCTTTTAATTAGACCAGGCAGCTTGGCCACCCCGGATCGATTTCCTGCACGGTTTAAATTCGGCAGCCAAGGGACTAAATCCAAAGCCAGCTTCTCACATCTTTACAGCGCGAGAGAAACAGGACGCACTCATATTCAGGGCTGAGTCTGTTTCACGTTGAATTTGAGATTGACGTTGAATGTATGCTTATCCCTATGGAGGTGAGCTCATGCGTGCAGAAAGGAAGATACACTGATCAAGTATTTGCCGGAATCAAACCGGGGTTTATGTTGTCCAATGAGACGCAGAGCCGAGCACATCTGAGAAACATGAACTTTACTCAGTTCGGTGAGTTTCACTTTGCTCCTGGGAATCTCCAGGATTTTTGGACGCTGTGTGAACAACGGAGTGCAATCACACGTTTTAATTTGAAACATGTCAGTTTTCTCACATGTCGACCGGCTGAGAAGTCGTTTTTTGACAAAAAGTTGGCAGGGCTCGTCCGGGATTTGAACCCGGGACCTCTCGCATTTCAATTATTATAATCCCAAAGCGAGAATCATACCCCTAGACCAACGAGCCGCCGACAGTGAGGAGCGTAGCTCTCAGTTTCTGATGTTAGTTTGCTATTCGGCCCATCGTGCCTGTGCTGACTCTCAGAGACCGATTTCATGAGTCCCCCTCTCCATCGTTCTGCTAATGTTTTCCCTTTGATGAAGTGATTATTTTTTGTGACATTACTTCATCAACGAGCTGCATCCTTTTCAGTAAAAGGTGAATTTGGCAATGAGGATAAATGTGATTGAATAAAAAAAGTAGGGGAAAATGTTTAACACAATAACGACGAAGCTGGGGGCATACTGGATCAGCAGTCCATTGCTTCAACCTGTCAGTCACCTTGTCTCCTATTGACTGCAAAGTCAGACATCCATCCCCTACTTTTTGCATTCAAACAGAAATAATATGCACGAAAATCTACTTCACCACTTGTTTTGCCCGTGCAACCAGATCGACAGTGATGAAAATGTGCCATTAGCTTCTTAAAGCACACAGCCTTCCTTTACTTCAGGTGAGTGACTGTCCGAGATGGTTGGTTTTGAGGCAGAATCAAAACAAAGAATATAAAATTTCACAAAGCGCGATAGCTGACCACTGCCGGACTCGAACCTGCAATCATCTGATAAGATCACAGTTACAATCGAAATCAGACACCTTATCCTTTAGGCCACGCGGCCGCTACCGTCGGTGCATAATTTGTTGTTTTTTATATTGAGAGCAAATTTGGGACAAGGATTACATCAAGGAGTGGATATCGGAAAACATGAGCAAATTTGAGTAATGAACAGATGCGCTGCGATATGGATGTACACGGACACAGGCAAAGTCAATGTATCTTGAAACACAACAGTTTAACAATTCGGTTATCACAGCTGATAATCACACTCCTTTTTAAATGTACAGGATGATCCGCATAATGAGAAAATACGTTTTAAAGGGGCAATTGATGAACCGGAACTGACAACCATCCCGTTGAAACAGACACCGAATGATCCTGGACAGGAAGCAGTTCCCTCTTACACAGCTGTAGAATTGCCCTTCACGGACAGCAGTTCCCTTTCAGAAGAATAAATTGGAATTTCTATCATTCCTGAATGCAATTGTGTTGTGCGTGAATGAGCGCGGTTCTCATGAGCACGCGGGACTGGGACGGTTGTTGAAGCCACAGGTGAATGACAAGCAGGAAAGAGGGAGGGAAATAAAACCAACCCAGACAAAAAGACAATTTAAAACATATATATGTTTATTATAATAAGAAAATAAATAAATTTACAATTTTATTGCAAAAAATTGAATTTGATTTGATTGAAATAAATAAATAATTGTTTCTTAATCTATATATTTTTGATTGAACGAAGTCTGTGCGACTGCATGAAATGCACTGGAAATCAGGGTGTGCAGTCAGTAAATTCCCAAACACAGTAAGCCCATGGTGTAAGACAAGCCACGAGGGAAGATGTGGGCAACAAAGGCCATCTTTTAAAGTCGCGAGTGCTTTTCTGCACGATCAGACAGAAGCTGCGTGTGCTGTGAAAGAGGTCAAATGTAATAGAGCCAATGCAGGCAGAACAGAAAAGCACATTTATTGTGAAAGTTAAAAAGTAGGGAATGTATGTAAATATATGCATATATAAATATTGATACAGAAATTTATATAAACAAAGTCAGTCAGTCAGTCATGTCTTGTCTTGTCTTGATTTGATTTGTATTTGAAAATAAGGGGGAAGGAGCTCATCATGTCACACAGCCCATCCGCACGCTCTCGCTAAAATCGCTATGTTTCTAACTTATATAATTTGCCTTCTTTCACATGTGGAATAGCAAAATCCCACAGCAGACTCTTCTCCTGTCAGTCAGTCCCTGAATGCGTGTTGAATCAAATCAGTGTGGCTTCAAGTTGCATGTAATGCATTTTTCCTCACATGACATGAAATGCACAGTAAGATCGCGCAGAACGTTTCCACGCACTCTCTCACTTACACAAACACACCAACAAACTAAAAATTCTGCACTCTCCAAAGGCAGTTTTTGAAATTTGAAATTTGAAATCCGGGACAGACAGCACATTCCTTTTAAACAGATAGATAATGATCCGATACTGATAGCACACCATTTTGGAGAGACAGAGAATGACCCCGGGCAGACCAGCACATCACCTTAAAAGGGATACAGAAACACAATGAACAAAAACAAAGCATTCTGTAAAACTCAGCAGGCCGTGAACATTCTGTGGATGAATTTCCCGGGCTCACGTTCAGTCAGATGATCATTCCGATATTTTAAGAAAAATGTAAAGTTTACAGATTTTTCCTGGAAAATAGCGCCTGGAAAAATAGGCAGCGAGGAAGGACAAAAGGGAATGCCTGTGATACAGTGGAGCGTAGGAGTGATTGAATAATAAATGGCACAATGCAAAAAGGCAAAGTGAGTGGTAAGCGGGCAATAAAGTAACAAAGGATGGACCAGAGGAGGTGTTCGTGTGAACAGCAGAACCATTAGCAGACAATGGGAGCGGTGCTTATGATCCGATACGTTGAACCGAATGTTGAGGCCAGAACACTATAACCTGCCTGGAATCTAGGGTTTGAACGCCTTTTAATTAGACCAGGCAGCTTGGCCACCCCGGATCGATTTCCTGCACGGTTTAAATTCGGCAGCCAAGGGACTAAATCCAAAGCCAGCTTCTCACATCTTTACAGCGCGAGAGAAACAGGACGCACTCATATTCAGGGCAGAGTCTGTTTCACGTTGAATTTGAGATTGACGTTGAATGTATGCTTATCCCTATGGAGGTGAGCTCATGCGTGCAGAAAGGAAGATACACTGATCAAGTATTTGCCGGAATCAAACCGGGGTTTATGTTGTCCAATGAGACGCAGAGCCGAGCACATCTGAGAAACATGAACTTTACTCAGTTCGGTGAGTTTCACTTTGCTCCTGGGAATCTCCAGGATTTTTGGACGCTGTGTGAACAACGGAGTGCAATCACACGTTTTAATTTGAAACATGTCAGTTTTCTCACATGTCGACCGGCTGAGAAGTCGTTTTTTGACAAAAAGTTGGCAGGGCTCGTCCGGGATTTGAACCCGGGACCTCTCGCATTTCAATTATTATAATCCCAAAGCGAGAATCATACCCCTAGACCAACGAGCCGCCGACAGTAAGGAGCGTAGCTCTCAGTTTCTGATGTTAGTTTGCTATTCGGCCCATCGTGCCTGTGCTGACTCTCAGAGACCGATTTCATGAGTCCCCCTCTCCATCGTTCTGCTAATGTTTTCCCTTTGATGAAGTGATTATTTTTTGTGACATTACTTCATCAACGAGCTGCATCCTTTTCAGTAAAAGGTGAATTTGGCAATGAGGATAAATGTGATTGAATAAAAAAAGTAGGGGAAAATGTTTAACACAATAACGACGAAGCTGGGGGCATACTGGATCAGCAGTCCATTGCTTCAACCTGTCAGTCACCTTGTCTCCTATTGACTGCAAAGTCAGACATCCATCCCCTACTTTTTGCATTCAAACAGAAATAATATGCACGAAAATCTACTTCACCACTTGTTTTGCCCGTGCAACCAGATCGACAGTGATGAAAATGTGCCATTAGCTTCTTAAAGCACACAGCCTTCCTTTACTTCAGGTGAGTGACTGTCCGAGATGGTTGGTTTTGAGGCAGAATCAAAACAAAGAATATAAAATTTCACAAAGCGCGATAGCTGACCACTGCCGGACTCGAACCTGCAATCATCTGATAAGATCACAGTTACAATCGAAATCAGACACCTTATCCTTTAGGCCACGCGGCCGCTACCGTCGGTGCATAATTTGTTGTTTTTTATATTGAGAGCAAATTTGGGACAAGGATTACATCAAGGAGTGGATATCGGAAAACATGAGCAAATTTGAGTAATGAACAGATGCGCTGCGATATGGATGTACACGGACACAGGCAAAGTCAATGTATCTTGAAACACAACAGTTTAACAATTCGGTTATCACAGCTGATAATCACACTCCTTTTTAAATGTACAGGATGATCCGCATAATGAGAAAATACGTTTTAAAGGGGCAATTGATGAACCGGAACTGACAACCATCCCGTTGAAACAGACACCGAATGATCCTGGACAGGAAGCAGTTCCCTCTTACACAGCTGTAGAATTGCCCTTCACGGACAGCAGTTCCCTTTCAGAAGAATAAATTGGAATTTCTATCATTCCTGAATGCAATTGTGTTGTGCGTGAATGAGCGCGGTTCTCATGAGCACGCGGGACTGGGACGGTTGTTGAAGCCACAGGTGATAGACAAGCAGGAAAGAGGGAGGGAAATAAAACCAACCCAGACAAAAAGACAATTTAAAACATATATATGTTTATTATAATAAGAAAATAAATAAATTTACAATTTTATTGCAAAAAATTGAATTTGATTTGATTGAAATAAATAAATAATTGTTTCTTAATCTATATATTTTTGATTGAACGAAGTCTGTGCGACTGCATGAAATGCACTGGAAATCAGGGTGTGCAGTCAGTAAATTCCCAAACACAGTAAGCCCATGGTGTAAGACAAGCCACGAGGGAAGATGTGGGCAACAAAGGCCATCTTTTAAAGTCGCGAGTGCTTTTCTGCACGATCAGACAGAAGCTGCGTGTGCTGTGAAAGAGGTCAAATGTAATAGAGCCAATGCAGGCAGAACAGAAAAGCACATTTATTGTGAAAGTTAAAAAGTAGGGAATGTATGTAAATATATGCATATATAAATATTGTTACAGAAATTTATATAAACAAAGTCAGTCAGTCAGTCATGTCTTGTCTTGTCTTGATTTGATTTGTATTTGAAAATAAGGGGGAAGGAGCTCATCATGTCACACAGCCCATCCGCACGCTCTCGCTAAAATCGCTATGTTTCTAACTTATATAATTTGCCTTCTTTCACATGTGGAATAGCAAAATCCCACAGCAGACTCTTCTCCTGTCAGTCAGTCCCTGAATGCGTGTTGAATCAAATCAGTGTGGCTTCAAGTTGCATGTAATGCATTTTTCCTCACATGACATGAAATGCACAGTAAGATCGCGCAGAACGTTTCCACGCACTCTCTCACTTACACAAACACACCAACAAACTAAAAATTCTGCACTCTCCAAAGGCAGTTTTTGAAATTTGAAATTTGAAATCCGGGACAGACAGCACATTCCTTTTAAACAGATAGATAATGATCCGATACTGATAGCACACCATTTTGGAGAGACAGAGAATGACCCCGGGCAGACCAGCACATCACCTTAAAAGGGATACAGAAACACAATGAACAAAAACAAAGCATTCTGTAAAACTCAGCAGGCCGTGAACATTCTGTGGATGAATTTCCCGGGCTCACGTTCAGTCAGATGATCATTCCGATATTTTAAGAAAAATGTAAAGTTTACAGATTTTTCCTGGAAAATAGCGCCTGGAAAAATAGGCAGCGAGGAAGGACAAAAGGGAATGCCTGTGATACAGTGGAGCGTAGGAGTGATTGAATAATAAATGGCACAATGCAAAA
Organism: Pristiophorus japonicus; assembly: GCF_044704955.1. Lineage (NCBI taxonomy): Eukaryota > Metazoa > Chordata > Chondrichthyes > Pristiophoridae > Pristiophorus > Pristiophorus japonicus. The sequence goes on from NW_027254772.1 coordinate 2,142,666, forward strand.
AGGCAAAGTGAGTGGTAAGCGGGCAATAAAGTAACAAAGGATGGACCAGAGGAGGTGTTCGTGTGAACAGCAGAACCATTAGCAGACAATGGGAGCGGTGCTTATGATCCGATACGTTGAACCGAATGTTGAGGCCAGAACACTATAACCTGCCTGGAATCTAGGGTTTGAACGCCTTTTAATTAGACCAGACAGCTTGGCCACCCCGGATCGATTTCCTGCACGGTTTAAATTCGGCAGCCAAGGGACTAAATCCAAAGCCAGCTTCTCACATCTTTACAGCGCGAGAGAAACAGGACGCACTCATATTCAGGGCAGAGTCTGTTTCACGTTGAATTTGAGATTGACGTTGAATGTATGCTTATCCCTATGGAGGTGAGCTCATGCGTGCAGAAAGGAAGATACACTGATCAAGTATTTGCCGGAATCAAACCGGGGTTTATGTTGTCCAATGAGACGCAGAGCCGAGCACATCTGAGAAACATGAACTTTACTCAGTTCGGTGAGTTTCACTTTGCTCCTGGGAATCTCCAGGATTTTTGGACGCTGTGTGAACAACGGAGTGCAATCACACGTTTTAATTTGAAACATGTCAGTTTTCTCACATGTCGACCGGCTGAGAAGTCGTTTTTTGACAAAAAGTTGGCAGGGCTCGTCCGGGATTTGAACCCGGGATCTCTCGCATTTCAATTATTATAATCCCAAAGCGATATTCATACCCCTAGACCAACGAGCCGCCGACAGTGAGGAACGTAGCTCTCAGTTTCTGACGTTAGTTTGCTATTCGGCCCATCGTGCCTGTGCTGACTCTCAGAGACCGATTCCATGATTCCCCCTCTCCATCGTCCTGCTAATGTTTTCCCTTTGATGAAGTGATTATTTTTTGTGACATTACTTCACCAACGAGCTGCATCCTTTTCAGTAAAAGGTGAATTTGGCAATGAGGATAAATGTGATTGAATAAAAAAACTAGGGGAAAATGTTTAACACAATAACGACGAAGCTGGGGGCATACTGGATCAGCAGTCCATTGCTTCAACCTGTCAGTCACCTTGTCTCCTATTGACTGCAAAGTCAGACATCCATCCCCTACTTTTTGCATTCAAACAGAAATAATATGCACGAAAATCTACTTCACCACTTGTTTTGCCCGTGCAACCAGATCGACAGTGATGACAATGTGCCATTAGCTTCTTAAAGCACACAGCCTTCCTTTACTTCAGGTGAGTGACTGTCCGAGATGGTTGGTTTTGAGGCAGAATCAAAACAAAGAATATAAAATTTCACAAAGCGCGACAGCTGACCACTGCCGGACTCTAACCTGCAATCATCTGATAAGATCACAGTTACAATCGAAATCAGACACCTTATCCTTTAGGCCACGCGGCCGCTACCGTCGGTGCATAATTTGTTGTTTTTTATATTGAGAGCAAATTTGGGACAAGGGTTACATCAAGTAGTGGATATCGGAAAACATGAGCATATTTTGAGTAATGAACAGATGCGCTGCGATATGGTTGTACACGGACACAGGCAAAGTCAATGTATCTTGAAACACAACAGTTTAACAATTCGGTTATCACAGCTGATAATCACACTCCTTTTTAAATGTACAGGATGATCCGGATAATAAGAAAATACGTTTTAAAGGGGCAATTGATGAACCGGAACTGACAACCATCCCGTTGAAACAGACACCGAATGATCCTGGACAGGAAGCACATCCCTCTTACACAGCTGTAGAATTGCCCTTCACGGACAGCAGTTCCCTTTCAGAAGAATAAATTGGAATTTCTATCATTCCTGAATGCAATTGTGTTGTGCGTGAATGAGCGCGGTTCTCATGAGCACGCGGGACTGGGACGGTTGTTGAAGCCACAGGTGATAGACATCAGGAAAGAGGGAGGGAAATAAAACCAACCCAGACAAAAAGACAATTTAAAACATATATATGTTTATTATAATAAGAAAATAAATAAATTTACAATTTTATTGCAAAAAATTGAATTTGATTTGATTGAAATAAATAAATAATTGTTTCTTAATCTATATATTTTTGATTGAACGAAGTCTGTGCGACTGCATGAAATGCACTGGAAATCAGGGTGTGCAGTCAGTAAATTCCCAAACACAGTAAGCCCATGGTGTAAGACAAGCCACGAGGGAAGATGTGGGCAACAAAGGCCATCTTTTAAAGTCGCGAGTGCTTTTCTGCACGATCAGACAGAAGCTGCGTGTGCTGTGAAAGAGGTCAAATGTAATAGAGCCAATGCAGGCAGAACAGAAAAGCACATTTATTGTGAAAGTTAAAAAGTAGGGAATGTATGTAAATATATGCATATATAAATATTGATACAGAAATTTATATAAACAAAGTCAGTCAGTCAGTCATGTCTTGTCTTGTCTTGATTTGATTTGTATTTGAAAATAAGGGGGAAGGAGCTCATCATGTCACACAGCCCATCCGCACGCTCTCGCTAAAATCGCTATGTTTCTAACTTATATAATTTGCCTTCTTTCACATGTGGAATAGCAAAATCCCACAGCAGACTCTTCTCCTGTCAGTCAGTCCCTGAATGCGTGTTGAATCAAATCAGTGTGGCTTCAAGTTGCATGTAATGCATTTTTCCTCACATGACATGAAATGCACAGTAAGATCGCGCAGAACGTTTCCACGCACTCTCTCACTTACACAAACACACCAACAAACTAAAAATTCTGCACTCTCCAAAGGCAGTTTTTGAAATTTGAAATTTGAAATCCGGGACAGACAGCACATTCCTTTTAAACAGATAGATAATGATCCGATACTGATAGCACACCATTTTGGAGAGACAGAGAATGACCCCGGGCAGACCAGCACATCACCTTAAAAGGGATACAGAAACACAATGAACAAAAACAAAGCATTCTGTAAAACTCAGCAGGCCGTGAACATTCTGTGGATGAATTTCCCGGGCTCACGTTCAGTCAGATGATCATTCCGATATTTTAAGAAAAATGTAAAGTTTACAGATTTTTCCTGGAAAATAGCGCCTGGAAAAATAGGCAGCGAGGAAGGACAAAAGGGAATGCCTGTGATACAGTGGAGCGTAGGAGTGATTGAATAATAAATGGCACAATGCAAAAAGGCAAAGTGAGTGGTAAGCGGGCAATAAAGTAACAAAGGATGGACCAGAGGAGGTGTTCGTGTGAACAGCAGAACCATTAGCAGACAATGGGAGCGGTGCTTATGATCCGATACGTTGAACCGAATGTTGAGGCCAGAACACTATAACCTGCCTGGAATCTAGGGTTTGAACGCCTTTTAATTAGACCAGGCAGCTTGGCCACCCCGGATCGATTTCCTGCACGGTTTAAATTCGGCAGCCAAGGGACTAAATCCAAAGCCAGCTTCTCACATCTTTACAGCGCGAGAGAAACAGGACGCACTCATATTCAGGGCAGAGTCTGTTTCACGTTGAATTTGAGATTGACGTTGAATGTATGCTTATCCCTATGGAGGTGAGCTCATGCGTGCAGAAAGGAAGATACACTGATCAAGTATTTGCCGGAATCAAACCGGGGTTTATGTTGTCCAATGAGACGCAGAGCCGAGCACATCTGAGAAACATGAACTTTACTCAGTTCGGTGAGTTTCACTTTGCTCCTGGGAATCTCCAGGATTTTTGGACGCTGTGTGAACAACGGAGTGCAATCACACGTTTTAATTTGAAACATGTCAGTTTTCTCACATGTCGACCGGCTGAGAAGTCGTTTTTTGACAAAAAGTTGGCAGGGCTCGTCCGGGATTTGAACCCGGGACCTCTCGCATTTCAATTATTATAATCCCAAAGCGAGAATCATACCCCTAGACCAACGAGCCGCCGACAGTGAGGAGCGTAGCTCTCAGTTTCTGATGTTAGTTTGCTATTCGGCCCATCGTGCCTGTGCTGACTCTCAGAGACCGATTTCATGAGTCCCCCTCTCCATCGTTCTGCTAATGTTTTCCCTTTGATGAAGTGATTATTTTTTGTGACATTACTTCATCAACGAGCTGCATCCTTTTCAGTAAAAGGTGAATTTGGCAATGAGGATAAATGTGATTGAATAAAAAAACTAGGGGAAAATGTTTAACACAATAACGACGAAGCTGGGGGCATACTGGATCAGCAGTCCATTGCTTCAACCTGTCAGTCACCTTGTCTCCTATTGACTGCAAAGTCAGACATCCATCCCCTACTTTTTGCATTCAAACAGAAATAATATGCACGAAAATCTACTTCACCACTTGTTTTGCCCGTGCAACCAGATCGACAGTGATGACAATGTGCCATTAGCTTCTTAAAGCACACAGCCTTCCTTTACTTCAGGTGAGTGACTGTCCGAGATGGTTGGTTTTGAGGCAGAATCAAAACAAAGAATATAAAATTTCACAAAGCGCGACAGCTGACCACTGCCGGACTCTAACCTGCAATCATCTGATAAGATCACAGTTACAATCGAAATCAGACACCTTATCCTTTAGGCCACGCGGCCGCTACCGTCGGTGCATAATTTGTTGTTTTTTATATTGAGAGCAAATTTGGGACAAGGGTTACATCAAGTAGTGGATATCGGAAAACATGAGCATATTTTGAGTAATGAACAGATGCGCTGCGATATGGTTGTACACGGACACAGGCAAAGTCAATGTATCTTGAAACACAACAGTTTAACAATTCGGTTATCACAGCTGATAATCACACTCCTTTTTAAATGTACAGGATGATCCGGATAATAAGAAAATACGTTTTAAAGGGGCAATTGATGAACCGGAACTGACAACCATCCCGTTGAAACAGACACCGAATGATCCTGGACAGGAAGCACATCCCTCTTACACAGCTGTAGAATTGCCCTTCACGGACAGCAGTTCCCTTTCAGAAGAATAAATTGGAATTTCTATCATTCCTGAATGCAATTGTGTTGTGCGTGAATGAGCGCGGTTCTCATGAGCACGCGGGACTGGGACGGTTGTTGAAGCCACAGGTGATAGACATCAGGAAAGAGGGAGGGAAATAAAACCAACCCAGACAAAAAGACAATTTAAAACATATATATGTTTATTATAATAAGAAAATAAATAAATTTACAATTTTATTGCAAAAAATTGAATTTGATTTGATTGAAATAAATAAATAATTGTTTCTTAATCTATATATTTTTGATTGAACGAAGTCTGTGCGACTGCATGAAATGCACTGGAAATCAGGGTGTGCAGTCAGTAAATTCCCAAACACAGTAAGCCCATGGTGTAAGACAAGCCACGAGGGAAGATGTGGGCAACAAAGGCCATCTTTTAAAGTCGCGAGTGCTTTTCTGCACGATCAGACAGAAGCTGCGTGTGCTGTGAAAGAGGTCAAATGTAATAGAGCCAATGCAGGCAGAACAGAAAAGCACATTTATTGTGAAAGTTAAAAAGTAGGGAATGTATGTAAATATATGCATATATAAATATTGATACAGAAATTTATATAAACAAAGTCAGTCAGTCAGTCATGTCTTGTCTTGTCTTGATTTGATTTGTATTTGAAAATAAGGGGGAAGGAGCTCATCATGTCACACAGCCCATCCGCACGCTCTCGCTAAAATCGCTATGTTTCTAACTTATATAATTTGCCTTCTTTCACATGTGGAATAGCAAAATCCCACAGCAGACTCTTCTCCTGTCAGTCAGTCCCTGAATGCGTGTTGAATCAAATCAGTGTGGCTTCAAGTTGCATGTAATGCATTTTTCCTCACATGACATGAAATGCACAGTAAGATCGCGCAGAACGTTTCCACGCACTCTCTCACTTACACAAACACACCAACAAACTAAAAATTCTGCACTCTCCAAAGGCAGTTTTTGAAATTTGAAATTTGAAATCCGGGACAGACAGCACATTCCTTTTAAACAGATAGATAATGATCCGATACTGATAGCACACCATTTTGGAGAGACAGAGAATGACCCCGGGCAGACCAGCACATCACCTTAAAAGGGATACAGAAACACAATGAACAAAAACAAAGCATTCTGTAAAACTCAGCAGGCCGTGAACATTCTGTGGATGAATTTCCCGGGCTCACGTTCAGTCAGATGATCATTCCGATATTTTAAGAAAAATGTAAAGTTTACAGATTTTTCCTGGAAAATAGCGCCTGGAAAAATAGGCAGCGAGGAAGGACAAAAGGGAATGCCTGTGATACAGTGGAGCGTAGGAGTGATTGAATAATAAATGGCACAATGCAAAAAGGCAAAGTGAGTGGTAAGCGGGCAATAAAGTAACAAAGGATGGACCAGAGGAGGTGTTCGTGTGAACAGCAGAACCATTAGCAGACAATGGGAGCGGTGCTTATGATCCGATACGTTGAACCGAATGTTGAGGCCAGAACACTATAACCTGCCTGGAATCTAGGGTTTGAACGCCTTTTAATTAGACCAGGCAGCTTGGCCACCCCGGATCGATTTCCTGCACGGTTTAAATTCGGCAGCCAAGGGACTAAATCCAAAGCCAGCTTCTCACATCTTTACAGCGCGAGAGAAACAGGACGCACTCATATTCAGGGCAGAGTCTGTTTCACGTTGAATTTGAGATTGACGTTGAATGTATGCTTATCCCTATGGAGGTGAGCTCATGCGTGCAGAAAGGAAGATACACTGATCAAGTATTTGCCGGAATCAAACCGGGGTTTATGTTGTCCAATGAGACGCAGAGCCGAGCACATCTGAGAAACATGAACTTTACTCAGTTCGGTGAGTTTCACTTTGCTCCTGGGAATCTCCAGGATTTTTGGACGCTGTGTGAACAACGGAGTGCAATCACACGTTTTAATTTGAAACATGTCAGTTTTCTCACATGTCGACCGGCTGAGAAGTCGTTTTTTGACAAAAAGTTGGCAGGGCTCGTCCGGGATTTGAACCCGGGACCTCTCGCATTTCAATTATTATAATCCCAAAGCGAGAATCATACCCCTAGACCAACGAGCCGCCGACAGTGAGGAGCGTAGCTCTCAGTTTCTGATGTTAGTTTGCTATTCGGCCCATCGTGCCTGTGCTGACTCTCAGAGACCGATTTCATGAGTCCCCCTCTCCATCGTTCTGCTAATGTTTTCCCTTTGATGAAGTGATTATTTTTTGTGACATTACTTCATCAACGAGCTGCATCCTTTTCAGTAAAAGGTGAATTTGGCAATGAGGATAAATGTGATTGAATAAAAAAACTAGGGGAAAATGTTTAACACAATAACGACGAAGCTGGGGGCATACTGGATCAGCAGTCCATTGCTTCAACCTGTCAGTCACCTTGTCTCCTATTGACTGCAAAGTCAGACATCCATCCCCTACTTTTTGCATTCAAACAGAAATAATATGCACGAAAATCTACTTCACCACTTGTTTTGCCCGTGCAACCAGATCGACAGTGATGAAAATGTGCCATTAGCTTCTTAAAGCACACAGCCTTCCTTTACTTCAGGTGAGTGACTGTCCGAGATGGTTGGTTTTGAGGCAGAATCAAAACAAAGAATATAAAATTTCACAAAGCGCGATAGCTGACCACTGCCGGACTCGAACCTGCAATCATCTGATAAGATCACAGTTACAATCGAAATCAGACACCTTATCCTTTAGGCCACGCGGCCGCTACCGTCGGTGCATAATTTGTTGTTTTTTATATTGAGAGCAAATTTGGGACAAGGATTACATCAAGGAGTGGATATCGGAAAACATGAGCAAATTTGAGTAATGAACAGATGCGCTGCGATATGGATGTACACGGACACAGGCAAAGTCAATGTATCTTGAAACACAACAGTTTAACAATTCGGTTATCACAGCTGATAATCACACTCCTTTTTAAATGTACAGGATGATCCGCATAATGAGAAAATACGTTTTAAAGGGGCAATTGATGAACCGGAACTGACAACCATCCCGTTGAAACAGACACCGAATGATCCTGGACAGGAAGCAGTTCCCTCTTACACAGCTGTAGAATTGCCCTTCACGGACAGCAGTTCCCTTTCAGAAGAATAAATTGGAATTTCTATCATTCCTGAATGCAATTGTGTTGTGCGTGAATGAGCGCGGTTCTCATGAGCACGCGGGACTGGGACGGTTGTTGAAGCCACAGGTGATAGACAAGCAGGAAAGAGGGAGGGAAATAAAACCAACCCAGACAAAAAGACAATTTAAAACATATATATGTTTATTATAATAAGAAAATAAATAAATTTACAATTTTATTGCAAAAAATTGAATTTGATTTGATTGAAATAAATAAATAATTGTTTCTTAATCTATATATTTTTGATTGAACGAAGTCTGTGCGACTGCATGAAATGCACTGGAAATCAGGGTGTGCAGTCAGTAAATTCCCAAACACAGTAAGCCCATGGTGTAAGACAAGCCACGAGGGAAGATGTGGGCAACAAAGGCCATCTTTTAAAGTCGCGAGTGCTTTTCTGCACGATCAGACAGAAGCTGCGTGTGCTGTGAAAGAGGTCAAATGTAATAGAGCCAATGCAGGCAGAACAGAAAAGCACATTTATTGTGAAAGTTAAAAAGTAGGGAATGTATGTAAATATATGCATATATAAATATTGTTACAGAAATTTATATAAACAAAGTCAGTCAGTCAGTCATGTCTTGTCTTGTCTTGATTTGATTTGTATTTGAAAATAAGGGGGAAGGAGCTCATCATGTCACACAGCCCATCCGCACGCTCTCGCTAAAATCGCTATGTTTCTAACTTATATAATTTGCCTTCTTTCACATGTGGAATAGCAAAATCCCACAGCAGACTCTTCTCCTGTCAGTCAGTCCCTGAATGCGTGTTGAATCAAATCAGTGTGGCTTCAAGTTGCATGTAATGCATTTTTCCTCACATGACATGAAATGCACAGTAAGATCGCGCAGAACGTTTCCACGCACTCTCTCACTTACACAAACACACCAACAAACTAAAAATTCTGCACTCTCCAAAGGCAGTTTTTGAAATTTGAAATTTGAAATCCGGGACAGACAGCACATTCCTTTTAAACAGATAGATAATGATCCGATACTGATAGCACACCATTTTGGAGAGACAGAGAATGACCCCGGGCAGACCAGCACATCACCTTAAAAGGGATACAGAAACACAATGAACAAAAACAAAGCATTCTGTAAAACTCAGCAGGCCGTGAACATTCTGTGGATGAATTTCCCGGGCTCACGTTCAGTCAGATGATCATTCCGATATTTTAAGAAAAATGTAAAGTTTACAGATTTTTCCTGGAAAATAGCGCCTGGAAAAATAGGCAGCGAGGAAGGACAAAAGGGAATGCCTGTGATACAGTGGAGCGTAGGAGTGATTGAATAATAAATGGCACAATGCAAAAAGGCAAAGTGAGTGGTAAGCGGGCAATAAAGTAACAAAGGATGGACCAGAGGAGGTGTTCGTGTGAACAGCAGAACCATTAGCAGACAATGGGAGCGGTGCTTATGATCCGATACGTTGAACCGAATGTTGAGGCCAGAACACTATAACCTGCCTGGAATCTAGGGTTTGAACGCCTTTTAATTAGACCAGGCAGCTTGGCCACCCCGGATCGATTTCCTGCACGGTTTAAATTCGGCAGCCAAGGGACTAAATCCAAAGCCAGCTTCTCACATCTTTACAGCGCGAGAGAAACAGGACGCACTCATATTCAGGGCAGAGTCTGTTTCACGTTGAATTTGAGATTGACGTTGAATGTATGCTTATCCCTATGGAGGTGAGCTCATGCGTGCAGAAAGGAAGATACACTGATCAAGTATTTGCCGGAATCAAACCGGGGTTTATGTTGTCCAATGAGACGCAGAGCCGAGCACATCTGAGAAACATGAACTTTACTCAGTTCGGTGAGTTTCACTTTGCTCCTGGGAATCTCCAGGATTTTTGGACGCTGTGTGAACAACGGAGTGCAATCACACGTTTTAATTTGAAACATGTCAGTTTTCTCACATGTCGACCGGCTGAGAAGTCGTTTTTTGACAAAAAGTTGGCAGGGCTCGTCCGGGATTTGAACCCGGGATCTCTCGCATTTCAATTATTATAATCCCAAAGCGATATTCATACCCCTAGACCAACGAGCCGCCGACAGTGAGGAACGTAGCTCTCAGTTTCTGACGTTAGTTTGCTATTCGGCCCATCGTGCCTGTGCTGACTCTCAGAGACCGATTCCATGATTCCCCCTCTCCATCGTCCTGCTAATGTTTTCCCTTTGATGAAGTGATTATTTTTTGTGACATTACTTCACCAACGAGCTGCATCCTTTTCAGTAAAAGGTGAATTTGGCAATGAGGATAAATGTGATTGAATAAAAAAACTAGGGGAAAATGTTTAACACAATAACGACGAAGCTGGGGGCATACTGGATCAGCAGTCCATTGCTTCAACCTGTCAGTCACCTTGTCTCCTATTGACTGCAAAGTCAGACATCCATCCCCTACTTTTTGCATTCAAACAGAAATAATATGCACGAAAATCTACTTCACCACTTGTTTTGCCCGTGCAACCAGATCGACAGTGATGACAATGTGCCATTAGCTTCTTAAAGCACACAGCCTTCCTTTACTTCAGGTGAGTGACTGTCCGAGATGGTTGGTTTTGAGGCAGAATCAAAACAAAGAATATAAAATTTCACAAAGCGCGACAGCTGACCACTGCCGGACTCTAACCTGCAATCATCTGATAAGATCACAGTTACAATCGAAATCAGACACCTTATCCTTTAGGCCACGCGGCCGCTACCGTCGGTGCATAATTTGTTGTTTTTTATATTGAGAGCAAATTTGGGACAAGGGTTACATCAAGTAGTGGATATCGGAAAACATGAGCATATTTTGAGTAATGAACAGATGCGCTGCGATATGGTTGTACACGGACACAGGCAAAGTCAATGTATCTTGAAACACAACAGTTTAACAATTCGGTTATCACAGCTGATAATCACACTCCTTTTTAAATGTACAGGATGATCCGGATAATAAGAAAATACGTTTTAAAGGGGCAATTGATGAACCGGAACTGACAACCATCCCGTTGAAACAGACACCGAATGATCCTGGACAGGAAGCACATCCCTCTTACACAGCTGTAGAATTGCCCTTCACGGACAGCAGTTCCCTTTCAGAAGAATAAATTGGAATTTCTATCATTCCTGAATGCAATTGTGTTGTGCGTGAATGAGCGCGGTTCTCATGAGCACGCGGGACTGGGACGGTTGTTGAAGCCACAGGTGATAGACATCAGGAAAGAGGGAGGGAAATAAAACCAACCCAGACAAAAAGACAATTTAAAACATATATATGTTTATTATAATAAGAAAATAAATAAATTTACAATTTTATTGCAAAAAATTGAATTTGATTTGATTGAAATAAATAAATAATTGTTTCTTAATCTATATATTTTTGATTGAACGAAGTCTGTGCGACTGCATGAAATGCACTGGAAATCAGGGTGTGCAGTCAGTAAATTCCCAAACACAGTAAGCCCATGGTGTAAGACAAGCCACGAGGGAAGATGTGGGCAACAAAGGCCATCTTTTAAAGTCGCGAGTGCTTTTCTGCACGATCAGACAGAAGCTGCGTGTGCTGTGAAAGAGGTCAAATGTAATAGAGCCAATGCAGGCAGAACAGAAAAGCACATTTATTGTGAAAGTTAAAAAGTAGGGAATGTATGTAAATATATGCATATATAAATATTGATACAGAAATTTATATAAACAAAGTCAGTCAGTCAGTCATGTCTTGTCTTGTCTTGATTTGATTTGTATTTGAAAATAAGGGGGAAGGAGCTCATCATGTCACACAGCCCATCCGCACGCTCTCGCTAAAATCGCTATGTTTCTAACTTATATAATTTGCCTTCTTTCACATGTGGAATAGCAAAATCCCACAGCAGACTCTTCTCCTGTCAGTCAGTCCCTGAATGCGTGTTGAATCAAATCAGTGTGGCTTCAAGTTGCATGTAATGCATTTTTCCTCACATGACATGAAATGCACAGTAAGATCGCGCAGAACGTTTCCACGCACTCTCTCACTTACACAAACACACCAACAAACTAAAAATTCTGCACTCTCCAAAGGCAGTTTTTGAAATTTGAAATTTGAAATCCGGGACAGACAGCACATTCCTTTTAAACAGATAGATAATGATCCGATACTGATAGCACACCATTTTGGAGAGACAGAGAATGACCCCGGGCAGACCAGCACATCACCTTAAAAGGGATACAGAAACACAATGAACAAAAACAAAGCATTCTGTAAAACTCAGCAGGCCGTGAACATTCTGTGGATGAATTTCCCGGGCTCACGTTCAGTCAGATGATCATTCCGATATTTTAAGAAAAATGTAAAGTTTACAGATTTTTCCTGGAAAATAGCGCCTGGAAAAATAGGCAGCGAGGAAGGACAAAAGGGAATGCCTGTGATACAGTGGAGCGTAGGAGTGATTGAATAATAAATGGCACAATGCAAAAAGGCAAAGTGAGTGGTAAGCGGGCAATAAAGTAACAAAGGATGGACCAGAGGAGGTGTTCGTGTGAACAGCAGAACCATTAGCAGACAATGGGAGCGGTGCTTATGATCCGATACGTTGAACCGAATGTTGAGGCCAGAACACTATAACCTGCCTGGAATCTAGGGTTTGAACGCCTTTTAATTAGACCAGGCAGCTTGGCCACCCCGGATCGATTTCCTGCACGGTTTAAATTCGGCAGCCAAGGGACTAAATCCAAAGCCAGCTTCTCACATCTTTACAGCGCGAGAGAAACAGGACGCACTCATATTCAGGGCAGAGTCTGTTTCACGTTGAATTTGAGATTGACGTTGAATGTATGCTTATCCCTATGGAGGTGAGCTCATGCGTGCAGAAAGGAAGATACACTGATCAAGTATTTGCCGGAATCAAACCGGGGTTTATGTTGTCCAATGAGACGCAGAGCCGAGCACATCTGAGAAACATGAACTTTACTCAGTTCGGTGAGTTTCACTTTGCTCCTGGGAATCTCCAGGATTTTTGGACGCTGTGTGAACAACGGAGTGCAATCACACGTTTTAATTTGAAACATGTCAGTTTTCTCACATGTCGACCGGCTGAGAAGTCGTTTTTTGACAAAAAGTTGGCAGGGCTCGTCCGGGATTTGAACCCGGGACCTCTCGCATTTCAATTATTATAATCCCAAAGCGAGAATCATACCCCTAGACCAACGAGCCGCCGACAGTGAGGAGCGTAGCTCTCAGTTTCTGATGTTAGTTTGCTATTCGGCCCATCGTGCCTGTGCTGACTCTCAGAGACCGATTTCATGAGTCCCCCTCTCCATCGTTCTGCTAATGTTTTCCCTTTGATGAAGTGATTATTTTTTGTGACATTACTTCATCAACGAGCTGCATCCTTTTCAGTAAAAGGTGAATTTGGCAATGAGGATAAATGTGATTGAATAAAAAAACTCGGGGAAAATGTTTAACACAATAACGACGAAGCTGGGGGCATACTGGATCAGCAGTCCATTGCTTCAACCTGTCAGTCACCTTGTCTCCTATTGACTGCAAAGTCAGACATCCATCCCCTACTTTTTGCATTCAAACAGAAATAATATGCACGAAAATCTACTTCACCACTTGTTTTGCCCGTGCAACCAGATCGACAGTGATGAAAATGTGCCATTAGCTTCTTAAAGCACACAGCCTTCCTTTACTTCAGGTGAGTGACTGTCCGAGATGGTTGGTTTTGAGGCAGAATCAAAACAAAGAATATAAAATTTCACAAAGCGCGATAGCTGACCACTGCCGGACTCGAACCTGCAATCATCTGATAAGATCACAGTTACAATCGAAATCAGACACCTTATCCTTTAGGCCACGCGGCCGCTACCGTCGGTGCATAATTTGTTGTTTTTTATATTGAGAGCAAATTTGGGACAAGGATTACATCAAGGAGTGGATATCGGAAAACATGAGCAAATTTGAGTAATGAACAGATGCGCTGCGATATGGATGTACACGGACACAGGCAAAGTCAATGTATCTTGAAACACAACAGTTTAACAATTCGGTTATCACAGCTGATAATCACACTCCTTTTTAAATGTACAGGATGATCCGCATAATGAGAAAATACGTTTTAAAGGGGCAATTGATGAACCGGAACTGACAACCATCCCGTTGAAACAGACACCGAATGATCCTGGACAGGAAGCAGTTCCCTCTTACACAGCTGTAGAATTGCCCTTCACGGACAGCAGTTCCCTTTCAGAAGAATAAATTGGAATTTCTATCATTCCTGAATGCAATTGTGTTGTGCGTGAATGAGCGCGGTTCTCATGAGCACGCGGGACTGGGACGGTTGTTGAAGCCACAGGTGATAGACAAGCAGGAAAGAGGGAGGGAAATAAAACCAACCCAGACAAAAAGACAATTTAAAACATATATATGTTTATTATAATAAGAAAATAAATAAATTTACAATTTTATTGCAAAAAATTGAATTTGATTTGATTGAAATAAATAAATAATTGTTTCTTAATCTATATATTTTTGATTGAACGAAGTCTGTGCGACTGCATGAAATGCACTGGAAATCAGGGTGTGCAGTCAGTAAATTCCCAAACACAGTAAGCCCATGGTGTAAGACAAGCCACGAGGGAAGATGTGGGCAACAAAGGCCATCTTTTAAAGTCGCGAGTGCTTTTCTGCACGATCAGACAGAAGCTGCGTGTGCTGTGAAAGAGGTCAAATGTAATAGAGCCAATGCAGGCAGAACAGAAAAGCACATTTATTGTGAAAGTTAAAAAGTAGGGAATGTATGTAAATATATGCATATATAAATATTGTTACAGAAATTTATATAAACAAAGTCAGTCAGTCAGTCATGTCTTGTCTTGTCTTGATTTGATTTGTATTTGAAAATAAGGGGGAAGGAGCTCATCATGTCACACAGCCCATCCGCACGCTCTCGCTAAAATCGCTATGTTTCTAACTTATATAATTTGCCTTCTTTCACATGTGGAATAGCAAAATCCCACAGCAGACTCTTCTCCTGTCAGTCAGTCCCTGAATGCGTGTTGAATCAAATCAGTGTGGCTTCAAGTTGCATGTAATGCATTTTTCCTCACATGACATGAAATGCACAGTAAGATCGCGCAGAACGTTTCCACGCACTCTCTCACTTACACAAACACACCAACAAACTAAAAATTCTGCACTCTCCAAAGGCAGTTTTTGAAATTTGAAATTTGAAATCCGGGACAGACAGCACATTCCTTTTAAACAGATAGATAATGATCCGATACTGATAGCACACCATTTTGGAGAGACAGAGAATGACCCCGGGCAGACCAGCACATCACCTTAAAAGGGATACAGAAACACAATGAACAAAAACAAAGCATTCTGTAAAACTCAGCAGGCCGTGAACATTCTGTGGATGAATTTCCCGGGCTCACGTTCAGTCAGATGATCATTCCGATATTTTAAGAAAAATGTAAAGTTTACAGATTTTTCCTGGAAAATAGCGCCTGGAAAAATAGGCAGCGAGGAAGGACAAAAGGGAATGCCTGTGATACAGTGGAGCGTAGGAGTGATTGAATAATAAATGGCACAATGCAAAAAGGCAAAGTGAGTGGTAAGCGGGCAATAAAGTAACAAAGGATGGACCAGAGGAGGTGTTCGTGTGAACAGCAGAACCATTAGCAGACAATGGGAGCGGTGCTTATGATCCGATACGTTGAACCGAATGTTGAGGCCAGAACACTATAACCTGCCTGGAATCTAGGGTTTGAACGCCTTTTAATTAGACCAGGCAGCTTGGCCACCCCGGATCGATTTCCTGCACGGTTTAAATTCGGCAGCCAAGGGACTAAATCCAAAGCCAGCTTCTCACATCTTTACAGCGCGAGAGAAACAGGACGCACTCATATTCAGGGCAGAGTCTGTTTCACGTTGAATTTGAGATTGACGTTGAATGTATGCTTATCCCTATGGAGGTGAGCTCATGCGTGCAGAAAGGAAGATACACTGATCAAGTATTTGCCGGAATCAAACCGGGGTTTATGTTGTCCAATGAGACGCAGAGCCGAGCACATCTGAGAAACATGAACTTTACTCAGTTCGGTGAGTTTCACTTTGCTCCTGGGAATCTCCAGGATTTTTGGACGCTGTGTGAACAACGGAGTGCAATCACACGTTTTAATTTGAAACATGTCAGTTTTCTCACATGTCGACCGGCTGAGAAGTCGTTTTTTGACAAAAAGTTGGCAGGGCTCGTCCGGGATTTGAACCCGGGATCTCTCGCATTTCAATTATTATAATCCCAAAGCGATATTCATACCCCTAGACCAACGAGCCGCCGACAGTGAGGAACGTAGCTCTCAGTTTCTGACGTTAGTTTGCTATTCGGCCCATCGTGCCTGTGCTGACTCTCAGAGACCGATTCCATGATTCCCCCTCTCCATCGTCCTGCTAATGTTTTCCCTTTGATGAAGTGATTATTTTTTGTGACATTACTTCACCAACGAGCTGCATCCTTTTCAGTAAAAGGTGAATTTGGCAATGAGGATAAATGTGATTGAATAAAAAAACTAGGGGAAAATGTTTAACACAATAACGACGAAGCTGGGGGCATACTGGATCAGCAGTCCATTGCTTCAACCTGTCAGTCACCTTGTCTCCTATTGACTGCAAAGTCAGACATCCATCCCCTACTTTTTGCATTCAAACAGAAATAATATGCACGAAAATCTACTTCACCACTTGTTTTGCCCGTGCAACCAGATCGACAGTGATGACAATGTGCCATTAGCTTCTTAAAGCACACAGCCTTCCTTTACTTCAGGTGAGTGACTGTCCGAGATGGTTGGTTTTGAGGCAGAATCAAAACAAAGAATATAAAATTTCACAAAGCGCGACAGCTGACCACTGCCGGACTCTAACCTGCAATCATCTGATAAGATCACAGTTACAATCGAAATCAGACACCTTATCCTTTAGGCCACGCGGCCGCTACCGTCGGTGCATAATTTGTTGTTTTTTATATTGAGAGCAAATTTGGGACAAGGGTTACATCAAGTAGTGGATATCGGAAAACATGAGCATATTTTGAGTAATGAACAGATGCGCTGCGATATGGTTGTACACGGACACAGGCAAAGTCAATGTATCTTGAAACACAACAGTTTAACAATTCGGTTATCACAGCTGATAATCACACTCCTTTTTAAATGTACAGGATGATCCGGATAATAAGAAAATACGTTTTAAAGGGGCAATTGATGAACCGGAACTGACAACCATCCCGTTGAAACAGACACCGAATGATCCTGGACAGGAAGCACATCCCTCTTACACAGCTGTAGAATTGCCCTTCACGGACAGCAGTTCCCTTTCAGAAGAATAAATTGGAATTTCTATCATTCCTGAATGCAATTGTGTTGTGCGTGAATGAGCGCGGTTCTCATGAGCACGCGGGACTGGGACGGTTGTTGAAGCCACAGGTGATAGACATCAGGAAAGAGGGAGGGAAATAAAACCAACCCAGACAAAAAGACAATTTAAAACATATATATATTTATTATAATAAGAAAATAAATAAATTTACAATTTTATTGCAAAAAATTGAATTCGATTTGATTAAAATAAATAAATAATTGTTTCTTAATCTATATATTTTTGATTGAACGAAGTCTGTGCGACTGCATGAAATGCACTGGAAATCAGGGTGTGCAGTCAGTAAATTCCCAAACACAGTAAGCCCATGGTGTAAGACAAGCCACGAGGGAAGATGTGGGAAACAAAGGCCATCTTTTAAAGTCGCGAGTGCTTTTCTGCACGATCAGACAGAAGCTGCGTGTGCTGTGAAAGAGGTCAAATGTAATAGAGCCAATGCAGGCAGAACAGAAAAGCACATTTATTGTGAAAGTTAAAAAGTAGGGAATGTATGTAAATATATGCATATATAAATATTGATACAGAAATTTATATAAACAAAGTCAGTCAGTCATGTCTTGTCTTGTCTTGATTTGATTTGTATTTGAAAATAAGGGGGAAGGAGCTCATCATGTCACACAGCCCATCCGCAAGCTCTCGCTAAAATCGCTATGTTTCTAACTTATATAATTTGCCTTCTTTCACATGTGGAATAGCAAAATCCCACAGCAGACTCTTCTCCTGTCAGTCAGTCCCTGAATGCGTGTTGAATCAAATCAGTGTGGCTTCAAGTTGCATGTAATGCATTTTTCCTCACATGACATGAAATGCACAGTCAGATCGCGCAGAACGTTTCCACGCACTCTCTCACTTACACAAACACACCAACAAACTAAAAATTCTGCACTCTCCAAAGGCAGTTTTTGAAATTTGAAATTTGAAATCCGGGACAGACAGCACATTCCTTTTAAACAGATAGATAATGATCCGATACTGATAGCACACCATTTTGGAGAGACAGAGAATGACCCCGCGCAGACCAGCACATCACCTTAAAAGGGATACAGAAACACAATGAACAAAAACAAAGCATTCTGTAAAACTCAGCAGGCTGTGAACATTCTGTGGATGAATTTCCCGGGCTCACGTTCAGTCAGATGATCATTCCGATATTTTAAGAAAAATGTAAAAGTTTACAGCTTTTTCCTGGAAAATAGCGCCTGGAAAAATAGGCAGCGAGGAAGGACAAAAGGGAATGCCTGTGATACAGTGGAGCGTAGGAGTGATTGAATAATAAATGGCACAATGCCAAAAGGCAAAGTGAGTGGTAAGCGGGCAATAAAGTAACAAAGGATGGACCAGAGGAGGTGTTAGTGTGAACAGCAGAACCATTCGGAGACAATGGGAGCGGTGCTTAGGATCCGATACGTTGAACCGAATGTTGAGGCCAGAACACTATAACCTGCCTGGAATGTAGGGTTTGAACGCCTTTTAATTAGACCAGGCAGCTTGGCCACCCCGGATTGATTTCCTGCACGGTTTAAATTCGGCAGCCAAGGGACTAAATCCAAAGCCAGCTTCTCACATCTTTTCAGCGCGAGAGAAACAGGACGCACTCATATTCAGGGCAGAGTCTGTTTCACGTTGAATTTGAGATTGACGTTGAATGTATGCTTATCCCTATGGAGGTGAGCTCATGCGTGCAGAAAGGAAGATACACTGATCAAGTATTTGCCGGAATCAAAACGGGGTTTATGTTGTCCAATGAGACGCAGAGCCGAGCACATCTGAGAAACATGAACTTTACTCAGTTCGGTGAGTTTCACTTTGCTCCTGGGAATCTCCAGGATTTTTGGACGCTGTGTGAACAACGGAGTGCAATCACACGTTTTAATTTGAAACAAGTCAATTTTCTCACATGTCGACCGGCTGAGAAGTCGTTTTTTGACAAAAGGTTGACAGGGCTCATCCGGGATTTGAACCCGTGACCTCTCGCATTTCAATTATTATAATCCCAAAGCGAGAATCATACCCCTAGACCAACGAGCCGCCGACAGTGAGGAACGTAGCTCTCAGTTTCTGACGTTAGTTTGCTATTCGGCCCATCGTGCCTGTGCTGACTCTCAGAGACCGATTTCATGAGTCCCCCTCTCCATCGTCCTGCTAATGTTTTCCCTTTGATGAAGTGATTATTTTTTGTGACATTACTTCACCAACGAGCTGCATCCTTTTCAGTAAAAGGTGAATTTGGCAATGAGGATAAATGTGATTGAATAAAAAAACTCGGGGAAAATGTTTAACACAATAACGACGAAGCTGGGGGCATACTGGATCAGCAGTCCATTGCTTCAACCTGTCAGTCACCTTGTCTCCTATTGACTGCAAAGTCAGACATCCATCCCCTACTTTTTGCATTCAAACAGAAATAATATGCACGAAAATCTACTTCACCACTTGTTTTGCCCGTGCAACCAGATCGACAGTGATGAAAATGTGCCATTAGCTTCTTAAAGCACACAGCCTTCCTTTACTTCAGGTGAGTGACTGTCCGAGATGGTTGGTTTTGAGGCAGAATCAAAACAAAGAATATAAAATTTCACAAAGCGCGATAGCTGACCACTGCCGGACTCGAACCTGCAATCATCTGATAAGATCACAGTTACAATCGAAATCAGACACCTTATCCTTTAGGCCACGCGGCCGCTACCGTCGGTGCATAATTTGTTGTTTTTTATATTGAGAGCAAATTTGGGACAAGGATTACATCAAGGAGTGGATATCGGAAAACATGAGCAAATTTGAGTAATGAACAGATGCGCTGCGATATGGATGTACACGGACACAGGCAAAGTCAATGTATCTTGAAACACAACAGTTTAACAATTCGGTTATCACAGCTGATAATCACACTCCTTTTTAAATGTACAGGATGATCCGCATAATGAGAAAATACGTTTTAAAGGGGCAATTGATGAACCGGAACTGACAACCATCCCGTTGAAACAGACACCGAATGATCCTGGACAGGAAGCAGTTCCCTCTTACACAGCTGTAGAATTGCCCTTCACGGACAGCAGTTCCCTTTCAGAAGAATAAATTGGAATTTCTATCATTCCTGAATGCAATTGTGTTGTGCGTGAATGAGCGCGGTTCTCATGAGCACGCGGGACTGGGACGGTTGTTGAAGCCACAGGTGATAGACAAGCAGGAAAGAGGGAGGGAAATAAAACCAACCCAGACAAAAAGACAATTTAAAACATATATATGTTTATTATAATAAGAAAATAAATAAATTTACAATTTTATTGCAAAAAATTGAATTTGATTTGATTGAAATAAATAAATAATTGTTTCTTAATCTATATATTTTTGATTGAACGAAGTCTGTGCGACTGCATGAAATGCACTGGAAATCAGGGTGTGCAGTCAGTAAATTCCCAAACACAGTAAGCCCATGGTGTAAGACAAGCCACGAGGGAAGATGTGGGCAACAAAGGCCATCTTTTAAAGTCGCGAGTGCTTTTCTGCACGATCAGACAGAAGCTGCGTGTGCTGTGAAAGAGGTCAAATGTAATAGAGCCAATGCAGGCAGAACAGAAAAGCACATTTATTGTGAAAGTTAAAAAGTAGGGAATGTATGTAAATATATGCATATATAAATATTGTTACAGAAATTTATATAAACAAAGTCAGTCAGTCAGTCATGTCTTGTCTTGTCTTGATTTGATTTGTATTTGAAAATAAGGGGGAAGGAGCTCATCATGTCACACAGCCCATCCGCACGCTCTCGCTAAAATCGCTATGTTTCTAACTTATATAATTTGCCTTCTTTCACATGTGGAATAGCAAAATCCCACAGCAGACTCTTCTCCTGTCAGTCAGTCCCTGAATGCGTGTTGAATCAAATCAGTGTGGCTTCAAGTTGCATGTAATGCATTTTTCCTCACATGACATGAAATGCACAGTAAGATCGCGCAGAACGTTTCCACGCACTCTCTCACTTACACAAACACACCAACAAACTAAAAATTCTGCACTCTCCAAAGGCAGTTTTTGAAATTTGAAATTTGAAATCCGGGACAGACAGCACATTCCTTTTAAACAGATAGATAATGATCCGATACTGATAGCACACCATTTTGGAGAGACAGAGAATGACCCCGGGCAGACCAGCACATCACCTTAAAAGGGATACAGAAACACAATGAACAAAAACAAAGCATTCTGTAAAACTCAGCAGGCCGTGAACATTCTGTGGATGAATTTCCCGGGCTCACGTTCAGTCAGATGATCATTCCGATATTTTAAGAAAAATGTAAAGTTTACAGATTTTTCCTGGAAAATAGCGCCTGGAAAAATAGGCAGCGAGGAAGGACAAAAGGGAATGCCTGTGATACAGTGGAGCGTAGGAGTGATTGAATAATAAATGGCACAATGCAAAAAGGCAAAGTGAGTGGTAAGCGGGCAATAAAGTAACAAAGGATGGACCAGAGGAGGTGTTCGTGTGAACAGCAGAACCATTAGCAGACAATGGGAGCGGTGCTTATGATCCGATACGTTGAACCGAATGTTGAGGCCAGAACACTATAACCTGCCTGGAATCTAGGGTTTGAACGCCTTTTAATTAGACCAGGCAGCTTGGCCACCCCGGATCGATTTCCTGCACGGTTTAAATTCGGCAGCCAAGGGACTAAATCCAAAGCCAGCTTCTCACATCTTTACAGCGCGAGAGAAACAGGACGCACTCATATTCAGGGCAGAGTCTGTTTCACGTTGAATTTGAGATTGACGTTGAATGTATGCTTATCCCTATGGAGGTGAGCTCATGCGTGCAGAAAGGAAGATACACTGATCAAGTATTTGCCGGAATCAAACCGGGGTTTATGTTGTCCAATGAGACGCAGAGCCGAGCACATCTGAGAAACATGAACTTTACTCAGTTCGGTGAGTTTCACTTTGCTCCTGGGAATCTCCAGGATTTTTGGACGCTGTGTGAACAACGGAGTGCAATCACACGTTTTAATTTGAAACATGTCAGTTTTCTCACATGTCGACCGGCTGAGAAGTCGTTTTTTGACAAAAAGTTGGCAGGGCTCGTCCGGGATTTGAACCCGGGATCTCTCGCATTTCAATTATTATAATCCCAAAGCGATATTCATACCCCTAGACCAACGAGCCGCCGACAGTGAGGAACGTAGCTCTCAGTTTCTGACGTTAGTTTGCTATTCGGCCCATCGTGCCTGTGCTGACTCTCAGAGACCGATTCCATGATTCCCCCTCTCCATCGTCCTGCTAATGTTTTCCCTTTGATGAAGTGATTATTTTTTGTGACATTACTTCACCAACGAGCTGCATCCTTTTCAGTAAAAGGTGAATTTGGCAATGAGGATAAATGTGATTGAATAAAAAAACTAGGGGAAAATGTTTAACACAATAACGACGAAGCTGGGGGCATACTGGATCAGCAGTCCATTGCTTCAACCTGTCAGTCACCTTGTCTCCTATTGACTGCAAAGTCAGACATCCATCCCCTACTTTTTGCATTCAAACAGAAATAATATGCACGAAAATCTACTTCACCACTTGTTTTGCCCGTGCAACCAGATCGACAGTGATGACAATGTGCCATTAGCTTCTTAAAGCACACAGCCTTCCTTTACTTCAGGTGAGTGACTGTCCGAGATGGTTGGTTTTGAGGCAGAATCAAAACAAAGAATATAAAATTTCACAAAGCGCGACAGCTGACCACTGCCGGACTCTAACCTGCAATCATCTGATAAGATCACAGTTACAATCGAAATCAGACACCTTATCCTTTAGGCCACGCGGCCGCTACCGTCGGTGCATAATTTGTTGTTTTTTATATTGAGAGCAAATTTGGGACAAGGGTTACATCAAGTAGTGGATATCGGAAAACATGAGCATATTTTGAGTAATGAACAGATGCGCTGCGATATGGTTGTACACGGACACAGGCAAAGTCAATGTATCTTGAAACACAACAGTTTAACAATTCGGTTATCACAGCTGATAATCACACTCCTTTTTAAATGTACAGGATGATCCGGATAATAAGAAAATACGTTTTAAAGGGGCAATTGATGAACCGGAACTGACAACCATCCCGTTGAAACAGACACCGAATGATCCTGGACAGGAAGCACATCCCTCTTACACAGCTGTAGAATTGCCCTTCACGGACAGCAGTTCCCTTTCAGAAGAATAAATTGGAATTTCTATCATTCCTGAATGCAATTGTGTTGTGCGTGAATGAGCGCGGTTCTCATGAGCACGCGGGACTGGGACGGTTGTTGAAGCCACAGGTGATAGACATCAGGAAAGAGGGAGGGAAATAAAACCAACCCAGACAAAAAGACAATTTAAAACATATATATATTTATTATAATAAGAAAATAAATAAATTTACAATTTTATTGCAAAAAATTGAATTCGATTTGATTAAAATAAATAAATAATTGTTTCTTAATCTATATATTTTTGATTGAACGAAGTCTGTGCGACTGCATGAAATGCACTGGAAATCAGGGTGTGCAGTCAGTAAATTCCCAAACACAGTAAGCCCATGGTGTAAGACAAGCCACGAGGGAAGATGTGGGAAACAAAGGCCATCTTTTAAAGTCGCGAGTGCTTTTCTGCACGATCAGACAGAAGCTGCGTGTGCTGTGAAAGAGGTCAAATGTAATAGAGCCAATGCAGGCAGAACAGAAAAGCACATTTATTGTGAAAGTTAAAAAGTAGGGAATGTATGTAAATATATGCATATATAAATATTGATACAGAAATTTATATAAACAAAGTCAGTCAGTCATGTCTTGTCTTGTCTTGATTTGATTTGTATTTGAAAATAAGGGGGAAGGAGCTCATCATGTCACACAGCCCATCCGCAAGCTCTCGCTAAAATCGCTATGTTTCTAACTTATATAATTTGCCTTCTTTCACATGTGGAATAGCAAAATCCCACAGCAGACTCTTCTCCTGTCAGTCAGTCCCTGAATGCGTGTTGAATCAAATCAGTGTGGCTTCAAGTTGCATGTAATGCATTTTTCCTCACATGACATGAAATGCACAGTCAGATCGCGCAGAACGTTTCCACGCACTCTCTCACTTACACAAACACACCAACAAACTAAAAATTCTGCACTCTCCAAAGGCAGTTTTTGAAATTTGAAATTTGAAATCCGGGACAGACAGCACATTCCTTTTAAACAGATAGATAATGATCCGATACTGATAGCACACCATTTTGGAGAGACAGAGAATGACCCCGCGCAGACCAGCACATCACCTTAAAAGGGATACAGAAACACAATGAACAAAAACAAAGCATTCTGTAAAACTCAGCAGGCTGTGAACATTCTGTGGATGAATTTCCCGGGCTCACGTTCAGTCAGATGATCATTCCGATATTTTAAGAAAAATGTAAAAGTTTACAGCTTTTTCCTGGAAAATAGCGCCTGGAAAAATAGGCAGCGAGGAAGGACAAAAGGGAATGCCTGTGATACAGTGGAGCGTAGGAGTGATTGAATAATAAATGGCACAATGCCAAAAGGCAAAGTGAGTGGTAAGCGGGCAATAAAGTAACAAAGGATGGACCAGAGGAGGTGTTAGTGTGAACAGCAGAACCATTCGGAGACAATGGGAGCGGTGCTTAGGATCCGATACGTTGAACCGAATGTTGAGGCCAGAACACTATAACCTGCCTGGAATGTAGGGTTTGAACGCCTTTTAATTAGACCAGGCAGCTTGGCCACCCCGGATCGATTTCCTGCACGGTTTAAATTCGGCAGCCAAGGGACTAAATCCAAAGCCAGCTTCTCACATCTTTTCAGCGCGAGAGAAACAGGACGCACTCATATTCAGGGCAAAGTCTGTTTCACGTTGAATTTGAGATTGACGTTGAATGTATGCTTATCCCTATGGAGGTGAGCTCATGCGTGCAGAAAGGAAGATACACTGATCAAGTATTTGCCGGAATCAAAACGGGGTTTATGTTGTCCAATGAGACGCAGAGCCGAGCACATCTGAGAAACATGAACTTTACTCAGTTCGGTGAGTTTCACTTTGCTCCTGGGAATCTCCAGGATTTTTGTACGCTGTGTGAACAACGGAGTGCAATCACACGTTTTAATTTGAAACATGTCAGTTTTCTCACATGTCGACCGGCTGAGAAGTCGTTTTTTGACAAAAGGTTGGCAGGGCTCGTCCGGGATTTGAACCCGGGACCTCTCGCATTTCAATTATTATAATCCCAAAGCGAGAATCATACCCCTAGACCAACGAGCCGCCGACAGTGAGGAGCGTAGCTCTCAGTTTCTGACGTTAGTTTGCTTTTCGGCCCATCGTGCCTGTGCTGACTCTCAGAGACCGATTTCATGAGTCCCCCTCTCCATCGTTCTGCTGATGTTTTCCCTTTGATGAAGTGATTATTTTTTGTGACATTACTTCATCAACGAGCTGCATCCTTTTCAGTAAAAGGTGAATTTGGCAATGAGGATAAATGTGATTGAATAAAAAAACTAGGGGAAAATGTTTAACACAATAACGACGAAGCTAGGGGCATACTGGATCAGCAGTCCATTGCTTCAACCTGTCAGTCACCTTGTCTCCTATTGACTGCAAAGTCAGACATCCATCCCCTACTTTTTGCATTCAAACAGAAATAATATGCACGAAAATCTACTTCACCACTTGTTTTGCCCGTGCAACCAGATCGACAGTGATGAAAATGTGCCATTAGCTTCTTAAAGCACACAGCCTTCCTTTACTTCAGGTGAGTGACTGATGGTTGGTTTTGAGGCAGAATCAAAACAAAGAATATAAAATTTCACAAAGCGCGATAGCTGACCATTGCCGGACTCGAACCTGCAATCATCTGATAAGATCACAGTTACAATCGAAATCAGACACCTTATACTTTAAGCCACGCGGTCGCTACCGTCGGTGCATAATTTGTTGATTTTTATATTGAGAGCAAATTTGGGACAAGGGTTACATCAAGGAGTGGATATCGGAAAACATGAGCATATTTTGAGTAATGAACAGATGCGCTGCGATATGGATGTACACGGACACAGGCAAAGTCAATGTATCTTGAAACACAACAGTTTAACAATTCGGTTATCACAGCTGATAATCACACTCCTTTTTAAATGTACAGGATGATCCGGATAATGAGAAAATACGTTTTAAAGGGGCAATTGATGAACCGGAACTGACAACCATCCCGTTGAAACAGACACCGAATGATCCTGGACAGGAAGCACATCCCTCTTACACAGCTGTAGCATTGCCCTTCACGGACAGCAGTTCCCTTTCAGAAGAATAAATTGGAATTTCTATCATTCCTGAATGCAATTGTGTTGTGCGTGAATGAGCGCGGTTCTCATGAGCACGCGGGACTGGGACGGTTGTTGAAGCCACAGGTGATAGACAAGCAGGAAAGAGGGAGGGAAATAAAACCAACCCAGACAAAAAGACAATTGAAAACATATATATATTTATTATAATAAGAAAATAAATAAATTTACAATTTTATTGCAAAAAATTGAATTTGATTTGATTGAAATAAATAAATAATTGTTTCTTAATCTATATATTTTTGATTGAACGAAGTCTGTGCGACTGCATGAAATGCACTGGAAATCAGGGTGTGCAGTCAGTAAATTCCCAAACACAGTAAGCCCATGGTGTAAGACAAGCCACGAGGGAAGATGTGGGCAACAAAGGCCATCTTTTAAAGTCGCGAGTGCTTTTCTGCAGGATCAGACAGAAGCTGCGTGTGCTGTGAAAGACGTCAAATGTAATAGAGCCAATGCAGGCAGAACAGAAAAGCACATTTATTGTGAAAGTTAAAAAGTAGGGAATGTATGTAAATATATGCATATATAAATATTGATACAGAAATTTATATTAACAAAGTCAGTCAGTCAGTCATGTCTTGTCTTGTCTTGATTTGATTTGTATTTGAAAATAAGGGGGAAGGAGCTCATCATGTCACACAGCCCATCCGCAAGCTCTCGCTAAAATCGCTATGTTTCTAACTTATATAATTTGCCTTCTTTCACAGGTGGAATAGCAAAATCCCACAGCAGACTCTTCTCCTGTCAGTCAGTCCCTGAATGCGTGTTGAATCAAATCAGTGTGGCTTCAAGTTGCATGTAATGCATTTTTCCTCCCATGACATGAAATGCACAGTAAGATCGCGCAGAACGTTTCCACGCACTCTCTCACTTACACAAACACACCAACAAACTAAAAATTCTGCACTCTCCAAAGGCAGTTTTTGAAATTTGAAATTTGAAATCCGAGACAGACAGCATATTCCTTTTAAACAGATAGATAATGATCCGATACTGATAGCACACCATTTTGGAGAGACAGAGAATGACCCCGGGCAGACCAGCATATCACCTTAAAAGGGATACAGAAACACAATGAACAAAAACAAAGCATTCTGTAAAACTCAGCAGGCCGTGAACATTCTGTGGATGAATTTCCCGGGCTCACGTTCAGTCAGATGATCATTCCGATATTTTAAGAAAAATGTAAAGTTTACAGATTTTTCCTGGAAAATAGCGCCTGGAAAAATAGGCAGCGAGGAAGGACAAAAGGGAATGCCTGTGATACAGTGGAGCGTAGGAGTGATTGAATAATAAATGGCACAATGCAAAAAGGCAAAGTGAGTGGTAAGCGGGCAATAAAGTAACAAAGGATGGACCAGAGGAGGTGTTAGTGTGAACAGCAGAACCATAACAGACAATGGGAGCGGTGCTTATGATCCGATACGTTGAACCGAATGTTGAGGCCAGAACACTATAACCTGCCTGGAATGTAGGGTTTGAACGCCTTTTAATTAGACCAGGCAGCTTGGCCACCCCGGATTGATTTCCTGCACGGTTTAAATTCGGCAGCCAAGGGACTAAATCCAAAGCCAGCTTCTCACATCTTTTCAGCGCGAGAGAAACAGGACGCACTCATATTCAGGGCAGAGTCTGTTTCACGTTGAATTTGAGATTGACGTTGAATGTATGCTTATCCCTATGGAGGTGAGCTCATGCGTGCAGAAAGGAAGATACACTGATCAAGTATTTGCCGGAATCAAAACGGGGTTTATGTTGTCCAATGAGACGCAGAGCCGAGCACATCTGAGAAACATGAACTTTACTCAGTTCGGTGAGTTTCACTTTGCTCCTGGGAATCTCCAGGATTTTTGGACGCTGTGTGAACAACGGAGTGCAATCACACGTTTTAATTTGAAACAAGTCAATTTTCTCACATGTCGACCGGCTGAGAAGTCGTTTTTTGACAAAAGGTTGACAGGGCTCATCCGGGATTTGAACCCGTGACCTCTCGCATTTCAATTATTATAATCCCAAAGCGAGAATCATACCCCTAGACCAACGAGCCGCCGACAGTGAGGAACGTAGCTCTCAGTTTCTGACGTTAGTTTGCTATTCGGCCCATCGTGCCTGTGCTGACTCTCAGAGACCGATTTCATGAGTCCCCCTCTCCATCGTCCTGCTAATGTTTTCCCTTTGATGAAGTGATTATTTTTTGTGACATTACTTCACCAACGAGCTGCATCCTTTTCAGTAAAAGGTGAATTTGGCAATGAGGATAAATGTGATTGAATAAAAAAACTCGGGGAAAATGTTTAACACAATAACGACGAAGCTGGGGGCATACTGGATCAGCAGTCCATTGCTTCAACCTGTCAGTCACCTTGTCTCCTATTGACTGCAAAGTCAGACATCCATCCCCTACTTTTTGCATTCAAACAGAAATAATATGCACGAAAATCTACTTCACCACTTGTTTTGCCCGTGCAACCAGATCGACAGTGATGAAAATGTGCCATTAGCTTCTTAAAGCACACAGCCTTCCTTTACTTCAGGTGAGTGACTGTCCGAGATGGTTGGTTTTGAGGCAGAATCAAAACAAAGAATATAAAATTTCACAAAGCGCGATAGCTGACCACTGCCGGACTCGAACCTACAATCATCTGATAAGATCACAGTTACAATCGAAATCAGACACCTTATCCTTTAGGCCACGCGGCCGCTACCGTCGGTGCATAATTTGTTGTTTTTTATATTGAGAGCAAATTTGGGACAAGGGTTACATCAAGGAGTGGATATCGGAAAACATGAGCATATTTTGAGTAATGAACAGATGCGCTGCGATATGGATGTACACGGACACAGGCAAAGTCAATGTATCTTGAAACACAACAGTTTAACAATTCGGTTATCACAGCTGATAATCACACTCCTTTTTAAATGTACAGGATGATCCGGATAATGAGAAAATACGTTTTAAAGGGGCAATTGATGAACCGGAACTGACAACCATCCCGTTGAAACAGACACCGAATGATCCTGGACAGGAAGCACATCCCTCTTACACAGCTGTAGAATTGCCCTTCACGGACAGCAGTTCCCTTTCAGAAGAATAAATTGGAATTTCTATCATTCCTGAATGCAATTGTGTTGTGCGTGAATGAGCGCGGTTCCCATGAGCACGCGGGACTGGGACGGTTGTTGAAGCCACAGGTGATAGACAAGCAGGAAAGAGGGAGGGAAATAAAACCAACCCAGACAAAAAGACAATTTAAAACATATATATATTTATCATAATAAGAAAATAAATAAATTTACAATTTTATTGCAACAAATTGAATTTGATTTGATTGAAATAAATAAATAATTGTTTCTTAATCTATATATTTTTGATTGAACGAAGTCTGTGCGACTGCATGAAATGCACTGGAAATCAGGGTGTGCAACCAGTAAATTCCCAAACACAGTAAGCCCATGGTGTAAGACAAGCCACGAGGGAAGATGTGGGAAACAAAGGCCATCTTTTAAAGTCGCGAGTGCTTTTCTGCACGATCAGACAGAAGCTGCGTGTGCTGTGAAAGAGGTCAAATGTAATAGAGTCAATGCAGGCAGAACAGAAAAGCACATTTATTGTGAAAGTTAAAAAGTAGGGAATGTATGTAAATATATGCATATATAAATATTGATACAGAAATTTATATAAACAAAGTCAGTCAGTCAGTCATGTCTTGTCTTGTCTTGATTTGATTTGTATTTGAAAATAAGGGGAAAGGAGCTCGTCATGTCACACAGCCCATCCGCAAGCTCTCGCTAAAATCGCTATGTTTCTAACTTATATAATTTGCCTTCTTTCACATGTGGAATAGCAAAATCCCACAGCAGACTCTTATCCTGTCAGTCAGTCCCTGAATGCGTGTTGAATCAAATCAGTGTGGCTTCAAGTTGCATGTAATGCATTTTTCCTCACATGACATGAAATGCACAGTAAGATCGCGCAGAACGTTTCCGCGCACTCTCTCACTTACACAAACACACCAACAAACTAAAAATTCTGCACTCTCCAAAGGCAGTTTTTGAAATTTGAAATTTGAAATCCGGGACAGACAGCACATTCCTTTTAAACAGATAGATAATGATCCGATACTGATAGCACATATTTTGGAGAGACAGAGAATGACCCCGGGCAGACCAGCACATCACCTTAAAAGGGATACAGAAACACAATGAACAAAAACAAAGCATTCTGTAAAACTCAGCAGGCCGTGAACATTCTGTGGATGAATTTCCCGGGCTCACGTTCAGTCAGATGATCATTCCGATATTTTAAGAAAAATGTAAAGTTTACAGATTTTTCCTGGAAAATAGCGCCTGGAAAAATAGGCAGCGAGGAAGGACAAAAGGGAATGCCTGTGATACAGTGGAGCGTAGGAGTGATTGAATAATAAATGGCACAATGCAAAAAGGCAAAGTGAGTGGTAAGCGGGCAATAAAGTAACAAAGGATGGACCAGAGGAGGTGTTCGTGTGAACAGCAGAACCATTAGCAGACAATGGGAGCGGTGCTTATGATCCGATACGTTGAACCGAATGTTGAGGCCAGAACACTATAACCTACCTGGAATCTAGGGTTTGAACGCCTTTTAATTAGACCAGGCAGCTTGGCCACCCCGGATCGATTTCCTGCACGGTTTAAATTCGGCAGCCAAGGGACTAAATCCAAAGCCAGCTTCTCACATCTTTTCAGCGCGAGAGAAACAGGACGCACTCATATTCAGGGCAGAGTCTGTTTCACGTTGAATTTGAGATTGACGTTGAATGTATGCTTATCCCTATGGAGGTGAGCTCATGCGTGCAGAAAGGAAGATACACTGATCAAGTATTTGCCGGAATCAAAACGGGGTTTATGTTGTCCAATGAGACGCAGAGCCGAGCACATCTGAGAAACATGAACTTTACTCAGTTCGGTGAGTTTCACTTTGCTCCTGGGAATCTCCAGGATTTTTGTACGCTGTGTGAACAACGGAGTGCAATCACACGTTTTAATTTGAAACATGTCAGTTTTCTCACATGTCGACCGGCTGAGAAGTCGTTTTTTGACAAAAGGTTGGCAGGGCTCGTCCGGGATTTGAACCCGGGACCTCTCGCATTTCAATTATTATAATCCCAAAGCGAGAATCATAACCCTAGACCAACGAGCCGCCGACAGTGAGGAGCGTAGCTCTCAGTTTCTGATGTTAGTTTGCTATTCGGCCCATCGTGCCTGTGCTGACTCTCAGAGACCGATTTCATGAGTCCCCCTCTCCATCGTTCTGCTAATGTTTTCCCTTTGATGAAGTGATTATTTTTTGTGACATTACTTCACCAACGAGCTGCATCCTTTTCAGTAAAAGGTGAATTTGGCAATGAGGATAAATGTGATTGAATAAAAAAACTCGGGGAAAATGTTTAACACAATAACGACGAAGCTGGGGGCATACTGGATCAGCAGTCCATTGCTTCAACCTGTCAGTCACCTTGTCTCCTATTGACTGCAAAGTCAGACATTCATCCCCTACTTTTTGCATTCAAACAGAAATAATATGCACGAAAATCTACTTCACCACTTGTTTTGCCCGTGCAACCAGATCGACAGTGATGAAAATGTGCCATTAGCTTCTTAAAGCACACAGCCTTCCTTTACTTGAGGTGAGTGACTGTCCGAGATGGTTGGTTTTGAGGCAGAATCAAAACAAAGAATATAAAATTTCACAAAGCGCGATAGCTGACCACTGCCGGACTCGAACCTACAATCATCTGATAAGATCACAGTTACAATCGAAATCAGACACCTTATCCTTTAGGCCACGCGGCCGCTACCGTCGGTGCATAATTTGTTGTTTTTTATATTGAGAGCAAATTTGGGACAAGGGTTACATCAAGGAGTGGATATCGGAAAACATGAGCATATTTTGAGTAATGAACAGATGCGCTGCGATATGGATGTACACGGACACAGGCAAAGTCAATGTATCTTGAAACACAACAGTTTAACAATTCGGTTATCACAGCTGATAATCACACTCCTTTTTAAATGTACAGGATGATCCGGATAATGAGAAAATACGTTTTAAAGGGGCAATTGATGAACCGGAACTGACAACCATCCCGTTGAAACAGACACCGAATGATCCTGGACAGGAAGCACATCCCTCTTACACAGCTGTAGAATTGCCCTTCACGGACAGCAGTTCCCTTTCAGAAGAATAAATTGGAATTTCTATCATTCCTGAATGCAATTGTGTTGTGCGTGAATGAGCGCGGTTCTCATGAGCACGCGGGACTGGGACGGTTGTTGAAGCCACAGGTGATAGACAAGCAGGAAAGAGGGAGGGAAATAAAACCAACCCAGACAAAAAGACAATTTAAAACATATATATATTTATCATAATAAGAAAATAAATAAATTTACAATTTTATTGCAAAAAATTGAATTTGATTTGATTGAAATAAATAAATAATTGTTTCTTAATCTATATATTTTTGATTGAACGAAGTCTGTGCGACTGCATGAAATGCACTGGAAATCAGGGTGTGCAGTCAGTAAATTCCCAAACACAGTAAGCCCATGGTGTAAGACAAGCCACGAGGGAAGATGTGGGAAACAAAGGCCATCTTTTAAAGTCGCGAGTGCTTTTCTGCACGATCAGACAGAAGCTGCGTGTGCTGTGAAAGAGGTCAAATGTAATAGAGTCAATGCAGGCAGAAGAGAAAAGCACATTTATTGTGAAAGTTAAAAAGTAGGGAATGTATGTAAATATATGCATATATAAATATTGATACAGAAATGTATATAAACAAAGTCAGTCAGTCAGTCATGTCTTGTCTTGTCTTGATTTGATTTGTATTTTAAAATAAGGGGGAAGGAGCTCATCATGTCACACAGCCCATCCGCAAGCTCTCGCTAAAATCGCTATGTTTCTAACTTATATAATTTGCCTTCTTTCACATGTGGAATAGCAAAATCCCACAGCAGACTCTTCTCCTGTCAGTCAGTCCCTGAATGCGTGTTGAATCAAATCAGTGTGGCTTCAAGTTGCATGTAATGCATTTTTCCTCACATGACATGAAATGCACAGTAAGATCGCGCAGAACGTTTCCGCGCACTCTCTCACTTACACAAACACACCAACAAACTAAAAATTCTGCACTCTCCAAAGGCAGTTTTTGAAATTTGAAATTTGAAATCCGGGACAGACAGCACATTCCTTTTAAACAGATAGATAATGATCCGATACTGATAGCACATATTTTGGAGAGACAGAGAATGACCCCGGGCAGACCAGCACATCACCTTAAAAGGGATACAGAAACACAAAGAACAAAAACAAAGCATTCTGTAAAACTCAGCAGGCCGTGAACATTCTGTGGATGAATTTCCCGGGCTCACGTTCAGTCAGATGATCATTCCGATATTTTAAGAAAAATGTAAAGTTTACAGATTTTTCCTGGAAAATAGCGCCTGGAAAAATAGGCAGCGAGGAAGGACAAAAGGGAATGCCTGTGATACAGTGGAGCGTAGGAGTGATTGAATAATAAATGGCACAATGCAAAAAGGCAAAGTGAGTGGTAAGCGGGCAATAAAGTAACAAAGGATGGACCAGAGGAGGTGTTCGTGTGAACAGCAGAACCATTAGCAGACAATGGGAGCGGTGCTTATGATCCGATACGTTGAACCGAATGTTGAGGCCAGAACACTATAACCTACCTGGAATCTAGGGTTTGAACGCCTTTTAATTAGACCAGGCAGCTTGGCCACCCCGGATCGATTTCCTGCACGGTTTAAATTCGGCAGCCAAGGGACTAAATCCAAAGCCAGCTTCTCACACCTTTCAGCGCGAGAGAAACAGGACGCACTCATATTCAGGGCAGAGTCTGTTTCACGTTGAATTTGAGATTGACGTTGAATGTATGCTTATCCCTATACAGGTGAGCTCATGCGTGCAGAAAGGAAGATACACTGATCAAGTATTTGCCGGAATCAAAACGGGGTTTATGTTGTCCAATGAGACGCAGAGCCGAGCACATCTGAGAAACATGAACTTTACTCAGTTCGGTGAGTTTCACTTTGCTCCTGGGAATCTCCAGGATTTTTGTACGCTGTGTGAACAACGGAGTGCAATCACACGTTTTAATTTGAAACATGTCAGTTTTCTCACATGTCGACCGGCTGAGAAGTCGTTTTTTGACAAAAGGTTGGCAGGGCTCGTCCGGGATTTGAACCCGGGACCTCTCGCATTTCAATTATTATAATCCCAAAGCGAGAATCATACCCCTAGACCAACGAGCCGCCGACAGTGAGGAGCGTAGCTCTCAGTTTCTGATGTTAGTTTGCTATTCGGCCCATCGTGCCTGTGCTGACTCTCAGAGACCGATTTCATGAGTCCCCCTCTCCATCGTTCTGCTAATGTTTTCCCTTTGATGAAGTGATTATTTTTTGTGACATTACTTCACCAACGAGCTGCATCCTTTTCAGTAAAAGGTGAATTTGGCAATGAGGATAAATGTGATTGAATAAAAAAACTCGGGGAAAATGTTTAACACAATAACGACGAAGCTGCGGGCATACTGGATCAGCAGTCCATTGCTTCAACCTGTCAGTCACCTTGTCTCCTATGGACTGCAAAGTCAGACATCCATCCCCTACTTTTTGCATTCAAACAGAAATAATATGCACGAAAATCTACTTCACCACTTGTTTTGCCCGTGCAACCAGATCGACAGTGATGAAAATGTGCCATTAGCTTCTTAAAGCACACAGCCTTCCTTTACTTGAGGTGAGTGACTGTCCGAGATGGTTGGTTTTGAGGCAGAATCAAAACAAAGAATATAAAATTTCACAAAGCGCGATAGCTGACCACTGCCGGACTCGAACCTACAATCATCTGATAAGATCACAGTTACAATCGAAATCAGACACCTTATCCTTTAGGCCACGCGGCCGCTACCGTCGGTGCATAATTTGTTGTTTTTTATATTGAGAGCAAATTTGGGACAAGGGTTACATCAAGGAGTGGATATCGGAAAACATGAGCATATTTTGAGTAATGAACAGATGCGCTGCGATATGGATGTACACGGACACAGGCAAAGTCAATGTATCTTGAAACACAACAGTTTAACAATTCGGTTATCACAGCTGATAATCACACTCCTTTTTAAATGTACAGGATGATCCGGATAATGAGAAAATACGTTTTAAAGGGGCAATTGATGAACCGGAACTGACAACCATCCCGTTGAAACAGACACCGAATGATCCTGGACAGGAAGCACATCCCTCTTACACAGCTGTAGAATTGCCCTTCACGGACAGCAGTTCCCTTTCAGAAGAATAAATTGGAATTTCTATCATTCCTGAATGCAATTGTGTTGTGCGTGAATGAGCGCGGTTCTCATGAGCACGCGGGACTGGGACGGTTGTTGAAGCCACAGGTGATAGACAAGCAGGAAAGAGGGAGGGAAATAAAACCAACCCAGACAAAAAGACAATTTAAAACATATATATATTTATCATAATAAGAAAATAAATAAATTTACAATTTTATTGCAAAAAATTGAATTTGATTTGATTGAAATAAATAAATAATTGTTTCTTAATCTATATATTTTTGATTGAACGAAGTCTGTGCGACTGCATGAAATGCACTGGAAATCAGGGTGTGCAGTCAGTAAATTCCCAAACACAGTAAGCCCATGGTGTAAGACAAGCCACGAGGGAAGATGTGGGAAACAAAGGCCATCTTTTAAAGTCGCGAGTGCTTTTCTGCACGATCAGACAGAAGCTGCGTGTGCTGTGAAAGAGGTCAAATGTAATAGAGTCAATGCAGGCAGAAGAGAAAAGCACATTTATTGTGAAAGTTAAAAAGTAGGGAATGTATGTAAATATATGCATATATAAATATTGATACAGAAATGTATATAAACAAAGTCAGTCAGTCAGTCATGTCTTGTCTTGTCTTGATTTGATTTGTATTTTAAAATAAGGGGGAAGGAGCTCATCATGTCACACAGCCCATCCGCAAGCTCTCGCTAAAATCGCTATGTTTCTAACTTATATAATTTGCCTTCTTTCACATGTGGAATAGCAAAATCCCACAGCAGACTCTTCTCCTGTCAGTCAGTCCCTGAATGCGTGTTGAATCAAATCAGTGTGGCTTCAAGTTGCATGTAATGCATTTTTCCTCACATGACATGAAATGCACAGTAAGATCGCGCAGAACGTTTCCGCGCACTCTCTCACTTACACAAACACACCAACAAACTAAAAATTCTGCACTCTCCAAAGGCAGTTTTTGAAATTTGAAATTTGAAATCCGGGACAGACAGCACATTCCTTTTAAACAGATAGATAATGATCCGATACTGATAGCACACCATTTTGGAGAGACAGAGAATGACCCCGGGCAGACCAGCACATCACCTTAAAAGGGATACAGAAACACAATGAACAAAAACAAAGCATTCTGTAAAACTCAGCAGGCCGTGAACATTCTGTGGATGAATTTCCCGGGCTCACGTTCAGTCAGATGATCATTCCGA
Organism: Pristiophorus japonicus; assembly: GCF_044704955.1. Lineage (NCBI taxonomy): Eukaryota > Metazoa > Chordata > Chondrichthyes > Pristiophoridae > Pristiophorus > Pristiophorus japonicus. Next base: position 2,180,060 of record NW_027254772.1, read on the forward strand.
TATTTTAAGAAAAATGTAAAGTTTACAGATTTTTCCTGGAAAATAGCGCCTGGAAAAATAGGCAGCGAGGAAGGACAAAAGGGAATGCCTGTGATACAGTGGAGCGTAGGAGTGATTGAATAATAAATGGCACAATGCAAAAAGGCAAAGTGAGTGGTAAGCGGGCAATAAAGTAACAAAGGATGGACCAGAGGAGGTGTTCGTGTGAACAGCAGAACCATTAGCAGACAATGGGAGCGGTGCTTATGATCCGATACGTTGAACCGAATGTTGAGGCCAGAACACTATAACCTGCCTGGAATCTAGGGTTTGAACGCCTTTTAATTAGACCAGGCAGCTTGGCCACCCCGGATCGATTTCCTGCACGGTTTAAATTCGGCAGCCAAGGGACTAAATCCAAAGCCAGCTTCTCACATCTTTTCAGCGCGAGAGAAACAGGACGCACTCATATTCAGGGCAGAGTCTGTTTCACGTTGAATTTGAGATTGACGTTGAATGTATGCTTATCCCTATACAGGTGAGCTCATGCGTGCAGAAAGGAAGATACACTGATCAAGTATTTGCCGGAATCAAAACGGGGTTTATGTTGTCCAATGAGACGCAGAGCCGAGCACATCTGAGAAACATGAACTTTACTCAGTTCGGTGAGTTTCACTTTGCTCCTGGGAATCTCCAGGATTTTTGTACGCTGTGTGAACAACGGAGTGCAATCACACGTTTTAATTTGAAACATGTCAGTTTTCTCACATGTCGACCGGCTGAGAAGTCGTTTTTTGACAAAAGGTTGGCAGGGCTCGTCCGGGATTTGAACCCGGGACCTCTCGCATTTCAATTATTATAATCCCAAAGCGAGAATCATACCACTAGACCAACGAGCCGCCGACAGTGAGGAGCGTAGCTCTCAGTTTCTGATGTTAGTTTGCTATTCGGCCCATCGTGCCTGTGCTGACTCTCAGAGACCGATTTCATGAGTCCCCCTCTCCATCGTTCTGCTAATGTTTTCCCTTTGATGAAGTGATTATTTTTTGTGACATTACTTCACCAACGAGCTGCATCCTTTTCAGTAAAAGGTGAATTTGGCAATGAGGATAAATGTGATTGAATAAAAAAACTCGGGGAAAATGTTTAACACAATAACGACGAAGCTGCGGGCATACTGGATCAGCAGTCCATTGCTTCAACCTGTCAGTCACCTTGTCTCCTATGGACTGCAAAGTCAGACATCCATCCCCTACTTTTTGCATTCAAACAGAAATAATATGCACGAAAATCTACTTCACCACTTGTTTTGCCCGTGCAACCAGATCGACAGTGATGAAAATGTGCCATTAGCTTCTTAAAGCACACAGCCTTCCTTTACTTGAGGTGAGTGACTGTCCGAGATGGTTGGTTTTGAGGCAGAATCAAAACAAAGAATATAAAATTTCACAAAGCGCGATAGCTGACCACTGCCGGACTCGAACCTACAATCATCTGATAAGATCACAGTTACAATCGAAATCAGACACCTTATCCTTTAGGCCACGCGGCCGCTACCGTCGGTGCATAATTTGTTGTTTTTTATATTGAGAGCAAATTTGGGACAAGGGTTACATCAAGGAGTGGATATCGGAAAACATGAGCATATTTTGAGTAATGAACAGATGCGCTGCGATATGGATGTACACGGACACAGGCAAAGTCAATGTATCTTGAAACACAACAGTTTAACAATTCGGTTATCACAGCTGATAATCACACTCCTTTTTAAATGTACAGGATGATCCGGATAATGAGAAAATACGTTTTAAAGGGGCAATTGATGAACCGGAACTGACAACCATCCCGTTGAAACAGACACCGAATGATCCTGGACAGGAAGCACATCCCTCTTACACAGCTGTAGAATTGCCCTTCACGGACAGCAGTTCCCTTTCAGAAGAATAAATTGGAATTTCTATCATTCCTGAATGCAATTGTGTTGTGCGTGAATGAGCGCGGTTCTCATGAGCACGCGGGACTGGGACGGTTGTTGAAGCCACAGGTGATAGACAAGCAGGAAAGAGGGAGGGAAATAAAACCAACCCAGACAAAAAGACAATTTAAAACATATATATATTTATCATAATAAGAAAATAAATAAATTTACAATTTTATTGCAAAAAATTGAATTTGATTTGATTGAAATAAATAAATAATTGTTTCTTAATCTATATATTTTTGATTGAACGAAGTCTGTGCGACTGCATGAAATGCACTGGAAATCAGGGTGTGCAGTCAGTAAATTCCCAAACACAGTAAGCCCATGGTGTAAGACAAGCCACGAGGGAAGATGTGGGAAACAAAGGCCATCTTTTAAAGTCGCGAGTGCTTTTCTGCACGATCAGACAGAAGCTGCGTGTGCTGTGAAAGAGGTCAAATGTAATAGAGTCAATGCAGGCAGAAGAGAAAAGCACATTTATTGTGAAAGTTAAAAAGTAGGGAATGTATGTAAATATATGCATATATAAATATTGATACAGAAATGTATATAAACAAAGTCAGTCAGTCAGTCATGTCTTGTCTTGTCTTGATTTGATTTGTATTTTAAAATAAGGGGGAAGGAGCTCATCATGTCACACAGCCCATCCGCAAGCTCTCGCTAAAATCGCTATGTTTCTAACTTATATAATTTGCCTTCTTTCACATGTGGAATAGCAAAATCCCACAGCAGACTCTTCTCCTGTCAGTCAGTCCCTGAATGCGTGTTGAATCAAATCAGTGTGGCTTCAAGTTGCATGTAATGCATTTTTCCTCACATGACATGAAATGCACAGTAAGATCGCGCAGAACGTTTCCGCGCACTCTCTCACTTACACAAACACACCAACAAACTAAAAATTCTGCACTCTCCAAAGGCAGTTTTTGAAATTTGAAATTTGAAATCCGGGACAGACAGCACATTCCTTTTAAACAGATAGATAATGATCCGATACTGATAGCACACCATTTTGGAGAGACAGAGAATGACCCCGGGCAGACCAGCACATCACCTTAAAAGGGATACAGAAACACAATGAACAAAAACAAAGCATTCTGTAAAACTCAGCAGGCCGTGAACATTCTGTGGATGAATTTCCCGGGCTCACGTTCAGTCAGATGATCATTCCGATATTTTAAGAAAAATGTAAAGTTTACAGATTTTTCCTGGAAAATAGCGCCTGGAAAAATAGGCAGCGAGGAAGGACAAAAGGGAATGCCTGTGATACAGTGGAGCGTAGGAGTGATTGAATAATAAATGGCACAATGCAAAAAGGCAAAGTGAGTGGTAAGCGGGCAATAAAGTAACAAAGGATGGACCAGAGGAGGTGTTCGTGTGAACAGCAGAACCATTAGCAGACAATGGGAGCGGTGCTTATGATCCGATACGTTGAACCGAATGTTGAGGCCAGAACACTATAACCTGCCTGGAATCTAGGGTTTGACGCCTTTTAATTAGACCAGGCAGCTTGGCCACCCCGGATCGATTTCCTGCACGGTTTAAATTCGGCAGCCAAGGGACTAAATCCAAAGCCAGCTTCTCACATCTTTTCAGCGCGAGAGAAACAGGACGCACTCATATTCAGGGCAGAGTCTGTTTCACGTTGAATTTGAGATTGACGTTGAATGTATGCTTATCCCTATGGAGGTGAGCTCATGCGTGCAGAAAGGAAGATACACTGATCAAGTATTTGCCGGAATCAAAACGGGGTTTATGTTGTCCAATGAGACGCAGAGCCGAGCACATCTGAGAAACATGAACTTTACTCAGTTCGGTGAGTTTCACTTTGCTCCTGGGAATCTCCAGGATTTTTGTACGCTGTGTGAACAACGGAGTGCAATCACACGTTTTAATTTGAAACATGTCAGTTTTCTCACATGTCGACCGGCTGAGAAGTCGTTTTTTGACAAAAGGTTGGCAGGGCTCGTCCGGGATTTGAACCCGGGACCTCTCGCATTTCAATTATTATAATCCCAAAGCGAGAATCATACCCCTAGACCAACGAGCCGCCGACAGTGAGGAGCGTAGCTCTCCGTTTCTGATGTTAGTTTGCTATTCGGCCCATCGTGCCTGTGCTGACTCTCAGAGACCGATTTCATGAGTCCCCCTCTCCATCGTTCTGCTAATGTTTTCCCTTTGATGAAGTGATTATTTTTTGTGACATTACTTCATCAACGAGCTGCATCCTTTTCAGTAAAAGGTGAATTTGGCAATGAGGATAAATGTGATTGAATAAAAAAACTAGGGGAAAATGTTTAACACAATAACGACGAAGCTGGGGGCATACTGGATCAGCAGTCCATTGCTTCAATCTGTCAGTCACCTTGTCTCCTATTGACTGCAAAGTCAGACATCCATCCCCTACTTTTTGCATTCAAACAGAAATAATATGCATGAAAATCTACTTCACCACTTGTTTTGCCCGTGCAACCAGATCGACAGTGATGAAAATGTGCCATTAGCTTCTTAAAGCACACAGCCTTCCTTTACTTCAGGTGAGTGACTGTCCGAGATGGTTGGTATTGAGGCAGAATCAAAACAAAGAATATAAAATTTCACAAAGCGCGATAGCTGACCACTGCCGGACTCGAACCTACAATCATCTGATAAGATCACAGTTACAATTGAAATCAGACACCTTATCCTTTAGGCCACGCGGCCGCTACCGTCGGTGCATAATTTGTTGTGTTTTATATTGAGAGCAAATTTGGGACAAGGGTTACATCAAGGAGTGGATATCGGAAAACATGAGCATATTTTGAGTAATGAACAGATGCGCTGCGATATGGATGTACACGGACACAGGCAAAGTCAATGTATCTTGAAACACAACAGTTTAACAATTCGGTTATCACAGCTGATAATCACACTCCTTTTTAAATGTACAGGATGATCCGGATAATGAGTAAATACGTTTTAAAGGGGCAATTGATAAACCGGAACTGACAACCATCCCGTTGAAACAGACACCGAATGATCCTGGACAGGAAGCACATCCCTCTTACACAGCTGTAGAATTGCCCTTCACGGACAGCAGTTCCCTTTCAGAAGAATAAATTGGAATTTCTATCATTCCTGAATGCAATTGTGTTGTGCGTGAATGAGCGCGGTTCTCATGAGCACGCGGGACTGGGACGGTTGTTGAAGCCACAGGTGATAGACAAGCAGGAAAGAGGGTGGGAAATAAAACCAACCCAGACAAAAAGACAATTTAAAACATATATATATTTATCATAATAAGAAAATAAATAAATTTACAATTTTATTGCAAAAAATTGAATTTGATTTGATTGAAATAAATAAATAATTGTTTCTTAATCTATATATTTTTGATTGAACGAAGTCTGTGCGACTGCATGAAATGCACTGGAAATCAGGGTGTGCAGTCAGTAAATTCCCAAACACAGTAAGCCCATGGTGTAAGACAAGCCACGAGGGAAGATGTGGGAAACAAAGGCCATCTTTTAAAGTCGCGAGTGCTTTTCTGCAGGATCAGACAGAAGCTGCGTGTGCTGTGAAAGAGGTCAAATGTAATAGAGCCAATGCAGGCAGAACAGAAAAGCACATTTATTGTGAAAGTTAAAAAGTAGGGAATGTATGTAAATATATGCATATATAAATATTGATACAGAAATTTATATAAACAAAGTCAGTCAGTCAGTCATGTCTTGTCTTGTCTTGATTTGATTTGTATTTGAAAATAAGGGGGAAGGAGCTCATCATGTCACACAGCCCATCCGCAAGCTCTCGCTAAAATCGCTATGTTTCTAACTTATATAATTTGCCTTCTTTCACATGTGGAATAGCAAAATCCCACAGCAGACTCTTCTCCTGTCAGTCAGTCCCTGAATGCGTGTTGAATCAAATCAGTGTGGCTTCAAGTTGCATGTAATGCATTTTTCCTCACATGACATGAAATGCACAGTAAGATCGCGCAGAACGTTTCCACGCACTCTCTCACTTACACAAACACACCAACAAACTAAAAATTCTGCACTCTCCAAAGGCAGTTTTTGAAATTTGAAATTTGAAATCCGGGACAGACAGCACATTCCTTTTAAACAGATAGATAATGATCCGATACTGATAGCACACCATTTTGGAGAGACAGAGAATGACCCCGGGCAGACCAGCACATCACCTTAAAAGGGATACAGAAACACAATGAACAAAAACAAAGCATTCTGTAAAACTCAGCAGGCCGTGAACATTCTGTGGATGAATTTCCCGGGCTCACGTTCAGTCAGATGATCATTCCGATATTTTAAGAAAAATGTAAAGTTTACAGATTTTTCCTGGAAAATAGCGCCTGGAAAAATAGGCAGCGAGGAAGGACAAAATGGAATGCCTGTGATACAGTGGAGCGTAGGAGTGATTGGATAATAAATGGCACAATGCAAAAAGGCAAAGTGAGTGGTAAGCGGGCAATAAAGTAACAAAGGATGGACCAGAGGAGGTGTTAGTGTGAACAGCAGAACCATTAGCAGACAATGGGAGCTGTGCTTATGATCCGATACGTTGAACCGAATGTTGAGGCCAGAACACTATAACCTGCCTGGAATGTAGGGTTTGAATGCCTTTTAATTAGACCAGGCAGCTTGGCCACCCCGGATTGATTTCCTGCACGGTTTAAATTCGGCAGCCAAGGCCAGCTTCTCACATCTTTTCAGCGCGAGAGAAACAGGACGCACTCATATTCAGGGCAGAGTCTGTTTCACGTTGAATTTGAGATTGACGTTGAATGTATGCTTATCCCTATGGAGGTGAGCTCATGCGTGCAGAAAGGAAGATACACTGATCAAGTATTTGCCGGAATCAAAACGGGGTTTATGTTGTCCAATGAGACACAGAGCCGAGCACATCTGAGAAACATGAACTTTAGTCAGTTCGGTGAGTTTCACTTTGCTCCTGGGAATCTCCAGGATTTTTGTACGCTGTGTGAACAACGGAGTGCAATCACACGTTTTAATTTGAAACATGTCAGTTTTCTCACATGTCGACCGGCTGAGAAGTCGTTTTTTGACAAAAGGTTGGCAGGGCTCGTCCGGGATTTGAACCCGGGACCTCTCGCATTTCAATTATTATAATCCCAAAGCGAGAATCATACCCCTAGACCAACGAGCCGCCGACAGTGAGGAGCGTAGCTCTCAGTTTCTGACGTTAGTTTGCTATTCGGCCCATCGTGCCTGTGCTGACTCTCAGAGACCGATTTCATGAGTCCCCCTCTCCATCGTTCTGCTAATGTTTTCCCTTTGATGAAGTGATTATTTTTTGTGACATTACTTCATCAACGAGCTGCATCCTTTTCAGTAAAAGGTGAATTTGGCAATGAGGATAAATGTGATTGAATAAAAAAACTAGGGGAAAATGTTTAACACAATAACGACGAAGCTGGGGGCATACTGGATCAGCAGTCCATTGCTTCAACCTGTCAGTCACCTTGTCTCCTATTGACTGCAAAGTCAGACATCCATCCCCTACTTTTTGCATTCAAACAGAAATAATATGCACGAAAATCTACTTCACCACTTGTTTTGCCCGTGCAACCAGATCGACAGTGATGAAAATGTGCCATTAGCTTCTTAAAGCACACAGCCTTCCTTCACTTCAGGTGAGTGACTGTCCGAGAAGGTTGGTTTTGAGGCAGAATTAAAACAAAGAATATAAAATTTCACAAAGCGCGATAGCAGACCATTGCCGGACTCGAACCTTCAATCATCTGATAAGATCACAGTTACAATCGAAATCAGACACCTTATCCTTTAGGCCACGCGGTCGCTACCGTCGGTGCATAATTTGTTGTTTTTTATATTGAGAGCAAATTTGGGACAAGGGTTACATCAAGGAGTGGATATCGGAAAACATGAGCATATTTTGAGTAATGAACAGATGCGCTGCGATATGGATGTACACGGACACAGGCAAAGTCAATGTATCTTGAAACACAACAGTTTAACAATTCGGTTATCACAGCTGATAATCACACTCCTTTTTAAATGTACAGGATGATCCGGATAATGTGTAAATACGTTTTAAAGGGGCAATTGATAAACCGGAACTGACAACCATCCCGTTGAAACAGACACCGAAGGACAGGAAGCACATCCCTCTTACACAGCTGTAGAATTGCCCTTCACGGACAGCAGTTCCCTTTCAGAAGAATAAATTGGAATTTCTATCATTCCTGAATGCAATTGTGTTGTGCGTGAATGAGCGCGGTTCTCATGAGCACGCGGGACTGGGACGGTTGTTGAAGCCACAGGTGATAGACAAGCAGGAAAGAGGGTGGGAAATAAAACCAACCCAGACAAAAAGACAATTTAAAACATATATATATTTATCATAATAAGAAAATAAATAAATTTACAATTTTATTGCAAAAAATTGAATTTGATTTGATTGAAATAAATAAATAATTGTTTCTTAATCTATATATTTTTGATTGAACGAAGTCTGTGCGACTGCATGAAATGCACTGGAAATCAGGGTGTGCAGTCAGTAAATTCCCAAACACAGTAAGCCCATGGTGTAAGACAAGCCACGAGGGAAGATGTGGGAAACAAAGGCCATCTTTTAAAGTCGCGAGTGCTTTTCTGCACGATCAGACAGAAGCTGCGTGTGCTGTGAAAGAGATCAAATGTAATAGAGCCAATGCAGGCAGAACAGAAAAGCACATTTATTGTGAAAGTTAAAAAGTAGGGAATGTATGTAAATATATGCATATATAAATATTGATACAGAAATTTATATAAACAAAGTCAGTCAGTCAGTCATGTCTTGTCTTGTCTTGATTTGATTTGTATTTGAAAATAAGGGGGAAGGAGCTCATCATGTCACACAGCCCATCCGCAAGCTCTCGCTAAAATCGCTATGTTTCTAACTTATATAATTTGCCTTCTTTCACATGTGGAATAGCAAAATCCCACAGCAGACTCTTCTCCTGTCAGTCAGTCCCTGAATGCGTGTTGAATCAAATCAGTGTGGCTTCAAGTTGCATGTAATGCATTTTTCCTCACATGACATGAAATGCACAGTAAGATCGCGCAGAACGTTTCCACGCACTCTCTCACTTACACAAACACACCAACAAACTAAAAATTCTGCACTCTCCAAAGGCAGATTTTGAAATTTGAAATTTGAAATCCGAGACAGACAGCACATTCCTTTTAAACAGATAGATAATGATCCGATACTGATAGCACACCATTTTGGAGAGACAGAGAATGACCCCGGGCAGACCAGCACATCACCTTAAAAGGGATACAGAAACACAATGAACAAAAACAAAGCATTCTGTAAAACTCAGCAGGCCGTGAACATTCTGTGGATGAATTTCCCGGGCTCACGTTCAGTCAGATGATCATTCCGATATTTTAAGAAAAATGTAAAGTTTACAGATTTTTCCTGGAAAATAGCGCCTGGAAAAATAGGCAGCGAGGAAGGACAAAATGGAATGCCTGTGATACAGTGGAGCGTAGGAGTGATTGGATAATAAATGGCACAATGCAAAAAGGCAAAGTGAGTGGTAAGCGGGCAATAAAGTAACAAAGGATGGACCAGAGGAGGTGTTAGTGTGAACAGCAGAACCATTAGCAGACAATGGGAGCTGTGCTTATGATCCGATACGTTGAACCGAATGTTGAGGCCAGAACACTATAACCTGCCTGGAATGTAGGGTTTGAATGCCTTTTAATTAGACCAGGCAGCTTGGCCACCCCGGATTGATTTCCTGCACGGTTTAAATTCGGCAGCCAAGGCCAGCTTCTCACATCTTTTCAGCGCGAGAGAAACAGGACGCACTCATATTCAGGGCAGAGTCTGTTTCACGTTGAATTTGAGATTGACGTTGAATGTATGCTTATCCCTATGGAGGTGAGCTCATGCGTGCAGAAAGGAAGATACACTGATCAAGTATTTGCCGGAATCAAAACGGGGTTTATGTTGTCCAATGAGACACAGAGCCGAGCACATCTGAGAAACATGAACTTTAGTCAGTTCGGTGAGTTTCACTTTGCTCCTGGGAATCTCCAGGATTTTTGTACGCTGTGTGAACAACGGAGTGCAATCACACGTTTTAATTTGAAACATGTCAGTTTTCTCACATGTCGACCGGCTGAGAAGTCGTTTTTTGACAAAAGGTTGGCAGGGCTCGTCCGGGATTTGAACCCGGGACCTCTCGCATTTCAATTATTATAATCCCAAAGCGAGAATCATACCCCTAGACCAACGAGCCGCCGACAGTGAGGAGCGTAGCTCTCAGTTTCTGACGTTAGTTTGCTATTCGGCCCATCGTGCCTGTGCTGACTCTCAGAGACCGATTTCATGAGTCCCCCTCTCCATCGTTCTGCTAATGTTTTCCCTTTGATGAAGTGATTATTTTTTGTGACATTACTTCATCAACGAGCTGCATCCTTTTCAGTAAAAGGTGAATTTGGCAATGAGGATAAATGTGATTGAATAAAAAAACTAGGGGAAAATGTTTAACACAATAACGACGAAGCTGGGGGCATACTGGATCAGCAGTCCATTGCTTCAACCTGTCAGTCACCTTGTCTCCTATTGACTGCAAAGTCAGACATCCATCCCCTACTTTTTGCATTCAAACAGAAATAATATGCACGAAAATCTACTTCACCACTTGTTTTGCCCGTGCAACCAGATCGACAGTGATGATAATGTGCCATTAGCTTCTTAAAGCACACAGCCTTCCTTCACTTCAGGTGAGTGACTGTCCGAGAAGGTTGGTTTTGAGGCAGAATTAAAACAAAGAATATAAAATTTCACAAAGCGCGATAGCTGACCATTGCCGGACTCGAACCTTCAATCATCTGATAAGATCACAGTTACAATCGAAATCAGACACCTTATCCTTTAGGCCACGCGGTCGCTACCGTCGGTGCATAATTTGTTGTTTTTTATATTGAGAGCAAATTTGGGACAAGGGTTACATCAAGGAGTGGATATCGGAAAACATGAGCATATTTTGAGTAATGAACAGATGCGCTGCGATATGGATGTACACGGACACAGGCAAAGTCAATGTATCTTGAAACACAACAGTTTAACAATTCGGTTATCACAGCTGATAATCACACTCCTTTTTAAATGTACAGGATGATCCGGATAATGTGTAAATACGTTTTAAAGGGGCAATTGATAAACCGGAACTGACAACCATCCCGTTGAAACAGACACCGAAGGACAGGAAGCACATCCCTCTTACACAGCTGTAGAATTGCCCTTCACGGACAGCAGTTCCCTTTCAGAAGAATAAATTGGAATTTCTATCATTCCTGAATGCAATTGTGTTGTGCGTGAATGAGCGCGGTTCTCATGAGCACGCGGGACTGGGACGGTTGTTGAAGCCACAGGTGATAGACAAGCAGGAAAGAGGGTGGGAAATAAAACCAACCCAGACAAAAAGACAATTTAAAACATATATATATTTATCATAATAAGAAAATAAATAAATTTACAATTTTATTGCAAAAAATTGAATTTGATTTGATTGAAATAAATAAATAATTGTTTCTTAATCTATATATTTTTGATTGAACGAAGTCTGTGCGACTGCATGAAATGCACTGGAAATCAGGGTGTGCAGTCAGTAAATTCCCAAACACAGTAAGCCCATGGTGTAAGACAAGCCACGAGGGAAGATGTGGGAAACAAAGGCCATCTTTTAAAGTCGCGAGTGCTTTTCTGCAGGATCAGACAGAAGCTGCGTGTGCTGTGAAAGAGATCAAATGTAATAGAGCCAATGCAGGCAGAACAGAAAAGCACATTTATTGTGAAAGTTAAAAAGTAGGGAATGTATGTAAATATATGCATATATAAATATTGATACAGAAATTTATATAAACAAAGTCAGTCAGTCAGTCATGTCTTGTCTTGTCTTGATTTGATTTGTATTTGAAAATAAGGGGGAAGGAGCTCATCATGTCACACAGCCCATCCGCAAGCTCTCGCTAAAATCGCTATGTTTCTAACTTATATAATTTGCCTTCTTTCACATGTGGAATAGCAAAATCCCACAGCAGACTCTTCTCCTGTCAGTCAGTCCCTGAATGCGTGTTGAATCAAATCAGTGTGGCTTCAAGTTGCATGTAATGCATTTTTCCTCACATGACATGAAATGCACAGTAAGATCGCGCAGAACGTTTCCACGCACTCTCTCACTTACACAAACACACCAACAAACTAAAAATTCTGCACTCTCCAAAGGCAGTTTTTGAAATTTGAAATTTGAAATCCGGGACAGACAGCACATTCCTTTTAAACAGATAGATAATGATCCGATACTGATAGCACACCATTTTGGAGAGACAGAGAATGACCCCGGGCAGACCAGCACATCACCTTAAAATGGATACAGAAACACAATGAACAAAAACAAAGCATTCTGTAAAACTCAGCAGGCCGTGAACATTCTGTGGATGAATTTCCCGGGCTCACGTTCAGTCAGATGATCATTCCGATATTTTAAGAAAAATGTAAAGTTTACAGATTTTTCCTGGAAAATAGCGCCTGGAAAAATAGGCAGCGAGGAAGGACAAAATGGAATGCCTGTGATACAGTGGAGCGTAGGAGTGATTGGATAATAAATGGCACAATGCAAAAAGGCAAAGTGAGTGGTAAGCGGGCAATAAAGTAACAAAGGATGGACCAGAGGAGGTGTTAGTGTGAACAGCAGAACCATTAGCAGACAATGGGAGCTATGCTTATGATCCGATACGTTGAACCGAATGTTGAGGCCAGAACACTATAACCTGCCTGGAATGTAGGGTTTGAATGCCTTTTAATTAGACCAGGCAGCTTGGCCACCCCGGATTGATTTCCTGCACGGTTTAAATTCGGCAGCCAAGGCCAGCTTCTCACATCTTTTCAGCGCGAGAGAAACAGGACGCACTCATATTCAGGGCAGAGTCTGTTTCACGTTGAATTTGAGATTGACGTTGAATGTATGCTTATCCCTATGGAGGTGAGCTCATGCGTGCAGAAAGGAAGATACACTGATCAAGTATTTGCCGGAATCAAAACGGGGTTTATGTTGTCCAATGAGACACAGAGCCGAGCACATCTGAGAAACATGAACTTTAGTCAGTTCGGTGAGTTTCACTTTGCTCCTGGGAATCTCCAGGATTTTTGTACGCTGTGTGAACAACGGAGTGCAATCACACGTTTTAATTTGAAACATGTCAGTTTTCTCACATGTCGACCGGCTGAGAAGTCGTTTTTTGACAAAAGGTTGGCAGGGCTCGTCCGGGATTTGAACCCGGGACCTCTCGCATTTCAATTATTATAATCCCAAAGCGAGAATCATACCCCTAGACCAACGAGCCGCCGACAGTGAGGAGCGTAGCTCTCAGTTTCTGACGTTAGTTTGCTATTCGGCCCATCGTGCCTGTGCTGACTCTCAGAGACCGATTTCATGAGTCCCCCTCTCCATCGTTCTGCTAATGTTTTCCCTTTGATGAAGTGATTATTTTTTGTGACATTACTTCATCAACGAGCTGCATCCTTTTCAGTAAAAGGTGAATTTGGCAATGAGGATAAATGTGATTGAATAAAAAAACTAGGGGAAAATGTTTAACACAATAACGACGAAGCTGGGGGCATACTGGATCAGCAGTCCATTGCTTCAACCTGTCAGTCACCTTGTCTCCTATTGACTGCAAAGTCAGACATCCATCCCCTACTTTTTGCATTCAAACAGAAATAATATGCACGAAAATCTACTTCACCACTTGTTTTGCCCGTGCAACCAGATCGACAGTGATGAAAATGTGCCATTAGCTTCTTAAAGCACACAGCCTTCCTTTACTTCAGGTGAGTGACTGTCCGAGATGGTTGGTTTTGAGGCAGAATCAAAACAAAGAATATAAAATTTCACAAAGCGCGATAGCTGACCACTGCCGGACTCGAACCTGCAATCATCTGATAAGATCACAGTTACAATCGAAATCAGACACCTTGTCCTTTAGGCCACGCGGCCGCTACCGTCGGTGCATAATTTGTTGTTTTTTATATTGAGAGCAAATTTGGGACAAGGGTTACATCAAGGAGTGGATATCGGAAAACATGAGCATATTTTGAGTAATGAACAGAGGCGCTGCGATATGGATGTACACGGACACAGGCAAAGTCAATGTATCTTGAAACACAACAGTTTAACAATTCGGTTATCACAGCTGATAATCACACTCCTTTTTAAATGTACAGGATGATCCGGATAATGAGAAAATACGTTTTAAAGGGGCAATTGATGAACCGGAACTGACAACCATCCCGTTGAAACAGACACCGAATGATCCTGGACAGGAAGCACATCCCTCTTACACAGCTGTAGAATTGCCCTTCACGGACAGCAGTTCCCTTTCAGAAGAATAAATTGGAATTTCTATCATTCCTGAATGCAATTGTGTTGTGCGTGAATGAGCGCGGTTCTCATGAGCACGCGGGACTGGGACGGTTGTTGAAGCCACAGGTGATAGACAAGCAGGAAAGAGGGAGGGAAATAAAACCAACCCAGACAAAAAGACAATTTAAAACATATATATATTTATTATAATAAGAAAATAAATAAATTTACAATTTTATTGCAAAAAATTGAATTTGATTTGATTGAAATAAATAAATAATTGTTTCTTAATCTATATATTTTTGATTGAACGAAGTCTGTGCGACTGCATGAAATGCACTGGAAATCAGGGTGTGCAGTCAGTAAATTCCCAAACACAGTAAGCCCATGGTGTAAGACAAGCCACGAGGGAAGATGTGGGCAACAAAGGCCATCTTTTAAAGTCGCGAGTGCTTTTCTGCAGGATCAGACAGAAGCTGCGTGTGCTGTGAAAGAGGTCAAATGTAATAGAGCCAATGCAGGCAGAACAGAAAAGCACATTTATTGTGAAAGTTAAAAAGTAGGGAATGTATGTAAATATATGCATATATAAATATTGATACAGAAATTTATATAAACAAAGTCAGTCAGTCAGTCATGTCTTGTCTTGTCTTGATTTGATTTGTATTTGAAAATAAGGGGGAAGGAGCTCATCATGTCACACAGCCCATCCGCAAGCTCTCGCTGAAATCGCTATGTTTCTAACTTATATAATTTGCCTTCTTTCACATGTGGAATAGCAAAATCCCACAGCAGACTCTTCTCCTGTCAGTCAGTCCCTGAATGCGTGTTGAATCAAATCAGTGTGGCTTCAAGTTGCATGTAATGCATTTTTCCTCCCATGACATGAAATGCACAGTAAGATCACGCAGAACGTTTCCACGCACTCTCTCACTTACACAAACACACCAACAAACTAAAAATTCTGCACTCTCCAAAGGCAGATTTTGAAATTTGAAATTTGAAATCCGAGACAGACAGCACATTCCTTTTAAACAGATAGATAATGATCCGATACTGATAGCACACCATTTTGGAGAGACAGAGAATGACCCCGGGCAGACCAGCACATCACCTTAAAAGGGATACAGAAACACAATGAACAAAAACAAAGCATTCTGTAAAACTCAGCAGGCCGTGAACATTCTGTGGATGAATTTCCCGGGCTCACGTTCAGTCAGATGATCATTCCGATATTTTAAGAAAAATGTAAAGTTTACAGATTTTTCCTGGAAAATAGCGCCTGGAAAAATAGGCAGCGAGGAAGGACAAAAGGGAATGCCTGTGATACAGTGGAGCGTAGGAGTGATTGAATAATAAATGGCACAATGCAAAAAGGCAAAGTGAGTGGTAAGCGGGCAATAAAGTAACAAAGGATGGACCAGAGGAGGTGTTAGTGTGAACAGCAGAACCATTAGCAGACAATAGGAGCGGTGCTTATGATCCGATACGTTGAACCGAATGTTGAGGCCAGAACACTATAACCTGCCTGGAATGTAGGGTTTGAACGCCTTTTAATTAGACCAGGCAGCTTGGCCACCCCGGATCGATTTCCTGCACGGTTTAAATTCGGCAGCCAAGGGACTAAATCCAAAGCCAGCTTCTCACATCTTTTCAGCGCGAGAGAAACAGGACGCACTCATATTCAGGGCAGAGTCTGTTTCACGTTGAATTTGAGATTGACGTTGAATGTATGCTTATCCCTATGGAGGTGAGCTCATGCGTGCAGAAAGGAAGATACACTGATCAAGTATTTGCCGGAATCAAAACGGGGTTTATGTTGTCCAATGAGACGCAGAGCCGAGCACATCTGAGAAACATGAACTTTACTCAGTTCGGTGAGTTTCACTTTGCTCCTGGGAATCTCCAGGATTTTTGTACGCTGTGTGAACAACGGAGTGCAATCACACGTTTTAATTTGAAACATGTCAGTTTTCTCACATGTCGACCGGCTGAGAAGTCGTTTTTTGACAAAAGGTTGGCAGGGCTCGTCCGGGATTTGAACCCGGGACCTCTCGCATTTCAATTATTATAATCCCAAAGCGAGAATCATACCCCTAGACCAACGAGCCGCCGACAGTGAGGAGCGTAGCTCTCAGTTTCTGACGTTAGTTTGCTATTCGGCCCATCGTGCCTGTGCTGACTCTCAGAGACCGATTTCATGAGTCCCCCTCTCCATCGTTCTGCTAATGTTTTCCCTTTGATGAAGTGATTATTTTTTGTGACATTACTTCATCAACGAGCTGCATCCTTTTCAGTAAAAGGTGAATTTGGCAATGAGGATAAATGTGATTGAATAAAAAAACTAGGGGAAAATGTTTAACACAATAACGACGAAGCTGGGGGCATACTGGATCAGCAGTCCATTGCTTCAACCTGTCAGTCACCTTGTCTCCTATTGACTGCAAAGTCAGACATCCATCCCCTACTTTTTGCATTCAAACAGAAATAATATGCACGAAAATCTACTTCACCACTTGTTTTGCCCGTGCAACCAGATCGACAGTGATGAAAATGTGCCATTAGCTTCTTAAAGCACACAGCCTTCCTTCACTTCAGGTGAGTGACTGTCCGAGAAGGTTGGTTTTGAGGCAGAATTAAAACAAAGAATATAAAATTTCACAAAGCGCGATAGCTGACCATTGCCGGACTCGAACCTTCAATCATCTGATAAGATCACAGTTACAATCGAAATCAGACACCTTATCCTTTAGGCCACGCGGTCGCTACCGTCGGTGCATAATTTGTTGTTTTTTATATTGAGAGCAAATTTGGGACAAGGGTTACATCAAGGAGTGGATATCGGAAAACATGAGCATATTTTGAGTAATGAACAGATGCGCTGCGATATGGATGTACACGGACACAGGCAAAGTCAATGTATCTTGAAACACAACAGTTTAACAATTCGGTTATCACAGCTGATAATCACACTCCTTTTTAAATGTACAGGATGATCAGGATAATGTGTAAATACGTTTTAAAGGGGCAATTGATAAACCGGAACTGACAACCATCCCGTTGAAACAGACACCGAAGGACAGGAAGCACATCCCTCTTACACAGCTGTAGAATTGCCCTTCACGGACAGCAGTTCCCTTTCAGAAGAATAAATTGGAATTTCTATCATTCCTGAATGCAATTGTGTTGTGCGTGAATGAGCGCGGTTCTCATGAGCACGCGGGACTGGGACGGTTGTTGAAGCCACAGGTGATAGACAAGCAGGAAAGAGGGTGGGAAATAAAACCAACCCAGACAAAAAGACAATTTAAAACATATATATATTTATCATAATAAGAAAATAAATAAATTTACAATTTTATTGCAAAAAATTGAATTTGATTTGATTGAAATAAATAAATAATTGTTTCTTAATCTATATATTTTTGATTGAACGAAGTCTGTGCGACTGCATGAAATGCACTGGAAATCAGGGTGTGCAGTCAGTAAATTCCCAAACACAGTAAGCCCATGGTGTAAGACAAGCCACGAGGGAAGATGTGGGAAACAAAGGCCATCTTTTAAAGTCGCGAGTGCTTTTCTGCACGATCAGACAGAAGCTGCGTGTGCTGTGAAAGAGGTCAAATGTAATAGAGCCAATGCAGGCAGAACAGAAAAGCACATTTATTGTGAAAGTTAAAAAGTAGGGAATGTATGTAAATATATGCATATATAAATATTGATACAGAAATTTATATAAACAAAGTCAGTCAGTCAGTCATGTCTTGTCTTGTCTTGATTTGATTTGTATTTGAAAATAAGGGGGAAGGAGCTCATCATGTCACACAGCCCATCCGCAAGCTCTCGCTAAAATCGCTATGTTTCTAACTTATATAATTTGCCTTCTTTCACATGTGGAATAGCAAAATCCCACAGCAGACTCTTCTCCTGTCAGTCAGTCCCTGAATGCGTGTTGAATCAAATCAGTGTGGCTTCAAGTTGCATGTAATGCATTTTTCCTCACATGACATGAAATGCACAGTAAGATCGCGCAGAACGTTTCCACGCACTCTCTCACTTACACAAACACACCAACAAACTAAAAATTCTGCACTCTCCAAAGGCAGTTTTTGAAATTTGAAATTTGAAATCCGGGACAGACAGCACATTCCTTTTAAACAGATAGATAATGATCCGATACTGATAGCACACCATTTTGGAGAGACAGAGAATGACCCCGGGCAGACCAGCACATCACCTTAAAAGGGATACAGAAACACAATGAACAAAAACAAAGCATTCTGTAAAACTCAGCAGGCCGTGAACATTCTGTGGATGAATTTCCCGGGCTCACGTTCAGTCAGATGATCATTCGATATTTTAAGAAAAATGTAAAGTTTACAGATTTTTCCTGGAAAATAGCGCCTGGAAAAATAGGCAGCGAGGAAGGACAAAATGGAATGCCTGTGATACAGTGGAGCGTAGGAGTGATTGGAAATTAAATGGCACAATGCAAAAAGGCAAAGTGAGTGGTAAGCGGGCAATAAAGTAACAAAGGATGGACCAGAGGAGGTGTTAGTGTGAACAGCAGAACCATTAGCAGACAATGGGAGCTATGCTTATGATCCGATACGTTGAACCGAATGTTGAGGCCAGAACACTATAACCTGCCTGGAATGTAGGGTTTGAATGCCTTTTAATTAGACCAGGCAGCTTGGCCACCCCGGATTGATTTCCTGCACGGTTTAAATTCGGCAGCCAAGGCCAGCTTCTCACATCTTTTCAGCGCGAGAGAAACAGGACGCACTCATATTCAGGGCAGAGTCTGTTTCACGTTGAATTTGAGATTGACGTTGAATGTATGCTTATCCCTATGGAGGTGAGCTCATGCGTGCAGAAAGGAAGATACACTGATCAAGTATTTGCCGGAATCAAAACGGGGTTTATGTTGTCCAATGAGACACAGAGCCGAGCACATCTGAGAAACATGAACTTTAGTCAGTTCGGTGAGTTTCACTTTGCTCCTGGGAATCTCCAGGATTTTTGTACGCTGTGTGAACAACGGAGTGCAATCACACGTTTTAATTTGAAACATGTCAGTTTTCTCACATGTCGACCGGCTGATAAGTCGTTTTTTGACAAAAGGTTGGCAGGGTTCGTCCGGGATTTGAACCCGGGACCTCTCGCATTTCAATTATTATAATCCCAAAGCGAGAATCATACCCCTAGACCAACGAGCCGCCGACAGTGAGGAGCGTAGCTCTCAGTTTCTGACGTTAGTTTGCTATTCGGCCCATCGTGCCTGTGCTGACTCTCAGAGACCGATTTCATGAGTCCCCCTCTCCATCGTTCTGCTAATGTTTTCCCTTTGATGAAGTGATTATTTTTTGTGACATTACTTCATCAACGAGCTGCATCCTTTTCAGTAAAAGGTGAATTTGGCAATGAGGATAAATGTGATTGAATAAAAAAACTAGGGGAAAATGTTTAACACAATAACGACGAAGCTGGGGGCATACTGGATCAGCAGTCCATTGCTTCAATCTGTCAGTCACCTTGTCTCCTATTGACTGCAAAGTCAGACATCCATCCCCTACTTTTTGCATTCAAACAGAAATAATATGCACGAAAATCTACTTCACCACTTGTTTTGCCCGTGCAACCAGATCGACAGTGATGAAAATGTGCCATTAGCTTCTTAAAGCACACAGCCTTCCTTTACTTCAGGTGAGTGACTGTCCGAGATGGTTGGTTTTGAGGCAGAATCAAAACAAAGAATATAAAATTTCACAAAGCGCGATAGCTGACCACTGCCGGACTCGAACCTGCAATCATCTGATAAGATCACAGTTACAATCGAAATCAGACACCTTATCCTTTAGGCCACGCGGCCGCTACCGTCGGTGCATAATTTGTTGTTTTTTATATTGAGAGCAAATTTGGGACAAGGGTTACATCAAGGAGTGGATATCGGAAAACATGAGCATATTTTGAGTAATGAACAGAGGCGCTGCGATATGGATGTACACGGACACAGGCAAAGTCAATGTATCTTGAAACACAACAGTTTAACAATTCGGTTATCACAGCTGATAATCACACTCCTTTTTAAATGTACAGGATGATCCGGATAATGAGAAAATACGTTTTAAAGGGGCAATTGATGAACCGGAACTGACAACCATCCCGTTGAAACAGACACCGAATGATCCTGGACAGGAAGCACATCCCTCTTACACAGCTGTAGAATTGCCCTTCACGGACAGCAGTTCCCTTTCAGAAGAATAAATTGGAATTTCTATCATTCCTGAATGCAATTGTGTTGTGCGTGAATGAGCGCGGTTCTCATGAGCACGCGGGACTGGGACGGTTGTTGAAGCCACAGGTGATAGACAAGCAGGAAAGAGGGAGGGAAATAAAACCAACCCAGACAAAAAGACAATTTAAAACATATATATATTTATTATAATAAGAAAATAAATAAATTTACAATTTTATTGCAAAAAATTGAATTTGATTTGATTGAAATAAATAAATAATTGTTTCTTAATCTATATATTTTTGATTGAACGAAGTCTGTGCGACTGCATGAAATGCACTGGAAATCAGGGTGTGCAGTCAGTAAATTCCCAAACACAGTAAGCCCATGGTGTAAGACAAGCCACGAGGGAAGATGTGGGCAACAAAGGCCATCTTTTAAAGTCGCGAGTGCTTTTCTGCAGGATCAGACAGAAGCTGCGTGTGCTGTGAAAGAGGTCAAATGTAATAGAGCCAATGCAGGCAGAACAGAAAAGCACATTTATTGTGAAAGTTAAAAAGTAGGGAATGTATGTAAATATATGCATATATAAATATTGATACAGAAATTTATATAAACAAAGTCAGTCAGTCAGTCATGTCTTGTCTTGTCTTGATTTGATTTGTATTTGAAAATAAGGGGGAAGGAGCTCATCATGTCACACAGCCCATCCGCAAGCTCTCGCTGAAATCGCTATGTTTCTAACTTATATAATTTGCCTTCTTTCACATGTGGAATAGCAAAATCCCACAGCAGACTCTTCTCCTGTCAGTCAGTCCCTGAATGCGTGTTGAATCAAATCAGTGTGGCTTCAAGTTGCATGTAATGCATTTTTCCTCCCATGACATGAAATGCACAGTAAGATCGCGCAGAACGTTTCCACGCACTCTCTCACTTACACAAACACACCAACAAACTAAAAATTCTGCACTCTCCAAAGGCAGATTTTGAAATTTGAAATTTGAAATCCGAGACAGACAGCACATTCCTTTTAAACAGATAGATAATGATCCGATACTGATAGCACACCATTTTGGAGAGACAGAGAATGACCCCGGGCAGACCAGCACATCACCTTAAAAGGGATACAGAAACACAATGAACAAAAACAAAGCATTCTGTAAAACTCAGCAGGCCGTGAACATTCTGTGGATGAATTTCCCGGGCTCACGTTCAGTCAGATGATCATTCCGATATTTTAAGAAAAATGTAAAGTTTACAGATTTTTCCTGGAAAATAGCGCCTGGAAAAATAGGCAGCGAGGAAGGACAAAAGGGAATGCCTGTGATACAGTGGAGCGTAGGAGTGATTGAATAATAAATGGCACAATGCAAAAAGGCAAAGTGAGTGGTAAGCGGGCAATAAAGTAACAAAGGATGGACCAGAGGAGGTGTTAGTGTGAACAGCAGAACCATTAGCAGACAATAGGAGCGGTGCTTATGATCCGATACGTTGAACCGAATGTTGAGGCCAGAACACTATAACCTGCCTGGAATGTAGGGTTTGAACGCCTTTTAATTAGACCAGGCAGCTTGGCCACCCCGGATCGATTTCCTGCACGGTTTAAATTCGGCAGCCAAGGGACTAAATCCAAAGCCAGCTTCTCACATCTTTTCAGCGCGAGAGAAACAGGACGCACTCATATTCAGGGCAGAGTCTGTTTCACGTTGAATTTGAGATTGACGTTGAATGTATGCTTACCCCTATGGAGGTGAGCTCATGCGTGCAGAAAGGAAGATACACTGATCAAGTATTTGCCGGAATCAAAACGGGGTTTATGTTGTCCAATGAGACGCAGAGCCGAGCACATCTGAGAAACATGAACTTTAGTCAGTTCGGTGAGTTTCACTTTGCTCCTGGGAATCTCCAGGATTTTTGTACGCTGTGTGAACAACGGAGTGCAATCACACGTTTTAATTTGAAACATGTCAGTTTTCTCACATGTCGACCGGCTGAGAAGTCGTTTTTTGACAAAAGGTTGGCAGGGCTCGTCCGGGATTTGAACCCGGGACCTCTCGCATTTCAATTATTATAATCCCAAAGCGAGAATCATACCCCTAGACCAACGAGCCGCCGACAGTGAGGAGCGTAGCTCTCAGTTTCTGACGTTAGTTTGCTATTCGGCCCATCGTGCCTGTGCTGACTCTCAGAGACCGATTTCATGAGTCCCCCTCTCCATCGTTCTGCTAATGTTTTCCCTTTGATGAAGTGATTATTTTTTGTGACATTACTTCATCAACGAGCTGCATCCTTTTCAGTAAAAGGTGAATTTGGCAATGAGGATAAATGTGATTGAATAAAAAAACTAGGGGAAAATGTTTAACACAATAACGACGAAGCTGGGGGCATACTGGATCAGCAGTCCATTGCTTCAACCTGTCAGTCACCTTGTCTCCTATTGACTGCAAAGTCAGACATCCATCCCCTACTTTTTGCATTCAAACAGAAATAATATGCACGAAAATCTACTTCACCACTTGTTTTGCCCGTGCAACCAGATCGACAGTGATGAAAATGTGCCATTAGCTTCTTAAAGCACACAGCCTTCCTTCACTTCAGGTGAGTGACTGTCCGAGAAGGTTGGTTTTGAGGCAGAATTAAAACAAAGAATATAAAATTTCACAAAGCGCGATAGCTGACCATTGCCGGACTCGAACCTTCAATCATCTGATAAGATCACAGTTACAATCGAAATCAGACACCTTATCCTTTAGGCCACGCGGTCGCTACCGTCGGTGCATAATTTGTTGTTTTTTATATTGAGAGCAAATTTGGGACAAGGGTTACATCAAGGAGTGGATATCGGAAAACATGAGCATATTTTGAGTAATGAACAGATGCGCTGCGATATGGATGTACACGGACACAGGCAAAGTCAATGTATCTTGAAACACAACAGTTTAACAATTCGGTTATCACAGCTGATAATCACACTCCTTTTTAAATGTACAGGATGATCCGGATAATGTGTAAATACGTTTTAAAGGGGCAATTGATAAACCGGAACTGACAACCATCCCGTTGAAACAGACACCGAAGGACAGGAAGCACATCCCTCTTACACAGCTGTAGAATTGCCCTTCACGGACAGCAGTTCCCTTTCAGAAGAATAAATTGGAATTTCTATCATTCCTGAATGCAATTGTGTTGTGCGTGAATGAGCGCGGTTCTCATGAGCACGCGGGACTGGGACGGTTGTTGAAGCCACAGGTGATAGACAAGCAGGAAAGAGGGTGGGAAATAAAACCAACCCAGACAAAAAGACAATTTAAAACATATATATATTTATCATAATAAGAAAATAAATAAATTTACAATTTTATTGCAAAAAATTGAATTTGATTTGATTGAAATAAATAAATAATTGTTTCTTAATCTATATATTTTTGATTGAACGAAGTCTGTGCGACTGCATGAAATGCACTGGAAATCAGGGTGTGCAGTCAGTAAATTCCCAAACACAGTAAGCCCATGGTGTAAGACAAGCCACGAGGGAAGATGTGGGAAACAAAGGCCATCTTTTAAAGTCGCGAGTGCTTTTCTGCACGATCAGACAGAAGCTGCGTGTGCTGTGAAAGAGGTCAAATGTAATAGAGCCAATGCAGGCAGAACAGAAAAGCACATTTATTGTGAAAGTTAAAAAGTAGGGAATGTATGTAAATATATGCATATATAAATATTGATACAGAAATTTATATAAACAAAGTCAGTCAGTCAGTCATGTCTTGTCTTGTCTTGATTTGATTTGTATTTGAAAATAAGGGGGAAGGAGCTCATCATGTCACACAGCCCATCCGCAAGCTCTCGCTAAAATCGCTATGTTTCTAACTTATATAATTTGCCTTCTTTCACATGTGGAATAGCAAAATCCCACAGCAGACTCTTCTCCTGTCAGTCAGTCCCTGAATGCGTGTTGAATCAAATCAGTGTGGCTTCAAGTTGCATGTAATGCATTTTTCCTCACATGACATGAAATGCACAGTAAGATCGCGCAGAACGTTTCCACGCACTCTCTCACTTACACAAACACACCAACAAACTAAAAATTCTGCACTCTCCAAAGGCAGTTTTTGAAATTTGAAATTTGAAATCCGGGACAGACAGCACATTCCTTTTAAACAGATAGATAATGATCCGATACTGATAGCACACCATTTTGGAGAGACAGAGAATGACCCCGGGCAGACCAGCACATCACCTTAAAAGGGATACAGAAACACAATGAACAAAAACAAAGCATTCTGTAAAACTCAGCAGGCCGTGAACATTCTGTGGATGAATTTCCCGGGCTCACGTTCAGTCAGATGATCATTCGATATTTTAAGAAAAATGTAAAGTTTACAGATTTTTCCTGGAAAATAGCGCCTGGAAAAATAGGCAGCGAGGAAGGACAAAATGGAATGCCTGTGATACAGTGGAGCGTAGGAGTGATTGGAAATTAAATGGCACAATGCAAAAAGGCAAAGTGAGTGGTAAGCGGGCAATAAAGTAACAAAGGATGGACCAGAGGAGGTGTTAGTGTGAACAGCAGAACCATTAGCAGACAATGGGAGCTATGCTTATGATCCGATACGTTGAACCGAATGTTGAGGCCAGAACACTATAACCTGCCTGGAATGTAGGGTTTGAATGCCTTTTAATTAGACCAGGCAGCTTGGCCACCCCGGATTGATTTCCTGCACGGTTTAAATTCGGCAGCCAAGGCCAGCTTCTCACATCTTTTCAGCGCGAGAGAAACAGGACGCACTCATATTCAGGGCAGAGTCTGTTTCACGTTGAATTTGAGATTGACGTTGAATGTATGCTTATCCCTATGGAGGTGAGCTCATGCGTGCAGAAAGGAAGATACACTGATCAAGTATTTGCCGGAATCAAAACGGGGTTTATGTTGTCCAATGAGACACAGAGCCGAGCACATCTGAGAAACATGAACTTTAGTCAGTTCGGTGAGTTTCACTTTGCTCCTGGGAATCTCCAGGATTTTTGTACGCTGTGTGAACAACGGAGTGCAATCACACGTTTTAATTTGAAACATGTCAGTTTTCTCACATGTCGACCGGCTGATAAGTCGTTTTTTGACAAAAGGTTGGCAGGGTTCGTCCGGGATTTGAACCCGGGACCTCTCGCATTTCAATTATTATAATCCCAAAGCGAGAATCATACCCCTAGACCAACGAGCCGCCGACAGTGAGGAGCGTAGCTCTCAGTTTCTGACGTTAGTTTGCTATTCGGCCCATCGTGCCTGTGCTGACTCTCAGAGACCGATTTCATGAGTCCCCCTCTCCATCGTTCTGCTAATGTTTTCCCTTTGATGAAGTGATTATTTTTTGTGACATTACTTCATCAACGAGCTGCATCCTTTTCAGTAAAAGGTGAATTTGGCAATGAGGATAAATGTGATTGAATAAAAAAACTAGGGGAAAATGTTTAACACAATAACGACGAAGCTGGGGGCATACTGGATCAGCAGTCCATTGCTTCAACCTGTCAGTCACCTTGTCTCCTATTGACTGCAAAGTCAGACATCCATCCCCTACTTTTTGCATTCAAACAGAAATAATATGCACGAAAATCTACTTCACCACTTGTTTTGCCCGTGCAACCAGATCGACAGTGATGAAAATGTGCCATTAGCTTCTTAAAGCACACAGCCTTCCTTTACTTCAGGTGAGTGACTGTCCGAGATGGTTGGTTTTGAGGCAGAATCAAAACAAAGAATATAAAATTTCACAAAGCGCGATAGCTGACCACTGCCGGACTCGAACCTGCAATCATCTGATAAGATCACAGTTACAATCGAAATCAGACACCTTATCCTTTAAGCCACGCGGCCGCTACCGTCGGTGCATAATTTGTTGTTTTTTATATTGAGAGCAAATTTGGGACAAGGGTTACATCAAGGAGTGGATATCGGAAAACATGAGCATATTTTGAGTAATGAACAGAGGCGCTGCGATATGGATGTACACGGACACAGGCAAAGTCAATGTATCTTGAAACACAACAGTTTAACAATTCGGTTATCACAGCTGATAATCACACTCCTTTTTAAATGTACAGGATGATCCGGATAATGAGAAAATACGTTTTAAAGGGGCAATTGATGAACCGGAACTGACAACCATCCCGTTGAAACAGACACCGAATGATCCTGGACAGGAAGCACATCCCTCTTACACAGCTGTAGAATTGCCCTTCACGGACAGCAGTTCCCTTTCAGAAGAATAAATTGGAATTTCTATCATTCCTGAATGCAATTGTGTTGTGCGTGAATGAGCGCGGTTCTCATGAGCACGCGGGACTGGGACGGTTGTTGAAGCCACAGGTGATAGACAAGCAGGAAAGAGGGAGGGAAATAAAACCAACCCAGACAAAAAGACAATTTAAAACATATATATATTTATTATAATAAGAAAATAAATAAATTTACAATTTTATTGCAAAAAATTGAATTTGATTTGATTGAAATAAATAAATAATTGTTTCTTAATCTATATATTTTTGATTGAACGAAGTCTGTGCGACTGCATGAAATGCACTGGAAATCAGGGTGTGCAGTCAGTAAATTCCCAAACACAGTAAGCCCATGGTGTAAGACAAGCCACGAGGGAAGATGTGGGCAACAAAGGCCATCTTTTAAAGTCGCGAGTGCTTTTCTGCAGGATCAGACAGAAGCTGCGTGTGCTGTGAAAGAGGTCAAATGTAATAGAGCCAATGCAGGCAGAACAGAAAAGCACATTTATTGTGAAAGTTAAAAAGTAGGGAATGTATGTAAATATATGCATATATAAATATTGATACAGAAATTTATATAAACAAAGTCAGTCAGTCAGTCATGTCTTGTCTTGTCTTGATTTGATTTGTATTTGAAAATAAGGGGGAAGGAGCTCATCATGTCACACAGCCCATCCGCAAGCTCTCGCTGAAATCGCTATGTTTCTAACTTATATAATTTGCCTTCTTTCACATGTGGAATAGCAAAATCCCACAGCAGACTCTTCTCCTGTCAGTCAGTCCCTGAATGCGTGTTGAATCAAATCAGTGTGGCTTCAAGTTGCATGTAATGCATTTTTCCTCCCATGACATGAAATGCACAGTAAGATCGCGCAGAACGTTTCCACGCACTCTCTCACTTACACAAACACACCAACAAACTAAAAATTCTGCACTCTCCAAAGGCAGATTTTGAAATTTGAAATTTGAAATCCGAGACAGACAGCACATTCCTTTTAAACAGATAGATAATGATCCGATACTGATAGCACACCATTTTGGAGAGACAGAGAATGACCCCGGGCAGACCAGCACATCACCTTAAAAGGGATACAGAAACACAATGAACAAAAACAAAGCATTCTGTAAAACTCAGCAGGCCGTGAACATTCTGTGGATGAATTTCCCGGGCTCACGTTCAGTCAGATGATCATTCCGATATTTTAAGAAAAATGTAAAGTTTACAGATTTTTCCTGGAAAATAGCGCCTGGAAAAATAGGCAGCGAGGAAGGACAAAAGGGAATGCCTGTGATACAGTGGAGCGTAGGAGTGATTGAATAATAAATGGCACAATGCAAAAAGGCAAAGTGAGTGGTAAGCGGGCAATAAAGTAACAAAGGATGGACCAGAGGAGGTGTTAGTGTGAACAGCAGAACCATTAGCAGACAATAGGAGCGGTGCTTATGATCCGATACGTTGAACCGAATGTTGAGGCCAGAACACTATAACCTGCCTGGAATGTAGGGTTTGAACGCCTTTTAATTAGACCAGGCAGCTTGGCCACCCCGGATCGATTTCCTGCACGGTTTAAATTCGGCAGCCAAGGGACTAAATCCAAAGCCAGCTTCTCACATCTTTTCAGCGCGAGAGAAACAGGACGCACTCATATTCAGGGCAGAGTCTGTTTCACGTTGAATTTGAGATTGACGTTGAATGTATGCTTACCCCTATGGAGGTGAGCTCATGCGTGCAGAAAGGAAGATACACTGATCAAGTATTTGCCGGAATCAAAACGGGGTTTATGTTGTCCAATGAGACGCAGAGCCGAGCACATCTGAGAAACATGAACTTTAGTCAGTTCGGTGAGTTTCACTTTGCTCCTGGGAATCTCCAGGATTTTTGTACGCTGTGTGAACAACGGAGTGCAATCACACGTTTTAATTTGAAACATGTCAGTTTTCTCACATGTCGACCGGCTGAGAAGTCGTTTTTTGACAAAAGGTTGGCAGGGCTCGTCCGGGATTTGAACCCGGGACCTCTCGCATTTCAATTATTATAATCCCAAAGCGAGAATCATACCCCTAGACCAACGAGCCGCCGACAGTGAGGAGCGTAGCTCTCAGTTTCTGACGTTAGTTTGCTATTCGGCCCATCGTGCCTGTGCTGACTCTCAGAGACCGATTTCATGAGTCCCCCTCTCCATCGTTCTGCTAATGTTTTCCCTTTGATGAAGTGATTATTTTTTGTGACATTACTTCATCAACGAGCTGCATCCTTTTCAGTAAAAGGTGAATTTGGCAATGAGGATAAATGTGATTGAATAAAAAAACTAGGGGAAAATGTTTAACACAATAACGACGAAGCTGGGGGCATACTGGATCAGCAGTCCATTGCTTCAACCTGTCAGTCACCTTGTCTCCTATTGACTGCAAAGTCAGACATCCATCCCCTACTTTTTGCATTCAAACAGAAATAATATGCACGAAAATCTACTTCACCACTTGTTTTGCCCGTGCAACCAGATCGACAGTGATGAAAATGTGCCATTAGCTTCTTAAAGCACACAGCCTTCCTTCACTTCAGGTGAGTGACTGTCCGAGAAGGTTGGTTTTGAGGCAGAATTAAAACAAAGAATATAAAATTTCACAAAGCGCGATAGCTGACCATTGCCGGACTCGAACCTTCAATCATCTGATAAGATCACAGTTACAATCGAAATCAGACACCTTATCCTTTAGGCCACGCGGTCGCTACCGTCGGTGCATAATTTGTTGTTTTTTATATTGAGAGCAAATTTGGGACAAGGGTTACATCAAGGAGTGGATATCGGAAAACATGAGCATATTTTGAGTAATGAACAGATGCGCTGCGATATGGATGTACACGGACACAGGCAAAGTCAATGTATCTTGAAACACAACAGTTTAACAATTCGGTTATCACAGCTGATAATCACACTCCTTTTTAAATGTACAGGATGATCCGGATAATGTGTAAATACGTTTTAAAGGGGCAATTGATAAACCGGAACTGACAACCATCCCGTTGAAACAGACACCGAAGGACAGGAAGCACATCCCTCTTACACAGCTGTAGAATTGCCCTTCACGGACAGCAGTTCCCTTTCAGAAGAATAAATTGGAATTTCTATCATTCCTGAATGCAATTGTGTTGTGCGTGAATGAGCGCGGTTCTCATGAGCACGCGGGACTGGGACGGTTGTTGAAGCCACAGGTGATAGACAAGCAGGAAAGAGGGTGGGAAATAAAACCAACCCAGACAAAAAGACAATTTAAAACATATATATATTTATCATAATAAGAAAATAAATAAATTTACAATTTTATTGCAAAAAATTGAATTTGATTTGATTGAAATAAATAAATAATTGTTTCTTAATCTATATATTTTTGATTGAACGAAGTCTGTGCGACTGCATGAAATGCACTGGAAATCAGGGTGTGCAGTCAGTAAATTCCCAAACACAGTAAGCCCATGGTGTAAGACAAGCCACGAGGGAAGATGTGGGAAACAAAGGCCATCTTTTAAAGTCGCGAGTGCTTTTCTGCACGATCAGACAGAAGCTGCGTGTGCTGTGAAAGAGGTCAAATGTAATAGAGCCAATGCAGGCAGAACAGAAAAGCACATTTATTGTGAAAGTTAAAAAGTAGGGAATGTATGTAAATATATGCATATATAAATATTGATACAGAAATTTATATAAACAAAGTCAGTCAGTCAGTCATGTCTTGTCTTGTCTTGATTTGATTTGTATTTGAAAATAAGGGGGAAGGAGCTCATCATGTCACACAGCCCATCCGCAAGCTCTCGCTAAAATCGCTATGTTTCTAACTTATATAATTTGCCTTCTTTCACATGTGGAATAGCAAAATCCCACAGCAGACTCTTCTCCTGTCAGTCAGTCCCTGAATGCGTGTTGAATCAAATCAGTGTGGCTTCAAGTTGCATGTAATGCATTTTTCCTCCCATGACATGAAATGCACAGTAAGATCGCGCAGAACGTTTCCACGCACTCTCTCACTTACACAAACACACCAACAAACTAAAAATTCTGCACTCTCCAAAGGCAGATTTTGAAATTTGAAATTTGAAATCCGAGACAGACAGCACATTCCTTTTAAACAGATAGATAATGATCCGATACTGATAGCACACCATTTTGGAGAGACAGAGAATGACCCCGGGCAGACCAGCACATCACCTTAAAAGGGATACAGAAACACAATGAACAAAAACAAAGCATTCTGTAAAACTCAGCAGGCCGTGAACATTCTGTGGATGAATTTCCCGGGCTCACGTTCAGTCAGATGATCATTCCGATATTTTAAGAAAAATGTAAAGTTTACAGATTTTTCCTGGAAAATAGCGCCTGGAAAAATAGGCAGCGAGGAAGGACAAAAGGGAATGCCTGTGATACAGTGGAGCGTAGGAGTGATTGAATAATAAATGGCACAATGCAAAAAGGCAAAGTGAGTGGTAAGCGGGCAATAAAGTAACAAATGATGGACCAGAGGAGGTGTTAGTGTGAACAGCAGAACCATTAGCAGACAATAGGAGCGGTGCTTATGATCCGATACGTTGAACCGAATGTTGAGGCCAGAACACTATAACCTGCCTGGAATGTAGGGTTTGAACGCCTTTTAATTAGACCAGGCAGCTTGGCCACCCCGGATCGATTTCCTGCACGGTTTAAATTCGGCAGCCAAGGGACTAAATCCAAAGCCAGCTTCTCACATCTTTTCAGCGCGAGAGAAACAGGACGCACTCATATTCAGGGCAGAGTCTGTTTCACGTTGAATTTGAGATTGACGTTGAATGTATGCTTATCCCTATGGAGGTGAGCTCATGCGTGCAGAAAGGAAGATACACTGATCAAGTATTTGCCGGAATCAAAACGGGGTTTATGTTGTCCAATGAGACGCAGAGCCGAGCACATCTGAGAAACATGAACTTTACTCAGTTCGGTGAGTTTCACTTTGCTCCTGGGAATCTCCAGGATTTTTGTACGCTGTGTGAACAACGGAGTGCAATCACACGTTTTAATTTGAAACATGTCAGTTTTCTCACATGTCGACCGGCTGAGAAGTCGTTTTTTGACAAAAGGTTGGCAGGGCTCGTCCGGGATTTGAACCCGGGACCTCTCGCATTTCAATTATTATAATCCCAAAGCGAGAATCATACCCCTAGACCAACGAGCCGCCGACAGTGAGGAGCGTAGCTCTCAGTTTCTGACGTTAGTTTGCTATTCGGCCCATCGTGCCTGTGCTGACTCTCAGAGACCGATTTCATGAGTCCCCCTCTCCATCGTTCTGCTAATGTTTTCCCTTTGATGAAGTGATTATTTTTTGTGACATTACTTCATCAACGAGCTGCATCCTTTTCAGTAAAAGGTGAATTTGGCAATGAGGATAAATGTGATTGAATAAAAAAACTAGGGGAAAATGTTTAACACAATAACGACGAAGCTGGGGGCATACTGGATCAGCAGTCCATTGCTTCAACCTGTCAGTCACCTTGTCTCCTATTGACTGCAAAGTCAGACATCCATCCCCTACTTTTTGCATTCAAACAGAAATAATATGCACGAAAATCTACTTCACCACTTGTTTTGCCCGTGCAACCAGATCGACAGTGATGAAAATGTGCCATTAGCTTCTTAAAGCACACAGCCTTCCTTCACTTCAGGTGAGTGACTGTCCGAGAAGGTTGGTTTTGAGGCAGAATTAAAACAAAGAATATAAAATTTCACAAAGCGCGATAGCTGACCATTGCCGGACTCGAACCTTCAATCATCTGATAAGATCACAGTTACAATCGAAATCAGACACCTTATCCTTTAGGCCACGCGGTCGCTACCGTCGGTGCATAATTTGTTGTTTTTTATATTGAGAGCAAATTTGGGACAAGGGTTACATCAAGGAGTGGATATCGGAAAACATGAGCATATTTTGAGTAATGAACAGATGCGCTGCGATATGGATGTACACGGACACAGGCAAAGTCAATGTATCTTGAAACACAACAGTTTAACAATTCGGTTATCACAGCTGATAATCACACTCCTTTTTAAATGTACAGGATGATCCGGATAATGTGTAAATACGTTTTAAAGGGGCAATTGATAAACCGGAACTGACAACCATCCCGTTGAAACAGACACCGAAGGACAGGAAGCACATCCCTCTTACACAGCTGTAGAATTGCCCTTCACGGACAGCAGTTCCCTTTCAGAAGAATAAATTGGAATTTCTATCATTCCTGAATGCAATTGTGTTGTGCGTGAATGAGCGCGGTTCTCATGAGCACGCGGGACTGGGACGGTTGTTGAAGCCACAGGTGATAGACAAGCAGGAAAGAGGGTGGGAAATAAAACCAACCCAGACAAAAAGACAATTTAAAACATATATATAATTATCATAATAAGAAAATAAATAAATTTACAATTTTATTGCAAAAAATTGAATTTGATTTGATTGAAATAAATAAATAATTGTTTCTTAATCTATATATTTTTGATTGAACGAAGTCTGTGCGACTGCATGAAATGCACTGGAAATCAGGGTGTGCAGTCAGTAACTTCCCAAACACAGTAAGCCCATGGTGTAAGACAAGCCACGAGGGAAGATGTGGGAAACAAAGGCCATCTTTTAAAGTCGCGAGTGCTTTTCTGCACGATCAGACAGAAGCTGCGTGTGCTGTGAAGAGGTCAAATGTAATAGAGCCAATGCAGGCAGAACAGAAAAGCACATTTATTGTGAAAGTTAAAAAGTAGGGAATGTATGTAAATATATGCATATATAAATATTGATACAGAAATTTATATAAACAAAGTCAGTCAGTCAGTCATGTCTTGTCTTGTCTTGATTAGATTTGTATTTGAAAATAAGGGGGAAGGAGCTCATCATGTCACACAGCCCATCCGC
The DNA here is from genome assembly GCF_044704955.1 of Pristiophorus japonicus. Taxonomy (NCBI): domain Eukaryota; kingdom Metazoa; phylum Chordata; class Chondrichthyes; family Pristiophoridae; genus Pristiophorus; species Pristiophorus japonicus. The sequence continues at coordinate 2,213,855 of NW_027254772.1, forward strand.
AAGCTCTCGCTAAAATCGCTATGTTTCTAACTTATATAATTTGCCTTCTTTCACATGTGGAATAGCAAAATCCCACAGCAGACTCTTCTCCTGTCAGTCAGTCCCTGAATGCGTGTTGAATCAAATCAGTGTGGCTTCAAGTTGCATGTAATGCATTTTTCCTCACATGACATGAAATGCACAGTAAGATCGCGCAGAACGTTTCCACGCACTCTCTCACTTACACAAACACACCAACAAACTAAAAATTCTGCACTCTCCAAAGGCAGTTTTTGAAATTTGAAATTTGAAATCCGGGACAGACAGCACATTCCTTTTAAACAGATAGATAATGATCCGATACTGATAGCACACCATTTTGGAGAGACAGAGAATGACCCCGGGCAGACCAGCACATCACCTTAAAAGGGATACAGAAACACAATGAACAAAAACAAAGCATTCTGTAAAACTCAGCAGGCCGTGAACATTCTGTGGATGAATTTCCCGGGCTCACGTTCAGTCAGATGATCATTCGATATTTTAAGAACAATGTAAAGTTTACAGATTTTTCCTGGAAAATAGCGCCTGGAAAAATAGGCAGCGAGGAAGGACAAAATGGAATGCCTGTGATACAGTGGAGCGTAGGAGTGATTGGAAATTAAATGGCACAATGCAAAAAGGCAAAGTGAGTGGTAAGCGGGCAATAAAGTAACAAAGGATGGACCAGAGGAGGTGTTAGTGTGAACAGCAGAACCATTAGCAGACAATGGGAGCTATGCTTATGATCCGATACGTTGAACCGAATGTTGAGGCCAGAACACTATAACCTGCCTGGAATGTAGGGTTTGAACGCCTTTTAATTAGACCAGGCAGCTTGGCCACCCCGGATTGATTTCCTGCACGGTTTAAATTCGGCAGCCAAGGCCAGCTTCTCACATCTTTTCAGCGCGAGAGAAACAGGACGCACTCATATTCAGGGCAGAGTCTGTTTCACGTTGAATTTGAGATTGACGTTGAATGTATGCTTATCCCTATGGAGGTGATCTCATGCGTGCAGAAAGGAAGATACACTGATCAAGTATTTGCCGGAATCAAAACGGGGTTTATGTTGTCCAATGAGACACAGAGCCGAGCACATCTGAGAAACATGAACTTTAGTCAGTTCGGTGAGTTTCACTTTGCTCCTGGGAATCTCCAGGATTTTTGTACGCTGTGTGAACAACGGAGTGCAATCACACGTTTTAATTTGAAACATGTCAGTTTTCTCACATGTCGACCGGCTGAGAAGTCGTTTTTTGACAAAAGGTTGGCAGGGCTCGTCCGGGATTTGAACCCGGGACCTCTCGCATTTCAATTATTATAATCCCAAAGCGAGAATCATACCCCTAGACCAACGAGCCGCCGACAGTGAGGAGCGTAGCTCTCAGTTTCTGACGTTAGTTTGCTATTCGGCCCATCGTGCCTGTGCTGACTCTCAGAGACCGATTTCATGAGTCCCCCTCTCCATCGTTCTGCTAATGTTTTCCCTTTGATGAAGTGATTATTTTTTGTGACATTACTTCATCAACGAGCTGCATCCTTTTCAGTAAAAGGTGAATTTGGCAATGAGGATAAATGTGATTGAATAAAAAAACTAGGGGAAAATGTTTAACACAATAACGACGAAGCTGGGGGCACACTGGATCAGCAGTCCATTGCTTCAACCTGTCAGTCACCTTGTCTCCTATTGACTGCAAAGTCAGACATCCATCCCCTACTTTTTGCATTCAAACAGAAATAATATGCACGAAAATCTACTTCACCACTTGTTTTGCCCGTGCAACCAGATCGACAGTGATGAAAATGTGCCATTAGCTTCTTAAAGCACACAGCCTTCCTTTACTTCAGGTGAGTGACTGTCCGAGATGGTTGGTTTTGAGGCAGAATCAAAACAAAGAATATAAAATTTCACAAAGCGCGATAGCTGACCACTGCCGGACTCGAACCTGCAATCATCTGATAAGATCACAGTTACAATCGAAATCAGACACCTTATCCTTTAGGCCACGCGGCCGCTGCCGTCGGTGCATAATTTGTTGTTTTTTATATTGAGAGCAAATTTGGGACAAGGGTTACATCAAGGAGTGGATATCGGAAAACATGAGCATATTTTGAGTAATGAACAGAGGCGCTGCTATATGGATGTACACGGACACAGGCAAAGTCAATGTATCTTGAAACACAACAGTTTAACAATTCGGTTATCACAGCTGATAATCACACTCCTTTTTAAATGTACAGGATGATCCGGATAATGAGAAAATACGTTTTAAAGGGGCAATTGATGAACCGGAACTGACAACCATCCCGTTGAAACAGACACCGAATGATCCTGGACAGGAAGCACATCCCTCTTACACAGCTGTAGAATTGCCCTTCACGGACAGCAGTTCCCTTTCAGAAGAATAAATTGGAATTTCTATCATTCCTGAATGCAATTGTGTTGTGCGTGAATGAGCGCGGTTCTCATGAGCACGCGGGACTGGGACGGTTGTTGAAGCCACAGGTGATAGACAAGCAGGAAAGAGGGAGGGAAATAAAACCAACCCAGACAAAAAGACAATTTAAAACATATATATATTTATTATAATAAGAAAATAAATAAATTTACAATTTTATTGCAAAAAATTGAATTTGATTTGATTGAAATAAATAAATAATTGTTTCTTAATCTATATATTTTTGATTGAACGAAGTCTGTGCGACTGCATGAAATGCACTGGAAATCAGGGTGTGCAGTCAGTAAATTCCCAAACACAGTAAGCCCATGGTGTAAGACAAGCCACGAGGGAAGATGTGGGCAACAAAGGCCATCTTTTAAAGTCGCGAATGCTTTTCTGCAGGATCAGACAGAAGCTGCGTGTGCTGTGAAAGAGGTCAAATGTAATAGAGCCAATGCAGGCAGAACAGAAAAGCACATTTATTGTGAAAGTTAAAAAGTAGGGAATGTATGTAAATATATGCATATATAAATATTGATACAGAAATTTATATAAACAAAGTCAGTCAGTCAGTCATGTCTTGTCTTGTCTTGATTTGATTTGTATTTGAAAATAAGGGGGAAGGAGCTCATCATGTCACACAGCCCATCCGCAAGCTCTCGCTGAAATCGCTATGTTTCTAACTTATATAATTTGCCTTCTTTCACATGTGGAATAGCAAAATCCCACAGCAGACTCTTCTCCTGTCAGTCAGTCCCTGAATGCGTGTTGAATCAAATCAGTGTGGCTTCAAGTTGCATGTAATGCATTTTTCCTCCCATGACATGAAATGCACAGTAAGATCGCGCAGAACGTTTCCACGCACTCTCTCACTTACACAAACACACCAACAAACTAAAAATTCTGCACTCTCCAAAGGCAGATTTTGAAATTTGAAATTTGAAATCCGAGACAGACAGCACATTCCTTTTAAACAGATAGATAATGATCCGATACTGATAGCACACCATTTTGGAGAGACAGAGAATGACCCCGGGCAGACCAGCACATCACCTTAAAAGGGATACAGAAACACAATGAACAAAAACAAAGCATTCTGTAAAACTCAGCAGGCCGTGAACATTCTGTGGATGAATTTCCCGGGCTCACGTTCAGTCAGATGATCATTCCGATATTTTAAGAAAAATGTAAAGTTTACAGATTTTTCCTGGAAAATAGCGCCTGGAAAAATAGGCAGCGAGGAAGGACAAAAGGGAATGCCTGTGATACAGTGGAGCGTAGGAGTGATTGAATAATAAATGGCACAATGCAAAAAGGCAAAGTGAGTGGTAAGCGGGCAATAAAGTAACAAAGGATGGACCAGAGGAGGTGTTAGTGTGAACAGCAGAACCATTAGCAGACAATAGGAGCGGTGCTTATGATCCGATACGTTGAACCGAATGTTGAGGCCAGAACACTATAACCTGCCTGGAATGTAGGGTTTGAACGCCTTTTAATTAGACCAGGCAGCTTGGCCACCCCGGATCGATTTCCTGCACGGTTTAAATTCGGCAGCCAAGGGACTAAATCCAAAGCCAGCTTCTCACATCTTTTCAGCGCGAGAGAAACAGGACGCACTCATATTCAGGGCAGAGTCTGTTTCACGTTGAATTTGAGATTGACGTTGAATGTATGCTTATCCCTATGGAGGTGAGCTCATGCGTGCAGAAAGGATGATACACTGATCAAGTATTTGCCGGAATCAAAACGGGGTTTATGTTGTCCAATGAGACGCAGAGCCGAGCACATCTGAGAAACATGAACTTTACTCAGTTCGGTGAGTTTCACTTTGCTCCTGGGAATCTCCAGGATTTTTGTACGCTGTGTGAACAACGGAGTGCAATCACACGTTTTAATTTGAAACATGTCAGTTTTCTCACATGTCGACCGGCTGAGAAGTCGTTTTTTGACAAAAGGTTGGCAGGGCTCGGCCGGGATTTGAACCCGGGACCTCTCGCATTTCAATTATTATAATCACAAAGCGAGAATCATACCCCTAGACCAACGAGCCGCCGACAGTGAGGAGCGTAGCTCTCAGTTTCTGACGTTAGTTTGCTATTCGGCCCATCGTGCCTGTGCTGACTCTCAGAGACCGATTTCATGAGTCCCCCTCTCCATCGTTCTGCTAATGTTTTCCCTTTGATGAAGTGATTATTTTTTGTGACATTACTTCATCAACGAGCTGCATCCTTTTCAGTAAAAGGTGAATTTGGCAATGAGGATAAATGTGATTGAATAAAAAAACTAGGGGAAAATGTTTAACACAATAACGACGAAGCTGGGGGCATACTGGATCAGCAGTCCATTGCTTCAACCTGTCAGTCACCTTGTCTCCTATTGACTGCAAAGTCAGACATCCATCCCCTACTTTTTGCATTCAAACAGAAATAATATGCACGAAAATCTACTTCACCACTTGTTTTGCCCGTGCAACCAGATCGACAGTGATTAAAATGTGCCATTAGCTTCTTAAAGCACACAGCCTTCCTTTACTTCAGGTGAGTGACTGTCCGAGATGGTTGGTTTTGAGGCAGAATCAAAACAAAGAATATAAAATTTCACAAAGCGCGATAGCTGACCACTGCCGGACTCGAACCTGCAATCATCTGATAAGATCACAGTTACAATCGAAATCAGACACCTTATCCTTTAGGCCACGCGGCCGCTACCGTCGGTGCATAATTTGTTGTTTTTTATATTGAGAGCAAATTTGGGACAAGGGTTACATCAAGGAGTGGATATCGGAAAACATGAGCATATTTTGAGCAATGAACAAATGCGCTGCGATATGGATGTACACGGACACAGGCAAAGTCAATGTATCTTGAAACACAACAGTTTAACAATTCGGTTATCACAGCTGATAATCACACTCCTTTTTAAATGTACAGGATGATCCGGATAATGAGAAAATACGTTTTAAAGGCACAATTGATGAACCGGAACTGACAACCATCCCGTTGAAACAGACACCGAATGATCCTGGACAGGAAGCACATCCCTCTTACACAGCTGTAGAATTGCCCTTCACGGACAGCAGTTCCCTTTCAGAAGAATAAATTGGAATTTCTATCATTCCTGAATGCAATTGTGTTGTGCGTGAATGAGCGCGGTTCTCATGAGCACGCGGGACTGGGACGGTTGTTGAAGCCACAGGTGATAGACAAGCAGGAAAGAGGGAGGGAAATAAAACCAACCCAGACAAAAAGACAGTTTAAAACATATATATATTTATCATAATAAGAAAATAAATAAATTTACAATTTTATTGCAAAAAATTGAATTTGATTTGATTGAAATAAATAAATAATTGTTTCTTAATCTATATATTTTTGATTGAACGAAGTCTGTGCGACTGCATGAAATACACTGGAAATCAGCGTGTGCAGTCAGTAAATTCCCAAACACAGTAAGCCCATGGTGTAAGACAAGCCACGAAGGAAGATGTGGGAAACAAAGGCCATCTTTTAAAGTCGCGAGTGCTTTTCTGCACGATCAGACAGAAGCTGCGTGTGCTGTGAAAGAGGTCAAATGTAATAGAGCCAATGCAGGCAGAACAGAAAAGCACATTTATTGTGAATGTTAAAAAGTAGGGTATGTATGTAAATATATGCATATATAAATATTGATACAGAAATTTATATAAACAAAGTCAGTCAGTCAGTCATATCTTGTCTTGTCTTGATTTGATTTGTATTTGAAAATAAGGGGGAAGGAGCTCATCATGTCACACAGCCCATCCGCAAGCTCTCGCTGAAATCGCTATGTTTCTAACTTATATAATTTGCCTTCTTTCACATGTGGAATAGCAAAATCCCACAGCAGACTCTTCTCCTGTCAGTCAGTCCCTGAATGCGTGTTGAATCAAATCAGTGTGGCTTCAAGTTGCATGTAATGCATTTTTCCTCCCATGACATGAAATGCACAGTAAGATCGCGCAGAACGTTTCCACGCACTCTCTCACTTACACAAACACACCAACAAACTAAAAATTCTGCACTCTCCAAAGGCAGATTTTGAAATTTGAAATTTGAAATCCGAGACAGACAGCACATTCCTTTTAAACAGATAGATAATGATCCGATACTGATAGCACACCATTTTGGAGAGACAGAGAATGACCCCGGGCAGACCAGCACATCACCTTAAAAGGGATACAGAAACACAATGAACAAAAACAAAGCATTCTGTAAAACTCAGCAGGCCGTGAACATTCTGTGGATGAATTTCCCGGGCTCACGTTCAGTCAGATGATCATTCCGATATTTTAAGAAAAATGTAAAGTTTACAGATTTTTCCTGGAAAATAGCGCCTGGAAAAATAGGCAGCGAGGAAGGACAAAAGGGAATGCCTGTGATACAGTGGAGCGTAGGAGTGATTGAATAATAAATGGCACAATGCAAAAAGGCAAAGTGAGTGGTAAGCGGGCAATAAAGTAACAAAGGATGGACCAGAGGAGGTGTTAGTGTGAACAGCAGAACCATTAGCAGACAATAGGAGCGGTGCTTATGATCCGATACGTTGAACCGAATGTTGAGGCCAGAACACTATAACCTGCCTGGAATGTAGGGTTTGAACGCCTTTTAATTAGACCAGGCAGCTTGGCCACCCCGGATCGATTTCCTGCACGGTTTAAATTCGGCAGCCAAGGGACTAAATCCAAAGCCAGCTTCTCACATCTTTTCAGCGCGAGAGAAACAGGACGCACTCATATTCAGGGCAGAGTCTGTTTCACGTTGAATTTGAGATTGACGTTGAATGTATGCTTATCCCTATGGAGGTGAGCTCATGCGTGCAGAAAGGAAGATACACTGATCAAGTATTTGCCGGAATCAAAACGGGGTTTATGTTGTCCAATGAGACGCAGAGCCGAGCACATCTGAGAAACATGAACTTTACTCAGTTCGGTGAGTTTCACTTTGCTCCTGGGAATCTCCAGGATTTTTGTACGCTGTGTGAACAACGGAGTGCAATCACACGTTTTAATTTGAAACATGTCAGTTTTCTCACATGTCGACCGGCTGAGAAGTCGTTTTTTGACAAAAGGTTGGCAGGGCTCGGCCGGGATTTGAACCCGGGACCTCTCGCATTTCAATTATTATAATCACAAAGCGAGAATCATACCCCTAGACCAACGAGCCGCCGACAGTGAGGACCGTAGCTCTCAGTTTCTGACGTTAGTTTGCTATTCGGCCCATCGTGCCTGTGCTGACTCTCAGAGACCGATTTCATGAGTCCCCCTCTCCATCGTTCTGCTAATGTTTTCCCTTTGATGAAGTGATTATTTTTTGTGACATTACTTCATCAACGAGCTGCATCCTTTTCAGTAAAAGGTGAATTTGGCAATGAGGATAAATGTGATTGAATAAAAAAACTAGGGGAAAATTTTTAACACAATAACGACGAAGCTGGGGGCATACTGGATCAGCAGTCCATTGCTTCAACCTGTCAGTCACCTTGTCTCCTATTGACTGCAAAGTCAGACATCCATCCCCTACTTTTTGCATTCAAACAGAAATAATATGCACGAAAATCTACTTCACCACTTGTTTTGCCCGTGCAACCAGATCGACAGTGATTAAAATGTGCCATTAGCTTCTTAAAGCACACAGCCTTCCTTTACTTCAGGTGAGTGACTGTCCGAGATGGTTGGTTTTGAGGCAGAATCAAAACAAAGAATATAAAATTTCACAAAGCGCGATAGCTGACCACTGCCGGACTCGAACCTGCAATCATCTGATAAGATCACAGTTACAATCGAAATCAGACACCTTATCCTTTAGGCCACGCGGCCGCTACCGTCGGTGCATAATTTGTTGTTTTTTATATTGAGAGCAAATTTGGGACAAGGGTTACATCAAGGAGTGGATATCGGAAAACATGAGCATATTTTGAGCAATGAACAAATGCGCTGCGATATGGATGTACACGGACACAGGCAAAGTCAATGTATCTTGAAACACAACAGTTTAACAATTCGGTTATCACAGCTGATAATCACACTCCTTTTTAAATGTACAGGATGATCCGGATAATGAGAAAATACGTTTTAAAGGCACAATTGATGAACCGGAACTGACAACCATCCCGTTGAAACAGACACCGAATGATCCTGGACAGGAAGCACATCCCTCTTACACAGCTGTAGAATTGCCCTTCACGGACAGCAGTTCCCTTTCAGAAGAATAAATTGGAATTTCTATCATTCCTGAATGCAATTGTGTTGTGCGTGAATGAGCGCGGTTCTCATGAGCACGCGGGACTGGGACGGTTGTTGAAGCCACAGGTGATAGACAAGCAGGAAAGAGGGAGGGAAATAAAACCAACCCAGACAAAAAGACAGTTTAAAACATATATATATTTATCATAATAAGAAAATAAATAAATTTACAATTTTATTGCAAAAAATTGAATTTGATTTGATTGAAATAAATAAATAATTGTTTCTTAATCTATATATTTTTGATTGAACGAAGTCTGTGCGACTGCATGAAATACACTGGAAATCAGCGTGTGCAGTCAGTAAATTCCCAAACACAGTAAGCCCATGGTGTAAGACAAGCCACGAAGGAAGATGTGGGAAACAAAGGCCATCTTTTAAAGTCGCGAGTGCTTTTCTGCACGATCAGACAGAAGCTGCGTGTGCTGTGAAAGAGGTCAAATGTAATAGAGCCAATGCAGGCAGAACAGAAAAGCACATTTATTGTGAAAGTTAAAAAGTAGGGTATGTATGTAAATATATGCATATATAAATATTGATACAGAAATTTATATAAACAAAGTCAGTCAGTCAGTCATGTCTTGTCTTGTCTTGATTTGATTTGTATTTGAAAATAAGGGGGAATGAGCTCATCATGTCACACAGCCCATCCGCAAGCTCTCGCTAAAATCGCTATGTTTCTAACTTATATAATTTGCCTTCTTTCACATGTGGAATAGCAAAATCCCACAGCAGACTCTTCTCCTGTCAGTCAGTCCCTGAATGCGTGTTGAATCAAATCAGTGTGGCTTCAAGTTGCATGTAATGCATTTTTCCTCACATGACATGAAATGCACAGTAAGATCGCGCAGAACGTTTCCGCGCACTCTCTCACTTACACAAACACACCAACAAACTAAAAATTCTGCACTCTCCAAAGGCAGTTTTTGAAATTTGAAATTTGAAATCCGGGACAGACAGCACATTCCTTTTAAACAGATAGATAATGATCCGATACTGATAGCACATATTTTGGAGAGACAGAGAATGACCCCGGGCAGACCAGCACATCACCTTAAAAGGGATACAGAAACACAATGAACAAAAACAAAGCATTCTGTAAAACTCAGCAGGCCGTGAACATTCTGTGGATGAATTTCCCGGGCTCACGTTCAGTCAGATGATCATTCCGATATTTTAAGAAAAATGTAAAGTTTACAGATTTTTCCTGGAAAATAGCGCCTGGAAAAATAGGCAGCGAGGAAGGACAAAAGGGAATGCCTGTGATACAGTGGAGCGTAGGAGTGATTGAATAATAAATGGCACAATGCAAAAAGGCAAAGTGAGTGGTAAGCGGGCAATAAAGTAACAAAGGATGGACCAGAGGAGGTGTTCGTGTGAACAGCAGAACCATTAGCAGACAATGGGAGCGGTGCTTATGATCCGATACGTTGAACCGAATGTTGAGGCCAGAACACTATAACCTACCTGGAATCTAGGGTTTGAACGCCTTTTAATTAGACCAGGCAGCTTGGCCACCCCGGATCGATTTCCTGCACGGTTTAAATTCGGCAGCCAAGGGACTAAATCCAAAGCCAGCTTCTCACATCTTTTCAGCGCGAGAGAAACAGGACGCACTCATATTCAGGGCAGAGTCTGTTTCACGTTGAATTTGAGATTGACGTTGAATGTATGCTTATCCCTATGGAGGTGAGCTCATGCGTGCAGAAAGGAAGATACACTGATCAAGTATTTGCCGGAATCAAAACGGGGTTTATGTTGTCCAATGAGACGCAGAGCCGAGCACATCTGAGAAACATGAACTTTACTCAGTTCGGTGAGTTTCACTTTGCTCCTGGGAATCTCCAGGATTTTTGTACGCTGTGTGAACAACGGAGTGCAATCACACGTTTTAATTTGAAACATGTCAGTTTTCTCACATGTCGACCGGCTGAGAAGTCGTTTTTTGACAAAAGGTTGGCAGGGCTCGTCCGGGATTTGAACCCGGGACCTCTCGCATTTCAATTATTATAATCCCAAAGCGAGAATCATAACCCTAGACCAACGAGCCGCCGACAGTGAGGAGCGTAGCTCTCAGTTTCTGATGTTAGTTTGCTATTCGGCCCATCGTGCCTGTGCTGACTCTCAGAGACCGATTTCATGAGTCCCCCTCTCCATCGTTCTGCTAATGTTTTCCCTTTGATGAAGTGATTATTTTTTGTGACATTACTTCACCAACGAGCTGCATCCTTTTCAGTAAAAGGTGAATTTGGCAATGAGGATAAATGTGATTGAATAAAAAAACTCGGGGAAAATGTTTAACACAATAACGACGAAGCTGGGGGCATACTGGATCAGCAGTCCATTGCTTCAACCTGTCAGTCACCTTGTCTCCTATTGACTGCAAAGTCAGACATCCATCCCCTACTTTTTGCATTCAAACAGAAATAATATGCACGAAAATCTACTTCACCACTTGTTTTGCCCGTGCAACCAGATCGACAGTGATGAAAATGTGCCATTAGCTTCTTAAAGCACACAGCCTTCCTTTACTTGAGGTGAGTGACTGTCCGAGATGGTTGGTTTTGAGGCAGAATCAAAACAAAGAATATAAAATTTCACAAAGCGCGATAGCTGACCACTGCCGGACTCGAACCTACAATCATCTGATAAGATCACAGTTACAATCGAAATCAGACACCTTATCCTTTAGGCCACGCGGCCGCTACCGTCGGTGCATAATTTGTTGTTTTTTATATTGAGAGCAAATTTGGGACAAGGGTTACATCAAGGAGTGGATATCGGAAAACATGAGCATATTTTGAGTAATGAACAGATGCGCTGCGATATGGATGTACACGGACACAGGCAAAGTCAATGTATCTTGAAACACAACAGTTTAACAATTCGGTTATCACAGCTGATAATCACACTCCTTTTTAAATGTACAGGATGATCCGGATAATGAGAAAATACGTTTTAAAGGGGCAATTGATGAACCGGAACTGACAACCATCCCGTTGAAACAGACACCGAATGATCCTGGACAGGAAGCACATCCCTCTTACACAGCTGTAGAATTGCCCTTCACGGACAGCAGTTCCCTTTCAGAAGAATAAATTGGAATTTCTATCATTCCTGAATGCAATTGTGTTGTGCGTGAATGAGCGCGGTTCTCATGAGCACGCGGGACTGGGACGGTTGTTGAAGCCACAGGTGATAGACAAGCAGGAAAGAGGGAGGGAAATAAAACCAACCCAGACAAAAAGACAATTTAAAACATATATATATTTATCATAATAAGAAAATAAATAAATTTACAATTTTATTGCAAAAAATTGAATTTGATTTGATTGAAATAAATAAATAATTGTTTCTTAATCTATATATTTTTGATTGAACGAAGTCTGTGCGACTGCATGAAATGCACTGGAAATCAGGGTGTGCAGTCAGTAAATTCCCAAACACAGTAAGCCCATGGTGTAAGACAAGCCACGAGGGAAGATGTGGGAAACAAAGGCCATCTTTTAAAGTCGCGAGTGCTTTTCTGCACGATCAGACAGAAGCTGCGTGTGCTGTGAAAGAGGTCAAATGTAATAGAGTCAATGCAGGCAGAAGAGAAAAGCACATTTATTGTGAAAGTTAAAAAGTAGGGAATGTATGTAAATATATGCATATATAAATATTGATACAGAAATGTATATAAACAAAGTCAGTCAGTCAGTCATGTCTTGTCTTGTCTTGATTTGATTTGTATTTTAAAATAAGGGGGAAGGAGCTCATCATGTCACACAGCCCATCCGCAAGCTCTCGCTAAAATCGCTATGTTTCTAACTTATATAATTTGCCTTCTTTCACATGTGGAATAGCAAAATCCCACAGCAGACTCTTCTCCTGTCAGTCAGTCCCTGAATGCGTGTTGAATCAAATCAGTGTGGCTTCAAGTTGCATGTAATGCATTTTTCCTCACATGACATGAAATGCACAGTAAGATCGCGCAGAACGTTTCCGCGCACTCTCTCACTTACACAAACACACCAACAAACTAAAAATTCTGCACTCTCCAAAGGCAGTTTTTGAAATTTGAAATTTGAAATCCGGGACAGACAGCACATTCCTTTTAAACAGATAGATAATGATCCGATACTGATAGCACATATTTTGGAGAGACAGAGAATGACCCCGGGCAGACCAGCACATCACCTTAAAAGGGATACAGAAACACAATGAACAAAAACAAAGCATTCTGTAAAACTCAGCAGGCCGTGAACATTCTGTGGATGAATTTCCCGGGCTCACGTTCAGTCAGATGATCATTCCGATATTTTAAGAAAAATGTAAAGTTTACAGATTTTTCCTGGAAAATAGCGCCTGGAAAAATAGGCAGCGAGGAAGGACAAAAGGGAATGCCTGTGATACAGTGGAGCGTAGGAGTGATTGAATAATAAATGGCACAATGCAAAAAGGCAAAGTGAGTGGTAAGCGGGCAATAAAGTAACAAAGGATGGACCAGAGGAGGTGTTCGTGTGAACAGCAGAACCATTAGCAGACAATGGGAGCGGTGCTTATGATCCGATACGTTGAACCGAATGTTGAGGCCAGAACACTATAACCTACCTGGAATCTAGGGTTTGAACGCCTTTTAATTAGACCAGGCAGCTTGGCCACCCCGGATCGATTTCCTGCACGGTTTAAATTCGGCAGCCAAGGGACTAAATCCAAAGCCAGCTTCTCACATCTTTTCAGCGCGAGAGAAACAGGACGCACTCATATTCAGGGCAGAGTCTGTTTCACGTTGAATTTGAGATTGACGTTGAATGTATGCTTATCCCTATGGAGGTGAGCTCATGCGTGCAGAAAGGAAGATACACTGATCAAGTATTTGCCGGAATCAAAACGGGGTTTATGTTGTCCAATGAGACGCAGAGCCGAGCACATCTGAGAAACATGAACTTTACTCAGTTCGGTGAGTTTCACTTTGCTCCTGGGAATCTCCAGGATTTTTGTACGCTGTGTGAACAACGGAGTGCAATCACACGTTTTAAGTTGAAACATGTCAGTTTTCTCACATGTCGACCGGCTGAGAAGTCGTTTTTTGACAAAAGGTTGGCAGGGCTCGTCCGGGATTTGAACCCGGGACATCTCGCATTTCAATTATTATAATCCCAAAGCGAGAATCATACCCCTAGACCAACGAGCCGCCGACAGTGAGGAGCGTAGCTCTCAGTTTCTGATGTTAGTTTGCTATTCGGCCCATCGTGCCTGTGCTGACTCTCAGAGACCGATTTCATGAGTCCCCCTCTCCATCGTTCTGCTAATGTTTTCCCTTTGATGAAGTGATTATTTTTTGTGACATTACTTCACCAACGAGCTGCATCCTTTTCAGTAAAAGGTGAATTTGGCAATGAGGATAAATGTGATTGAATAAAAAAACTCGGGGAAAATGTTTAACACAATAACGACGAAGCTGCGGGCATACTGGATCAGCAGTCCATTGTTTCAACCTGTCAGTCACCTTGTCTCCTATGGACTGCAAAGTCAGACATCCATCCCCTACTTTTTGCATTCAAACAGAAATAATATGCACGAAAATCTACTTCACCACTTGTTTTGCCCGTGCAACCAGATCGACAGTGATGAAAATGTGCCATTAGCTTCTTAAAGCACACAGCCTTCCTTTACTTGAGGTGAGTGACTGTCCGAGATGGTTGGTTTTGAGGCAGAATCAAAACAAAGAATATAAAATTTCACAAAGCGCGATAGCTGACCACTGCCGGACTCGAACCTACAATCATCTGATAAGATCACAGTTACAATCGAAATCAGACACCTTATCCTTTAGGCCACGCGGCCGCTACCGTCGGTGCATAATTTGTTGTTTTTTATATTGAGAGCAAATTTGGGACAAGGGTTACATCAAGGAGTGGATATCGGAAAACATGAGCATATTTTGAGTAATGAACAGATGCGCTGCGATATGGATGTACACGGACACAGGCAAAGTCAATGTATCTTGAAACACAACAGTTTAACAATTCGGTTATCACAACTGATAATCACACTCCTTTTTAAATGTACAGGATGATCCGGATAATGAGAAAATACGTTTTAAAGGGGCAATTGATGAACCGGAACTGACAACCATCCCGTTGAAACAGACACCGAATGATCCTGGACAGGAAGCACATCCCTCTTACACAGCTGTAGAATTGCCCTTCACGGACAGCAGTTCCCTTTCAGAAGAATAAATTGGAATTTCTATCATTCCTGAATGCAATTGTGTTGTGCGTGAATGAGCGCGGTTCTCATGAGCACGCGGGACTGGGACGGTTGTTGAAGCCACAGGTGATAGACAAGCAGGAAAGAGGGAGGGAAATAAAACCAACCCAGACAAAAAGACAATTTAAAACATATATATATTTATCATAATAAGAAAATAAATAAATTTACAATTTTATTGCAAAAAATTGAATTTGATTTGATTGAAATAAATAAATAATTGTTTCTTAATCTATATATTTTTGATTGAACGAAGTCTGTGCGACTGCATGAAATGCACTGGAAATCAGGGTGTGCAGTCAGTAAATTCCCAAACACAGTAAGCCCATGGTGTAAGACAAGCCACGAGGGAAGATGTGGGAAACAAAGGCCATCTTTTAAAGTCGCGAGTGCTTTTCTGCACGATCAGACAGAAGCTGCGTGTGCTGTGAAAGAGGTCAAATGTAATAGAGTCAATGCAGGCAGAAGAGAAAAGCACATTTATTGTGAAAGTTAAAAAGTAGGGAATGTATGTAAATATATGCATATATAAATATTGATACAGAAATGTATATAAACAAAGTCAGTCAGTCAGTCATGTCTTGTCTTGTCTTGATTTGATTTGTATTTTAAAATAAGGGGGAAGGAGCTCATCATGTCACACAGCCCATCCGCAAGCTCTCGCTAAAATCGCTATGTTTCTAACTTATATAATTTGCCTTCTTTCACATGTGGAATAGCAAAATCCCACAGCAGACTCTTCTCCTGTCAGTCAGTCCCTGAATGCGTGTTGAATCAAATCAGTGTGGCTTCAAGTTGCATGTAATGCATTTTTCCTCACATGACATGAAATGCACAGTAAGATCGCGCAGAACGTTTCCGCGCACTCTCTCACTTACACAAACACACCAACAAACTAAAAATTCTGCACTCTCCAAAGGCAGTTTTTGAAATTTGAAATTTGAAATCCGGGACAGACAGCACATTCCTTTTAAACAGATAGATAATGATCCGATACTGATAGCACACCATTTTGGAGAGACAGAGAATGACCCCGGGCAGACCAGCACATCACCTTAAAAGGGATACAGAAACACAATGAACAAAAACAAAGCATTCTGTAAAACTCAGCAGGCCGTGAACATTCTGTGGATGAATTTCCCGGGCTCACGTTCAGTCAGATGATCATTCCGATATTTTAAGAAAAATGTAAAGTTTACAGATTTTTCCTGGAAAATAGCGCCTGGAAAAATAGGCAGCGAGGAAGGACAAAAGGGAATGCCTGTGATACAGTGGAGCGTAGGAGTGATTGAATAATAAATGGCACAATGCAAAAAGGCAAAGTGAGTGGTAAGCGGGCAATAAAGTAACAAAGGATGGACCAGAGGAGGTGTTCGTGTGAACAGCAGAACCATTAGCAGACAATGGGAGCGGTGCTTATGATCCGATACGTTGAACCGAATGTTGAGGCCAGAACACTATAACCTGCCTGGAATCTAGGGTTTGAACGCCTTTTAATTAGACCAGGCAGCTTGGCCACCCCGGATCGATTTCCTGCACGGTTTAAATTCGGCAGCCAAGGGACTAAATCCAAAGCCAGCTTCTCACATCTTTTCAGCGCGAGAGAAACAGGACGCACTCATATTCAGGGCAGAGTCTGTTTCACGTTGAATTTGAGATTGACGTTGAATGTATGCTTATCCCTATGGAGGTGAGCTCATGCGTGCAGAAAGGAAGATACACTGATCAAGTATTTGCCGGAATCAAAACGGGGTTTATGTTGTCCAATGAGACGCAGAGCCGAGCACATCTGAGAAACATGAACTTTACTCAGTTCGGTGAGTTTCACTTTGCTCCTGGGAATCTCCAGGATTTTTGTACGCTGTGTGAACAACGGAGTGCAATCACACGTTTTAATTTGAAACATGTCAGTTTTCTCACATGTCGACCGGCTGAGAAGTCGTTTTTTGACAAAAGGTTGGCAGGGCTCGTCCGGGATTTGAACCCGGGACCTCTCGCATTTCAATTATTATAATCCCAAAGCGAGAATCATACCCCTAGACCAACGAGCCGCCGACAGTGAGGAGCGTAGCTCTCCGTTTCTGATGTTAGTTTGCTATTCGGCCGATCGTGCCTGTGCTGACTCTCAGAGACCGATTTCATGAGTCCCCCTCTCCATCGTTCTGCTAATGTTTTCCCTTTGATGAAGTGATTATTTTTTGTGACATTACTTCATCAACGAGCTGCATCCTTTTCAGTAAAAGGTGAATTTGGCAATGAGGATAAATGTGATTGAATAAAAAAACTAGGGGAAAATGTTTAACACAATAACGACGAAGCTGGGGGCATACTGGATCAGCAGTCCATTGCTTCAATCTGTCAGTCACCTTGTCTCCTATTGACTGCAAAGTCAGACATCCATCCCCTACTTTTTGCATTCAAACAGAAATAATATGCATGAAAATCTACTTCACCACTTGTTTTGCCCGTGCAACCAGATCGACAGTGATGAAAATGTGCCATTAGCTTCTTAAAGCACACAGCCTTCCTTTACTTCAGGTGAGTGACTGTCCGAGAGGGTTGGTTTTGAGGCAGAATCAAAACAAAGAATATAAAATTTCACAAAGCGCGATAGCTGACCACTGCCGGACTCGAACCTACAATCATCTGATAAGATCACAGTTACAATTGAAATCAGACACCTTATCCTTTAGGCCACGCGGCCGCTACCGTCGGTGCATAATTTGTTGTGTTTTATATTGAGAGCAAATTTGGGACAAGGGTTACATCAAGGAGTGGATATCGGAAAACATGAGCATATTTTGAGTAATGAACAGATGCGCTGCGATATGGATGTACACGGACACAGGCAAAGTCAATGTATCTTGAAACACAACAGTTTAACAATTCGGTTATCACAGCTGATAATCACACTCCTTTATAAATGTACAGGATGATCCGGATAATGAGTAAATACGTTTTAAAGGGGCAATTGATAAACCGGAACTGACAACCATCCCGTTGAAACAGACACCGAATGATCCTGGACAGGAAGCACATCCCTCTTACACAGCTGTAGAATTGCCCTTCACGGACAGCAGTTCCCTTTCAGAAGAATAAATTGGAATTTCTATCATTCCTGAATGCAATTGTGTTGTGCGTGAATGAGCGCGGTTCTCATGAGCACGCGGGACTGGGACGGTTGTTGAAGCCACAGGTGATAGACAAGCAGGAAAGAGGGTGGGAAATAAAACCAACCCAGACAAAAAGACAATTTAAAACATATATATATTTATCATAATAAGAAAATAAATAAATTTACAATTTTATTGCAAAAAATTGAATTTGATTTGATTGAAATAAATAAATAATTGTTTCTTAATCTATATATTTTTGATTGAACGAAGTCTGTGCGACTGCATGAAATGCACTGGAAATCAGGGTGTGCAGTCAGTAAATTCCCAAACACAGTAAGCCCATGGTGTAAGACAAGCCACGAGGGAAGATGTGGGAAACAAAGGCCATCTTTTAAAGTCGCGAGTGCTTTTCTGCAGGATCAGACAGAAGCTGCGTGTGCTGTGAAAGAGGTCAAATGTAATAGAGCCAATGCAGGCAGAACAGAAAAGCACATTTATTGTGAAAGTTAAAAAGTAGGGAATGTATGTAAATATATGCATATATAAATATTGATACAGAAATTTATATAAACAAAGTCAGTCAGTCAGTCATGTCTTGTCTTGTCTTGATTTGATTTGTATTTGAAAATAAGGGGGAAGGAGCTCATCATGTCACACAGCCCATCCGCAAGCTCTCGCTAAAATCGCTATGTTTCTAACTTATATAATTTGCCTTCTTTCACATGTGGAATAGCAAAATCCCACAGCAGACTCTTCTCCTGTCAGTCAGTCCCTGAATGCGTGTTGAATCAAATCAGTGTGGCTTCAAGTTGCATGTAATGCATTTTTCCTCACATGACATGAAATGCACAGTAAGATCGCGCAGAACGTTTCCACGCACTCTCTCACTTACACAAACACACCAACAAACTAAAAATTCTGCACTCTCCAAAGGCAGTTTTTGAAATTTGAAATTTGAAATCCGGGACAGACAGCACATTCCTTTTAAACAGATAGATAATGATCCGATACTGATAGCACACCATTTTGGAGAGACAGAGAATGACCCCGGGCAGACCAGCACATCACCTTAAAAGGGATACAGAAACACAATGAACAAAAACAAAGCATTCTGTAAAACTCAGCAGGCCGTGAACATTCTGTGGATGAATTTCCCGGGCTCACGTTCAGTCAGATGATCATTCCGATATTTTAAGAAAAATGTAAAGTTTACAGATTTTTCCTGGAAAATAGCGCCTGGAAAAATAGGCAGCGAGGAAGGACAAAATGGAATGCCTGTGATACAGTGGAGCGTAGGAGTGATTGGATAATAAATGGCACAATGCAAAAAGGCAAAGTGAGTGGTAAGCGGGCAATAAAGTAACAAAGGATGGACCAGAGGAGGTGTTAGTGTGAACAGCAGAACCATTAGCAGACAATGGGAGCTGTGCTTATGATCCGATACGTTGAACCGAATGTTGAGGCCAGAACACTATAACCTGCCTGGAATGTAGGGTTTGAATGCCTTTTAATTAGACCAGGCAGCTTGGCCACCCCGGATTGATATCCTGCACGGTTTAAATTCGGCAGCCAAGGCCAGCTTCTCACATCTTTTCAGCGCGAGAGAAACAGGACGCACTCATATTCAGGGCAGAGTCTGTTTCACGTTGAATTTGAGATTGACGTTGAATGTATGCTTATCCCTATGGAGGTGAGCTCATGCGTGCAGAAAGGAAGATACACTGATCAAGTATTTTCCGGAATCAAAACGGGGTTTATGTTGTCCAATGAGACACAGAGCCGAGCACATCTGAGAAACATGAACTTTAGTCAGTTCGGTGAGTTTCACTTTGCTCCTGGGAATCTCCAGGATTTTTGTACGCTGTGTGAACAACGGAGTGCAATCACACGTTTTAATTTGAAACATGTCAGTTTTCTCACATGTCGACCGGCTGAGAAGTCGTTTTTTGACAAAAGGTTGGCAGGGCTCGTCCGGGATTTGAACCCGGGACCTCTCGCATTTCAATTATTATAATCCCAAAGCGAGAATCATACCCCTAGACCAACGAGCCGCCGACAGTGAGGAGCGTAGCTCTCAGTTTCTGACGTTAGTTTGCTATTCGGCCCATCGTGCCTGTGCTGACTCTCATGATTTCATGAGTCCCCCTCTCCATCGTTCTGCTAATGTTTTCCCTTTGATGAAGTGATTATTTTTTGTGACATTACTTCATCAACGAGCTGCATCCTTTTCAGTAAAAGGTGAATTTGGCAATGAGGATAAATGTGATTGAATAAAAAAACTAGGGGAAAATGTTTAACACAATAACGACGAAGCTGGGGGCATACTGGATCAGCAGTCCATTGCTTCAACCTGTCAGTCACCTTGTCTCCTATTGACTGCAAAGTCAGACATCCATCCCCTACTTTTTGCATTCAAACAGAAATAATATGCACGAAAATCTACTTCACCACTTGTTTTGCCCGTGCAACCAGATCGACAGTGATGAAAATGTGCCATTAGCTTCTTAAAGCACACAGCCTTCCTTCACTTCAGGTGAGTGACTGTCCGAGAAGGTTGGTTTTGAGGCAGAATTAAAACAAAGAATATAAAATTTCACAAAGCGCGATAGCTGACCATTGCCGGACTCGAACCTTCAATCATCTGATAAGATCACAGTTACAATCGAAATCAGACACCTTATCCTTTAGGCCACGCGGTCGCTACCGTCGGTGCATAATTTGTTGTTTTTTATATTGAGAGCAAATTTGGGACAAGGGTTACATCAAGGAGTGGATATCGGAAAACATGAGCATATTTTGAGTAATGAACAGATGCGCTGCGATATGGATGTACACGGACACAGGCAAAGTCAATGTATCTTGAAACACAACAGTTTAACAATTCGGTTATCACAGCTGATAATCACACTCCTTTTTAAATGTACAGGATGATCCGGATAATGTGTAAATACGTTTTAAAGGGGCAATTGATAAACCGGAACTGACAACCATCCCGTTGAAACAGACACCGAAGGACAGGAAGCACTTCCCTCTTACACAGCTGTAGAATTGCCCTTCACGGACAGCAGTTCCCTTTCAGAAGAATAAATTGGAATTTCTATCATTCCTGAATGCAATTGTGTTGTGCGTGAATGAGCGCGGTTCTCATGAGCACGCGGGACTGGGACGGTTGTTGAAGCCACAGGTGATAGACAAGCAGGAAAGAGGGTGGGAAATAAAACCAACCCAGACAAAAAGACAATTTAAAACATATATATATTTATCATAATAAGAAAATAAATAAATTTACAATTTTATTGCAAAAAATTGAATTTGATTTGATTGAAATAAATAAATAATTGTTTCTTAATCTATATATTTTTGATTGAACGAAGTCTGTGCGACTGCATGAAATGCACTGGAAATCAGGGTGTGCAGTCAGTAAATTCCCAAACACAGTAAGCCCATGGTGTAAGACAAGCCACGAGGGAAGATGTGGGAAACAAAGGCCATCTTTTAAAGTCGCGAGTGCTTTTCTGCACGATCAGACAGAAGCTGCGTGTGCTGTGAAAGAGATCAAATGTAATAGAGCCAATGCAGGCAGAACAGAAAAGCACATTTATTGTGAAAGTTAAAAAGTAGGGAATGTATGTAAATATATGCATATATAAATATTGATACAGAAATTTATATAAACAAAGTCAGTCAGTCAGTCATGTCTTGTCTTGTCTTGATTTGATTTGTATTTGAAAATAAGGGGGAAGGAGCTCATCATGTCACACAGCCCATCCGCAAGCTCTCGCTAAAATCGCTATGTTTCTAACTTATATAATTTGCCTTCTTTCACATGTGGAATAGCAAAATCCCACAGCAGACTCTTCTCCTGTCAGTCAGTCCCTGAATGCGTGTTGAATCAAATCAGTGTGGCTTCAAGTTGCATGTAATGCATTTTTCCTCACATGACATGAAATGCACAGTAAGATCGCGCAGAACGTTTCCACGCACTCTCTCACTTACACAAACACACCAACAAACTAAAAATTCTGCACTCTCCAAAGGCAGTTTTTGAAATTTGAAATTTGAAATCCGGGACAGACAGCACATTCCTTTTAAACAGATAGATAATGATCCGATACTGATAGCACACCATTTTGGAGAGACAGAGAATGACCCCGGGCAGACCAGCACATCACCTTAAAAGGGATACAGAAACACAATGAACAAAAACAAAGCATTCTGTAAAACTCAGCAGGCCGTGAACATTCTGTGGATGAATTTCCCGGGCTCACGTTCAGTCAGATGATCATTCCGATATTTTAAGAAAAATGTAAAGTTTACAGATTTTTCCTGGAAAATAGCGCCTGGAAAAATAGGCAGCGAGGAAGGACAAAATGGAATGCCTGTGATACAGTGGAGCGTAGGAGTGATTGGATAATAAATGGCACAATGCAAAAAGGCAAAGTGAGTGGTAAGCGGGCAATAAAGTAACAAAGGATGGACCAGAGGAGGTGTTAGTGTGAACAGCAGAACCATTAGCAGACAATGGGAGCTGTGCTTATGATCCGATACGTTGAACCGAATGTTGAGGCCAGAACACTATAACCTGCCTGGAATGTAGGGTTTGAATGCCTTTTAATTAGACCAGGCAGCTTGGCCACCCCGGATTGATTTCCTGCACGGTTTAAATTCGGCAGCCAAGGCCAGCTTCTCACATCTTTTCAGCGCGAGAGAAACAGGACGCACTCATATTCAGGGCAGAGTCTGTTTCACGTTGAATTTGAGATTGACGTTGAATGTATGCTTATCCCTATGGAGGTGAGCTCATGCGTGCAGAAAGGAAGATACACTGATCAAGTATTTGCCGGAATCAAAACGGGGTTTATGTTGTCCAATGAGACACAGAGCCGAGCACATCTGAGAAACATGAACTTTAGTCAGTTCGGTGAGTTTCACTTTGCTCCTGGGAATCTCCAGGATTTTTGTACGCTGTGTGAACAACGGAGTGCAATCACACGTTTTAATTTGAAACATGTCAGTTTTCTCACATGTCGACCGGCTGAGAAGTCGTTTTTTGACAAAAGGTTGGCAGGGCTCGTCCGGGATTTGAACCCGGGACCTCTCGCATTTCAATTATTATAATCCCAAAGCGAGAATCATACCCCTAGACCAACGAGCCGCCGACAGTGAGGAGCGTAGCTCTCAGTTTCTGACGTTAGTTTGCTATTCGGCCCATCGTGGCTGTGCTGACTCTCAGAGACCGATTTCATGAGTCCCCCTCTCCATCGTTCTGCTAATGTTTTCCCTTTGATGAAGTGATTATTTTTTGTGACATTACTTCATCAACGAGCTGCATCCTTTTCAGTAAAAGGTGAATTTGGCAATGAGGATAAATGTGATTGAATAAAAAAACTAGGGGAAAATGTTTAACACAATAACGACGAAGCTGGGGGCATACTGGATCAGCAGTCCATTGCTTCAACCTGTCAGTCACCTTGTCTCCTATTGACTGCAAAGTCAGACATCCATCCCCTACTTTTTGCATTCAAACAGAAATAATATGCACGAAAATCTACTTCACCACTTGTTTTGCCCGTGCAACCAGATCGACAGTGATGAAAATGTGCCATTAGCTTCTTAAAGCACACAGCCTTCCTTCACTTCAGGTGAGTGACTGTCCGAGAAGGTTGGTTTTGAGGCAGAATTAAAACAAAGAATATAAAATTTCACAAAGCGCGATAGCTGACCATTGCCGGACTCGAACCTTCAATCATCTGATAAGATCACAGTTACAATCGAAATCAGACACCTTATCCTTTAGGCCACGCGGTCGCTACCGTCGGTGCATAATTTGTTGTTTTTTATATTGAGAGCAAATTTGGGACAAGGGTTACATCAAGGAGTGGATATCGGAAAACATGAGCATATTTTGAGTAATGAACAGATGCGCTGCGATATGGATGTACACGGACACAGGCAAAGTCAATGTATCTTGAAACACAACAGTTTAACAATTCGGTTATCACAGCTGATAATCACACTCCTTTTTAAATGTACAGGATGATCCGGATAATGTGTAAATACGTTTTAAAGGGGCAATTGATAAACCGGAACTGACAACCATCCCGTTGAAACAGACACCGAAGGACAGGAAGCACATCCCTCTTACACAGCTGTAGAATTGCCCTTCACGGACAGCAGTTCCCTTTCAGAAGAATAAATTGGAATTTCTATCATTCCTGAATGCAATTGTGTTGTGCGTGAATGAGCGCGGTTCTCATGAGCACGCGGGACTGGGACGGTTGTTGAAGCCACAGGTGATAGACAAGCAGGAAAGAGGGTGGGAAATAAAACCAACCCAGACAAAAAGACAATTTAAAACATATATATATTTATCATAATAAGAAAATAAATAAATTTACAATTTTATTGCAAAAAATTGAATTTGATTTGATTGAAATAAATAAATAATTGTTTCTTAATCTATATATTTTTGATTGAACGAAGTCTGTGCGACTGCATGAAATGCACTGGAAATCAGGGTGTGCAGTCAGTAAATTCCCAAACACAGTAAGCCCATGGTGTAAGACAAGCCACGAGGGAAGATGTGGGAAACAAAGGCCATCTTTTAAAGTCGCGAGTGCTTTTCTGCACGATCAGACAGAAGCTGCGTGTGCTGTGAAAGAGATCAAATGTAATAGAGCCAATGCAGGCAGAACAGAAAAGCACATTTATTGTGAAAGTTAAAAAGTAGGGAATGTATGTAAATATATGCATATATAAATATTGATACAGAAATTTATATAAACAAAGTCAGTCAGTCAGTCATGTCTTGTCTTGTCTTGATTTGATTTGTATTTGAAAATAAGGGGGAAGGAGCTCATCATGTCACACAGCCCATCCGCAAGCTCTCGCTAAAATCGCTATGTTTCTAACTTATATAATTTGCCTTCTTTCACATGTGGAATAGCAAAATCCCACAGCAGACTCTTCTCCTGTCAGTCAGTCCCTGAATGCGTGTTGAATCAAATCAGTGTGGCTTCAAGTTGCATGTAATGCATTTTTCCTCACATGACATGAAATGCACAGTAAGATCGCGCAGAACGTTTCCACGCACTCTCTCACTTACACAAACACACCAACAAACTAAAAATTCTGCACTCTCCAAAGGCAGTTTTTGAAATTTGAAATTTGAAATCCGGGACAGACAGCACATTCCTTTTAAACAGATAGATAATGATCCGATACTGATAGCACACCATTTTGGAGAGACAGAGAATGACCCCGGGCAGACCAGCACATCACCTTAAAAGGGATACAGAAACACAATGAACAAAAACAAAGCATTCTGTAAAACTCAGCAGGCCGTGAACATTCTGTGGATGAATTTCCCGGGCTCACGTTCAGTCAGATGATCATTCCGATATTTTAAGAAAAATGTAAAGTTTACAGATTTTTCCTGGAAAATAGCGCCTGGAAAAATAGGCAGCGAGGAAGGACAAAATGGAATGCCTGTGATACAGTGGAGCGTAGGAGTGATTGGATAATAAATGGCACAATGCAAAAAGGCAAAGTGAGTGGTAAGCGGGCAATAAAGTAACAAAGGATGGACCAGAGGAGGTGTTAGTGTGAACAGCAGAACCATTAGCAGACAATGGGAGCTATGCTTATGATCCGATACGTTGAACCGAATGTTGAGGCCAGAACACTATAACCTGCCTGGAATGTAGGGTTTGAATGCCTTTTAATTAGACCAGGCAGCTTGGCCACCCCGGATTGATTTCCTGCACGGTTTAAATTCGGCAGCCAAGGCCAGCTTCTCACATCTTTTCAGCGCGAGAGAAACAGGACGCACTCATATTCAGGGCAGAGTCTGTTTCACGTTGAATTTGAGATTGACGTTGAATGTATGCTTATCCCTATGGAGGTGAGCTCATGCGTGCAGAAAGGAAGATACACTGATCAAGTATTTGCCGGAATCAAAACGGGGTTTATGTTGTCCAATGAGACACAGAGCCGAGCACATCTGAGAAACATGAACTTTAGTCAGTTCGGTGAGTTTCACTTTGCTCCTGGGAATCTCCAGGATTTTTGTACGCTGTGTGAACAACGGAGTGCAATCACACGTTTTAATTTGAAACATGTCAGTTTTCTCACATGTCGACCGGCTGAGAAGTCGTTTTTTGACAAAAGGTTGGCAGGGCTCGTCCGGGATTTGAACCCGGGACCTCTCGCATTTCAATTATTATAATCCCAAAGCGAGAATCATACCCCTAGACCAACGAGCCGCCGACAGTGAGGAGCGTAGCTCTCAGTTTCTGACGTTAGTTTGCTATTCGGCCCATCGTGCCTGTGCTGACTCTCAGAGACCGATTTCATGAGTCCCCCTCTCCATCGTTCTGCTAATGTTTTCCCTTTGATGAAGTGATTATTTTTTGTGACATTACTTCATCAACGAGCTGCATCCTTTTCAGTAAAAGGTGAATTTGGCAATGAGGATAAATGTGATTGAATAAAAAAACTAGGGGAAATAACGACGAAGCTGGGGGCATACTGGATCAGCAGTCCATTGCTTCAACCTGTCAGTCACCTTGTCTCCTATTGACTGCAAAGTCAGACATCCATCCCCTACTTTTTGCATTCAAACAGAAATAATATGCACGAAAATCTACTTCACCACTTGTTTTGCCCGTGCAACCAGATCGACAGTGATGAAAATGTGCCATTAGCTTCTTAAAGCACACAGCCTTCCTTTACTTCAGGTGAGTGACTGTCCGAGATGGTTGGTTTTGAGGCAGAATCAAAACAAAGAATATAAAATTTCACAAAGCGCGATAGCTGACCACTGCCGGACTCGAACCTGCAATCATCTGATAAGATCACAGTTATAATCGAAATCAGACACCTTGTCCTTTAGGCCACGCGGCCGCTACCGTCGGTGCATAATTTGTTGTTTTTTATATTGAGAGCAAATTTGGGACAAGGGTTACATCAAGGAGTGGATATCGGAAAACATGAGCATATTTTGAGTAATGAACAGAGGCGCTGCGATATGGATGTACACGGACACAGGCAAAGTCAATGTATCTTGAAACACAACAGTTTAACAATTCGGTTATCACAGCTGATAATCACACTCCTTTTTAAATGTACAGGATGATCAGGATAATGAGAAAATACGTTTTAAAGGGGCAATTGATGAACCGGAACTGACAACCATCCCGTTGAAACAGACACCGAATGATCCTGGACAGGAAGCACATCCCTCTTACACAGCTGTAGAATTGCCCTTCACGGACAGCAGTTCCCTTTCAGAAGAATAAATTGGAATTTCTATCATTCCTGAATGCAATTGTGTTGTGCGTGAATGAGCGCGGTTCTCATGAGCACGCGGGACTGGGACGGTTGTTGAAGCCACAGGTGATAGACAAGCAGGAAAGAGGGAGGGAAATAAAACCAACCCAGACAAAAAGACAATTTAAAACATATATATATTTATTATAATAAGAAAATAAATAAATTTACAATTTTATTGCAAAAAATTGAATTTGATTTGATTGAAATAAATAAATAATTGTTTCTTAATCTATATATTTTTGATTGAACGAAGTCTGTGCGACTGCATGAAATGCACTGGAAATCAGGGTGTGCAGTCAGTAAATTCCCAAACACAGTAAGCCCATGGTGTAAGACAAGCCACGAGGGAAGATGTGGGCAACAAAGGCCATCTTTTAAAGTCGCGAGTGCTTTTCTGCAGGATCAGACAGAAGCTGCGTGTGCTGTGAAAGAGGTCAAATGTAATAGAGCCAATGCAGGCAGAACAGAAAAGCACATTTATTGTGAAAGTTAAAAAGTAGGGAATGTATGTAAATATATGCATATATAAATATTGATACAGAAATTTATATAAACAAAGTCAGTCAGTCAGTCATGTCTTGTCTTGTCTTGATTTGATTTGTATTTGAAAATAAGGGGGAAGGAGCTCATCATGTCACACAGCCCATCCGCAAGCTCTCGCTGAAATCGCTATGTTTCTAACTTATATAATTTGCCTTCTTTCACATGTGGAATAGCAAAATCCCACAGCAGACTCTTCTCCTGTCAGTCAGTCCCTGAATGCGTGTTGAATCAAATCAGTGTGGCTTCAAGTTGCATGTAATGCATTTTTCCTCCCATGACATGAAATGCACAGTAAGATCGCGCAGAACGTTTCCACGCACTCTCTCACTTACACAAACACACCAACAAACTAAAAATTCTGCACTCTCCAAAGGCAGATTTTGAAATTTGAAATTTGAAATCCGAGACAGACAGCACATTCCTTTTAAACAGATAGATAATGATCCGATACTGATAGCACACCATTTTGGAGAGACAGAGAATGACCCCGGGCAGACCAGCACATCACCTTAAAAGGGATACAGAAACACAATGAACAAAAACAAAGCATTCTGTAAAACTCAGCAGGCCGTGAACATTCTGTGGATGAATTTCCCGGGCTCACGTTCAGTCAGATGATCATTCCGATATTTTAAGAAAAATGTAAAGTTTACAGATTTTTCCTGGAAAATAGCGCCTGGAAAAATAGGCAGCGAGGAAGGACAAAAGGGAATGCCTGTGATACAGTGGAGCGTAGGAGTGATTGAATAATAAATGGCACAATGCAAAAAGGCAAAGTGAGTGGTAAGCGGGCAATAAAGTAACAAAGGATGGACCAGAGGAGGTGTTAGTGTGAACAGCAGAACCATTAGCAGACAATAGGAGCGGTGCTTATGATCCGATACGTTGAACCGAATGTTGAGGCCAGAACACTATAACCTGCCTGGAATGGTGGGTTTGAACGCCTTTTAATTAGACCAGGCAGCTTGGCCACCCCGGATCGATTTCCTGCACGGTTTAAATTCGGCAGCCAAGGGACTAAATCCAAAGCCAGCTTCTCACATCTTTTCAGCGCGAGAGAAACAGGACGCACTCATATTCAGGGCAGAGTCTGTTTCACGTTGAATTTGAGATTGACGTTGAATGTATGCTTATCCCTATGGAGGTGAGCTCATGCGTGCAGAAAGGAAGATACACTGATCAAGTATTTGCCGGAATCAAAACGGGGTTTATGTTGTCCAATGAGACGCAGAGCCGAGCACATCTGAGAAACATGAACTTTACTCAGTTCGGTGAGTTTCACTTTGCTCCTGGGAATCTCCAGGATTTTTGTACGCTGTGTGAACAACGGAGTGCAATCACACGTTTTAATTTGAAACATGTCAGTTTTCTCACATGTCGA
Organism: Pristiophorus japonicus; assembly: GCF_044704955.1. Lineage (NCBI taxonomy): Eukaryota > Metazoa > Chordata > Chondrichthyes > Pristiophoridae > Pristiophorus > Pristiophorus japonicus. The sequence goes on from NW_027254772.1 coordinate 2,243,207, forward strand.
CCGGCTGAGAAGTCGTTTTTTGACAAAAGGTTGGCAGGGCTCGTCCGGGATTTGAACCCGGGACCTCTCGCATTTCAATTATTATAATCCCAAAGCGAGAATCATACCCCTAGACCAACGAGCCGCCGACAGTGAGGAGCGTAGCTCTCAGTTTCTGACGTTAGTTTGCTATTCGGCCCATCGTGCCTGTGCTGACTCTCAGAGACCGATTTCATGAGTCCCCCTCTCCATCGTTCTGCTAATGTTTTCCCTTTGATGAAGTGATTATTTTTTGTGACATTACTTCATCAACGAGCTGCATCCTTTTCAGTAAAAGGTGAATTTGGCAATGAGGATAAATGTGATTGAATAAAAAAACTAGGGGAAAATGTTTAACACAATAACGACGAAGCTGGGGGCATACTGGATCAGCAGTCCATTGCTTCAACCTGTCAGTCACCTTGTCTCCTATTGACTGCAAAGTCAGACATCCATCCCCTACTTTTTGCATTCAAACAGAAATAATATGCACGAAAATCTACTTCACCACTTGTTTTGCCCGTGCAACCAGATCGACAGTGATGAAAATGTGCCATTAGCTTCTTAAAGCACACAGCCTTCCTTCACTTCAGGTGAGTGACTGTCCGAGAAGGTTGGTTTTGAGGCAGAATTAAAACAAAGAATATAAAATTTCACAAAGCGCGATAGCTGACCATTGCCGGACTCGAACCTTCAATCATCTGATAAGATCACAGTTACAATCGAAATCAGACACCTTATCCTTTAGGCCACGCGGTCGATACCGTCGGTGCATAATTTGTTGTTTTTTATATTGAGAGCAAATTTGGGACAAGGGTTACATCAAGGAGTGGATATCGGAAAACATGAGCATATTTTGAGTAATGAACAGATGCGCTGCGATATGGATGTACACGGACACAGGCAAAGTCAATGTATCTTGAAACACAACAGTTTAACAATTCGGTTATCACAGCTGATAATCACACTCCTTTTTAAATGTACAGGATGATCCGGATAATGTGTAAATACGTTTTAAAGGGGCAATTGATAAACCGGAACTGACAACCATCCCGTTGAAACAGACACCGAAGGACAGGAAGCACATCCCTCTTACACAGCTGTAGAATTGCCCTTCACGGACAGCAGTTCCCTTTCAGAAGAATAAATTGGAATTTCTATCATTCCTGAATGCAATTGTGTTGTGCGTGAATGAGCGCGGTTCTCATGAGCACGCGGGACTGGGACGGTTGTTGAAGCCACAGGTGATAGACAAGCAGGAAAGAGGGTGGGAAATAAAACCAACCCAGACAAAAAGACAATTTAAAACATATATATATTTATCATAATAAGAAAATAAATAAATTTACAATTTTATTGCAAAAAATTGAATTTGATTTGATTGAAATAAATAAATAATTGTTTCTTAATCTATATATTTTTGATTGAACGAAGTCTGTGCGACTGCATGAAATGCACTGGAAATCAGGGTGTGCAGTCAGTAAATTCCCAAACACAGTAAGCCCATGGTGTAAGACAAGCCACGAGGGAAGATGTGGGAAACAAAGGCCATCTTTTAAAGTCGCGAGTGCTTTTCTGCACGATCAGACAGAAGCTGCGTGTGCTGTGAAAGAGGTCAAATGTAATAGAGCCAATGCAGGCAGAACAGAAAAGCACATTTATTGTGAAAGTTAAAAAGTAGGGAATGTATGTAAATATATGCATATATAAATATTGATACAGAAATTTATATAAACAAAGTCAGTCAGTCAGTCATGTCTTGTCTTGTCTTGATTTGATTTGTATTTGAAAATAAGGGGGAAGGAGCTCATCATGTCACACAGCCCATCCGCAAGCTCTCGCTAAAATCGCTATGTTTCTAACTTATATAATTTGCCTTCTTTCACATGTGGAATAGCAAAATCCCACAGCAGACTCTTCTCCTGTCAGTCAGTCCCTGAATGCGTGTTGAATCAAATCAGTGTGGCTTCAAGTTGCATGTAATGCATTTTTCCTCACATGACATGAAATGCACAGTAAGATCGCGCAGAACGTTTCCACGCACTCTCTCACTTACACAAACACACCAACAAACTAAAAATTCTGCACTCTCCAAAGGCAGTTTTTGAAATTTGAAATTTGAAATCCGGGACAGACAGCACATTCCTTTTAAACAGATAGATAATGATCCGATACTGATAGCACACCATTTTGGAGAGACAGAGAATGACCCCGGGCAGACCAGCACATCACCTTAAAAGGGATACAGAAACACAATGAACAAAAACAAAGCATTCTGTAAAACTCAGCAGGCCGTGAACATTCTGTGGATGAATTTCCCGGGCTCACGTTCAGTCAGATGATCATTCGATATTTTAAGAAAAATGTAAAGTTTACAGATTTTTCCTGGAAAATAGCGCCTGGAAAAATAGGCAGCGAGGAAGGACAAAATGGAATGCCTGTGATACAGTGGAGCGTAGGAGTGATTGGAAATTAAATGGCACAATGCAAAAAGGCAAAGTGAGTGGTAAGCGGGCAATAAAGTAACAAAGGATGGACCAGAGGAGGTGTTAGTGTGAACAGCAGAACCATTAGCAGACAATGGGAGCTATGCTTATGATCCGATACGTTGAACCGAATGTTGAGGCCAGAACACTATAACCTGCCTGGAATGTAGGGTTTGAATGCCTTTTAATTAGACCAGGCAGCTTGGCCACCCCGGATTGATTTCCTGCACGGTTTAAATTCGGCAGCCAAGGCCAGCTTCTCACATCTTTTCAGCGCGAGAGAAACAGGACGCACTCATATTCAGGGCAGAGTCTGTTTCACGTTGAATTTGAGATTGACGTTGAATGTATGCTTATCCCTATGGAGGTGAGCTCATGCGTGCAGAAAGGAAGATACACTGATCAAGTATTTGCCGGAATCAAAACGGGGTTTATGTTGTCCAATGAGACACAGAGCCGAGCACATCTGAGAAACATGAACTTTAGTCAGTTCGGTGAGTTTCACTTTGCTCCTGGGAATCTCCAGGATTTTTGTACGCTGTGTGAACAACGGAGTGCAATCACACGTTTTAATTTGAAACATGTCAGTTTTCTCACATGTCGACCGGCTGAGAAGTCGTTTTTTGACAAAAGGTTGGCAGGGCTCGTCCGGGATTTGAACCCGGGACCTCTCGCATTTCAATTATTATAATCCCAAAGCGAGAATCATACCCCTAGACCAACGAGCCGCCGACAGTGAGGAGCGTAGCTCTCAGTTTCTGACGTTAGTTTGCTATTCGGCCCATCGTGCCTGTGCTGACTCTCAGAGACCGATTTCATGAGTCCCCCTCTCCATCGTTCTGCTAATGTTTTCCCTTTGATGAAGTGATTATTTTTTGTGACATTACTTCATCAACGAGCTGCATCCTTTTCAGTAAAAGGTGAATTTGGCAATGAGGATAAATGTGATTGAATAAAAAAACTAGGGGAAAATGTTTAACACAATAACGACGAAGCTGGGGGCATACTGGATCAGCAGTCCATTGCTTCAACCTGTCAGTCACCTTGTCTCCTATTGACTGCAAAGTCAGACATCCATCCCCTACTTTTTGCATTCAAACAGAAATAATATGCACGAAAATCTACTTCACCACTTGTTTTGCCCGTGCAACCAGATCGACAGTGATGAAAATGTGCCATTAGCTTCTTAAAGCACACAGCCTTCCTTTACTTCAGGTGAGTGACTGTCCGAGATGGTTGGTTTTGAGGCAGAATCAAAACAAAGAATATAAAATTTCACAAAGCGCGATAGCTGACCACTGCCGGACTCGAACCTGCAATCATCTGATAAGATCACAGTTACAATCGAAATCAGACACCTTGTCCTTTAGGCCACGCGGCCGCTACCGTCGGTGCATAATTTGTTGTTTTTTATATTGAGAGCAAATTTGGGACAAGGGTTACATCAAGGAGTGGATATCGGAAAACATGAGCATATTTTGAGTAATGAACAGAGGCGCTGCGATATGGATGTACACGGACACAGGCAAAGTCAATGTATCTTGAAACACAACAGTTTAACAATTCGGTTATCACAGCTGATAATCACACTCCTTTTTAAATGTACAGGATGATCCGGATAATGAGAAAATACGTTTTAAAGGGGCAATTGATGAACCGGAACTGACAACCATCCCGTTGAAACAGACACCGAATGATCCTGGACAGGAAGCACATCCCTCTTACACAGCTGTAGAATTGCCCTTCACGGACAGCAGTTCCCTTTCAGAAGAATAAATTGGAATTTCTATCATTCCTGAATGCAATTGTGTTGTGCGTGAATGAGCGCGGTTCTCATGAGCACGCGGGACTGGGACGGTTGTTGAAGCCACAGGTGATAGACAAGCAGGAAAGAGGGTGGGAAATAAAACCAACCCAGACAAAAAGACAATTTAAAACATATATATATTTATCATAATAAGAAAATAAATAAATTTACAATTTTATTGCAAAAAATTGAATTTGATTTGATTGAAATAAATAAATAATTGTTTCTTAATCTATATATTTTTGATTGAACGAAGTCTGTGCGACTGCATGAAATGCACTGGAAATCAGGGTGTGCAGTCAGTAAATTCCCAAACACAGTAAGCCCATGGTGTAAGACAAGCCACGAGGGAAGATGTGGGAAACAAAGGCCATCTTTTAAAGTCGCGAGTGCTTTTCTGCACGATCAGACAGAAGCTGCGTGTGCTGTGAAAGAGGTCAAATGTAATAGAGCCAATGCAGGCAGAACAGAAAAGCACATTTATTGTGAAAGTTAAAAAGTAGGGAATGTATGTAAATATATGCATATATAAATATTGATACAGAAATTTATATAAACAAAGTCAGTCAGTCAGTCATGTCTTGTCTTGTCTTGATTTGATTTGTATTTGAAAATAAGGGGGAAGGAGCTCATCATGTCACACAGCCCATCCGCAAGCTCTCGCTAAAATCGCTATGTTTCTAACTTATATAATTTGCCTTCTTTCACATGTGGAATAGCAAAATCCCACAGCAGACTCTTCTCCTGTCAGTCAGTCCCTGAATGCGTGTTGAATCAAATCAGTGTGGCTTCAAGTTGCATGTAATGCATTTTTCCTCACATGACATGAAATGCACAGTAAGATCGCGCAGAACGTTTCCACGCACTCTCTCACTTACACAAACACACCAACAAACTAAAAATTCTGCACTCTCCAAAGGCAGTTTTTGAAATTTGAAATTTGAAATCCGGGACAGACAGCACATTCCTTTTAAACAGATAGATAATGATCCGATACTGATAGCACACCATTTTGGAGAGACAGAGAATGACCCCGGGCAGACCAGCACATCACCTTAAAAGGGATACAGAAACACAATGAACAAAAACAAAGCATTCTGTAAAACTCAGCAGGCCGTGAACATTCTGTGGATGAATTTCCCGGGCTCACGTTCAGTCAGATGATCATTCGATATTTTAAGAAAAATGTAAAGTTTACAGATTTTTCCTGGAAAATAGCGCCTGGAAAAATAGGCAGCGAGGAAGGACAAAATGGAATGCCTGTGATACAGTGGAGCGTAGGAGTGATTGGAAATTAAATGGCACAATGCAAAAAGGCAAAGTGAGTGGTAAGCGGGCAATAAAGTAACAAAGGATGGACCAGAGGAGGTGTTAGTGTGAACAGCAGAACCATTAGCAGACAATGGGAGCTATGCTTATGATCCGATACGTTGAACCGAATGTTGAGGCCAGAACACTATAACCTGCCTGGAATGTAGGGTTTGAATGCCTTTTAATTAGACCAGGCAGCTTGGCCACCCCGGATTGATTTCCTGCACGGTTTAAATTCGGCAGCCAAGGCCAGCTTCTCACATCTTTTCAGCGCGAGAGAAACAGGACGCACTCATATTCAGGGCAGAGTCTGTTTCACGTTGAATTTGAGATTGACGTTGAATGTATGCTTATCCCTATGGAGGTGAGCTCATGCGTGCAGAAAGGAAGATACACTGATCAAGTATTTGCCGGAATCAAAACGGGGTTTATGTTGTCCAATGAGACACAGAGCCGAGCACATCTGAGAAACATGAACTTTAGTCAGTTCGGTGAGTTTCACTTTGCTCCTGGGAATCTCCAGGATTTTTGTACGCTGTGTGAACAACGGAGTGCAATCACACGTTTTAATTTGAAACATGTCAGTTTTCTCACATGTCGACCGGCTGAGAAGTCGTTTTTTGACAAAAGGTTGGCAGGGCTCGTCCGGGATTTGAACCCGGGACCTCTCGCATTTCAATTATTATAATCCCAAAGCGAGAATCATACCCCTAGACCAACGAGCCGCCGACAGTGAGGAGCGTAGCTCTCAGTTTCTGACGTTAGTTTGCTATTCGGCCCATCGTGCCTGTGCTGACTCTCAGAGACCGATTTCATGAGTCCCCCTCTCCATCGTTCTGCTAATGTTTTCCCTTTGATGAAGTGATTATTTTTTGTGACATTACTTCATCAACGAGCTGCATCCTTTTCAGTAAAAGGTGAATTTGGCAATGAGGATAAATGTGATTGAATAAAAAAACTAGGGGAAAATGTTTAACACAATAACGACGAAGCTGGGGGCATACTGGATCAGCAGTCCATTGCTTCAACCTGTCAGTCACCTTGTCTCCTATTGACTGCAAAGTCAGACATCCATCCCCTACTTTTTGCATTCAAACAGAAATAATATGCACGAAAATCTACTTCACCACTTGTTTTGCCCGTGCAACCAGATCGACAGTGATGAAAATGTGCCATTAGCTTCTTAAAGCACACAGCCTTCCTTTACTTCAGGTGAGTGACTGTCCGAGATGGTTGGTTTTGAGGCAGAATCAAAACAAAGAATATAAAATTTCACAAAGCGCGATAGCTGACCACTGCCGGACTCGAACCTGCAATCATCTGATAAGATCACAGTTACAATCGAAATCAGACACCTTATCCTTTAGGCCACGCGGCCGCTACCGTCGGTGCATAATTTGTTGTTTTTTATATTGAGAGCAAATTTGGGACAAGGGTTACATCAAGGAGTGGATATCGGAAAACATGAGCATATTTTGAGTAATGAACAGAGGCGCTGCGATATGGATGTACACGGACACAGGCAAAGTCAATGTATCTTGAAACACAACAGTTTAACAATTCGGTTATCACAGCTGATAATCACACTCCTTTTTAAATGTACAGGATGATCCGGATAATGAGAAAATACGTTTTAAAGGGGCAATTGATGAACCGGAACTGACAACCATCCCGTTGAAACAGACACCGAATGATCCTGGACAGGAAGCACATCCCTCTTACACAGCTGTAGAATTGCCCTTCACGGACAGCAGTTCCCTTTCAGAAGAATAAATTGGAATTTCTATCATTCCTGAATGCAATTGTGTTGTGCGTGAATGAGCGCGGTTCTCATGAGCACGCGGGACTGGGACGGTTGTTGAAGCCACAGGTGATAGACAAGCAGGAAAGAGGGAGGGAAATAAAACCAACCCAGACAAAAAGACAATTTAAAACATATATATATTTATTATAATAAGAAAATAAATAAATTTACAATTTTATTGCAAAAAATTGAATTTGATTTGATTGAAATAAATAAATAATTGTTTCTTAATCTATATATTTTTGATTGAACGAAGTCTGTGCGACTGCATGAAATGCACTGGAAATCAGGGTGTGCAGTCAGTAAATTCCCAAACACAGTAAGCCCATGGTGTAAGACAAGCCACGAGGGAAGATGTGGGCAACAAAGGCCATCTTTTAAAGTCGCGAGTGCTTTTCTGCAGGATCAGACAGAAGCTGCGTGTGCTGTGAAAGAGGTCAAATGTAATAGAGCCAATGCAGGCAGAACAGAAAAGCACATTTATTGTGAAAGTTAAAAAGTAGGGAATGTATGTAAATATATGCATATATAAATATTGATACAGAAATTTATATAAACAAAGTCAGTCAGTCAGTCATGTCTTGTCTTGTCTTGATTTGATTTGTATTTGAAAATAAGGGGGAAGGAGCTCATCATGTCACACAGCCCATCCGCAAGCTCTCGCTGAAATCGCTATGTTTCTAACTTATATAATTTGCCTTCTTTCACATGTGGAATAGCAAAATCCCACAGCAGACTCTTCTCCTGTCAGTCAGTCCCTGAATGCGTGTTGAATCAAATCAGTGTGGCTTCAAGTTGCATGTAATGCATTTTTCCTCCCATGACATGAAATGCACAGTAAGATCGCGCAGAACGTTTCCACGCACTCTCTCACTTACACAAACACACCAACAAACTAAAAATTCTGCACTCTCCAAAGGCAGATTTTGAAATTTGAAATTTGAAATCCGAGACAGACAGCACATTCCTTTTAAACAGATAGATAATGATCCGATACTGATAGCACACCATTTTGGAGAGACAGAGAATGACCCCGGGCAGACCAGCACATCACCTTAAAAGGGATACAGAAACACAATGAACAAAAACAAAGCATTCTGTAAAACTCAGCAGGCCGTGAACATTCTGTGGATGAATTTCCCGGGCTCACGTTCAGTCAGATGATCATTCCGATATTTTAAGAAAAATGTAAAGTTTACAGATTTTTCCTGGAAAATAGCGCCTGGAAAAATAGGCAGCGAGGAAGGACAAAAGGGAATGCCTGTGATACAGTGGAGCGTAGGAGTGATTGAATAATAAATGGCACAATGCAAAAAGGCAAAGTGAGTGGTAAGCGGGCAATAAAGTAACAAAGGATGGACCAGAGGAGGTGTTAGTGTGAACAGCAGAACCATTAGCAGACAATAGGAGCGGTGCTTATGATCCGATACGTTGAACCGAATGTTGAGGCCAGAACACTATAACCTGCCTGGAATGTAGGGTTTGAACGCCTTTTAATTAGACCAGGCAGCTTGGCCACCCCGGATCGATTTCCTGCACGGTTTAAATTCGGCAGCCAAGGGACTAAATCCAAAGCCAGCTTCTCACATCTTTTCAGCGCGAGAGAAACAGGACGCACTCATATTCAGGGCAGAGTCTGTTTCACGTTGAATTTGAGATTGACGTTGAATGTATGCTTACCCCTATGGAGGTGAGCTCATGCGTGCAGAAAGGAAGATACACTGATCAAGTATTTGCCGGAATCAAAACGGGGTTTATGTTGTCCAATGAGACGCAGAGCCGAGCACATCTGAGAAACATGAACTTTAGTCAGTTCGGTGAGTTTCACTTTGCTCCTGGGAATCTCCAGGATTTTTGTACGCTGTGTGAACAACGGAGTGCAATCACACGTTTTAATTTGAAACATGTCAGTTTTCTCACATGTCGACCGGCTGAGAAGTCGTTTTTTGACAAAAGGTTGGCAGGGCTCGTCCGGGATTTGAACCCGGGACCTCTCGCATTTCAATTATTATAATCCCAAAGCGAGAATCATACCCCTAGACCAACGAGCCGCCGACAGTGAGGAGCGTAGCTCTCAGTTTCTGACGTTAGTTTGCTATTCGGCCCATCGTGCCTGTGCTGACTCTCAGAGACCGATTTCATGAGTCCCCCTCTCCATCGTTCTGCTAATGTTTTCCCTTTGATGAAGTGATTATTTTTTGTGACATTACTTCATCAACGAGCTGCATCCTTTTCAGTAAAAGGTGAATTTGGCAATGAGGATAAATGTGATTGAATAAAAAAACTAGGGGAAAATGTTTAACACAATAACGACGAAGCTGGGGGCATACTGGATCAGCAGTCCATTGCTTCAACCTGTCAGTCACCTTGTCTCCTATTGACTGCAAAGTCAGACATCCATCCCCTACTTTTTGCATTCAAACAGAAATAATATGCACGAAAATCTACTTCACCACTTGTTTTGCCCGTGCAACCAGATCGACAGTGATGAAAATGTGCCATTAGCTTCTTAAAGCACACAGCCTTCCTTCACTTCAGGTGAGTGACTGTCCGAGAAGGTTGGTTTTGAGGCAGAATTAAAACAAAGAATATAAAATTTCACAAAGCGCGATAGCTGACCATTGCCGGACTCGAACCTTCAATCATCTGATACGATCACAGTTACAATCGAAATCAGACACCTTATCCTTTAGGCCACGCGGTCGCTACCGTCGGTGCATAATTTGTTGTTTTTTATATTGAGAGCAAATTTGGGACAAGGGTTACATCAAGGAGTGGATATCGGAAAACATGAGCATATTTTGAGTAATGAACAGATGCGCTGCGATATGGATGTACACGGACACAGGCAAAGTCAATGTATCTTGAAACACAACAGTTTAACAATTCGGTTATCACAGCTGATAATCACACTCCTTTTTAAATGTACAGGATGATCCGGATAATGTGTAAATACGTTTTAAAGGGGCAATTGATAAACCGGAACTGACAACCATCCCGTTGAAACAGACACCGAAGGACAGGAAGCACATCCCTCTTACACAGCTGTAGAATTGCCCTTCACGGACAGCAGTTCCCTTTCAGAAGAATAAATTGGAATTTCTATCATTCCTGAATGCAATTGTGTTGTGCGTGAATGAGCGCGGTTCTCATGAGCACGCGGGACTGGGACGGTTGTTGAAGCCACAGGTGATAGACAAGCAGGAAAGAGGGTGGGAAATAAAACCAACCCAGACAAAAAGACAATTTAAAACATATATATATTTATCATAATAAGAAAATAAATAAATTTACAATTTTATTGCAAAAAATTGAATTTGATTTGATTGAAATAAATAAATAATTGTTTCTTAATCTATATATTTTTGATTGAACGAAGTCTGTGCGACTGCATGAAATGCACTGGAAATCAGGGTGTGCAGTCAGTAAATTCCCAAACACAGTAAGCCCATGGTGTAAGACAAGCCACGAGGGAAGATGTGGGAAACAAAGGCCATCTTTTAAAGTCGCGAGTGCTTTTCTGCACGATCAGACAGAAGCTGCGTGTGCTGTGAAAGAGGTCAAATGTAATAGAGCCAATGCAGGCAGAACAGAAAAGCACATTTATTGTGAAAGTTAAAAAGTAGGGAATGTATGTAAATATATGCATATATAAATATTGATACAGAAATTTATATAAACAAAGTCAGTCAGTCAGTCATGTCTTGTCTTGTCTTGATTTGATTTGTATTTGAAAATAAGGGGGAAGGAGCTCATCATGTCACACAGCCCATCCGCAAGCTCTCGCTAAAATCGCTATGTTTCTAACTTATATAATTTGCCTTCTTTCACATGTGGAATAGCAAAATCCCACAGCAGACTCTTCTCCTGTCAGTCAGTCCCTGAATGCGTGTTGAATCAAATCAGTGTGGCTTCAAGTTGCATGTAATGCATTTTTCCTCACATGACATGAAATGCACAGTAAGATCGCGCAGAACGTTTCCACGCACTCTCTCACTTACACAAACACACCAACAAACTAAAAATTCTGCACTCTCCAAAGGCAGTTTTTGAAATTTGAAATTTGAAATCCGGGACAGACAGCACATTCCTTTTAAACAGATAGATAATGATCCGATACTGATAGCACACCATTTTGGAGAGACAGAGAATGACCCCGGGCAGACCAGCACATCACCTTAAAAGGGATACAGAAACACAATGAACAAAAACAAAGCATTCTGTAAAACTCAGCAGGCCGTGAACATTCTGTGGATGAATTTCCCGGGCTCACGTTCAGTCAGATGATCATTCCGATATTTTAAGAAAAATGTAAAGTTTACAGATTTTTCCTGGAAAATAGCGCCTGGAAAAATAGGCAGCGAGGAAGGACAAAATGGAATGCCTGTGATACAGTGGAGCGTAGGAGTGATTGGAAATTAAATGGCACAATGCAAAAAGGCAAAGTGAGTGGTAAGCGGGCAATAAAGTAACAAAGGATGGACCAGAGGAGGTGTTAGTGTGAACAGCAGAACCATTAGCAGACAATGGGAGCTATGCTTATGATCCGATACGTTGAACCGAATGTTGAGGCCAGAACACTATAACCTGCCTGGAATGTAGGGTTTGAATGCCTTTTAATTAGACCAGGCAGCTTGGCCACCCCGGATTGATTTCCTGCACGGTTTAAATTCGGCAGCCAAGGCCAGCTTCTCACATCTTTTCAGCGCGAGAGAAACAGGACGCACTCATATTCAGGGCAGAGTCTGTTTCACGTTGAATTTGAGATTGACGTTGAATGTATGCTTATCCCTATGGAGGTGAGCTCATGCGTGCAGAAAGGAAGATACACTGATCAAGTATTTGCCGGAATCAAAACGGGGTTTATGTTGTCCAATGAGACACAGAGCCGAGCACATCTGAGAAACATGAACTTTAGTCAGTTCGGTGAGTTTCACTTTGCTCCTGGGAATCTCCAGGATTTTTGTACGCTGTGTGAACAACGGAGTGCAATCACACGTTTTAATTTGAAACATGTCAGTTTTCTCACATGTCGACCGGCTGAGAAGTCGTTTTTTGACAAAAGGTTGGCAGGGCTCGTCCGGGATTTGAACCCGGGACCTCTCGCATTTCAATTATTATAATCCCAAAGCGAGAATCATACCCCTAGACCAACGAGCCGCCGACAGTGAGGAGCGTAGCTCTCAGTTTCTGACGTTAGTTTGCTATTCGGCCCATCGTGCCTGTGCTGACTCTCAGAGACCGATTTCATGAGTCCCCCTCTCCATCGTTCTGCTAATGTTTTCCCTTTGATGAAGTGATTATTTTTTGTGACATTACTTCATCAACGAGCTGCATCCTTTTCAGTAAAAGGTGAATTTGGCAATGAGGATAAATGTGATTGAATAAAAAAACTAGGGGAAAATGTTTAACACAATAACGACGAAGCTGGGGGCATACTGGATCAGCAGTCCATTGCTTCAACCTGTCAGTCACCTTGTCTCCTATTGACTGCAAAGTCAGACATCCATCCCCTACTTTTTGCATTCAAACAGAAATAATATGCACGAAAATCTACTTCACCACTTGTTTTGCCCGTGCAACCAGATCGACAGTGATGAAAATGTGCCATTAGCTTCTTAAAGCACACAGCCTTCCTTTACTTCAGGTGAGTGACTGTCCGAGATGGTTGGTTTTGAGGCAGAATCAAAACAAAGAATATAAAATTTCACAAAGCGCGATAGCTGACCACTGCCGGACTCGAACCTGCAATCATCTGATAAGATCACAGTTACAATCGAAATCAGACACCTTATCCTTTAGGCCACGCGGCCGCTACCGTCGGTGCATAATTTGTTGTTTTTTATATTGAGAGCAAATTTGGGACAAGGGTTACATCAAGGAGTGGATATCGGAAAACATGAGCATATTTTGAGTAATGAACAGAGGCGCTGCGATATGGATGTACACGGACACAGGCAAAGTCAATGTATCTTGAAACACAACAGTTTAACAATTCGGTTATCACAGCTGATAATCACACTCCTTTTTAAATGTACAGGATGATCCGGATAATGAGAAAATACGTTTTAAAGGGGCAATTGATGAACCGGAACTGACAACCATCCCGTTGAAACAGACACCGAATGATCCTGGACAGGAAGCACATCCCTCTTACACAGCTGTAGAATTGCCCTTCACGGACAGCAGTTCCCTTTCAGAAGAATAAATTGGAATTTCTATCATTCCTGAATGCAATTGTGTTGTGCGTGAATGAGCGCGGTTCTCATGAGCACGCGGGACTGGGACGGTTGTTGAAGCCACAGGTGATAGACAAGCAGGAAAGAGGGAGGGAAATAAAACCAACCCAGACAAAAAGACAATTTAAAACATATATATATTTATTATAATAAGAAAATAAATAAATTTACAATTTTATTGCAAAAAATTGAATTTGATTTGATTGAAATAAATAAATAATTGTTTCTTAATCTATATATTTTTGATTGAACGAAGTCTGTGCGACTGCATGAAATGCACTGGAAATCAGGGTGTGCAGTCAGTAAATTCCCAAACACAGTAAGCCCATGGTGTAAGACAAGCCACGAGGGAAGATGTGGGCAACAAAGGCCATCTTTTAAAGTCGCGAGTGCTTTTCTGCAGGATCAGACAGAAGCTGCGTGTGCTGTGAAAGAGGTCAAATGTAATAGAGCCAATGCAGGCAGAACAGAAAAGCACATTTATTGTGAAAGTTAAAAAGTAGGGAATGTATGTAAATATATGCATATATAAATATTGATACAGAAATTTATATAAACAAAGTCAGTCAGTCAGTCATGTCTTGTCTTGTCTTGATTTGATTTGTATTTGAAAATAAGGGGGAAGGAGCTCATCATGTCACACAGCCCATCCGCAAGCTCTCGCTGAAATCGCTATGTTTCTAACTTATATAATTTGCCTTCTTTCACATGTGGAATAGCAAAATCCCACAGCAGACTCTTCTCCTGTCAGTCAGTCCCTGAATGCGTGTTGAATCAAATCAGTGTGGCTTCAAGTTGCATGTAATGCATTTTTCCTCCCATGACATGAAATGCACAGTAAGATCGCGCAGAACGTTTCCACGCACTCTCTCACTTACACAAACACACCAACAAACTAAAAATTCTGCACTCTCCAAAGGCAGATTTTGAAATTTGAAATTTGAAATCCGAGACAGACAGCACATTCCTTTTAAACAGATAGATAATGATCCGATACTGATAGCACACCATTTTGGAGAGACAGAGAATGACCCCGGGCAGACCAGCACATCACCTTAAAAGGGATACAGAAACACAATGAACAAAAACAAAGCATTCTGTAAAACTCAGCAGGCCGTGAACATTCTGTGGATGAATTTCCCGGGCTCACGTTCAGTCAGATGATCATTCCGATATTTTAAGAAAAATGTAAAGTTTACAGATTTTTCCTGGAAAATAGCGCCTGGAAAAATTGGCAGCGAGGAAGGACAAAAGGGAATGCCTGTGATACAGTGGAGCGTAGGAGTGATTGAATAATAAATGGCACAATGCAAAAAGGCAAAGTGAGTGGTAAGCGGGCAATAAAGTAACAAAGGATGGACCAGAGGAGGTGTTAGTGTGAACAGCAGAACCATTAGCAGACAATAGGAGCGGTGCTTATGATCCGATACGTTGAACCGAATGTTGAGGCCAGAACACTATAACCTGCCTGGAATGTAGGGTTTGAACGCCTTTTAATTAGACCAGGCAGCTTGGCCACCCCGGATCGATTTCCTGCACGGTTTAAATTCGGCAGCCAAGGGACTAAATCCAAAGCCAGCTTCTCACATCTTTTCAGCGCGAGAGAAACAGGACGCACTCATATTCAGGGCAGAGTCTGTTTCACGTTGAATTTGAGATTGACGTTGAATGTATGCTTATCCCTATGGAGGTGAGCTCATGCGTGCAGAAAGGAAGATACACTGATCAAGTATTTGCCGGAATCAAAACGGGGTTTATGTTGTCCAATGAGACGCAGAGCCGAGCACATCTGAGAAACATGAACTTTACTCAGTTCGGTGAGTTTCACTTTGCTCCTGGGAATCTCCAGGATTTTTGTACGCTGTGTGAACAACGGAGTGCAATCACACGTTTTAATTTGAAACATGTCAGTTTTCTCACATGTTGACCGGCTGAGAAGTCGTTTTTTGACAAAAGGTTGGCAGGGCTCGGCCGGGATTTGAACCCGGGACCTCTCGCATTTCAATTATTATAATCACAAAGCGAGAATCATACCCCTAGACCAACGAGCCGCCGACAGTGAGGAGCGTAGCTCTCAGTTTCTGACGTTAGTTTGCTATTCGGCCCATCGTGCCTGTGCTGACTCTCAGAGACCGATTTCATGAGTCCCCCTCTCCATCGTTCTGCTAATGTTTTCCCTTTGATGAAGTGATTATTTTTTGTGACATTACTTCATCAACGAGCTGCATCCTTTTCAGTAAAAGGTGAATTTGGCAATGAGGATAAATGTGATTGAATAAAAAAACTAGGGGAAAATGTTTAACACAATAACGACGAAGCTGGGGGCATACTGGATCAGCAGTCCATTGCTTCAACCTGTCAGTCACCTTGTCTCCTATTGACTGCAAAGTCAGACATCCATCCCCTACTTTTTGCATTCAAACAGAAATAATATGCACGAAAATCTACTTCACCACTTGTTTTGCCCGTGCAACCAGATCGACAGTGATTAAAATGTGCCATTAGCTTCTTAAAGCACACAGCCTTCCTTTACTTCAGGTGAGTGACTGTCCGAGATGGTTGGTTTTGAGGCAGAATCAAAACAAAGAATATAAAATTTCACAAAGCGCGATAGCTGACCACTGCCGGACTCGAACCTGCAATCATCTGATAAGATCACAGTTACAATCGAAATCAGACACCTTATCCTTTAGGCCACGCGGCCGCTACCGTCGGTGCATAATTTGTTGTTTTTTATATTGAGAGCAAATTTGGGACAAGGGTTACATCAAGGAGTGGATATCGGAAAACATGAGCATATTTTGAGCAATGAACAAATGCGCTGCGATATGGATGTACACGGACACAGGCAAAGTCAATGTATCTTGAAACACAACAGTTTAACAATTCGGTTATCACAGCTGATAATCACACTCCTTTTTAAATGTACAGGATGATCCGGATAATGAGAAAATACGTTTTAAAGGCACAATTGATGAACCGGAACTGACAACCATCCCGTTGAAACAGACACCGAATGATCCTGGACAGGAAGCACATCCCTCTTACACAGCTGTAGAATTGCCCTTCACGGACAGCAGTTCCCTTTCAGAAGAATAAATTGGAATTTCTATCATTCCTGAATGCAATTGTGTTGTGCGTGAATGAGCGCGGTTCTCATGAGCACGCGGGACTGGGACGGTTGTTGAAGCCACAGGTGATAGACAAGCAGGAAAGAGGGAGGGAAATAAAACCAACCCAGACAAAAAGACAGTTTAAAACATATATATATTTATCATAATAAGAAAATAAATAAATTTACAATTTTATTGCAAAAAATTGAATTTGATTTGATTGAAATAAATAAATAATTGTTTCTTAATCTATATATTTTTGATTGAACGAAGTCTGTGCGACTGCATGAAATACACTGGAAATCAGCGTGTGCAGTCAGTAAATTCCCAAACACAGTAAGCCCATGGTGTAAGACAAGCCACGAAGGAAGATGTGGGAAACAAAGGCCATCTTTTAAAGTCGCGAGTGCTTTTCTGCACGATCAGACAGAAGCTGCGTGTGCTGTGAAAGAGGTCAAATGTAATAGAGCCAATGCAGGCAGAACAGAAAAGCACATTTATTGTGAAAGTTAAAAAGTAGGGTATGTATGTAAATATATGCATATATAAATATTGATACAGAAATTTATATAAACAAAGTCAGTCAGTCAGTCATGTCTTGTCTTGTCTTGATTTGATTTGTATTTGAAAATAAGGGGGAAGGAGCTCATCATGTCACACAGCCCATCCGCAAGCTCTCGCTGAAATCGCTATGTTTCTAACTTATATAATTTGCCTTCTTTCACATGTGGAATAGCAAAATCCCACAGCAGACTCTTCTCCTGTCAGTCAGTCCCTGAATGCGTGTTGAATCAAATCAGTGTGGCTTCAAGTTGCATGTAATGCATTTTTCCTCCCATGACATGAAATGCACAGTAAGATCGCGCAGAACGTTTCCACGCACTCTCTCACTTACACAAACACACCAACAAACTAAAAATTCTGCACTCTCCAAAGGCAGATTTTGAAATTTGAAATTTGAAATCCGAGACAGACAGCACATTCCTTTTAAACAGATAGATAATGATCCGATACTGATAGCACACCATTTTGGAGAGACAGAGAATGACCCCGGGCAGACCAGCACATCACCTTAAAAGGGATACAGAAACACAATGAACAAAAACAAAGCATTCTGTAAAACTCAGCAGGCCGTGAACATTCTGTGGATGAATTTCCCGGGCTCACGTTCAGTCAGATGATCATTCCGATATTTTAAGAAAAATGTAAAGTTTACAGATTTTTCCTGGAAAATAGCGCCTGGAAAAATAGGCAGCGAGGAAGGACAAAAGGGAATGCCTGTGATACAGTGGAGCGTAGGAGTGATTGAATAATAAATGGCACAATGCAAAAAGGCAAAGTGAGTGGTAAGCGGGCAATAAAGTAACAAAGGATGGACCAGAGGAGGTGTTAGTGTGAACAGCAGAACCATTAGCAGACAATAGGAGCGGTGCTTATGATCCGATACGTTGAACCGAATGTTGAGGCCAGAACACTATAACCTGCCTGGAATGTAGGGTTTGAACGCCTTTTAATTAGACCAGGCAGCTTGGCCACCCCGGATCGATTTCCTGCACGGTTTAAATTCGGCAGCCAAGGGACTAAATCCAAAGCCAGCTTCTCACATCTTTTCAGCGCGAGAGAAACAGGACGCACTCATATTCAGGGCAGAGTCTGTTTCACGTTGAATTTGAGATTGACGTTGAATGTATGCTTATCCCTATGGAGGTGAGCTCATGCGTGCAGAAAGGAAGATACACTGATCAAGTATTTGCCGGAATCAAAACGGGGTTTATGTTGTCCAATGAGACGCAGAGCCGAGCACATCTGAGAAACATGAACTTTACTCAGTTCGGTGAGTTTCACTTTGCTCCTGGGAATCTCCAGGATTTTTGTACGCTGTGTGAACAACGGAGTGCAATCACACGTTTTAATTTGAAACATGTCAGTTTTCTCACATGTCGACCGGCTGAGAAGTCGTTTTTTGACAAAAGGTTGGCAGGGCTCGGCCGGGATTTGAACCCGGGACCTCTCGCATTTCAATTATTATAATCACAAAGCGAGAATCATACCCCTAGACCAACGAGCCGCCGACAGTGAGGACCGTAGCTCTCAGTTTCTGACGTTAGTTTGCTATTCGGCCCATCGTGCCTGTGCTGACTCTCAGAGACCGATTTCATGAGTCCCCCTCTCCATCGTTCTGCTAATGTTTTCCCTTTGATGAAGTGATTATTTTTTGTGACATTACTTCATCAACGAGCTGCATCCTTTTCAGTAAAAGGTGAATTTGGCAATGAGGATAAATGTGATTGAATAAAAAAACTAGGGGAAAATGTTTAACACAATAACGACGAAGCTGGGGGCATACTGGATCAGCAGTCCATTGCTTCAACCTGTCAGTCACCTTGTCTCCTATTGACTGCAAAGTCAGACATCCATCCCCTACTTTTTGCATTCAAACAGAAATAATATGCACGAAAATCTACTTCACCACTTGTTTTGCCCGTGCAACCAGATCGACAGTGATTAAAATGTGCCATTAGCTTCTTAAAGCACACAGCCTTCCTTTACTTCAGGTGAGTGACTGTCCGAGATGGTTGGTTTTGAGGCAGAATCAAAACAAAGAATATAAAATTTCACAAAGCGCGATAGCTGACCACTGCCGGACTCGAACCTGCAATCATCTGATAAGATCACAGTTACAATCGAAATCAGACACCTTATCCTTTAGGCCACGCGGCCGCTACCGTCGGTGCATAATTTGTTGTTTTTTATATTGAGAGCAAATTTGGGACAAGGGTTACATCAAGGAGTGGATATCGGAAAACATGAGCATATTTTGAGCAATGAACAAATGCGCTGCGATATGGATGTACACGGACACAGGCAAAGTCAATGTATCTTGAAACACAACAGTTTAACAATTCGGTTATCACAGCTGATAATCACACTCCTTTTTAAATGTACAGGATGATCCGGATAATGAGAAAATACGTTTTAAAGGCACAATTGATGAACCGGAACTGACAACCATCCCGTTGAAACAGACACCGAATGATCCTGGACAGGAAGCACATCCCTCTTACACAGCTGTAGAATTGCCCTTCACGGACAGCAGTTCCCTTTCAGAAGAATAAATTGGAATTTCTATCATTCCTGAATGCAATTGTGTTGTGCGTGAATGAGCGCGGTTCTCATGAGCACGCGGGACTGGGACGGTTGTTGAAGCCACAGGTGATAGACAAGCAGGAAAGAGGGAGGGAAATAAAACCAACCCAGACAAAAAGACAGTTTAAAACATATATATATATTTATCATAATAAGAAAATAAATAAATTTACAACTTTATTGCAAAAAATTGAATTTGATTTGATTGAAATAAATAAATAATTGTTTCTTAATCTATATATTTTTGATTGAACGAAGTCTGTGCGACTGCATGAAATACACTGGAAATCAGCGTGTGCAGTCAGTAAATTCCCAAACACAGTAAGCCCATGGTGTAAGACAAGCCACGAAGGAAGATGTGGGAAACAAAGGCCATCTTTTAAAGTCGCGAGTGCTTTTCTGCACGATCAGACAGAAGCTGCGTGTGCTGTGAAAGAGGTCAAATGTAATAGAGCCAATGCAGGCAGAACAGAAAGGCACATTTATTGTGAAAGTTAAAAAGTAGGGTATGTATGTAAATATATGCATATATAAATATTGATACAGAAATTTATATAAACAAAGTCAGTCAGTCAGTCATGTCTTGTCTTGTCTTGATTTGATTTGTATTTGAAAATAAGGGGGAAGGAGCTCATCATGTCACACAGCCCATCCGCAAGCTCTCGCTGAAATCGCTATGTTTCTAACTTATATAATTTGCCTTCTTTCACATGTGGAATAGCAAAATCCCACAGCAGACTCTTCTCCTGTCAGTCAGTCCCTGAATGCGTGTTGAATCAAATCAGTGTGGCTTCAAGTTGCATGTAATGCATTTTTCCTCCCATGACATGAAATGCACAGTAAGATCGCGCAGAACGTTTCCACGCACTCTCTCACTTACACAAACACACCAACAAACTAAAAATTCTGCACTCTCCAAAGGCAGATTTTGAAATTTGAAATTTGAAATCCGAGACAGACAGCACATTCCTTTTAAACAGATAGATAATGATCCGATACTGATAGCACACCATTTTGGAGAGACAGAGAATGACCCCGGGCAGACCAGCACATCACCTTAAAAGGGATACAGAAACACAATGAACAAAAACAAAGCATTCTGTAAAACTCAGCAGGCCGTGAACATTCTGTGGATGAATTTCCCGGGCTCACGTTCAGTCAGATGATCATTCCGATATTTTAAGAAAAATGTAAAGTTTACAGATTTTTCCTGGAAAATAGCGCCTGGAAAAATAGGCAGCGAGGAAGGACAAAAGGGAATGCCTGTGATACAGTGGAGCGTAGGAGTGATTGAATAATAAATGGCACAATGCAAAAAGGCAAAGTGAGTGGTAAGCGGGCAATAAAGTAACAAAGGATGGACCAGAGGAGGTGTTAGTGTGAACAGCAGAACCATTAGCAGACAATAGGAGCGGTGCTTATGATCCGATACGTTGAACCGAATGTTGAGGCCAGAACACTATAACCTGCCTGGAATGTAGGGTTTGAACGCCTTTTAATTAGACCAGGCAGCTTGGCCACCCCGGATCGATTTCCTGCACGGTTTAAATTCGGCAGCCAAGGGACTAAATCCAAAGCCAGCTTCTCACATCTTTTCAGCGCGAGAGAAACAGGACGCACTCATATTCAGGGCAGAGTCTGTTTCACGTTGAATTTGAGA
This sequence comes from Pristiophorus japonicus, assembly GCF_044704955.1. Classification (NCBI taxonomy): domain Eukaryota; kingdom Metazoa; phylum Chordata; class Chondrichthyes; family Pristiophoridae; genus Pristiophorus; species Pristiophorus japonicus. Next base: position 2,264,792 of record NW_027254772.1, read on the forward strand.
TTGACGTTGAATGTATGCTTATCCCTATGGAGGTGAGCTCATGCGTGCAGAAAGGAAGATACACTGATCAAGTATTTGCCGGAATCAAAACGGGGTTTATGTTGTCCAATGAGACGCAGAGCCGAGCACATCTGAGAAACATGAACTTTACTCAGTTCGGTGAGTTTCACTTTGCTCCTGGGAATCTCCAGGATTTTTGTACGCTGTGTGAACAACGGAGTGCAATCACACGTTTTAATTTGAAACATGTCAGTTTTCTCACATGTCGACCGGCTGAGAAGTCGTTTTTTGACAAAAGGTTGGCAGGGCTCGGCCGGGATTTGAACCCGGGACCTCTCGCATTTCAATTATTATAATCACAAAGCGAGAATCATACCCCTAGACCAACGAGCCGCCGACAGTGAGGAGCGTAGCTCTCAGTTTCTGACGTTAGTTTGCTATTCGGCCCATCGTGCCTGTGCTGACTCTCAGAGACCGATTTCATGAGTCCCCCTCTCCATCGTTCTGCTAATGTTTTCCCTTTGATGAAGTGATTATTTTTTGTGACATTACTTCATCAACGAGCTGCATCCTTTTCAGTAAAAGGTGAATTTGGCAATGAGGATAAATGTGATTGAATAAAAAAACTAGGGGAAAATGTTTAACACAATAACGACGAAGCTGGGGGCATACTGGATCAGCAGTCCATTGCTTCAACCTGTCAGTCACCTTGTCTCCTATTGACTGCAAAGTCAGACATCCATCCCCTACTTTTTGCATTCAAACAGAAATAATATGCACGAAAATCTACTTCACCACTTGTTTTGCCCGTGCAACCAGATCGACAGTGATTAAAATGTGCCATTAGCTTCTTAAAGCACACAGCCTTCCTTTACTTCAGGTGAGTGACTGTCCGAGATGGTTGGTTTTGAGGCAGAATCAAAACAAAGAATATAAAATTTCACAAAGCGCGATAGCTGACCACTGCCGGACTCGAACCTGCAATCATCTGATAAGATCACAGTTACAATCGAAATCAGACACCTTATCCTTTAGGCCACGCGGCCGCTACCGTCGGTGCATAATTTGTTGTTTTTTATATTGAGAGCAAATTTGGGACAAGGGTTACATCAAGGAGTGGATATCGGAAAACATGAGCATATTTTGAGCAATGAACAAATGCGCTGCGATATGGATGTACACGGACACAGGCAAAGTCAATGTATCTTGAAACACAACAGTTTAACAATTCGGTTATCACAGCTGATAATCACACTCCTTTTTAAATGTACAGGATGATCCGGATAATGAGAAAATACGTTTTAAAGGCACAATTGATGAACCGGAACTGACAACCATCCCGTTGAAACAGACACCGAATGATCCTGGACAGGAAGCACATCCCTCTTACACAGCTGTAGAATTGCCCTTCACGGACAGCAGTTCCCTTTCAGAAGAATAAATTGGAATTTCTATCATTCCTGAATGCAATTGTGTTGTGCGTGAATGAGCGCGGTTCTCATGAGCACGCGGGACTGGGACGGTTGTTGAAGCCACAGGTGATAGACAAGCAGGAAAGAGGGAGGGAAATAAAACCAACCCAGACAAAAAGACAGTTTAAAACATATATATATTTATCATAATAAGAAAATAAATAAATTTACAATTTTATTGCAAAAAATTGAATTTGATTTGATTGAAATAAATAAATAATTGTTTCTTAATCTATATATTTTTGATTGAACGAAGTCTGTGCGACTGCATGAAATACACTGGAAATCAGCGTGTGCAGTCAGTAAATTCCCAAACACAGTAAGCCCATGGTGTAAGACAAGCCACGAAGGAAGATGTGGGAAACAAAGGCCATCTTTTAAAGTCGCGAGTGCTTTTCTGCACGATCAGACAGAAGCTGCATGTGCTGTGAAAGAGGTCAAATGTAATAGAGCCAATGCAGGCAGAACAGAAAAGCACATTTATTGTGAAAGTTAAAAAGTAGGGAATGTATGTAAATATATGCATATATAAATATTGATACAGAAATTTATATAAACAAAGTCAGTCAGTCAGTCATGTCTTGTCTTGTCTTGATTTGATTTGTATTTGAAAATAAGGGGGAAGGAGCTCATCATGTCACACAGCCCATCCGCAAGCTCTCGCTAAAATCGCTATGTTTCTAACTTATATAATTTGCCTTCTTTCACATGTGGAATAGCAAAATCCCACAGCAGACTCTTCTCCTGTCAGTCAGTCCCTGAATGCGTGTTGAATCAAATCAGTGTGGCTTCAAGTTGCATGTAATGCATTTTTCCTCACATGACATGAAATGCACAGTAAGATCGCGCAGAACGTTTCCACGCACTCTCTCACTTACACAAACACACCAACAAACTAAAAATTCTGCACTCTCCAAAGGCAGTTTTTGAAATTTGAAATTTGAAATCCGGGACAGACAGCACATTCCTTTTAAACAGATAGATAATGATCCGATACTGATAGCACACCATTTTGGAGAGACAGAGAATGACCGCGGGCAGACCAGCACATCACCTTAAAAGGGATACAGAAACACAATGAACAAAAACAAAGCATTCTGTAAAACTCAGCAGGCCGTGAACATTCTGTGGATGAATTTCCCGGGCTCACGTTCAGTCAGATGATCATTCCGATATTTTAAGAAAAATGTAAAGTTTACAGATTTTTCCTGGAAAATAGCGCCTGGAAAAATAGGCAGCGAGGAAGGACAAAATGGAATGCCTGTGATACAGTGGAGCGTAGGAGTGATTGGATAATAAATGGCACAATGCAAAAAGGCAAAGTGAGTGGTAAGCGGGCAATAAAGTAACAAAGGATGGACCAGAGGAGGTGTTAGTGTGAACAGCAGAACCATTAGCAGACAATGGGAGCTGTGCTTATGATCCGATACGTTGAACCGAATGTTGAGGCCAGAACACTATAACCTGCCCGGAATGTAGGGTTTGAATGCCTTTTAATTAGACCAGGCAGCTTGGCCACCCCGGATTGATTTCCTGCACGGTTTAAATTCGGCAGCCAAGGCCAGCTTCTCACATCTTTTCAGCGGGAGAGAAACAGGACGCACTCATATTCAGGGCAGAGTCTGTTTCACGTTGAATTTGAGATTGACGTTGAATGTATGCTTATCCCTATGGAGGTGAGCTCATGCGTGCAGAAAGGAAGATACACTGATCAAGTATTTGCCGGAATCAAAACGGGGTTTATGTTGTCCAATGAGACACAGAGCCGAGCACATCTGAGAAACATGAACTTTACTCAGTTCGGTGAGTTTCACTTTGCTCCTGGGAATCTCCAGGATTTTTGTACGCTGTGTTAACAACGGAGTGCAATCACACGTTTTAATTTGAAACATGTCAGTTTTCTCACATGTCGACCGGCTGAGAAGTCGTTTTTTGACAAAAGGTTGGCAGGGCTCGTCCGGGATTTGAACCCGGGACCTCTCACATTTCAATTATTATAATCCCAAAGCGAGAATCATACCCCTAGATCAACGAGCCGCCGACAGTGAGAAGCGTAGTTCTCAGTTTCTGACGTTAGTTTGCTATTCGGCCCATCGTGCCTGTGCTGACTCTCAGAGACCGATTTCATGAGTCCCCCTCTCCATCGTTCTGTTAATGTTTTCCCTTTGATGAAGTGATTATTTTTTGTGACATTACTTCATCAACGAGCTGCATCCTTTTCAGTAAAAGGTGAATTTGGCAATGAGGATAAATGTGATTGAATAAAAAAACTAGGGGAAAATGTTAAACACAATAACGACGAAGCTGGGGGCATACTGGATCAGCAGTCCATTGCTTCAACCTGTCAGTCACCTTGTCTCCTATTGACTGCAAAGTCAGACATCCATCCCCTACTTTTTGCATTCAAACAGAAATAATATGCACGAAAATCTACTTCACCACTTGTTTTGCCCGTGCAACCAGATCGACAGTGATTAAAATGTGCCATTAGCTTCTTAAAGCACACAGCCTTCCTTTACTTCAGGTGAGTGACTGTCCGAGATGGTTGGTTTTGAGGCAGAATCAAAACAAAGAATATAAAATTTCACAAAGCGCGATAGCTGACCACTGCCGGACTCGAACCTGCAATCATCTGATAAGATCACAGTTACAATCGAAATCAGACACCTTATCCTTTAGGCCACGCGGCCGCTACCGTCGGTGCATAATTTGTTGTTTTTTATATTGAGAGCAAATTTGGGACAAGGGTTACATCAAGGAGTGGATATCGGAAAACATGAGCATATTTTGAGCAATGAACAAATGCGCTGCGATATGGATGTACACGGACACAGGCAAAGTCAATGTATCTTGAAACACAACAGTTTAACAATTCGGTTATCACAGCTGATAATCACACTCCTTTTTAAATGTACAGGATGATCCGGATAATGAGAAAATACGTTTTAAAGGCACAATTGATGAACCGGAACTGACAACCATCCCGTTGAAACAGACACCGAATGATCCTGGACAGGAAGCACATCCCTCTTACACAGCTGTAGAATTGCCCTTCACGGACAGCAGTTCCCTTTCAGAAGAATAAATTGGAATTTCTATCATTCCTGAATGCAATTGTGTTGTGCGTGAATGAGCGCGGTTCTCATGAGCACGCGGGACTGGGACGGTTGTTGAAGCCACAGGTGATAGACAAGCAGGAAAGAGGGAGGGAAATAAAACCAACCCAGACAAAAAGACAGTTTAAAACATATATATATTTATCATAATAAGAAAATAAATAAATTTACAATTTTATTGCAAAAAATTGAATTTGATTTGATTGAAATAAATAAATAATTGTTTCTTAATCTATATATTTTTGATTGAACGAAGTCTGTGCGACTGCATGAAATACACTGGAAATCAGCGTGTGCAGTCAGTAAATTCCCAAACACAGTAAGCCCATGGTGTAAGACAAGCCACGAAGGAAGATGTGGGAAACAAAGGCCATCTTTTAAAGTCGCGAGTGCTTTTCTGCACGATCAGACAGAAGCTGCGTGTGCTGTGAAAGAGGTCAAATGTAATAGAGCCAATGCAGGCAGAACAGAAAAGCACATTTATTGTGAAAGTTAAAAAGTAGGGTATGTATGTAAATATATGCATATATAAATATTGATACAGAAATTTATATAAACAAAGTCAGTCAGTCAGTCATGTCTTGTCTTGTCTTGATTTGATTTGTATTTGAAAATAAGGGGGAAGGAGCTCATCATGTCACACAGCCCATCCGCAAGCTCTCGCTGAAATCGCTATGTTTCTAACTTATATAATTTGCCTTCTTTCACATGTGGAATAGCAAAATCCCACAGCAGACTCTTCTCCTGTCAGTCAGTCCCTGAATGCGTGTTGAATCAAATCAGTGTGGCTTCAAGTTGCATGTAATGCATTTTTCCTCCCATGACATGAAATGCACAGTAAGATCGCGCAGAACGTTTCCACGCACTCTCTCACTTACACAAACACACCAACAAACTAAAAATTCTGCACTCTCCAAAGGCAGATTTTGAAATTTGAAATTTGAAATCCGAGACAGACAGCACATTCCTTTTAAACAGATAGATAATGATCCGATACTGATAGCACACCATTTTGGAGAGACAGAGAATGACCCCGGGCAGACCAGCACATCACCTTAAAAGGGATACAGAAACACAATGAACAAAAACAAAGCATTCTGTAAAACTCAGCAGGCCGTGAACATTCTGTGGATGAATTTCCCGGGCTCACGTTCAGTCAGATGATCATTCCGATATTTTAAGAAAAATGTAAAGTTTACAGATTTTTCCTGGAAAATAGCGCCTGGAAAAATAGGCAGCGAGGAAGGACAAAAGGGAATGCCTGTGATACAGTGGAGCGTAGGAGTGATTGAATAATAAATGGCACAATGCAAAAAGGCAAAGTGAGTGGTAAGCGGGCAATAAAGTAACAAAGGATGGACCAGAGGAGGTGTTAGTGTGAACAGCAGAACCATTAGCAGACAATAGGAGCGGTGCTTATGATCCGATACGTTGAACCGAATGTTGAGGCCAGAACACATAACCTGCCTGGAATGTAGGGTTTGAACGCCTTTTAATTAGACCAGGCAGCTTGGCCACCCCGGATCGATTTCCTGCACGGTTTAAATTCGGCAGCCAAGGGACTAAATCCAAAGCCAGCTTCTCACATCTTTTCAGCGCGAGAGAAACAGGACGCACTCATATTCAGGGCAGAGTCTGTTTCACGTTGAATTTGAGATTGACGTTGAATGTATGCTTATCCCTATGGAGGTGAGCTCATGCGTGCAGAAAGGAAGATACACTGATCAAGTATTTGCCGGAATCAAAACGGGGTTTATGTTGTCCAATGAGACGCAGAGCCGAGCACATCTGAGAAACATGAACTTTACTCAGTTCGGTGAGTTTCACTTTGCTCCTGGGAATCTCCAGGATTTTTGTACGCTGTGTGAACAACGGAGTGCAATCACACGTTTTAATTTGAAACATGTCAGTTTTCTCACATGTCGACCGGCTGAGAAGTCGTTTTTTGACAAAAGGTTGGCAGGGCTCGGCCGGGATTTGAACCCGGGACCTCTCGCATTTCAATTATTATAATCACAAAGCGAGAATCATACCCCTAGACCAACGAGCCGCCGACAGTGAGGACCGTAGCTCTCAGTTTCTGACGTTAGTTTGCTATTCGGCCCATCGTGCCTGTGCTGACTCTCAGAGACCGATTTCATGAGTCCCCCTCTCCATCGTTCTGCTAATGTTTTCCCTTTGATGAAGTGATTATTTTTTGTGACATTACTTCATCAACGAGCTGCATCCTTTTCAGTAAAAGGTGAATTTGGCAATGAGGATAAATGTGATTGAATAAAAAAACTAGGGGAAAATGTTTAACACAATAACGACGAAGCTGGGGGCATACTGGATCAGCAGTCCATTGCTTCAACCTGTCAGTCACCTTGTCTCCTATTGACTGCAAAGTCAGACATCCATCCCCTACTTTTTGCATTCAAACAGAAATAATATGCACGAAAATCTACTTCACCACTTGTTTTGCCCGTGCAACCAGATCGACAGTGATTAAAATGTGCCATTAGCTTCTTAAAGCACACAGCCTTCCTTTACTTCAGGTGAGTGACTGTCCGAGATGGTTGGTTTTGAGGCAGAATCAAAACAAAGAATATAAAATTTCACAAAGCGCGATAGCTGACCACTGCCGGACTCGAACCTGCAATCATCTGATAAGATCACAGTTACAATCGAAATCAGACACCTTATCCTTTAGGCCACGCGGCCGCTACCGTCGGTGCATAATTTGTTGTTTTTTATATTGAGAGCAAATTTGGGACAAGGGTTACATCAAGGAGTGGATATCGGAAAACATGAGCATATTTTGAGCAATGAACAAATGCGCTGCGATATGGATGTACACGGACACAGGCAAAGTCAATGTATCTTGAAACACAACAGTTTAACAATTCGGTTATCACAGCTGATAATCACACTCCTTTTTAAATGTACAGGATGATCCGGATAATGAGAAAATACGTTTTAAAGGCACAATTGATGAACCGGAACTGACAACCATCCCGTTGAAACAGACACCGAATGATCCTGGACAGGAAGCACATCCCTCTTACACAGCTGTAGAATTGCCCTTCACGGACAGCAGTTCCCTTTCAGAAGAATAAATTGGAATTTCTATCATTCCTGAATGCAATTGTGTTGTGCGTGAATGAGCGCGGTTCTCATGAGCACGCGGGACTGGGACGGTTGTTGAAGCCACAGGTGATAGACAAGCAGGAAAGAGGGAGGGAAATAAAACCAACCCAGACAAATAGACAGTTTAAAACATATATATATTTATCATAATAAGAAAATAAATAAATTTACAACTTTATTGCAAAAAATTGAATTTGATTTGATTGAAATAAATAAATAATTGTTTCTTAATCTATATATTTTTGATTGAACGAAGTCTGTGCGACTGCATGAAATACACTGGAAATCAGCGTGTGCAGTCAGTAAATTCCCAAACACAGTAAGCCCATGGTGTAAGACAAGCCACGAAGGAAGATGTGGGAAACAAAGGCCATCTTTTAAAGTCGCGAGTGCTTTTCTGCACGATCAGACAGAAGCTGCGTGTGCTGTGAAAGAGGTCAAATGTAATAGAGCCAATGCAGGCAGAACAGAAAAGCACATTTATTGTGAAAGTTAAAAAGTAGGGTATGTATGTAAATATATGCATATATAAATATTGATACAGAAATTTATATAAACAAAGTCAGTCAGTCAGTCATGTCTTGTCTTGTCTTGATTTGATTTGTATTTGAAAATAAGGGGGAAGGAGCTCATCATGTCACACAGCCCATCCGCAAGCTCTCGCTGAAATCGCTATGTTTCTAACTTATATAATTTGCCTTCTTTCACATGTGGAATAGCAAAATCCCACAGCAGACTCTTCTCCTGTCAGTCAGTCCCTGAATGCGTGTTGAATCAAATCAGTGTGGCTTCAAGTTGCATGTAATGCATTTTTCCTCCCATGACATGAAATGCACAGTAAGATCGCGCAGAACGTTTCCACGCACTCTCTCACTTACACAAACACACCAACAAACTAAAAATTCTGCACTCTCCAAAGGCAGATTTTGAAATTTGAAATTTGAAATCCGAGACAGACAGCACATTCCTTTTAAACAGATAGATAATGATCCGATACTGATAGCACACCATTTTGGAGAGACAGAGAATGACCCCGGGCAGACCAGCACATCACCTTAAAAGGGATACAGAAACACAATGAACAAAAACAAAGCATTCTGTAAAACTCAGCAGGCCGTGAACATTCTGTGGATGAATTTCCCGGGCTCACGTTCAGTCAGATGATCATTCCGATATTTTAAGAAAAATGTAAAGTTTACAGATTTTTCCTGGAAAATAGCGCCTGGAAAAATAGGCAGCGAGGAAGGACAAAAGGGAATGCCTGTGATACAGTGGAGCGTAGGAGTGATTGAATAATAAATGGCACAATGCAAAAAGGCAAAGTGAGTGGTAAGCGGGCAATAAAGTAACAAAGGATGGACCAGAGGAGGTGTTAGTGTGAACAGCAGAACCATTAGCAGACAATAGGAGCGGTGCTTATGATCCGATACGTTGAACCGAATGTTGAGGCCAGAACACTATAACCTGCCTGGAATGTAGGGTTTGAACGCCTTTTAATTAGACCAGGCAGCTTGGCCACCCCGGATCGATTTCCTGCACGGTTTAAATTCGGCAGCCAAGGGACTAAATCCAAAGCCAGCTTCTCACATCTTTTCAGCGCGAGAGAAACAGGACGCACTCATATTCAGGGCAGAGTCTGTTTCACGTTGAATTTGAGATTGACGTTGAATGTATGCTTATCCCTATGGAGGTGAGCTCATGCGTGCAGAAAGGAAGATACACTGATCAAGTATTTGCCGGAATCAAAACGGGGTTTATGTTGTCCAATGAGACGCAGAGCCGAGCACATCTGAGAAACATGAACTTTACTCAGTTCGGTGAGTTTCACTTTGCTCCTGGGAATCTCCAGGATTTTTGTACGCTGTGTGAACAACGGAGTGCAATCACACGTTTTAATTTGAAACATGTCAGTTTTCTCACATGTCGACCGGCTGAGAAGTCGTTTTTTGACAAAAGGTTGGCAGGGCTCGGCCGGGATTTGAACCCGGGACCTCTCGCATTTCAATTATTATAATCACAAAGCGAGAATCATACCCCTAGACCAACGAGCCGCCGACAGTGAGGAGCGTAGCTCTCAGTTTCTGACGTTAGTTTGCTATTCGGCCCATCGTGCCTGTGCTGACTCTCAGAGACCGATTTCATGAGTCCCCCTCTCCATCGTTCTGCTAATGTTTTCCCTTTGATGAAGTGATTATTTTTTGTGACATTACTTCATCAACGAGCTGCATCCTTTTCAGTAAAAGGTGAATTTGGCAATGAGGATAAATGTGATTGAATAAAAAAACTAGGGGAAAATGTTTAACACAATAACGACGAAGCTGGGGGCATACTGGATCAGCAGTCCATTGCTTCAACCTGTCAGTCACCTTGTCTCCTATTGACTGCAAAGTCAGACATCCATCCCCTACTTTTTGCATTCAAACAGAAATAATATGCACGAAAATCTACTTCACCACTTGTTTTGCCCGTGCAACCAGATCGACAGTGATTAAAATGTGCCATTAGCTTCTTAAAGCACACAGCCTTCCTTTACTTCAGGTGAGTGACTGTCCGAGATGGTTGGTTTTGAGGCAGAATCAAAACAAAGAATATAAAATTTCACAAAGCGCGATAGCTGACCACTGCCGGACTCGAACCTGCAATCATCTGATAAGATCACAGTTACAATCGAAATCAGACACCTTATCCTTTAGGCCACGCGGCCGCTACCGTCGGTGCATAATTTGTTGTTTTTTATATTGAGAGCAAATTTGGGACAAGGGTTACATCAAGGAGTGGATATCGGAAAACATGAGCATATTTTGAGCAATGAACAAATGCGCTGCGATATGGATGTACACGGACACAGGCAAAGTCAATGTATCTTGAAACACAACAGTTTAACAATTCGGTTATCACAGCTGATAATCACACTCCTTTTTAAATGTACAGGATGATCCGGATAATGAGAAAATACGTTTTAAAGGCACAATTGATGAACCGGAACTGACAACCATCCCGTTGAAACAGACACCGAATGATCCTGGACAGGAAGCACATCCCTCTTACACAGCTGTAGAATTGCCCTTCACGGACAGCAGTTCCCTTTCAGAAGAATAAATTGGAATTTCTATCATTCCTGAATGCAATTGTGTTGTGCGTGAATGAGCGCGGTTCTCATGAGCACGCGGGACTGGGACGGTTGTTGAAGCCACAGGTGATAGACAAGCAGGAAAGAGGGAGGGAAATAAAACCAACCCAGACAAAAAGACAGTTTAAAACATATATATATTTATCATAATAAGAAAATAAATAAATTTACAATTTTATTGCAAAAAATTGAATTTGATTTGATTGAAATAAATAAATAATTGTTTCTTAATCTATATATTTTTGATTGAACGAAGTCTGTGCGACTGCATGAAATACACTGGAAATCAGCGTGTGCAGTCAGTAAATTCCCAAACACAGTAAGCCCATGGTGTAAGACAAGCCACGAAGGAAGATGTGGGAAACAAAGGCCATCTTTTAAAGTCGCGAGTGCTTTTCTGCACGATCAGACAGAAGCTGCATGTGCTGTGAAAGAGGTCAAATGTAATAGAGCCAATGCAGGCAGAACAGAAAAGCACATTTATTGTGAAAGTTAAAAAGTAGGGAATGTATGTAAATATATGCATATATAAATATTGATACAGAAATTTATATAAACAAAGTCAGTCAGTCAGTCATGTCTTGTCTTGTCTTGATTTGATTTGTATTTGAAAATAAGGGGGAAGGAGCTCATCATGTCACACAGCCCATCCGCAAGCTCTCGCTAAAATCGCTATGTTTCTAACTTATATAATTTGCCTTCTTTCACATGTGGAATAGCAAAATCCCACAGCAGACTCTTCTCCTGTCAGTCAGTCCCTGAATGCGTGTTGAATCAAATCAGTGTGGCTTCAAGTTGCATGTAATGCATTTTTCCTCACATGACATGAAATGCACAGTAAGATCGCGCAGAACGTTTCCACGCACTCTCTCACTTACACAAACACACCAACAAACTAAAAATTCTGCACTCTCCAAAGGCAGTTTTTGAAATTTGAAATTTGAAATCCGGGACAGACAGCACATTCCTTTTAAACAGATAGATAATGATCCGATACTGATAGCACACCATTTTGGAGAGACAGAGAATGACCGCGGGCAGACCAGCACATCACCTTAAAAGGGATACAGAAACACAATGAACAAAAACAAAGCATTCTGTAAAACTCAGCAGGCCGTGAACATTCTGTGGATGAATTTCCCGGGCTCACGTTCAGTCAGATGATCATTCCGATATTTTAAGAAAAATGTAAAGTTTACAGATTTTTCCTGGAAAATAGCGCCTGGAAAAATAGGCAGCGAGGAAGGACAAAATGGAATGCCTGTGATACAGTGGAGCGTAGGAGTGATTGGATAATAAATGGCACAATGCAAAAAGGCAAAGTGAGTGGTAAGCGGGCAATAAAGTAACAAAGGATGGACCAGAGGAGGTGTTAGTGTGAACAGCAGAACCATTAGCAGACAATGGGAGCTGTGCTTATGATCCGATACGTTGAACCGAATGTTGAGGCCAGAACACTATAACCTGCCCGGAATGTAGGGTTTGAATGCCTTTTAATTAGACCAGGCAGCTTGGCCACCCCGGATTGATTTCCTGCACGGTTTAAATTCGGCAGCCAAGGCCAGCTTCTCACATCTTTTCAGCGGGAGAGAAACAGGACGCACTCATATTCAGGGCAGAGTCTGTTTCACGTTGAATTTGAGATTGACGTTGAATGTATGCTTATCCCTATGGAGGTGAGCTCATGCGTGCAGAAAGGAAGATACACTGATCAAGTATTTGCCGGAATCAAAACGGGGTTTATGTTGTCCAATGAGACACAGAGCCGAGCACATCTGAGAAACATGAACTTTACTCAGTTCGGTGAGTTTCACTTTGCTCCTGGGAATCTCCAGGATTTTTGTACGCTGTGTTAACAACGGAGTGCAATCACACGTTTTAATTTGAAACATGTCAGTTTTCTCACATGTCGACCGGCTGAGAAGTCGTTTTTTGACAAAAGGTTGGCAGGGCTCGTCCGGGATTTGAACCCGGGACCTCTCACATTTCAATTATTATAATCCCAAAGCGAGAATCATACCCCTAGATCAACGAGCCGCCGACAGTGAGAAGCGTAGTTCTCAGTTTCTGACGTTAGTTTGCTATTCGGCCCATCGTGCCTGTGCTGACTCTCAGAGACCGATTTCATGAGTCCCCCTCTCCATCGTTCTGTTAATGTTTTCCCTTTGATGAAGTGATTATTTTTTGTGACATTACTTCATCAACGAGCTGCATCCTTTTCAGTAAAAGGTGAATTTGGCAATGAGGATAAATGTGATTGAATAAAAAAACTAGGGGAAAATGTTAAACACAATAACGACGAAGCTGGGGGCATACTGGATCAGCAGTCCATTGCTTCAACCTGTCAGTCACCTTGTCTCCTATTGACTGCAAAGTCAGACATCCATCCCCTACTTTTTGCATTCAAACAGAAATAATATGCACGAAAATCTACTTCACCACTTGTTTTGCCCGTGCAACCAGATCGACAGTGATGAAAATGTGCCATTAGCTTCTTAAAGCACACAGCCTTCCTTTACTTCAGGTGAGTGACTGTCCGAGATGGTTGGTTTTGAGGCAGAATCAAAACAAAGAATATAAAATTTCGCAAAGCGCGATAGCTGACCACTGCCGGACTCGAACCTGCAATCATCTGATAAGATCACAGTTACAATCGAAATCAGACACCTTATCCTTTAGGCCACGCGGCCGCTACCGTCGGTGCATAATTTGTTGTTTTTTATATTGAGAGCAAATTTGGGACAAGGGTTACATCAAGGAGTGGATATCGGAAAACATGAGCATATTTTGAGTAATGAACAGATGCGCTGCGATATGGATCTACACGGACACAGGCAAAGTCAATGTATCTTGAAACACAACAGTTTAACAATTCGGTTATCACAGCTGATAATCACACTCCTTTTTAAATGTACAGGATGATCCGGATAATGAGAAAATACGTTTTAAAGGCACAATTGATGAACCGGAACTGACAACCATCCCGTTGAAACAGACACCGAATGATCCTGGACAGGAAGCACATCCCTCTTACACAGCTGTAGAATTGCCCTTCACGGACAGCAGTTCCCTTTCAGAAGAATAAATTGGAATTTCTATCATTCCTGAATGCAATTGTGTTGTGCGTGAATGAGCGCGGTTCTCATGAGCACGCGGGACTGGGACGGTTGTTGAAGCCACAGGTGATAGACAAGCAGGAAAGAGGGAGGGAAATAAAACCAACCCAGACAAAAAGACAGTTTAAAACATATATATATTTATCATAATAAGAAAATAAATAAATTTACAATTTTATTGCAAAAAATTGAATTTGATTTGATTGAAATAAATAAATAATTGTTTCTTAATCTATATATTTTTGATTGAACGAAGTCTGTGCGACTGCATGAAATACACTGGAAATCAGCGTGTGCAGTCAGTAAATTCCCAAACACAGTAAGCCCATGGTGTAAGACAAGCCACGAAGGAAGATGTGGGAAACAAAGGCCATCTTTTAAAGTCGCGAGTGCTTTTCTGCACGATCAGACAGAAGCTGCATGTGCTGTGAAAGAGGTCAAATGTAATAGAGCCAATGCAGGCAGAACAGAAAAGCACATTTATTGTGAAAGTTAAAAAGTAGGGAATGTATGTAAATATATGCATATATAAATATTGATACAGAAATTTATATAAACAAAGTCAGTCAGTCAGTCATGTCTTGTCTTGTCTTGATTTGATTTGTATTTGAAAATAAGGGGGAAGGAGCTCATCATGTCACACAGCCCATCCGCAAGCTCTCGCTAAAATCGCTATGTTTCTAACTTATATAATTTGCCTTCTTTCACATGTGGAATAGCAAAATCCCACAGCAGACTCTTCTCCTGTCAGTCAGTCCCTGAATGCGTGTTGAATCAAATCAGTGTGGCTTCAAGTTGCATGTAATGCATTTTTCCTCACATGACATGAAATGCACAGTAAGATCGCGCAGAACGTTTCCACGCACTCTCTCACTTACACAAACACACCAACAAACTAAAAATTCTGCACTCTCCAAAGGCAGTTTTTGAAATTTGAAATTTGAAATCCGGGACAGACAGCACATTCCTTTTAAACAGATAGATAATGATCCGATACTGATAGCACACCATTTTGGAGAGACAGAGAATGACCCCGGGCAGACCAGCACATCACCTTAAAAGGGATACAGAAACACAATGAACAAAAACAAAGCATTCTGTAAAACTCAGCAGGCCGTGAACATTCTGTGGATGAATTTCCCGGGCTCACGTTCAGTCAGATGATCATTCCGATATTTTAAGAAAAATGTAAAGTTTACAGATTTTTCCTGGAAAATAGCGCCTGGAAAAATAGGCAGCGAGGAAGGACAAAATGGAATGCCTGTGATACAGTGGAGCGTAGGAGTGATTGAATAATAAATGGCACAATGCAAAAAGGCAAAGTGAGTGGTAAGCGGGCAATAAAGTAACAAAGGATGGACCAGAGGAGGTGTTAGTGTGAACAGCAGAACCATTAGCAGACAATGGGAGCTGTGCTTATGATCCGATACGTTGAACCGAATGTTGAGGCCAGAACACTATAACCTGCCTGGAATGAAGGGTTTGAATGCCTTTTAATTAGACCAGGCAGCTTGGCCACCCCGGATTGATTTCCTGCACGGTTTAAATTCGGCAGCCAAGGCCAGCTTCTCACATCTTTTCAGCGCGAGAGAAACAGGACGCACTCATATTCAGGGCAGAGTCTGTTTCACGTTGAATTTGAGATTGACGTTGAATGTATGCTTATCCCTATGGAGGTGAGCTCATGCGTGCAGAAAGGAAGATACACTGATCAAGTATTTGCCGGAATCAATACGGGGTTTATGTTGTCCAATGAGACACAGAGCCGAGCACATCTGAGAAACATGAACTTTACTCAGTTCGGTGAGTTTCACTTTGCTCCTGGGAATCTCCAGGATTTTTGTACGCTGTGTGAACAACGGAGTGCAATCACACGTTTTAATTTGAAACATGTCAGTTTTCTCACATGTCGACCGGCTGAGAAGTCGTTTTTTGACAAAAGGTTGGCAGGGCTCGTCCGGGATTTGAACCCGGGACCTCTCGCATTTCAATTATTATAATCCCAAAGCGAGAATCATGCCCCTAGACCAACGAGCCGCCGACAGTGAGGAGCGTAGCTCTCAGTTTCTGACGTTAGTTTGCTATTCGGCCCATCGTGCCTGTGCTGACTCTCAGAGACCGATTTCATGAGTCCCCCTCTCCATCGTTCTGCTAATGTTTTCCCTTTGATGAAGTGATTATTTTTTGTGACATTACTTCATCAACGAGCTGCATCCTTTTCAGTAAAAGGTGAATTTGGCAATGAGGATAAATGTGATTGAATAAAAAAACTAGGGGAAAATGTTTAACACAATAACGACGAAGCTGGGGGCATACTGGATCAGCAGTCCATTGCTTAAACTGTCAGTCACCTTGTCTCCTATTGACTGCAAAGTCAGACATCCATCCCCTACTTTTTGCATTCAAACAGAAATAATATGCACGAAAATCTACTTCACCACTTGTTTTGCCCGTGCAACCAGATCGACAGTGATGAAAATGTGCCATTAGCTTCTTAAAGCACACAGCCTTCCTTTACTTCAGGTGAGTGACTGTCCGAGATGGTTGGTTTTGAGGCAGAATCAAAACAAAGAATATAAAATTTCACAAAGCGCGACAGCTGACCACTGCCGGACTCGAACCTGCAATCATCTGATAAGATCACAGTTACAATCGAAATCAGACACCTTATACTTTAAGCCACGCGGTCGCTACCGTCGGTGCATAATTTGTTGTTTTTTATATTGAGAGCAAATTTGGGACAAGGGTTACATCAAGGAGTGGATATCGGAAAACATGAGCATATTTTGAGTAATGAACAGATGCGCTGCGATATGGATGTACACGGACACAGGCAAAGTCAATGTATCTTGAAACACAACAGTTTAACAATTCGGTTATCACAGCTGATAATCACACTCCTTTTTAAATGTACAGGATGATCCGGATAATGAGAAAATACGTTTTAAAGGGGCAATTGATGAACCGGAACTGACAACCATCCCGTTGAAACAGTCACCGAATGAACCTGGACAGGAAGCACATCCCTCTTACACAGCTGTAGAATTGCCCTTCACGGACAGCAGTTCCCTTTCAGAAGAATAAATTGGAATTTCTATCATTCCTGAATGCAATTGTGTTGTGCGTGAATGAACGCGGTTCGCATGAGCACGCGGGACTGGGACGGTTGTTGAAGCCACAGGTGATAGACAAGCAGGAAAGAGGGAGGGAAATAAAACCAACCCAGACAAAAAGACAATTTAAAACATATATATATTTATTATAATAAGAAAATAAATAAATTTACAATTTTATTGCAAAAAATTGAATTTGATTTGATTGAAATAAATAAATAATTGTTTCTTAATCTATATATTTTTGATTGAACGAAGTCTGTGCGACTGCATGAAATGCACTGGAAATCAGGGTGTGCAGTCAGTAAATTCCCAAACACAGTAAGCCCATGGTGTAAGACAAGCCACGAGGGAAGATGTGGGCAACAAAGGCCATCTTTTAAAGTCGCGAGTGCTTTTCTGCAGGATCAGACAGAAGCTGCGTGTGCTGTGAAAGAGGTCAAATGTAATAGAGCCGATGCAGGCAGAACAGAAAAGCACATTTATTGTGAAAGTTAAAAAGTAGGGAATGTATGTAAATATATGCATATATAAATATTGATACAGAAATTTATATAAACAAAGTCAGTCAGTCAGTCATGTCTTGTCTTGTCTTGATTTGATTTGTATTTGAAAATAAGGGGGAAGGAGCTCATCATGTCACACAGCCCATCCGCAAGCTCTCGCTAAAATCGCTATGTTTCTAACTTATATAATTTGCCTTCTTTCACAGGTGGAATAGCAAAATCCCACAGCAGACTCTTCTCCTGTCAGTCAGTCCCTGAATGCGTGTTGAATCAAATCAGTGTGGCTTCAAGTTGCATGTAATGCATTATTCCTCACATGACATGAAATGCACAGTAAGATCGCGCAGAACGTTTCCACGCACTCTCTCACTTACACAAACACACCAACAAACTAAAAATTCTGCACTCTCCAAAGGCAGTTTTTGAAATTTGAAATTTGAAATCCGAGACAGACAGCACATTCCTTTTAAACAGATAGATAATGATCCGATACTGATAGCACACCATTTTGGAGAGACAGAGAATGACCCCGGGCAGACCAGCACATCACCTTAAAAGGGATACAGAAACACAATGAACAAAAACAAAGCATTCTGTAAAACTCAGCAGGCCGTGAACATTCTGTGGATGAATTTCCCGGGCTCACGTTCAGTCAGATGATCATTCCGATATTTTAAGAAAAATGTAGAGTTTACAGATTTTTCCTGGAAAATAGCGCCTGGAACAATAGGCAGCGAGGAAGGACAAAAGGGAATGCCTGTGATACAGTGGAGCGTAGGAGTGATTGAATAATAAATGGCACAATGCAAAAAGGCAAAGTGAGTGGTAAGCGGGCAATAAAGTAACAAAGGATGGACCAGAGGAGGTGTTAGTGTGAACAGCAGAACCATTAGCAGACAATAGGAGCGGTGCTTATGATCCGATACGTTGAACCGAATGTTGAGGCCAGAACACTATAACCTGCCTGGAAAGTAGGGTTTGAACGCCTTTTAATTAGACCAGGCAGCTTGGCCACCCCGGATCGATTTCCTGCACGGTTTAAATTCGGCAGCCAAGGGACTAAATCCAAAGCCAGCTTCTCACATCTTTTCAGCGCGAGAGAAACAGGACGCACTCATATTCAGGGCAGAGTCTGTTTCACGTTGAATTTGAGATTGACGTTGAATGTATGCTTTTCCCTATGGAGGTGAGCTCATGCGTGCAGAAAGGAAGATACACTGATCAAGTATTTGCCGGAATCAAAACGGGGTTTATGTTGTCCAATGAGACGCAGAGCCGAGCACATCTGAGAAACATGAACTTTACTCAGTTCGGTGAGTTTCACTTTGCTCCTGGGAATCTCTAGGATTTTTGGACGCTGTGTGAACAACTGAGTGCAATCACACATTTTAATTTGAAACAAGTCAGTTTTCTCACATGTCGACCGGCTGAGAAGTCGTTTTTTGACAAAAGGTTGGCAGGGCTCAGCCGGGATTTGAACCCGTGACCTCTCGCATTTCAATTATTATAATCCCAAAGCGAGAATCATACCCCTAGACCAACGAGCCGCCGACAGTGCGGAACGTAGCTCTCAGTTTCTGACGTTAGTTTGCTATTCGGCCCATCGTGCCTGTGCTGACTCTCAGAGACCGATTTCATGAGTCCCCCTCTCCATCGTCCTGCTAATGTTTTCCCTTTGATGAAGTGATTATTTTTTGTGACATTACTTCACCAACGAGCTGCATCCTTTTCAGTAAAAGGTGAATTTGGCAATGAGGATAAATGTGATTGAATAAAAAAACTAGGGGAAAATGTTTAACACAATAACGACGAAGCTGGGGGCATACTGGATCAGCAGTCCATTGCTTCAACCTGTCAGTCACCTTGTCTCCTATTGACTGCAAAGTCAGACATCCATCCCCTACTTTTTGCATTTAAACAGAAATAATATGCACGAAAATCTACTTCACCACTTGTTTTGCCCGTGCAACCAGATCGACAGTGATGAAAATGTGCCATTAGCTTCTTAAAGCACACAGCCTTCCTTTACTTCAGGTGAGTGACTGTCCGAGATGGTTGGTTTTGAGGCAGAATCAAAACAAAGAATATAAAATTTCACAAAGCGCGATAGCTGACCACTGCCGGACTCGAACCTGCAATCATCTGATAAGATCACAGTTACAATCGAAATCAGACACCTTATCCTTTAGGCCACGCGGCCGCTACCGTCGGTGCATAATTTGTTGTTTTTTATATTGAGAGCAAATTTGGGACAAGGGTTACATCAAGGAGTGGATATCGGAAAACATGAGCATATTTTGAGTAATGAACAGATGCGCTGCGATATGGATGTACACGGACACAGGCAAAGTCAATGTATCTTGAAACACAACAGTTTAACAATTCGGTTATCACAGCTGATAATCACACTCCTTTTTAAATGTACAGGATGATCCGGATAATGAGAAAATACGTTTTAAAGGGGCAATTGATGAACCGGAACTGACAACCATCCCGTTGAAACAGACACCGATTGATCCTGGACAGGAAGCACATCCCTCTTACACAGCTGTAGAATTGCCCTTCACGGACAGCAGTTCCCTTTCAGAAGAATAAATTGGAATTTCTATCATTCCTGAATGCAATTGTGTTGTGCGTGAATGAGCGCGGTTCTCATGAGCACGCGGGACTGGGACGGTTGTTGAAGCCACAGGTGATAGACAAGCAGGAAAGAGGGAGGGAAATAAAACCAACCCAGACAAAAAGACAATTTAAAACATATATATATTTATTATAATAAGAAAATAAATAAATTTACAATTTTATTGCAAAAAATTGAATTTGATTTGATTGAAATAAATAAATAATTGTTTCTTAATCTATATATTTTTGATTGAACGAAGTCTGTGCGACTGCATGAAATGCACTGGAAATCAGGGTGTGCAGTCAGTAAATTCCCAAACACAGTAAGCCCATGGTGTAAGACAAGCCACGAGGGAAGATGTGGGCAACAAAGGCCATCTTTTAAAGTCGCGAGTGCTTTTCTGCAGGATCAGACAGAAGCTGCGTGTGCTGTTAAAGAGGTCAAATGTAATAGAGCCAATGCAGGCAGAACAGAAAAGCACATTTATTGTGAAGTTAAAAAGTAGGGAATGTATGTAAATATATGCATATATAAATATTGATACAGAAATTTATATAAACAAAGTCAGTCAGTCAGTCATGTCTTGTCTTGTCTTGATTTGATTTGTATTTGAAAATAAGGGGGAAGGAGCTCATCATGTCACACAGCCCATCCGCAAGCTCTCGCTGAAATCGCTATGTTTCTAACTTATATAATTTGCCTTCTTTCACATGTGGAATAGCAAAATCCCACAGCAGACTCTTCTCCTGTCAGTCAGTCCCTGAATGCGTGTTGAATCAAATCAGTGTGGCTTCAAGTTGCATGTAATGCATTTTTCCTCCCATGACATGAAATGCACAGTAAGATCGCGCAGAACGTTTCCACGCACTCTCTCACTTACACAAACACACCAACAAACTAAAAATTCTGCACTCTCCAAAGGCAGATTTTGAAATTTGAAATTTGAAATCCGAGACAGACAGCACATTCCTTTGAAACAGATAGATAATGATCCGATACTGATAGCACACCATTTTGGAGAGACAGAGAATGACCCCGGGCAGACCAGCACATCACCTTAAAAGGGATACAGAAACACAATGAACAAAAACAAAGCATTCTGTAAAACTCAGCAGGCCGTGAACATTCTGTGGATGAATTTCCCGGGCTCACGTTCAGTCAGATGATCATTCCGATATTTTAAGAAAAATGTAAAGTTTACAGATTTTTCCTGGAAAATAGCGCCTGGAAAAATAGGCAGCGAGGAAGGACAAAAGGGAATGCCTGTGATACAGTGGAGCGTAGGAGTGATTGAATAATAAATGGCACAATGCAAAAAGGCAAAGTGAGTGGTAAGCGGGCAATAAAGTAACAAAGGATGGACCAGAGGAGGTGTTAGTGTGAACAGCAGAACCATTAGCAGACAATAGGAGCGGTGCTTATGATCCGATACGTTGAACCGAATGTTGAGGCCAGAACACTATAACCTGCCTGGAATGTAGGGTTTGAACGCCTTTTAATTAGACCAGGCAGCTTGGCCACCCCGGATCGATTTCCTGCACGGTTTAAATTCGGCAGCCAAGGGACTAAATCCAAAGCCAGCTTCTCACATCTTTTCAGCGCGAGAGAAACAGGACGCACTCATATTCAGGGCAGAGTCTGTTTCACGTTGAATTTGAGATTGACGTTGAATGTATGCTTATCCCTATGGAGGTGAGCTCATGCGTGCAGAAAGGAAGATACACTGATCAAGTATTTGCCGGAATCAAAACGGGGTTTATGTTGTCCAATGAGACGCAGAGCCGAGCACATCTGAGAAACATGAACTTTACTCAGTTCGGTGAGTTTCACTTTGCTCCTGGGAATCTCCAGGATTTTTGTACGCTGTGTGAACAACGGAGTGCAATCACACGTTTTAATTTGAAACATGTCAGTTTTCTCACATGTCGACCGGCTGAGAAGTCGTTTTTTGACAAAAGGTTGGCAGGGCTCGGCCGGGATTTGAACCCGGGACCTCTCGCATTTCAATTATTATAATCACAAAGCGAGAATCATACCCCTAGACCAACGAGTCGCCGACAGTGAGGAGCGTAGCTCTCAGTTTCTGACGTTAGTTTGCTATTCGGCCCATCGTGCCTGTGCTGACTCTCAGAGACCGATTTCATGAGTCCCCCTCTCCATCGTTCTGCTAATGTTTTCCCTTTGATGAAGTGATTATTTTTTGTGACATTACTTCATCAACGAGCTGCATCCTTTTCAGTAAAAGGTGAATTTGGCAATGAGGATAAATGTGATTGAATAAAAAAACTAGGGGAAAATGTTTAACACAATAACGACGAAGCTGGGGGCATACTGGATCAGCAGTCCATTGCTTCAACCTGTCAGTCACCTTGTCTCCTATTGACTGCAAAGTCAGACATCCATCCCCTACTTTTTGCATTCAAACAGAAATAATATGCACGAAAATCTACTTCACCACTTGTTTTGCCCGTGCAACCAGATCGACAGTGATTAAAATGTGCCATTAGCTTCTTAAAGCACACAGCCTTCCTTTACTTCAGGTGAGTGACTGTCCGAGATGGTTGGTTTTGAGGCAGAATCAAAACAAAGAATATAAAATTTCACAAAGCGCGATAGCTGACCACTGCCGGACTCGAACCTGCAATCATCTGATAAGATCACAGTTACAATCGAAATCAGACACCTTATCCTTTAGGCCACGCGGCCGCTACCGTCGGTGCATAATTTGTTGTTTTTTATATTGAGAGCAAATTTGGGACAAGGGTTACATCAAGGAGTGGATATCGGAAAACATGAGCATATTTTGAGCAATGAACAAATGCGCTGCGATATGGATGTACACGGACACAGGCAAAGTCAATGTATCTTGAAACACAACAGTTTAACAATTCGGTTATCACAGCTGATAATCACACTCCTTTTTAAATGTACAGGATGATCCGGATAATGAGAAAATACGTTTTAAAGGCACAATTGATGAACCGGAACTGACAACCATCCCGTTGAAACAGACACCGAATGATCCTGGACAGGAAGCACATCCCTCTTACACAGCTGTAGAATTGCCCTTCACGGACAGCAGTTCCCTTTCAGAAGAATAAATTGGAATTTCTATCATTCCTGAATGCAATTGTGTTGTGCGTGAATGAGCGCGGTTCTCATGAGCACGCGGGACTGGGACGGTTGTTGAAGCCACAGGTGATAGACAAGCAGGAAAGAGGGAGGGAAATAAAACCAACCCAGACAAAAAGACAGTTTAAAACATATATATATTTATCATAATAAGAAAATAAATAAATTTACAATTTTATTGCAAAAAATTGAATTTGATTTGATTGAAATAAATAAATAATTGTTTCTTAATCTATATATTTTTGATTGAACGAAGTCTGTGCGACTGCATGAAATGCACTGGAAATCAGGGTGTGCAGTCAGTAAATTCCCAAACACAGTAAGCCCATGGTGTAAGACAAGCCACGAGGGAAGATGTGGGCAACAAAGGCCATCTTTTAAAGTCGCGAGTGCTTTTCTGCAGGATCAGACAGAAGCTGCGTGTGCTGTGAAAGAGGTCAAATGTAATAGAGCCAATGCAGGCAGAACAGAAAAGCACATTTATTGTGAAAGTTAAAAAGTAGGGAATGTATGTAAATATATGCATATATAAATATTGATACAGAAATTTATATAAACAAAGTCAGTCAGTCAGTCATGTCTTGTCTTGTCTTGATTTGATTTGTATTTGAAAATAAGGGGGAAGGAGCTCATCATGTCACACAGCCCATCCGCAAGCTCTCGCTAAAATCGCTATGTTTCTAACTTATATAATTTGCCTTCTTTCACATGTGGAATAGCAAAATCCCACAGCAGACTCTTCTCCTGTCAGTCAGTCCCTGAATGCGTGTTGAATCAAATCAGTGTGGCTTCAAGTTGCATGTAATGCATTTTTCCTCCCATGACATGAAATGCACAGTAAGATCGCGCAGAACGTTTCCACGCACTCTCTCACTTACACAAACACACCAACAAACTAAAAATTCTGCACTCTCCAAAGGCAGGTTTTGAAATTTGAAATTTGAAATCCGAGACAGACAGCACATTCCTTTTAAACAGATAGATAATGATCCGATACTGATAGCACACCATTTTGGAGAGACAGAGAATGACCCCGGGCAGACAAGCACATCACCTTAAAAGGGATACAGAAACACAATGAACAAAAACAAAGCATTCTGTAAAACTCAGCAGGCCGTGAACATTCTGTGGATGAATTTCCCGGGCTCACGTTCAGTCAGATGATCATTCCGATATTTTAAGAAAAATGTAGAGTTTACAGATTTTTCCTGGAAAATAGCGCCTGGAAAAATAGGCAGCGAGGAAGGACAAAAGGGAATGCCTGTGATACAGTGGAGCGTAGGAGTGATTGAATAATAAATGGCACAATGCAAAAAGGCAAAGTGAGTGGTAAGCGTGCAATAAAGTAACAAAGGATGGACCAGAGGAGGTGTTAGTGTGAACAGCAGAACCATTAGCAGACAATAGGAGCGGTGCTTATGATCCGATACGTTGAACCGAATGTTGAGGCCAGAACACTATAACCTGCCTGGAATGTAGGGTTTGAACGCCTTTTAATTAGACCAGGCAGCTTGGCCACCCCGGATCGATTTCCTGCACGGTTTAAATTCGGCAGCCAAGGGACTAAATCCAAAGCCAGCTTCTCACATCTTTTCAGCGCGAGAGAAACAGGACGCACTCATATTCAGGGCAGAGTCTGTTTCACGTTGAATTTGAGATTGACGTTGAATGTATGCTTATCCCTATGGAGGTGAGCTCATGCGTGCAGAAAGGAAGATACACTGATCAAGTATTTGCCGGAATCAAAACGGGGTTTATGTTGTCCAATGAGACGCAGAGCCGAGCACATCTGAGAAACATGAACTTTACTCAGTTCGGTGAGTTTCACTTTGCTCCTGGGAATCTCCAGGATTTTTGGACGCTGTGTGAACAACGGAGTGCAATCACACGTTTTAATTTGAAACATGTCAGTTTTCTCACATGTCGACCGGCTGAGAAGTGTTTTTTTTGACTAAAAGTTGGCAGGGCTCGTCTGGGATTTGAACCCGGGACCTCTCGCCTTTCAATTATTAAAACTCCTAAGCGAGAATCATACCCCTAGACCAACGAGCCGCCGACAGTGAAGGACGTAGCTCTCAGATTCTGACGTTAGTTTGCTATTCGGCCCATCGTGCCTGTGCTGACTCTCAGAGACCAATCACATGAGTCAACCTCTCCATCGTCCTGCTAATGTTTTCCCTTTGATGAAGTGATTATTTTTTGAGACATTACTTCCCCAACGACTGCATCCTTGTCAGTAAATGGTGAATTTGGCAATGAGGTTCAATGTATTGACGAAAAAAAACGAGGGGAAAATGTTTAACACAATAACGACGAAGCTGGGGGCATACTGGATCAGCAGTCCATTGCCTGAACCTCTCACTCACCTTGTCTCCTATTTACTACAAAGTCAGACATCCATCCCCTACGTTTTGCATTCAAACAGAAATAATGTGCACGAAAGTCTACTTCACCGTTTGTTTTGCCCGTGCAACCAGATCGACAGTGATGAAAATGTGCCATTAGCTTCTTAAAGCAAACAACCTTCATTTACTTCAGGTGAGTGACTGTCCGAGATGGTTGGTTTTGAGGCAGAATCAAAACAAAGAATATGGCGTGTTTGCTGACCGCTGCAGGACTCGAACTTGCAATCTTCTGATAAGATGACAGTTACAATCGAAATCAGACACCTTATCCATTAGACCACGCGGCCGCTACAGTCGGTACCAAATTTGTTGTTTTTTATATTGAGAGCAAATTTGGGACAAGGGTTTTATCAAGGAGTGGATATCGGAAAACATGAGCATATTTTGAGTAATGAAGAGATGCGCTGCGATATGGATGTGCACGGACACAGGCAACGTCAATGTAGCTTGAAACACAACAGTTTAACAATTCGGTTATCACAGCTGATAATCACACTCCTTTTTAAATGTACAGGATGATCCGGATAATGAGAAAATACGTTTTAAAGGGGCAATTGATGAACCGGAACTGACAACCATCCCGTTGACACAGACACCGAATGATCCTGGACAGGAAGCACATCCCTCTTACACAGCTGTAGAATGGCCCTTCACGAACAGCAGTTCCATTTCAGAAGAATAAAGTGGGATTTCTATCATTCCTGAATGCAATTGTGCTGTGCGTGATTGAGCGCGGGTCTCAGGACCACGCAGGACTGGGACGGTTGTTGAAGCCACTGGTGATAGACAGGCAGGAAGGAGGGAGGATAGTAAACTGTTGCTCAACAGCTTCGTTGGTTTGGCATTGCCTTCTCGTCATCTATGCAAAAGTTCGAGCGACCGAATGGAGTTCGACATTTCGTGTAAAACAGGCACAAGAAGCTGAATGGCTTCCTCCTGCCCTTTGCAATTGGATTGAGGGGTTAATGGACACAATGGCCTCCACCTGTCCGTGTGTAACGATTGCTTGCATCTGCTAGTGTGCAAAATACTCAGATGATAATTGGGAAGGACTGCAGCCACTTGTGCAACAGAAAGCGCAGGTACCGCAGCTAGCCTTCTTTGAAGTATTGTTTTGCTGCACAATTCACTATGCAGCCCAAGCCCAAATACTGACTTTGGTGTGAGTGGAACCCACAAATGTTTAATATGCTATGGATTAGAAGTGCCAACGTGCTATCCAGTGCACCACCGAGCCGCCAAATGTTGCATCAATCCAAAATTAAAATAGATGCATAATCTGAGCTAAAAACAGAAAAATCTGCATATACTCAGCAGACGAGGCAAAAACCTGCGAAGAGAGAAACAGAGTGAACTTGTTGGGTCGCAACTGGATCAATCTCTGCCGTCCAAAACGGATGCTCTTTCAGACCCGAATCATCATGTTACTGTTTGAAAGTGATGTTTTGTCATTGACTGATGGAACTTTTCAGCTTGGAAGGAGGCCACTTCGCCCCACTGTGTCCGCAATGTCCGACAAATACCTATCCAACCTGAACCCACTTTTCAGCTCTTCTTTTTCCCATGTAACAAACTATGGTTTCATTTTATTCATTCAAGCATGTGGACATCGCTAGCAAGGATTTAATGGCCTTCTCCTGTTCTTGTGTAACAGACTGGACGGGCTCAATTGCCTTCTACTATTTCTGAGCAACAGGTTCGTTGGTTTGGCATTGCCTTCTCCTCATCTATGCCACAGGTTCGCGCGACCGAATTTGTTGCAGTCATCCTCAGTATTGAATATCCAACTAATTTGGCGTCATCCGCAAATTGAGAAATTATGTTTTTGATTCCTAGGTCTAAATCTTAAATATAAATTGTAAACAACAGTGGTCCCAGCACAGATCCTTCTGGAACAGCACTAGCCACCATCTGCCACTATGAATGCTAACTTTTACCCCTACACTCTGCTTTCTGTCTTGAAGCCAGCTAGCTATGCATTTATCTAGTTGTCTCCTGATTCGACATTCTCTGACCTGATTGCGGTTCTTTTTTTTCCTGTTTAACAATCTAGCAATCCTAGTATTTCTTTTATATATTCTAGCATGTGGATAATGCTAGCAAGGGCAACCATTGTTGCCTTTCCCTAATTGCCCTTGTGAAGGTAATGGTTAGCCATCTTATGCAACTGAGTTTCTTGCTAGGCCATTTCAGAGGGCAGTTCAGAGTC
The DNA here is from genome assembly GCF_044704955.1 of Pristiophorus japonicus. Lineage (NCBI taxonomy): Eukaryota > Metazoa > Chordata > Chondrichthyes > Pristiophoridae > Pristiophorus > Pristiophorus japonicus. The sequence goes on from NW_027254772.1 coordinate 2,292,743, forward strand.
AACCATGTTGCTCGGGATCTGGAGCCCCATTTAGGCCCAGACCAGTAAGGACTGCAGATTTCCTTCACTAAAGGAGACCATCGAACGAGATGGGTGTGTTGCATCAATGGTCAACATTACTAATACTTTTAAAATTCCTGATGTATTTAATTTAATTTAAATTGCTCTATTCTCGCGGTGGGCTATGATTTTCTCGCACTGGATTACTAGTCCAGTGCCATAACCATTATTCTATTATGATTGGCCTCCGCCTGTGTAATGTGCTAGAGGGGCTGAATGACTCCTCCTGTTCCTGTGCAACAGGTTGAGGGATGGAATGTCATCCTCCGAGTCCTATGTAACAGGTTCGAGGGGTTGTTTAGTCTCAACCTGTTCCTGTATAACAGGTCGGTTGGTCTGAAATGCCTCGTCCTAATCCTATGCAACGTGTTCTATTAAGGGGAGAGCAGAGTGGGGTTCGGGATGAGGGGCCGCGCGGAGAGGGGGCGGAGGTCGTGTTGCAGAGAAATCTAGAATGCTAAAGAGAAATGAAAAGGAAACAATGCCGGAAAGTGATTGTTGTATTGTAACCACATTATGTCAAGAAGGGACAGAGCATAGAAACAACAGGGGGCACTAACAAAAAGGATCCTGGTAAGAAAAAAAGCGATAAGATAAATAGGGCTATAGTACAAAATAATGTTACGATTTAAAGTGACAAATCTAAAAGCATTGTATCTGAATGAACGAAGCATCTGTAATAAGGTAGAAGAATTGACAGCTCAAATAGATGTAAACGGATACAATATCGTTGCAATTACAGAGATATGGTTGCACGGTGACCAGGGTTGGGAACTGAATATCAAACAATATCCGGTATTTCGGAAGGACAGGCAGAAAGGAAGAGCGGGTTGTGTGGCATTGTTAGTAAAGGATGAAATCAGCGCAAGAATGAGAAAGTTTAACAGCACGGAAAGTCAAGATGTAGATTCAGTCTGGGTGGCACGAAGGACAACGAAGGGGCAGAAAAGATTGGTGTGAGTTGTCTATAGGCCTCCAAACAGTTGTGGTAGTGTAGAGGATAACATTAACAGGAAATTGGAGCTGCATGTAACAAGGGTACTACCATCATCGAAGGTGACTTTAAACTGCATATAAATTAAAGTAATAATAATATGGCCGATTGATTCCTGGCATGTGTATGAGATGTTTTTTTAGCCCAGTATTTTCGGAGCCTATTAGGGAACAGAATATCCTATATTGGGTATTATGTAATGAGAAGTGGTTATTTAGCAATCTTTTTGACCGGGGTCCTTTCGGGAAGAGTGGCAATAATATGATTGAATTCTTTATTAAGATGGAAAGTGAAGTATTCCAATCCGAATCTATGGTCCTAAATCCAAGCAAAGGAAACGATGAATGTATGGGGAATGAATTGGCCGTGCTAGATTGGGAAGAATCAATAAACGTCATGTTGGTGGATGGGCAACAGCTAACATTTCTGGAACGAATGCATGAAGTGCGACAGTTATACTTTCCTTTCTGGTGTAAAAACACAAAAATGATACTGACCCAACCATGGCTAACAAAATAAATTAAGGATAGTATTAAATTCAAAGAAGAGTTATACAAAGTTGCCAGAAAAAGTAGCAAGCCTGAGGATGGTGGACAATTTAGAATTCAGTAAAAATGTGCCAAGAGATTGATTAAGAGGCGAGACATAGAGTATGAGAGTGAACTTGCAAGGAACATAAACACCAACTGTAGTAGATTCTACAAGTTCATAAAAAGGAAAAGATTAGTGAAGGCAAACGTAGGTCCTTTACAGACAGACACGGGAGAATTTATAATATGGAACAAGGAAATGGCAGGACAATTAAATAAATACTTCGTTTCTGTCTTCAAGGACGAGGACACAAGTAACATTCCAGAAATGCTTGCGAACCAAAGGTCTACTGCGCAAGAGGAATTAAAGGAAATGATTATTTGTAAGAAAATAGTGCTGAGGAAACAAATGGGACTGAAGGCCGATTAATCACCAGGGCCTGATGATCTGCATCCAAGAGTACTAAAAGAGATTGCAATGGAAATAGTGCATGCATTGGTTGACAACTTCCAAAAATCTATAGTTTATGGAACAGTTCCTGCAGACTGGACGGTGGCAAATGTAACCTCACTGTTTAAAAATGGATGGAGAGAGAAAACAAGGAACTACAGACCGGTTAGCCTAACATCAGCTGCAGGGAAAATGCGAGAGCCTATAATAAAGGATTTTATAACGGCACACTTACATAATATCAAATGGATTAGAGAAAGTCAACATGAATTAATGAAAAGAAAATCATGTTTGACAAACTGGCGTTTTTTGAGTAAGTAATAATAGAAAACATAAGGTAGAACCAGTGTATATAGTGTATTTGGATTTTCAGAAGGCCTCGGATAAAGTCCCACGTAAGATGTAGTGTGCAAAATAAAAGTACATCGGATTGGGGGTAATTTACTAGCATGAATTGAAAATTGTTTAATGGACAGGAAACAGGATCGATGGGCAGCGGGATCGGTGTCCTTGTAAAACTGTAATGTGAAAGCATACATGCAGGTGCAGCAAGCAGTTAAGAAGGCAGATGGCATGTTGGTCTTCAGTGCAAGAAGATTTGAGTAAAGGAGCAACGATGTGTTACTAGTTGTACAGAGCCTTGGTGAGACCGCACCTGGAGTATGGCGTGCAGTTTTGGTTTCGTAAATCAAGAAAGGATATACTTGCCATAGAGGGAGTGCAGCGAAGGTTCACCAGACGGATTATTGGATTGTCAGGATTGTCGTATGAGGAGAGATTGAGTCGACTCGGCCTGTATTCAGTGGAGTTTATAAGAATGAGAGAAGATCTCATTGAAACTTCTACCATTCTGAGAGGATGAATAGACTGGATGCGGGGAAGATGATTCTCCTGATGGGAAGATTTTAACAAGGAGTCACAGTCTCAGGATACGGGGTAGGTAGTTTAGAAAGGAGAAGTGGAGGTTTTTTTTCACTCAGAGAGTGGTGCAGCTGTGGAATTCTCTACTACAGAAGACTGTGAAGCCCGAGTCACTGAATATATTTAAGATGGTGATAGATTTCTAGACACAAAAGACATCCAGTGATATGGGGAAAAAGCCTGAATATGTTGTTGAGATAGAGGATTAGGAATGATCATATTGAATAGTGGTGCAGACTCGAAGGGCCGAATGGACGACTACTGCATGTTTCTATGTTTTAGGATCTAAATGGACTTTTGCTCTTCTTGTAGAGTAAGCTCAAGGAACTGATCGGCTTCTGCCTCTGCTAAGGCTCAGATTTGAGGCGTTAATGGCTTCCTCCTTTCCCTGTGCAACAGTGCGGTGCGGCTGAAAGGCCTCCTCCTAAATCTGTGTAACAGGAAAGAGTGCCTCCTCGTCATCTCTGCAGCAGGTACGAGCGGCCGAATGGCGTTCTACTATTCTTGTATAAAAAGCCCAAGTATCTGACTGACTTCCTCTTGACCCTTGCAACTGGCTCGAGGGGTTAATGGAATTCTACTGTCCTTCTGTAACAGGGTTGATGGCTTGCTCCGGTTGCTGTGTAACAGACTCAGTGTGCTAAGAGAACTCAATAGAAAAGTGGGTGGGATTGGAGCCACTTGTGTTACAGGAAGTGCAGGCCCGCAGTTTCCCTTCTCGGAAGTATTGATTTGCTGCAAAATGTACTGAGCGGCCGAGGAAACACCAGCTCATGACCGAAATTACGACTTAAATCCAAGCTATCCAGACGAATGCCACATCCGGCTCTTGGTCCGTAGCCTTTTAGATTACTGGAATTCAAGTGCACATTCAAGGACTTTTTAAAAGTGGTGAGGACTTCGCCATCGAAAGTCCTTTCAGGCTGTGATTTTCAGACTCTTACCACTCCCTGGGTCAAAGCATTGCACCTCAACTCCCTATAACCTCCGACCAATTACTTTAAATCTATGCCGCCTGGTTGTTGACAACTCTGCTAAGGGAAATCTATCCTTTCTATGCACTCTATCTAGGCTAGTCATAGTTTTATTCACTTCAATACGGACACCTTTTAGCCTCCTTAGTTCCAAAGAAAACAAACTCAGTCTATGCAGTATTTACTCAGAGCTAAATTCACCATCCGCCTAAATCTATCCTGTATCTTCACGAGTGCAGTCAGATCCTTCCCATAGTACCGTGAGCAGAACTGCATGTAATACTCGAGCTGTGGCCTAACTAGAGCTTTACACATTTGAAGCATAACTTCCCCGATCTTATAATCTACGACTCATCGAATGAAGGCAACTATTCCGTGTTGAATCTTAACATAGAAATATAGCAATTAGGCGCATCATACGCCATTTGGCACTTCGAGCCTGCACCACCACTCAATAAGATCATGGCTGATCATTCCCTCAGTACCCCGTTCCTGTTTCTCTCCATACCCCTTGATCCATTTAGCCGTAAGGCCATACCTAACTACCTGTTGAATATATCCTATGAACTGGCATCAACAACCCTCTGCGCCAGGGAATTCAACAGGTTAACAACTCTCTGAGTGAAGAAATTTCTCCTCATCTTATCCTAAATGGTCTGTCCCTTATCCTAAGAATGTGTCACCTGGTTCCGGACTTTCGCAAAATAAGTAACATTCTTCCCGCATTAACCTGTCCAGTCCCGTCAGAATCTTATACGTTTCTATGAGACCCCCTCTCATCCTTCTAAACTCCAGTGTATAAAGGCCCAGTTGATCCAGTTTCTCCTCATATGTCAGTCCTGCCATCCCGGGAATCAGTCTGGTGAACCTACGCAGCGCTCCCTCAATAGCAAGAATGTCCTTCCTCGGATTAGGAGATCAAAACTGACCAGAATATTCCAGGTGAGGTCTCACCAAGGCCCTGTAGAACAGCAGTAAGACCACCGTGCTCCTATACTCAAATCCCCAAGCTATGAAGGCCAACATACCATTTGCCCTGTTCACCGCCTGCTGAACCTGCATGCCAACTTTCAATGACCGATGTACCATGACACCCAGGTCGCGTTGCACCCCCACTTTTCCTAATCTGCCGCCATTCAGATAATATTCTGCCTTCGTGTTTTTGCCACCAAAGTGGATAACCTCACATTTATCAACAGTATACTGGATCTGCCATGTATTTGCCCACTCACCGAACCTGCCCAAGTCATCCTGCAGCCTCTTAGCGTCCTCCTAATGGCGCACACCGCCACACAATTTAGTTTCATCTGCTAACCTGGAGATATTACACTCAATTCCTTCATCCAAATAATTAATGTACTGTTAAGAGCTGGGATCACAGCACTGAGCCATGCGGCACTCCACTAATCACTGCCTGCAAATTCTTAAAAGGATCCGTTTATCCCGACACTCTGCTTCCTGTCTTCCAATTAGTTCTCTATCCACGTCAGTACATTACCCCCAATACCATGTGCTTATGTGGGACCTTGTCAACAGCCTTTTGAAAGTCCAAATAGACCACATCCACTGATTCTCCCTTGTCCACTCTGGTAGTTATATCGTCAAAAAGTCCAGAAGATTTGTCAAGCATGATTTTCCCTTCTTAAATCCATGCTGACTTGGACCGACCCTATCACAGCTTTCCAAATGCGCTGCTATATCATACTTAATTATTTATTCCAACATTTTCCCCACTACTGATATCAGGCTAACCATTCTATAATTACCCATTTTCTCTCCCCCTCCTTTTTAAAAATGTGATATTACATTAGCTACCCAGATCCAGAATTGATAGACTGTTGGAAAATGATCACCAATTCATCCACTATTTCTAGGGCCACTTCGTTAAGTACTATGGGATGCAGACTATCAGGCTCCGGGGATGTATCTGTCTTCAATCCCATCAATTTCTCTAAGACAATTTCCCATCTAATAAGGATATCCTTCGGTTCCTCCTTCTCACGAGACACTCGGTCCATTAATACACCCGGAAGGTTATTTGTGTCTTCCATCATGAAGACAGAACCAAAGTATTTGTTCAATTACTCGACTATTTCTTTGTTCCCCATTATAAATTCACCTGAATCCGACTGCAAGCGACCGACGTTTGTCTTCACTAATCTTTTTCACTTCACATATCGAAAGAAGCTTTTGCACTCATTTTTTATGTGTCCGGCAAGCTTCCTCTCGTACTCTATTTCCCCCCTCTTAATTAAACCCTTAATCCTGCTCTGCTGAATTGTATATTTCTCCCAGTCCTTAGGTTTGTTGCTTTTTCTGGCTAATTTATATGTCTCTTCCTTGGATTTAACACTATCCTTAACTTCCCTTGTTCGCCACGGTTGAGCCAACTGCCCCGTTTATTTTTACTCCAGACAGGAATGTAAATTGTTAAAGTTGATCCATGTGCTCTTTTAATGTTTGCCATTGCCTATCCACCGTCATCCCTTTAAGTATCATTTGCCAGTCTATTCTTGCCAATTCACGCCTCATTCCATCGTAATTACCTTTCCTTAAGTTCAGGTCCCTAGTTTCTGAATTAATTGTTTCACTCGCCATCTTAATAAAGAATTCGACCATGTTATGGTCATTCTTCCCCAAGGGGCCTCGCACAACAAGATTGCCAATTAGCCCCCTCTCATTACACATCACCCAGTCTAGGATGGCCAGCTCTCCAGTTGATCCCTCGATATATTGATCTAGAAAACCATACCTAATACACGCCAGGAAATCGTCCACCACCGCAGTGCTACCATGTGTTCAGCCCAATCAATATGTAGATTATAATCGCCCATGGTAACTGCTGTACCATTATTGCACACATCCCTTATTTCTTGTTTGATGCAGTCCCCAACCTCACTACTAGTGTTTGGAGGTCTGCACAAAACTCCCACGAGCGTTTTCTGCCATTTGGTATTCCGCAGCTCGAGCCATACCGCTTCCATATCATCCAAGCTAATGTCCTCTTTACTATTGCATTAATTTCCTCTTTAACCAACAGCGCCACCCGCCTTCTTTTTGTTTCTGTCTAGCCTTCCCAAGCATCTTATCTACTGGCCCTGCTACCGTCAAGGATTCTGTGGACATGCACTCCAAGGTCATTTGCACCTCTACACTCATCAGTGGCCTAACATTTAATGTTTATTCGCTTTCCCTATAAGCACTCCCCAAATGCATTATCTCACACTTCTCCGTGTTAAATTCCATTAAACTCCTGACCAGTTCTTTGATATCTTCCTGCAATGTACAGCTTTCTTCCTCATTGTCAACCATACCTGGTTCACTAATCTTTTAGTCACCTGCGCTAACTTGTATTTAGCGGCTAGGTGTCAAATTTGTATCGCATAATACTCTTGTGAAGCACCATGGACGTTTCTCTAATTTCAAGGCGCTAATTGTATATAAGTTGTTGTTTAAAATGTGTGTTACGTAACGTTATTCACTGGAGTTCAGAAGAATGAGAGGGGACCTCATAGAAACGTTTAAAATTCTGACGGGGTTAGACAGGTTAGATGCAGGAAGAATGTTCCCAATGTTGGGGAAGTCCAGAACCAGGGGACACAGTCTAAGGATAAGGGGGAAGCCATTTAGGACCGAGATGAGGAGGAATTTCTTCACCCAGAGAGTGGTGAACCTGTGGAATTCTCGACCACAGAAAGTTGTTGAGGCCAATTCACTAAATATATTCAAAAAGGAGTTAGATGAAGTCCTTACTACTAGGGGAATCAAGGGGTATGGTGAGAAAGCAGGAATGGTGTACTGAAGTTGAATGTTCAGCCATGAACTCATTGAATGGCGGTGCAGGCTAGAAGGGCCGAATGGCCTACTCCTGCACCTATTTTCTATATTTCTATGTTTCGATGTTATATAGAGTTTTCACCACAGAAAGAGACAATTGCACCTAACTGGTGTTGCTGAAGTTAATGCTCCACACTACCCGACTTCACTTGATCCTAACAGCATATTGTTCTTTTGCTTTCTCAGTCATGTGCTTAGGTACTCCCTCGAAACAAATCTGTGCTATTCGCCTCAACTACTGCTTGTGTAGCATCTTCCACATTCTAACCACTCTTTGGTAAATAAGTTACTGTTGAATTGCCAAATGAATTTAGCGGTGACCTCCGTTCTGAAATCCTGCACTATATCAAACATTTTCTCCACATCAAGCCGATCACATACCTTCATAATGTTAAAAATATTTCTCCCTTGTTTTTCTAGAAAGAAGCTCCCCAGTCTGTTCATTTACATTTCCCGAAATGTAAATTATTTCAGTTCTGACCGAAATGTTTCCTTCTTTGCTGTGAGATTCTATGATTCTCCGATTTAATTTTCACATCTTCTGGGAGAGGCAACAGGGCAAGCATGCAGGCAGTCTCTCTGATAATTTGCACCAACCATTGGACTATTAAAACAGCGTTATCGTGTAACTGCGATGGCCGAGAGGTTAAGGCGTTGGATTTAAAAGTTTGAATCCTCCTCGCAGTGATTCAACAGGCGACTTTTTTTTTTACTCGACTCCCTGTGGATATCACTGGAATCTGACCACAATTCCCTCCACTGCCCTTTATTACACTGATAGACGCGAAGCTGTTGTTCGAACTGGAAACACTAATTATTTATCAGTATTAATTCTTGATTGTTGGTTTGTTATAAACTATCTGCAAAAATCAGTGAGAAATATACACCGCATGAAAAAATGCCTTTTAATAAAGATCCCTGCTTTGTTAGGGAGGAAATCACCTTCCGTTCATGAGTGGGAACGGGGTTTGGTTTCATAAAGTTGAACAAGATTTGACAATATAACAGCGGCAGCATTTGACGTTGCGATTTTCTGATAACATCAGCGTTTGCATCAAAGTGAGATGCCTTATCCATTAAGCGACGTGGCCCCTGCCGTTTGCAGCAGGCTAATGATGAGAATGAAGGATTACACAGCGAAATTGCATTTTGATCAGTTCCATACTTTGCACTGCAAACCAATCAGCGGCAGCGAGCCTTTCATTGATTGAAATACGAGAAGTCACAAAGCCCCGGAGGATATGGAATTATTCATGAAATGCTGAAAACACTCCGCAGGGCTATCAGCTCTCGGCAGAATTAATGTTTTGCAGCGTTACTTCAATATACTATAGTTCCGGTGTGATTTTCGTTCCTGAATGTTTAAGTTGCTCTAAAATACTTGCAGCCTTACCGGAACTCCGAAAATATAATAGATGGCCCGTAATGAGTTCAAACCCGCGAATTTTGCGTTATTAGTACGACGCTCTCACCAACTGAGCTAACCTGCCTCAACGCTGCGTCCTTTCTTAAGTCACTTTAACATTAAAATGCTAGCATTTGTACAGCGACATTCACCTCAGCACTTCACAAGGCGGTTCTGAGCAAATTAATTATTTTAATTCACTGTTGTAATGTAGGAGACGCAAACATGTATAGCATGGAAGGAGGCCGTTTCAGCCAATCGTGTGTGCGCAGGCCGACCAAGAGCTTTCCAGCCTAATTCTCCCTTCCCAGCTCTAAGTAGGTTACAGCACTATCAGTGGCATCCAAGTATTTTTAAAAGGTGTGAGGATTTCTGCCGCTACCGCCCATCCAGGCAATGAGTTCCCGACTACCAGGACCCCCTGGGTAAAGATATTTACCCTCATAACTCGTCTAACACTCCCCCTAATTCATCATCATAGGCAGCCCTCGGGATCGAGGAAGACTTGCTTCCACTCTTAGCATGTGTTCTTAGGTGGCTGTACAGTCTAATACGAGAACTACAGTCTCTGCCACAGGTCGGACAGATATTCGTTGAGGGAAAGGATGGAAAGGGAGCCTGGTTTGCCGCACGCTCCTTCCGCGCTTGATTTCTGCATGCTCTCGGCAACGATACTCGAGGAGCTCAGGACACTCCCGAATGAACTTCCTCCACTTCGCGCAGTCTATGGCCAAGGTCTTCCAGGTGTCATTGGGGATGTCATACTTTATCAGTGAGGCTTTGAGCGTGTACTTGTAACGTTTCCTCTGCCCGCCCTTGGCTCACTTGCCGTGGACGATTTCCTCGAAGAGCGCTTGCTTTTGCAATCTCGTGTCTGGCACGTGGCCTGCCCAGCGGAGCTGATCAAATGTGGTCAGTGCTTCAATGCTGGGTATGCTGTCCTGGACGAGGACGATAATGTTTGTGCGTCTGTCCTGCTAGGGAATTTGCTGGATCTTGCAGAGACATCGATAGTGGTTTTCTCCAGCGACTTGAGGTGTTTACTGTACATGGTCCAGGTCACTGAGCCATACAGGAGGGCGGGTATTACTACAGCCTTGTAGACCATGAGTTGGTGACAGTTTTAAGGGATTGATCTTCAAACACTTTTTTCCTCAGGCGGCCGAAGGCTGCACTGGCGCACTGGAGGCGGTGTTGCCTCTCATCATCAATGCCTGCTCTTGTTGATAGGAGGCTCCCGAGAGAGGGGAAGTGGTACACCCCGCAATTACTTTAAAACCATTCCCCTGGTTGTTGACCACTCTGTAAAGGGAAACAAGTCCTTCCTACCAACTCTATCTAGGGTCCTCATAAAGTTATGCACCTGAAGTGTTTGCTAGTGCTGTTGGGGAGGATTTAAACTAATATGGCAGGGGGATGGGAACCAATGCAGGGAGACAGAGGGAAACAAAAAGGAGCCAAAAGCAAAAGACAGAAAGGAGATGAGGAAAAGTGTAGGGCAGAGAAACCCAAGGCAAAGAACAAAAAGGGCCACAGTACAGCAAAATTCTAAAAGGACAAAGGGTGTTAATAAAACAAGCCTCAAGGCTTTGTGTCTTAATGCAAGGAGTATCCGCAATAAGGTGGATGAATTAATTGTGCAAATAGATGTTAACAAATATGATGTGATTGGGATTACGGAGACGTGGCTCCAGGATGATCAGGGCTGGGAACTCAACATTCAGGGGTATTCAACATTCAGGAAGGATAGAATAAAAGGAAAAGGAGGTGGGGTAGCATTGCTGGTTAAAGAGGAGATTAATGCAATAGTTAGGAAAGACATTAGCTTGGATGATGTGGAATCTATATGGGTAGAGCTGCAGAACACCAAAGGGCAAAAAACGTTAGTAGGAGTTGTGTACAGACCTCCAAACAGTAATAGGGATGTTGGGGAGGGCATCAAACAGGAAATTAGGGGTGCATGCAATAAAGGTGTAGCAGTTATAATGGGTGACTTTAATATGCACATAGATTGGGCTAGCCAAACTGGAAGCAATACGGTGGAGGAGGATTTCCTGGAGTGCATAAGGGATGGTTTTCTAGACCAATATGTTGAGGAACCAACTAGGGGGGAGGCCATCTTAGACTGGGTGTTGTGTAATGAGAGAGGATTAATTAGCAATCTCATTGTGCGAGGCCCCTTGGGGAAGAGTGACCATAATATGGTGGAATTCTGCATTAGGATGGAGAATGAAACAGTAAATTCAGAGACCATGGTCCAGAACTTAAAGAAGGGTAACTTTGAAGGTATGAGGCGAGAATTGGCTAGGATAGATTGGCGAATGATACTTAGGGGGTTGACTGTGGATGGGCAATGGCAGACATTTAGAGACCGCATGGATGAAGTACAACAATTGTACATTCCTGTTTGGCGTAAAAATAAAAAGGGGAAGGTGGCTCAACCGTGGCTATCTAGGGAAATCAGGGATAGTATTAAAGCCAAGGAAGTGGCATACAAATTGGCCAGAAATAGCAGCGAACCTGGGGACTGGGAGAAAGTTAGAACTCAGCAGAGGAGGACAAAGGGTTTGATTAGGACAGGGAAAATGGAGTACGAGAAGAAGCTTGCAGGGAACATTAAGGCGGATTGCAAAAGTTTCTATAGGTATGTAAAGAGAAAAAGGTTGGTGAAGACAAACGTAGGTCCCCTGCAGTCAGAATCAGGGGAAGTCATAACGGGGAACAAAGAAATGGCGGATCAATTGAACAAGTACTTTGGTTCGGTATTCACTAAGGAGGATACAAACAACCTTCCGGATATAAAAGGGGTCAGAGGGTCTAGTAAGGAAGAGGAACTGAGGGAAATCTTTATTAGTCGGGAAATTGTGTTGGGGAAATTGATGGGATTGAAGGCAGATAAATCCCCAGGGCCTGATGGCCTGCATCCTAGAGTACTTAAGGAGGTGGCCTTGGAAATAGCGGATGCATTGACAGTCATTTTCCAACATTCCATTGACTCTGGATCAGTTCCTATGGAGTGGAGGGTAGCCAATGTAACCCCACTTTTTAAAAAAGGAGGGAGAGAGAAAACAGGGAATTATAGACCGGTCAGCCTGACCTCAGTAGTGGGTAAAATGATGGAATCAATTATTAAGGATGTCATAGCAGTGCATCTGGAAAATGGTGACATGATAGGTCCAAGTCAGCATGGATTTGTGAAAGGGAAATCATGCTTGACAAATCTTCTGGAATTTTTTGAGGATGTTTCCAGTAAAGTGGACAAAGGAGAACCAGTTGATGTGGTATATTTGGACTTTCAGAAGGCTTTCGACAAGGTCCCACACAAGAGATTAATGTGCAAAGTTAAAGCACATGGGATTGGGGGTAGTGTGCTGACGTGGATTGAGAACTGGTTGTCAGACAGGAAGCAAAGAGTAGGAGTAAACGGGTACTTTTCAGAATGGCAGGCAGTGACTAGTGGAGTGCCGCAAGGTTCTGTGCTGGGGCCTCAGCTGTTTACATTGTACATTAATGATTTAGACGAGGGGATTAAATGCAGTATCTCCAAATTTGCGGATGATACTAAGTTGGGTGGCAGTGTGAGCTGCGAGGAGGATGCTATTAGGCTGCAGAGTGACTTGGATAGGTTAGGTGAGTGGGCAAATGCATGGCAGATGAAGTATAATGTGGATAAATGTGAGGTTATCCACTTTGGTGGTAAAAACAGAGAGACAGACTATTATCTGAATGGTGACAGATTAGGAAAAGGGAAGGTGCAACGAGACCTGGGTGTCATGGTACATCAGTCATTGAAGGTTGGCATGCAGGTAAAGCAGGCGGTTAAGAAAGCAAATGGCATGTTGGCCTTCATAGCGAGGGGATTTGAATACAGGGGCAGGGAGGTGTTGCTACAGTTGTACAGGGCCTTGGTGAGGCCACACCTGGAGTATTGTGTACAGTTTTGGTCTCCTAACTTGAGGAAGGACATTCTTGCTATTGAGGGAGTGCAGCGAAGGTTCACCAGACTGATTCCCGGGATGGCGGGACTGACCTATCAAGAAAGATTGGATCAATTGGGCTTGTATTCACTGGAGTTCAGAAGAATGAGAGGGGACCTCATAGAAACGTTTAAAATTCTGACGGGTTTAGACAGGTTAGATGCAGAAAGAATGTTCCCAATGTTGGGGAAGTCCAGAACCAGGGGTCACAGTCTGAGGATAAGGGGTAAGCCATTTAGGACCGAGATGAGTTGAAACTTCTTCACCCAGAGAGTGGTGAACCTGTGGAATTCTCTACCACAGAAAGTAGTTGAGGCCAATTCACTAAATATATTCAAAAGGGAGTTAGATGAAGTCCTTACTACTCGGGGGATCAAGGGTTATGGCGAGAAAGCAGGAAGGGGGTACTGAAGTTTCATGGTCAGCCATGAACTCATTGAATGGCGGTGCAGGCTAGAAGGGCTGAATGGCCTGCTCCTGCACCTATTTTCTATGTTTCTATGTTTCTATGTTTCTATGTTTCTATGTTTCTATGAATATAGTCTCCCCTCAGCCTCCTCTGTTGCAAAGAAAGCAGACTCAGCATTTCCAATCTTTCCTCATCACCCAAATTCTCCAGTCCAGGCAACTATTTTTGGAAATCTCCTCAGTACCCTTTCCAGCGGATTTCCATCTTTTTTCTGAAATGTGATGACGAGAACGGCACACAGTATTCCAGCTGCCGCCTGACCAATGCTTTATAAAGTCAATTATAATGTCCTTGCTGTAACCTGCAGAGTTACGGACCGAGAGCTGGTAAGTGGGAATAGGCTGGATAACCTCTTGTTGGCTGGCGCAGATATAATGGTAAGTACTGCAGGGAATCCAATACGGCCAAGTTGATCTCCTGGACTAATTTCAATCGACAAGATGGAGAGGAAGTTACACAGATTTTTTTTCCCACATTAGCTTGCTTTTTTTTCTGTTTTTTGCTTCTCACATGATTTCACATGGCTCCAGTTGTGGTGCTGTGTATAAGATTTCGGTGGAAGGGGTGTAGCAGTTGTGCGGTGCGGACTTATTAGGTTGGGCATTCTTTATCATTCCGCCATTGTTAATCATCACAGGTTCATATATAGCCTTCAATGTTGTTGATCAAAGTGCCTTGTGGCTCATTGTCAGCCGGCACGTATACGATGGGCCGAAGTGGTCTCCGTCAGCGCTGTGGATTTCTAAATGTCTATGTTCCTTCACAGATCCAAACTATTCCTTCACAGACCCAGAGAGCTGCAACACTGACTCAGACTGCTCGTTCACATTCCCAGACTCTACCTTCACAGATTCAGAATCTTCCTACACAGTCCCACACTCTACCTTCACAGATCCAAACTTGTCCTACAGCGACCTAGACAGCGGTTAAACAGACGCAGGCAGCTCCCGCACAGAGGGGTACTGATCCTACACCGAGCCAGACATAACTGCACAGATGCAGACACTCCTGTGCAGATAGGCAAACCTCATACACAGCATCAAAATGCTTGTTTACAGATTCAGACAGTTCCTTTCACAGACCCAGCATCAACTACACAGGAGCAAACATATCCTCATCAGCCACAGACAACACCAAAACCTTTCCAGAGAGCTTCGACAGAGACACTGACATTTCCTTCGTGAAAGCAGGCAGCTCCTGTACAGAACCAGGCAGGTGCTACACTGAAGCAGGGATCAACAGCACAGGCACAAACTTTACTACACAGGCCCATACAGCTCCTATCACAGACATAGGGACCTCCGAGACAGATTAATTCCCTTCTACATAGGCATAGACAGCTTTACCCTGGCCAAGGCTTCACCAACACAGATCCAAGAGAGCTCTTACACAGAGATAATCAGTTCTTACACGGGCGCAGACTGTTCCAGCAAAGGACCAGACTGCTGCTACACCCAGCCAGACAGCTAGCTTCGGAGACCCAGACACCTCATTTGAAGATCAAGACAGTATCGGCAATGAATCAAATACGCCAATACAGAGCAACATCTACCCAGGAAGATCAACCACAGACCGACACACTCCAACACGGACGCAGACTCTCCAACACAAACAGAGACAACTCTTGCACAGACCAATTCAGCTCCAAACCTGACACATGGAGCTGCAATACAAATCACGACGCTCCTCCGCAATCACGGACAACACTTAAACAGACACAGTCAGCTCACAATCTGCCACAGGCAGCTGCAACACAGACCCAGACAGCATCTAACGAGATCCAGAAACTGAAAGTTCTTATCGTGACACAGACACCCCTACATATACCCAGAGAGCTTGTCATTGAATCCAATGCCTAATGCTGCAGATAACGGAAATGTATAGGCTTACAAAGGAGAGCATAGACTACGCTGCCTTTCTGCCTAATCCAACCATGCCAGCTTTTATGTTCTAATCGAATCTTCTCGAGTCTTTCCTGATTTAAATCTATCAGCATAGCCGTCTATTCCTTTCTCCCTCATATGCTTGTATAGCCTCTCCTTAAACTTATCTATACTATTCGCTTGAACCACTCCTGCATTTTGAGTTCCACATTCTCATCACTCTTTCCAGAAAGAAGTTGCTTCTGAATCCCCTAACTTGTTCATTATTTCCTCTTATGAATAACCTCACGTTTCCGGTATCGTCCGTGTAAATCCTCTCTGCACCCTCCCAAGAGCCTCTATATCATCTTTATAACCAGAACTGCATGCAGTACTCTAAGTGTGGTCCAACCGAGGTTCAATACTGGTTCAGCATAACCTTCCTACTTTGCAATTCTATAACACTGGAAATAATCTCCACTCTTAGTTACCTTTATTTTGCCTTGCTAAACTCTGTCACGATTTAAGTGAGTTGTTATACTGAGAGATCCTATTGTTCCTCTTGCACCCCCGAGAGTCAGTTGCACCAAGTAATAAGTGACCTCCATATTCTTCCCACCAAAATGTAATAACTTACATTTATGTGTGTGGAACTTCATTGAAAATGATGTGCCCATTCTGCATGTTTATCAGTGTTGTCCTTAATTTGCTGCAGTCCTTCTCAGTATAAATTTCCTCCAATTTGGTATCATTAACATATTTGGAAATTCTGTTTTTAGTTCCAAATCTAAATCGTTATTATAATTTGTGAACAATAATGGTCCCAGCATTGATCCTTTTGGAAAACCACTGCCGACATTCTGCCAATGTGAATAGCTACCGTTTATGTCCAATCTCTGATTGCAGTCTTGAAGCGAGCTCGCTATCCATTCTGCTACTTATCCCCTGACCGTATTCAGTAGGCTATTATTTGGTATCAAAGCAAAGATCTTTTGAAAATCTCGATACATCACACTTATTGCCTTATCAAGGTCTACTCTCTCTATTACCTCTTCAAAAAGTATGTGAGGTTGGTCCAGCAGGACTTTCCCTGTTGAAATCAATGCTGATAATTCATTTTTATACTTTTGGTTTCTAGATGTTCTTCTATTAGGAAGGGTTCCATTATTTTCCTATCAAAGAGACAATCATACCCCTTGACCACCGAGCTGATTAGCTGAGACAAGCAGGGATTCACATTTTATTTTCCGCCGAAAGTGATTCAGCCTATCCCGCTTTATACTGCGTAATACAGCGACATCAAGTTGTGCTGTCAGACTCGGATTAGTCTTTGTCTGTTTAAAATGGTTGTGCTGTCAGTGCTGCTTCACTCGGTGTATGCTTAAAAATTCAATGTGCTAGCTGCACTATTAATCTGCTTAAATCGTTGGATTCGGAATTTTATGGAATTGTTCCCGAGTAGGTTCGAGCCCTACTCGTAGTGAATCAGTGAGTGTAGGCATTTGCTCGTAATCCGCTCGGATTGGAGTTCAATTTCAGCTGAAATTCTTCTGAATTATTTTGCAGCAACTTTTAGGCCACCTGTTACATCACGCTCGCCCAATTATCCACTCGTTCGATTCCAGAGGATTGGGACATTTTTAAAATCGAGCCAAGAACGACTAAAAATATGATTAAAAGAGGATAGATTATGAATGTTAACTTGCACGAAATATAGAAAACAGATAATAAGAGTTATACAGATATATAAAAAAGAAAAGAGTGGCTAAAGTAAATGTTGGTCTCCTGGAGGATGAGAATGTGGAATTAATAATGGAGAACCGGGAAGTGGCAGAGACTTTGAACAAATATTTTGTATCAGTTCTCACGGTAGAAGTCACTAAAAACATCCCAATATGGATTATCCATGGGCTATAGGGAGGGAGGCACTTAACACTATCATTATCACTAATGAAGTAATAAGATGTAAAATAATGGGACGAAAGGCGGACAAGTCACCTGAATCTGATGGCTTATATCCTAGGGTCTTAAGAGAAACGGCAGCATAGATAATGGATGGTTTGGTTGTAATCTACCAAAATTCCCTCGATTCTGGGTTAGTCCCAGCGGATTGGAATATCGCAAACGTAAAGTCCCTATTTAAATAAAAAGGCAGACGCAAAGCTGGAAACTATAAACCAGTTAGACTAACATCTGTCGTTGGGAAAAAGCTGGAGTCCATTATTAAGGAAGCAGTAGCAGGACATTTGATCAAACATGATTGAATCAAGCAGACTCAACATGGTTTTATGAAACGGAAGTCATGTTTGATAAATATCCTGCAAATCTTTGAGGATATATCGAGCAGAGTGAATAAGGGGGAACAAGAGGATGTGGTGCATTTGGATTTCCAGACGGCATTCGATAAGATGCCACATAAGAGGTTACTACATAAGATAAACGCTCACGGGGTAGGCGGTAATATATTAGCATGGTAGAGGATTGGCTAACTAACCGAAATCAGAGAGTCAGGATAAACG
Source organism: Pristiophorus japonicus (assembly GCF_044704955.1). Lineage (NCBI taxonomy): Eukaryota > Metazoa > Chordata > Chondrichthyes > Pristiophoridae > Pristiophorus > Pristiophorus japonicus. Next base: position 2,310,742 of record NW_027254772.1, read on the forward strand.
GGTCATTTTCTGGATGGGAAACAGTGACTAATGAAGTGCCGCAGAGATTTGTGCTGGGTCCTCAACTATTTAAAATCTGTATTAATTACATGGATGAAAGGACCGAGTGTAAAGTAGCCAAGTTTGCTGATGATACAAATATGGGTGGGAAAGCAAATCGTGAGCAGCACAAAACAAACCTTCAAAGGGATATAGACAGGCTAAGTGACTGGGCAATAATTAGGCAGATTGATTATAATGTGGGAACATGTGAGGTTATCAACTTTGGCAGAAATAATAGAAAAGCAAATATTGGCCCTGAAATTCCGGCTTCCCCGGGTCTGTACGGAGTTCCTATGGACCCGGGAAGGCATCGGAAATGCCGGTTTTCAGTGTGCAAGTTTCTGACTTGCCGTATCCCTGGAGCAAGGACACTTGTAGGTGGAAATTCCCCATAATTATTCTTACTAATGTCCTCAAAAATCTTGCGCCTGAAAAAGCAGGCGCATAGCTGACTTTTACAGGCGCAAGTGTTTTAAAAAGCAAGAAACATATAAAAATAAAGTTATTGAAACATATTTTATCATTAAAAAGCCTCCCCACAACGGTAAGTTTGTTAAAGAAAATGTTAAAATTCGTGAATTTTTTAAAGATATTATTAACTTTAATTTAAATGGAAGTAGTGTAATTATTTTTTTTATAAGTGTTTTAGCTCTTTGGGGCTGTGTTTTTAGTGTTTCAGGCTCTATCACAATCATAGTAACAGGAGTATAGGATCCTGCGGAACTCCTATTACTATGATACCTCACCTGATTGGCTGCACAAAGCCATGTGACTCCAGCTCCAGGCCGTGCACACGCTGCAAAGCAGAGTCGAAGGAGTCCTCAATAAAGTCGAACGTGGTCAACAGCTTAATGTAGATGCGTATTTTATCTCTGAAATGCCCGCGGGAAGGCGAAAACGGAATTTCATGGCCCACAATTTAAATGGAGAAACGTTGAAACGTGATGCAATAAAAGGAGACCTGGGGGTCCTTGTGCATTAAACACAAAAACGTTATTATTCAGTTACAGTAAGTAATCAGGAAGGCATATAGCTTGTTGGCATTTATTGCAAGGGAGATAGAGTATAAAAACAATGAAGTCCTGCTACAACTGTACAGGTCACCACGTAGTGTACTGCGTACAGTTTTGTTCTCCATTTTAAGAAAGGTTATACTTGCATTGGAGGCTGCTCAGAGAAGGTTCTCTAGGTTCATTCCGAAGATGAAGGCGTTGATTTGAGGATAGGTTTGGTAGGTTGGCCCTATACACATTGGAGTTCTGAAGAATGCGAGGTGATCTGATTGAAACGTATAAGATCGTTAGGGAGCTCGACTAGGTGGATGCAGAGAGGATATTTCCACTCTTAGGAGAAAATAAAACAAGGGGATATAGTCTTAAAATAATGTGCTGCCTATTTAAAACTGAGATGAGGAAACATTTCCTCTCTCAGAATTTTGTTAAACAATGCCCCAGAGCGCTGTGGAGGCTTGGTCTGAATATATTTAAAGCGGAGATAGATAGCTTTTTGAGCAATAATTTTGTAAAGGGTTATGGAGTGCGGACAGGGAAGTGGAGCTGATTCCATTATCAGATCAGCCATCATCTTATTGAGTAGCGGAGCAGGGCCAAATAGCCGACTCCTGCACCTATGTCTTATGTTCTTATGTTCCAAATATAACACATCTACTGACAACGGCAGTGGGATTTGGCTCAATGGATAAGGCGTCTGACTTTGGTGCTAACCATGCCCTGTCGGGGCTGCATAACTCACCGGGAAATAACTTTTCTATTCTGCTGTGAAACTGTCTCAAAACTGGCCATTTCTGAAACTCCCTCACCTGAAGTATTGGAAGAGCTTTTGCTTACAGAATCTGATTGTAGACTTTGAAATTTGTGGACCTGGATGCTCGGGCCATACAAGTGGTGAACTGGACTTTGTCGCAGGGTATATATGTTTGGATGCAAAAAACAGGAAACCGAAGGGCAGATCACACTTTAGGCCTCAGACGAGGTGGCCGTGTGGTTAAGTAGATGTACTGCTAATCCCTTATACACTGCACGTGTTGGTTCTGATCCCATTCTCGTAATATTTTTGTGCAATGTTTCATGCCTCTGTTTTTTTTTTCATTGTACTTTTACCTTGAAGGTCATGTCCAGATTCATCTTTTTCTACCAAGCATGTTACACTCAGCTCATGAAATTTCTCAAATTAATAAGCGAGCCTCGCTGGCTATTAGATAAAAGTAAATATAAACTTATGAATTTGCTCCATTTTCCCCACATTTTCCTAAATCTCAGAGCTTCACATGAGCAACTAATGAAAACTAATCCACTGAGTAAAGTTAATTGTTTCCCGGTGTAGCGGCGCTGTGTCGACTTGACGTCTGACACCCGTGTTCCATTCAGCACGCAGGAACTCGCCTGAATTTGGATACATTTAAATTCAGCGTCCAGCTCAAAATAATGTTGAAAAATCCTCAGCACTGTATTTTAGTCAGTGCCCATTCTCTAGTGCTGAAGGTTTTAAGGAGCTGGCCTTTGAATTACTATCATGTGTGTCGAATGCTTACGATTATTTAGGATATACAGAGAAGGAGCAGGCCATTCGACCCAACCAGTCGATTCCCACCTTTATGGTCCACTGGACATCCTCTCATCAGAATTACGCTATATTCCTTTTTCACACGTATACTTATCTAACTGTCCCTGATATGATTATATCCTACTTGCTTCAACAAATTCCTGTGATAGTGAGTTCTACATTCTCAATCTCTGATACACAAGTTTCTTGTGAATTCTTTATTGGATTTGTTGGTGACGATCTTATATTGATACCCTCCAGTGACGGTCCTCCCCACATGTGGAAACTCTCTCTCTGTGCATTTAACGTATCAAACACTTTCATGTCTAGCAGACCTCTATTAGGTCACTCTCAGACTTCTCTTCTCAAGTGAAAAGAGACGCGGCCTGTTCATCCTTTCCTAATATATATTTCCTCGCATTTCATGTATACTCCTTGTAAATCCTCTCTTTACCCTCTCCAGTTCCATTACATCAATTTTGTAAATTATATGGCGACCAGATTTGCACAAAGTACGCCAAATGTTGTCTATCTGTAGAGGATTCTGTAATGACTGGGAATGAACCCGGCGTCGCCAGGCTGTCTGATCAGTGTAAAAGGCTTCATTCCATGAGGTAGTTTAGAGCATTCCTGAAGGCATTTTGCTTGCAGAATCTGATTCTACATTTTGAACTTTGTCAATCTGGGTGCACGGGCAGGACTTTGAAGGTGAGGGGGACATTCTAGCAGAGTATTTCTGGTTGGAGACTAACAGCACCAGGTTGAATGGCTGAGTTGTCTTAGACAGTAGACGGGACGTTATGGCGATGGCCGCCTAAACCGTTGTGCTCATTTATTGTAAATTTTGATGCTGATGAATCTTCCCAGAATTTGACTGAAACTTACATACAATAGGCATTGAATCCCAATCTCCTTAAAACCACTGGTCTCTGTCCAAGCATTGTTCAGGTCTTGTTAAAATGAACACTGACTATTGGAATTCTTCATTTCTTGAATGAAGGTGGAACAGAGATCCGGATCGGAGATGGAACCTTTCCTCACTTCTTCCTTCAGATCATTCGTCTGGAGTGAACTGACAAAGATTTTTTAAGAAATGACATTCAAAGAGAAAACGTGCACGACTGTTCTCTTTACCATAGGACCTGCCCGTGCACCCGGAGCAACAATGTGAAAAACTGACAGTCAGCTTCTGTGAGCAAAATTAATTTCGCTAAGTCCGTTATGTAAGGTCAGAGACTGTTAGAAATGTTCGGGTAAAAACAGTTCCTTTCCACGTTGAAAGCCACTGGGCAAACCGACCTCAACAGACTCGAAACCGCAATGTTATGTTCCATGAGGAGAGGTTGAGTATACTCGGCCTATATTCTACAGAGTTTAGAAGAATAGGAGGTGATTGCATTGCGGAGCAGGCTGGAAGGGCAGAATCGCCGACCCTTTCTACTAATGCTTATTTTCTTATGTTCGTCGCATGCCTTGCGGGTGCCCCCAGATCGGCAATATGGAAAACGCAGAATCAGTCTCAGTAAGCAGGCGTTTCCATAATTTCAGTTGAGTAACTGTCAGAATTGGTCGCTTTTTGGGGAGAGTCGGAACACAGAAGAATAAGTTTTGCCCGGTGAGTTAAACAACCGGAGCACAACCCGAACCTGCAATCTTCTGACAACATCACGATTAAAACTGAACGCGGATGCCTTATCCATTCGGCAATGTGTCCACAGCTGGTCACTTTATTGTGGAGAGAATTGGGAGCTTTTTCAGGGCTTCAGCTATGATTAGAGAAAGGGTTTTACTCAAATATAAATACATTTTGAATTATTCAACAGACGCGCTGTCAACTGGGTTCACTCCTACGCAAGGAAACCCATTTCGCTTTCAAATATATCACCTTACAAATTCGGTCATCACAGCTGTAATCAGACTAATATTAAGCAGACACACGCACAGAATGATCCGAGACAGACAGCACATCCCTTTTATACTGACAAAGAATGAACTGAACTGACAGCATATCCATTTAAAGAGACACAGAATGATCCGGAACTGATAGCACAGACATATTTAAACACATATTGGTCTACTTTGCTCAATCCTAAAATTCCCCCATCATCATATGCAGCCCCTCGGAATTGAGGAGGAGTTGCTTCCACTCCCAAAGTGAGTAATTTCATGGCTGAACAGTCCGATGCGAAATCCACAGACTCTGTCACAGGTGGGACAGACATTCGACGGGGGAAGGGGTCGGTTGGGCTGGATAGCCGCGCGCTCCTTCCGCTGCGTGCGCCTGGGCTCTTCATGCGGCTTGCATCAAGCCTCAAAGAGCTCAACGCCCTCCCGGATGAACTTTCTCCACCTCGGGCGATCTGCGGCCAGGGTCTCCCAGTTGTCAGTGGTGATGTCGCACTTTACCAGCGAGGCTTTGAGGATGTCCTTATAACGTTTATGTTGTCCTCCTTTGGCTCGGTTACCATGAAGGAGCTCCGCCGCAAGCATTTGCTTCTGCAGTCTCGTATCTGGCATGCGTACAATGTGGCCTGCACAGCGAAGCTCATCGAGTCTGGGCAGTGCTTCAATACTGTGGATTTTAGCCTGGTCGAGGGCACTGATGTTGGTGTGCCTGTCCTCCCCGGAGATTTTCACGATCTAGCGGATATATCGTTGGTGATATATATTCAGCGACTTGAGGTGCCTTCTGTACATCGTGCATGCCTCAGACCCATACAGGAGAGCGGGTATTTCTACAGCCCTATGAACCATGAGTTTGGTCGTAGATTTGTTAAGATCTGATCTTAAAACACTTCTTTCCGCAGGCGGCCGAAGGCTGTTCTGGCGCACTGGAGGTGATGCTGAATCTCTGCAGTCACATATGCCTTTGTTTATAAGAGGCTGCCGAGATATGTGAAATGGTCCACATTATCCAGGGCCGCGCCTTGACCCGTGATGATTGGAGGGCAGTGCTGTGCGGCAATGGCAGGTTGGTGAAGGAATTTTGTCTTACGGATGTTCAGCGTAAGGCCCATGCTTTCATATTCCTCAGGGAATACAGTGATTATACCCTGGAGTTCAGCCAATGAATGTGCACAGACGCAGGCGGCGTCCGCATAGTGCAGCTCAATGACAGAGGTAGGGGTGATCTTGTACCTGCCCTGGAGGCGGCGTTGTTTAAACAGCTTCCGACTGTTCCTGAGTTTAAATGGGGAGCTTGTTGATTGTGAGGTGGAGCATGGCGGCGAGGAAAATTGAGATACGTATATGAGGGAGAAGGGAATAGAACATTAGGCTGATAGAGTTGAGGAGGAAGGACAGGATAACGTCATTTTAATTCCAGATGTATTTAATGAATTCAATTCAAATTCCACAGCTGCCATGGTTGAATGTGTACACATGCCTCTGATTTACTAAACCAGTAACATTACCACTGTGCAACCGTACTCTTAACTTCATCCTTTACTTGTGCAACTGGGTCAAGGGGGTGAATAGCCTCCTTCAGCTCCGATGTAACAGACTTGAGTGGCTGAATGGCCTGCTCCGTTTCCTAAATACAAGGGTCGAGGGCTTGAATCGCCTCCTCCTGGATCGACTGGCTTATATTAACTGGAATTTAGAAGAATGAGAGGGGATTGCATAGAAACAGATACAATTCTGACGGGATTGGACAGGTTAAATGCAGGAAGAATGTTCCCGATGTTAGGAAAATCCAGAACTAGGGGTCCGAGTCTAAGGATAAGGGATACGCCATTTAGGACTCAGATGAGGAGAAACTTATTCACTCAGAGAATTGTGAACCTGTGGAATTTTCTATCACAGAAAGTCGTTGTTGCCAGTTCGTTAGATATATTCAAAAGGGAGTAAGATGTGCCACTTACTGCTAAAGGGATCAAGTGGTATGGAGAGAAAGCAGGAATTGTGTACTGATTTTGCATGATCAGCCATCATCGAATGAATGGTGGTGCAGGCTCGAAGGGCCGAATGGCGTACTCTTGCATCCATTTTCTATTTTTATATGTTTCTATGTATCCTGTTGATGTCTAATAGGCTGAACAGCGTTTAATCATCCCCTCTATTCCAATGTAAGTGTTTTGAGGGGCCGAATAGTGTGCTTCTGTGTAACAATTTTTGGGGGCTGAATGACGTCCTCTTGTTCCACTGCCACAGGCTCGAAGGACTGAATCGCCTCTACCCGTTCCAGTGTAACAGGCTCAAATGGATGAATGGCCTCCTCCTATTCTTGTGTAACAAGCTCGAGTGGCTGAATGCCCTCCTGCTGTCTTGTCTAACAAGCTTGAGGGAGTGAATGAACTCCTCCTGTTCCTGATTTACCAGCCTCTGTGGGTTGAATATTCTTCTCCTGTTCCTATGTAACCGGATCAGGAGATTGAATGTCCTCCTGTTTTTCTAGTGTATCAGCATCTATGGGCTTAATGACAACCTCCTGTTCCTATTCAACGGATTCGAGGGGCAGAATTGCCTTTTCCTATAACTATAAAACTGTCTGGAAAGTGCTGAATGACCCACATCCTGTTCTTATTTAAAACGCTTGAAATGTTGAATGGTGGCCACCTGTTACTATTTAACATGTATGAGGGGATGAAAAGCCTGCTCCTGCGTACAAGGTTCAAGGTACTGAAAGGCTTCTTCCTGTGCAATAGCCTCACATCATCATAGGCAGTCCCTCGGAATCGAGGAAGACTTGCTTCCACTCTTAGCATGAGTTGGTAGGTGGCTGTACAGTCTAATACGAGAACCACAGTCTCTGTCACAAGTGGGACAGACAGTGTTTGAGGTAAAGGGTGGGCGGGGAGTCTGGTTTGCTGCACGCTCTTTCCGCTGCCTGCGCTTGATGTCTGCATGCTCTCGGGGATGAGACTCGAGCAGCTCAGTGCCCTCCTGGATGCACTTGCTCCACTTAGGGCGGTCATGGGCCAGTGACTCCCAAGTGTCAGTGGGAATGTCACACTTTATCCGGGAGGCTTTGAGTGTGTCCTTGTAAAGTTTCCACTGCCCACCTTTGGCTCGTTGGCAGTGGACGAGTTGCGAGCAGAGCGCTTGCTTTGGGTTTCTCGTGTCTGGCATGCGAACTATGTGGCCTGCCCAACGGAGCTGATCATGTGTAGTCAGTGTTACAATGCTGGGTATGTTGGCCTGGACGAGGATATTAAATTTGGTGCGTCTGTCCTCCCAGGAGATTTGTAGGATCTTTCGGACAAATCGTTGGTGGTATTTCTCCAGCGACTTGCGGTGTCTACTTTACATCTTCCACATCTCTGAGCAGTACAGGAGGGCGGGTATTACTACGGCCTGTCGACCATGAACTTGGCGAAGTATTGAATTTCTGGTCTTCAAACACACTTTTCCACAGGCGGCCGAAGGCTGCACTGGCGCACTGGAGACGTTGTTGGAACTTGTCGTCAATGCCTGCTATTGTTGATAGGAGGCACCCGAAATAATGAATTGGTCCACGTTGTCCAGGGCCGGACCATGGATGTTGATGACTGGGGGGCAGTGCTGTGCAGCGAGGACAGGTTGGTGGAGGACCTTTGTCTTACTGATGTTTAGCGCAAGCGCCATGCTTTCGTGTGCCTCAGTAAATACCTCGACTGTGTCCTGGAGTTCAGCCTCTGTGTGAGCACAGACGCAGGCGTCATCTGCGTACTGTAGCTCACGACAGTGGATGGGATGGTCGTGGACCTGGCCTAGGGATGGCGAAGAATGAACAGGTTTCCCCTGGTTCTGTAGTTTAGTTCCACTCCAGCGGGGAGCTTGTGGACTGTGAGGTGGAGCATGGCAGCGAGGAAGAATGAGAAGAGGGTTGGAGCGTTGACGCAGACTGCTTGACCCCCGATCCGGAAGTGGATTGCGTCTGTGATGGATCCGTTGGTAAGGATCACGGCCTGCATGTCATCGTGGAGCAGGCGGAGGATGGTGACGTACTTTTGGTGGCGTCCGAAACGGAGGAGGACGCTCCTTCAGCTCTCGTGGTTGAGAGTGGGAAAGGCATTTGTAAGGTCGAAGAAGGCCATGTTACCTGCATTTTTCATGCAGCTGTCGTGCTGCAACAAATCATATCCGTTGTTCCCCGGAGGGGACGAAATCCGCTCTGCAATCCGTGAGGAGCTCCTCGGCCACAGGGAGAAGTCAGTTGAGGAGGATGCTAGCGACGACTTTCCAAGTGGCTGATAGCAGGGAGATTCCCCTTTAGTTGCTGCAGTCGGACTTATTGCCTTATTAAAAATGTTCACGATCACTGAATCACTAAGATCTCCCGGCATGCTTTCCTCCCTCCAGATGAGAGAAAGAAGGTCAGGTATTCGCGCCAGCAGTGCCTCACCGCCATACTTTAGTGCCTCAGCAATGATTCCGTCAGCCCCCGTAGCCTTGTTATTTGTTAGCTTTCTTATGGCGTTTTCCACCTCGTGCAGTGTTGGGGTCTCATTGAGGTGGTGGCGGGAATGGAGGCAAGTACACTCATGTCAAGCATTGGATTACATCGGATATACAGCACTGAAACAGGCCATTCACCTCAGCCAGCCTTTTATGCTCCACTGGAGCCTCCACTTAACATTCCTCAACAGCCTAATGCTCTATTCCCTTCTCTCTCCTATGCCTGTCTAGCCCCTCCATAAATACTTCCATACTATTCTCTTCAACTACTCCCTGTTGTATCGAGTTACACAATATCACCACTCTTTGGCTAAATAAGTTTGTTCTGAATTCCCTATTTTGATTTCATGGTGACTATCTTATATTGAGAGCGTCTAGTTATTCTGATCCTCACAAGTTGAAACATTCTAACTGTATCCACTCCATCAAAATCTTTCATAATTTTAAATGTCTGTATCATGTCACGCCTCAGCCTTCCTTTTTCAAGAGAAAAGAGACACTGCCTGTTCATCCTTTCCTAATTTGTATACGCTGGCTGTTCTTGTATCATCCTTGTAAATCTTCTCTGCATCCTCTGAAATGCCTCTATGTCCTTTTTATAACATGGCGACCAGAACTGTACGTAGTACTCTAAGCGTGATCTTATGAAGGTTAAATACAGGTTTAGCATAATGTCGCTACTTTTCAATTCTGTATGTCTAGAAATAAATCAGCGTGTTTGGTTTGCTTTTTATGGCCTTGCTAACTTATGCCGTTATTTTTTTTAGAGTTTTTGTATTTTGTACTCCGAGATCTCTTTGTTCCTGTACACCACCCAGACTGGCAACTTCCATTAATTAGTGACCTCGTTAAGTCTCCTACTTAAATGTAACACCTCATATTTATATGGTTTGAAATTCATTTGCCAATTATATGCCCATTCTGCAAGTTTATTAATGTCCTCTTGTAAGTTGGTGCAGTGTTCCTCCGTATTGACTATCCCTCCTAATTTGGTGTCACCCGCACATTTAGAAATGTTGTTTTTGATTCCAAAATCTAAATCTTTAATATAAATTTTGAACAACAGTGGTCCCAGCACCGATCCTTGTGGAACGCCACTACACCTTCTGCGGCTAAGAAACGCTAACTTTTACACATATTCTTTGATTTCTGTCTTGAAGCTAGCTAGCTATCCGTTCTGCTAGTTGTCACCTGACTCCGCATTCTCTGACCTGGCTTGAGGCATTTCTTGTTCCGATGTAACAATCTATTATTTTTTATTTTATTCATTCAAGCTTGTCGACATCGCTAGCAAGGGACGGATTTGTTGCCCATCTCCATCTGCTCTTGTGAAATTGTTGGTGAGTCACTTTACGCAACCGACTGGCTCGCCAGGCCATTTCAGAGGTCAGTTAAGAGCCAACGACATTGCTGTAGGTTTGGAGTCCCATGTAGGCCCAGACCGGTAAGGACGGCATAATTCTTTCCAGAAAGGAGACAAGTGAACCAGATGAGGAATTTGTTACAATGGTCATCATTATTGATACTTTTAAAATTCCAGATTTACTTTATTGAATTTAAATTTCCCCACTCTCGTGGTGGGCTATGATTTCTTCTCTCTGGATTATTAGCCCAGTGACATAACCATCATGATACTATGATTGACCTCCATCTGTGTAATGCGCTCAAGGGGCTGAATGACACCTCCTATTCTTTTGCAACAGGTTGCGGGAAGGAATGGTGTGCCCTGTTCCTATACAACAGGATCGGGAGATTGATTAGCCTCCTCCTGTTCCTGTATAACAGGTTCGTGAGTCGCAAATGCTTCATCCTCAGCCTTTCGAATGGCTAAATGGACTTCTAGTCTTCTTATAGATAAGTCTCAAGGAGCTGAATGGCTTCCGCCATTCCTATGCCTCAGGCTCGAGGGGTTAATGGCCTTCCCCTATCCTTGTGCAACAGACTGGAGAGGCTCAATGACATCCTCCTATTTCTGCTCAACAGCTTCGTTGGTTTGGCATTGCCTTATGGTCAACTATGCGAAAGGTTCGAACGACCGAATGGAGTTCGACATTTCTTGTAAAACAGGCGCACACAGCTGAATGGCTTCCTCCTGACCTTTGCAATTGGTTTGAGGGGTTAAATGACTCATTGGCCTCCACCTGTCCCTGTGTAACAGGCTCGATTGCTTGCGTGCAAAATATTCAGATGATGCTTGGGAAGGACTGGAGCCACTTGTGCAACAGAAAGTGCAGGGACCAAAGTTAGCTTTCTCTGAAGTATTGCTTTGATGCAAAGTTCACTGTGCGGCCCAGGCTCAAATCCTGACTCTGGTGGGAGTCGAGCACAAAAACTTTGAATGTTTAATATGCCAAGAATTAAAAATCTAACGTGCTATCCATTGCGCCTCAGTGTCGCCAAATTGTGCATCAATACAAAGGTAAAATAGTGTTTCTGCGTAATCTGAGCAAAAAAAAAAATCTGGAAACACTCAGCTAGATGAGGCAGAATCTGCGGAGAGAGAAACAGAGTGAACGATTCAAGTCGATGAACTTTCATCGCCACTTGATCAACCTCCGCCGTCTAAAACGGATGCCCTGTCAGACCCGAATTATTATGTTTGAAAGGGATGTTTTGTCATGGACTCGTAGAACCTTTCAGCACGGAAGGAGGCTACTTCGGCCCAGCGTGTCCGCACAGTCCGAAAATTGCTATCCCGCCTAATCTCACTTTCCAACTCTTCTTGTAACCATGTAACAATCTATTGTTTTATTTTATTCATTCAAGCATGTTGCAATCGCTAGAAAGCGGTTAATGGCCTTCTCCTGTTCTTGTGTAACAGACTGGAGAGGCTCTATTGCCTCCTACTATTTCTGAGCAACAGGTTCGTTGGTTTGGCATTGCCTTCTCGTCATCTATGCAACAGGTTCGCGCGACCGAATTTGTTGCAGTCATCCTCAGTATTGAATATCCAACTAATTTGACGTCATCCGCAAATTGAGAAAGTTGTTTTTGATTCCCAGGTAGAAGTCATTAATATAAATTGTGATCAACAGTGGTCCCAGCACCGATTCTTGTGGAACAGCACTAACCACCTTCTGCCACTCTAAAAAGCTAACTTTTACCCCTACTCTCTGCTTTCTCTCTTAAAGCCAGCTAGCTATTCATTTATCTAGTTGTCTCCAGACTCCACATTCTCTTACCTCTCTTGCAGTTCTTCTTTTTCCTGTGTTACAATCTAGAGATCCTATTGTTTCTTTTATTCATTCTAGCATGTGGACAATTCTAGCAAGGGCAGCCTTTGTTGCACTTCCCTAATTGCCCTTGTGAAGGTGATGGTTAGCCACCTTATGCAAATGAGTTTCTCGCTCGGCCTCTTCAGAGGACCATAAAGAGCCAACCACGTTGCTCTGGATCTGGAGCCACATTTGGGCCCAGACCAGTAAGGACTGCAGATTTCCTTCACTAAAGGAGATTATTAAACGAGATGGGTGTGTTGCATCAATGGTCAACATTTTACTACTTTTAAAATTCTAGATGTATTTAATTAAATTTAAATTGTCCTACTCTCTTGGTGGACTGTGATTTTCTCTCACTGGATTACTAGTCCAGTGCCACAGGCCTCCGGCTGTGTAATGTGCTAGAGGGGCTGAATGACTCAGGCTGTTCCTGTGCAATATTTTGAGGGACGGAATGTCATCCTCCGAGTCCTATGTAACAGGTTCGAGGGGTTGATTAGTCTCAACCTGCTCCTGTATAACAGGTCGGTTGTTCTGAAATGCCTCGTCCTAATCCTATGCAACGTGTTCTATTCAGGGGAGAGCAGAGTGGGGTTCGGGATGTGCGGCCGGGGGGTGCGGTGGGGCGCGGAGGTCGTGGTGCAGAGAAATCTAGAATGCTAAAGAGAAATGAAAATGAAGCAATGCCGGAAAGTGATTGTTGTAATGTAACCACATTATTTCAAGAAGGGACAGAGCATAGAAACAAAAGGGGGCACTAACAAAAAGGATCCTGATAAGAAAAAAAAGCGATAAGATAAATCGAGCTATAGTGCAAAAAATGTTATGATCTCAAATAATGTTAAAAAGACAAAACCAAAAGCATTGTATCTGAATGGACGAAGCATCTGTAATAAGATAGAAGAATTAACAGCGCAAACAGATGTAAACAGATACAATATCGGTGCAATTACAGAGATATGCTTGCACGGTGACCAGGGTTGGCAACTGAATATCAAATGATATTCGGTAGTTAGAAAGGACAGGCATAAAGGAAGAGCGGATTGTGTTGCGTTGTTGGTAAAGGATGATATCAGTGCAATAATGAGAAAGGTATTCGGCTCAGAAAGACAAGATGTAGATTCAGTTGGATGGCGCTAAGGAGAACGAAGGACCAGAAAAGATTGGTGTGAGTTCTCCATAGGCCTCCAAACAGTTGTGGTAGTGTAGAGGATAACATTAACAGGAAATTAGAGCTGCATGTAACAAGTGTACTACCATCATCGAAGGTGACTTTAAACTACATATAAATTAAAGTAATAATAATGTGGCCGATGAATTCCTGGCGTTTTTACCAGTTGTTTTTTTAGCCCAGTATTTTGCGGAGCGTACTAGGGAACAGAATATCCTAGATTGGGTCTTGTGTAATGAGAAGGGGTTAATTAAAAGTCAAGTTGTCTGGGGTCCTTTAGCGAAGAGTGGCAATAACTCGATTAAACTCGTTATTAAGATGGAAAGTGAAGTAGCGCAATCCGAATCTATGGTCCTAAATCTAAGCAAAGAAAACTACGAATGCATGGGGAATGAATTGCGTGGGTTATGATAGATTGGGAAGAGTCTATAAACGTCATGTTGGTGGAAGGGCAAGGACTAACATTTCAGGATCGAATGTATCAATTGCGGCAGTTATACTTTCCTTTCTGGTGTAAAAAAAAGGATGCTGGCCCAACCATGGTTAACAAAATAAATTAAGGATAGTATTAGGTTCAAAGAAGAGTAATACAAAGTTGCCAGAAAAAGTACAATCCTGAGGATGGGGAACAATTTAGAATTCAGCAAAAATGTGCCAAGAGATTGATTGAGAGGCGAGAAATAGAGTATAAGAGTGAACTTGCAAGGAGCATAAAAACCGGCTGCAGTAGATTCTTGAAGTTCGTAAAAAAGAAAAGATTAGTGAAGACAAATGTAGGCCCTTTACAGACAGAAACGGGGGAATTTATAATGTGGAACAAGGAAATGGTAGGACAATTAAATAAATACTTCGGTTCTGTCTTCAGGGAGGACATAAATAACACCCCAAAAATGCTTGTGAACCAAAGGTCCAGTGAGCAAGAGGAATTAACGGACATGATTATTTGTAAGAAAATAATTCTGAGGAAACTAATGGGAATGAAGGCCGATAAATCCCCAGGGCCTGATGATCTGCATCCCAGAGTACTAAAAGAGGTTGCAATGGAAATAGTGCATGCATTGGTTGACAACCTCCAAACATCTATAGATTATGGAACAGTTCCTGCAGTTTGCACGGTGGCAAATGTAACCCCACTGTTTAAAAATGGAGGGAGAGAGAAAACAAGGAACTACAGACCGGTTAGCCGAACACCAGTTGTAGGGAAAATGCGAGAATCTATAGTAAAGGATATTATAACGGAACACTGAGATAATACCAAAGGGATTAGACAAAGTCAACATGAATTCATGAAAAGAAAATCATGTTTGACAAACCTACTCGAGTTTTTGAGGATGTAACTGGTAGAAAAGTTAAGGGAGAACCAGTGGATATAGTGTATTTGGATTTTCATAAGCCCTGTGATAAAGGCCCACGTAAGATGTAGTGTGCAAAATTAAAACATATATGATTGGGGGTAATATACTAGCATGGATTGAAAATTGGACAGAAAACAGGATCTATGGGCAGCGGGACCTGGTGTCCTTGTAAAATAGTATTTTGAAAGCATACATGCAGGTGCAGCAAGCAGTTAGGAAGGCAGATGGTATGTTGGCCTTCATTCCAAGAGGATGTGAGTAAATGAGTAAAGATGTTACTACAGTTCTACAGGGCCTTGGTGAGACCGCATCTGGAGTATTGTGTGCAGTTTTGGTTTCGTTACACAAGAAAGGATATACTTGCCATCGAGGGAGTGCAGCGAAGGTTCACCAGATGGATTATTGGGATGGCAGGACTGTCGTATGAGCAGAGATTGGGTCGACTCGGCCTGTATTCTGTAGAGTTTAGAATAATGAGAGAGGATCTCATTGAAACGTATACCATTCTGAAAGGTTTGAATAGACTGGATGCGGGGAAGATGATTCACCTGTTTGGGAAGGTTATAACAAGGGGTCACAGTCTCAGGATACGGGGTAGGAAATTTAGGAAGGAGAAGGTGAGATTTATTTTTCATTCAGAGAGTGGTGCAGCTGTGGAATTCCCTTCCACAGAAGGCTGTGAATGCCGAGTCACTGAATATATTTAAGAGGGAGATAGATTTCTAGACACAAAAGACATCAAGTGATATGGGGTAAAAGCGTGAATATGGTGTTGTGATAGAGGATTAGGAATGATCATATTAAATGGCGGTGCAGACTCGAAGGGCCGAATGGACAACTACTGCTCCCGTTTGCTATGTTTCTATGTTCTCGGATCTAAATGGACTTATACTCTTCTTGTAGAGCAAGCTCAAGGAACTGATCGGCTTCTGCCTCTCCTAAGGCTCAGATTTGAGGCGTTAATGGCCTCCTCCTTTCCCTGTGCAACAGTGCAGTGCGGCTGAATGGCCTCCAGCTAATTCTGAGTAACAGGAAAGTGTGCCTGCTCGTCATCTAAACAGCAGGTACGAGCGGCCGAAGGCTTTCTACTATTGTTGTATAAAAAGCCCAAGGATCTGCATTACTTCCTCTTGTCCCTTGCAACTGGCTCGAGGGGCGAATGGAACCCTGCAGTCCTTCTGTAACAGGTTCGATGGCTTGCTCTTGTTCCTGTGTAATAGACTCAGGTTCTAAGATACCTCAATGGTAAAGTGGGTAGGATTGGAGCCACTTGTGTAGCAGGAATTGGAGGGAACGCAGTTTCCCTTCTCTGAAGTATTGATTTGCTGCAAAATGCACTGAGATGCCGAAGAAACACCAGATCATGACCTAAATTCCGACTAAAATCCGACCTATCCAGACTAATGCCACTTTCCAGCTCTTGGCCCATAGCCTTTTAGGTTACTGGAATTGAAGTGCACATTCAAGGACTTTTAAAAGTCGTGAGGACTTCTGCCTCTAAATCACTTTCAGGAGTGGATTCCAGACTTTCACCACACCTGAGTGAAAACAGTGTACCTCAAATTCCGGAAAACCTCCAACCAATTACTTTAAATCTATGACACCTGGTTGTTGGCCACTCTGCTAAGGGAAATACATCCTTTCTATGCACTCGATCTCGGCCACTCATAATTTTATTCACTTCAATAAGGACCCCCTTAGCCTCCTCTGTTCCAAAGAAAACAAACCCAGCCGATGCAATATTTACTCAGAGCTAAATTCACCATCCGCCTAAATCTAACCTGTATGCTCACGAGTGCTGTCTGATCATTCCTGTAATGCGGTGACCAGAGAAGCATGCAATAATCTAGCGGTGGCCCAACTAGAGTTTTACACATTTGAAGCATAACTTCCCCGATCTTATATTCTGTGGCTCATCGAATGAAGGCAAGTATTGCGTGTTGCTTCTCAACATAGAAACATTCGAAAATAGATTCAGCAGTACGCCATTCGACACTTCGAGCCTGCACCACCACTGAATAAGATCATGGCTGATCATTCCCTCAGTACCGCTTTCCTGTTTCCTCACTACCTCTTGATCCTTTTAGCCATAAGGGCCACAATAACTCCCTGTTGAATATATCCAAACAACTGGCATCAACAACTATTTGCGGCAGGGAATTCCACAGGTTAACAACTCTCTGAGTGAAGAAGTTTCTCCTCATCTTCGTTCTTACTGGCCTACCCCTTATCCTAAGACTGTGTCCCCTGGTTCTGGACTTTCCCAACATTTTGAACATTCTTCCCGCATCTAACCTGTCCAGTCCCGTCGGAATCTTACATATTTCTACGAGATCCCTTCTAATCCTTCTAAACTCCAGTGTATAAAGGCCCAGTTGATCCAGTCTCTTTTCATATGTCAGTCTAGCCATCCCTGGAATCAGTCTGGTGAAACGTCGCTGCACTCCCTCAATAGCAAGAACTTCCTTCCTCAGATTAGGAGACCAAAACTGAAAACAATATTCCAGGTGAGTTCTCACCAATGCCCATTACAACTGCAGTAAGACGACCCTGCTCCTATACTCAAATCCCCTAGCTATGAAGGCCAACATACCATTTTCCTTCTTCACAGCCTGCTGTACCTGCATGCCAACTTTCAATGACTGATGAACCATGACACCCAGGTCTCGTTACACCTCACCTTTTCCTAATCTGCCGCCATGCAGATAATATTCTGCCTTCATTGTTTTGCCACCAAAGTGGATAACCGCACATTTATCAACATTATACTGCATCTGCCATGTATTTGCCCACTCACCTAACCTGTCCAAGTCAACCTGCAGCCTCTTAGCGTCCTCCGCACGGCTCACACCGCCAGGTAATTTAGTTCCATCTGCAAACCTGGAGATATTACACTCAATTCCTTCATCTGAATCATTAATGTATTCTGTGAAGAGCTGGGGTCCCAGCACTGAGCCCTGAGGCACTCCATTAGTAACTGCCGGCCATTCTAAAAGGAACCCGTTTATCCCGACTCTCTGCTTCCTGTCTGCCAACCAGTTCTCAACACTTCGGTTCTGTCTTCACAAAGGAAGATACAGATCACCTGCCGAATGTACTAGGGAACAGTGGGTCTAGTGAGAATGAGGAACTGAAATATATCCTTATTAGTTGGGAAATTGTGTTCGGGAAGTTGATGGGATTAAAGGCCGATAAATCCCCGAGTCCTAATAGACTGTATGTCAGAGTATTTAAGGAAGTAGCCGGAGAAATAGTGGATGCATTGGTGATCATTTTCCAACAATCTATCAACTCTGGATCAGTTCCTATGGACTGGAGGGTAGCTAATGTAACGCCACTTTTTAAAAATGTTGGGAGAGACAAAGTGGCTAATTATAGACCGCTTAGCCTGACATCCCTAAAGCGGAAAATCTTGGAATCAATCATTAAGGAGCCCATTTCGAAAGCAGTGACAGGATCAGCATAGATTTATGAAAGGGAAATCGTACTTGACGAATCTTCTGGAATTTTTTGAGGATGTAACTAGTAGAGTGCACAAGGAGAATCAATGGATGTGGTGTATTTGGGCTTTCAAAAGGTTTTTAACGAGGCCCAGCACAAGAGATTGGTATACAAAATCAAAGCGCATGGTATTGGTGGTAATGTACTGACGTGGATAGAGATCTGGTTGGCAGACAGGAAGCAGAGAGTCGGCATAAACGAGTCCTTTTCAGAATGGCAGGCAGTGACTAGTAGAGTGCCTCAGGGCTCAGTGCTGGGACACCAGCTCTTTACAATATACATTAACGATTTGGAATAAGGGATAGAGTGTAATATCTCCAAGTTTGTGGATGACACTAAACTGGGTGGCGGTGTGAGGTTTTAGGAGGACGCTAAGAGGCTGCAGGGTGATGTGGACAGATTAGGTGAGTGGGCAAATACATGGCAGATGCAGTATAATCTGGATAAATGTGAGGTTATCCATTTTGGGGGCAAAAACACGAAGGCAGAATATTATCTGAATGGTGGCAGACTAGAAAAAGGGGAGGTGCAGCGAGACCTGGGTGTCATGGTTCATCAGTCACTGAAAGTGGGCACGCAGGTACAGCAGGCGGTAAAGAAGGCAAATGGTATGTTGGCCTTCGTAGCTCGGGGGTTTGAATATAGGAGCAGGGAGGTCCTACTGCAGTTGTACAGTGCTTAATGAGGCCTCACCTGGAATATTGTGTTCAGTTTTGGTCTCCTAATCTGAGGAAGGACGTTTTTGCTTTTGAGGGAGTGCAGCAAAGGTTCACCAGACTGATTCCAGGGATAGCTGGGCTGTCATATGAGCAGAGACTGGATCAAATAGGCCTTTATTCACTGGAGTTTAGAAGGATGAGAGGGGATCTCATAGAAACATATAAGATTTTGACAGGACTGGACAGGTTAGATGCGGGAAGAATGTTCTCGATATTGGGGAAGTCCAGAACCAGGGGAGATAGTCTTAGGATAAGGGTCAGGCCATTTACGACTGAGATGAGGAGAAACTTCTTCACTCAGAGAGTTGTTGACCTGTGGAATTCCCTGCCGCAGAGAGTGGTTGATGCCAGTTCATTGGGTATATTCAAGAGGGAGTTAGATATGGCCCTTATGGTTAAGTGGATCAAGGGGTATGGAGAGATAGCAGGACAGCGGTACTGAAGGAATGGTCAGCCGTAATCTGATTGAATGCCTGTGCAGGCTCGAATGGCTTAATGGCCTACTCCTGCACCTATTTTCTTTGTTTCTCTGTTTCTATCCACGTAAGTACATTACCTCCAATACCATGTGCTTTGATTTTGCACACAATTCTTTTGTGTGGAACCTTATCTAAAGCATTTTGAAAGTACAAATACACCACATCCATTGGTTCTCCCTTGTCCACTCTGCAAGTTACATGTTCAGCAAATTCTGGAAGATTCGTCAACCTTGATTTTCTCTTAGAAATCGATGCTGACTTGCACCGACCCTGTCACTGCTTTCCAAATGCGCTGCGATTTCATCTTTAATAGTTGATTCCCCACGACTGATGTCAGGCTAACCGATCTATAATTACGCATTTTCTCTCTCCCTCCTTTTTTAAAAAGTGGTGTTACATTACCAATCCTCCAGTCCATGGGAACTGATCCAGAGTCGATAGACTGTTGGAAAATGATCACGAATGCATCCACTATTTCTCTGGACACTTCCTTAAGTACTCTGGGATGCAGACAATCAGGCCCCGGGGATTTATCGGCCTTCAATCCCATCAATTTCCCCAACACAATTTCCCATCTAATCAGCATATCCTTCAGTTCCTCCTTCGCACTAGACCCTCGGTCCCCTAGTACATCCAGAAGGTTATTTGTGTCTTCCGTCGTGAAGGCAGAACCAAAGTATTTGTTCAATTAGTCTGCCTTTTCTTTGTTCCCCATTATAAATTCACCTGAATCCGACTGCAAGGGACCTACGTTTGTCTTCACTAATCTTTTTCTCTTCCCATATATATAAAAGCTTTGGCAGTCATTTTTTATGCTTCTGGCACACTTCGTCTCATACTCTTTTTTCCCCTCTTAACAAAACCCTTAGTCCTCCTTGGCTGAATTCTAAATTTCTCCTAGTCGTCAGGTTTCCTGATTTTTCTGGCCAATTTATATAACTCTTCCTTGGATTTAACACTATCCTTAATTTCCCTTGTTAGCCACGGTTGAGCCATCTTCCCGTTGTATTTTTACTCCTGACAGGGATGTACAATTGTTGAAGTTCATCCATGTGGTCTTTAAATGTTTTCCATTGCCTATCCACCGTCAACCCTTTAAGTATCATTTGCCAGTCTATTCTAGCCAATTAACGCCTCATACCATCGAAATTACCTTTCCTAAAGTTTAGGTCCCTAGTTTCTGAATTAACTCTTTCACTCTCCATCTCATAAAGAATTCTACCATGTTATAGTCACTCTTCCCCAAGGGGCCTCGCACAAAAAGATTGCCAATTAGTCCCTTCTCATTACACATCACCTAGTCCACGATGGCCAGCTCTCTAGGTGGTTCCTCGACATATTGGTCTGGAAAACCATCCCTAATGTACTCCAGGAAATCGTCCTCCACAGCATTGCTACCATTTTGTCAGCCCAATCATTATATAGATTAAAGTCGCCCATGGTAACTGCTGTATCTTTATTGCACACATCCCTTATTTCTTGTTTGATGCTGTCCCCAACCTCACTACTACTGTTTGGAGGTCTGTACACAATTCCCACCAACGTTTCTGCCATTTGGAATTCTGCAGCTCACCCCATACAGCTTCCAAATCAACCAATCTAATGTCCCAGCTTTTCATTGCATTAATTTCCTCTCTAACCAGCAAAGCCACCCCGCCTCCTTTTCCTTTCTGTCCATCGTTCACAAGCATCTTATCGACCTGCCCTGCTACCGTCAAAGATTCTGTGGACATGCACTCCAAGGTCATTTGCACCTCTACACTCATCAGTGGCCTAACATTTAATGTTTATTCGCTTTCCCTATAAGCACTCCCCAAATGCATTATCTAACACTTCTCCGGGTTGAATTCCATTAAACCCCTGACCAGTTCTTTGATATCTACCTTCAATGTACAGCTTTCTTCCTCATTATCAAGCATACCTGGTTGACCAATCTTTTAGTCAGCTGCGCTAATTTGTATTTAGTGGTTCGCTGTCAAATTTGTATCGCATAATACTCTTGTGAAGCGCCTTGGACGTTTCGCTAATTTCAAGGTGCTAATTATATATAATTGTTGTTGTTGTTTAAAATGTGTGTTACATAACGTTATATAGAGATTGCATCACAGAAAGAGACAAATGTACCAAACTGGTGTTGCTAGAGTTAATGCTGCACACGTCCCTACTTCACTTGATCCTATCAGCATATTGTTCTATTTCTTTCTCACTCATGTGCTTAGGTAATTCCCTTTAAAATGAATCTGTGCTATTCGGCTCAACTACTGTTTATGTAGCATCTTCCACATTCTAACCACTCTTTGGTAAATAAGTTGCTCTTGAATTGTCTACTGAATTTATCGGTGACCTCCCGTTCTGAACTCCTCCACAATAGCAAACATTTTCTCCACATCAACTCGATCAAATACCTTAATAATGTTAAAAATATATCTCACTTGTTTTTCGAGAAAGAAGCTCCCCACACTGTTCAGTTTTCCCCGAAATGTAAATTCTTTCAGTTCTGACCGAAATGTTTCCTTCTTTGCTGTGAGATTCTTTGATTCTACGATTTAATTTTCACATCGTCTGGGAGATCCAAGAGGGCAAGCATGCAGGCGGTCTCTGTGATAAATTGCACCGACCATTGAACTATTAAAGCAGCTCTACTGTGTAGCTGCGATGGCCGAGTGGTTAAGGCGTTGGACTCGAAATCCAAAGGGGGTTTCCCTGCGCATGTTCGAACCCAGCTCGCAGCGATTCTACAGGTGCTCTTTTTTTATCGACGAAAGGGGATCTCATTGGAACTCCCTCCACTGCTCTTTATTACACTGATTGATGCTAAGCAGTTGTTCGAACTGGAAACATTAATAGTATATCGGTATTAATTGTTAGTTTGTTGGAAACTATCTGCAAAAATCAGTGAGCAATATACACAACATGAAAAAATGCCTTTTAATAAAGATAAGTGCATTGTTTGGGAGGAACTCACCTTTAGTTAATGAGTGCGAACGAGGTTTAGTTTTATAAAGATGAACAAGTTTTGCCAAAATGACCACGGCAGTGTTTGACGTTGCAATTTTCTGATAACATGAGTGTTTGCATCAAAGTAGATGCCTTATCCATTAAGCGACGTGGCCCCTGCAGTTTGCAGCAGACGAATGTACAGCAAAATTCTAAAGGGTTAAAGTGTAATAAAAAGTCAAGTATGAAATCTCGGTTCTGCAATGCAAGGAGTATTCGGAACCCAGGAGAGGGCTCTGAGCTAGTTAGAGTGGGTGAGAGCTCAGATCACAGGAACGCAAGAAAAAATGCAAAAGGCAGGAGGCAACAGAGCAGAGTAGCACTGGGGCAAGTGTAAACGACAAGGTGATAGGAAGGGACAATATGTATGAAAATAAAGGGGCTGCAGGAGAGGTCAAAACTAAAAATCATGGTTTAAAATCTAGTATTAAAACACTTTACCTAACCGCACGCAACATTCGAAATAAAGTAAATGAGTTGACGGCACAAATCATCATAAATGGGTATGATTTGATGACCATTACAGAAACGTTGCAGGTTGGCCAGGACAGGGAATTAAACATACAGCGGTATCTGACAATTCGGAAAGATAGACAAGAAGGGAAAGGAGGTGGAGTAGCTCTGTTAATAAAGGATGTTGTGAGAGATGATATTGGCTCTATGAACAAAATGTTGAATCATTGTGAGTGGAGATTCGAGTTGTCAGGGGAATAAGTCACTGGTGGGCATAGTTTATAGGCTCCCAAATAATAGCTTCACGGTGGGGCGGGCAATAACCAAGGGAATAATGGAGGCATGTGAAAAAGAAACGGCAGTTATCATGGGGGATTTTAACCTACATATCGATTGGTCAAATCAAATCGCACTGGGTAGCCTTGAGGAGGAATTCACAGAATGCATACGGGATTGTTTCTTAGAACAGTATGTTACAGAACATACAAGGGAGCAAGCTATCTTAGATCTGGTCCTGTGTAATGAGACAGGAATAATTAACGATCTCCCAGTAAAAGCTCCTCTCGGAATGAGTGACCACAGTATGGTTGAATTTGCAATACAGATTGAGGGTGAGGAAGTAGTGTCTCAAACGAGCGTACTATGCTTAACCAAAGGTGACTATAGTGGGATGAGGGCAGAGTTGGCGGACGTAGACTGGAAACACAGACTAAACGGTGGCACAATTGAGGAATGGTGAAGGACCTTTATGGAGCTCTTTCATAGTGCTCAACAAAAATATATTCCAGTGAAAAAGAAGGGCAGTAAGAGAAGGGATAACCAGCCGTGGATAACCAAGGAAATAAAGGAGAGTATCAAAATGAAAACCAATGTGTATAAGGTGGCGAAGGTTAGTGGGAAACTAGCAGATTGGGAACATTTTAAACGACAGCAAAGAATGACGAAGAAAGCAATAAAGAAAGGAAAGATAGATTACGAAGGTAAACTTGCACAAAACATAAAAATAGTTTGTAAAAGCTTGTACCGATATATAAAACGGAAAAGAGTGACTAAAGTAAATGTTGGTCCCTGAGAAGATGAGAAGGGGGATTTAATAATGGGAAATGTGGAAATGGCTGAGACCTCAAACAATTATTTTGCTTCGGTCTTCACAGTGGAACACACAAAAACCATGCCAAAAACTGCCGATCACGGGAATGTGGGAAGGAAGGACCTTGAGATAATCACTGTCACTAGGGGGGTAGTGCTGGACAGACTAATCGGACTCAAGGTAGAAAAGTCCCCTGGTCCTGATGAAATGTATCCCAGGGTATTAAAAGAGATGGCGGACGTTCTAGCAGATGCATTCGTTATAAACTACCAAAATTCTCTGGACTCTGGGGAGGTACCAGCGAATTAAAAAGCAGCAAATGTAATGCCTCTGTTTAAAAAAGGGGGCAGATAAAAGGCAGGTAACTATAGGCCGGTTAGTTTAACATCTGTAGTGGGGAAAATGCTTGAAGCTATCATTAAGGAAGAAATAGCGGGGCATTTAGATAGGAATAGTACAATCAAGCAGACGCAACATGGATTCAGGAAGGGGAAAGCATGTTTAAATAATTTACTGGAATTCCTTGAGGATATAACAAGCATGGTGGATAGAGGTGTACCGATGGATGTGGTGTATTTAGATTTCCAAAAGACTTTCGATACGATGCCACTAAAAAGGTTACTGCAGAAGATAAAGGTACGCAGAGTCATAGGAAATCTATTAGCATAGATAGCGAATTGGCTAGCTAACAGAAAGCAGAGAGTCGGGATAAATGGGTCCTTTTCAGGTTGGAAATCGGTGGTTAGTGGTGTGCCACAGGGCTCGGTGCTGGGAACACAACTGCTTACAATATGCAAAGATGACCTGGAAGAGGGGACAGAGTGTAGTGTAACAAAATTTGCAGATGACACAAAGATTAGTGGGAAAGCGGATTGTGTAGAGGACACAGAGAGGCTGCAAAGAGATTTAGGGAGGTTAATTGAATGGGCTAAGATTTGGCAGATGGAATACAATGGCGGAAAATGTGAGGTCATCCACCTTGGGGAATAAAAACAATAAAAAGGAATATTATTTGAATGGGGAGAAATTACAACATGCTGAGATGCAGAGGGACCTGGGGGTCCTTGTGCATGAAACTTCATGGATCCCAAAATGTTAGTTTGCAGGTGCAGCAAGTAAGCAGGAAGGCGAATGGAATGTTGGATTTCATTGCGAGAGGGATGGAGTACAAAAGCAGGGAGGTCCTGCTGCAACTGTGTTGTTGAGGACGCACCTGGAGTATTGCGTGAAGTTTTGATCACCTTACTTTAGGAAGGATATACTAGCTTTGAAGGGGGTACAGAGACGATTCACTAGGCAGATTCCGGAGATGAGGGGGTTACCTTATTATGATAGATTGCGTAGACTGGGTCTTTACTCGTTGGATTTCTGAAGGATGACGGGTGATCTGAAAGAAACATTTAAAATAATGAAAGGGATAGACAAGATAGAGGCAGAGAGGTTGTTTCCACTGGTCGGGGTGACTAGAACTAGCGGGCACAGCCTCAAAATACGAGGGAGCCAAATTTATACCGAGTTGAGAAGGAATTTATTTTCCCAGAGTGTTGTGAATCTGTCGAATTCTCTGCCCAAGGAAGCAGTTGAGGCTCGCTCATTGAATCTATTCAAATCACAGATAGATACATTTTTAACCAATAAGGGAATTAAGGGTTACGGGGAGCGGGAGGGTCAGTGGAGCTGAGTCCACGGCCAGATCAGCCATGATCTTGTTGAATGGCGGATCAGGCTCGAGGGGCTAGATGGCCTACTCCTGTTCCTCATTCTTATGTTCTTATAATGAGGGATTACGCAGTGGAATTGTATTTAGATCAGTTCCATACTTTGAACTGCAAACCAATCAGCGGCAGTGAGCCTTTCACTGATTGAAATACGAGAAGTACTAAATCCCCGGAGGATATGGAATTGTTCATTTAATGCTGGAAACACTCCGCGGGGCCACCAGCTCTCGGCAGAACTAATGTTTTGCAGCATTGCTTCAATGTATTACAGGTTTGGTGTGAGTTTCGTCCCTGAATGTTTAAGCTGCTCTAAAATACTTGCAGCCCAACTGCACCACCAAAATTAAAATAAATGGCCTGTAATGGGTTCGAACTCGCCAATTGGGCGTTAGTAACACCAAGCGCTAACCAAGTGAGGCAATCGGCCTTCATGCTAT
Organism: Pristiophorus japonicus; assembly: GCF_044704955.1. NCBI lineage: Eukaryota > Metazoa > Chordata > Chondrichthyes > Pristiophoridae > Pristiophorus > Pristiophorus japonicus. The sequence continues at coordinate 2,336,862 of NW_027254772.1, forward strand.
GTACTTTCGTATGGCACTTTTACATTAAAATGATAGCATTCCTATAGCGACTTTCACCTCAGCACTTCCCAAAGCAGTTCACAACAAATTAATTACTTTTAAAATGTGATCACTTTGTAGTGTAGGACATGCAAAAATGTACAGCTTGGAAGGAGGCCATTTCAGCCAATAGTGCCCGAGGAGGCCGATCTCGAGCTTTCCAGCCTAATTCCCACTTCCCAGCTCTAAGTGCATCCTATGGGTTACAGTAATTTAAGTGGCATCCAAGTATTTTTAAAATGTGTCAGGGTCTCTGCCGCATTGAGGCATTGAGTTCCCGACCACCATGACGCCCTGGGTAAAGACATTTATCCTCGCAGCTCATCTAACCCTCCCCCTAATTCATCATCATAGGCAGTCCCTCGGAATCGAGGAAGACTTGCTTCCACTCTTAGCATGTGTTCTTAGATGGCTGTACAGTTCAATACGGGAACCACAGTCTTTGTCACAGGTCAGACAGACCGTCGTTGAGGCAAAGGATGGGCAGGGAGCCTGGTTTGCCACAGCTCATTCCGCTGCCTGCACCTGATTTCTGCATGTTCTCGGCGACGATACTCGAGGAGCTCAGCACACTCCCGCATGCACTTCCTCCACTTCGGGCGACCTATGGCCAAGGACTCCCAGGTCACAGTGGGGATGTCACACTTTATCAGGGAGGCTTTGAGGGTGTCTTTGTAACGTTTCCTTTGTCCACCTTTTGCTCATTTGCCGTGGACGAGTTCCGAGAAGAGCGCTTGCTCTGGCAGTCTAGTGTCTGGCATATGGCTTGCCCAGCGGAGCTGATCAAGTGTGGTAAGTGGTGCAATGCTGGGGATGATGTCTTGGACGAGGCCGCGAATGTTTGCGCGTCTGTCCTGCCAGGGGATTTGCAGGATCTTGACGAAACATCGCTGGTGGCATGTCTCCAGCGACTTGAGGTGTTTACTGTACATAGTCCACGTCCCTGAGCCATAAAGGAGGGCGGGTATTACTTCACCCTTGTAGACCATGAGCTTGGTGAAAGTTCTGAGGGACTAATCTTCAAACACTCTTTTCCTCAGGCGGCCGAAAGCTGTACTGGCGTACTGCAGGCAGTGTTGGATCTCATCATCAAAGCCTGCTCTTGTTGATAGGAGGCGCCCGAGAGAGGGAAATTGGTCCACCCCGAAATTAGTTTAAATCTATTCCCCCTGGTTGTTGACCACTCTGCAAAGGGAAACAGGACCTTCCTACCAACACTATCTAGAGCCCTCATAAAGTTATGCACCTCAATATAGTCTCCCCTCAGCCTCCTCTGGTCCAAAGAAAACAGACTCAGCATTTCCAATCTTTCCTCATCACCAAAATTCTCCAGTCCAGGCAACTTTTTTGCAAATCTCCTCAGTACCCTTTCCAGCGCAATCACAGCTTTTTTTTGAAATGTGTTGACCAGAACGGCACACAGTACTCCAGCAGCGGCCTAACCAATGTTTTATACAGTCAAGTACAATGTCCTTGCTGAAACCAGCAGAGTTACGGACCGAGAGCTGGTAAGTGGCATTCGGTTGGATAACCTTTTGTTGGCTGGCGCAGATACGATGGTAAGTACTGCAGGGATTCCAATACGACCAAGTTGATCTCTTGGACTAATTTTGATCGCGTAGATGGAGAGGAATGTTAACAGATTTTTTCTGCACAATTGGCCTGGGTTTTTTTTCTGCTTTTTTGCTTCTCCCATGCGTTCGCATGGCTCGGGTTGGGGCGGTGTGTTTAATTTTTCGGTGCAAGGTGTGTAGAAGTTGTGTGGGGTGGACTTATTGGGCTGGGCGTTCTTTATCTTTCCGCCATTGTCATACTTCACAGGTTCATATATAGCCTTCAGGGTTGTTGATCAAAGGGCCCTGTGGCTCTTTGTCGGCTGGCATGTATACTATGGGCCGAATTGGCCACCTTCAGCGCTGTGGACTTCTAGATTTCTATTTACTTTCACAGCCCCAGACTATTCCTTCACAGACCCAGAAAGCTGCAACACATATTCAGACCGCTCTTTCACAGTCCCAGACTCTACCTTCACAGATTCACAATCTTCCGACACAGTCACACAATCTACCTTCACAGATCCAGACTTTTCCTGCACCGACCCAGACAGCAGCTAAACAGACCCATGCAGCTCCCGCACAGAGGGGTACTGATCCTACACCGATTCAGACATTACTGCACAGATCCATACACTCCAGTGCAGACAGGCAAAGCTCATACACAGCATCAAAATGCTTGTGCACTGACTCAGACATTTCCTTTCAGAGACCCAGCATCACCTGCACAGGAGCAAACATGTCCTCATCAGCCGCAGACAATACCAATACATTTCCAGAGAGCTTCGACAGAGACACTGACATTTCCTTCGCGAAAGTAGGCAGCTCCTGTACAGAACCAGACAGGTGCTACACTGAAGCAGGGATTAACAGCACAGGCATAAACATTCCTACACAAACCCATACAGCTCCGTTCAGAGACATTGGGATCCGAGACAGATTAAGTCCCTCCTACATAGACATAGACAGCTCTACCCTGGCCAAGGCATCACCAACACAGATCCAAGAACTCCTACACAGATATAAGCAGTTCTTGCACGGGCGCAGACTGTTCCGACAAAGGACCAGACTGCTCGTTCACCGAGCCAGACAGCTCGCTTCGGAGATGCAGACATCTCATTTAAAGATAAAGACAGCACCGGTACTGAATCAAAAAGCTCAATGCAGAACCACACTGACCCAGGGAGATCAACCATAGACAGATACACTCCATCACAGATGCAGACTCTCCGGCACAAAAAGAGACAACTCTTGCAGAGACCCAGTCAGCTCCAAACCTGACACATGGAGCTGCAACACAAAGCCCAACGCTCCTACACAAACCCGGACAACACTTAAACAGACACAGTCAGCTCAAATTCTGATACAGGCAGCTGCAACACAGACCCAGACAGCACCTAAAGAGACTCAGAAACTATTACACAGAAACAGAAGGCTCTTACAGTGACACAGACACTCCTACCTATACTCAGAGAGCTTGTCATTGAATCCAATGCATAATGCTGCAGATAACTGAATTAAATAGGCTTACAAAGGACAGCATAGCGTATACAGCCTTTCCCGAATATTCTGGAGTCTTTCTTGATTTAAATCTATCAGCATAGCCATCTATTGCTTTCTACTTCATATGCTTGTATAGCTTCTCCGTAAATGTATCTATAGTATTCGCTTGAACCACTCCTACGCTTTTGAGTTCCACATTCTCATCACTCTTTCCAGAAAGAAGTTGCTTCTGAATTCTCTATTTGATTCCTGGATTTCTTGATGACTATCTTATATTGGTGGCCTCCAGTTATGCTCTTCCCCACATGTGAAAACATTCTCTCTGTAAACAATCCATCAAAATCTTTCATAATTTTAAATAAATCTATTAGGTCACCCCTATAGATCAATCTTCAAGAGAAAAGAGACCCAGCTTGTTCAGTATTTCCACTTATGAATAACCTCCCATTTCTGGTAGCATCCGTGTAAATCTTCTCTGCACCCTCCCAAATGCCTCTATATCATCTTTATAATAGGATGACCAGAACTGCATGCAGAACTCTAAGTGTGGTCTAACCGAGGTTCAATACAGGTTTAGCATAACCTTTCTATTTTGCAATTTTATACCACTAGAAATAACCTCCACTTCTTAGTTACCTTTATTTTGTCTTGCTAAACTCTGTGACAATGTTTGTGATTTGTGTAGTTGTACTCAGATATCCTATTGTTCCTCTACCCCACCGAGAGTCGTTTGTGCCAAGTAATTAGTGACCTCCATATTCTTCCTACCAAAATGTAATACCTCACATGTGTGTGTGTGGAACTTAATTGAAAATTATCTGCCCATTCTGCGTGTTATTAATGTTGTCCTTAATTTGTTGCAGCCCTCCTCAGTTTCAATTTCCTCCAATTTGGTATCATTGGCAAATTTGGAAATTCTGTTTTTAGTTCCAAATTCTAAATCGTTAATATAAATTGTGAACAATAGTGGTTCCAGCATTGATCCTTTTGGAACACCACTACCCATCTTCTGCCAATGTGAATATCTGCCTTTTACCTCCAATCTCTGATTTCAGTCTTGAAGCTAGCTCGCTATGCATTCTGCTGCTTATACCCTGACGTTGCTCAGCAGGTTATTATTGGGTATCATAGCGAGGGTCTTTTGAAAATCTAGATACCTTATACTTATTGCATGATCAATGTATACCCTCTCTATAACCTCTTCAAACATTATGAGTTTGGTCCAGCAGTACTTTCCCTATTGAAATCCATGCTGATTATTCATTTTTATACTTTTGGTTTCTAGATGTTCTTCTATTTTCTCCATTAGTAAGGGTTCCATTATTTTCCTATATAAGTAACAATCATACCACTTGACCAACGAGCTGATTAGCTGAGACAAGCAGGGAGTACAGCATTTAATTCCCGCCGAAAGCAATTCAGCCATTCCCGCTTTCTATTGTGTAATACAGCGACATCAAGTTGTTGTACTGTCAGTCTCGGATCAGTCTTTTTCTGTTTAAAAGGATTGCGATCTCAGTGCTGCTTCATTCAGTGTGTGTTTAAAAAAATGCGACGTGCTAGCTGCCGTGGCTGGGTGGTTAAATTGTTGGATTAGGAATGTAATCCAATTGCTTCTGAGTAAGTCCGAGCTCTGTTCAGAATGAATCAGTAGATATAGGCATTCGCACGTAATCCGCTCTGTTTGGAGGTCGTTTGAGGTGTAATTGTTTTGAATAATTTTGCAGCAACTTTTCGGCCACCTGTTCCGTCACGCTCACCCAATCATCCACTCGTGCGAGTCCAGAGGATTGGGACATTTCTATAATCCAGCAAAGAATTACTAACAATATGGTTAAAAGAGGGTAGATTATGAATGTTAACTTGAACGAAATATAAAAACAGATAGTAAGAGTTTCTACAGGGATGTAAAAAGGAAAAGAGTGGCTAAAGTAAATGTTAGTCTCGTGGAGGATGAGACTGGGGCATTAATAATCGAGAACAGGGAAATGGCAGAGACTTTGAAAAAATATTTTGTTTCAGTTCTCACGGTAGAAGTCAGTAAAAACATTCAAATAGTGGATAATCCACGGGCTATATGGAGGGAGGAACTTAATCCTATCATTATCACTAATGAAGCAGTATGAGGTAAAATAATGGGACTAAAGGCGGACAAGTCCCCTGGACCTGATGGCTTATATCCTATGGATGCATTGGTTGTATCCACAGGATATAAGCCATCAGGTCCAGGGGTCCTATGGAGGAGTTGCTTCCACTCCCAAAGTGAATTCTTTGATGGCTGAGCAGTCCGATACGAGAGCCACAGACCCTTTCACAGGTGGGACAAACATTCGTCAGGGGAGGGGGTCGGTAGGGCTGGTTTGCCGCACGCTCCTTCTGCTGCGTGCGCCTGGGCTCTTCATGCTCCTTGCATCGAGCCTCAAAGAGCTCAACGCCCTCCCGGATGGATTTTCTCCACCTCGGGCTATCTGCGGCCAGGGTCTCACAGGTGTCAGTGGTGATGTCGCACTTTCCCAGCGAGGCTTTCAGGGTGTCCTTATAACGTTTACGCTGTCCTCCTTTGGCTCGTTTACCATGAAGGAATTCCGCATAAAGCATTGCTTATGGAGTCTCACATCTGGCATGCGTGCTATGTTGCCTGCCCAGCGAAGCTGATCGAGTGTGGTCAGTGCTTCAGTACTGGGGATGTTACCCTGGTCGAGGACACTGATGTTGATGCGTCTGTCCTGCCAGGAGATTTGCAGGATCTTGCGGAGACATCGTTGGTGATATATCTCCTTCTGCACATCGTCCATGCCTCAGACCCATACAGGAGGGCGGGTACTATTACAGCCCTGTAGACCATGAGTTAGGTGGTAGATTTCAGGGCCTGGTCTTCAAACAGTCTTTTCCGCAGGCGACTGAAGGCTGCACTGGAGCACTGGAGGAGATGCTGAATCTCCACATCAATGTCTGCCTTTGTTGATAAGAGGCACCCCCTCATTTCCAATGGAATTCTTCCAGTCACACAGCCTTCGTTAAATCAAAAAATATCTAGATTATGAATCAATTATTTATTTATTTAAAACAAATCAAATTCAATTTTTTTTAAATAAAAATTAAATGTATTTATTTTCTTAAGTTGTTTAATATATATATATATTTGTAAATTGGCTTTCAGTGGGCTGGTTTTACGTACCTCCCTCTTTCCTGCCTGTCTATCACCTGTGGCTTCAATAACCGTCTCTGCCCCGCGTGGTCCTGAGCCCCACTGCACAATTGCCTTCAGTGATGATAGAAATATCACTTTTTTCATTTAAAAGGGAACTGCGGTCAGTCAAGGGTGATTCTGCATCTGGGTAAAAGGGATGTTATTGCAGTCCCCGATCATTCTGTATCTCTTTAAAAGGGCTGGTTGTCAGTTCCGGTTCATAATCTTTCCCTTTAAAACGGATTGTCTCATAAACCCGGGTCATCCTGTATAGTTTGAGAAGGAGTATGATTTCAGCTGCAATGAACGAATTGTTAAACTGTTGTGATCCAATTTACATTGGGGTTTCCTCTGCCGGGTGCGCACCCAGATCGCAGTGCATCTGTTCATTTACTCGAAATATGCTCATCTTTTCCTCAATCCACTCCTTGATTTTGCTCGCAATATACACAACAACACATTAGGTGATGGGGGCAGCGGCCGTGTGGTCTGATGGATACAGCGTCTGACTTCGATTATAACCGCGAACTTATCAAAACATTGCAGAGTCGTATCTTGCCGCGGTCAATTGACCCGCTGCCTGAAATTTTATATTCGTTGTTTTGATTCTGCCGAGAAACCAACCATCACTTCCAGTCACTCAGCTGAAGTAAAGGAAGGCTGTTTGCTTTTGGAATCGAATAGCACGTTTTCATCATTGTCGATCTGCATGCACGGGCGCAGCAAGCTGTGAAGTGGACTTTCTTGCACATTATTTCTGTTGGGTTACAAAAAGCAGGAGATTGAAAGGCTGACGCTTGGCTGAATAAAAGGCGAGGTGGCCGAGAAGTTAAGGCGATGAACTACTAATCAATTTTGTTCTACACGCATGGGTTCGAATCCCATCCTCGTCGTATTTGTGTTCAGCTTTGACTCCCCTGGTCACTTTGTCAATCACATTAACCTCATCGCCGAGTTTCCCTTTCACTGACAAGGATGCTGCACTTTGCTCATGTTATGTCTCAAATTAATAATATATTCGTCAAAAGGATAACAGTTGCAGGACTGCGGAGAGGGGGACTAATTAGATAGCTCTCTGAGGGACAGCGCAAGCACGATGGGCCTAATATCTTTTCTCACTACCGTCAGAATCTGAGAGCTGCGCTTTTCACTGTCGGCGGCTCTTGTTCTCGGGTTATGATTCTCGCTTAGGAATGATCACATTTGAAATGCGTGAGGTCTCGGGCCAAATCCTGAACGAGCCCCGTCATTTTTTATTCAAAGTTCCGCTTCTCACAGCCGCTTGACATGTGAGAAAACAGACATATTTCACATTAAAATGTGTAATTTTGCGCCGATTGTTCCCACAGCGTCCAAATCCCAGAGCAAAGTGAAACTCACACAACTGAGTAAAGTTAAAGTATCTCAAAGGTACTCGGCTCTGTGATTCGTGGATAACCTAAACCCGTGTTTAGTTCCGGCCAATAATTGATCAGTATATCTTCCTGTTTGTCCGCATCAGCTCTGCTCAGTGGGGATACGCATACATTCAGCGTCAATCTCCACCTCTGCCCTGAATATGAAGGCGTCTTGTTTCTCTAGAGCTGAAAAGATGTGAGAAGCTAGCTTTTGAATTAGCCTCTTGGTTGACGGATTCAGAGCGGACAGGAAATCAATCCGGGGTGGCCAAGCTACCTGGTCTGATGAAAAGGCGTTGACACCTAATATTGCAGGCATGTTATAGTCTTCTGGCCTCAACATTAGGTTCAACGTATCGGGTGATAAGCACCGCTCCTATTGTCTAGTAATAGTTCTGCTATTCCCACGAACACCTCCTTTGGACCATCCTTTGTAACCTTATTACCCGATTACCACCCACTTTGCCTTCTCCATTGTGCCATTTATTATTAATCACTCGTGCGTTCCACTGTATCACAGACATTCCCATTTGACCTTTCTCGCTGCGTATTATTTCCAGGCGCTATTTTTGTTGAAAAAAATCTGTAATCTTGAAATGTTTCCTAAAATATCGGAATGATTATCCGACAGAACGTGAAACCGGGTTCTGCATCCACAGAATCTGCACGACCTGCTGAGTTTTACATATTTATCTGTTTTTATTCATTCTATTTCCGTGTCCCTTTTAAGGGGATGTGCTGTCTGTCCGAGATCATTCTCTATCTGTTTAAAATGGTGTGCTATCAGACCCGCATCATTCTGTGTCTGTGTAAAAGCGATGTGCTGTCTGTCCCGGAGTTCACATTTCAAATTTCAAAAACTGCCTTAGAGGGTGCAGGAATTTTAGTTTGTGTGTGTGTTTGTGTAAGCCAGTGTGTGTGCAAACGTGCTGTGCGATCTTACTATCATGTGAGAAAAATGCATTACATGCAGCTTGAAACCGTACTGATTTGATTGAACACTCCTTCGTGGACTCTCTGACGGTAGAAGAATCTGCTGTGGGATTTTGCTATTCCACATCTAAAAGAAGGGAAAATACACAAGTTAGAAATATAGCGATTTTATCGAGGGCTTGCGTGTGGGCTGTGTGACATGATGACATCCTCCACCCTTATTTTCAAATTCAAATCAAATCAAATAAAATCAAGAAAAGACGAGACAAGACAAGACAAGACATGACTGACTGACTGACTTTGTATATTTAAATATATGGATATTTATATCCAATCCCAACTTTTTAACTTCCAAAATAAATGTACTTTTTCTGTTCTGCCTGCACGGGGCTCGATTACGTTTGACCTCTTTCACAGCACAAGCAGCTGCTGTCAGATCCAGCAGAAAGACACACGCGACACATACTGGATCAGTATTAAGATCAATTGCAGTGGCTAAATTTTACTCATATTTAGCACAGTGGTACTGAGGACAACTATAACCCGTGAATTGCTGCCTTGGCTGAGATCAACTAACAGCCCAGATCAAGGACCGAACTTGGCACCTTCCCAGTCAGTATTGCCGAGTATTCTAAAATTTGGGAGCTGAGGGAGGGTTAGAAAGAATATTTTGAAACTAATTTTACTCTACCTTTAAACAAAACCTTTGTCAAACTGCACAATTCTGAAATTTTGACAAATAAAACAAGCAAGTCAAATGGATTATAAAAACAATGTGACATTTTAGAAAGGCTCAAGTCACTGAAATAGACAGCTTTACAATCACAGCACAGTACAGAAGGGAGCGAATGGTAATGGTAGCTCGGTTCATGAAGTCCGCCAACACTCTGAGATGAACTGGACTGTTCCTTTAAGTTTAAATAGGCAGAGAAAAGAGAGTCCCTGTCCGTTTAAATAGCTACCCGATTCCCCCGGGCAGTGGGAGGAGCAACTGCGCGCTATCTCTTGAGATACTGAAATAGCAAACACCGCCTGATGGCTTCCCGCGGTTCCTAAACTCCGAAGAAATAAAATTGCATCAGGTTAAGTCGAACAACTGAAAAGAATGCACACAGAGTCATTGCTGTGTGTGTGTGTAAATAAAACACATCATTCTTAATGTTTGATAGAGATAAGCTATTATCTGCACCAGTTATTTTCCAGCATTTTATTTCCTATTATTTACAATGTAATTGAAGAGTGTTTAATTCATTTGCCATTTATTGATGACGCATTGTCTTGTGTGCTATTGGATAGAAAGTGATGTCACAATGACCATTCCGTTACCAAGGTGACCGTCTGTCCAGAGTATTCAGTGGGAAAGGGGATTAACTATCACCGAGGGTAATGAGCAGCCATCCATCAGTCTCTGCACTTTATTGTCCAGTGATCACCTCACCATCACACAGAAGATCCTAGATTTACCTCCAGTGTAGATGACTTGTGTAAGTGATGTTGAAAATGAAACTGTAGGGATGAAAGAGGAGTTGGAGGAGGTGGGTTTGGAGAGTAGGGTGAAAGTGGAGTTGGGGTGAAGGTTTGAAAGAAATGGGGTGATAGAGGAGTTGGGGTGAGGGGTTTGGTAAGTAGGGGTGAAAGAATAGTTGGCGAGGGGGAGTTGGAGAGTAGGGGTGAAGGAGGTGTATGAATCAGTGGGATTTACTGCCCATTAATTGCCTTTGTTGAACTATGATGGGTTTATTTTTCTTTTAAAATGTTTTGCACTGTGTTCCACTGAAGCGAAATGCGGGGCAGCAGTTCCTTGCAGGCACTGGGCTGTTTCTGGTGAATTAGTATGGGTAGTGTTAATTGGGAATAGATTTTAATGATATTTTTCTGTGCTGAATGCGCTGCTGGGCTGCAGGTTTGTCATCAGTCCTAATGACGAGGTGCTGTTGACAACAAATCCAAGATTCCCTTACATTGTGACACCAAATCCAGGGACCACAGGAACTGAGGCATCAAATCCAGGGACCCCTTACACTGAGGCACCAAATCGAGGGAGCCCTTACACTGAGGGATCAAATCCAGGGACCCCTTACACTGAGGCACCAAATCCAGGGACCGCTCACACTGAGACACCAAATCCAGGGACCCCTTACACTGAGGCATCAAATCCAGGGAACCTTGACACTGAGGCACCAACTCCAGGGAGCCCTTACACTGAGACATCAAATCTAGGGACCCCTTACACTGAGACACCAAATCCAGGGACACCTTACACTGAGGCATCAAATCCAGGGAGCCCTCACACTGAGACATCAAATCTAGGGACCCCTTACACTGAGACACCAAATCCAGGGACACCTTCCACTGAGGCATCAAATCCGGCGACCCCTTAAGCTGATGCACCAAATCCAGGGACTCCTTCCACTGAGACACCAAATCTAGGGACCACTTACAATGAGGCAACAAATCCAGGAACCCCTTACACTGAGGCACCAAATACAGGGAAGCCTTACACTGAGGCACCAAATCCAGGGACCACTTACACTGAGGCATCAAATCCAGGGAGTCCTCACAATGAGACATCAAATCCACGGACCCCTTACACTGAGACATCAAATCCAGGGACCCCTTACAATGAGACATCAAATCCAGGGACACCTTACACTGAGACATCAAATCCAGAGACCTCTCACAATGAGACATCAAATCCATGGACCCCTTACACAGAGACATCAAATCCAGGGACCCCTTACACTGAGACATCAAATCCAGGGACTCCTGACATTGAGACATCAAATCCAGTTACTCCTCACACTGAGACATCAAATCCAGGGAGCCATTACACTGAGACACTAAATCCAGGGACCCCTTACACTGAGACATCAAGTCCAGGGACCCCTTACACTGAGACATCAAATCCAGGGACCCCTCACAATGAGACATCAAATCCACGGACCCCTTACACTGAGACATCAAATCCAGGGACCCCTTATACTGCGCCATCAAATCCAGGGACCCCTTACACTGAGGCATCAAATCCAGGGACCCCTTACATTGAGACACCAATTCCAGGGACCCCTTACACTGAGACACCAAATCCAGGGACCCTTTACACTGAGGCACCAAATCCAGGGACCCCTTACACTGAGGCATCAAATACAGGGACCCCTTACACTGAGGCATCAAATACAGGGACCCCATTACATTGAGACATCAAATTCAGGGACCCCTTACACTGAGACATCAAATCCAGGGAGCCCTTACACTGAGACATCAAATGCAGGGGCCCTTACACTGAGACATCAAATCCAGGGAGCCCTTACACTGAGGCACCAAATCCAGGGAACCATTTACACTGATGCACCAAATCCAGGGACCCCTTCCACTGAGACACCAAATCTAGGGACCCCTTACAATGAGGCAACAAATCCAGGAACCCCTTACACTGAAGCACCAAATACAGGGAACCCTTACACTGAGGCACCAAATCCAGGGACCACTTACACTGAGGCATCAAATCCAGGGAGCGTCACAATGAGACATCAAATCCACGGACCCCTTATACTGAGCCATCAAATCCAGGGACCCCTTACACTGAGACATCAAATCCAGAGACCTCTCACAATGAGACATCAAATCCACGGACCCCTTACACAGAGACATCAAATCCAGGGACCCCTTACACTGAGACATCAAATCCAGGGACCCCTTACACTGAGACATCAAATCCAGGGACCACTTACACTGCGGCATCAAATCCAGGGACCCCTTACACTGAGGCATCAAATCCAGGGATCCCTTACACTGAGACACCAAATGCAGGGACCCCTTACACTGAGACACCAAATCCATGGACCCTTTACACTGAGGCACCAAATCCAGGGACCCCTTACACTGAGGCATCAAATCCAGGGACCCCTTACACTGAGGCATCAAATCCAGGGACACCATTACACTGAGAATCTAATTCAGGGACCACTTACACTGAGACATCAAAGCCAGGGAGCCCTTATACTGATACATCAAATCTAGGGACCCCTTATACTGAGGCACCAAATCCAGGGACGCCTTACACTGAGGCATCAAATCCAGGGACCCCTTACACTGAGGCATCAAATCAAGGGACCCCATTACACTGAGACATCTAATTCAGGGACCCCTTGCACTGAGACAGCAAATCCAGGGAGCCCTTACACTGATACATCAAATCTAGGGACCCCTTACACTGAGGCACCAAATCCATGGACCCTTACACTGACACACCAAATCCAGGGACCCCTTACACTGAGGCATCAAATCCAGGGACCACTTACAATGAGGCACCAAATCCAGGGACCCCTTACACTGAGACACCAAATCCAGGGACCCTTTACACTGAGGCATCAAATCCATGGTCCCCTTACACTGAGACATCAAATCCAGTGACCCCTTAAAATGAGGCACCAAATCCAGGGACCCCTTACACTGAGGCATCAAATCCAGGGACCCTTTACACTGAGGCATCAAATCCATGGTCCCCTTACACTGAGACATCAAATCCAGGGACCCCTTACACTGAGGCACGAAATCCAGGGACCCCTTACAATGAGACATCAAATCCAGGGAGCCCTTACACTGAGGCACCAAATCCAGGGACCCCTTACACTGTTGCATCAAATCCAGGGACCCCTTACACTGAGACATCAAATCCAGGGACCACTTAACTGAGACATCAAATCCAGGGACCCCTTACACTGAGGCATCAAATCCAGGGACCCCTTACACTGAGACATCAAATCCAGAGACCCCTTACACTGAGACATCAAATCCAGGGACCCCTTACACTGAGATTTCAAATCCAGGGACCCCTTACACTGAGACATCAAATCCAGGGACCCCTTACACTGAGGCACCAAATCCAGGGAGCCCTTACTCTGAGACATCAAATCCAGGGACCCCTTACACTGAGATTTCAAATCCAGAGACCCCTTACACTGAGACATCAAATCCAGGGACCCCTTACACTGAGGCTCCAAATCCAGTGAGCCCTTACACTGAGGCATCAAATCCAGGGACCCCTTACAATGAGACATCAAATCCAGGGACCAGTTACACTGAGGCACCAAATCCAGGGACCCCTTACAATGAGACATCAAATCCAGGGAGCCCTTACACTGAGGCATCAAATCCAGGGACCCCTTACACTGAGACATCAAATCCAGGTAGCCCTTACACTGATACATCAAATCTAGGGACCCCTTACACTGAGGCACCAAATCCATGGACCCTTACACTGAGACACCAAATCCAGGGACCCCTTACACTGAGGCATCAAATCCAGGGACCCCTTACAATGAGGCACCAAATCCAGGGACCGCTTATACTGAGACACCAAATCCAGGGACCCTTTACACTGAGGCATCAAATCCATGGTCCCCTTACACTGAGACATCAAATCCAGGGACCCCTTACAATGAGGCACCAAATCCAGGGACCCCTTACACTGAGGCATCAAATCCAGGGACGCATTACACTGAGGCATCAAATCCATGGTCGCCTTACACTGAGACATCAAATCCAGGGACCCCTTACACTGAGGCACCAAATCCAGGGACCCCTTACAATGTTGCATCAAATCCAGGGACCCCTTACACTGAGACATCAAATCCAGGGACCACTTAACTGAGACATCAAATCCAGGGACCACTTAACTGAGACATCAAATCCAGGGACCCCTTACACTGAGGAATCAAATCCAGGGACCCCTTACACTGAGACACCAAATCCAGGGACCCCTTACACTGAGACATCAAATCCAGGGACCCCTTACACTGAGATTTCAAATCCAGGGACCCCTTACACTGAGACATCAAATCCAGGGACCCCTTACACTGAGGCACCAAATCCAGGGAGCCCTTACACTAAGACATCAAATACAGGGACCCCTTACACTGAGATTTCAAATCCAGGGACCCCTTACACTGAGACATCAAATCAAGGGACCCCTTACACTGAGGCAGCAAATCCAGGGAGCCCTCACACTGAGGCATCAAATCCAGGGACCCCTTACAATGAGACACCAAATCCAGGGACCCCTTGCTCTGAGGCACCAAATCCATTAACCCCTTACACTGAGGCATCAAATCCAGGGACCCCTTACACTGAGGCACCAAATACAGGAAACCCTTACACTGAGGCACCAAATCCAGGGACCCCTTACACTGAGGCATCAAATCCAGATAGCCCTTACACTGAGACATCAAATCTAGGGACCCCTTACACTGATACACCAAATCCAGGGACACCTTCCACTGAGGCATCAAATCCGGCGACCCCTTACACTGATGCACCAAATCCAGGGACCACTTACACTGCGGCATCAAATCCAGGGACCCCTTACACTGAGGCATCAAATCCAGGGATCCCTTACACTGAGACACCAAATCCAGGGACCCCTTACACTGAGACACCAAATCCAGGGACCCTTTACACTGAGGCACCAAATCCAGGGACCCCTTACACTGAGGCATCAAATCCAGGGACCCCTTACAATGAGGCATCAAATCCAGGGAACCCTTACACTGAGGCACCAAATACAGGAAACCCTTACACTGAGGCACCAAATCCAGGGAGCCCTTACACTGAGGCATCAAATCCAGTGACCACTTACACTGAGGCATCAAATCTAGGGACCCCTAAGACTGAGACACCAAATCCAGGGACACCTTACACTGAGGCATCAAATCTAGGGACCCCTTACACTGAGTCACAAAATGCAATGACCCCTTACACTGAGGCATCAAATCCAGGGACCCCTTACACTGAGACATCAAATCCAGAGACCTCTCACAATGAGACATCAAATCCACGGACCCCTTACACAGAGACATCAAATCCAGGGACCCCTTACACTGAGACACCAAATCCAGGGACCCCTTACACTGAGACACCAAATCCAGGGACCCCTTACACTGAGGCATCAAATCCAGGGACCACTTACACTGCGGCATCAAATCCAGGGACCCCTTACACTGAGGCATCAAATCCAGGGATCCCTTACACTGAGACACCAAATCCAGGGACCCCTTACACTGAGACACCAAATCCAGGGACCCTTTACACTGAGGCACCAAATCCAGGGACCCCTTACACTGAGGCATCAAATCCAGGGACCCCTTCCACTGAGGCATCAAATCCCGGGACCCCTTACACTGAGGCACCAAATACAGAAACCCTTACACTGAGGCACCAAATCCAGGGAGCCCTTACACTGAGGCATCAAATCCAGTGACCACTTACACTGAGGCATCAAAACCAGGGACCACTTACACTGAGGCATCAAATCTAGGGATCCCTTACACTGAGACACCAAATCCAGGGACACCTTACACTGAGGCACCAAATCTAGGGACCCCTTACACTGAGTCACAAAATGCAATGACCCCTTACACTGAGGCATCAAATCCAGGGACCCCTTACACTGAGGCACCAAATCCAGGGACCCCTTACAATGAGACATCAAATCCAGGGAGCCCTTACACTGAGGCACCAAATCCAGGGACCCCTTACACTGTTGCATCAAATCCAGGGACCCCTTACACTGAGACATCAAATCCAGGGACCACTTAACTGAGACATCAAATCCAGGGACCCCTTACACTGAGGCATCAAAACCAGGGACCCCTTACACTGAGACACCAAATCCAGGGACCCCTTACACTCAGACATCAAATCCAGGGAACCCTTACACTGAGATTTCAAATCCAGGGACCCCTTACACTGAGACATCAAATCCAGGGACCCCTTACACTGAGGCACCAAATCCAGGGAGCCCTTACACTGAGACATCAAATCCAGGGACCCCTTAACTGAGATTTCAAATCCAGGGACCCCTTACACTGAGACATCAAATCCAGGGACCCCTTACACTGAGGCTCCAAATCCAGGGAGCCCTTACACTGAGGCATCAAATCCAGGGACCCCTTACAATGAGACTTCAAATCCAGGGACCCCTTACACTGAGGCACCAAATCCATGGACCCTTACACTGAGACACCAAATCCAGGGACCCCTTACACTGAGGCATCAAATCCAGGGACCCCTTACAATGAGAAATCAAATCCAGGGAGCCTTTACACTGAGGCATCAAATCCAGGGACCCCTTACACTGAGACATCAAATCCAGGGAGCCCTTACACTGATACATCAAATCTAGGGACCTCTTACACTGAGGCACCAAATCCATGGACCCTTACACTGAGACACCAAATCCAGGGACCCCTTACACTGAGGCATCAAATCCAGGGACCCCTTACACTGAGGCATCAAATCTAGGGACCCCTTACACTGACACACCAAATACAGGGACCCTTTACACTGAGACATCAAATCCAGGCACCACTTACACTGCGGCATCAAATCCAGGGACCCCTTACATTGAGGCATCAAATCCAGGGATCCCTTACACTGAGACTCCAAATCCAGGGACCCCTTACACTGAGACACCAAATCCAGGGACCCTTTACACTGAGGCACCAAATCCAGGGACCCCTTACACTGAGGCATCAAATCCAGGGACCCCTTACACTGAGGCATCAAATCCAGGGACCCCTTACACTGAGGCACCAAATACAGGAAACCCTTATACTGAGGCACCAAATCCAGGGACCCCTTACACTGAGGCATCAAATCCAGTGACCACTTACACTGAGGCATCAAAACCAGGGACCACTTACACTGAGGCATCAAATCTAGGGACCCCTTACACTGAGACACCAAATCCAGGGACACCTTCCACTGAGGCATCAAATCCGGGGACCCCTTACACTGAGACATCAAATCCAGGGACCCCTTACACTGATACACCAAATCCAGGGACCCTTTACACTGAGGCACCAAATCCAGGGACCCCTTACACTGAGGCATCAAATCCAGGGACCCCATACACTGAGGCATCAAATGCAGGGACACCATTACACTGAGACATCTAATTCAGGGACCCCTTACACTGAGACATCAAATCCAGGGAGCCCTTACACTGATACATCAAATCTAGGGACCCCTCACACTGAGGCACCAAATCCAGGGACACCTTCCGCTGAGGCATCAAATCCGGCGACCCCTTACACTGATGCACCAAATCCAGGGACCCCTTCCACTGAGACACCAAATCTAGGGACCCCTTACAATGAGGCAACAAATCCAGTAACCCCTTACACTGAGGCACCAAATACAGGGAACCCTTACACTGAGGCTCCAAATCCAGGGACAACTTACACTGAGGCATCAAATCCAGGGAGCCCTCACAATGAGACATTAAATCCACGGACCCCTTACACTGAGACATCAAATTCAGGGACCCCTTACACTGAGGCACCAAGTACTGGAAACCCTTACACTGAGGCATCAAATCCAGTGACCACTTACACTGAGGCATCAAAACCAGGGACCACTTACACTGAGGCATCAAATCTAGGGACCCCTTACACTGAGACACCAAATCCAGGGACACCTTCCACTGAGGCATCAAATCCGGGGACCCCTTACACTGAGACACCAAATCCAGTGACCCCTTACACTGAGGCACCAAATCTAGGGACCCCTTACACTGAGTCACAAAATGCAATGACCCCTTACACTGAGGCAACAAATCCAGGGACCCCTTACACTGAGACATCAAATCCAGAGACCTCTCACAATGAGACATCAAATCCACGGACCCCTTACACAGAGGCATCAAATCCAGGGACCCCTTACACTGAGACATCAAATCCAGGGACCCCTTACACTGAGACATCAAATCCAGGGACCACTTACACTGCGGCATTAAATCCAGGGACCACTTACACTGAGGCATCAAATCCAGGGATCCCTTACACTGAGACACCAAATCCAGGGTCCCCTTACACTGAGACACCAAATCCAGGGACCCTTTACACTGAGGCACCAAATCCAGGGACCCCTTACACTGAGGCATCAAATCCAGGGACCCCTTACACTGAGGCATCAAATCCAGGGACACCATTACACTGAGACATCTAATTCAGGGACCCCTTACACTGAGACATCAAATCGAGGGAGCCCTTACACTGATACATCAAATCTAGGGACCCCTTATACTGAGGCAGCAAATCCAGGGACCCCTTACACTGAGGCATCAAATCCTGGGACCCTTACACTGAGGCATCAAATCAGGGGACCCCATTACACTGAGACATCTAATTCAGGGACCCCTTACACTGAGACATCAAATTCAGGGAGCCCTTACACAGATACATCAAATCTAGGGACCCCTTACACTGAGGCACCAAATCCATGGACCCTTACACTGAGACACCAAATCCAGGGACCCCTTACACTGAGGCATCAAATCCAGGGACCCCTTACAATGAGGCACCAAATCCAGGGACCCCTTACACTGAGACACCAAATCCAGGGACCCTTTACACTGAGGCATCAAATCCATGGTCCCCTTACACTGAGACATCAAATCCAGGGTCCCCTTACAATGAGGCACCAAATCCAGGGACCCCTTACACTGAGGCATCAAATTCAGGGACCCTTTACACTGAGGCATCAAATCCATGGTCCCCTTACACTGAGACATCAAATCCAGGGACCCCTTACACTGAGGCACCAAATCCAGGGACCCCTTACAATGAGACATCAAATCCAGGGAGCCCTTACACTGAGGCATCAAATCCAGGGACCCCTTACACTGTTGCATCAAATCCAGGGACCCCTTACACTGAGACATCAAATCCAGGGACCACTTAACTGAGACATCAAATCCAGGGAGCCCTTACACTGAGGCATCAAATCCAGGGACCCCTTACACTGAGACACCAAATCCAGGGACCCCTTACACTGAGACATCATATCCAGGGACCCCTTACACTGAGATTTCAAATCCAGGGACCCCTTACACTGAGACATCAAATCCAGGGACCCCTTACACTGAGGCACCAAATCCAGGGAGCCCTTACACTGAGACTACAAATCCAGGGACCCCTTACACTGAGATTTCAAATCCAGGGACCACTTACACTGAGACATCAAATCCAGGGACCCCTTACACTGAGGCTCCAAATCCAGGGAGCCCTTACACTGAGGCATCAAATCCAGGGACCCCTTACAATGAGACATCAAATCCAAGGAGCCTTTACACTGATACATCAAATCTAGGGACCCCTTACACTGAGTCACCAAATCCATGGACCCTTACACTGAGACACCAAATCCAGGGACCCCTTACACTGAGGCATCAAATCCAGGGACCCCTTACAATGAGGCACCAAATCCAGGAACCCCTTACACTGAGACACCAAATCCAGGGACCCTTTACACTGAGGCATCAAATCCATGGTCCCCTTACACTGAGACATCAAATCCAGGGACCCCTTACAATGAGGCACCAAATCCAGGGACCCCTTACACTGAGGCATCAAATCCAGAGACCCTTTACACTGAGGCACCAAATCCAGGGACCCCTTACACTGAGGCATCAAATCCAGGTAGCCCTTACACTGAGACATCAAATCTAGGGACCCCTTACACTGAGACACCAAATCCAGGGACACCTTCCACTGAGGCATCAAATCCGGCGACCCCTTACGCTGATGCACCAAATCCAGGGACCCCTTTCACTGAGACACCAAATCTAGGGACCCCTTACAATGAGACATCATATCCAGGAACCCCTTACACTGAGGCACCAAATCCAGGGAACCCTTACACTGAGGCACCAAATCCAGGGACCCCTTACACAGAGACATCAAATCCAGGGACCCCTTACACTGAGACATCAAATCCAGGGTCCCCTTACACTGAGACATCAAATCCAGTGACCACTTACACTGCGGCATCAAATCCAGGGACCCCTTACACTGAGGCATCAAATCCAGGGATCCCTTACACTGAGACACCAAATCCAGGGACCCCTTACACTGAGACACCAAATCCAGGGACCCTTTACACTGAGGCACCAAATCCAGGGACCCCTTACACTGAGGCATCAAATCCAGGGACCCCTTACACTGAGGCATCAAATCCAGGGACCCCTTACACTGAGGCACCAAATACAGGAAACCCTGACACTGAGGCACCAAATCCAGGGACCCCTTACACTGAGGCATCAAATCCAGTGACCACTTACACTGAGGCATCAAAACCAGGGACCACTTACACTGAGGCATCAAATCTAGGGTCCCCTTACACTGAGACACCAAATCCAGGGACACCTTTCACTGAGGCATCAAATCCGGGGACCGCTTACACTCAGACACCAAATCCAGTGACCCCTTACACTGAGGCACTAAATCTAGGGACCCCTTACACTGAGTCACAAAATGCAATGACCCCTTACACTGAGGCATCAAATCCAGGGACCCCTTACACTGAGACATCAAATCCAGAGACCTCTCACAATGAGACATCAAATCCAATGACCCCTTACACAGAGACATCAAATCGAGGGACCCCTTACACTGAGACATCAAATCCAGGGACCTCTTACACTGAGACATCAAATCTAGGGACCACGTACACTGCGGCATCAAATCCAGGGACCCCTTACACTGAGGCATCAAATCCAGGGATCCCTTACACTGAGACACCAAATCCAGGGACCCCTTACACTGAGACACCAAATCCAGGGACCCTTTTCACTGAGGCACCAAATCCAGGGACCCCTTACACTGAGGCATCAAATCCAGGGACCCCTTACACTGAGGCATCAAATCCAGGGACACCATTACACTGAGACATCTAATTCAGGGACCCATTACACTGAGACTTCAAATCCAGGGAGCCCTTACACTGATACATCAAATCTAGGGACCCCTTATACTGAGGCACCAAATCCAGGGACCCCTTACACTGAGGCATCAAATCCAGGGACCCCTTACACTGAGGCATCAAATCAAGGGACCCCATTACACTGAGACATCTAATTCAAGGTCCCCCTACACTGAGACATCAAATCCAGGGACCCATTACACTGAGACACCAAATCCAGGGACCCTTTACACTGAGGCATCAAATCCATGGTCCCCTTACACTGAGACATCAAATCCAGGGACCCCTTACAATGAGGCACCAAATCCAGGGTCCCCTTACACTGAGGCATCAAATCCAGGGAACCTTTACACTGAGGCATCAAATCCATGGTTCCCTTACACGGAGACATCAAATCCAGGGACCCCTTACACTGAGGCACCAAATCCAGGGACCCCTTACAATGAGACATCAAATCCAGGGAGCCCTTACACTGAGGCACCAAATCCAGGGACCCCTTACACTGTTGCATCAAATCCAGGGACCCCTTACACTGAGACATCAAATCCAGGGACCACTTAACTGAGACATCAAATCCAGGGACCCCTTACACTGAGGCATCAAATCCAGGGACCCATTACACTGAGACACCAAATCCAGGGACCCCTTACACTGAGACATCAAATCCAGGGACCCCTTACACTGAGATTTCAAATCCAGGGACCCCTTACAATGAGACATCAAATCCAGGGACCCCTTACACTGAGGCACCAAATCCAGGGAGCCCTTACACTGAGACATCAAATCCAGGGACCCCTTACACTGAGATTTCAAATCCAGGGACCCCTTACACTGAGACATCAAATCCAGGGACCCCTTACACTGAGGCTCCAAATCCAGGGAGCCCTTACACTGAGGCATCAAATCCCGGGACCCCTTACAATGAGACATCAAATCCAGGGACCAGTTACACTGAGGCACCAAATCTAGGGACCCCTTACAATGAGACATCAAATCCAGGGAGCCTTTACACTGAGGCATCAAATCCAGGGAATCCTTACACTGAGACATCAAATCCAGGGAGCCCTTACACTGATACATCAAATCTAGGGACCCCTTACACTGAGGCACCAAATCCATGGACGCTTACACTGAGACACCAAATCCAGAGACCCCTTACACTGAGGCATCAAATCCAGGGACCCCTTACACTGAGACACCAAATCCAGGGACCCTTTACACTGAGACAGCAAATCCAGGGACCCTTTACACTGAGGCATCAAATCCATGGTCCCCTTACATTGAGACATCAAATCCAGAGACCCCTTACGATGAGGCACCAAATCCAGGGACCCCTTGCACTGAGGCATCAAATCCAGGGACCATTTACACTGAGGCATCAAATCCATGGTCGCCTTACACTGAGACATCAAATCCAGGGACCCCTTACACTGAGGCACCAAATCCAGGGACCCCTTACACTGTTGCATCAAATCCAGGGACCCCTTACACTGAGACATCAAGTCCAGGGACCACTTAACTGAGACATCAAATCCAGGGACCACTTAACTGAGACAACAAATCCAGGGACCCCTTACACTGAGGCATCAAATCCAGGGACCCCTTACACTGAGACACCAAATCCAGGGAGCCCTTACACTGAGACATCAAATCCAGGGACCCCTTACACTGAGATTTCAAATCCAGCGACCCCTTACACTGAGACATCAAATCCAGGGACCCCTTACACTGAGGCACCAAATCCAGGGAGCCCTTCCACTGAGACATCAAATACAGGGACCACTTACACTGAGATTTCAAATCCAGGGACCCCTTACACTGAGACATCAAATCCAGGGACCCCTTACACTGAGGCAGCAAATCCAGGGAGCCCTTACACTGAGGCATCAAATCCAGGGACCCCTTGCAATGAGACATCAAATCCAGGGACCAGTTACACTGAGGCACCAAATCCAGGGACCCCTTACAATGAGACATCAAATCCAGGGAGCCCTTACACTGAGGCATCAAATCCAGGGACCCCTTACACTGAGACATCAAATCTAGGGACCCCTTACACTGAGACACCAAATCCAGGGACACCTTCCACTGAGGCATCAAATCCGGCGACCCCTTACGCTGATGCACCAAATCCAGGGACCCCTTTCACTGAGACACCAAATCTAGGGACCCCTTACAATGAGGCAACATATCCAGGAACCCCTTACACTGAGGCACCGAATCCAGGGAACCCTTACACTGAGGCACCAAATCCAGGGACCACTTACACTGAGGCATCAAATCCAGGGAGCCCTCACAATGAGACATCAAATCCACGGACCCCTTACACTGAGACATCAAATCTAGGGACCCCTTACAATGAGACATCAAATCCAGGGACACCTTACACTGAGACATCAAATTTAGAGACCTCTCACAATGAGACATCAAATCCATGGACCCCTTACACAGAGACATCAAATCCAGGGACCCCTTACACTGAGACATCAAATCCAGGGTCCCCTTACACTGAGACATCAAATCCAGTGACCACTTACACTGCGGCATCAAATCCAGGGACCCCTTACACTGAGGCATCAAATCCAGGGATCCCTTACACTGAGACACCAAATCCAGGGACCCCTTACACTGAGACACCAAATCCAGGGACCCTTTACACTGAGGCACCAAATCCAGGGACCCCTTACACTGAGGCATCAAATCCAGGGACCCCTTACACTGAGGCATCAAATCCAGGGACCCCTTACACTGAGGCACCAAATACAGGAAACCCTGACACTGAGGCACCAAATCCAGGGACCCCTTACACTGAGGCATCAAATCCAGTGACCACTTACACTGAGGCATCAAAACCAGGGACCACTTACACTGAGGCATCAAATCTAGGGACCCCTTACACTGAGACACCAAATCCGGGGACACCTTTCACTGAGGCATCAAATCCGGGGACCGCTTACACTGAGACACCAAATCCAGTGACCCCTTACACTGAGGCACCAAATCTAGGGACCCCTTACACTGAGGCATCAAATCCAGGGACCCCTTACACTGAGGCATCAAATCCAGGGACACCATTACACTGAGACATCTAATTCAGGGACCCCTTACACTGAGACATCAAATCCAGGACCCCTTACACTGAGACATCAAATCTAGGGACCCCTTATACTGAGGCACCAAATCCAGGGACCCCTTACACTGAGGCATCAAATCCAGGGACCCCTTACACTGAGGCATCAAATCAAGGGACCCCATTACACTGAGACATCTAATTCAGGGACCCCTTACACTGAGACATCAAATCCAGGGAGCCCTTACACTGATACATCAAATCTAGGGACCCCTTACACTGAGGCATCAAATCCAGGGACCCCTTACACTGAGGCACCAAATACAGGAAACCCTGACACTGAGGCACCAAATCCAGGGACCCCTTACACTGAGGCATCAAATCCAGTGACCACTTACACTGAGGCATCAAAACCAGGGACCACTTACACTGAGGCATCAAATCTAGGGACCCCTTACACTGAGACACCAAATCCGGGGACACCTTTCACTGAGGCATCAAATCCGGGGACCGCTTACACTGAGACACCAAATCCAGTGACCCCTTACACTGAGGCACCAAATCTAGGGACCCCTTACACTGAGGCATCAAATCCAGGGACCCCTTACACTGAGGCATCAAATCCAGGGACACCATTACACTGAGACATCTAATTCAGGGACCCCTTACACTGAGACATCAAATCCAGGACCCCTTACACTGAGTCATCAAAACTAGGGACCCCTTATACTGAGGCACCAAATCCAGGGACCCCTTACACTGAGGCATCAAATCCAGGGACCCCTTACACTGAGGCATCAAATCAAGGGACCCCATTACACTGAGACATCTAATTCAGGGACCCCTTACACTGAGACATCAAATCCAGGGAGCCCTTACACTGATACATCAAATCTAGGGACCCCTTACACTGAGGCACCAAATCCATGGACCCTTACACTGAGACACCAAATCCAGGGACCCCTTACACTGAGGCATCAAATCCAGGGACCACTTACAATGAGGCACCAAATCCAGGGACCCATTACACTGAGACACCAAATCCAGGGACCCTTTACACTGAGGCATCAAATCCATGGTCCCCTTACACTGAGACATCAAATCCAGGGACCCCTTACAATGAGGCACCAAATCCAGGGACCCCTTACACTGAGGCATCAAATCCAGTGAACCTTTACACTGAGGCATCAAATCCATGGTTCCCTTACACGGAGACATCAAATCCAGGGACCCCTTACACTGAGGCACCAAATCCAGGGACCCCTTACAATGAGACATCAAATCCAGGGAGCCCTTACACTGAGGCACCAAATCCAGGGACCCCTTACACTGTTGCATCAAATCCAGGGACCCCTTACACTGAGACATCAAATCCAGGGACCACTTAACTGAGACATCAAATCCAGGGACCCCTTACACTGAGGCATCAAATCCAGGGACCCATTACACTGAGACACCAAATCCAGGGACCCCTTACACTGAGACATCAAATCCAGGGACCCCTTACACTGAGATTTCAAATCCAGGGACCCCTTACAATGAGACATCAAATCCAGGGACCCCTTACACTGAGGCACCAAATCCAGGGAGCCCTTACACTGAGACATCAAATCCAGGGACCCCTTACACTGAGATTTCAAATCCAGGGACCCCTTACACTGAGACATCAAATCCAGGGACCCCTTACACTGAGGCTCCAAATCCAGGGAGCCCTTACACTGAGGCATCAAATCCCGGGACCCCTTACAATGAGGCATCAAATCCAGGGACCAGTTACACTGAGGCACCAAATCTAGGGACCCCTTACAATGAGACATCAAATCCAGGGAGCCTTTACACTGAGGCATCAAATCCAGGGACCCCTTACACTGAGACATCAAATCCAGGGAGCCCTTACACTGATACATCAAATCTAGGGACCCCTTACACTGAGGCACCAAATCCATGGACGCTTACACTGAGACACCAAATCCAGGGACCCCTTACACTGAGGCATCAAATCCAGGGACCCCTTACACTGAGACACCAAATCCAGGGACCCTTTACACTGAGACAGCAAATCCAGGGACCCTTTACACTGAGGCATCAAATCCATGGTCCCCTTACACTGAGACATCAAATCCAGGGACCCCTTACAATGAGGCACCAAATCCAGGGACCCCTTACACTGTGGCATCAAATCCAGGGACCCTTTACACTGATGCATCAAATCCATGGTCGCCTTACACTGAGACATCAAATCCAGGGAACCCTTACACTGAGGCACCAAATCCAGGGACCCCTTACACTGTTGCATCAAATACAGGGACCCCTTACACTGAGACATCAAGTCCAGGGACCACTTAACTGAGACATCAAATCCAGGGACCACTTAACTGAGACAACAAATCCAGGGACCCCTTACACTGAGGCATCAAATCCAGGGACCCCTTACACTGAGACACCAAATCCAGGGACCCCTTACACTGAGACATCAAATCCAGGGACCCCTTACACTGAGATTTCAAATCCAGCGACCCCTTACACTGAGACATCAAATCCAGGGACCCCTTACACTGAGGCACCAAATCCAGGGAGCCCTTCCACTGAGACATCAAATACAGGGACCACTTACACTGAGATTTCAAATCCAGGGACCCCTTACACTGAGACATCAAATCCAGGGACCCCTTGCAATGAGACATCAAATCCAGGGACCAGTTACACTGAGGCACCAAATCCAGGGACCCCTTACAATGAGACATCAAATCCAGGGAGCCCTTACACTGAGGCATCAAATCCAGGGTCCCCTTACACTGAGACATCAAATCCAGGGACCCCTTACAATGAGACATCAAATCCAGGGAGCCCTTACACTGAGGCACCAAATCCAGGGACCCCTTACAATGAGACATCAAATCCAGGGAGCCCTTACACTGAGGCATCAAATCCAGGGACCCCTTACAATGAGACATCAAATCCAGGGACCACTTACACTAAGACTACAAAATTACACAGAAATGAGCCATTCGGTCTAACCAGTCCATGCCGGTGTTTTTGCTCTGCTCGGTAATTAGAGTGCTTCAGTATGGGGAATGGTTATGCCGGTGAAAGCAGCTCTACTTAGGGCGAAAGGTGGTTAATGAATGTAGAGACGACGGGGAATCAGACGGTGACTGGTGAGGCCTGGTGACAGATTATTGTCAGAAGTCCTTTTCAGGCAGGCTGATGATTAGATGTAACCAGCGCAACAAATGTATCCATCTGTTATTGGCCAAAAATACCCAAATCTAATGTCACTCATTTATTTTTCCATGAGAAATGTCGAGATTACGATGTGCTGTTGACAGAAAGGAGCGAGTAAATGAGGCTTGCACTGAAAAGAAGGTTCCTTGAATGAACACATTGTGAGGCTGTTTTGTGACTCGGCACTGTGAGGTTACAAATTTGAAATGGAAAAGGGCATGTCCAGTAACACTTATATTGGCAATAGTTCTTTCTAAGTTCATAATTATATCCTAAGCCAAATATCCCATTGACTATCCCAATCACTAATCCCAATCCTAACAAATAACCACAAACCACAACCACTAAACCTTCATCTAAACCCAGCCCGGTTACCAAGGCTAAGAACATCTGAACTAGGATTAGCAGTGGGCCATCTGGCCCCTTGAGCCCACCCCGCCATTCAATAAGATCTTGGCTGATCTGATCTTGGCCTCAATTCCACTTCCCTGCCCTTTACCCATAAACCTTGACTCCACCATCATTCAAAAATCACTCTATCTGCAACTTAAATATTTTCAATGACCCAGACTCCACTGTTCTCTGGGGTAGAAAATTTCAAAGATTCACGACCCTCTGAGAGAAGAAATTCCTCTTCATTTCATTTTAAATGGGCGCCCCCTTATGCTCAGGCTTTGCCACCTAGTTCTCGATTCCCCCACAAGAGGAAACAGAGATCAGTGGGGAAGCTAAAGACCTGATAAAGGAAGTAGTTAAACAATTATTTTGATGCAAGAAATACTGCAAGGTATGTTAGTAACAAGAAATTGTAATCAACTAACCCATCAAAATTAGCAAAGGCAATTACAAAGGTCAGAACATTTCAAAGTTGATCACATGCAGTATGTGTGAAGATCTATTAACCACATTCAAAAATCGTTAAATACAGAAAATAACAGATTTACAGTCTTACGAAAGATAGTTCTTTCAAGGGTTGGTTGAGAGGAACGTTAAATGAGTGTAAAGTGAGACACGCCGGTTCAGTCTGAGACACCCACAAGCCGGATACGCAAATGAAACAAGTTTGGGATTTGATGTGGGAAAAGATGAATTCCGTGAGAAGTGAAACAATCTAGAGTAAGAAAAGGCCCAGAATGGAAGGGACGGGAACATTAATGAGTCTATTTTTATGGAGAAATCCAATATTGGACACAGGGTGTTTGAAACAATCCTGAGACAGAACATTACTGTCCAGCTCAGGGACAGGGTTATACAGAGCAGCAGGAACAATGACTGAGGGCCAGAATGAACATGTTCAGTGCCCAATGGGGGCCCAGGAAATCCTGTCCCAGTCACTGAGGTGGTCTTGGGTATTTACCCAGCATTCCCCGCGATGGAGAATGTGCCGAGCCCAGACTACAGGTGCCCAGTGCGCAGGCGCGGGACCTGGCTGTATTTGGAGCATGCGCGGTGCGTGTAATGGCGGAGCGGCTGTGGTGAAATGTGTTCCGCCAAACAGCTCCTACTCCGCGGGGCGGAGGGGAGTAAAGGACCAGCGGGGAGCCGGGGAGGCTTCAGAAACACCTGGTGCCCGCCGGAAGCCCGGAATAATAACCGGAATATCGGCGGCTGCAGCCTCGAGGCTTTCTCCCGGTCACAGGCCCCGGGTAACGGCGGCCATCTTTGTACAGGAAAGCAGGGTCAGTCCTCCGCCATCTTGGTTCAGTGTGCAGCAAAGCGCATGCGCGGCCATCTTGGTAAAGTAAGAGCTGAGTTATTTTATTCTCACACCTCGGATTTCTCTCATTGTTCTGATCTCCAAAGTGTATCGTCCCAACCTGCTCAACCTGTCCTCATCAGAGAACCCCCTCCTCGCCGGAATCAACCTCTGAACAGCCTCCAGTGTAAGTATATCCTTCCTTAAATACACAGTGTTCCAGGTGTGGTCCCACCAATACCCTGTACACTTGGAGCAGGACTTCTCTGCTTTTTATTCTATCCCCCTGACAATAAAGGCCAACATTACATTTGCCTTCCTGACTACTTCCTGAACCTGCAGACTAACATTTTGTGTTTTATGCACAAACACCCTCAGGTCTCTCTGTCCTGTAGCACTTTGCAATTTTTCTCCATTTAAATTATAATTTGCTTTTCTATTATTTCTGCCAACGTGGATAACCTCACATTTTCCCATATTATAATCCATCTGACAAATTTTTGCCCACTCATTTACCCTGTCTATATCCCTTTGCAGATTTTTTTTGTCCTCAATTTGCTTTCCCACCTATCTTTGTATCATCAGCAAACTTGGCTATATTACACTCGGTTCTTTTATCCAAGTCATTAATAAAGATTTTAAATAGTTGAGGACCTAGCACCGATTCCTGCGGCACCCCACTAGTCACCATTTGCCAACCAGAAAAAGACCATTTATCCCGACTCTCTGTTTTCTGTTAGTTAACCAATCCTCTATCCATGCTAATATACTGCTCCCAACCCAGTGAGCTTTTATCTTGTGCAGTAACCTTTTATGTCCCACCTTATCAAATGCCTTCTGGGAATCCAAATACACCACATCCACTGGTTCCGCCTTATCCATCCTACTCATTATATCCTCAAAGAACTCCAGCAAATTTGTCAAACATGATTTCCCTTTCATGAAGCCATACTGACTCTGCTTGATTGAATCATGCTTTTCCAAATGTCCCACTACTGCTTCCTTAATAATGGTCTCCAGCACTTTCCCAATGACAGATGTTAGGCTAACTGGTCTTTAGTTTCCTGCTTTTTGTCTGCCTCCTTTTTTAAATATAGGCGTTACATTTTCGGTTTTCCAATCTGTTGGGACCGCCCCAGAATCCAGGGAATTTTGGTAGATTACAACTAATGTGTCCACTATCTCTGCAGCCACTTCTCTTAAGATCCTACGATGTAAACCATCAGGGCAAGGTGACTTGTCTGCCTTTAGTCCCATTATTTTACCGAGTACTACTTCATTATGAATCGTTATTGTATTAAGTTCTTCCCTCACTATAGCCCTTTGATTATCCACTTTGGTATTACTCTCAGTGACTGAGTGTTTTACTGTAATTAAACTAATCTTGGACTGTCTCTGTCAGATATTAACTCCGGCACGGTCCCAGCAAACACTCCCACTCCCTCGTCCCTCTGATGTTTCTGCAGAATTGCTTTGTGAAGACGGGCTCATGGAGAGAAACACCCTGCACGGAATGATCCCAAATTGAGCATCTCCAAGGGACAAGGCTTGCAGCTTTAATCATTCTCTGTCCTTTCCCCCCAGGCCCAGTTCCTTTGCTCAGATTCTGATAAAAGTAAATTGGGAAAAGTGCACTTTGATTTTTACAGATTGAATTATTGCAGAGAGCTGCGCATGCGCGGTTCAGCCCCACCCTCTGTGTCATTCCCAGTGAGCAGAAGAGCACATGTGTCCTCCCCTCCCCCAGCCCTGCCTGTGATCGTCATTCACTCAGTGAGCAGAAGAAGATGGTTTAAAACAGCCAGGAATGGAGGCACCGCGGCCCCAGGGTAAGGCAGCGAGCAGCAGCCTCCTTACAGCAGCGCAGCGCTTTGGGAGTGTGTCCGCAGATGGGCTCAGAGATCGGCATTGAGTCCGGGGGGAGTTCAGGGGGAGTCGGGGGCTGTGTGTAAGAGGCAGAGTGGACCAAGAATCAGTGTCAGTGTGTGGTGTGAGTGGGGGAAGTGAGAGGCCATTCTCGGGCTGTGTGTGGATAGCGTGTGTCCAGGGTAAGGGAGACAGAATGGTCAGAATCTGCTGTTTACAATCTGCTGCTTTCTCTCTCCAAACCAGGAGTGAATGTTCCTGATTCAGTTCCAATCTCACCGTGTCTGTAGTTCTTGGACAGTGAGCAGTGGAAACACACCTGTCAGTGAGGATGTGGGGAGTTTCGCAAAGTGCATCTATTGCAGGCACCAGGAGAGGAGTGTGGGAGAAGATATTTTAAAGACCAGTTATATTGTTTCGGTGAGCTGAGTTCTCCAGAACCATGTTGCTGGTGGTTGAGAGATACATTGTCGCTCCCTCATATTCTCCCCCGCATCCATCTCTTAGAACTAATAATGTTCTCGTATTATTATTCTCAGAGCAAAATTCTTCAACCAGCCAGAACAAATGTGAGCTTTCCTCCACCCGGAACACAAGGAACAGTGCAGGCAGCTCCTTCTCACACACAGTAAGTAGATTATCACTCACAGAGTGCAGAGACTCAGAACTGGCCTCAATCCTATTGTCACAGACAGCAGAAGCTGTCAGTCCCACAGTGATCCGAAGTGACAGAGTTACATTGTGAATCTTACAGCCACATGGAGCAGTAGAATCACATGCTGTTTCACCATTGAAACAGATCACACTGCCAGGTACATTAAACACCCACACTCACTTGCCAGAAACTGGCAGGTAGAGAATAAAAGACAATCATCTATCAGAAAAAATGTCCAATGGAATGTATAAACCACACTCGCATATCAGAAGCTGATGGTTACAGAGCAAAAGCCATATTCATGTTTCAGAATCTGACGGATTCAGTATTTAAACCCCCCGAACATACCAGAAGATGACAGGTGCAGAATAAAACCCACATTCCCGTAGCATAGACTGACAGATACACACACCCACATATATGAAAGTGACAGTAACAGAATAAAATCCCCACTTGCATACCAGAGATTGACAGGTAAAGTGTAAATCCCATGTGCACATGTCGGAAAACTGAAAGGCAGTAAGTAAAATTGTTACTTGCATCTCAGAAACTGATCGGGGCAGAGTAAAACCCACACACACACACATCAGAAAAAATGACACAGAGAAGGCAAAATCTTTATTCACATATCAGAGAAATACAGGTTAAAAGTAAAATTAATTCTCACGTTCACATACTAGAGACTAGCTGATACAGAGTAAATTCCACACTCACATAGCAGGAACTGACAGGTACTGTCTAAAACACAATCAAGTAGCAGGAACAAATAGGTACAGTCGAATATAGCAGAAACTGAGAAGCACAGATTATACCTGAACACACAACAAAACCTGACAGTTACAGAAAAATACACACACTTGAATATCAGAGATTGAGAGATACGGTATAAAACCCACACTCACATATGAGCGACTGAGTGATACAGTATAAAACCCACACTCACATATCAGAGGCTGACATATTACAATCCATATTCCCATAACATACAGTGACATGCCCAGACTCACGAACCAGTAATTGACAGGTACAGGGTGAAGATCTCTCTTTCATTCCAGAAACTGACAGGTACAAAAAAAAGTCCACTCACAATTAAGCAGAAACTGGCAGTTATAGAGTGAGGCCCACAATCACATGTCAGAACGTGACAGGTACAGAATAAAACCCAGATTCCCATAACAGAAATGGAGATACAGAGAAAGGACCACACTCATAGCAGAGACAGATAGATATCGAGTAAAACTCAGACTCATTTACCAGAGACCGACAGATTCAGCATAAACACTCACCTCCATAACACAAATTGACAGTTAAAAAGAAAAACGAATACTCGATCAGGAATTGGTGGTACACAGTAAAACAATACTAACATACTGGAGAATGACGGGTATGGAGTAGAGCTCACATTCACATAACAGATGGATAGATACAGCGCAAAATACACATCACACACCAAGAATGGAAAGAAACATAGAAAATAGGTGCAGGAGCAGGCCATTTGGCCCTTCGAGCCTGCACCGCCATTCAATATAATCATGGTTGATCATGCAACTTCAGAACCCCGCTCCCGCTTTCTCTCCCTATCCCTTGATCCCCTTAGCCCTCAGGGCCACATCTAACTCCCTCTTGAATATATCCAACGAACTGGACTCCACAACTTTCTGTGATAGAGAATTGCACAGGTTTACCACTCTCTGGGTGAAAAAGTTTCTCCTCATTTCAGTCCGACATGACTTACCCCTTATCCTTAGACTGTGACCCCTGGTTCTGGACTTTCCCAACATCAGGAACATTCTTCCTGCATCTAACCTGTCCAGTCCTGTCATAATTTTATATGTTTCTATGAGATCCACTCTCATTCTTCTAAATTCCAGTGAGTGTAAGCCTAACCGATCCAGTCTTTCTTCATATGTCAGTCCTGCCATGCCGGAAATTAGTCTGGTGAACCTTCACTGCACTCCCTCAATAGCAAGCACGTCCTTGCTCAGATTAAGAGACCAAAACTGCACATCATACTCAAGGTGTGGTCTCACCAAGGCCCTGCACAACTGCAGTAACACCTCCCTGCTCCTACACTCAAATCCTCTCGCTATGAAGGCCAGCATGCCAGTTGCTTTCTTTACTGCCTGCTGGACCTGCATGCCTACCTTCAGTGACTGATGTACCATGACACCCAGGTATCTTTGAACCTCCCCTTTTACTAATCTGTCACCATTCAGGTAATAATCTGCCTTCCTGTTTTTGCCACCAAAGTGAATAACCCCACATTTATCCACATTTTCCTGCATCTGCCATGCAATTGCCCACTCACCTAACCTGTCCAATTCACCCTGCAGCCTCTTCGCATCCTCCTCAGAGCTCACACTGCCACCCAGCTTAGTGTCATCTGCAAACTTGGAGATATTACTTTCAATTCCATCGTCTAAATCATTAATATATATTGTAAATAGCTGGGGTCCCAGCACTGAACCTTGTGGCACCCCACTAGTCACTGCCTGCCATTCTGAAAAGGATCTGTTTATTCCCACTCTTTGCGTCCTGTCTGCCAACCAGTTCTGCCTCCACGTCAGTACATTACACCCAATCCCATGTGCTTTAATTTTGCACACTAATCTCTGGTGTGGGACCTTGTCAAAAGCCTTTTGAAATTCCAAATACACCAAATCCACTGGTTCTCCCTTATCCACTCTACTAGTTACATCCTCAAAAACCTCTAGAAGATTTGTCAAGCATGATTTTCCTTTCATAAATCCATGCTGACTTGGACCGATCCTGTCACTACTTTCCAAATGCTCTGCTATTACATCTTTAATAATTGATTCCAGCATTTTCCCCACCACTGATGTCAGGCTAACCGGTCTATAATTCCCTGTTTTCTCTCTCCCTCCTTTTTTAAAAAGTGGGGTTACATTTGCTACCCTCCAATCCATAGTAACTGATCCAGAGTCCATGGAATTTTGAAAAATGACCACCAATGCATCCATTATTTCTAGGGCCACTTCTTTAACTACTCTCGGATGCAGACTGTCAGACCCTGGGGATTTATTGGCCTTCAAATCCCATCAGTTTCCCTCCAAGCATTTCCTGACTAATAAGGATTTCCCTCAGTTCCTCCTTCCCGCTAGACCCTCGGTCCCCTAGTATTTTTGGGAGGTTATTCGTGTCTTCCTCAGTGAAGACAGAACCAAAGTATTTGTTCAGTTGGTCTGCCATTTCCTTGTTCCCCATCATGAATTCGCATGATTCTGACTGCAAGGGGCCGACATTAGACTTCACTAATCTTTTTCTCTTCACATATCTATAGAAGCTTTTGCAGTCAGTTTTTATGTTCCCTGCAAGCTTACTCTCATATTCTATTTTCCCCCTCCTAATTACACCCTTAGTCCTCCTCTGCTGAATTCTAAATTTCTCCCAGTCCTCAGGTTTGCTGCTTTTTCAGGCCAATTTCTATGCCTCTTCCTTGGATTTAACACTGTCCCTAATTTCCCTTGTTAGCCACGGTTGAGCCACCGTTCCTGTTTTATTTTTTACGCCAGACAGGGATGTACAATAGTTGTAATTCATCCATGTGATCTTTAAATGTCTGCCATTGCCTATCCACCGTCAACCCTTTAAGTTTCATTCACCAGTTTATCCTATCCAAATCACGTCTCATACCATCGAAGTTTCCTTTAAGTTCAGGACCCTAGTCTCGGAGTTAACTGGGTTGCTCTCCATCTTAATGAAGAATTCTACCATGTTATGGTCACTCTTACCCAAGGAGCCATGCAAGACCAGATTGCTAATTAATCCTCTCTCATTACACAAAACCCAGTCTAGGATGGCCTGCTCTCTCATAGGTTCCTCGACATATTGGTCTAGAAAACCATCCCTTATACACTCTAGGAAATTTTCCACCACAGTATTGCTACAAGTTTGGTTAGCCCAATCAATATGTAGGTTAAAGTCACCCATGATAACTGCTGTACCCTTATTGCACGCGTCCTTAATTTCCTGTTTGATGCAATCCCCAACCTCCCTACTACTGTTTGGTGGTCTGTACATAACCCCAACTAACATTTTTTGCCCTTTGATGTTTCGCAGCTCTACCCATATAGATTCCACATTATCCCAGCCAATGTCCTTCCTTACTATTGCATTAACCTCCTCTTTAACCACTAACGCTACCCCACCTCCTTTTCCTTTCTGGCTATTCTTCCTGAATATTGAATACCCCTGGATGTTATGTTCCCAGCCTTGGTTACTCTGGAGCCATGTCTCAGTAATCCCAATTACATCATATCCGTTAACAGCTATCTGCACAGTTAATTCATCCACCTTATTACAAATGCTTCTCGCTTTGAGACTCAGAGCCTTCAGGCTTGTTTTTTAAACACTCTTTGTCCTTTTAGAATTATGTTGTAATGTGGCCCTTTTTGATACAGAATGAAACCCACAGACAATTACCAGAAATTGACAGGTACAGGATAAAATCAACCTCTTGTATCAGAAACTAACATAGAGTAAAACCCTCATCCACATACCAGAGGTGGACAGATAGAGTCAAATCCACACTCCCATACCAGACACCCACTATATAAGAAAATAAGAACATAAGAAGTAGGATCAGGAGTAGGCCATACGGCCCCTCGAGCCTGCTCCGCCATTTAATACGATCATGGCTGATACGATCATGGACTCGGGACCACTTCCCTGCCCGCTCCCCATAACCCCTTCTTCCCTTATCGGTTAAGACACTGTCTATCTCTGTCTTAAATATATTCAATGTCCCAGCTTACACAGCTCTCTGAGGCAGCGAATTCCACAGGTTTACAACCCTCTGAGAGAAAAAAATTCCTCCTCCTACAGTTTTTAATGGGGGGGCCCTTATTCTAAGTTTATGCCCCCTAGTTCTAGTCTCCCCTATCAGTGAAAACATCCTCTCTGCGACTACGCTGTCAAGCCCCCTCATAATCTTATACGTTTCGAGAAATCACCTTTCATTCATTCTTCTGAATTCAATGAGTAGAGGCCCAACCTCCTCAACATTTTCTCATAAGTCAAGCCCCTCATCTCTGGAATCAACCAACTGAACCTTCTCTCAACTTCCTCCAAAGCAAGTATATCCTTTCATAAATATGGAAACCAAAACTGCACGCAGTATTCCAGGTGTGGCCTCACCAATACCCTGTGTAAATGCAACAAGACCTCCCTGCTTTTATACTCCAGCCCCTTTGCAATAAAGGAAAAGATTGCATTGGCCTTCCTGATCACGTGCTGTACCTGCATTCTAACCTTTTGTGTTTCATGCACAAGTACCCCCAAGTCCCGTTGGACTGTAGCACTTTGCAATCTTTCTCCATTCAAATAATAACTTGATCTTTGATTTTTTTCAGCCATAGTGCATCACTTCACACTTTCCAACATTATACTCCATCTGCCAAATTATTGCCCACTTACTGAGCCGATCTGTGTCCTTTGGCAGATTTTTTGTGTCCTCCTCACACATTGCTTTTCCTCCCATCTTTGTATCATTAGCAAACTTGGCTACGTTACATAGAAACAAAGAAAATAGGTGCAGGAGTAGGCCATTCGGCCCTTCTAGCCTGCACCACCATTCAATGAGTTCATGGCTGAACATGCAACTTCAGTACCCCATTCCTGCTTTCTCGCCATACCCCTTGATCCCCCTAGTAGTAAGGACTTCATCTAACTCCTTTTTGAATATATTTAGTGAACTGGCCTCAATAACTTTCTGTGGGAGAGAATTCCACAGGTTCACCACTCTCTGGGTGAAGAAGTTTCTCCTCATCTCAGTCCTAAATGGCTTACCCCTTATCCTTAGACTGTGACCCCTGGTTCTGGACATCCCCACCATTGGGAACATTCTTCCTGCATCTAACCTGTCTAAACCCGTCAGAATTTTAAACATTTCTATGAGGTCCCCTCTCATTCTTCTGAACTCCAGTGAATACAAGCCCAGTTGATCCAGTCTTTCTTAATAGGTCAGTCCCACCATCCAGGGAATCAGTCTGGTGAACCTTCGCTGCACTCCCTCAATAGCAAGAATGTCCTTCCTCAAGTTAGGAGACCAAAACTGCACACAATACTCCAGGTGTGGCCTCACCAAGGCCCTGTACACCTGTAGCAACACCTCTCTGCCCCTGTACTCAAATCCCCTCGCTATGAAGGCCAACATGCCATTTGCTTTCTTAACCGCCTGCTGTACCTGCATGCCAACCTTCAATGACTGATGTACCATGACACTCGGGTCTCGTTGCACCTCCCCTTTTCCTAATCTGTCACCATTCATATAATAGTCTGTCTCTCTCTTTTTACCACCAAAGTGGATAACCTCACATTTATCCACATTATACTTCATCTGCCATGCATTTGCCCACTCACCAAACCTATCCAAGTTGCTCTGCAGCCTCATAGCATCCTCCTCGCAGCTCACACTGCCACCCAACTTAGTGTCATCCGCAAATTTGGAGATACTACATTTAATCCCCTCTAAATCATTAATGTACAGTGTAAACAGCTGGGGCCCCAGCACAGAACCTTGCAGTACCCCACTAGTCACTGCCTACCATTCTGAAATGTACCCATTTACTCCTACTCTTTGCTTCCTGTCTGACAACCAGTTCTCAATCCATGTCAGCACACTATCCCCAATCCCATGTGCTTTACCTTTGCACATTAATCTCTTGTGTGGGACCTTGTCGAAACCCTTCTGAAAGTCCAAATATACCACATCAACTGGTTCTCCCTTGTCCACTCTACTGGAAACATCCTCAAAAAATTCCAGAAGATTTGTCAAGCATGATTTCCCTTTCACAAATCCATGCTGACTTGGACCTGTCATGTCACCTCTTTCCAAATGCGCTGCTATGACATCCTTAATAATTGATTCCATCATTTTACCCACTACTGATGTCAGGCTGACCATTCTATAATTCACTGTTTTCTCTCTCCCTCCTTTTTTAAAAAGTGGTGTTACATTGGCGACCCTCCACTGATCCAGAGTCTAGGGAATGTTGGAAAATGACTGTCAATGCATCCGCTATTTCCAGGGCCACCTCCTTAAGTACTCTGGGATGCAGTCCATCAGGCCCTGGGGATTTATTGGCCTTCAATCCCATCAATTTCCCCAACACAATTTCCCGACTAATAAGGATTTCCCTCAGTTCCTCCTTCTCACTAGACCCTCTGACCTCTTTTATATCCGGAAGATTGTTTGTGTCCTCCTTCATGAATACCGAACCAAAGTACTTGTTCAATTGGTCCGCCATTTCTTTGTTCCCCGTTATGACTTCCCCTGATTCTGACTGCAGGGGACCTACGTTTGTCTTTGCTAACCTTTATCTCTACTAACCTTTATCTCTTTACATATCTATAGAAACTTTTGCAATCCGCCTTAATGTTCCCTGCAAGCTTCTTCTCGTACTCCATTTTCCCTGCCCTAATCAAACCCTTTGTCCTCCTCTGCTGAGTTCTAAATTTCTCCCAGTCCCCAGGTTCACTGCTACTTCTGGCCAATTTGTATGCCACTTCCTTGGCTTTAATACTATCCCTGATTTCCCTTGATAGCCACGGTTGAGCCACCATCCCTTTTTTTATTTTTACGCCAGACAGGAATGTACAATTGTTGTAGTTCATCCATGCGGTCTCTAAATGTCTGCCATTGCCCATCCACAGTCAACACCTTAAGTATCATTCGCCAATCTATCCTAGTCAATTCACGCCTCATACCTTCAAAGTTACCCTTCTTTAAGTTCTGGACCATGGTCTCTGAATTAACGGTTTCATTCTCCATCCTAATGTAGAATTCCACCATATTATGGTCACTCTTCCCCAAGGGGCCTCGCACAACGAGATTGCTAATTAATCCTCTCTCATTACACAACATCCAGTCTAAGATGGCCTCCCCCCTAGTTGGTTCCTTGACATATTGGTCTAGAAAACCATCCCTTATGCACTCCAGGAAATCCTCCTCCACTATTGCTTGCAGTTTGGTTAGCCCAATCTATGTGCATGTTAAAGTCACCCATTATAACTGCTGCACCTTTATTGCATGCACCCCTAATTTCCTGTTGGATGCCCTCCCCAACATCACTACTACTACTGTTTGGATGTCTGTACACAACAACCACTAACGTTTTTTGCCTTTTGG
The DNA here is from genome assembly GCF_044704955.1 of Pristiophorus japonicus. Classification (NCBI taxonomy): domain Eukaryota; kingdom Metazoa; phylum Chordata; class Chondrichthyes; family Pristiophoridae; genus Pristiophorus; species Pristiophorus japonicus. Next base: position 2,376,900 of record NW_027254772.1, read on the forward strand.
TGTTCTGCAGCTCTACCCATATAGATTCCACATCATCCAAGCTGATGACCTTCATAACTGTTGCATTAATCTCCTCTTTAACCGGCAATGCTACCCCACCTCCTTTTCCTTTTATTCTATCCTTCCTGAATGTTGCATACCCATGGATGTTGAGTTCCCAGCCCTGATCATCCTGGAGCCACGTCTCTGTAATCCCAATCACATCATATCTGTTAACATCTATTTGCACAGTTAATTCATCCACCTTATTATGGATACTCCTTGCATTAAGACACAAAGCCTTCAGGCTTGTTTTTTTAACACACTTTGTCCTTTTAGAATTTTGCTGTACAGTGGCCCCTCGGTCCCTTCTTCCAAGTCGTTAATATAGATTGTAAATAGTTGGGGTCCCAGCACTGATCCCTGCGGCACCCCACTCATTACTGATTGCCAACCCGAGAATGGACCATTTACCCAGACTCTCTGTTGTCTGTTAGTTAGCCAATCCTCTATCCGTGCTAATATATTACCCCCAGCCCCGTGAACTTTTATCTTGTGCAGTAACCTTTTATGTGGCACCTTGTCAAATGCCTTCTGGAAGTCCAAATACACCACACCCACTTTATCCACCCTGGCCCATGATGTGAAGTGGAACATAATTCATCGAAAGCACCTCTGACAGTGTTGTGGAGAAAATGACCGAACAAATGTGAAAAATGAATTCCTGAATGTTTGGTATTGTACAAGACAAAAATAGAAAGAATGCATTTCTTCCAAATGTCCAGGCCTGGTCTGAATGATGGATTAGTGATTTTGAGATGAGATAAAATTATAACTTTCGCAAACTGTTTAAAAATAGACTGATATTTGAGGACAAAAATATTTCATTTCAGAATTTTTTTCAACATGGTACAAGCAGAGAAGGATTTTGATGACGTATGCCATTGCCTAATCGAGAACTGATTTAGTTGGCTACTATTGCATATTTTCTTCTAATTTTTTTAAGTTTTGATTTGCTGTGTATTTCCACCTGTTTTGAATAACACCGAAAATGAAAATAATCATTGCATTTAGGATAAGGGGTCGGCCATTTAGGACTGAGATGAGGAGAAACTTCTTCACTCAAGAGAGTTGTTAACCTGTGGAATTCCCTGCCGCAGAGAGTTGTTGAGGCCAGTTCACTGGATATATTCAAGAGGGAGTTAGATATGGCTCTTAAGGTTTAGGGGATCAAGAGGTATGGAGAGAAAGCAGGAAAGGGGTACTGAAGGAATGATCAGCCATGATATTGAATGGTGGTGCAGGCTCGAAGGGCCGAATGGCCTTCTGCACCTATTTTTCTATGTTTCTATGTTCGTTACATGCTCAAAGAATTCTAGCAAATTTGTCAAACTTAACTTCCACTTCATAAATCCATGCTGACTCTGCCTGACCGAATTATGTTTTTCCAAATGTCATGCTAATGCTTCTTTAAGAATGAACTCTTCAACATTTTCCCAACCACAGATGTTCGGGTAACTGGTCTATAGTTTCCTGCTTTTTGTCTGCCTCCTTTTTAACCGAGCGTGGCTCTCGGGCCCCGGGCAACACCGAGTGCGGCTCTCAGTCCCCGGGCAACACCGAGTGCGGCTCTCGGTCCCCGGGCAACACCGAGTGTGGCTCTCGGTCCCCGGGCAACACCGAGTGTGGCTCTCGGTCCCCGGGCAACACCGAGTGTGGCTCTCAGTCCCCGGGCAACACCGAGTGTGGCTCTCAGTCCCCGGGCAACACCGAGTGCGGCTCTCAGTCCCCGGGCAACACCGAGTGCGGCTCTCGGTCCCCGGGCAACACCAAGCGTGGCTCTCGGGCCCCGGGCAACACCGAGCGCGGCTCTCAGTCCCCGGGCAACACCGAGTGCGGCTCTCGGTCCCCGGGCAACACCGAGTGCGGCTCTCAGTCCCCGGGCAACACCGAGTGCGGCTCTCAGTCCCCGGGCAACACCGAGTGCGGCTCTCAGTCCCCGGGCAACACCGAGTGCGGTTCTCGGGCCCCGAGTCAGAGCCACCGGGCCCAGCACCTCCTCCACACCAGGAAAACAACAACTTACATTTATACAGCAGGCCCAGCAATTCCCAGCCGCTCTGTATCAGGTGGGCGCTGGATGTGGAAGTCACTCACTGGCCTCCTGTGTGGGTCTGTTTGTTACACCAGTTTGAGCTGGATGGAGAGGGGGAGAAGCTGCTGGGTTTCTCCTCCAGTACTTCTGGGCCCAGTGGGACCAACAATTTCCCATGTGGGCCTGTCGAGGGAGGTGGGTTCCCTTCCCTGAAGGACAGCAGTGATCCAGATGTGTTTTTACGACAATCCGGCAGCTTTCATGGTCACTTTTTTTCTCGTGCCGGCCCCACACAGACTCATTCAGCTCAATTTCACAACCTGCCTTTGTGTTTTTGTGGGGTCTCTCTCACACTCCCTTTTCCTGTTTGAAATTCACTTTACAGGGTGTTAAAAGGGGAGGATTTGTAGACTGGAAGCTCAAACCAAACATCACCTCAAGATCTGACAGAGTCACTCGGTACATCGGGACTGGGATATCATCAGCTTTTGACCATGGAAGCAGAAGGACCCGTTCACAGTGGGGAGAAATGGTACACGTGCTCTGTGTGTGGGAAGGGATTCATTCGATCATCCGACCTGCTGAGACACCAGCGAGTTCACACTGGGGAGAGACCATTCACCTGCTCTGAGTGTGACAAGGGATTCTCTCTGTCAGGCAACCTGCTGAGACATCAGCGATTTCACAAGTGACTGCAGGGGTTGGATTCTGCTGTTATTTACATCCCGGACTGAATCGTGATCATTCTGACAGTTGGGGTTTATAACTCCTGTAACACTGATGTTAATAACTCCTGAAATCGACTGGAGTTTAATATTTGGGAGAAAGACACATAAATTAGTATTGCTTTCAACACATTGCTGTGGATTTTTGTCTTTCCCACCTGAGTGTTTAGCATCACCTGGCTGGAGCTGAGAAAGGACAATCTGGGGGATCTTACGGGGAGATCAGAACTTCAGCCTGGACACAGTCCTTCAGGGCCACACACAGATCTCATTCATCTCAACTCCAATGTGTATTGGCCCAACCTACTCAACCTACTCAACCATAAGTCAATCCCCTAATCTCTGGAATCAACTCCGGAATCTGCAGCAGACATGAGCAAGGACTTGAGGCTTATTAAATGACACATATTTCATTACAGACAAGGTTAGACCGGGAGAAATGTTCAGTTAGATCATAAGAAATAGTAGCAGGAGTAGGCTATTTGGCCCCTCGGGCCTGCTCCTCCATTCAAAAAGATCATGGCTGATCTGATCATGGACTCAGTTCCACTTCCCTGCCCACTCCCCATAACCCTTTACTCTCTTATCGCTCAAAAATCTGTCTATCTCCGCCTTAAATATATTCAAAGACCCAGCCTCCATAGCTCTCCTTGGCAGAGAATTCCACAGATTTACAACCCTCAGAGAAGAAATTCCTCGTCTCAGTTTTAATTGGGTGGCCCATTATTCTAAGACGATGTACCCTAGTTTTAGTTTCCCGTGTAAGTGGAAATATCCTCTCTGCATCCACCTATCAAGCCCCCTCATTATCTTATATTTTGATAAAATCACCTCATTCTTCTGAACTCCAATGTGTTTAGGCCCAATCTACTCACGCTATCTTTATAAGTCAATCCCCTCATCTCCGAAACAACCTAGTGAACCTTCTCTGAACTGCCTCCAATGCAGGTCTATCCTTCCTTAAATACAGAGACCAAAATACAGAGTCCATTACAGGCAACATGCCAATCAAACCAGCAGCACACTGGCACCTTAACAGTGTCTCATTGGCCGACAGGCTTTTCTTAAATAGATTTGCTGAGAGGATATAAACTTAAACCAGGTTTGCAGATGTGATGCTCTATTCACATATTGAAGGTAGAAGAGATGCTGTGAGACACATGCTAAGTCCAGTAGCTGAAAGTGATTAACAGACTGGGTTTTGTGTTTACTGATCCCAGGCGTGTTACCAATACCAGCAAAATCGAAGCCCATGGAATAACGGGGTCAGTGGCAGCATGGATATGAAAGTGGCTAAGTGACACACACAGAGTAGTGGTGAATGGTTGTTTTTCAGACTGGAGGAAGTGGTGTTCCCCAGAGGTCGGTATTGGGGCCACTGCTTTTTTTAATCTATATTAATGAGCTAGACTTGGGTGTACAGGGCACAATTTCCAAATCTACAGCTCACACAAAACTTGGAAGTACAGTGAACAGTGAGGAGGATAGTGATAGACTTCACAAAGACATAGACAGGCTTGTGGAACTTAAAGTAGAAAAGTTTAAAAGTGATACATTTTGGGAGGAAGAAAGAGGAGAGTAAATATAAACAAAAGGGGTGCGTGAACAGAGAGACCCAGGAGTATGTGTGCACCAATCACTGAAGGTGGCAGCGCAGGTTGAGAAAGTGGTTACAAAGACTGACAGGACCCTAGGCTTCATGAATAGAGATATCGAGTTCAGAAGTGTGGATATTATGTTGAACCCACGTAAAACTCTGGTTCGGCCTCAACTGGAGTATTGTGTCCAATTCTGGTTCATCATCATCATCATAGGCAGTCCCTCTGATCGAGGAAGACATGCTTCCACTCTAAAAATGAGTCCTTAGGTGGCTGAACAGTCCAATACGAGAGCCACAGTCCCTGTCACAGGTGGGACAGATAGTCGTTGAGCGAAGGGGTGGGTGAGACAAGTTTGCCGCACACTCTTTCTGATGCCTGCGGTTGATTTCTGCATGCTCTCGACGATGAGACTCGAGGTGATCAACGCCCTCCCGGATGCACTTCCTCCACTTAGGGCGGTCTTTAGCCAGGGACTCCCAGGTGTCGATGGGGATGTTGTACTTTATCAGGGAGGCTTTGAGGGTGTCCCTGTAACATTTCCTCTGCCACACCTTTGGCTCGTTTGCTGTGAAGAAGATCTGAGTAGAGTGCTTGCTTTGGGAGTCTCGTGTCTGGCATGCGAACAATGTGGCCTGTGCAGCGGAGATGATCAAATGTGGTCCGTGCTTCAATGCTGGGGATGTTGGCCTGGCCGACGACACCAACATTGGTGCATCTGTCCTCCCAGGCAATTTGTAGGATCTTGCGGAGACCTCGGTGGTGTTATTTCTCCAGCAATTTGAGGTGTCTACTGTACATAGTCCATGTCTCTGAGGGTGGGTATTACTACAGCCCTGTAGACCATGAGCTTAGTCGTAGATTTGAGGGCGTGGTCTTCAAACACTTTTTTCCTCAAGCGGCTGAAGGCTGCACTGGATGCGGTGTTGAATCTTGTCGTCAATGTCTGGTCTTGTTGATAAGAGGTTCCCGAGGTATGGGAAATGGTCCACATTGTCCAGGGCCGCGCCATAGATTTTGATGACTGCGGAGGGTGGGTGGATGGAGTGCTGTGCGGCGAGGACAGGCTGGTGGAGGACCTCGGGCTTACAGATGTTTAGTGTAAGGCCCATGCTTTGGAACGCCTCAGTAAATACGTTGACTATGACTTGAAGTTCAGCCTCTGTATGTTCACAGACGCAGGTATTGTCCGCATACGGTAGCTCAACGACAGAGATTGGAGTGGTCTTGGACCTGGCCTGGAGACGACGAAGGTTGAACAGGTTCCCACTGGTTCTGTAGTTTAGTTCCACTCCAGCGGGGAGCTTGTTGACTGAACTGGAGCAATTCTGGCTTCCGCATTTTAGTAAGTATACAAAGGCCTTTTGAGAGCGTGCAGAAAAGTTTTACAAGAATGATTCCAGGGATGAGGGACTTCAGTTACGTGGATAGTCTGGAGAAGTTGGGGTTGTTCTCAGAACAGAGAAGATTGAGAGAGATTTGACAGAGGTGTTCAAAATCATGAGAGGTCTGGACAGAGTAGATAGAGTGGGATTAGTAGAAGCTCTTGCAGGTAGCCGGCATGGGCTCGACGGGCCAAATGGCCTCCTTCCATGTTGTAACCAGTCTCTGATTTTAAGATGATGAAAAGTGTGTTGCCCAAAATGTTCCATCTCCCGGGCACTGGGACCCAGTTGGGAACAGAGACCCTGAAGTCCCGCCCACTCTCTGTTCCCAAACCAAGATGGCCACGCATGCGCCCTGATCCCGCCCTGTGCAAGATGGCGGCCAGTGACCACGCTCACCCTGGCCTGTCAGCACGGGGCCTGTGGGCTCTAATTTGGGGCCTGAGATTTATTCTGTATCTAAGCCGTGCTGTACCTGCCCTGGTAGTGTTCGATGGGACAGTGTAGAGGAAGTATTTTAATACATACGAAAAATGACAGACAGGTAAAGACCATCTGGTCCATCAAGCCTGTCCCACAAAATTGCAATATATCACAGCGTATACACTCCAATCCACCCGAGTCCATGTGATCTCCTGGGAGAGGCAAAAATACAGATTTAAAAAAAAAACCTAGGACAATTTGTTTTACCCAGATCACTGTCTGAACTCACTGGGCCCCCGGATTACAAACGTTCTGTTCTCACTTGGCCCCTGGGTTCCATACTGTCTGATCTCACTGGGCCACGGTTTACACACTGGACGCAGTGAGATCAGGCATTGTGTAACCCAGAGGCCCATTGAGAACAGGCTGAGTGCACCTGGGCAGGACCGGAACCAATGTCCTAGTGGGAGGGTTTGCTAGTGCTGTTGTGGAGGAGTTAAACTAATATGGCAGGGGGATGGGAACCAATGCAGGGAGACAGAGGGAAACAAAAAGGAGGCAAAAGCAAAAGACAGAAAGGAGATGAGGAAAAGTGGAGGGCAGAGAAACCCAAGGCAAAGAACAAAAAGGGCCACTGTACAGCAAAATTCTAAAAGGACAAAGGGTGTTAAAAAAACAAGCCTGAAGACTTTGTGTCTTAATGCAAGGAGTATCCACAATAAGCTGGATGAATTAACTGTGCAAATAGATGTGAACAATAATGATGTGATTGGGATTACGGAGACGTGGCTCCAGGATGATCAGGGCTGGGAACTCAACATTCAGGGGTATTCAACATTCAGGAAGGATAGAATAAAAGGAAAAGGAGGTGGGGTAGCATTGCTGGTTAAAGAGATTAATGCAATAGTTAGGAAAGACATTAGCTTGGATGATGTGGAATCTATATGGGTAGAGCTGCAGAACACCAAAGGGCAAAAAACGTTAGGAGGAGTTGTGTGCAGACCACCAAACAGTAATAGGGATGTTGGGGAGGGCATCAAACAGGAAATTAGGGGTGCATGCAATAAAGGTGCAGCAGTTATAATGGGTGACTTTAATATGCACATAGATTGGGCTAGCCAAACTGGAAGCAATACGGTGGAGGAGGATTTCCTCGAGTGCATAAGGGATGGTTTTCTAGACCAATATGTTGAGGAACCAACTTGGGGGGAGGCCATCTTAGTCTGGGTGTTGTGTAATGAGAGAGGATTAATTAGCAATCTCATTGTGCGAGGCCCCTTGGGGAAGAGTGACCATAATATGGTGGAATTCTGCATTAGGATGGAGAATGAAACAGTAAATTCAGAGACCATGGTCCAGAACTTAAAGAAGGGTAACTTTGAAGGTATGATGCGCGAATTGGCTAGGATAGATTGGCGAATGATACTTAAGGGGTTGACTGTGGATGGGCAATGGCAGACATTTAGAGACCGCATGGATGAATTACAACAATTGTACATTCCTGTCTGGCATAAAAATAAAAAAGGGAAGGTGGCTCAACCGTGGCTATCAAGGGAAATCAGGGATAGTATTAAAGCCAAGGAAGTGGCATACAAATTGGCCAGAAATAGCAGCGAACCTGGGGACTGGGAGAAATTTAGAACTCAGCAGAGGAGGACAAAGGGTTTGATTAGAGCAGGGAAAATGGAGTACAAGAAGAAGCTTGCAGGGAACATTAAGGCGGATTGCAAAAGTTTCTATAGGTATGTAAAGAGAAAAAGGTTAGTAAAGACAAACGTAGGTCCCCTGCAGTCAGAATCAGGGGAAGTCATAACGGGGAACAAAGAAATGGCAGACCAATTGAACAAGTATTTTGGTTCGGTGCTCACTAAGGAGGATACAAACAACCTTCCGGATATAAAAGTGGTCAGAGGGTCTAGTAAGGAGGGGGAACTGAGGGAAATATTTATTAGTCGGGAAATTGTGTTGGGGAAATTGATGGGATTGAAGGCCGATAAATACCCAGGGCCTGATGGACGGCATCCCAGAGTACTTAAAGAGGTGGCCTTGGAAATAGCGGATGCATTGACAGTCATTTTCCAACATTCCATTTACTCTGGATCAGTTCCTATGGAGTGGAGGGTAGCCAATGTAACCCCACTTTTTAAAAAAGGAGCGAGAGAGAAAGCAGGGTATTATAGACCGGTCAGCCTGACCTCAGTACTGGGTAAAATGATGGAATCAATTATTAAGGATGTCATAGCAGTGCATCTGGAAAATGGTGACATGATAGGTCCAAGTCAGCATGGATTTGTGAAAGGGAAATCATGCTTGACAAATCTTCTGGAATTTTTTGAGGATGTTTCCAGTAAAGTGGACAAAGGAGAACCAGTTGATGTGGTATATTTGGACTTTCAGAAGGCTTTCGACAAGGTCTCACACAAGAGATTAATGTGCAAAGTTAAAGCACATGGGATTGGGGGTAGTGTGCTGAAGTGGATTGAGAACTGGTTGTCAGACAGGAAGCAAAGAGTAGGAGTAAACGGGTACTTTTCAGAATGGCAGGCAGTGACTAGTGGGGTGCCGCAAGGTTCTGTGCTGGGGCCCCAGCTGTTTACATTGTACATTAATGATTTAGACGAGGGGATTAAATGAAGTATCTCCAAATTTGCGGATGACACTAAGTTGGGTGGCAGTGTGAGCTGCGAGGAGGATGCTATTAGGCTGCAGAGTGACTTGGATAGGTTAGGTGATTGGGCAAATGCATGGCAGATGAAGTATAATGTGGATAAATGTGAGGTTATCCACTTTGGTGGTAAAAAGAGAGAGACAGACTATTATCTGAATGGTGACAGATTAGGAAAAGGGAAGGTGCAACGAGACCTGGGTGTCATGGTACATCAGTCATTGAAGGTTAGCATGCAGGGAGAGCAGGCGGTTAAGAAAGCAAATGGCATGTTGGCCTTCATAGCGAGGGGATTTGAATACAGGTGCAAGGAGGTGTTGCTACAGTTGTACAGGGCCTTGGTGAGGCCACACCTGTAGTATTGTGTACAGTTTTGGTCTCCTAACTTGAGGAAGGACATTCTTGCTATTGAGGGAGTGCAGCGAAGATTCACCAGACTGATTCCCGGGATGGCGGGACTGACCTATCAAGAAAGACTGGATCACCTGGGCTTGTATTCACTGGAGTTCAGAAGAATGAGAGGGGACCTCATAGAAACGTCTAAAATTCTGACGGGTTTAGACAGGTTAGATGCAGGAAGAATGTTTCCAATGTTGGGGAAGTCCAGAACCAGGGGTCACAGTCTGAGGATAAGGGATAAGCCATTTAGGACCGAGATGAGGAGAAACTTCTTCACCCATAGAGTGGTGAACCTGTGGAATTCTCTACCACAGAAAGTAGTTGAGGCCAATTCACTAAATATATTTAAAAGGGAGTTAGATGAAGTCCTTACTACTCGGGGGATCAAGGGGTATGGTGAGAAAGCAGGAATGGGGTACTGAAGTTTCATGTTCAGCCATGAACTCATTGAATGGCGGTGCAGGCTAGAAGGGCTGAATGGCCTGCTCCTGCACCTATTTTCTATGTTTCTATGTTTCTAGTCGAGTGATCCTTTCCAGAACCTCAATATCACCCACCATGTGAGGAGACCAAAACTGGACACAGTATTCCAAGTGTGGCCTGACTAAGGTCTTGTACTCGGACAAAACAGTACTCCTCGTCTTATACTGAATTGTCCTGTGGATATACTCCAACACCCTATTTGCTCTAACTGTCGCTACACTGCATTGCTCGTGTACCTTTAAGGATGTATTGACTAGAATGTTGAAATCTCTTTCTATCTCCACCATCTTTAATGCCTTTCCCTGGGGGGTGTATGAATGTTGAGCATTTGCCCTGCCCAAATGCATAACACTGAACTTATCTAAGTTATACATAATTTTCCAGTCATGAGGCCAGTGTCCCAACACTTCAAGATCTGCCTTAATCAGACGAGCCTCTTCTACAGTTCGAGCACTCGCACAGATCTTGGTATCATTTCAAAATTGTGCCCCAACCCCAAAATCCAGATCATTAATAAAAATAGGGAAAAGCAACAGTCCCAAAACTGATCCCTGCAGGACACCACTGGTGACTGGTCTCCAAACAGATCCAAATCCATCAAAAACTGCTCTTTACCTACATCCTGCCGGCCAGTTCTGTATCCAGCTCAATATATTATCAGTACCAGAGGCTCCGATCTTATAGAGAAGCCTCTTGTGTGGTACCTTGTCAAAAGGTTTTTGGAAATCTAAGTAGACAAAAAATATAATTCGAGTTGTGAGACATGAACTCTTTATAATGGGTTGTGGTGTCCCTAATATGTCCCTCCCTATCCAAGTATTCATATATTGCATCCCTTATGATTCTTTCAATCATCTTACCTATTACTGATATTAATCTGATGGGCCTCTGGTTACCCGGGTCTGCCTTGTCACATTTTTATTAAAATGGGGACTTCATTAGCATCCTTCCAATCTGTAGGAACTATTTCAGAGTGAGCTATTAAACATACATGCCAGGGGCTCGCACAACACAAGTCCCATCACCCAGAGGACACTCACACAGAACATGTCCCATCTCCCGGAGGACCCTCACACAGCACAGGTCCCATCTCCCGGAGGACCCTCACACAGCACATGTCCCATCTCCCGGAGGACCCTCACACAGCACATGTCCCATCTCCCGGTGGACCCTTGGATGGATATCCTCCAGTTCGGCTGCTCTATCTCTTTTTAAGTTCTGAATGTTTTCTAAAACAATATGCTTATCTTTGTTAATGTTACTGATAAAACTAGTATTATTAAATTCTAATATTTGAGATGATGTTAAAGGGTGAAGAATGATGCAAAGTACTCACTAATATTCCCGCCATACTCAGTGAGTCCTGTGTAACCTGTCCTTGAACACCCTAAAGTGGCCCAATACAGACTTTGATTGTTCTCAGACTCTGCACATAACTGAAAAAGCTCTGCCCATGACGGCCAGTTGTCTACAATCCTTTTATTCCCAGAGACTTTTTCCTGATTGAACAGCAGCCTTCGTTTTCTTTAGTTGTTCCTTGTATTCCCCCTGTTTATTTAAGGTTAAATTATTTAATTTATGGAAACTTTTCTGTTTACATCTTTGTACAGAGCCAGTCGGCCACCTCGGCTTTTTCTTACCACATTTCTGTCTTTTAATTTTGACTACGTTTGTTAATCACATTTTTAAACTTGTTCTTAAAACCTTTCCATTGATATCCAACATTGGTCACATCACCACCGAGGAGGGTTGACCAATTTACCTGTTACAATCCTCTGCCAGTTTGGAGAAGTTTGCCCTGAAATGCGGTCCGTGTCGCAGGGTCTCAGTCCCTTTGGTTCTCCCGGCCAATCGGGACGGTATAATGTGATCAGTGTTGCCCAGATGTTCCCCACACAGAGGCGTGATCCCAGGTCAGGCTCACTACTAAACACCAGATCCAATCTCTGGTTTTCCCCAGTTACTGCATTAACATGTTGTGTCAGGAAACAGTGCTGTATATTGTCACTCAATCTTTCAGCTGCACTGCCCCCAGCAGCAGGTAAAGGCCCGTGCCCCTGAATGTCAGGCCAATGACAATGATCTTTCCTCAGCTCCATTCTCTCTCTCTCCCCCCACACACACTGCCTGAGCTCTCAGGCTGACTGTTCCCAGCACCTTCTCTCTTTATTCTCTCACATTGCAGCATTCCCGCTGCTGGGCTCAGAGGCTATGTGGGCGGGGCCCTGACCCCTCACACGGTGGGCGGGGCCATGTCCCTCGCGTTGTGTGGGCGGGGCCCTGACCTCACACACGGTGGGCGGTCCCTCTCTCAGACAGGAATTGAGAGCGAGTTGGATGTCCATTGTTGTCTCTCCGGACACAGAGAGAGCCCCAGACAGTGGGAGGGGGAGGGAGAAACCCCTTGTTAATCAGTGTCATTAAAGCTGGCCAACGCTCCAGGGAAGTTGCTGAGTGTCTGAGCTGAATATATTGTCTGTCAGCTCTTTCTCTGCCTGAGGTGTCACTGAGAGAAAGCAAAACACGAGGGACAGAGAGACAGGTGGAGACGGGGCGGGTGTGTCCTGGATGGGCTTCAGCCAGGAATATAAAGGAATGGGCAGTGATTGTAGATAGCGGAGAAAGCATCCTGGCCTTCATAGCGAGAGGATTTGAGTATAGGAGCAGGAAGGTCTCACTGCAGTTGTACAGGACCTTGGTGAGACCACACCTGGAATATTGTGATCAGTTTTAGTCTCCTAATCTGAGGAAGGACATTCTTGCTATTGAGGGAGTGCAGCGAAGGTTCACCAGACTGAGTCCGGGGATGGCAGGACTGACATATGAGGAATGACTGGATCAGCTAGGCTTATCCTCACTGGAATTTTGAAGAATGAGAGGCGATCTCATAGAAACATAAAATTCTGATGGGATTGGATAGGGTAGATTCAGGAAGAATGTTCCCGATGTTGGGGAAGTCCAGAACCAGGGGACATAGTCTTAGGATAAGGGGTAAGCCATTTAGGACCAAGATGAAGATAAACTTCTTCATCCAGAGAGTGTTGAACCTGTGGAATTCTCTACCACAGAGAGTTGTTGAGGCCAGTTCACTAAATATCTTCAAAAGGGAGTTACATGTGGCCCTTAGGGCTAAAGAGATCAATGGGTATGGAGAGAAGGCAGGGGTGGGGTACTGTGGTTCAGTGATCAGCCATGATCTTATTGAATGGCGGTGCAGGCTAGTACGGCTGAATGGCCTGCTCCTGCACCTATTTTCTATGTTTCTATCTTTAATATGTGACCTACTCCTGGAAAATGCACGGCCAGTATATGAGGAGTCTCTAACCGCGGAATATGGAATTATTTTTACATCAATGTTTTGTTTCGACCAGTAACTACAAGGTAGGTTAACATCGCACTCTATTTCACACCGATAATATTGGTCTCATTTTCTGTCCTGATTAGATGTCCCGGTGAATGTAGGAGTGCTTGAGAAAATTCCAGCTGTGGACCTAACAGGGATTGTAGACTGAGGAACAACACCAGTTGATCCAGCCCAGGATTGTGAGAGAAAACTATTGATTCAAAGAGCTTTCATACATCGATAGGGGCGAAAGGTAAGAGAGAGTCCCATTGATTCAGATACACCCTGGTCCGTGGGGATAGACTGGGGAGAAAGGTCAGAGAGAGTCCCATTGACTCAGATAAACACTGGTCCTGGGAGACTGGGGAGAAAGGTCAGAGAGAGTCCCATTGACTCAGATAAACACTGGTCCTGGGGGACTGGGGAGAAAGGTCAGAGAGAGTCCCATTGACTCAGATACACACTGGTCCTGGGAGACTGGGGAGAAAGGTCAGAGAGAGTACCATTGACTCAGATACACACTGGTCCTGGGGGACTGGGGAGAAAGGTCAGAGAGAGTCCCTATGACTCAGATACATACTGGTCCTGGGGATAGACTAGGGAGAAAGGTCAGAGAGAGTCCCATTGACTCAGATACACACTGGTGCTGGGGATAGACTGGGGAGAAAGGTCAGAGAGAGTCCCATTGACTCAGATACACTCTGGTCCTGGGGGTCTGGGGAGAAAGGTCAGAGAGAGTCCCATTGACTCAGATAAACACTGGTCCTGGGGATAGATTGGGGAGAAAGGTCAGAGAGTCCCATTGACTCAGATAAACACTGGTCCTGGGGATAGACTGGGGAGAAAGGTCAGAGAGAGTCCCATTGACTCAGATAAACACTGGTCCTGGGGATAGACTGGGGAGAAAGGTCAGAGAGTCCCATTGACTCAGATAAACACTGGTCCTGGGGTTGACTGGGGAGAAAGGTCAGAGAGAGTCCCATTGACTCAGATAAACACTGGTCCTGGGGATAGACTGGGGAGAAAGGTCAGAGAGAGTCCCATTGACTCAGATACACACTGGTCCTGGGGATAGACTGGGGAGAAAGGTCAGAGAGAGTCCCATTGACTCAGATACACACTGGTCCTGGGGATAGACTAGGGAGAAAGGTCAGAGAGAGTCCCAATGACTCAGATACACACTGGTCCTGGGGGTCTGGGGAGAAAGGTCAGAGAGAGTCCCATTGACTCAGATAAACACTGGTCCTGGGGGTCTGGGGAGAAAGATCAGAGAGAGTCCCATTGACTCAGATACACACTGGTCCTGGGGATAGACTGGGGAGAAAGGTCAGAGAGTCCCATTGACTCAGATACACTCTGGTCCTGGGGGTCTGGGGAGAAAGGTTAGAGAGTCCCATTGACTCAGATAAACACTGGTCCTGGGGATAGACTGGGGAGAAAGGTCAGAGAGTCCCATTGACTCAGATAAACACTGGTCCTGGGGATAGACTGGGGAGAAAGATCAGAGAGAGTCCCATTGACTCAGATAAACACTGGTCCTGGGGGACTGGAGAAAGATCAGAGAGAGTCCCATTGACTCAGATAAACACTGGTCCTGGGGATAGACTGGGGAGAACGATCAGAGAGAGTCCCATTGACTCAGATAAACACTGGTCCTGGGGGACTGGAGAAAGATCAGAGAGAGTCCCATTGACTCAGATAAACACTGGTCCTGGGGATAGACTGTGGAGAAAGATCAGAGAGAGTCCCATTGACTCAGATAAACACTGGTCCTGGGGGACTGGAGAAAGATCAGAGAGAGTCCCATTGACTCAGATAAACACTGGTCCTGGGGGACTGGAGAAAGATCAGAGAGAGTCCCATTGACTCAGATAAACACTGGTCCTGGGGATAGACTGTGGAGAAAGATCAGAGAGAGTCCCATTGACTTAGATAAACACTGGTCCTGGGGGACTGGAGAAAGATCAGAGAGAGTCCCATTGACTCAGATAAACACTGGTCCTGGGGGACTGGAGAAAGATCAGAGAGAGTCCCATTGACTCAGATAAACACTGGTCCTGGGGGACTGGAGAAAGATCAGAGAGAGTCCCATTGACTCAGATACACACTGGTCCTGGGGGACTGGAGAAAGATCAGAGAGAGTCCCATTGACTCAGATACACACTGGTCCTGGGGGACTGGAGAAAGATCAGAGAGAGTCCCATTGACTCAGATACACACTGGCCCTGGGGATCGACTGGGGAGAAAGGTCAGAGGGAGTCCCAATCCACGTCACTTTATCAATATTTATCTAATTTTCTGTCTCGCATAATTAGATCTCGGGTAAATGATGGAGTGATAGAGAAAGGTCCACAGCTAGAAGTGAACAGGGGTTGCAGACTGAGGAACAACAGCAGGTGAACCATCTATTGCTGAAAACCTTATCTCTGCCTTTGCTACCTCTAGACTTGAATATTCCATCATTCTCCTGGCCGGCCTCCCTTCTTACACCCTCCGTAAACTTGCACTCATCCAAAACCCTGTTGCTCATTTCCTAACTCCTCACAAATTAATGCCAGAGAATAACTTCAACAACTGTTTGGAGAAATTCCTGATCCGAGACTGAATCGCTTGCATTTCCACAGTGGGGAAAGGAAAGGTTGCTGAGAGTTAACGTGCATGAGCGTGTGTCTGCACACGCACAAGTGGAGAATTGTGATTGTAAAACATCAGCCAACTCTACCAATTATATATTTATGGTGTTTTGAGATTGTAAAACACTTACAGATATGAAACAAATCAATGTTATATATCCCCTAACTGGGAAGGTACAAAATTCATTCTACATTATGTTATCAGTGGGACAGTGGGAAATGTCCTCACCCCCTAAAGTGCTCATTCATCATCATCGCAGGCAGTCCGTCAGAATCGAGGAAAACTTGCTTCCACTCTAAAAGTGAGTCCAATATGAGAACCACAGTCTCTGGCACAGGTGGGACAGATAGTGGTTGAGGGAAGGGGTGGGTGGCGCTGGTTTGCCGCACGCTCCTTCTGCTACCTGAGCTTGATTTCTGCATGCTCTTAGCAACGAGACTCGAGGTGCTCAACGACCTCCCGGATGCACTTCCTCCACTTAGGGCGGTCTTTGGCCAGGGACTCCCAGGTGTCGATGGTAATGTTGCATTTCATCAAGGACGCTTTGAGGGTGTCCTTCAAACGTTTCCTCCGTCCACCTTGGGCTTTTTTGCCGTGAAGGAGTTCCGAGCAGAGCGCTTGCTTTGGGAGTCTTGTGTCAGGCATGTGAACAATGTGGCTCGCCCAGTGGAGTTCATTAGTCAGGTGCTGACACCATGAGATATGGTCAATATATTCAAATAGAAGCAGCAACCAGTTCACATCTCCCTGAACACACGGACAATATCACTGCCCATAGAGACCAGAGGAATTACACCCAGCTATATACTGTGTATGTGGATAGATATAATATTCATAAAATGCCATAAATTAATATCCCAACTCAAAAATATTAAACACACATCTGTGAATAAAAATAATATAATACTGCCATTAAATGGCGGAGCAGGCTTGAGGGGCCAGATGGCCTACTCCTCTTATTTCTTATGTTCTTATGCCAGACTATGTAAAACTGAATGAAGGATCATTTAATCCATCAATGATCACCCGCTCCACATTTCCCTGCTGAATATTCCCTACCTCGGCAATAATGGTTTGGGCCTGCACCGTGAGTAAATCTCACCAATGGTCGCTCCCAGTGCGGAGTCTCGGCCAATGGGAGCCCGTCTGGAACTGGGTTGTGGAGATCAGTGCGACTCACTGGATTTACTGGGCAGCTGTCTGTGTCACACCTGATGTGGAGAGTTCATCGCAACACTCGGAAAATCTCGATCCCAGAGCTAACCGCTGTTGTAATGGTGGGGGAGGAGGGACTGGGTATCATGATTAACAAGGCAATGTCCTCCTTCCCATTTTAATATTTCCCTCTAACCCTCCTATTAATATATTTATTACAGAGCATCACAACCTGGGAACGCCTGTCATCACCATGGCTGAAGGTCCAAACATGGGGAGAAGATCCAACATCTTCAACAAGAATGAGAATGGACACAGCTAGGTTCACTTCACCACTCCCAGAGCAGGTACAGCACGGGTTATATACAGAGTAAAACTCCCTCTACACTGTCTCATCAAACACTCCCAGAGCAGGTACAGCACGGGTTATATACGGAGTAAAACTCCCTCTACACTGTCTCATCAAACACTCCCAGAGCAGGTACAGCACGGGTTATATACAGAGTAAAGCTCCCTCTACACTGTCCCATCAAACACTCCCAGGCAGGTACACCACGCGTTGGATATAGAGGAAAGCTCCTTCTGCACTGTCCAACTAAACACTCCCAGGGGCAAATACAGCATGGGTTGGATACAGAGTAAAGCTCCCTCTGCACGGTCCAATTACCAGGACAGGTACATCAAGGGTTAGATACAGAGTAAAGCTCCCTCTACACTGTCCCATCAAACACTCCCAGGACAGGTACAGGGGGTTAGATACAGAGTAAAGCTCCCTCTACACTGTCCCATCAAACACTCCCAGGGCAGGTACAGGGGGTTAGATACAGAGTAAAGCTCCCTCTACACTGTTCCATCAAACACTCCCAGGGCAGGTACAGCACGGGTTAGGTGCAGAGTAAAGCTCCCTCTACACTGTCCCATCAAACATTCCCAAACACATACAGCAGAGGTTACATGCTGAGTGAAGCTCCCTCTACAATGTCCCATGAAACAATCTCAGGACACCTACCACATGGGTTACAAACAAAGTAAGGCTTCCTCTACACTAACCCATCAAATACTTCCAGTACAGGTTCAACATGGGTTAGATACAGAATAAAGCTCCCTCTACATTGTCCCATCAAACACTCCCTGTACAGGTACAACATGGGTTAAATACAGAATAATGCTCCCTCAAAAGTAGTAATCTCAAGATTGCTACCAGTGCCACGTGCCACGTGCTAGTCAGAGTAGGAATCTCAGAAAAGCTCAGATGAATACGTGGCTTGAGGAGTGGTACAAACGGGAGGGATTCAAATTCCTGGGACATTGGAACCGGTTCTGGAGGAGGTGGGACCAGTACAAACCGGACGGTTTGCACCTGGGCAGGGCTGGAACCAATGTCGCAGGGGAAGTGTTTGCTCATGCTGTTGGGGAGGAGTTAAATTAATATGGCAGGGGGATGGGAACCTATGCAGGGAGACAGAGAAGTAGAATGGGGGCAGAAGCAAAAGATAGATAGAAAGAAGAAAAGTAAAAGTGGAGGGCAGAGAAACCTAAGGCAAAAAGGGCCCCATTACAGCAAAATTCTAAAGGGGCAAAGTGTGTTAGAAAGACTAGCCTGAAGGCTCTGTGCCTCAATGCGAGGAGTATTCGGAATAAGGTGGACAAATTAACTGCGCAGATAGCAATTAACTGGTATGATGTAATTGGCATCACGGAGACATGGCTCCAGGGTGACCAAGGCTGGGAACTCAACATCCAGGGGTATTCAACATTTAGGAAGGGTAGACAGAAAGGAAAAGGAGGCAGGGTGACATTGTTAAGTAAAGAGGAAATTAGTGCAATCGTAAGAAAGGACATTTGCTTCGATGATGTGGAATCGGTATGGGTGGGGCTACGGAATACGGAAAGGCAGAAAACACTAGAGGGAATTGTGTACAGACCACCAAACAATAGTAGTGAGGTTGGGGACAGCTTCAAACAAGAAATTAGGGATGCATGCAATAAAGGTACAGCAGTTATCATGAGCGACATTAATCTACATATTGATTGGGCTAACAAACTGGTAGCAATGCGGTGGAGGAGGATTTCCTGGAGTGTATTGGGGATAGTTTTCTAGACCAATATGTCGAGGAACCAACGAGGGAGCTGACCATCCTAGACTGGGTGACATGTAATGAGAAGGGACTAATTAGCAATCTTGTTGGGCGAGGCCGCTTGGGGAAGAGTGACCATAATATGGTAGAATTCTTCATTATGATGGAGAGTGACACACTTAATTCAGAAACTAAGGTCCTGAACTTAAGGAAAGGTAACTTTGATGGTTTGATGTGTGAATTGGCTCGAATAGTCTGGCAAATGATACTTAAAGGTTTGACGGTGGAAAGGCAATGACAAACATTTAAAGATCACATGGATGAACTTCAGCAATTGTATATCCCTGTCTGGAGTAAAAATAAAACTGGGAAGGTGGCTCAACCGTGGCTAACAAAGGAAATTAAGGATAGTGTTAAATCCAAGATAGCGGCTTATAAATTGGCCAGAAAAAGCAGCAAACCTGAGGACTGGGAGAAAGTTTGAATTCAGCAGAGGAGGACAAAGGGTATTATTAAGAGGGGGGAAATTGAGTATGAGAAGAATCTTGCTGGGAACATAAAAACTGACTGCAAAAGCTTATATAGATATGTGAAGAGAAAAAGATTAGTGACGACAAACGTAGGTCCCTTGCAGTCGGATTCAGGTGAATTTATAATGAGGAACAAAGAAATGGCAAACCAATTGAACAAATTATTCGGTTCTGTCTTCATGAAGGAAGACACAAATAATCTTCTGGAAGTACTAGGGGACAGAGTGCCAGTGAGAACTGAAGGATATCCATATTAGGTTGGACATTGTGTTAGGGAAATTGATAGGATTGAAGTCCGATAAATCCCCGGGGCCTGATAGTCTGCAACCCAGAGTACTTAAGGAAGTGGCCCTAGAAATAGTAGATTCATTGGTGATCATTTTCCAACAGTCTATCGACTTTGGATCAGTTCCTATGGACTGGAGGGTAGCTAATGTAACAACACTTTTTAAAAAGGGAGGGAGAGGGAAAGCTGGTAATTATAGACCGGTTAGCCTGACATCAGTAGTGGGGAAATTGTTGGAATCAATTATTAAAGATTAAATAGCAGCACATTTGGAACGCAGTGACAGGATCGGTCCAAGTCAGCATGGATTTATGAAGGGGAAATCATGCTTAACAAATCTTCTGCAATTTTTTGAGGATGTAACTAGTAGAGTGGACAAGGAGAACCAGTGGAACTCATGTATTTGGCCTTTCAAAAGGTTTTTGACAAGGTCCCACACAAGAGATTGGTGTGCAAAATTAAAGCACATGGTATTGGGGGTAATATACTGACGTGGATAGAGAACTGGTTGGCAGAAAGGAAGCAGAGAGTCGGGATAAACGGGTCCCTTTCTAAATGGCAGGCAGTGACCAGTGGAGTGCCGCAGGGCTCAATGCTGGGATCCCAGCTCTTTACAACATACATCAATGATTTGGATGAAGGAATTGAATGTAATATCTCCAAGTTTGCAGATGACACTAAAGTGGGTGGCAGTGTGAGCAGTGAGGGGGACGCTAAAAGACTGCAGGTTGACTTGGACAGGTTAGGTAAGTGGGCCAATGCATGGCAGATGCAGTATAATGTGGATAAATGTGAGGTTATCCACTTTGGGGGCAAAAACGCGATGACAATATTATTTGAATGGTGGCAGATTAGGAAAAGGGGAGGTGCAACGAGACCTGGGTGTCATGGTTCATCAGTCATTGAAAGTTGGCATGCAGGTTCAGCAGGTGGTGAAGAAGACAAATGGAATGTTGGCCTTCATAGCTAGGGGATTTGAGTATAGGAACAGTTATACAGGGCCTTGGTGAGGCCTCACCTGGAATATTGTGTTCAGCTTTGGTCTCCTAATCTGAGGAAGGACATTCTTGCTATTGAGGGAGTGCAGCGAAGATTCACCAGACTGATTCCCGGGATGGCAGGACTGACAAATGAGGAGAGACTGAATCACCTGGGCCTTTATACATTGGAATTTAGAAGGATGAGAGGGGATCTCATAGAAACATAAAGATTCTGACAGGACAGGATAGATGCGGGAAGAATGTTCCCAATGTTGGGGAAGTCCAGAACCAGGGGACACAGTCTTAGGATAAGGGGTAGGCCATTTAGGACTGAGATGAAGAGAAACTTCTTCACTCAGTGAGTTGTTAACCTGTGGAATTCCCTGCCGCAGACAGTTGTTGATGCCAGTTCATTGGATATATTCAAGAGGGAGTTAGATATGGCCCTTGCGGCTAAGGGGATCAAGGGGTATGGAGAGAAAGCAGGAAAGGGATACTGAGGGAGTGATCAGCCATGATCTTATTGAATGGTGGTGCAGGCTCAAAGGGCCGAATGGCCTACTCCTGCACCGATTTTCTATGTTTCTATGAATGAGAGGTGATCTTATAGAAACATATAAGATTATGACAGGGCTTGACAAGGTGGATGCAGAGAAGATGTTTCCACTGATGGGGGAGTCTATAACTAGATGGCTTGATCTTAGAATAAGGGGCCGCCCATTTAGAACTGAGATGACGACAAATTTCTGCTCTCAAACGGTTGTGAATCTGTGGAATTCGGTGCCTCAGAGAGCTGTGGAAGTTAGGACATTAAGAAACTGTCTATTTCTGTCTTAAATTTATTTAAACGATAAGGGGTTAAGGGGTTATGGGGAGCGGGCAGGGAAGTGGAGCTGAGTCCATGATCGGATCAGCCATGATCTTATTGAACGGAGGAGCAGGTTCAAGAGGCCTTATGGCCTACTCCTGCTCCTATTTCTTCTGTTCTTATTTATTGAAAATATACAGGAATGTTTCCTGACTCAACATGTTAATGAGGTAACTTTGGAAAATTATATATTGGATGTGGTGTTTAGTAGTGAGCCTGACCTCCTATCAGGTCTCCGTGTGGGGGAACATCTGGGCAACAGTAATCACATTGTAGGGTCCCAATTGGACAGGAGAACCAAAGTGACTGAGAACCTGCAACTCGCACCGCATTTCAGAAGGGCAAACTTCTCCAAAATGGCAGAGGACTTGCAACAGGTAAATTGGCCAACCCGACTCGGTGGTGATGTGACCGATGTTGAATACAAATGGAACGTATTTCAGATTTAAAATGTGGAAAACTAACGTAGCCAAAATCTAAAGATGGAAATGTGGTAAGAAAAAGCCAAGGTGGCTGACTGGCTCTGTACAAAGACAAATAACATGTAAACAGAAATGTCTCTATAAATTAAAGAAATTTAACACACAAATAAATAGCGTTGAATACAAAGAAAACGGAAGCTGCTATTCGATCAGCAAAAAGGTTATTTGGAAAAAAGAATTGTAGGCAACTGTGGCAGTCATGGGAAGAGCCTTTTTTATTTATGTAAAGAGTCAGAGAACTATCAAAGACTGTATTGGGCCACTGAAGGGTGTTCAAGGACAGGTTACAAAGGACGCACTGAGTATGGCGGAAATATTAATGAGTACTTTGCATCAGTCTTCACCCTTGAAGATCATGCAAAAATATTAGAATTTAATAACACCAGTTTTCCTCAGTAACATTAACATAGATAAGAATATTGCTTTAGAAAAAAAGTAAGAACTTAAAAATACACAGAGTAGCCAGCCGAAGGTCCTCCGGGAGATGGGACATGTGCTGTGTGAGCCCCTCTGGGAGATGGGACATGTGCTATGTGAGGGTCCTCCGGGAGATGGGACATGTGCTGTGTGAGGATCCTCCGGGAGATGGGACATGTGCTGTGAGAGAGTCCTCCGGGAGATGTGACACGTGCTGTGTGAGGGTCCTCCGGGAGATGGGACATGTGCTGTGTGAGGGTCCTCCGGGAGATGGGACATGTGCTGTGTGAGCCCCTCCGGGAGATGGGACATGTGCTGTGTGAGGGTCCTCCGGGAGATGGGACATGTGCTGTGTGAGCCCCTCCGGGAGATGGGACATGTGCTGTGTGAGGGTCCTCCGGGAGATGGGACATGTGCTGTGTGAGGGTCCTCCGGGAGATGGGACGTGTGCTGTGTGAGGGTCCTCCGGGAGATGGGACATGTGCTGTGTGAGCCCCTCCGGGAGATGGGACATGTGCTGTGTGAGCCCCTGTCCTGTATGTTTAATAGCTCACTACACTCTGGAATGGTTCCTGCAGATAGGAAGGAGGCTAGAGTGGTCCACATTTTTAAAACAACATGACAAGGCAGACCTCGGTAACTATAGGCCCATCAGTTTAATATCTTATAGGTAAGATGCTGGAAAGAATCATAAGGGATGCAATATATGAATACTTGGATAGGGAGGGACATATTAGGGAAAGCCAACATGGCTTCATAAAGAGTTCATGTCTCACAACTCTAATTGTATTTTTTGAAGACATTACAAAGTTAGTGGATGAGGGAAGCCCAGTAGACATTGTCTACTTAGATTTCCAAAAACCTTTTGACTAGGTACCACACAAGAGGCTTCTCTATAAGATCGGAGCCTCTGGTATTAGTGAAATATATTGAACTGGATACAGAACTGGCTGCAGGATGCAGGTAAAGAGCAGTTACAGATGGATTTGGATGTGTTTGGAGACCAGTCACCAGTGGTGTCCTGCAGGGATCAGTGCTGGGACTGTTGCTTTTTACTATTTTTATTAATGATCTGGATTTTGGTGTCGGGGCACAATTTTGAAATGATACCAAGATCTGTGCGAGTGCTCGAACTATAGAAGAGGCTCCTCTGATTCAGGCAGATCTTGAAGTATTGGGACACTGGCCTCATGACTGGAAAATGATGTATAACTTAGATAAGTTCAGTTTTATGTATGTGGGCAGGGCAAATGCTCAACATTCATACACCCTCCAGGGAAAGGCATTAAAGATGGTGGAGATAGAAAGAGATTTAGGCATTCTAGTGAATACATCCTTAAAGGGACACGAGCAATGCGGTGCAGCGACAGTAAGAGCAAATAGGGTGTTTGGGTGTATCCATAGGACAATTGAGTATAAGACGAGGCGTACTGTTTTGTCC
Organism: Pristiophorus japonicus; assembly: GCF_044704955.1. NCBI lineage: Eukaryota > Metazoa > Chordata > Chondrichthyes > Pristiophoridae > Pristiophorus > Pristiophorus japonicus. Next base: position 2,400,866 of record NW_027254772.1, read on the forward strand.
TTATACAAGACCTTAGTCAGGCCACACTTGGAATACTGTGTCCAGTTTTGGTCTCCTCACATGGTGGGTGATATTGAGGTTCTGGAAAGGGTCACTCGACTAATTCCAAGTCTAAAGCATCTTAATTATCGAGGTCGGTTAAAAGAGTTGGGACTCTTTATCTGAAAGCAGTGTCGATTTGGGGCGATATGATTGCGGTTTATAAGATAATGAAAGTGAAAGAGAGTGTTCCAGCTGACCGTTTATTTCAATTAAATAGGTTAGGCAGGACCAGGGATACAAATTTCAGTTGTACAAGGCTAGATCTAGGTTAGACATCAGGAGGTGGTTCTTTTCCCAGAGAACAGTAGACCTCTGGAACAAGCTGCCCTCTCATGTGGTGGATGCAGACTCACTGAATTCCTTCAAGTAAAAGCTGGATTTGTTTCTGGCTGCGGCGGAGATTAACACTTACAGAAGGTAGGTACTGCAGGGAGTTTAATGGCCAGAGTGATCTCCTGGACTAGTTTCCATCGCTTAGATGGGTTGGTGAGGAATTACCCAAAATTTATTTTCCAAAATAGTCGTAGTTTTTTTTTTAATCTGTATTTTTGCCTCTCCCAGGAGATCACATGGACTCGGGTGGAGTGGAGTGTATACGCTGTGATATATCGCAATTGTGTGGGACAGACTTGATGGACCAGATGGTCTTTACCTGTCCGTCATTTATCGTGTGTATCAAAACGCTTCATCAACACTGTCCCATCGAACACTACCAGAGCAGGTACAGCGCGGCTTAGATACAAAATAAATCTCAGGCTCTGAATTAGAGCCCACAGGCCCCGTGGTGATAGGCCCCGGGTGAGCGGGGTCACGGGCCGCCTTCTTGCACAGGGCGGGATCAGGGCGCATGCGCGGCCATCTTGGTTCAGGAACAGAGAGTGGGCGGGGCTTCAGAATCTCTGTTCCCAACTGGGTCCCAGTGCCCGGGAGATGGAGCATTCAGGGCAACACATTTTTCATCATCATAGAATCAGAGACTGGTTACAACATGGAAGGAGGCCCATCGAGCCCATGCCGGCTATCTGCAAGAGCTTCTACTAATCCCACTCTAGCTACTCTGACCAGACCTCTAATGATTTTGAACACCTCTGTCGAATCTCCTATCAATCTTCTCTGTTCTGACAACAACCCCAACTTCTCCTGACTATCCACATAACTGAAGTCCCTCATCCCTGGAATAATTCTCGTAAAACATTTCTGCACGCTCTCAAAAGGCCTTCACATACTTACTAAACTGCGGAAGCCAGAATTGCTCCAGCTCAGTCAACAAGCTCCCCGCTGGATTGGAACTAAACTACAGAACCAGTGGCAACCTGTTCAACCTTCATCGTCTCCAGGCCAGGTCCAAGACCACCCCAATCTCTGTCGTTGAGCTACCGTACGCGGACAATACCTGTGTCTGTGAACATACAGAGGCTGAACTCCAAGTCATAGTCGACGTATTTACTGAGGCGTACCAAAGCATGGGCTTTACACTAAACATGTGTAAGTCCGAGGTCCTCCACCAGCCTGTCCTCGCCACATAGCACTCCCCACTCCACCCACCCCCCATCCCGCAGTCATAAAAATCCATGGCGCGGCCCTGGACAATGTGGATCATTTCCCATACCTCGGGAACCTCTTATCAGCAAGAGCAGACATTGACGACAAGATTCAACACCGCCTCCAGTTCAGCCTTCGGCCTCTTGAGGAAAAGAGTGTTTGAGGACCACGCCCTCAAATCTACCACTAAGCTCATGGTCTACAGGGCTGTAGTAATACCCACCCTCAGAGACATGGACTATGTACAGTAGACACCTCAAGTTGCTGGAGAAATACCACCAATGATGTCTCTGCAAGATCGTACAAATTCCCTGGGAGGACAGACACACCAATGTTGGCGTCGTCGGCCAGGCCAACATCCCCAGCATAGAAGCACGGACCACATTTGATTAGCTCTGCTGGGCAGGCCACATTGTTCGCATGCCAGACATGAGACTCCCATAGCAAGCACTCTACTCAGAACTCCTTCACAGCAAACGAGCCAAAGGTGTAGCAGAGGAAACGTTACAAGGACACCCTCAAAGTCTCCCTGATAAAGTGCAACATCCCAACTGACACCTGGGAGTCCCTGGCTAAAGACCGCCCAAAGTGGAGGAAGAGCATCCGGGAGGGCGCTGAGCACCTCGAGTCTCATCGCCGAGAGCATGCAGAAATCAACCGCAGGCATCAGAAACAACATGCGGCAAACCTGTCCCACCCACCCCTTCCCTCAACGACTATCTGTCCCACCTGTGACAGGGACTGTGGCTCTCGTTTTGGACTGTTCAGCCAAACAAGGACTCATTTTTAGAGTGGAAGCCTGTCTTCCTCGATCCGAGGGACTGCCTATGATGATGATGATGACCCAGAATTGGACACAATACTCCAGTTGAGGCCGAACCAGAGTTTTACGTGGGTTCAACATAATATCCACACTTCTGTACTCTATACCTCTATTCATGAAGCCTTGGGTCCCGTAAATCTTTGAAGGTGGCAGCACAGGTTGAGAAAGTGGTTACAGTGATTGGTGCACATATACTCCTGCGTCTCTCTGTTCACGCACCCCTTTTGTTTATATTTACTCTCCTCTTTCTTCCTCCCAAAATATATCACTTTTAAACTTTTCTACGTTAAGTTTCATCTGCCACATGTCTGCCCATTCCACCAGTCTGTCAGACTTTCTGAAGTCTATCACCATCCTCCTCACTGTTCACTGTACTTCCAAGTTTTGTGTGAGCTGTAGATTTGGAAATTGTGCCCTGTACACCCAAGTCTAGGTCATTAATATAGATTTTAAAAAAGCAGTGGCCCCAATACCGACCTCTGGGGAACACCACTTCCTCCAGTCTGAAAAACAACCGTTCACCACTACTCTGTGTGTGTCACTTAGCCACTTTCATATCCATGCTGCCACTGTCCCCGTTATTCCATGGGCTTCGATTTTGCTGGTATTGGTAACACGCCTGGGATCAGTAAACACAAAACCCAGTCTGTTAATCACTTTCAGCTACTGGACTTAGCATGTGTCTCACAGCATCTCTTCTACCTTCAATATGTGAATAGAGCATCACGCCTGTAAACCTGGTTTAAGTTTATATCCACTCAGCAAATCTATTTAAGAAAAGCCTGTAGGCCAATGAGACACTGTTAAGGTGCAAGTGTGCTACTGGTTTGATTGCCATTTTGCCTGTAATGGACTCCGTATCTTGGTCTCCGTATTTAAGGAAGGATATACCTGCATTGGAGGCAGTTCAGAGAAGGTTCACGAGGTTGATTCCGGAGATGAGGGAATTTACTTATGAAGATAGCTTGAGTAGGTTGGGCCTAAGCACATTGGAGTTCAGAAGAATGAGAGGTGATTTTATCGAAACATAAGATAATGAGGAGGCTCGACAAGGTGGATGCAGAGAGGATATTTCCACTTATATCGGAAACTAAAACTAGGGGACATAGTCTTAAAATAAGGGGCCACCCAATTAAAACTGAGATAAGGAATTTCTTCTCTGAGGGTTGTAAATCTGTGGAATTCTCTGCCCAGGAGAGCTGTGGAGGCTAGGTCTTTGAATATATTTAAGGCGGAGATAGAGAGATGTTTGAGCGATAAGTGAGTAAAGGCTTATGGGGAGCGGGCAGGGAAGTGGAACTGAGTCCATGATCGGATCAGCCATGACCTTATTGAATGGCGGAGCAGGCCCGAGGGGCCAAATGGCCTACTCCAGCTCCTATTTCTTATGTTCTCATGTTCTAATTGAACAATTCTCCCAGGGTAACCTTGTCTGAAATGAAATATGTGTCTTTTAATAAGCCTCAGGTCTTTGCTCATGTCTGCTGCAGATTCTGGAGTTGATCGGATTGACTTATAACGATAGGTTGAGTAGGTTGGGCCTATACACATTGGAGTTCAGAAGAATGAGGTGATCTCAGTGTGTCCCTGAAGGACTGTGTCCAGGCTGAAGTTCTGTTCCCCCCTGTAAGTTCCTCCCCATAGATTGTCCTTTCTCAACTCCAGCCAGGTGATGCTAAACCCTCAGGTGGGAAAGACAAAAAACCACAGCAATGTGTTTAAAGCAACACTAATTTATATGTCTGTATCCCAAATATTAAACCCCTTTCCAGTTACAGGATTTATTAACATCAGCGTTACAGGAGTTATAAACCCCAACTATCAAAATGAAGTCAATGCAGTCCAGAATGCGAGTAACAGCAGAATCCAACCCCTGCGTTCACTTGTGAACTCGCTGGTGTTTCAGCAGGTTGGATGATGTAGTGAATCTCTTCCCACAGTCGGAGCAGGTGAACGGCCTCTCCCCAGTGTGAACTCGCTGGTGTGTCAGCATGTTGGATAATTGAGTGAATCCCTTCCCACACTCGGAGCAGCTGAATGGCCTCTCCCCAGTGTGAACTCGCTGGTGTTTCAGCAGGTGGGATAACTGAGTCAATCCCTTCCCACAGTCAGAGAGGTGAACGGTCTCTCCCCAGTGTGAACTCACTGGTGTTTCAGCAGGTTGGATGATGTAGTGAATCCCTTCCCACAGTCGGAGCAGGTGAACGGCCTCTCCCCAGTGTGAACTCACTGGTGTTTCAGCAGGTTGGATGATGTAGTGAATCCCTTCCCACACTCAGAGAGGTGAACGGCCTCTCCCCAGTGTGACCTCGCTGGTGTCTCAGCAGGTGGGATAACTGAGTCAATCCCTTCCCACAGTCAGAGAGGTGAACGGTCTCTCCCCAGTGTGAACTCGCTGGTGTGTCAGCAGGTTGGATGATGCAGTGAATCCCTTCCCACAGTTGGAGCAGGTGAACGGTCTCTCCCCAGTGTGAACTCACCGATGTGTTTCCAGCTGGGACGGGTAGTTGAAATGTTTCCCACAATCCCCACATTTACACAGTTTCTCCCCAGTGTGACTGCACTTGTGTCTCTCCAGGTTGGACGATCGACTGAAGCCTTGTCCACACACAGAACACGTGTACCGTTTCTCCCCACTGTGAACGGTGCCTTCTGCTTCCATGGTCAAAAGCTGATGATATGCCAGTCCCGATGTACCGAGTGACCGTCAGATCTTGAGGTGATGTTTGGTTTGAGCTTCCAGTCTCCAAATCCTCCCCTTTTAACACCCTGTAAAGTGAATTTCAAACAGGAAAAGGGAGTGTGAGAGAACCCACAAAAACACAAAGGCAGGTTGTGAAATGGAGCTTAATGAATCTGGTCATTTGTGGGGCCGGCACTAGAAAAAAGTGACCATGAAAGCTGCCGGATTGTCATAAAAACACATCTGGGTCAGTACTGTCCTTCAGGGAAGAGAACCCGGGGACCGAGAGCCACACTCGGTCTTGCCCGGGGACCGAGAGCCACACTCGGTGTTGCCCGGGGACCGAGAGCCACACTCGGTCTTGCCCGGGGACTGAGAGCCACACTCGGTCTTGCCCGGGGACCGAGAGCCGCACTCGGTGTTGCCCGGGGACCGAGAGCCACACTTGGTGTTGCCCGGGGACTGAGAGCCACACTCGGTGTTGCTCGGGGACCGAGAGCCACACTCGGTGTTGCCCGGGGACCAAGAGCCACACTCGGTGTTGCCCGGGGACCGAGAGCCACACTCGGTGTTGCCCGGGGACCGAGAGCCACACTCGGTGTTGCCCGGGGACCGAGAGCCACACTCGGTGTTGCCCGGGGACTGAGAGCCACACTCGGTGTTGCCCAGGGACTGAGAGCCACACTCGGTGTTGCCCGGTGACTGAGAGCCACACTCGGTGTTGCCTGGGGACCGAGAGCCACACTCGGTGTTGCCCGGGGACTGAGAGCCACACTCGGTGTTGCCCGGGGACTGAGAGCCACACTCGGTGTTACCCGGGGACTGAGAGCCACACTCGGTGTTGCCCGGTGACTGAGAGCCACACTCGGTGTTGCCCGGGGACTGAGAGCCACACTCGGTGTTGCCCGGGGACTGAGAGCCACACTCGGTGTTGCCCGGGGACTGAGAGCCACACTCGGTGTTGCCCGGGGACTGAGAGCCACACTTGGTGTTGCCCGGGGACTGAGAGCCACACTCGGTGTTGCCCGGGGACCGAGAGCCGCACTCCGTGTTGCCCGGGGACCGAGAGCCGTACTCGGTGTTGCCCGGGGACCGAGAGCCACACTCGGCCTTGCCCGGGGACTGAGAGCCGCACTCGGTTAAAAAGGAGGCAGACAAAAAGCAGGAAACTATAGACCAGTTAACCTAACATCTGTGGATAGGAAAATGTTGAAGAGTTCATTCTTAAAGAAGCATTAGCACGCTATTTGGAAAAGCATAATTCGGTCAGGCAGTCAGCATGGATTTATGAAGGGGAAGTTAAGTTTGACAAATTTGCTGGAATTCTTTGAGCATGTAATGAACAGGGTGGATAAAGTGGGTGTGGTGTATTTGGACTCCCAGAAGGCATTTGACAAGGTGCCATATAAAAGATTACTGCACAAGATAAAAGTTCACGGGCTGGGGGTAATATATTAGCATGGGTCGAGGTTTGGCTAACTAACAGACAACAGAGAGTTTTCTGTTTGCTGGCGATATAAAGATGGGAGGAAAAGCAATGTGTGAGGAGGACACAAATAATCTGCAAAAGGACACAGACAGGCTAAGTGAGTGCGCAAAAATTTGGCAGATGGAGTATAATGTTGGAAAGTGTGAGGTCATGCATTATGGCAGAAAAAAAATGAAAGAGCAAGTTATTATTTAAATGGAGAAAGATTGCAAAGTGCTGCAGTACAGCGGGACCTGGGGGTACTTGTTCATGAAACACAAAAGGTTGGTATGCAGGTACAGCAGGTGATCAGGAAGGCCAACTGAATCTTGGCCTTTATTGCAAAGGGGTTGGAGTATAAAAACAGGGAAGTCTTGCTACAGTTATACAAGTTATTGGTGAGATGACACCTTGAATACTGCGTGCATTTTTTTTTTCCATATTTATAAAAGGATATACTTGCTTTGGAGGAAGTTGAGAGAAAGTTCACTAGGTTGATTCCGGAGATGAGGGGGTTGACTTATGAGAAAAGATTGAGGAGGTTGGGCCTCTACTCATTGAATTCAGAAGAACGAATGAGAGGTGATTTATCAAAACGTATAAGATAATGAGGGGGCTTGATAAGGTGGTAGCAGAGAGGATGTTTTCACTGATCGGGGAGACTACAACTAGGGGGCATAATCTTCGAATAAGGGGCCCCCATTTAAAACTGAGATGAGGAGGAATTTCTTCTCTCAGAGGGTTATAAACCTGTGGAATTCGCTGCCTCAGAGACCTGTGGAAGCTGGGACATTGAATATATTTAAGACAGAGATAGACATTGTCTTAACTGATAAGGGAATAAGAGGTTATGGGGAGCGGGCAGGGAAGTGGTCCTGAGTCCATAATCGGATCAACCATGATCGTATTAAATGGTGGAGCAGGCTCGAGGGGCCGTATGCCTACTCCTGCTCCTATTTCTTATGTTCTTATTTTCTTATATAGTGGTGTCTGGTATGGGAGTGTGGATTTGACTCTATCTGTCCATCTCTGGTATGTGGATGAGGGTTTTACTCTGTATGTTAGTTTCTGATACAAGAGCGTGGGTTTTATCCAGTACCTGTCAATTTCTGGTAATTGTCTGTGGGTTTCATTCTGTAACAAAAAGGGCCACATTACAACAATAAGAGTGTTTAAAAAAAACAAGCCTGAAAGCTCTGAGTCTCAAAGCGAGAAGCATTCGTAATAAGGTGGAAAAATTAACTGCACAGATAGCTGTTAACGGATATGATGTAATTGGGATTACTGAGACATGGCTCCAGGGTAACCAAGGCTGGGAACATAACATCCAGGGGTATTCAATATTCAGGAAGGATAGCCAGAAAGGAAAAGGAGGTGGGGTAGTGTTAATGGTTAAAGAGGAGGTTAATGCAATAGTAAGGTAGGACATTAGCTGGGATAATGTGGAATCTATATGGGTAGAGCTGCGAAACACCAAAGTGCAGAAAACGTTAGTTGGGGTTATGTACAGACCACTAAACAGTAGTAGGGAGGTTGGGGATGGCATCAAACAGGAAATTAGGGATGCGTGCAATAAGGGTACAGCAGTTATCATGGGTAACCTTAACCTCGATATTGATTGGGCTAACCAAACTTAGCAATACTGTGGAGGAGGTTTTTCTGGAGTGCCTCAGGGATGATTTTCTAGACCAATATGTTGAGGAACCAACTGGAGAGCAGGCCATCCTAGACTGGGTCTTGTGTAATGAGAGAGGATTAATTAGCAATCTGGTCATGCGTGGCCCCTTGGGGAAGAGTGACCATAATATGGTAGAATTCTTCATTAAGCTGGAGAGTGACACAGTTAACTCAGAGACTAGGGTCCTGAACTTAAAGGAAACTTCAATGGTATGAGACGTGATTTGGCTGGGATAAACTGGCGAATGATACTTAAAGGGTTGACGGTGGATAGGCAATGGCAGACATTTAAAGATCACATGGATGAATTACAACTATTGTACATCCGTGTCTGGCATAAAAATAAAACCGAAAAGGTGGCTCAACCGTGGCTAACAAGAGAAATTAGGGACAGTGTTAAATCCAAGGAAGAGGCATATAAATTGGCCAGAAAAAGCAGCAAACCTGAGGACTGGGAGACATTTAGAATTCAGCAGAGGAGGACAAAGGGTCTAATTAGGAGGGGGAAAATAGAGTATGAGAATAAGCTTGCAGGGAACATAAAAACTGACTGCAAAAGCTTCTATAGATATGTGAAGAGAAAAAGATTAGTGAAGACAAACATGGTCCCTTGCAGTCAGAATCAGGTGAATTTATAATAGGTAACAAGGAAATGACAGACCAACTGAACAAATACTTTGGTTCTGTCTTCACGAAGGAAGACACGAATAACCTCCCAAAATTACTAGGGGACCGAGGGTCTAACAGGAAGGAGGAACTGAGGGAAATCCTTATTAGTCAGGAAATGGTTGTTGGGAAACTGATGCAACTGAAGGCCGGTAAATCCCCAGGGTCTGATAGTCTGCATCCCAGAGTAGTTAAAGAAATGGCCCTAGAAATAGAAGATGCATTGGTGGTCATTTTCCTTCATTTCATGGACTATGGATCAGTACCTATGGATTGGAGGGTAGCTAATGTAACCCCTCTTTTTTAAAAAAAGGAGGGGGAGAGAAAACAGGGAATTATAGACCGGTTTGCCTGACATTGGTGGTGGGGAAAATGCTGGAATCAATTATTAAAGATGTAATAGCAGAGCATTTGGAAAGCAGTGACAGGATCGGTCCAAGTCAGCATGGATCAATGAAAGGGAAATCATGCTTGACAAATCTTCGAGAGTGTTTTGAGGATGTAACTAGTAGAGTGGATAAGGGAGAACCAGTGGATGTGGTGGATTTGGAATTTCAAAAGACTTTTGACAAGGTCCCACACAAGAGATTAGTGTGCAAAATTAAAGCACATGGTATTGGGGGTAATGTATTGACGTGGAGGCAGAACTGGTTGGCAGACAGGAAGCAAAGAGTAGGAATAAACGGGTCTTTTTCAGAATGGCAGGCAGTGACTAGTGGGGTGCTGCAAGGTTCAGTGCATTGATCCCAACTATTTACAATATATATTAATGATTTAGACGATGGAATTGAAGGTAATATCTCCAAGTTTGCAGATGACACTAAGCTGGGTGGCAGTGTGAGCTGTGAGGAGGATGCTAAGAGGCTGCAGAGTGACTTGGACAGGTTAGGTGAATGGGCAATTGCATGGCAGATGCAGTATAATGTGGATTATTGTGAGGTTATCCACTTTGGTGGCAAAAACAGGAAGGCAGATTATCTAAATGGTGAGAGATTAGTAAAATCGGAGGTGCAAATAGACCTGGATGTCATGGTACATCAAGTCACTGAAGGTAGGCATGCAGGTCCAGCAGGCAGTAAAGAAAGCAACTGGCATGCTGGCCTTCATAGCGAGGGGGTTTGAGTATAGGAGCAGGGAGGTGTTACTGCAGTTGTACAGGGCCTTGGTGAGGCCACACCTTGAGTATTGTGTGCAGTCTTGGTCTATTAATCTGAGCAAGGACTTGCTTGCTATTGAGGGAGTGCAGAGAAGGTTCACCAGACTAATTCCCGGGATGGCAGGACTGACATATGAAGAAAGACTGGATCAGCTAGGCTTACACTCACTGGAATTTAGAAGAATGAGAGGGGATCTCATAGAAACATATAAAATAATGACGGGACTGGACAGGTTAGAGGCAGGAAGAATGTTCCTGATGTTGGGGAAGTCCAGAATCAGGGTCACAGTCCAAGGATAAGGGATAAGCCATATCGGACTGAAATGAGGAGAAACTTTTTCACCCAGAGAATGGTAAACCTGTGCAATTCTCTACCACAGAAAGTTGTGGAGTCCAGTTCGTTGGATATATTCAAGATGGAGTTAGATGTGGCCTTTACGGCTAAGGGGATCAGGGGGTATAGAGAGAAAGCGGGAGTGAGGTACTGAAGTTGCATGATCAGATTGAATGGTGTTGCAGGCTCGAAGGGCCGAATGGCCTACTCCTGCACCTATTTTCGATGTTTCTTTCCATTCTTGGTGTGTGAGTGTGTTCTGCGCTGTATCTGTCCATTTCTGTTATGTGAACGTTAGCTCTACTCCATACCCGTCATTCTCCAGTATGTTAGTATTGTTTTACTGTGTACCACCAATTCCTGATAGAGTATTGGTTTTACTTTCGAACTGTCAGTTTGTGTTATGGAGGTGAGTTTTCTGCTGAATCTGTCGGTCTCTGGTAAATGAGTCTGAGTTTTACTCTGTATCTATCTGTCTCTGGTATGTGAGTGTGGGCCTTTATCTGTATCTCTCCATTTCTGTTATGGGAGCCTGGGTTTTATTCTATACCTGTCAAGTTCTGATCTGTGATTGTGGGCCTTACTCTATAGCTGCCAGTTTCTGTTTAATTGTGAGTGGACTTTCCTTTGTACCTGTTAGTTTCTGGAATGAAAGAGAGATCTTTACCCTGTACCTGTCAATTACTAGTTCGTGAGTCTGGGCATGTCACTGTATGTCAATTTATGTTAAGGGAATATGGATTTTAAGATGTCAGCCTCTGATATGTGAGTATGGGTTTTATACTGTATCTCTCAGTCTCTGATATGTGAGTATGGGTTTTATACTGTATCTCTCAGTCTCTCATATGTGAGTGTGGGTTTTATACTGTATCACTCAGTCTCTGATATGCAAGTGTGTGTATTTTTCTGTAATTGTCAGGTTTTGGTGTGTGTTGAGGTTTAATCTGTGCCTCTCAGTTTCTGCTGCGGTAGTCTGAGTTTAATCTGTATTTGCCAGCCTCTGGTAATGTGAACGTGAGAACCAATTTTAATTTTTACCTGTATTTCTCTGATATGTGAGTGAAGAGTTTGCATTCTCCATGTCATTGTTCAGATGTGTGTGTGTGGGTTTTACTCTGCCCCGATCATTTCCTGCGATGCAAGAAACAATTTTACTTACTGCCTTTCAGTTTTCCGATATGTGCACATGAGATTTACATTTTACCTGTCACTCTCTGGTATGCAAGTGGGGATTTTATTCTGTTACTGTCACTTTCATATATGTGGGTGTGTGTTGTATACTGTATTTCTCAGTCTGTGGTATGGGAATGTGGGTTTTATTCTGCACCTGTCATCTTCTGGTATGTTCGGGGGGTTAAATACTGAATCCGTCAGATTCTGAAACATGAATATGGCTTTTGCTCTGTACCCATCAGCTTCTGATATGCGAGTGTGGTTTATACTATCTGTTTAACATTTTTTCTGATGGATGATTGTGTTTTATTCTCTACCTGCCAGTTTCTGGCAAGTGAGTGTGTGTGTTTAATGTACCTGTCAGTGTGATCTGTTTCAATGGTGAAACAGCATCTGATTCTACTGCTCCATGTGGCTGTAAGATTCACAATGTAACTCTGCCACTTCGGATCACTGTGGGACTGACAGCTTCTGCTGCCTGTGACAATAGGATTGAGGCCAGTTCTGTATCTCTGCGCTCTGTGAGTGATAATCTACTTACTGTGTGTGAGAAGGAGCTGCCTGCACTTTTCGTTGTATTCTGGGTGGAGGAAAGATCTCATTTGTTCAGGCTGGTTGAAGAATTTTGCTGTGAGAATAATAATACGATAACATTATTAGTTCTAAGATATGGATTCGGGGGACAATACGATGTATCTGAGGGAGGGACAATGTATCTCTCGATCATCAGCAACACGGTTTTGGGGAACTCAGCTCACCGAAATATAACGCGTCTTTAAAATATCTTCTCCCACTCTCCTCTACTGGTACCTGCAATAGATGCACTTTGTGAAACTCCTCACATCCTCACTGTCAGACTGTGTTTCCACTGCTCACTGTCCAAGAACAACAGACACGGTGAGATTGGAACTGAATCAGGAACATTCACTACTGATTTGGGGAAAGAAAGCAGCAATGATTTGAAAGAGCGACTGGTTTACTTTCTCTGTTACCTTACACTGTCATCACACACAGCCCGAGAATGGCCTCCCCCTTCCTCCACTCACATCATGTCCTGGAACTAGTTCCTGCTCCACTCTGCCTCTTACACACAGCCCCCGAGGGAACTAAACCAGGAACGTTCACTACTGGTGTGGAGAGAGAAAGCAGCAGGTTATAAATAGCGGATTCTGCCCATTCTGTCTCCCTTACCCTGGACACACACTGTCCACACACAGCCCGAGAATGGCCTCTCCCTTCCCCCACTCACACCACGCACTGACACTGGTTCTTGGTCCACTCTGCCCCTTACACACAGCCCCCGACTCCCCCTGAACTCCCCCCGGACTCAATGCTGATCTCTGAGCCTTACCCCGGGGTCGCGGTGTCTCCAATCCCGGCTGTTTTAAACCATCTTCTTCCACTCACTGAGTGAATGGTGATCCCAGGCAGGGCTGGGGCAGGGGAGGGTGCATGTGCTATTCTGCTCACTGGGAATGACACAGGGGGCGGGGTGAACCGCGCATGCGCAGCTCTCTGTATTAATTCAATCTGTAAAATCCAATTTACTTTTATCAGAATCTGAGCGAAGGAACTCAGCTCTTACTTTACCAAGATGGCCACGCATGCGCTGTGCTGCTCACTGAACCAAGATGGCGGAGGACTGACCCTGCCTTCCTGTACAAAGATGGCCGCCGTTACCCGGGGCCTGTGACCGGGAGAAAGCCTCGGGCTTGCAGCCGCCGATATTCCGGTTGTTATTGCGGGCTTCCGGCGGGCACAACGAGCTTTTGCCACCTCCGCAGCTCCCCGCTGCTCCATTACTGCCCTCCGTCCCGCTGGGAATTGTCACTTTGACGGAGCACACGCTCACGATTCCCACTCCGCCATTACACGCACCGCGCATGCTCCACACACAGCCTGGTGCTACGCCTGCGCACTGGGCCCCTGCAGTCTGAGTCCGGCACATTCCCTGTTGCGGGGAATGCTGGGTAACTATGACGGGCCACTTTAGTGACTGGACAGGATTTCCTGGGCTCCCATTGGTCACTGAACCATGTCCATCCTGGCACTGAGCCTGCTGCTCTCAGTGACCCTGTACCTGAGCTGGAGATTGGTGTTCTGTGTAAATAGTCAATCAATCAGCTTGTTTCACACACCGAGTGTCCAATACCTGATCTCTCCACAATAAGGGACTAATTCATCTTCCCTTACCTTCTGTCTTGGGCCTTTTCTTACTCTGGATTATTTCACTTCTCCCGCAGTTCATCTTTTGCCACATCAATCCCAAGCTTGTTTGGTTTGAGTATCCGGCTTGTGGGTGTCATGGATTGAACCGGCGTATCTCACTTTACACTCATTTGACGTTCCTTTCAACTAGCCCTTGAAAGAACTAAAGGCTTAAGACTGGAAATCTGTTATTTTCTGTATTGTTTAACGATTGTTGGATGCGGTTAATAGATCTCCACACATACTGCATGTGATCAACATTGAAATGTTCTGATCGTTGTAATTGTCTTTGCTAATTTTGATGGATTAGTTGATTATAATTAATTGTTACTAACATACCTTGCAGTAATGTTTGCATCAACATAATTGTTTAAATACTTCCTTTATAAGCTCTTTATCTTCCCCACTGACCTTTGTTACCTCTTGTGGGGGAATCCAGAACTAGGTGGCATAGTCTGAGAATAAGAAGTCGCCCATTTAAAACCGAAATGAGGAGGAATTTCTTCTCTCAGAGAGTCGTGAATCTTTGAAATTCTCTGCCCCAGAGTGCAACGGAGGCTGGATATTGAATATATCTAATTTTGAGGGACCGCATATGAGTGATATTTAAATTGCAGATGTACTAATTTTTGTAAGATAGGGGAGTCAAGGGTTATGGGGAGAGGGCAGGGAAGTGGAATTGAAGCCAAGATCATATAAGCCATGAACTTATTGAATTTTCTTATGTTCTTAGCCTTGGTTGGGGAATGGGTTTCGATGTAGGTTTAGCGGTTAGTGGGTGTGGTTTATGGTTATTTTTTAGGACTGGGATTAGTGATTGGGATAGTCAGTAGGATATTCGGCTTAGGATATAGTGATTAACTTAGAAAGCACTTTTGGCAATATAAGTATCACTGGACGTGCCTTTTTCCATTTCATGTTTTTAACCTCACACAAACAAGTCACTAATCAGCCTCACAATGTGTTCACTCAAGGAATCTTCTTTCCTGTGCAAGCCTCATTTCCTCTGTTCTTTCACATCTCTACATTTCTCACAGAAAAATAAATTATTGACATTAGATTTGGGGATGTTGGACAAGAACAGATGGATATAGTTGTTGTGCTGGTTACATCTTATCATCCATCTGCCTGAAAAGGGCTTCTGACAATCTGTCACCAGGCCCCACTGGTCACCGTCTGATTCCACCACCATATCTTCATTCATTACCCACCTTTCACCCTAACTAGAGCTGGTTTCACCTGAATGGCCATTCCCCATACTGATGCTCTCTAATTACCGAGCAGAGCATAAACACCGGCATGCACTGGATAATGCGAATGGTCCGTTTCTGTGCCGTATATCCTATGTAATGTTGTAGTCTCAGTGTAAGTGCTCCCTGGATTTGATGTCTCAGTGTTATTGGTCACTGGATTTGTTGTCACGGTATTAATAATCCCTCAATTTGGTGTCACGATGTAATTCATATGGATTTGATGTCTCATTGTAACTGGTCCCTCAGTGTAAGAAGTCCCTGGATTTGATGCATCAGTGTAAGTCGTCCCTGGATTTGGAGTCACAATGGGTGTAGTCCCTGGATTTGGAGTCACAATGTATGTGGTCCCTGGATTTGGAGTCACAATGTATGTGGTCCCTGGATTTGGAGTCACAATGTATGTGGTCCCTGGATTTGGTGTCAAAATGTATGTGGTCCCTGGATTTGGAGTCACAATGTATGTGGTCCCAGGATGTGGAGTCACAGTGTACGTGGTCTCTGGATTTGGAGTCACAATGTATGTGGTCCCTGGATTTGTTGTCAACAGCATCTCGTCACTGGGACTGATGGTAAACCCGCAGCCCAGCATCTCATTCAGCACAGAATGATCCCACTCAAATCTATTCCCAATTAACACTACCCACATTAATTCACCAGCAACAGTTCAGTGCCTGCAAGGAACTGCAGCCCCACGTCTAACTTCAGTGAAACACACCATACAAGACATTTTAAAGGAAAGATTAACCCCATCATAGTGCAACAGAGGCAAGTAATGGGCAGTAAATCCCAATCACTCATACACCTTCTTCACCCCTACTCTCCAACTCCCCCTCCCCAACTACCCTATCACCCCTACTCCCCAATCATCCCTCACCCCAACTCCTTTTTAACCCCTACTCTCCAAACATCCCTCATCCAACTCCTCTCTCACCCCTACTCTACAAACCCCTCACCCAACTTCTCTTTCACCCCTACTCCCCAAACCCCTCACCCAACTCCTCTATCACCCCTACTCCCCAAACCCCTCACCCCAACTCCTCTTTTACCCATACTCCCCAAACCCCTCACCCAACTCCTCTATCACCCCTACTCCCCAAACCCATCACCCAATTCCTCTATCACCCCTACTCTCCAAACCCCTCACCCAACTCCTCTATCACCCCTACTCTCCAAACATCCCTCACCCCAACTCCTCTTTTAGCCCTACTCTCCAAACCCTGTATCACCCCTACTCCCCAAACCCCTCGCCCAACTCTTCTTTCACCCATACTCCCCAAACATCCCTCACCCCAACTCCTCTTTTACCCCTACAATTTAATTTTTAACATCACTTACACAAGTCATCCATACTGGAGGTAAATCTAGGATCTTCTGTGTGATGGTGAGGTGATCACTGGACAATAAAGTGCAGAGACTGGTGCGTGGCTGCTCATTACCCTCGGTGAGATTTAATCCCATTTCCCACTGAATACTGCGCACAGATGGTCAGCTTGGTAACGGAATGGTCAGTGTGACATCACTTTCTAAACTAGAGCACACAGGTCATCAATTAATGGTAAAGGAATTAAACACTGCAATTACATTGTAAATAATAGGAAATAAAATGCTGGAAAATAACTGGCGAAGATAACAGCTTATCTCTGTGGAAGTCATTAGCAAACATTAGGAATGATGTGATTTGTTTACACACACACACACATATCTAGAGCAAAGACTTTGTGTGTGCACTTTTCAGTTGTTGTGGTTAACTTGATGCGATAAGGTTTCTTTGGATTTTAGGACCATGTGAGAGCTCATCCGGCGGTGCTTGCTGTGTGAGGATATAAAGAGACCGCCCGCTGTTCCTCCTCCCACTGCCTGGGGGAATGGGGCAGATATTTAAAGGGACAGGGACTCCCTTTTCTCTGCCTATTTATACTTAAAGGAACAGTCCAGTTTATCTCGGAGTGTCGGAGGACTTCACGAACCAAGCTCCCATTGACTGTGCAGTGATTGTAAAGCTGTCTATTTCAGTCACTTGCGCCTTTCTAAAATGTCTCACTCTTTTTGATGATCCGTTTGCCGAATTTGGAAAGACTTGACAATTGTGCAGTGTGATGAAGGTTTTGTTTAAAGCTGGAGTAAAATGTGTTTCTAACCCTCCCCCAACATGCCCCTCCCCCAAATATTTTTAGAACACTGCAATCCTGACTGAGAAGGTCGCATGTTCGATCCTTGATTGGGGCTGTTAGTTGATCTCAGCCAAGGCAGTAGTTCAAGGGTTATAATTGTCCTCAGTACCATTGGACTAAATATGAGCAAAAATTAGACAGGGGCCCTGCTCTTGATACCGAAGCAATGACCTCAACTTGGAAAAGACCTCAACTGGGAGGTGTGTGGATGTCATTTGAGGGCAGGATTTGACCCGACTCTGCTGCCTACCACAATGGAAATTTCTACCCTGCACTTAAAAGTAACAACTTTTGTAAGCTCCCTTTGCAGTGTATTAGAAGGGGAGGATCTGCAGCTGAGAAACTGAAACCAAACATCACGTCAGGATTTGAGAGATTCACCGGATTCATCGGCATCATCTTATCATCAGCCTTTGGAAAAACACCAATCACAGCGGGGAGAAACAAGACACATGTTGTGTGTATGGATGCACCTCCAACCAATCGTCTAGCCTGAGACTCGTGTGCCCAGCTGGCTCAACACTGTAAATGTGGGGTCAGTGGGAATGGATGCGGATGTGCGTCGGGTGGAAACACATCAGGGAGAGGCCGTTTATCAGCTGATTGTGGAAAGAGATTCAGTCTCTCATCTCACCAACTGACATTCGAGGATTTAGATAACAGACTTTCTCCTGTGAATATAGAGCTGGGTTATTGGGCCATGATGTTTTTACTTATTCATCTTGTTGACTGTAAACCTTTGCCAATTACTTGATGTTATCGGATTACCTGTACTTTAAAAAAAATACATTTACTGAGTGGATTAAAATTTAAATTGTAACCATATTTGCAGGATGCTCTATTCACACATCGAAGGTGAGAGAGATGCTGCCAGGAACACGCAAAGTCCTGTAGCTGAAAGAGATTAACAGATTGGGGTTTGTGTTTAGTGATCCCAGGCGTGTTGACTATTCCTACCCTGGACATCAAGGTAAAGAGAGGCATTCTGGAAGGTATGAGAAACTGGGACTTGTCCCTGAGAGTAACCGAAGGCATGAGAACTGAAACAATCTAGAGTTGGAAAGGAGAAAAGGCGCAAAATGTAACAGGACATCAATTAGTCTCCTCTTATCATGGAGAGATCAAATATCGACACATTGTATTATTTGAAATATCAAAATATTAAACTCCATCACATTTTTCGGGGTTATTAACATCAGCAGAAACAAATCCCAATTGACAGAATGAATACGATTCAGTCAGGATGTGATTAACAGCAGTAATAACAGTCGAACCGAACCGCTGCTGTCACTTGTGAACTCGCAATTCAGATGACTGAGTGAATCCCTTCCCACACTTCCCCAGTATGAACTGGCTGGAGTTTCAGCAGATCCGAAGACTGAGTGAAACCCTGCCCGCGCACAGAGCAGGTGAACAGCCTCTCCCCGGTGTGACTGCGACAATAAATTTCTAGATCAGACGGGGAACTGTATCCCTTCCCACAATCTCCACATTTCGATGGTTTCTCCATGGTGTGGGTGTCCTTCTATCTCTCCAGGTTGGATGATTAGTTGACGTTTTGTCCACACACAGAACACGTGTATTTCTCCCCGATGTGAAAAGTGCGACGTTTTTCAGGCTGTGTAACTGGTTGAAACTTTTCCACAGGCAGTGCACTGGGACACTCTCACTCGGATGTGTGTGTATCTCGATGCTTCTCTGGTCACACTGATGTTTGAAATCTGTTCCCACAGACAGAACAGACAAACATTTCTCCTTCCACATTCAAAGGCTGATGATGTGGACTAATCCCAGCTTACATGGTGGGATTCAGTTCTGCACCCGTTGTGCGCAGAGTGAGAATAATATCAATGAGCTGCTGATTTTCTCTGCTGCTCACTGGGTCTTTTGTGCTGACCCAATAGGGTGAGCCCAGGCTGGCCCAATAGGGTGAGCCCGGGCTGGCGTGATAGGTTGAGCCTGTGCTGGCCCAATAGGGTGAGACCGGCTGGCCCAATCGGGTGCACGTGGGCTGGCCCAATAGGGTGAATCTGTACTAGCCCGATAGGGTGAACCTGGAATGGCCCAATAGTGTGAGCCTGTGCTGATCCAATAGGGTGAATCTGTACTGGTCCGATGGGGTGAACCTGGGCTGGCCCAATAGGGTGAACCTGGGCTGGTCCGCTAGGGTGAACCTGGGCTGGCCCAATAGGGTGAATCTGTACTGGTCCGATGGGGTGAACCTGGGCTGGCCCAATAGGGTGAACCTGGGCTGGTCCGCTAGGGTGAACCTGGGCTGGCCCAATAGGGTGAATCTGTACTGCTCCGATAGGGTGAGCCTGGGCTGGTCCGCTAGGGTGAATCTGTACTGCTCCGATAGGGTGAACCTGGGCTGGCCCAATAGGGTGAATCTGTACTGCTCCGATAGGGTGAACCTGGGCTGGTCCGCTAGGGTGAACCTGGGCTGGCCCAATAGGGTGAATCTGTACTGCTCCGATAGGGTGAGCCTGGGCTGGTCCGATAGGGTAAGCCTGGGCTGGCACAATAGGGTGAATCTGTACTGGTCCGATAGGGTGAACCTGTACTGGCCCAATAGTGTGAGCCTGGGCTGGTTCAATAGGATGAATCTGTCCTGGCCCGATAAGGTGAAACTGAGCTGGCCCAATAGTGTGAGCCTGAGCTGGTCCGATAGGGTGAGCCTCGGCTGGCCCAATAGGAGGAGCCCGGGCCCAGGGTCACCAGACAATAATCAGAACAACAAGGCTCCCTTTCAGGGGTCACTGACCTGGGCATAAACGTCTGTCCAATCAAACTGACATATACCCTGAAGCCCCGCCCACACTTTGTCCCTGTACAAAGGTCTGCTCATGCGCCGTGAGACCCGCCCTGTCCAAGATTGCGGCCATTGAGCCTGCTTCCACCGGCGGGTGAACAGTTTCCACCAAGGAAGGTGCGAAACAAACCGTCACCAAAGTGCCAGCGAAGTGGCTCAAGAAGCGCAGAAAGTGGAGGAAGGAGAGTTACTCGATCTCCATCTACAAAGTGATGAAGCAGGTTCACCCCGACACCGGCATCTCCTCCAAGGCCATGGGCATCATGAACTCGGTTGTGAAGGATATTTTCGAGCGCAGCACGGGTGAGGCTTCCCGCCTGGCCCATTACAACAAGCGCCGCACCATCAGCTCCCGAGAGATCCAGACCACCGTGCCCCTGCTGCTGCCCGGGGAGCTGGCCAAGCGCGCCGTGTCGGAAGGGACAAAGGTGGTGACCAAGTACACCAACTCCAAGTAAAACTGCACGCTGTACTGAGAGATCAAACCCAAACACAACGGCTCTTTGAACAGCCACTCACAACCTCTCTGAAAGAGCTGCACAAACCCATCAACCTTCAAAGAATAGGAGCACGATTCGGCCATTTGGCTTCACGAGATTGCTCCGACATTCAATAAGATCACAACTGATCTGTTCATGGATTCAGCGCCATTTCCCGGCTGCTCCCCATAGCCGCTTATTTACTGATCGTTTAACGCTAATTATTTCCTGAACAAGTGTCTGAGAACCTTTGCAGTTCCAGCTGTAGATTTAGTTTTGAGATTTTCAGATAGGCATTTTTAATGTCCGCTTCGACCTCAGAGTCGCTGTTTAATTTCCCGCCCGAAACAGCAAACACGGTCACTGGTCGCTCTTTCCCTTTGCGCTCAAACCGGTTCATTTACAGCGCCTGCCGACGGATTAGAAGCTTGTTTTAAAAACATAGAAAATAGGTGCAGGAGTAGGCCATTCGGCCCTTCTAGCCTGCACCGCCATTCAATGAGTTCATGGCTGAACATGCAACTTCAGTACCACATTCCTGCTTTCTCACCATACCCCTTGATCCCCCTAGTAGTAAGGACCTCAGCTAACTCCTTTTTGAATATATTTAGTGAATTGGCCTCAACAACTTTCTGTGGTAGAGAATTCCACAGGTTCACCACTCTCTGGGTGAAGAAGTTTCTCCTCATCTCGGTCCTAAATGGCTTACCCCTTATTCTTAGACTGTGACTCCTGGTTCTGGACTTCCCCAACATCAGGAACATTCTTCCTGCATCTAACCTGTCTAAACCCATCAGAATTGTAAACGTTTCTATAAGGTCCCCACTCATTCTTCTCAACTCCAGTAAATACAAGCCCAGTTGATTTAGCCTTTCTTGATAGCTCAGTCCCGCCATCCCGGGAATCAGTCTGGTGAACCTTCGCTGCACTCCCTCAATAACATGAATGTCCTTCCTCAGGTTAGGAGAATAAAACTGTACACAATGCTCCAGGTGTGGCCTCACGAAGGCCCTGTACAACTGTAGCAACAACTCCCTGCCCCTGTACAACTGTAGCAATACCTCCCTGCCCTTTGTACTCAAATCCCCTCGCTATGAAGGCCAACATGCCATTTGCTTTCTTAACCGCCTGCTGTACCTGCATGCCAACTTTCAATGACTGATGTACCATGACACCCAGGTCTCGTTGCACCTCCCCTTTTCCTAATCTGTCATCATTCAGATAATAGTCTGTCTCTGTTTTTACCACCAAAGTGGACAACCTCACATTTATCCACATTATACTTCATCTGCCATACATTTGCCCACTCACCTAACCTATCCAAGTCGCTCTGCAGTCTCATAGCATCCTCCTCGCAGCTCACACTGCCACCTAACTTAGTGTCATCCGCAAGTTTGCAGACACTACATTTAATCCCCTCGTCTAAATCATTAATATACAGTGTAAACAGCTGGGGCCCCAGCACAGAACCTTACATTACCCCACTAGTCACTGCCTGCCATTCTGAAAAGTACCCATTTAATCCTACTCTTTGCTTCCTGTCTGACAACCACTTCTCAATCCATGTCACCACACTACCCACAATCCCATGTGCTTTAACTTTGCACTTTAATCTCTTGTGTGGAACCTTGTCGAAAGCCTTCTGAAAGTCCAAATATACCACATCAAATGCTTTTCCATTGTCTACTCTACTGGAAACATCCTCAATAAATTCCAGAAGATTTTGTCAAGCATGATTTCCCTTTCACAAATCCATGCTGAATTGAACCTATCATGTCACCTCTTTCCAAATGCGCTGCTATGACATCCATAATAATTGATTCCATCAGGTTACCCACGACCGATGTCAGGCTGACCGGTCTATAATTCACTGTTTTCTCTCTCCCTCCTTTTTTAAAAAGTGGGGTTACATTGGCTACCCTCCACTCGATAGGAACTGATCCAGAGTCAATGGCATGTAGGAAAATGACTGTCAATGCATCCGCTATTTCCAAGGCCACCTCCGTAAGTACTCTGGGGTGCAGTCCATCAGGCCCTGGGGATTTATCGGCCTTCAATCCTATCAATTTCCCCAACACAATTTCCCGACTAATAAGGATTTCCCTCAGTTTCTCCTCCTTACTAGATGCTCTGACCCTTCTTATATCCAGAATGTTGTAGTGTCCTCCTTAGTGAATACCGAACCAAAGTACTTGTTCAATTGGTCCGCCATTTCTTTGTTCCCAGTTATGACTTCCCCTGATTCTGACTGCAGGGGACCTACGTTTGGCTTTACTAACCTTTTTCTCTTTACATATCTATAGAAGCGTTTGCAATCCGTCTTAATGTTCCCTACAAGCTTCTTCTCATACTCCATTTTCGGGGTGAGACTCAGACTATAGCAACCTCGTTCTCTCTCGCGCACTTTTCAATTCAAAAAAAATTCTACTAAGGGGTCAAACCGTTTATTAATCCTAGAATCCGAGTGTAACAACCCAGAATGGGAGTTTTTACAGAGACCAGAACACGGCAGTTTTAATGCTCTGTCCCTCTTCTCTTTTCACAGAGCGACTCCCAGTTCTTGTCTCATTGCCGCCTGTGCGGGGGATCGATCGATAATCTATGAATCTCCAGTTTTACAAAGATTGAGATGCAATGTGTCCCGTTACAGAATCAGTGAGGCTTGATTCCCGTCCATTACAGACAGTTTGAAATAGTACCCGAATTTAATCCTGAAAGTAACAGCCTGGAATTTGCAATGGAAATATGGATTTCGACAAAAGGAAACAAAAAGTGTTTGGAAAATTTGGCTAATAGTGAAGTTACTAAAATAATCCGCAATTTTAACAATTATTGGCGCTATTTTTGTATTTCTAAATCTTTGGAGGACTGACTTTTGTGGAGAGTAATGTTCACTGGCGGGCTAAACATGTTCTGATTGGACTTCGGAAAAGACCAATGAAATTCACCACAGAGCGACCCATTACAAGTTCGCTCCCTACATTCCTCCAGAAGGTATAAGAAAGGCAGATGTGGAGGAGTTTCTCATTCTTTCTCTGAACATGTGGATTGTGGAAATGTCGGGAAGAGGAAAACCCGGCGGTAAAGCTCGGGCCAAGGCCAA
Organism: Pristiophorus japonicus; assembly: GCF_044704955.1. Taxonomy (NCBI): domain Eukaryota; kingdom Metazoa; phylum Chordata; class Chondrichthyes; family Pristiophoridae; genus Pristiophorus; species Pristiophorus japonicus. Next base: position 2,424,456 of record NW_027254772.1, read on the forward strand.
GTCTCGCTCCTCCCGGGCCGGACTGCAGTTCCCTGTGGGCCGTGTTCACAGACTTCTGCGGAAGGGGAACTATGCTGAGCGTGTGGCTGCTGGAGACCGAGTCTACATGGCTGCTGTGGTCAAGTATCTGACCGGCTGAAATCCTGGAGCTGGCCGGCAACGCGGCCCGCGACAACAAGAAGACTCCCACCATCCCCAGACACCTGCAGCTGGCCATCGCAACGAGGATGCTGGGAAAGGTGACCATCGCTCAGGGCAGGGTGCTGCCTAATATCAAGGCTGTGCTGCTGCCCAAGAAAACCACCAGTGCGTCCAAGAGCAAGTAAAGCAGACGGGATTTAATTTAATAATTCAAAGGCTCTTTTCAGAGCCACTCACAGTATCTGTGAAAGGGCTTCTTAATGTCCTATGGATCATAATTATCCCAGATCAAACTTATCATATTAGTTCCTAAATTTTATGTTGAAATCCATTTGCTACAATTTTGCCCATTAAATTTATTTGGCAATATTAGTAATTTCATGGTTTCCACCGACACTGCCTACCATGCCTGATGCTGACAGATTCAGAATAAACCCTCTCTTACATAAGAGAAATTGATAGTTGGAAGCTGAAACGAATATTGAGTTTAGAAATTGATCGGTACAGAGTAAAACGATGCGAACACAATAGAGAGTGACGGGTATCGAGTAGAGCCCAGATTTACATCCCAGCAATGTACAGATACAGAGTAAACCACACAATCAGACACCAAGCATTGAGATATACTGAAACCAGCACGCAATTAGCAGAAATTGGCAGGTTCAGAATAAAACCAACACTCTAATATCAGACACTGACAGATACAGAGATGCGCCACATTCAGATGCCAGAAAAGGACAAATACAGTGTAAAATCCACACTCCTGTACCAGACACCAAACATATGTTTTCTATATTTATCTGTCAATGGACCAGATAGTGAAAGTAGCAGAATCTGTCCTATAATAACCAGTCAGTCCCAAACTGAAACTGCACCGGGGATTGAAAGTGTCAGTATTTATCCTACACTCACCTGGCAATCAGAATCTGTCATATCGATTCAATGAATGAGAGAGGCAGTATCTGTCCAACACTCACCTGTCACATAGTATCAGAGAATGAGAGAGGCAGTATCTATCCAACACTCACCTGTCATATTGTATCAGAGAATGAGAGAGGCAGCATCTGTCCAACACTCACCTGTCATATAGTATCAGAGAATGAGAGAGGCAGTATCTATCCAACACTCACCTGTCACATAGTATCAGAGAATGAGAGAGGCAGCATCTGTCCAACACTCACCTGTCATATAGTATCAGAGAATGAGAGAGGCAGTATCTATCCAACACCCACCTGTCATATAGTATCAGAGAATGAGAGAGGCAGCATCTGTCCAACACTCACCTGTCATATCGATTCAAAGAATGAGAGAGGCAGCATCTGTCCAACACCCACCTGTCATATCGATTCAAAGAATGAGAGAGGCAGTATCTGTCCAACACTCACCTGTCACATAGTATCAGAGAATGAGAGAGGCAGTATCTATCCAACACCCACCTGTCATATAGTATCAGAGAATGAGAGAGGCAGTATCTATCCAACACCCACCTGTCATATAGTATCAGAGAATGAGAGAGGCAGTATCTATCCAACACCCACCTGTCACATAGTATCAGACAATGAGAGAGGCAGTATCTATCCAACACCCACCTGTCACATAGTGTCAGAGAATGAGAGAGGCAGTATCTATCCAACACCCACCTGTCATATAGTATCAGAGAATGAGAGAGGCAGCATCTGTCCAACACCCACCTGTCATATAGTATCAGAGAATGACAGAGGCTGTATCTATCCAACACCCACCTGTCATATAGTATCAGAGAGTGACAGGCAATATCAATCCAACACTCACCTGTCACACAGTGTCAGAGAATAACAGGCAGTATCTATCCAACACTCCCCTGACAGCCCAACTGTCACAGTGTACCAGAGACTGAGAGATAACATATGTTAAGAAATATATCCCACACTGATAGCAGTATCAGAGAATGACAGGTACAGTAGCTATCCCATATTCCGCAGTCATTCCCGCAGTGACACACAGTACCAGAGAGTGAAAGTGCGTGTATTCCTATACTCCCCTGTCCATAACACGCTGACACTGTACTAGAGTATGAGAGATACAATAACTATCCTACACTGAACAGTAATCTCCACACTGACACGCTGTACCAGTGAGTGACGGGCAGTGTCTATCCTACAAGCCCCTGCCTATCCCACACTGACACACTGTATCATGTAAGGACAGATACAGTAATATCCTACACTGACCAAGGAATCGCACTGGCACACTGTATCAGGGAAGGACAGATGCAGTAAATATCCTACACTGACAACGAATTCCACTGTCACATTGTATCAGGGAAGGAGAGATACAGTAACGATCCTACACTGACCAAGGAATCCCACTGACACGCTGTATCAGGGAATGACAGATGCAGTAAATATCCTACAGTGACCAAGGAATCCCACTGACAAACTGTACCAGGGAAGGACAGACACAGTAAATATCCTACACTGACCAAGGAATCCCACTGACAAACTGTACCAGGGAATGACAGATACAGTAACTAACCTACCCTGACCAAGGAATCCCACTTACACACTGTATCAGGGAAGGGCAGACACAGTAACTATCCTACACTGACCAAGGTATTCCACTGATACACTGTACCAGGGAATGACAGATACAGTAAATATCCTACACTGACCAAGGAATCCCACTGACACACTGTATCAGGGAAGGACAAATACAGTAACTATCCTACACTGACCAAGGAATCCCACTGACACACTGTCTCAGGGAAGGACAGATGCAGTAACTAACCTACCCTGACCAAGGAATCCCACTGACACACTGTATCAGGGAAGGACAGACACAGTAACTATCCTACACTGACCAAGGAATCTCACTGACAAACTGTATCAGGGAAGGACAGATACAGTAACTATCCTACACTGACCAAGGAATCCCATTGACACATTGTATAAGCGAAGGACAGATACAGTAACTATCCTGCACTGACCAAGGAATGCCACTGACACACTGTATCAGGGAAGGACAGACACAGTAACCATCCTACACTGACCAAAGAATCTCACTGACAAACTGTATCAGGGAAGGACAGATACAGTAACTATCCTACACTGACCAAGGAATCCCATTGACACATTGTATAAGCGAAGGACAGACACAGTAACTATCCTGCACTGACCATGGAATGCCACTGACACGCTGTATCATGGAAGGACAGACACAGTAACTATCCTACACTGACGAAGGAATCCCACTGACACACTGTATCAGGGAAGGACAGACACAGTAACTAACCGACACTGACCAAGGAATCCCACTGACACACTGTATCAGGGAAGGACAGACACAGTAACTATCTTACACTGACCAAGGAATCCCATTGACACGCTGTACCCGAGTGACAGCGGCTCTGATTAACCCCACTGTTCACACTAAAATCGGGTGTGCGCGTCCTACTTTTAACGGTTGTTTTGAGTTTTCAGCCGGACCAACAAAATATTTTGCAATGGTTTTAAGGTGAACATAAACATGGTTCTGAGGTACCTCTGTCGAATTTGAAATGGTTTCTGTTGAATGATTGTCACGTGTTGCAGCACTAAATTTCAGCCAGGAGATGGCAACAACCTCTAATAGTTTGGAGTGTGCGGATTGTGTCCACACATCCAGACCGCCGTGAGTCTGGTGCTGCCCGGGGAGCTGGCCAAGCACGGGGTGACCGAGTACTCCAGCTCCAAGTAAATCTGCACCATGTACAGACAAAAAAACACAGATAACACAACAGCTCTTTTAAGAGCCACCCACAGCCTCTCTGATGGAGCCACAAGTTCAAAGCATTCCAGCCAACGTCCGTCCAATGAGCCAATCTTCAGAAAAACAGTAAAACTGCCCCATTTAATATTTGTTTCTGTCGAACCTAATATTTATCAAGAAAATCACTTCTTTTCGAACTCGGCTAAATGTTTAAAATTGAATTTAAAATCAGTTCACTTGAGACCAATAGTTTGTTGTGTGAAGGAAATGGGAGTTGGTCTTACCGCAGGTAAAGGGCACACAGCCAGATAGGGGATGGGTGACCAACAGGAAGAGCAGCGGAAGGAAGGAAGTGCAGGGGTCCCCTGTGGTCATCCTCCTGCAAAACAGATACACCGCTTTGGGTACTGTTTGTGGGGATGACTCATCAGGGGAGAGTAGCAGCCGCCAAGTTCATGGCACCGTGGGTGGCTCTGCTGCACAGGAGGGCAGGAAAAAGAGTGGGAGAGCTTTAGTGGTAGGGGATTCTATTGTAAGGGGAATAGATAGACGATTCTGCGGCCGCAACCGAGACTCCAGCATGATATGTTGCCTCCCTGGTGCAAGGGTCAAAGATGTCTCAGAGCGGGTGCTGGACATTTTTAAGGAAGAGGATGAACAGCCAGTTGTCGCGGTGCATATAGGTACCAACGATATAGGTAATGAACGGGATGAGGTGCTACAAGACGAATTTAGGGAGCTAGGAGCTAAATTAAAAAGTAGGACCTCAAAAGTAGTAAACTCGGGATTGCTACCAGTGTCACGTACAAGTCAGAGTAGGAATCGCAGGATAGCTCAGATGAATACGTGGCATGAGGAGTGGTGCAGAAGGGAGGGATTCAAATTCCGGGGCATTGGAACCGGTTCTAGGGGAGGTGGGACCAGTACAAACCGGATGGTCTGCACCAAGGCAGGACCCCATCAATGTCCTGGGGGAGTGTTTGCTGGTGCTGTTGGGGAGGATTAAACTAACATGGCAGGAGGATGGGACTCTATGCAGGGAAACAGAGCGAAGCAGAATGGGTGCAGCAGTAAAAGATCGAAAGAAAAAAAGTCAAAGTGGAGGGCAGAGAAACCTATGGCAAAAAGCAGAAAGGGCCACAGTACAGCAAAATTCTAAACGAGCAAAGTCTGTTAAAAAGACAAGCGAAGGCTCTGTGCCTCAATGCGAGGAGTATTCAGAATAAGGTGGAAGAATTAATTGCGCAGATAGCAGTTAATGGATATGATGTAAATGCCATCACGGAGACATGGCTCCAGGATGTCCACGACTGGGAACTCAACATAAAGGTATATTCAACATTACGGTAGGATAGACAGAAAGGAAAAGGAGGGAGGGTGGCATTGCTGGTTAAAGAGGAAATAAATGCAATAGTATGGAAGGACATTAGTTTTGATGAAGTGGAATCAGTATGTGTGGAGCTGCGGAATTCCAAAGGGCTGAAAATGCTAGCGGGAGTTATGTACAGACCACCAAACAGTAGTAGTGAGGTTGGGGACAGCATCAAAAAAGAAATTAGGGATGCGTGCAATAAAGGTACAACAGTTATCATGGGCGACTTTAATCTACATTTTGATTGGGCTAACCAAACTGGTAGCAATGCGGTGGAGGAGGATTTCCTGGAGTGTATTATGGATGTTTTTCTAGACCAATATGTCCAGGAACCAACGAGAGGGCTGGCCATCCTAGACTGGGTGATGTGTAATGAGAAGGGACTAATTAGCAATCTTGTTGTGCGAGGCCCCTTGGGGAATAGTGACCATAATGTGCTAGAATTCTTTATTAAGATGGAGAGTGACACAGTTAATTCAGAGACAGTTAATTAAGGAATGGTAACTTCGATGGTATGAGGCGTGAATTGGTTAGAATAAACTAGCAAATAATACTTAAAGGGTTGACAGTGGATAGGTAATGGTAAATATTTAAAGATCACATGGATGAACTTCAACAATTGTACATCCCTGTCTGGAGTAAAAATAAAACTGTGAAGGTTGCTAAACCGTGGCTTACAGTGGAAATTAAGGATAGTGTTAAATCCAAGGAAGAAGCATATAAATTGGCCAGAAAAATCAGCAAACCTGAGGACTGGGATAAATTTTGAATGCAGCAGAGGAGGACAAAGGCTTTAATTATCAGGGGAAAATAGAGTATGAGAGGAAGCATGCCGGGAACATAAAAACTGACTGCAAAAGCTTCTATAGTTATGTGAAGAGATAAAGATAAGTGAAGACATATGTAGATCCTTTGCAGTCAGATTAAGGTGAATTTATATTATAAAGTATAATACATTTGATCTATCTTCACGAAGGAAGACAAAAATAACTTTCAGGAAATACTAGGGGACCGAGGGTCTAGTGAGAAGGAGGAACTGAAGGAAATCCTTATTAGTCAGGAAATTATGTTAGGGAAATTGATGGGATTGAAGGCCGATACATCCCGAGGGCCTGATAGTCCGCATCCCGGAGTACTTAAGGTAGTGGATGTATTGGTGATCATTTTCCAACATTCGATAGGCTCTGGATCAGTTACTATGGATTGGAGGGTAGCTAATGTAGCCCCACTTTTTAAAAAAGGAGGGAAAAAGAAAACAGGGAATTAGAGTCTGACATTGATAGTGGGGAAAATGCTGGAATCAATTATTTAAGATGTAATAGCAGCGCGTTTGGAAAACAGTGACAGGATCAGTCCAAGTTAGCATGGATGTATGAAAGGGTAATCATGCTTGACAAATCTTCTAGAATTTTTTCATGATGTAACTAGTAGAGTGGACAATGGAGAACCAGTGGATGTGGTGTATTCGAACTTTCAAAAGGCTTTTGACAAGGTCCCACACAAGAGATTGGTGTGCAAAATTAAAGCACACAGCATTGGGGGTAAAGTATTGACGTGGATAGAGAACTGATTGGCAGACAGAAAGCAAAGAGTAGGAATAAACAGGTCCCTTTCAGAACGGCAGGCAGTTACGATTGTGGTAACGCAAGGTTCAATGCTGGGACCCGAGCTATTTACAATATACATTAATGATTCAAGATGAAGGAATTGAATGTAATATCTCCAAGTTTGCAGATGACACTAAGCTAGGTGTCAGTGCGAACTGTGAGGAGGATACTAAGAGGCTATAGGTTGATTTGGACAGGTTAGGTGATTGTGCAAGTGCATGGCACATGCAGTATAATGTAGATAAATGTGAGTTATCACTTTGGTGACAAAAACAGGAAAGCAGAATATTATCTGAATGGTGACAGATTAGGAAAATGGGAGTTGCAACGAGACCTGGGTGTCATGGTACATCAGTCATTGAAAGTTGACATGCAGGTACAGCAGGCGGTGAAGAAGGCAAATGGCATGTTGGCCTTCATAGCGAGATGAATTGAGTATCGGAACAGGGAGGTCTTACTGCAGTTGTACAGGGCCACACCTTGTATATTGTGTACAGTTTTGGTCTCCGAATATGAGGAATGACATTCTTGCTATTGACGGAGTGCAGTGAAGGTTCACCAGACTGATTCCTGGGATGACTGGATTAAAATATGAAGAAAGACTGGATCGACGAAGCTTATATTCGCTGGAATTTGGAAGAATGAGAGGGGATCTAATAGAAACATATAACATTCTGACCAGATTGGACAGGTTAGACGCAGGAAGAATGTTTACGATGTTGTGTACGTCCAGAACCAGGGGACACAGTCTAAGGATAAGGGGTAAGCCATTTCGGACCGAGATGAGGAAAATCTTCTTCACTCAGAGAAATGTGAACCTGTGGAATTGTCTCGCAAAAAAAGGTTATTCAGGCCAGTTTGTTAGATATATTGAAAAGGGAGTTGGATGTGGCCCTTTCGGCTAAAGGAATCAATGGGTTAGGAGAGAAATCAGGAATGAGTACTGAAGTTGCATGATCAGCCAAGATAATATTAAATGGTGCTGCAGGCTCGAAAGGCCGAATGGCCTATTCCTGCACTTATTTTCTATGTTTCTATGACCCTTTGCCGTTTGCAACCGGTTCCTCAGCCAAACGTCCAATGACCCTCTGCAACTTGGCCCTCAGCCACTGGTCCCTTAGCCCTCAGCCACCAGTTATTTCCCTCTCAGCAACAAGGCACCTGGCCCTTAGCAAACAGTCCCTTGGCCTTTAGCAACCAGTCCCTGGCTCACAGTAACCAACACTTGACCCTCAGCCACTAGTCCCTTCAAGCTCAACCACACGATCCTTAGCCCTCAGCTACCAGTAGTTTCGCACCTAGCAGCAAGCAATTGGACCATACCAACCATTCCCTTGGCCATTAGCAACCGGTCTCTTGGCCCGTAGCAGCCAGTCCCCTGGCCCTCAACCACCACAAGCTCCCTTGGCCCACAGCAACCAACACATGGCCCTTGACAACCGGTCCCAAAGCACTCGGCAACCGGTCCCATGGCCCTTAGCAACCGGCTCTTGGCCCTTAGCAACAGGTCTCTTGGCCCTTAGCAATTGGCCCCTTGGCCCTTAGCAACAGGTCTCTTGGCCGTCAGCCACCAGTCACTTGGCCCTTAGCAAACCGTCACATGACCCTTAGCAAACGGTCTCTTGGCCCCAAGCAACCGGTCCTTTGGCCCTTAGCGGAGGCTCCCTTGGCCCACAGCAACCAACACTTGAGTGTTAGCAACTGGTGCTTTGGCCCTCAGCCACCAGCCCCTTGGCCCTCAGTCACCGGTCATTTGCCCCTCAACAACCTGTCTCTTGTCCTTTAACAACCGGTCCCTTGGCCCTTAGCAACCAGTCCCTTGGCCCTTGGCAAGCGGTTCCTTGGCTCAAAGCAACTGGTCTCCTGGCCCTCAACCACCATCGCTTTGCCCTCAGCCACCAGTAACTTGGCCCTCTGTAACCGGTCCTTTAGTCCTTAGCAACCGGTCCCGTGGACCTTAGCAGACAATCCCATGGCCCTCAGCCACCAGTCCCATGGCCTCGGCAACAAGTCACTTAGCCCTCAGCAGCTGGTCCATTGATTCTCAACAACCGGAACCTTGCCGCTTAGCAGACAACCCTTGGCCCTCTGCAACCGGTCCCTTAGTCACAGGTCCATTGGCCCTCAGCAACCTGGCCCTCAGCAACTTGGCCCTCAGCAACCAGCCCCTTGGCCCTCCGCAACCAGCCCCTTGGCGGTTAGCAGCCAACACTTGCCACTTAGCATCAGGTCCCTTCGCCCTGAGCAACCGGCCCTTAGCCCTCAGCCACTGGGCGTTTCGCTCTTAGCAACAAGGAACTTGGCTCTTAGTGTTAATACGGATTCTTTTTCCCTCAATCTGGTTCAGCGAATACACTGACACGAACACCTCTTTGCCTTTTCTGTAAAAGACCTTCACTGAAGATTCTAATCCCGGCCGGGACTTGTCAAGACAAAGGGACACTCTCAATCAGAGCCTGTTTACCTATCCCTGGACAAGCCCCTTTACAGCGCGAAAAGCACAGTAGTTAAACATTTTCAAAACAGAACACATTTGATTAGCACTTGCTCTATCCAATCCCTTTTTGCCTCCCCCCCCTCCCCCCGAGTACGTCCAATGGCAGGCAAGAAAGTCTCCCAATTAGGGCTGGTGTCAGGGTCAGGTTAGTTATAGCTTTGCTACACTTTCTTCCCTTATCAGTAAAGAACCCAATTAGTTTCCCTTCCTCCTTATCAGCAAAAGCCGTTACTTTTCTCCCCCTATCTAGGATTGCTTTCTTTCTTTGTGCCGCCTTGCATCTTTCTCATGACCCGTGTTTAGCCTCAACCTCAACTCTTGGTAACCCCTTTCTTTTCTGTTGATTCTGCAGTTGTCTGCATCTTGACATTTCTTTAGCTATTTTCCCATGATTCCCTATCTCCATCCTTTTGCCACATTCTCTATCCATCTACCACATTCACAACCCTTCTTTACACATTCTCATTAGCAACCTGTCCCTTGTCCCTAAGCAACCGATGCCCTAACCCTTAGCGACAAGTCGCTTGACACTCAGCCGCCCGATCCTTGGCCCTTAGCAACCCGTTCCTTGGCACTTAGCAACCAGTTCCTTGGCCCTTAGCAACCAGTCCCATGGCCCTTAGCAGCCGGTCCCTTGGCCCTTGTGCAGTATAATGTGGATAAATGTGAGGTTATTCACTTTGGTAGCAAAAACAGGACAGCAGATAATTATCTGAATGGTGACAGATTAGGAAAATGGGAGGTGCAAAGAGACCTGGGTGTCATGGTACATCAGTCATTGAAGGTAGGCATGCAGGTACAGCAGGCAGTAAAGAAAGCAAATGGCATGTTGGCCTTCATAGCGAGGGGATTTGAGTAATGGAGCAGGGAGGTCTTACTGCAGTTGCACAGGGCCTTGGTGAGACCACACCTTAAGTATTGTGTTCAGTTGTGCTCTCTTAATCCTAGGAAGGATGTTCTTGCTATTGAGGGAGTGCAGCGAAGGTTCACCAGACTGATTCCGGGGATGGCAGGACTGACATACGAGGAAAGACTGGATCAACTCGGCTTATACTCACTGAAATTTAGAAGAATAGAAACATAGAAACATAGAAACTAGGTGCAGGAGTAGGCCATTCGGCCCTCTAGCCTGCACCGCCGTTCAATGAGTTCATGGCTGAACATGCAACTCAGTACCCCTTTGACAGGTGATCTCAAAGAAACTTTTAAAATTCTGATGGGACTGGACAGGTTAGATGCAGGAAGAATGTTCCCGATGTTGGGGAAGTCCAGAACCAGGGGTCACACACTAAAGATAAGGGGTAAGTCATTTAGGACCGAGATGAGGAGAGACTTTTTCACCCAGAGAGTTGTGAACCTGTGGAATTCTCTACCACAGAAAGTTGTTGAGGCCAATTCACTAAATATATTCAAAAGGGAGTTAGATGAAGTCCTTACTACTCGGGGGATCAAGGGGTATGGCGAGAAAGCAGGAAGGGGGTACTGAAGTTGCATGTACAGCCATGAACTCATTGAATGGCGGTGCAGGCTAGATGGGCCGAATGGCCTACTCCTGCATCTATTTTCCATGTTTCTATGTTTCTATGACTGCTGGCTGAGGGATAACCATCGGGTGGCTGCGCGTCAAGGGACTGGTGGCTGAGGGCGAAGTGCCTCGCTGCTAAGAGCGAAACAACCAGTGGCTGAGAGCTGCGGTCCAGTTGCTCAGGGCGAAGAGTCCAGTTGCTGAGGGCGAAGAGACTGGTTGCTAAGTGGCAAGTATTGGTTGCTAACGGCCATGCGGTCTCTAAATGTCTGCCATTGCCCATCCACAGTCAACCCCTTAAGTATCATTCGCCAATCTATCCTAGCCAATTCACGCCTCATACCTTCAAAGTTACCGTTCTTTAAGTTTTGGACCATGGTCTCCGAATTAACTGTTTCATTCTCCATCCTAATGCAGAATTCCACCATATTATGGTCACTCTTCCCCAAGGGGCCTCGCACAACGAGATTGCTAATTAATCCTCTCTCATTACACAACACCCAGTCTAAGATGGCCTCCCCCCTAGTTGGATCCTCGACATATTGGTCTAGAAAACCATCCTTTATGCACTCCAGGAAATCCTCCTCCACCGTATTGCTTCCAGTTTGTCTAGCCCAATCTATGTGCATATTAAAGTCACCCATTATAACTGCTGCACCTTTATTGCATGCAGCCCTAATTTCCTGTTTGATGCGCTCCCCAACATCACTACTACTGTTTGGAGGTCTGTACACAACTCCCACTAACGTTTTTTGCCCTTTGATGTTCTGCAGCTCTACCCATATAGATTCCACATCATCCAAGCTAATGTCTTTCCTAACTATTGCATTAATCTCCTCTTTAACCAGCAATGCTACCCCACCTCCTTTTCCTTTTATTCTATCCTTCCTGAATGTTGGATACCCATGGATGTTGAGTTCCCAGCCCTGATCATCCATGAGCCAGGTCTCCGTAATCCCAATCACATCATATTTGTTAACATCTATTTGCACAATTAATTCATCCACCTTATTACGGACACTCTTAGGCTTGGTTTTTTTAACAGCCTTTGTCCTTTTAGAATTTTGCTGTACAGTGGCCCTTTTTGTTCTTTGCCTTGGGTTTCTGTGCCCTCCACTTTTCCTCATCTCTTTTCTGTCTTTTGCTTTTGTCTCCTTTTTGTTTCCCTCTGTCTCCCTGCATTGGTTCCCATCCCCCTGCCATATTCGTTTAACTCCTCCCCAACAGCACTAGCAAACACTCCCCCTAGGACATTGGTTCCGGTCCTGCCCAGGTGCAGACCGTCCGGTTTGTACTGGTCCCACCTCCCCCAGAGCCGGTTCCAATGCCCCAGGAATTTGAATCCCTCCCTGCTGCACCACTGTTCAATCCACGTTTTAATCGTTTCGTTCCTAGCAGCAAGGCACTTGCCCCTTAACAAAAAGTCCCTTGGATCTTACCAACCGGTCCCTTGGCCCTGAGCAAATAGGCTCTTGGCCTTTAGCAACTGTTCTGTTGGCCCTTAACAACCAGTCTGTACACCCTTGGCAACTGGTTGTTTGGCTCTCTGTCACCAGTACCAAGTCTCTCGGCAACTGGTCGCTTGGCCCTTCGCACCCAACCATTGGCTCTAAGCAACCAGTCCCTTGGCCCTGAACCACCATTGCTTTGCCCTCAGCAACCTGCTGTTTTTCCGTCAGCCACCGGTCCCTTCACCCTGAGCCACCAGTCTTTTCGCCCTTAGCATCTGGTTCCTTGGCTCACAGCAACCAACATTTGACCTTTACCAACCTGTGCTTTGGCCCTCAGTGACAAAACCCTTGACATTCAGCCGCCCGATCCTTAGCCCTCAGTCATCGGTTGTTTTGCTCTGAGCATCCAGTCCATTGGCCCTCAGTAACCAGTCCCTTGGCCTCAGGAACCGCTCACTTGGCCCTGAACAACCTGTCCCTTGGGCATTAGCAGCCAACTCTCGCCACGTAGCAACCGGTCCATCTCCCTGAGCAACCGGTCCTTAGCCCTCAGCAACTGATCCCCTGGCCCTCAACAGCCGGTCCTTTGCTTCTCAGAAACCGATCCCTTGGCCCTAAGGAACCAGTCCCTTGGCCCTCAGCAACCAGTCTTTTGGCCCTTAGCAACCAGTCTTTTGGCCCTTAGCAACCAGTCTTTTGGCCCTTAGCAACCAGTCCCTCGGCCCTTAGCAACCAGTCCCTTGGCCCTTAGCAGGCGGTCATTCGCCCTTAGCAACCGGTCCCTTGGTGCAAAGCAACCAGTGCCTTGGCCCTCAGCAAACTGGCCCTTCATGCTCAGTCACCCAATCCTAAGCCCACAGCCTCTGGTCGTTTCGCTCTTGGCAGCAAGGCACTTGGTGCTTACCAACCAGTCCCTTGGCCCTTACCAACCGGTCCCTTGGCCCTGACCAACCGGACCCTTGGCCCTGACCAACTGGACCCTTGGCCCTTACCAACAGCTCCTTTGCACTTACCAACTGGTCACTTGTCCCTTAACAACCAGGCCGTTGGCCCTTAGCAACTAATTCCATGACCCTAAGCAACTTTTCTCTCGGCCCTTAGCAACTGGTCTCTTGGTCCTCTGCCACCAGTGCCAAGGCCCTCGGCAACCATTCACTTGGCCATTAGCACCCAATGCTTAGCTCTAAGCCACAAGTCCCTTGGCCATGACCCACCATGGCTTTTCCCTCAGCAACCAGCAGTTCTGCCCTCAGCAACCAGTCCTTGCCCCTCTGCCACCAGTACCTTGGCTCTCAACCACCGGTCCTTTTGGCCTTCAGCCACTGATCCCCTTGGCCAAAAGCAATTGGTCATTTGGACCTAAGCAATTGGTCATTTGGCCCTTAGAAACTGGTTATTTAGCACTTAGCAATCAGTCTCTTGGCCCTTAGCAACAGGTCACTTCACCCTGAGAAACGGGTCCCTTCGCCCTTCGCAACTGGTCCCTTGGTGCTTAGCAACCATTCCCTTTGCCCGAAGCAACAAGTCACTTGGCCCGAAGCAACAGGTCGCTTTGTACTGAGCAACCAGTCCCTTGGCCCTAAGGAACTAGTCCCTTGGCACTAAGGAACCGATCCCTTGGCCCGAAGGAACCGGTCCCTTGGCGATTAGTAACCATTCCGTTTGGCCCTTAGCAACCAGTCTTTTGGCTCTTAGCAACCAGTCCCTCGGCCCTTAGCAACCAGTCCCTCGACCCTCAGTAGGCGGTCCTTCGCCCTTAGCAACCAGTCCCTTGGTGTAAAGCAACTGGTCCCTTGGCCCTTAGCAACTGGACCATTTGCCATTAGCAGCCAATACTTGCCACTTAGCAACCAGTCTCTTCGCACTCAGCCACTGGTCCCTTCGCCCTGAGCAACGTTTCCTCAGCCCTCAGCCACTGGTCATTTCGCTCTTAACGGCACAACACTTGACCCGTAGCAACCGGTCCCTTGCCCCACAGCAACCAACATTGGCCCATAGCAAGCAGTGCCTTGGCTGTCAGCGACCAGTCCCTTCTTGCTCAGTCACCCGATCCTAAGTCCACAGCCTCCGGTCGTTTCGCTGTTGGCAGCAAGGCACTTGGTGCTTACCAACTGGACCCTTGGCCCTTACCAACTGGACCCTTGGCCCTTACTAACTGGACCCTTGGCCTTTACCAACTGGATCCTTGGCCCTGACCAACCGGTCCCTTGGCCCTTAGCAGCTGGACCCTTGGCCCTTACCAACGGTTCCTTTGCACTTAACAACTGGTCACTTGGCCCTGAACAACCAGGCCGTTGGCCCTTAGCAACTGCTCCCTTGACCCTTAGCAACTTTTCTCTAGGTACTTAGCAACTGGTCCCTTGGCCCTCTGCCACCACTGCCAAGGCCCTCGGCAACCATTCACTTGGCCAATAGCACCCAACGATTGGCTCTAAGCAACCAGTCCCTTGGCCCTGACCCACCATGGCTTTGTCCTCAGCAACCAGCAGTTTTCCGCTCAGCCACCAGTCCCTTGGCCCTCAGCCACCAGGCCATTGGCCCTCAGCCACCTGTATCTTGGCTCTCAACCACCAGTCCCTTTGGCCCTCAGCCACTGATCCCCTTGGCCCTAAGCAACTGGTCTTTGGCCCTAAGCAATTGGTCATTTGGCCCTGAGCAACTGCTTATTTGGCACTTAGCAATCAGTCTTTTGGCCCTTAGCAACGGGTCACTTCACCCGAAGCAACAGGTCCCTTTGTACTGAGCAACCAGTCCCTTGGCTCTCAGCTACCGGTCCCTTGGCCCTAAGGAACCAGTCCCTTGGCCCTAAGGAACCGGTCCATTGGCCCGAAGGAACCGGTCCCTTGGCCCTAAGGAACCGGTCCATTGGCCCGAAGGAACCGGTCCCTTGGCCCTAAGGAACCAGACCCTTGGCCCTAAGGAACCAGTCCCTTGGCCATTAGCAGTCAACACTTGCCACTTAGCAAACAGTCTCTTCACCCTCAGCCACTGGTCTCTTCGCCCTGAGTAACCGGACCTCAGCTCTCAGCCACCGGTCGTTTCGTTCCGAGCAGCAAGGCACTTGCCCCTTAACAAAAAGTCCCTTGGCCCTTACCAACCAGGCTCTTGGCCCTTAGCAACTATTCTGTTGACCCTTAGCAGCCAGTCTGTACTCCCTTGCCAATCGGTTGTTTGGCTCTCTGGCACCACTGCCAAGGCCCTCAGCCACCGGTCCCTTCGCCCTGAGCCCTTAGCAACTGGTTCCGTGCCCACAGCAACCAACATTTGACGTTTACCAACTGGTCCCTTGACACTCAGCCGCCCGATCCTTAGCCCTCAGTCACCGGTTGTTTTGCTCTTAGCAACCAGTCCCTTGGCCCTTAGCAACAAGTCCCTTGGCCCTTAGCAACCAGTCCCTTGACCCTTAGCAACCAGTCCCTTGACCTTTAGCAACCAGTCCCTTGGCCCTTAGCAACCAGTCCCTTGGCCCTTAGCAACCAGTCCCTTGACCCTTAGCAACCAGTCCCTTGGCCCTTAGCAACCAGTCCCTTGGCCCTTAGCAACCAGTCCCTTGACCCTTAGCAACCAGTCCCTTGGCCCTTAGCAACCAGTCCCTTGGCCCTTAGCAACCAGTCCCTTGACCCTTAGCAACCAGTCCCTTGGCCCTTAGCAACCAGTCCCTTGGCCCTTAGCAACCAGTCCCCTGGCTCTCAGCAACCAGTCCCTTGGCCCTTAGCAACCAGTCCCTTGCACATTAGCAAATGGCCCATTTGCCGTTAGCAGCCAACACTTGCCACTTAGCAACTGGTCTCTTCGCTCTAAGCCACTGGTCCCTTCACCCTGAGCAACGTTTCCTCAGCCGTCAGCCACTGGTCATTTCGCTCTTGGCGGCAAGGCACCTGGCCCTTAGCAATCAGTCCTTTGGCCCGTAGCAACTGGTCCCTTGCCCCACAGCAACCAACATTGGCCCACAGCAACCAGTGACTTGGCCCTCAGCCACCAGTCCCTTCATGCTCAGTCACCCGATCCTAAGCTTCTAGCGGCAATGCACTTGGTGCTTACCAACCAGTCCCTTGGACTTTATCAACCGGTGCCTTGGCCTTTATCAATCGGTGCCTTGTCCTTTATCAATCGGTGCCTTGTCCTTTATCAACCGGTGCCTTGGCATTTATCAACCGGTGCCTTGGCCTTTATCAACCGGTGCCTTGGCCTTTATCAACCGGTGCCTTGGCCTTTATCAACCAGTGCCTTGGCCTTTATCAACCGGTGCCTTGGCCTTTATCAACCGGTGCCTTGGCATTTATCAACCAGTCCCTTGGCCTTTATCAACCGGTGCCTTGGCCTTTATCAACCGGTGCCTTGGCCTTTATCAACCGGTGCCTTGGCATTTATCAACCGGTCCCTTGGCCTTTATCAACCGGTGCCTTGGCCTTTATCAACCGGTGCCTTGGCCTTTATCAACCAGTGCCTTGGCCTTTATCAACCGGTGCCTTGGCATTTATCAACCAGTCCCTTGGCCTTTATCAACCGGTGCCTTGGCCTTTATCAACCGGTGCCTTGGCCTTTATCAACCGGTGCCTTGGCCTTTATCAACCAGTCCCTTGGCCTTTATCAACCGGTGCCTTGGCCTTTATCAATCGGTGCCTTGGCCTTTATCAACCAGTGCCTTGGCAGTTATCAACAGGTGCCTTGGCCTTTATCAACCGGTGCCTTGGCCTTTATCAACCGGTGCCTTGTCCTTTATCAACCGGTGCCTTGTCCTTTATCAACCGGTGCCTTGGCCTTTATCAACCAGTGCCTTGGCCTTTATCAACCGGTGCCTTGTCCTTTATCAACCAGTGCCTTGGCCTTTATCAACCGGTGCCTTGGCCTTTATCAACCAGTGCCTTGGCCTTTATCAACCGGTGCCTTGGCCTTTATCAACCAGTGCCTTGGCCTTTATCAACCGGTGCCTTGGCCTTTATCAACCAGTGCCTTGGCCTTTATCAACCGGTGCCTTGGCCTTTATCAACCAGTGCCTTGGCCTTTATCAACCGGTGCCTTGGCCTTTATCAACCGGTGCCTTGGCCTTTATCAACCGGTGCCTTGGCCTTTATCAACCAGTGCCTTGGCCTTTATCAACCGGTGCCTTGGCCTTTATCAACCGGTGCCTTGGCCTTTATCAACCGGTGCCTTGGCCTTTATCAATCGGTGCCTTGGCCTTTATCAACCAGTGCCTTGTCCTTTATCAATCGGTCCCTTGGCCTTTATCAATCGGTGCCTTGGCCTTTATCAATCGGTGCCTTGGCCTTTATCAACCAGTGCCTTGGCCTTTATCAACAGGTGCCTTGGCCTTTATCAATCGGTGCCTTGGCCTTTATCAATCGGTGCCTTGGCCTTTATCAACCAGTGCCTTGGCCTTTATCAACCAGTGCCTTGGCCTTTATCAACAGGTGCCTTGGCCTTTATCAATCGGTGCCTTGGCCTTTATCAACCAGTGCCTTGGCCTTTATCAACCGGTGCCTTGGCCTTTATCAATCGGTGCCTTGGCCTTTATCAACCAGTGCCTTGGCCTTTATCAATCGGTGCCTTGGCCTTTATCAACCAGTGCCTTGGCCTTTATCAACAGGTGCCTTGGCCTTTATCAATCGGTGCCTTGTCCTTTATCAATCGGTGCCTTGTCCTTTATCAATCGGTGCCTTGGCCTTTATCAATCGGTGCCTTGTCCTTTATCAACCGGTGCCTTGGCCTTTATCAATCGGTGCCTTGTCCTTTATCAACCGGTGCCTTGTCCTTTATCAACCAGTGCCTTGGCCTTTATCAACCAGTGCCTTGGCCTTTATCAATCGGTGCCTTGTCCTTTATCAACCGGAGCCTTGTCCTTTATCAACCAGTGCCTTGGCCTTTATCAACCAGTGCCTTGGCCTTTATCAATCGGTGCCTTGTCCTTTATCAACAGGTGCCTTGGCCTTTATCAACCGGTGCCTTGTCCTTTATCAACCAGTCCCTTGGCCTTTATCAACCAGTGCCTTGGCCTTTATCAATCGGTGCCTTGTCCTTTATCAACAGGTGCCTTGGCCTTTATCAACAGGTGCCTTGTCCTTTATCAATCAGTGCCTTGTCCTTTATCAACCAGTGCCTTGGCCTTTATCAATCGGTGCCTTGTCCTTTATCAACCGGTGCCTTGGCCTTTATCAATCGGTGCCTTGTCCTTTATCAATCGGTGCCTTGTCCTTTATCAATCGGTGCCTTGTCCTTTATCAATCGGTGCCTTGGCCTTTATCAACCGGTGCCTTGGCCTTTATCAACCAGTGCCTTGTCCTTTATCAATCGGTGCCTTGGCCTTTATCAATCGGTGCCTTGTCCTTTATCAACCGGTGCCTTGGCCTTTATCAACAGGTGCCTTGGCCTTTATCAACCAGTGCCTTGGCCTTTATCAATCGGTGCCTTGGCCTTTATCAATCGGTGCCTTGGCCTTTATCAATCGGTGCCTTGGCCTTTATCAATCAGTGCCTTGGCCTTTATCAATCGGTGCCTTGGCCTTTATCAACCGGTGCCTTGGCCTTTATCAACCGGTGCCTTGTCCTTTATCAACCGGTGCCTTGTCCTTTATCAATCAGTGCCTTGTCCTTTATCAACCGGTGCCTTGTCCTTTATCAATCGGTGCCTTGTCCTTTATCAATCGGTGCCTTGGCCTTTATCAACCGGTGCCTTGTCCTTTATCAACCGGTGCCTTGTCCTTTATCAACCGGTGCCTTGTCCTTTATCAACTGGTGCCTTGTCCTTTATCAATCGGTGCCTTGTCCTTTATCAACTGGTGCCTTGGCCTTTATCAATCGGTGCCTTGTCCTTTATCAACCGGTGCCTTGTCCTTTATCAACCGGTGCCTTGTCCTTTATCAACTGGTGCCTTGTCCTTTATCAATCGGTGCCTTGGCCTTTATCAATCGATGCCTTGGCCTTTATCAACCGGTGCCTTGTCCTTTATCAATCGGTGCCTTGTCCTTTATCAATCGGTGCCTTGTCCTTTATCAACTGGTGCCTTGGCCTTTATCAATCGGTGCCTTGTCCTTTATCAACCGGTGCCTTGTCCTTTATCAATCGGTGCCTTGTCCTTTATCAACCGGTGCCTTGTCCTTTATCAATCGGTGCCTTGTCCTTTATCAATCGGTGCCTTGTCCTTTATCAACTGGTGCCTTGGCCTTTATCAATCGGTGCCTTGTCCTTTATCAACCGGTGCCTTGTCCTTTATCAATCGGTGCCTTGTCCTTTATCAACTGGTGCCTTGGCCTTTATCAATCGGTGCCTTGTCCTTTATCAACCGGTGCCTTGGCCTTTATCAATCGGTGCCTTGTCCTTTATCAATCGGTGCCTTGGCCTTTATCAACCGGTGCCTTGGCCTTTATCAATCGGTGCCTTGGCCTTTATCAATCGGTGCCTTGGCCTTTATCAATCGGTGCCTTGGCCTTTATCAATCGGTGCCTTGGCCTTTATCAACCGGTGCCTTGGCCTTTATCAACCGGTGCCTTGGCCTTTATCAATCGGTGCCTTGTCCTTTATCAATCAGTGCCTTGTCCTTTATCAACCAGTGCCTTGGCCTTTATCAACCGGTGCCTTGTCCTTTATCAATCGGTGCCTTGGCCTTTATCAATCGGTGCCTTGGCCTTTATCAACCGGTGCCTTGGCCTTTATCAACAGGTGCCTTGGCCTTTATCAACCAGTGCCTTGGCCTTTATCAACCGGTGCCTTGTCCTTTATCAACAGGTGCCTTGGCCTTTATCAACAGGTGCCTTGGCCTTTATCAATCGGTGCCTTGTCCTTTATCAATCGGTGCCTTGTCCTTTATCAATCGGTGCCTTGGCCTTTATCAATCGGTGCCTTGTCCTTTATCAACCGGTGCCTTGGCCTTTATCAATCGGTGCCTTGTCCTTTATCAACCGGTGCCTTGGCCTTTATCAATCGGTGCCTTGGCCTTTATCAATCGGTGCCTTGTCCTTTATCAACCGGTGCCTTGGCCTTTATCAACAGGTGCCTTGTCCTTTATCAACCGGTGCCTTGGCCTTGATCAATCGGTGCCTTGTCCTTTATCAATCGGTGCCTTGTCCTTTATCAACCGGTGCCTTGTCCTTTATCAATCGGTGCCTTGTCCTTTATCAACCGGTGCCTTGGCCTTTATCAATCGGTGCCTTGTCCTTTATCAACCGGTGCCTTGGCCTTTATCAACCGGTGCCTTGTCCTTTATCAATCGGTGCCTTGGCCTTTATCAACCGGTGCCTTGTCCTTTATCAACCGGTGCCTTGTCCTTTATCAATCGGTGCCTTGGCCTTTATCAACCGGTGCCTTGTCCTTTATCAATCGGTGCCTTGGCCTTTATCAATCGGTGCCTTGTCCTTTATCAACCGGTGCCTTGTCCTTTATCAACCGGTGCCTTGTCCTTTATCAATCGGTGCCTTGGCCTTTATCAATCGGTGCCTTGTCCTTTATCAACCGGTGCCTTGTCCTTTATCAATCGGTGCCTTGGCCTTTATCAACCGGTGCCTTGTCCTTTATCAACCGGTGCCTTGTCCTTTATCAATCGGTGCCTTGGCCTTTATCAATCGGTGCCTTGTCCTTTATCAACCGGTGCCTTGTCCTTTATCAACCGGTGCCTTGTCCTTTATCAACCGGTGCCTTGTCCTTTATCAATCGGTGCCTTGTCCTTTATCAATCGGTGCCTTGTCCTTTATCAATCGGTGCCTTGTCCTTTATCAATCGGTGCCTTGTCCTTTATCAACCGGTGCCTTGTCCTTTATCAATCGGTGCCTTGTCCTTTATCAACCGGTGCCTTGTCCTTTATCAATCGGTGCCTTGGCCTTTATCAATCGGTGCCTTGTCCTTTATCAACCGGTGCCTTGTCCTTTATCAACCGGTGCCTTGTCCTTTATCAATCGGTGCCTTGTCCTTTATCAACCGGTGCCTTGGCCTTTATCAACCGGTGCCTTGTCCTTTATCAATCGGTGCCTTGGCCTTTATCAACCGGTGCCTTGTCCTTTATCAACCGGTGCCTTGGCCTTTATCAACCGGTGCCTTGTCCTTTATCAATCGGTGCCTTGGCCTTTATCAACCGGTGCCTTGTCCTTTATCAATCGGTGCCTTGGCCTTTATCAACCGGTGCCTTGTCCTTTATCAACCGGTGCCTTGTCCTTTATCAATCGGTGCCTTGTCCTTTATCAACCGGTGCCTTGTCCTTTATCAATCGGTGCCTTGACCTTTATCAACCGGTGCCTTGGCCTTTATCAACCGGTGCCTTGGCCTTTATCAATCGGTGCCTTGGCCTTTATCAACCGGTGCCTTGTCCTTTATCAACCGGTGCCTTGGCCTTTATCAACCGGTGCCTTGTCCTTTATCAACAGGTGCCTTGGCCTTTATCAACCGGTGCCTTGTCCTTTATCAATCGGTGCCTTGGCCTTTATCAACCGGTGCCTTGTCCTTTATCAACCGGTGCCTTGGCCTTTATCAATCGGTGCCTTGTCCTTTATCAACCGGTGCCTTGGCCTTTATCAACCGGTGCCTTGACCTTTATCAATCGGTGCCTTGTCCTTTATCAACCGGTGCCTTGTCCTTTATCAACCGGTGCCTTGACCTTTATCAATCGGTGCCTTGTCCTTTATCAACCGGTGCCTTGTCCTTTATCAACCGGTGCCTTGACCTTTATCAATCGGTGCCTTGTCCTTTATCAACCGGTGCCTTGTCCTTTATCAACCGGTGCCTTGGCCTTTATCAACCGGTGCCTTGGCCTTTATCAACCGGTGCCTTGGCCTTTATCAATCGGTGCCTTGTCCTTTATCAACAGGTGCCTTGGCCTTTATCAATCGGTGCCTTGTCCTTTATCAACAGGTGCCTTGGCCTTTATCAATCAGTGCCTTGTCCTTTATCAATCGGTGCCTTGGCCTTTATCAATCAGTGCCTTGTCCTTTATCAATCGGTGCCTTGGCCTTTATCAATCGGTGCCTTGTCCTTTATCAACCGGTGCCTTGGCCTTTATCAATCGGTGCCTTGTCCTTTATCAACCGGTGCCTTGGCCTTTATCAACCGGTGCCTTGTCCTTTATCAACCGGTGCCTTGGCCTTTATCAACCGGTGCCTTGTCCTTTATCAACCAGTGCCTTGTCCTTTATCAATCGGTGCCTTGGCCTTTATCAACCGGTGCCTTGGCCTTTATCAATCGGTGCCTTGTCCTTTATCAATCAGTGCCTTGTCCTTTATCAATCGGTGCCTTGTCCTTTATCAATCAGTGCCTTGTCCTTTATCAATCGGTGCCTTGTCCTTTATCAATCGGTGCCTTGTCCTTTATCAACCGGTGCCTTGGCCTTTATCAATCGGTGCCTTGTCCTTTATCAACCGGTGCCTTGTCCTTTATCAATCGGTGCCTTGTCCTTTATCAATCGGTGCCTTGTCCTTTATCAACCGGTGCCTTGGCCTTTATCAATCGGTGCCTTGTCCTTTATCAATCGGTGCCTTGTCCTTTATCAACCGGTGCCTTGTCCTTTATCAACCGGTGCCTTGGCCTTTATCAATCGGTGCCTTGTCCTTTATCAATCGGTGCCTTGGCCTTTATCAACCGGTGCCTTGGCCTTTATCAACCGGTGCCTTGTCCTTTATCAAGCGGTGCCTTGTCCTTTATCAACCGGTGCCTTGGCCTTTATCAACCGGTGCCTTGTCCTTTATCAATCGGTGCCTTGGCCTTTATCAACCGGTGCCTTGGCCTTTATCAATCGGTGCCTTGTCCTTTATCAACAGGTGCCTTGGCCTTTATCAACAGGTGCCTTGGCCTTTATCAACCGGTGCCTTGTCCTTTATCAACCGGTGCCTTGGCCTTTATCAACCGGTGCCTTGTCCTTTATCAAGCGGTGCCTTGTCCTTTATCAACCGGTGCCTTGGCCTTTATCAATCGGTGCCTTGTCCTTTATCAACCAGTGCCTTGGCCTTTATCAACCGGTGCCTTGGCCTTTATCAACCGGTGCCTTGGCCTTTATCAACCGGTGCCTTGGCCTTTATCAATCGGTGCCTTGGCCTTTATCAACCGGTGCCTTGTCCTTTATCAACCGGTGCCTTGGCCTTTATCAACCGGTGCCTTGTCCTTTATCAACCGGTGCCTTGGCCTTTATCAACCGGTGCCTTGGCCTTTATCAACCGGTGCCTTGGCCTTTATCAATCAGTGCCTTGTCCTTTATCAACCGGTGCCTTGTCCTTTATCAATCGGTGCCTTGTCCTTTATCAATCAGTGCCTTGTCCTTTATCAATCGGTGCCTTGGCCTTTATCAATCGGTGCCTTGTCCTTTATCAATCGGTGCCTTGTCCTTTATCAATCGGTGCCTTGGCCTTTATCAACCGGTGCCTTGGCCTTTATCAACCGGTGCCTTGTCCTTTATCAACCGGTGCCTTGGCCTTTATCAACCGGTGCCTTGTCCTTTATCAATCGGTGCCTTGGCCTTTATCAACCGGTGCCTTGTCCTTTATCAACTGGTGCCTTGGCCTTTATCAACTGGTGCCTTGGCCTTTATCAACCGGTGCCTTGTCCTTTATCAACCGGTGCCTTGGCCTTTATCAACTGGTGCCTTGGCCTTTATCAACCGGTGCCTTGTCCTTTATCAACTGGTGCCTTGGCCTTTATCAACTGGTGCCTTGGCCTTTATCAACCGGTGCCTTGTCCTTTATCAACAGGTGCCTTGGACTTTATCAATCGGTGCCTTGTCCTTTATCAACCGGTGCCTTGGCCTTTATCAACCGGTGCCTTGTCCTTTATCAACCGGTGCCTTGTCCTTTATCAACTGGTGCCTTGGCCTTTATCAACCGGTGCCTTGTCCTTTATCAACCGGTGCCTTGGCCTTTATCAACCGGTGCCTTGGCCTTTATCAACCGGTGCCTTGGCCTTTATCAACCGGTGCCTTGGCCTTGATCAATCGGTGCCTTGTCCTTTATCAATCGGTGCCTTGGCCTTTATCAATCGGTGCCTTGTCCTTTGTCAATCGGTGCCTTGGCCTTTATCAATCGGTGCCTTGTCCTTTATCAACCAGTGCCTTGTCCTTTATCAACCGGTGCCTTGTCCTTTATCAATCAGTGCCTTGTCCTTTATCAACCGGTGCCTTGTCCTTTATCAATCGGTGCCTTGGCCTTTATCAACCGGTGCCTTGTCCTTTATCAACCGGTGCCTTGGCCTTTATCAACCGGTGCCTTGGCCTTTATCAACCGGTGCCTTGTCCTTTATCAATCGGTGCCTTGGCCTTTATCAACCGGTGCCTTGTCCTTTATCAACCGGTGCCTTGGCCTTTATCAACCGGTGCCTTGGCCTTTATCAATCGGTGCCTTGTCCTTTATCAACCGGTGCCTTGTCCTTTATCAACCGGTGCCTTGTCCTTTATCAACAGGTGCCTTGGCCTTTATCAATCGGTGCCTTGTCCTTTATCAACCGGTGCCTTGTCCTTTATCAACCGGTGCCTTGGCCTTTATCAACCGGTGCCTTGGCCTTTATCAATCGGTGCCTTGTCCTTTATCAACCGGTGCCTTGTCCTTTATCAACCGGTGCCTTGTCCTTTATCAACCGGTGCCTTGGCCTTTATCAATCGGTGCCTTGGCCTTTATCAACCGGTGCCTTGGCCTTTATCAATCGGTGCTTTGGCCTTGATCAATCGGTGCCTTGTCCTTTATCAACCGGTGCCTTGTCCTTTATCAATCAGTGCCTTGTCCTTTATCAACCGGTGCCTTGTCCTTTATCAACCGGTGCCTTGGCCTTTATCAACCGGTGCCTTGTCCTTTATCAACCGGTGCCTTGTCCTTTATCAACCGGTGCCTTGTCCTTTATCAACCGGTGCCTTGTCCTTTATCAACCGGTGCCTTGTCCTTTATCAACCGGTGCCTTGTCCTTTATCAACCGGTGCCTTGGCCTTTATCAACCGGTGCCTTGGCCTTTATCAACCGGTGCCTTGTCCTTTATCAACCGGTGCCTTGGCCTTTATCAACCGGTGCCTTGTCCTTTATCAACCGGTGCCTTGGCCTTTATCAACCGGTGCCTTGGCCTTTATCAACCGGTGCCTTGTCCTTTATCAACCGGTGCCTTGGCCTTTATCAACCGGTGCCTTGTCCTTTATCAATCAGTGCCTTGTCCTTTATCAACCGGTGCCTTGGCCTTTATCAACCGGTGCCTTGGCCTTTATCAATCGGTGCCTTGTCCTTTATCAACCGGTGCCTTGGCCTTTATCAACAGGTGCCTTGGCCTTTATCAATCGGTGCCTTGTCCTTTATCAACCGGTGCCTTGGCCTTTATCAACAGGTGCCTTGGCCTTTATCAACCGGTGCCTTGGCCTTTATCAATCGGTGCCTTGTCCTTTATCAACAGGTGCCTTGGCCTTTATCAACAGGTGCCTTGGCCTTTATCAACCGGTGCCTTGTCCTTTATCAACCGGTGCCTTGTCCTTTATCAACCGGTGCCTTGTCCTTTATCAACCGGTGCCTTGGCCTTTATCAACCGGTGCCTTGGCCTTTATCAATCGGTGCCTTGTCCTTTATCAACCGGTGCCTTGGCCTTTATCAACCGGTGCCTTGGCCTTTATCAACCGGTGCCTTGTCCTTTATCAACAGGTGCCTTGGCCTTTATCAACAGGTGCCTTGGCCTTTATCAACAGGTGCCTTGGCCTTTATCAACCGGTGCCTTGTCCTTTATCAACCAGTCCCTTGGCCTTTATCAACCGGTGCCTTGGCCTTTATCAATCGGTGCCTTGGCCTTTATCAACCGGTGCCTTGGCCTTTATCAACCGGTGCCTTGTCCTTTATCAACCGGTGCCTTGGCCTTTATCAACCGGTGCCTTGTCCTTTATCAATCAGTGCCTTGTCCTTTATCAATCAGTGCCTTGTCCTTTATCAATCGGTGCCTTGTCCTTTATCAATCAGTGCCTTGTCCTTTATCAATCGGTGCCTTGTCCTTTATCAACCGGTGCCTTGGCCTTTATCAACCGGTGCCTTGGCCTTTATCAACCGGTGCCTTGGCCTTTATCAACCGGTGCCTTGGCCTTTATCAATCGGTGCCTTGGCCTTTATCAACCGGTGCCTTGTCCTTTATCAACCGGTGCCTTGGCCTTTATCAACCGGTGCCTTGTCCTTTATCAACCGGTGCCTTGGCCTTTATCAACCGGTGCCTTGGCCTTTATCAATCAGTGCCTTGTCCTTTATCAACCGGTGCCTTGTCCTTTATCAATCGGTGCCTTGTCCTTTATCAATCAGTGCCTTGGCCTTTATCAATCGGTGCCTTGGCCTTTATCAACCGGTGCCTTGTCCTTTATCAACCGGTGCCTTGTCCTTTATCAACCGGTGCCTTGTCCTTTATCAACCGGTGCCTTGGCCTTTATCAACCGGTGCCTTGGCCTTTATCAACCGGTGCCTTGTCCTTTATCAACCAGTGCCTTGGCCTTTATCAACCGGTGCCTTGGCCTTTATCAACCGGTGCCTTGGCCTTTATCAATCGGTGCCTTGGCCTTTATCAACCGGTGCCTTGGCCTTTATCAATCGGTGCCTTGTCCTTTATCAATCAGTGCCTTGTCCTTTATCAATCGGTGCCTTGTCCTTTATCAATCAGTGCCTTGTCCTTTATCAATCGGTGCCTTGTCCTTTATCAATCAGTGCCTTGTCCTTTATCAATCGGTGCCTTGTCCTTTATCAACCGGTGCCTTGTCCTTTATCAATCGGTGCCTTGTCCTTTATCAATCAGTGCCTTGGCCTTTATCAATCGGTGCCTTGGCCTTTATCAACCGGTGCCTTGTCCTTTATCAATCAGTGCCTTGTCCTTTATCAATCGGTGCCTTGGCCTTTATCAATCGGTGCCTTGGCCTTTATCAACCGGTGCCTTGGCCTTTATCAACCGGTGCCTTGTCCTTTATCAACCGGTGCCTTGTCCTTTATCAACCGGTGCCTTGTCCTTTATCAACCGGTGCCTTGGCCTTTATCAACCGGTGCCTTGTCCTTTATCAACCGGTGCCTTGTCCTTTATCAACCGGTGCCTTGGCCTTTATCAACCGGTGCCTTGTCCTTTATCAATCAGTGCCTTGTCCTTTATCAACCGGTGCCTTGTCCTTTATCAATCGGTGCCTTGGCCTTTATCAACCGGTGCCTTGGCCTTTATCAACCGGTGCCTTGTCCTTTATCAACTGGTGCCTTGGCCTTTATCAACTGGTGCCTTGGCCTTTATCAACCGGTGCCTTGTCCTTTATCAACCGGTGCATTGTCCTTTATCAACTGGTGCCTTGGCCTTTATCAATCGGTGCATTGTCCTTTATCAACTGGTGCCTTGGCCTTTATCAACCGGTGCCTTGTCCTTTATCAACCGGTGCCTTGGCCTTTATCAACCGGTGCCTTGTCCTTTATCAACCGGTGCCTTGGCCTTTATCAACCGGTGCCTTGGCCTTTATCAACCGGTGCCTTGGCCTTTATCAACCGGTGCCTTGGCCTTTATCAATCGGTGCCTTGGCCTTTATCAACCGGTGCCTTGGCCTTTATCAATCGGTGCCTTGGCCTTTATCAACCGGTGCCTTGTCCTTTATCAACCAGTGCCTTGGCCTTTATCAATCGGTGCCTTGGCCTTTATCAACCGGTGCCTTGTCCTTTATCAACCGGTGCCTTGGCCTTTATCAATCGGTGCCTTGTCCTTTATCAACCGGTGCCTTGTCCTTTATCAACCGGTGCCTTGTCCTTTATCAACCGGTGCCTTGTCCTTTATCAACAGGTGCCTTGGCCTTTATCAATCGGTGCCTTGGCCTTTATCAACCGGTGCCTTGTCCTTTATCAACCGGTGCCTTGTCCTTTATCAACCGGTGCCTTGTCCTTTATCAACCGGTGCCTTGTCCTTTATCAACCGGTGCCTTGGCCTTTATCAATCGGTGCCTTGGCCTTTATCAACCGGTGCCTTGTCCTTTATCAACCGGTGCCTTGTCCTTTATCAACCGGTGCCTTGGCCTTTATCAATCGGTGCCTTGTCCTTTATCAACCGGTGCCTTGTCCTTTATCAACCGGTGCCTTGTCCTTTATCAACCGGTGCCTTGTCCTTTATCAACCGGTGCCTTGTCCTTTATCAACCGGTGCCTTGTCCTTTATCAACCGGTGCCTTGTCCTTTATCAACCGGTGCCTTGTCCTTTATCAATCGGTGCCTTGTCCTTTATCAATCGGTGCCTTGTCCTTTATCAATCAGTGCCTTGTCCTTTATCAATCGGTGCCTTGTCCTTTATCAATCGGTGCCTTGTCCTTTATCAATCAGTGCCTTGTCCTTTATCAATCGGTGCCTTGTCCTTTATCAATCGGTGCCTTGTCCTTTATCAATCAGTGCCTTGTCCTTTATCAATCAGTGCCTTGGCCTTTATCAATCGGTGCCTTGTCCTTTATCAACAGGTGCCTTGTCCTTTATCAATCGGTGCCTTGTCCTTTATCAACAGGTGCCTTGTCCTTTATCAATCAGTGCCTTGGCCTTTATCAATCAGTGCCTTGGCCTTTATCAATCAGTGCCTTGGCCTTTATCAATCGGTGCCTTGTCCTTTATCAACAGGTGCCTTGTCCTTTATCAACAGGTGCCTTGTCCTTTATCAACAGGTGCCTTGTCCTTTATCAATCGGTGCCTTGTCCTTGATCAATCGGTGCCTTGTCCTTGATCAATCGGTGCCTTGTCCTTTATCAACCGGTGCCTTGTCCTTTATCAATCGGTGCCTTGGCCTTTATCAATCGGTGCCTTGTCCTTTATCAACCGGTGCCTTGTCCTTTATCAATCGGTGCCTTGTCCTTTATCAATCAGTGCCTTGGCCTTTATCAACCGGTGCCTTGTCCTTTATCAATCAGTGCCTTGGCCTTTATCAACCGGTGCCTTGTCCTTTATCAATCAGTGCCTTGGCCTTTATCAATCGGTGCCTTGTCCTTGATCAATCGGTGCCTTGTCCTTGATCAATCGGTGCCTTGTCCTTTATCAATCGGTGCCTTGGCCTTTATCAATCGGTGCCTTGTCCTTTATCAACCGGTGCCTTGTCCTTTATCAACCGGTGCCTTGTCCTTTATCAATCGGTGCCTTGTCCTTTATCAATCAGTGCCTTGGCCTTTATCAACCGGTGCCTTGGCCTTTATCAATCAGTGCCTTGTCCTTTATCAATCGGTGCCTTGTCCTTGATCAATCGGTGCCTTGTCCTTTATCAACCGGTGCCTTGTCCTTTATCAACCGGTGCCTTGTCCTTGATCAATCGGTGCCTTGTCCTTTATCAACAGGTGCCTTGTCCTTTATCAACCGGTGCCTTGTCCTTTATCAATCAGTGCCTTGTCCTTTATCAATCGGTGCCTTGTCCTTGATCAATCGGTGCCTTGTCCTTTATCAACCGGTGCCTTGGCCTTTATCAACCGGTGCCTTGGCCTTTATCAATCGGTGCCTTGTCCTTTATCAATCGGTGCCTTGTCCTTTATCAATCGGTGCCTTGTCCTTTATCAATCGGTGCCTTGTCCTTTATCAATCGGTGCCTTGTCCTTTATCAATCGGTGCCTTGGCCTTTATCAATCGGTGCCTTGTCCTTTATCAATCGGTGCCTTGGCCTTGATCAATCGGTGCCTTGTCCTTTATCAACCGGTGCCTTGTCCTTTATCAATCGGTGCCTTGGCCTTTATCAATCGGTGCCTTGTCCTTTATCAATCGGTGCCTTGGCCTTGATCAATCGGTGCCTTGTCCTTTATCAACCGGTGCCTTGTCCTTTATCAATCGGTGCCTTGGCCTTGATCAATCGGTGCCTTGTCCTTTATCAATCGGTGCCTTGTCCTTTATCAACCGGTGCCTTGGCCTTTATCAACCGGTGCCTTGTCCTTTATCAATCGGTGCCTTGTCCTTTATCAATCGGTGCCTTGTCCTTTATCAACCGGAGCCTTGGCCTTTATCAACTGGTGCCTTGTCCTTTATCAATCGGTGCCTTGTCCTTTATCAATCGGTGCCTTGTCCTTTATCAACCGGAGCCTTGGCCTTTATCAACCGGTGCCTTGTCCTTTATCAATCGGTGCCTTGTCCTTTATCAATCGGTGCCTTGGCCTTTATCAACCGGAGCCTTGGCCTTTATCAACTGGTGCCTTGGCCTTTATCAATCGGTGCCTTGGCCTTTATCAACTGGTGCCTTGGCCTTTATCAATCGGTGCCTTGGCCTTTATCAACCGGAGCCTTGGCCTTTATCAATCGGTGCCTTGGCCTTTATCAACCGGTGCCTTGGCCTTTATCAATCGGTGCCTTGGCCTTTATCAACCGGTGCCTTGGCCTTTATCAATCGGTGCCTTGGCCTTTATCAACCGGTGCCTTGTCCTTTATCAATCAGTGCCTTGGCCTTTATCAATCGGTGCCTTGGCCTTTATCAATCGGTGCCTTGTCCTTTATCAACAGGTGCCTTGGCCTTTATCAACCAGTGCCTTGTCCTTTATCAATCGGTGCCTTGTCCTTTATCAACCGGAGCCTTGGCCTTTATCAACTGGTGCCTTGGCCTTTATCAACCGGTGCCTTGGCCTTTATCAACCGGTGCCTTGTCCTTTATCAACCGGTGCCTTGGCCTTTATCAACTGGTGCCTTGGCCTTTATCAACCGGTGCCTTGGCCTTTATCAATCGGTGCCTTGTCCTTTATCAACCGGTGCCTTGGCCTTGATCAATCGGTGCCTTGTCCTTTATCAACCGGAGCCTTGGCCTTTATCAACCGGTGCCTTGTCCTTTATCAACCGGAGCCTTGTCCTTTATCAACCGGAGCCTTGGCCTTTATCAACTGGTGCCTTGGCCTTTATCAACCGGTGCCTTGTCCTTTATCAACCGGTGCCTTGTCCTTTATCAATCGGTGCCTTGGCCTTTATCAACCGGTGCCTTGTCCTTTATCAATCGGTGCCTTGGCCTTTATCAACTGGTGCCTTGGCCTTTATCAACCGGTGCCTTGTCCTTTATCAATCAGTGCCTTGTCCTTTATCAACCGGTGCCTTGTCCTTTATCAATCGGTGCCTTGTCCTTTATCAATCGGTGCCTTGTCCTTTATCAATCGGTGCCTTGTCCTTTATCAATCGGTGCCTTGGCCTTTATCAACTGGTGCCTTGGCCTTTATCAACCGGTGCCTTGTCCTTTATCAATCAGTGCCTTGTCCTTTATCAACCGGTGCCTTGTCCTTTATCAACCGGTGCCTTGGCCTTTATCAACCGGTGCCTTGTCCTTTATCAATCAGTGCCTTGTCCTTTATCAACCGGTGCCTTGGCCTTTATCAATCGGTGCCTTGTCCTTTATCAACCGGAGCCTTGGCCTTTATCAACTGGTGCCTTGGCCTTTATCAATCGGTGCCTTGGCCTTTATCAATCGGTGCCTTGGCCTTTATCAACCGGTGCCTTGTCCTTTATCAACAGGTGCCTTGTCCTTTATCAACCGGTGCCTTGGCCTTTATCAACCGGTGCCTTGGCCTTTATCAACCGGTGCCTTGTCCTTTATCAACCGGTGCCTTGGCCTTTATCAACCGGAGCCTTGGCCTTTATCAACAGGTGCCTTGTCCTTTATCAACCGGTGCCTTGGCCTTTATCAACCGGAGCCTTGGCCATTATCAACCGGTGCCTTGGCCTTTATCAACCGGAGCCTTGGCCATTATCAACCGGAGCCTTGTCCTTTATCAACTGGTGCCTTGTCCTTTATCAACTGGTGCCTTGGCCTTTATCAACCGGTGCCTTGGCCTTTATCAACCGGTGCCTTGGCCTTTATCAACCGGTGCCTTGGCCTTTATCAATCGGTGCCTTGGCCTTTATCAATCAGTCCCTTGGCCTTTATCAACCGGTGCCTTGTCCTTTATCAACCGGTGCCTTGGCCTTTATCAATCGGTGCCTTGGCCTTTATCAACCGGAGCCTTGGCCTTTATCAACTGGTGCCTTGGCCTTTATCAACTGGTGCCTTGGCCTTTATCAATCGGTGCCTTGTCCTTTATCAACCGGTGCCTTGTCCTTTATCAATCGGTGCCTTGTCCTTTATCAATCGGTGCCTTGTCCTTTATCAATCGGTGCCTTGTCCTTTATCAATCGGTGCCTTGTCCTTTATCAATCGGTGCCTTGGCCTTGATCAACCGGTGCCTTGGCCTTGATCAACCGGTGCCTTGTCCTTTATCAACCGGTGCCTTGTCCTTTATCAACCGGTGCCTTGGCCTTTATCAACCGGTGCCTTGTCCTTTATCAATCGGTGCCTTGTCCTTGATCAATCGGTGCCTTGTCCTTTATCAATCGGTGCCTTGTCCTTGATCAATCGGTGCCTTGTCCTTTATCAACCGGTGCCTTGTCCTTTATCAATCGGTGCCTTGTCCTTTATCAATCGGTGCCTTGTCCTTTATCAACAGGTGCCTTGGCCTTTATCAATCGGTGCCTTGTCCTTGATCAATCAGTGCCTTGTCCTTTATCAATCGGTGCCTTGTCCTTTATCAACCGGTGCCTTGGCCTTTATCAACCGGTGCCTTGGCCTTTATCAACCGGTGCCTTGGCCTTTATCAATCGGTGCCTTGGCCTTTATCAACCGGTGCCTTGGCCTTTATCAACCGGAGCCTTGGCCTTTATCAATCGGTGCCTTGGCCTTTATCAATCGGTGCCTTGGCCTTTATCAACCGGTGCCTTGGCCTTTATCAACCGGAGCCTTGGCCTTTATCAACTGGTGCCTTGGCCTTTATCAATCGGTGCCTTGGCCTTTATCAATCGGTGCCTTGGCCTTTATCAACTGGTGCCTTGTCCTTTATCAACCGGTGCCTTGGCCTTTATCAACCGGTGCCTTGTCCTTTATCAATCGGTGCCTTGGCCTTTATCAACCGGTGCCTTGTCCTTTATCAA
The DNA here is from genome assembly GCF_044704955.1 of Pristiophorus japonicus. Lineage (NCBI taxonomy): Eukaryota > Metazoa > Chordata > Chondrichthyes > Pristiophoridae > Pristiophorus > Pristiophorus japonicus. The sequence continues at coordinate 2,457,583 of NW_027254772.1, forward strand.
CCGGTGCCTTGTCCTTTATCAATCGGTGCCTTGGCCTTTATCAATCGGTGCCTTGTCCTTTATCAACCGGTGCCTTGTCCTTTATCAACCGGTGCCTTGTCCTTTATCAATCGGTGCCTTGGCCTTTATCAACCGGTGCCTTGGCCTTTATCAACCGGTGCCTTGTCCTTTATCAATCGGTGCCTTGGCCTTTATCAACCGGTGCCTTGTCCTTGATCAACCGGTGCCTTGTCCTTTATCAATCGGTGCCTTGGCCTTTATCAACCGGTGCCTTGGCCTTTATCAATCGGTGCCTTGTCCTTGATCAACCGGTGCCTTGTCCTTTATCAATCGGTGCCTTGGCCTTTATCAACCGGTGCCTTGGCCTTTATCAATCGGTGCCTTGGCCTTTATCAACCGGTGCCTTGGCCTTTATCAACTGGTGCCTTGGCCTTTATCAATCGGTGCCTTGGCCTTTATCAATCGGTGCCTTGGCCTTTATCAATCGGTGCCTTGTCCTTTATCAACCGGTGCCTTGTCCTTTATCAACCGGTGCCTTGTCCTTTATCAACCGGTGCCTTGTCCTTTATCAATCGGTGCCTTGTCCTTTATCAATCGGTGCCTTGTCCTTTATCAATCGGTGCCTTGTCCTTTATCAATCGGTGCCTTGTCCTTTATCAACCGGTGCCTTGTCCTTTATCAATCGGTGCCTTGTCCTTTATCAACCGGTGCCTTGTCCTTTATCAATCGGTGCCTTGGCCTTTATCAATCGGTGCCTTGTCCTTTATCAACCGGTGCCTTGTCCTTTATCAACCGGTGCCTTGGCCTTTATCAATCGGTGCCTTGTCCTTTATCAACCGGTGCCTTGTCCTTTATCAATCGGTGCCTTGTCCTTTATCAACCGGTGCCTTGTCCTTTATCAATCGGTGCCTTGTCCTTTATCAACCGGTGCCTTGGCCTTGATCAATCGGTGCCTTGGCCTTTATCAACTGGAGCCTTGGCCTTTATCAACCGGTGCCTTGTCCTTTATCAACCGGTGCCTTGTCCTTTATCAACCGGTGCCTTGGCCTTTATCAACCGGTGCCTTGTCCTTTATCAATCGGTGCCTTGGCCTTTATCAACCGGTGCCTTGTCCTTTATCAACCGGTGCCTTGGCCTTTATCAACCGGTGCCTTGTCCTTTATCAACCGGTGCCTTGTCCTTTATCAACCGGTGCCTTGTCCTTTATCAATCGGTGCCTTGTCCTTTATCAACCGGTGCCTTGTCCTTTATCAATCGGTGCCTTGTCCTTTATCAACCGGTGCCTTGTCCTTTATCAACCGGTGCCTTGTCCTTTATCAATCGGTGCCTTGTCCTTTATCAACCGGTGCCTTGTCCTTTATCAATCGGTGCCTTGACCTTTATCAACCGGTGCCTTGGCCTTTATCAACCGGTGCCTTGGCCTTTATCAATCGGTGCCTTGGCCTTTATCAACCGGTGCCTTGTCCTTTATCAACCGGTGCCTTGGCCTTTATCAACCGGTGCCTTGTCCTTTATCAACAGGTGCCTTGGCCTTTATCAACCGGTGCCTTGTCCTTTATCAATCGGTGCCTTGGCCTTTATCAACCGGTGCCTTGTCCTTTATCAACCGGTGCCTTGGCCTTTATCAATCGGTGCCTTGTCCTTTATCAACCGGTGCCTTGGCCTTTATCAACCGGTGCCTTGACCTTTATCAATCGGTGCCTTGTCCTTTATCAACCGGTGCCTTGTCCTTTATCAACCGGTGCCTTGACCTTTATCAATCGGTGCCTTGTCCTTTATCAACCGGTGCCTTGTCCTTTATCAACCGGTGCCTTGACCTTTATCAATCGGTGCCTTGTCCTTTATCAACCGGTGCCTTGTCCTTTATCAACCGGTGCCTTGGCCTTTATCAACCGGTGCCTTGGCCTTTATCAACCGGTGCCTTGGCCTTTATCAATCGGTGCCTTGTCCTTTATCAACAGGTGCCTTGGCCTTTATCAATCGGTGCCTTGTCCTTTATCAACAGGTGCCTTGGCCTTTATCAACCGGTGCCTTGGCCTTTATCAATCAGTGCCTTGTCCTTTATCAATCGGTGCCTTGTCCTTTATCAACAGGTGCCTTGGCCTTTATCAACAGGTGCCTTGGCCTTTATCAATCAGTGCCTTGTCCTTTATCAATCGGTGCCTTGGCCTTTATCAATCAGTGCCTTGTCCTTTATCAATCGGTGCCTTGGCCTTTATCAATCGGTGCCTTGTCCTTTATCAACCGGTGCCTTGGCCTTTATCAATCGGTGCCTTGTCCTTTATCAACCGGTGCCTTGGCCTTTATCAACCGGTGCCTTGTCCTTTATCAACCGGTGCCTTGGCCTTTATCAACCGGTGCCTTGTCCTTTATCAACCAGTGCCTTGTCCTTTATCAATCGGTGCCTTGGCCTTTATCAACCGGTGCCTTGGCCTTTATCAATCGGTGCCTTGTCCTTTATCAATCAGTGCCTTGTCCTTTATCAATCGGTGCCTTGTCCTTTATCAATCAGTGCCTTGTCCTTTATCAATCGGTGCCTTGTCCTTTATCAATCGGTGCCTTGTCCTTTATCAACCGGTGCCTTGGCCTTTATCAATCGGTGCCTTGTCCTTTATCAACCGGTGCCTTGTCCTTTATCAATCGGTGCCTTGTCCTTTATCAATCGGTGCCTTGTCCTTTATCAACCGGTGCCTTGGCCTTTATCAATCGGTGCCTTGTCCTTTATCAATCGGTGCCTTGTCCTTTATCAACCGGTGCCTTGTCCTTTATCAACCGGTGCCTTGGCCTTTATCAATCGGTGCCTTGTCCTTTATCAATCGGTGCCTTGGCCTTTATCAACCGGTGCCTTGGCCTTTATCAACAGGTGCCTTGGCCTTTATCAACAGGTGCCTTGGCCTTTATCAACCGGTGCCTTGTCCTTTATCAACCGGTGCCTTGGCCTTTATCAACCGGTGCCTTGTCCTTTATCAAGCGGTGCCTTGTCCTTTATCAACCGGTGCCTTGGCCTTTATCAATCGGTGCCTTGTCCTTTATCAACCAGTGCCTTGGCCTTTATCAACCGGTGCCTTGGCCTTTATCAACCGGTGCCTTGGCCTTTATCAACCGGTGCCTTGGCCTTTATCAATCGGTGCCTTGGCCTTTATCAACCGGTGCCTTGTCCTTTATCAACCGGTGCCTTGGCCTTTATCAACCGGTGCCTTGTCCTTTATCAACCGGTGCCTTGGCCTTTATCAACCGGTGCCTTGGCCTTTATCAACCGGTGCCTTGGCCTTTATCAATCAGTGCCTTGTCCTTTATCAACCGGTGCCTTGTCCTTTATCAATCGGTGCCTTGTCCTTTATCAATCAGTGCCTTGTCCTTTATCAATCGGTGCCTTGGCCTTTATCAATCGGTGCCTTGTCCTTTATCAATCGGTGCCTTGTCCTTTATCAATCGGTGCCTTGGCCTTTATCAACCGGTGCCTTGGCCTTTATCAACCGGTGCCTTGTCCTTTATCAACCGGTGCCTTGGCCTTTATCAACCGGTGCCTTGTCCTTTATCAATCGGTGCCTTGTCCTTTATCAATCGGTGCCTTGGCCTTTATCAACCGGTGCCTTGTCCTTTATCAACCGGTGCCTTGTCCTTTATCAACCGGTGCCTTGTCCTTTATCAATCAGTGCCTTGTCCTTTATCAACCGGTGCCTTGTCCTTTATCAATCGGTGCCTTGGCCTTTATCAACCGGTGCCTTGGCCTTTATCAACCGGTGCCTTGTCCTTTATCAACTGGTGCCTTGGCCTTTATCAACTGGTGCCTTGGCCTTTATCAACCGGTGCCTTGTCCTTTATCAACCGGTGCCTTGGCCTTTATCAACTGGTGCCTTGGCCTTTATCAACCGGTGCCTTGTCCTTTATCAACTGGTGCCTTGGCCTTTATCAACTGGTGCCTTGGCCTTTATCAACCGGTGCCTTGTCCTTTATCAACAGGTGCCTTGGACTTTATCAATCGGTGCCTTGTCCTTTATCAACCGGTGCCTTGGCCTTTATCAACCGGTGCCTTGTCCTTTATCAACCGGTGCCTTGTCCTTTATCAACTGGTGCCTTGGCCTTTATCAACCGGTGCCTTGTCCTTTATCAACCGGTGCCTTGGCCTTTATCAACCGGTGCCTTGGCCTTTATCAACCGGTGCCTTGGCCTTTATCAACCGGTGCCTTGGCCTTGATCAATCGGTGCCTTGTCCTTTATCAATCGGTGCCTTGGCCTTTATCAATCGGTGCCTTGTCCTTTGTCAATCGGTGCCTTGGCCTTTATCAATCGGTGCCTTGTCCTTTATCAACCAGTGCCTTGTCCTTTATCAACCGGTGCCTTGTCCTTTATCAATCAGTGCCTTGTCCTTTATCAACCGGTGCCTTGTCCTTTATCAATCGGTGCCTTGGCCTTTATCAACCGGTGCCTTGTCCTTTATCAACCGGTGCCTTGGCCTTTATCAACCGGTGCCTTGGCCTTTATCAACCGGTGCCTTGTCCTTTATCAATCGGTGCCTTGGCCTTTATCAACCGGTGCCTTGTCCTTTATCAACCGGTGCCTTGGCCTTTATCAACCGGTGCCTTGGCCTTTATCAATCGGTGCCTTGTCCTTTATCAACCGGTGCCTTGTCCTTTATCAACCGGTGCCTTGTCCTTTATCAACCGGTGCCTTGGCCTTTATCAATCGGTGCCTTGGCCTTTATCAACCGGTGCCTTGGCCTTTATCAATCGGTGCTTTGGCCTTGATCAATCGGTGCCTTGTCCTTTATCAACCGGTGCCTTGTCCTTTATCAATCAGTGCCTTGTCCTTTATCAACCGGTGCCTTGTCCTTTATCAACCGGTGCCTTGGCCTTTATCAACCGGTGCCTTGTCCTTTATCAACCGGTGCCTTGTCCTTTATCAACCGGTGCCTTGTCCTTTATCAACCGGTGCCTTGTCCTTTATCAACCGGTGCCTTGTCCTTTATCAACCGGTGCCTTGTCCTTTATCAACCGGTGCCTTGGCCTTTATCAACCGGTGCCTTGGCCTTTATCAACCGGTGCCTTGTCCTTTATCAACCGGTGCCTTGGCCTTTATCAACCGGTGCCTTGTCCTTTATCAACCGGTGCCTTGGCCTTTATCAACCGGTGCCTTGGCCTTTATCAACCGGTGCCTTGTCCTTTATCAACCGGTGCCTTGGCCTTTATCAACCGGTGCCTTGTCCTTTATCAATCAGTGCCTTGTCCTTTATCAACCGGTGCCTTGGCCTTTATCAACCGGTGCCTTGGCCTTTATCAATCGGTGCCTTGTCCTTTATCAACCGGTGCCTTGGCCTTTATCAACAGGTGCCTTGGCCTTTATCAATCGGTGCCTTGTCCTTTATCAACCGGTGCCTTGGCCTTTATCAACAGGTGCCTTGGCCTTTATCAACCGGTGCCTTGGCCTTTATCAATCGGTGCCTTGTCCTTTATCAACAGGTGCCTTGGCCTTTTCAACAGGTGCCTTGGCCTTTATCAACCGGTGCCTTGTCCTTTATCAACCGGTGCCTTGTCCTTTATCAACCGGTGCCTTGTCCTTTATCAACCGGTGCCTTGGCCTTTATCAACCGGTGCCTTGGCCTTTATCAATCGGTGCCTTGTCCTTTATCAACCGGTGCCTTGGCCTTTATCAACCGGTGCCTTGGCCTTTATCAACCGGTGCCTTGTCCTTTATCAACAGGTGCCTTGGCCTTTATCAACAGGTGCCTTGGCCTTTATCAACAGGTGCCTTGGCCTTTATCAACCGGTGCCTTGTCCTTTATCAACCAGTCCCTTGGCCTTTATCAACCGGTGCCTTGGCCTTTATCAATCGGTGCCTTGGCCTTTATCAACCGGTGCCTTGGCCTTTATCAACCGGTGCCTTGTCCTTTATCAACCGGTGCCTTGGCCTTTATCAACCGGTGCCTTGTCCTTTATCAATCAGTGCCTTGTCCTTTATCAATCGGTGCCTTGTCCTTTATCAATCAGTGCCTTGTCCTTTATCAATCGGTGCCTTGTCCTTTATCAATCAGTGCCTTGTCCTTTATCAATCGGTGCCTTGTCCTTTATCAACCGGTGCCTTGGCCTTTATCAACCGGTGCCTTGGCCTTTATCAACCGGTGCCTTGGCCTTTATCAACCGGTGCCTTGGCCTTTATCAATCGGTGCCTTGGCCTTTATCAACCGGTGCCTTGTCCTTTATCAACCGGTGCCTTGGCCTTTATCAACCGTTGCCTTGTCCTTTATCAACCGGTGCCTTGGCCTTTATCAACCGGTGCCTTGGCCTTTATCAATCAGTGCCTTGTCCTTTATCAACCGGTGCCTTGTCCTTTATCAATCGGTGCCTTGTCCTTTATCAATCAGTGCCTTGGCCTTTATCAATCGGTGCCTTGGCCTTTATCAACCGGTGCCTTGTCCTTTATCAACCGGTGCCTTGTCCTTTATCAAGCGGTGCCTTGTCCTTTATCAACCGGTGCCTTGGCCTTTATCAACCGGTGCCTTGTCCTTTATCAACCGGTGCCTTGGCCTTTATCAACCGGTGCCTTGTCCTTTATCAACCGGTGCCTTGGCCTTTATCAACCGGTGCCTTGTCCTTTATCAATCAGTGCCTTGTCCTTTATCAATCGGTGCCTTGTCCTTTATCAATCAGTGCCTTGTCCTTTATCAATCGGTGCCTTGTCCTTTATCAATCAGTGCCTTGTCCTTTATCAATCGGTGCCTTGTCCTTTATCAACCGGTGCCTTGTCCTTTATCAATCGGTGCCTTGTCCTTTATCAATCAGTGCCTTGGCCTTTATCAATCGGTGCCTTGGCCTTTATCAACCGGTGCCTTGTCCTTTATCAATCAGTGCCTTGTCCTTTATCAATCGGTGCCTTGGCCTTTATCAATCGGTGCCTTGGCCTTTATCAACCGGTGCCTTGGCCTTTATCAACCGGTGCCTTGTCCTTTATCAACCGGTGCCTTGTCCTTTATCAACCGGTGCCTTGTCCTTTATCAACCGGTGCCTTGGCCTTTATCAACCGGTGCCTTGTCCTTTATCAACCGGTGCCTTGTCCTTTATCAACCGGTGCCTTGGCCTTTATCAACCGGTGCCTTGTCCTTTATCAATCGGTGCCTTGTCCTTTATCAAGCGGTGCATTGTCCTTTATCAACTGGTGCCTTGGCCTTTATCAATCGGTGCATTGTCCTTTATCAACCGGTGCCTTGGCCTTTATCAACCGGTGCCTTGGCCTTTATCAATCGGTGCCTTGGCCTTTATCAACCGGTGCCTTGGCCTTTATCAATCGGTGCCTTGGCCTTTATCAACCGGTGCCTTGTCCTTTATCAACCAGTGCCTTGGCCTTTATCAATCGGTGCCTTGGCCTTTATCAACCGGTGCCTTGTCCTTTATCAACCGGTGCCTTGGCCTTTATCAACCGGTGCCTTGGCCTTTATCAATCGGTGCCTTGTCCTTTATCAACCGGTGCCTTGTCCTTTATCAACCGGTGCCTTGTCCTTTATCAACCGGTGCCTTGTCCTTTATCAACAGGTGCCTTGGCCTTTATCAATCGGTGCCTTGGCCTTTATCAACCGGTGCCTTGTCCTTTATCAACCGGTGCCTTGTCCTTTATCAACCGGTGCCTTGTCCTTTATCAACCGGTGCCTTGTCCTTTATCAACCGGTGCCTTGGCCTTTATCAATCGGTGCCTTGGCCTTTATCAACCGGTGCCTTGTCCTTTATCAACCGGTGCCTTGTCCTTTATCAACCGGTGCCTTGGCCTTTATCAATCGGTGCCTTGTCCTTTATCAACCGGTGCCTTGTCCTTTATCAACCGGTGCCTTGTCCTTTATCAACCGGTGCCTTGTCCTTTATCAACCGGTGCCTTGTCCTTTATCAACCGGTGCCTTGTCCTTTATCAACCGGTGCCTTGTCCTTTATCAATCGGTGCCTTGTCCTTTATCAATCGGTGCCTTGTCCTTTATCAATCAGTGCCTTGTCCTTTATCAATCGGTGCCTTGGCCTTTATCAATCGGTGCCTTGTCCTTTATCAATCAGTGCCTTGGCCTTTATCAATCGGTGCCTTGTCCTTTATCAACAGGTGCCTTGTCCTTTATCAATCGGTGCCTTGTCCTTTATCAATCAGTGCCTTGGCCTTTATCAATCGGTGCCTTGTCCTTTATCAATCAGTGCCTTGGCCTTTATCAATCAGTGCCTTGGCCTTTATCAATCAGTGCCTTGGCCTTTATCAATCGGTGCCTTGTCCTTTATCAACAGGTGCCTTGTCCTTTATCAACAGGTGCCTTGTCCTTTATCAACAGGTGCCTTGTCCTTTATCAATCGGTGCCTTGTCCTTGATCAATCGGTGCCTTGTCCTTGATCAATCGGTGCCTTGTCCTTTATCAACCGGTGCCTTGTCCTTTATCAATCGGTGCCTTGGCCTTTATCAATCGGTGCCTTGTCCTTTATCAACCGGTGCCTTGTCCTTTATCAATCGGTGCCTTGTCCTTTATCAATCAGTGCCTTGGCCTTTATCAACCGGTGCCTTGTCCTTTATCAATCAGTGCCTTGGCCTTTATCAACCGGTGCCTTGTCCTTTATCAATCAGTGCCTTGGCCTTTATCAATCGGTGCCTTGTCCTTGATCAATCGGTGCCTTGTCCTTGATCAATCGGTGCCTTGTCCTTTATCAATCGGTGCCTTGGCCTTTATCAATCGGTGCCTTGTCCTTTATCAACCGGTGCCTTGTCCTTTATCAACCGGTGCCTTGTCCTTTATCAATCGGTGCCTTGTCCTTTATCAATCGGTGCCTTGTCCTTTATCAACCGGTGCCTTGTCCTTTATCAACCGGTGCCTTGGCCTTTATCAACCGGTGCCTTGTCCTTTATCAATCAGTGCCTTGGCCTTTATCAACCGGTGCCTTGGCCTTTATCAACTGGTGCCTTGTCCTTTATCAACTGGTGCCTTGGCCTTTATCAATCGGTGCCTTGTCCTTTATCAATCGGTGCCTTGGCCTTTATCAATCAGTGCCTTGTCCTTTATCAATCGGTGCCTTGTCCTTGATCAATCGGTGCCTTGTCCTTTATCAACCGGTGCCTTGTCCTTTATCAACCGGTGCCTTGTCCTTGATCAATCGGTGCCTTGTCCTTTATCAACAGGTGCCTTGTCCTTTATCAACCGGTGCCTTGTCCTTTATCAATCAGTGCCTTGTCCTTTATCAATCGGTGCCTTGTCCTTGATCAATCGGTGCCTTGTCCTTTATCAACCGGTGCCTTGGCCTTTATCAACCGGTGCCTTGGCCTTTATCAATCGGTGCCTTGTCCTTTATCAATCGGTGCCTTGTCCTTTATCAATCGGTGCCTTGTCCTTTATCAATCGGTGCCTTGTCCTTTATCAATCGGTGCCTTGTCCTTTATCAATCGGTGCCTTGGCCTTTATCAATCGGTGCCTTGTCCTTTATCAATCGGTGCCTTGGCCTTGATCAATCGGTGCCTTGTCCTTTATCAACCGGTGCCTTGTCCTTTATCAATCGGTGCCTTGGCCTTTATCAATCGGTGCCTTGTCCTTTATCAATCGGTGCCTTGGCCTTGATCAATCGGTGCCTTGTCCTTTATCAACCGGTGCCTTGTCCTTTATCAATCGGTGCCTTGGCCTTGATCAATCGGTGCCTTGTCCTTTATCAATCGGTGCCTTGTCCTTTATCAACCGGTGCCTTGGCCTTTATCAACCGGTGCCTTGTCCTTTATCAATCGGTGCCTTGTCCTTTATCAACCGGTGCCTTGGCCTTTATCAACCGGTGCCTTGGCCTTTATCAATCGGTGCCTTGTCCTTTATCAACCGGAGCCTTGGCCTTTATCAACTGGTGCCTTGTCCTTTATCAACCGGAGCCTTGGCCTTTATCAACCGGAGCCTTGGCCTTTATCAACTGGTGCCTTGGCCTTTATCAATCGGTGCCTTGGCCTTTATCAACTGGTGCCTTGGCCTTTATCAATCGGTGCCTTGGCCTTTATCAACCGGAGCCTTGGCCTTTATCAATCGGTGCCTTGGCCTTTATCAACCGGTGCCTTGGCCTTTATCAATCGGTGCCTTGGCCTTTATCAACCGGTGCCTTGGCCTTTATCAATCGGTGCCTTGGCCTTTATCAACCGGTGCCTTGTCCTTTATCAATCAGTGCCTTGGCCTTTATCAATCGGTGCCTTGGCCTTTATCAATCGGTGCCTTGTCCTTTATCAACAGGTGCCTTGGCCTTTATCAACCAGTGCCTTGTCCTTTATCAACCGGAGCCTTGGCCTTTATCAACTGGTGCCTTGGCCTTTATCAACCGGTGCCTTGGCCTTTATCAACCGGTGCCTTGTCCTTTATCAACCGGTGCCTTGGCCTTTATCAACTGGTGCCTTGGCCTTTATCAACCGGTGCCTTGGCCTTTATCAATCGGTGCCTTGTCCTTTATCAACCGGTGCCTTGGCCTTGATCAATCGGTGCCTTGTCCTTTATCAACCGGAGCCTTGGCCTTTATCAACCGGTGCCTTGTCCTTTATCAACCGGAGCCTTGTCCTTTATCAACCGGAGCCTTGGCCTTTATCAACTGGTGCCTTGGCCTTTATCAACCGGTGCCTTGTCCTTTATCAACCGGTGCCTTGTCCTTTATCAATCGGTGCCTTGGCCTTTATCAACCGGTGCCTTGTCCTTTATCAATCGGTGCCTTGGCCTTTATCAACTGGTGCCTTGGCCTTTATCAACCGGTGCCTTGTCCTTTATCAATCAGTGCCTTGTCCTTTATCAACCGGTGCCTTGTCCTTTATCAACCGGTGCCTTGTCCTTTATCAATCGGTGCCTTGTCCTTTATCAATCGGTGCCTTGTCCTTTATCAATCGGTGCCTTGTCCTTTATCAATCGGTGCCTTGGCCTTTATCAACTGGTGCCTTGGCCTTTATCAACCGGTGCCTTGTCCTTTATCAATCAGTGCCTTGTCCTTTATCAACCGGTGCCTTGTCCTTTATCAACCGGTGCCTTGGCCTTTATCAACCGGTGCCTTGTCCTTTATCAATCAGTGCCTTGTCCTTTATCAACCGGTGCCTTGGCCTTTATCAATCGGTGCCTTGTCCTTTATCAACCGGAGCCTTGGCCTTTATCAACTGGTGCCTTGGCCTTTATCAATCGGTGCCTTGGCCTTTATCAATCGGTGCCTTGGCCTTTATCAACCGGTGCCTTGTCCTTTATCAACAGGTGCCTTGTCCTTTATCAACCGGTGCCTTGGCCTTTATCAACCGGTGCCTTGGCCTTTATCAACCGGTGCCTTGTCCTTTATCAACCGGTGCCTTGGCCTTTATCAACCGGAGCCTTGGCCTTTATCAACAGGTGCCTTGTCCTTTATCAACCGGTGCCTTGGCCTTTATCAACCGGAGCCTTGGCCATTATCAACCGGTGCCTTGGCCTTTATCAACCGGAGCCTTGGCCATTATCAACCGGAGCCTTGTCCTTTATCAACTGGTGCCTTGTCCTTTATCAACTGGTGCCTTGGCCTTTATCAACCGGTGCCTTGGCCTTTATCAACCGGTGCCTTGGCCTTTATCAACCGGTGCCTTGGCCTTTATCAATCGGTGCCTTGGCCTTTATCAATCAGTCCCTTGGCCTTTATCAACCGGTGCCTTGTCCTTTATCAACCGGTGCCTTGGCCTTTATCAATCGGTGCTTTGGCCTTTATCAACCGGAGCCTTGGCCTTTATCAACTGGTGCCTTGGCCTTTATCAACTGGTGCCTTGGCCTTTATCAATCGGTGCCTTGTCCTTTATCAACCGGTGCCTTGTCCTTTATCAATCGGTGCCTTGTCCTTTATCAATCGGTGCCTTGTCCTTTATCAATCGGTGCCTTGTCCTTTATCAATCGGTGCCTTGTCCTTTATCAATCGGTGCCTTGGCCTTGATCAACCGGTGCCTTGGCCTTGATCAACCGGTGCCTTGTCCTTTATCAACCGGTGCCTTGTCCTTTATCAACCGGTGCCTTGGCCTTTATCAACCGGTGCCTTGTCCTTTATCAATCGGTGCCTTGTCCTTGATCAATCGGTGCCTTGTCCTTTATCAATCGGTGCCTTGTCCTTTATCAACCGGTGCCTTGTCCTTTATCAATCGGTGCCTTGTCCTTTATCAATCGGTGCCTTGTCCTTTATCAACAGGTGCCTTGGCCTTTATCAATCGGTGCCTTGTCCTTGATCAATCAGTGCCTTGTCCTTTATCAATCGGTGCCTTGTCCTTTATCAACCGGTGCCTTGGCCTTTATCAACCGGTGCCTTGGCCTTTATCAACCGGTGCCTTGGCCTTTATCAATCGGTGCCTTGGCCTTTATCAACCGGTGCCTTGGCCTTTATCAACCGGAGCCTTGGCCTTTATCAATCGGTGCCTTGGCCTTTATCAATCGGTGCCTTGGCCTTTATCAACCGGTGCCTTGGCCTTTATCAACCGGAGCCTTGGCCTTTATCAACTGGTGCCTTGGCCTTTATCAATCGGTGCCTTGGCCTTTATCAATCGGTGCCTTGGCCTTTATCAACTGGTGCCTTGTCCTTTATCAACCGGTGCCTTGGCCTTTATCAACCGGTGCCTTGTCCTTTATCAACCGGTGCCTTGTCCTTTATCAACCGGTGCCTTGTCCTTTATCAATCGGTGCCTTGTCCTTTATCAACCGGTGCCTTGGCCTTTATCAATCGGTGCCTTGGCCTTTATCAATCGGTGCCTTGTCCTTTATCAATCGGTGCCTTGTCCTTTATCAACCAGTGCCTTGGCCTTTATCAATCGGTGCCTTGTCCTTTATCAACCGGTGCCTTGTCCTTTATCAATCGGTGCCTTGTCCTTTATCAACCGGTGCCTTGTCCTTTATCAACCGGTGCCTTGTCCTTTATCAACCGGTGCCTTGTCCTTTATCAACCGGTGCCTTGTCCTTTATCAACCGGTGCCTTGTCCTTTATCAACCGGTGCCTTGGCCTTTATCAATCGGTGCCTTGTCCTTTATCAACCAGTGCCTTGGCCTTTATCAACCGGTGCCTTGGCCTTTATCAACTGGTGCCTTGTCCTTTATCAACTGGTGCCTTGGCCTTTATCAACTGGTGCCTTGTCCTTTATCAACGGATGCCTTGGCCTTTATCAATCGGTGCCTTGGCCTTTATCAATCGGTGCCTTGTCCTTTATCAATCGGTGCCTTGTCCTTTATCAACTGGTGCCTTGTCCTTTATCAACTGGTGCCTTGGCCTTTATCAACTGGTGCCTTGTCCTTTATCAACCGGTGCCTTGGCCTTTATCAACCGGTGCCTTGGCCTTTATCAACCGGTGCCTTGGCCTTTATCAACTGGTGCCTTGGCCTTTATCAACTGGTGCCTTGTCCTTTATCAACCGGTGCCTTGGCCTTTATCAACTGGTGCCTTGGCCTTTATCAACCGGTGCCTTGTCCTTTATCAACCGGTGCCTTGTCCTTTATCAATCGGTGCCTTGTCCTTTATCAACCGGTGCCTTGTCCTTTATCAACCGGTGCCTTGTCCTTTATCAACCGGTGCCTTGTCCTTTATCAATCGGTGCCTTGGCCTTTATCAATCGGTGCATTGTCCTTTATCAATCGGTGCCTTGGCCTTTATCAATCGGTGCCTTGGCCTTTATCAATCGGTGCCTTGGCCTTTATCAACCGGTGCCTTGGCCTTTATCAACTGGTGCCTTGTCCTTTATCAACTGGTGCCTTGGCCTTTATCAATCGGTGCCTTGGCCTTTATCAATCGGTGCCTTGGCCTTTATCAATCGGTGCCTTGGCCTTTATCAACCAGTGCCTTGGCCTTTATCAATCGGTGCCTTGGCCTTTATCAACCAGTGCCTTGGCCTTTATCAATCGGTGCCTTGGCCTTTATCAACCAGTGCCTTGGCCTTTATCAATCGGTGCCTTGGCCTTTATCAATCGGTGCCTTGGCCTTTATCAATCGGTGCATTGTCCTTTATCAATCGGTGCCTTGGCCTTTATCAATCGGTGCCTTGGCCTTTATCAATCGGTGCCTTGGCCTTTATCAATCGGTGCCTTGGCCTTTATCAACCAGTGCCTTGGCCTTTATCAACCGGTGCCTTGGCCTTTATCAACTGGTGCCTTGTCCTTTATCAACTGGTGCCTTGGCCTTTATCAACCGGTGCCTTGTCCTTTATCAACCGGTGCCTTGGCCTTTATCAACTGGTGCCTTGTCCTTTATCAACTGGTGCCTTGTCCTTTATCAACTGGTGCCTTGGCCTTTATCAATCGGTGCCTTGGCCTTTATCAACCAGTGCCTTGGCCTTTATCAACCGGTGCCTTGGCCTTTATCAACCGGTGCCTTGTCCTTTATCAACCGGTGCCTTGTCCTTTATCAACCGGTGCCTTGGCCTTTATCAACCGGTGCCTTGTCCTTTATCAACCGGTGCCTTGGCCTTTATCAACCGGTGCCTTGGCCTTTATCAATCGGTGCCTTGTCCTTTATCAACCGGTGCCTTGTCCTTTATCAACCGGTGCCTTGTCCTTTATCAACCGGTGCCTTGGCCTTTATCAATCGGTGCCTTGGCCTTTATCAACCGGTGCCTTGGCCTTTATCAATCGGTGCTTTGGCCTTGATCAATCGGTGCCTTGTCCTTTATCAACCGGTGCCTTGTCCTTTATCAATCAGTGCCTTGTCCTTTATCAACCGGTGCCTTGTCCTTTATCAACCGGTGCCTTGGCCTTTATCAACCGGTGCCTTGTCCTTTATCAACCGGTGCCTTGTCCTTTATCAACCGGTGCCTTGTCCTTTATCAACCGGTGCCTTGTCCTTTATCAACCGGTGCCTTGTCCTTTATCAACCGGTGCCTTGTCCTTTATCAACCGGTGCCTTGGCCTTTATCAACCGGTGCCTTGGCCTTTATCAACCGGTGCCTTGTCCTTTATCAACCGGTGCCTTGGCCTTTATCAACCGGTGCCTTGTCCTTTATCAACCGGTGCCTTGGCCTTTATCAACCGGTGCCTTGGCCTTTATCAACCGGTGCCTTGTCCTTTATCAACCGGTGCCTTGGCCTTTATCAACCGGTGCCTTGTCCTTTATCAATCAGTGCCTTGTCCTTTATCAACCGGTGCCTTGGCCTTTATCAACCGGTGCCTTGGCCTTTATCAATCGGTGCCTTGTCCTTTATCAACCGGTGCCTTGGCCTTTATCAACAGGTGCCTTGGCCTTTATCAATCGGTGCCTTGTCCTTTATCAACCGCTGCCTTGGCCTTTATCAACAGGTGCCTTGGCCTTTATCAACCGGTGCCTTGGCCTTTATCAATCGGTGCCTTGTCCTTTATCAACAGGTGCCTTGGCCTTTATCAACAGGTGCCTTGGCCTTTATCAACCGGTGCCTTGTCCTTTATCAACCGGTGCCTTGTCCTTTATCAACCGGTGCCTTGTCCTTTATCAACCGGTGCCTTGGCCTTTATCAACCGGTGCCTTGGCCTTTATCAATCGGTGCCTTGTCCTTTATCAACCGGTGCCTTGGCCTTTATCAACCGGTGCCTTGGCCTTTATCAACCGGTGCCTTGTCCTTTATCAACAGGTGCCTTGGCCTTTATCAACAGGTGCCTTGGCCTTTATCAACAGGTGCCTTGGCCTTTATCAACCGGTGCCTTGTCCTTTATCAACCAGTCCCTTGGCCTTTATCAACCGGTGCCTTGGCCTTTATCAATCGGTGCCTTGGCCTTTATCAACCGGTGCCTTGGCCTTTATCAACCGGTGCCTTGTCCTTTATCAACCGGTGCCTTGGCCTTTATCAACCGGTGCCTTGTCCTTTATCAATCAGTGCCTTGTCCTTTATCAATCGGTGCCTTGTCCTTTATCAATCAGTGCCTTGTCCTTTATCAATCGGTGCCTTGTCCTTTATCAATCAGTGCCTTGTCCTTTATCAATCGGTGCCTTGTCCTTTATCAACCGGTGCCTTGGCCTTTATCAACCGGTGCCTTGGCCTTTATCAACCGGTGCCTTGGCCTTTATCAACCGGTGCCTTGGCCTTTATCAATCGGTGCCTTGGCCTTTATCAACCGGTGCCTTGTCCTTTATCAACCGGTGCCTTGGCCTTTATCAACCGGTGCCTTGTCCTTTATCAACCGGTGCCTTGGCCTTTATCAACCGGTGCCTTGGCCTTTATCAATCAGTGCCTTGTCCTTTATCAACCGGTGCCTTGTCCTTTATCAATCGGTGCCTTGTCCTTTATCAATCAGTGCCTTGGCCTTTATCAATCGGTGCCTTGGCCTTTATCAACCGGTGCCTTGTCCTTTATCAACCGGTGCCTTGTCCTTTATCAATCGGTGCCTTGTCCTTTATCAATCAGTGCCTTGGCCTTTATCAATCGGTGCCTTGGCCTTTATCAACCGGTGCCTTGTCCTTTATCAATCAGTGCCTTGTCCTTTATCAATCGGTGCCTTGGCCTTTATCAATCGGTGCCTTGGCCTTTATCAACCGGTGCCTTGGCCTTTATCAACCGGTGCCTTGTCCTTTATCAACCGGTGCCTTGTCCTTTATCAACCGGTGCCTTGTCCTTTATCAACCGGTGCCTTGGCCTTTATCAACCGGTGCCTTGTCCTTTATCAACCGGTGCCTTGTCCTTTATCAACCGGTGCCTTGGCCTTTATCAACCGGTGCCTTGTCCTTTATCAATCAGTGCCTTGTCCTTTATCAACCGGTGCCTTGTCCTTTATCAATCGGTGCCTTGGCCTTTATCAACCGGTGCCTTGGCCTTTATCAACCGGTGCCTTGTCCTTTATCAACTGGTGCCTTGGCCTTTATCAACTGGTGCCTTGGCCTTTATCAACCGGTGCCTTGTCCTTTATCAACCGGTGCATTGTCCTTTATCAACTGGTGCCTTGGCCTTTATCAATCGGTGCATTGTCCTTTATCAACTGGTGCCTTGGCCTTTATCAACCGGTGCCTTGTCCTTTATCAACCGGTGCCTTGGCCTTTATCAACCGGTGCCTTGTCCTTTATCAACCGGTGCCTTGGCCTTTATCAACCGGTGCCTTGGCCTTTATCAACCGGTGCCTTGGCCTTTATCAACCGGTGCCTTGGCCTTTATCAATCGGTGCCTTGGCCTTTATCAACCGGTGCCTTGGCCTTTATCAATCGGTGCCTTGGCCTTTATCAACCGGTGCCTTGTCCTTTATCAACCAGTGCCTTGGCCTTTATCAATCGGTGCCTTGGCCTTTATCAACCGGTGCCTTGTCCTTTATCAACCGGTGCCTTGGCCTTTATCAACCGGTGCCTTGGCCTTTATCAATCGGTGCCTTGTCCTTTATCAACCGGTGCCTTGTCCTTTATCAACCGGTGCCTTGTCCTTTATCAACCGGTGCCTTGTCCTTTATCAACAGGTGCCTTGGCCTTTATCAATCGGTGCCTTGGCCTTTATCAACCGGTGCCTTGTCCTTTATCAACCGGTGCCTTGTCCTTTATCAACCGGTGCCTTGTCCTTTATCAACCGGTGCCTTGTCCTTTATCAACCGGTGCCTTGGCCTTTATCAATCGGTGCCTTGGCCTTTATCAACCGGTGCCTTGTCCTTTATCAACCGGTGCCTTGTCCTTTATCAACCGGTGCCTTGGCCTTTATCAATCGGTGCCTTGTCCTTTATCAACCGGTGCCTTGTCCTTTATCAACCGGTGCCTTGTCCTTTATCAACCGGTGCCTTGTCCTTTATCAACCGGTGCCTTGTCCTTTATCAACCGGTGCCTTGTCCTTTATCAACCGGTGCCTTGTCCTTTATCAACCGGTGCCTTGTCCTTTATCAACCGGTGCCTTGTCCTTTATCAACCGGTGCCTTGTCCTTTATCAATCGGTGCCTTGTCCTTTATCAATCGGTGCCTTGTCCTTTATCAATCAGTGCCTTGTCCTTTATCAATCGGTGCCTTGGCCTTTATCAATCGGTGCCTTGTCCTTTATCAATCAGTGCCTTGGCCTTTATCAATCGGTGCCTTGTCCTTTATCAACAGGTGCCTTGTCCTTTATCAATCGGTGCCTTGTCCTTTATCAATCAGTGCCTTGGCCTTTATCAATCGGTGCCTTGTCCTTTATCAATCAGTGCCTTGGCCTTTATCAATCAGTGCCTTGGCCTTTATCAATCAGTGCCTTGGCCTTTATCAATCGGTGCCTTGTCCTTTATCAACAGGTGCCTTGTCCTTTATCAACAGGTGCCTTGTCCTTTATCAACAGGTGCCTTGTCCTTTATCAATCGGTGCCTTGTCCTTGATCAATCGGTGCCTTGTCCTTGATCAATCGGTGCCTTGTCCTTTATCAACCGGTGCCTTGTCCTTTATCAATCGGTGCCTTGGCCTTTATCAATCGGTGCCTTGTCCTTTATCAACCGGTGCCTTGTCCTTTATCAATCGGTGCCTTGTCCTTTATCAATCAGTGCCTTGGCCTTTATCAACCGGTGCCTTGTCCTTTATCAATCAGTGCCTTGGCCTTTATCAACCGGTGCCTTGTCCTTTATCAATCAGTGCCTTGGCCTTTATCAATCGGTGCCTTGTCCTTGATCAATCGGTGCCTTGTCCTTGATCAATCGGTGCCTTGTCCTTTATCAATCGGTGCCTTGGCCTTTATCAATCGGTGCCTTGTCCTTTATCAACCGGTGCCTTGTCCTTTATCAACCGGTGCCTTGTCCTTTATCAATCGGTGCCTTGTCCTTTATCAATCAGTGCCTTGGCCTTTATCAACCGGTGCCTTGTCCTTTATCAATCAGTGCCTTGGCCTTTATCAACCGGTGCCTTGGCCTTTATCAACTGGTGCCTTGTCCTTTATCAACTGGTGCCTTGGCCTTTATCAATCGGTGCCTTGTCCTTTATCAATCGGTGCCTTGGCCTTTATCAATCAGTGCCTTGTCCTTTATCAATCGGTGCCTTGTCCTTGATCAATCGGTGCCTTGTCCTTTATCAACCGGTGCCTTGTCCTTTATCAACCGGTGCCTTGTCCTTGATCAATCGGTGCCTTGTCCTTTATCAACAGGTGCCTTGTCCTTTATCAACCGGTGCCTTGTCCTTTATCAATCAGTGCCTTGTCCTTTATCAATCGGTGCCTTGTCCTTTATCAACAGGTGCCTTGTCCTTTATCAACCGGTGCCTTGGCCTTTATCAATCGGTGCCTTGTCCTTTATCAATCGGTGCCTTGTCCTTTATCAATCGGTGCCTTGTCCTTTATCAATCGGTGCCTTGTCCTTTATCAATCGGTGCCTTGTCCTTTATCAATCGGTGCCTTGGCCTTTATCAATCGGTGCCTTGTCCTTTATCAATCGGTGCCTTGGCCTTGATCAATCGGTGCCTTGTCCTTTATCAACCGGTGCCTTGTCCTTTATCAATCGGTGCCTTGGCCTTTATCAATCGGTGCCTTGTCCTTTATCAATCGGTGCCTTGGCCTTGATCAATCGGTGCCTTGTCCTTTATCAACCGGTGCCTTGTCCTTTATCAATCGGTGCCTTGGCCTTTATCAACCGGTGCCTTGTCCTTTATCAACCGGTGCCTTGGCCTTTATCAACTGGTGCCTTGTCCTTTATCAACCGGAGCCTTGGCCTTTATCAATCGGTGCCTTGGCCTTTATCAACTGGTGCCTTGTCCTTTATCAACCGGAGCCTTGGCCTTTATCAACCGGAGCCTTGGCCTTTATCAACTGGTGCCTTGGCCTTTATCAATCGGTGCCTTGGCCTTTATCAACTGGTGCCTTGGCCTTTATCAATCGGTGCCTTGGCCTTTATCAACCGGAGCCTTGGCCTTTATCAATCGGTGCCTTGGCCTTTATCAACCGGTGCCTTGGCCTTTATCAATCGGTGCCTTGGCCTTTATCAACCGGTGCCTTGGCCTTTATCAATCGGTGCCTTGGCCTTTATCAACCGGTGCCTTGTCCTTTATCAATCAGTGCCTTGGCCTTTATCAATCGGTGCCTTGGCCTTTATCAATCGGTGCCTTGTCCTTTATCAACAGGTGCCTTGGCCTTTATCAACCAGTGCCTTGTCCTTTATCAATCGGTGCCTTGTCCTTTATCAACCGGAGCCTTGGCCTTTATCAACTGGTGCCTTGGCCTTTATCAACCGGTGCCTTGGCCTTTATCAACCGGTGCCTTGTCCTTTATCAACCGGTGCCTTGGCATTTATCAACTGGTGCCTTGGCCTTTATCAACCGGTGCCTTGGCCTTTATCAATCGGTGCCTTGTCCTTTATCAACCGGTGCCTTGGCCTTGATCAATCGGTGCCTTGTCCTTTATCAACCGGAGCCTTGGCCTTTATCAACCGGTGCCTTGTCCTTTATCAACCGGAGCCTTGTCCTTTATCAACCGGAGCCTTGGCCTTTATCAACTGGTGCCTTGGCCTTTATCAACCGGTGCCTTGTCCTTTATCAACCGGTGCCTTGTCCTTTATCAATCGGTGCCTTGGCCTTTATCAACCGGTGCCTTGTCCTTTATCAATCGGTGCCTTGGCCTTTATCAACTGGTGCCTTGGCCTTTATCAACCGGTGCCTTGTCCTTTATCAATCAGTGCCTTGTCCTTTATCAACCGGTGCCTTGTCCTTTATCAACCGGTGCCTTGTCCTTTATCAATCGGTGCCTTGTCCTTTATCAATCGGTGCCTTGTCCTTTATCAATCGGTGCCTTGTCCTTTATCAATCGGTGCCTTGGCCTTTATCAACTGGTGCCTTGGCCTTTATCAACCGGTGCCTTGTCCTTTATCAATCAGTGCCTTGTCCTTTATCAACCGGTGCCTTGTCCTTTATCAACCGGTGCCTTGGCCTTTATCAACCGGTGCCTTGTCCTTTATCAACCGGTGCCTTGGCCTTTATCAACCAGTGCCTTGGCCTTTATCAACCGGTGCCTTGTCCTTTATCAACCGGTGCCTTGGCCTTTATCAACCGGAGCCTTGGCCTTTATCAACAGGTGCCTTGTCCTTTATCAACCGGTGCCTTGGCCTTTATCAACCGGAGCCTTGGCCATTATCAACCGGTGCCTTGGCCTTTATCAACCGGAGCCTTGGCCATTATCAACCGGAGCCTTGTCCTTTATCAACTGGTGCCTTGTCCTTTATCAACTGGTGCCTTGGCCTTTATCAACCGGTGCCTTGGCCTTTATCAACCGGTGCCTTGGCCTTTATCAACCGGTGCCTTGGCCTTTATCAATCGGTGCCTTGGCCTTTATCAATCAGTCCCTTGGCCTTTATCAACCGGTGCCTTGTCCTTTATCAACCGGTGCCTTGGCCTTTATCAATCGGTGCCTTGGCCTTTATCAACCGGAGCCTTGGCCTTTATCAACTGGTGCCTTGGCCTTTATCAATCGGTGCCTTGGCCTTGATCAACCGGTGCCTTGTCCTTTATCAATCGGTGCCTTGTCCTTTATCAATCGGTGCCTTGTCCTTGATCAATCAGTGCCTTGTCCTTTATCAACCGGTGCCTTGTCCTTGATCAATCGGTGCCTTGTCCTTTATCAATCGGTGCCTTGTCCTTTATCAACCGGTGCCTTGTCCTTTATCAATCGGTGCCTTGTCCTTTATCAATCGGTGCCTTGTCCTTTATCAATCGGTGCCTTGTCCTTTATCAATCGGTGCCTTGTCCTTTATCAATCGGTGCCTTGTCCTTTATCAATCGGTGCCTTGTCCTTTATCAATCGGTGCCTTGTCCTTTATCAATCGGTGCCTTGTCCTTTATCAATCGGTGCCTTGGCCTTGATCAACCGGTGCCTTGGCCTTGATCAACCGGTGCCTTGTCCTTTATCAACCGGTGCCTTGTCCTTTATCAACCGGTGCCTTGGCCTTTATCAACCGGTGCCTTGTCCTTTATCAATCGGTGCCTTGTCCTTGATCAATCGGTGCCTTGTCCTTTATCAATCGGTGCCTTGTCCTTGATCAATCGGTGCCTTGTCCTTTATCAACCGGTGCCTTGTCCTTTATCAATCGGTGCCTTGTCCTTTAACAATCGGTGCCTTGTCCTTTATCAACAGGTGCCTTGGCCTTTATCAATCGGTGCCTTGTCCTTGATCAATCAGTGCCTTGTCCTTTATCAATCGGTGCCTTGTCCTTTATCAACCGGTGCCTTGGCCTTTATCAACCGGTGCCTTGGCCTTTATCAACCGGTGCCTTGGCCTTTATCAATCGGTGCCTTGGCCTTTATCAACCGGTGCCTTGGCCTTTATCAACCGGAGCCTTGGCCTTTATCAATCGGTGCCTTGGCCTTTATCAATCGGTGCCTTGGCCTTTATCAACCGGTGCCTTGGCCTTTATCAACCGGAGCCTTGGCCTTTATCAACTGGTGCCTTGGCCTTTATCAATCGGTGCCTTGGCCTTTATCAATCGGTGCCTTGGCCTTTATCAACTGGTGCCTTGTCCTTTATCAACCGGTGCCTTGGCCTTTATCAACCGGTGCCTTGTCCTTTATCAACCGGTGCCTTGTCCTTTATCAACCGGTGCCTTGTCCTTTATCAATCGGTGCCTTGTCCTTTATCAACCGGTGCCTTGGCCTTTATCAATCGGTGCCTTGGCCTTTATCAATCGGTGCCTTGTCCTTTATCAATCGGTGCCTTGTCCTTTATCAACCAGTGCCTTGGCCTTTATCAATCGGTGCCTTGTCCTTTATCAACCGGTGCCTTGGCCTTTATCAACCGGTGCCTTGGCCTTTATCAATCGGTGCCTTGTCCTTTATCAACCGGTGCCTTGGCCTTTATCAACCGGTGCCTTGTCCTTTATCAACCGGTGCCTTGTCCTTTATCAACCGGTGCCTTGTCCTTTATCAACCGGTGCCTTGGCCTTTATCAATCGGTGCCTTGTCCTTTATCAATCGGTGCCTTGGCCTTTATCAATCGGTGCCTTGTCCTTTATCAATCGGTGCCTTGTCCTTTATCAATCGGTGCCTTGTCCTTTATCAATCGGTGCCTTGTCCTTTATCAATCGGTGCCTTGGCCTTTATCAACCGGTGCCTTGTCCTTTATCAACCGGTGCCTTGTCCTTTATCAACCGGTGCCTTGTCCTTTATCAACCGGTGCCTTGGCCTTTATCAATCGGTGCCTTGTCCTTTATCAACCAGTGCCTTGGCCTTTATCAACCGGTGCCTTGGCCTTTATCAACTGGTGCCTTGTCCTTTATCAACTGGTGCCTTGGCCTTTATCAACTGGTGCCTTGTCCTTTATCAACTGGTGCCTTGGCCTTTATCAATCGGTGCCTTGGCCTTTATCAATCGGTGCCTTGTCCTTTATCAATCGGTGCCTTGTCCTTTATCAACTGGTGCCTTGTCCTTTATCAACTGGTGCCTTGGCCTTTATCAACTGGTGCCTTGTCCTTTATCAACCGGTGCCTTGGCCTTTATCAACCAGTGCCTTGGCCTTTATCAACCGGTGCCTTGGCCTTTATCAACCGGTGCCTTGGCCTTTATCAACTGGTGCCTTGTCCTTTATCAACCGGTGCCTTGGCCTTTATC
Organism: Pristiophorus japonicus; assembly: GCF_044704955.1. Taxonomy (NCBI): domain Eukaryota; kingdom Metazoa; phylum Chordata; class Chondrichthyes; family Pristiophoridae; genus Pristiophorus; species Pristiophorus japonicus. The sequence goes on from NW_027254772.1 coordinate 2,480,988, forward strand.
AACCAGTGCCTTGGCCTTTATCAACCGGTGCCTTGGCCTTTATCAACCAGTGCCTTGGCCTTTATCAATCGGTGCCTTGGCCTTTATCAATCGGTGCATTGTCCTTTATCAATCGGTGCCTTGGCCTTTATCAATCGGTGCCTTGGCCTTTATCAATCGGTGCCTTGGCCTTTATCAACCGGTGCCTTGGCCTTTATCAACTGGTGCCTTGTCCTTTATCAACTGGTGCCTTGGCCTTTATCAATCGGTGCCTTGGCCTTTATCAATCGGTGCCTTGGCCTTTATCAATCGGTGCCTTGGCCTTTATCAACCAGTGCCTTGGCCTTTATCAATCGGTGCCTTGGCCTTTATCAATCGGTGCCTTGGCCTTTATCAATCGGTGCCTTGGCCTTTATCAATCGGTGCATTGTCCTTTATCAATCGGTGCCTTGGCCTTTATCAATCGGTGCCTTGGCCTTTATCAATCGGTGCCTTGGCCTTTATCAATCGGTGCCTTGGCCTTTATCAACCAGTGCCTTGGCCTTTATCAACCGGTGCCTTGGCCTTTATCAACTGGTGCCTTGTCCTTTATCAACTGGTGCCTTGGCCTTTATCAACCGGTGCCTTGTCCTTTATCAATCGGTGCCTTGGCCTTTATCAATCGGTGCATTGTCCTTTATCAACCGGTGCCTTGTCCTTTATCAATCGGTGCCTTGTCCTTTATCAATCGGTGCCTTGTCCTTTATCAACCGGTGCCTTGGCCTTTATCAATCGGTGCCTTGGCCTTTATCAACCGGTGCCTTGGCCTTTATCAACTGGTGCCTTGGCCTTTATCAACCGGTGCCTTGGCCTTTATCAATCGGTGCCTTGGCCTTTATCAACTGGTGCCTTGTCCTTTATCAACCGGTGCCTTGGCCTTTATCAACCGGTGCCTTGTCCTTTATCAATCGGTGCCTTGTCCTTTATCAATCGGTGCCTTGTCCTTTATCAACCGGTGCCTTGTCCTTTATCAACCGGTGCCTTGGCCTTTATCAACCGGTGCCTTGTCCTTTATCAACCGGTGCCTTGTCCTTTATCAACCGGTGCCTTGGCCTTTATCAACCGGTGCCTTGTCCTTTATCAATCGGTGCCTTGGCCTTTATCAACCGGTGCCTTGTCCTTTATCAATCGGTGCCTTGTCCTTTATCAACCGGTGCCTTGGCCTTTATCAACCGGTGCCTTGTCCTTTATCAATCGGTGCCTTGGCCTTTATCAACAGGTGCCTTGTCCTTTATCAACCGGTGCCTTGTCCTTTATCAATCGGTGCCTTGGCCTTTATCAACCGGTGCCTTGGCCTTTATCAATCGGTGCCTTGTCCTTTATCAACCGGTGCCTTGTCCTTTATCAACCGGTGCCTTGGCCTTTATCAACCGGTGCCTTGTCCTTTATCAACCGGTGCCTTGTCCTTTATCAACCGGTGCCTTGTCCTTTATCAACCGGTGCCTTGGCCTTTATCAACCGGTGCCTTGTCCTTTATCAACCGGTGCCTTGGCCTTTATCAACCGGTGCCTTGGCCTTTATCAATCGGTGCCTTGTCCTTTATCAACCGGTGTCTTGGCCTTTATCAACCGGTGCCTTGTCCTTTATCAACCGGTGCCTTGGCCTTTATCAACCGGTGCCTTGTCCTTTATCAACCGGTGCCTTGTCCTTTATCAACCGGTGCCTTGTCCTTTATCAATCGGTGCCTTGTCCTTTATCAACCGGTGCCTTGGCCTTTATCAATCGGTGCCTTGGCCTTTATCAATCGGTGCCTTGTCCTTTATCAATCGGTGCCTTGTCCTTTATCAACCAGTGCCTTGGCCTTTATCAATCGGTGCCTTGTCCTTTATCAACCGGTGCCTTGGCCTTTATCAACCGGTGCCTTGTCCTTTATCAACCGGTGCCTTGTCCTTTATCAACCGGTGCCTTGTCCTTTATCAACCGGTGCCTTGGCCTTTATCAATCGGTGCCTTGTCCTTTATCAACCAGTGCCTTGGCCTTTATCAACCGGTGCCTTGGCCTTTATCAACTGGTGCCTTGTCCTTTATCAACTGGTGCCTTGGCCTTTATCAACTGGTGCCTTGTCCTTTATCAACTGGTGCCTTGGCCTTTATCAATCGGTGCCTTGGCCTTTATCAATCGGTGCCTTGTCCTTTATCAATCGGTGCCTTGTCCTTTATCAACTGGTGCCTTGTCCTTTATCAACTGGTGCCTTGGCCTTTATCAACTGGTGCCTTGTCCTTTATCAACCGGTGCCTTGGCCTTTATCAACCAGTGCCTTGGCCTTTATCAACCGGTGCCTTGGCCTTTATCAACTGGTGCCTTGTCCTTTATCAACTGGTGCCTTGGCCTTTATCAATCGGTGCCTTGTCCTTTATCAATCGGTGCCTTGGCCTTTATCAATCGGTGCATTGTCCTTTATCAATCGGTGCCTTGGCCTTTATCAATCGGTGCCTTGGCCTTTATCAATCGGTGCCTTGGCCTTTATCAACCGGTGCCTTGGCCTTTATCAACTGGTGCCTTGTCCTTTATCAACTGGTGCCTTGGCCTTTATCAATCGGTGCCTTGGCCTTTATCAATCGGTGCCTTGGCCTTTATCAATCGGTGCCTTGGCCTTTATCAACCAGTGCCTTGGCCTTTATCAATCGGTGCCTTGGCCTTTATCAATCGGTGCCTTGGCCTTTATCAATCGGTGCCTTGGCCTTTATCAATCGGTGCATTGTCCTTTATCAATCGGTGCCTTGGCCTTTATCAATCGGTGCCTTGGCCTTTATCAATCGGTGCCTTGGCCTTTATCAATCGGTGCCTTGGCCTTTATCAACCAGTGCCTTGGCCTTTATCAACCGGTGCCTTGGCCTTTATCAACTGGTGCCTTGTCCTTTATCAACTGGTGCCTTGGCCTTTATCAACCGGTGCCTTGTCCTTTATCAATCGGTGCCTTGGCCTTTATCAATCGGTGCATTGTCCTTTATCAACCGGTGCCTTGTCCTTTATCAATCGGTGCCTTGTCCTTTATCAATCGGTGCCTTGTCCTTTATCAACCGGTGCCTTGGCCTTTATCAATCGGTGCCTTGGCCTTTATCAACCGGTGCCTTGGCCTTTATCAACTGGTGCCTTGGCCTTTATCAACCGGTGCCTTGGCCTTTATCAATCGGTGCCTTGGCCTTTATCAACTGGTGCCTTGTCCTTTATCAACCGGTGCCTTGGCCTTTATCAACCGGTGCCTTGTCCTTTATCAATCGGTGCCTTGTCCTTTATCAATCGGTGCCTTGTCCTTTATCAACCGGTGCCTTGTCCTTTATCAACCGGTGCCTTGGCCTTTATCAACCGGTGCCTTGTCCTTTATCAACCGGTGCCTTGTCCTTTATCAACCGGTGCCTTGGCCTTTATCAACCGGTGCCTTGTCCTTTATCAATCGGTGCCTTGGCCTTTATCAACCGGTGCCTTGTCCTTTATCAATCGGTGCCTTGTCCTTTATCAACCGGTGCCTTGGCCTTTATCAACCGGTGCCTTGTCCTTTATCAATCGGTGCCTTGGCCTTTATCAACAGGTGCCTTGTCCTTTATCAACCGGTGCCTTGTCCTTTATCAATCGGTGCCTTGGCCTTTATCAACCGGTGCCTTGGCCTTTATCAATCGGTGCCTTGTCCTTTATCAACCGGTGCCTTGTCCTTTATCAACCGGTGCCTTGGCCTTTATCAACCGGTGCCTTGTCCTTTATCAACCGGTGCCTTGTCCTTTATCAACCGGTGCCTTGTCCTTTATCAACCGGTGCCTTGGCCTTTATCAACCGGTGCCTTGTCCTTTATCAACCGGTGCCTTGGCCTTTATCAACCGGTGCCTTGGCCTTTATCAATCGGTGCCTTGTCCTTTATCAACCGGTGTCTTGGCCTTTATCAACCGGTGCCTTGTCCTTTATCAACCGGTGCCTTGGCCTTTATCAACCGGTGCCTTGTCCTTTATCAACCGGTGCCTTGGCCTTTATCAACAGGTGCCTTGTCCTTTATCAACCGGTGCCTTGTCCTTTATCAATCGGTGCCTTGGCCTTTATCAACCGGTGCCTTGGCCTTTATCAATCGGTGCCTTGTCCTTTATCAACCGGTGCCTTGGCCTTTATCAACCGGTGCCTTGTCCTTTATCAATCGGTGCCTTGTCCTTTATCAACCGGTGCCTTGTCCTTTATCAATCAGTGCCTTGGCCTTGATCAATCGGTGCCTTGTCCTTTATCAATCGGTGCCTTGTCCTTTATCAACCGGTGCCTTGGCCTTGATCAATCGGTGCCTTGGCCTTTATCAACCGGAGCCTTGGCCTTTATCAACCGGTGCCTTGGCCTTTATCAACCGGTGCCTTGTCCTTTATCAATCGGTGCCTTGTCCTTTATCAACCGGTGCCTTGGCCTTTATCAATCGGTGCCTTGTCCTTTATCAACCGGTGCCTTGTCCTTTATCAACCGGTGCCTTGTCCTTTATCAACCGGTGCCTTGTCCTTTATCAACCGGTGCCTTGTCCTTTATCAACCGGTGCCTTGTCCTTTATCAACCGGTGCCTTGTCCTTTATCAACCGGTGCCTTGTCCTTTATCAATCGGTGCCTTGTCCTTTATCAATCGGTGCCTTGTCCTTTATCAATCAGTGCCTTGTCCTTTATCAATCGGTGCCTTGGCCTTTATCAATCGGTGCCTTGTCCTTTATCAATCAGTGCCTTGGCCTTTATCAATCGGTGCCTTGTCCTTTATCAACAGGTGCCTTGTCCTTTATCAATCGGTGCCTTGTCCTTTATCAATCAGTGCCTTGGCCTTTATCAATCGGTGCCTTGTCCTTTATCAATCAGTGCCTTGGCCTTTATCAATCAGTGCCTTGGCCTTTATCAATCAGTGCCTTGGCCTTTATCAATCGGTGCCTTGTCCTTTATCAACAGGTGCCTTGTCCTTTATCAACAGGTGCCTTGTCCTTTATCAACAGGTGCCTTGTCCTTTATCAATCGGTGCCTTGTCCTTGATCAATCGGTGCCTTGTCCTTGATCAATCGGTGCCTTGTCCTTTATCAACCGGTGCCTTGTCCTTTATCAATCGGTGCCTTGGCCTTTATCAATCGGTGCCTTGTCCTTTATCAACCGGTGCCTTGTCCTTTATCAATCGGTGCCTTGTCCTTTATCAATCAGTGCCTTGGCCTTTATCAACCGGTGCCTTGTCCTTTATCAATCAGTGCCTTGGCCTTTATCAACCGGTGCCTTGTCCTTTATCAATCAGTGCCTTGGCCTTTATCAATCGGTGCCTTGTCCTTGATCAATCGGTGCCTTGTCCTTGATCAATCGGTGCCTTGTCCTTTATCAATCGGTGCCTTGGCCTTTATCAATCGGTGCCTTGTCCTTTATCAATCGGTGCCTTGTCCTTTATCAATCAGTGCCTTGGCCTTTATCAACCGGTGCCTTGTCCTTTATCAATCAGTGCCTTGGCCTTTATCAACCGGTGCCTTGGCCTTTATCAACTGGTGCCTTGTCCTTTATCAACTGGTGCCTTGGCCTTTATCAATCGGTGCCTTGTCCTTTATCAATCGGTGCCTTGGCCTTTATCAATCAGTGCCTTGTCCTTTATCAATCGGTGCCTTGTCCTTGATCAATCGGTGCCTTGTCCTTTATCAACCGGTGCCTTGTCCTTTATCAACCGGTGCCTTGTCCTTGATCAATCGGTGCCTTGTCCTTTATCAACAGGTGCCTTGTCCTTTATCAACCGGTGCCTTGTCCTTTATCAATCAGTGCCTTGTCCTTTATCAATCGGTGCCTTGTCCTTGATCAATCGGTGCCTTGTCCTTTATCAACCGGTGCCTTGGCCTTTATCAACCGGTGCCTTGGCCTTTATCAATCGGTGCCTTGTCCTTTATCAATCGGTGCCTTGTCCTTTATCAATCGGTGCCTTGTCCTTTATCAATCGGTGCCTTGTCCTTTATCAATCGGTGCCTTGTCCTTTATCAATCGGTGCCTTGGCCTTTATCAATCGGTGCCTTGTCCTTTATCAATCGGTGCCTTGGCCTTGATCAATCGGTGCCTTGTCCTTTATCAACCGGTGCCTTGACCTTTATCAATCGGTGCCTTGTCCTTTATCAACCGGTGCCTTGTCCTTTATCAACCGGTGCCTTGTCCTTTATCAACCGGTGCCTTGTCCTTTATCAATCGGTGCCTTGTCCTTTATCAATCGGTGCCTTGTCCTTTATCAATCGGTGCCTTGTCCTTTATCAATCGGTGCCTTGTCCTTTATCAACCGGTGCCTTGTCCTTTATCAACCGGTGCCTTGTCCTTTATCAACCGGTGCCTTGACCTTTATCAATCGGTGCCTTGTCCTTTATCAACCGGTGCCTTGTCCTTTATCAACCGGTGCCTTGTCCTTTATCAATCGGTGCCTTGGCCTTGATCAATCAGTGCCTTGTCCTTTATCAACCGGTGCCTTGACCTTTATCAATCGGTGCCTTGTCCTTTATCAACCGGTGCCTTGTCCTTTATCAACCGGTGCCTTGTCCTTTATCAACCGGTGCCTTGTCCTTTATCAATCGGTGCCTTGGCCTTTATCAATCGGTGCCTTGTCCTTTATCAATCGGTGCCTTGTCCTTTATCAATCGGTGCCTTGGCCTTGATCAATCGGTGCCTTGTCCTTTATCAACCGGTGCCTTGTCCTTTATCAATCGGTGCCTTGGCCTTGATCAATCGGTGCCTTGTCCTTTATCAATCGGTGCCTTGTCCTTTATCAACCGGTGCCTTGGCCTTTATCAACCGGTGCCTTGTCCTTTATCAATCGGTGCCTTGGCCTTGATCAATCGGTGCCTTGTCCTTTATCAACCGGTGCCTTGGCCTTTATCAACCGGTGCCTTGTCCTTTATCAACCGGTGCCTTGGCCTTTATCAACCGGTGCCTTGTCCTTTATCAATCGGTGCCTTGGCCTTGATCAATCGGTGCCTTGTCCTTTATCAATCGGTGCCTTGTCCTTTATCAATCGGTGCCTTGTCCTTTATCAATCGGTGCCTTGTCCTTTATCAATCGGTGCCTTGTCCTTTATCAATCGGTGCCTTGGCCTTTATCAATCGGTGCCTTGTCCTTTATCAATCGGTGCCTTGGCCTTGATCAATCGGTGCCTTGTCCTTTATCAACCGGTGCCTTGTCCTTTATCAATCGGTGCCTTGGCCTTTATCAATCGGTGCCTTGTCCTTTATCAATCGGTGCCTTGGCCTTGATCAATCGGTGCCTTGTCCTTTATCAACCGGTGCCTTGTCCTTTATCAATCGGTGCCTTGGCCTTGATCAATCGGTGCCTTGTCCTTTATCAATCGGTGCCTTGTCCTTTATCAACCGGTGCCTTGGCCTTTATCAACCGGTGCCTTGGCCTTTATCAACCGGTGCCTTGTCCTTTATCAATCGGTGCCTTGGCCTTGATCAATCGGTGCCTTGTCCTTTATCAACCGGTGCCTTGGCCTTTATCAACCGGTGCCTTGTCCTTTATCAACCGGTGCCTTGGCCTTTATCAACCGGTGCCTTGTCCTTTATCAACCGGTGCCTTGGCCTTTATCAACCGGTGCCTTGTCCTTTATCAACCGGTGCCTTGGCCTTTATCAACCGGTGCCTTGTCCTTTATCAATCGGTGCCTTGTCCTTTATCAACCGGTGCCTTGGCCTTTATCAATCGGTGCCTTGTCCTTTATCAACCGGTGCCTTGGCCTTTATCAACCGGTGCCTTGTCCTTTATCAATCGGTGCCTTGGCCTTGATCAATCGGTGCCTTGTCCTTTATCAATCGGTGCCTTGTCCTTTATCAATCGGTGCCTTGTCCTTTATCAATCGGTGCCTTGTCCTTTATCAATCGGTGCCTTGTCCTTTATCAACCGGAGCCTTGGCCTTTATCAACTGGTGCCTTGTCCTTTATCAACCGGAGCCTTGGCCTTTATCAACCGGAGCCTTGGCCTTTATCAACTGGTGCCTTGGCCTTTATCAATCGGTGCCTTGGCCTTTATCAACTGGTGCCTTGGCCTTTATCAATCGGTGCCTTGGCCTTTATCAACCGGAGCCTTGGCCTTTATCAATCGGTGCCTTGGCCTTTATCAACCGGTGCCTTGGCCTTTATCAATCGGTGCCTTGGCCTTTATCAACCGGTGCCTTGGCCTTTATCAATCGGTGCCTTGGCCTTTATCAACCGGTGCCTTGTCCTTTATCAATCAGTGCCTTGGCCTTTATCAATCGGTGCCTTGGCCTTTATCAATCGGTGCCTTGTCCTTTATCAACAGGTGCCTTGGCCTTTATCAACCAGTGCCTTGTCCTTTATCAATCGGTGCCTTGTCCTTTATCAACCGGAGCCTTGGCCTTTATCAACTGGTGCCTTGGCCTTTATCAACCGGTGCCTTGGCCTTTATCAACCGGTGCCTTGTCCTTTATCAACCGGTGCCTTGGCCTTTATCAACTGGTGCCTTGGCCTTTATCAACCGGTGCCTTGGCCTTTATCAATCGGTGCCTTGTCCTTTATCAACCGGTGCCTTGGCCTTGATCAATCGGTGCCTTGTCCTTTATCAACCGGAGCCTTGGCCTTTATCAACCGGTGCCTTGTCCTTTATCAACCGGAGCCTTGTCCTTTATCAACCGGAGCCTTGGCCTTTATCAACTGGTGCCTTGGCCTTTATCAACCGGTGCCTTGTCCTTTATCAACCGGTGCCTTGTCCTTTATCAATCGGTGCCTTGGCCTTTATCAACCGGTGCCTTGTCCTTTATCAATCGGTGCCTTGGCCTTTATCAACTGGTGCCTTGGCCTTTATCAACCGGTGCCTTGTCCTTTATCAATCAGTGCCTTGTCCTTTATCAACCGGTGCCTTGTCCTTTATCAACCGGTGCCTTGTCCTTTATCAATCGGTGCCTTGTCCTTTATCAATCGGTGCCTTGTCCTTTATCAATCGGTGCCTTGTCCTTTATCAACCGGTGCCTTGGCCTTTATCAACAGGTGCCTTGGCCTTTATCAATCGGTGCCTTGTCCTTTATCAATCAGTGCCTTGTCCTTTATCAATCGGTGCCTTGGCCTTTATCAACTGGTGCCTTGGCCTTTATCAACCGGTGCCTTGTCCTTTATCAATCAGTGCCTTGTCCTTTATCAACCGGTGCCTTGTCCTTTATCAACCGGTGCCTTGGCCTTTATCAACCGGTGCCTTGTCCTTTATCAATCAGTGCCTTGTCCTTTATCAACCGGTGCCTTGGCCTTTATCAATCGGTGCCTTGTCCTTTATCAACCGGAGCCTTGGCCTTTATCAACTGGTGCCTTGGCCTTTATCAATCGGTGCCTTGGCCTTTATCAATCGGTGCCTTGGCCTTTATCAACCGGTGCCTTGTCCTTTATCAACAGGTGCCTTGTCCTTTATCAACCGGTGCCTTGGCCTTTATCAACCGGTGCCTTGGCCTTTATCAACCGGTGCCTTGTCCTTTATCAACCGGTGCCTTGGCCTTTATCAACCGGAGCCTTGGCCTTTATCAACAGGTGCCTTGTCCTTTATCAACCGGTGCCTTGGCCTTTATCAACCGGAGCCTTGGCCATTATCAACCGGTGCCTTGGCCTTTATCAACCGGAGCCTTGGCCATTATCAACCGGAGCCTTGTCCTTTATCAACTGGTGCCTTGTCCTTTATCAACTGGTGCCTTGGCCTTTATCAACCGGTGCCTTGGCCTTTATCAACCGGTGCCTTGGCCTTTATCAACCGGTGCCTTGGCCTTTATCAATCGGTGCCTTGGCCTTTATCAATCAGTCCCTTGGCCTTTATCAACCGGTGCCTTGTCCTTTATCAACCGGTGCCTTGGCCTTTATCAATCGGTGCCTTGGCCTTTATCAACCGGAGCCTTGGCCTTTATCAACTGGTGCCTTGGCCTTTATCAATCGGTGCCTTGGCCTTGATCAACCGGTGCCTTGTCCTTTATCAATCGGTGCCTTGTCCTTTATCAATCGGTGCCTTGTCCTTGATCAATCAGTGCCTTGTCCTTTATCAACCGGTGCCTTGTCCTTGATCAATCGGTGCCTTGTCCTTTATCAATCGGTGCCTTGTCCTTTATCAACCGGTGCCTTGTCCTTTATCAATCGGTGCCTTGTCCTTTATCAATCGGTGCCTTGTCCTTTATCAATCGGTGCCTTGTCCTTTATCAATCGGTGCCTTGTCCTTTATCAATCGGTGCCTTGTCCTTTATCAATCGGTGCCTTGTCCTTTATCAATCGGTGCCTTGTCCTTTATCAATCGGTGCCTTGTCCTTTATCAATCGGTGCCTTGGCCTTGATCAACCGGTGCCTTGGCCTTGATCAACCGGTGCCTTGTCCTTTATCAACCGGTGCCTTGTCCTTTATCAACCGGTGCCTTGGCCTTTATCAACCGGTGCCTTGTCCTTTATCAATCGGTGCCTTGTCCTTGATCAATCGGTGCCTTGTCCTTTATCAATCGGTGCCTTGTCCTTGATCAATCGGTGCCTTGTCCTTTATCAACCGGTGCCTTGTCCTTTATCAATCGGTGCCTTGTCCTTTATCAATCGGTGCCTTGTCCTTTATCAACAGGTGCCTTGGCCTTTATCAATCGGTGCCTTGTCCTTGATCAATCAGTGCCTTGTCCTTTATCAATCGGTGCCTTGTCCTTTATCAATCGGTGCCTTGTCCTTTATCAATCGGTGCCTTGTCCTTTATCAACAGGTGCCTTGGCCTTTATCAATCGGTGCCTTGTCCTTGATCAATCAGTGCCTTGTCCTTTATCAATCGGTGCCTTGTCCTTTATCAACCGGTGCCTTGGCCTTTATCAATCGGTGCCTTGGCCTTTATCAACCGGTGCCTTGGCCTTTATCAACCGGTGCCTTGGCCTTTATCAATCGGTGCCTTGGCCTTTATCAACCGGTGCCTTGGCCTTTATCAACCGGAGCCTTGGCCTTTATCAATCGGTGCCTTGGCCTTTATCAATCGGTGCCTTGGCCTTTATCAACCGGTGCCTTGGCCTTTATCAACCGGAGCCTTGGCCTTTATCAACTGGTGCCTTGGCCTTTATCAATCGGTGCCTTGGCCTTTATCAATCGGTGCCTTGGCCTTTATCAACTGGTGCCTTGTCCTTTATCAACCGGTGCCTTGGCCTTTATCAACCGGTGCCTTGTCCTTTATCAACCGGTGCCTTGTCCTTTATCAACCGGTGCCTTGTCCTTTATCAACCGGTGCCTTGTCCTTTATCAACCGGTGCCTTGTCCTTTATCAACCGGTGCCTTGGCCTTTATCAACCGGTGCCTTGTCCTTTATCAACCGGTGCCTTGTCCTTTATCAACCGGTGCCTTGTCCTTTATCAACCGGTGCCTTGTCCTTTATCAACCGGTGCCTTGTCCTTTATCAATCGGTGCCTTGGCCTTTATCAATCGGTGCCTTGTCCTTTATCAATCGGTGCCTTGTCCTTTATCAACCAGTGCCTTGGCCTTTATCAATCGGTGCCTTGTCCTTTATCAACCGGTGCCTTGGCCTTTATCAACCGGTGCCTTGTCCTTTATCAACCGGTGCCTTGTCCTTTATCAACCGGTGCCTTGTCCTTTATCAACCGGTGCCTTGGCCTTTATCAATCGGTGCCTTGTCCTTTATCAACCAGTGCCTTGGCCTTTATCAACCGGTGCCTTGGCCTTTATCAACTGGTGCCTTGTCCTTTATCAACTGGTGCCTTGGCCTTTATCAACTGGTGCCTTGTCCTTTATCAACTGGTGCCTTGGCCTTTATCAATCGGTGCCTTGGCCTTTATCAATCGGTGCCTTGTCCTTTATCAATCGGTGCCTTGTCCTTTATCAACTGGTGCCTTGTCCTTTATCAACTGGTGCCTTGGCCTTTATCAACTGGTGCCTTGTCCTTTATCAACCGGTGCCTTGGCCTTTATCAACCAGTGCCTTGGCCTTTATCAACCGGTGCCTTGGCCTTTATCAACTGGTGCCTTGTCCTTTATCAACTGGTGCCTTGGCCTTTATCAATCGGTGCCTTGTCCTTTATCAATCGGTGCCTTGGCCTTTATCAATCGGTGCATTGTCCTTTATCAATCGGTGCCTTGGCCTTTATCAATCGGTGCCTTGGCCTTTATCAATCGGTGCCTTGGCCTTTATCAACCGGTGCCTTGGCCTTTATCAACTGGTGCCTTGTCCTTTATCAACTGGTGCCTTGGCCTTTATCAATCGGTGCCTTGGCCTTTATCAATCGGTGCCTTGGCCTTTATCAATCGGTGCCTTGGCCTTTATCAACCAGTGCCTTGGCCTTTATCAATCGGTGCCTTGGCCTTTATCAACCAGTGCCTTGGCCTTTATCAATCGGTGCCTTGGCCTTTATCAATCGGTGCCTTGGCCTTTATCAATCGGTGCATTGTCCTTTATCAATCGGTGCCTTGGCCTTTATCAATCGGTGCCTTGGCCTTTATCAATCGGTGCCTTGGCCTTTATCAATCGGTGCCTTGGCCTTTATCAACCGGTGCCTTGGCCTTTATCAACTGGTGCCTTGTCCTTTATCAACTGGTGCCTTGGTCTTTATCAACCGGTGCCTTGTCCTTTATCAATCGGTGCCTTGGCCTTTATCAATCGGTGCATTGTCCTTTATCAACCGGTGCCTTGTCCTTTATCAATCGGTGCCTTGTCCTTTATCAATCGGTGCCTTGTCCTTTATCAACCGGTGCCTTGGCCTTTATCAATCGGTGCCTTGGCCTTTATCAATCGGTGCCTTGGCCTTTATCAACTGGTGCCTTGGCCTTTATCAACCGGTGCCTTGGCCTTTATCAATCGGTGCCTTGGCCTTTATCAACTGGTGCCTTGTCCTTTATCAACCGGTGCCTTGGCCTTTATCAACCGGTGCCTTGTCCTTTATCAATCGGTGCCTTGTCCTTTATCAATCGGTGCCTTGTCCTTTATCAACCGGTGCCTTGTCCTTTATCAACCGGTGCCTTGGCCTTTATCAACCGGTGCCTTGTCCTTTATCAACCGGTGCCTTGTCCTTTATCAACCGGTGCCTTGGCCTTTATCAACCGGTGCCTTGTCCTTTATCAATCGGTGCCTTGGCCTTTATCAACCGGTGCCTTGGCCTTTATCAACCGGTGCCTTGTCCTTTATCAACCGGTGCCTTGGCCTTTATCAACCGGTGCCTTGTCCTTTATCAACCGGTGCCTTGTCCTTTATCAACCGGTGCCTTGTCCTTTATCAATCGGTGCCTTGTCCTTTATCAACCGGTGCCTTGTCCTTTATCAATCGGTGCCTTGTCCTTTATCAACCGGTGCCTTGGCCTTTATCAACCGGTGCCTTGTCCTTTATCAACCGGTGCCTTGTCCTTTATCAACCGGTGCCTTGTCCTTTATCAACCGGTGCCTTGGCCTTTATCAACCGGTGCCTTGTCCTTTATCAACCGGTGCCTTGTCCTTTATCAACCGGTGCCTTGGCCTTTATCAACCGGTGCCTTGGCCTTTATCAACCGGTGCCTTGTCCTTTATCAACCGGTGCCTTGTCCTTTATCAACCGGTGCCTTGGCCTTTATCAACCGGTGCCTTGTCCTTTATCAATCAGTGCCTTGTCCTTTATCAACCGGTGCCTTGTCCTTTATCAATCGGTGCCTTGGCCTTTATCAACCGGTGCCTTGGCCTTTATCAACCGGTGCCTTGTCCTTTATCAACTGGTGCCTTGGCCTTTATCAACTGGTGCCTTGGCCTTTATCAACCGGTGCCTTGTCCTTTATCAACCGGTGCATTGTCCTTTATCAACTGGTGCCTTGGCCTTTATCAATCGGTGCATTGTCCTTTATCAACTGGTGCCTTGGCCTTTATCAACCGGTGCCTTGTCCTTTATCAACCGGTGCCTTGGCCTTTATCAACCGGTGCCTTGTCCTTTATCAACCGGTGCCTTGGCCTTTATCAACCGGTGCCTTGGCCTTTATCAACCGGTGCCTTGGCCTTTATCAACCGGTGCCTTGGCCTTTATCAATCGGTGCCTTGGCCTTTATCAACCGGTGCCTTGGCCTTTATCAATCGGTGCCTTGGCCTTTATCAACCGGTGCCTTGTCCTTTATCAACCAGTGCCTTGGCCTTTATCAATCGGTGCCTTGGCCTTTATCAACCGGTGCCTTGTCCTTTATCAACCGGTGCCTTGGCCTTTATCAACCGGTGCCTTGGCCTTTATCAATCGGTGCCTTGTCCTTTATCAACCGGTGCCTTGTCCTTTATCAACCGGTGCCTTGTCCTTTATCAACCGGTGCCTTGTCCTTTATCAACAGGTGCCTTGGCCTTTATCAATCGGTGCCTTGGCCTTTATCAACCGGTGCCTTGTCCTTTATCAACCGGTGCCTTGTCCTTTATCAACCGGTGCCTTGTCCTTTATCAACCGGTGCCTTGTCCTTTATCAACCGGTGCCTTGGCCTTTATCAATCGGTGCCTTGGCCTTTATCAACCGGTGCCTTGTCCTTTATCAACCGGTGCCTTGTCCTTTATCAACCGGTGCCTTGGCCTTTATCAATCGGTGCCTTGTCCTTTATCAACCGGTGCCTTGTCCTTTATCAACCGGTGCCTTGTCCTTTATCAACCGGTGCCTTGTCCTTTATCAACCGGTGCCTTGTCCTTTATCAACCGGTGCCTTGTCCTTTATCAACCGGTGCCTTGTCCTTTATCAACCGGTGCCTTGTCCTTTATCAATCGGTGCCTTGTCCTTTATCAATCGGTGCCTTGTCCTTTATCAATCAGTGCCTTGTCCTTTATCAATCGGTGCCTTGGCCTTTATCAATCGGTGCCTTGTCCTTTATCAATCAGTGCCTTGGCCTTTATCAATCGGTGCCTTGTCCTTTATCAACAGGTGCCTTGTCCTTTATCAATCGGTGCCTTGTCCTTTATCAATCAGTGCCTTGGCCTTTATCAATCGGTGCCTTGTCCTTTATCAATCAGTGCCTTGGCCTTTATCAATCAGTGCCTTGGCCTTTATCAATCAGTGCCTTGGCCTTTATCAATCGGTGCCTTGTCCTTTATCAACAGGTGCCTTGTCCTTTATCAACAGGTGCCTTGTCCTTTATCAACAGGTGCCTTGTCCTTTATCAATCGGTGCCTTGTCCTTGATCAATCGGTGCCTTGTCCTTGATCAATCGGTGCCTTGTCCTTTATCAACCGGTGCCTTGTCCTTTATCAATCGGTGCCTTGGCCTTTATCAATCGGTGCCTTGTCCTTTATCAACCGGTGCCTTGTCCTTTATCAATCGGTGCCTTGTCCTTTATCAATCAGTGCCTTGGCCTTTATCAACCGGTGCCTTGTCCTTTATCAATCAGTGCCTTGGCCTTTATCAACCGGTGCCTTGTCCTTTATCAATCAGTGCCTTGGCCTTTATCAATCGGTGCCTTGTCCTTGATCAATCGGTGCCTTGTCCTTGATCAATCGGTGCCTTGTCCTTTATCAATCGGTGCCTTGGCCTTTATCAATCGGTGCCTTGTCCTTTATCAACCGGTGCCTTGTCCTTTATCAACCGGTGCCTTGTCCTTTATCAATCGGTGCCTTGTCCTTTATCAATCAGTGCCTTGGCCTTTATCAACCGGTGCCTTGTCCTTTATCAATCAGTGCCTTGGCCTTTATCAACCGGTGCCTTGGCCTTTATCAACTGGTGCCTTGTCCTTTATCAACTGGTGCCTTGGCCTTTATCAATCGGTGCCTTGTCCTTTATCAATCGGTGCCTTGGCCTTTATCAATCAGTGCCTTGTCCTTTATCAATCGGTGCCTTGTCCTTGATCAATCGGTGCCTTGTCCTTTATCAACCGGTGCCTTGTCCTTTATCAACCGGTGCCTTGTCCTTGATCAATCGGTGCCTTGTCCTTTATCAACCGGTGCCTTGGCCTTTATCAACCGGTGCCTTGGCCTTTATCAATCGGTGCCTTGTCCTTTATCAATCGGTGCCTTGTCCTTTATCAATCGGTGCCTTGTCCTTTATCAATCGGTGCCTTGTCCTTTATCAATCGGTGCCTTGTCCTTTATCAATCGGTGCCTTGGCCTTTATCAATCGGTGCCTTGTCCTTTATCAATCGGTGCCTTGGCCTTGATCAATCGGTGCCTTGTCCTTTATCAACCGGTGCCTTGTCCTTTATCAATCGGTGCCTTGGCCTTTATCAATCGGTGCCTTGTCCTTTATCAATCGGTGCCTTGGCCTTGATCAATCGGTGCCTTGTCCTTTATCAACCGGTGCCTTGTCCTTTATCAATCGGTGCCTTGGCCTTGATCAATCGGTGCCTTGTCCTTTATCAATCGGTGCCTTGTCCTTTATCAACCGGTGCCTTGGCCTTTATCAACCGGTGCCTTGTCCTTTATCAATCGGTGCCTTGTCCTTTATCAATCGGTGCCTTGTCCTTTATCAACCGGAGCCTTGGCCTTTATCAACTGGTGCCTTGTCCTTTATCAACCGGAGCCTTGGCCTTTATCAACCGGAGCCTTGGCCTTTATCAACTGGTGCCTTGGCCTTTATCAATCGGTGCCTTGGCCTTTATCAACTGGTGCCTTGGCCTTTATCAATCGGTGCCTTGGCCTTTATCAACCGGAGCCTTGGCCTTTATCAATCGGTGCCTTGGCCTTTATCAACCGGTGCCTTGGCCTTTATCAATCGGTGCCTTGGCCTTTATCAACCGGTGCCTTGGCCTTTATCAATCGGTGCCTTGGCCTTTATCAACCGGTGCCTTGTCCTTTATCAATCAGTGCCTTGGCCTTTATCAATCGGTGCCTTGGCCTTTATCAATCGGTGCCTTGTCCTTTATCAACAGGTGCCTTGGCCTTTATCAACCAGTGCCTTGTCCTTTATCAATCGGTGCCTTGTCCTTTATCAACCGGAGCCTTGGCCTTTATCAACTGGTGCCTTGGCCTTTATCAACCGGTGCCTTGGCCTTTATCAACCGGTGCCTTGTCCTTTATCAACCGGTGCCTTGGCCTTTATCAACTGGTGCCTTGGCCTTTATCAACCGGTGCCTTGGCCTTTATCAATCGGTGCCTTGTCCTTTATCAACCGGTGCCTTGGCCTTGATCAATCGGTGCCTTGTCCTTTATCAACCGGAGCCTTGGCCTTTATCAACCGGTGCCTTGTCCTTTATCAACCGGAGCCTTGTCCTTTATCAACCGGAGCCTTGGCCTTTATCAACTGGTGCCTTGGCCTTTATCAACCGGTGCCTTGTCCTTTATCAACCGGTGCCTTGTCCTTTATCAACCGGTGCCTTGTCCTTTATCAATCAGTGCCTTGTCCTTTATCAACCGGTGCCTTGTCCTTTATCAACCGGTGCCTTGTCCTTTATCAATCGGTGCCTTGTCCTTTATCAATCGGTGCCTTGTCCTTTATCAATCGGTGCCTTGTCCTTTATCAATCGGTGCCTTGGCCTTTATCAACTGGTGCCTTGGCCTTTATCAACCGGTGCCTTGTCCTTTATCAATCGGTGCCTTGTCCTTTATCAACCGGTGCCTTGTCCTTTATCAACCGGTGCCTTGGCCTTTATCAACCGGTGCCTTGTCCTTTATCAATCAGTGCCTTGTCCTTTATCAACCGGTGCCTTGGCCTTTATCAATCGGTGCCTTGTCCTTTATCAACCGGAGCCTTGGCCTTTATCAACTGGTGCCTTGGCCTTTATCAATCGGTGCCTTGGCCTTTATCAATCGGTGCCTTGGCCTTTATCAACCGGTGCCTTGTCCTTTATCAACAGGTGCCTTGTCCTTTATCAACCGGTGCCTTGGCCTTTATCAACCGGTGCCTTGGCCTTTATCAACCGGTGCCTTGTCCTTTATCAACCGGTGCCTTGTCCTTTATCAACCGGAGCCTTGGCCTTTATCAACAGGTGCCTTGTCCTTTATCAACCGGTGCCTTGGCCTTTATCAACCGGAGCCTTGGCCATTATCAACCGGTGCCTTGGCCTTTATCAACCGGAGCCTTGGCCATTATCAACCGGAGCCTTGTCCTTTATCAACTGGTGCCTTGTCCTTTATCAACTGGTGCCTTGGCCTTTATCAACCGGTGCCTTGGCCTTTATCAACCGGTGCCTTGGCCTTTATCAACCGGTGCCTTGGCCTTTATCAATCGGTGCCTTGGCCTTTATCAATCAGTCCCTTGGCCTTTATCAACCGGTGCCTTGTCCTTTATCAACCGGTGCCTTGGCCTTTATCAATCGGTGCCTTGGCCTTTATCAACCGGAGCCTTGGCCTTTATCAACTGGTGCCTTGGCCTTTATCAACTGGTGCCTTGGCCTTTATCAATCGGTGCCTTGTCCTTTATCAACCGGTGCCTTGTCCTTTATCAATCGGTGCCTTGTCCTTTATCAATCGGTGCCTTGTCCTTTATCAATCGGTGCCTTGTCCTTTATCAATCGGTGCCTTGTCCTTTATCAATCGGTGCCTTGGCCTTGATCAACCGGTGCCTTGGCCTTGATCAACCGGTGCCTTGTCCTTTATCAACCGGTGCCTTGTCCTTTATCAACCGGTGCCTTGGCCTTTATCAACCGGTGCCTTGTCCTTTATCAATCGGTGCCTTGTCCTTGATCAATCGGTGCCTTGTCCTTTATCAATCGGTGCCTTGTCCTTTATCAATCGGTGCCTTGTCCTTTATCAATCGGTGCCTTGTCCTTTATCAATCGGTGCCTTGTCCTTTATCAATCGGTGCCTTGTCCTTTATCAACAGGTGCCTTGGCCTTTATCAATCGGTGCCTTGTCCTTGATCAATCAGTGCCTTGTCCTTTATCAATCGGTGCCTTGTCCTTTATCAACCGGTGCCTTGGCCTTTATCAATCGGTGCCTTGGCCTTTATCAACCGGTGCCTTGGCCTTTATCAACCGGAGCCTTGGCCTTTATCAATCGGTGCCTTGGCCTTTATCAATCGGTGCCTTGGCCTTTATCAACCGGTGCCTTGGCCTTTATCAACCGGAGCCTTGGCCTTTATCAACTGGTGCCTTGGCCTTTATCAATCGGTGCCTTGGCCTTTATCAATCGGTGCCTTGGCCTTTATCAACTGGTGCCTTGTCCTTTATCAACCGGTGCCTTGGCCTTTATCAACCGGTGCCTTGTCCTTTATCAATCGGTGCCTTGGCCTTTATCAACCGGTGCCTTGTCCTTTATCAACCGGTGCCTTGTCCTTTATCAATCGGTGCCTTGGCCTTTATCAATCGGTGCCTTGTCCTTTATCAACCGGTGCCTTGTCCTTTATCAATCGGTGCCTTGGCCTTTATCAACCGGTGCCTTGTCCTTTATCAACCGGTGCCTTGTCCTTTATCAATCGGTGCCTTGGCCTTTATCAATCGGTGCCTTGTCCTTTATCAACCGGTGCCTTGTCCTTTATCAACCGGTGCCTTGTCCTTTATCAACCGGTGCCTTGTCCTTTATCAATCGGTGCCTTGTCCTTTATCAATCGGTGCCTTGTCCTTTATCAATCGGTGCCTTGTCCTTTATCAATCGGTGCCTTGTCCTTTATCAACCGGTGCCTTGTCCTTTATCAATCGGTGCCTTGTCCTTTATCAACCGGTGCCTTGTCCTTTATCAATCGGTGCCTTGGCCTTTATCAATCGGTGCCTTGTCCTTTATCAACCGGTGCCTTGTCCTTTATCAACCGGTGCCTTGGCCTTTATCAATCGGTGCCTTGTCCTTTATCAACCGGTGCCTTGTCCTTTATCAATCGGTGCCTTGTCCTTTATCAACCGGTGCCTTGGCCTTGATCAATCGGTGCCTTGGCCTTTATCAACTGGAGCCTTGGCCTTTATCAACCGGTGCCTTGTCCTTTATCAACCGGTGCCTTGGCCTTTATCAACCGGTGCCTTGTCCTTTATCAATCGGTGCCTTGGCCTTTATCAACCGGTGCCTTGTCCTTTATCAACCGGTGCCTTGGCCTTTATCAACCGGTGCCTTGTCCTTTATCAACCGGTGCCTTGTCCTTTATCAACCGGTGCCTTGTCCTTTATCAATCGGTGCCTTGTCCTTTATCAACCGGTGCCTTGTCCTTTATCAATCGGTGCCTTGTCCTTTATCAACCGGTGCCTTGTCCTTTATCAATCGGTGCCTTGTCCTTTATCAACCGGTGCCTTGTCCTTTATCAATCGGTGCCTTGACCTTTATCAACCGGTGCCTTGGCCTTTATCAACCGGTGCCTTGGCCTTTATCAACCGGTGCCTTGTCCTTTATCAACCGGTGCCTTGGCCTTTATCAACCGGTGCCTTGGCC
Organism: Pristiophorus japonicus; assembly: GCF_044704955.1. Lineage (NCBI taxonomy): Eukaryota > Metazoa > Chordata > Chondrichthyes > Pristiophoridae > Pristiophorus > Pristiophorus japonicus. Next base: position 2,501,156 of record NW_027254772.1, read on the forward strand.
TTTATCAACCGGTGCCTTGTCCTTTATCAACAGGTGCCTTGGCCTTTATCAACCGGTGCCTTGTCCTTTATCAATCGGTGCCTTGGCCTTTATCAACCGGTGCCTTGTCCTTTATCAACCGGTGCCTTGGCCTTTATCAATCGGTGCCTTGTCCTTTATCAACCGGTGCCTTGGCCTTTATCAACCGGTGCCTTGACCTTTATCAATCGGTGCCTTGTCCTTTATCAACCGGTGCCTTGTCCTTTATCAACCGGTGCCTTGACCTTTATCAATCGGTGCCTTGTCCTTTATCAACCGGTGCCTTGTCCTTTATCAACCGGTGCCTTGACCTTTATCAATCGGTGCCTTGTCCTTTATCAACCGGTGCCTTGTCCTTTATCAACCGGTGCCTTGGCCTTTATCAACCGGTGCCTTGTCCTTTATCAATCGGTGCCTTGGCCTTTATCAATCAGTGCCTTGTCCTTTATCAATCGGTGCCTTGGCCTTTATCAATCGGTGCCTTGTCCTTTATCAATCGGTGCCTTGTCCTTTATCAATCGGTGCCTTGGCCTTGATCAACCGGTGCCTTGGCCTTGATCAACCGGTGCCTTGTCCTTTATCAACCGGTGCCTTGTCCTTTATCAACCGGTGCCTTGGCCTTTATCAACCGGTGCCTTGTCCTTTATCAATCGGTGCCTTGTCCTTGATCAATCGGTGCCTTGTCCTTTATCAATCGGTGCCTTGTCCTTGATCAATCGGTGCCTTGTCCTTTATCAACCGGTGCCTTGTCCTTTATCAATCGGTGCCTTGTCCTTTATCAATCGGTGCCTTGTCCTTTATCAATCGGTGCCTTGTCCTTTATCAATCGGTGCCTTGTCCTTTATCAATCGGTGCCTTGTCCTTTATCAACCGGTGCCTTGTCCTTTATCAATCGGTGCCTTGTCCTTTATCAACCGGTGCCTTGTCCTTTATCAACCGGTGCCTTGTCCTTTATCAACAGGTGCCTTGGCCTTTATCAATCGGTGCCTTGTCCTTTATCAACCGGTGCCTTGGCCTTTATCAATCGGTGCCTTGTCCTTGATCAATCAGTGCCTTGTCCTTTATCAATCGGTGCCTTGTCCTTTATCAACCGGTGCCTTGGCCTTTATCAACCGGTGCCTTGGCCTTTATCAACCGGTGCCTTGGCCTTTATCAATCGGTGCCTTGGCCTTTATCAACCGGTGCCTTGGCCTTTATCAACCGGAGCCTTGGCCTTTATCAATCGGTGCCTTGGCCTTTATCAATCGGTGCCTTGGCCTTTATCAACCGGTGCCTTGGCCTTTATCAACCGGAGCCTTGGCCTTTATCAACTGGTGCCTTGGCCTTTATCAATCGGTGCCTTGGCCTTTATCAATCGGTGCCTTGGCCTTTATCAACTGGTGCCTTGGCCTTTATCAACCGGTGCCTTGTCCTTTATCAATCGGTGCCTTGGCCTTTATCAACCGGTGCCTTGTCCTTTATCAACCGGTGCCTTGTCCTTTATCAATCGGTGCCTTGGCCTTTATCAATCGGTGCCTTGTCCTTTATCAACCGGTGCCTTGTCCTTTATCAATCGGTGCCTTGGCCTTTATCAACCGGTGCCTTGTCCTTTATCAACCGGTGCCTTGTCCTTTATCAATCGGTGCCTTGGCCTTTATCAATCGGTGCCTTGTCCTTTATCAACCGGTGCCTTGTCCTTTATCAACCGGTGCCTTGTCCTTTATCAACCGGTGCCTTGTCCTTTATCAATCGGTGCCTTGTCCTTTATCAATCGGTGCCTTGTCCTTTATCAATCGGTGCCTTGTCCTTTATCAATCGGTGCCTTGTCCTTTATCAACCGGTGCCTTGTCCTTTATCAATCGGTGCCTTGTCCTTTATCAACCGGTGCCTTGTCCTTTATCAATCGGTGCCTTGGCCTTTATCAATCGGTGCCTTGTCCTTTATCAACCGGTGCCTTGTCCTTTATCAACCGGTGCCTTGGCCTTTATCAATCGGTGCCTTGTCCTTTATCAACCGGTGCCTTGTCCTTTATCAATCGGTGCCTTGTCCTTTATCAACCGGTGCCTTGGCCTTGATCAATCGGTGCCTTGGCCTTTATCAACTGGAGCCTTGGCCTTTATCAACCGGTGCCTTGTCCTTTATCAACCGGTGCCTTGTCCTTTATCAACCGGTGCCTTGGCCTTTATCAACCGGTGCCTTGTCCTTTATCAATCGGTGCCTTGGCCTTTATCAACCGGTGCCTTGTCCTTTATCAACCGGTGCCTTGGCCTTTATCAACCGGTGCCTTGTCCTTTATCAACCGGTGCCTTGTCCTTTATCAACCGGTGCCTTGTCCTTTATCAATCGGTGCCTTGTCCTTTATCAACCGGTGCCTTGTCCTTTATCAATCGGTGCCTTGTCCTTTATCAACCGGTGCCTTGTCCTTTATCAATCGGTGCCTTGACCTTTATCAACCGGTGCCTTGGCCTTTATCAACCGGTGCCTTGGCCTTTATCAATCGGTGCCTTGGCCTTTATCAACCGGTGCCTTGTCCTTTATCAACCGGTGCCTTGGCCTTTATCAACCGGTGCCTTGTCCTTTATCAACAGGTGCCTTGGCCTTTATCAACCGGTGCCTTGTCCTTTATCAATCGGTGCCTTGGCCTTTATCAACCGGTGCCTTGTCCTTTATCAACCGGTGCCTTGGCCTTTATCAATCGGTGCCTTGTCCTTTATCAACCGGTGCCTTGGCCTTTATCAACCGGTGCCTTGACCTTTATCAATCGGTGCCTTGTCCTTTATCAACCGGTGCCTTGTCCTTTATCAACCGGTGCCTTGACCTTTATCAATCGGTGCCTTGTCCTTTATCAACCGGTGCCTTGTCCTTTATCAACCGGTGCCTTGACCTTTATCAATCGGTGCCTTGTCCTTTATCAACCGGTGCCTTGTCCTTTATCAACCGGTGCCTTGGCCTTTATCAACCGGTGCCTTGGCCTTTATCAACCGGTGCCTTGGCCTTTATCAATCGGTGCCTTGTCCTTTATCAACAGGTGCCTTGGCCTTTATCAATCGGTGCCTTGTCCTTTATCAACCGGTGCCTTGTCCTTTATCAACCGGTGCCTTGGCCTTTATCAACCGGTGCCTTGGCCTTTATCAATCGGTGCCTTGTCCTTTATCAACAGGTGCCTTGGCCTTTATCAATCGGTGCCTTGGCCTTTATCAACCGGTGCCTTGGCCTTTATCAATCGGTGCCTTGGCCTTTATCAACCGGTGCCTTGTCCTTTATCAACCGGTGCCTTGGCCTTTATCAACCGGTGCCTTGTCCTTTATCAACCGGTGCCTTGGCCTTTATCAACCGGTGCCTTGGCCTTTATCAACCGGTGCCTTGGCCTTTATCAATCAGTGCCTTGTCCTTTATCAACCGGTGCCTTGTCCTTTATCAATCGGTGCCTTGTCCTTTATCAATCAGTGCCTTGTCCTTTATCAATCGGTGCCTTGGCCTTTATCAATCGGTGCCTTGTCCTTTATCAATCGGTGCCTTGTCCTTTATCAATCGGTGCCTTGGCCTTTATCAACCGGTGCCTTGGCCTTTATCAACCGGTGCCTTGTCCTTTATCAACCGGTGCCTTGGCCTTTATCAACCGGTGCCTTGTCCTTTATCAATCGGTGCCTTGTCCTTTATCAATCGGTGCCTTGGCCTTTATCAACCGGTGCCTTGTCCTTTATCAACCGGTGCCTTGTCCTTTATCAACCGGTGCCTTGTCCTTTATCAATCAGTGCCTTGTCCTTTATCAACCGGTGCCTTGTCCTTTATCAATCGGTGCCTTGGCCTTTATCAACCGGTGCCTTGTCCTTTATCAACTGGTGCCTTGGCCTTTATCAACTGGTGCCTTGGCCTTTATCAACCGGTGCCTTGTCCTTTATCAACCGGTGCCTTGGCCTTTATCAACTGGTGCCTTGGCCTTTATCAACCGGTGCCTTGTCCTTTATCAACTGGTGCCTTGGCCTTTATCAACTGGTGCCTTGGCCTTTATCAACCGGTGCCTTGTCCTTTATCAACAGGTGCCTTGGACTTTATCAATCGGTGCCTTGTCCTTTATCAACCGGTGCCTTGGCCTTTATCAACCGGTGCCTTGTCCTTTATCAACCGGTGCCTTGTCCTTTATCAACTGGTGCCTTGGCCTTTATCAACCGGTGCCTTGTCCTTTATCAACCGGTGCCTTGGCCTTTATCAACCGGTGCCTTGGCCTTTATCAACCGGTGCCTTGGCCTTTATCAACCGGTGCCTTGGCCTTGATCAATCGGTGCCTTGTCCTTTATCAATCGGTGCCTTGGCCTTTATCAATCGGTGCCTTGTCCTTTGTCAATCGGTGCCTTGGCCTTTATCAATCGGTGCCTTGTCCTTTATCAACCAGTGCCTTGTCCTTTATCAACCGGTGCCTTGTCCTTTATCAATCGGTGCCTTGGCCTTTATCAATCGGTGCCTTGTCCTTTATCAATCGGTGCCTTGGCCTTTATCAATCGGTGCCTTGGCCTTTATCAATCGGTGCCTTGGCCTTTATCAATCGGTGCCTTGGCCTTTATCAATCGGTGCCTTGGCCTTTATCAACCGGTGCCTTGGCCTTTATCAACCGGTGCCTTGTCCTTTATCAATCGGTGCCTTGGCCTTTATCAACCGGTGCCTTGTCCTTTATCAACCGGTGCCTTGGCCTTTATCAACCGGTGCCTTGGCCTTTATCAATCGGTGCCTTGTCCTTTATCAACCGGTGCCTTGTCCTTTATCAACCGGTGCCTTGTCCTTTATCAACAGGTGCCTTGGCCTTTATCAATCGGTGCCTTGTCCTTTATCAACCGGTGCCTTGTCCTTTATCAACCGGTGCCTTGGCCTTTATCAACCGGTGCCTTGGCCTTTATCAATCGGTGCCTTGTCCTTTATCAACCGGTGCCTTGTCCTTTATCAACCGGTGCCTTGTCCTTTATCAACCGGTGCCTTGGCCTTTATCAATCGGTGCCTTGGCCTTTATCAACCGGTGCCTTGGCCTTTATCAATCGGTGCTTTGGCCTTGATCAATCGGTGCCTTGTCCTTTATCAACCGGTGCCTTGTCCTTTATCAATCAGTGCCTTGTCCTTTATCAACCGGTGCCTTGTCCTTTATCAACCGGTGCCTTGGCCTTTATCAACCGGTGCCTTGTCCTTTATCAACCGGTGCCTTGTCCTTTATCAACCGGTGCCTTGTCCTTTATCAACCGGTGCCTTGTCCTTTATCAACCGGTGCCTTGTCCTTTATCAACCGGTGCCTTGTCCTTTATCAACCGGTGCCTTGGCCTTTATCAACCGGTGCCTTGGCCTTTATCAACCGGTGCCTTGTCCTTTATCAACCGGTGCCTTGGCCTTTATCAACCGGTGCCTTGTCCTTTATCAACCGGTGCCTTGGCCTTTATCAACCGGTGCCTTGGCCTTTATCAACCGGTGCCTTGTCCTTTATCAACCGGTGCCTTGGCCTTTATCAACCGGTGCCTTGTCCTTTATCAATCAGTGTCTTGTCCTTTATCAACCGGTGCCTTGGCCTTTATCAACCGGTGCCTTGGCCTTTATCAATCGGTGCCTTGTCCTTTATCAACCGGTGCCTTGGCCTTTATCAACAGGTGCCTTGGCCTTTATCAATCGGTGCCTTGTCCTTTATCAACCGGTGCCTTGGCCTTTATCAATCGGTGCCTTGTCCTTTATCAACAGGTGCCTTGGCCTTTATCAACAGGTGCCTTGGCCTTTATCAACCGGTGCCTTGTCCTTTATCAACCGGTGCCTTGTCCTTTATCAACCGGTGCCTTGGCCTTTATCAATCGGTGCCTTGTCCTTTATCAACAGGTGCCTTGGCCTTTATCAACAGGTGCCTTGGCCTTTATCAACCGGTGCCTTGTCCTTTATCAACCGGTGCCTTGTCCTTTATCAACCGGTGCCTTGGCCTTTATCAACCGGTGCCTTGGCCTTTATCAATCGGTGCCTTGTCCTTTATCAACCGGTGCCTTGGCCTTTATCAACCGGTGCCTTGGCCTTTATCAACCGGTGCCTTGTCCTTTATCAACAGGTGCCTTGGCCTTTATCAACAGGTGCCTTGGCCTTTATCAACAGGTGCCTTGGCCTTTATCAACCGGTGCCTTGTCCTTTATCAACCAGTCCCTTGGCCTTTATCAACCGGTGCCTTGGCCTTTATCAATCGGTGCCTTGGCCTTTATCAACCGGTGCCTTGGCCTTTATCAACCGGTGCCTTGTCCTTTATCAACCGGTGCCTTGGCCTTTATCAACCGGTGCCTTGTCCTTTATCAATCAGTGCCTTGTCCTTTATCAATCGGTGCCTTGTCCTTTATCAATCAGTGCCTTGTCCTTTATCAATCGGTGCCTTGTCCTTTATCAATCAGTGCCTTGTCCTTTATCAATCGGTGCCTTGTCCTTTATCAACCGGTGCCTTGGCCTTTATCAACCGGTGCCTTGGCCTTTATCAACCGGTGCCTTGGCCTTTATCAACCGGTGCCTTGGCCTTTATCAATCGGTGCCTTGGCCTTTATCAACCGGTGCCTTGTCCTTTATCAACCGGTGCCTTGGCCTTTATCAACCGGTGCCTTGTCCTTTATCAACCGGTGCCTTGGCCTTTATCAACCGGTGCCTTGGCCTTTATCAATCAGTGCCTTGTCCTTTATCAACCGGTGCCTTGTCCTTTATCAATCGGTGCCTTGTCCTTTATCAATCAGTGCCTTGGCCTTTATCAATCGGTGCCTTGGCCTTTATCAACCGGTGCCTTGTCCTTTATCAACCGGTGCCTTGTCCTTTATCAACCGGTGCCTTGTCCTTTATCAACCGGTGCCTTGGCCTTTATCAACCGGTGCCTTGTCCTTTATCAACCGGTGCCTTGGCCTTTATCAACCGGTGCCTTGTCCTTTATCAACCGGTGCCTTGGCCTTTATCAACCGGTGCCTTGTCCTTTATCAATCAGTGCCTTGTCCTTTATCAATCGGTGCCTTGTCCTTTATCAATCAGTGCCTTGTCCTTTATCAATCGGTGCCTTGTCCTTTATCAATCAGTGCCTTGTCCTTTATCAATCGGTGCCTTGTCCTTTATCAACCGGTGCCTTGTCCTTTATCAATCGGTGCCTTGTCCTTTATCAATCAGTGCCTTGGCCTTTATCAATCGGTGCCTTGGCCTTTATCAACCGGTGCCTTGGCCTTTATCAACCGGTGCCTTGTCCTTTATCAACTGGTGCCTTGGCCTTTATCAACTGGTGCCTTGGCCTTTATCAACCGGTGCCTTGTCCTTTATCAACCGGTGCATTGTCCTTTATCAACTGGTGCCTTGGCCTTTATCAATCGGTGCATTGTCCTTTATCAACTGGTGCCTTGGCCTTTATCAACCGGTGCCTTGTCCTTTATCAACCGGTGCCTTGGCCTTTATCAACCGGTGCCTTGTCCTTTATCAACCGGTGCCTTGGCCTTTATCAACCGGTGCCTTGGCCTTTATCAACCGGTGCCTTGGCCTTTATCAACCGGTGCCTTGGCCTTTATCAATCGGTGCCTTGGCCTTTATCAACCGGTGCCTTGGCCTTTATCAATCGGTGCCTTGGCCTTTATCAACCGGTGCCTTGTCCTTTATCAACCAGTGCCTTGGCCTTTATCAATCGGTGCCTTGGCCTTTATCAACCGGTGCCTTGTCCTTTATCAACCGGTGCCTTGGCCTTTATCAACCGGTGCCTTGGCCTTTATCAATCGGTGCCTTGTCCTTTATCAACCGGTGCCTTGTCCTTTATCAACCGGTGCCTTGTCCTTTATCAACCGGTGCCTTGTCCTTTATCAACAGGTGCCTTGGCCTTTATCAATCGGTGCCTTGGCCTTTATCAACCGGTGCCTTGTCCTTTATCAACCGGTGCCTTGTCCTTTATCAACCGGTGCCTTGTCCTTTATCAACCGATGCCTTGTCCTTTATCAACCGGTGCCTTGGCCTTTATCAATCGGTGCCTTGGCCTTTATCAACCGGTGCCTTGTCCTTTATCAACCGGTGCCTTGTCCTTTATCAACCGGTGCCTTGGCCTTTATCAATCGGTGCCTTGTCCTTTATCAACCGGTGCCTTGTCCTTTATCAACCGGTGCCTTGTCCTTTATCAACCGGTGCCTTGTCCTTTATCAACCGGTGCCTTGTCCTTTATCAACCGGTGCCTTGTCCTTTATCAACCGGTGCCTTGTCCTTTATCAACCGGTGCCTTGTCCTTTATCAATCGGTGCCTTGTCCTTTATCAATCGGTGCCTTGTCCTTTATCAATCAGTGCCTTGTCCTTTATCAATCGGTGCCTTGGCCTTTATCAATCGGTGCCTTGTCCTTTATCAATCAGTGCCTTGGCCTTTATCAATCGGTGCCTTGTCCTTTATCAACAGGTGCCTTGTCCTTTATCAATCGGTGCCTTGTCCTTTATCAATCAGTGCCTTGGCCTTTATCAATCGGTGCCTTGGCCTTTATCAACTGGTGCCTTGTCCTTTATCAATCGGTGCCTTGGCCTTTATCAATCGGTGCCTTGTCCTTTATCAATCGGTGCCTTGTCCTTTATCAATCAGTGCCTTGGCCTTTATCAATCAGTGCCTTGGCCTTTATCAATCAGTGCCTTGGCCTTTATCAATCGGTGCCTTGTCCTTTATCAACAGGTGCCTTGTCCTTTATCAACAGGTGCCTTGTCCTTTATCAACTGGTGCCTTGTCCTTGATCAATCGGTGCCTTGTCCTTGATCAATCGGTGCCTTGTCCTTTATCAACCGGTGCCTTGTCCTTTATCAATCGGTGCCTTGGCCTTTATCAATCGGTGCCTTGTCCTTTATCAACCGGTGCCTTGTCCTTTATCAATCGGTGCCTTGTCCTTTATCAATCAGTGCCTTGGCCTTTATCAACCGGTGCCTTGTCCTTTATCAATCAGTGCCTTGGCCTTTATCAATCGGTGCCTTGTCCTTGATCAATCGGTGCCTTGTCCTTGATCAATCGGTGCCTTGTCCTTTATCAATCGGTGCCTTGGCCTTTATCAATCGGTGCCTTGTCCTTTATCAACCGGTGCCTTGTCCTTTATCAACCGGTGCCTTGTCCTTTATCAATCGGTGCCTTGTCCTTTATCAATCAGTGCCTTGGCCTTTATCAACCGGTGCCTTGTCCTTTATCAATCAGTGCCTTGGCCTTTATCAACCGGTGCCTTGGCCTTTATCAACTGGTGCCTTGTCCTTTATCAACTGGTGCCTTGGCCTTTATCAATCGGTGCCTTGTCCTTTATCAATCGGTGCCTTGGCCTTTATCAATCAGTGCCTTGTCCTTTATCAATCGGTGCCTTGTCCTTGATCAATCGGTGCCTTGTCCTTTATCAACCGGTGCCTTGTCCTTTATCAACCGGTGCCTTGTCCTTGATCAATCGGTGCCTTGTCCTTTATCAACAGGTGCCTTGTCCTTTATCAACCGGTGCCTTGTCCTTTATCAATCAGTGCCTTGTCCTTTATCAATCGGTGCCTTGTCCTTGATCAATCGGTGCCTTGTCCTTTATCAACCGGTGCCTTGGCCTTTATCAACCGGTGCCTTGGCCTTTATCAATCGGTGCCTTGTCCTTTATCAATCGGTGCCTTGTCCTTTATCAATCGGTGCCTTGTCCTTTATCAATCGGTGCCTTGTCCTTTATCAATCGGTGCCTTGTCCTTTATCAATCGGTGCCTTGGCCTTTATCAATCGGTGCCTTGTCCTTTATCAATCGGTGCCTTGGCCTTGATCAATCGGTGCCTTGTCCTTTATCAACCGGTGCCTTGTCCTTTATCAATCGGTGCCTTGGCCTTTATCAATCGGTGCCTTGTCCTTTATCAATCGGTGCCTTGGCCTTGATCAATCGGTGCCTTGTCCTTTATCAACCGGTGCCTTGTCCTTTATCAATCGGTGCCTTGTCCTTTATCAATCGGTGCCTTGTCCTTTATCAACCGGAGCCTTGGCCTTTATCAACTGGTGCCTTGTCCTTTATCAACCGGAGCCTTGGCCTTTATCAACCGGAGCCTTGGCCTTTATCAACTGGTGCCTTGGCCTTTATCAATCGGTGCCTTGGCCTTTATCAACTGGTGCCTTGGCCTTTATCAATCGGTGCCTTGGCCTTTATCAACCGGAGCCTTGGCCTTTATCAATCGGTGCCTTGGCCTTTATCAACCGGTGCCTTGGCCTTTATCAATCGGTGCCTTGGCCTTTATCAACCGGTGCCTTGGCCTTTATCAATCGGTGCCTTGGCCTTTATCAACCGGTGCCTTGTCCTTTATCAATCAGTGCCTTGGCCTTTATCAATCGGTGCCTTGGCCTTTATCAATCGGTGCCTTGTCCTTTATCAACAGGTGCCTTGGCCTTTATCAACCAGTGCCTTGTCCTTTATCAATCGGTGCCTTGTCCTTTATCAACCGGAGCCTTGGCCTTTATCAACTGGTGCCTTGGCCTTTATCAACCGGTGCCTTGGCCTTTATCAACCGGTGCCTTGTCCTTTATCAACCGGTGCCTTGGCCTTTATCAACTGGTGCCTTGGCCTTTATCAACCGGTGCCTTGGCCTTTATCAATCGGTGCCTTGTCCTTTATCAACCGGTGCCTTGGCCTTGATCAATCGGTGCCTTGTCCTTTATCAACCGGAGCCTTGGCCTTTATCAACCGGTGCCTTGTCCTTTATCAACCGGAGCCTTGTCCTTTATCAACCGGAGCCTTGGCCTTTATCAACTGGTGCCTTGGCCTTTATCAACCGGTGCCTTGTCCTTTATCAACCGGTGCCTTGTCCTTTATCAATCGGTGCCTTGGCCTTTATCAACCGGTGCCTTGTCCTTTATCAATCGGTGCCTTGGCCTTTATCAACTGGTGCCTTGGCCTTTATCAACCGGTGCCTTGTCCTTTATCAATCAGTGCCTTGTCCTTTATCAACCGGTGCCTTGTCCTTTATCAACCGGTGCCTTGTCCTTTATCAATCGGTGCCTTGTCCTTTATCAATCGGTGCCTTGTCCTTTATCAATCGGTGCCTTGTCCTTTATCAATCGGTGCCTTGGCCTTTATCAACTGGTGCCTTGGCCTTTATCAACCGGTGCCTTGTCCTTTATCAATCGGTGCCTTGTCCTTTATCAACCGGTGCCTTGTCCTTTATCAACCGGTGCCTTGGCCTTTATCAACCGGTGCCTTGTCCTTTATCAATCAGTGCCTTGTCCTTTATCAACCGGTGCCTTGGCCTTTATCAATCGGTGCCTTGTCCTTTATCAACCGGAGCCTTGGCCTTTATCAACTGGTGCCTTGGCCTTTATCAATCGGTGCCTTGGCCTTTATCAATCGGTGCCTTGGCCTTTATCAACCGGTGCCTTGTCCTTTATCAACAGGTGCCTTGTCCTTTATCAACCGGTGCCTTGGCCTTTATCAACCGGTGCCTTGGCCTTTATCAACCGGTGCCTTGTCCTTTATCAACCGGTGCCTTGGCCTTTATCAACCGGAGCCTTGGCCTTTATCAACAGGTGCCTTGTCCTTTATCAACCGGTGCCTTGGCCTTTATCAACCGGAGCCTTGGCCATTATCAACCGGTGCCTTGGCCTTTATCAACCGGAGCCTTGGCCATTATCAACCGGAGCCTTGTCCTTTATCAACTGGTGCCTTGTCCTTTATCAACTGGTGCCTTGGCCTTTATCAACCGGTGCCTTGGCCTTTATCAACCGGTGCCTTGGCCTTTATCAACCGGTGCCTTGGCCTTTATCAATCGGTGCCTTGGCCTTTATCAATCAGTCCCTTGGCCTTTATCAACCGGTGCCTTGTCCTTTATCAACCGGTGCCTTGGCCTTTATCAATCGGTGCCTTGGCCTTTATCAACCGGAGCCTTGGCCTTTATCAACTGGTGCCTTGGCCTTTATCAACTGGTGCCTTGGCCTTTATCAATCGGTGCCTTGTCCTTTATCAACCGGTGCCTTGTCCTTTATCAATCGGTGCCTTGTCCTTTATCAATCGGTGCCTTGTCCTTTATCAATCGGTGCCTTGTCCTTTATCAATCGGTGCCTTGTCCTTTATCAATCGGTGCCTTGGCCTTGATCAACCGGTGCCTTGGCCTTGATCAACCGGTGCCTTGTCCTTTATCAACCGGTGCCTTGTCCTTTATCAACCGGTGCCTTGGCCTTTATCAACCGGTGCCTTGTCCTTTATCAATCGGTGCCTTGTCCTTGATCAATCGGTGCCTTGTCCTTTATCAATCGGTGCCTTGTCCTTGATCAATCGGTGCCTTGTCCTTTATCAACCGGTGCCTTGTCCTTTATCAATCGGTGCCTTGTCCTTTATCAATCGGTGCCTTGTCCTTTATCAACAGGTGCCTTGGCCTTTATCAATCGGTGCCTTGTCCTTGATCAATCAGTGCCTTGTCCTTTATCAATCGGTGCCTTGTCCTTTATCAACCGGTGCCTTGTCCTTTATCAACCGGTGCCTTGGCCTTTATCAACCGGTGCCTTGGCCTTTATCAATCGGTGCCTTGGCCTTTATCAACCGGTGCCTTGGCCTTTATCAATCGGTGCCTTGGCCTTTATCAACCGGTGCCTTGTCCTTTATCAATCGGTGCCTTGTCCTTTATCAACCAGTGCCTTGGCCTTTATCAATCGGTGCCTTGTCCTTTATCAACCGGTGCCTTGGCCTTTATCAACCGGTGCCTTGTCCTTTATCAACCGGTGCCTTGTCCTTTATCAACCGGTGCCTTGTCCTTTATCAACCGGTGCCTTGTCCTTTATCAACCAGTGCCTTGGCCTTTATCAATCGGTGCCTTGTCCTTTATCAATCGGTGCCTTGTCCTTTATCAACCAGTGCCTTGGCCTTTATCAATCGGTGCCTTGTCCTTTATCAACCGGTGCCTTGGCCTTTATCAATCGGTGCCTTGTCCTTTATCAACCAGTGCCTTGGCCTTTATCAACCGGTGCCTTGGCCTTTATCAACTGGTGCCTTGTCCTTTATCAACTGGTGCCTTGGCCTTTATCAACTGGTGCCTTGTCCTTTATCAACTGGTGCCTTGGCCTTTATCAATCGGTGCCTTGGCCTTTATCAATCGGTGCCTTGTCCTTTATCAATCGGTGCCTTGTCCTTTATCAACTGGTGCCTTGTCCTTTATCAACTGGTGCCTTGGCCTTTATCAACTGGTGCCTTGTCCTTTATCAACCGGTGCCTTGGCCTTTATCAACCAGTGCCTTGGCCTTTATCAACCGGTGCCTTGGCCTTTATCAACTGGTGCCTTGTCCTTTATCAACTGGTGCCTTGGCCTTTATCAATCGGTGCCTTGTCCTTTATCAATCGGTGCCTTGGCCTTTATCAATCGGTGCATTGTCCTTTATCAATCGGTGCCTTGGCCTTTATCAATCGGTGCCTTGGCCTTTATCAATCGGTGCCTTGGCCTTTATCAACCGGTGCCTTGGCCTTTATCAACTGGTGCCTTGTCCTTTATCAACTGGTGCCTTGGCCTTTATCAATCGGTGCCTTGGCCTTTATCAATCGGTGCCTTGGCCTTTATCAATCGGTGCCTTGGCCTTTATCAACCAGTGCCTTGGCCTTTATCAATCGGTGCCTTGGCCTTTATCAACCAGTGCCTTGGCCTTTATCAATCGGTGCCTTGGCCTTTATCAATCGGTGCCTTGGCCTTTATCAATCGGTGCATTGTCCTTTATCAATCGGTGCCTTGGCCTTTATCAATCGGTGCCTTGGCCTTTATCAATCGGTGCCTTGGCCTTTATCAACCAGTGCCTTGGCCTTTATCAACCGGTGCCTTGGCCTTTATCAACTGGTGCCTTGTCCTTTATCAACTGGTGCCTTGGCCTTTATCAACCGGTGCCTTGTCCTTTATCAACCGGTGCCTTGGCCTTTATCAACTGGTGCCTTGTCCTTTATCAACTGGTGCCTTGTCCTTTATCAACTGGTGCCTTGGCCTTTATCAATCGGTGCCTTGGCCTTTATCAACCAGTGCCTTGGCCTTTATCAACCGGTGCCTTGGCCTTTATCAACCGGTGCCTTGTCCTTTATCAACTGGTGCCTTGTCCTTTATCAACTGGTGCCTTGGCCTTTATCAACCGGTGCCTTGTCCTTTATCAACCGGTGCCTTGGCCTTTATCAACCGGTGCCTTGGCCTTTATCAATCGGTGCCTTGTCCTTTATCAACCGGTGCCTTGTCCTTTATCAACCGGTGCCTTGTCCTTTATCAACCGGTGCCTTGGCCTTTATCAATCGGTGCCTTGGCCTTTATCAACCGGTGCCTTGGCCTTTATCAATCGGTGCTTTGGCCTTGATCAATCGGTGCCTTGTCCTTTATCAACCGGTGCCTTGTCCTTTATCAATCAGTGCCTTGTCCTTTATCAACCGGTGCCTTGTCCTTTATCAACCGGTGCCTTGGCCTTTATCAACCGGTGCCTTGTCCTTTATCAACCGGTGCCTTGTCCTTTATCAACCGGTGCCTTGTCCTTTATCAACCGGTGCCTTGTCCTTTATCAACCGGTGCCTTGTCCTTTATCAACCGGTGCCTTGTCCTTTATCAACCGGTGCCTTGGCCTTTATCAACCGGTGCCTTGGCCTTTATCAACCGGTGCCTTGTCCTTTATCAACCGGTGCCTTGGCCTTTATCAACCGGTGCCTTGTCCTTTATCAACCGGTGCCTTGGCCTTTATCAACCGGTGCCTTGGCCTTTATCAACCGGTGCCTTGTCCTTTATCAACCGGTGCCTTGGCCTTTATCAACCGGTGCCTTGTCCTTTATCAATCAGTGCCTTGTCCTTTATCAACCGGTGCCTTGGCCTTTATCAACCGGTGCCTTGGCCTTTATCAATCGGTGCCTTGTCCTTTATCAACCGGTGCCTTGGCCTTTATCAACAGGTGCCTTGGCCTTTATCAATCGGTGCCTTGTCCTTTATCAACCGGTGCCTTGGCCTTTATCAACAGGTGCCTTGGCCTTTATCAACCGGTGCCTTGGCCTTTATCAATCGGTGCCTTGTCCTTTATCAACAGGTGCCTTGGCCTTTATCAACAGGTGCCTTGGCCTTTATCAACCGGTGCCTTGTCCTTTATCAACCGGTGCCTTGTCCTTTATCAACCGGTGCCTTGTCCTTTATCAACCGGTGCCTTGGCCTTTATCAACCGGTGCCTTGGCCTTTATCAATCGGTGCCTTGTCCTTTATCAACCGGTGCCTTGGCCTTTATCAACCGGTGCCTTGGCCTTTATCAACCGGTGCCTTGTCCTTTATCAACAGGTGCCTTGGCCTTTATCAACAGGTGCCTTGGCCTTTATCAACAGGTGCCTTGGCCTTTATCAACCGGTGCCTTGTCCTTTATCAACCAGTCCCTTGGCCTTTATCAACCGGTGCCTTGGCCTTTATCAATCGGTGCCTTGGCCTTTATCAACCGGTGCCTTGGCCTTTATCAACCGGTGCCTTGTCCTTTATCAACCGGTGCCTTGGCCTTTATCAACCGGTGCCTTGTCCTTTATCAATCAGTGCCTTGTCCTTTATCAATCGGTGCCTTGTCCTTTATCAATCAGTGCCTTGTCCTTTATCAATCGGTGCCTTGTCCTTTATCAATCAGTGCCTTGTCCTTTATCAATCGGTGCCTTGTCCTTTATCAACCGGTGCCTTGGCCTTTATCAACCGGTGCCTTGGCCTTTATCAACCGGTGCCTTGGCCTTTATCAACCGGTGCCTTGGCCTTTATCAATCGGTGCCTTGGCCTTTATCAACCGGTGCCTTGTCCTTTATCAACCGGTGCCTTGGCCTTTATCAACCGGTGCCTTGTCCTTTATCAACCGGTGCCTTGGCCTTTATCAACCGGTGCCTTGGCCTTTATCAATCAGTGCCTTGTCCTTTATCAACCGGTGCCTTGTCCTTTATCAATCGGTGCCTTGTCCTTTATCAATCAGTGCCTTGGCCTTTATCAATCGGTGCCTTGGCCTTTATCAACCGGTGCCTTGTCCTTTATCAACCGGTGCCTTGTCCTTTATCAACCGGTGCCTTGTCCTTTATCAACCGGTGCCTTGGCCTTTATCAACCGGTGCCTTGTCCTTTATCAACCGGTGCCTTGGCCTTTATCAACCGGTGCCTTGTCCTTTATCAACCGGTGCCTTGGCCTTTATCAACCGGTGCCTTGTCCTTTATCAATCAGTGCCTTGTCCTTTATCAATCGGTGCCTTGTCCTTTATCAATCAGTGCCTTGTCCTTTATCAATCGGTGCCTTGTCCTTTATCAATCAGTGCCTTGTCCTTTATCAATCGGTGCCTTGTCCTTTATCAACCGGTGCCTTGTCCTTTATCAATCGGTGCCTTGTCCTTTATCAATCAGTGCCTTGGCCTTTATCAATCGGTGCCTTGGCCTTTATCAACCGGTGCCTTGTCCTTTATCAATCAGTGCCTTGTCCTTTATCAATCGGTGCCTTGGCCTTTATCAATCGGTGCCTTGGCCTTTATCAACCGGTGCCTTGGCATTTATCAACCGGTGCCTTGTCCTTTATCAACCGGTGCCTTGTCCTTTATCAACCGGTGCCTTGTCCTTTATCAACCGGTGCCTTGGCCTTTATCAACCGGTGCCTTGTCCTTTATCAACCGGTGCCTTGTCCTTTATCAACCGGTGCCTTGGCCTTTATCAACCGGTGCCTTGTCCTTTATCAATCAGTGCCTTGTCCTTTATCAACCGGTGCCTTGTCCTTTATCAATCGGTGCCTTGGCCTTTATCAACCGGTGCCTTGGCCTTTATCAACCGGTGCCTTGTCCTTTATCAACTGGTGCCTTGGCCTTTATCAACTGGTGCCTTGGCCTTTATCAACCGGTGCCTTGTCCTTTATCAACCGGTGCATTGTCCTTTATCAACTGGTGCCTTGGCCTTTATCAATCGGTGCATTGTCCTTTATCAACTGGTGCCTTGGCCTTTATCAACCGGTGCCTTGTCCTTTATCAACCGGTGCCTTGGCCTTTATCAACCGGTGCCTTGTCCTTTATCAACCGGTGCCTTGGCCTTTATCAACCGGTGCCTTGGCCTTTATCAACCGGTGCCTTGGCCTTTATCAACCGGTGCCTTGTCCTTTATCAACCGGTGCCTTGTCCTTTATCAACCGGTGCCTTGTCCTTTATCAACCGGTGCCTTGGCCTTTATCAATCGGTGCCTTGGCCTTTATCAACCGGTGCCTTGGCCTTTATCAATCGGTGCTTTGGCCTTGATCAATCGGTGCCTTGTCCTTTATCAACCGGTGCCTTGTCCTTTATCAATCAGTGCCTTGTCCTTTATCAACCGGTGCCTTGTCCTTTATCAACCGGTGCCTTGGCCTTTATCAACCGGTGCCTTGTCCTTTATCAACCGGTGCCTTGTCCTTTATCAACCGGTGCCTTGTCCTTTATCAACCGGTGCCTTGTCCTTTATCAACCGGTGCCTTGTCCTTTATCAACCGGTGCCTTGTCCTTTATCAACCGGTGCCTTGGCCTTTATCAACCGGTGCCTTGGCCTTTATCAACCGGTGCCTTGTCCTTTATCAACCGGTGCCTTGGCCTTTATCAACCGGTGCCTTGTCCTTTATCAACCGGTGCCTTGGCCTTTATCAACCGGTGCCTTGGCCTTTATCAACCGGTGCCTTGTCCTTTATCAACCGGTGCCTTGGCCTTTATCAACCGGTGCCTTGTCCTTTATCAATCAGTGCCTTGTCCTTTATCAACCGGTGCCTTGGCCTTTATCAACCGGTGCCTTGGCCTTTATCAATCGGTGCCTTGTCCTTTATCAACCGGTGCCTTGGCCTTTATCAACAGGTGCCTTGGCCTTTATCAATCGGTGCCTTGTCCTTTATCAACCGGTGCCTTGGCCTTTATCAACAGGTGCCTTGGCCTTTATCAACCGGTGCCTTGGCCTTTATCAATCGGTGCCTTGTCCTTTATCAACAGGTGCCTTGGCCTTTATCAACAGGTGCCTTGGCCTTTATCAACCGGTGCCTTGTCCTTTATCAACCGGTGCCTTGTCCTTTATCAACCGGTGCCTTGTCCTTTATCAACCGGTGCCTTGGCCTTTATCAACCGGTGCCTTGGCCTTTATCAATCGGTGCCTTGTCCTTTATCAACCGGTGCCTTGGCCTTTATCAACCGGTGCCTTGGCCTTTATCAACCGGTGCCTTGTCCTTTATCAACAGGTGCCTTGGCCTTTATCAACAGGTGCCTTGGCCTTTATCAACAGGTGCCTTGTCCTTTATCAACCAGTCCCTTGGCCTTTATCAACCGGTGCCTTGGCCTTTATCAATCGGTGCCTTGGCCTTTATCAACCGGTGCCTTGGCCTTTATCAACCGGTGCCTTGTCCTTTATCAACCGGTGCCTTGGCCTTTATCAACCGGTGCCTTGTCCTTTATCAATCAGTGCCTTGTCCTTTATCAATCGGTGCCTTGTCCTTTATCAATCAGTGCCTTGTCCTTTATCAATCGGTGCCTTGTCCTTTATCAATCAGTGCCTTGTCCTTTATCAATCGGTGCCTTGTCCTTTATCAACCGGTGCCTTGGCCTTTATCAACCGGTGCCTTGGCCTTTATCAACCGGTGCCTTGGCCTTTATCAACCGGTGCCTTGGCCTTTATCAACCGGTGCCTTGGCCTTTATCAACCGGTGCCTTGGCCTTTATCAACCGGTGCCTTGGCCTTTATCAATCGGTGCCTTGGCCTTTATCAACCGGTGCCTTGTCCTTTATCAACCGGTGCCTTGGCCTTTATCAACCGGTGCCTTGTCCTTTATCAACCGGTGCCTTGGCCTTTATCAACCGGTGCCTTGGCCTTTATCAATCAGTGCCTTGTCCTTTATCAACCGGTGCCTTGTCCTTTATCAATCGGTGCCTTGTCCTTTATCAATCAGTGCCTTGGCCTTTATCAATCGGTGCCTTGGCCTTTATCAACCGGTGCCTTGTCCTTTATCAACCGGTGCCTTGTCCTTTATCAACCGGTGCCTTGTCCTTTATCAACCGGTGCCTTGGCCTTTATCAACCGGTGCCTTGTCCTTTATCAACCGGTGCCTTGGCCTTTATCAACCGGTGCCTTGTCCTTTATCAACCGGTGCCTTGGCCTTTATCAACCGGTGCCTTGTCCTTTATCAATCAGTGCCTTGTCCTTTATCAATCGGTGCCTTGTCCTTTATCAATCAGTGCCTTGTCCTTTATCAATCGGTGCCTTGTCCTTTATCAATCAGTGCCTTGTCCTTTATCAATCGGTGCCTTGTCCTTTATCAACCGGTGCCTTGTCCTTTATCAATCGGTGCCTTGTCCTTTATCAATCAGTGCCTTGGCCTTTATCAATCGGTGCCTTGGCCTTTATCAACCGGTGCCTTGTCCTTTATCAATCAGTGCCTTGTCCTTTATCAATCGGTGCCTTGGCCTTTATCAATCGGTGCCTTGGCCTTTATCAACCGGTGCCTTGGCCTTTATCAACCGGTGCCTTGTCCTTTATCAACCGGTGCCTTGTCCTTTATCAACCGGTGCCTTGTCCTTTATCAACCGGTGCCTTGGCCTTTATCAACCGGTGCCTTGTCCTTTATCAACCGGTGCCTTGTCCTTTATCAACCGGTGCCTTGGCCTTTATCAACCGGTGCCTTGTCCTTTATCAATCAGTGCCTTGTCCTTTATCAACCGGTGCCTTGTCCTTTATCAATCGGTGCCTTGGCCTTTATCAACCGGTGCCTTGGCCTTTATCAACCGGTGCCTTGTCCTTTATCAACTGGTGCCTTGGCCTTTATCAACTGGTGCCTTGGCCTTTATCAACCGGTGCCTTGTCCTTTATCAACCGGTGCATTGTCCTTTATCAACTGGTGCCTTGGCCTTTATCAATCGGTGCATTGTCCTTTATCAACTGGTGCCTTGGCCTTTATCAACCGGTGCCTTGTCCTTTATCAACCGGTGCCTTGGCCTTTATCAACCGGTGCCTTGTCCTTTATCAACCGGTGCCTTGGCCTTTATCAACCGGTGCCTTGGCCTTTATCAACCGGTGCCTTGGCCTTTATCAACCGGTGCCTTGGCCTTTATCAATCGGTGCCTTGGCCTTTATCAACCGGTGCCTTGGCCTTTATCAATCGGTGCCTTGGCCTTTATCAACCGGTGCCTTGTCCTTTATCAACCAGTGCCTTGGCCTTTATCAATCGGTGCCTTGGCCTTTATCAACCGGTGCCTTGTCCTTTATCAACCGGTGCCTTGGCCTTTATCAACCGGTGCCTTGGCCTTTATCAATCGGTGCCTTGTCCTTTATCAACCGGTGCCTTGTCCTTTATCAACCGGTGCCTTGTCCTTTATCAACCGGTGCCTTGTCCTTTATCAACAGGTGCCTTGGCCTTTATCAATCGGTGCCTTGGCCTTTATCAACCGGTGCCTTGTCCTTTATCAACCGGTGCCTTGTCCTTTATCAACCGGTGCCTTGTCCTTTATCAACCGGTGCCTTGTCCTTTATCAACCGGTGCCTTGGCCTTTATCAATCGGTGCCTTGGCCTTTATCAACCGGTGCCTTGTCCTTTATCAACCGGTGCCTTGTCCTTTATCAACCGGTGCCTTGGCCTTTATCAATCGGTGCCTTGTCCTTTATCAACCGGTGCCTTGTCCTTTATCAACCGGTGCCTTGTCCTTTATCAACCGGTGCCTTGTCCTTTATCAACCGGTGCCTTGTCCTTTATCAACCGGTGCCTTGTCCTTTATCAACCGGTGCCTTGTCCTTTATCAACCGGTGCCTTGTCCTTTATCAATCGGTGCCTTGGCCTTTATCAATCGGTGCCTTGTCCTTTATCAATCAGTGCCTTGGCCTTTATCAATCGGTGCCTTGTCCTTTATCAACAGCTGCCTTGTCCTTTATCAATCGGTGCCTTGTCCTTTATCAATCAGTGCCTTGGCCTTTATCAATCGGTGCCTTGTCCTTTATCAATCAGTGCCTTGGCCTTTATCAATCAGTGCCTTGGCCTTTATCAATCAGTGCCTTGGCCTTTATCAATCGGTGCCTTGTCCTTTATCAACAGGTGCCTTGTCCTTTATCAACAGGTGCCTTGTCCTTTATCAACAGGTGCCTTGTCCTTTATCAATCGGTGCCTTGTCCTTGATCAATCGGTGCCTTGTCCTTGATCAATCGGTGCCTTGTCCTTTATCAACCGGTGCCTTGTCCTTTATCAATCGGTGCCTTGGCCTTTATCAATCGGTGCCTTGTCCTTTATCAACCGGTGCCTTGTCCTTTATCAATCGGTGCCTTGTCCTTTATCAATCAGTGCCTTGGCCTTTATCAACCGGTGCCTTGTCCTTTATCAACCGGTGCCTTGGCCTTTATCAACCGGTGCCTTGTCCTTTATCAATCAGTGCCTTGGCCTTTATCAATCGGTGCCTTGTCCTTGATCAATCGGTGCCTTGTCCTTGATCAATCGGTGCCTTGTCCTTTATCAATCGGTGCCTTGGCCTTTATCAATCGGTGCCTTGTCCTTTATCAACCGGTGCCTTGTCCTTTATCAACCGGTGCCTTGTCCTTTATCAATCGGTGCCTTGTCCTTTATCAATCAGTGCCTTGGCCTTTATCAACCGGTGCCTTGTCCTTTATCAATCAGTGCCTTGGCCTTTATCAACCGGTGCCTTGGCCTTTATCAACTGGTGCCTTGTCCTTTATCAACTGGTGCCTTGGCCTTTATCAATCGGTGCCTTGTCCTTTATCAATCGGTGCCTTGGCCTTTATCAATCAGTGCCTTGTCCTTTATCAATCGGTGCCTTGTCCTTGATCAATCGGTGCCTTGTCCTTTATCAACCGGTGCCTTGTCCTTTATCAACCGGTGCCTTGGCCTTTATCAACCGGTGCCTTGTCCTTTATCAATCGGTGCCTTGTCCTTTATCAACCGGTGCCTTGTCCTTGATCAATCGGTGCCTTGTCCTTTATCAACCGGTGCCTTGTCCTTTATCAATCGGTGCCTTGGCCTTGATCAATCGGTGCCTTGTCCTTTATCAATCGGTGCCTTGTCCTTTATCAACCGGTGCCTTGGCCTTTATCAACCGGTGCCTTGTCCTTTATCAATCGGTGCCTTGTCCTTTATCAATCGGTGCCTTGTCCTTTATCAACCGGAGCCTTGGCCTTTATCAACCGGAGCCTTGGCCTTTATCAACTGGTGCCTTGGCCTTTATCAATCGGTGCCTTGGCCTTGATCAACCGGTGCCTTGTCCTTTATCAATCGGTGCCTTGGCCTTTATCAATCAGTGCCTTGTCCTTTATCAATCGGTGCCTTGTCCTTGATCAATCGGTGCCTTGTCCTTTATCAATCGGTGCCTTGGCCTTTATCAATCGGTGCCTTGGCCTTGATCAACCGGTGCCTTGTCCTTTATCAATCGGTGCCTTGGCCTTTATCAATCAGTGCCTTGTCCTTTATCAATCGGTGCCTTGTCCTTGATCAATCGGTGCCTTGTCCTTTATCAACCGGTGCCTTCTCCTTTATCAACCGGTGCCTTGTCCTTTATCAACCGGTGCCTTGTCCTTTATCAATCAGTGCCTTGTCCTTTATCAATCGGTGCCTTGTCCTTGATCAATCGGTGCCTTGTCCTTTATCAACCGGTGCCTTGGCCTTTATCAACCGGTGCCTTGTCCTTTATCAATCGGTGCCTTGTCCTTTATCAATCGGTGCCTTGTCCTTTATCAATCGGTGCCTTGTCCTTTATCAACCGGTGCCTTGTCCTTTATCAATCGGTGCCTTGGCCTTTATCAATCGGTGCCTTGTCCTTTATCAATCGGTGCCTTGGCCTTGATCAATCGGTGCCTTGTCCTTTATCAACCGGTGCCTTGTCCTTTATCAATCGGTGCCTTGGCCTTGATCAATCGGTGCCTTGTCCTTTATCAATCGGTGCCTTGTCCTTTATCAACCGGTGCCTTGGCCTTTATCAACCGGTGCCTTGTCCTTTATCAATCGGTGCCTTGTCCTTTATCAATCGGTGCCTTGTCCTTTATCAACCGGAGCCTTGGCCTTTATCAACTGGTGCCTTGTCCTTTATCAACCGGAGCCTTGGCCTTTATCAACCGGAGCCTTGGCCTTTATCAACTGGTGCCTTGGCCTTTATCAATCGGTGCCTTGGCCTTTATCAATCGGTGCCTTGGCCTTTATCAATCGGTGCCTTGGCCTTTATCAATCGGTGCCTTGTCCTTTATCAATCGGTGCCTTGGCCTTTATCAATCGGTGCCTTGGCCTTTATCAACCGGAGCCTTGGCCTTTATCAATCGGTGCCTTGGCCTTTATCAACCGGTGCCTTGTCCTTTATCAATCGGTGCCTTGTCCTTTATCAACCGGTGCCTTGTCCTTTATCAATCGGTGCCTTGGCCTTTATCAACCGGAGCCTTGGCCTTTATCAACTGGTGCCTTGGCCTTTATCAATCGGTGCCTTGGCCTTTATCAACTGGTGCCTTGGCCTTTATCAATCGGTGCCTTGGCCTTTATCAATCGGTGCCTTGGCCTTTATCAACCGGTGCCTTGGCCTTTATCAATCGGTGCCTTGGCCTTTATCAACCGGTGCCTTGTCCTTTATCAATCAGTGCCTTGGCCTTTATCAATCGGTGCCTTGGCCTTTATCAATCGGTGCCTTGTCCTTTATCAACAGGTGCCTTGGCCTTTATCAACCGGAGCCTTGGCCTTTATCAACTGGTGCCTTGGCCTTTATCAACCGGTGCCTTGGCCTTTATCAACCGGTGCCTTGTCCTTTATCAACCGGTGCCTTGGCCTTTATCAACTGGTGCCTTGGCCTTTATCAACCGGTGCCTTGGCCTTTATCAACCGGTGCCTTGTCCTTTATCAACCGGTGCCTTGGCCTTTATCAACTGGTGCCTTGGCCTTTATCAACCGGTGCCTTGGCCTTTATCAATCGGTGCCTTGTCCTTTATCAACCGGTGCCTTGGCCTTGATCAATCGGTGCCTTGTCCTTTATCAACCGGAGCCTTGGCCTTTATCAACCGGTGCCTTGTCCTTTATCAACCGGAGCCTTGTCCTTTATCAACCGGAGCCTTGGCCTTTATCAACTGGTGCCTTGGCCTTTATCAACCGGTGCCTTGTCCTTTATCAACCGGTGCCTTGTCCTTTATCAATCGGTGCCTTGGCCTTTATCAACCGGTGCCTTGTCCTTTATCAATCGGTGCCTTGGCCTTTATCAACTGGTGCCTTGGCCTTTATCAACCGGTGCCTTGTCCTTTATCAATCAGTGCCTTGTCCTTTATCAACCGGTGCCTTGTCCTTTATCAACCGGTGCCTTGTCCTTTATCAATCGGTGCCTTGTCCTTTATCAATCGGTGCCTTGTCCTTTATCAATCGGTGCCTTGTCCTTTATCAATCGGTGCCTTGGCCTTTATCAACTGGTGCCTTGGCCTTTATCAACCGGTGCCTTGTCCTTTATCAATCAGTGCCTTGTCCTTTATCAACCGGTGCCTTGTCCTTTATCAACCGGTGCCTTGGCCTTTATCAACCGGTGCCTTGTCCTTTATCAACCAGTGCCTTGTCCTTTATCAACCGGTGCCTTGTCCTTTATCAACCGGTGCCTTGGCCTTTATCAACCGGTGCCTTGTCCTTTATCAATCAGTGCCTTGTCCTTTATCAACCGGTGCCTTGTCCTTTATCAACCGGTGCCTTGGCCTTTATCAACCGGTGCCTTGGCCTTTATCAATCAGTGCCTTGTCCTTTATCAACCAGTGCCTTGTCCTTTATCAATCGGTGCCTTGTCCTTTATCAATCGGTGCCTTGGCCTTTATCAACTGGTGCCTTGGCCTTTATCAACCGGTGCCTTGTCCTTTATCAATCAGTGCCTTGTCCTTTATCAACCGGTGCCTTGTCCTTTATCAACCGGTGCCTTGGCCTTTATCAACCGGTGCCTTGTCCTTTATCAACCAGTGCCTTGTCCTTTATCAACCGGTGCCTTGTCCTTTATCAACCGGTGCCTTGGCCTTTATCAACCGGTGCCTTGTCCTTTATCAATCAGTGCCTTGTCCTTTATCAACCGGTGCCTTGTCCTTTATCAACCGGTGCCTTGGCCTTTATCAACCGGTGCCTTGGCCTTTATCAATCGGTGCCTTGGCCTTTATCAACCGGTGCCTTGTCCTTTATCAATCAGTGCCTTGTCCTTTATCAACCGGTGCCTTGGCCTTTATCAATCGGTGCCTTGTCCTTTATCAACCGGAGCCTTGGCCTTTATCAACTGGTGCCTTGGCCTTTATCAATCGGTGCCTTGGCCTTTATCAATCGGTGCCTTGGCCTTTATCAACCGGTGCCTTGTCCTTTATCAACAGGTGCCTTGTCCTTTATCAACCGGTGCCTTGGCCTTTATCAACCGGTGCCTTGGCCTTTATCAACCGGTGCCTTGTCCTTTATCAACCGGTGCCTTGGCCTTTATCAACCGGAGCCTTGGCCTTTATCAACAGGTGCCTTGTCCTTTATCAACCGGTGCCTTGGCCTTTATCAACCGGAGCCTTGGCCATTATCAACCGGTGCCTTGGCCTTTATCAACCGGAGCCTTGGCCATTATCAACCGGAGCCTTGTCCTTTATCAACTGGTGCCTTGTCCTTTATCAACTGGTGCCTTGGCCTTTATCAACCGGTGCCTTGGCCTTTATCAACCGGTGCCTTGGCCTTTATCAACCGGTGCCTTGGCCTTTATCAATCGGTGCCTTGGCCTTTATCAATCAGTCCCTTGGCCTTTATCAACCGGTGCCTTGTCCTTTATCAACCGGTGCCTTGGCCTTTATCAATCGGTGCCTTGGCCTTTATCAACCGGAGCCTTGGCCTTTATCAACTGGTGCCTTGTCCTTTATCAATCGGTGCCTTGTCCTTTATCAACCGGTGCCTTGTCCTTTATCAACCGGTGCCTTGTCCTTTATCAACCGGTGCCTTGGCCTTTATCAACCGGTGCCTTGTCCTTTATCAATCGGTGCCTTGTCCTTGATCAATCGGTGCCTTGTCCTTTATCAATCGGTGCCTTGTCCTTGATCAATCGGTGCCTTGTCCTTTATCAACCGGTGCCTTGTCCTTTATCAATCGGTGCCTTGTCCTTTATCAATCGGTGCCTTGTCCTTTATCAACAGGTGCCTTGGCCTTTATCAATCGGTGCCTTGTCCTTGATCAATCAGTGCCTTGTCCTTTATCAATCGGTGCCTTGTCCTTTATCAACCGGTGCCTTGGCCTTTATCAACCGGTGCCTTGGCCTTTATCAACCGGTGCCTTGGCCTTTATCAATCGGTGCCTTGGCCTTTATCAACCGGTGCCTTGGCCTTTATCAACCGGAGCCTTGGCCTTTATCAATCGGTGCCTTGGCCTTTATCAATCGGTGCCTTGGCCTTTATCAACCGGTGCCTTGGCCTTTATCAACCGGAGCCTTGGCCTTTATCAACTGGTGCCTTGGCCTTTATCAATCGGTGCCTTGGCCTTTATCAATCGGTGCCTTGGCCTTTATCAACTGGTGCCTTGTCCTTTATCAACCGGTGCCTTGGCCTTTATCAACCGGTGCCTTGTCCTTTATCAATCGGTGCCTTGGCCTTTATCAACCGGTGCCTTGTCCTTTATCAACCGGTGCCTTGTCCTTTATCAATCGGTGCCTTGGCCTTTATCAATCGGTGCCTTGTCCTTTATCAACCGGTGCCTTGTCCTTTATCAATCGGTGCCTTGTCCTTTATCAATCGGTGCCTTGGCCTTTATCAATCGGTGCCTTGTCCTTTATCAATCGGTGCCTTGGCCTTTATCAATCGGTGCCTTGTCCTTTATCAATCGGTGCCTTGTCCTTTATCAACTGGTGCCTTGTCCTTTATCAACTGGTGCCTTGGCCTTTATCAACTGGTGCCTTGTCCTTTATCAACCGGTGCCTTGGCCTTTATCAACCAGTGCCTTGGCCTTTATCAACCGGTGCCTTGGCCTTTATCAACTGGTGCCTTGTCCTTTATCAACTGGTGCCTTGGCCTTTATCAATCGGTGCCTTGTCCTTTATCAATCGGTGCCTTGGCCTTTATCAATCGGTGCATTGTCCTTTATCAATCGGTGCCTTGGCCTTTATCAATCGGTGCCTTGGCCTTTATCAATCGGTGCCTTGGCCTTTATCAACCGGTGCCTTGGCCTTTATCAACTGGTGCCTTGTCCTTTATCAACTGGTGCCTTGGCCTTTATCAATCGGTGCCTTGGCCTTTATCAATCGGTGCCTTGGCCTTTATCAATCGGTGCCTTGGCCTTTATCAACCAGTGCCTTGGCCTTTATCAATCGGTGCCTTGGCCTTTATCAACCAGTGCCTTGGCCTTTATCAATCGGTGCCTTGGCCTTTATCAATCGGTGCCTTGGCCTTTATCAATCGGTGCATTGTCCTTTATCAATCGGTGCCTTGGCCTTTATCAATCGGTGCCTTGGCCTTTATCAATCGGTGCCTTGGCCTTTATCAATCGGTGCCTTGGCCTTTATCAACCGGTGCCTTGGCCTTTATCAACCGGTGCCTTGGCCTTTATCAACTGGTGCCTTGTCCTTTATCAACTGGTGCCTTGGCCTTTATCAACCGGTGCCTTGTCCTTTATCAATCGGTGCCTTGGCCTTTATCAATCGGTGCATTGTCCTTTATCAACCGGTGCCTTGTCCTTTATCAATCGGTGCCTTGTCCTTTATCAATCGGTGCCTTGTCCTTTATCAACCGGTGCCTTGGCCTTTATCAATCGGTGCCTTGGCCTTTATCAATCGGTGCCTTGGCCTTTATCAATCAGTGCCTTGTCCTTTATCAATCGGTGCATTGTCCTTTATCAACCGGTGCCTTGGCCTTTATCAATCGGTGCCTTGGCCTTTATCAACCGGTGCCTTGTCCTTTATCAATCGGTGCATTGTCCTTTATCAACCGGTGCCTTGTCCTTTATCAATCGGTGCCTTGTCCTTTATCAATCGGTGCCTTGGCCTTTATCAACTGGTGCCTTGTCCTTTATCAACCGGTGCCTTGGCCTTTATCAACCGGTGCCTTGTCCTTTATCAATCGGTGCCTTGTCCTTTATCAATCGGTGCCTTGTCCTTTATCAACCGGTGCCTTGTCCTTTATCAACCGGTGCCTTGGCCTTTATCAACCGGTGCCTTGTCCTTTATCAACCGGTGCCTTGTCCTTTATCAACCGGTGCCTTGGCCTTTATCAACCGGTGCCTTGTCCTTTATCAATCGGTGCCTTGGCCTTTATCAACCGGTGCCTTGTCCTTTATCAATCGGTGCCTTGTCCTTTATCAACCGGTGCCTTGGCCTTTATCAACCGGTGCCTTGTCCTTTATCAATCGGTGCCTTGGCCTTTATCAACAGGTGCCTTGTCCTTTATCAACCGGTGCCTTGTCCTTTATCAATCGGTGCCTTGGCCTTTATCAACCGGTGCCTTGGCCTTTATCAATCGGTGCCTTGTCCTTTATCAACCGGTGCCTTGTCCTTTATCAACCGGTGCCTTGGCCTTTATCAACCGGTGCCTTGTCCTTTATCAACCGGTGCCTTGTCCTTTATCAACCGGTGCCTTGTCCTTTATCAACCGGTGCCTTGGCCTTTATCAACCGGTGCCTTGTCCTTTATCAACCGGTGCCTTGTCCTTTATCAACCGGTGCCTTGTCCTTTATCAATCGGTGCCTTGTCCTTTATCAACCGGTGCCTTGTCCTTTATCAATCGGTGCCTTGTCCTTTATCAACCGGTGCCTTGGCCTTTATCAACCGGTGCCTTGTCCTTTATCAACCGGTGCCTTGTCCTTTATCAACCGGTGCCTTGTCCTTTATCAACCGGTGCCTTGGCCTTTATCAACCGGTGCCTTGTCCTTTATCAACCGGTGCCTTGTCCTTTATCAACCGGTGCCTTGGCCTTTATCAACCGGTGCCTTGGCCTTTATCAACCGGTGCCTTGTCCTTTATCAACCGGTGCCTTGTCCTTTATCAACCGGTGCCTTGGCCTTTATCAACCGGTGCCTTGTCCTTTATCAATCAGTGCCTTGTCCTTTATCAACCGGTGCCTTGTCCTTTATCAATCGGTGCCTTGGCCTTTATCAACCGGTGCCTTGGCCTTTATCAACCGGTGCCTTGTCCTTTATCAACTGGTGCCTTGGCCTTTATCAACTGGTGCCTTGGCCTTTATCAACCGGTGCCTTGTCCTTTATCAACCGGTGCATTGTCCTTTATCAACTGGTGCCTTGGCCTTTATCAATCGGTGCATTGTCCTTTATCAACTGGTGCCTTGGCCTTTATCAACCGGTGCCTTGTCCTTTATCAACCGGTGCCTTGGCCTTTATCAACCGGTGCCTTGTCCTTTATCAACCGGTGCCTTGGCCTTTATCAACCGGTGCCTTGGCCTTTATCAACCGGTGCCTTGGCCTTTATCAACCGGTGCCTTGGCCTTTATCAATCGGTGCCTTGGCCTTTATCAACCGGTGCCTTGGCCTTTATCAATCGGTGCCTTGGCCTTTATCAACCGGTGCCTTGTCCTTTATCAACCAGTGCCTTGGCCTTTATCAATCGGTGCCTTGGCCTTTATCAACCGGTGCCTTGTCCTTTATCAACCGGTGCCTTGGCCTTTATCAACCGGTGCCTTGGCCTTTATCAATCGGTGCCTTGTCCTTTATCAACCGGTGCCTTGTCCTTTATCAACCGGTGCCTTGTCCTTTATCAACCGGTGCCTTGTCCTTTATCAACAGGTGCCTTGGCCTTTATCAATCGGTGCCTTGGCCTTTATCAACCGGTGCCTTGTCCTTTATCAACCGGTGCCTTGTCCTTTATCAACCGGTGCCTTGTCCTTTATCAACCGGTGCCTTGTCCTTTATCAACCGGTGCCTTGGCCTTTATCAATCGGTGCCTTGGCCTTTATCAACCGGTGCCTTGTCCTTTATCAACCGGTGCCTTGTCCTTTATCAACCGGTGCCTTGGCCTTTATCAATCGGTGCCTTGTCCTTTATCAACCGGTGCCTTGTCCTTTATCAACCGGTGCCTTGTCCTTTATCAACCGGTGCCTTGTCCTTTATCAACCGGTGCCTTGTCCTTTATCAACCGGTGCCTTGTCCTTTATCAACCGGTGCCTTGTCCTTTATCAATCGGTGCCTTGTCCTTTATCAATCGGTGCCTTGTCCTTTATCAATCAGTGCCTTGTCCTTTATCAATCGGTGCCTTGGCCTTTATCAATCGGTGCCTTGTCCTTTATCAATCAGTGCCTTGGCCTTTATCAATCGGTGCCTTGTCCTTGATCAATCGGTGCCTTGTCCTTTATCAACAGGTGCCTTGTCCTTTATCAACCGGTGCCTTGTCCTTTATCAATCAGTGCCTTGTCCTTTATCAATCGGTGCCTTGTCCTTGATCAATCGGTGCCTTGTCCTTTATCAACCGGTGCCTTGGCCTTTATCAACCGGTGCCTTGGCCTTTATCAATCGGTGCCTTGTCCTTTATCAATCGGTGCCTTGTCCTTTATCAATCGGTGCCTTGTCCTTTATCAATCGGTGCCTTGTCCTTTATCAATCGGTGCCTTGTCCTTTATCAATCGGTGCCTTGGCCTTTATCAATCGGTGCCTTGTCCTTTATCAATCGGTGCCTTGGCCTTGATCAATCGGTGCCTTGTCCTTTATCAACCGGTGCCTTGTCCTTTATCAATCGGTGCCTTGGCCTTTATCAATCGGTGCCTTGTCCTTTATCAATCGGTGCCTTGGCCTTGATCAATCGGTGCCTTGTCCTTTATCAACCGGTGCCTTGTCCTTTATCAATCGGTGCCTTGGCCTTTATCAATCGGTGCCTTGTCCTTTATCAATCGGTGCCTTGGCCTTTATCAACTGGTGCCTTGGCCTTTATCAACCGGTGCCTTGGCCTTTATCAATCGGTGCCTTGTCCTTTATCAATCGGTGCCTTGGCCTTTATCAACCGGTGCCTTGTCCTTTATCAATCGG
The DNA here is from genome assembly GCF_044704955.1 of Pristiophorus japonicus. Lineage (NCBI taxonomy): Eukaryota > Metazoa > Chordata > Chondrichthyes > Pristiophoridae > Pristiophorus > Pristiophorus japonicus. Next base: position 2,532,012 of record NW_027254772.1, read on the forward strand.
TGCCTTGTCCTTTATCAATCGGTGCCTTGTCCTTTATCAATCGGTGCCTTGTCCTTTATCAATCGGTGCCTTGTCCTTTATCAATCGGTGCCTTGTCCTTTATCAATCGGTGCCTTGGCCTTTATCAATCGGTGCCTTGTCCTTTATCAATCGGTGCCTTGGCCTTGATCAATCGGTGCCTTGTCCTTTATCAACCGGTGCCTTGTCCTTTATCAATCGGTGCCTTGGCCTTTATCAATCGGTGCCTTGTCCTTTATCAATCGGTGCCTTGGCCTTGATCAATCGGTGCCTTGTCCTTTATCAACCGGTGCCTTGTCCTTTATCAATCGGTGCCTTGGCCTTGATCAATCGGTGCCTTGTCCTTTATCAATCGGTGCCTTGTCCTTTATCAACCGGTGCCTTGGCCTTTATCAACCGGTGCCTTGTCCTTTATCAATCGGTGCCTTGTCCTTTATCAATCGGTGCCTTGTCCTTTATCAACCGGAGCCTTGGCCTTTATCAACTGGTGCCTTGTCCTTTATCAACCGGAGCCTTGGCCTTTATCAACCGGAGCCTTGGCCTTTATCAACTGGTGCCTTGGCCTTTATCAATCGGTGCCTTGGCCTTTATCAACTGGTGCCTTGGCCTTTATCAATCGGTGCCTTGGCCTTTATCAACCGGAGCCTTGGCCTTTATCAATCGGTGCCTTGGCCTTTATCAACCGGTGCCTTGGCCTTTATCAATCGGTGCCTTGGCCTTTATCAACCGGTGCCTTGGCCTTTATCAATCGGTGCCTTGGCCTTTATCAACCGGTGCCTTGTCCTTTATCAATCAGTGCCTTGGCCTTTATCAATCGGTGCCTTGGCCTTTATCAATCGGTGCCTTGTCCTTTATCAACAGGTGCCTTGGCCTTTATCAACCAGTGCCTTGTCCTTTATCAATCGGTGCCTTGTCCTTTATCAACCGGAGCCTTGGCCTTTATCAACTGGTGCCTTGGCCTTTATCAACCGGTGCCTTGGCCTTTATCAACCGGTGCCTTGTCCTTTATCAACCGGTGCCTTGGCCTTTATCAACTGGTGCCTTGGCCTTTATCAACCGGTGCCTTGGCCTTTATCAATCGGTGCCTTGTCCTTTATCAACCGGTGCCTTGGCCTTGATCAATCGGTGCCTTGTCCTTTATCAACCGGAGCCTTGGCCTTTATCAACCGGTGCCTTGTCCTTTATCAACCGGAGCCTTGTCCTTTATCAACCGGAGCCTTGGCCTTTATCAACTGGTGCCTTGGCCTTTATCAACCGGTGCCTTGTCCTTTATCAACCGGTGCCTTGTCCTTTATCAATCGGTGCCTTGGCCTTTATCAACCGGTGCCTTGTCCTTTATCAATCGGTGCCTTGGCCTTTATCAACTGGTGCCTTGGCCTTTATCAACCGGTGCCTTGTCCTTTATCAATCAGTGCCTTGTCCTTTATCAACCGGTGCCTTGTCCTTTATCAACCGGTGCCTTGTCCTTTATCAATCGGTGCCTTGTCCTTTATCAATCGGTGCCTTGTCCTTTATCAATCGGTGCCTTGTCCTTTATCAATCGGTGCCTTGGCCTTTATCAACTGGTGCCTTGGCCTTTATCAACCGGTGCCTTGTCCTTTATCAATCAGTGCCTTGTCCTTTATCAACCGGTGCCTTGTCCTTTATCAACCGGTGCCTTGGCCTTTATCAACCGGTGCCTTGTCCTTTATCAATCAGTGCCTTGTCCTTTATCAACCGGTGCCTTGGCCTTTATCAATCGGTGCCTTGTCCTTTATCAACCGGAGCCTTGGCCTTTATCAACTGGTGCCTTGGCCTTTATCAATCGGTGCCTTGGCCTTTATCAATCGGTGCCTTGGCCTTTATCAACCGGTGCCTTGTCCTTTATCAACAGGTGCCTTGTCCTTTATCAACCGGTGCCTTGGCCTTTATCAACCGGTGCCTTGGCCTTTATCAACCGGTGCCTTGTCCTTTATCAACCGGTGCCTTGGCCTTTATCAACCGGAGCCTTGGCCTTTATCAACAGGTGCCTTGTCCTTTATCAACCGGTGCCTTGGCCTTTATCAACCGGAGCCTTGGCCATTATCAACCGGTGCCTTGGCCTTTATCAACCGGAGCCTTGGCCATTATCAACCGGAGCCTTGTCCTTTATCAACTGGTGCCTTGTCCTTTATCAACTGGTGCCTTGGCCTTTATCAACCGGTGCCTTGGCCTTTATCAACCGGTGCCTTGGCCTTTATCAACCGGTGCCTTGGCCTTTATCAATCGGTGCCTTGGCCTTTATCAATCAGTCCCTTGGCCTTTATCAACCGGTGCCTTGTCCTTTATCAACCGGTGCCTTGGCCTTTATCAATCGGTGCCTTGGCCTTTATCAACCGGAGCCTTGGCCTTTATCAACTGGTGCCTTGGCCTTTATCAACTGGTGCCTTGGCCTTTATCAATCGGTGCCTTGTCCTTTATCAACCGGTGCCTTGTCCTTTATCAATCGGTGCCTTGTCCTTTATCAATCGGTGCCTTGTCCTTTATCAATCGGTGCCTTGTCCTTTATCAATCGGTGCCTTGTCCTTTATCAATCGGTGCCTTGGCCTTGATCAACCGGTGCCTTGGCCTTGATCAACCGGTGCCTTGTCCTTTATCAACCGGTGCCTTGTCCTTTATCAACCGGTGCCTTGGCCTTTATCAATCGGTGCCTTGTCCTTGATCAATCGGTGCCTTGTCCTTTATCAATCGGTGCCTTGTCCTTGATCAATCGGTGCCTTGTCCTTTATCAACCGGTGCCTTGTCCTTTATCAATCGGTGCCTTGTCCTTTATCAATCGGTGCCTTGTCCTTTATCAACAGGTGCCTTGGCCTTTATCAACTGGTGCCTTGTCCTTGATCAATCAGTGCCTTGTCCTTTATCAATCGGTGCCTTGTCCTTTATCAACCGGTGCCTTGGCCTTTATCAACCGGTGCCTTGGCCTTTATCAACCGGTGCCTTGGCCTTTATCAATCGGTGCCTTGGCCTTTATCAACCGGTGCCTTGGCCTTTATCAACCGGAGCCTTGGCCTTTATCAATCGGTGCCTTGGCCTTTATCAATCGGTGCCTTGGCCTTTATCAACCGGTGCCTTGGCCTTTATCAACCGGAGCCTTGGCCTTTATCAACTGGTGCCTTGGCCTTTATCAATCGGTGCCTTGGCCTTTATCAATCGGTGCCTTGGCCTTTATCAACTGGTGCCTTGTCCTTTATCAACCGGTGCCTTGGCCTTTATCAACCGGTGCCTTGTCCTTTATCAATCGGTGCCTTGGCCTTTATCAACCGGTGCCTTGTCCTTTATCAACCGGTGCCTTGTCCTTTATCAATCGGTGCCTTGGCCTTTATCAATCGGTGCCTTGTCCTTTATCAACCGGTGCCTTGTCCTTTATCAATCGGTGCCTTGTCCTTTATCAATCGGTGCCTTGGCCTTTATCAATCGGTGCCTTGTCCTTTATCAATCGGTGCCTTGGCCTTTATCAATCGGTGCCTTGTCCTTTATCAATCGGTGCCTTGTCCTTTATCAACTGGTGCCTTGTCCTTTATCAACTGGTGCCTTGGCCTTTATCAACTGGTGCCTTGTCCTTTATCAACCGGTGCCTTGGCCTTTATCAACCAGTGCCTTGGCCTTTATCAACCGGTGCCTTGGCCTTTATCAACTGGTGCCTTGTCCTTTATCAACTGGTGCCTTGGCCTTTATCAATCGGTGCCTTGTCCTTTATCAATCGGTGCCTTGGCCTTTATCAATCGGTGCATTGTCCTTTATCAATCGGTGCCTTGGCCTTTATCAATCGGTGCCTTGGCCTTTATCAATCGGTGCCTTGGCCTTTATCAACCGGTGCCTTGGCCTTTATCAACTGGTGCCTTGTCCTTTATCAACTGGTGCCTTGGCCTTTATCAATCGGTGCCTTGGCCTTTATCAATCGGTGCCTTGGCCTTTATCAATCGGTGCCTTGGCCTTTATCAACCAGTGCCTTGGCCTTTATCAATCGGTGCCTTGGCCTTTATCAACCAGTGCCTTGGCCTTTATCAATCGGTGCCTTGGCCTTTATCAATCGGTGCCTTGGCCTTTATCAATCGGTGCATTGTCCTTTATCAATCGGTGCCTTGGCCTTTATCAATCGGTGCCTTGGCCTTTATCAATCGGTGCCTTGGCCTTTATCAATCGGTGCCTTGGCCTTTATCAACCAGTGCCTTGGCCTTTATCAACCGGTGCCTTGGCCTTTATCAACTGGTGCCTTGTCCTTTATCAACTGGTGCCTTGGCCTTTATCAACCGGTGCCTTGTCCTTTATCAATCGGTGCCTTGGCCTTTATCAATCGGTGCATTGTCCTTTATCAACCGGTGCCTTGTCCTTTATCAATCGGTGCCTTGTCCTTTATCAATCGGTGCCTTGTCCTTTATCAACCGGTGCCTTGGCCTTTATCAATCGGTGCCTTGGCCTTTATCAATCGGTGCCTTGGCCTTTATCAACTGGTGCCTTGGCCTTTATCAACCGGTGCCTTGGCCTTTATCAATCGGTGCCTTGGCCTTTATCAACTGGTGCCTTGTCCTTTATCAACCGGTGCCTTGGCCTTTATCAACCGGTGCCTTGTCCTTTATCAATCGGTGCCTTGTCCTTTATCAATCGGTGCCTTGTCCTTTATCAACCGGTGCCTTGTCCTTTATCAACCGGTGCCTTGGCCTTTATCAACCGGTGCCTTGTCCTTTATCAACCGGTGCCTTGTCCTTTATCAACCGGTGCCTTGGCCTTTATCAACCGGTGCCTTGTCCTTTATCAATCGGTGCCTTGGCCTTTATCAACCGGTGCCTTGTCCTTTATCAATCGGTGCCTTGTCCTTTATCAACCGGTGCCTTGGCCTTTATCAACCGGTGCCTTGTCCTTTATCAATCGGTGCCTTGGCCTTTATCAACAGGTGCCTTGTCCTTTATCAACCGGTGCCTTGTCCTTTATCAATCGGTGCCTTGGCCTTTATCAACCGGTGCCTTGGCCTTTATCAATCGGTGCCTTGTCCTTTATCAACCGGTGCCTTGTCCTTTATCAACCGGTGCCTTGGCCTTTATCAACCGGTGCCTTGTCCTTTATCAACCGGTGCCTTGTCCTTTATCAACCGGTGCCTTGTCCTTTATCAACCGGTGCCTTGGCCTTTATCAACCGGTGCCTTGTCCTTTATCAACCGGTGCCTTGTCCTTTATCAACCGGTGCCTTATCCTTTATCAATCGGTGCCTTGTCCTTTATCAACCGGTGCCTTGTCCTTTATCAATCGGTGCCTTGTCCTTTATCAACCGGTGCCTTGGCCTTTATCAACCGGTGCCTTGTCCTTTATCAACCGGTGCCTTGTCCTTTATCAACCGGTGCCTTGTCCTTTATCAACCGGTGCCTTGGCCTTTATCAACCGGTGCCTTGTCCTTTATCAACCGGTGCCTTGTCCTTTATCAACCGGTGCCTTGGCCTTTATCAACCGGTGCCTTGGCCTTTATCAACCGGTGCCTTGTCCTTTATCAACCGGTGCCTTGTCCTTTATCAACCGGTGCCTTGGCCTTTATCAACCGGTGCCTTGTCCTTTATCAATCAGTGCCTTGTCCTTTATCAACCGGTGCCTTGTCCTTTATCAATCGGTGCCTTGGCCTTTATCAACCGGTGCCTTGGCCTTTATCAACCGGTGCCTTGTCCTTTATCAACTGGTGCCTTGGCCTTTATCAACTGGTGCCTTGGCCTTTATCAATCGGTGCCTTGTCCTTTATCAATCGGTGCCTTGGCCTTTATCAATCGGTGCCTTGGCCTTTATCAATCAGTGCCTTGTCCTTTATCAACCGGTGCCTTGTCCTTTATCAATCGGTGCCTTGGCCTTTATCAACCGGTGCCTTGGCCTTTATCAACCGGTGCCTTGTCCTTTATCAACTGGTGCCTTGGCCTTTATCAACTGGTGCCTTGGCCTTTATCAATCGGTGCCTTGTCCTTTATCAACCGGTGCCTTGTCCTTTATCAACCGGTGCATTGTCCTTTATCAACTGGTGCCTTGGCCTTTATCAATCGGTGCATTGTCCTTTATCAACTGGTGCCTTGGCCTTTATCAACCGGTGCCTTGTCCTTTATCAACCGGTGCCTTGGCCTTTATCAACCGGTGCCTTGTCCTTTATCAACCGGTGCCTTGGCCTTTATCAACCGGTGCCTTGGCCTTTATCAACCGGTGCCTTGGCCTTTATCAACCGGTGCCTTGGCCTTTATCAATCGGTGCCTTGGCCTTTATCAACCGGTGCCTTGGCCTTTATCAATCGGTGCCTTGGCCTTTATCAACCGGTGCCTTGTCCTTTATCAACCAGTGCCTTGGCCTTTATCAATCGGTGCCTTGGCCTTTATCAACCGGTGCCTTGTCCTTTATCAACCGGTGCCTTGGCCTTTATCAACCGGTGCCTTGGCCTTTATCAATCGGTGCCTTGTCCTTTATCAACCGGTGCCTTGTCCTTTATCAACCGGTGCCTTGTCCTTTATCAACCGGTGCCTTGTCCTTTATCAACAGGTGCCTTGGCCTTTATCAATCGGTGCCTTGGCCTTTATCAACCGGTGCCTTGTCCTTTATCAACCGGTGCCTTGTCCTTTATCAACCGGTGCCTTGTCCTTTATCAACCGGTGCCTTGTCCTTTATCAACCGGTGCCTTGGCCTTTATCAATCGGTGCCTTGGCCTTTATCAACCGGTGCCTTGTCCTTTATCAACCGGTGCCTTGTCCTTTATCAACCGGTGCCTTGGCCTTTATCAATCGGTGCCTTGTCCTTTATCAACCGGTGCCTTGTCCTTTATCAACCGGTGCCTTGTCCTTTATCAACCGGTGCCTTGTCCTTTATCAACCGGTGCCTTGTCCTTTATCAACCGGTGCCTTGTCCTTTATCAACCGGTGCCTTGTCCTTTATCAACCGGTGCCTTGTCCTTTATCAATCGGTGCCTTGTCCTTTATCAATCGGTGCCTTGTCCTTTATCAATCAGTGCCTTGTCCTTTATCAATCGGTGCCTTGGCCTTTATCAATCGGTGCCTTGTCCTTTATCAATCAGTGCCTTGTCCTTTATCAATCGGTGCCTTGGCCTTTATCAATCGGTGCCTTGTCCTTTATCAATCAGTGCCTTGTCCTTTATCAATCGGTGCCTTGTCCTTTATCAATCAGTGCCTTGGCCTTTATCAATCGGTGCCTTGTCCTTTATCAATCAGTGCATTGGCCTTTATCAATCAGTGCCTTGGCCTTTATCAATCAGTGCCTTGGCCTTTATCAATCGGTGCCTTGTCCTTTATCAACAGGTGCCTTGTCCTTTATCAACAGGTGCCTTGTCCTTTATCAACAGGTGCCTTGTCCTTTATCAATCGGTGCCTTGTCCTTGATCAATCGGTGCCTTGTCCTTGATCAATCGGTGCCTTGTCCTTTATCAACCGGTGCCTTGTCCTTTATCAATCGGTGCCTTGGCCTTTATCAATCGGTGCCTTGTCCTTTATCAATCGGTGCCTTGTCCTTTATCAATCAGTGCCTTGGCCTTTATCAACCGGTGCCTTGTCCTTTATCAATCAGTGCCTTGGCCTTTATCAACCGGTGCCTTGTCCTTTATCAATCAGTGCCTTGGCCTTTATCAATCGGTGCCTTGTCCTTGATCAATCGGTGCCTTGTCCTTGATCAATCGGTGCCTTGTCCTTTATCAATCGGTGCCTTGGCCTTTATCAATCGGTGCCTTGTCCTTTATCAACCGGTGCCTTGTCCTTTATCAACCGGTGCCTTGTCCTTTATCAATCGGTGCCTTGTCCTTTATCAATCAGTGCCTTGGCCTTTATCAACCGGTGCCTTGTCCTTTATCAATCAGTGCCTTGGCCTTTATCAACCGGTGCCTTGGCCTTTATCAACTGGTGCCTTGTCCTTTATCAACTGGTGCCTTGGCCTTTATCAATCGGTGCCTTGTCCTTTATCAATCGGTGCCTTGGCCTTTATCAATCAGTGCCTTGTCCTTTATCAATCGGTGCCTTGTCCTTGATCAATCGGTGCCTTGTCCTTTATCAACCGGTGCCTTGTCCTTTATCAACCGGTGCCTTGTCCTTGATCAATCGGTGCCTTGTCCTTTATCAACAGGTGCCTTGTCCTTTATCAACCGGTGCCTTGTCCTTTATCAATCAGTGCCTTGTCCTTTATCAATCGGTGCCTTGTCCTTGATCAATCGGTGCCTTGTCCTTTATCAACCGGTGCCTTGGCCTTTATCAACCGGTGCCTTGGCCTTTATCAATCGGTGCCTTGTCCTTTATCAATCGGTGCCTTGTCCTTTATCAATCGGTGCCTTGTCCTTTATCAATCGGTGCCTTGTCCTTTATCAATCGGTGCCTTGTCCTTTATCAATCGGTGCCTTGGCCTTTATCAATCGGTGCCTTGGCCTTTATCAATCGGTGCCTTGTCCTTTATCAATCGGTGCCTTGGCCTTGATCAATCGGTGCCTTGTCCTTTATCAACCGGTGCCTTGTCCTTTATCAATCGGTGCCTTGGCCTTGATCAATCGGTGCCTTGTCCTTTATCAATCGGTGCCTTGTCCTTTATCAACCGGTGCCTTGGCCTTTATCAACCGGTGCCTTGTCCTTTATCAATCGGTGCCTTGTCCTTTATCAATCGGTGCCTTGTCCTTTATCAACCGGAGCCTTGGCCTTTATCAACTGGTGCCTTGTCCTTTATCAACCGGAGCCTTGGCCTTTATCAACCGGAGCCTTGGCCTTTATCAACTGGTGCCTTGGCCTTTATCAATCGGTGCCTTGGCCTTTATCAACTGGTGCCTTGGCCTTTATCAATCGGTGCCTTGGCCTTTATCAACCGGAGCCTTGGCCTTTATCAATCGGTGCCTTGGCCTTTATCAACCGGTGCCTTGGCCTTTATCAATCGGTGCCTTGGCCTTTATCAACCGGTGCCTTGGCCTTTATCAATCGGTGCCTTGGCCTTTATCAACCGGTGCCTTGTCCTTTATCAATCAGTGCCTTGGCCTTTATCAATCGGTGCCTTGGCCTTTATCAATCGGTGCCTTGTCCTTTATCAACAGGTGCCTTGGCCTTTATCAACCAGTGCCTTGTCCTTTATCAATCGGTGCCTTGTCCTTTATCAACCGGAGCCTTGGCCTTTATCAACCAGTGCCTTGTCCTTTATCAATCGGTGCCTTGTCCTTTATCAACCGGTGCCTTGGCCTTTATCAACCGGTGCCTTGGCCTTTATCAACCGGTGCCTTGTCCTTTATCAACCGGTGCCTTGGCCTTTATCAACTGGTGCCTTGGCCTTTATCAACCGGTGCCTTGGCCTTTATCAATCGGTGCCTTGTCCTTTATCAACCGGTGCCTTGGCCTTGATCAATCGGTGCCTTGTCCTTTATCAACCGGAGCCTTGGCCTTTATCAAGCGGTGCCTTGTCCTTTATCAACCGGAGCCTTGTCCTTTATCAACCGGAGCCTTGGCCTTTATCAACTGGTGCCTTGGCCTTTATCAACCGGTGCCTTGTCCTTTATCAACCGGTGCCTTGTCCTTTATCAATCGGTGCCTTGGCCTTTATCAACCGGTGCCTTGTCCTTTATCAATCGGTGCCTTGGCCTTTATCAACTGGTGCCTTGGCCTTTATCAACCGGTGCCTTGTCCTTTATCAATCAGTGCCTTGTCCTTTATCAACCGGTGCCTTGTCCTTTATCAACCGGTGCCTTGTCCTTTATCAATCGGTGCCTTGTCCTTTATCAATCGGTGCCTTGTCCTTTATCAATCGGTGCCTTGTCCTTTATCAATCGGTGCCTTGGCCTTTATCAACAGGTGCCTTGTCCTTTATCAACCGGTGCCTTGTCCTTTATCAACCGGTGCCTTGGCCTTTATCAACTGGTGCCTTGGCCTTTATCAACCGGTGCCTTGTCCTTTATCAACCGGTGCCTTGTCCTTTATCAATCGGTGCCTTGTCCTTTATCAATCGGTGCCTTGGCCTTTATCAACAGGTGCCTTGTCCTTTATCAACCGGTGCCTTGGCCTTTATCAACTGGTGCCTTGGCCTTTATCAACCGGTGCCTTGTCCTTTATCAACCGGTGCCTTGTCCTTTATCAACCGGTGCCTTGGCCTTTATCAACCGGTGCCTTGTCCTTTATCAATCAGTGCCTTGTCCTTTATCAACCGGTGCCTTGGCCTTTATCAATCGGTGCCTTGTCCTTTATCAACCGGAGCCTTGGCCTTTATCAACTGGTGCCTTGGCCTTTATCAATCGGTGCCTTGGCCTTTATCAATCGGTGCCTTGGCCTTTATCAACCGGTGCCTTGTCCTTTATCAACAGGTGCCTTGGCCTTTATCAACCGGTGCCTTGGCCTTTATCAACCGGTGCCTTGGCCTTTATCAACCGGTGCCTTGTCCTTTATCAACCGGTGCCTTGGCCTTTATCAACCGGAGCCTTGGCCTTTATCAACAGGTGCCTTGTCCTTTATCAACCGGTGCCTTGGCCTTTATCAACCGGAGCCTTGGCCATTATCAACCGGTGCCTTGGCCTTTATCAACCGGAGCCTTGGCCATTATCAACCGGAGCCTTGTCCTTTATCAACTGGTGCCTTGTCCTTTATCAACTGGTGCCTTGGCCTTTATCAACCGGTGCCTTGGCCTTTATCAACCGGTGCCTTGGCCTTTATCAACCGGTGCCTTGGCCTTTATCAATCGGTGCCTTGGCCTTTATCAATCAGTCCCTTGGCCTTTATCAACCGGTGCCTTGTCCTTTATCAACCGGTGCCTTGGCCTTTATCAATCGGTGCCTTGGCCTTTATCAACCGGAGCCTTGGCCTTTATCAACTGGTGCCTTGGCCTTTATCAACTGGTGCCTTGGCCTTTATCAATCGGTGCCTTGTCCTTTATCAACCGGTGCCTTGTCCTTTATCAATCGGTGCCTTGTCCTTTATCAATCGGTGCCTTGTCCTTTATCAATCGGTGCCTTGTCCTTTATCAATCGGTGCCTTGTCCTTTATCAATCGGTGCCTTGGCCTTGATCAACCGGTGCCTTGGCCTTGATCAACCGGTGCCTTGTCCTTTATCAACCGGTGCCTTGTCCTTTATCAACCGGTGCCTTGGCCTTTATCAACCGGTGCCTTGTCCTTTATCAATCGGTGCCTTGTCCTTGATCAATCGGTGCCTTGTCCTTTATCAATCGGTGCCTTGTCCTTGATCAATCGGTGCCTTGTCCTTTATCAACCGGTGCCTTGGCCTTTATCAACCGGTGCCTTGTCCTTTATCAATCGGTGCCTTGTCCTTGATCAACCGGTGCCTTGTCCTTTATCAATCGGTGCCTTGTCCTTTATCAATCGGTGCCTTGTCCTTTATCAACAGGTGCCTTGGCCTTTATCAATCGGTGCCTTGTCCTTGATCAATCAGTGCCTTGTCCTTTATCAATCGGTGCCTTGTCCTTTATCAACCGGTGCCTTGGCCTTTATCAACCGGTGCCTTGGCCTTTATCAACCGGTGCCTTGGCCTTTATCAATCGGTGCCTTGGCCTTTATCAACCGGTGCCTTGGCCTTTATCAACCGGAGCCTTGGCCTTTATCAATCGGTGCCTTGGCCTTTATCAATCGGTGCCTTGGCCTTTATCAACCGGTGCCTTGGCCTTTATCAACCGGAGCCTTGGCCTTTATCAACTGGTGCCTTGGCCTTTATCAATCGGTGCCTTGGCCTTTATCAATCGGTGCCTTGGCCTTTATCAACTGGTGCCTTGTCCTTTATCAACCGGTGCCTTGGCCTTTATCAACCGGTGCCTTGTCCTTTATCAATCGGTGCCTTGGCCTTTATCAACCGGTGCCTTGTCCTTTATCAACCGGTGCCTTGTCCTTTATCAATCGGTGCCTTGGCCTTTATCAATCGGTGCCTTGTCCTTTATCAACCGGTGCCTTGTCCTTTATCAATCGGTGCCTTGGCCTTTATCAACCGGTGCCTTGTCCTTTATCAACCGGTGCCTTGTCCTTTATCAATCGGTGCCTTGGCCTTTATCAATCGGTGCCTTGTCCTTTATCAACCGGTGCCTTGTCCTTTATCAACCGGTGCCTTGTCCTTTATCAACCGGTGCCTTGTCCTTTATCAATCGGTGCCTTGTCCTTTATCAATCGGTGCCTTGTCCTTTATCAATCGGTGCCTTGTCCTTTATCAATCGGTGCCTTGTCCTTTATCAACCGGTGCCTTGTCCTTTATCAATCGGTGCCTTGTCCTTTATCAACCGGTGCCTTGTCCTTTATCAATCGGTGCCTTGGCCTTTATCAATCGGTGCCTTGTCCTTTATCAACCGGTGCCTTGTCCTTTATCAACCGGTGCCTTGGCCTTTATCAATCGGTGCCTTGTCCTTTATCAACCGGTGCCTTGTCCTTTATCAATCGGTGCCTTGTCCTTTATCAACCGGTGCCTTGGCCTTGATCAATCGGTGCCTTGGCCTTTATCAACTGGAGCCTTGGCCTTTATCAACCGGTGCCTTGTCCTTTATCAACCGGTGCCTTGTCCTTTATCAACCGGTGCCTTGGCCTTTATCAACCGGTGCCTTGTCCTTTATCAATCGGTGCCTTGGCCTTTATCAACCGGTGCCTTGTCCTTTATCAACCGGTGCCTTGGCCTTTATCAACCGGTGCCTTGTCCTTTATCAACCGGTGCCTTGTCCTTTATCAACCGGTGCCTTGTCCTTTATCAATCGGTGCCTTGTCCTTTATCAACCGGTGCCTTGTCCTTTATCAATCGGTGCCTTGTCCTTTATCAACCGGTGCCTTGTCCTTTATCAATCGGTGCCTTGTCCTTTATCAACCGGTGCCTTGTCCTTTATCAATCGGTGCCTTGACCTTTATCAACCGGTGCCTTGGCCTTTATCCACCGGTGCCTTGGCCTTTATCAATCGGTGCCTTGGCCTTTATCAACCGGTGCCTTGTCCTTTATCAACCGGTGCCTTGGCCTTTATCAACCGGTGCCTTGTCCTTTATCAACAGGTGCCTTGGCCTTTATCAACCGGTGCCTTGTCCTTTATCAATCGGTGCCTTGGCCTTTATCAACCGGTGCCTTGTCCTTTATCAACCGGTGCCTTGGCCTTTATCAATCGGTGCCTTGTCCTTTATCAACCGGTGCCTTGGCCTTTATCAACCGGTGCCTTGACCTTTATCAATCGGTGCCTTGTCCTTTATCAACCGGTGCCTTGTCCTTTATCAACCGGTGCCTTGACCTTTATCAATCGGTGCCTTGTCCTTTATCAACCGGTGCCTTGTCCTTTATCAACCGGTGCCTTGACCTTTATCAATCGGTGCCTTGTCCTTTATCAACCGGTGCCTTGTCCTTTATCAACCGGTGCCTTGGCCTTTATCAACCGGTGCCTTGGCCTTTATCAACCGGTGCCTTGGCCTTTATCAATCGGTGCCTTGTCCTTTATCAACAGGTGCCTTGGCCTTTATCAATCGGTGCCTTGTCCTTTATCAACAGGTGCCTTGGCCTTTATCAATCAGTGCCTTGTCCTTTATCAACCGGTGCCTTGGCCTTTATCAACCGGTGCCTTGTCCTTTATCAACCGGTGCCTTGGCCTTTATCAACCGGTGCCTTGTCCTTTATCAACCGGTGCCTTGGCCTTTATCAACCGGTGCCTTGTCCTTTATCAACCGGTGCCTTGGCCTTTATCAACCGGTGCCTTGTCCTTTATCAATCGGTGCCTTGTCCTTTATCAACCGGTGCCTTGGCCTTTATCAACCGGTGCCTTGTCCTTTATCAACCGGTGCCTTGGCCTTTATCAACCGGTGCCTTGTCCTTTATCAACCAGTGCCTTGTCCTTTATCAATCGGTGCCTTGGCCTTTATCAACCGGTGCCTTGGCCTTTATCAATCGGTGCCTTGTCCTTTATCAATCAGTGCCTTGTCCTTTATCAATCGGTGCCTTGTCCTTTATCAATCAGTGCCTTGTCCTTTATCAATCGGTGCCTTGTCCTTTATCAATCGGTGCCTTGTCCTTTATCAACCGGTGCCTTGGCCTTTATCAATCGGTGCCTTGTCCTTTATCAACCGGTGCCTTGTCCTTTATCAATCGGTGCCTTGTCCTTTATCAATCGGTGCCTTGTCCTTTATCAACCGGTGCCTTGGCCTTTATCAATCGGTGCCTTGTCCTTTATCAATCGGTGCCTTGTCCTTTATCAACAGGTGCCTTGTCCTTTATCAACCGGTGCCTTGGCCTTTATCAACCGGTGCCTTGGCCTTTATCAATCGGTGCCTTGTCCTTTATCAATCGGTGCCTTGGCCTTTATCAACCGGTGCCTTGTCCTTTATCAACCGGTGCCTTGGCCTTTATCAACCGGTGCCTTGGCCTTTATCAACCGGTGCCTTGTCCTTTATCAACCGGTGCCTTGGCCTTTATCAATCGGTGCCTTGTCCTTTATCAACCGGTGCCTTGGCCTTTATCAACCGGTGCCTTGGCCTTTATCAACCGGTGCCTTGGCCTTTATCAACCGGTGCCTTGGCCTTTATCAATCGGTGCCTTGGCCTTTATCAACCGGTGCCTTGTCCTTTATCAACCGGTGCCTTGGCCTTTATCAACCGGTGCCTTGTCCTTTATCAACCGGTGCCTTGGCCTTTATCAACCGGTGCCTTGGCCTTTATCAACCGGTGCCTTGGCCTTTATCAATCAGTGCCTTGTCCTTTATCAACCGGTGCCTTGTCCTTTATCAATCGGTGCCTTGTCCTTTATCAATCAGTGCCTTGTCCTTTATCAATCGGTGCCTTGGCCTTTATCAATCGGTGCCTTGTCCTTTATCAATCGGTGCCTTGTCCTTTATCAATCGGTGCCTTGGCCTTTATCAACCGGTGCCTTGGCCTTTATCAACCGGTGCCTTGTCCTTTATCAACCGGTGCCTTGGCCTTTATCAACCGGTGCCTTGTCCTTTATCAATCGGTGCCTTGTCCTTTATCAATCGGTGCCTTGGCCTTTATCAACCGGTGCCTTGTCCTTTATCAACCGGTGCCTTGTCCTTTATCAACCGGTGCCTTGTCCTTTATCAATCAGTGCCTTGTCCTTTATCAACCGGTGCCTTGTCCTTTATCAATCGGTGCCTTGGCCTTTATCAACCGGTGCCTTGGCCTTTATCAACCGGTGCCTTGTCCTTTATCAACTGGTGCCTTGGCCTTTATCAACTGGTGCCTTGGCCTTTATCAACCGGTGCCTTGTCCTTTATCAACCGGTGCCTTGGCCTTTATCAACTGGTGCCTTGGCCTTTATCAACCGGTGCCTTGTCCTTTATCAACTGGTGCCTTGGCCTTTATCAACTGGTGCCTTGGCCTTTATCAACCGGTGCCTTGTCCTTTATCAACAGGTGCCTTGGACTTTATCAATCGGTGCCTTGTCCTTTATCAACCGGTGCCTTGGCCTTTATCAACCGGTGCCTTGTCCTTTATCAACCGGTGCCTTGTCCTTTATCAACTGGTGCCTTGGCCTTTATCAACCGGTGCCTTGTCCTTTATCAACCGGTGCCTTGGCCTTTATCAACCGGTGCCTTGGCCTTTATCAACCGGTGCCTTGGCCTTTATCAACCGGTGCCTTGGCCTTGATCAATCGGTGCCTTGTCCTTTATCAATCGGTGCCTTGGCCTTTATCAATCGGTGCCTTGTCCTTTGTCAATCGGTGCCTTGGCCTTTATCAATCGGTGCCTTGTCCTTTATCAACCAGTGCCTTGTCCTTTATCAACCGGTGCCTTGTCCTTTATCAATCAGTGCCTTGTCCTTTATCAACCGGTGCCTTGTCCTTTATCAATCGGTGCCTTGGCCTTTATCAACCGGTGCCTTGTCCTTTATCAACCGGTGCCTTGGCCTTTATCAACCGGTGCCTTGGCCTTTATCAACCGGTGCCTTGTCCTTTATCAATCGGTGCCTTGGCCTTTATCAACCGGTGCCTTGTCCTTTATCAACCGGTGCCTTGGCCTTTATCAACCGGTGCCTTGGCCTTTATCAATCGGTGCCTTGTCCTTTATCAACCGGTGCCTTGTCCTTTATCAACCGGTGCCTTGTCCTTTATCAACAGGTGCCTTGGCCTTTATCAATCGGTGCCTTGTCCTTTATCAACCGGTGCCTTGTCCTTTATCAACCGGTGCCTTGGCCTTTATCAACCGGTGCCTTGGCCTTTATCAATCGGTGCCTTGTCCTTTATCAACCGGTGCCTTGTCCTTTATCAACCGGTGCCTTGTCCTTTATCAACCGGTGCCTTGGCCTTTATCAATCGGTGCCTTGGCCTTTATCAACCGGTGCCTTGGCCTTTATCAATCGGTGCTTTGGCCTTGATCAATCGGTGCCTTGTCCTTTATCAACCGGTGCCTTGTCCTTTATCAATCAGTGCCTTGTCCTTTATCAACCGGTGCCTTGTCCTTTATCAACCGGTGCCTTGGCCTTTATCAACCGGTGCCTTGTCCTTTATCAACCGGTGCCTTGTCCTTTATCAACCGGTGCCTTGTCCTTTATCAACCGGTGCCTTGTCCTTTATCAACCGGTGCCTTGTCCTTTATCAACCGGTGCCTTGTCCTTTATCAACCGGTGCCTTGGCCTTTATCAACCGGTGCCTTGGCCTTTATCAACCGGTGCCTTGTCCTTTATCAACCGGTGCCTTGGCCTTTATCAACCGGTGCCTTGTCCTTTATCAACCGGTGCCTTGGCCTTTATCAACCGGTGCCTTGGCCTTTATCAACCGGTGCCTTGTCCTTTATCAACCGGTGCCTTGGCCTTTATCAACCGGTGCCTTGTCCTTTATCAATCAGTGTCTTGTCCTTTATCAACCGGTGCCTTGGCCTTTATCAACCGGTGCCTTGGCCTTTATCAATCGGTGCCTTGTCCTTTATCAACCGGTGCCTTGGCCTTTATCAACAGGTGCCTTGGCCTTTATCAATCGGTGCCTTGTCCTTTATCAACCGGTGCCTTGGCCTTTATCAACAGGTGCCTTGGCCTTTATCAACCGGTGCCTTGGCCTTTATCAATCGGTGCCTTGTCCTTTATCAACAGGTGCCTTGGCCTTTATCAACAGGTGCCTTGGCCTTTATCAACCGGTGCCTTGTCCTTTATCAACCGGTGCCTTGTCCTTTATCAACCGGTGCCTTGTCCTTTATCAACCGGTGCCTTGGCCTTTATCAACCGGTGCCTTGGCCTTTATCAATCGGTGCCTTGTCCTTTATCAACCGGTGCCTTGGCCTTTATCAACCGGTGCCTTGGCCTTTATCAACCGGTGCCTTGTCCTTTATCAACAGGTGCCTTGGCCTTTATCAACAGGTGCCTTGGCCTTTATCAACAGGTGCCTTGGCCTTTATCAACCGGTGCCTTGTCCTTTATCAACCAGTCCCTTGGCCTTTATCAACCGGTGCCTTGGCCTTTATCAATCGGTGCCTTGGCCTTTATCAACCGGTGCCTTGGCCTTTATCAACCGGTGCCTTGTCCTTTATCAACCGGTGCCTTGGCCTTTATCAACCGGTGCCTTGGCCTTTATCAACCGGTGCCTTGTCCTTTATCAATCGGTGCCTTGTCCTTTATCAACCGGTGCCTTGGCCTTTATCAACCGGTGCCTTGGCCTTTATCAACCGGTGCCTTGGCCTTTATCAACCGGTGCCTTGGCCTTTATCAATCGGTGCCTTGGCCTTTATCAACCGGTGCCTTGTCCTTTATCAACCGGTGCCTTGGCCTTTATCAACCGGTGCCTTGTCCTTTATCAACCGGTGCCTTGGCCTTTATCAACCGGTGCCTTGTCCTTTATCAACCGGTGCCTTGGCCTTTATCAATCGGTGCCTTGTCCTTTATCAACCGGTGCCTTGGCCTTTATCAATCGGTGCCTTGGCCTTTATCAATCAGTGCCTTGTCCTTTATCAACCGGTGCCTTGTCCTTTATCAATCGGTGCCTTGTCCTTTATCAATCAGTGCCTTGGCCTTTATCAATCGGTGCCTTGGCCTTTATCAACCGGTGCCTTGTCCTTTATCAACCGGTGCCTTGTCCTTTATCAACCGGTGCCTTGTCCTTTATCAACCGGTGCCTTGGCCTTTATCAACCGGTGCCTTGTCCTTTATCAACCGGTGCCTTGGCCTTTATCAACCGGTGCCTTGTCCTTTATCAACCGGTGCCTTGGCCTTTATCAACCGGTGCCTTGTCCTTTATCAATCAGTGCCTTGTCCTTTATCAATCGGTGCCTTGTCCTTTATCAATCAGTGCCTTGTCCTTTATCAATCGGTGCCTTGTCCTTTATCAATCAGTGCCTTGTCCTTTATCAATCGGTGCCTTGTCCTTTATCAACCGGTGCCTTGTCCTTTATCAATCGGTGCCTTGTCCTTTATCAATCAGTGCCTTGGCCTTTATCAATCGGTGCCTTGGCCTTTATCAACCGGTGCCTTGTCCTTTATCAATCAGTGCCTTGTCCTTTATCAATCGGTGCCTTGGCCTTTATCAATCGGTGCCTTGGCCTTTATCAACCGGTGCCTTGGCCTTTATCAACCGGTGCCTTGTCCTTTATCAACCGGTGCCTTGTCCTTTATCAACCGGTGCCTTGTCCTTTATCAACCGGTGCCTTGGCCTTTATCAACCGGTGCCTTGTCCTTTATCAACCGGTGCCTTGTCCTTTATCAACCGGTGCCTTGGCCTTTATCAACCGGTGCCTTGTCCTTTATCAATCAGTGCCTTGTCCTTTATCAACCGGTGCCTTGTCCTTTATCAATCGGTGCCTTGGCCTTTATCAACCGGTGCCTTGGCCTTTATCAACCGGTGCCTTGTCCTTTATCAACTGGTGCCTTGGCCTTTATCAACTGGTGCCTTGGCCTTTATCAACCGGTGCCTTGTCCTTTATCAACCGGTGCATTGTCCTTTATCAACTGGTGCCTTGGCCTTTATCAATCGGTGCATTGTCCTTTATCAATCGGTGCCTTGTCCTTTATCAACTGGTGCCTTGGCCTTTATCAACTGGTGCCTTGGCCTTTATCAATCGGTGCATTGTCCTTTATCAATCGGTGCCTTGTCCTTTATCAATCGGTGCCTTGTCCTTTATCAACCGGTGCATTGTCCTTTATCAACTGGTGCCTTGGCCTTTATCAATCGGTGCATTGTCCTTTATCAATCGGTGCCTTGTCCTTTATCAATCGGTGCCTTGTCCTTTATCAACTGGTGCCTTGGCCTTTATCAACCGGTGCCTTGTCCTTTATCAACCGGTGCCTTGGCCTTTATCAACCGGTGCCTTGTCCTTTATCAACCGGTGCCTTGGCCTTTATCAACCGGTGCCTTGGCCTTTATCAACCGGTGCCTTGGCCTTTATCAACCGGTGCCTTGGCCTTTATCAATCGGTGCCTTGGCCTTTATCAACCGGTGCCTTGGCCTTTATCAATCGGTGCCTTGGCCTTTATCAACCGGTGCCTTGTCCTTTATCAACCAGTGCCTTGGCCTTTATCAATCGGTGCCTTGGCCTTTATCAACCGGTGCCTTGTCCTTTATCAACCGGTGCCTTGGCCTTTATCAACCGGTGCCTTGGCCTTTATCAATCGGTGCCTTGTCCTTTATCAACCGGTGCCTTGTCCTTTATCAACCGGTGCCTTGTCCTTTATCAACCGGTGCCTTGTCCTTTATCAACAGGTGCCTTGGCCTTTATCAATCGGTGCCTTGGCCTTTATCAACCGGTGCCTTGTCCTTTATCAACCGGTGCCTTGTCCTTTATCAACCGGTGCCTTGTCCTTTATCAACCGGTGCCTTGTCCTTTATCAACCGGTGCCTTGGCCTTTATCAATCGGTGCCTTGGCCTTTATCAACCGGTGCCTTGTCCTTTATCAACCGGTGCCTTGTCCTTTATCAACCGGTGCCTTGGCCTTTATCAATCGGTGCCTTGTCCTTTATCAACCGGTGCCTTGTCCTTTATCAACCGGTGCCTTGTCCTTTATCAACCGGTGCCTTGTCCTTTATCAACCGGTGCCTTGTCCTTTATCAACCGGTGCCTTGTCCTTTATCAACCGGTGCCTTGTCCTTTATCAACCGGTGCCTTGTCCTTTATCAATCGGTGCCTTGTCCTTTATCAATCGGTGCCTTGTCCTTTATCAATCAGTGCCTTGTCCTTTATCAATCGGTGCCTTGGCCTTTATCAATCGGTGCCTTGTCCTTTATCAATCAGTGCCTTGGCCTTTATCAATCGGTGCCTTGTCCTTTATCAACAGGTGCCTTGTCCTTTATCAATCGGTGCCTTGTCCTTTATCAATCAGTGCCTTGGCCTTTATCAATCGGTGCCTTGGCCTTTATCAACTGGTGCCTTGTCCTTTATCAATCGGTGCCTTGGCCTTTATCAATCGGTGCCTTGTCCTTTATCAATCGGTGCCTTGTCCTTTATCAATCAGTGCCTTGGCCTTTATCAATCAGTGCCTTGGCCTTTATCAATCAGTGCCTTGGCCTTTATCAATCGGTGCCTTGTCCTTTATCAACAGGTGCCTTGTCCTTTATCAACAGGTGCCTTGTCCTTTATCAACAGGTGCCTTGTCCTTTATCAATCGGTGCCTTGTCCTTGATCAATCGGTGCCTTGTCCTTGATCAATCGGTGCCTTGTCCTTTATCAACCGGTGCCTTGTCCTTTATCAATCGGTGCCTTGGCCTTTATCAATCGGTGCCTTGTCCTTTATCAACCGGTGCCTTGTCCTTTATCAATCGGTGCCTTGTCCTTTATCAATCAGTGCCTTGGCCTTTATCAACCGGTGCCTTGTCCTTTATCAATCAGTGCCTTGGCCTTTATCAACCGGTGCCTTGTCCTTTATCAATCAGTGCCTTGGCCTTTATCAATCGGTGCCTTGTCCTTGATCAATCGGTGCCTTGTCCTTGATCAATCGGTGCCTTGTCCTTTATCAATCGGTGCCTTGGCCTTTATCAATCGGTGCCTTGTCCTTTATCAACCGGTGCCTTGTCCTTTATCAACCGGTGCCTTGTCCTTTATCAATCGGTGCCTTGTCCTTTATCAATCAGTGCCTTGGCCTTTATCAACCGGTGCCTTGTCCTTTATCAATCAGTGCCTTGGCCTTTATCAACCGGTGCCTTGGCCTTTATCAACTGGTGCCTTGTCCTTTATCAACTGGTGCCTTGGCCTTTATCAATCGGTGCCTTGTCCTTTATCAATCGGTGCCTTGGCCTTTATCAATCAGTGCCTTGTCCTTTATCAATCGGTGCCTTGTCCTTGATCAATCGGTGCCTTGTCCTTTATCAACCGGTGCCTTGTCCTTTATCAACCGGTGCCTTGTCCTTGATCAATCGGTGCCTTGTCCTTTATCAACAGGTGCCTTGTCCTTTATCAACCGGTGCCTTGTCCTTTATCAATCAGTGCCTTGTCCTTTATCAATCGGTGCCTTGTCCTTGATCAATCGGTGCCTTGTCCTTTATCAACCGGTGCCTTGGCCTTTATCAACCGGTGCCTTGGCCTTTATCAATCGGTGCCTTGTCCTTTATCAATCGGTGCCTTGTCCTTTATCAATCGGTGCCTTGTCCTTTATCAATCGGTGCCTTGTCCTTTATCAATCGGTGCCTTGTCCTTTATCAATCGGTGCCTTGGCCTTTATCAATCGGTGCCTTGTCCTTTATCAATCGGTGCCTTGGCCTTGATCAATCGGTGCCTTGTCCTTTATCAACCGGTGCCTTGTCCTTTATCAATCGGTGCCTTGGCCTTTATCAATCGGTGCCTTGTCCTTTATCAATCGGTGCCTTGGCCTTGATCAATCGGTGCCTTGTCCTTTATCAACCGGTGCCTTGTCCTTTATCAATCGGTGCCTTGGCCTTGATCAATCGGTGCCTTGTCCTTTATCAATCGGTGCCTTGTCCTTTATCAACCGGTGCCTTGGCCTTTATCAACCGGTGCCTTGTCCTTTATCAATCGGTGCCTTGTCCTTTATCAATCGGTGCCTTGGCCTTTATCAATCGGTGCCTTGGCCTTTATCAACCGGAGCCTTGGCCTTTATCAATCGGTGCCTTGGCCTTTATCAACCGGTGCCTTGGCCTTTATCAATCGGTGCCTTGGCCTTTATCAACCGGTGCCTTGGCCTTTATCAATCGGTGCCTTGGCCTTTATCAACCGGTGCCTTGTCCTTTATCAATCAGTGCCTTGGCCTTTATCAATCGGTGCCTTGGCCTTTATCAATCGGTGCCTTGTCCTTTATCAACAGGTGCCTTGGCCTTTATCAACCAGTGCCTTGTCCTTTATCAATCGGTGCCTTGTCCTTTATCAACCGGAGCCTTGGCCTTTATCAACTGGTGCCTTGGCCTTTATCAACCGGTGCCTTGGCCTTTATCAACCGGTGCCTTGTCCTTTATCAACCGGTGCCTTGGCCTTTATCAACTGGTGCCTTGGCCTTTATCAACCGGTGCCTTGGCATTTATCAATCGGTGCCTTGTCCTTTATCAACCGGTGCCTTGGCCTTGATCAATCGGTGCCTTGTCCTTTATCAACCGGAGCCTTGGCCTTTATCAACCGGTGCCTTGTCCTTTATCAACCGGAGCCTTGTCCTTTATCAACCGGAGCCTTGGCCTTTATCAACTGGTGCCTTGGCCTTTATCAACCGGTGCCTTGTCCTTTATCAACCGGTGCCTTGTCCTTTATCAATCGGTGCCTTGGCCTTTATCAACCGGTGCCTTGTCCTTTATCAATCGGTGCCTTGGCCTTTATCAACTGGTGCCTTGGCCTTTATCAACCGGTGCCTTGTCCTTTATCAATCAGTGCCTTGTCCTTTATCAACCGGTGCCTTGTCCTTTATCAACCGGTGCCTTGTCCTTTATCAATCGGTGCCTTGTCCTTTATCAATCGGTGCCTTGTCCTTTATCAATCGGTGCCTTGTCCTTTATCAATCGGTGCCTTGGCCTTTATCAACTGGTGCCTTGGCCTTTATCAACCGGTGCCTTGTCCTTTATCAATCAGTGCCTTGTCCTTTATCAACCGGTGCCTTGTCCTTTATCAACCGGTGCCTTGGCCTTTATCAACCGGTGCCTTGTCCTTTATCAATCAGTGCCTTGTCCTTTATCAACCGGTGCCTTGGCCTTTATCAATCGGTGCCTTGTCCTTTATCAACCGGAGCCTTGGCCTTTATCAACTGGTGCCTTGGCCTTTATCAATCGGTGCCTTGGCCTTTATCAATCGGTGCCTTGGCCTTTATCAACCGGTGCCTTGTCCTTTATCAACAGGTGCCTTGTCCTTTATCAACCGGTGCCTTGGCCTTTATCAACCGGTGCCTTGGCCTTTATCAACCGGTGCCTTGTCCTTTATCAACCGGTGCCTTGGCCTTTATCAACCGGAGCCTTGGCCTTTATCAACAGGTGCCTTGTCCTTTATCAACCGGTGCCTTGGCCTTTATCAACCGGAGCCTTGGCCATTATCAACCGGTGCCTTGGCCTTTATCAACCGGAGCCTTGGCCATTATCAACCGGAGCCTTGTCCTTTATCAACTGGTGCCTTGTCCTTTATCAACTGGTGCCTTGGCCTTTATCAACCGGTGCCTTGGCCTTTATCAACCGGTGCCTTGGCCTTTATCAACCGGTGCCTTGGCCTTTATCAATCGGTGCCTTGGCCTTTATCAATCAGTCCCTTGGCCTTTATCAACCGGTGCCTTGTCCTTTATCAACCGGTGCCTTGGCCTTTATCAATCGGTGCCTTGGCCTTTATCAACCGGAGCCTTGGCCTTTATCAACTGGTGCCTTGGCCTTTATCAACTGGTGCCTTGGCCTTTATCAATCGGTGCCTTGTCCTTTATCAACCGGTGCCTTGTCCTTTATCAATCGGTGCCTTGTCCTTTATCAATCGGTGCCTTGTCCTTTATCAATCGGTGCCTTGTCCTTTATCAATCGGTGCCTTGGCCTTGATCAACCGGTGCCTTGGCCTTGATCAACCGGTGCCTTGTCCTTTATCAACCGGTGCCTTGTCCTTTATCAACCGGTGCCTTGGCCTTTATCAACCGGTGCCTTGTCCTTTATCAATCGGTGCCTTGTCCTTGATCAATCGGTGCCTTGTCCTTTATCAATCGGTGCCTTGTCCTTGATCAATCGGTGCCTTGTCCTTTATCAACCGGTGCCTTGTCCTTTATCAATCGGTGCCTTGTCCTTTATCAATCGGTGCCTTGTCCTTTATCAACAGGTGCCTTGGCCTTTATCAATCGGTGCCTTGTCCTTGATCAATCAGTGCCTTGTCCTTTATCAATCGGTGCCTTGTCCTTTATCAACCGGTGCCTTGGCCTTTATCAACCGGTGCCTTGGCCTTTATCAATCGGTGCCTTGGCCTTTATCAACCGGTGCCTTGGCCTTTATCAACCGGAGCCTTGGCCTTTATCAATCGGTGCCTTGGCCTTTATCAATCGGTGCCTTGGCCTTTATCAACCGGTGCCTTGGCCTTTATCAACCGGAGCCTTGGCCTTTATCAACTGGTGCCTTGGCCTTTATCAATCGGTGCCTTGGCCTTTATCAATCGGTGCCTTGGCCTTTATCAACTGGTGCCTTGTCCTTTATCAACCGGTGCCTTGGCCTTTATCAACCGGTGCCTTGTCCTTTATCAACCGGTGCCTTGTCCTTTATCAACCGGTGCCTTGTCCTTTATCAATCGGTGCCTTGTCCTTTATCAACCGGTGCCTTGGCCTTTATCAATCGGTGCCTTGGCCTTTATCAATCGGTGCCTTGTCCTTTATCAATCGGTGCCTTGTCCTTTATCAACCAGTGCCTTGGCCTTTATCAATCGGTGCCTTGTCCTTTATCAACCGGTGCCTTGGCCTTTATCAACCGGTGCCTTGTCCTTTATCAACCGGTGCCTTGTCCTTTATCAACCGGTGCCTTGTCCTTTATCAACCGGTGCCTTGGCCTTTATCAATCGGTGCCTTGTCCTTTATCAACCAGTGCCTTGGCCTTTATCAACCGGTGCCTTGGCCTTTATCAACTGGTGCCTTGTCCTTTATCAACTGGTGCCTTGGCCTTTATCAACTGGTGCCTTGTCCTTTATCAACTGGTGCCTTGGCCTTTATCAATCGGTGCCTTGGCCTTTATCAATCGGTGCCTTGTCCTTTATCAATCGGTGCCTTGTCCTTTATCAACTGGTGCCTTGGCCTTTATCAATCGGTGCCTTGTCCTTTATCAATCGGTGCCTTGGCCTTTATCAATCGGTGCATTGTCCTTTATCAATCGGTGCCTTGGCCTTTATCAATCGGTGCCTTGGCCTTTATCAATCGGTGCCTTGGCCTTTATCAACCGGTGCCTTGGCCTTTATCAACTGGTGCCTTGTCCTTTATCAACTGGTGCCTTGGCCTTTATCAATCGGTGCCTTGGCCTTTATCAATCGGTGCCTTGGCCTTTATCAATCGGTGCCTTGGCCTTTATCAACCAGTGCCTTGGCCTTTATCAATCGGTGCCTTGGCCTTTATCAACCAGTGCCTTGGCCTTTATCAATCGGTGCCTTGGCCTTTATCAATCGGTGCCTTGGCCTTTATCAATCGGTGCATTGTCCTTTATCAATCGGTGCCTTGGCCTTTATCAATCGGTGCCTTGGCCTTTATCAATCGGTGCCTTGGCCTTTATCAATCGGTGCCTTGGCCTTTATCAACCAGTGCCTTGGCCTTTATCAACCGGTGCCTTGGCCTTTATCAACTGGTGCCTTGTCCTTTATCAACTGGTGCCTTGGCCTTTATCAACCGGTGCCTTGTCCTTTATCAACCGGTGCCTTGGCCTTTATCAACTGGTGCCTTGTCCTTTATCAACTGGTGCCTTGTCCTTTATCAACTGGTGCCTTGGCCTTTATCAATCGGTGCCTTGGCCTTTATCAACCAGTGCCTTGGCCTTTATCAACCGGTGCCTTGGCCTTTATCAACCGGTGCCTTGTCCTTTATCAACTGGTGCCTTGTCCTTTATCAACTGGTGCCTTGGCCTTTATCAACCGGTGCCTTGTCCTTTATCAACCGGTGCCTTGGCCTTTATCAACCGGTGCCTTGGCCTTTATCAATCGGTGCCTTGTCCTTTATCAACCGGTGCCTTGTCCTTTATCAACCGGTGCCTTGTCCTTTATCAACCGGTGCCTTGGCCTTTATCAATCGGTGCCTTGGCCTTTATCAACCGGTGCCTTGGCCTTTATCAATCGGTGCTTTGGCCTTGATCAATCGGTGCCTTGTCCTTTATCAACCGGTGCCTTGTCCTTTATCAATCAGTGCCTTGTCCTTTATCAACCGGTGCCTTGTCCTTTATCAACCGGTGCCTTGGCCTTTATCAACCGGTGCCTTGTCCTTTATCAACCGGTGCCTTGTCCTTTATCAACCGGTGCCTTGTCCTTTATCAACCGGTGCCTTGTCCTTTATCAACCGGTGCCTTGTCCTTTATCAACCGGTGCCTTGTCCTTTATCAACCGGTGCCTTGGCCTTTATCAACCGGTGCCTTGGCCTTTATCAACCGGTGCCTTGTCCTTTATCAACCGGTGCCTTGGCCTTTATCAACCGGTGCCTTGTCCTTTATCAACCGGTGCCTTGGCCTTTATCAACCGGTGCCTTGGCCTTTATCAACCGGTGCCTTGTCCTTTATCAACCGGTGCCTTGGCCTTTATCAACCGGTGCCTTGTCCTTTATCAATCAGTGCCTTGTCCTTTATCAACCGGTGCCTTGGCCTTTATCAACCGGTGCCTTGGCCTTTATCAATCGGTGCCTTGTCCTTTATCAACCGGTGCCTTGGCCTTTATCAACAGGTGCCTTGGCCTTTATCAATCGGTGCCTTGTCCTTTATCAACCGGTGCCTTGGCCTTTATCAACAGGTGCCTTGGCCTTTATCAACCGGTGCCTTGGCCTTTATCAATCGGTGCCTTGTCCTTTATCAACAGGTGCCTTGGCCTTTATCAACAGGTGCCTTGGCCTTTATCAACCGGTGCCTTGTCCTTTATCAACCGGTGCCTTGTCCTTTATCAACCGGTGCCTTGTCCTTTATCAACCGGTGCCTTGGCCTTTATCAACCGGTGCCTTGGCCTTTATCAATCGGTGCCTTGTCCTTTATCAACCGGTGCCTTGGCCTTTATCAACCGGTGCCTTGGCCTTTATCAACCGGTGCCTTGTCCTTTATCAACAGGTGCCTTGGCCTTTATCAACAGGTGCCTTGGCCTTTATCAACAGGTGCCTTGGCCTTTATCAACCGGTGCCTTGTCCTTTATCAACCAGTCCCTTGGCCTTTATCAACCGGTGCCTTGGCCTTTATCAATCGGTGCCTTGGCCTTTATCAACCGGTGCCTTGGCCTTTATCAACCGGTGCCTTGTCCTTTATCAACCGGTGCCTTGGCCTTTATCAACCGGTGCCTTGTCCTTTATCAATCAGTGCCTTGTCCTTTATCAATCGGTGCCTTGTCCTTTATCAATCAGTGCCTTGTCCTTTATCAATCGGTGCCTTGTCCTTTATCAATCAGTGCCTTGTCCTTTATCAATCGGTGCCTTGTCCTTTATCAACCGGTGCCTTGGCCTTTATCAACCGGTGCCTTGGCCTTTATCAACCGGTGCCTTGGCCTTTATCAACCGGTGCCTTGGCCTTTATCAATCGGTGCCTTGGCCTTTATCAACCGGTGCCTTGTCCTTTATCAACCGGTGCCTTGGCCTTTATCAACCGGTGCCTTGTCCTTTATCAACCGGTGCCTTGGCCTTTATCAACCGGTGCCTTGTCCTTTATCAACCGGTGCCTTGGCCTTTATCAACCGGTGCCTTGTCCTTTATCAATCAGTGCCTTGTCCTTTATCAATCGGTGCCTTGTCCTTTATCAATCAGTGCCTTGTCCTTTATCAATCGGTGCCTTGTCCTTTATCAATCAGTGCCTTGTCCTTTATCAATCGGTGCCTTGTCCTTTATCAACCGGTGCCTTGTCCTTTATCAATCGGTGCCTTGTCCTTTATCAATCAGTGCCTTGGCCTTTATCAATCGGTGCCTTGGCCTTTATCAACCGGTGCCTTGTCCTTTATCAATCAGTGCCTTGTCCTTTATCAATCGGTGCCTTGGCCTTTATCAATCGGTGCCTTGGCCTTTATCAACCGGTGCCTTGGCCTTTATCAACCGGTGCCTTGTCCTTTATCAACCGGTGCCTTGTCCTTTATCAACCGGTGCCTTGTCCTTTATCAACCGGTGCCTTGGCCTTTATCAACCGGTGCCTTGTCCTTTATCAACCGGTGCCTTGTCCTTTATCAACCGGTGCCTTGGCCTTTATCAACCGGTGCCTTGTCCTTTATCAATCAGTGCCTTGTCCTTTATCAACCGGTGCCTTGTCCTTTATCAATCGGTGCCTTGGCCTTTATCAACCGGTGCCTTGGCCTTTATCAACCGGTGCCTTGTCCTTTATCAACTGGTGCCTTGGCCTTTATCAACTGGTGCCTTGGCCTTTATCAACCGGTGCCTTGTCCTTTATCAACCGGTGCATTGTCCTTTATCAACTGGTGCCTTGGCCTTTATCAATCGGTGCATTGTCCTTTATCAACTGGTGCCTTGGCCTTTATCAACCGGTGCCTTGTCCTTTATCAACCGGTGCCTTGGCCTTTATCAACCGGTGCCTTGTCCTTTATCAACCGGTGCCTTGGCCTTTATCAACCGGTGCCTTGGCCTTTATCAACCGGTGCCTTGGCCTTTATCAACCGGTGCCTTGGCCTTTATCAATCGGTGCCTTGGCCTTTATCAACCGGTGCCTTGGCCTTTATCAATCGGTGCCTTGGCCTTTATCAACCGGTGCCTTGTCCTTTATCAACCAGTGCCTTGGCCTTTATCAATCGGTGCCTTGGCCTTTATCAACCGGTGCCTTGTCCTTTATCAACCGGTGCCTTGGCCTTTATCAACCGGTGCCTTGGCCTTTATCAATCGGTGCCTTGTCCTTTATCAACCGGTGCCTTGTCCTTTATCAACCGGTGCCTTGTCCTTTATCAACCGGTGCCTTGTCCTTTATCAACAGGTGCCTTGGCCTTTATCAATCGGTGCCTTGGCCTTTATCAACCGGTGCCTTGTCCTTTATCAACCGGTGCCTTGTCCTTTATCAACCGGTGCCTTGTCCTTTATCAACCGGTGCCTTGTCCTTTATCAACCGGTGCCTTGGCCTTTATCAATCGGTGCCTTGGCCTTTATCAACCGGTGCCTTGTCCTTTATCAACCGGTGCCTTGTCCTTTATCAACCGGTGCCTTGGCCTTTATCAATCGGTGCCTTGTCCTTTATCAACCGGTGCCTTGTCCTTTATCAACCGGTGCCTTGTCCTTTATCAACCGGTGCCTTGTCCTTTATCAACCGGTGCCTTGTCCTTTATCAACCGGTGCCTTGTCCTTTATCAACCGGTGCCTTGTCCTTTATCAACCGGTGCCTTGTCCTTTATCAATCGGTGCCTTGTCCTTTATCAATCGGTGCCTTGTCCTTTATCAATCAGTGCCTTGTCCTTTATCAATCGGTGCCTTGGCCTTTATCAATCGGTGCCTTGTCCTTTATCAATCGGTGCCTTGTCCTTTATCAATCGGTGCCTTGGCCTTTATCAATCAGTGCCTTGTCCTTTATCAATCGGTGCCTTGGCCTTTATCAATCGGTGCCTTGTCCTTTATCAATCGGTGCCTTGTCCTTTATCAATCGGTGCCTTGTCCTTTATCAATCAGTGCCTTGTCCTTTATCAATCGGTGCCTTGGCCTTTATCAATCGGTGCCTTGTCCTTTATCAACCGGTGCCTTGTCCTTTATCAACCGGTGCCTTGTCCTTTATCAATCGGTGCCTTGTCCTTTATCAATCAGTGCCTTGTCCTTTATCAATCGGTGCCTTGGCCTTTATCAATCGGTGCCTTGTCCTTTATCAATCAGTGCCTTGGCCTTTATCAATCGGTGCCTTGTCCTTTATCAACAGGTGCCTTGTCCTTTATCAATCGGTGCCTTGTCCTTTATCAATCAGTGCCTTGGCCTTTATCAATCGGTGCCTTGTCCTTTATCAATCAGTGCCTTGGCCTTTATCAATCAGTGCCTTGGCCTTTATCAATCAGTGCCTTGGCCTTTATCAATCGGTGCCTTGTCCTTTATCAACAGGTGCCTTGTCCTTTATCAACAGGTGCCTTGTCCTTTATCAACAGGTGCCTTGTCCTTTATCAATCGGTGCCTTGTCCTTGATCAATCGGTGCCTTGTCCTTGATCAATCGGTGCCTTGTCCTTTATCAACCGGTGCCTTGTCCTTTATCAATCGGTGCCTTGGCCTTTATCAATCGGTGCCTTGTCCTTTATCAACCGGTGCCTTGTCCTTTATCAATCGGTGCCTTGTCCTTTATCAATCAGTGCCTTGGCCTTTATCAACCGGTGCCTTGTCCTTTATCAACCGGTGCCTTGGCCTTTATCAACCGGTGCCTTGTCCTTTATCAATCAGTGCCTTGGCCTTTATCAATCGGTGCCTTGTCCTTGATCAATCGGTGCCTTGTCCTTGATCAATCGGTGCCTTGTCCTTTATCAATCGGTGCCTTGGCCTTTATCAATCGGTGCCTTGTCCTTTATCAACCGGTGCCTTGTCCTTTATCAACCGGTGCCTTGTCCTTTATCAATCGGTGCCTTGTCCTTTATCAATCAGTGCCTTGGCCTTTATCAACCGGTGCCTTGTCCTTTATCAATCAGTGCCTTGGCCTTTATCAACCGGTGCCTTGGCCTTTATCAACTGGTGCCTTGTCCTTTATCAACTGGTGCCTTGGCCTTTATCAATCGGTGCCTTGTCCTTTATCAATCGGTGCCTTGGCCTTTATCAATCAGTGCCTTGTCCTTTATCAATCGGTGCCTTGTCCTTGATCAATCGGTGCCTTGTCCTTTATCAACCGGTGCCTTGTCCTTTATCAACCGGTGCCTTGTCCTTGATCAATCGGTGCCTTGTCCTTTATCAACAGGTGCCTTGTCCTTTATCAACCGGTGCCTTGTCCTTTATCAATCAGTGCCTTGTCCTTTATCAATCGGTGCCTTGTCCTTGATCAATCGGTGCCTTGTCCTTTATCAACCGGTGCCTTGGCCTTTATCAACCGGTGCCTTGGCCTTTATCAATCGGTGCCTTGTCCTTTATCAATCGGTGCCTTGTCCTTTATCAATCGGTGCCTTGTCCTTTATCAATCGGTGCCTTGTCCTTTATCAATCGGTGCCTTGTCCTTTATCAATCGGTGCCTTGGCCTTTATCAATCGGTGCCTTGTCCTTTATCAATCGGTGCCTTGGCCTTGATCAATCGGTGCCTTGTCCTTTATCAACCGGTGCCTTGTCCTTTATCAATCGGTGCCTTGTCCTTTATCAATCAGTGCCTTGTCCTTTATCAACCGGTGCCTTGTCCTTTATCAATCGGTGCCTTGGCCTTTATCAATCGGTGCCTTGTCCTTTATCAATCGGTGCCTTGGCCTTGATCAATCGGTGCCTTGTCCTTTATCAACCGGTGCCTTGTCCTTTATCAATCGGTGCCTTGGCCTTGATCAATCGGTGCCTTGTCCTTTATCAATCGGTGCCTTGTCCTTTATCAACCGGTGCCTTGGCCTTTATCAACCGGTGCCTTGTCCTTTATCAATCGGTGCCTTGTCCTTTATCAATCGGT
Organism: Pristiophorus japonicus; assembly: GCF_044704955.1. Taxonomy (NCBI): domain Eukaryota; kingdom Metazoa; phylum Chordata; class Chondrichthyes; family Pristiophoridae; genus Pristiophorus; species Pristiophorus japonicus. The sequence goes on from NW_027254772.1 coordinate 2,563,539, forward strand.
GCCTTGTCCTTTATCAACCGGAGCCTTGGCCTTTATCAACCGGAGCCTTGGCCTTTATCAACTGGTGCCTTGGCCTTTATCAATCGGTGCCTTGGCCTTGATCAACCGGTGCCTTGTCCTTTATCAATCGGTGCCTTGGCCTTTATCAATCAGTGCCTTGTCCTTTATCAATCGGTGCCTTGTCCTTGATCAATCGGTGCCTTGTCCTTTATCAACAGGTGCCTTGTCCTTTATCAACCGGTGCCTTGTCCTTTATCAATCAGTGCCTTGTCCTTTATCAATCGGTGCCTTGTCCTTGATCAATCGGTGCCTTGTCCTTTATCAACCGGTGCCTTGGCCTTTATCAACCGGTGCCTTGGCCTTTATCAATCGGTGCCTTGTCCTTTATCAATCGGTGCCTTGTCCTTTATCAATCGGTGCCTTGTCCTTTATCAATCGGTGCCTTGTCCTTTATCAATCGGTGCCTTGTCCTTTATCAATCGGTGCCTTGGCCTTTATCAATCGGTGCCTTGTCCTTTATCAATCGGTGCCTTGGCCTTGATCAATCGGTGCCTTGTCCTTTATCAACCGGTGCCTTGTCCTTTATCAATCGGTGCCTTGGCCTTGATCAATCGGTGCCTTGGCCTTTATCAATCGGTGCCTTGGCCTTTATCAATCGGTGCCTTGTCCTTTATCAATCGGTGCCTTGGCCTTGATCAATCGGTGCCTTGTCCTTTATCAACCGGTGCCTTGTCCTTTATCAATCGGTGCCTTGGCCTTGATCAATCGGTGCCTTGTCCTTTATCAATCGGTGCCTTGTCCTTTATCAACCGGTGCCTTGGCCTTTATCAACCGGTGCCTTGTCCTTTATCAATCGGTGCCTTGTCCTTTATCAATCGGTGCCTTGTCCTTTATCAACCGGAGCCTTGTCCTTTATCAATCAGTGCCTTGGCCTTTATCAACAGGTGCCTTGTCCTTTATCAACCGGAGCCTTGGCCTTTATCAACCGGAGCCTTGGCCTTTATCAACTGGTGCCTTGGCCTTTATCAATCGGTGCCTTGGCCTTTATCAACTGGTGCCTTGGCCTTTATCAATCGGTGCCTTGGCCTTTATCAACCGGAGCCTTGGCCTTTATCAATCGGTGCCTTGGCCTTTATCAACCGGTGCCTTGGCCTTTATCAATCGGTGCCTTGGCCTTTATCAACCGGTGCCTTGGCCTTTATCAATCGGTGCCTTGGCCTTTATCAACCGGTGCCTTGTCCTTTATCAATCAGTGCCTTGGCCTTTATCAATCGGTGCCTTGGCCTTTATCAATCGGTGCCTTGTCCTTTATCAACAGGTGCCTTGGCCTTTATCAACCAGTGCCTTGTCCTTTATCAATCGGTGCCTTGTCCTTTATCAACCGGAGCCTTGGCCTTTATCAACTGGTGCCTTGGCCTTTATCAACCGGTGCCTTGGCCTTTATCAACCGGTGCCTTGTCCTTTATCAACCGGTGCCTTGGCCTTTATCAACTGGTGCCTTGGCCTTTATCAACCGGTGCCTTGGCCTTTATCAATCGGTGCCTTGTCCTTTATCAACCGGTGCCTTGGCCTTGATCAATCGGTGCCTTGTCCTTTATCAACCGGAGCCTTGGCCTTTATCAACCGGTGCCTTGTCCTTTATCAACCGGAGCCTTGTCCTTTATCAACCGGAGCCTTGGCCTTTATCAACTGGTGCCTTGGCCTTTATCAACCGGTGCCTTGTCCTTTATCAACCGGTGCCTTGTCCTTTATCAATCGGTGCCTTGGCCTTTATCAACCGGTGCCTTGTCCTTTATCAATCGGTGCCTTGGCCTTTATCAACTGGTGCCTTGGCCTTTATCAACCGGTGCCTTGTCCTTTATCAATCAGTGCCTTGTCCTTTATCAACCGGTGCCTTGTCCTTTATCAACCGGTGCCTTGTCCTTTATCAATCGGTGCCTTGTCCTTTATCAATCGGTGCCTTGTCCTTTATCAATCGGTGCCTTGTCCTTTATCAATCGGTGCCTTGGCCTTTATCAACTGGTGCCTTGGCCTTTATCAACCGGTGCCTTGTCCTTTATCAATCAGTGCCTTGTCCTTTATCAACCGGTGCCTTGTCCTTTATCAACCGGTGCCTTGGCCTTTATCAACCGGTGCCTTGTCCTTTATCAATCAGTGCCTTGTCCTTTATCAACCGGTGCCTTGGCCTTTATCAATCGGTGCCTTGTCCTTTATCAACCGGAGCCTTGGCCTTTATCAACTGGTGCCTTGGCCTTTATCAATCGGTGCCTTGGCCTTTATCAATCGGTGCCTTGGCCTTTATCAACCGGTGCCTTGTCCTTTATCAACAGGTGCCTTGTCCTTTATCAACCGGTGCCTTGGCCTTTATCAACCGGTGCCTTGGCCTTTATCAACCGGTGCCTTGTCCTTTATCAACCGGTGCCTTGGCCTTTATCAACCGGAGCCTTGGCCGTTATCAACAGGTGCCTTGTCCTTTATCAACCGGTGCCTTGGCTTTTATCAACCGGAGCCTTGGCCATTATCAACCGGTGCCTTGGCCTTTATCAACCGGAGCCTTGGCCATTATCAACCGGAGCCTTGTCCTTTATCAACTGGTGCCTTGTCCTTTATCAACTGGTGCCTTGGCCTTTATCAACCGGTGCCTTGGCCTTTATCAACCGGTGCCTTGGCCTTTATCAACCGGTGCCTTGGCCTTTATCAATCGGTGCCTTGGCCTTTATCAATCAGTCCCTTGGCCTTTATCAACCGGTGCCTTGTCCTTTATCAACCGGTGCCTTGGCCTTTATCAATCGGTGCCTTGGCCTTTATCAACCGGAGCCTTGGCCTTTATCAACTGGTGCCTTGGCCTTTATCAACTGGTGCCTTGGCCTTTATCAATCGGTGCCTTGTCCTTTATCAACCGGTGCCTTGTCCTTTATCAATCGGTGCCTTGTCCTTTATCAATCGGTGCCTTGTCCTTTATCAATCGGTGCCTTGTCCTTTATCAATCGGTGCCTTGTCCTTTATCAATCGGTGCCTTGGCCTTGATCAACCGGTGCCTTGGCCTTGATCAACCGGTGCCTTGTCCTTTATCAACCGGTGCCTTGTCCTTTATCAACCGGTGCCTTGGCCTTTATCAACCGGTGCCTTGTCCTTTATCAATCGGTGCCTTGTCCTTGATCAATCGGTGCCTTGTCCTTTATCAATCGGTGCCTTGTCCTTGATCAATCGGTGCCTTGTCCTTTATCAACCGGTGCCTTGTCCTTTATCAATCGGTGCCTTGTCCTTTATCAATCGGTGCCTTGTCCTTTATCAACAGGTGCCTTGGCCTTTATCAATCGGTGCCTTGTCCTTGATCAATCAGTGCCTTGTCCTTTATCAATCGGTGCCTTGTCCTTTATCAACCGGTGCCTTGGCCTTTATCAACCGGTGCCTTGGCCTTTATCAACCGGTGCCTTGGCCTTTATCAATCGGTGCCTTGGCCTTTATCAACCGGTGCCTTGGCCTTTATCAACCGGAGCCTTGGCCTTTATCAATCGGTGCCTTGGCCTTTATCAATCGGTGCCTTGGCCTTTATCAACCGGTGCCTTGGCCTTTATCAACCGGAGCCTTGGCCTTTATCAACTGGTGCCTTGGCCTTTATCAATCGGTGCCTTGGCCTTTATCAATCGGTGCCTTGGCCTTTATCAACTGGTGCCTTGTCCTTTATCAACCGGTGCCTTGGCCTTTATCAACCGGTGCCTTGTCCTTTATCAATCGGTGCCTTGGCCTTTATCAACCGGTGCCTTGTCCTTTATCAACCGGTGCCTTGTCCTTTATCAATCGGTGCCTTGGCCTTTATCAATCGGTGCCTTGTCCTTTATCAACCGGTGCCTTGTCCTTTATCAATCGGTGCCTTGGCCTTTATCAACCGGTGCCTTGTCCTTTATCAACCGGTGCCTTGTCCTTTATCAATCGGTGCCTTGGCCTTTATCAATCGGTGCCTTGTCCTTTATCAACCGGTGCCTTGTCCTTTATCAACCGGTGCCTTGTCCTTTATCAACCGGTGCCTTGTCCTTTATCAATCGGTGCCTTGTCCTTTATCAATCGGTGCCTTGTCCTTTATCAATCGGTGCCTTGTCCTTTATCAATCGGTGCCTTGTCCTTTATCAACCGGTGCCTTGTCCTTTATCAATCGGTGCCTTGTCCTTTATCAACCGGTGCCTTGTCCTTTATCAATCGGTGCCTTGGCCTTTATCAATCGGTGCCTTGTCCTTTATCAACCGGTGCCTTGTCCTTTATCAACCGGTGCCTTGGCCTTTATCAATCGGTGCCTTGTCCTTTATCAACCGGTGCCTTGTCCTTTATCAATCGGTGCCTTGTCCTTTATCAACCGGTGCCTTGGCCTTGATCAATCGGTGCCTTGGCCTTTATCAACTGGAGCCTTGGCCTTTATCAACCGGTGCCTTGTCCTTTATCAACCGGTGCCTTGTCCTTTATCAATCGGTGCCTTGTCCTTTATCAATCGGTGCCTTGTCCTTTATCAACCGGTGCCTTGGCCTTTATCAATCGGTGCCTTGTCCTTTATCAACCGGTGCCTTGTCCTTTATCAACCGGTGCCTTGGCCTTTATCAACCGGTGCCTTGTCCTTTATCAATCGGTGCCTTGGCCTTTATCAACCGGTGCCTTGTCCTTTATCAACCGGTGCCTTGGCCTTTATCAACCGGTGCCTTGTCCTTTATCAATCGGTGCCTTGGCCTTTATCAACCGGTGCCTTGTCCTTTATCAACCGGTGCCTTGTCCTTTATCAACCGGTGCCTTGTCCTTTATCAATCGGTGCCTTGTCCTTTATCAACCGGTGCCTTGTCCTTTATCAATCGGTGCCTTGTCCTTTATCAACCGGTGCCTTGTCCTTTATCAATCGGTGCCTTGTCCTTTATCAACCGGTGCCTTGTCCTTTATCAATCGGTGCCTTGACCTTTATCAACCGGTGCCTTGGCCTTTATCAACCGGTGCCTTGGCCTTTATCAATCGGTGCCTTGGCCTTTATCAACCGGTGCCTTGTCCTTTATCAACCGGTGCCTTGGCCTTTATCAACCGGTGCCTTGTCCTTTATCAACAGGTGCCTTGGCCTTTATCAACCGGTGCCTTGTCCTTTATCAATCGGTGCCTTGGCCTTTATCAACCGGTGCCTTGTCCTTTATCAACCGGTGCCTTGGCCTTTATCAATCGGTGCCTTGTCCTTTATCAACCGGTGCCTTGGCCTTTATCAACCGGTGCCTTGACCTTTATCAATCGGTGCCTTGTCCTTTATCAACCGGTGCCTTGTCCTTTATCAACCGGTGCCTTGTCCTTTATCAACCGGTGCCTTGTCCTTTATCAACCGGTGCCTTGTCCTTTATCAACCGGTGCCTTGGCCTTTATCAATCGGTGCCTTGTCCTTTATCAACCGGTGCCTTGACCTTTATCAATCGGTGCCTTGTCCTTTATCAACCGGTGCCTTGTCCTTTATCAACCGGTGCCTTGACCTTTATCAATCGGTGCCTTGTCCTTTATCAACCGGTGCCTTGTCCTTTATCAACCGGTGCCTTGGCCTTTATCAACCGGTGCCTTGGCCTTTATCAACCGGTGCCTTGGCCTTTATCAATCGGTGCCTTGTCCTTTATCAACAGGTGCCTTGGCCTTTATCAATCGGTGCCTTGTCCTTTATCAACAGGTGCCTTGGCCTTTATCAATCAGTGCCTTGTCCTTTATCAATCGGTGCCTTGGCCTTTATCAATCAGTGCCTTGTCCTTTATCAATCGGTGCCTTGGCCTTTATCAACCGGTGCCTTGTCCTTTATCAACCAGTGCCTTGTCCTTTATCAATCGGTGCCTTGTCCTTTATCAACCGGTGCCTTGGCCTTTATCAACCGGTGCCTTGTCCTTTATCAACCGGTGCCTTGGCCTTTATCAACCGGTGCCTTGGCCTTTATCAATCGGTGCCTTGTCCTTTATCAATCAGTGCCTTGTCCTTTATCAATCGGTGCCTTGTCCTTTATCAATCAGTGCCTTGTCCTTTATCAATCGGTGCCTTGTCCTTTATCAATCGGTGCCTTGTCCTTTATCAACCGGTGCCTTGGCCTTTATCAATCGGTGCCTTGTCCTTTATCAACCGGTGCCTTGTCCTTTATCAATCGGTGCCTTGTCCTTTATCAATCGGTGCCTTGTCCTTTATCAACCGGTGCCTTGGCCTTTATCAATCGGTGCCTTGTCCTTTATCAATCGGTGCCTTGTCCTTTATCAACCGGTGCCTTGTCCTTTATCAACCGGTGCCTTGGCCTTTATCAATCGGTGCCTTGTCCTTTATCAATCGGTGCCTTGGCCTTTATCAACCGGTGCCTTGGCCTTTATCAACAGGTGCCTTGGCCTTTATCAACAGGTGCCTTGGCCTTTATCAACCGGTGCCTTGTCCTTTATCAACCGGTGCCTTGGCCTTTATCAACCGGTGCCTTGTCCTTTATCAAGCGGTGCCTTGTCCTTTATCAACCGGTGCCTTGGCCTTTATCAATCGGTGCCTTGTCCTTTATCAACCAGTGCCTTGGCCTTTATCAACCGGTGCCTTGGCCTTTATCAACCGGTGCCTTGGCCTTTATCAACCGGTGCCTTGGCCTTTATCAATCGGTGCCTTGGCCTTTATCAACCGGTGCCTTGTCCTTTATCAACCGGTGCCTTGGCCTTTATCAACCGGTGCCTTGTCCTTTATCAACCGGTGCCTTGGCCTTTATCAACCGGTGCCTTGGCCTTTATCAACCGGTGCCTTGGCCTTTATCAATCAGTGCCTTGTCCTTTATCAATCGGTGCCTTGGCCTTTATCAATCGGTGCCTTGTCCTTTATCAATCGGTGCCTTGTCCTTTATCAATCGGTGCCTTGGCCTTTATCAACCGGTGCCTTGGCCTTTATCAACCGGTGCCTTGTCCTTTATCAACCGGTGCCTTGGCCTTTATCAACCGGTGCCTTGTCCTTTATCAATCGGTGCCTTGTCCTTTATCAATCGGTGCCTTGGCCTTTATCAACCGGTGCCTAGTCCTTTATCAACCGGTGCCTTGTCCTTTATCAACCGGTGCCTTGTCCTTTATCAATCAGTGCCTTGGCCTTTATCAACCGGTGCCTTGTCCTTTATCAACTGGTGCCTTGGCCTTTATCAACTGGTGCCTTGGCCTTTATCAACCGGTGCCTTGTCCTTTATCAACCGGTGCCTTGGCCTTTATCAACTGGTGCCTTGGCCTTTATCAACCGGTGCCTTGTCCTTTATCAACTGGTGCCTTGGCCTTTATCAACTGGTGCCTTGGCCTTTATCAACCGGTGCCTTGTCCTTTATCAACAGGTGCCTTGGACTTTATCAATCGGTGCCTTGTCCTTTATCAACCGGTGCCTTGGCCTTTATCAACCGGTGCCTTGTCCTTTATCAACCGGTGCCTTGTCCTTTATCAACTGGTGCCTTGGCCTTTATCAACCGGTGCCTTGTCCTTTATCAACCGGTGCCTTGGCCTTTATCAACCGGTGCCTTGGCCTTTATCAACCGGTGCCTTGGCCTTTATCAACCGGTGCCTTGGCCTTGATCAATCGGTGCCTTGTCCTTTATCAATCGGTGCCTTGGCCTTTATCAATCGGTGCCTTGTCCTTTGTCAATCGGTGCCTTGGCCTTTATCAATCGGTGCCTTGTCCTTTATCAACCAGTGCCTTGTCCTTTATCAACCGGTGCCTTGTCCTTTATCAATCAGTGCCTTGTCCTTTATCAACCGGTGCCTTGTCCTTTATCAATCGGTGCCTTGGCCTTTATCAACCGGTGCCTTGTCCTTTATCAACCGGTGCCTTGGCCTTTATCAACCGGTGCCTTGGCCTTTATCAACCGGTGCCTTGTCCTTTATCAATCGGTGCCTTGGCCTTTATCAACCGGTGCCTTGTCCTTTATCAACCGGTGCCTTGGCCTTTATCAACCGGTGCCTTGGCCTTTATCAACCGGTGCCTTGTCCTTTATCAATCGGTGCCTTGTCCTTTATCAACCGGTGCCTTGTCCTTTATCAACCGGTGCCTTGTCCTTTATCAACAGGTGCCTTGGCCTTTATCAATCGGTGCCTTGTCCTTTATCAACCGGTGCCTTGTCCTTTATCAACCGGTGCCTTGGCCTTTATCAACCGGTGCCTTGGCCTTTATCAATCGGTGCCTTGTCCTTTATCAACCGGTGCCTTGTCCTTTATCAACCGGTGCCTTGTCCTTTATCAACCGGTGCCTTGGCCTTTATCAATCGGTGCCTTGGCCTTTATCAACCGGTGCCTTGGCCTTTATCAATCGGTGCTTTGGCCTTGATCAATCGGTGCCTTGTCCTTTATCAACCGGTGCCTTGTCCTTTATCAATCAGTGCCTTGTCCTTTATCAACCGGTGCCTTGTCCTTTATCAACCGGTGCCTTGGCCTTTATCAACCGGTGCCTTGTCCTTTATCAACCGGTGCCTTGTCCTTTATCAACCGGTGCCTTGTCCTTTATCAACCGGTGCCTTGTCCTTTATCAACCGGTGCCTTGTCCTTTATCAACCGGTGCCTTGTCCTTTATCAACCGGTGCCTTGTCCTTTATCAACCGGTGCCTTGGCCTTTATCAACCGGTGCCTTGGCCTTTATCAACCGGTGCCTTGTCCTTTATCAACCGGTGCCTTGGCCTTTATCAACCGGTGCCTTGTCCTTTATCAACCGGTGCCTTGGCCTTTATCAACCGGTGCCTTGGCCTTTATCAACCGGTGCCTTGTCCTTTATCAACCGGTGCCTTGGCCTTTATCAACCGGTGCCTTGTCCTTTATCAATCAGTGCCTTGTCCTTTATCAACCGGTGCCTTGGCCTTTATCAACCGGTGCCTTGGCCTTTATCAATCGGTGCCTTGTCCTTTATCAACCGGTGCCTTGGCCTTTATCAACAGGTGCCTTGGCCTTTATCAATCGGTGCCTTGTCCTTTATCAACCGGTGCCTTGGCCTTTATTAACAGGTGCCTTGGCCTTTATCAACCGGTGCCTTGGCCTTTATCAATCGGTGCCTTGTCCTTTATCAACAGGTGCCTTGGCCTTTATCAACAGGTGCCTTGGCCTTTATCAACCGGTGCCTTGTCCTTTATCAACCGGTGCCTTGTCCTTTATCAACCGGTGCCTTGTCCTTTATCAACCGGTGCCTTGGCCTTTATCAACCGGTGCCTTGGCCTTTATCAATCGGTGCCTTGTCCTTTATCAACCGGTGCCTTGGCCTTTATCAACCGGTGCCTTGGCCTTTATCAACCGGTGCCTTGTCCTTTATCAACAGGTGCCTTGGCCTTTATCAACAGGTGCCTTGGCCTTTATCAACAGGTGCCTTGGCCTTTATCAACCGGTGCCTTGTCCTTTATCAACCAGTCCCTTGGCCTTTATCAACCGGTGCCTTGGCCTTTATCAATCGGTGCCTTGGCCTTTATCAACCGGTGCCTTGGCCTTTATCAACCGGTGCCTTGTCCTTTATCAACCGGTGCCTTGGCCTTTATCAACCGGTGCCTTGTCCTTTATCAATCAGTGCCTTGTCCTTTATCAATCGGTGCCTTGTCCTTTATCAATCAGTGCCTTGTCCTTTATCAATCGGTGCCTTGTCCTTTATCAATCAGTGCCTTGTCCTTTATCAATCGGTGCCTTGTCCTTTATCAACCGGTGCCTTGGCCTTTATCAACCGGTGCCTTGGCCTTTATCAACCGGTGCCTTGGCCATTATCAACCGGTGCCTTGGCCTTTATCAATCGGTGCCTTGGCCTTTATCAACCGGTGCCTTGTCCTTTATCAACCGGTGCCTTGGCCTTTATCAACCGGTGCCTTGTCCTTTATCAACCGGTGCCTTGGCCTTTATCAACCGGTGCCTTGGCCTTTATCAATCAGTGCCTTGTCCTTTATCAACCGGTGCCTTGTCCTTTATCAATCGGTGCCTTGTCCTTTATCAATCAGTGCCTTGGCCTTTATCAATCGGTGCCTTGGCCTTTATCAACCGGTGCCTTGTCCTTTATCAACCGGTGCCTTGTCCTTTATCAACCGGTGCCTTGTCCTTTATCAACCGGTGCCTTGGCCTTTATCAACCGGTGCCTTGTCCTTTATCAACCGGTGCCTTGGCCTTTATCAACCGGTGCCTTGTCCTTTATCAACCGGTGCCTTGGCCTTTATCAACCGGTGCCTTGTCCTTTATCAATCAGTGCCTTGTCCTTTATCAATCGGTGCCTTGTCCTTTATCAATCAGTGCCTTGTCCTTTATCAATCGGTGCCTTGTCCTTTATCAATCAGTGCCTTGTCCTTTATCAATCGGTGCCTTGTCCTTTATCAACCGGTGCCTTGTCCTTTATCAATCGGTGCCTTGGCCTTTATCAACCGGTGCCTTGTCCTTTATCAATCAGTGCCTTGGCCTTTATCAATCGGTGCCTTGGCCTTTATCAACCGGTGCCTTGTCCTTTATCAATCAGTGCCTTGTCCTTTATCAATCGGTGCCTTGGCCTTTATCAATCGGTGCCTTGGCCTTTATCAACCGGTGCCTTGGCCTTTATCAACCGGTGCCTTGTCCTTTATCAACCGGTGCCTTGTCCTTTATCAACCGGTGCCTTGTCCTTTATCAACCGGTGCCTTGGCCTTTATCAACCGGTGCCTTGTCCTTTATCAACCGGTGCCTTGTCCTTTATCAACCGGTGCCTTGGCCTTTATCAACCGGTGCCTTGTCCTTTATCAATCAGTGCCTTGTCCTTTATCAACCGGTGCCTTGTCCTTTATCAATCGGTGCCTTGGCCTTTATCAACCGGTGCCTTGGCCTTTATCAACCGGTGCCTTGTCCTTTATCAACTGGTGCCTTGGCCTTTATCAACTGGTGCCTTGGCCTTTATCAACCGGTGCCTTGTCCTTTATCAACCGGTGCATTGTCCTTTATCAACTGGTGCCTTGGCCTTTATCAATCGGTGCATTGTCCTTTATCAACTGGTGCCTTGGCCTTTATCAACCGGTGCCTTGTCCTTTATCAACCGGTGCCTTGGCCTTTATCAACCGGTGCCTTGTCCTTTATCAACCGGTGCCTTGGCCTTTATCAACCGGTGCCTTGGCCTTTATCAACCGGTGCCTTGGCCTTTATCAACCGGTGCCTTGGCCTTTATCAATCGGTGCCTTGGCCTTTATCAACCGGTGCCTTGGCCTTTATCAATCGGTGCCTTGGCCTTTATCAACCGGTGCCTTGTCCTTTATCAACCAGTGCCTTGGCCTTTATCAATCGGTGCCTTGGCCTTTATCAACCGGTGCCTTGTCCTTTATCAACCGGTGCCTTGGCCTTTATCAACCGGTGCCTTGGCCTTTATCAATCGGTGCCTTGTCCTTTATCAACCGGTGCCTTGTCCTTTATCAACCGGTGCCTTGTCCTTTATCAACCGGTGCCTTGTCCTTTATCAACAGGTGCCTTGGCCTTTATCAATCGGTGCCTTGGCCTTTATCAACCGGTGCCTTGTCCTTTATCAACCGGTGCCTTGTCCTTTATCAACCGGTGCCTTGTCCTTTATCAACAGGTGCCTTGGCCTTTATCAATCGGTGCCTTGTCCTTTATCAACCGGTGCCTTGTCCTTTATCAACCGGTGCCTTGGCCTTTATCAACCGGTGCCTTGGCCTTTATCAATCGGTGCCTTGTCCTTTATCAACCGGTGCCTTGTCCTTTATCAACCGGTGCCTTGTCCTTTATCAACCGGTGCCTTGGCCTTTATCAATCGGTGCCTTGGCCTTTATCAACCGGTGCCTTGGCCTTTATCAATCGGTGCTTTGGCCTTGATCAATCGGTGCCTTGTCCTTTATCAACCGGTGCCTTGTCCTTTATCAATCAGTGCCTTGTCCTTTATCAACCGGTGCCTTGTCCTTTATCAACCGGTGCCTTGGCCTTTATCAACCGGTGCCTTGTCCTTTATCAACCGGTGCCTTGTCCTTTATCAACCGGTGCCTTGTCCTTTATCAACCGGTGCCTTGTCCTTTATCAACCGGTGCCTTGTCCTTTATCAACCGGTGCCTTGTCCTTTATCAACCGGTGCCTTGTCCTTTATCAACCGGTGCCTTGGCCTTTATCAACCGGTGCCTTGGCCTTTATCAACCGGTGCCTTGTCCTTTATCAACCGGTGCCTTGGCCTTTATCAACCGGTGCCTTGTCCTTTATCAACCGGTGCCTTGGCCTTTATCAACCGGTGCCTTGGCCTTTATCAACCGGTGCCTTGTCCTTTATCAACCGGTGCCTTGGCCTTTATCAACCGGTGCCTTGTCCTTTATCAATCAGTGCCTTGTCCTTTATCAACCGGTGCCTTGGCCTTTATCAACCGGTGCCTTGGCCTTTATCAATCGGTGCCTTGTCCTTTATCAACCGGTGCCTTGGCCTTTATCAACAGGTGCCTTGGCCTTTATCAATCGGTGCCTTGTCCTTTATCAACCGGTGCCTTGGCCTTTATCAACAGGTGCCTTGGCCTTTATCAACCGGTGCCTTGGCCTTTATCAATCGGTGCCTTGTCCTTTATCAACAGGTGCCTTGGCCTTTATCAACAGGTGCCTTGGCCTTTATCAACCGGTGCCTTGTCCTTTATCAACCGGTGCCTTGTCCTTTATCAACCGGTGCCTTGTCCTTTATCAACCGGTGCCTTGGCCTTTATCAACCGGTGCCTTGGCCTTTATCAATCGGTGCCTTGTCCTTTATCAACCGGTGCCTTGGCCTTTATCAACCGGTGCCTTGGCCTTTATCAACCGGTGCCTTGTCCTTTATCAACAGGTGCCTTGGCCTTTATCAACAGGTGCCTTGGCCTTTATCAACAGGTGCCTTGGCCTTTATCAACCGGTGCCTTGTCCTTTATCAACCAGTCCCTTGGCCTTTATCAACCGGTGCCTTGGCCTTTATCAATCGGTGCCTTGGCCTTTATCAACCGGTGCCTTGGCCTTTATCAACCGGTGCCTTGTCCTTTATCAACCGGTGCCTTGGCCTTTATCAACCGGTGCCTTGTCCTTTATCAATCAGTGCCTTGTCCTTTATCAATCGGTGCCTTGTCCTTTATCAATCAGTGCCTTGTCCTTTATCAATCGGTGCCTTGTCCTTTATCAATCAGTGCCTTGTCCTTTATCAATCGGTGCCTTGTCCTTTATCAACCGGTGCCTTGGCCTTTATCAACCGGTGCCTTGGCCTTTATCAACCGGTGCCTTGGCCATTATCAACCGGTGCCTTGGCCTTTATCAATCGGTGCCTTGGCCTTTATCAACCGGTGCCTTGTCCTTTATCAACCGGTGCCTTGGCCTTTATCAACCGGTGCCTTGTCCTTTATCAACCGGTGCCTTGGCCTTTATCAACCGGTGCCTTGGCCTTTATCAATCAGTGCCTTGTCCTTTATCAACCGGTGCCTTGTCCTTTATCAATCGGTGCCTTGTCCTTTATCAATCAGTGCCTTGGCCTTTATCAATCGGTGCCTTGGCCTTTATCAACCGGTGCCTTGTCCTTTATCAACCGGTGCCTTGTCCTTTATCAACCGGTGCCTTGTCCTTTATCAACCGGTGCCTTGGCCTTTATCAACCGGTGCCTTGTCCTTTATCAACCGGTGCCTTGGCCTTTATCAACCGGTGCCTTGTCCTTTATCAACCGGTGCCTTGGCCTTTATCAACCGGTGCCTTGTCCTTTATCAATCAGTGCCTTGTCCTTTATCAATCGGTGCCTTGTCCTTTATCAATCAGTGCCTTGTCCTTTATCAATCGGTGCCTTGTCCTTTATCAATCAGTGCCTTGTCCTTTATCAATCGGTGCCTTGTCCTTTATCAACCGGTGCCTTGTCCTTTATCAATCGGTGCCTTGGCCTTTATCAACCGGTGCCTTGTCCTTTATCAATCAGTGCCTTGGCCTTTATCAATCGGTGCCTTGGCCTTTATCAACCGGTGCCTTGTCCTTTATCAATCAGTGCCTTGTCCTTTATCAATCGGTGCCTTGGCCTTTATCAATCGGTGCCTTGGCCTTTATCAACCGGTGCCTTGGCCTTTATCAACCGGTGCCTTGTCCTTTATCAACCGGTGCCTTGTCCTTTATCAACCGGTGCCTTGTCCTTTATCAACCGGTGCCTTGGCCTTTATCAACCGGTGCCTTGTCCTTTATCAACCGGTGCCTTGTCCTTTATCAACCGGTGCCTTGGCCTTTATCAACCGGTGCCTTGTCCTTTATCAATCAGTGCCTTGTCCTTTATCAACCGGTGCCTTGTCCTTTATCAATCGGTGCCTTGGCCTTTATCAACCGGTGCCTTGGCCTTTATCAACCGGTGCCTTGTCCTTTATCAACTGGTGCCTTGGCCTTTATCAACTGGTGCCTTGGCCTTTATCAACCGGTGCCTTGTCCTTTATCAACCGGTGCATTGTCCTTTATCAACTGGTGCCTTGGCCTTTATCAATCGGTGCATTGTCCTTTATCAACTGGTGCCTTGGCCTTTATCAACCGGTGCCTTGTCCTTTATCAACCGGTGCCTTGGCCTTTATCAACCGGTGCCTTGTCCTTTATCAACCGGTGCCTTGGCCTTTATCAACCGGTGCCTTGGCCTTTATCAACCGGTGCCTTGGCCTTTATCAACCGGTGCCTTGGCCTTTATCAATCGGTGCCTTGGCCTTTATCAACCGGTGCCTTGGCCTTTATCAATCGGTGCCTTGGCCTTTATCAACCGGTGCCTTGTCCTTTATCAACCAGTGCCTTGGCCTTTATCAATCGGTGCCTTGGCCTTTATCAACCGGTGCCTTGTCCTTTATCAACCGGTGCCTTGGCCTTTATCAACCGGTGCCTTGGCCTTTATCAATCGGTGCCTTGTCCTTTATCAACCGGTGCCTTGTCCTTTATCAACCGGTGCCTTGTCCTTTATCAACCGGTGCCTTGTCCTTTATCAACAGGTGCCTTGGCCTTTATCAATCGGTGCCTTGGCCTTTATCAACCGGTGCCTTGTCCTTTATCAACCGGTGCCTTGTCCTTTATCAACCGGTGCCTTGTCCTTTATCAACCGGTGCCTTGTCCTTTATCAACCGGTGCCTTGGCCTTTATCAATCGGTGCCTTGGCCTTTATCAACCGGTGCCTTGTCCTTTATCAACCGGTGCCTTGTCCTTTATCAACCGGTGCCTTGGCCTTTATCAATCGGTGCCTTGTCCTTTATCAACCGGTGCCTTGTCCTTTATCAACCGGTGCCTTGTCCTTTATCAACCGGTGCCTTGTCCTTTATCAACCGGTGCCTTGTCCTTTATCAACCGGTGCCTTGTCCTTTATCAACCGGTGCCTTGTCCTTTATCAACCGGTGCCTTGTCCTTTATCAATCGGTGCCTTGTCCTTTATCAATCGGTGCCTTGTCCTTTATCAATCAGTGCCTTGTCCTTTATCAATCGGTGCCTTGGCCTTTATCAATCGGTGCCTTGTCCTTTATCAATCAGTGCCTTGGCCTTTATCAATCGGTGCCTTGTCCTTTATCAACAGGTGCCTTGTCCTTTATCAATCGGTGCCTTGTCCTTTATCAATCAGTGCCTTGGCCTTTATCAATCGGTGCCTTGTCCTTTATCAATCAGTGCCTTGGCCTTTATCAATCAGTGCCTTGGCCTTTATCAATCAGTGCCTTGGCCTTTATCAATCGGTGCCTTGTCCTTTATCAACAGGTGCCTTGTCCTTTATCAACAGGTGCCTTGTCCTTTATCAACAGGTGCCTTGTCCTTTATCAATCGGTGCCTTGTCCTTGATCAATCGGTGCCTTGTCCTTGATCAATCGGTGCCTTGTCCTTTATCAACCGGTGCCTTGTCCTTTATCAATCGGTGCCTTGTCCTTTATCAACCGGTGCCTTGTCCTTTATCAATCGGTGCCTTGTCCTTTATCAATCAGTGCCTTGGCCTTTATCAACCGGTGCCTTGTCCTTTATCAATCAGTGCCTTGGCCTTTATCAACCGGTGCCTTGTCCTTTATCAATCAGTGCCTTGGCCTTTATCAATCGGTGCCTTGTCCTTGATCAATCGGTGCCTTGTCCTTGATCAATCGGTGCCTTGTCCTTTATCAATCGGTGCCTTGGCCTTTATCAATCGGTGCCTTGTCCTTTATCAACCGGTGCCTTGTCCTTTATCAACCGGTGCCTTGTCCTTTATCAATCGGTGCCTTGTCCTTTATCAATCAGTGCCTTGGCCTTTATCAACCGGTGCCTTGTCCTTTATCAATCAGTGCCTTGGCCTTTATCAACCGGTGCCTTGGCCTTTATCAATCGGTGCCTTGGCCTTTATCAATCGGTGCCTTGTCCTTTATCAATCGGTGCCTTGTCCTTTATCAATCAGTGCCTTGGCCTTTATCAACCGGTGCCTTGTCCTTTATCAATCAGTGCCTTGGCCTTTATCAACCGGTGCCTTGGCCTTTATCAACTGGTGCCTTGTCCTTTATCAACTGGTGCCTTGGCCTTTATCAATCGGTGCCTTGTCCTTTATCAATCGGTGCCTTGGCCTTTATCAATCAGTGCCTTGTCCTTTATCAATCGGTGCCTTGTCCTTGATCAATCGGTGCCTTGTCCTTTATCAACCGGTGCCTTGTCCTTTATCAACCGGTGCCTTGTCCTTGATCAATCGGTGCCTTGTCCTTTATCAACAGGTGCCTTGTCCTTTATCAACCGGTGCCTTGTCCTTTATCAATCAGTGCCTTGTCCTTTATCAATCGGTGCCTTGTCCTTGATCAATCGGTGCCTTGTCCTTTATCAACCGGTGCCTTGGCCTTTATCAACCGGTGCCTTGGCCTTTATCAATCGGTGCCTTGTCCTTTATCAATCGGTGCCTTGTCCTTTATCAATCGGTGCCTTGTCCTTTATCAATCGGTGCCTTGTCCTTTATCAATCGGTGCCTTGGCCTTTATCAATCGGTGCCTTGTCCTTTATCAATCGGTGCCTTGGCCTTGATCAATCGGTGCCTTGTCCTTTATCAACCGGTGCCTTGTCCTTTATCAATCGGTGCCTTGGCCTTTATCAATCGGTGCCTTGTCCTTTATCAATCGGTGCCTTGGCCTTGATCAATCGGTGCCTTGTCCTTTATCAACCGGTGCCTTGTCCTTTATCAATCGGTGCCTTGGCCTTGATCAATCGGTGCCTTGTCCTTTATCAATCGGTGCCTTGTCCTTTATCAACCGGTGCCTTGGCCTTTATCAACCGGTGCCTTGTCCTTTATCAATCGGTGCCTTGTCCTTTATCAATCGGTGCCTTGTCCTTTATCAACCGGAGCCTTGGCCTTGATCAACTGGTGCCTTGTCCTTTATCAACCGGTGCCTTGGCCTTTATCAATCGGTGCCTTGGCCTTTATCAACCGGAGCCTTGGCCTTTATCAACTGGTGCCTTGGCCTTTATCAATCGGTGCCTTGGCCTTTATCAACTGGTGCCTTGGCCTTTATCAATCGGTGCCTTGGCCTTTATCAACCGGAGCCTTGGCCTTTATCAATCGGTGCCTTGGCCTTTATCAACCGGTGCCTTGGCCTTTATCAATCGGTGCCTTGGCCTTTATCAACCGGTGCCTTGGCCTTTATCAATCGGTGCCTTGGCCATTATCAACCGGTGCCTTGTCCTTTATCAATCAGTGCCTTGGCCTTTATCAATCGGTGCCTTGGCCTTTATCAATCGGTGCCTTGTCCTTTATCAACAGGTGCCTTGGCCTTTATCAACCAGTGCCTTGTCCTTTATCAATCGGTGCCTTGTCCTTTATCAACCGGAGCCTTGGCCTTTATCAACTGGTGCCTTGGCCTTTATCAACCGGTGCCTTGGCCTTTATCAACCGGTGCCTTGTCCTTTATCAACCGGTGCCTTGGCCTTTATCAACTGGTGCCTTGGCCTTTATCAACCGGTGCCTTGGCCTTTATCAATCGGTGCCTTGTCCTTTATCAACCGGTGCCTTGGCCTTGATCAATCGGTGCCTTGTCCTTTATCAACCGGAGCCTTGGCCTTTATCAACCGGTGCCTTGTCCTTTATCAACCGGAGCCTTGTCCTTTATCAACCGGAGCCTTGGCCTTTATCAACTGGTGCCTTGGCCTTTATCAACCGGTGCCTTGTCCTTTATCAACCGGTGCCTTGTCCTTTATCAATCGGTGCCTTGGCCTTTATCAACCGGTGCCTTGTCCTTTATCAATCGGTGCCTTGGCCTTTATCAACTGGTGCCTTGGCCTTTATCAACCGGTGCCTTGTCCTTTATCAATCAGTGCCTTGTCCTTTATCAACCGGTGCCTTGTCCTTTATCAACCGGTGCCTTGTCCTTTATCAATCGGTGCCTTGTCCTTTATCAATCGGTGCCTTGTCCTTTATCAATCGGTGCCTTGTCCTTTATCAATCGGTGCCTTGGCCTTTATCAACTGGTGCCTTGGCCTTTATCAACCGGTGCCTTGTCCTTTATCAATCAGTGCCTTGTCCTTTATCAACCGGTGCCTTGTCCTTTATCAACCGGTGCCTTGGCCTTTATCAACCGGTGCCTTGTCCTTTATCAATCAGTGCCTTGTCCTTTATCAACCGGTGCCTTGGCCTTTATCAATCGGTGCCTTGTCCTTTATCAACCGGAGCCTTGGCCTTTATCAACTGGTGCCTTGGCCTTTATCAATCGGTGCCTTGGCCTTTATCAATCGGTGCCTTGGCCTTTATCAACCGGTGCCTTGTCCTTTATCAACAGGTGCCTTGTCCTTTATCAACCGGTGCCTTGGCCTTTATCAACCGGTGCCTTGGCCTTTATCAACCGGTGCCTTGTCCTTTATCAACCGGTGCCTTGGCCTTTATCAACCGGAGCCTTGGCCTTTATCAACAGGTGCCTTGTCCTTTATCAACCGGTGCCTTGGCCTTTATCAACCGGAGCCTTGGCCATTATCAACCGGTGCCTTGGCCTTTATCAATCGGTGCCTTGGCCTTTATCAACCGGTGCCTTGTCCTTTATCAACTGGTGCCTTGTCCTTTATCAACCGGTGCCTTGGCCTTTATCAACCGGAGCCTTGGCCATTATCAACCGGAGCCTTGTCCTTTATCAACTGGTGCCTTGTCCTTTATCAACTGGTGCCTTGGCCTTTATCAACCGGTGCCTTGGCCTTTATCAACCGGTGCCTTGGCCTTTATCAACCGGTGCCTTGGCCTTTATCAATCGGTGCCTTGGCCTTTATCAATCAGTCCCTTGGCCTTTATCAACCGGTGCCTTGTCCTTTATCAACCGGTGCCTTGGCCTTTATCAATCGGTGCCTTGGCCTTTATCAACCGGAGCCTTGGCCTTTATCAACTGGTGCCTTGGCCTTTATCAACTGGTGCCTTGGCCTTTATCAATCGGTGCCTTGTCCTTTATCAACCGGTGCCTTGTCCTTTATCAATCGGTGCCTTGTCCTTTATCAATCGGTGCCTTGTCCTTTATCAATCGGTGCCTTGTCCTTTATCAATCGGTGCCTTGTCCTTTATCAATCGGTGCCTTGGCCTTGATCAACCGGTGCCTTGGCCTTGATCAACCGGTGCCTTGTCCTTTATCAACCGGTGCCTTGTCCTTTATCAACCGGTGCCTTGGCCTTTATCAACCGGTGCCTTGTCCTTTATCAATCGGTGCCTTGTCCTTGATCAATCGGTGCCTTGTCCTTTATCAATCGGTGCCTTGTCCTTGATCAATCGGTGCCTTGTCCTTTATCAACCGGTGCCTTGTCCTTTATCAATCGGTGCCTTGTCCTTTATCAATCGGTGCCTTGTCCTTTATCAACAGGTGCCTTGGCCTTTATCAATCGGTGCCTTGTCCTTGATCAATCAGTGCCTTGTCCTTTATCAATCGGTGCCTTGTCCTTTATCAACCGGTGCCTTGGCCTTTATCAACCGGTGCCTTGGCCTTTATCAACCGGTGCCTTGGCCTTTATCAATCGGTGCCTTGGCCTTTATCAACCGGTGCCTTGGCCTTTATCAACCGGAGCCTTGGCCTTTATCAATCGGTGCCTTGGCCTTTATCAATCGGTGCCTTGGCCTTTATCAACCGGTGCCTTGGCCTTTATCAACCGGAGCCTTGGCCTTTATCAACTGGTGCCTTGGCCTTTATCAATCGGTGCCTTGGCCTTTATCAATCGGTGCCTTGGCCTTTATCAACTGGTGCCTTGTCCTTTATCAACCGGTGCCTTGGCCTTTATCAACCGGTGCCTTGTCCTTTATCAACCGGTGCCTTGTCCTTTATCAACCGGTGCCTTGTCCTTTATCAATCGGTGCCTTGTCCTTTATCAACCGGTGCCTTGGCCTTTATCAATCGGTGCCTTGGCCTTTATCAATCGGTGCCTTGTCCTTTATCAATCGGTGCCTTGTCCTTTATCAACCAGTGCCTTGGCCTTTATCAATCGGTGCCTTGTCCTTTATCAACCGGTGCCTTGGCCTTTATCAACCGGTGCCTTGTCCTTTATCAACCGGTGCCTTGTCCTTTATCAACCGGTGCCTTGTCCTTTATCAACCGGTGCCTTGGCCTTTATCAATCGGTGCCTTGTCCTTTATCAACCAGTGCCTTGGCCTTTATCAACCGGTGCCTTGGCCTTTATCAACTGGTGCCTTGTCCTTTATCAACTGGTGCCTTGGCCTTTATCAACTGGTGCCTTGTCCTTTATCAACTGGTGCCTTGGCCTTTATCAATCGGTGCCTTGGCCTTTATCAATCGGTGCCTTGTCCTTTATCAATCGGTGCCTTGTCCTTTATCAACTGGTGCCTTGTCCTTTATCAACTGGTGCCTTGGCCTTTATCAACTGGTGCCTTGTCCTTTATCAACCGGTGCCTTGGCCTTTATCAACCAGTGCCTTGGCCTTTATCAATCGGTGCCTTGGCCTTTATCAATCGGTGCCTTGTCCTTTATCAATCGGTGCCTTGTCCTTTATCAACTGGTGCCTTGTCCTTTATCAACTGGTGCCTTGGCCTTTATCAACTGGTGCCTTGTCCTTTATCAACCGGTGCCTTGGCCTTTATCAACCGGTGCCTTGTCCTTTATCAACCGGTGCCTTGGCCTTTATCAATCGGTGCCTTGGCCTTTATCAACCGGTGCCTTGGCCTTTATCAACTGGTGCCTTGTCCTTTATCAACCGGTGCCTTGTCCTTTATCAATCGGTGCCTTGTCCTTTATCAACCGGTGCCTTGGCCTTTATCAACCGGTGCCTTGGCCTTTATCAACTGGTGCCTTGGCCTTTATCAATCGGTGCCTTGTCCTTTATCAATCGGTGCCTTGGCCTTTATCAATCGGTGCATTGTCCTTTATCAATCGGTGCCTTGGCCTTTATCAATCGGTGCCTTGGCCTTTATCAATCGGTGCCTTGGCCTTTATCAACCGGTGCCTTGGCCTTTATCAACTGGTGCCTTGTCCTTTATCAACTGGTGCCTTGGCCTTTATCAATCGGTGCCTTGGCCTTTATCAATCGGTGCCTTGGCCTTTATCAATCGGTGCCTTGGCCTTTATCAACCAGTGCCTTGGCCTTTATCAATCGGTGCCTTGGCCTTTATCAACCAGTGCCTTGGCCTTTATCAATCGGTGCCTTGGCCTTTATCAATCGGTGCCTTGGCCTTTATCAATCGGTGCATTGTCCTTTATCAATCGGTGCCTTGGCCTTTATCAATCGGTGCCTTGGCCTTTATCAATCGGTGCCTTGGCCTTTATCAATCGGTGCCTTGGCCTTTATCAACCAGTGCCTTGGCCTTTATCAACCGGTGCCTTGGCCTTTATCAACCGGTGCCTTGGCCTTTATCAACCGGTGCCTTGGCCTTTATCAATCGGTGCCTTGGCCTTTATCAACCAGTGCCTTGGCCTTTATCAATCGGTGCCTTGGCCTTTATCAACTGGTGCCTTGTCCTTTATCAACTGGTGCCTTGGCCTTTATCAACCGGTGCCTTGTCCTTTATCAACCGGTGCCTTGGCCTTTATCAACTGGTGCCTTGTCCTTTATCAACTGGTGCCTTGTCCTTTATCAACTGGTGCCTTGGCCTTTATCAATCGGTGCCTTGGCCTTTATCAACCAGTGCCTTGGCCTTTATCAACCGGTGCCTTGGCCTTTATCAACCGGTGCCTTGTCCTTTATCAACTGGTGCCTTGTCCTTTATCAACTGGTGCCTTGGCCTTTATCAACCGGTGCCTTGTCCTTTATCAACCGGTGCCTTGGCCTTTATCAACCGGTGCCTTGGCCTTTATCAATCGGTGCCTTGTCCTTTATCAACCGGTGCCTTGTCCTTTATCAACCGGTGCCTTGTCCTTTATCAACCGGTGCCTTGACCTTTATCAATCGGTGCCTTGGCCTTTATCAACCGGTGCCTTGGCCTTTATCAATCGGTGCTTTGGCCTTTATCAACCGGTGCCTTGTCCTTTATCAACCGGTGCCTTGGCCTTTATCAACCGGTGCCTTGTCCTTTATCAACCGGTGCCTTGTCCTTTATCAACCGGTGCCTTGTCCTTTATCAACCGGTGCCTTGTCCTTTATCAACCGGTGCCTTGTCCTTTATCAACCGGTGCCTTGTCCTTTATCAACCGGTGCCTTGGCCTTTATCAACCGGTGCCTTGGCCTTTATCAACCGGTGCCTTGTCCTTTATCAACCGGTGCCTTGGCCTTTATCAACCGGTGCCTTGTCCTTTATCAACCGGTGCCTTGGCCTTTATCAACCGGTGCCTTGGCCTTTATCAACCGGTGCCTTGTCCTTTATCAACCGGTGCCTTGGCCTTTATCAACCGGTGCCTTGTCCTTTATCAATCAGTGCCTTGTCCTTTATCAACCGGTGCCTTGGCCTTTATCAACCGGTGCCTTGGCCTTTATCAATCGGTGCCTTGTCCTTTATCAACCGGTGCCTTGGCCTTTATCAACAGGTGCCTTGGCCTTTATCAATCGGTGCCTTGTCCTTTATCAACCGGTGCCTTGGCCTTTATCAACAGGTGCCTTGGCCTTTATCAACAGGTGCCTTGGCCTTTATCAACAGGTGCCTTGGCCTTTATCAACAGGTGCCTTGGCCTTTATCAACCGGTGCCTTGTCCTTTATCAACCGGTGCCTTGGCCTTTATCAATCGGTGCCTTGTCCTTTATCAACAGGTGCCTTGGCCTTTATCAACAGGTGCCTTGGCCTTTATCAACCGGTGCCTTGTCCTTTATCAACCGGTGCCTTGTCCTTTATCAACAGGTGCCTTGGCCTTTATCAACCGGTGCCTTGTCCTTTATCAACCGGTGCCTTGTCCTTTATCAACCGGTGCCTTGTCCTTTATCAACCGGTGCCTTGGCCTTTATCAACCGGTGCCTTGGCCTTTATCAATCGGTGCCTTGTCCTTTATCAACCGGTGCCTTGGCCTTTATCAACCGGTGCCTTGGCCTTTATCAACCGGTGCCTTGTCCTTTATCAACAGGTGCCTTGGCCTTTATCAACAGGTGCCTTGGCCTTTATCAACAGGTGCCTTGGCCTTTATCAACCGGTGCCTTGTCCTTTATCAACCAGTCCCTTGGCCTTTATCAACCGGTGCCTTGGCCTTTATCAATCGGTGCCTTGGCCTTTATCAACCGGTGCCTTGGCCTTTATCAACCGGTGCCTTGTCCTTTATCAACCGGTGCCTTGGCCTTTATCAACCGGTGCCTTGTCCTTTATCAATCAGTGCCTTGTCCTTTATCAATCGGTGCCTTGTCCTTTATCAATCAGTGCCTTGTCCTTTATCAATCGGTGCCTTGTCCTTTATCAATCAGTGCCTTGTCCTTTATCAATCGGTGCCTTGTCCTTTATCAACCGGTGCCTTGGCCTTTATCAACCGGTGCCTTGGCCTTTATCAACCGGTGCCTTGGCCTTTATCAACCGGTGCCTTGGCCTTTATCAATCGGTGCCTTGGCCTTTATCAACCGGTGCCTTGTCCTTTATCAACCGGTGCCTTGGCCTTTATCAACCGGTGCCTTGTCCTTTATCAACCGGTGCCTTGGCCTTTATCAACCGGTGCCTTGGCCTTTATCAATCAGTGCCTTGTCCTTTATCAACCGGTGCCTTGTCCTTTATCAATCGGTGCCTTGTCCTTTATCAATCAGTGCCTTGTCCTTTATCAACAGGTGCCTTGTCCTTTATCAACCGGTGCCTTGTCCTTTATCAACCGGTGCCTTGGCCTTTATCAACCGGTGCCTTGTCCTTTATCAACCGGTGCCTTGGCCTTTATCAACCGGTGCCTTGTCCTTTATCAACCGGTGCCTTGGCCTTTATCAACCGGTGCCTTGTCCTTTATCAATCGGTGCCTTGTCCTTTATCAATCAGTGCCTTGTCCTTTATCAATCGGTGCCTTGTCCTTTATCAATCAGTGCCTTGTCCTTTATCAATCGGTGCCTTGTCCTTTATCAACCGGTGCCTTGTCCTTTATCAATCGGTGCCTTGTCCTTTATCAATCAGTGCCTTGGCCTTTATCAATCGGTGCCTTGGCCTTTATCAACCGGTGCCTTGTCCTTTATCAATCAGTGCCTTGTCCTTTATCAATCGGTGCCTTGGCCTTTATCAATCGGTGCCTTGGCCTTTATCAACCGGTGCCTTGGCCTTTATCAACCGGTGCCTTGTCCTTTATCAACCGGTGCCTTGTCCTTTATCAACCGGTGCCTTGTCCTTTATCAACCGGTGCCTTGGCCTTTATCAACCGGTGCCTTGTCCTTTATCAACCGGTGCCTTGTCCTTTATCAACCGGTGCCTTGGCCTTTATCAACCGGTGCCTTGTCCTTTATCAATCAGTGCCTTGTCCTTTATCAACCGGTGCCTTGTCCTTTATCAATCGGTGCCTTGGCCTTTATCAACCGGTGCCTTGGCCTTTATCAACCGGTGCCTTGTCCTTTATCAACTGGTGCCTTGGCCTTTATCAACTGGTGCCTTGGCCTTTATCAACCGGTGCCTTGTCCTTTATCAACCGGTGCATTGTCCTTTATCAACTGGTGCCTTGGCCTTTATCAATCGGTGCATTGTCCTTTATCAACTGGTGCCTTGGCCTTTATCAACCGGTGCCTTGTCCTTTATCAACCGGTGCCTTGGCCTTTATCAACCGGTGCCTTGTCCTTTATCAACCGGTGCCTTGGCCTTTATCAACCGGTGCCTTGGCCTTTATCAACCGGTGCCTTGGCCTTTATCAACCGGTGCCTTGGCCTTTATCAATCGGTGCCTTGGCCTTTATCAACCGGTGCCTTGGCCTTTATCAATCGGTGCCTTGGCCTTTATCAACCGGTGCCTTGTCCTTTATCAACCAGTGCCTTGGCCTTTATCAATCGGTGCCTTGGCCTTTATCAACCGGTGCCTTGTCCTTTATCAACCGGTGCCTTGGCCTTTATCAACCGGTGCCTTGGCCTTTATCAATCGGTGCCTTGTCCTTTATCAACCGGTGCCTTGTCCTTTATCAACCGGTGCCTTGTCCTTTATCAACCGGTGCCTTGTCCTTTATCAACAGGTGCCTTGGCCTTTATCAATCGGTGCCTTGGCCTTTATCAACCGGTGCCTTGTCCTTTATCAATCGGTGCCTTGTCCTTTATCAACCGGTGCCTTGTCCTTTATCAACCGGTGCCTTGTCCTTTATCAACCGGTGCCTTGTCCTTTATCAACCGGTGCCTTGTCCTTTATCAACCGGTGCCTTGTCCTTTATCAACCGGTGCCTTGTCCTTTATCAATCAGTGCCTTGTCCTTTATCAACCGGTGCCTTGTCCTTTATCAACCGGTGCCTTGTCCTTTATCAACCGGTGCCTTGTCCTTTATCAACAGGTGCCTTGGCCTTTATCAATCGGTGCCTTGTCCTTTATCAACCGGTGCCTTGTCCTTTATCAACCGGTGCCTTGTCCTTTATCAACCGGTGCCTTGTCCTTTATCAACCGGTGCCTTGGCCTTTATCAATCGGTGCCTTGGCCTTTATCAACCGGTGCCTTGTCCTTTATCAACCGGTGCCTTGTCCTTTATCAACCGGTGCCTTGGCCTTTATCAATCGGTGCCTTGTCCTTTATCAACCGGTGCCTTGTCCTTTATCAACCGGTGCCTTGTCCTTTATCAACCGGTGCCTTGTCCTTTATCAACCGGTGCCTTGGCCTTTATCAACCAGTGCCTTGTCCTTTATCAACCGGTGCCTTGGCCTTTATCAACCAGTGCCTTGTCCTTTATCAACCGGTGCCTTGTCCTTTATCAACCGGTGCCTTGTCCTTTATCAACCGGTGCCTTGTCCTTTATCAACCGGTGCCTTGTCCTTTATCAATCGGTGCCTTGTCCTTTATCAATCGGTGCCTTGTCCTTTATCAATCAGTGCCTTGTCCTTTATCAATCGGTGCCTTGGCCTTTATCAATCGGTGCCTTGTCCTTTATCAATCAGTGCCTTGGCCTTTATCAATCGGTGCCTTGTCCTTTATCAACAGGTGCCTTGTCCTTTATCAATCGGTGCCTTGTCCTTTATCAATCAGTGCCTTGGCCTTTATCAATCGGTGCCTTGTCCTTTATCAATCAGTGCCTTGGCCTTTATCAATCAGTGCCTTGGCCTTTATCAATCAGTGCCTTGGCCTTTATCAATCGGTGCCTTGTCCTTTATCAACAGGTGCCTTGTCCTTTATCAACAGGTGCCTTGTCCTTGATCAATCGGTGCCTTGGCCTTTATCAATCGGTGCCTTGTCCTTTATCAACAGGTGCCTTGTCCTTTATCAACAGGTGCCTTGTCCTTGATCAATCGGTGCCTTGTCCTTTATCAACCGGTGCCTTGTCCTTTATCAATCGGTGCCTTGGCCTTTATCAATCGGTGCCTTGTCCTTTATCAACCGGTGCCTTGTCCTTTATCAATCGGTGCCTTGTCCTTTATCAATCAGTGCCTTGGCCTTTATCAACCGGTGCCTTGTCCTTTATCAATCAGTGCCTTGGCCTTTATCAACCGGTGCCTTGTCCTTTATCAATCGGTGCCTTGTCCTTTATCAATCGGTGCCTTGTCCTTTATCAATCAGTGCCTTGGCCTTTATCAATCGGTGCCTTGTCCTTGATCAATCGGTGCCTTGTCCTTGATCAATCGGTGCCTTGTCCTTTATCAATCGGTGCCTTGGCCTTTATCAATCGGTGCCTTGTCCTTTATCAACCGGTGCCTTGTCCTTTATCAACCGGTGCCTTGTCCTTTATCAATCGGTGCCTTGTCCTTTATCAATCAGTGCCTTGGCCTTTATCAACCGGTGCCTTGTCCTTTATCAATCAGTGCCTTGGCCTTTATCAACCGGTGCCTTGGCCTTTATCAACTGGTGCCTTGTCCTTTATCAACTGGTGCCTTGGCCTTTATCAATCGGTGCCTTGGCCTTTATCAACCGGTGCCTTGGCCTTTATCAATCAGTGCCTTGTCCTTTATCAATCGGTGCCTTGTCCTTGATCAATCGGTGCCTTGTCCTTTATCAACCGGTGCCTTGTCCTTTATCAACCGGTGCCTTGTCCTTGATCAATCGGTGCCTTGTCCTTTATCAACAGGTGCCTTGTCCTTTATCAACCGGTGCCTTGTCCTTTATCAATCAGTGCCTTGTCCTTTATCAATCGGTGCCTTGTCCTTGATCAATCGGTGCCTTGTCCTTTATCAACCGGTGCCTTGGCCTTTATCAACCGGTGCCTTGGCCTTTATCAATCGGTGCCTTGTCCTTTATCAATCGGTGCCTTGTCCTTTATCAATCGGTGCCTTGTCCTTTATCAATCGGTGCCTTGTCCTTTATCAATCGGTGCCTTGTCCTTTATCAATCGGTGCCTTGGCCTTTATCAATCGGTGCCTTGTCCTTTATCAATCGGTGCCTTGGCCTTGATCAATCGGTGCCTTGTCCTTTATCAACCGGTGCCTTGTCCTTTATCAATCGGTGCCTTGGCCTTTATCAATCGGTGCCTTGTCCTTTATCAATCGGTGCCTTGGCCTTGATCAATCGGTGCCTTGTCCTTTATCAACCGGTGCCTTGTCCTTTATCAATCGGTGCCTTGGCCTTGATCAATCGGTGCCTTGTCCTTTATCAATCGGT
The DNA here is from genome assembly GCF_044704955.1 of Pristiophorus japonicus. Classification (NCBI taxonomy): domain Eukaryota; kingdom Metazoa; phylum Chordata; class Chondrichthyes; family Pristiophoridae; genus Pristiophorus; species Pristiophorus japonicus. The sequence continues at coordinate 2,591,479 of NW_027254772.1, forward strand.
GCCTTGTCCTTTATCAACCGGTGCCTTGGCCTTTATCAACCGGTGCCTTGTCCTTTATCAATCGGTGCCTTGTCCTTTATCAATCGGTGCCTTGTCCTTTATCAACCGGAGCCTTGGCCTTTATCAACTGGTGCCTTGTCCTTTATCAACCGGAGCCTTGGCCTTTATCAACCGGAGCCTTGGCCTTTATCAACCGGTGCCTTGGCCTTTATCAACTGGTGCCTTGTCCTTTATCAACCGGAGCCTTGGCCTTTATCAACCGGAGCCTTGGCCTTTATCAACCGGAGCCTTGGCCTTTATCAACCGGTGCCTTGGCCTTTATCAACTGGTGCCTTGGCCTTTATCAATCGGTGCCTTGTCCTTTATCAACCGGAGCCTTGGCCTTTATCAACTGGTGCCTTGGCCTTTATCAATCGGTGCCTTGGCCTTTATCAACTGGTGCCTTGGCCTTTATCAATCGGTGCCTTGGCCTTTATCAACCGGAGCCTTGGCCTTTATCAATCGGTGCCTTGGCCTTTATCAACCGGTGCCTTGGCCTTTATCAACCGGTGCCTTGGCCTTTATCAACCAGTGCCTTGTCCTTTATCAACCGGTGCCTTGTCCTTTATCAATCGGTGCCTTGGCCTTTATCAACTGGTGCCTTGTCCTTTATCAACCGGTGCCTTGTCCTTTATCAATCAGTGCCTTGGCCTTTATCAATCGGTGCCTTGGCCTTTATCAATCGGTGCCTTGTCCTTTATCAACAGGTGCCTTGGCCTTTATCAACCAGTGCCTTGTCCTTTATCAATCGGTGCCTTGTCCTTTATCAACCGGAGCCTTGGCCTTTATCAACTGGTGCCTTGGCCTTTATCAACCGGTGCCTTGGCCTTTATCAACCGGTGCCTTGTCCTTTATCAACCGGTGCCTTGGCCTTTATCAACTGGTGCCTTGGCCTTTATCAACCGGTGCCTTGGCCTTTATCAATCGGTGCCTTGTCCTTTATCAACCGGTGCCTTGGCCTTGATCAATCGGTGCCTTGTCCTTTATCAACCGGAGCCTTGGCCTTTATCAACCGGTGCCTTGTCCTTTATCAACCGGAGCCTTGTCCTTTATCAACCGGAGCCTTGGCCTTTATCAACTGGTGCCTTGGCCTTTATCAACCGGTGCCTTGTCCTTTATCAACCGGTGCCTTGTCCTTTATCAATCGGTGCCTTGGCCTTTATCAACCGGTGCCTTGTCCTTTATCAATCGGTGCCTTGGCCTTTATCAACTGGTGCCTTGGCCTTTATCAACCGGTGCCTTGTCCTTTATCAATCAGTGCCTTGTCCTTTATCAACCGGTGCCTTGTCCTTTATCAACCGGTGCCTTGTCCTTTATCAATCGGTGCCTTGTCCTTTATCAATCGGTGCCTTGTCCTTTATCAATCGGTGCCTTGTCCTTTATCAACTGGTGCCTTGGCCTTTATCAACCGGTGCCTTGTCCTTTATCAATCAGTGCCTTGTCCTTTATCAACCGGTGCCTTGTCCTTTATCAATCAGTGCCTTGTCCTTTATCAACCGGTGCCTTGGCCTTTATCAATCGGTGCCTTGTCCTTTATCAACCGGAGCCTTGGCCTTTATCAACTGGTGCCTTGGCCTTTATCAATCGGTGCCTTGGCCTTTATCAATCGGTGCCTTGGCCTTTATCAACCGGTGCCTTGTCCTTTATCAACCGGTGCCTTGTCCTTTATCAACCGGTGCCTTGGCCTTTATCAACCGGAGCCTTGGCCTTTATCAACAGGTGCCTTGTCCTTTATCAACCGGTGCCTTGGCCTTTATCAACCGGAGCCTTGGCCATTATCAACCGGTGCCTTGGCCTTTATCAACCGGAGCCTTGGCCATTATCAACCGGAGCCTTGTCCTTTATCAACTGGTGCCTTGTCCTTTATCAACTGGTGCCTTGGCCTTTATCAACCGGTGCCTTGGCCTTTATCAACCGGTGCCTTGGCCTTTATCAACCGGTGCCTTGGCCTTTATCAATCGGTGCCTTGGCCTTTATCAATCAGTCCCTTGGCCTTTATCAACCGGTGCCTTGTCCTTTATCAACCGGTGCCTTGGCCTTTATCAATCGGTGCCTTGGCCTTTATCAACCGGAGCCTTGGCCTTTATCAACTGGTGCCTTGGCCTTTATCAATCGGTGCCTTGGCCTTGATCAACCGGTGCCTTGTCCTTTATCAATCGGTGCCTTGTCCTTTATCAATCGGTGCCTTGTCCTTGATCAATCAGTGCCTTGTCCTTTATCAACCGGTGCCTTGTCCTTGATCAATCGGTGCCTTGTCCTTTATCAATCGGTGCCTTGTCCTTTATCAACCGGTGCCTTGTCCTTTATCAATCGGTGCCTTGTCCTTTATCAATCGGTGCCTTGTCCTTTATCAATCGGTGCCTTGTCCTTTATCAATCGGTGCCTTGTCCTTTATCAATCGGTGCCTTGTCCTTTATCAATCGGTGCCTTGTCCTTTATCAATCGGTGCCTTGTCCTTTATCAATCGGTGCCTTGGCCTTGATCAACCGGTGCCTTGGCCTTGATCAACCGGTGCCTTGTCCTTTATCAACCGGTGCCTTGTCCTTTATCAACCGGTGCCTTGGCCTTTATCAACCGGTGCCTTGTCCTTTATCAATCGGTGCCTTGTCCTTGATCAATCGGTGCCTTGTCCTTTATCAATCGGTGCCTTGTCCTTGATCAATCGGTGCCTTGTCCTTTATCAACCGGTGCCTTGTCCTTTATCAATCGGTGCCTTGTCCTTTATCAATCAGTGTCTTGTCCTTTATCAATCGGTGCCTTGTCCTTGATCAATCGGTGCCTTGCACTTTATCAACCGGTGCCTTGGCCTTTATCAACCGGTGCCTTGTCCTTTATCAATCGGTGCCTTGTCCTTGATCAATCGGTGCCTTGTCCTTTATTAATCGGTGCCTTGTCCTTGATCAATCGGTGCCTTGTCCTTTATCAACCGGTGCCTTGTCCTTTATCAATCGGTGCCTTGTCCTTTATCAATCGGTGCCTTGTCCTTTATCAATCGGTGCCTTGTCCTTTATCAATCAGTGTCTTGTCCTTTATCAATCGGTGCCTTGTCCTTTATCAACCGGTGCCTTGTCCTTTATCAATCGGTGCCTTGTCCTTTATCAACAGGTGCCTTGGCCTTTATCAATCGGTGCCTTGTCCTTGATCAATCAGTGCCTTGTCCTTTATCAATCGGTGCCTTGTCCTTTATCAACCGGTGCCTTGGCCTTTATCAATCGGTGCCTTGGCCTTTATCAATCGGTGCCTTGGCCTTTATCAACCGGTGCCTTGGCCTTTATCAACCAGTGCCTTGGCCTTTATCAACCGGTGCCTTGTCCTTTATCAACCGGTGCCTTGTCCTTTATCAACCGGTGCCTTGTCCTTTATCAACCGGTGCCTTGTCCTTTATCAACCGGTGCCTTGTCCTTTATCAACCGGTGCCTTGTCCTTTATCAACCGGTGCCTTGTCCTTTATCAATCGGTGCCTTGTCCTTTATCAACCGGTGCCTTGTCCTTTATCAATCGGTGCCTTGTCCTTTATCAATCGGTGCCTTGTCCTTTATCAACCGGTGCCTTGTCCTTTATCAATCGGTGCCTTGTCCTTTATCAACCGGTGCCTTGTCCTTTATCAATCGGTGCCTTGTCCTTTATCAATCGGTGCCTTGGCCTTTATCAATCGGTGCCTTGTCCTTTATCAACCGGTGCCTTGTCCTTTATCAATCGGTGCCTTGGCCTTTATCAACCGGTGCCTTGGCCTTTATCAACCGGTGCCTTGGCCTTTATCAACCGGTGCCTTGGCCTTTATCAATCGGTGCCTTGTCCTTTATCAACCGGTGCCTTGGCCTTTATCAACCGGTGCCTTGTCCTTTATCAACCGGTGCCTTGGCCTTTATCAACCGGTGCCTTGTCCTTTATCAACCGGTGCCTTGGCCTTTATCAACAGGTGCCTTGTCCTTTATCAACCGGTGCCTTGTCCTTTATCAATCGGTGCCTTGGCCTTTATCAACCGGTGCCTTGGCCTTTATCAATCGGTGCCTTGTCCTTTATCAACCGGTGCCTTGGCCTTTATCAACCGGTGCCTTGTCCTTTATCAATCGGTGCCTTGTCCTTTATCAACCGGTGCCTTGTCCTTTATCAACCGGTGCCTTGGCCTTTATCAATCGGTGCCTTGGCCTTTATCAACCGGTGCCTTGTCCTTTATCAATCAGTGCCTTGGCCTTGATCAATCGGTGCCTTGTCCTTTATCAATCGGTGCCTTGTCCTTTATCAACCGGTGCCTTGGCCTTGATCAATCGGTGCCTTGGCCTTTATCAACCGGAGCCTTGGCCTTTATCAACCGGTGCCTTGGCCTTTATCAACCGGTGCCTTGTCCTTTATCAACCGGTGCCTTGTCCTTTATCAACCGGTGCCTTGGCCTTTATCAATCGGTGCCTTGGCCTTTATCAACCGGTGCCTTGGCCTTGATCAATCGGTGCCTTGGCCTTTATCAACCGGAGCCTTGGCCTTTATCAACCGGTGCCTTGGCCTTTATCAACCGGTGCCTTGGCCTTTATCAACCGGTGCCTTGGCCTTGATCAATCGGTGCCTTGTCCTTTATCAATCGGTGCCTTGTCCTTTATCAACCGGTGCCTTGGCCTTGATCAATCGGTGCCTTGGCCTTTATCAACCGGAGCCTTGGCCTTTATCAACCGGTGCCTTGTCCTTTATCAATCGGTGCCTTGTCCTTTATCAACCAGTGCCTTGGCCTTTATCAATCGGTGCCTTGTCCTTTATCAATCGGTGCCTTGGCCTTTATCAATCGGTGCCTTGGCCTTGATCAATCGGTGCCTTGTCCTTTATCAATCGGTGCCTTGTCCTTTATCAACCGGTGCCTTGTCCTTTATCAACCGGTGCCTTGTCCTTTATCAACCGGTGCCTTGTCCTTTATCAATCGGTGCCTTGTCCTTTATCAACCGGTGCCTTGGCCTTTATCAACCGGTGCCTTGGCCTTTATCAATCGGTGCCTTGTCCTTTATCAATCGGTGCCTTGTCCTTTATCAACCGGTGCCTTGTCCTTTATCAATCAGTGCCTTGGCCTTTATCAATCGGTGCCTTGGCCTTTATCAATCGGTGCCTTGTCCTTTATCAATCGGTGCCTTGGCCTTTATCAATCGGTGCCTTGGCCTTTATCAACCAGTGCCTTGTCCTTTATCAATCGGTGCCTTGTCCTTTATCAATCGGTGCCTTGGCCTTTATCAATCGGTGCCTTGGCCTTTATCAATCGGTGCCTTGTCCTTTATCAATCGGTGCCTTGTCCTTTATCAATCGGTGCCTTGTCCTTTATCAACCGGTGCCTTGTCCTTTATCAATCGGTGCCTTGGCCTTTATCAATCGGTGCCTTGGCCTTTATCAATCGGTGCCTTGTCCTTTATCAACCGGTGCCTTGTCCTTTATCAATCGGTGCCTTGGCCTTTATCAATCGGTGCCTTGTCCTTTATCAATCGGTGCCTTGTCCTTTATCAACCGGTGCCTTGGCCTTTATCAATCAGTGCCTTGTCCTTTATCAATCGGTGCCTTGTCCTTTATCAATCGGTGCCTTGTCCTTTATCAACCGGTGCCTTGTCCTTTATCAACCGGTGCCTTGTCCTTTATCAACCGGTGCCTTGGCCTTGATCAACCGGTGCCTTGGCCTTTATCAATCAGTGCCTTGTCCTTTATCAATCGGTGCCTTGTCCTTTATCAATCGGTGCCTTGGCCTTTATCAATCGGTGCCTTGGCCTTTATCAATCAGTGCCTTGTCCTTTATCAACCGGTGCCTTGGCCTTGATCAACCGGTGCCTTGTCCTTTATCAACCGGTGCCTTGGCCTTGATCAACCGGTGCCTTGGCCTTTATCAATCAGTGCCTTGTCCTTTATCAATCGGTGCCTTGTCCTTTATCAATCGGTGCCTTGGCCTTTATCAATCAGTGCCTTGTCCTTTATCAACCGGTGCCTTGGCCTTGATCAACTGGTGCCTTGGCCTTTATCAACCGGTGCCTTGGCCTTTATCAACCGGTGCCTTGTCCTTTATCAACCGGTGCCTTGGCCTTTATCAACCGGTGCCTTGTCCTTTATCAACCGGTGCCTTGGCCTTGATCAACCGGTGCCTTGTCCTTTATCAATCGGTGCCTTGGCCTTTATCAACCGGTGCCTTGTCCTTTATCAACCGGTGCCTTGGCCTTTATCAACCAGTGCCTTGTCCTTTATCAACCGGTGCCTTGGCCTTTATCAACCAGTGCCTTGTCCTTTATCAACCGGTGCCTTGTCCTTTATCAACCGGTGCCTTGGCCTTTATCAATCGGTGCCTTGGCCTTTATCAATCGGTGCCTTGGCCTTTATCAATCGGTGCCTTGTCCTTTATCAATCAGTGCCTTGGCCTTTATCAATCGGTGCCTTGTCCTTTATCAACCGGTGCCTTGTCCTTTATCAACCGGTGCCTTGGCCTTTATCAACCGGTGCCTTGGCCTTTATCAACCGGTGCCTTGTCCTTTATCAACCGGTGCCTTGTCCTTTATCAACCGGTGCCTTGGCCTTTATCAACCAGTGCCTTGGCCTTTATCAACCGGTGCCTTGGCCTTTATCAACCGGTGCCTTGTCCTTTATCAATCGGTGCCTTGGCCTTTATCAACCGGTGCCTTGGCCTTTATCAACCGGTGCCTTGGCCTTTATCAACCGGTGCCTTGGCCTTTATCAACCGGTGCCTTGTCCTTTATCAACCGGTGCCTTGGCCTTTATCAACCGGTGCCTTGGCCTTTATCAACCGGTGCCTTTGCCTTTATCAACCGGTGCCTTGGCCTTTATCAACCGGTGCCCGGCCTTTATCAACCGGTGCCTTGGCCCTGACCAACAGGTCCCTTGGCCCTGACCAACCGGTGCCTTGGCCCTGACCAACCGGTGCCTTGGCCCTGACCAACCGGTGCCTTGGCCCTGACCAACCGGTCCCTTGGCCCTGACCAACCGGTGCCTTGGCCCTGACCAACCGGTGCCTTGGCCCTGACCAACCAGGCCTTTGGCTAGTTGCAACAGCTCCTTCAGCCCTTAGCAACTAGTATGTCCGCCCTTAGCAAGTGGTCTCTTGGGCCTCTGCCACAAGTGCCAAGGCCTTCGGCAACCATTCATTTGGCCATTAGCACCCAGCCATTAGCTCTGAGCAACCGGTCCCTTGGCACTGAACCACCATGGCTTTGCCCTCAGTAACCATCAGTTTTGCCCTCAGCCACCAGTCCCTTGGCCCTCATCACCACTCCCTTGGCCCTTACCAAGAGCTCCATTGGCCCTTAGCAATTGGTCCCTTGGCCCTTTGCAACCAGGCCCTTGGCACTTAGCAACCACACCCTTGGGCATTAGCAACTGCTCTCTTTGCTCTTAGCAACCGGTCTTTTGGCACTCTGCCACCAGTGCCAAGGCCCTCGGCAATCATTCACTTGGCCATTAGCAACCGTTCTCTTGGCCCTGAACCACCATGGCTTTGCCCTCAGCAACCAGCAGTTTTGCCCTCAGCCACCAGTCCCTTGGACCTCAGCCACCGATCCCCTTGTTCCTCAGCCACCGGTCCCTTGGCCCTCAGCCACCAGTCCCTTGGACCTCAGCCACCGATCCCCTTGGCCCTCAGCCACCGGTCCCTTGGCCCTTAGCAAATGGTCACTTGGCACTTAGCAATCAGTCTCTTGGCCTTAGCAACGGGTCACTTCAACCTGAGCAGCGGGCCGCTTTGCCCGAAGCAACTGGTCCCTTGGTGCTTCGCAACCAATACCTTTGCCTGAGGATACTGGTCCCTTGGCCCTAAGCAACAGGTCCCTTTGTCCAGAGCAACCGGTCCCTTGGCCCTCAGCCACCTGTCCCTTCGCCCTGAGCAACAAGTCCATTCGCCCTTAGCAACTGGTTCCTTGGCCTACAGCAAACAACAATTGGCCCTCAGCAACCGGTGCTTTGGCCCTCACTGACAAGTCCCTTAACACTCAGCCGTCTGATCCTTAGCCCTCAGTCACCGGTTGTTTTGCTCTTAGTCCAGTCCCTTGGCCCCCAGCAACCGGTTCCACAGCCTCAGCAACCATTGACTTGGCCTTGAACAAACGGTCCCTTGGCACTAAGCAGCTGGTCCCTAACTCTTAGCAGCCTACTCTGGCCACGTAGCAACCGGTCCCATCTCCCTGAGCAACTGTCCTTAGCGATCAGCAACTGGTCCCTTGGCCCTCAACAACTGGTCCTTTGGTTCTCAGCAACCGGTCCCTTGACCCTAAGGAACCGGTCCCTTGCCCTAAGGAACCAGTCTGTTGTCTCTGAGCAAACGGTGCATTGGGGCCCTCAGCCACCAGTCCCTTAGCCCTTAGCAACCAGTCCATTGGCTCTTAGCAACCGGTCGCTTGGCCCCTTAGCAGCCATTCCCTCGCCCCTTAGCAGCCGGTCCCTTGTCCCTTACCAACTGGTCCCTTGGCCCTTAGCAACTATTCTGTTGGACCTTATCAACCAATCTGTAGGCCCTTGGCAACCAGTTTTTTGGCTCTCTGTCACCAGTGCCAAGTCCTTGGCAACCGGTCACTTGGCCCTGAGCGCCCAAACCTTGGGTCTAAGGAACCGGTCCCTTCGCCCTGAGCCACCAGTCGTTTTGCACTTAGCAACTGGTTCTTTGGCCCACAGCAACCAACGTTTGGCATTTACCAACCTGTGCTTTGGCCCTCAGTGACAAGTCCCTTGATGCTCAGCCGCCGATCATTAGCCCTCAGTCATGGGTTGTTTTGCTCTTGGCATCCAGTCTCTTGGCCCTTAGCAACCAGTCCCTTGACCCTTAGCAACCAGTCCCTTGGCCCTTAGCAACCAGTCCCTTGGCCCTTACAACCAGTCCCTTGGCCCTTAACAACCAGTCCCTTGGTGCAAAGCCACCAGTCCCTTGGCCCTTCGTAGGCGGTCCTTTGGGACTTAGCAGGCAATCCCTTGGCCCTTAGCAACTGGTCTCTTGGTGTGAAACAACCGGTCCATTGGACATTAGCAACTAGCCCATTTGCCGTTAGCAGCCAACACTTACCACTTCGCAATCGGTCTCTTCGCCTTCAGCCACTGGTCCCTTTGTCCTGAGCAACGTTTCTTCAGCCCTCAGCCACTGGTCGTTTCGCTCTTAGCGGCAAGGCACTTGGCCCTTAGCAACCAGTTCTTTGGCCCATAGCAACCGGTCCCTTAGCCCACAGCAACCAACATTGGTCCATAGCAACCAGTGCCTTGGCCCTCAGCGACCAGTCCCTTCATGCTCAGTCACCCGATCCTAAGCCCACAGCCTCCAGTCGTTTCGATCCTTGCAGCAGAGCACTTGGCACTTACCAACCAGTCCCTTGGCCCTTAGCAACTAGTCTTTAGGCCATTAGCAACTGGCCTCTTGGCCCTCTGCCACCAGTGCCAAGGCCATCGGCAACCATTCACTTGGCCATTAGCACCCAACCATTAGCTCTAAGCAACATTTCCCTTGGCCCTTAACCACCATGGCTTTACCATCAGCAACCAGTACTTTTGCCCTCAGCCACCGGTCCCTTTGGCCCTCAGCCACCGGTCCCTTCACCCTGACCAACAAGTGCATTTTCCGTTAGCAACCGGTTCCTTGGCCTCCAACAACTAACACTTGGCCCTTAGCAACCTGTGCTTTGGCCCTCAGCGACAAAACCCTTGACACTCTGCCGCCCGATCCTTAGCCCTCAGTCATCGGTTGTTTTGCTCTGAGCATCCAGTCCATTGGCCCTCAGCAACCAATCCCTTGGACTCAGGAACCGCTCACTTGGCCCTGAACAACCTGACCCTTGGGCATTAGCAGCCAACTCTTGCCACGTAGCAACCGGTCCATCTCCCTGAGCAACCGCCCCTTAGCCCTCAGCAACTGGTCCCCTGGCCCTCAACAGCCGGTCCTTTGGTTCTCAGAAACCGATCCCTTGGCCCTAAGGAACCAGTACCTTGGCCCTCAGCAACCAGTCTTTTGGCCCTTAGCAACCAGTCTTTTGGCCCTTAGCAACCAGTCTTTTGGCCCTTAGCAACCAGTCCCTCGGCCCTTAGCAACCAGTCTCTTGGCCCTTAGCAGGCGGTCATTCGCCCTTAGCAACCGGTCCCTTGGTGCAAAGCAACCGGTCCCTTGGCCTTTAGCAACTGAACCATTTGCCATTAGCAGCCAACACTTGCCACTTGGCAACTGGTCTCTTCGCCCTCAGCCACTGGTCCCTTCGCCCTGAGCAACGTTTCCTCAGCCCTCAGCCACTGTTCATTTCACTCTTAATGGCACAACACTTGGCCCATAGCAACCAGTCCCTTGGCCCTGACCATCCGGTGCCTTGGCCTTTACCAACAGGTCCCTTGGCCCTTACCAACTGTACCCTTGGCCCTGACCAAAAGCTCCTTTGCACTTAGAAACTGGTCACTTGGCCCTTAACAACCAGGCCGTTGGCCTTTAGCAACTGCTCCCTTGACCCTTAGCAACTTTTTTCTAGGCCCTTAGCAATGGTCTCTTGGCCCTCTGACGCCAGTGCCAAGGCCTTCGGCAACCATTCACTTGGCCATTAGAACCCAACCATTGGCTCTAAGCAACCGATCCCTTGGCCCTGACCCACCATGGCTTTGCCCTCAGCAAAGAGCAGTTTTGCCCTCAGCAACCTGTCCTTGGCCCTCAGCCACTGATCCCCTTGGCCCTCAGCCACTGATCCCCTTGGCCCTCAGCCACTGATCACCTTGGCCCTCAGCCACTGATCCCCTTGGCCCTCAGCCACTGATCCCCTTGGCCCTCAGCCACTGATCCCCTTGGCCCTCAGGAACCGGTCCCTTGGCCCTCAGGAACCGGTCCCTTGGCCCTCAGCAACCGGTGCTTTGGCCTTCACCCACCAGTTCCCTTAGCCCTTAGCAACCAGTCCCTTAACCCCTAGCAATGGGTCCCTCGGCCCTCAGCAACGGGTCCCTCGGCCCTCAGCCACCGAGCCCTCGGCTCTCAGCCACCGGTCATTTGGCACTTAGCTTCCGGTCCCTTAGCCGTCAGCCACCGAACCCTCACCCATCAGCCACTTGTCTCATGGTCATTAGCCGTCATGTTTTGGCCTTTCGGTGCCAGTCCCTGACCAACCAGCAGTCCCTTGGCCCGTAGCAATCGGTCCCTTGGCCCATAGCAATCGGTCCCATGGCCCTTAGCAATCTGTCCCATGGCCCTTAGCAATCGGTCCCTTGGACCTTAGCAATCGGTCCCTTGGCCCTTAGCAATCTGTCCCATGGCCCTTAGCAATCGGTCCCTTGGACCTTAGCAATCGGTCCCTTGGCCCTTAGCAATCGGTCCCATGGCCCTTAGCAATCTGTCCCATGGCCCTTAGCAATCGGTCCCTTGGCCCTTAGCAATCGGTCCCTTGGCCCTTAGCAATCGGTCACTTGGCCCTTAGCAATCGGTCCCTTGGCCCTTAGCATTCGGTCCCTTGGCCCTTAGCAATCGGTCCCTTGGCCCTTAGCAATCGGTCCCTTGGCCCTTAGCAATCGGTCCCTTGGCCCTTAACAATCGGTCCCTTGGCTCTTAGCAATCGGTCCCTTGGCCCTTAACAATCGGTCCCTTGGCCGTTAGCAACAGGTCTCTTGGCCCTTAGCAATCGGTCCCTTGTCCCTTAACAATCAGTCCCTTGGCCCTTAGCAACAGGTCTCTTGGCCTTTAGCAATCGGTCCCTTGTCCCTTAACAATCAGTCCCTTGGCCCTTAGCAACAGGTCTCTTGGCCCTTAGCAATCGGTCCCTTGTCCCTTAACAATCAGTCCCTTGGCCCTTAGCAACAGGTCTCTTGGCCCTTAGCAATCGGTCCCTTGGCCCTTAACAATCGGTCCCTTGGCCCTTAGCAATCGGTCCCTTGGCCCTTAACAATCGGTCCCTTGGCCCTTAGCAACAGGTCTCTTGGCCCTTAGCAATCGGTCCCTTGTCCCTGAACAATCAGTCCCTTGGCCCTTAGCAACATGTCTCTTGGCCCTTAGCAATCGGTCCCTTGTCCCTTAACAATCGGTCCCTTGGCCCTTAGCAACAGGTCTCTTGGCCCTCTGCCACCAGTGCCAAGGCCCTCGGCTACTGGTCCTTTGGCCCTTAGCAATCGGTCCCTTGGCCCTTAGCAACAGGTCTCTTGGCCCTTAGCAATCGGTCCCTTGTCCCTTAACAATCAGTCCCTTGGCCCTTAGCAACAGGTCTCTTGGCCCTTAGCAATCGGTCCCTTGTCCCTGAACAATCAGTCCCTTGGCCCTTAGCAACATGTCTCTTGGCCCTTAGCAATCGGTCCCTTGTCCCTTAACAATCGGTCCCTTGGCCCTTAGCAACAGGTCTCTTGGCCCTCTGCCACCAGTGCCAAGGCCCTCGGCTACTGGTCCTTTGGCCCTTAGCAATCGGTCCCTTGGCCCTTAGCAACAGGTCTCTTGGCCCTTAGCAATCGGTCCCTTGTCCCTTAACAATCAGTCCCTTGGCCCTTAGCAACAGGTCTCTTGGCCCTTAGCAATCGGTCCCTTGTCCCTTAACAATCGGTCCCTTGGCCCTTAGCAACAGGTCTCTTGGCCCTCTGCCACCAGTGCCAAGGCCCTCGGCTACTGGTCCTTTGGCCCTTAGCAATCGGTCCCTTGGCCCTTAGCAATCGGTCCCTTGGCCCTTAGCAACAGGTCCCTTTGGCCCTTAGCAATCGGTCCCTTGGCCCTTAGCAACAGGTCCCTTTGGCCCTTAGCAATCGGTCCCTTGGCCCTTAGCAATCGGTCCCTTGGCCCTTAGCAACAGGTCTCTTGGCCCTCTGCCACCAGTGCCAAGGCCCTCGGCTACTGGTCCTTTGGCCCTTAGCCCGCAGCCTCCGGACGTTTCACTCTTAGCAGCAGGGCACTTGGCTGTTACAAACTGATCCCTTGTCCCTGAGCAATCGGTCCCTTGGCCCTTAGCGACCGGTCCCTTTGGCCCTCAGCGACCGGCCCCTTGGCCCTCAGCGACCGGGCGCTTGTCCCTCAGCAACCGGTCCCTTGGCCCTCAGCGACCGGTCCCTTGGCCCTTAGCGACCGGTCCCTTTGGCCCTCAGCGACCGGTCCCTTGGCCATCAGCGACCGGCCCCTTGGCCCTCAGCGACCGGGCGCTTGGCCCTCAGCGACCGGGCGCTTGTCCCTCAGCGACCGGTCCCTTGGCCATCAGCGACCGGTCCCTTGGCCATCAGCGACCGGTCACTTGGCCCTCAGCCACCGGTCACTTGGCCACCTGCCCCTCGGCCCTCGGCCACTGGCCCCTCGGCCCTCGGCCCCTCGGGCACCGGCCCCTAAGCCCTTAACATCCGGACACTTGGCCCATAGCAACCGGTCTCTTAGCCCTTAAAAAACGGCCTCTTCCGCTAAGCAACCAGTCCCTTGGCCCTTCACAAATGGTGGCTTGGCCCACAGCAATCAACACTTGGCCCACAGCAACGGGTCCCTTGGCCTTTCGCAACTGGTATCTTGGCCATCAGCAACCGGTCCCAAAACCCTTAGCAACCAGTACCTTGGCTGTTAGCAATAAACAATTGATCGTTTGCAACTGGACCCTTCGCCTAGCAACTTGGCCTTTAGCAACGGGCCCCTTGGCCCGAAGCAACCGGTCCCATGGTGCTCAATCTCTGGTCCCTTGGTCCTAAGCAACCACTCTCTTCGCCCTTAGCAACTGGTCCCTTGGCCCTCAGCAACCAGTGAGTTGGCCATTGGCAACTGGTCACCTGGCCATCGGCAACCAGTCTCTTGGCCCTTGGTGTTAATCATGAATGCAGGGTCTGACTAGATACTGTGAGCTCAAAGTAAAGTGTGACCTTAGTCTTTTATTACAGGTCACCAGAGTGCCTCTCCAGCCTGTGAGGCCTCCTTAATACAGGTGCTCCCAAGGGATTGTGCACTCCCTTGGGACTCCATGGGATGAGTCCTCTGGTGGCTAGACAAGGTATTTAAAGGTTTACATATATAACAAAACTCCCCCCAAAGTCAATGGTGTAACTATTTAGAAGTTGAGTCGATCTGCGGCCTTTCTTTCCCTGGTTGATCGACTCGGTGTAAATGCTGGTTTTGTTGCGTCATTTGTTGGGCCCTCGCTGGGCTACTGTGCAGCTGGCCTTGCTGGGTTGCCTGGTGTGGTGAGTCCTGCTGGGCTGCTGCGGGTGATGGTTTCTGCTTCGTGGCCAACCGCGGTGTCTGTTGCCACTGGTGTGTATGTTGTGGGGTCACAGAAGGTAGGGTCCAATATGGGTTGTTGAGGATTGTCCGTGAATCTGAGTTTCATTTGGTCCAAGTGTTTCCGGTGAATGAGTCCATTTGAAAGTTTGACGCGAGACACCCTGCTCTCCTCTTTGGCCGCGACAATACCGGGAAGCCACTTGGCACCTTGTTCATAGTTCAACACAAATACAGGATCATTCATTTCAATTTCGCGTGACATATTGGCGCTATCATCATATGTACTTTGTTGAAGCCGCCTGCTCTCTACCTGTTCACGTAGACCAGGGGACTAACAAGAGACTTGTGTTAAGTGCACTTTTCATGAATCCCAGTGAGAGAATGGGGTCTCGTGTGGTAGCTAATCATGATATGGGATAGGCGAGTCTGCAGTGAGCCTTCAGTTACCCTCTTCAAGCTCTGCTTGATAGTTTGCACTGCTCTCTCTGCCTGACCATTGGATGCTTTTTTGAACGGGGCAGATGTTAAATGTTTTTATCCCATTATGGATCATGAACTCTTTGAACTCGGCACGGGTGAAACACGGCCATTTGTCACTCACAAGGACATCAGGCAGGCCGTGCGTGGCAAACATGGCCCGCAGGCTTTCAGTGTTGGCAGCGGACATGCTAGCCGACATTATCTCACATTCAATCCATTTGGAGTATGCATCCACAACCATTAGGAACATTTTACCCAAAAACGGGCCTGCATAGTCGACATGGACCCTGGAACATGGCTTGGAGAGCCAAGATCATAAACTTAGTGGCTCCTCCCTGGGTGCATTGTCAACTGTGAGCATGTGTTACATTTGTGCATGCAAGTCTCTAGGTTCACATCGATACCGGGCCACCACACTTGGGATCTGTCTATCACTTTCATCACTACAGTGCCTGGGTGAATACTGTGGAGATCACTGATGAAGGACCACTACCTGATTACCCCACAGGAGGCAGTCTGCCTGTATAGACATTTCATCCATGCGCCACTGGTACGGCTTTATCTCTTCCTGTATTTACAATGGGACACTAGACCAGCTCCCGTGAAGCACACAATTTTTTACTAGGACAGTAAGGGGTCCTGGCTCATCCTGGTTCTAATCTGTTGGGCTGTGACAGGTGATTGCTCACTGTCAAATGATTCCATCACCATGGCTAAATCAGCGGACTGCACCATTTCCACCCCCGTGGTGGGCAATGGCAGCCTACTGAGAGCTCGGCACGGTTTTCCCTGCCTAGCCTGTGGCGGATGGCATAGTTGTATGCGGATAATGTGAGCGCCCATCTCAGAATGCGGGCCGATGCGTTCATATTTATCCCCTTAATTTTGGAAAAAAAAGGGTTATCAATGGCTTATTGTCAGCTTCCAATTCAAATTTGAGCCCAAACAGATATTATTGCATTTTCTTTACCCCATAAACACACGCTAACGATTCTTTTGCAAGCATGCTGTAGGCTCCCTCAGCCTTAGACCGACTCCTGGATGCATCAGCAACCGGTTGCAATTTCCCGCTTGTTCAATCATTCGCTTGTTGCAATACACACCCAACGCCATACGATGATGCATCACATGCTCTTACTAAACGTTTACATGGATCATACAACACAAGCAATTTGTTTGAGCATAACAAATTTCTAGCTTCTCCAAAGGCATTTTCTTGGCTTCTGCCCCATACCCATTCATCTCCTTTACGCAGTAAGGCGTGCAGTGGTTCGAACAGTGTGCTGCGACTCGGTAAGAATTTGGAAAAGTCGTTCAGGAGTCTTAGAAACGACAACAGCTCCATCACGTTCTGTGGCCTCGGTGTGTTCTCGATTGCCTCAATCTTCGAATCGCTGGGCCTGATGCCATCCACCGCGATTCTTCTCCCCAGGAACTACACTTCAGGCACCAGGAAATCGCACTTCGAGCGTTTTAACCTGAGCCCCACGCAGTTGAGTCGATTAAGAACCTACTCCATGTTCTACAGATGCTCGACTGTGTCCCGACCTGTAAACAATATGCCGTCCTGGAAGACCACCGTGCGTGGGACCGACTTCAGTAAGCTTTCAATGTTTCTCTGGAATATCGCAGCCGCTGATCGAATCCCAAATGGGCATCTGTTGTAAATGAAATGACTTTTGTGCGTGTTGATGCAGGTGAGGCCCTTCGATGATTCCTCCAACTCCTGCATCATGTTGTCCGAGGTCAAGTCCAGCTTCGTGAACATCTTTCCTCCCACCAGTGTCGCAAAAAGGTCGTCAGCTTTTGGTAGTGGGTATTGATCCTATAGGGAGAAGCGATTGATAATTACTTTGTAATCGCCACAAATTCTGATGGTGCCATCTCCCTTGAGGACTGGAACAATCGGACTAATTGAATTCGATTGGCGAAATGATGCCCTCTCATTGCAGCAGTCCAGCTTGATCTCTATTCTTTCTCTCATCATGTACGATACTGCTCTCTCCTTGTGATGAATGGGTCGCACACCCGGACTTAGATGGATCTATACTTTTGCTCCTTGGAACTTCCCGATGCCTAGTTTGAAAAGCGAAGAGAACTTGTTTAAGACCTGGACACACGAAGTGTCGTCAGTGGATGAGAGCGCTCGGACAGGATCCCAGTTCCAGTGTATCTTTGCCAGCCAGCTCCTGCCGAACAGCGTGGGGTCATTGCCCGGTAATACACAGAGTGGTAGCTTGTGCACCGCTCCACTGTAGGATAACTTTACAGTAGCACTGCGGATTACGGGAATCAGTTCATTTGTGTAAGTTCTCAGTTTCGTACGAATGGGAGGCAAGACTGTCCTTGAGGCCTTGCTGCACCACAATTTATTTAAAGTCATTTTGCTCATAATGGACTGGCTCGCGCCCGTGTCCAGCTCCATTGACACCGGGAGTCCATTTAATTCAAATTTAAGCATTATCGGGGGACACTTTGTGTTAAATGTGTGCACCCCATATACCTCTGCCTCCTCGGTCTGAGGCTCTGGTTCGTCGTGATCTGCCGTGAATTTGTGGCGATTACAAAGTAACTGTCAATCATTTCTCCCTGCAGGATCAATACCCACTGAGCTGGACCTTTCCTCCAGAGGAAAAATGTTCTCTCCATCTTACATTGATGTGTTTGCAGCTCTGACCGATGACCATGCCCCAGAACATTAACTGTCCCACTGATCCTGTCCCTCTGGTTTAGTTTTTGAGCCCATGCAGCTCTCCCTGATGATTCTTTGCGCCCTATCTCTGCAATTGAATTATTTGTAGATCAGTGGCAACAGGCTGCAGAAGCGAGCGGGTTATGGGCGCTGATAGGAACTGCTGCTACTCATGGCTGCCTCACACCCCACGGAAGCTGGAGAGGGTTTGAAAGCTGTCACATAAAATAAATCATGTGGTATCACACGATTCCACCATCTAAAGGAACAGTTTTTATATTGGTGTATTTATGACGCAACCGGATTTAATTCGGAGAAGTGTGAGGTAATGCACTTGGGGAGGGCTAATAAGGAAATGTATACACATTGAACAATAGGCCACGTAGAAGTGTAGATTAACAAAGGAAACTTGGAGTGTTTGGCCACAGATCCATGAATGTAGCAGGCCAGGTGGATAAGGTAGTTAAGAAGGTATACAGAACGCTTGCCTTTATTGACCGAGGCATAGGATACAAGAGCAGGGAGATTATGCTTAAATTGTATAATACACTGGTTAGGCCTCAGCTGGAGTATTGCGTGCAGTTCTGGTCGCCGTATTCCAGGAAGGACATGATTGCACTCGAGAAGGTGCAGAGGAGAATTACGAGGATACTGCCTGGAATGGAGACTCTAAGCTCTGAGGACAGAATGGACAGTTGGGTTTGCTCTCCGTGGAACAGAGGAGGTTGAGGGGAGACCTCAATGTGGTGTATAAAATTTTGAGGGGACTGGATATAGTGGAAATCAAGGGGTCAATTACGAGGGGGCATAGATTTAATGAGTTTGGTGGAAGGGTTAGAGGGGATTTGAGGGAAAGCTTCTTCACGCAGAGGGTTGTGAGGGTCTGGAACACGCTGCCTAGAAGGGCCGTGGAGGGAGAAACCCTCACCACATTTAAAAGGTGCTTGCATGTGCACTTGAAGTGCGGTAATCTGCAGGGTTACGGACCTAAGGCTGGTAAGTGCGATTAGACTGGATAACTTCTTGTTGGGTGGCACAGACACGATGGTAATACGTCGTGGAATCTGATACAGTCAGGGTGGCCTCCTCGACTAGTTTCGATCGCCTAGATGTGTCGGACAGAAATTTTCCCAGATTTTTTTCCCCGATTGACCGGGATTTTTGTAAGAAAATAAGAACATAAGAAATAGGAACAGGAGTAGGCCATTTGGCCCCTCGGGGCTGCTCTGTCATTCAATAAGATCATGGCTGATCTGATCATGGACTCAGTTCCACATCCCTGCCCGCTCCCCATAACCCTTTACACACTTATCGCTCAAAAATATGTTTATCTCCGTCTGAAATATATTTAAAGAGCCAGCCTCCACAGCTCTCTGGGGCAGATAATTCCATCGATTTACAACCGTCTGAGAGAAGAAATTTCTCCTCATCTCAGTTTTAAATGAGCGGCCCCTTATTCTGAGACTATGAACCCAAGGTTCAGTTCCCGCTATGTAGAAATATCCTCTCTGCATCCAACTTGTCGAATCCCCTCATTATCATACATGTTTCGATAAGATCACCACAGTCTTCTGAACTCCAATGAATATAGGCCCAACCTCTTCAACCTATCTTCATAAGTCAGCCCCCATCTCCCGAATCAACCGAGTGAACCTTCTCTGAGCAGGCTCCATTTCAAGTGTATCCTTCCTTAAATACGACCAAAACTGTACACAATACTCTCGTTGTGTCCTCACCAATACTCTATACAGTTGGAGCAGGACTTCTCTGCTTTTATACTCTATTCCCCTTGCAATAATGGCCAACATTACCTTTTCCTTCCTGATTACTTGCTGTACCTGCATAATAAAGTTTTTTGTTTCATGCACAAGGACTATGGAGTGGTCAACCTTACAAAAGGCTGCAGACAGGTCAAGAACGATGAGGAGGTGGTTTTACATGATCAGACACATAGGGTATCATTTGTGACTTTGATCCATTGCAGGCAGAAACCTGATTGGCCTGTTTCAAATATGGAGTTTCAGGAGAGTTCGGCATGGATTTGAGAAATGACAACATGCTCAAGGACTTTGGAGAAGGCGAGGTTGGAGATGGGGAGGTGCTTTGCAAGGACCGAGGGGTCAAGGGAGGATATTTAAAGAAGGGAGGTGATGACAGCAGATTTGACTGTGAGGGAGACAGTATCTCCTTTAAGATGCTCCTTAAAACCTACGTCTTTTCCCAAGCTTTCAGTTCCCTGCACTAATATATGGCTTGGTGTCAAAACCATTCTGAAAATCGCTCCTGTGAAGCACCTTGTGATGTGCAACTATTTTAAAGGCGCTACGTAAATGCAACCTCTTTTGTTTATAGATATCAGAGAGTTACAGAATAAGTATATAATTTAATGTTTTATATGTACACTTCAAATCAGCCGTTATATAATTTAGAACATTAAGTATGAATAAACTGGCCTTTCTATAAGTCACAACATTATAAATATAAATCTAAGCAACATGTATATAATCTAAGGCAGCATGTGCACAATGTATCCAGGTATACACATCTCCGAACACAGCATATATCTGCAATATTGTATGTATAAGTTAACATTATTATTGGTTACTATATACATATGTATGTATGTGTGTGTATGCCTGTGCAGTGTAAGGCAAATTATCTATAAATTGAAATAGCATATCTCAAATTTCAGAAAAGAAGTATATGTTTAAACAATGGATGAATAATTTAAAATCATGTATGTGTAAAAACAGTTTGTGCCGATTTAAAATAGCATTCTTTATGGAAATCAGCCACATTTACACACCACGATTTTAACCAACAGGTGTCCATTGCTCGATATCATCTCATTTGAAACGACTTGTTCCAGTGTTTATTTCTCTTTATGGGCCCAGGATCAAGGTCACGGAACACTGACAGGGTAACTGGGAAGAGGAGAGATGTTAAAACGGGGATTCAATCTTCACTCCCTCCAATAATGGGGAGACGATGAGAATTGTTTATAAACAGCGGGCTATTACGATCTGGAATTCACTGCCGGAAATGCCAGTGGAAGTAAAACCAACAGCAACTTACAAAATGGAATTGGATACAGACTTGAAAGGGGAGAAATTGGCGGGGCTTTGGAAAAATAGGAAGCGATGGGGTCTAAAGGCACGATGGGCTGAATAGCCTCGTCCTGTTGTGCAATGCCAGAAATATTGAGGTGTAACACACTCTGCAACCAGGAGGCGGCGCCATTGCCTAAAATATTCCCATTCCCTCTTGTGGCCTGTTGGTGAAATGCAGCCAATATTGACCCTTCCCAATTACCAGTGACTCTGGTAACATTGATGATTTACTTCACATTCAGCTCTCCTTTTTACCCCCCTCCCTCAACCTCCACAGGAGCAGATTGCCGCCGAGGGTCAGGATCCAGAGACCCAGACTGCATCACCCCAAGGGCCTGATCTCCGCTGTCAGCCCAGACACTCAGTGAGAGCATCTACCAGCAGAGGGAACTGTCAGAGTGATAGAAAGAGACAGAGTGAGAGCGAAAGAGAGAGAACGAGAGCTAGACACACAGAGACAGAGAGAGAGCGAAGGAGTGAGGGAGATAAAAACAGAGAGATACTGAGAGGGAGAGACAGAGAAAAACAGAGACAGCGAGATGGATAGAAATAGAGGGACAGACCGAGAGACAGAGACAGAAAGAGCGAGAGAGAAAGTGAGACTGAGAGAAATAGTTAGTGTGAGAGTAAAGCAGAGCGACAGACAGAGATCAAGTGAATCACAGGCAAATATAAAGAGAACGTGAGGGAGAGAGAGAGACAGATTGAGAACTAGAGAGACACACAGAGAGACAGTGAGTTAGAGATAGAGAGACAGAGTGAGACACAGAGTGAGAGATAGAGAGACAGAGTGAGAGAGAGACAGAGTGATTGACACACAGAGACAGTGAGTTAGGGATAGAGAGACAGAGAGACAGAGAGACACACCGTAGAGTGTGATTCAGAGTGAGAGAGAGACAGAGTGAGAAATAGAGACACACAGAGACAGTGAGTTAGAAATAGAGAGACAGAGAGAGACACACACCATAGACTGTGATTTAGAGTGAGAGAGAGAGAGACAGAGTGAGAGATAGAGACACACATAGACAGTGAATTAGGGATAGAGAGACAGAGAGAGAGAGACAGAGTGAGAGATAGAGAGACACACTATAGAGAGTGAGTTAGAGATAGAGAGACAGAGAGAGAGGCAGTGAGAGATAGAGAAACACACCATAGAGAGTGATTCAGAGTGAGAGAGAGTCAGAGTGAGAGATAGAGACAGAGCGAAAAAGAGACAGGGAACAAGGGAAGGGGAGAGAGACAGAGAAAAACAAAGAGTAAAACACACAGAGACACAGAATCTGCGATATAGAGAGAGTCAAGAGTGAAAGAATGGGAGAGACTGAAACAGAGAGACAGAGAGCAGGAATCAGAGAGTAGAGAGAGGAAAAGGGAAGACAGGGAAAGACAAGGAGATATACAGAAGTAAAAAGACAGTGGGAGAAAGTGAGAAACTGATGGGATGAAAAATAGTGAGAGATAGAAAGACAACGAGAGAAAAGAAAAGAGAGGCAGAGACAAGAGTGAGAGAAGGACAGCCAAGATGGCAGGAAAGAGGCAGCTTGAGAGCGCGAGACAGGGACCAGCGGGCGATACATAAAGTGAAGGACAAGGACAGAGAGACAGAGAAAGAAAGAGGGGAAGAGAGGGAGTGAGCCGGCACAGAGAGACAGAGAAAGTGAGAGTGACAGAACAAGAGACAAGGAGACAGAGAGAAATTGAGATGTATGTATCGAGAGAGAGAGAGAGAGAGAGAGCGGCAGGAAGATACACAGATAAAGTGAGACAGTGAGAGATAGAAAGAGAGAGATGGAAGTAGAGATAGGAGCAGGGAGATATCTCTGTGAATTCTCTACCACAGAAGGCTGTGGAGGCCGTCACTAAATATATTTAAGAGGGAGATAGCTAGATTCCTAGAAACAAAAGACATGAAGGTGTATGGGGGAAAAGCGGGTGATGAGATAGAGGATCAGCCATGATCATATTGAATGGTGATGCAGACTCGAAGGGCCAAGTGGTCTACTACTCCTTATATTTTCTATGTTTCTAGGTTTCTATGCTATATATGTGTATATATATATATATGTATGTATATATAGAGAGATATACATGGAGAGAGAGAGCGAAAGTGAGACAGTGAGAGATAAAATGAGAGGGAGAAAGAAAGAATGAGAGAGAGAGAGTGAGAGAAAGACAAATGGATATAAAGTGCGGCATGGGGAGACAGATCTATACATATATAGATTATAGATATAGATAGATAGAGAGAGACAGTGAGAGATAAAGAGAGAGTGAGAGAGAAATAAATGACGGGAGAGACAGAGAATGAGGGACAGAAAAGTAGAGACAGAGAAATATAGCTGGGGAGAGGGAGAGAGACCGACAGACAGGGAGGGAGAAAAAATAACGACATACAATGGAAGAGAATGAGAAAGAGACAGAGCGACGGGAAGAGAGAGAAAGGAGAGGTAAGTAGATAGAAGCAGAGGGAGATGTACTTCCCTCCTTGTTCTGTAAATTCAGTGTGTTGTGGGCCCTTTGAGCAGTCAATAATCCCCTGACACAATATGTTTTAATACCCGGTATCAGAATAGGATGGCAGGGTTCACATCACCGTGTTAGACACGGGAGTGGATCCTGGATCACAGGGACTCCAGGCAATAGCACTGATTGTAGTTCAGGCCTTGCGTGTCCTTGGACTCCCGTACTCAGCGCACTATAAAGAGAACACCTCTGGTGTTGGAGGTCCCACAAACCCGAGCCACTCTGCCAAACAGCCACATAGACTTTCACTACGGCTTCTAATCGATCGATTAATCATTTCATTCATTGAGAAACGGAAGGTTTTACAATTTGACACAGCGTTTAGTGTACCTAAGATAGTATCTGACTATCATCTAAAATGTATGTTGATAAATTATTGGGAGACTAGAAGTGGGAGTGAAGATCAACACTGAGTTGGCCTCTTTCACATTTACCAATGTAACACTTTGCTCTCAGCAATCACTGTTAGTGGGGTTATTAATTCTTGCACATTATTCCCTCACTTTAATATTATCCCATTTAATTAGCACAGTGGAGATATTACTAAATGGACCTGGGAACATTGGACATTGCATTCACGATTTTCAGTGTAAGCCTTTTCCCCTATGCCAGTAATAATTTAAGTTTAGATATTTGACTGGAAGAGGGTTATAGAGATTGATGTGGTTGGCCAATGCCAGGAATAAATAGCACTTGGGGAAGGAATGTGCTGTACAATGGTGCATTACTTGTGGCCATTCTCAAAAGATATTCTGCGAAATCGACATGTGCCTTGGCTTTTCTCAGGAGTGACAGCACATTGACAATGAGCAAGCCCGATCTAATGGCTGATCTGGGCACAATTTGCGGATTAAATCATTTTTCGAGAGACATAATTATTTCTAAGCGCGATTTCAAAAGCATTAAAGTAGCACTTCAATGTGCAATTTTTAACGGTTGTATAAATTATGTCATCCTTGATTGTGCTTGTGTATAATTGTCAGTGGAAACAGAGCCAATCTCTCACTTTCTACTGTTCAAATGGTTTTAAGACCATTTAGAATAAACAGACCGCGACTTTTCAATGTAACTCGTAAATCTGCATCATGTGGAATCTATATGGGTAGAGCTGCGAAACACTAAAGGGCAGAAAACGTCAGTGGGAGTTGTGTACAGACCACCAAACAATAGTAGTGAGTTTGGGGATGCATTAAACAGGAAATTAGGGATGCTGCAATAAGGGTAGAGCAGTTATCATGGGTGACTTTAATCTACATATAGATTAGGCTAACCAAACTGGTAGCAATACAGTGGAGGAGGATTTCTGGAGGGTATAAGGGATGGTTTTCTAGACCAATATGTCGAGGAAACAACCAGAGAACAAGTCATCCTAGCCTGGGTCTTGTGTGACGAGAGAGGAATAATTAGCAATCTGGTCATGTGGGGCCCCTTGGGGAAAAGTGGTAGAATTCTTCATTAAGATGGAAAGCGACACAGTTAATTCAGAGACTAGCGTCGTGAACTTAAAGAAAGGAAACTTCAATATGAGACATGATTTGGCTAGGATAGACTGGTGAATGATATTTAAAGGTTTGCCGGTGGATAGGCAATGGCAGACATTTATAGATCACGTGGATGAATTACAACTATTGTACATCCCTGTCTGGCGTAAAAATAAAACAGGAACGGTGGCTCAACCGTGGCTAACAAGGGAAATTAGGGATAGTTTTAAATCCAAGGAAGAGGCATATAAATTGGCCAGAAAAAGTAGCACACCTGAGGACTGGGAGACATTTAGAATTCAGCAGAGGAGGACTAAGGGTGTAATTAGGAGGGGAAAATAGAGTATGAGAGTAAGCTTGCAGGGAACATAAAAACTGACTGCAAAAGCTTCTATAGATATGTGAAAAGAAAACTAATGTAGGTCCCTTGCAGTCAGAATCAGGTGAATTCATAATGGGGAACAAGGAAATGGCAGACCAATTGAACAAATAGTTTGGTTCTGTCTTCACTAAGGAAGATACAAATAACCTCACGAAAATTCTAGGGGAGCGAGGGTCTAGCGAGATGGGGGAACTGAGGGAAATCCTTATCAGTCAGGAAATGGTGTTAGGAAAATTGAAGGGACTGAAGGATGATAAATGCCCAGGGCCTGATAGTCTGCATCCCAGAGTATTAAGGAAGTGATCCTAGAAATAGTAGATGCATTGCTGGTCATTTTCCAAAATTCCTTGGACTCTGGATAAGTACCTATGGATTGGAGGGTAGCTAATGTAACCCAACATTTTAAACTGGAGGGAGAGAAAAAAAACAGGGAATTATAGAGCGGTTAGCCTGACATCGGTAGTGGGAAAAATGCTGGAATTAATTATTAAACATGTAATTTGGAAAGCAGTGATAGGATCGGTACAAGTCAGCATGGATTTATGAAAGGGAAATCATGCTTGACAAAACTTCTAGGGTTATTTGAGGATGTAACTAGTAGAGTGGATAAGGGACAACCAGTGGACTTGATGCATGTGGACTTTCAAAAGGCTTTTGACAAGGTTCCACACAAGAGATAGTGTGCAAAATTAAGGCACATGCTACTGGGGGTAATGTATTGACCTGGATAGAGAACTGGTTGGCAGACAGAAGCAAAGAGTGGGAATAAACGGTCCTTTTCAGAATGGCAGGCAGTGACTAGTGGAGTGCCGCAAGGTTTAGTGCTGGGATCCCAGCTATTTACAATATACATCAATGATTTAGATGAAGGAATTGAATGTAATATCTTCAAGTTTGCAGATGATACTAAGCTGGGTGGCAGTGTGAGCTGTGAGGAGGATGCTAAGAGGCTGCAGGGTGAATTGGACAGGTTAGGTGAGTGGGCAAATGCATGTCAGATGCAGTGTAATGTGGATAAACGTGAAGTTATCCACTTTGGTGGCAAAAACAGGAAGGCAGATAATTATCTGAATGGTGACAGATTAGTAAAAGTGGAGATGTAACGAGACCTGGGTGTCATGGTACATCAGTCACTGCTACCAGTGCCACGTGATAGTCAGAGTAGGAATCGCAGGATAGCGCAGATGAATACGTGGCTTGAGCAGTGGTGCAGCAGGGAGGGACATTGGGACCGGTTCTGGG
Source organism: Pristiophorus japonicus (assembly GCF_044704955.1). NCBI lineage: Eukaryota > Metazoa > Chordata > Chondrichthyes > Pristiophoridae > Pristiophorus > Pristiophorus japonicus. Next base: position 2,617,559 of record NW_027254772.1, read on the forward strand.
GGAGGTGGGACCAGTACAATCCAGACGGTCTGCACCTGGGCAGGACCGGAACCAATGTCCTAGGGGGAGTGTTTGCTAGTGCTGTTGGCGAGGATTTAAACTAATATGGCAGGGGGATGGGAACCAATGCAGGGAGACAGAGGGAAACAAAAAGGAGGCAAAAGCAAAAGACAGAAAGGAGATGAGGAAAAGTGGAGGGCAGAGAAACCCAAGGCAAAGAACAAAACGGGCCACTGTACAGCAAAATTCTAAAAGGACAAAGGGTGTTCAAAAAAACAAGCCTGAAGGCTTTGTGTCTTAATGCAAGGAGTATCCGCAATAAGGTGGATGAATTAATTGTGCAAATAGATGTGAATAAATATGATGTGATTGGGATTACGGAGACGTGGCTCCAGGATGATCAGGGCTGGGAACTCAAAATTCAGGGGTATTCAACATTCAGGAAGGATAGAATAAAAGGAAAAGGAGGTGGGGTAGCATTGCTGGTTAAAGAGGAGATTAATGCAATAGTTAGGAAAGACATTAGCTTGGATGATGTGGAATCTATATGGGTAGAGCTACAGAACACCAAAGGGCAAAAAACGTTAGTAGGAGTTGTGTATAGACCTCCAAACTGTAATAGGGATGTTGGGGAGGGCATCAAACAGGAAATTATGGGTGCATGCAATAAAGGTGTAGCAGTTATAATGGGTGACTTTAATATGCACATAGATTGGGCTAGCCAAACTGGAAGCAATACGGTGGAGGAGGATTTCCTCGAGTGCATAAGGGATGGTTTTCTAGACCAATATGTTGAGGAACCAACTAGGGGGGAGGCCATCTTAGACTGGGTGTTGTGTAATGAGAGAGGATTAATTAGCAATCTCGTTGTGCGAGGCCCCTTGGGGAAGAGTGACCATAATATGGTGGAATTCTGCATTAGGATGGAGAATGAAACAGTAAATTCAGAGACCATGGTCCAGAACTTAAAGAAGGATAACTTTGAAGGTATGAGGCGTGAATTGGCTAGGATAGATTGGCGAATGATACTTGGGGGGTTGACTGTGGATGGGCAATGGCAGACATTTAGAGACCGCATGGATGAACTACAACAATTGTACATTCCTGTCTGGCGGAAAAATAAAAAAGGGAAGGTGGCTCAACCGTGGTTATCAAGGGAAATCAGGGATAGTATTAAAGCCAAGGAAGTGGCATACAAATTGGCCAGAAATAGCAGCGAACCCGGGGACTGGGAGAAATTTAGAACTCAGCAGAGGAGGACAAAGGGTTTGATTAGGACAGGGAAAATGAAGTACGAGAAGAAGCTTGCAGGGAACATTAAGGCGGATTGCAAAAGTTTCTATAGGTATGTAAAGAGAAAAAGGTTAGTAAAGACAAACGTAGGTCCCCTGCAGTCAGAATCAGGGGAAGTCATAACGGGGAACAAAGAAATGGCAGACCAATTGAACAAGTACTTTGATTCGGTATTCACTGAGGAGGACACAAACAACCTTTCGGATATAAAAGGTGTCAGAGGGTCTAGTAAGGAGGGGGAACTGAGGGAAATCTTTATTAGTCGGGAAATTGTGTTGGGGAAATTGATGGGATTGAAGGCCGATAAATCCCCAGGGCCTGATGGACTGCATCGCAGAGTACTTAAGGAGGTGGCCTTGGAAATAGCGGATGCATTGACAGTCATTTTCCAACATTCCATTGACTCTGGATCAGTTCCTATGGAGTGGAGTGTAGCCAATGTAACCCCACTTTTTAAAAAAGGAGGGAGAGAGAAAACAGGGAATTATAGACCGGTCAGCCTGACCTCAGTAGTGGGTAAAATGATGGAATCAATTATTAAGGATGTCATAGCAGTGCATTTGGAAAGAGGTGACATGATAGGTCCAAGTCAGCATGGATTTGTGAAAGGGAAATCATGCTTGACAAATCTTCTGGAATTTTTTGAGGATGTTTCCAGTAGAGTGGACAAGGGAGAACCAGTTGATATGGTATATTTGGACTTTCAGAAGGCTTTCGACAAGGTCCCACACAAGAGATTAATGTGCAAAGTTAAAGCACATGGGATTGGGGGTAGTGTGCTGACATGGATTGAGAACTGGTTGTCAGACAGGAAGCAAAGAGTAGGAGTAATGGGGACTTTTCAGAATGGCAGGCAGTGACTAGTGGGGTACCGCAAGGTTCTGTGCTGGGGCCCCAGCTGTTTACATTGTACATTAATGATTTAGACGAGGGGATTAAATGCAGTATCTCCAAATTTGCGAATGACACTAAGTTGGGTGGCAGTGTGAGCTGCGAGGAGGATGCTATTAGGCTGCAGAGTGACTTGGATAGGTTAGGTGAGTGGACAAATGCATGGCAGATGAAGTATAATGTGGATAAATGTGAGATTATCCACTTTGGTGGTAAAAACAGAGAGACAGACTATTATCTGAATGGTGACAGATTAGGAAAAGGGGAGGTGCAACGAGACCTGGGTGTCATGATACATCAGTCATTGAAGGTTGGCATGCAGGTACAGCAGGCAGTTAAGAAAGCTAATGGCATGTTGGCCTTCATAGCGAGGGGATTTGAGTACAGGTGCAGGGAGGTGTTGCTACAATTGTACAGGGCCTTGGTGAGGCCACATCTGGAGTATTGTGTACAGTTTTGGTCCCCTAACCTGAGGAAGGACATTCTTGCTATTGAGGGAGTGCAGCGAAGATTCACCAGACTGATTCCCGGGATGGCGGGACTGACCTATCAAGAAAGACTGGATCAACTGGGCTTGTATTCACTGGAGTTCAGAAGAATGAGAGGGGACCTCATCGAAACGTTTAAAATTCTGACGGGGTTAGACAGGTTCGATGCAGGAAGAATGTTCCCAATGTTGGGGAAATCCAGAACCAGGGGACACAGTCTGAGGATAAGGGATAAGCCATTTAGGACCGAGATGAGGAGAAACTTCTTCACCCATAGAGTGGTGAACCTGTGGAATTCTCTACCACAGAAAGTAGTTGAGGCCAATTCACTAAATATATTCAAAAAGGGAGTTAGATGAAGTCCTTACTACTCGGGGGATCAAGGGGTATGGTGAGAAAGCAGGAATGAGGTACTGAAGTTTCATGTTAAGCCATGAACTCATTGAATGGCGGTGCAGGCTAGAAGGGCTGAATGGCCTACTCCTGCACCTATTTTTTATGTTTCTATGTTTCTACGTTTCTATGTCCCGGGGGGAGGGGAGAGTGTCCCAAGGAGAGGGGAGAGTGTCCCGGCGGGAGGGGAGAGTGTCCCGGGGGGAGGGGAGAGTGTCTCGGGGGGAGGGGAGAGTGTCTCGGGGGAAGGGGAGAGTGGCCAGAGGGGAGGGGAGTGGAGAGTCTCCCGGGGGGAGGAGAGAGTGTCCCGGGGGGGAGGGGAGAGTGTCCCGGAGGGAAGGGAGGGAGTCCCGGGGGGAGGGGAGCGTGTCCCGAGGGGAGGGGAGAGTGTCTCAGGTGGAGGGGAGAGTGTCCCGGGCGGAGGGGAGAGTGTCCCGGGGGAAGGGGAGGGGAGGGGAGAGTGTCCCGGGGGGAGGGGAGACGGTCCCGGGGGGAGGGGAGAGTGTCCCGGGGGGAGGGGAGAGTGTCCCGGGGGGAGGGGAGAGTGTCCCAGGGGGAGGGGAGGGGAGAGTGTCCCGGGGGGAGGGGAGAGTGTCCCGGGGAGAGGGGAGAGTGTCCCGAGGGGAGGGGAGGGGAGACTGACCCAGGGGTTGGGGAGAGTGTCCCAGGGGGAGGGGAGGGGAGTGTCCCGAGGGGAGGGGAGGGGAGGGGAGGGGAGTGGATAGTGTCCCAGGGGGAGGGAAGGGGAGGGGAGAGTGTCTCAGGGGAGGGGAGAGTGTCCCGAGGCGAGGGGAGAGTGTCCCGAGGGGAGGGGAGAGTGTGCAGAGGGGAGGTGAGAGTGTCCCGGAGGGAGGGGTGAGTGTCCCGGGGGGAGGGGAGAGTGTCCCGGGGGGAGGGGAGAGTGTCCCGGGGGGAATGGAGAGTGTCCCGAGGGAGGGGAGGGGAGAGTGTCCCAGGGGGAGGGGAGAGTGTCCCGGGGGGAGAGGAGAGTGTCCCGGAGGCAAGGCAGAGTGTCCCGGGGGAAGGGGAGAGTGTCCCGGGGGGAGGGGAGAGTGTCCCGGGGGGAGGGGAGAGTGTCCCGGGGGGAGGGGAGAGTGTCCCGGGGGGAGGGGACGGGAGAGTGTCCCAGGGGGAGGGGAGGGGAGAGTGTCCCAGGGGGAGGGGAGGGGAGAGTGTCGCAGTGGGAGGGGAGAGAGTCCCAGGGGGAGGGGAGATTGTCCCAGGAGGAGGGGAGGGGAGAGTGTCCCGGGTGGAGGGGAGAGTGTCCCGGGGAGAGGGGAGAGTGTCCCGAAGGGAGGGGAGGGTAGAGTGTCCCAGGGGGAGGGGAGAGTGTCCCGGGGGGAGGGGAGGGGAGAATGTCCCGAGGGGAGGGGAGGGGAGGGGAGGGGAGAGTGTCGCGGGGGAGGGGAGAGTGTCTCGGGGGGAGGGGAGAGTGTCCCGAGGGGAGGGGAGGGGAGGGTGTCCCGGTGGGAGGGGAGAGTGTCCCGGGGGGAGGGGAGAGTGTCCCGGGGGGAAGGGAGAGTGTCCCGGGGGGAGGGGAGAGTGTCTCGGGGTGAGGGGAGAGTGTCCCGAGGGGAGGGGAGGGGAGAGTGTCCCGGTGGGAGGGGAGAGTGTCCCGGGGGGAGGGGAGAGTATCCCGAGGGGAGGGGAGAGTGTCCCGGGGGGAGGGGAGGGGAGGGTGAGTGTCCCGGGGAGAGGGGAGGGTGAGTGTCCCGGGGGGGAGGGGAGGGGAGGGTGAGTGTCCCGGGGGGAGGGGAAGGTGAGTATCCCTGGGGGAGGGGAGGGGAGCGTGAGTGTCCTGGAGGGAGTGGGGGAGGGTGAGTGTCCCGGTTGGGAGGGGAGGGGAGGGTGAGTGTCGCGGGTGGAGGGGAAGGGGAGTGTCCCAGGGGGGGGTAGAGTGTCCCGAGGGGAGGGGAGTGTGTCCCAGGGGGAGGGGAGGGGTGAGTGTCCCGGGGGGAGGGGAGGGGAGAGTGTCCGGTGGGAGGGGAGAGTGTCCCGAGGGGAGGGGAGGGGAGGGGAGAGTGTCCCGGGAGGAGGGGAGGAGAGGGGAGATTGTCCCGGGGGGAGGGGAGGGGAGAATGTCTCGGGGGGAGTGGAGAGTATCTCGGGCGGAGGGGAGAGTGTCACGGGGGGAGGGGAGAGTGTCTCGGGGGGAGGGGAGAATGTCTCAGGGGGAGGGGAGGGGTCAGTGTCTCGGGGGGAGGGGAGGGGAGCGTGTCCCGAGTGGAGGGTAGAGTGTCCCAGGGGGAGGGGGAGAGTGTCTCAGGGGGTGGGGAGAGTGTCTCAGGGGGAGGGGAGAGTGTGCCAGGGGGAGGGGAGAGTGTCCCGAGGGGAGTGGAGAGTGTCCCGGGGGAGGGGAGAGTTTCCAGGGGGCAGGGGAGAGTGTCCCGGGGGGAGGGGAGAGTGTCTCAGGGGAGGGGAGAGTGTGCCAGGGGGAGGGGAGAGTGTCCCGGGGGGAGGGGAGGGGAGAGTGTACCGAGGGGAGGGGAGGGGAGAGTGTCCCGAGGGGAGGGGAGGGGAGAGTGTCCCCGGGGGGAGGGGAGGGGTGTGTGTCCGAGGGGAGAGGAGAGTGTGCCAGGGGGAGGGGAGGGGAGAGTGTCCCAGGGGGAGGGGGAGTGTCCCGGGGGGAGGAATGAGTGTCTCGGGGGGAGGGGGAGAGTGTCCCGGGAGGAGGGGAGAGTGTCCCGGGGGGAGGGGAGAGTGTCCCAGGGGGAGGGAGAGTGTCCGGGGGGAGGGGAGAGTGTCCCGGTGGGAGGGGAGAGTGTCCGGGGGGAGGGGAGAGTGTCTCGGGGGGAGGGGAGAGTGTCTCGGGGGGAGGGGAGAGTGGCCAGAGGGGAGGGGAGGGGAGAGTGTCCCGGGGGAGGAGAGATTGTCCCGGGGGGGAGGGGAGAGTGTCCCTGGGGTAGGGGAGAGTGTCCCGGAGGGAAGGGAGGGAGTCCCAGGGGGAGGGGAGAGTGTCCCGAGGGGAGGGGAGAGTGTCTCAGGTGGAGGGGAGAGTGTCCCGGGGGAAGGGGAGGGGAGCGGAGAGTGTCCCGGGGGAGGGGAGAGTGTCTCAGGGGAGCGGAGAGTGTCCCGGGGGGGAGGGGAGAGTGTTCCAAGGGGAGGGGAGAGTGGCCCGAGGGGAGGGGAGTGTGTCCCGGGGGAGGGGAGACGGTCCCGGGGGGAGGGGAGAATGTCCCGGGGGAGGGGAGAGTGTCCCGGGGGAGGGGAGGGGGAGATTGTCCCAGGGGAGGGGAGAGTGTCCGGGGGGAGGGGAGGGGAGAATGTCCCGAGGGGAGGGAGGGGAGAGTGTCCCAGGGGGAGCAAAGGGGAGGGGAGAGTGTCCCGAGGGGAGGGGAGATTGTCCCGAGGGGAGTGGACAGTGTCCCGGGGGGAGGGGAGAGTGTCCCGGGTGGAGGGGAGAGTGTCCCGGGGGGAGGGGAGAGTGTCCCGGGGGGAGGGGAGAGTGTCTCGGGGGGAGGGGAGAGTGTCCCAAGGGGAGGGGAGAGGAGGGTAGGAGAGAGTGTCTCAGGGGAGGGGAGAGTGTCCCGGGGAGAGGGGAGGGTGTCTCAGGGGGAGTGGAGAGTGTTCCGAGGGGAGGGGAGAGTGTCCCGAGGGGAGGGGAGAGTGTCCCGGGGGAAGGGGAGAGTGTCCCGGGGGAAGGGGAGGGGAGGGGAGAGTGTCCCGGGGGGAGGGGAGAGTGTCTCGGGGGGAGGGGAGAGTGTCTCGGGGGGAGGGGCGAGTGTCCCGAGTGGAGGGGAGGGGAGTGTGTCCCGGGGGGGAGTGGGGAGTGTCCCGGGGGGAGGGGAGTTTGTCCAGGAGGGAGGGGGAGTGTCCCGGGGGGTGGGGAGAGTGTCTCGGGGAGAGGGGAGAGTGTCCCGAGGGGAGGGGAGGGGAGAGTGTCCCGGGGGGAGGGGAGAGTCTCTCAGGGGGAGGGGAGAGGAGAGTGTCCCGGGGGGAGGGGAGGGGAGAGTATCCCGAGGGGAGGGGAGGGGAGAGTGTCCCGGGGGGAGGGGAGAGTGTCTCGGGGGGAAGGGATCGTGTTCCTGGGGGAGGGGAGAGTGTTGCGGGGGGAGGGGAGAGTGTCCCGGGGGGAGGGGAGAGCGTCCCGAGGGGAGGGGAGAGCGTCCAGGGGGGAGGGGAGAGTGTCCCGGGGGGAGGGGAGAGAGTCCCGGGGGAGGGGAGAGTGTCCCGGGGGGAGGGGAGAGTGTCCCGAGGGGAGGGGAGGGAAGAGTGTCCCGGGGGGAGGGGAGAATGTCCCGGGGGGAGGGGAGAGTGTCCCGGGGGGAGGGGAGAGTGTCCCGGAGGGAAGGGAGTGTGTCCCGGGGGGAGGGGAGAGTGTCCCGAGGGGAGGGGAGAGTGTCCCGAGGGGAGGTGAGGGGAGAGTGTCCCGGGGGGAGGGGAGAGTGTCCCGGGGGGAATGGAGAGTGTCCCGGGGGGAGGGGAGAGTGTCCCGGGGGGAGGGGAGAGTGTCACGGGGAGAGGGGAGAGTGTCCCGGGGTAGAGGAGAGTGTCTCGGGAGGAGGGGAGAGTGTTTCGGGGGGAGGGGAGAGTGTCCCGAGGGGAGGGGAGAGTGTCTCGGGTGGAGGGGAGAGTGTCTCGGGGGGAGGGGAGAGTGTCTCGGGGGGAGCGGAGTGTGTCTCGGGGGGAGCGGAGTGTGTCTCGTAGGGAGGGGAGAGTGTCTCGGGGGGAGGGGAGTGTGTCTCGGGGGGAGGGGAGGGTGTCTCAGGGGGAGGGGAGAGTGTCCCGAGGGGAGAGTGTCTCAGGGGGAGGGGAGAGTGTCCCGAGGGGAGGGGAGAGTGTCCCGGGGGGAGCGGAGAGTGTCCCGGGGGGAGGGGAGAGTGTCCCGGGGGGAGGGGTGAGTTTCTCTGGGGGAGGGGAGAGTGTCCCGAGGGGAGGGGAGGGGATAGTGTCCCGGGGGGAGGGGAGAGTGTCACGGGGGGAGGGGAGAGAGTCCCGGGGGAGGGGAGAGTGTCCCGGGGGGAGGGGACAGTGTCCCGAGGGGAGGGGAGAGTGTCCCGGGGGGAGGGGAGAGTGTCTCAGGGGGAGGGGAGAGTGTCCCGAGGGGAGAGTGTCTCAGGGGGAGGGGAGAGTGTCTAAGGGGGAGGGGAGAATATCCCGAGGGGAGGGGAGAGTGTCCCGGGGGGAGCGGAGAGTGTCCCGGGGGGAGGGGAGAGTGTTCCGGGGGGAGGGGAGAGTGTCCCGGGGGGAGGGGAGAGCGTCCCGGGGGGAGGGGAGAGTGTCCAGGGGGGAGGGGAGAGAGACCCGGGGGAGGGGAGAGTGTCCCGGGGGGAGGGGAGAGTGTCCCGAGGGGAGGGGAGGGAAGAGTGTCCCGTGGGGAGGGGAGAGTGTCCCGGAGGGAAGGGAGTGTGTCCCGGGGGGAGGGGAGAGTGTCCCGAGGGGAGGGGAGAGTGTCTCGGGGGGAGGGGATAGTGTCCCGAGGGGAGGGGAGAGTGTCCCGGGGGGAGGGGATAGTGTTCCAGGGGGAGGGGAGAGTGTTCCGGGGGGAGGGGAGAGTGTCTCAGGGGGAGGGGAGAGTGTCTCAGGGGGAGGGGAAAATGTCTCAGGGGGAGGGAAGAGTGTCTCGGGGGAGGGGAGAGTGTCCCGGGGGGAGGGGAGAGTGTCCCGGGGGCAGGGGAGAGTGTCCCGGGGGGAGGGGAGTGTGTCCCGGGGGGAGGGGATAGGGTCCCGGGCGGAGGGGAGATGGTCCAGGGGGGAGGGGAGAGTGTCCCGGGGGAGGGGAGAGTGTCCCGGAGGGAGGGGAGAGTGTCCCGAGGGGATGGGAGGGGAGAGTGTCCCGGTGGGAGGGGAGAGTGTCCCGGGGGGAGGGGAGAGTATCCCGAGGGGAGGGGAGAGTGTCCCGGGGGGAGGGGAGGGGAGGGTGAGTGTCCCGGGGGGAGGGGAGAGTGTCCCGGGGGGAATGGAGAGTGTCCCGGGGGGAGGGGAGAGTGTCCCGGGGGGAGGGGAGAGTGTCTCGGGGAGAGGGGAGAGTGTGTCCCGGGGGGAAGGGAGAGTGTCTCGGGAGGAGGGGAGAGTGTTTCGGAAGAGGGGAGAGTGTCTCGGGTGGAGGGGAGAGTGTCTCGGGGGGAGGGGAGAGTGTCTCGGGGGGTGCGGAGTGTGTCCCGAGGGGAGGGGAGAGTGTCCCGAGGGGAAGGGAGAGTGTCGTGGGGGGAGCGGAGAGTGTCCCGAGGGGAGGGGAGAGTGTCCCGGGGGGAGGGGAGAGTGTCCCGGGGGGAGGGGAGAGTGTCTCGGGGGGTGCGGAGTGTGTCCCGAGGGGAGGGGAGAGTGTCCCGAGGGGAAGGGAGAGTGTCGTGGGGGGAGCGGAGAGTGTCCCGAGGGGAGGGGAGAGTGTCCCGGGGGGAGGGGAGAGTGTCCCGGGGGGAGGGGACAGTGTCCCGAGGGGAGGGGAGAGTGTCCCGGGGGGAGGGGAGAGTGTCTCGGGGGGAGGGGAGAGTGTCTCAGATGGAGGGGAGAGTGTCTCAGGGGGAGGGGAGAGTGTCTCAGGGGGAGGGGAGAGTGTATCAGGGGGTGGGGAGAGTGACTCAGGGGGAGGGGAGAATGTCTCAGGGGGAGGGAAGAGTGTCTCGGGGGGAGAGGAGAGTGTCCCGGGGGGAGGGGAGAGTGTCCCGGGGGGAGGGGAGAATGTCCCGGGGGGAGGGGAGTGTCCCGGGGGGAGGGGTGTGTGTGCCGGGGGGTAGGGGAGAGTGTCCCGGGGGGAGGGGAGAGTGTCTCAGGGGGAGGGGAGATTGTCTCAGGGGGAGGGGATGGGAGAGTGTCCCGGGGGGAGGGGAGAGTGTCTCAGGGGGTGGGGAGAGTGTCCCAGGGGGAGGGGAGGGGAGAGTGTCCCGTGGGAGGGGAGAGTGTTCCAGGGGGAGGGGAGAATGTCCCGGGGGGAGGGGAGTGTCCCGGGGGGAGGGGTGTGTGTGCCGGGGGGTAGGGGAGAGTGTCCCGGGGGGAGGGGAGAGTGTCTCAGGGGGAGGGGAGATTGTCTCAGGGGGAGGGGATGGGAGAGTGTCCCGGGGGGAGGGGAGAGTGTCCAGGGGGGAGGGGAGAGTGTCCCGGGGGGAGGGGAGAGTGTCCCGGGCGGAGGGGAGATGGTCCAGGGGGGAGGGGAGAGTGTCCCGGGGGAGGGGAGAGTGTCTCGGGGGGAGGGAAGAGTGTCCCGAGGGGAGGGGACGGGAGATTGTCCCGGGGGGAGGGGAGAGTGTCCCGGGGGGAATGGAGAGTGTCCCGGGGGGAGGGGAGAGTGTCCCGGGGGGAGGGGAGAGTGTCCCAAGTGGAGGGGAGAGAGTCTCGGGGAGAGGGGAGAGTGTCCCGGGGTAGAGGAGAGTGTCTCGGGAGGAGGGGAGAGTGTCCCGGGGGAGGGGAGAGTGTCCCGGTGGGAGGGGAGTGTGTCTCGGGGGGGAGGGGAGAGTGTCCCGAGGGGAGGGGAGGGTAGAGTGTCTCGGGGGGAGAGGAGAGTGTCCCGAGGGGAGGGGTGTGTGTCTCGGGGGGGAGGGGAGAGTGTCCCGAGGGGAGGGGAGGGTAGAGTGTCCCGGGGGGAGAGGAGAGTGTCCCGGGGGGAAGGGAGAGTGTCCCGGGGTGAGGGGAGGGGAGGGGATAGTGTCCCGAGGGGAGGGGAGGGGAGAGTGTCCCGCGGGGATATGGAGAGTGTCTCGGGGGGAGGGGAGAGTGTCCCGAGGGGAGGGGAGGGGAGAATGTCTCAGGGGAGGGGAGAGAGTCCCGGGGGGAGGGAAGAGTGTCTCACGGGGAGGGGAGAGTGTACCGGGGGAGGGGAGAGTGTCCCGGAGGGAGGGGAGAGTGTCTCGGGGGGAGGGGAGAGTGTCCCGAGGGGAGGGGAGGGGAGAGTGTCCCGGGGGGAGGGGAGAGTGTCTCAGGGGGAGGGGAGAGTGTCTTGGGGGGAGTGGAGAGGAGAGTGTCCCGGGGGGAGGGGAGGGGAGAGTGTCCCGGGGGGAGGGGAGAGTGTCTCGGGGGGAGGGGAGAGGAGAGTGTCCCGGGGGGAGGGGAGGGGAGAGTATCCCGAGGGGAGGGGAGGGGAGAGTGTCCCGGGTGGAGGGGAGAGTGTCCCGGGGGGAGGGGAGAGAGTCCCGGGGGAGGGGAGAGTGTCCCGAGGGGAGGGGAGAGTGTCGCGGGGGGAGCGGAGAGTGTCCCGAGGGGAGGGGAGAGTGTCCCGGGGGGAGGGGAGCGTGTCCCGCAGGGAAGGGACTGTGTCCCGGGGTGAGGGGAGAGTGTCCCGAGGGGAGGGGAGAGTGTCCCGGGGGGAGGGGAGAGTGTCTCGGGGGGAGGGGAGAGTGTCCCGGGGGGAGGGGAGAGTGTCCCGGGGGGAGGGGAGCGTGTCCCGGGGGGAGGGGAGCGTGTCCCGAGGGGAGGGGAGAGTGTCCCGGGGGGAGGGGAGAGTGTCTCGGGGGGAGGGGAGAGTGTCTCAGATGGAGGGGAGAGTGTCTCAGGGGGAGGGGAGAGTGTCTCAGGGGGAGGGAAGAGTGTCTCGGGGGGAGAGGAGAGTGTCTCGGGGCGAGGGGAGAGTGTCTCGGGGGTGGGGAGAGTGTCCCGGGGGGAGGGGAGAGTGTCTCAGGGGGAGGGGAGATTGTCTCAGGGGGAGGGGATGGGAGAGTGTCCCGGGGGGAGGGGAGAGTGTCTCAGGGGGTGGGGAGAGTGTCCCAGGGGGAGGGGAGGGGAGAGTGTCCCGGGGGGAGGGCAGAGTGTCTCAGGGGGAGGGGAGAGTGTCTCAGGGGGAGGGGAGAGTGTCCCAGGGGGAGGGGAGGGGAGAGTGTCCCGGGGGAGGGGAGTGTGTCTCAGGGGGAGGGGAGAGTGTCCCAGGGGGAGGGGAGGGGAGAGTGTCCCGGGGGGAGGGGAGAGTGTCTCAGGGGGAGGGGAGAGTTTCTCAGTGGGAGGGGAGAGTTTCTCAGGGGGTGAGGAGAGTGTCCCAGGGGGCGGGGAGGGGAGAGTGTCCCGGGGGGAGGGGAGAGTGTCTCAGGGGGAGGGGAGAGTGTCTCAGGGGGAGGGGAGAGTGTCCCGAGGGGAGGGGAGAGTGTCCCGGGGGGAGCGGAGAGTGTCCCGAGGGGAGGGGAGAGTGTCCCGGGGGGAGGGGAGAGTGTCCCGGGGGGGGGGGGAGACAGTGTCCCGAGGGGAGGGGAGAGTGTCCCGGGGGGAGGGGAGAGTGTCTCGGGGGGAGGGGAGAGAGTCCCGGGGGAGGGGAGAGTGTCCCGGGGGGAGGGGAGAGTGTCCCGAGGGGAGGGGAGGGAAGAGTGTCCCGGGGGGAGGGGAGAGTGTCCCGGGGGGAGGGAAGAGTGTCCCGTGGGGAGGGGAGAGTGTCCCGGAGGGAAGGGAGTGTGTCCCGGGGGGAGGGGAGAGTGTCCCGAGGGGAGGGGAGAGTGTCTCGGGGGGAGTGGATAGTGTCCCGAGGGGAGGGGAGAGTGTCCCGGGGGGAGGGGATAGTGTTCCAGGGGGAGGGGAGAGTGTTCCGGGGGGAGGGGAGAGTGTCTCAGGGGGAGGGGAGAGTGTCTCAGGGGGTGGGGAGAGTGTCTCAGGGGGAGGGGAAAATGTCTCAGGGGGAGGGGAGAGTGTCTCAGGGGGTGGGGAGAGTGTCTCAGGGGGAGGGGAAAATGTCTCAGGGGGAGGGAAGAGTGTCTCGGGGGAGGGGAGAGTGTCCCGGGGGGAGGGGAGAGTGTCCCGGGGGGAGGGGAGAGTGTCCCGGGGGGAGGGGAGAGTGTCCCGGGGGGAGGGGAGAGTGTCCCGGGCGGAGGGGAGATGGTCCAGGGGGGAGGGGAGAGTGTCCCGGGGGAGGGGAGAGTGTCCCGGAGGGAGGGGAGAGTGTCTCGGGGGGAGGGGAGAGTGTCCCGAGGGGAGTGGAGGGGAGAGTGTCCCGGGGTGAGGGGAGAGTGTCCCGGGGGGAATGGAGAGTGTCCCGGGGGGAGGGGAGAGTGTCCCGAGGGGAGGGGAGAGAGTCTCGGGGAGAGGGGAGAGTGTCCCGGGGTAGAGGAGAGTATCTCGGGAGGAGGGGAGAGTGTCTCGGAGGAGGGGAGAGTGTCTCGGGTGGAGGGGAGAGTGTCTCGGGGGGAGGGGAGAGTGTCTCGGGGGGAGCGGAGTGTGTCTCGGGGGGAGCGGAGTGTGTCTCGGAGGGAGGGGAGAGTGTCTCGGGGGGAGGGGGGTGTGTCTCGGGGGGAGGGGAGGGTGTCTCAGGGGGACGGGAGAGTGTCTCGGGGGGAGGGGAGAGTGTCCCGAGGGGAGAGTGTCTCAGGGGGAGGGGAGAATATCCCGAGGGGAGGGGAGAGTGTCTCAGGGGGTGGGGAGAGTGTTTCTGGGGGAGTGGAGAATGTCTCAGGGGGAGGGAAGAGTGTCTCGGGGGAAGGGGAGAGTGTCCCGGGGGGAGGGGAGAGTGTCCCGAGGGGAGGGGAGAGTGTCGCGGGGGGAGCTGAGAGTGTCCCGAGGGGAGGGGAGAGTGTCCCGGGGGGAGGGGAGAGTGTCCCGGGGGGAGGGGACAGTGTCCCGAGGGGAGGGGAGAGTGTCCCGGGGGGAGGGGAGAGTGTCTCGGGGGGAGGGGAGAGTGTCTCAGATGGAGGGGAGAGTGTCTCAGGGGGAGGGGAGAGTGTCTCAGGGGGAGGGGAGAGTGTATCAGGGGGTGGGGAGAGTGTCTCAGGGGGAGGGGAGAATGTCTCAGGGGGAGGGAAGAGTGTCTCGGGGGGAGAGGAGAGTGTCTCGGGGGGAGGGGAGAGTTTCTCTGGGGGAGGGGAGAGTGTCCCGAGGGGAGGGGAGGGGAGAGTGTCCCGGGGGGAGGGGAGAGTGTCCCGGGGGGAGGGGAGAATGTCCCGGGGGGAGGGGAGTGTCCCGGGGGGAGGGGAGAGTGTCTCAGGGGGAGGGGAGATTGTCTCAGGGGGAGGGGATGGGAGAGTGTCCCGGGGGGAGGGGAGAGTGTCTCAGATGGAGGGGAGAGTGTCTCAGGGGGTGGGGAGAGTGTCTCAGGGGGAGGGGAGAGTGTCTCAGGGGGAGGGGAGAGTGTCTCAGGGGGAGGGGAAAATGTCTCAGGGGGAGGGAAGAGTGTCTCGGGGGGAGGGGAGAGTGTCCCGGGGGGAGGGGAGAGTGTCCCGGGGGGAGGGGAGAGTGTCTCAGGGGGAGGGGAGAGTGTCCCGGGGGGAGGGGAGAGTGTCTCAGGGGGAGGTGAGAGTTTCTCAGGGGGTGGGGAGAGTGTCTCAGGGGGAGGGGAGAGTGTCTCAGGGGGAGGGGAGAGTGTCTCAGGGGGAGGGGAAAATGTCTCAGGGGGAGGGAAGAGTGTCTCGGGGGGAGGGGAGTGTGTCCCGGGGGGAGGGGAGAGTGTCCCGGGGGGAGGGGAGAGTGTCCAGGGGGGAGGGGAGAGTGTCCCGGGGGGAGGGGAGAGTGTCCCGGGCGGAGGGGAGATGGTCCAGGGGGGAGGGGAGAGTGTCCCGGGGGAGGGGAGAGTGTCCCGGAGGGAGGGGAGAGTGTCTCGGGGGGAGGGAAGAGTGTCCCGAGGGGAGGGGACGGGAGATTGTCCCGGGGGGAGGGGAGAGTGTCCCGGGGGGAATGGAGAGTGTCCCGGGGGGAGGGGAGAGTGTCCCGGGGGGAGGGGAGAGTGTCCCAAGGGGAGGGGAGAGAGTCTCGGGGAGAGGGGAGAGTGTCCCGGGGTAGAGGAGAGTGTCTCGGGAGGAGGGGAGAGTGTCCCGGGGGAGGGGAGAGTGTCCCGGTGGGAGGGGAGTGTGTCTCGGGGGGGAGGGGAGAGTGTCCCGAGGGGAGGGGAGGGTAGAGTGTCCCGGGGGGAGAGGAGAGTGTCCCGGGGGGAAGGGAGAGTGTCCCGGGGTGAGGGGAGGGGAGGGGATAGTGTCCCGAGGGGAGGGGAGGGGAGAGTGTCCCGCGGGGATATGGAGAGTGTCTCGGGGGGAGGGGAGAGTGTCCCGAGGGGAGGGGAGGGGAGAATGTCTCAGGGGAGGGGAGAGAGTCCCGGGGGGAGGGAAGAGTGTCTCACGGGGAGGGGAGAGTGTACCGGGGGAGGGGAGAGTGTCCCGGAGGGAGGGGAGAGTGTCTCGGGGGGAGGGGAGAGTGTCCCGAGGGGAGGGGAGGGGAGAGTGTCCCGGGGGGAGGGGAGAGTGTCTCAGGGGGAGGGGAGAGTGTCTTGGGGGGAGTGGAGAGGAGAGTGTCCCGGGGGGAGGGGAGGGGAGAGTGTCCCGGGGGGAGGGGAGAGTGTCTCCGGGGGAGGGGAGAGGAGAGTGTCCCGGGGGGAGGGGAGGGGAGAGTATCCCGAGGGGAGGGGAGGGGAGAGTGTCCCGGGTGGAGGGGAGAGTGTCCCGGGGGGAGGGGAGTGAGTCCCGGGGGAGGGGAGAGTGTCCCGAGGGGAGGGGAGAGTGTCGCGGGGGGAGCGGAGAGTGTCCCGAGGGGAGGGGAGAGTGTCCCGGGGGGAGGGGAGAGTGTCCCGAGGGGAGGGGAGAGTGTCCCGGGGGGAGGGGAGAGTGTCTCGGGGGGAGGGGAGAGTGTCCCGGGGGGAGGGGAGCGTGTCCCGAGGGGAGGGGAGAGTGTCCCGGGGGGAGGGGAGAGTGTCTCGGGGGGAGGGGAGAGTGTCTCGGGGGGAGGGGAGAGTGTCTCAGGGGGTGGGGAGAGTGTCTCAGATGGAGGGGAGAGTGTCTCAGGGGGAGGGGAGAGTGTCTCAGGGGAGGGAAGAGTGTCTCGGGGGGAGAGGAGAGTGTCTCGGGGCGAGGGGAGAGTGTCTCGGGGGTGGGGAGAGTGTCCCGGGGGGAGGGGAGAGTGTCTCAGGGGGAGGGGAGATTGTCTCAGGGGGAGGGGAGGGGAGAGTGTCCCGGGGGGAGGGCAGAGTGTCTCAGGGGGAGGGGAGAGTGTCTCAGGGGGAGGGGAGAGTGTCCCAGGGGGAGGGGAGGGGAGAGTGTCCCGGGGGAGGGGAGTGTGTCTCAGGGGGAGGGGAGAGTGTCCCAGGGGGAGGGGAGGGGAGAGTGTCCCGGGGGGAGTGGAGAGTGTCTCAGGGGGAGGGGAGAGTTTCTCAGTGGGAGGGGAGAGTTTCTCAGGGGGTGAGGAGAGTGTCCCAGGGGGCGGGGAGGGGAGAGTGTCCCGGGGGGAGGGGAGAGTGTCTCAGGGGGAGGGGAGAGTGTCTCAGGGGGTGGGGAGAGTGTCTCAGGGGGAGAGGAGAGTGTCTTGGGGGGAGGGGAGAGTGTCTCGGGGGGAGGGGAGAGTGTCCCGGGGGGAGGGGAGAGTGTCTCAGGGGGAGGGGAGAATGTCTCAGGGGGAGGGGAGAGTGTCCCGGGGGGAGGGGAGAGTGTCTCAGGGGGAGGGGAGAGTGTCTCAGGGGGTGGGGAGAGTGTCTCAGGGGGAGAGGAGAGTGTCTTGGGGGGAGGGGAGAGTGTCTCGGGGGGAGAGGAGAGTGTCTCGGGGGGAGGGGAGAGTTTCTCTGGGGGAGGGGATAGTGTCCCGAGGGGAGGGGAGGGGAGAGTGTCCCGGGGGGAGCGGAGAGTGTCCCGAGGGGAGGGGAGAGTGTCCCGGGGGGAGGGGAGAGTGTCCCGGGGGGGGGGGAGACAGTGTCCCGAGGGGAGGGGAGAGTGTCCCGGGGGGAGGGGAGAGTGTCTCGGGTGGAGGGGAGAGTGTCTCAGATGGAGGGGAGAGTGTATCAGGGGGTGGGGAGAGTGTCTCAGGGGGAGAGGAGAGTGTCCCGGCGGGAGGGGAGAGTGTCCCGGGGGGAGGGGAGAGTGTCTCGGGGGGAGGGGAGAGTGTCTCGGGGGGAGGGGAGAGTGGCCAGAGGGGAGGGGAGGGGAGAGTGTCCCGGGGGGAGGAGAGAGTGTCCCGGAGGGAAGGGAGGGCGTCCCGGGGGGAGGGGAGAGTGTCCCGAGGGGAGGGGAGAGTGTCTCAGGTGGAGGGGAGAGTGTCCCGGGCGGAGGGGAGAGTGTCCCGGGGGAAGGGGAGGGGAGGGGAGAGTGTCCCGGGGGGAGGGGAGACGGTCCCGGGGGGAGGGGAGAGTGTCCCGGGGGGAGGAGAGAGTGTCCCGGGGGGGAGGGGAGAGTGTCCCGGAGGGAAGGGAGGGCGTCCCGGGGGGAGGGGAGCGTGTCCCGAGGGGAGGGGAGAGTGTCTCAGGTGGAGGGGAGAGTGTCCCAGGGGGAGGGGAGGGGAGAGTGTCCCGGGGGGAGGGGAGAGTGTCCCAGGGGGAGGGGACGGGAGAGTGTCCCAGGGGGAGGGGAGGGGAGAGTGTCGCAGTGGGAGGGGAGAGAGTCCCAGGGGGAGGGGAGGGGCGATTGTCCCAGGAGGAGGGGAGGGGAGAGTGTCCCGGGTGGAGGGGAGAGTGTCCCGGGGAGAGGGGAGAGTGTCCCGGGGGGAGGGGAGGGGAGAATGTCCC
Source organism: Pristiophorus japonicus (assembly GCF_044704955.1). NCBI lineage: Eukaryota > Metazoa > Chordata > Chondrichthyes > Pristiophoridae > Pristiophorus > Pristiophorus japonicus. The sequence continues at coordinate 2,634,941 of NW_027254772.1, forward strand.
GAGGGGAGGGGAGGGGAGGGGAGAGTGTCGCGGGGGAGGGGAGAGTGCCTCGGGGGGAGGGGAGAGTGTCCCGGGGGGAGGGGAGTGTGTCCCGGGGGGAGGGGAGGGGAGAATGTCCCGAGGGGAGGGGAGGGGAGGGGAGAGTGTCGCGGGGGAGGGGAGAGTGCCTCGGGGGGAGGGGAGAGTGTCCCGGGGGGAGGGGAGTGTGTCCCGGGGGGAGGGGAGAGTGTCCCGGGGGGAGGGGAGAGTGTCCCGGGGGGAGGGGAGGGGAGAATGTCCCGAGGGGAGGGGAGGGGAGGGGAGAGTGTCGCGGGGGAGGGGAGAGTGCCTCGGGGGGAGGGGAGAGTGTCCCGGGGGGAGGGGAGTGTGTCCCGGGGGGAGGGGAGAGTGTCCCGGGGGGAGGGGAGAGTGTCTCGGGGTGAGGGGAGAGTGTCCCGAGGGGAGGGGAGGGGAGAGTGTCCCGGTGGGAGGGGAGAGTGTCCCGGGGGAGGGGAGGGTGAGTGTCCCGGGGGGAGGGGAAGGTGAGTATCCCTGGGGGAGGGGAGGGGAGCGTGAGTGTCCCTGGGGTAGGGGAGAGTGTCCCGGAGGGTAGGGAGGGAGTCCCAGGGGGAGGGGAGAGTGTCCCGGGGGGAGGGGATAGTGTTCCAGGGGGAGGGGAGAGTGTTCCGGGGGGAGGGGAGAGTGTCTCAGGGGGAGGGGAGAGTGTCTCAGGGGGTGGGGAGAGTGTCTCAGGGGGAGGGGAAAATGTCTCAGGGGGAGGGAAGAGTGTCTCGGGGGAGGGGAGAGTGTCCCGGGGGGAGGGGAGAGTGTCCCGGGGGGAGGGGAGAGTGTCCCGGGGGGAGGGGAGAGTGTCCCGGGGGGAGGGGAGAGTGTCCCGGGGGGAGGGGAGAGTGTCCCGGGGGAGGGGAGAGTGTCCCGGGCGGAGGGGAGATGGTCCAGGGGGGAGGGGAGAGTGTCCCGGGGGAGGGGAGAGTGTCCCGGAGGGAGGGGAGAGTGTCTCGGGGGGAGGGGAGAGTGTCCCGAGGGGAGGGGAGGGTAGAGTGTCCCGGGGTGAGGGGAGAGTGTCCCGGGGGGAATGGAGAGTGTCCCGGGGGGAGGGGAGAGTGTCCCGAGGGGAGGGGAGAGAGTCTCGGGGAGAGGGGAGAGTGTCCCGGGGTAGAGGAGAGTATCTCGGGAGGAGGGGAGAGTGTCTCGGAGGAGGGGAGAGTGTCTCGGGTGGAGGGGAGAGTGTCTCGGGGGGAGGGGAGAGTGTCTCGGGGGGAGCGGAGTGTGTCTCGGGGGGAGCGGAGTGTGTCTCGGAGGGAGGGGAGAGTGTCTCGGGGGGAGGGGAGTGTGTCTCGGGGGGAGGGGAGGGTGTCTCAGGGGGACGGGAGAGTGTCTCGGGGGGAGGGGAGAGTGTCCCGAGGGGAGAGTGTCTCAGGGGGAGGGGAGAATATCCCGAGGGGAGGGGAGAGTGTCTCAGGGGGTGGGGAGAGTGTTTCTGGGGGAGTGGAGAATGTCTCAGGGGGAGGGAAGAGTGTCTCGTGGGAAGGGGAGAGTGTCCCGGGGGGAGGGGAGAGTGTCCCGAGGGGAGGGGAGAGTGTCCCGAGGGGAGGGGAGAGTGTCGCGGGGGGAGCTGAGAGTGTCCCGAGGGGAGGGGAGAGTGTCCCGGGGGGAGGGGAGAGTGTCCCGGGGGGAGGGGACAGTGTCCCGAGGGGAGGGGAGAGTGTCCCGGGGGGAGGGGAGAGTGTCTCGGGGGGAGGGGAGAGTGTCTCAGATGGAGGGGAGAGTGTCTCAGGGGGAGGGGAGAGTGTCTCAGGGGGAGGGGAGAGTGTATCAGGGGGTGGGGAGAGTGTCTCAGGGGGAGGGGAGAATGTCTCAGGGGGAGGGAAGAGTGTCTCGGGGGGAGAGGAGAGTGTCTCGGGGGGAGGGGAGAGTTTCTCTGGGGGAGGGGAGAGTGTCCCGAGGGGAGGGGAGGGGAGAGTGTCCCGGGGGGAGGGGAGAGTGTCCCGGGGGGAGGGGAGAATGTCCCGGGGGGAGGGGAGTGTCCCGGGGGGAGGGGTGTGTGTGCCGGGGGGTAGGGGAGAGTGTCCCGGGGGGAGGGGAGAGTGTCTCAGGGGGAGGGGAGATTGTCTCAGGGGGAGGGGATGGGAGAGTGTCCCGGGGGGAGGGGAGAGTGTCTCAGGGGGTGGGGAGAGTGTCTCGGGGGGAGGGGAGAGTGTCCCGGGGGGAGGGGAGAGTGTTCCGGGGGGAGGGGAGAGTGTCTCAGATGGAGGGGAGAGTGTCTCAGGGGGAGGGGAGAGTGTCCCAGGTGGAGGGGAGGGGAGAGTGTCCCGGGGGAGGGGAGAGTGTCCCGGGGGGAGGGGATAGTGTTCCAGGGGGAGGGGAGAGTGTTCCGGGGGGAGGGGAGAGTGTCTCAGATGGAGGGGAGAGTGTCTCAGGGGGACGGGAGAGTGTCTCAGGGGGAGGTGAGAGTTTCTCAGGGGGTGGGGAGAGTGTCTCAGGGGGAGGGGAGAGTGTCTCAGGGGGAGGGGAGAGTGTCTCAGGGGGAGGGGAAAATGTCTCAGGGGGAGGGAAGAGTGTCTCGGGGGGAGGGGAGAGTGTCCCGGGGGGAGGGGAGAGTGTCCCGGGGGGAGGGGAGAGTGTCCAGGGGGGAGGGGAGAGTGTCCCGGGGGGAGGGGAGAGTGTCCCGGGCGGAGGGGAGATGGTCCAGGGGGGAGGGGAGAGTGTCCCGGGGGAGGGGAGAGTGTCCCGGAGGGAGGGGAGAGTGTCTCGGGGGGAGGGAAGAGTGTCCCGAGGGGAGGGGACGGGAGATTGTCCCGGGGGGAGGGGAGAGTGTCCCGGGGGGAATGGAGAGTGTCCCGGGGGGAGGGGAGAGTGTCCCGGGGGGAGGGGAGAGTGTCCCAAGGGGAGGGGAGAGAGTCTCGGGGAGAGGGGAGAGTGTCCCGGGGTAGAGGAGAGTGTCTCGGGAGGAGGGGAGAGTGTCCCGGGGGAGGGGAGAGTGTCCCGGTGGGAGGGGAGTGTGTCTCGGGGGGGAGGGGAGAGTGTCCCGAGGGGAGGGGAGGGTAGAGTGTCCCGGGGGGAGAGGAGAGTGTCCCGGGGGGAAGGGAGAGTGTCCCGGGGTGAGGGGAGGGGAGGGGATAGTGTCCCGAGGGGAGGGGAGGGGAGAGTGTCCCGCGGGGATATGGAGAGTGTCTCGGGGGGAGGGGAGAGTGTCCCGAGGGGAGGGGAGGGGAGAATGTCTCAGGGGAGGGGAGAGAGTCCCGGGGGGAGGGAAGAGTGTCTCACGGGGAGGGGAGAGTGTACCGGGGGAGGGGAGAGTGTCCCGGAGGGAGGGGAGAGTGTCTCGGGGGGAGGGGAGAGTGTCCCGAGGGGAGGGGAGGGGAGAGTGTCCCGGGGGGAGGGGAGAGTGTCTCAGGGGGAGGGGAGAGTGTCTTGGGGGGAGTGGAGAGGAGAGTGTCCCGGGGGGAGGGGAGGGGAGAGTGTCCCGGGGGGAGGGGAGAGTGTCTCGGGGGGAGGGGAGAGGAGAGTGTCCCGGGGGGAGGGGAGGGGAGAGTATCCCGAGGGGAGGGGAGGGGAGAGTGTCCCGGGTGGAGGGGAGAGTGTCCCGGGGGGAGGGGAGAGAGTCCCGGGGGAGGGGAGAGTGTCCCGAGGGGAGGGGAGAGTGTCGCGGGGGGAGCGGAGAGTGTCCCGAGGGGAGGGGAGAGTGTCCCGGGGGGAGGGGAGAGTGTCCCGCAGGGAAGGGACTGTGTCCCGGGGTGAGGGGAGAGTGTCCCGAGGGGAGGGGAGAGTGTCCCGGGGGGAGGGGAGAGTGTCTCGGGGGGAGGGGAGAGTGTCCCGGGGGGAGGGGAGAGTGTCCCGGGGGGAGGGGAGCGTGTCCCGGGGGGAGGGGAGAGTGTCCCGGGGGGAGGGGAGAGTGTCTCGGGGGGAGGGGAGAGTGTCTCGGGGGGAGGGGAGAGTGTCTCAGGGGGAGGGGAGAGTGTCTCAGGGGGAGGGGAGAGTGTCTCAGGGGGAGGGAAGAGTGTCTCGGGGGGAGAGGAGAGTGTCTCGGGGCGAGGGGAGAGTGTCTCGGGGGTGGGGAGAGTGTCCCGGGGGGAGGGGAGAGTGTCTCAGGGGGAGGGGATGGGAGAGTGTCCCGGGGGGAGGGGAGAGTGTCTCAGGGGGTGGGGAGAGTGTTTCAGGGGGAGGGGAGGGGAGAGTGTCCCGGGGGGAGGGCAGAGTGTCTCAGGGGGAGGGGAGAGTGTCTCAGGGGGAGGGGAGAGTGTCCCAGGGGGAGGGGAGGGGAGAGTGTCCCGGGGGAGGGGAGTGTGTCTCAGGGGGAGGGGAGAGTGTCCCAGGGGGAGGGGAGGGGAGAGTGTCCCGGGGGGAGTGGAGAGTGTCTCAGGGGGAGGGGAGAGTTTCTCAGGGGGTGAGGAGAGTGTCCCAGGGGGCGGGGAGGGGAGAGAGTGTCCCGGGGGGAGGGGAGAGTGTCTCAGGGGGAGGGGAGAGTGTCTCAGGGGGTGGGGAGAGTGTCTCAGGGGGAGAGGAGAGTGTCTCGGGGGGAGGGGAGAGTTTCTCTGGGGGAGGGGATAGTGTCCCGAGGGGAGGGGAGGGGAGAGTGTCCCGGGGGGAGGGGAGAGTGTCCCGAGGGGAGGGGAGAGTGTCCCGGGGGGAGGGGAGAGTGTCCCGGGGGGGGGGGAGACAGTGTCCCGAGGGGAGGGGAGAGTGTCCCGGGGGGAGGGGAGAGTGTCTCGGGGGGAGGGGAGAGTGTCCCGAGGGGAGGGGAGAGTGTCCCGGGGGGGGGGGAGACAGTGTCCCGGGGGGAGGGGAGAGTGTCTCGGGGGGAGGGGAGAGTGTCTCAGATGGAGGGGAGAGTGTATCAGGGGGTGGGGAGAGTGTCTCAGGGGGAGAGGAGAGTGTCCCGGCGGGAGGGGAGAGTGTCCCGGGGGGAGGGGAGAGTGTCTCGGGGGGAGGGGAGAGTGTCTCGGGGGGAGGGGAGAGTGGCCAGAGGGGAGGGGAGGGGAGAGTGTCCCGGGGGGAGGAGAGAGTGTCCCGGGGGGAGGGGAGAGTGTCCCGGAGGGAAGGGAGGGCGTCCCGGGGGGAGGGGAGCGTGTCCCGAGGGGAGGGGAGAGTGTCTCAGGTGGAGGGGAGAGTGTCCCGGGCGGAGGGGAGAGTGTCCCGGGGGAAGGGGAGGGGAGGGGAGAGTGTCCCGGGGGGAGGGGAGACGGTCCCGGGGGGAGGGGAGAGTGTCCCGGGGGGAGGGGAGAGTGTCCCGGGGGGAGGGGAGAGTGTCCCAGGGGGAGGGGAGGGGAGAGTGTCCCGGGGGGAGGGGAGAGTGTCCCGGGGAGAGGGGAGAGTGTCCCGAGGGGAGGGGAGGGGAGGGGAGGGGAGTGGAGAGTGTCCCAGGGGGAGGGAAGGGGAGGGGAGAGTGTCTCAGGGGAGGGGAGAGTGTCCCGAGGGGAGGGGAGAGTGTCCAGAGGGGAGGTGAGAGTGTCCCGGAGGGAGGGGTGAGTGTCCCGGGGGGAGGGGAGAGTGTCCCGGGGGGAATGGAGAGTGTCCCGAGGGAGGGGAGGGGAGAGTGTCCCAGGGGGAGGGGAGAGTGTCCCGGGGGGAGGGGATAGTGTTCCAGGGGGAGGGGAGAGTGTTCCGGGGGAAGGGGAGAGTGTCTCAGATGGAGGGGAGAGTGTCTCAGGGGGACGGGAGAGTGTCTCAGGGGGAGGTGAGAGTTTCTCAGGGGGTGGGGAGAGTGTCTCAGGGGGAGGGGAGAGTGTCTCAGGGGGAGGGGAGAGTGTCTCAGGGGGAGGGGAAAATGTCTCAGGGGGAGGGAAGAGTGTCTCGGGGGGAGGGGAGAGTGTCCCGGGGGGAGGGGAGAGTGTCCCGGGGGGAGGGGAGAGTGTCCAGGGGGGAGGGGAGAGTGTCCCGGGGGGAGGGGAGAGTGTCCCGGGCGGAGGGGAGATGGTCCAGGGGGGAGGGGAGAGTGTCCCGGGGAGGGGAGAGTGTCCCGGAGGGAGGGGAGAGTGTCTCGGGGGGAGGGAAGAGGTGTCCCGAGGGGAGGGGACGGGAGATTGTCCCGGGGGGAGGGGAGAGTGTCCCGGGGGGAATGGAGAGTGTCCCGGGGGGAGGGGAGAGTGTCCCGGGGGGAGGGGAGAGTGTCCCAAGGGGAGGGGAGAGAGTCTCGGGGAGAGGGGAGAGTGTCCCGGGGTAGAGGAGAGTGTCTCGGGAGGAGGGGAGAGTGTCCCGGGGGAGGGGAGAGTGTCCCGGTGGGAGGGGAGTGTGTCTCGGGGGGAGGGGAGAGTGTCCCGAGGGGAGGGGAGGGTAGAGTGTCCCGGGGGGAGAGGAGAGTGTCCCGGGGGGAAGGGAGAGTGTCCCGGGGTGAGGGGAGGGGAGGGGATAGTGTCCCGAGGGGAGGGGAGGGGAGAGTGTCCCGCGGGGATATGGAGAGTGTCTCGGGGGGAGGGGAGAGTGTCCCGAGGGGAGGGGAGGGGAGAATGTCTCAGGGGAGGGGAGAGAGTCCCGGGGGGAGGGAAGAGTGTCTCACGGGGAGGGGAGAGTGTACCGGGGGAGGGGAGAGTGTCCCGGAGGGAGGGGAGAGTGTCTCGGGGGGAGGGGAGAGTGTCTTGGGGGAGTGGAGAGGAGAGTGTCCCGGGGGGAGGGGAGGGGAGAGTGTCCCGGGGGGAGGGGAGAGTGTCTCGGGGGGAGGGGAGAGGAGAGTGTCCCGGGGGGAGGGGAGGGGAGAGTATCCCGAGGGGAGGGGAGGGGAGAGTGTCCCGGGTGGAGGGGAGAGTGTCCCGGGGGGAGGGGAGAGAGTCCCGGGGGAGGGGAGAGTGTCCCGAGGGGAGGGGAGAGTGTCGCGGGGGGAGCGGAGAGTGTCCCGAGGGGAGGGGAGAGTGTCCCGGGGGGAGGGGAGAGTGTCCCGCAGGGAAGGGACTGTGTCCCGGGCTGAGGGGAGAGTGTCCCGAGGGGAGGGGAGAGTGTCCCGGGGGGAGGGGAGAGTGTCTCGGGGGGAGGGGAGAGTGTCCCGGGGGGAGGGGAGAGTGTCTCGGGGCGAGGGGAGAGTGTCTCGGGGGTGGGGAGAGTGTCCCGGGGGGAGGGGAGAGTGTCCCGGGGGGAGGGGAGAGTGTCTCAGGGGGAGGTGAGAATGTCTCAGGGGGAGGGAAGAGTGTCTCGGGGGGAGGGGAGAGTGTCCCGGGGGGAGGGGAGAGTGTCCCGAGGGGAGGGGAGAGTGTCCCGGGGGGAAGGGAGAATGTCCCGTGGGGAGGGGAGAGTGTCTCGGGGGGAGGGGAGAGTGTCTCTGGGGGAGGGGAGAGTGTCCCGAGGGGAGGGGAGGGGAGAGAGTCCCGGGGGGAGGGATGTGTGTCCCGGGGGGAGGGGAGAATGTCCCGGGGGGAGGGGAGTGTCCCGGGCGGAGGGGAGAGTGTCCCGAGTGGAGGGGAGGGGTGGTTGTCCCGTAGGGGGAGGGAAGAGTGTCCCGGGGGGAGGGGAGAATGTCCCGGGGGGAGGGAGTGTCCCGGGCGGAGGGGTGTGTGTGTCGGTGGGTAGGGGAGAGTGTCCCGGGGGGAGGGAAGAGTGTCCCGGGGGGAGGGGAGAGTGTCTCGGGGGGAGGGGATAGTGTCCCGAGTGGAGGGGAGGGGTGGTTGTCCCGTAGGGGGAGGGGAGAGTGTCCCGGGGGGAGGGGAGAATGTTCCGGGGGGAGGGGAGAATATCCCGAGGGGAGGGCAGGGGAGAGTGTCCCGGGGGGAGGGGAGAGTGTCCCGTGGGGAGGGGAGAGTGTCCCGGGGGAATGGGAGAGTGCCCCAAGGGGAGTGGAGAGTGTCTCAGGGGGAGGGGAGAGTGTCTCGGGGGGAGGGGAGAGTGTCCCGTGGGGAGGGGAGGGGAGAGTGTCCCGGGGGAATGGGAGAGTGCCCCAAGGGGAGGGGAGAGTGTCTCAGGGGGAGGGGAGAGTGTCCCGGGGGGAGGGGAGGGGAGAGTGTCCCGGGGGGAGGGGAGAGTGTCTCAGGGGAGGGGAGAGTGTCCCGGGGGGAGGGGAGAGTGTCTCAGGGGAGGGGAGAGTGCCCCAGGGGAGGGGAGGGGAGAGTGTCCCGAGGGGAGGGTAGGGGAGAGTGTCCCGGGGCGAGGGGAGAGTGTCTCAGGGGGAGGGGAGAGTGCCCCAGGCGAGGGGAAAGTGTCCCAGGGGGAGGGGAGAGTGTCCGGAGGGGAGGGGAGAGTTTCCCGTGGGGAGGGGAGAGTGTCCCGAGGGGAGAGTGTCCCGAGGGAGGGGAGAATGTCCCGAGGGAAGGGGAGAGTGTCCCGGGCGGAGGGGAGATTGTCCCGGGGGGAGGGGAGAGTGTCCCGGAGGGAAGGGACTGTGTCCCGGGGGGAGGGGGAGAGTGTCCCGAGGGAGGGGAGAATGTCCCGGGGGAGGGGAGAGTGTCTTGGGGGGAGGGGAGAGTGTCTCAGATGGAGGGGAGAGTGTCTCAGGGGAGGGGAGAGTGTCTCAGGGGGAGGGGAGAGTGTCTCAGGGGGTGGGGAGAGTGTCTCAGGGGGAGGGGAGAATGTCTCAGGGGGAGGGAAGAGTGTCTCGGGGGAGGGGAGAGTGTCCCGGGGGGAGGGGAGAGCGTCTCTGGGGGAGGGGAGAGTGTCCCGAGGGAGGGGAGGGGAGAGAGTCCCGGGGGGAGGGAGTGTGTCCCGGGGGAGGGAGAATGTCCCGGGGGGAGGGGAGTGTCCCGGGCGGAGGGGTGTGTGTGTCGGTGGGTAGGGGAGAGTGTCCCGGGGGGAGGGAAGAGTGTCCGGGGGGAGGGGAGAGTGTCTCGGGGGGAGGGGATAGTGTCCCGAGTGGAGGGGAGGGGTGGTTGTCCGTAGGGGGAGGGGAGAGTGTCCGGGGGGAGGGAGAATGTTCCGGGGGGAGGGGAGAATATCCCGAGGGGAGGGCAGGGGAGAGTGTCCCGGGGGAGGGGAGAGTGTCCCGTGGGGAGGGGAGAGTGTCCCGGGGAATGGGAGAGTGCCCCAAGGGAGTGGAGAGTGTCTCAGGGGGAGGGGAGAGTGTCTCGGGGGGAGGGGAGAGTGTCCGTGGGGAGGGGAGAGTGTCCCGGGGGAATGGGAGAGTGCCCCAAGGGGAGGGGAGAGTGTCTCAGGGGGAGGGGAGAGTCTCGCAGGGGGAGGCGGAGAGTGTCCCGGGGGGAGGGGAGGGGAGAGTGTCCCGGGGGGAGGGGAGAGTGTCTCAGGGAGGGAGAGTGTCCCGGGGGGAGGGGAGAATGTCTCAGGGGAGGGGAGAGTGCCCCAGGGGAGGGGAGGGGAGAGTGTCCCGAGGGGAGGGTAGGGAGAGTGTCCCGGGGCGAGGGGAGAGTGTCTCAGGGGAGGGGAGAGTGCCCAGGCGAGGGGAAAGTGTCCCAGGGGGAGGGGAGAGTGTCCGGAGGGGAGGGGAGAGTTTCCCGTGGGGAGGGGAGAGTGTCCGAGGGGAGAGTGTCCCGAGGGGAGGGAGAATGTCCCGAGGGAAGGGGAGAGTGTCCCGGGCGGAGGGGAGATTGTCCCGGGGGGAGGGGAGAGTGTCCCGGAGGGAAGGGACTGTGTCCCGGGGGGAGGGGAGAGTGTCCCGAGGGGAGGGGAGAATGTCCCGGGGGGAGGGGAGAGTGTCTTGGGGGGAGGGGAGAGTGTCTCAGATGGAGGGGAGAGTGTCTCAGGGGGAGGGGAGAGTGTCTCAGGGGGAGGGGAGAGTGTGTCAGGGGGTGGGAGAGTGTCTCAGGGGGAGGGGAGAATGTCTCAGGGGGAGGGAAGAGTGTCTCGGGGGAGAGTGTCCCGGGGGGAGGGGAGAGCGTCCCGGGGGGAGGGGAGAGTGTCCCGGGGGGAGGGGAGAGTGTCCCGAGGGGGAGGGGAGAGTGTCCCGGGGGAGGGGAGAGTGTCTCGGGGGGAGGGGAGAGTGTCTCAGATGGAGGGGAGAGTGTCTCAGGGGAGTGGAGAGTGTCTCAGGGGGAGGGGAGAGTGTCTCGGGGGGAGGGGAGAGTGTCTCAGGGGTGGGGAGAGTGTCGCAGGGGGAGGGGAGAATGTCTCAGGGGGAGTCGCAGGGGGAGGGGAGAATGTCTCAGGGGGAGGGAAGAGTGTCTCATGGGGAGAGGAGAGTGTCTCGGGGGTTGGGGAGAGTGTTTCGGGGGGAGTGGAGAGTGTCCCAGGGGGAGGGGAGGGGAGAGTGTCCCGGGGAGAGTGGAGAGTGTCTCAGGGGGAGGGGAGAGTTTCTCAGTGGGAGGGGAGAGTGTCTCAGGGGGTTAGGAGAGTGTCCCAGGGGACGGGGAGGGGAGAGTGTCCCGGGGGGAGGGGAGAGTGTCTCAGTGGGAGGGGAGAGTGTCTCAGGGGGTGGGGAGAGCTTCCCAGGGGGAGGGGAGGGGAGAGTGTCCCGGGGGGAGGGGAGAGTGTCTCGGGGGGAGTGGAGAGTGTCCCGGGGGGAGGGGAGAGTGCCCCGAGGGGAGGGGAGAGTGTCCCGGGGGGAGGGGAGAGTATCTCGGGGGGAGGGGAGAGTGTCTCAGATGGAGGGGAGAGTGTCTCAGGGGGAGGGGAGAGTGTCTCAGGGGGAGGGGAGAATGTCTCGGGGGGAGAGGAGAGTATCTCGGGGGGAGGGGAGAGTGTCCCGGGGGGAGGGGAGAGTGTCTCAGGGGGAGGGGAGAGTGTCTCAGGGGGAGGGGAGTGGAGAGTGTCCCGGGGGGAGGGGAGAGTGTCTCAGGGGGAGGGGAGAGTGTCTCAGGGGGTGGGGAGAGTGTCCCTGGGGGAGGGGAGGGGAGAGTGTCCCGGGGGGAGGGGAGAGTGTCTCAGGGGGAGGGGAGGGGAGAGTGTCCCGGGGGGAGGGGAGAATGTCTCGGGGGGAGGGGAGAGTGTCTCGGGGGGAGGGGAGAGTGTCCCGGGGGGAGGGGAGAGTGTCTCGGGGGGAGGGGAGAGTGTCTCAGATGGAGGGGAGAGTGTCTCAGGGGGAGGGGAGAGTGTCTCAGGGGGAGGGGAGAGTGTCTCAGGGGGTGGGGAGAGTGTCGCAGGGGGAGGGGAGAATGTCTCAGGGGGAGGGAAGAGTGTATCATGGGGAGAGGAGAGTGTCTCGGGGGGTGGGGAGAGTGTTTCGGGGGGAGTGGAGAGTGTCCCAGGGGGAGGGGAGGGGAGAGTGTCCCGGGGAGAGTGGAGAGTGTCTCAGGGGGAGGGGAGAGTTTCTCAGTGGGAGGGGAGAGTGTCTCAGGGGGTTAGGAGAGTGTCCCAGGGGGCGGGGAGGGGAGAGTGTCCCGGGGGGAGGGGAGAGTGTCTCAGTGGGAGGGGAGAGTGTCTCAGGGGGTGGGGAGAGCTTCCCAGGGGGAGGGGAGGGGAGAGTGTCCCGGGGGGAGGGGAGAGTGTCTCGGGGGGAGGGGAGAGTGTCTCGGGGGGAGTGGAGAGTGTCCCGGGGGGAGGGGAGAGTGCCCCGAGGGGAGGGGAGAGTGTCCCGGGGGGAGGGGAGAGTGTCTCGGGGGGAGGGGAGAGTGTCTCAGATGGAGGGGAGAGTGCCTCAGGGGGAGGGGAGAGTGTCTCAGGGGGTGGGGAGAATGTCTCGGGGGGAGAGGAGAGTATCTCGGGGGGAGGGGAGAGTGTCCCGGGGGGGGGGGGAGAGTGTCTCAGGGGGAGGGGAGAGTGTCTCAGGGGGAGGGGAGTGGAGAGTGTCCCGGGGGGAGGGGAGAGTGTCTCAGGGGGAGGGGAGAGTGTCTCAGGGGGTGGGGAGAGTGTCCCTGGGGGAGGGGAGGGGAGAGTGTCCCGGGGGGAGGGGAGAGTGTCTCAGGGGGAGGGGAGGGGAGAGTGTCCCGGGGGGAGGGGAGAATGTCTCGGGGGGAGGGGAGAGTGTCTCGGGGGGAGGGGAGAGTGTCCCGGGGGGAGGGGAGAGTGTCTCGGGGGGAGGGGAGAGTGTCTCAGATGGAGGGGAGAGTGTCTCAGGGGGAGGGGAGAGTGTCTCAGGGGGAGGGGAGAATGTCTCAGGGGGAGGGGAGAATGTCTCGGGGGGAGAGGAGAGTATCTCGGGGGGAGGGGAGAGTGTCTCGGGGGGAGGGGAGAGTGTCTCAGGGGGAGGGGAGTGGAGAGTGTCCCGGGGGGCGGGGAGAGTGTCTCAGGGGGAGGGGAGAGTGTCTCAGGGGGTGGGGAGAGTGTCCCAGGGGGAGGGGAGGGGAGAGTGTCCCGGGGGGAGGGGAGAGTGTCTCAGGGGGAGGGGAGGGGAGAGTGTCCCGGGGGGAGGGGAGAGTGTCTCGGGGGGAGGGGAGAGTGTCCCGGGGGGAGGGGAGAGTGTCCCGGGGGGAGGGGAGCGTGTCCCGAGGGGAGGGGAGAGTGTCCCTGGGGGAGGGGAGAGTGTCTCGGGGGGAGGGGAGAGTGTCTCAGATGGAGGGGAGAGTGTCTCAGGGGGAGGGGAGAGTATCTCAGGGGGAGGGAAGAGTGTCTCGGGGCGAGGGGAGAGTGTCTCGGGGGGAGGGGAGCGTGTCCCGGGGGGAGGGGAGAGTGTCTCGGGGGAGGGGAGAGTATCTCAGGGGGAGAGGAGAGTGTCTCGGGGCGAGGGGAGAGTGTCTCAGGGGGAGGGGAGAGTGTCCCGGGGGGAGGGGAGAGTGTCTCAGGGGGAGGGGAGATTGTCTCAGGGGGTGGGGAGAGTGTCTCAGGGGGAGGTGAGAATGTCTCAGGGGGAGGGAAGAGTGTCTCGGGGGGAGGGGAGAGTGTCCCGGGGGGAGGGGAGAGTGTCCCGAGGGGAGGGGAGAGTGTCCCGGGGGGAGGGGAGAGTGTCCCGTGGGGAGGGGAGAGTGTCTCGGGGGGAGGGGAGAGTGTCTCTGGGGGAGGGGAGAGTGTCCCGAGGGGAGGGGAGGGGAGAGAGTCCCGGGGGGGAGGGAAGAGTGTCCCGGGGGGAGGGGAGAATGTCCCGGGGGGAGGGGAGTGTCCCGGGCGGAGGGGTGTGTGTGTCGGTGGGTAGGGGAGAGTGTCCCGGGGGGAGGGAAGAGTGTCCCGGGGGGAGGGGAGAGTGTCTCGGGGGGAGGGGATAGTGTCCCGAGTGGAGGGGAGGTGTGGTTGTCCCGTAGGGGGAGGGGAGAGTGTCTCGGGGGCAGGGGAGAGTGTTCCGGGGGGAGGGGAGAGTGTCTCAGGGGGAGGGGAGAGTGTCTCAGGGGGAGGGTAGAATGTCTCGGGGGGAGGGAGAGTGTCTCGGGGGGAGGGGGAGAGTGTCCCGAGGGGAGGGGAGAGTGTCCCGTGGGGAGGGGAGAGTGTCCCGGGGGGAGGGGAGAGTGTCCCGGGGGGAGGGGAGAGTGTCCGTGGGGAGGGGAGAGTGTCCCGGGGGGAGGGGAGAGTGTCCCGGGGGGAGGGGAGAGTGTCCCGTGGGGAGGGGAGAGTGCCCCAAGGCGCGGGGAGAGTGTCTCAGGGGGAGGGGAGAGTCTCGCAGGGGGTGGCGAGACTGTCCCGGGGGGAGGGGAGGGGAGAGTGTCCCGGGGGGAGGGGAGAGTGTCTCAGGGGAGGGGAGAGTGTCCCGGGGGAGGGGAGAGTGTCTCAGGGGAGGGGAGGGGAGAGTGTCCCGAGGGGAGGGTAGGGGAGAGTGTCCCGAGGGGAGGGTAGGGGAGAGTGTCCCGGGGGGAGGGGAGAGTGTCTCAGGGGGAGGGGAGAGTGCCCCAGGCGAGGGGAAAGTGTCCCAGGGGGAGGGGAGAGTGTCCGGAGGGGAGGGGAGAGTTTCCCGTGGGGAGGGGAGAGTGTCCCGAGGGGAGAGTGTCCCGAGGGGAGGGGAGAATGTCCCGAGGGAAGGGGAGAGTGTCCCGGGCGGAGGGGAGATTGTCCCGGGGGGAGGGGAGAGTGTCCCGGAGGGAAGGGACTGTGTCCCGGGGGGAGGGGAGAGTGTCCCGAGGGGAGGGGAGAATGTCCCGCGGGGAGGGGCGAGTGTCTCGGGGGGAGGGGAGAGTGTCTCAGATGGAGGGGAGAGTGTCTCAGGGGGAGGGGAGAGTGTCTCGGGGGGGGGGAGAGTGTCTCAGGGGGTGGGGAGAGTGTCTCAGGGGGATGGGAGAATGTCTCAGGGGGAGGAAAGAGTGTCTCGGGGGGAGGGGAGAGTGTCCCGGGGGGAGGGGAGAGCGTCCCGGGGGGAGGGGAGAGTGTCCCGGGGGGAGGGGAGAGTGTCCCGAGGGGAGGGGAGAGTGTCCCGGGGGGAGGGGAGAGTGTCTCGGGGGGAGGGGAGAGTGTCTCAGATGGAGGGGAGAGTGTCTCAGGGGGAGGGGAGAGTGTCTCAGGGGGAGGGGAGAGTGTCTCAGGGGGTGGGGAGAGTGTCGCAGGGGGAGGGGAGAATGTCTCAGGGGCAGGGAAGAGTGTCTCATGGGGAGAGGAGAGTGTCTCGGGGGGTGGGGAGAGTGTCCCAGGGGGAGGGGAGGGGAGAGTGTCCCGGGGAGAGTGGAGAGTGTCTCAGGGGGAGGGGAGAGTTTCTCAGTGGGAGGGGAGAGTGTCTCAGGGGGTGGGGAGAGCTTCCCAGGGGGAGGGGAGGGGAGAGTGTCCCGGGGGGAGGGGAGAGTGTCTCGGGGGGAGTGGAGAGTGTCTCAGGGGGAGGGAAGAGTGTCTCATGGGGAGAGGAGAGTGTCTCAGGGGGTTAGGAGGGTGTCCCAGGGGGCGGGGAGGGGAGAGTGTCCCGGGGGGAGGGGAGAGTGTCTCAGTGGGAGGGGAGAGTGTCTCAGGGGGTGGGGAGAGCTTCCCAGGGGGAGGGGAGGGGAGAGTGTCCCGGGGGGAGGGGAGAGTGTCTCGGGGGGAGTGGAGAGTGTCCCGGGGGGAGGGGAGAGTGTCCCGAGGGGAGGGGAGAGTGTCCCGGGGGGAGGGGAGAGTGTCTCGGGGGGAGGGGAGAGTGTCCCGGGGGGAGGGGAGAGTGTCTCGGGGGGAGGGGAGAGTGTCTCAGATGGAGGGGAGAGTGTCTCAGGGGGAGGGGAGAGTGTCTCAGGGGGAGGGGAGAATGTCTCGGGGGGAGAGGAGAGTATCTCGGGGGGAGGGGATGGGAGAGTGTCCCGGGGGGAGGGGAGAGTGTCTCAGGGGGAGGGGATGGGAGAGTGTCCCGGGGGGAGGGGAGAGTGTCTCAGGGGGTGGGGAGAGTGTCCCAGGGGGAGGGGAGAGTGTCTCAGGGGGAGGTGAGAATGTCTCAGGGGGAGGGAAGTGTGTCTCGGGGGGAGGGGAGAGTGTCCCGGGGGGAGGGGAGAGTGTCCCGTGGGGAGGGGAGAGTGTCTCGGGGGGAGGGGAGAGTGTCTCTGGGGGAGGGGAGAGTGTCCCGAGGGGAGGGGAGGGGAGAGAGTCCCGGGGGGGAGGGAAGAGTGTCCCGGGGGGAGGGGAGAATGTCCCGGGGGGAGGGGAGTGTCCCGGGCGGAGGGGTGTGTGTGTCGGTGGGTAGGGGCGAGTGTCCCGGGGGGAGGGAAGAGTGTCCCGGGGGGAGGGGAAAGTGTCTCGGGGGGAGGGGATAGTGTCCCGAGTAGAGGGGAGGGGTGGTTGTCCCGTAGGGGGAGGGGAGAGTGTCCCGGGGGGAGGGGAGAATGTTCCGGGGGGAGGGGAGAATATCCCGAGGGGAGGGCAGGGGAGAGTGTCTCAGGGGGAGGGGAGAGTGTCTCAGGGGGAGGGTAGAATGTCTCGGGGGGAGGGGAGAGTGTCCCGAGGGGAGGGCAGGTGAGAGTGTCCCGGGGGGAGGGGAGAGTGTCCCGTGGGGAGGGGAGAGTGTCCCGGGGGAATGGGAGAGTGCCCCAAGGGGATGGGAGAGTGTCTCAGGGGGAGCGGAGAGTCTCGCAGGGGGAGGCGAGAGTGTCCCGGGGGGAGGGGAGAGTGTCTCAGGGGGAGGGGAGAGTGTCCCAGGAGGAGGGGAGGGGAGAGTGTCCCGGGGGAGGGGAGAGTGTCTCAGGGGGAGGGGAGAGTGTCCCAGGGGGAGGGGAGGGGAGAGTGTCCCGGGGGGGGTGGAGAGTGTCTCAGGTTGAGGGGAGAGTTTCTCAGTGGGAGGGGAGAGTGTCTCAGAGGGTGAGGAGAGTGTCCCAGGGGGCGGGGAAGAGAGTCTCGGGGGGAGAGGACAGTGTCTCGGGGGGAGGGGAGAGTGTCTTGGGGGGAGGGGAGAGTGTCTCAGATGGAGGGGAGAGTGTCTCAGGGGGAGGGGAGATTGTCTCAGGGGGAGGGAAGAGTGTCTCAGGGGGTGGGGAGAGTGTCCCAGGCGGAGGGGATGGGAGAGTGTCCCGGGGGGAGGGGAGAGTGTCTCAGGGGGTGGGGAGAGTGTCCCAGGCGGAGGGGATGGGAGAGTGTCCCGGGGGGAGGGGAGAGTGTCTCAGGGGGAGGGGAGAGTGTCTCAGGGGGAGGGGAGAGTGTCCCAGGGGGAGGGGAGGGGAGAGTGTCCCGGGAGAGGGGAGAGTGTCTCAGGGGGAGGGGAGAGTATCTCGGGGGGAGGGGTGGGGAGAGTGTCTCGGGGGGAGCGGAGAGTGTCTCAGGGGGAGGGGAGAGTGTCTCGGGGGGAGAGGACAGTGTCTCGGGGGGAGGGGAGAGTGTCCCAGGGGGAGGGGAGGGGAGAGTGTCGCGGGGGGAGGGGAGAGTGTCTCAGGGGGAGGGGAGAGTGTCTCAGTGGGAGGGGAGTGGAGAGTGTCCCTGGGGGAGGGGAGAGTGTCTCAGGGGGAGAGGACAGTGTCTCGGGGGGAGGGGAGAGTGTCTCGGGGGGAGGGGAGAGTGTCTCAGATGGAGGGGAGAGTGTCTCAGGGGGAGGGGAGATTGTCTCAGGGGGAGGGAAGAGTGTCTCGGGGGGAGAGGAGAGTGTCTCGGGGCGAGGGGAGAGTGTCCCGGGGGGAGGGGAGAGTGTCTCAGGGGGTGGGGAGAGTGTCCCAGGGGGAGGGGAGGGGAGAGTGTCCCGGGGGGAGGGCAGAGTGTCTCAGGGGGAGGGGAGAGTGTCTCAGGGGGAGGGGAGAGTGTCCCACGGGGAGGGGAGGGGAGAGTGTCCCGGGGGAGGGGAGAGTGTCTCAGGGGGAGGGGAGAGTATCTCGGGGGGAGGGGTGGGGAGAGTTTCTCGGAGGGAGCGGAGCGTGTCTCAGGGGGAGGGGAGAGTGTCTCAGGGGGAGGGGAGAGTGTCTCGGGGGGAGAGGACAGTGTCTCGGGGGAAGGGGAGAGTGTCCCGGGGGGAGGGGAGAGTGTCTCAGGGGGTGGGGAGAGTGTCCCAGGGGGAGGGGAGGGGAGAGTGTCCCGGGGGGAGGGGAGAGTGTCTCAGGGGGTGGGGAGAGTGTCCCTGGGGGAGGGGAGCGGAGAGTGTCCCGGGGGGAGGGGAGAGTGTCTCAGGGGGAGGGGAGAGGGTCTCAGTGGGTGGGGAGAGTGTCCCAGGGGGAGGGGAGAGTGTCTCAGGGGGGAGGGGAGAGTGTCTCAGGGGGAGGGGAGAGTGTCTCAGGGGGAGGGGAGGGGAGAGTGTCCCGGGGGGAGGGGAGAGTGTCTCAGGGGGTGGGGAGAGTGTCCCAGGGGGAGGGGAGGGGAAAGTGTCCCGGGGGGAGGGGAGAGTTTCTCAGGGGGAGGGGAGAGTGTCTCAGGGGGTGGGGAGAGTGTCTCAGGGGGAGGGGAGAATGTCTCAGGGGGAGGGGAGAGTGTCTCGGGGGGAGGGGAAAGTGTCCCGGGGGGAGGAGAGAGTGTCCCGGGGGGAGGGGAGAGTGTCCCGGGGGGAGGGGAGAGTGTCCCGAGGGGAGGGGAGAGTGTCCCGGGGGGAGGGGAGAGTGTCTCGGGGGGAGGGGAGAGTGTCTCAGATGGAGGGGAGAGTGTCTCAGGGGGAGGGGAGACTGTCTCAGGTGGAGGGGAGAGTGTCTCAGGGGGTGGGGAGAGTGTCCTGGGGGGAAGGGAGAATGTCTCAGTGGGAGGGGAGAGTGTCCTGGGGGGAGGGGAGAGTGTCCCGGGGGGAGGGGAGAGTGTCTCGGAGGAGGGGAGAGTGTCTCTGGGGGAGGGGAGAGTGTCCCGAGGGGAGGGGAGGGGAGAGTGTCCCGGGGGGAGGGGAAAGTGTCCCGGAGGGAAGGGACTGTGTCCCGGGGTGAGGGGAGAGTGTCTCGAGGGGAGGGGAGAGTGTCCCGGGGGGAGGGGAGATTGTCTCAGGGGGAGGGGAGAGTGTCTCAGGGGGAGGGGAGAGTGTCTCAGGGGGAATTGAGAGTGTCTCAGGGGGTGGGGAGAGTGTCTCAGGGGGAGGGGAGAATGTCTCAGGGGGAGGGGAGAGTGTCTCAGCGGGAGGGAAGAGTGTCTCAGGGGGTGCGGAGAGTGTCTCAGGGGGAGGGGAGAATGTCCCGGGGGGAGGGGAGAGTGTCTCGGGGGGAGGGGAGAGTGTCCCGGGGGGAGGGGAGAGTGTCCCGGGGGGAGGGGAGAGTGTCTCAGGGGGAGGGGAGAGTGTCTCAGGGGGTGGGGAGAGTGTCTCAGGGGGAGGGGAGTGTGTCTCAGATGGAGGGGAGAGTGTCTCAGGGGGAGGGGAGAGTGTCTCAGGGGGTGGGGAGAGTGTCTCAGGGGGAGGGGAGACTGTCTCGGGGGGAGGGGAGAGTGTCCCGGGGGGAGGGGAGAGTGTCCCGAGGGGAGGGGTGAGTGTCCAGGGGGGAGGGGAGAGTGTCTCGGGGGGAGGGGAGAGTGTCTCAGATGGAGGGGAGAGAGTCCCATGGGAGGGGAGAGTGTCCCGGGGGGAGGGGAGAGTGTCCCGAGGGGAGGGGAGGGAAGAGTATCCCGGGGGGAGGGGAGAGTGTCCCGGGGGGAGGGGAGAGTTTCCCGGGGGGAGGGGAGAGTGTCCCGGAGGGAAGGGACTGTGTCCCGGGGTGAGGGGAGAATGTCCCGAGGGGAGGGGAGAGTGTCCCGGGGGGAGGGGAGAGCGTCTCGGGGGGAGGGGAGAATGTCTCAGCTGGAGGGGAGAATGTCTCAGGGGGAGGGAAGAGTGTCCCGGGGGGAGGGGAGAGTGTCCCGGGGGGAGGGGAGAGTGTCCCGGGGGGAGGGGAGAGTGTCCCGGGGGGAGGGGAGTGTATCCCGGGGGGAGGGGAGAGTCTCCCGAGGGGAGGGGAGAGTGTCCCGGGGGGAGGGGAGAGTGTCTCGGGGGGAGGGGAGAGTGTCTCGGGGGGAGAGGAGAGTGTCTCAGATGGAGGGGAGAGTGTCTCGGGGGGAGAGGAGAGTGTCTCGGGGGGAGGGGATAGTGTCTCGGGGGGAGGGGAGAGTGTCCCGGGGGAGGGGAGAGTGTCTCAGGGGGAGGGGAGAGTATCTCTGGGGGAGGGGAGGGGAGAGTGTCCCGGGGGGAGGGGACAGTGTCTCAGCGGGTGGGGAGAGTGTCCCAGGCGGAGGGGAGGGAAGAGTGTCCCGGGGGGAGGGGAGAGTGTCTCAGGGGGTGGGGAGAGTGTCTCAGGGGGAGGGGAGAGTGTCCCAGGGGGAGGGGAGGGGAGAGTGTCCCGGGGGGAGGGGAGAGTGTCTCAGGGGGAGGGGAGAGTGTCTCAGGGGGTGGGGAGAGTGTCTCAGGGGGATGGGAGAGTGTCTCGGGGGGAGGGGAGAGTGTCTCAGGGGGTGGGGAGAGTGTCTCAGGGGGAGGGGAGAATGTCTCAGGGGGAGGGAAGAGTGTCTCGGGGGGAGGGGAGAGTGTCCCGGGGGGAGGGGAGAGTGTCCCGAGGGGAGGGGAGAGTGTCCCGGGGGGAGGGGAGAGTGTCCCGAGGGGAGGGGAGAGTGTCCCGGGGGGAGGGGAGAGTGTCCCGAGGGGAGGGGAGAGTGTCCCGGGGGGAGGGGAGAGTGTCCCGGGGGGAGGGGAGAGTGTCCCGTGGGGAGGGGAGAGTGTCTCGGGGGGAGGGGAGAGTGTCCCGGGGGGAGGGGAGGGGAGGGGAGGGTGAGTGTCATAGAAACATAGAAACATAGAAAATAGGTGCAGGAGCAGGCCATTCAGCCCTTCTAGCCTGCACCGCCATTCAATGAGTTCATGGCTGAACATGAAACTTCAGTACCCCATTCCTGCTTTCTCACCATACCCCTTGATCCCCCGAGTAGTAAGGACTTCATCTAACTCCCTTTTTGAATATATTTAGTAAATTGGCCTCAACAACTTTCTGTGGTGGAGAATTCCACAGGTTCACCACTCTCTGGGTGAAGAAGTTTCTCCTCATCTCAGTCCTAAATGGCTTACCCCTTATCCTCAGACTGTGACCCCTGGTTCTGGACTTCCCCAACATTGGGAACATTCTTTCTGCATCTAACCTGTCCCGTCCCGTCAGAATTTTAAACGTTTCTATGAGATCCCCTCTCATTCTTCTGAACTCCAGTGAATACAAGCCCAGTTGATCCAATCTTTCTTAATAGGTCAGTCCCACCATCCAGGGAATCAGTCTGGTGAACCTTCGCTGCACTCCCTCAATAGCAAGAATGTCCTTCCTCAGGTTAGGGGACCAAAACTGTACACAATGCTCCAGGTGTGGCCTCACCAAGGCCCTGTACAACTGTAGCAACACCTCCCTGCCCCTGTACTCAAATCCCCTCGCTAAGAAGGCCAACGTGCCATTTGCTTTCTTAACCGCCTGCTGTACCTGCATGCCAACCTTCAATGACTGATGTACCATGACACCCAGGTCTCGTTGCACCTTCCCTTTTCCTAATCTGTCACCATTCAGATAATAGTCTATCTCTCTGTTTTTACCACCAAAGTGGATAACCTCACATTTATCCACATTATACTTCATCTGCCATGCATTTGCCCACTCACCTAACCTATCCAAGTCACTCTGCAGCCTAATAGCATCCTCCTCGCAGCTCACACTGCCACCCAACTTAGTATCATCTGCAAATTTGGAGATACTGCATTTAATCCCCTCATCTAAATCATTAATGTACAGTGTAAACAGCTGGGGCCCCAGCACAGAACCTTGCGGTACCCCACTAGTCACTGCCTGCCATTCTGAAAAGTACCCGTTTACTCCTACTCTTTGCTTCCTGTCTGACAACCAGTTCTCAATCCACGTCAGCACACTACCCCCAATCCCATGTGCTTTAACTTTGCACATTAATCTCTTGTGTGGGACCTTGTCGAAAGCCTTCTGAAAGTCCAAATATACCACATCAACTGGTTCTCCCTTGTCCACTTTACTGGAAACATCCTCAAAAAATTCCAGAAGTTTTGTCAAGCATGATTTCCCTTTCACAAATCCATGCTGACTTGGACCTATCATGTCACCATTTTCCAGATGCACTGCTATGACATCCTTAATAATTGATTCCATCATTTTACCCACTACTGAGGTCAGGCTGACCTGTCTATAATTCCCTGTTTTCTCTCTCCCTCCTTTTTTAAAAAGTGGGGTTACATTGGCTACCCTCCACTCCATAGGAACTGATCCAGAGTCAATGGAATGTTGGAAAATGACTGTCAACGCATCCGCTATTTCCAAGGCCACCTCCTTAAGTACTCTAGGATGCAATCCATCAGGCCCTGGGGATTTATCGGCCTTCAATCCCATCAGGGGAGAGTGTCCCGAGGGGAGGGGAGGGGAGAGAGTCCCGGGGGGGAGGGAAGAGTGTCCCGGGGGGAGGGGAGAATGTCCCGGGGGGAGGGGAGTGTCCCGGGCGGAGGGGAGGGGAGAGTGTCTCAGGGGGAGGGGAGAGTGTCCCAGGGGGAGGGGAGGGGAGAGTGTCCCGGGGGGAGGGGAGAGTGTCTCAGGGGGAGGGGAGAGTGTCTCAGGGGGTGGGGAGAGTGTCTCAGGGGGATGGGAGAGTGTCTCAGGGGGTGGGGAGAGTGTCTCAGGGGGAGGGGAGAATGTCTCAGGGGGAGGGAAGAGTGTCTCGGGGGGAGGGGAGAGTGTCCCGGGGGGAGGGGAGAGTGTCCCGGGGGGAGGGGAGAGTGTCCCGGGGGGAGGGGAGAGTGTCCCGGGGGGAGGGGAAAGTGTCTCAGGGGGAGGGGAGAGTGTCTCAGGGGGAGGGGAGAGTGTCTCAGGGGGAGGGGAGAGTGTCTCAGGGGGAGGGAAGAGTGTCTCAGGGGGTGCGGAGAGTGTCTCAGGGGGAGGGGAGAATGTCTCAGGGGGAGGGGAGAGTGTCCCGGGGGGAGGGGAGAGTGTCCCGAGGGGAGGGGTGAGTGTCCAGGGGGGAGGGGAGAGTGTCTCGGGGGGAGGGGAGAGTGTCTCAGATGGAGGGGAGAGTGTCTTAGGGGGAGGGGAGAGTGTCTCAGGGGGAGGGGAGAGTGTCTCAGGGGGAGGGAAGAGTGTCTCGGGGGGAGAGGAGAGTGTCCCGGGGGGAGGGGAGAGTGTCCCGGGGGGAGGGAAGAGTGTCCTGGGGGGAGGGGATAGTGTCCCGAGGGGAGGGGAGAGTGTCTCGTGGGGAGGGGATAGTGTCCCGAGGGGAGGGGAGAGTGTCCCGGGTGGAGGGGAGAGTGTCCCGGGGGGAGGGGAGAGAGTCCCGTGGGAGGGGAGAGTGTCCCGGGGGGAGGGGAGAGTGTCCCGAGGGGAGGGGAGGGAAGAGTATCCCGGGGGGAGGGGAGAGTGTCCCGGGGGGAGGGGAGAGTTTCCCGGGGGTAGGGGAGAGTGTCCCGGAGGGAAGGGACTGTGTCCCGGGGTGAGGGGAGAATGTCCCGAGGGGAGGGGAGAGTGTCCCGGGGGGAGGGGAGAGCGTCTCGGGGGGAGGGGAGAATGTCTCAGCTGGAGGGGAGAATGTCTCAGGGGGAGGGAAGAGTGTCCCGGGGGGAGGGGAGAGTGTCCCGGGGGGAGGGGAGAGTGTCCCGGGGGGAGGGGAGAGTGTCCCGGGGGGAGGGGAGTGTATCCCGGGGGGAGGGGAGAGTCTCCCGAGGGGAGGGGAGAGTGTCCCGGGGGGAGGGGAGAGTGTCTCGGGGGGAGGGTAGAGTGTCTCAGATGGAGGGGAGAGTATCTCGGGGGGAGAGGAGAGTGTCTCGGGGGGAGGGGAGAGTGTCTCGGGGGGAGGGGAGAGTGTCCCGGGGGAGGGGAGAGTGTCTCAGGGGGAGGGGAGAGTATCTCTGGGGGAGGGGAGAGTGTCCCGGGGGGAGGGGAGAGTGTCCCGGGGGAGGGGAGAGTGTCTCAGGGGGAGGGGAGAGTATCTCTGGGGGAGGGGAGGGGAGAGTGTCCCGGGGGGAGGGGACAGTGTCTCAGCGGGTGGGGAGAGTGTCCCAGGGGGAGGGGAGGGGAGAGTGTCCCGGGAGGAGGGGAGAGTGTCTCAGGGGGAGTGGAGAGTGTCTCAGGGGGTGGGGAGAGTGTCCCAGGCGGAGGGGAGGGGAGAGTGTCCCGGGGGGAGGGGAGAGTGTCTCAGGGGGAGGGGAGGGGAGAGTGTCCCGGGGGGAGGGGAGAGTGTCTCAGGGGGAGGGGAGAGTGTCTCAGGGGGTGGGGAGAGTGTCTCAGGGGGAGGGGAGGGGAGAGTGTCCCGGGGGGAGGGGAGAGTGTCTCAGGGGGAGGGGAGAGTGTCTCAGGGGGTGGGGAGAGTGTCTCAGGGGGATGGGAGAGTGTCTCAGGGGGAGGGGAGAGTGTCCCAGGGGGAGGGGAGGGGAGAGTGTCCCGGGGGGAGGGGAGAGTGTCTCAGGGGGAGGGGAGAGTGTCTCAGGGGGTGGGGAGAGTGTCTCAGATGGAGGGGAGAGTGTCTCAGGGGGTGGGGAGAGTGTCTCAGGGGGAGGGGAGAATGTCTCAAGGGGAGGGAAGAGTGTCTCGGGGGGAGGGGAGAGTGTCCCGAGGGGAGGGGAGAGTGTCCCGGGGGGAGGGGAGATTGTCCCGTGGGGAGGGAAGAGTGTCTCGGGGGGAGGGAAGAGTGTCTCTGGGGGAGGGGAGAGTGTCCCGAGGGGAGGGGAGGGGAGAGAGTCCCGGGGGGGAGGGAAGAGTGTCCCGGGGGGAGGGGAGAATGTCCCGGGGGGAGAGGAGTGTCCCGGGCGGAGGGGTGTGTGTGTCGGTGGGTAGGGGAGAGTGTCCCGGGGGGAGGGGAGAGTGTCCCGGGGGGAGGGGAGAGTGTCTCGGGGGGAGGGGATAGTGTCCCGAGTGGAGGGGAGGGGTGGTTGTCCCGTAGGGGGAGGCGAGAGTGTCCCGGGGGGAGGGGAGAATGTTCCGGGGGGAGGGGAGAATATCCCGAGGGGAGGGCAGGGGAGAGTGTCCCGGGGGGAGGGGAGAGTGTCTCAGGGGGAGGGGAGAGTGTCTCAGGGGGAGGGTAGAATGTCTCAGGGGGAGGGGAGAGTGTCTCAGGGGGAGGGGAGAGTGTCCCGGGGGGAGGGGAGAGTGTCTCAGGGGGAGGGGAGAGTGGCCCGTGGGGAGGGGAGAGTGTCTCAGGGGGAGGGGAGAGTGTCTCAGGGGGAGGGGAGAATGTCTCGGGGGGAGGGAGAGTGTCTCGGGGGGAGGGGAGAATGTCTCAGGGGGAGGGGAGAGTGTCCCGGGGGGAGGGGAGAGTGGCCCGTGGGGAGGGGAGAGTGTCCCGGGGGGAGGGGAGAGTGTCTCAGGGGGAGGGGAGAGTATCCCGGGGGGAGGGGAGAGTGTCCCGGGGGGAGGGGAGAGTGTCTCAGGGGGAGGGGAGAGTGTCTCAGGGGGAATGGAGAGTGTCTCAGGGGGAGGGGAGAGTGTCTCAGGGGGAGGGGAGAGTGTCTCGGGGGGAGGGGAGAGTGTCCCGGGGGGAGGGGAGAGTGTCCCGAGGGGAGGGGTGAGTGTCCAGGGGGGAGGGGAGAGTGTCTCGAGGGGAGGGGAGAGTGTCTCAGATGGAGGGGAGAGTGTCTTAGGGGGAGGGGAGAGTGTCTCAGGGGGAGGGGAGAGTGTCTCAAGGGCTGGGGAGAGTGTCGCAGGGGGAAGGGAGAATGTCTCAGGGGGAGGGAAGAGTGTCTCGGGGGGAGGGGAGAGTGTCCCGGGGGGAGGGGAGAGTGTCCTGGGGGGAGGGGATAGTGTCCCGAGGGGAGGGGAGAGTGTCTCGGGGGGAGGGGATAGTGTCCCGAGGGGAGGGGAGAGTGTCCCGGGTGGAGGGGAGAGTGTCCCGGGGGGAGGGGAGAGAGTCCCGTGGGAGGGGAGAGTGTCCCGGGGGGAGGGGAGAGTGTCCCGAGGGGAGGGGAGGGAAGAGTATCCCGGGGGGAGGGGAGAGTGTCCCGGGGGGAGGGGAGAGTGTCCCGGGGGGAGGGGAGAGTGTCCCGGAGGGAAGGGACTGTGTCCCGGGGTGAGGGGAGAATGTCCCGAGGGGAGGGGAGAGTGTCCCGGGGGGGAGGGGAGAGCGTCTCGGGGGGAGGGGAGAATGTCTCAGCTGGAGGGGAGAATGTCTCAGGGGGAGGGAAGAGTGTCCCGGGGGGAGGGGAGAGTGTCCCGGGGGGAGGGGAGAGTGTCCCGGGGGGAGGGGAGAGTGTCCCGGGGGGAGGGGAGTGTGTCCCGGGGGGAGGGGAGAGTCTCCTGAGGGGAGGGGAGAGTGTCCCGGGGGGAGGGGAGAGTGTCTCGGGGGGAGGGTAGAGTGTCTCAGATGGAGGGGAGAGTGTCTCGGGGGGAGAGGAGAGTGTCTCGGGGGGAGGGGAGAGTGTCTCGGGGGGAGGGGGAGTGTCCCGGGGGAGGGGAGAGTGTCTCAGGGGGAGGGGAGAGTATCTCTGGGGGAGGGGAGGGGAGAGTGTCCCGGGGGGAGGGGACAGTGTCTCAGCGGGTGCGGAGAGTGTCCCAGGGGGAGGGGAGGGGAGAGTGTCCCGGGAGGAGGGGAGAGTGTCTCAGGGGGAGTGGAGAGTGTCTCAGGGGGTGGGGAGAGTGTCCCAGGCGGAGGGGAGGGGAGAGTGTCCCGGGGGGAGGGGAGACTGTCTCAGGGGGAGGGGAGGGGAGAGTGTCCCGGGGGGAGGGGAGAGTGTCTCAGGGGGTGGGGAGAGTGTCTCAGGGGGAGGGGAGAGTGTCCCAGGGGGAGGGGAGGGGAGAGTGTCCCGGGGGGAGGGGAGAGTGTCTCAGGGGGAGGGGAGAGTGTCTCAGGGGGTGGGGAGAGTGTCTCAGGGGGATGGGAGAGTGTCTCAGGGGGAGGGGAGAGTGTCTCAGGGGGAGGGAAGAGTGTCTCGGGGGGAGGGGAGAGTGTCCCGGGGGGAGGGGAGAGTGTCCCGAGGGGAGGGGAGAGTGTCCCGGGGGGAGGGGAGAGTGTCCCGTGGGGAGGAGAGAGTGTCTCGGGGGGAGGGGAGAGTGTCTCAGGGGGAGGGGAGAATGTCTCGGGGGGAGGGAGAGTGTCTCGGGGGGAGGGGAGAGTGTCCCGAGGGGAGGGGAGGGGAGAGAGTCCCGGGGGGGAGGGAAGAGTGTCCCGGGGGGAGGGGAGAGTGTCTCAGGGGGAGGGGAGAGTGTCTCAGGGGGAGGGGAGAATGTCTCGGGGGGAGGGAGAGTGTCTCGGGGGGAGGGGAGAGTGTCCCGAGGGGAGGGGAGAATGTCCCGGGGGGAGGGGAGAGTGTCCCGAGGGGAGGGCAGGTGAGAGTGTCCCGGGGGGAGGGGAGAGTGTCCCGAGGGGAGGGGAGAGTGTCCCGAGGGGAGGGCAGGTGAGAGTGTCTCGGGGGGAGGGGAGAGTGTCCCATGGGGAGGGGAGAGTGTCTCAGGGGGAGGGGAGAGTGCCCCAGGCGAGGGGAAAGTGTCCCAGGGGGAGGGGAGAGTGTCCGGAGGGGAGGGGAGAGTTTCCCGTGGGGAGGGGAGAGAGTCCCGAGGGGAGAGTGTCCCGAGGGGAGGGGAGAATGTCCCGAGGGAAGGGGAGAGTGTCCCGGGCGGTGGTGAGATTGTCACGGGGGGAGGGGAGAGTGTCTCTGGGGGAGGGGAGAGAGTCCCGAGGGGAGAGTGTCCCGAGGGGAGGGGAGAATGTCCCGGGCGGTGGTGAGATTGTCACGGGGGGAGGGGAGAGTGTCTCTGGGGGAGGGGAGAGTGTCCCGAGGGGAGGGCAGGGGAGAGTGTCCCGAGGGGAGGGGAGAATGTCCCGAGGGAAGGGGAGAGTGTCCCGGGCGGAGGGGAGATTGTCCCGGGGGGAGGGGAGAGTGTCCCGGAGGGAAGGGACTGTGTCCCGGGGGGAGGGGAGAGTGTCCCGAGGGGAGGGGAGAATGTCCCGGGGGGAGGGGAGAGTGTCTCGGGGGGAGGGGAGAGTGTCTCAGATGGAGGGGAGAGTGTCTCAGGGGGAGGGGAGAGTGTCTCAGGGGGAGGGGAGAGTGTCTCAGGGGGTGGGGAGAGTGTCTCAGGGGGAGGGGAGAATGTCTCAGGGGGAGGGAAGAGTGTATCGGGGGGAGGGGAGAGTGTCCCGGGGGGAGGGGAGAGCGTCCCGGGGGGAGGGGAGAGTGTCCCGGGGGGAGGGGAGAGTGTCCCGAGGGGAGGGGAGAGTGTCCCGGGGGGAGGGGAGAGTGTCTCGGGGGAGGGGAGAGTGTCTCAGATGGAGGGGAGAGTGTCTCAGGGGGAGGGGAGAGTGTCTCAGGGGGAGGGGAGAGTGTCTCAGGGGTTGGGGAGAGTGTCGCAGGGGGAGGGGAGAATGTCTCAGGGGGAGGGAAGAGTGTCTCATGGGGAGAGGAGAGTGTCTCGGGGGGTGGGGAGAGTGTTTCGGGGGGAGTGGAGAATGTCCTGGGGGGAGGGGAGAGTGTCTCGGGGGGAGGGGAGAGTGTCTCTGGGGGAGTGGAGAGTATCCCGAGCGGAGGGGAGGGGAGAGTGTCCCGGGGGGAGGGGAGTGTGTCCCGGGGGGAGGGGAGAGTGTCTCGGGGGGAGGGGAGAGTGTCCCGAGTGCAGGGGAGGGGAGGTTGTCCCGGAGGGGAGGGGAGAGTGTCCCGGGGGGAGGGGAGAATGTCCCGGGGGGAGGGGAGAGTGTCCCGAGGGGAGGGCAGGGGAGAGTGTCCCGGGGGGAGGGGAGAGTGTCCCGGGGGGAGGGGAGAGTGTCCCGGGGGGAGGGGAGAGTGTCCCGGGGGGAGGGGAGAGTGTCCCGGGGGGAGGGGAGGGGAGAGTGTCCCGGGGGGAGGGGAGAGTGTCTTAGGGGGAGGGGAGAGTGTCTCAGGGGGAGGGGAGGGGAGAGTGTCCTGGGGGGAGGGGAGAGTGTCTCAGGGGGAGGGGAGAGTGTCTCAGGGGGTGGGGAGAGTGTCCCAGGCGGAGGGGAGGGGAGAGTGTCCCGGGACGAGGGGAGAGTGTCTCAGGGGGAGGGGAGGGGAGAGTGTCCCGGGGGGAGGGGAGGGGAGAGTGTCTCAGGGGGTGGGGAGGGGAGAGTGTCTCAGGGGGTGGGGAGAGTGTCTCAGGGGGAGGGGAGAGTGTCTCAGGGGGAGGGGAGGGGAGAGTGTCCCGGGGGGAGGGGAGAGTGTCTCAGGGGGAGGGGAGGGGAGAGTGTCTCAGGGGGTGGGGAGAGTGTCTCAGGGGGAGGGGAGAGTGTCCCAGGGGGAGGGGAGGGGAGAGTGTCCCGGGGGGAGGGGAGAGTGTCTCAGGGGGAGGGGAGAGTGTCTCAGGGGGAGGGGAGAATGTCTCAGGGGGAGGGGACAGTGTCCCGGGGGGAGGGGACAGTGTCCCGGGGGGAGGGGAGAGTGTCCCGGGGGGAGGGGAGAGTGTCTCAGCGGGAGGGGAGTGTGTCCCAAGGGGAGGGGAGAGTGTCTCAGGGGGAGGGGAGAGTGTCTCAGGGGGTGGGGAGAGTGTCGCAGGGGGAGGGGAGAATGTCTCAGTGGGAGGGGAGAGTGTCCTGGGGGGAGGGGAGAGTGTCCCGGGGGGAGAGGAGTGTGTCCCGAGGGGAGGGGAGAGTGTCCCGAGGGGAGAGTGTCTCGGGGGGAGGGGAGAGTGTCTCGGGGGGAGGGGAGAGTGTCCCGAGGGGAGGGGAGGGGAGAGAGTCCCGGAGGGGAGGGAAGAGTGTCCCGGGGGGAGGGGAGAATGTCCCGGGGGGAGGGGAGTGTCCCGGGCGGTGGGGTGTGTGTGTCGGTGGGTAGGGGAGAGTGTCCCGGGGGGAGGGGAGAGTGTCCCGGGGGGAGGGGAGAGTGTCTCGGGGGGAGGGGATAGTGTCCCGAGTGGAGGAGAGGGGTGGTTGTCCCGTAGGGGGAGGGGAGAGTGTCCCGGGGGGAGGGGAGAATGTTCCGGGGGGAGGGGAGAATATCCCGAGGGGAGGGCAGGGGAGAGTGTCCCGGGGAGAGGGGAGAGTGTCTCAGGGGGAGGGGAGAGTGTCTCAGGGGGAGGGGAGAGTGTCTCAGGGGGAGGGGAGAATGTCTCAGGGGGAGGGGAGAATGTCTCGGGGGGAGGGGAGAGTGTCCCGAGGGGAGGGCAGGTGAGAGTGTCCCGGGGGGAGGGGCGAGTGTCCCGGGGGAATGGGAGAGTGCCCCAAGGGGAGGGGAGAGTGTCTCAGGGGGAGGGGAGAGTCTCGCGGGGGGAGGCGAGAGTGCCCCAGGGGAGGGGAGGGAAGAGTGTCCCGGGCGGAGGGGAGAGTGTCTCAGGGGGAGGGGAGAGTGCCCCAGGGGAGGGGAGGGGAGATTGTCCCGAGGGGAGGGTAGGGGAGAGTGTCCCGGGGGGAGGGGAGAGTGTCTCAGGGGGAGGGGAGAGTGCCCCAGGGGATGGGAGGGGAGAGTGTCCCGAGGGGAGGGGAGAGTGTCTCAGGGGGAGGGGAGAGTGCCCCAGGGGAGGGGAGGGGAGATTGTCCCGAGGGGAGGGTAGGGGAGAGTGTCCCGGGGGGAGGGGAGAGTGTCTCAGGAGGAGGGGAGAGTGCCCCAGGCGAGGGGAAAGTGTCCCAGGGGGAGGGGAGAGTGTCCCGAGGGGAGAGTGTCCCGAGGGGAGAGTGTCCCGAGGGGAGGGGAGACTGTCCCGGGCGGAGGGGAGATTGTCCCGGGGGGAGGGGAGAGTGTCCCGGAGGGAAGGGACTGTGTCCCGGGTGGAGGGGAGAGTGTCCCGAGGGGAGGGGAGAATGTCCCGGGGGGAGGGGAGAGTGTCTCGGGGGGAGGGGAGAGTGTCTCAGATGGAGGGGAGAGTGTCTCAGGGGGTGGGGAGAGTGTCTCAGGGGGAGGGGAGAATGTCTCAGTGGGAGGGAAGAGTGTCTCGGGGGGAGGGGAGATTGTCCGGGGGGAGGGGAGAGTGTCCCGGGGGGAGGGGAGAGTGTCTCGGGGGGAGGGGAGAGTGTCTCAGATGGAGGGGAGAGTGTCTCAGGGGGAGGGGAGAGTGTCTCAGGGGGAGGGGAGAGTGTCTCAGATGGAGGGGAGAGTGTCGCAGGGGGAGGGGAGAATGTCTCAGGGGGAGGGGAGAGTTTCTCGGGGGGTGGGGAGAGTGTTTCGGGGGGAGGGGAGAGTGTCCTGGGGGGAGGGGAGAGTGTCTCGGGGGGAGGGGAGAGTGTCTCTGGGGGAGTGGAGAGTGTCCCGAGGGGAGGGGAGGGGAGAGTGTCCCGGGGGGAGGGGAAAGTGTGCCGGGGGGGAGGGGAGAGTGTCCCGAGTGCAGGGGAGGGGAGGTTGTCCCGGGGGGGAGGGGAGAGTGTCTCGGGGGAAGGGGAGAATGTCCCGGGGGGAGGGGAGCGTCACGGGCGGAGGGGAGAGTGTCTCTGGGGGAGGGGAGAGTGTCCCGAGTGCAGGGGAGGGGAGGTTGTCCCGGGGGGGAGGGGAGAGTGTCCCGGGGGGAGGGGAGAATGTCCCGGGGGGAGGGGAGAGTGTCCCGGGGGGAGGGGAGAATGTCCCGGTGGGAGGGGAGAGTGTCCCGAGGGGAGGGCAGTTGAGAGTGTCCCGGGGGGAGGGGAGAGTGTCCAGTGGGGAGGCGAGAGTGTCCCGGGTGGTGGGGAGAGTGTCCCAAGGGGAGGGGAGAGTGTCTCAGGGGGAGGGGAGAGTCTCCCGGGGGGAGGGGAGAGTGTCCCGGGGGGAGGGGAGAGTGTCTCAGGGGAGGGGAGGGGAGAGTGTCCCGAGGGGAGGGTAGGGGAGAGTGTCCCGAGGGGAGGGCAGGTGAGAGTGTCCCGGGGGGAGGGGAGAGTGTCCCGTGGGGAGGGGCGAGTGTCCCGGGGGAATGGGAGAGTGCCCCAAGGGGAGGGGAGAGTGTCTCAGGGGGAGGGGAGAGTCTCGCGGGGGGAGGCGAGAGTGTCCCAGGGGGAGGGGAGGGGAGAGTGTCCCGGGGGGAGGGGAGAGTATCTCAGGGGGAGGGGAGAGTGCCCCAGGGGAGGGGAGGGGAGAGTGTCCCGAGGGGAGGGTAGGGGAGAGTGTCCCGGGGGGAGGGGAGAGTGTCTCAGGGGGAGGGGAGAGTGCCCCAGGGGAGGGGAGGGGAGAGTGTCCCGGGCGGAGGGGAGAGTGTCTCAGGGGGAGGGGAGAGTGCCCCAGGGGAGGGGAGGGGAGAGTGTCCCGAGGGGAGGGTAGGGGAGAGTGTCCCGGGGGGAGGGGAGAGTGTCTCAGGAGGAGGGGAGAGTGCCCCAGGCGAGGGGAAAGTGTCCCAGGGGGAGGGGAGAGTGTCCGGAGGGGAGGGGAGAGTTTGCCGAGGGGAGAGGAGAGTGTCCCGAGGGGAGAGTGTCCCGAGGGGAGGGGAGAGTGTCCCGGGCGGAGGGGAGATTGTCCCGGGGGGAGGTGAGAGTGTCCCGGAGGGAAGGGACTGTGTCCCGGGGGGAGGGGAGAGTGTCCCGAGGGGAGGGGAGAATGTCCCGGGGGGAGGGGAGAGTGTCTCGGGGGGAGGGGAGAGTGTCTCAGATGGAGGGGAGAGTGTCTCAGGGGGTGGGGAGAGTGTCTCAGGGGGAGGGGAGAATTTCTCAGTGGGAGGGAAGAGTGTCTCGGGGGGAGGGGAGATTGTCCCGGGGGGAGGGGAGAGTGTCCCGGGGGAGGGGAGAGTGTCTCAGATGGAGGGGAGAGTGTCTCAGGGGGAGGGGAGAGTGTCTCAGGGGGAGGGGAGAGTGTCCCGGGGGGAGGGGAGAGTGTCTCGGGGGGAGGGGAGAGTGTCTCAGATGGAGGGGAGAGTGTCTCAGGGGGAGGGGAGAGTGTCTCAGGGGGAGGGGAGAGTGTCTCAGGGGGAGGGGAGAGTGTCTCAGGGGGTGGGGAGAGTGTCGCAGGGGGAGGGGAGAATGTCTCAGGGGGAGGGAAGAGTGTCTCATGGGGAGAGGAGAGTGTCTCGGGGGGAGGGGAGTGTCCCGGGCGGAGGGGTGTGTGTGTCGGGGGGAGGGGAGAGTGTTTCGGGGGGAGGGGAGAGTGTCCTGGGGGGAGGGGAGAGTGTCTCGGGGGGAGGGGAGAGTGTCTCTGGGGGAGTGGAGAGTGTCCCGAGGGGAGGGGAGGGGAGAGTGTCCCGGGGGGAGGTGAAAGTGTCCCGGGGGGAGGGGAGAGTGTCCCGGGGGGAGGGGAGAGTGTCCCGGGGGGAGGGGAGAGTGTCTCGGGGGGAGGGGGGAGTGTCCCGAGTGCAGGGAAGGGGAGGTTGTCCCGGGGGGGAGGGGAGAGTGTCCCGGGGGGAGGGGGGAGTGTCCCGGGGGGAGGGGAGAGTGTCTCGGGGGGAGGGGGGAGTGTCCCGAGTGCAGGGAAGGGGAGGTTGTCCCGGGGTGTGGGGAGAGTGTCCCGGGTGGTGGGGAGAGTGTCCCAAGGGGAGGGGAGAGTGTCTCAGAGGGAGGGGAGAGTCTCCCGGGGGGAGGGGAGAGTGCCCGGGGGGAGGGGAGAGTGTCTCAGGGGACGGGAGAGTGTCCCGGGGGGAGGGGGAGAGTGTATCAGGGGGAGGGGAGAGTGTCCCGGGGGAGGGGAAAGTGTCCCAGGGTGAGGGGAGAGTGTCC
This sequence comes from Pristiophorus japonicus, assembly GCF_044704955.1. Taxonomy (NCBI): domain Eukaryota; kingdom Metazoa; phylum Chordata; class Chondrichthyes; family Pristiophoridae; genus Pristiophorus; species Pristiophorus japonicus. The sequence goes on from NW_027254772.1 coordinate 2,667,419, forward strand.
GGAGGGGTGGGAAGAGTGTCCCGAGGGGAGGGTAGAATGTCCCGAGGGAAGGGGAGAGTGTACCGGGCGGAGGGGAGATTGTCCCGGGGGGTGGGGAGAGTGTCCCGAGGGGAGGGGAGGGGAGAGTGTCCCGGGGGGAGGGGAGAGTGTCCCGTGGGGAGGGGAGAGTGTCTCGGGGGGAGTGGAGAGTGTCTCTGGGGGAGGGGAGAGTGTCCCGAGGGGAGGGGAGGGGAGAGAGTCCCGGGGGGGAGGTAAGAGTGTCCCGGGGGGAGGGGAGAATGTCCCGGGGGGAGGAGAGTGTCCCGGGCGGAGGGGTGTGTGTGTCGGTGGGTAGGGGAGAGTGTCCCGGGGGGAGGGGAGAGTGTCCCGGGGGGAGGGGAGAGTGTCTCGGGGGGAGGGGATAGTGTCCCAAGTGGAGGGGAGAATGTCTCAGGGGGAGGGGAGAATGTCTCAGGGGGAGGGGAGAATGTCTCAGGGGGAGGGGAGAATATCCCGAGGGGAGGGCAGGGGAGAGTGTCCCGGGGGGAGGGGAGAGTGTCTCAGGGGGAGGGGAGAGTGTCTCGGGGGGAGGGAGAGTGTCTCGGGGGGAGGGGAGAGTGTCCCGAGGGGAGGACAGGTGAGAGTGTCCCGGGGGGAGGGGAGAGTGTCCCGTGGGGAGGGGAGAGTGTCCCGGGGGGAGGGGAGAGTGTCTCGGGGGGTGGGGAGCGTGTCCCGAGGGGAGGGTAGGGGAGAGTGTCCTGGGGGGAGGGGAAAGTGTTCCAGGGGGAGGGGAGAATGTCTCAGGGGGAGGGGAGAGTGTTTCAGGGGGAGGGGAGAGTGTCCTGCGGGGAGGGGAGAGTGTCTCGGGGGGAGGGGAGATTGTCTCTGGGGGAGTGGAGAGTGTCCCGAGGGGAGGGGAGGGGAGAGTGTCCCGGGGGGAGGGGAAAGTGTCCCGGGGGGGAGGGGAGAGTGTCCCGGGGGAAGGCGAGAATGTCCCGGGGGGAGGGGAGTGTCCCGGGGGGAGGGGAGAGTGTCCCGGGGGAAGGCGAGAATGTCCCGGGGGGGAGGGGAGAGTGTCCCGGGGGGAGGGGAGAATGTCCCGGGGGGAGGGGAGTGTCCCGGGCGGAGGGGTGTGTGTGTCGGTGGGTAGGGGAGAGCGTCCCGGGGGGAGGGGAGAGTGTCCCGGGGGGAGGGGAGAGTGTCTCGGGGGGAGGGGAGAGTGTCCCGAGTGCAGGGGAGGGGAGGTTGTCCCGGGGGGGAGGGGAGAGTGTCCCGGGGGGAGGGGAGAATGTCCCGGGGGGAGGGGAGAGTGTCCCGGGGGGAGGGGAGAGTGTCTCGGGGGGAGGGGAGAGTGTCCCGAGTGCAGGGGAGGGGAGGTTGTCCCGGGGGGGAGGGGAGAGTGTCCCGGGGGGAGGGGAGAATGTCCCGGTGGGAGGGGAGAGTGTCCCGAGGGGAGGGCAGGGGAGAGTGTCCCGGGGGGAGGGGAGAGTGTCCCGGGGGGAGGGGAAAGTGTCCCGAGGGGAGGGCAGGTGAGAGTGTCCCGGGGGGAGGGGAGAGTGTCCCGGATGGTGGGGAGAGTGTCCCGGGGGGATGGGAGAGTGCCCCAAGGGGAGGGGAGAGTGTCTCAGGGGGAGGGGAGAGTCTCCCGGGGGGAAGGGAGAGTGTCCCGGGGGGAGGGGAGGGTAGAGTGTCCCGGGGGGAGGGGAGAGTGTCTCAGGGGGAGGGGAGAGTGCCCCAGGGGAGGGGAAAGTGTCCCAGGGTGAGGGGAGAGTGTCCGGAGGGGTGGGAAGAGTGTCCCGAGGGGAGAGTGTCCCGAGGGGAGGGTAGAATGTCCCGAGGGAAGGGGAGAGTGTCCCGGTCGGAGGGGAGATTGTCCCGGGGGGTGGGGAGAGTGTCCCGAGGGGAGGGGAGGGGAGAGTGTCCCGGGGGGAGGGGAGGGGAGAGTGTCCCGGGGGGAGGGGAGAGTGTCCCGTGGGGAGGGGAGAGTGTCTCGGGGGGAGGGGAGAGTGTCTCTGGGGGAGGGGAGAGTGTCCCGAGGGGAGGGGAGGAGAGAGAGTCCCGGGGGGGAGGTAAGAGTGTCCCGGGGGGAGGGGAGAATGTCCCGGGGGGAGGAGAGTGTCCCGGGCAGAGGGGTGTGTGTGTCGGTGGGTTGGGGAGAGTGTCCCGGGGGGAGGGGAGAGTGTCCCGGGGGGAGGGGAGAGTGTCTCGGGGGGAGGGGATAGTGTCCCAAGTGGAGGGGAGGGGTGGTTGTCCCGTAGGGGGAGGGGAGAGTGTCCCGGGGGGAGGGGAGAATGTTCCGGGGGGAGGGGAGAATATCCCGAGGGGAGGGCAGGGGAGAGTGTCCCGGGGGGAGGGGAGAGTGTCTCAGGGGGAGGGGAGAGTGTCTCAGGGGGAGGGGAGAATGTCTCAGGGGGAGGGGAGAATATCTCGGGGGAGAGGAGTGTGTCTCGGGGGGAGGGAGAGTGTCTCGGGGGGAGGGGAGAGTGTCCCGAGGGGAGGGCAGGTGAGAGTGTCCCGGGGGGAGGGGAGAGTGTCCCGGGGGAATGGGAGAGTGCCCCAAGGGGAGGGGAGAGTGTCTCAGGGGGAGCGGAGAGTCTCGCGGGGGGAGGCGAGAGTGTCCCGGGGGGAGGGGAGGGGAGAGTGTCCCGGGGGGAGGGGAGAGTGTCTCAGGGGAGGGGACAGTGTCCCGGGGGGAGGGGAGAGTGTCTCAGGGGGAGGGGAGAGTGCCCCAGGGGAGGGGAGGGGAGAGTGTCTCAGGGGAGGGGAGAGTGTCCCGGGGGGAGGGGAGAGTGTCTCGGGGGATGGGGAGAGTGTCCCGAGGGGAGGGTAGGGGAGAGTGTCCCGGGGGGAGGGGAGAGTGTCTCAGGGGGAGGGGAGAGTGCCCCAGGCGAGGGGAAAGTGTCCCAGGGGGTGGGGAGAGTGTCCGGAGGGGATGGGAGAGTTTCCCGAGGGGAGGGGAGAGTGTCCCGAGGGGAGAATGTCCCGAGGGGAGGGGAGAATGTCCCGAGGGAAGGGGAGAGTGCCCCGGGCGGAGGGGAGATTGTCCCGGGGGGAGGGGAGAGTGTCCCGGAGGGAAGGGACTGTGTCCCGGGGGGAGGGGAGAGTGTCCCGAGGGGAGGGGAGAATGTCCCGGGGGGAGGGGAGAGTATCTCGGGGGGAGGGGAGAGTGTCTCAGATGGAGGGGAGAGTGTCTCAGGGGGAGGGGAGAGTGTCTCAGGGGGAGGGGAGAGTGTCTCAGGGGGCGGGGAGAGTGTCTCAGGGGGAGGGGAGAATGTCTCAGGGGGAGGGAAGAGTGTCTCGGGGGGAGGGGAGAGTGTCCCGAGGGGAGGGGAGAGTGTCCCAGGGGGAGGGGAGAGTGTCTCAGGGGGAGGGGAGAATGTCTCAGGGGGAGGGAAGAGTGTCTCGGGGGGAGGGGAGAGTGTCCCGCGGGGAGGGGAGAGTGTCCCGGGGGGAGGGGAGAGTGTCCCGGGGGGAGGGGAGAGTGTCCCGAGGGGAGGGGAGAGTGTCCCGGGGGGAGGGGAGAGTGTCTCGGGGGAGGGGAGAGTGTCTCAGATGGAGGGGAGAGTGTCTCAGGGGGAGGGGAGAGTGTCTCAGGGGGAGGTGAGAGTGTCTCAGGGGGAGGGGAGAGTGTCTCAGGGGGTGGGGAGAGTGTCTCAGGGGGAGGGGAGATTGTCCCGGGGGGAGGGGAGAGTGTCCCGGGGGGAGGGGAGAGTGTCCCGAGGGGAGGGGAGAGTGTCCCGGGGGGAGGGGAGAGTGTCTCGGGGGGAGGGGAGAGTGTCTCAGATGGAGGGGAGAGTGTCTCAGGGGGAGGGGAGAGTGTCTCAGGGGGAGGGGAGAGTGTCTCAGGGGGAGGGGAGAGTGTCTCAGGGGGTGGGGAGAGTGTCGCAGGGAGAGGGGAGAATGTCTCAGGGGGAGGGAAGAGTGTCTCATGGGGAGAGGAGAGTGTCTCGGGGGGTGGGGAGAGTGTTTCGGGGGGAGGGGAGAGTGTCCTGGGGGGAGGGGAGAGTGTCTCGGGGGGAGGGGAGATTGTCTCTGGGGGAGTGGAGAGTGTCCCGAGGGGAGGGGAGGGGAGAATGTCCCGGGGGGAGGGGAAAGTGTCCCGGGGGGGAGGGGAGAGTGTCCCGGGGGAAGGCGAGAATGTCCCGGGGGGAGGGGAGTGTCCCGGGCGGAGGGGTGTGTGTGTCGGTGGGTAGGGGGAGAGTGTCCCGGGGGGAGGGGAGAGTGTCCCGGGGGGAGGGGAGAGTGTCTCGGGGGGAGGGGAGAGTGTCCCGAGTGCAGGGGAGGGGAGGTTGTCCCGGGGGGGAGGGGAGAGTGTCCAGTGGGGAGGGGAGAGTGTCCCGGATGGTGGGGAGAGTGTCCCGGGGGGATGGGAGTGTGCCCCAAGGGGAGGGGAGTGTGTCTCAGGGGGAGGGGAGAGTCTCCCGGGGGGAGGTGAGAGTGTCCCGGTGGGAGGGGAGGGTAGAGTGTCCCGGGGGGAGGTGAGAGTGTCTCAGGGTAGGGGAGTGTGTCCCGGGGGGAGGGGAGAGTGTCCCCGGGGGAGGGGAGGGTAGAGTGTCCCGGGGGGAGGGGAGAGTGTCTCAGGGTAGGGGAGAGTGTCCCGGGGGGAGGGGAGAGTGTCTCAGGGGGAGGGGAGAGTGCCCCAGGCGAGGGGAAAGTGTCCCAGGGTGAGGGGAGAGTGTCCGGAGGGGTGGGAAGAGTGTCCCGAGGGGAGAGTGTCGCGAGGGGAGGGTAGAATGTCCCGAGGGAAGGGGAGAGTGTCCCGGGCGGAGGGGAGATTGTCCCGGGGGGTGGGGAGAGTGTCCCGAGGGGAGGGGAGGGGAGAGTGTCCCGGGGGGAGGGGAGGGGAGAGTGTCCCGGGGGGAGGGGAGAGTGTCCCGTGGGGAGGGGAGAGTGTATCGGGGGGAGGGGAGAGTGTCTCTGGGGGAGGGGAGAGTGTCCCGAGGGGAGGGGAGGGGAGAGAGTCCCGGGGGGGAGGTAAGAGTGTCACGGGGGGAGGGGAGAATGTCCCGGGGGGAGGAAAGTGTCCCGGGCGGAGGGGTGTGTGTGTCGGTGGGTTGGGGAGAGTGTCCCGGGGGGAGGGGAGAGTGTCCCGGGGGGAGGGGATAGTGTCCTAAGTGGAGGGGAGGGGTGGTTGTCCCGTAGGGGGAGGGGAGAGTGTCCCGGGGGGAGGGGAGAATGTTCCGGGGGGAGGGGAGAATATCCCGAGGGGAGGGCAGGGGAGAGTGTCCCGGGGGGAGGGGAGAGTGTCTCAGGGGGAGGGGAGAGTGTCTCAGGGAGAGGGGAGAATGTCTCAGGGGGAGGGGAGAATATCTCGGGGGGAGAGGAGTGTGTCTCGGGGGGAGGGAGAGTGTCTCGGGGGGAGGGGAGAGTGTCCCGAGGGGAGGGCAGGTGAGAGTGTCCCGGGGGGAGTGGAGAGTGTCCCGTGGGGAGGGGAGAGTGTCCCGGGGGAATGGGAGAGTGCCCCAAGGGGAGGGGAGAGTGTCTCAGGGGGAGCGGAGAGTCTCGCGGGGGGAGGCGAGAGTGTCCCGGGGGGAGGGGAGGGGAGAGTGTCCCGGGGGGAGGGGAGAGTGTCTCAGGGGAGGGGACAGTGTCCCGGGGGGAGGGGAGAGTGTCTCAGGGGGAGGGGAGAGTGCCCCAGGGGAGGGGAGGGGAGAGTGTCTCAGGGGAGGGGAGAGTGTCCCGGGAGGAGGGGAGAGTGTCTCGGGGGATGGGGAGACTGTCCCGAGGGGAGGGTAGGGGAGAGTGTCCCGGGGGGAGGGGAGAGTGTCTCAGGGGGAGGGGAGAGTGCCCCAGGCGAGGGGAAAGTGTCCCAGGGGGTGGGGAGAGTGTCCGGAGGGGATGGGAGAGTTTCCCGAGGGGAGGGGAGAGTGTCCCGAGGGGAGAGTGTCCCGAGGGGAGGGGAGAATGTCCCGAGGGAAGGGGAGAGTGTCCCGGGCGGAGGGGAGATTGTCCCGGGGGGAGGGGAGAGTGTCCCGGAGGGAAGGGACTGTGTCCCGGGGGGAGGGGAGAGTGTCCCGAGGGGAGGGGAGAATGTCCCGGGGGGAGGGGAGAGTGTCTCGGGGGGAGGGGAGAGTGTCTCAGATGGAGGGGAGAGTGTCTCAGGGGGAGGGGAGAGTGTCTCAGGGGGAGGGGAGAGTGTCTCAGGGGGCGGGGAGAGTGTCTCAGGGGGAGGGGAGAATGTCTCAGGGGGAGGGAAGAGTGTCTCGGGGGGAGGGGAGAGTGTCCCGGGGGGAGGGGAGAGTGTCCCGGGGGGAGGGGAGAGTGTCCCGGGGGGAGGGGAGAGTGTCCCGAGGGGAGGGGAGAGTGTCCCGGGGGGAGGGGAGAGTGTCTCGGGGGAGGGGAGAGTGTCTCAGATGGAGGGGAGAGTGTCTCTGGGGGAGGGGAGAGTGTCTCAGGGGGAGGGGAGAGTGTCTCAGGGGGAGGGGAGAGTGTCTCAGGGGGTGGGGAGAGTGTCGCAGGGGGAGGGGAGAATGTCTCAGGGGGAGGGAAGAGTGTCTCATGGGGAGAGGAGAGTGTCTCGGGGGGTGGGGAGAGTGTTTCGGGGGGAGTGGAGAGTGTCCTGGGGTGAGGGGAGAGTGTCTCGGGGGGAGGGGAGAGTGTCTCTGGGGGAGTGGAGAGTGTCCCGAGGGGAGGGGAGGGGAGAGTGTCCCGGGGGGAGGGGAAAGTGTCCCGGGGGGGAGGGGAGAGTGTCCCGGGGGGAGGGGAGAATGTCCCGGGGGGAGGGGAGAGTGTCTCGGGGGGAGGGGAGAGTGTCTCTGGGGGAGTGGAGAGTGTCCCGAGGGGAGGGGAGGGGAGAGTGTCCCGGGGGGAGGGGAGAGTGTCTCGGGGGGAGGGGAGAGTGTCTCTGGGGGAGTGGAGAGTGTCCCGAGGGGAGGGGACGGGAGAGTGTCCCGGGGGGAGGGGAAAGTGTCCCGGGGGGGAGGGGAGAGTGTCCCGGGGGGAGGGGAGAATGTCCCGGGGGGAGGGGAGTGTCCCGGGCGGAGGGGTGTGTGTGTCGGTGGGTAGGGGAGAGTGTCCCGGGGGGAGGGGAGAGTGTCCCGGGGGGAGGGGAGAGTGTCTCGGGGGGAGGGGAGAGTGTCCCGAGTGCAGGGGAGGGGAGGTTGTCCCGGGGAGGAGGGGAGAGTGTCCAATGGGGAGGGGAGGGGAGAGTGTCCCGGGGGGAGGGGAGAGTGTCTCAGGGGGTGGGGAGAGTGTCGCAGGGGGAGGGGAGAATGTCTCAGTGGGAGGGGAGAGTGTCCTGGGGGGAGGGGAGAGTGTCCCGGGGGGAGAGGAGTGTGTCCCGAGGGTAGGGGAGAGTGTCCCGAGGGGAGGGGAGAGTGTCTCGGGGGGAGGGGAGAGTGTCTCTGGGGGAGGGGAGAGTGTCTCTGGGGGAGGGGAGGGGAGAGAGTCCCGGGGGGGAGGTAAGAGTGTCCCGGGGGGAGGGGAGAATGTCCCGGGGGGAGGAGAGTGTCCCGGGCAGAGGGGTGTGTGTGTCGGTGGGTTGGGGAGAGTGTCCCGGGGGGAGGGGAGAGTGTCCCGGGGGGAGGGGAGAGTGTCTCGGGGGGAGGGGATAGTGTCCCAAGTGGAGGGGAGGGGTGGTTGTCCCGTAGGGGGAGGGGAGAGTGTCCCGGGGGGAGGGGAGAATGTTCCGGGGGGAGGGGAGAATATCCCGAGGGGAGGGCAGGGGAGAGTGTCCCGGGGGGAGGGGAGAGTGTCTCAGGGGGAGGGGAGAGTGTCTCAGGGGGAGGGGAGAATATCTCGGGGGGAGAGGAGTGTGTCTCGGGGGGAGGGAGAGTGTCTCGGGGGGAGGGGAGAGTGTCCCGAGGGGAGGGCAGGTGAGAGTGTCCCGGGGGGAGGGGAGAGTGTCCCGGGGGAATGGGAGAGTGCCCCAGGGGAGGGGAGGGGAGAGTGTCTCAGGGGAGGGGAGAGTGTCCCGGGGGGAGGGGAGAGTGTCTCAGGGGGAGGGGAGAGTGCCCCAGGGGAGGGGAGGGGAGAGTGTCTCAGGGGAGGGGAGAGTGTCCCGGGGGGAGGGGAGAGTGTCTCAGGGGGAGCGGAGAGTCTCGCGGGGGGAGGCGAGAGTGTCCCGGGGGGAGGGGAGGGGAGAGTGTCCCGGGGGGAGGGGAGAGTGTCTCAGGGGAGGGGACAGTGTCCCGGGGGGAGGGGAGAGTGTCTCAGGGGGAGGGGAGAGTGCCCCAGGGGAGGGGAGGGGAGAGTGTCTCAGGGGAGGGGAGAGTGTCCCGGGGGGAGGGGAGAGTGTCTCGGGGGATGGGGAGAGTGTCCCGAGGGGAGGGTAGGGGAGAGTGTCCCGGGGGGAGGGGAGAGTGTCTCAGGGGGAGGGGAGAGTGCCCCAGGCGAGGGGAAAGTGTCCCAGGGGGTGGGGTGAGTGTCCGGAGGGGATGGGAGAGTTTCCCGAGGGGAGGGGAGAGTGTCCCGAGGGGAGAATGTCCCGAGGGGAGGGGAGAATGTCCCGAGGGAAGGGGAGAGTGCCCCGGGCGGAGGGGAGATTGTCCCGGGGGGAGGGGAGAGTGTCCCGGAGGGAAGGGACTGTGTCCCGGGGGGAGGGGAGAGTGTCCCGAGGGGAGGGGAGAATGTCCCGGGGGGAGGGGAGAGTGTCTCGGGGGGAGGGGAGAGTGTCTCAGATGGAGGGGAGAGTGTCTCAGGGGGAGGGGAGAGTGTCTCAGGGGGAGGGGAGAGTGTCTCAGGGGGCGGGGAGAGTGTCTCAGGGGGAGGGGAGAATGTCTCAGGGGGAGGGAAGAGTGTCTCGGGGGGAGGGGAGAGTGTCCCGGGGGGAGGGGAGAGTGTCCCAGGGGGAGGGGAGAGTGTCTCAGGGGGAGGGGAGAATGTCTCAGGGGGAGGGAAGAGTGTCTCGGGGGGAGGGGAGAGTGTCCCGCGGGGAGGGGAGAGTGTCCCGGGGGGAGGGGAGAGTGTCCCGGGGGGAGGGGAGAGTGTCCCGAGGGGAGGGGAGAGTGTCCCGGGGGGAGGGGAGAGTGTCTCGGGGGAGGGGAGAGTGTCTCAGATGGAGGGGAGAGTGTCTCAGGGGGAGGGGAGAGTGTCTCAGGGGGAGGTGAGAGTGTCTCAGGGGGTGGGGAGAGTGTCTCAGGGGGAGGGGAGATTGTCCCGGGGGGAGGGGAGAGTGTCCCGGGGGGAGGGGAGAGTGTCCCGAGGGGAGGGGAGAGTGTCCCGGGGGGAGGGGAGAGTGTCTCTGGGGGAGGGGAGAGTGTCTCAGGGGGAGGGGAGAGTGTCTCAGGGGGTGGGGAGAGTGTCGCAGGGGGAGGGGAGAATGTCTCAGGGGGAGGGAAGAGTGTCTCATGGGGAGAGGAGAGTGTCTCGGGGGGTGGGGAGAGTGTTTCGGGGGGAGTGGAGAGTGTCCTGGGGTGAGGGGAGAGTGTCTCGGGGGGAGGGGAGAGTGTCTCTGGGGGAGTGGAGAGTGTCCCGAGGGGAGGGGAGGGGAGAGTGTCCCGGGGGGAGGGGAAAGTGTCCCGGGGGGGAGGGGAGAGTGTCCCGGGGGGAGGGGAGAATGTCCCGGGGGGAGGGGAGAGTGTCTCGGGGGGAGGGGAGAGTGTCTCTGGGGGAGTGGAGAGTGTCCCGAGGGGAGGGGAGGGGAGAGTGTCCCGGGGGGAGGGGAGAGTGTCTCGGGGGGAGGGGAGAGTGTCTCTGGGGGAGTGGAGAGTGTCCCGAGGGGAGGGGAGGGGAGAGTGTCCCGGGGGGAGGGGAAAGTGTCCCGGGGGGGAGGGGAGAGTGTCCCGGGGGGAGGGGAGAATGTCCCGGGGGGAGGGGAGTGTCCCGGGCGGAGGGGTGTGTGTGTCGGTGGGTAGGGGAGAGTGTCCCGGGGGGAGGGGAGAGTGTCCCGGGGGGAGGGGAGAGTGTCTCGGGGGGAGGGGAGAGTGTCCCGAGTGCAGGGGAGGGGAGGTTGTCCCGGGGAGGAGGGGAGAGTGTCCAATGGGGAGGGGAGGGGAGAGTGTCCCGGGGGGAGGGGAGAGTGTCTCAGGGGGTGGGGAGAGTGTCGCAGGGGGAGGGGAGAATGTCTCAGTGGGAGGGGAGAGTGTCCTGGGGGGAGGGGAGAGTGTCCCGGGGGGAGAGGAGTGTGTCCCGAGGGTAGGGGAGAGTGTCCCGAGGGGAGGGGAGAGTGTCTCGGGGGGAGGGGAGAGTGTCTCTGGGGGAGGGGAGAGTGTCCCGAGGGGCGGGGAGGGGAGAGAGTCCCGGGGGGGAGGGAAGAGTGTCCCGGGGGGAGGGGAGAATGTCCCGGGGGGAGGGGAGTGTCCCGGGCGGAGGGGTGTGTGTGTCGGTGGGTAGGGGAGAGTGTCCCGGGGGGAGGGGAGAGTGTCCCGGGGGGAGGGGAGAGTGTCCCGAGGGGAGGGGAGAATGTCCCGGGTGGAGGGGAGTGTGTCTCGGGGGGAGGGGAGAGTGTCTCAGATGGAGGGGAGAGTGTCTCAGGGGGAGGGGAGAGTGTCTCAGGGGGAGGGGAGAGTGTCTCAGGGGGTGGGGAGAGTGTCTCAGGGGGAGGGGAGATTGTCCCGGGGGGAGGGGAGAGTGTCCCGGGGGGAGGGGAGAGTGTCCCGAGGGGAGGGGAAAGTGTCCCGGGGGGAGGGGAGAGTGTCTCGGGGGGAGGGGAGAGTGTCTCAGATGGAGGGGAGAGTGTCTCAGGGGGTGGGGAGAGTGTCTCAGGGGGAGGGGAGAGTATCTCAGGGGGAGGGGAGAGTGTCTCAGGGGGAGGGGAGAGTGTCTCAGGGGGTGGGGAGAGTGTCGCAGGGGGAGGGGAGAATGTCTCAGGGGGAGGGAGGAGTGTCTCATGGGGAGAGGAGAGTGTCTCGGGGGGTGGGGAGAGTGTTTCGGGGGGAGGGGAGAGTGTCCTGGGGGGAGGGGAGAGTGTCTCGGGGGGAGGGGAGAGTGTCTCTGGGGGAGTGGAGAGTGTCCCGAGGTGAGGGGAGGGGAGAATGTCCCGGGGGGAGGGGAAAGTGTCCCGGGGGGGAGGGGAGAGTGTCCCGGGGGAAGGCGAGAATGTCCCGGGGGGAGGGGAGTGTCCCGGGAGGAGGGGTGTGTGTGTCGGTGGGTAGGGGAGAGTGTCCCGGGGGGAGGGGAGAGTGTCCCGGGGGGAGGGGAGAGTGTCTCGGGGGGAGGGGAGAGTGTCCCGAGTGCAGGGGAGGGGAGGTTGTCCCGGGGGGGAGGGGAGAGTGTCCCGGGGGGAGGGGAGAATGTCCCGGGTGGAGGGGAGAGTGTCCCGAGGGGAGGGCAGGGGAGAGTGTCCCGGATGGAGGGGAGAGTGTCCCGGGGGGAGGGGAGAGTGTCCCGGGGGGAGGGGAGAGTGTCCCGAGGGGAGGGCAGGTGAGAGTGTCCCGGGGGGAGGGGAGAGTGTCCAGTGGGGAGGGGAGAGTGTCCCGGATGGTGGGGAGAGTGTCCCGGGGGGATGGGAGAGTGCCCCAAGGGGAGGGGAGAGTGTCTCAGGGGGAGGGTAGAGTGTCCCGGGGGGAGGGGAGAGTGTCTCAGGGTAGGGGAGAGTGTCCCGGGGGGAGGGGAGAGTGTCTCAGGGGGAGGGGAGAGTGCCCCAGGGGAGGGGAAAGTGTCCCATGGTGAGGGGAGAGTGTCCGGAGGGGTGGGAAGAGTGTCCCGAGGGGAGAGTGTCCCGAGGGGAGGGTAGAATGTCCCGAGGGAAGGGGAGAGTGTCCCGGGCGGAGGGGAGATTGTCCCGGGGGGTGGGGAGAGTGTCCCGAGGGGAGGGGAGGGGAGAGTGTCCCGGGGGGAGGGGAGAGTGTCCCGGGGGGAGGGGAGAATGTCAAAGGGGGAAGGGAGACTGTCCCGGGGGGAGGGGAGAGTGTCCCGGGGGTAGGGGAGAGTGTCTCGGGAGGAGGGGAGAGTGTCTCGGGGGAGGGGAGAGTGTCTCGGGTGGAGGGGAGAGTGTCTCGGGGGGAGCGGAGAGTGTCTCGGGGGGAAGGGAGAGTGTCTAGGGGGGAGGGGAGAATGTCTCGGGGGGAGGGGTGAGTGTCTCAGGGGGAGGGGAGAGTGTCTCGGGGGGAGGGGAGAGTGTCTCGGGGCGAGGGGAGAGTGTCTCGGGGGGAGGGGAGGGGAGAGTGACTCGGGGGGAGTGGAGGGGAGATTGTCTCGGGGGGAGGTGAGTGTGTTGCGGGGGGAGGGGAGAGTGTCCCGGGGCGAGGGGAGAGTGTCCCGAGGGGAGGGGAGAGTGTCTCAGGGGGAGGGGAGGGGAGAGTGTCCCGGGGGGGGGGGAGAGTGTCTCAGCGGGTGGGGAGAGTGTCCCAGGTGGAGGGGAGGGGAGAGTGTCCCAGGGGGAGGGGAGAGTGTCTCAGGGGGAGGGGAGAGTGTCTCAGGGGGTGGGGAGAGTGTCCCAGATGGAGGGGAGGGGAGAGTGTCCCGGGGGGAGGGGAGAGTGTCTCAGGGGGAGGGGAGAGTGTCTCAGGGGGAGGGGAGGGGAGAGTGTCCCGGGGGGAGGGGAGAGTGTCCCAGGGTGAGGGGAGCGGAGAGTGTCCCGGGGGGAGGGGAGAGTGTCTCAGATGGAGGGGAGAGTGTCTCAGGGGGAGGGGAGAGTGTTTCAGGGGGAGGGGAGAGTGTCTCAGGGGGAGGGGAGAATGTCTCAGTGGGAGGAAGAGTTTCTCGGGGGGAGAGGAGAGTGTCTCGGGGGGAGGGGAGAGTGTCTCGGGGGGAGGGGAGGGGAGAGTGTCTCGGGGGGAGTGGAGGGAGAGTGTCTCGGGGGGAGGGGAGGGGAGAGTATCTCGGGGGGAGGCGAGGGGAGAGTGTCTCGGGGTGAGGGGAGGGGATAGTGTCCCAGCGGGAGGGGAGGGGAGAGTGTCCCAGGGGGAGGGTAGGGGGGGGAGAGTGCCCCAGGGGGAGGGGATAGTGTTCCTGGGGGAGGGGAGAGTGTTCCGGGGGGAGGGGAGAGCGTCCCGGGGGGAGGGGAGAGTGTCCCGGGGGGAGGGGAGAGTGTCCCGGGGGGAGGGGAGAGCGTCCCGGGGGGAGGGGAGAGTGTCCCGGGGGGAGGGAGAGTGTCCCGGGGGGAGGGGAGAGTGTCCCGGGGGGAGGGGAGAGAGTCCCGTGGGAGAGGAGAATGTCCCGCGGGGAGGGGAGAGTGTCCCGAGGGGAGGGGAGGGAAGAGTGTCCCGGGGGGATGGGAGAGTGTCCCGGGGGGAGGGGAGAGTGTCCCGGGGGGGAGGGGAGAGTGTCCCGGAGGGAAGGGAGAGTGTCCCCGGGGGAGGGGAGAGTGTCCCGAGGGGAGGGGAGTGTGTCTCGGTGGGAGGGGAGAGTGTCTCGGGGGAGGGGAGAGTGTCTCAGATGGAGGGGAGAGTGTCTCAGGGGGAGGGGAGAGTGTTTCAGGGGGAGGGGAGAGTGTCTCAGGGGGTGGGGAGAGTGTCTCAGGGGGAGGGGAGAATGTCTCAGTGGGAGGGAAGAGTTTCTCGGGGGGAGAGGAGAGTGTCTCGGGGGGAGGGGAGAGTGTCTCGGGGGGAGGGGAGGGGAGAGTGTCTCGGGGGGAGTTGAGGGGAGAGTGTCTCGGGGGGAGGGGAGGGGAGAGTATCTCGGGGGGAGGCGAGGGGAGAGTGTCTCGGGGTGAGGGGAGGGGAGAGTGTCCCGGGTAGAGGGGAGGGGATAGTGTCCCGGGGGGAGGGGAGGGGACAGTGTCCCAGGGGGAGGGGAGGGGAGAGTATCCCGAGGGGAGGGGAGCGGAGAGTGTCCCGAGGGAAGGGGAGAGTGTCCCGAGAGGAGGGGAGAGTGTCTCGGGGGGAGGAGAGAGTGTCTCGGGGGGAGGGGATAGTGTCCCGGGGGGAGGGGAGAATCTCCCGAGGGGAGGGGAGAGTGTCTCGGGGGGAGGGGAGAGGAGAGTGTCTCGGGGGGAGTGGAGGGGAGAGTGTCTCGGGGGGAGGGGAGGGGAGAGTATCTCGGGGGGAGGCGAGGGGAGAGTGTCTCGGGGTGAGGGGAGGGGAGAGTGTCCCGGGTGGAGGGGAGGGGAGAGTGTCCCGGGCGGAGGGGAGTGGACAGTGTCCCGGGGGGAGGGGAGGGGAGAGTATCCCGAGGGGAGGGGAGGGGAGAGTGTCCCGAGGGAAGGGGAAAGTGTCCCGAGAGGAGGGGAGAGTGTCTCGGGGGGAGGAGAGAGTGTCTCGGGGGGAGGGGTTAGTGTCCCGGGGGGAGGGGAGAGTGTCTTGTGGGGAGGTGATAATGTTCCTGGGGGAGGGGAGAGTGTCCCGGGGGGAGGGGAGAGTGTCCCGGGGGGAGGGGAGAGTGTCCCGGGAGGAGGGGAGAGTGTCCCGGGAGGAGGGGAGAGTGTCCCAGCGGGAGGAGAGGAGGGGACAGTGTCCCGGGGGAGGGGAGGGGAGAGTATCCCGATGTGAGGGGAGGGGAGAGTGTCCCGGGGGTAGGGGAGAGTGTCTCGGGAGGAGGGGAGAGTGTCTCGGTGGAGGGGAGAGTGTCTCGTGTGGAGGGGAGAGTGTCTCGGCGGGAGGGGAGAGTGTCTCGGGGGGAGGGGAGTGTGTCTCGGGGGGAGGGGAGAGTGTCTCGGGGGGAGCGGAGAGTGTCTCGGGGGGAGGGGAGAGTGTCTCAGGGGGAGGGGAGAGTGTCTCGGGGGGAGGGGAGAGTGTCTCGGGGGGAGGGGAGAGTGTCTCAGGGGGAGGGGAGAGTGCCTCAGGGGGAGGGGAGAGTGTCTCGGGGGGAGGGGAGAGTGTCTCGGGGGGAGGGGAGCGGTGAGTGTCTCGGGGGGAGTGGAGGGGAGATTGTCTCGGGGGGAGGGGAGTGTGTTGCGGGGGGAGGGGAGGGGGGTGTGTCCCGGGGGGACGGGAGGGGAGAGTGTCCCTAGGGGATATGGAGAGTGTCCCAGGGGGAGGGAAGGGGAGAGTGTCCCGAGGGGAGGGGAGAGTGTACCGGGGGGGGAGGGGAGAGTGTCCTGGGGGGAGGGGAGAGTGTCCCGGGGGGAGGGGGGAGTGTCCCGGGGGGAGGGGAGAGTGTCTCGGGGAGAGGGGAGAGTGTCCCGAGGGGATGGGAGGGGAGTGTGTCCCGGGGGGAGGGGAGAGTGTCTCAGGGGGAGGAGAGAGGAGAGTGTTCCGGCGGTTGGGGAGGGGAGACTATCCCGAGGGGAGGGGAGGGGACGGGATAGTGTCCCGAGGGGAGGGGAGGGGAGAGTGTCCCGAGGGGATATTAAGAGTGTCCCAGGGGGAGGGGAGGGGAGAGTGTCCCGAGGGGAGGGGAGAGTGTCTCGGGGAGAGGGGAGAGTGTCCCGAGGGGAGGGGAGGGGAGAGTATCCCGAGGGGAGGGGAGGGGAGAGTGTCCCGGGGGGAGGGGAGAGTGTCTCGGGGGGAGGGGATAGTGTCCCTAGGGGAGGGGAGAGTGTCTCGGGGGGAGGGGATAATGTCCCGAGTGGAGGGGAGAGTGTCCCGGGGGGAGGGGAGAGTGTCCCGGGGGGAGGGGAGAGAGTCCCGGGGGAGGGGAGAGTGTTCCGGGGGGAGGGGAGAGTTTCCCGGGGGGAGGGGATAGCGTCCCGTGGGGAGGGGAGAGTGTCCCGGGGGGAGGGGAGAGTGTCCCGGGGGGAGGGGAGAGTGTTCCGGGGGGAGGGGAGAGAGTCCCGGGGGAGGGGAGAATGTCCCGGGGGGAGGGGAGAGTGTCCCGGGGGGAGGGGAGAGTGTCCCGGGGGGAGGGGAGAGTGTCCCGGAGGGAAGGGAGAGTGTCTCGGGGGGAGGGGAGAGTGTATCGGGGGGAGGGGAGAGTGTCTCAGATGGAGGGGAGAGTGTCTCAGGGGGAGGGGAGAATGTCTCGGGGGGAGGGATGAGTTTCTCGGGGGGAGAGGAGAGTGTCTCGGGGGGAGGGGAGAGTGTCTCGGGGGGAGGGGAGGGGAGAGTGTCTCGGGGGGAGTGGAGGGGAGAGTGTCTCGGGGGGAGGGGAGGGGAGAGTATCTCGGGGGGAGGCGAGGGGAGAGTATCTCGGGGTGAGGGGAGGGGAGAGTGTCCCGGGTGGAGGGGAGGGGAGAGTGTCCCGGGGGGAGGGGAGGGGACAGTGTCCCAGGGGGAGGGGAGGGGAGAGTATCCCGAGGGGAGGGGAGGGGAGAGGGTCCCGAGGGAAGGGGAGAGTGTCCCGAGAGGAGGGGAGAGTGTCTCGGGGGGAGGAGAGAGTGTCTCGTCGGGAGGGGATAGTGTCCCGGGGGGAGGGGAGAGTCTCCCGAGGGGAGGGGAGAGTTTCTCGGGGGGAGGGGAGGGGAGAGTGTCTCGGGGGGAGTGGAGGGGAGAGTGTCTCGGGGGGAGGGGAGGGGAGAGTATCTCGGGGGGAGGCGAGGGGAGAGTGTCTCGGGGTGAGGGGAGGGGAGAGTGAACCGGGTGGAGGGGAGGGGTGAGTGTCCCGGGGGGAGGGGAGTGGACAGTGTCCCGGGGGGAGGGGAGTGGAGAGTATCCCGAGGGGAGGGGAGGCGAAAGTGTCCCGAGGGGAGGGGAGAGTGTCCCGAGAGGAGGGGAGAGTGTCTCGGGGGGAGGAGAGAGTGTCTCGGGGGGAGGGGATAGTGTCCCGGGGGGAGGGGAGAGTGTCTTGTGGGGAGGTGATAATGTTCCTGGGGGAGGGGAGAGTGTCTCGGGGAGAGGGGAGAGTGTCCCGGGGGGATGGGAGAGTGTCCCGGGGGGAGGGGATAGTGTTCCAAGGGGAGGGGAGAGTGTCTCGGGGGGAGGGGAAAGTGTCCCGAGGGGAGGGGAGAGTGTCCCGGGAGGAGGGGAGAATGTCCCAGCGGGAGGAGAGGGGAGAGTGTCCCAGGGGTAGGGGATAGTGTCCCAGGGGGAGGAGAGAGTGTCGCAGGGGGAGGGGAGGGGAGGGGAGAGTGCCCCGGGGGGAGGGGAGTGGAGAATGTCCCGGGGGGAAGGGAGGGGATAGTGTCCCAGCGGGAGGGGAGGGGAGAGTGTCCCAGGGGGAGGGGAGGGGAGGGGAGAGTGCCCCGGGGGGAGGGGAGTGGAGAATGTCCCGGGGGCAGGGGAGGGGATAGTGTCCCAGCGGGAGGGGAGGGGAGAGTGTCCCAGGGGGAGGGGAGAGTGTCCCAGGGGGAGGGGAGAGTGTCCCGGAGGGAAGGGAGAGTGTCCCCGGGGGAGGAGAGAGTGTCCCGAGGGGAGGGGAGAGTGTCTCGGGGGGAGGGGAGAGTGTCTCGGGGGGAGGGGAGAGTGTCTCAGATGGAGGGGAGAGTGTCTCAGGGGGAGGGGAGAGTGTTTCAGGGGGAGGGGAGCGTGTCTCAGGGGGTGGGGAGAGTGTCTCAGGGGGAGGGGAGAATGTCTCAGTGGGAGGGAAGAGTTTCTCGGGGGGAGAGGAGAGTGTCTCGGGAGGAGGGGAGAGTGTCTCGGGGGGAGGGGAGAGTGTCCCGGGGGGAGTGGAGGGGAGAGTGTCTCGGGGGGAGGGGAGGGGAGAGTATCTCGGGGGGAAGCGAGGGGAGAGTGTCTCGGTGTGAGGGGAGGGGAGAGTGTCCCGGGTGGAGGGGAGGGGAGAGTGTCCCGGGGGGAGTGGAGGGGAGAGTGTCTCGGGGGGAGGGGAGGGGAGAGTATCTCGGGGGGAAGCGAGGGGAGAGTGTCTCGGTGTGAGGGGAGGGGAGAGTGTCCCGGGTGGAGGGGAGGGGAGAGTGTCCCGGGGGGAGGGGAGGGGACAGTGTCCCAGGGGGAGGGGAGGGGAGAGTATCCCGAGGGGAGGGGAGGGGAGAGTGTCCCGAGGGAAGGGGAGAGTGTCCCGAGAGGAGGGGAGAGTGTCTCGGGGGGAGGAGAGAGTGTCTCGGGGGGAGGGGATAGTGTCCCGGGGGGAGGGGAGAGTCTCCCGAGGGGAGGGGAGAGTGTCTCGGGGGGAGGGGAGGGGAGAGTGTCTCGGGGGGAGTGGAGGGGAGAGTGTCTCGGGGGGAATGGAGGGGAGAGTATCTCGGGGGGAGGCGAGGGGAGAGTGTCTCGGGGTGAGGGGAGGGGAGAGTGTCCCGGGTGGAGGGGAGGGGAGAGTGTCCCGGGGGGAGGGGAGTGGACAGTGTCCCGGGGGGAGGGGAGGGGAGAGTATCCCGAGGGGAGGGGAGGGGACAGTGTCCCGAGGGAAGGGGAGAGTGTCCCGAGAGGAGGGGAGAGTGTCTCGGCGGGAGGAGAGAGTGTCTCGGGGGGAGGGGAGAGTGTCCCGGGGGGAGGGGAGAGTGTCCCGGGGGGATGGGAGAGTGTCCCGGGGGGAGGGGATAGTGTTCCGAGGGGATGGGAGAGTGTCTCGGGGGGAGGGGAAAGTGTCCCGGGGGGAGGGGAGAGTGTCCCGGAGGGGAGGGGAGAGTGTCCCACGGGGAGGGGAGAGTTTCCCGGGAGGAGGGGAGAGTGTCCCAGCGGGAGGAGAGGGGAGAGTGTCCCAGGGGTAGGGCAGAGTGTCCCAGGGGGAGGAGAGAGTGTCGCAGGGGGAGGGGAGGGGAGGGGAGGGGAGAGTGTCTCGGGGGGAGGGGAGTGGAGAATGTCCCGGGGGGAAGGGAGGGGATAGTGTCCCAGCGGGAGGGGAGGGGAGAGTGTCCCAGGGGGAGGGGAGGGGAGGGGAGAGTGCCCCGGGGGGAGGGGATAGTGTTCCTGGGGGAGGGGAGAGTGTTCCGGGGGGAGGGGAGAGTGTCCCGGGGGGAGGGGAGAGCGTCCCGGGGGGAGGGGAGAGTGTCCCGGGGGGAGGGGAGAGTGTCCCGGGGGGAGGGGAGAGTGTCCCGGGGGGAGGGGAGAGAGTCCCGGGGAAGGGGAGAATGTCCCGCGGGGAGGGGAGAGTGTCCCGAGGGGAGGGGAGGGAAGAGTGTCCCGGGGGGAGGGGAGAATGTCACGGGGGGAGGGGAGAGTGTCCCGGGGGGAGGGGAGAGTGTCCCGGAGGGAAGGGAGAGTGTCCCCGGGGGAGGGGAGAGTGTCCCGAGGGGAGGGGAGTGTGTCTAGGTGGGAGGGGAGAGTGTCTCGGGGGGAGGGGAGAGTGTCTCAGATGGAGGGGAGAGTGTCTCAGGGGGAGGGGAGAGTGTTTCAGGGGGAGGGGAGAGTGTCTCAGGGGGTGGGGAGAGTGTCTCAGGGGGAGGGGAGAATGTCTCAGTGGGAGGGAAGAGTTTCTCGGGGGGAGAGGAGAGTGTCTCGGGGGGAGGGGAGGGGAGAGTGTCTCGGGGGGAGTGGAGGGGAGAGTGTCTCGGGGGGAGGGGAGGGGTGAGTATCTCGGGGGGAGGCGAGGGGAGAGTGTCTCGGGGTGAGGGGAGGGGATAGTGTCCCAGCGGGAGGGGAGAGTGTCCCGGGGGGAGGGGAGAGCGTCCCGGGTGGAGGGGAGAGTGTCCCGGGGGGAGGGGAGAGTGTCCCGGGGGGAGGGGAGAGTGTCCCGGGGGGAGGGGAGAGAGTCCCGTGGGAGAGGAGAATGTCCCGTGGGGAGGGGAGAGTGTCCCGAGGGGAGGGGAGGGAAGAGTGTCCCGGGGTGATGGGAGAGTGTCCCGGGGGGAGGGGAGAGTGTCCCGGGGGGAGGGGAGAGTGTCCCGGAGGGAAGGGAGAGTGTCCCCGGGGGAGGGGAGAGTGTCCCGAGGGGAGGGGAGTGTGTCTCGGTGGGAGGGGAGAGTGTCTCGGGGGGAGGGGAGAGTGTCTCAGATGGAGGGGAGAGTGTCTCAGGGGGAGTGGAGAGTGTTTCAGGGGGAGGAGAGAGTGTCTCAGGGGGAGGGGAGAGTGTCTCAGGGGGTGGGGAGAGTGTCTCAGGGGGAGGGGAGAATGTCTCAGTGGGAGGGACGAGTTTCTCGGGGGGAGAGGAGAGTGTCCCGGGGGGAGGGGAGGGGAGAGTATCTCGGGGGGAGGCGAGGGGAGAGTGTCTCGGGGTGAGGGGAGGGGAGAGTGTCCCGGGTGGAGGGGAGGGGAGAGTGTCCCGGGGGGAGGGGAGGGGACAGTGTCCCAGGGGGAGGGGAGGGGAGAGTATCCCGAGGGGAGGGGAGGGGAGAGTGTCCCGAGGGAAGGGGAGAGTGTCCCGAGAGGAGGGGAGAGTGTCTCGGGGGGAGGAGAGAGTGTCTCGGGTGGAGGGGATAGTGTCCCGGGGGGAGGGGAGAATCTCCCGAGGGGAGGGGAGAGTGTCTCGGGGGGAGGGGAGGGGAGAGTGTCTCGGGGGGAGTGGAGGGGAGAGTGTCTCGGGGGGAGGGGAGGGGAGAGTATCTCGGGGGGAGGCGAGGGGAGAGTGTCTCGGGGTGAGGGGAGGGGAGAGTGTCCCGGGTGGAGGGGAGGGGAGAGTGTCCCGGTGGGAGGGGAGTGGACAGTGTCCCGGGGGGAGGGGAGGGGAGAGTATCCCGAGGGGAGGGAGAGGGGAGAGTGTCCCGAGGGAAGGGGAGAGTGTCCCGAGAGGAGGGGAGAGTGTCTCGGGGGGAGGAGAGAGTGTCTCGGGGGGAGGGGTTAGTGTCCCGGGGGGAGGGGAGAGTGTCTTGTGGGGAGGTGATAATGTTCCTGGGGGAGGGGAGAGTGTCCCGGGGGGAGGGGAGAGTGTCCCGGGGGGATGGGAGTGTGTCCCGGGGGGAGGGGATAGTGTTCCAAGGGGAGGGGAGAGTGTCTCGGGGGGAGGGGAAAGTGTCCCGGGGGGAGGGGAGAGTGTCCCGGGAGGATGGGAGAGTGTCCCAGCGGGAGGAGAGGGGAGAGTGTCCCAGGGGTAGGGGAGAGTGTCCCAGGGGGAGGAGAGAGTGTCGCAGGGGGAGGGGAGGGGAGGGGAGAGTGTCCCGGGGGGAGGGGAGTGGAGAATGTCCCGGGGGGAAGGGAGGGGATAGTGTCCCAGCGGGAGGGGAGGGGAGAGTGTCCCAGGGGGAGGGGAGAGTGTCCCAGGGGGAGGGGAGAGTGTCCCGGAGGGAAGGGAGAGTGTCCCCGGGGGAGGGGAGAGTGTCTCGGGGGGAGGGGAGAGTGTCTCAGATAGAGGGGAGAGTGTCTCAGGGGGAGGGGAGAGTGTCTCAGGGGGTGGGGAGAGTGTCTCAGGGGGAGGGGAGAATGTCTCGGGGGGAGGGGAGAGTGTCCCAGGGGGAGGGGAGAGTGTCCCAGGGGGAGGGGAGAGTGTCCCAGGGGGAGGGGAGAGTGTCCCAGGGGGAGGGGAGAGTGTCCCGGAGGGAAGGGAGAGTGTCCCCGGGGGAGGAGAGAGTGTCCCGAGGGGAGGGGAGAGTGTCTCGGGGGGAGGGGAGAGTGTCTCGGGGGGAGGGGAGAGTGTCTCAGATGGAGGGGAGAGTGTCTCAGGGGGAGGGGAGAGTGTTTCAGGGGGAGGGGAGCGTGTCTCAGGGGGTGGGGAGAGTGTCTCAGGGGGAGGGGAGAATGTCTCAGTGGGAGGGAAGAGTTTCTCGGGGGGAGAGGAGAGTGTCTCGGGAGGAGGGGAGAGTGTCTCGGGGGGAGGGGAGAGTGTCCCGGGGGGAGTGGAGGGGAGAGTGTCTCGGGGGGAGGGGAGGGGAGAGTATCTCGGGGGGAAGCGAGGGGAGAGTGTCTCGGTGTGAGGGGAGGGGAGAGTGTCCCGGGTGGAGGGGAGGGGAGAGTGTCCCGGGGGGAGTGGAGGGGAGAGTGTCTCGGGGGGAGGGGAGGGGAGAGTATCTCGGGGGGAAGCGAGGGGAGAGTGTCTCGGTGTGAGGGGAGGGGAGAGTGTCCCGGGTGGAGGGGAGGGGAGAGTGTCCCGGGGGGAGGGGAGGGGACAGTGTCCCAGGGGGAGGGGAGGGGAGAGTATCCCGAGGGGAGGGGAGGGGAGAGTGTCCCGAGGGAAGGGGAGAGTGTCCCGAGAGGAGGGGAGAGTGTCTCGGGGGGAGGAGAGAGTGTCTCGGGGGGAGGGGATAGTGTCCCGGGGGGAGGGGAGAGTCTCCCGAGGGGAGGGGAGAGTGTCTCGGGGGGAGGGGAGGGGAGAGTGTCTCGGGGGGAGTGGAGGGGAGAGTGTCTCGGGGGGAATGGAGGGGAGAGTATCTCGGGGGGAGGCGAGGGGAGAGTGTCTCGGGGTGAGGGGAGGGGAGAGTGTCCCGGGTGGAGGGGAGGGGAGAGTGTCCCGGGGGGAGGGGAGTGGACAGTGTCCCGGGGGGAGGGGAGGGGAGAGTATCCCGAGGGGAGGGGAGGGGACAGTGTCCCGAGGGAAGGGGAGAGTGTCCCGAGAGGAGGGGAGAGTGTCTCGGCGGGAGGAGAGAGTGTCTCGGGGGGAGGGGAGAGTGTCCCGGGGGGAGGGGAGAGTGTCCCGGGGGGATGGGAGAGTGTCCCGGGGGGAGGGGATAGTGTTCCGAGGGGATGGGAGAGTGTCTCGGGGGGAGGGGAAAGTGTCCCGGGGGGAGGGGAGAGTGTCCCGGAGGGGAGGGGAGAGTGTCCCACGGGGAGGGGAGAGTTTCCCGGGAGGAGGGGAGAGTGTCCCAGCGGGAGGAGAGGGGAGAGTGTCCCAGGGGTAGGGCGTCGCAGGGGGAGGGGAGGGGAGGGGAGAGTGTCCCGGGGGGAGGGGAGTGGAGAATGTCCCGGGGGGAATGGAGGGGATAGTGTCCCAGCGGGAGGGGAGGGGAGAGTGCCCCGGGGGGAGGGGATAGTGTTCCTGGGGGAGGGGAGAGTGTTCCGGGGGGAGGGGAGAGTGTCCCGGGGGGAGGGGAGAGCGTCCCGGGGGGAGGGGAGCGTGTCCCGGGGGGAGGGGAGAGTGTCCCGGGGGGAGGGGAGAGTGTCCCGGGGGGAGGGGAGAGAGTCCCGGGGAAGGGGAGAATGTCCCGCGGGGAGGGGAGAGTGTCCCGAGGGGAGGGGAGGGAAGAGTGTCCCGGGGGGAGGGGAGAATGTCACGGGGGGAGGGGAGAGTGTTTCAGGGGGTGGGGAGAGTGTCTCAGGGGGTGGGGAGAGTGTCTCAGGGGGAGGGGAGAATGTCTCAGTGGGAGGGAAGAGTTTCTCGGGGGGAGAGGAGAGTGTCTCGGGGGGAGGGGAGGGGAGAGTGTCTCGGGGGGAGTGGAGGGGAGAGTGTCTCGGGGGGAGGGGAGGGGTGAGTATCTCGGGGGGAGGCGAGGGGAGAGTGTCTCGGGGTGAGGGGAGGGGATAGTGTCCCAGCGGGAGGGGAGGGGAGAGTGTCCCAGGGGGAGGGGAGAGTGTCCCGGGGGGAGGGGAGAGCGTCCCGGGTGGAGGGGAGAGTGTCCCGGGGGGAGGGGAGAGTGTCCCGGGGGGAGGGGAGAGTGTCCCGGGGGGAGGGGAGAGAGTCCCGTGGGAGAGGAGAATGTCCCGTGGGGAGGGGAGAGTGTCCCGAGGGGAGGGGAGGGAAGAGTGTCCCGGGGTGATGGGAGAGTGTCCCGGGGGGAGGGGAGAGTGTCCCGGGGGGAGGGGAGAGTGTCCCGGAGGGAAGGGAGAGTGTCCCCGGGGGAGGGGAGAGTGTCCCGAGGGGAGGGGAGTGTGTCTCGGTGGGAGGGGAGAGTGTCTCGGGGGGAGGGGAGAGTGTCTCAGATGGAGGGGAGAGTGTCTCAGGGGGAGGGGAGAGTGTTTCAGGGGGAGGGGAGAGTGTCTCAGGGGGTGGGGAGAGTGTCTCAGGGGGAGGGGAGAATGTCTCAGTGGGAGGGACGAGTTTCTCGGGGGGAGAGGAGAGTGTCTCGGGGGAGGGGAGAGTGTCTCGGAGGGAGGGGAGGGGAGAGTGTCTCGGGGGGAGTGGAGGGGAGAGTGTCTCGGGGGGAGGGGAGGGGAGAGTATCTCGGGTGGAGGCGAGGGGAGAGTGTCTCGGGGTGAGGGGAGGGGAGAGTGTCCCGGGTGGAGGGGAGGGGAGAGTGTCCCGAGGGAAGGGGAGAGTGTCCCGAGAGGAGGGGAGAGTGTCTCGGGGGGAGGAGAGAGTGTCTCGGGGGGAGGGGTTAGTGTCCCGGGGGGAGGGGAGAGTGTCTTGTGGGGAGGGGAGAGTGTCCCGGGGGGATGGGAGTGTGTCCCGGGGGGAGGGGATAGTGTTCCAAGGGGAGGGGAGAGTGTCTCGGGGGGAGGGGAAAGTGTCCCGGGGGGAGGGGAGAGTGTCCCGGGAGGAGGGGAGAGTGTCCCAGCGGGATGAGAGGGGAGAGTGTCCCAGGGGTAGGGGAGAGTGTCCCAGGGGGAGGAGAGAGTGTCGCAGGGGGAGGGGAGGGGAGGGGAGAGTGTCCCGGGGGGAGGGGAGTGGAGAATGTCCCGGGGGGAAGGGAGGGGATAGTGTCCCAGCGGGAGGGGAGGGGAGAGTGTCCCAGGGGGAGGGGAGAGTGTCCCAGGGGGAGGGGAGAGTGTCCCGGAGGGAAGGGAGAGTGTCCCCGGGGGAGGGGAGAGTGTCTCGGGGGGAGGGGAGAGTGTCTCAGATAGAGGGGAGAGTGTCTCAGGGGGAGGGGAGAGTGTTTCAGGGGGAGGGGAGAGTGTCTCAGGGGGTGGGGAGAGTGTCTCAGGGGGAGGGGAGAATGTCTCGGGGGGAGGGGAGAGTGTCTCGGGGGGAGGGGAGGGGAGAGTGTCTCGGGGGGAGTGGAGGGGAGAGTGTCTCGGGGGGAGGGGAGGGGAGAGTGTCCCGGATGGAGGGGAGGGGAGAGTGTCCCGGGGGGAGTGGAGGGGAGAGTGTCCCGGATGGAGGGGAGGGGAGAGTGTCCCGGGGGGAGGGGAGGGGACAGTGTCCCAGGGGTGGGGAGGGGAGAGTATCCCGAGGGGAGGGGAGGGGAGAGTGTCCCGAGGAAAGGGGAGAGTGTCCCGAGAGGAGGGGAGAGTGTCTCGGGGGGAGGAGAGAGTGTCTCGGGGGGAGGGGATAGTGTCCCGGGGGGAGGGGAGAGTCTCCCGAGGGGAGGGGAGAGTGTCTCGGGGGGAGGGGAGGGGAGAGTGTCTCGGGGGGAGTGGAGGGGAGAGTGTCTCGGGGGGAGGGGAGGGGAGAGTATCTCGGGGGGAGGCGAGGGGAGAGTGTCCCGGGGGGAGGGGAGGGGACAGTGTCCCAGGGGGAGGGGAGGGGAGAGTATCCCGAGGGGAGGGGAGGGGAGAGTGTCCCGAGGGAAGGGGAGAGTGTCCCGAGAGGAGGGGAGAGTGTCTCGGGGGGAGGAGAGAGTGTCTCGGGGGGAGGGGATAGTGTCCCGGGGGGAGGGGAGAGTCTCCCGAGGGGAGGGGAGAGTGTCTCGGGGGGAGTGGAGGGGAGAGTGTCTCGGGGGGAGGGGAGGGGAGAGTATCTCGGGGGGAGGCGAGGGGAGAGTGCCTCGGGGTGAGGGGAGGGGAGAGTGTCCCGGGTGGAGGGGAGGGGAGAGTGTCCCGAGGGGAGGGGAGGTGAGAGTGTCCCGAGGGAAGGGGAGAGTGTCCCGGGGGGAGGGGAGAGTGTCTCGGGGGGAGGAGAGAGTGTCTCGGGGGGAGGGGATAGTGTCCCGGGGGGAGGGGAGAGTGTCTTGTGGGGAGCGGATAATGTTCCGGGGGGAGGGGAGAGTGTCCCGGGGGGAGGGGAGAGTGTCCCGGGGGGATGGGAGAGTGTCCCGGGGGGAGGGGAGGGGAGGGGAGAGTGTCCCAGGGGGAGGTGAGAGCGTCCCGAAGGGAGGGGAGAGTGTCCCGGGGGGAGGGGGGGGATAGTGTCCCGGGGGGAGGGGAGGGGAGAGTGTCCCGAGGGGAGGGGAGGGGAAAGTGTCCTGGGAGAAGGGGAGGGGAGAGTGTCCCGAGAGGAGGGGAGAGTGTCCCGAGGGGACGGGAGAGTGTCCCAGGCGGCGGGAGGGGAGAGTGTCCCGAGGGGAGGGGAGAGTGTCCCAGGGGGAGGGGAGGGTAGAGTGTCCCGAGGGGAGGGGAGAGTGTCCCGGGGGGATGGGAGAGTGTCTCAGGGGGAGTGGAGTATGTCCCGGGTGGAGGGGTGAATGTCTCGGGGGAGGGGAGAGTGTCCCGAGGGGAGGGGAGGGGAGAGAGTCCCGGGTGGAGGGGAGAGTGTCCCAGAGGGAGGGGAGAGTGTCCCGAGGGGAGGGGAGAGTGTCCCGAGTGGAGGGGAGAGTGTCCCGGGGGGAGGTGAGAGTGTCCCGGGGGGAGGGGAGAGTGACTCGGGAGGAGGGGAGAATGTCTCGGGGGGAGGGGAGAGTGTCCCGCGGGGAGGGGAGAGTGTCTCGGGGGAGGGGAGACTGTCCCGAGGGGAGGGGAGAGTGCCTCAGGGGGAGGGGAGATGGTCCCGGGGGGAGGGGAGAGTGTCCCGGGTGGAGGGGAGAGTGTCTCAGGGGGAGGGGAGAGGAGAGTGTTGCGGGGGGAGGGGAGGGGAGGGTATCCCGAGGGGAGGGGAGGGGAGGGGATAGTGTCCCGATTGGAGGGGAGGGGAGAGTGTCCCAAGGGGATATGGAGAGTGTCCCGGGGGGAGGGGAGAGTGTCCCAGGGGGAGGTGAGAGCGTCCCGAAGGGAGGGGAGAGTGTCCCGGGGGGAGGGGGGGGATAGTGTCCCGGGGGGAGGGGAGGGGAGAGTGTCCCGAGGGGAGGGGAGGGGAAAGTGTCCTGGGAGAAGGGGAGGGGAGAGTGTCCCGAGAGGAGGGGAGAGTGTCCCGAGGGGACGGGAGAGTGTCCCAGGCGGCGGGAGGGGAGAGTGTCCCGAGGGGAGGGGAGAGTGTCCCAGGGGGAGGGGAGGGTAGAGTGTCCCGAGGGGAGGGGAGAGTGTCCCGGGGGGATGGGAGAGTGTCTCAGGGGGAGTGGAGTATGTCCCGGGTGGAGGGGTGAATGTCTCGGGGGAGGGGAGAGTGTCCCGAGGGGAGGGGAGGGGAGAGAGTCCCGGGTGGAGGGGAGAGTGTCCCAGAGGGAGGGGAGAGTGTCCCGAGGGGAGGGGAGAGTGTCCCGAGTGGAGGGGAGAGTGTCCCGGGGGGAGGTGAGAGTGTCCCGGGGGGAGGGGAGAGTGACTCGGGAGGAGGGGAGAATGTCTCGGGGGGAGGGGAGAGTGTCCCGCGGGGAGGGGAGAGTGTCTCGGGGGAGGGGAGACTGTCCCGAGGGGAGGGGAGAGTGCCTCAGGGGGAGGGGAGATGGTCCCGGGGGGAGGGGAGAGTGTCCCGGGTGGAGGGGAGAGTGTCTCAGGGGGAGGGGAGAGGAGAGTGTTGCGGGGGGAGGGGAGGGGAGGGTATCCCGAGGGGAGGGGAGGGGAGGGGATAGTGTCCCGATTGGAGGGGAGGGGAGAGTGTCCCAAGGGGATATGGAGAGTGTCCCGGGGGGAGGGGAGAGTGTCCCGGGGGGAGGGGGAGTGTCCCCGGGGGAGGGGAGAGTGTCTCGGGGGGAGGGGAGAGTGTCCCGGGGGGAGGGGATAGTGTTCCTGGGGGAGGGGAGAGTGTCCCAGGGGGAGGAGAGAGCGTCCCGGGGGGAGGGGAGAGTGTCCCGGCGGAGGGGAGAGTGTCCCGGGGGGAGGGGAGAGAGTCCCGGGGGAAGGGGAGAGAGTCCCGGGGGAGGGGAGAGTGTCCCGGGGGGAGGGGAGAGTGTCCCGGGGGGAGGGGAGAGTGTCCCGGAGGGAAGGGAGAGTGTCCCGGGGGGAGGGGAGAGTGTCCCGAGGGGAGGGGAGAGTGTCTCGGGGGGAGGGGAGAGTGTCTCGGGGGGAGGGGAGGGGAGAGTGTCCCGGGGGGAGGGGAGTGTGTCCCAGGGGGCGGGGAGAGTGTCCCGGGGGAGGGAATAGTGACCCGGGGGGAGGGGAGAGTGTCTCGGGGGGGAGGGGAGAGTGTCCCGGTGGGAGGGGTGAGTGTCCCGGGGGAGGTGAGAGTGACCCGGGGGGAGGGGAGGGTGTCTCGGGGGGAGGGGAGAGTGCCCCGAGGGGAGGGGAGAGTGTCCCAGGGGGAGGGATGTGTGTCCCGAGGGGTGGGGAGTGTGTCCCGAGGGGAGTGGAGAGTGTCTCAGGGGGAGGGGACAGTGTCCCGGGGGGAGGGGAGAGAGTCCTAGGGTGAGTGGAGGGGAGAGTGTCCTGGGCGGAGGGGGAGAGTGTCTCGGGGGAGGGGAGTGTGTCCCGGGGGGAGGGGAGAGTGTCCCAGGGAGAGGGGAGAGTGTCTCGGGGGATGTGGAGAGTGTCCCGGGGGGAGAGGAGAGTGTCCTGGGGGGAAGGGAGAGTGTCTCGGGGGGAGGGGAGAGTGTCCCAGGGGGAGGGGAGGGGAGGGGAGCGTGTCCCGGAGGGAGGGGAGGGGAGGGGAGCGTGTCCCGGAGGGAGGGGAGTGGAGAATGTCCCGGGGGGAGGGGAGGGGTTAGTGTCCCAGCGGGAGGGGAGGGGAGAGTGTCCCGGGGGGAGGGGAGAGTGAGTGTCATAGAAACATAGAAACATAGAAAATAGGTGCAGGAGCAGGCCATTCGGCCCTTCTAGCCTGCACCGCCATTCAATGAGTTCATGGCTGAACATGAAACTTCAGTACCCCATTCCTGCTTTCTCGCCATACCCCTTGATCCCCCGAGTAGTAAGGACTTCATCTAACTCCCTTTTGAATATATTTAGTAAATTGGCCTCAACAACTTTCTGTGGTAGAGAATTCCACAGGTTCACCACTCTCTGGGTGAAGAAGTTTCTCCTCATCTCGGTCCTAAATGGCTTACCCCTTATCCTCAGACTGTGACCCCTGGTTCTGGACTTCCCCAACATTGGGAACATTCTTCCTGCATCGAACCTGTCTAACCCCGTCAGAATTTTAAACGTTTCTATGAGGTCCCCACTCATTCTTCTGAACTCCAGTGAATACAAGCCCAGTTGATCCAGTCTTTCTTGATATGTCAGTCCCGCCATCCCGGGAATCAGTCTGGTGAATCTTCGCTGCACTCCCTCAATAGCAAGAATGTCCTTCCTCAGGTTAGGGGACCAAAACTGTACACAATACTCCAGGTGTGGCCTCACCAAGGCCCTGTACAACTGCAGCAACACCTCCCTGCCCCTGTACTCAAATCCCCTCGCTATGAAGGCCAACATGCCATTTGCTTTCTTAACCGCCTGCTGTACCTGCATGCCAACCTTCAATGACTGATGTACCATGACACCCAGGTCTCTTTGCACCTGCCCTTTTCCTAATCTGTCACCATTCAGATAATAGTCTGTCTCTCTGTTTTTACCACCAAAGTGGATAACCCACATTTATCCACATTATACTTCATCTGCCATGCATTTGCCCACTCACCTAACCTATCCAAGTCACTCTGCAGCCTCATAACATCCTCCTCGCAGCTCACACTGCCACCCAACTTAGTGTCATCCGCAAATTTGGAGATACTACAATTAATCCCCTCATCTAAATCATTAATGTACAGTGTAAACAGCTGGGGCCCCAGCACAGAACCTTGCGGTACCCCACTAGTCACTGCATGCCATTCTGAAAAGTCCCCATTTACTCCTACTCTTTGCTTCCTTTCTGACAACCAGTTCTCAATCCACGTCAGCACACTACCCCCAATCCCATGTGCTTTAACTTTGCACATTAATCTCTTGTGTGGGACCTTGTCGAAAGCCTTCTGAAAGTCCAAATATACCATATCAACTGGTTCTCCCTTGTCCACTCTACTGGAAACATCCTCAAAAAATTCCAGAAGATTTGTCAAGCATGATTTCCCTTTCACAAATCCATGCTGACTTGGACCTATCATGTCACCTCTTTCCAAATGCACTGCTATGACATCCTTAATAATTGATTCCATCATTTTACCCACTACTGAGGTCAGGCTGACCGGTCTATAATTCCATGTTTTCTCTCTCCCTCCTTTTTTAAAAAGTGGGGTTACATTGGCTACCCTCCACTCCATAGGAACTGATCCAGAGTCAATGGAATGTTGGAAAATGACTGTCAATGCATCCGCTATTTCCAAGGCCACCTCCTTAAGTACTCTGGGATGCAGTCCATCAGGCCCTGGGGATTTATCGGCCTTCAATCCCATCAATTTCACCAACACAATTTCCCGACTAATAAGGATTTCCCTCAGTTCCTCCTCCTTACTAGACCCTCCGACCCCTTTTATATCCGGAAGGTTGTTTGTGTCCTCCTCAGTGAATACCGAACCAAAGTACTTGTTCAATTGGTCCGCCATTTCTTTGTTCCCCGTTATGACTTCCCCTGGTTCTGACTGCAGGGGACCTACGTTTGTCTTTACTAACCTTTTTCTCTTTCCATATCTATAGAAACTTTTGCAATCCGTCTTAATGTTCCCTGCAAGCTTCTTCTCGTACTCCATTTTCCCTGCCCTAATCAAACCCTTTGTCCTCCTCTGCTGAGTTCTAAATTTCTCCCAGTCCCCGGGTTCTCTGCTATTTCTGGCCAATTTGTATGCCACTTCCTTGGCTTTAATACTATCCCTGATTTCCCTGGATAGCCACGG